>NW_028270143.1:33627882-36594033 GCF_037043375.1 Chiloscyllium plagiosum | reverse complement strand
CTCCCCCTCTCACTCCCCCCTCTCACTCCCCCCTCTCACTCCCCCCCTCTCACTCCCCCCCTCTCACTCCCCCCCCCTCTCGCTCCCCCTCTCGCTCCTCTCGCTCCCTCTCGCTCCCTCTCGCTCCCTCTCACTCCCTCTCACTCCTCTCACTCCCTCTCCCCCTCCCTCTCCCCTCCACTCCCCCCCTCTCACTCTCCCCCCCCCCTCTCACATCCCCCCCCCTCTCACTCCCCCCCTCTCACTCCCCCCCTCTCACTCCCCCCCTCCACTCCCCCTCTCTCACCCCCCCTCTCACTCCCCCCCTCTCCTCCCCCCCTCTCACTCCCCCCCCCTCTCACTCCCCCCCCTCTCACTCCCTCTCCCTCCCTCTCACTCCCCCCCTCTCACTCCCCCCCTCTCACTCCCCCCCCTCTCACTCCTCCCCCCCTCTCACTCCCCCCCCTCTCACTCCCCCCCTCTCACTCCCCCCCTCTCTCACTCCCCCCTCTCACTCCCCCCCTCTCACTGCCCCCCTCTCACTGCCCCCCTCCTCACTCCCCCCCTCTCACTCCCCCCCTCTCACTCCCCCCCTCTCACTTCCCCCCTCTCACTCCCCCCCCTCTCACTCCCCCCCTCTCACTTCCCCCCTCCCCTCCTCACCTCCGCTCCCCCTCTCGCTCCCCCCTCCTCCTCCCTCTCCTCCCTCCACTCCCTCCCTCTCACTCCCTCTCACTCCCCTCCTCTCACTCCCCCTCTCCTCCCTCTCACTCCCTCCCCTCTCCCCCCTCCCTCTCCCCTCTCACTCCCCCCCTCTCACTCCCCCCTCTCACTCCCCCCTCTCACTCCCCCCCTCTCGCTCCCCCTCTCGCTCCTCCCTCTCGCTCCTCCTCTCGCTCCCTCCCTCTCCCGCTGCTCCCCTCCTCTCCCTCGCTCCCTCTCGCTCCCCTCTCACTCCCTCTCACTCCCCTCACTCCCTCTCCCTCCCTCTCCCCTCCCACTCCCCCCCTCTCACTCCCCCCCTCTCACTCCCCCCCCCTCTCACTCCCCCCCTCTCACCCTCTCCCCTCTCCCTCCGCCCCCTCTCACTCCCCCTCTCTCTCCTCCCTCTCACTCCCACCCCTCTCACTCCCTCCCCCTCTCACTCCCACTCCCCCCCTCTCACTCCCCCCCTCTCACTCCCCCCCTCTCACTCCCCCCCCTCTCACTCCCCCCCTCTCACTCCCCCCCCTCTCACTCCCCCCCCTCTCACTCCCCCCCCTCTCACTCCCCCCTCTCACTCCCCCCCCCTCTCACTCCCCCCTCTCACTCCCCCCCCTCTCACTCCCCCCCTCTCACTCCCCCCACCACTCCCCCCCTCACACCCCCCCCCTCTCACTCCCCCCCCCCCCCACCCCTCACTCCCCCCCCTCTCACTCCCCCCCCCTCTCACTCCCCCCCCTCTCACTCCCCCCCCTCTCACACCCCCCCCCTCTCACTCCCCCCCCTCTCACTCCCCCCCCCTCTCACTCCCCCCCCTCTCACACCCCCCCCCCCACTCCCCACCTCACCCCCCCCCTCTCACCCCCCCCCTCACTCCCCCCCTCTCACTCCCCCCCTCTCACCCCCCCCCTCTCACTCCCCCCCCTCCACTCCCCCCCTCTCACCTCCCCCTCCCCCCCCCCACTCCCCCCCTCTCACTCCCCCCCTCACCTCCCCCCTCTCACTCCCCCCCCCCCCCCACTCCCCCCCCACTCCCCCCCTCTCACTCCCCCCCCACACCTCCCCCCCTCTCACTCCCTCCCTCTCACCTCCCTCCTCTCACGCCCTCCCTCTCACTCCCTCCCTCTCACTCCCTCCCTCTCACTCCCTCCCTCTCACTCCCCCTCTCACTCCCTCCCTCTCACTCCCTCACTCCCTCTCACTCCCTCCCTCTTACTCCCCCCTCTCACTCCCTCCCTCTCACTCCTCCCTCTCACTCCCTCCCTCTCACTCCCTCCCTCTCACTCCCTCCCTCTCACTCCCTCCCTCTCCTCTCCCTCCCTCTCACTCCCTCCCTCTCACTCCTCCCTCTCACTCCCTCTCACTCCCTCTCACTCCCTCCCTCTTACTCCCTCTTACTCCCTCTCACTCCCTCTCACTCCCTCTCACTCCCTCTCACTCCCTCTCCCCCTCCCTCTCCCCCTCCCTCTCCCCCCTCCCACTCCCCCCCTCCCACTCCCCCCTCCCACTCCCCCCTCCCACTCCCCCCTCCCACTCCCCCCTCCCACTCCCCCCTCCACTCCCCCCCTCCCTCACTCCCCCCCTCTCACTCCCCCCCCCTCTCACTCCCCCCCCTCTCACTCCCCCCCTCTCACTCCCCCCCTCTCACTCCCCCCCCTCTCACTCCCCCCCCCTCTCACTCCCCCCCTCTCACTCCCCCCCTCTCACTCCCCCCCCTCTCACTCCCCCCCTCTCACTCCCCCCCTCTCACTCCCCCCCTCTCACTCCCCCCCTCTCACTCCCTCCCTCTCACTCCCTCCCTCTCACTCCCTCCCTCTCACTCCCTCCCTCTCACTCCCTCCCTCTCACTCCCTCCCTCTCACTCCCTCCCTCTCTCTCACTCCCTCTCACTCCCCTCTCACTCCCTCTCCCCCTCCCACTCCCCCCTCTCACTCCCTCTCCCCCTCCCACTCCCCCCTCTCACTCCCCCCCCTCTCACTCCCCCCCCTCTCACTCCCCCCCCTCTCACTCCCCCCCCCTCTCACTCCCCCCCTCTCACTCCCCCCCCTCTCACTCCCCCCCCTCTCACTCCCCCCCCCTCTCACTCCCCCCCCTCTCACTCCCCCCCTCTCACTCCCCCCCTCTCACTCCCCCCCTCTCTCCCCCCCTCTCTCCCCCCCCCTCTCTCCCCCCCCTCACTCCCTCCCTCCCACTCCCTCCCTCCCACTCCCTCCCTCCCACTCCCTCCCTCCCACTCCCTCCCTCCCACTCCCTCCCTCCCACTCCCTCCCTCTCACTCCCTCCCTCTCACTCCCTCCCTCTCACTCCCTCCCTCTCACTCCCTCCCTCTCACTCCCTCCCTCTCACTCCCTCCCTCTCACTCCCTCCCTCTCACTCCCTCCCTCTCACTCCCTCCCTCTCACTCCCTCCCTCTCACTCCCTCCCTCTCACTCCCTCCCACTCTCTCACTCCCTCCCTCTCACTCCCTCCCTCTCACTCCCTCCCTCTCACTCCCTCCCACTCTCTCACTCCCTCCCACTCTCTCACTCCCTCTCACTCTCTCACTCCTCTCACTCCCTCCCTCCCTCTCACTCCCTCCCTCTCACTCCCTCCCACTCTCTCACTCCCTCCCACTCTCTCACTCCCCTCTCACTCCCTCCCTCCCTCTCACTCCCTCCCTCCCTCTCACTCCCTCCCTCCCTCTCACTCCCTCCCTCCCTCTCACTCCCTCCCTCCCTCTCACTCCCTCCCTCTCACTCTCTCTCCTGCATTGACCTAACCTTTGTTTGTTCGTCACCCTTTACAATTGCTGTTGTTTTGCCTTTTTTCTCTAAAGTTCGAAAACAATGCAACAGCATATAAAACAGTAATTGCTGCTCCTGGAATTTAAGGAAATCACCTCCAACACCTAAATTACCTCAAAAAGGAGCAGGAAGTTACAGCCAGAAATTTTTCCCGTCCTCCATCTTGGACTACCCAGAAACCTTATCCACATTGTACTGCATATTGTGAATACCTGAGGCTCAAGAATCAATCCCTGTCATATTTCATGAACCACTAACCTTCTCCTCGGAAATTATTCATTTATTTCTACTCTCTGTTTCCTGGCTGCTTTCTGGTCCTCAATCCTTGCTACTATAATACCCAATCCCATGTGCTTTGATTTTGCTCACAAATCTCTTCTGTGGGACTTTATTAAAAGCTTTATGAAAGTCGAAATGCAACATATCCACTTGTTTTCCCTTATCTATTCTACTGGTAATGCTTTCCAAAAAACAAATCTTGTTAAGTTTGTTCAACATGATTTCCCTTTTATAAATCCATGTTAAATTTGTCTAATTCTATTGTGTTTTCTGTTTGAATATCGATCTTGTAGTACAAAGTTTGCCCCTTCTGTCCATTTTTGATCCCATATTTTGTTTGCAGCCTTTTCCATTAGTATAAGATGTTCATAACTTTAAACAAAATTTGGTAGACCCTAGTCCGTTTCAGTTCACTTCTTACTGCATGTGAGCGCTCTGGAATATACAATGCTGGAGTAGTTTGGCTGAGAGTAATCCTAGTGGATCTGATTTCAAACATACCTAATCTGGCAGAAGCAGCATGTCTAAGTTACAGTTACTTATCATTTGCCTTAGAGCAGGTTGGCCATCTGTGAGAACTGGAAGGTTGCCAGACTGCTTCGCACCTTGCTATGGTGACATTGCTCCCAGTTGAAGTTATTCGACAACTTCCTGAGTTTTGTAAACTTTGGACTGAATCTTACTTTTTTTTTAACATTTTGGCTAAAAGTTAGTTTGGTTGTGGAGGATTTCTTTCAATGAGCCCTAGCACAATCTCACTGTCTTCCAACACTTGCCCCCAGGAAACACCTTTTGCTGCATTCTACCACTTGGCGTAACAGAAACAACTTGTTGATGCTGAGAGATGTTGGAATAGGGTGGTATGCCTGGCACTGGCACTATCTTTAAAAGGCCAATGTGTATCTGGGCAGGCACCATCAATCCAAAACTGCCCTGCGTGCTTCCTGATATTTGACCCAGACAGGGCAGAGACGGGAAAATTGGTGTCTTGCTTTGTGGGCAGGCACCTGAAGGTCCTGGGTGGACCGAGTGGTGCAGAGATGGGATATCCTCTACACTCAGGACCATCAGAGGAGGCCATGACACTTACAGCCTAGATTGCCATCTGTGTCAGCCATCTGGAGGCATGCACAGCAATGACCTTCCTCACTCTGCCAGAATAAGTGCCATCACCTTTTTCTCTCGGACCTCACACTTACTCTATTTCTTCTATTTTACCCACCTCCCATTAAGACTCCATGACTTGTCACTCTCCCTATTTCCTGTAATGTCTGCTCTCACTTGCTGCCACCAACATTCCTGAAGCCACTAACCCAGCATTCCCTCAGTACTGCCTGCTCCCTCACATGGGACATCTGCCCACTTGCACCAAAAGTAACAGCTGTGTCATACAGTTTTTAAGATCCTTTAATCCTTCCTCATTCCAGGAGGGAAGCAGCCCACAGGCAGAAATAGCTGACTTTTGGGCAGTCCAACAGCTCCTTGTCCTTTATGTGAATTGAATCCTGACGATCACTGCCCTCAAGCAGTGTCCAAGCCCCTGGAGAGGCATCAGAGGCTGCCCATGACTTACTGTGCCAATTTGACACCCTGACCAATGGCTATTTTCCTTAACTTGACTGAGCACTGCTGACAACTTTTGATAAGCTTCCTGGCTTGTGTATGTACTAAACTGCAAGGCATCAAAGCAGTACCTGTGGGTATCTTTGGCTGAGGGGAAATGTGCAAAAAGGCAAGGCACCAAGTGAGTGAGTGCTAAGAGAGCAATCATACAGGTTGGCAACACATCTTGGTACAGTCCATGAGCTGGGTGCATGTCCTTGAGTGCAAAGTGTCCTTGCTTCATTATTACAGTGATAAATTGCCACTGCAGTATTGAAGTGCAGAAGTGAATGTGTCAGAGACATGTCACAAAGGAGGCTGGCACATTTTAGATGCCATTGCCACAAAGTTCTTTTGGAGCAAATGACGAGCCGGAGTCATCAGAACTGCTCTGACTTCTACGTCAAGAATTTTCGGCATCTAGTTTGTTTCTTGCTGTAGCCCATGTCATTTCCCTCATGATTGAAATCTGTTATGATGAGCCAAAATGATCCAACATGTTGTCACCAGACGTAGCTAGCTTTCTTGCTACTTAGAATTCTAACTGAAGAATATTGCCCTCTTCCATAGGGTTCTAATATTGTCTGAGGTCTACAATTTAGCTGCCCATTATTCAGAATCAAGACAAAATTGTATCAAATTACATGTTGATAGGATGAGACAAAGTAAGGTGAGAGGAAGCTCCTGTAGAGTGATTTTATTTAGTTGAATAGCCAGATTCCGTGCTGCAAAATTTTAAATAGTTTTAAAAAAGTGGGGAAAAAAACTTGCCATGTCAGTGGTTTGAAAATCAGAACAATTGTGTGTGTGTAAGGAGGTGTTAAAAATTGGCATGTGCCTGTACTCCTCAGCAGGCACTCTATGCCAGTGGGATGCTATATGCATCGCAGGAAGGAGAAAAAAAATCAGTGTTTTCTTTTAGTTATGCCCAATAAAGTTTTAATATGCTATTTAAATTCCCACATTGAGATTTGTTTGCCTTTTACTATATATTAATGCTTGTAGATAATAACAATATCTGAAGATTTTCAGCTTTCATTCCTTCATTTGATAAAAACTTTTTTTTACTACAATTGTTGACTTGAAATTGGAATTGAAGCATTTACTTTGAAAGGTTGGCTGTTTTTTTGACAAAGTAGACCTCTTTAAGCTACTTGGAATTAAAAAGAAATTAGTTTGCAGATTTATCAGAATGACCAAATCGTAGCCAGCTGTTTAGCTGATACCTGTTAACTAAACCTCTGTTAGGTTGGTAAAATTCAGAAAATGATCAGCATTTTGTTTCCCTTTATATACTAGTAGGACCACTGAACCTCTCAACTGGCTGCAAAATAGCCTGGAAAGGGACCTAAATCTCTTGGACGAGTTAAATGTCGCCTCATACTCATTGAATCATGCCCTACAATGTTCTAGACATTACTGTCACCATCTCTGGATATGTCTTGTCCCACCAGCAGGACAGACCCAGCAGAGCTGGCAACACAGTTGGATACAGTTAGGATGGAATTGCTCTGGAAGTCTTCAACATTGACTCTGGACTCGACTAAGTCTCATGGCTTCAGGTTAAACATGGGCAAGGAAACCTGCTGACTACTATGCATTGTCCTCCCTTAGTTGATGAATCAATAGTCCTCCATGTCGAACAACTCTTGGAGAAAGCACTAAGGATGGCAAGGCCACAATGTACTCTGGGTGGAAGATTTCATTGCCCACCACCAATTCTGGCTCAGCAGCAGCACCACCAATCGAGCTGGTTGGGTCCTACATTCGTAGCTACTAGACAGGGTCTGCGGCAGGCAGTGAGGGAACCAACAAAAGGGAATACATACTCGACCTCATCTTCATCAATCTGCCAGATACATGATGGTATTGATAAGAGTGACCATTGCACAGTCTGTGTAGAGACAAAGTCCCATCTTCACATTGAGAAGTATTATGTGGCACCATCGGCGTGCTAAATAGGATAGACTTTGGACAGCCTAGCAACTCAAGATTGAGCATCCATGAGGTGTTGTGGGCTAACAACATCAGAATTGTATTTCAGCACAACCTGTAATTTCATGACCTGGCATATTTCCAGTCCATCCTTTCCCATCAAGTCAAGGAAACAACCCTGGTTCAATGAAAAGTGCAGGAGGGCATGCCAGGAGCAGCATCAAGAATATCTAAAAATATTCAATGGCAACTAGGGATGGGGTGGCAATAAATGCTGCCCAGCCAGTGACGCCCACATCCCATGAGGGAATAAAAAAAGTCAAGATGTTTCTGCATATGAGATGGAATACATTTCTAACCTTGAACAAATAAATGATTCCTGTTCTCTTCTTGAACTGTTAGATGAGGCCTGTAATATGCCATGAGATTGTGAAATTTGCATTATTTTCACAAAGTCCATAGGCAAACAATAATATGAGGAAGACAGTAAATAATTAGTCATTGATACGCAAGCTTGAGCAAGTATCTGCAGGGAACATAACGCATTGCTTGCATAATTTAATATTGCCTTGATTAGCTGCAGATGACAGCTGCAGTTTGGAAATAGTTTTCAAATTGGTTAACCTTTCTACAGTACTATTTTTAAGATTGAAGTGAAGGCAATTTAAAGTAAAATTGATTTTAAATATATATTTTTGTATTTAAAAAGTAAAGTTCCTTCACCATTGAGTATTCTTCAGATATGAAATTAAACAGTTTTATGAAATATAATATGTATTACTTCAACTACTCAACATAATACCCAAACCTGAAATACCGCCAAACTAGGACTTTTGCTTAAGATTTGAAACTGCCAATTTTTTTGTTTTGTGTTGTTTGAACAGGAGAAACAAGAATTAGTTGATTTGAGATTATAGTTTGAACTACTTCACTACAACATTGGATTAAATTTGAATGATTCAAAATATAGAAAATTAAAATCTTGGTGATATGGTTATAATTGTGCCCTTCACAGAAAGACCGAGAATTGAAGAGTCGTGACTTCTGTACAAATAATCATTCGTTGCAGTTCTTTACTTTGCTTGAAAATAAGTGATACAAAATCAGGTTTATCATTATTACTACCTTGAGTTTGTTGGTGTTGAATACTCTTCCAGTGATCTTAAGCCTTGTATCTACCAGTTTAACGCAGCCATTTTATGAAATACATTGTTTTTGCACATGAGTTATTTAATTCTCTTTTGACTAAGCAAATGTTTTCAGAGATACGAGGTAAAAGGTAAGTCTCTATAGGACTATAGGTCCATTCTCTCATCACTAGAGAGAGATGATGGTGGTGGTTTAACTTGAGGGTCACCATGCATCAAGTGAGGGGAGAGGTTGAGAAAGAGGGATCTTCAGAGTAATACAAGCCAGTTTGGGAATTTAACCCATGAGGCTAAATGTGAATTGCAAAACTGAAATAATGGAATTACAGAGAAGCTTAAGTATCCAACTCCCTTTGTTTAAGTGGTGGAACTTGTCTTCACAAAATTATGTAACAAAGAACTCTTCATATGTTTCCCACACCAGCAGGACAATCTATTTGGCTTAAATATGATTAATTTATTCACGTGTGCTCTGCTTGAAGGTAAGTCCTTTGCTTGAACTGTTTCTTTGGCAATCCACCACTGAAAACTGTCAATGTCCACCACTAGCAGGGGTAGGTGAGGAGGCAGATCCCAAATCTACCTCAGACTGTAAGGGAATCAAACCTGCTCTGTTAACATTATCTGTAACCATGCAGTAGTCAACAACATTAACTAGCTCCCTCTTAAATAGGACATATTCTGTCTTTAGGTTCTTTTTTGACCTCTGCAATAACATTCCCAGCTTTCTGTTGACAAGAAAACATTGCTGCCTTCTCAACATTCTCGCTGCTTTTTCCTTCCCTTTTCCCAAGCTATCAGCTTTCCTAACTCTGACCTGTTCACATAGAAATGGAAGTTAAAGTATTTTCCAAATAATAGGTGCAGAGTGTTTTCTAATTGCTCAGGGATTAAATGAAAATCAATGCTGTTTCTAATCCTCCAGCAGGAATTTGATATCTGAATGACATTATTGAAATTAGATATATAATTTTTATGCTTTCCTAAAATAATGTTAGTTTGATTATAGTGCAGGAGGCCATTTTGCCTGTTGTGTCTGCATTAGTTGTTTGTGAGAACAATGTAGTTAGTCTCGTTGTCCTCTCTATGCACCCATAAACTTTGTAAAATTTTTATCTGTAGGTGCTTATCGAATTCTCTTTTGTGAGCACAATTAAAAATTGAAACACATTTCCAATCCTAACAACTCACCACATAAAAGTAATTTCATTTTCAAAATTATTGATTAAATGGCATGGTAGCTCAGTGGTTAGCATTGCTGCCTCACAGTGCTAGGGACCCAGGTTCAATTCCAGCCTCAGGCAACTGTCTGTGGAGTTTTCATATTCTCCCTGTGTCTGTGTGGCTTTCTTTTGGGTGCTCCGATTTCCTCTCTCAATCCAAAGATATGCAGGTTTGGTGAATTGGCCAGGCTAAATTGTCCATACTGTTCAGGGACGTGTAGGTTTAGGTGCATTTGTCAGGGGTAAATGTAGAGTAGTAGGGGAATGGGGTCTGCGTAGGTTACTTTTTGGAGGTTTGGTGTGGACTTGTTGGGCCAAATGGACCTGTTTACACGCTGTAGGGGTTCTATGAAACTTAACAAGTTGGTTGATTTTTGAGAAAGTCAAAAATATTCTAATCTGGCAATTGCGCATTATCATATGCCATAAGGTCCGCAAATGATTAATGTTTTTTTTTCCTTGACTACCGGTTGATAGTATATGATCATTTTGTTTTTGGTGTTTGTGGTGCAGTTCTCCATCTCCTGTGCAAGCCTCGCACTGAATGAAAATCAACAGGTGAGACAGTTCTCCATTATTTTGTAAATTCAGAAACGCTTCTCCATTTCTCCTTTGACTTGATTTGAACAAGCCTAATTTTCCTTCAGCTTAATTGTTGATTTGATGCATTGGATTTACCAACAAGCATTTTTCGTGGTTGACCTTCTCAGTTGTGAATATAAATCACATCCACTGAAAGATTTATAACTTTAGTAATTGCCAAGGCTAGAATCGTGGGATAGGTCAAATCAGCTAACATTGGACAAGGTAATGGGTAGGAAGGGCCACACTTTTGGCCCAACAGTTTTGGCCCTCATATTTTTATTTTGTTCCCTATAGAAACGTGTGTTTTCTTAATCAGTGATTTTTTTTTAAAGAATGCATTAGGAGTAGTATATCAGAGATGTCTGTATCTAATTTTGCTAAAAGAAGTTGAGAAGTTGAAGCCATTTGATGTGCATTCATCAGGATTAGAATGTAAACAACAGACTTGATAAAATGAGACACTGTGGTATGGAAAAGAGGGTGCTAACTGGTTCAGCCAACATTAGCTTGGCAATGCAACAAGAACAGTTAATTGCCAATCTTAATTCTCAGATCAGACAGCTGATTGGTTAGGGTGTGGCCATGAGAATGCAACAGAGTTTGGCAGTCTCTAAGATTACCCCCTCCTGTTTTTGCATAAAATTCGAATGAAAGAGTTGCAATGAATGCATCAATTTCTTTAGCCTATGCACAAATGCATCACGTAAGTGTTCAACTGGGAAACTGTTTCTGATGGTTCATATCCTATCCTGGATTATGCTTCCATGTTGCAGCATGACCGCTAACGCTTTCTGCCTGCAGCCTACTGGTTACTGACTCTTCAGTCACCCTTCCCTGGATGACACTGTGCCAAAATGCTACTGGTTTTGCATTCTATTTCCTGTTACATTTCCTGGAACCAGCTTCTTTTCCAGTACTGATTCTTTGGATATAGCTTTCTCTCTCCATTTGTCCCTGAATTTTTTCATTCCTTGATTCATATGTTTTAATCTCCATGCTCTCACCCCTCCTCAGTTATAATGGCATTACTAGTGCACACTGCTATAACCACTGAGGGAAATATGCACCTCTGCTGGACCCTTGAGTCATGCTTGTTGGTTCATAGTTCTTTTTTCAATTAATTGTTAGCCTTCTATTTCCCACTAGATAGCCTCCAGCGCTGCACCCACTGATGCTCTGCCTTGATTAAGTTATTGCCCACAACAGACTGCAGACTTGGTTTATTAATGCCTCAAGCTATCTGCATCCTGCCTACAATTTTATTGCATCACTGTTCATCGGACTTTAACTTTGGATGCAATTGCACTTTTATCTACGCCCTCTGTGTATGGCCAAGAAGTAAAGATAGGATTGGAGTAAGATGATATTAGAGGAGCTGTCTTTTGGTTAGTACATTATATTGAGGTTCTGACTACCTGTTTTATCATTAATTTCTGAAATTTCCATGTAATGTCCCAAGACTATGGAAACGCAAGTTCTTTCATTGAGGAATTGCTCGATTAAAATGCAAGGTAATGTTATGGTTTTCTTTCAGAATCATTTTCTGGAAGTTGGATGGAACAAATCCGTGGAAACCAGAGGAGATGTGGAAGTATACTTGAACTGTTGTGGCTTTAATGAAGCGAACCTAAATGAAACCTGCAAAGCTGTAAGTGTGCAAAATGTAAATTAGAACATGGAAGCAGAATGGCAACCTTACTAGTTGTCCTTTCAGAGTAAATCTTTAAGCCAAAAAAATAGTTCCTGGTCATTTCTGTCCAGAATAATTCAGTGCAAAGCTCTGCTGACATTTGGATGAGTGCAAAGCTTTACTAGCTGTACATCAATGTGACTCAGTAATATAACATTAAAGCCCCACGTTACAGTACTCTGCTAAGATGAATTTGTACCAGTTTACACTCGGTTCAAATTATAGTTCTGCCAACTGGGAAGCTTCCACTTTCCAAAAAAATGCACTTAAGCTCATTCCTGTGAAAAGACACACGTTGTTTTCATCTTGCATTCAATAAGACAATTTGCAAGAATACCAAATTCAAGGAGCAAAGCAGCACTATTGTTGATTGAATGTTATTGAGAATGTTGATTGAATGGCAAATGGACTCTGGTAGAGGCGGTGCCATTGGAGAGTGAACTCTAAATGCAGACTGACAGCTATTCGCAAAGGAAGTTTCCTTCTGGGGTTGAGAAACAGACAGCAACACTATTTATGGTTGCTGAGCTTGGCCCTTGTGCAGAATTTGGTTCCTCTCTGCAACTTTCGCTTGATTGTTCTGGTTACTTGTTTGCTGGATAAGAATGACTAGAGAGTTCTTGACATTTCATGACCAGTCAGAGCCCTTCCAGCTTAAAATAAACTGCAGGCTGGAATGGAAGTTAGAGAGAGAATGCATTAACATTAAGGCACCCTCTATATTACATTCCTTGTATCTTAAATTTAAAAGAAAAATGGCTTTTGTAGCCAGACTGCTGCAGTCGGTGGAGAGGAGTGGAATGGGAAATATAATCATCCAGAGAACGGACAATGTCAAGGGTGTGGTGCTGAAAAAGCACAGCCGGTCAGATAGCATCCAAGGAACAGGAGAATCGACATTTTGGGCATAAGCCCTTCATCAGAAATGAGGCTTGTGGACCGGGGCTGAGAGATAAATGGGAGAGTGGAGTGGGGCTCTAAGAAACGGTTCTCTTTCTGGATCCTCTGCTCCACACTCGCAGCCATGAGCCGCCACCTACTTTCCCTGCAGTCAGCTCTGCCATAGCTTAGGGCCACACTATCCCAGACCTGCAAAGGACCTCTGTTGCTTTACCTCCTCAGAAGAATTCACACACTCAACAAATGCTTTTTCACCACCATTTCAGACATCCCATAGCCCCCCACCCCACCCTTTCCCATTTATCTCTCAGACCCTGGCCCCCAAGCGTCATTCCTGATGAAGGGCTTATGCCCAAAATGTCGGAAGCTGATTGAGCTGCTGTGCTTTTCCAGCATCACATTCTAGTCTGATCTCCAGCATCTGCAGTCCTCACTTTCTCCTAGAGAATGACCAGTGTCTGCTGAAGTACTCAGGCAGGGAGGATCTCCAGGCCCACCAGGAATGAGGGTCCTCTGCCCATCACCAGGGGTTCTCTGGTATCTAAATTGGACTCCGCTGCTTGCAGGAACCTGGAGGCTACCTGTTCTCTTGTTCCAGCATTGTGTTTTTAAAAATTAAACTTATTGATAGGAAATTGGGAAAGTTCTTAATCTGTGAGCACTCTGTAATCTGTAGACCAAAAAAAAACCTTAGTCAAACTGATAAGATATTGGTAATTGGTGTAAATATGAATATAAAGATTTTATAAATCAATGTCACTGTGTTTGAAATTTGAGTTTTGGATTATCTGAACAAAATACTCCCCACCTGTGTCCTTTGGATAATCAAGGTTTGTGTGTGTGTGTGTGTGTGTGTGTGTGTGTGTGTCATTTCCAAAGTGGTTTGCTGTTTGATATGGCATATGACTGGTGCAGTGTGGTGGGAATGATTTGTATAAATATGAATATATAGATTTTATAAATCATTGTCACTGTTTGAAATTTGAGCTGTTTTGAATCCGTTATCTTTTGTCAGATACTTTTACTGAAGGCTTTGATTTGAAGACAACTAGTGTATATTGGAATTTTAAGGCTATTGTCAATAAATTCCTATCCAGCGTTTTTGTTTTTGTTTTGGTTTCTTAGGATGTTCAAAAATGCCCCAATTGCATGTATGAGGTCCTTAAAAATAATGGATCCATATATTGTCTTCAGATAATACGTACCTGACTATTTTTGTAATAAATACATAGAGAGCTGGAAGTCATTAACAAAATGAGTTCCGTGGTCTTCTCTTGTGCTACAAGGTCTTTGATTCCAGTATTGTGCACTTTTCCCTTGTTACGCCAAGAGTTGCCATGATGTCTTGGAAAGTTGGGGGCAACCAAGAAGGAAAAATGAACATTGTATTAATTTTACATTTCTTCTGTTTGCATATGACAACTTTGAATTGTTGAATGGAAACTGTTGGAGTACACCAAAGAAATCAAAAGTGCAAATTTTGTTGTTGAAAGTAACACATGAATTGTAAAAAAAATACAATCACTGCCATTGTTCTCTTGTTCCAGCATTGTGCTGCTGCTAATGAATGTCATCTATGTGGACCGATCTTAAAAACCTACGCTGGTGAAGTACTGAGATTTGTCGGTGGTGTAGGTCTTTTCTTCAGTTTCACTGAGGTCGGCAAAGTTCTTATTTTCTTTAAAACACTTAAATACTTCTGTTAACATTAGAAGTGGTTTTCACATTCAAGTTTTGCAAAATCCAAATAGTTTTTGTATCTTCTATAATGAGATCAATACAAAGTTCATATTTCCATTGTTAGAGTTCCAATTTATACAGTATGCATATTCAGGAGAATTTTCAAAAGTAGTCATTAGCTGTTTAGTATGGCATGGGAGTGTTGCAGTAGACAACAAGATATATGCAGTGTCATGGGGTCTATTCTCAATAACTTCAATATTTCTAATGCTCCTATTTTGACAAGTTTATTTGATGAGTAAGGTCATTACCAGCATTTCTGTTTTGCTCCTACTGATTTCAAAAGTTGTTTGTGATGTAACAGTTGTGATATTTTCTGCAAATTGTGCTTTTGTTTTTTGTGTTTTATTTTTGAGTGGAGGTATGTTCAGTGATGGAGAAGTTGTTGAACTACAGCTGCATGACTTGAGAGGTGACAGCAGAAAAACAAAATGAATCTTATATTTATTGTAGAATCACAGAACTGGGACAGTGCCAAAGGAAGATTTTAAGGCCAGCTGTTTGTATTAGCTCATCAAGTGAGCATCATGGCTTATTGCCATTCTCCTGCCTTTTCCCCATGCCCTTGCACACTGTTCTGATTTAAATAATCATTTATTTCCCCTCTAATACCACGGTTGAGCCTGCTTTTACCATTCTTGAAAGCATTGCATTCCAAATTCAGACCACTTGTATGAAAATCGTTTTTTCCCTCCCATCACAACTGCTTCTTTTGTATAAAGCAAAGAACTACAGAAATATAAAACAGAAATTTGTGGAGGAATTCAGCAGGGCTGTGGAACAAATGTAGAGTTGTTGTTTCAACTCCAGTGGCCTTTATTCAGAACTGATAGCCTCTAGAAAAAGGTAGTATTTTTGCTGCTGATGCTTTGGTGTTAGCGAATGGAGAGGGAGAAAAAGATAGCCCTGCTGCAGTTCTACCTAGACTCGATGCAAGAGGAACACCTCATCTTCTGCTTGGGGATATTATAGCCTTCAGGACTCAATATTGAGTTTAATACTGTTAGAATATGAATACCACAGTCTAGGTCTCCTACTGACCTTCACACAACAGATCCTGTGTTGACATGGGTTACTTTTGGTAGTCAAACCATTTTCACCCATTTATAACTCCTTGGTTCTATTCTTTCCTGGCTTACCATTTCCATCCCTTTTGTCTGCCTAACATTTTGTTTTCTCTCTGTCTGTCTCACTGGATTCCCTTTTCACCTATCCATTCTCACCTCCCAACCCCCACCTCCACGTCATCAGTATAAATTCCATCTTTCCTCAGTTCTGAAGAAATATTAAATCTGTTTTCTCTCCACATTTACTGCCAGACCTGAAGCCCATCAAGCTTGATCCTTTTACAAATGAGAACAGTTTCTCACTTTCTACTCTACCCTGACTCTTCATGAATTTGAAAATTTTACTTCTTGACCTCCTCTTGGGCTTCTTCCCAACTTGAATAGTCCTAAAGTCTTTAATCTTTCCTCGTAACTGAAGTTTCTCATCGCGGGAGCCGTTCTTTTAAAACTCGTCGACATTTCCATTTAATTTAATCATAGTGCCCAAAACTGCAAAACACAAACTCTAGCTGATACCTAACAAGTGTCTTTGACAAGTTCAGCATACCTCCTTGTTTTTGTACTCCCATGTTATTCAACTTCTGTTCAATGGATAATTGAATTTAAATATTGTTTCAGCCATTGTCTAGCATGAAGCGGATTTTTTTTTTTCTTTCTAACATGGTTACTCTTCAACTAATTCCCTTTGGAATTTCAGCCCAAGAATATAATAAATGTACGTAACATTCTACAGCTCCAAAGTAACCAAGATTCAAACTGCCTAAAGAATACATTCTGTAATTTATAAATCTTTTTTGAAGTTGCATCAGTTTGTGATTGAGCATTGTACTGTGCTACTGATCTGAACTGCACTTCATTGATGTCATATTTCTGATAAAAGCTAATGTTACAACTGGCCAAGTCTGATCTCAGATTGAAACCTCGCTTCATTGATCATATTTTATACATTTAATATGGTAGTCTTTCACTGAATTACAAGCACACACAATGCTGCAGGTTTGTCTTTAACAATAAAACAATTTTATTACCCAAATGATTTGAAAATAGAATGGAACAAACCAAGCTATTTCATTAGAACAAAATTTGACACATTTTTGACACTCATGGCAGAGAAAAACCCCATCTATCCCAAAACCCTCACTTCACAGCACACAAATACCAGAGAGAGCTCTGTTCTCCATCACATCTATTGGTTTGACTTAACTATTTGTTTCAATTCCTGGCCTTAGGAGTTTGATACCCTCTTCCACAATTATTCCCTCAATTGAGGTTAAGCATTCATAGTTTCAAATCACCCCTTCCAGTTTCCAAAATAAGCACATGTGGTCTGGAATTTTCAACCTAAAACCCTTACGCTGAGGTAACCTATTTCCTAAATAATGCTTTCCCCAGGAGAAACTGGTCATCCATTGGTCTTCGGTACACTGACACAAGCTTTCCGATCTATGCATTTTCCTAAGCAAAAGTCACTTCGGGATTCTGGTAAATCAAAAGCAAGCTGATACATTTTCTTGTTTCTTTTTCCACTCCGAAAACCCCTCACATCACAAACTATATTATCGCACCAGGAGTCCCCTAGTGAGCTGCTTGTAGACTCATAAATTGGAGCCATTGTTTCCATACCAGTCAACAAGGGTCTGACTACACTAATATTTTCCAGCTCTTGGCCCAAAGCCCTGGACGCTATGACAATGCTTGAACATTACTAAAGTTTCTGATTCAACCAGTCTTTAAGGCAGTAAATTCCAATCTCGCAGCATTTTCTGGGTGAAAATATTACGCTTAACTCCTCTCTTAGCCCTCTGTCTCTCACCTTAAATCTGTGCCCTGGTTATTGATGCATCTGAAAAATGGAAAAACGTGCCTTCCCCTTAAAGCTCCATTCCTCTCTCAACTTTGCTGCTCCAAGGAAAACAACTCCAATCCGTCCAACCTTTCCTTCTCACTCAGACCCTTCTACCCAGGCAGAGTTGTGGAAAAACTCCTCTGCACAGTCTCTAGTGCAATCGCATCCTTCCTATATTGTGGTGACTGGAATGCTATGCAGTTCTCCTCTGTTGTGGCCAACTAGAGCTTTATACAGTTCCACCATAACTCTCTGTTCTTGTATTCTATGCCTCTGCAAGTGTCCTTCTTAACCACCTTATCTACCTTTTACCATCAGGAACCTGTGGATATGCATATCAAGGTCCCTTTGATCTTCAGTGCTTTCAGGGTCATGTAATCCTTTGCCTTGTTAGTCATCTCAGAATGCACTATCTCTCACTTTTCAGGATTGAATTCCATTTGCCACTGCCCTGTTTGACTGATCAGCTGGTGGTTGATATCCTCCTCATTATTTACCACACTGCACTTATTTGTGTAATCCGCAAATTTCTTGATTGTACACCCAACATTTATACCCATATTAAATGTGTGCACCACAAGCTGTAAGAACACTGTGGAGCCCCACGGAAAACAAAATTCTCATCACAGGGACATCCCTCTACCATCATCTTCTGTTTCTTGTCTCTCAGCCAGTTTTTGATCCAATGTGCTGTTACTTTTATTTTGACTAGCCTGGGCCATGAGGGATGTAATCAGAAGCTTTGCATAAATCCATGAACGCCACACTATTTGCATTATTCTCATCAACACTCCTGGTTACCTCCTCACAAAAAATTAAATTTGTCTCTTTCCTTTTGCAAATCCGTGGTGATGATCCCCAATTAACCCTATTGAAAGCTTATCTAGCGAATTAATAAATGCTAATTAAAGAGATGTGGAATAGGTATTTTACAGGGGAACCGATTAACATCCCAGGGATAACCATAAATCCAGAAATGGACAGGGAAGCCTTCAAAAGTGTTATAAGGCAAGTGGTTGGAGAGCAAATTGTTACAGCTAACTAGTCCTCAGGTCTTGCTGGACTCCAGTTAAGGTCTTAAAAGAACTAGCTTATGAGATAGTTGATGCATTGGTTTTCATTTTCCAAATTGAATTGATTCAAGAAAGATTCTACTAGATTGGAAAGTAATGAATGTAACTCTTCCATTCAACAAGGGAGGGAGACGGACACTGCAAACCAATTAGTTTAATGTTTCTTGTAGGGAAAATGTTAGAAACTGTTATTAAAAGATATTATAACAAGGTGCCTAGTGAAGCTGAAGATAATTAGGCAGAGTCAATGGTTTTGAGAAAGAGAACTTCCAAGAAATAGTCCTTTATCCAAAGCATATATTATCAGCAAATATACTCTTTAGGTTTCCACAAGGCAGTTGCTAAAGTGCCACATCCCAAAATTATTGGTGTCGGGGATGATGGAATGGCATGGATAAAGAAAGTAGACAAGTCATTTTCTGTTTGGCAACACAGAATATGTAATGTGGCACAAACATCAGTGCTTGGCTTTAACTTACAATGTATATAAATGACATGGATAAAATGATAAAAAGTATGCTTGTTAAATTTGCTGATGATACACGATTAGGTAGAAATGTACATTTGGAAAAGGACATAAGGAAGCTGCAAGGGGATGTAGCTAGGAAAATTGGGTAGGTAAAGATCTGGCAACTGGAGTGCAATGTGGGAATTGAATATAAAACTAGAGAGATGATGCTTCAGCTATCCAGTTAATTGGTGAGACCATATCTAGATTATTGTATTACAAAGTTAAAAATCACACAACCCAGGTTATAGTCCAACAGGTTTAATTGGAAGCACTAGCTTTTGGAGCGCTGCTCCTTCATCAGGTGGTTGTGATGCAGGAGCCACCTGATGAAGGAGCGTCGTTCCGAAAGCTAGTGCTTCCAATTAAACCTGTTGGACTATAACCTGATGTTGTGTAATTTTTAACTCTGTACACCCCAGTCCAACACCGGCATCTCCAAATCATGGATTATTGTGTACAGTATTGTTCTCCTTGTTTAAGGAAGCATGTAAATTTATTGGACGTGGTTTGGAGAAAGATTACTAGACAAATACCTGGAGTGGATGGGTTGCCTTATGTTGGAATGGATAGGCTTTTATCGGCTGGAGTTTAGAAGAATGAAAGGCCGTGTGATTGAAGCATAAAGATGCCATGACAAGGTGAATGTGGAAAGAATGCTTCCCCTGTGGGAGATTCTAGAGTCAGTTTATACTGTTCAAAAATTAAAGTTCACCCATTTAAGACAGAAAAGGAAAAGTGTTTTCTCTCAGGAATGAAAGGCTTTGGAACACTCTTCTTTTGAAAGGCAATTTAAATTCCTTGATTCTTTGTAAACCTGTGCTAGGTAGATTCTTGTTGAGTATATGGGTGAAAATTTATTGTGGCTAGGTAGGAATATGGAGTAATTGAATTAGCCATGATCTATCTTAATGCTGGAGCAGGCTCAAGTTGCTAAGTTGCCTGCTTCTGCTCCTAATTCATATGTTTGTATATTCATATGTATCTTTTCGACTGTATTTCACTCGTTGAGAATTGCAATTCTATCAAGTCACTTTGGAGCTATATGAAACCCAAGAGAAAGCTCCGTTGGTGTATATTTTACAACTTGGGCACACATGGGTACAACAATTTCAGTCAGTGCTTTTCTGACCAGAGGAGACATGATCTAAGCCAGGCCTACCTCTAAGGCAGCAATGGTCACTGTGGAGCTCTAACCAGTTTATAACAGCTGTGCTCCTGCTCTTGCCAGCCCCCTACTCTTGGTTCTCACTGTCACAACAATTATTAAGCATGGAAATGGGGCTACAGTGAGAAAAAGTTTGAGAAGCATTGGTCTAAGCACAAAGAGTAAACACAGATTTTATGCTCAGTAGAAAAGTGATTAATGAGGAGTTACCTGCTTATTTCATTTCATTTAATTATTTTTCACTGTTGCTTCCCTGCTTCATCCGTTTTAAACTTGGCAACAATTGTTAATTATTTTCATTGTCATACATGTAATTATATAAAAGTTTACCACTTTTCTTGAAGTTTCAACTTTAACCTTTTAATCAAGTTGTTCATGCACATTATCTCTTTGGTAATTTACAAATGTGTTTGTTTCAGATCCTGGGTGTGTGGTTAACACATAGATATAGGAACCAGAAAGATCCACGGGCAAATCCAAGTGCTTTCCTGTAGGAGAAATCTTCAGAAACATCACACCACTGGAACACTGCACTACTGAAGCCTCCTGTGTTTTTTTTTGTTGATGAGGCTTTCAATATCTAGAACTCCACCAGCTTGCAAGACATGTATTTCACCTGGGATAAGCGTTTTCATTCAGTTATTGCTTTCTGTTGTATGAAACTTGTAACTGATCTTTGTTGACCACTAATAGCATTCAAAGTTGAGGAATGCACTGCTGTTTATTGTTGTCTGGAGCCTAATCTTTGTAACAGGCATTTGGTTAGCACAAGAAAAGCTGTCTTTTCAAAACTTTGTGTTGATTCTTAGAAAAGCACCACACTAATGAGATTGAAAATTAACACCAAAGGAAATAAGGCTCACAACATTATTTGATATTCCAGTCCCTTAAAAATATAGTAGTGTACAATGGCATAATTCTAGTTTTTCATTTTTCCATTTTCCATGAGTGCATAGTTAACTAATAGTAAGGATATTTTGTTTGATTGGACGATAATCATAATTAATGTTAAGTAAATTAAATAGTATAAATGCATTTTCTTTTTGTGCAGTAGCTTGGTGGAGCCGTTTGTTTTTGTAAGTTCATGTTGCATTTGAGTTTTCAGATGTTTCTCTAGATCTGTTTCTGTCTTTGAAAATTAAAAAGTTTAGTTTTACACATGGATCTCCTGATCCATTGTGAGCAATACTAGCTGAAAGAAATGCATTTCTTGCTGCTTAATGATCATCAGACTTCAAAAGCATTTGCAGAATTTTGTGCATATGTTTGTGGAAAGCTCATTTCCTTGATGGTTCAGTCAACAGTGGCTGATTTATTTCCCTAGCTTATTTGGAACTGCTTACAATTGCCTGTGTGATTTAATGTGAAGTTTTGTTGTAGCACCGCACTACCCTGATGATTACTGATAAATTTAATATACTGTGATTTTTTTTTTGCTCTGCATTTTGGTGGTAATACTTTTAATCTATTAATACTTGTTTAAAGAATGTTTTTGTTTGAAATCAAAACAATGTTTGCTTCAAGTGCGTATAGTAAAGGTGGCTCATTAGAAATATAGCTAATTTAGAAACAAATCATGTAAATTGTGTTTGCGACACATTTGTTTTTCTCTACACAATGAGGAATTACTTTTATTTGGATATTTAAGATATTGATTATTGTGCAATTTTGCTCATGTCATAACTGTGTTCAGACCTGTGTATATTTGACAGCTTGGTATCTTAGTATGTTTATGAATGTAGGCCAAACCATTAATTGTTCCTAACACTGGAGAGACACAGCAGTGATTTAACATGTCTCACGGGAAAAATGCTAATGTGGAGAAAATTGCTACTGTATTTATGGGATTTGTAAAATTTGGGAATATGGATAAGTTGTGGACTCCAGCCATTAAAGTTTCATTTATGTGGGTGGATGAAGTGAATGCTTTCCTTTTAATTTCTTTGTGTTTAACTGTAGTTTATTCTTATCCATTGTTAGAATGTTTGACAAGCCAGCAACACCCACATCCCATAAATGAATTTTTAAAAAAAAACTTGCACCAAAATAATGAACAGATATGATCATTTTTTTGCTTTCTGTTTAATGTGGCTAATTCCATGTTTTAACAATAAGATCAGCCAAGAACTTAGTGAATAGCAGAACAGGCTTAAATGGCCTGCTGCTAATTCCTATGTTTTTATGCATATATCTACATTTAAGGATTTAGCAGTCGTTTACATTATTACCCAGAGTTTAGCAGGAGGAATTACAGCCTCTGCTAATACATGTGCCCTTATTCAGTCATATTAGCCTATCACTCATCCATGTCAAAACCTGCTGGATTAAACATGATGTCCCAACTCCTATACTCCATGTTCTGCCCAATGAAAGCAAATGTGCCAATTGCTGCCATCACCACCCTGTCCATCTGTGATTCCACTTCCAAGGAACTATGCATCTGCACCCCTAAGTCTCTTTGTTCAGTAACATTCCCCAGGGCCCTACCATTATAGGAGTTCTGCCCTGGGTTTGCCTTACCAAAATGCAGCATGTCGCATTTATCTAAACCATACACCATGTGCCACTCTTCTGCTCATTGGCCCTTACGATCAGGGTCCCATTGCACTCTGAAATAGTCTTCACTGTCCAGTATACCACCTACTTTGGTGTCATCTGTAAAATTACTAACCATGCTCCCTATATTCACATCCAAATTATTTCATATAAATGACAAAAAGCAGCGGACTCAGTACCAATCCCAGTGGCCCACGGATGGTAACATGTCTCCAGTCAGAAAAGCAACTCTCCACTACTACTTTGTTCATTGCCAACATTGTATCAAATTGGCTAGTTCCCCCAGATGCTGGAGGTTGGAATCAAAGCTAAATTCCACCATTAATCAAGTCATATGAGACATTGGCTAAGACCACTTTCAAAATGCTGCGTAGAATTCTGGTTGCCCCTTTAATAGAAGGATGTTGTTAAGGCCACAAGTGAACCAGTTTTTTTTGTTAATTTTAGCAAAGATGCCTGTCATTGGAACTTCTGCTGTGATTACACTAAATAGAAAAGAATAGTTAAGGCTAGATAAGGACCCAAGTTAAAATATTTGTGTAGTTAACCCTTAGCACAAAATGCCATCTTGGCAAAGGAGTTAATGCTCACTGAGAAATGACAGCCCTGGTGATCATATAGCAACTTATTACCATTTAAGATACCTGCAGTCAATAATGAGGTTGCACCACAACTTGATGGTTAATGCTTCATCTACCTCCTCATCCTAACAGTGATCTGCTAACTGGCAGTAAGTGAATCATGACAGAGGATTTGCACACAACTTAAAGGTGGACTACCTTTCATTAACCATTAGGAGAAAGGAAGTTCTCTGCATTATCACAACTTGCTTGATGGTTCAATCTGGTCTGTGGGAGTAGTGGGAATACATGAATGCAGGCAGATGCTACAGGACAGAGACAGAAGAAGACCATATGGAATTTCCCACTAACCTCCCCTGAAGGAATGGGACAGCCTCTGTTTTTGGAACTCCTCATCAGGGTATCTGGACCATGAGCCTGTGCATCCTTCCATTTGGTTCCTGAGGCATCCTGAAACTCTTTACTTTTGCCAGCCAGCACACTCTGCACTTTCAGCAGATGTGGATGTGTGTAGTCTGTAACACACAGGTCCATGAAAATTGCACATGACTGAGCATTTGATTTTTTTTCAGCAACTCAAGTGGTCAAGTTCAAGTTATGGTTACCAGCAAATTAGAATCAAAATTGTTTGCTGAAACCAGACTTCCAAACAGGTTTCTCTTATTAGCACAGCATCCAGTTAGTGCTGTTTTTTTTAAAATAAACAAAACACCTAATGACTCTTAGGATTTGTTAGCTTAATGGAAAAAAATACAATAGCTCTTGAACAAACATTTTTGTTCAGTTAGCCATATTTCAGAGTCCTTGTGAGCAGAATATTGCAGACACTGTAAATCTGAAAAAACAAACAGCAAATACAGGAAGTCTTCTGCAAATTTGACAGGATCTCTGCAGAGAGAAATAGGGATAGGGTTGACATTTTAGTTTGTGGCCCTTCGCTAGAACTGGGAGTACGTAGAAGTGTAGCAGTTTACGAGTGAGGCAGGGGACGTGAGAAGGATAGGAAAGTACAAGAATGAAGATCAGAGATAGGTGTGAAGGCAGGAGAATTGAAAGACAAAAGGGATGATGGTTCAAAGCAAACATAATTGGCAATGAGACAAAAAAGAAGCAGATGATGGATCTGGAGGAGTTGTAAATATGAAAGCAAAATTTTTGCCAACTGCTGTTATCCAAACAAAAGCACAGAGATTATGGTCTGAAATTGTTGAACTCAATGTTGAGTCTGGAAGACTGAAAAGTGACCAGTCAAAAGATATGTCAGGTATAGACAGGATAGATCGAGTGAATCCTTAGAAGAGTATAAAGAAAGTAGGAGTATACTTGAGAGAAATCAGGAGGGCAAAACGGGGACATGAGATAGCTTTGGCAAATAGAATTAAGGAGAATCCAAAGGGTATTTACAAATATATTGAGGTCAATAGGGTAACTAGGGAGAGAATAGGGCCCCACAAAGATCAGCAAGGCGGCCTTTGTGTGGAACCACAGAAAATGGCGGAGATACTAAATGAATATTTTGTATCAGTATTTACTGTGGAAAAGGATATGGAAGATATAGACTGTAGGGAAATAAATGGTGACATCTTGCAAAATGTCCAGATTACAGAGGAGAAAGTGCTGGATGTCTTGAAACGGTTAAAAGTGGATAAATCCCCAGGACCAGATCAGGTGTACCCGAGAACTCTGTGTGAATCTAGAGAAGTGATTGCTGGGCTTCTTGCTGAGATATTTGCATCATCGATAGTCACAGGTGAGGTGCCGGAAGACTAGAGGTTGGCAAACGTGGTACCACTGTTTAAGAAGGGCGGTAAAGACAAGCCAAGGAACTATAGATTGGTGAGCCTGACCTCGGTGGTGGGCAAGTTGTTGGAGGGAATCCTGAGGGACAGGATGTACATGTATTTGGAAAGGCAAAAACTGATTCGGGATAGTCAACATGGCTTTGTCCGTGGGACATCATGTCTCACAAACTTGATTGAGTTTTTTTGAAGAAGTAACAAAGAAGATTGATGAGGGCAGAGCAGATCTATATGGACTTCAGTAAGGCGTTCAACAAGGTTCCCCATGGGAGACTGATTAGCAAGGTTAGATCTCTTGGAGTACAGGGAGAACTAGCCATTTGGTTACAGAACTGGCTCGAAGGTAGAAGACAGAGGATGGTGGTGGAGGGTTGTTTTTCAGACTAGAGGCCTGTGACCAGTGGAGTGACACAAGGATCAGTGCTGGGCCCTCTACTTTTTGTCATTTACATGAATGATTTGGATGTGAGCATAAGAGGTACATTTAGTAAGTTTGCAGATGACACCAAAATTGGAGGTGTAGTGGACAGCGAAAAGGGTTACCTCAGATTACAACAGGATCTGGACCAGATGGGCCAATGGGCTGAGAAGTGGCAAATGGAGTTTAATTCAGATAAATGCGAGGTGCTGCATTTTGGGAAAGCAAATCTTAGCAGGACTTTTTCACTTAATAGTAAGGTCCTAGGGAGTGTTGCTGAACAAAGAGACCTTGGAGTGCAGGTTCATAGCTCCTTGGAAGTGGAGTCACAGGTAGATAGGATAGCGAAGAAGGCATTTGGTATGCTTTCCTTTATTGGTCAGAGTATTGAGTACAGGAGTTGGGAGGTCATGTTGCAGCTGTATAGGACATTGGTTAGGCCACTGTTGGAATATTGTGTGCAATTCTGGTCTCCTTCCTATCGGAAAGATGTTGTGAAACTTGAAAGGGTTCAGAAAAGATTTACAAGGATGTTGCCAGGTTTGGAGGATCTGAGCTACAGGGAGAGGCTGAACAGGCTGGGGATGTTTTCCCGGAGTGTCGGAGGCTGAGGGGTGACCTTATAGAAGTATACAAAATTATGAAGGGCATGGACAAGATAAATAGGCAAAATCTTTTCCCTGGGGTCGGGGAGTCCAGAACTAGAGGGCATAGGTTTAGGGTGAGAGGGGACAGATATAAAAGAGACCTAAGGGGCAACTATTTCACTCAGAGGGTGGTACGTGTATGGAATGAGCTGCCAGAGGAAGTGGTGGAGGCTGGTACAATTGCAACATTTAAGAGGCATTTGGATGGGTATATGAATAGGAAGGGTTTGGAGGAATTTGGGCCGGGTGCTGGCAAGTGGGACTAGATTGGGTTGGGATATCTGGTCGGCATAGGCATGTTGGACCGAAGGGTCTGTTTCCATGCTGTACATCTCTATGACTCTATGACTCTATAAGGTGCTGTTTCTCCAACTCACTATGAATTGAATTGAAGCAGTTTAGGAAGTCCAGAATAACAAGGTCAGGTTGGGAGTGGAGAGGAGAACTAAACTGACTAACATCTGATGGTCAGACTTGTGAACTGAACGGAGTTGTTCCAGAAAGTGATCACCTAGTCTGCATTCAATCTTGAGGAGACTACACTATGAACAATGAATATCAAAGTGACACAAGTACAAATAAATTGTTTGTACCTAAATGTTTAGGAAGTAGAGGTTGGATGATTCTGCTGTACACATTTGCAACTCCTTTAGTTTTTCCTTGTTTTTCACTTGCTCCAGTTCCATTTTTTTTTGCCTTGAGTCACCAAACCATTTTTCCATTATCTTCCCTGCTCTCCATCCTCTCCCAGGCCTTCTCTCTTGTTCTTTCCTTCTCTTCCTTTCTTCTTCTGCTTTATTTAAAAACAGTTACATCTCAAACTCTCTCAGTTCTGATAGAGTCATTAACCCTAAATATTAAGTCTGTACAACCATAGTGTGCATCGTTAGCTTTCTGTTCTCCCAGACTCTCTTTGTCAGCCTGGCAAATGTTGAGGTTGCTTGTCTGATCCATCTGTTTATCTCGGAGTCCAGTGAGAGACTGTCCGTGATGGTGGAGCCATGGTATGTAAACTTGTGGACCACTTCCAGCGTGTAGTTGTTGATGGTAATGGCAGAGGGTGCTCAATGCCTTAACCCAGCATGTTGGTCTTCTTCAGGCTGTTGGTCAAGCTCAGGCTCTTGAGAAGCTGTCCATAAGGCATTGCAGTTGCTCTTCTGAATGTGTTGCCAATGCCACGCCGTCTGCAAACAACATGTTCCTGATGCATACTTCACAAATTTTGGTTTTCGCCCTCAGCCAGGACAGACTGAATAGCCTCCCATCCAATCTATTGTGGGAGTAGACACCATCAGTTGATGTTTCAATAGCATGCATGCTTCAGCATGATGCCGAACAGGGTGGGGGCTAGCACACAGGCCTGCTCCACAGCGTGACCTGGAGACACTACTCCAGACAAGAGTGGAATCTCAACACTTTTCACCTTTGCAGCCTGAGAAGCTTCCTGGACATCAATACCGAGTCACCAACAATGAGATCCTGGACCGCGCCTAGATACCCAGCTTCTTCACCTGCCTCCAACAATGCTGTCTCTACTGACTGGGCCATGTACACTGCATGTCAGACGGGAAGATCCCGAAAGACCTGCTGTACGGGGAACTGGCCTCCAGCAAGAGAGCACAAAGGCAGCCCCATCTTCCTCTCAAAGATGCCTGCAAGAGATACATGAAATCACTGAACATGAACGTCGTGAATTGGGAGGACATTGCTCTCACTGGAGGCTGGAATTACGCAGAGGTCTAATAAGAGGAGAAGAGAAACTGAGGCATGCTACTGAAGAAAAGCATTCCTGCCAACAAAACAGCACCAAGACAACATCAGAGGACAACGGCCTTCAAGTTATTTCACTGTCGCCGAGACTGCCACTCCTATGTGGGCATCTACAGTCTCAACAGACGCTGCTGTACTAACAAAAATTGAAGCAAGACTTCCCAGGTGCAGATCCATGGTCTCACGAGACTAACGGATGCCTCACACACAAGTCTCTACAAATGCTACAGGAATGACTTAGAATTTCCAGCACTGAACACTTGCTTCAATTTTTGTTAGTACAGCAGAGTCTGTTGTGGCTGGAGACGCCCACACAGGAGCGGCAGTCTCAGCTACAGTGACTGCACTTGAAGGCGCAGTCCTCCAGTGTTGTCTTGGTGCTGTTTTTATCGGCGGGAGTGCTTTTCTTCACTGGCCACCTTCTGATAATTAATCAGATTGACTACTATTAGTCAGAAGGGAGAAGAAGCTGTTTTGAGGATTATCTCAGTTTTCTGGCTTCTGACTAAGGATGTCTCCTTATTTAGTATTGCTTGAGTTGTATATAAAAATGTAGCAAAAACTGATGTATTGTCAGAAGTAGAAAGGAATAAGAAGATGAGGCAGAAGATGAAGACTAGAATGATTCACAACAGTAGACATGCCAGAGCTTTTTACTTCAGAGCAAACTGGCTTTGGTCACCTCACATCCTGAACTGTATTTCACTGAAATATTTCACTGTTAGGTTGCTTATTGTTCTTTGGTAATTGAACAAGTTCCTTAGACTCTTTAATTCTTACTTGGTTGATGTGAGAGTAGCAGCTTGCGAAGGGGTCAGTTGGTGATGGAAACTCTGAATTGCACAGGATTCAATGATACTGACAGTGAAGGTGGAGTGGGTTGTTTGACCTCCTCTTGGAGTACTGGCTCATGAAAATTCCCTTTTCCCTGTAGATAGCTATAATTCCATTATTTAGGATTATAGTCCAAACTTGGACCCATATGGCATGTTTGCAAGGAAGAAAGTGGTGATGCAATCAAGGAAGGTGAATATGATCTGGGAGCAGGGTTAATCTAAAATGAGTTTTCTGCTATTGTTTCTTCCTGTAAAGTATTACATGTATAGAACCAGTCATACAACGTATCAAGTATTTACTGATAGGTTAGATAAAAGTGATTCTGGTGGATTAAGAATTCAGGCCAATTGAATGCCAGAATTAAGGTCAATGAGAACAGAAATGAGAAGCTAATGGTAAAAGGCATTGTTTTGTTGAAGTCTAACAGCGAATCCTGAGCTGAGTAGGAATTGCTGATGAACGACAATTAGTGGCTAAATCCTTGAAGATAAAGAGCTGGAGTTCTACCTGAAGATGGTCAGCCTTGAAGCTGCTGATATATGCTGTGTGGGCTGCTTGATAAAGTCATGAGATTAATCTTTGTTGAGTTGATTATTAAATGCATAGATTATCAATCATCTTGACCGTGATTTATTGGTTTATTCATATTAAATTTATGTTGATTCTGGTTTGATTGTTAAAATGGCATTTATAAAAAGGTGATATATTTTTAGACTTATTTCCATTTTGGTAAATTTGGTTCTTTTTGTTACTTGATCTCCATTGTGGTCAGTTCAAGTTAGTGTTTGGGAAAAATCCAAATTGGGCTGAGATGAGTTTGCTGGAACTTTATATAATTTAAATAAATAAGATTTTACATTTGCTTTTGCTGTGTTAATAACAAAGCAACATGAGTAACTTTGATGCTCAAGTCTTTATGAAGGGAAAGGATTTTATCTCTCCTTGCTATGAAACAGCTGAGGAAAGACATTTTGAAGGTTTTCACAGAACATGTGGTGGTGGTGGTGGGGTGTCTTCAAATCAGGACCTGCAAAGGCAAATATTTTTGACAAATTGACTTGAATGAAAGTAAGAAAGCAAAACACGTTCTGTCTGTGCTCAAGTAGAACAAGCTCGAACTGACTCAGAAAATGAAAGGGAAATGAGGCAACTCAAAATAAAGAGAATGAAATTAGAAAGACAATTATTTGAAAGAGAAATGCAAAAACTTCAATCAGAAAGGTCAGTAAAAGAGATCAAAGTAGAAAGGGAGAAATTTAAAAGAGGCAGACAATTGGAAAGAGGAAAATTCAGAAATATGAATTGTCAGTGAAAGGTTGACCTTGAAAAAACACTATGTAGTTTAATTTAGCATAGGATGTTCACTTTGTTCCTAAACTTACCTTATGTACTTGTGTAAAAGTCAAATTTTGTAGACCATTTTTTAAGGTTAAATTTATGGGGTTGACTATTTCATGGATGCTGCTTTTGCAGGGTTTAAATTCATGCTGCCGTCCAAATTACTGTATCATTAGCAGACATTCAATTGAGCTGTAAATGAATAAAGAAAAATAAACCACAACGAGTTATGGTAATTACCAGATAAAGACGAAAGAGACAAAAATGAATTAGTAAGCTTTTATTTATACATACAAAAAGTGAAGTAGAAATATTATACAGCTTTAAATCACAATTATGTGGTACATCTTAAACGAAACATGTCAAATACAAAAGTTCATTAAAATCCTGCAAAACCATACTGTTTTAACACCTTCAGCACCGAATAATGCTTCATAATCATCAGGATGAATGATATCATTGTATGGATCCTCTTCATCTCCACTGTCTGTTGTTAGAGGTAGCACATCATCCACTTCTTCATCTATATCATCCCATAGATAATCGCCCTACATTCCATCCAATGCATTTGAAATTCCAACTTTCTTGAATGATTTGAAAATAGTGTCAGCTTTTATTTCCTTCCATGAATCAATGATCCATTTAGAGATCAGTGGCAGTGATGGAGCCTGTATACTGCCTCCTTTTGTGAATGTTTTTTTCTCTATCAGGCATCCAGTCATTCCACTACATTCCACTACAAGTCTTTAAATGGTTTATTGATACCAACAACTATTGGTTTCAAAACACTTGTAGGTTTGCCAGGAATTACGGCTGCATCAGTGTTATGTGATCAGATGTTATCAACAACATCCTTCACTAGATGTGGTCTAATTTGGTCCCCAATGAGCAAACTCATTCCCTTATGTAGTCCGCTAGGTCATAAATTCCAAACTTCCTTTATCCATTTTCTACATCCACCTTCATCCATCCAGCCTTGGGGATGCATATAGACGATAGTTTGTTTTGGAAATTTCTCCTTTGGCAAAGTTTTTCTCTTAAAAACAGCCATTGGTTTTAACTTAGTGCCATCAGTCACACAAGAAAGAACTGATGTAAACCTACCTTTATCATGGTCAGTGGTTTTTGCCAATACTATTTTTTTCTCCTTTTTGGTTCACAGTTCGACTGTCTGGCATGTCGAGAGCAATAGGTGGTTCATCCATGTTTCCAATACATGATTACTTGTAGCCTTCCTTCTGCCGATTTCTGAATACAAACTGGTGAAACTGTAATATCTTATCTTCTAGTTCAGCAGACAGCTTTTGTGCCATCTTAGTTCTCTGCCGATGTACCTTCTCATGAACCTTGCACATCATCCAGCCTTAAAGCCCGAAATTACATCCTTCTTTGATATGTTTTGTGCACAAATTCAGATAGCTTCACCACTAACACATTTTCCAGTTTGAAGATTATCAAGTACTTACTTAACTCAAAAACGTTTTCTCCTATTGTTGCCACTTGCTAGGTTTCTCTGTTTGTGCACTTTTGTTTTAGCATTGACTAAAGTTGTTTCGATATCTTTCTCCAGTCTCTCACAAGTTTCTCTGAAACACAAAGTTCTCTTGCTGCTACACAGTTATTTGTCTTCTCTGCAAACTCAGTAACTTTCAGTTTAAACACTGCTATACAATTTTTGTTTTTTTCTGGAGGGCATTTTTATACAAAATGATGAACATATTTCAAAACCTCAACTACATATATAAATGTATTCCGTTAGGTTGGTTATCACCTGACTCTGACCTGATGCGTCTTAAACTTTCACGTCAAATTGGTGTGAATTGTACATCAAACCACAAAATAGCAGAAAAAAAAGTTAATTTCCTCATCGTGGAAATTAATTACAGGATAATATTTTGACTCACAAATATGACCTGTTATCTGTGAAAAACTAGGGTCAACTTTTGCAGATTTTTTGACCAAAAATAGGGGGTTAACTTGTTCATGAGATTGACTTTTACTCAAGTATATACAGTAGTGGGAATCAAATTACATGTACATTGTGTCATTTAAGAAAATTGCTATAATTTAAGTTGACCTAATTAATTTTGTGTTAATGCTTCTACAGTGTTTTCACTAGAAAGATTTTGGCGGTGTACTTGTCCCTTTCACAATTGTTCTCTGTAACTATGACAAAATAAATACTGCTATTTTCCTGCCCATGGGTTAGTAAGTGAGTGGGCAAGACCTGTATGGAATTTGCAAGAAGGATGGAAGTGACATTTGATTGGGACATAGATTGGAGAGATAGAAAGTTTGATCATGAAAATAAATCTGGATCTGTTGAGAAAGACTGCATCTGACACAAGGGACTGTTCTCTGAAAGCTTGTATGATTTCAAATAAACCTGTTGGACTATAGCCTGGTGTCATGTGACTTCTGACTTTATCCACCCCAATCCAGCACTGGCACCTCCACATCATGTAGAGAAAGATGGCAAAGGTAAAACACAGGCGTGCCTCACTGTAGTAAAAAAGAAAGCCTGAAGGACAAGATGGGCTTGAGGGAACTAATGTACTATTTTACCATTTTAAAAAATGTAAAAGGAGTTTTGGGAGTGGAAGAAACAAGCCTGTTGTATGTGTGTGTTCAAACAGAATCCCCCGGAAATACTATGCAAGAACATAGAGTTCACATCAAGTTGGAAGCTGTTCATACATTCAGTGAGTGCATTCAGCTAGAGAAAATCATAAGGGTTTTCTGTTTGAGAGTAATGCACCCCCATGCTTGTCTAGTGATGCATGCAACTCAGTTACTTATCTTGGAGATACAGGGGCTACTCAGTCACTAATGCTGCTGGCTAACATGAGTTTCCTTCTCAGTAATTTGGTGAACACAAATACATAAATTGAGGAAACTTCTTGAAATTATTTACCTTTTCCTTCATTTAGGGCTAATCTTGTTATTGTTGGTGTAGTTCCTCATTAATCTATTTGCTTCCTTTTTGGTTTAAAATGATTTGACTGGGAATGTTGCATTTCTGGTCATTATCAGAAAGTCAACTGAGAAAATACCTACCAAAATGAAGGAACAGATTATTCTTCGTAAATGTCAAAATAATTAGAAACTTAGCTTTCTAGTTTGAAAATTACATTACAGTGTCAAGTTAAGGATGAAAACTAATGCGTGTTGTGTAGGATCAAATTCTTTTGCAACAATTAATAATTTCGACTTGATTAAACAAGTAAGAAATTACATTTTATTCTGTTTAATTGTAGTAAGTATGAGACACGCGCCAAATGACTTAATCCATCCTTGATGAAAGAGGGAGCCTCTGCCACAATTATTTTCATATCACAGAACAAGAACTTGCAGCCTTTCAAGGTTGCATGAGCAAGTTTATATCCTTTTACAATATTAAATCCATTCTGTCATTGCCCTTATCAGAGGGAAGTTAAAAAGGTTACTTGGTGAAGAGGGGAGTAGCAGTAGCAGTGGGAGAAGCAACAGCAAGGACCAGGGGCCTACCAGGAAGATAAATTTTAAATTATATAAACTTATCGCATGATAGGCAGATAGCATACTGAGCAGGAGGGGGCACGGGACTGCTGAGTAAGTGAAGTAATATATTTAGATGACCTGAAACACTACTTAGGTAGTATCTACAACCCATTCTCTTCCTCTTACCAAAAGAAAGGATTGGTAAGGTAACTAGTTTTTTAAAGATTCTTTATCTTTCTACAGTCTCTTTGGGAATATACAAAAATGGGGATGGAGGTTAGGGTAGCAGACCACCAATGTCATTGCTGACTTCATCTGTGGGAAGTGCACACAACTCCAGCTTCTTGAAAACTGTGTTAGGGAACTGGAGCTGGATGAACTTCGGAGTATTCGGGAGGGGGTTATTGAGAAGAATTACAGGGAGGTAGTTACACCTCAGGTACAAGAAAAAGGCAGATGGGTTAGAGTCGGGGACGGAAAGGGAATCGGCAGGCAGTGCAGGAAATCCCTGTGGCCGTTCTCCTCAATAACAAGTATACCATTTTCGATACTGTTGTGGGGCAGGGGTGGGGGGGGAGGGGGGGGGAAACTTACAGGGGTAAGCCATGGGGTACAGGTCTCTGGCATAGAGTCTGTCTCTGTTGCTCAGAAGGGAAGGGAGTAGAGGAGGAGAGCATTGGTCTTTGGGACTCTGTAGTTAGGGGGACAGATAGGAGGTTCTACAGGAATGAGCGAGACTCATGGTTGGTGTGTTTCCTCCCAAGTGCCAGGGTTTGTGATGTCTTGGATTGTGGGGGAGGTGAAGCAGCCCCAAGATGTGGTCCACTGAAGTACGAGTGGCATAGGAAGGAAAGGGGATGGGGATTTCAGGCATAAATTCAGGGAGCTAAGATGGAAGCTTAAAGCTAGAACAAACAGAGTTGTTATCTCTGATTTGTTGCTGTGAGGCGAGGAATTGGGAGAGAGAGGAGGCGATGGTCGAATGTCATTATCGCTGGACTGTAAACCCAGGTCATTTTTTGGGGTTGTGCGTTCGGGTCCCTCTATGGCAGATGGTGCAATTTGAATTGAACAGAACATCTGGAATGAATAATGGCCAGGAGTCAATTTTCATGGTGGCACAATGGCTCAGTGGTTAGCACAGGGACCTGGGTTCAATTCCAGTCTCGGGTGACTATATGTATGGAGTTTGCCCATTCTCCTTGTGTCTGCATGGGTTTCCTCCCACAATCCAAAGATGCACAGACCAGGTGAATTGGTCATGCTAAATTACCTATAGTGTTAGGTGCATTAGTCAGGGTAAATATAGGAGACGGGAATGGGTCTGGGTGGGTTACTCTTCAAAGGGTCAGTGTGGACTTGTTGGGCTGAAAGGCCTGTTGCTATACTGTCAGGAATCTAAAAAATCATGAGGCTACAGGGATGGTACAGAAGGGAGGGTTTCAGATACCTGGATAATTGGGGCTCATTTTGGGGTTGGTGGGACCTCTACAAACAGGATGGTTTCCATTTGAACCAGAGGGGTACCAATATATTGAGGGGGGAGGAAATTTGCTAATGCTATTCAGGAGAGTTTAAACTAATTCAGCAGGGGGATGGGAACCAGAATTATTGTTCCAGTGTCCAGGAGGTTGAGAGTAGTGAGGTCAGAAATATGGTTTCAAGGTCACAGGAGTTCATCAGCAAGCAGGAAGGTAGTTTGAAGTGTGTCTACTTCAATGCCAGGAGCATCAAGAATAAGGTGGGAGAACTTACAGCGTAGGTTGGTACTTGGGACTTTGATGCTGTGGCCATTTCATGGATACAGCAGGGATAGGAATGGTTGTTGCAGGTTTTGGACTTAGATGTTTTAGTAACAGCAGAGAAGATGGTAAAAGAGGGTGGGATGTGGCATTGTTAGTCAAAGACAGTATTACGATAGCAGAAAGGGCATTTGAGTACTCCTCTACTGAGATAATACGGGCTGAGTTAGAAACAGGAAAGGTGAGGTCACCCTGTTAGGAGTTTTCTGTAGGCCTCCGAATAGTTTCAGAAATGTAGAGAAAAGGATTGCAAAGAAAATTCTGGATAGGAGTGAGAGTAACAGGGTAATTGTTATTAGGGACTTTAACTTTCCAAATATTGACTGGAAATACCATATTCTGAGTACTTTAGATGCGTTAGTTTTTGTCCAATGTATGGTGGATGGTTTCCTGACATAGTGTCTACACGAACCAACAAGGGGCGAGGCCACATTGGATTTGGTACTGGGTAATGAACCTGGCCAGATGTTAGATTTGGAGGTAGGTGAGCACTTTGATGATAGTGACCACAATTCGATTATGTTTAGCGATGGAAAGGAATAGGTATATAATGCAGGGCAAGAATTATTGCTGGGGAAAGGTAATTATGATGTGATTAGTCAAGATTTAGGATGCATATGTTGGGGAAGGAAACTGCAGGGAATGGGCATAACTGAAATATGGAGCTTATTCAAGAAACAGCTACTGTGTGTCCTTGATAAGTATGCACCTGTCAGGCAGGGAGGAAGTGGTTGAGGGAGTGAGCCGTGGTTTACTAAAGAAGTGGAATCTCTTGCCAAGAGAAAGAAGAAGGCTTATGTTAGGATGAGACATGAAGGCTCAGTTAGGTGCTTCAGAGTTACAAGGTAGCCAGAAAAGAGCTAAAGAAAGAGCTAATGAGAGCCTGGAGGGACATGAGAAGTCATTGGCAGTAGGATCAAGCAAAACCCTAAAGCCCTCTCTCGGTATATCAGGAATAAAAGAATGACAGAGAAAGATTAGGGCCAATCAAGGATAGTAGTGGGAAGTTGTGCACGGAGTCCAAGAAGATAGGGGAAGTGTTAAATGAATATTTTTTGTCAGTATTCACACTGTTGTCGAGGAGAATACTGAGATACACTACTAGACTAGATGGGATTTACATTCACAAGGAGGAGGTGTTGGCAATTCTGGAAAGTGTGAAAATAGATAAGAAGCTTGGAACAGATGGGATTTATCCTAGGATTTTCTGGGAAGCCAGGAAGGAGATTGCAGAGCCTTTGGCTTTGATATTTATGTTGCCATTGTCTAAAGGAATAGTGCCAGAAGACTGGAGGATAGCAAATGTTGTCCCCTTGTTTAAGAAGGGGAATAGAGGAAACCCTGGTAATAATAGACCAGTGAGCCTTACTTCAGTTTTGGTAAAGTGTTGGAAAAGGTTGTAAGTGATAGGATTTAAAATAATATAGAGAGGAATAAGTTGATTAGGAATCCTCAACATGGTTATGTGAAGGGTCGGTCGTGCCTCACAAACCTTATTGAGTTCTTGGAGATGGTGACCAAATAGGTGGACAAGGATAAAGTGGTTGATGTGGTGTATATGGATTTCAGTAAGGCATTTGATAAGGTTCCCCACAGTAGGCTATTGCACAAAATACAGAGGCATGGCATTGAGAGCGAATTAGCCATTTGGGCCATAAATTGGCTAGCTGTAAGAAAACAGAGGGTGGTGGTTGATGGGAAATGTTCATCCTGGTGTTCAGTTACTAGTGGTGTACTTCAAGAGTCTGTTTTGGGGCTACTGCTGTTTGTTGCTTTTAATAAATGACCTGGATGATTGTGTAGAAGGATGAGTTAGTAAATTTGCAGATGACACTAAGGTCGGTGGAGTTGTGGATAGTGCTGAAGGATTTTGCAGGTTACAGAGGGACATAGATAAGCTGCATAGCTGAGCTGAGAGGTGGCAAATGGAGTTTAATGCAGAAAAATGTGAGGTGATTCATTTTGGAAGGAGTAACAGAAATGCAGAGTACTGGGCTAATGATAAGATTCTTCATTGTGTAGATGAGCAGAGAGATCTCAGTGTTCATGTACACAGATCCTTGAAAGTTGCCACCCAGATTGTTAGGGTTGTTAAGAAGGCGTACGGTGTGTTAGCTTTTATTGGTAGAGAGATTGAGTTTTGGAGCCACTCGGTCATGCTGCAGCTGTACAAAGCTCTGGTGAGGCTGCACTTGGAGTATTGCGTAAAGTTCTGGTCATTGCATTAGAGGAAGGATGTGGAAGCTTTGGAGAGGGTTCAGAGATGATTTACTAGGATGTTGCCTTGATTAGATGATTTGATTCCCTACAGTGTGGAAACAGACCCTTCAGCCCAACCAGTCCACACCAACCCCCCTCCCCCCCCCCCGAAGAATAATGCACCCAGACCCATTTCCCTATGGCTAATGCACCTAACACTAATGACAATTTAGCATGGCCAATTCACCTGACCTGCATATCTATGGACTTATGAGGAAAGGCTGAGGGACCTGAGGCTGTTTTCATTAGTGAGAAGAAGGTTGAGAGGTGACCTAATTGAGACATATAAGATAATCAGAGGGTAAAATTGGGTGGGCAGTGAGAGCCTTTTTCCTCAGATGGTGGTGGCTAGCTTGAAGGGACATAGCTTTGCATTGAGGGGTGTTAGATATAGGACAGATATCGGGGTAGTTTCTTTACTCAGAGATTAGTAGGGGCGTGGAATGCACTGCTTATAACAGTAGTAAACCCACCAACCTTAAGGGCATTTAGATGGTCATTGGATAGACATATGGATGAAAATGGAATAGTGTAGGATAGATGGGCTTCCGATTGGTTTCAGGTCAGCGCAATATTGAGGGCTGAATGGCCTGTATTGCACTGTAATGTTCTACCTTCTATGTAAGAGCTGTATTCTGTTTTGAGCTGGTTTTAATTCATGGTGTTTTAGATTGACAGAAATAATCACAGTTTACAAAATACACTTTTGAATTTGAATTAAGCTCTGTAATAGTTTGTGATTAGCTTTGTGAAAGTATAATCTTATGTTTTTAAACTTTTATTTGTCAAGACTCTCTACCAACTTAATTGTATGTTGCTGCTGTGTAGTTAAAATTAAGTGTAAAACATCTAAAAATGTACAATCACTGATAACATTTCATCTAATGGGAAACTTGCACCAAGTAGGTAAATCTGAGACAATGAGCTCCGGATATCTATCATTAGAACGTAACAGCATACATCCTCATATCTGAACACCTAGTAAGGCAGATATTGTAAAATATCCCATCATCTTAACAAGAAACCATAAAAATAAGTGAAACAATCCATGTTGGAGTGGATGGTCTCTTGAATAATTGACATATTAGAAAACTAATCAGAAGTTAGGAAGAAGTGATGTCACTAAAATGACTAATAGTCATAAAGATATCATTCAGGAATTGGATACAAACTGTTCAGCCAATTGGAAATTAACTGTTCATTAACTATCAAGCCAATTAGAGTTCAGGGTATCTCTGATTATGCCCATGGGATAGTGGCTGCTTGGAAAGGTTAGTAATGCCTGGTTCTTTGTCATACAATATGTAGAAAGAAGACAGAAAGAGAACTACAGTTATCAAGATATTGAAAGAGGCAGCACTAAAGTCAACTGGAAATTGAGAGCTAATATTCTAGTATGAATTGATTGACTCCACTGCTTTACTAAGTATCGATTTTTGTGGTTTCTACAATAAACTTAGTAAATTCTGTAAAACTTGTGAAAACATACTTGTAACTGGAATTGGTCTTGTAACTGATCAAGATTGGCTCTCGTAACCAAGTCTACAATTGAAATTTTGGGTGGTTTTGATGTATAGTGGTAGTGTCCTACCTCTGAGCCCAGTGGATCTAAGTTCAAGTCCCAGCTGCGCTGGAGGTGTGTCCAAAAGGGTGAATAAAATAAGTTTCTGTAATCATACTTCCACAATATTTGCACAAAAATAAAATTGTAATTAACTTACAGTTGGAGAGGCAATCAATTTAAAGTTGAATTGTAGGAAAAACATGAAAATAATTTGGTTGAAACAGCATTAACAAAACGAAGCTTGAGGTTGATCGTTTGGAGGAATGACTATTCTGTCTGGGTGCAAAGCCAGTTTATAAATTGTAAAGAGGAGGAGGAAAGCACAAATAAAACTGACAGGAACAATGCTCAAAGTGAATGAAGAAAAATAGAAAGAACATGCTTTGAAAGGACTTGAGAAAACTGGATGCTAAAAGTAGAAGACATAGATTTCATGGGCTGAAGTGTCTTTTTCTGTAGGAGGAAACCCTTGTTCTTGAATACAATATTAAAAACTTCGGATAAATAAAGCAGTAGTTTAAGCTGAAATAGCAACAGTTTGATCTCAGCTGAATAAAAATAAAAATAAACTAATAGAATTAATAAGCTAAATAAATGAGGCTTATTAAGCTTTCTTCATTTCTTAGCATCAAAATAGTGAGTAAAGATCTCAAATCAACTAAATAGGATCTTATTCAAAGAGAAATTACTTACTTACACAGCTCTAGGTAGAATTAAACCTCTGTCTTTGGTCAGCTTAATTAATTACTCAGGAGTATCACTCTTAGCCTATTGCTGAAATTCAATACTTTATGAGTGTGGTCTTAGAACAATAACTGGAAAGTCTGAACCTGCAAGTTTCAGAATAGAGGAATATTCTAACTGCCAAATACGTAAATGAACAAGTTGATAAAGAGAAGAAACATCCCAAAAATTTGCAAATTCTCAAGAATATTCAGGAAAGGATAGAAATGTGGACCCACAGAATGCATGCAATGAATCTACAATGCAACGTGAAGAACATTCTCAAGGAAACACAGCTGAGAAAGCTTGACTGGCATGAACTTTGACACAAACAGGAATGGAAGCATTCATAGGAAAAACTGGGAATCTTTACATACAAGTGTGATCTGGTTTCTGAAAAGGAAATCTTAAATCCCAAATACCAACCATATTAGTAGCAATGCAGATAGCAAGCACAAAAATGTTAACAGGAAGATCAGCAGCTCAAGAAAATAGTCATAGAGTCATAGAGATATACAGCACGGAAACAGTTCCTTCGGTCCAACTCGTCCATGGCGACCAAATATCCTAAATTAATCTAGTTCCATTTTCCAGCATTTGGCTTATATCCCTTTAAACCCTTCCTATTCATATACCCATCCAGATGCCTTTTAGATTCTTTAAGATTAGAATAGATCAAAAGGCTAAAAAGAAAGCTTGCCATACATAGGCAGAAATGAATACAAGGTTCTGCGGAAAATGTTTGTACGAATCCAAATCTTTGGTTACAATTGCTCTTGATAGTCGGGTTGGCAGCACTGCTGCTGCTGCTGAATTGTAAGTTAAAAATCAACCATAAAAAATGTCAGTAATGGCAAACTAATATTGCAACAATTCTGCATTTAAGTAGAGTACTGCTCTTTGAGATAGGCATCAAGCAGAGTTTGCAGTCAACTTAAAACAACTTTATGTTTGGTAAGACTTACCAGTCACACCGGACTAGAAAACCTCTCATTAGAAAGCAAATTTCAATCGGATACAATTCCACAACTGGAAAACTAGCTGATTGGTTAAAAAGTATAAGGCTTCCATAATTTACCTCCATTTATTTCATTTCAAGATTCCCACTCTTCAACCGCAAACTCAGAAAGACCACTGTGGTTTGTCATCATGTGTATTTGTCAGGTTCTTTTTTAATCATTTAATATTGTCTATGTGAAATATGTGTTTGTACTGACTCTTCATAATTTGTTTGACTGTCTGTTGTGTCACAATGTTTTGTATCCCCTCACCAATATCTACTAATGATTTTTGAAACTAGGGAATATCAGTAAAAGCACTAACACATTTTGTTGTTATCAATGCAAATGTCTCTTTCCTAAAAGCCTTCAGAGCATTACATGCTGAACAAGTCAAAATTTGACCCACATAGCACAAATTACATTGACATTACAAATTCCTATATCTACGGAGCATCTTTTACATGTTACCAAAGTCTTTTTCCTGGAGTGGAAGAGTCCAGAACTAGAGGACATAGGTTTAGGGTGAGAGGGGAAAGATATAAAAGAGACCTAAGGGGCAACTTTTTCACTCAGAGGGTGGTACATGAATGGAATGAGCTGCCAGAGGAAGTGGTGGAGACTGGTACAATTACGACATTTAAAAGGCATTTGGATGGGTATATGAATAGGGAGGTTTTGGAGGGATATGGGCCAAGTGCTAGCAGGTGGGACAAGATTGGGTTGGAATATCTGGTCAGCATGGATGGGTGGACCGAAAGGTCTGTTTCCATGCTATACATCTCTATGCCTCTATGGCTCTAATTCCCTCTCCAAAGCATGCATTACAATGGCCAGAATTGTTGGCCTAACTGAATGGACTACATGGGCCATGGACTACAACAAAGTTGTACAGGAGATTTGGTGTCACCCAGAAGGTAGTGGTAGAACCTCCGAAGTTAATGGAAAGAAGGCATTAATATAGTTGATAGTCAAAGATCATCTGCTAATTGGTTAGAATAGGCAAATAAGTTTATCATGAAACCAAACATAGATTAAAAGTAAAATCACCATGATGAGTGGTGTCATGATAATTCAGTGCTACTCCTATAGGTTTCCAACTAGATGTTGAAATCTGTAGATTTAAATCCAGCAGGCTTTCATTGGCTTGGTTTAGCTGTTGGGTATTTGGAGCTTACCATCAATGGAATAATTTCCATTGTGATGAGTTCATATCTATGGCAGAAAAAGTTGAGGGGTTGACCTGAGACATGGAGGGATAATGCCTCTCACAGAAAGCTATCCTTTGTGAGTCTAAGGGCTAGGACCTTAAACTGGCCAGGCTTGCAGTAGCAGTGGTTACCTCCTAAACTGACAGAGTTAAAGCATCATTAGTTTGGAAGGATTAAAAATGAAGTTGTTACACACAATGATCCTGAACTCAATAGCATTTGAAGGGTTATATGATGAGGCTGAAGGCAATGCTGCAGCGGTACTAAAAGAGCAGCCACAGAAGGCAAAACAAGGGCAAATGGTCAAGCAAACCAAGGTGTCTGTGATCCTCTTAAGTTTATTGCACTAATGTGACCTTCCTACAAATGTTGGGTTGGGAGGTATTGCATAATGGTGTTCAAAGGGAACAAAGTCCTACACTGCATAAGGGTGCTGACTCCTGATTGACTGGCATGTGACTCTGTTAGGATAAGCAATTTCAATGAAGAATATGTTAGGACAATTGAGACCTATACTTAAATTCAAAGATAACGTGATGCCTGAACAGGTTTATCCATTCCACAGAGGTCAAATCGCTATGGGAGGAAATCTGTTGCTTCTAGCATGCAGCAGTGAACTAGATTGCAAACCTGACTGATAATGTTAATTTTGTTGGTCTAATTGTAAGCACATTTGGGATTATTCAGTTAGTGCTGACCAATTAGAAAATCATATTTGACGTTATGATTTGAGTTAGAACCATGTTATTGACATCAATCTGATTCACAATGTCATCCTGTAAATTTCCTAGCCATCCACAACAAATAAGTTGCAATGTCATATTTATATGTGTGGAACAATGGCCTGTGGTGTTCTAGGCCCCACTTATCCTTTTTCCCCCCCAGTTCATGGCTGTCCAGGAATCTCTCTCACTCCTACTGTCTGTCTTTGGTGGACATTGGAAGATGTTACAAGTTGACACTCAACATTGTCCATTGGTCAAAGATACAAGGCACTGCACACAAAATCTCCTGCTGCACTGTCTATTAAGTTTACATTTAACAGGTAAATGATCATCATTCATGTTTAACAATCAAATCAGAATCAATACAAATCTAAAAAAGTGAAGTCTTGTACATTGTTCCATGGGGTCATTTGATAAATTTAGTTATTTGAATTTGTTCATTCCAACATGTTCCTGACAATTTTCTGATGTCACATTTCTACATCCCACAATAAACAGGCTGATTTGCTGTCACACCATTATGTGAAACTGACAATACATAGCTAACAATTATCCTCCTGCCTCTCCTCAGTCACCAGAGATCCATTTTCTCTAATCTGACCTGTAGTCATTTACTTTCCAGGATATTTATTCAATTGAGATGTATTTAAAATTGATAAAGAACATCACAGAATTTCATTTTTCCTATAAATTTAGCTTCAGTTATTAATTGTCAAGTTTGATTTCAAACCACCAGGACGTGCCATTTGGTTGAAAAAAAAAGAAAATGTCTATAATAATAAAAAAGGCCTGCATGGGTACTAGCTAAAAATTCAGAACAGAGTAAGCAAGTTTTATTTGCAATGCCACCTTTAATGTCCAGTAAACAATCTAATCAGTGTATAAACTGACTGTCCAGTGCAAGTATCACATAATTAAGTGTCACTTGTTAACTCATTTTTAAAATGATTAATGATCAACAGTGTGCGATTATATGACATAAAATAAACCTACACTTTAAAAGTACATTCTAGCTGTAAAATATGTGAGATATCCTGAGGTCATGAAAAGCATTATACAAAATGGAAATTCCTTTTATATTTTTAATTGTAAATCGATCACAGAACTATATAATAGGAAGTATTACTGTCTGTTCACTTAATTGTACAGAATTTGTGCACACACAGATTGATATCAAAAGCATTTATTAAAATGTCATTGCTTACAAGCCAAGATGCCGTTATTGGGAGAACATTATTTACACTTGTTTTGCAAAGATCAATACAATATTGGGATAGTGACTCTACACAATGACTGTATTATAGTTACAAGTGTTGAACAGAAGTAATGTAATGAATAAAGCTTATAATAGATAGGTGACTTCAAGCTTCTATAAATCAATTTTCAGAAGCTTTCGGGCAGTCTTCATATTTGCAGTCACTAAAGAAAAATAAGCAAAGTATTATTCATGTATCATCAAATTTATTACAGTTTGCTATCTCTATTGGGTTGTAGAGTTCACAATATTCCTGTTGTGTATGCTATCAGCATCAATGCAGGTCTGAAAGATCGATCTCAGAATGTAAATTGCGCAGTTTTATGGAAAAGAGAGATCGTGGACCATGGAAGATACTCCAGTAAACTGGAATGTCATGACAAAGATTCTTAATTCAATCCCTGGTTCATGCTATTTCATTGACTGATTAGCAATGTTGAACTGGAGAAAATTTAATATGACTGGAACAAAATCGGAGAGTTGTTCAGCAGAGAACAGGCCATTTGACTTGCTGTGCCTGCACCAGCTCTGAATGAGCAATTCGCTTTGTTCCATTCTCTCCCCTTCTTCTTGTAACCTTGCACATTTGTTTTCAGTTTAACTGTCTGATTCCCACTTAAATGCCCCAAACTGTTTTTAAGCAATGCATTCTAAATCTTAGCCATGTGGAATAGCTGTGTACAAATATTACTTTTGAAAAAGAAAACTCAGTTTGATTCTTTTGGCAGTGGGGATCAAAAGAATTAACACTTCAGATATTGATCTTGTGAAGTCACAGTTCAAGTTCATTGCTTTCTAAATTGTTGCATTTCAGCTGTCAGCATCAAATAGCTTCTGCCATAAGCTCTTTTATCCAAAATTTCTTTCAGCACCTGTTTTTATTGTGTGATGAAGTGGATAGTTCTCCCATCCGCAGGATGTGCTTGTAATAGAGTTGAGCAAAGAATGTTTCATACATAGTAAATGATTTTGAAAAGGGTGAGCTCTACTTTCCATCAATGGGAATCTGGTTGATGTCAAATTGGGGCAAAAGTTTTAGATTTACTTCTTTTCCCCTTAGCTCTTATAAAACCAACTCATGGGGTCAGAAAATTTTACACCATCAATGTATTAGCTTGGATGCCCACAACCAAAAGATGACTTGCTGCAAGAGTTAAGCTGAGTGTCATGTTCTGTCCTTTTCTGCATTTCTTTTTTACTCCCCAAATGTGTGAAACCATTTCTGTTCTAAAAAGTCACAATAAATTCTTCAACTACATTTGTGTTTGGGTACTTCATGATCTAACATAAAATAACTTCAAGTTTCATGCTTTGTTTTTTTTTAAATTTTAAACAGACTTGCTACTTCCTTGTCTACTGTTCAGTTTTACTTTCCTTTTGGCCTGTCAACACCCTTTGTAATTGGATTACCTTGATCAGATCCTCTCACCTTCTCTCCTCTAATCACAATGACACCGGTTTCTTTAACTGGTTGAAGTAACAACCACATTCAGACTACAGATTGTTAAGTATAAAAGAAAAGCTATTGAATAACTTTAAATAGGTCACTATCCTATTTTTTGTCACCAATAAATTGCAAATTTTGAAACGTTAAGTATTTATTTAAAATTCAGATCTCCCAAGTCAATTAAATAGGAATGTAATTTTCACAATGGTTTCACAGACAGTCCAGCTTTGACTAGAACTGACTGTCAATTTGCCAAGAAACATATTTGGTTGAAATTTTAAATTAGCACTGGAGGATTAGAAGATCAATGTTCCTAATGTGTGCTCCAGCCTTGGAATGTTGCCTTCTGGAAGCATATATTAGAAAATCACAAGCACATTCCCAACAATGTTCTGCCATTTGAACAGGATCCCATAGGCACTAGTAATCTTCTGGTACTTTGAGTGAACCAAGAACTTCCACTCCCAGTAGGTTATTCAACTGTGAATGTGTTACAGTTGATACCAATCCTGCCTCACCCAGAGTCAGGTTCCTAATGGCAGCATTCAGAGAAACCACCAGGAGTTGGGGCCAGAATTACTTTATTCCCTCCACTTTCTATAATCCGGGGAATCTGAAAATAGAAGCATTACCACTCCAGTTGGAACTGTTTGAAAAGGCAGTGACTGGGGCTGAACTTTAATTCAGCTGCAGAGATGAGATAGATGGGTTTGAATGTGCTGCTACTGGCAAAAATGGAGGCAGAGTTAATGGTCTATATTGACTGTGGAAGACTACAGACTGCCTAAATGAACAGATGTTGCTCCTTGAGCTTTTGTTGAGCTTCTTTGGAATGCAGAAGAGAAAATTAAATAGAGTTAGTTCCCTTTGACTGAAGAAAGGTGTTCCATAAAAAAAAAAGTGGATACCCATTTTGATTTCACTTTCTTTGCAAGTTTCAGTTTTACTCTTGTTTTTACTTTCAAATCGTAGCCATTCATCATTCTGTCATTCAAATCTCCTCTCCATACATCTTCCGTTTCTTGACTTGTCCTATCACTTTTTTGCTCTTGCACCACCAACCTTTGTAGTTTGGTCTGTCACCTACGCCTTCCATCATATAAAGACATTCCCTCCTGTCCGTTTTAATACATCCCACTTCCAGTTGCTCAAAACCTATTGCGTTTCTAACTTTTCTTAGCTTTGATGCAAAGTAATTGACCTCATTTGTGAGCTCTTAATCCTCCCTCTACATATGTTGCCTGGACGTTCATTTCCAATGGTATTTCCAGCATGTGCAACAGATTTTAAAAACAAAGAACAACTGTTTTTACTGTAGTTGAAGCAAACTGAACTTACAGATTTCCATGTCTTGAGGCTCATAGGTATATTTACGGTTATCGTATTTCCCTGTGATATCTGCCCTCACTGTTAAGGAAGGATCTGTATTCAAAGACAAAAAAAAGGAATTCAATACACATAAGTACAGAAATGAAATGCCTGGAATGCCAACCATAATTATATTCTTCGAAAAATATGTTGACATTGAAATTCTTACCGACAAATATTATCCTTGGAACATACTGCTGGTCAGGTCTCAAATTGTCGTCATTTGTCTCAAACTGTAATGAAGAAACTGATTTAGTTGCAGCACTAGCATTAAAAACAAACAACATTTGCATATACCAATGCCAATCAGTAACAGAAACAATGCTAAAAGGTGCATAGATTGTTAAGAGAAAAAGAAGTCAGAAATAAACATGCATATGCTTAACGTGAACCTGCTCTTTAAACAAGGTGCTGGTGTAAAATGGAACAGTACAGCATAAATAAGTAAGTAGCTTCCATTGTTTTCTTTCATTTACCAACTGTGTTAACTGAAAATGCCACTCTCAAAGGGAAGTCTCATGTAGTTGCACTGGTGTGTAAGATTCCAAAGGGTGTCTGGAAGATTCTGACATGCAGTTACTACTGTTCAAATGTTGTGTGACAATGTGTGAACTGGTCTGTATTTAGAGAACACCACAGTTCTATTAAAATAATGACTGGCTATTGGCTTTACATTGTTTGCTTTCGCATCTTGCACCATTCCCATATGTATAAAGCATATTAGGAGCAGTATTAAACAGAATCACAAGGGGAAGGTTGGAATTGCCCAAAAACTTTTTCTAATCAAGATGTTAACAAGGTTTTGATTTATAAAGGAAATATCAGCAAGTTTTATCATTAGGACTTTTGATAATTAAGAATATGATACTTGAAAGTCTTGTTGAGCCATCCTCCAATGCCAACTTCCCATCACAGATTGCACTACAGATTTAATTCAGATGTTGGTATAACCATGATGTAGTTATACATCTGGTTACAGCATCTGGTTACAGCATCTGCTGTAATTTGCTCCTCTGTTATTTCTTTTGCAGGTCTCTCTTGATCTCAGTTTTATGGGATCTGAAAATGTGTCACACTCAAGTGGCAATCACAGGCTATTAATAATGTGCAATTTAGCTCCATTCTGATTCATCCTGCTTTTGTCATGCACAAAACTCCTGCAAGGAAATTGATGTTCGTTGTGGTTTTGCATGTGAAAGCTACCATGCACGTCAACTTTGTTCCATCAGTCATGTAGGAAATCATCACTATGATCTTGTCTTTTGGCCTGTCATTTCCATTAGAACTTTAAGTTTTCTACCCCACAGTTTGGTTACTGGTCATCAAAATTAATGGGCACTTGTAAATGTGATTAAATGGTTATGTGTGATTTTGCTGCCTAAGAGTGCTGGAAATGGATAATTTTGGCACTGGAGGGCTTTTAGTAGTCCGAACAATTTCAGTCTTCAGTCTACTTTTTCCCCATAAAGCAGCTACATTTAATTAACTGTTGGACTGAAATCTTTGTTAGATTCACTGTTTGATTAAGCTCACTTGAGTGTGTATCTCAACATATTTCTGATGTAATCATTTCAATGATTTACAGAGTTTATGATTGGATTCCTACAGTATGGAAACAGGCCCTTTAGCCCAACAAGTCCACACCAACCCTCCGAGGAGTAACCACCTAGACCCTCAGCCTATATTTACCGCTGACTAATACACCTAACACTATGGGCAATTTAGCATGCCAATTTACCTGGACTGCACATCTTTGTATTGAGAGAGGAAACCAGAGCACCTGGAGGAAACCCACACACACACACACACACACACGGTGATTGTCTGTGTGGAGTTTGCACAATTACCTGAGGCAGGAATTGAACCCATATCCCTGGTGCTGTGAGGCAGCAGTGCTAGCCACCGAGCCATAATTCTGCATGCTGCAGTGCTCCAGTGAATCACAGTATAAACTGGAGGAACAATATCTCCTCTTCAGACTAGGCACTTTATAACCTTCTGGACTTAATATTGAGTTCAACATCGTAAAGCTGTGAACCAACTCCTACTCCTTCCCTTTCTTATAGCTTCACCTGTTACATTCTGTTATCGTGTCCTCCCTCATCTCACCCCAGACAAGTGGGAATGTTTGTTCCTGTCTGGCAATTAGGCACACCATTGTTGTGCCATTCTCACATTCTGATCACTTAATCTGAACTATCAATATACTTTCTCACCCCAGCACTCCAAACCCCACTACTGTATAAATGCTGCCCAGTCCACACTTCACTTTAGCCCTGATGAAGAATCACCTCGACTTGAAACATTAGCCGGTTCTCTCTCTTCCCATGGCTGCTACCTGACCCACTGTTATCTCCAGCATTTGTTGTTTTCAGTACAGATTCCAGCATCTACTGTAACTTGCTCCTACCTTAAACTTCTGTGCATCTTCAAAAGGCACATTATTTGCTTGATCCCACAAACTGAATTAAGAGTATAAGGGAAGTTAAGAATATAAGGGGTGCTAAATTGAGACTGATTACTAATACAAGTGTTACATTTCATAGCCATACTTACAGACTATTTTGCAAATACATAGATTCATAGAGATGCACAACACAAAACTGACTGTTCGGTCCAACTTGTCCATGCTGACCAGGTATCCCAACCTAATTTACTGCCATTTGTCAGTACTTGGCCCATATTCCTCTAAACCTTTCCTTTTAAATGTTGGAATTTTACTAGCCTCCACCACTTCCTCTGCATACCTGCACCATCTTCTGCATGAAAAAGTTGCCCCTTAGGTCTCTTAAATTGGTCCCCTCTCACCCTAAATCTATGCCCTCTAGTTCTGGACTTCCTCACTCCAGGCAAAAGGCCTTGTCTATTTACCCTATCCATGCTCCTCATGATTGTAAACACCTCTATAAAGGTACCCGTCAGCCTCAGACGCTCAACAGAAAACAGCCCAAGCCTATTCAGCCTCTCCCTATAGCTCAAACCCTCCAATCCTGGCAACATCCTTGTAAATATTTTCTGAACCCTTTCAAGTTTCACAACATCCTTCCCATAGGAGGGAGACCAGAACTGCACACAATTTTAATTTTTGACTCCAAGGAATTGGGTTTGTCTTAGTCATCTGGTGGACTTAAATGCCGTGATCTACAGTAATTCCCTACATCAGAAGCTTTGCCTCAAGGTTTGCCACAATCAAACCATTTATAAATATGTACTAAACTAAAAAGCATACATCTGCTCACAATGTACAATACTTACTTGTCCTTGATTGTTATTATTTACTATAATATAGCAAACTCGTTCTTTTGTTAAATGTATCATGGGGAAATGGGAGAATGAGAAACATGTGCTCCTGTGATAGTCTTAGTAAGAACAACAATTTCTTTAAATTAAAAATAAGTCCTACGTGAACTGAAGTAGTTAAGAAAAAAAATTATAATCTATGGTTAGATAGTAATTTCCATTGTATGTAAGGGAATCATTCATGATTAAGCCAATTGATGGTCACTGAGGAATTTCTTGTAAACAACTAATATCATACCTATATTTAAATGTGGTGGTAAAACAGACAGTGAATTAAATATGTAATCTTAATTGAAATCAATTCGAATGTTCTTGACAATTGTTTGTGAAATAATGAATTTGGAAAACAGCAATTAAGCAACTAATTGGGCGAAGTCCTACCTGACCAAAAGTCTTTGAAACAGAACAAAAGGCCTATTGAATTAATCCCTACAGTGTTATGTAAGTAAACTTCTGAAAAGGTGATTGTAAAGATACTTCCTTTTTAAAAAAAAAATCACTGACAATTAAAATCGAAGTAGTGAGTATTCAGGGACAGAACTTGGGAATGGACAATTAAGTATTTGAAAGATAACTAAAAGCACATTATGCTGAAAATGAGAGAGAATGGATTGTGAAATACATAGACTAAGATGTTTGAAGGCTTATCATTGTAAAGCAGTGGAATTAAAAAAAAACGAAGTATAGCAGGCTGGACAATGATAGATGTAATCAACTGTGAACAACTGTACATTGGGAAAAAGAGCAACATATACTTTATGGTGCTGAAATAGTTCAGAATGAAGTTAAAACAGACTCTTTCTTGGTAGACCCAATAGATGAATCAAAGGGCCAATGAATAACATCAATGGAATGCTGAACTCAAAAGGCCAAAACTGTAAAATGAAAGTCAAAAGGATGTTATGGTCAAACCATACTATCTTCTGACTACAGGTTGACTAATATGTTTAGTTGCTAAAAATGATACAAAAACTGGATCTATGACGATACTGATTTTCAAGAATAAAGGATATTGAGAGACTGTAAAGAGCCAAAGGTTGATCATTAATGTTAAAGATTTATAATTTAAGTCCTCAATGAAACCATATTTCAATCTAAAAATATCTGAGGTGATCGTGGAGGATTTGAAAATGGTAAAATGCATGGAAAATATTATTCTCAAATTAAACTGTATGGATAAGCAAATTGAAATTCATAATCTTTACAATATTAGCATCATTTCCTGGATATGTGCTTTTACAACATAAAGCATTCAATGTCTATTTTCTCACTTACCACAAGATTGAGCATAATAAAGTCTTCTTTTGCCATTTTCTGGATTTCCTCATTCTCAGCAAATGCCTTCTTTAAGGCTGTGAAGAAGAGTTATGAAAAATACTTAAATTGTACAATACTTCTGACCATTTTTGGTAAAGTGATTGTGAATATTTCAACCTAAATCTGAGCATTCTTGGCAGCTATTTCACTCTAAAGCATGAGTAAAGGAAATGAACATGGATTTTGAAGTGATCCCTTACCTTGACTGTATTGGCAATCCTCCAAGTGATGGATAACCATTAAAGGTTTGTTACTGAAATAGAAAAACAACAAACATATATTTATTTAACAAAATAAAAATGTCAGATTAAAGAGTAAATAAAACATGTCAAACTATAATTAATATTTCATTGTTTAAATCCTATGAAAAACATATGTTTAAAGAAAATTAATTTGTGTAATGAACTGAAATTCTTATTACGTGTGGTCAGTATTGAAGATTGAAATAGTTTTTCACCAGTTGTTTTTCTATTTAACTTAAAATTCTTGAGTGTTTTCAGATGGATTTACCAAAAATCATTTAGGAAATATGATAAGTAACTAGCAACTTTCTATTACATTACAGGCCATTTAAGTTTATCAGTCAGCATACCGACCATTAAGAATTGGATTGGAACATATTAAACATTTTTGACTTATGACAACGAGAGAGAGGAAAGGTTAAGTTTACATCTTTAGCAGGTTTGCGTGTTGCAAGAACTACATATAGGAAAGAGATTATCTTAATGCTGCATGAATTGAAATAGCTAAGAGTGTATTTCAAAGAGTCACCCTATCGCAGGAGACTCAGACTTGACATGAAACATCATCATTCAACACAGAGCAATAAAGAAACAAATGTCAATGGAATGCTGAATGATTAACATCAACCACAGAATCAGTTGGGAGGGATGACCTTTTTAGAATTGAGAGGAGGAGGAGGAATTTCTTCAGCTAGCAGGTAGTTAGTCTGTGGAATTTATTGGTGCAGAGCATTGTGGAAACCAAGTAATTGAGTGTACTTAAGGCAGAGATAGATAGGTTCTGATTGGTAAGGCGATCAAGGCTTATGGGGAGAACCCTGAAAATGGGGTTGAGTAACATATCAGCCATGATTGATGGGCTGAATTGCCTAATTCTGCTCCAGTATCTTATGGTATTATGGCCTAAGTCATAAGGTAATTGCTAAGCTTTGTGCTTTGGTAAAATTACATCCCAAGCAGCATGTGAAATTCTATTCCTTAAGGGAGGAGAGATCTTCAACCACTGGATGAAATGTTAGAAAAGATACATGGCAGATCTATTGAATTAATACTGAATTGTGTTGAAACATTAGAGAAAAAATTTGATTGTTTAAAGCAAAAAAATCAAAGGAAAGAAAAATGTCAATGCTATTTTTGTGAGTGAAATCATGAAATCCTTATGCACATAAAGAACAAACAACAAGATCTAGATTAATTAGTGGGGGCAGATACCCTGAAATTGTTAACAAGACAAATCAGTGATAAAATTGGGTGGTCATCAGACTTATCCAGATGGATGATGACAATGCACCATATGGCCTTCCTCCTTGATTACCTGCATTGGGATAGCATTGGTACTTGCCTAATTGGTCACAGTAGGACATAGGAATGTCACAACCACCAGGAATGTGTCATAGCAAGAACAAGCAACATTCCTTTAAGGTGTGCATATTTGTAACTGAATGATTTAAACGCACTGACTGGTGGTACACAGTAAAGAAAATTCAGATGTAACATTACGGCAAGTTCCTTGACTGATTGCTGCAGTCCAACATTGCTCAAGATGCATTTGTAATTTAAGCATCATCATGTCTTAAATGATAACAACACCAAGGAAATACTTGGATGGATACTATCATCCTTGTGGAGAATTACTGCTCATCAGATTTTGCCTGTTGGTGTTCGCTCAAGTTGACTTGGCATGATAATGAGAGTTCATCTCACTCAAATATCTGTGGTGCTCCAGACACTTGACAAAGGTCAAAGGTGGATTGTCAAACACAGTAAACAGACTGTTGGCAGCCTATAGGTTACCACCTATTTTTGATGTTATTGATGGCACAACTCAAGACCTATTTCAGGATTTGAGCTGTTGAAACTCACATGAGAATGACAGCATGAAAGATTGGCCCTGTAACAAAGAAAACATCAGCCACGAACAAATGCTTATTGTTTAGTGTGGCTTCTCTATCATGTAGGGAGGGTTCTTTGATTTCTGATATCTGGACCATGATGAACCGAGTACACTGTTTGTATACAGATTCCTCATGGGTTTAGTGTGACAAGAAGCATTGGTAAATACTGAGTCAAATTGGTCTCTGTGCCATTAGTAATTTGCCATTTGCCTTTTGCACCAACGTGAACTAGCTTGTGAAGTGAACAGACAGCACATGAGCTCAGCTCACTGGGCCTCAGGCATAATGGCCTGAGATAGCTATGCCTGATTTTAACAAGCATGTGCATTTAAAAAAAAATCAGATTGGTAAAAAAAACATGGAAACAGACCCTTGGCCCCAAACTGGTCCATGCTGACCATGGTGCCAACTCAGCACTGCCCTCTTGACCTGTCCATCATCCTTCCCATCTATCCACTCCACCCTCCTCTCTGACCTATCACCTTCTCCCCCACCTTCATCTACCTATCGCATTCTCAGCTACCTTCCCCCTAGCCCTAGTCCCCTCCTATTTATCTCTCAGCGCCCCGGCCCACAAGCCTCATTCCTGATGAAGGGCTTATGCCCAAAACATTGATTCTCCAGCTCCTCAGATGCTGCCTGACTTGTTGTGCTTTTCCAACACCACACTCTGATCTATAGCATCTGCAACCCTCACTTTCCCCTATGGTGTCCATTCAGCTAGTTTCAGTTGCCTGCGTTTAGCCCATATCCCTCTGAACCCTTCCCATTCACGTACCTATCCAAATGGTTTTTAAATATTCCTATTGTACCTGCTTCAACTACTTTCTCTGGCAGCCCATTCCATATACGCAGCATTCTCTACATGAAGTAGTGGTTTCTCATGTCCTTAAATCTTTCCCTCTGACCTTAAACCTATCTTCTCTAGTTTTCAACTCCCCATCTGTGTGAAAACCTCTATATGCATTCATCCTATGCTCCTCATGAGTTTATACTCCTCAATAGAGTCACCCCTCATTCTCCCAAGGAATAAAGTCAGATCTTGGCCAACCTCTCCCTATAACTCAGGCCTGCTAGTCCAGGCAACATCCTCGTAAATCTGCTTTGCCCTCTTTAGTTTAACAAAGTCTTTCCTATAACTGGGTGACCAAAACTGTACTCAATACTCCAAGTGTGGCCTCACCAACCACTTATACAACTGTAACATAACATCCCAAATCCTATACTCAATGGCTTGACTGAAGGCCAGCGTGCTAAATGCCTTCTTCACCACCCTGCCTACTTATGATGCTGCTTTCAAGGAACTCCTAGGTCCCTGTGTTCCACAACACTCCTCAGGACCTTACCACTTACTTTATAAGTTCTACTTTGGTTTGAGTTTCCAAAGTGCAACACCTCCCACATATCATACTGAATTGCATTTGCCAATCCTCAGCCCATTTCCCCATGTGATCAAGATCCCTCTGTAATTTTTGATAACATTCCTCATTACCAATGATACCTCCTAATTTTGTATCATCTGCAAACTTACTAATCATGTCTCATCCACTCACATCCAGGTTTTAGTTAATCAAAAGTAAAACAAGGATAATCACATTTAGAACTATCAAAGTAACAATCCTCACATTCTGATTCCATTTACAAATTTGTAGAATGTTGTATTGATTGAAGATGCAGATTAAGTGCACCTATTTCTGGGAGCCTTCCCATAGTGTACACCCTTCTCTTCCATGAGACAACTCATCTCAGCGCCAAAGCATTCGAGAGTGGCTGGCACTGTCATTCCCTGAGGAGAATTAGAATCTGATATTCTAGATAGATTCCTCTCCCAGAGAACAGTTAGTACCTGCTGAATCAATGCTTTTCCAGCACCACACTCCTGACCCTGTTCAATGAATGTCGATCTTTAGCTTATTCTTTTTAAGTACGCAGGAATGAAGGGATCTGGGGATAGTGAAGGAACGTGAAGCAGTGGGAAAATCAGCCATGATCTTATTCAATGTCTGAACAAGCTCGAAGGGACAAGTATACTTAATTTCTTATATTTTAAGGATTTGGAGCCATTTGTATTTAGACAAAACTGGGGCTCAGGAGAAATTATATTTACGGAAGAGATATCAATTCATTCAATTAACAAACCCATGGCTAGTACTAACATATACAATTAATCGGCCAGAGATTCGGTCTTGGATACTAATCTATATCCGCCTTTGAGGCACAACAGACGTTTGCAACACTTAGAAACAAAAACAGAGTACACATGACTACGCTTCATGTTTTACGTGGTGTTCCGGTATCCTCGGAATAGGTTCTTTTCGTGTATTTCCGTCTTACCTCCCCCCTTTTTGTCAATCAATGGGATGTTACTGAGGCGAGGACGAGAAACATTTGTCTCAGCAATGATCGCTACAGTTTGCTGTTGGAATATGTGCACGCACTCCTATAGACAGCCCTTTGCTTCCCATTAATACCTCTAACCTGGGGGTTTCACTCCTCCCAAGGCGTTGCAGTTTGCGGGACTTAACTATCAGTCATTTTGGAAGTTATTCCACATCCACCAGCCAATATCAATTGCATATACTCAATAGCCTACAGGAACATACAAGCATCCGAGGCAGTGAAGGTGGGCAGGGTGCAGACAGAAGACCGAGAGACACGAGAGAGCGTTTTTACTTAGACATTACGTTTTCCTAGTTTTGTGCAGTCCTTCCTCGTAGGTCTGAATCCAATCAATATCGTCGCCCCATCCTGAAATGGAACAAAAATGCACAAAGTTCAGTTAATGGAGCAGGTGGAAAGCACAGTGTGTAACCTCTCCCACCAGCCCGCTGTGACTGCTTACCTCTGGATAAACTGGGAGGGCATTTCTTCTCATCCGAACTCTCCTTTTTAGGTGGAGGGCTCGCAGTCTTCTGGGGAGGGGTCAAAGTCTTCTGGGACCCTCTGGCCAGACAACTTGAGACAGCCACCAGCAATACCAGCAAGAACAGCGAAAGTCGAGCCATCCTGGTAGGGATTCCGATTACTGGAAACACAGAACTAAATGTTACCTATGTACGCGACACCGTCATTCCCCAGAGAGAGAGAGAGAGAAAGCAAGTTTTAGGAACTGCTTTAGATTGCCAAAAGTGATCTCATTTTCCTAGTGAAAATCAAAAGTTGCATTCCTTGCTTACCTGTGACAGGTAACAGTGAATCCGAGCTGAGTGCTGTTAAGACTGAGCTGTGATTCGAGAGGTGCTGTGTTCCCAAATATATACCCGATCATCGGCACCCCATTGGTCACCATCCTTTCCTCGCCCTCCCCAACTTGGGAATGCAGGAAGAATAGACTTTACTTAAGATTTAAGTAAAAAAAAAGAATCATTTTGGAACTTGTTGAGCTCAAAAGGTTCGCAATAAAGTTTCTTAGGTGCAATTTTGCAATATTAATTAGATAGAGCTAACTATTTAAAAAATGTGATATCCTTTCAAACCATTGAGTAATTCAAATCAGTATCTGTTGATTCCTCTGAAAGCTGACTGGTCTCTCTACTATTGGCTGAAAGTTTTGCAAACAGCATTGTCGTTTTTTTAAAATGATATAACAATTGACTACTGTGCTGATTCATAACTTCAGATCTGATTTGTATGAATTGTGGCAACACCCCAATGTTGCCTCTGCACTAATTGTGGATTCCATTTCCATTGTATTAATGAAATATGAATTTTATGACAAATGCAACATGATTTTCAAAATGGAATGTTTCTAAAATTAAATAATGTTCTATTTTCACTTATTTTTTAAAGCCAACAACCAGCATTCAACAAACATTTCTTCAGGTACAGTTCGGCATCCTCTCTCATTTAAGTGGTACTTTGCTTTAGTGAAACAGACATTTTAGTCACAATGAGAATAAGTTTTTGTTTGTGCTGAATTTGGAACCATTGAGGAATTAGGTTTTATACTCTGGTTATCTTGTTTTGCCCACATGTTTTTCTATACTTTTTCAAGTAATTATCCCTTTTAATGCTGTAGTCTATTTTGCAAGGGCTGCTGTGTCTGATGGAGGTCTTGTGGCGCAGTGTGTAGCATCACTGAACCTGAATTTCTATCTTCAAGTCCCACTCAGGACTTGATGGCCAAGCAAGCTGTGTTCATAATATGATCAAAAACATTGATTATTAACCTACAAATTCTTCCAATACATGCCAATGGCAGGAGATGAGAATAGGAGCAACTACTGGTCAGCCATATAGAGTCATAGAGATGTACAGCACGGAAACAGACCCTTCGGTCCAACCTTTCCATGCTGACCAGATATCCCAATCCAATCCAGTCCCACCTGCCAACACCTGACCCATATCCCTCCAAACCCTTCCTATTCATATACCCATCCAGATGTCTTTTAAATGTTGTAATTGTACCAGCCTCCACCACTTCCTCTGGCAGCTCATTCCATACCATATCACTCTCTGAGTGAAAAAGTTGCCTCTTAGATCTCTTTTATATCTTTCCCTTCTCACCCTAAACTTATGCCCACTAATTCTGGACTCCCTCACCCCAGGGAAAAGACTTTGTCTATTTACCTTATCCATGCCCCTCATGATTTTATAAACCTCTTTAAGGTCATCTCTCAGCCTCCGACGCTCCAGGGAAAACAGCCCCAGCCTATTCAACCTCTCCCTATAGCTCAAATCCTCTACCCCGGCAACATCCTTGTAAATCCTTTCTGAACCCTTTCAAGTTTCATAACATCTTTCCGATAGGAAAGAACAGAATTACACACAATATTCCAACAGTGGCCTAACCAATGTCCTGTACAACTGCAACATGACCTCCTAACTCCTGTACTCAATACTCTGACCAATAAAGGAGAGCATACCAAATGCCTTCTTCACTATCCTATCTACCTGCGACTCCACTTTCAAGGAGCAACACCCCTCAGGACCTTACCATTAAGTGTATAAGTCCTGCTAAAATTTGCTTTCCCAAAGTGCAGCACCTTTCATTTATCTAAATTAAATTCCATCTGCCACTTCTCAGCCCACTGGCCCATCTAATCTAGACCCCATTGTAACCTGAGGTTACCTTCTTTGTTGTCGACAACACCTCCAATTTTGTTGTCATCTGCAAACTTACTAACTATGCCTGTTATGCTCACATCTAAATCATTTATATAAATGACAAAAAGTAGTGGGCCCAGCACCGATCCTTGTGGCACTCCACTGGTCACAGGCCTCCAGTCTGAAAAACAACCCTCCACCACCACATTTCAGCCAGTTTTGTATCTAAATGGCGAGTTCTCCCTGTATTCCATGAGATCTAACCTTGCTCACCAGTCTCCCATGGGGATTCTTGTCGAATGCCTTACTGAAGTCCATATAGATCACATCTACTGTCCTGCCCTCATCAAATCCTCTTTGTTACTTCTTCAAAAAACTCAGTCAAGTTTGTGAGACATGATTTCTCATGCATGATAGGTAGAAAGTTGAAGACTCTACAATCACTATCCATAGCAGACTACAGCATGCTTGTAAAATGTGCATCCACTGCTTGAATGATCTGTAATGCCCACTTATATATGTAGTCCACTCCTGATGCAACATTTCATACTCTAAAATATTTTGTAAGCTACCCTCCGAAGACATATTTTGCAATTGTGACATCTCAATATAAACCTAATATTTCATTTATCTTTGTTTTTCATTTGTCCACCTATTTTACAAACATCTTTGCCTAGACGACATCCATTCACTAGTTCATTTTTCAGGGCAATTCCCTCACCAATCAGTCAACCTTCCTGATTTGAATAAACCCAGACAGTTAATTGTCAGTCAATATCAATGGGTGCATTCTCTATGATAAACTCTGTCCAAATCAAAGTACATTTGCCAACTAATCAGCATCCTCATCTCATACAACATAAATGGTGATTTTTCCTGTGAAGTCATACTTTATGAATTGTCCTGATGCATGCAAGATGACCTTTTTCAGATATCTTCATATATTTTATCTGAGCACCAAGATCCCATAGCTTCTGCACTATATTTGGAAATGTACATTTGAGGTTTTTCAAATCTTGCAATGCATTGCAAATATACATGATCCCTCAATTGGATTTTCCACTCACCTGCCCATTGGTCTACCTGTTTTTATTCGCTTTGCAATTTTGAAGCAAGAACCAACTTTATCTGTATCCAGGTAATGTTCATATATTAAAAAATAATTGTCAACATATTATGACTGCTCAATTTTTTTTGCTCTTTCATATTGAACAGTTTTCTTTCACATAACCTCTTATCTGAAAGTCTTCTGCCTTGATTCTTTCCTACTAAAGTCCCACTTAGCCAATACTCTCTTTGGTGATCAACGATGTTTTCTGGTTCCATGCTGTATTTTCCATCTCTTTAAAATCCATAAATTTTAGAATGCCTTTTTCAGAACTCTTTGGTCTTCTTACTCTGGTGATTTCTGCATTACCAATCTACATCCTAATCACTCTAGCTCCCTCTCCTCCTTGAAGGACCTAGTTAACACCCACATTTTTTTGGATTAGTGTTCAATTTTTATTATACTTCTTGAAATGTTTTTGGGCAACTTATCCTTTATGATACATATTACTTAAATTAAAGTTGCTTTTGCTCTTGCAAGATGGTAATGTATCAAAGTAAAGAGAGTAATCATTGTCACAGAAGGCCATCCAACTGAATCTTCCTTTTGCTAAATCTGAACATCCAAAGGCATAAATAGTATTTCTGCAGTTTAAGAAATGATATGATCATCTTCCTTCTCTGGTGATTGATGGCAAAGGCTTTTAAGTGTGTATTATCGTTAGAGCCTTGTATTTTATAGGAGCCTGCCTATCACCATGTGCTTTAACATGCTCGTGTTAGAATGACTCCTCTGGCTTTAGGTGGGTACGCTTGTAGCCGTGATCAGATGTGAATGTGAATATGCAAATTTGACAGCTACTGAAAGGTTCAGGACAAAGCCGATTAAAACAACACACTCATTAATTTTTTTGCTGTGATTACGATTAAAATTCTGTTCTCAGATTTTGTGAATAACACGGAATTGCTGGTTTATACAGGTAGTGATTTTATTTTACTTTCTTCAGTGAAAGTTGAAAAAACATTAGCTATTCTCCATTTCCATGCCTACTTGTACATCTAATGAAGTTTGAAAAATTAAGGCAAATTTTTTGTTATCTTCTCTATGACTTATCTCAGAAGTCCTCAATGATTTATTCATTTTGGGTCTTACCAATCTGGTAATTCAGCATGGTCTGAATCAATTACCTTTCTATAATTGTCATTAATGATTGTTCTCTATCCTCCATTAGGTATTCTCATTTACATTTACAGAAATCATTGTAAAATACATAGTATTTCTGATATACCTTCTTCCTCATGAGCTATCCTAAAATTTCTTCAATGAATTTCATTTGATAATACTCTTAAGGTTTTATTAGTTATCTTTTTTCATTGTTTCATTTAGCCCTTTTGATATTTCTTTACTCTCTTGCTGCATTTTCTATATTCTTACTGATTTTGTTTGTGTTTTTTGTCCAAATTATTTTTGTGTTATACCATTTCAGTTTCAATGATGTATTTATCTGTATTTATGCATGGAAGTCTGTTCCCTGAGATGAAATTATTTTCCTGTATTATATCCATTTTGTCAAAAATTAATGAACTCTACTGTTGACATAAATTTTATCTATTTCACAATAATTGTGATATCACATTAGAAATAATTAGAAGCATCAAAGCCCACTAGAGCTGACTGTCATTGACCTGAGGCTACTTAAAGAGATAGAATCCCAACAGTGTGGAAGCAGACCACTCGGCCCATCGAGTCCAGACTGATTCTTCGAAGAGCATATCGCCTAAATCCACGCCCCTACATCCCATCCTTGCATTTCCCATGGTTAACACACCTCGCCTGCAAATCCTTGGACACTATAGGCAATTTAGCATGGCCCATACACCTAACTTGCACATCTTTGGACTGTGGAGGAAGGTGGAACATCTGGAAGAAAGTCACGCAGACACGGGGAGAATGAGCAAATGTCACACAGATAGTCGCTTGAGGGTGGAATCAAACCTGGGACCCTTGTGTTGTGAGGTTATGATGCTAACCATTGAGCCACTCTGCCATCCAGGCAATCATGTATTTTGAAAACCTCTTGTCCTCATCTTTAGTAGCTTGTTAAAGTCGAAGACTATCCCCTGTTATGCTTAACAATTTTTATAAAGATTACCCAGTTATATTCCAGGGATTATTGGCTAGTTGATTGGTCATAGAGAATCATAGAGTCATAGAGATGTATAATACGGAAATAGACCCTTCGATCCAACTCATTCATGCTGACCAGATATCCTAAATTAATCTAGTCCCATTTGCCAGCATTTAGCTCATATCCCTCCAAATCCTTCTGATTCTTATACCCATCCAGATGCCTTTTAAGTGTTGTCATTGAACCAGCTTCCACCACTTCCTCTGGCAGCTCATTCCTTACACGCTCAGGCTCTGCATGAAAACATTGCCCCTTAGGTCTCTTTATCTTCCCCGTCTCACCTTAAACCTATGCCCTCTAGTTTTGGACTCCATCACCCCAGAGAAAAGACTTTGTCTATTTATCCTACAATGATTTTATAAACCTCTATAAGGTCTCCCTTCAGCCTCAGACGCTCCAGAGAAAACAGACCCAGCCTATTCATCCTCTCCCTATAGCTCAAATCTTCCAACCCTGGCAACATCTTTAATCTTGTCTGAACCCTTGCAAGTCTCATAACACCTTTCTGATAGGAAGGAGACCAAATCAATGTCCTGTACAGCTGCAACATGACCTCCACCCTCCAAATGCCTTCTTCACTATCCTATCTTCCTGTGACTCTACTTTCAAGGAGCTATGAACTTACACTCCAAAGTTACTTAGTTCAGCAACACTCCCCAGGACCTTACCATTAAGTGTATAAATCCTACTAAGATTTGCTTTCCCAAAATGCAGCACCTTGCATTTATCTAAATTAAACTCCATCTGCCACTTCTCAGCCCATTGGCCCATCTGATCAAGATCCTGTTGTACTCTAAGGTAACCTTTATCACTGTCCAGTACACCTCCAATTATGCTGTCATCTGGAAACTTACTAACTATACCTCCTATGTTAATATCCAAATCATTTATCACCAGCTTATAGTCCAACAGGTTTAATTGGAAGCACTAACTTTTGGAGTATTGCTCCTTCATCAGATGGTTGTGCACAAACACCTGATGAAGGAGCGGCGCTCCGAAAGCTAGTGCTTCCAATTAAACCTGTTGGACTATAACCTCGTGTTGTGTGATTTTTAACTTTGTACACCCCAGTCCAACACCGGCATCTCCAAATCACAAATCATTTATATAAATGATGAAAAGTAGTGGACCCAGCACCGATCCTTGTGGCACTCCACTGGTCACAGGCCTCCAGTCTGAAAGGCAACCCTCCACCACCACCCTCTGTCTGTACCTTTGAGCCAGTTCTTTATCAAAATGGCTAGTTCTCCCTGTATTCCATGAGACCTAACCTTGCTAACCAGACTCCCATGGGGAACCTTGTCAAACGCCTTACTGAAGTCCATATAGATCATGTCCACCACTCTGCCCTCATCAATCTTCTTTGTTACTTTTTCAAAATACCCAAATACATTTGTGAGACATGATTTCCCATGCACAAAGCCCTGTTGACTATCCCATATCAGTCCTTGCCTTCCCAAATACGTGTACATCCTGTCCCTCAGGATTCCCTCAAACAACTTGCCCACCACTGACATCAGGCTCAACAGTCTATAGTTCCCTGGCTTTTCCTTATCCTCTTTCTTAAATAGTGGTACCACGTTAGCCAACCTCCAATCTTCTGGCACCACAACTGTGACTATCAATGATACAAATATCTCAGCAAGGGCCCAGCTTTTACTTCCCTAACTTCCTGCTGAGTTCTAGGGTATGCTGATCAGATCCTGGGGATTTATCCACTTTTACACGTTTCAAGACAACCAGCACCTCTTCCTCTATAATATGGACATTTTTCAAGATGTCACCATCTCTGTCCCCACATCCTATTTCTTCCATGTCCTTCACCACAGGAAACACTGATGCAAAATACTCATTTAGTATCTGCCCCATCTACTCCAGCTCCACACATAGGCTGTTTTGCTGATCTTTGAGGAGTTATCCTTTGTCCTTAATGTATTTATATAAACTCTGTGGATTCTCCTTAATCCTATTTGCCAAAGCTATCTCCTATCCTCTTTTTGCCCTCCTGATTTCCCTCTTAAGTATTCTCCAATTGCCTTTATACTCCTCTAATGATTCTCCTAATCTTTCCTGTCTATACCTCACATATGCTTCCTTCTTTTTCTTAACCAAAACCTCAATTTCTCTAATCATCCTGCATTCCCTACCAGTTCTTGGCAAGATGATACGTAACTCATTATAGATGCTACTTAAGATTTTAGGGATAGAGAAGGAGCTATCAGAGACATTCAACATAGATTCTGAAGCAATAAAGTGATAACAAGTGATTACATTTTCTGAAGAACCTAGTGAGATCATGAATGAAAGTATCATAGGGGACATTATATATTTAGATTTTTGGAAATGCATCTCATAATATATTACCCTACCAATTTTGAAGGAATTGCATGTTAAATCTTTTTAAAATAATGGATTAATATTTGATTGCATCTCTACAGGTGGAAATGTTTTAGACTTGCTTGGAGATTTGTTATTGAAGGTTGACTGCAGAGATCATTCTTTAAGGAATTGATTTTCACTACCATCATTTATTGTTTGGATTTAAGGTTTGTCGAGCAAGCTGTAAGCAAAGTTTGTAGAGCAATGTAAGATTTATGTGCAATTTACAACTCTAGGCGTAAATAAAACATTCCAAACTAAACTTTACGCAATGAAAACCCAGCCATTGTCTGGAAAGTATATTCAACTTAGCTAAAATTAATGTTCTGCACGTGGTACAGCCTTATGTTTTATAAGATCATACCTTACAGTCAAACGATCGTAAAGTCTGCTGAGATGAAAATAGGTCTTTGATTTTTCAAAATAATTCTCTGAAGCAATTCCATATAGCAATACTTAAAGCAATAAAATGTTATGTTACAGTGTTGTGATGTTTAGCATGAAACAAAATATGCTATTTTATCCTTTGTTTTGCCTCACTTAGCATACAATGTCCATTTTTAGTTTTCTCATATGATGGGTCATTGAGGGGCATCAGGAAAGGTTCAGAGGAGGATCCCAAGTTTGATTGTCAACTTACAACTTCTTGCCCCATAGATTTAAAATACTAACCTAGATATTTTAGAGAACTGTAGTCATTAGAATGTCTGATGGTTATATGTAAAAGAACCATTGGACTGTTTTGATACAGTTAGCTAATTTCAACTTCAAAAATATTAGCAAGAACTATAGCATCAATTGTAGCCTCATGCACTGTAAAATCCTGTATTTTAATTAATTCACCATTTGAACACACAGTTTCAGCCACTAGAGATATTAGCTCTGGAATTCTAAAGCTATCTATACCTATTCACTGCTCCATCTCTCTCATGAGCTTTAAGATAACCTTTAAAACAACCTCTTTGACCAAATGTTTGATCATATTGACCTAATGTTTCTTATGTAGCTTGATTTTAAATCTTGACTAATCATGTTCATTTGATGTGCTTGTGGATACAAAGATGAAGTTGAAGATGCTAAACATATACACATTATTGGTGATGTGTTTATATTATGTGAAGGTAGGACTGGGCTCGATGACAGAGAGTTCTTTTCTGTTTTCCCAGAGGATAGTCAATCTAAAGAACAAGGCTGCTGGCTCAGTTGGGGAGTGCATATTTGCAACATTCCTTTGAAACAGAGATACCGCAGTTGCAATCAGGGATGAAGGTCACAAAACATAAAAGTAGCCAAATAATAAGTAACCATGTTCAACTTAATTAACATTGATAGCCAAAAGGAGAATCTCCAATTTTGTTTCTCCCTTTGAGTGTTTAACATTATTTTTCAGTTTTTTTTCCTGGAGAGCAAATAGCTATGAGAAGTGGTGGATGTTGGAAGTCATGGCTGATCTACTCTTGTCTTTTATTGTTTATAAATTTGCATTACTCTGTGCAAGATCGGAGCTAAATTGTCACATCAACATTAATTGGTTGTATGAAGATCATAATATTTCCGTTACCATAAACAGATTTGAGAGTTTGAAGTTCATCATAAAATCTATGGAAAGAAACAACAGTGAAATTTATAAAGAAAATGGTTTGTGACATAACAAGGAAGTTGGTGCTGAAAATCTGTGAATGGGTGTGTCTTGGGAACTAAGTCATTGACCCCAGTCACTTTCTGGGGTCTGATGGAGGTGCTTTGTTTGCCAGTATATCATTACGAGCATGTCAGAAAGGCTGACAAATGTAGGCTGCCACATAGCTCATGCCATCCGACAGAAACAATCCACAGCTCTACATGGTGAGTGCTTTGAATCTAAACATATTAAACAAATCGCACTTTCTTTTCCCCTTTCATTGGATCACATACCTCACCTATATCTTCAGAATGTTTTGTAATTGTCAGCTTGTGGAAGTACACCATATGAAACCATTTGGACTTCTGCTTGACTGTACCCAGCTCAGAAATTAGCATTCCCCGAAACAGAGAATTTCCATACCCGCTTCCTTCACCAAAATATGAGTGCCATATTTTGAATGGGTTGCAGGTCTGTCTGCAACAAGGCATTGAACAAACATTTGCAAGACCCCAACTCAGGCTATTTAGGCTTAATGTCTCTCCATTTTAACAGAATCTCAATAATATTACAATGGCAGCGTGTTGAAACAGTCACAGGCTTTTCATTTGTGTATTCAATTTTACACTTATCAATGCTTTCAGCCAGTGAAAGCTGATGGAGTTTGACAAATCGAAACATGGAGGAGGTTGATTACTAATCATCAGCTTAAGAGCTGCACATTCTTACATCTATAGGAAGTGAATGTGGTTTCTTCACTTTTGCTGACAACAGTTATACTCTTGTGAATAATGGATGTCTTAGTAACATCCACAGGCAGTGCCAAGAGTCATTTAAATTGAATTCAAAGTCATCCATCCAAATTCAAAAAAAAGTTGTGACTGGTCTCTTGGACTACTTTTATACAGATTACTTTGATTTAGGAATATTTCCAATTTACAATCCCTTATCTAACCTCAATAATTCTTTTGGTTATCATACATTCTATTTATCAACTTGAAAAATAAAGATGAAAAAATAAAACTAATGCATTCTAATGCTTTGAAGCCATGTCACAACATAATTGTCAGCTTGATACCTGACATAGTGTCGTCTGGTCTCTTCATAAGAATTATAAATGCAGATAATTGGTTTTCTTACTGGGAAAATATCCCTTGTTCATGTAAGTTGTCGCTGATGCATTCTTGGATGCTGCTTTGGCTTTTATGTGATTAGCTACAGTTTACTTGCTTAATATAAGCTGTAATGTTCTCCTCTCATTTATTGTAAACCATTGATCACTAGCTTTGCTCATTTAAAATACAGTTATTGGAACAGTAGTCTGAAATTGTAAAGTTGTTCATTTGAAAGATTTGCTGTCCTGTTAGCCTCATTCTTTTTGCTTGAGAATGTAAAACTATTTTCTTTTATCTCATTCTCTAAGCTAACCCAAACACACACAAATATCCAAGGCAGATTTTGTTTTCAGCTGGATATATAAAACAGATCTCAGGTCCCTCAAGCTGATTTTACCTGGATGTTTGTACGTTCTTTAACTAGAGTGGTAAAGTTTTCATTTCTTGAAGAACGAGTGCAATCTCAAATAAATGGTACCAGTGAAACCTTAAGATATTTGCTAATATTTAAGATATATTAGGTCAAAACCAAGAAAGCGGATATTGGGAATTGAAATTACAGTGACTGTATTAGATTGTCTCTTTAAAGCGACTCCACCCTTGTTCCTATAAAAATAAATCCCAGTGATGTAGTTAGGGTTGGCAGGTTTGACAACTTATTTAGTTAGCTAGAGACATCAAATGATATTGAAAACTTGGCACCTTTTCAAAATACTGTGTACTTCATAGCATGTTTTATTGGTTTGTCTGAAGGATGACTTGACTTTTTACTATTGGCTTAAAGTTGTGTAAGCATTTAATTGTTATAATTTATATTCAAAATGGCCGTTGTGCTGATTCACAACTTCAGTTCTAATTTGAATGAATGTCAACATCACATACAATATCAGTCAACCTTTATATAGCATTGCACAACATTTAGTCAACCCACATTTGTAGCAGAAAAAAAAACAAGAGTTTTTTTTGAGTGTTCATTCAGCTGTGTTAATTCAAGCAGATATTAATTCTCACACAAGCTGTGTTGCCTGTTTTGTTAAAGAGCTGAATTCTAGTGAAAGTAAAACAAATGAAATGTTGATTTCTTGATTTCAGTTTATATGGACAGAAGTTTGAAGTAAAAGTTCCGGGAATAATGAAACCTGTTTTAATACCTCAATATGCGTGATTCAAGAAATCTTTGATTCATATTTTAGAGCAATGTTTTCTGATTAAAAATTAATATTATACATGTATTCATAATGCAACAATATTTTGCTGATGTTAAGGAAGTGATCTTGCTTGTCAGTTGGAGGAGGTCACCGATTATGTTAAAATATTAAAGCCAACAAAATATTTCCAATTTTTCGCTTGTTATTATAAAAATAGAAACATAGAAGCAGAAATTGCTCATTTAGCCCTTTGAGCGTGCTCTGCCATTCAATATGATCATGGGTAGTTGTCCAACTCAGTACCTATTCCTGCTCTCTCCCCTTACCCTTTAATCCCTTTATCCCTAAGAATTTTGTCTGACTCCTCATTGAAACATACAATATTTTGGCCTTAATTGATTCTGTCGCCGAGAATTCTACATGCTCACTCTTTTTGAGTGAACAAATTTCTCTTTAACTCAGTCTGAAATGACTAGCCCAGTATCTTTAGATTGTGACCCTTAGTTCTGGATATCCCAGTCATTGGGAACATCCTCCTGTTTACCAGTCTAGTCCTGTTAGAAATTTATGGGTTTCCATGAGAACCCCCCCCCCACCATGCACCCCCCCCCCCATTCTTCTAAACTGCAGTGAATATAGTGCTAACAGGTCCAGAATCTCTTTGTGTGTCAGTATTACCATCTCAGGAATCAGTCTACTAAGTTCTTGTTGCACTCTCTCCATAACCAGAATATTCTTCCTCAGATAAGGAGATCAAAATTGCATAGAATACTCCAGGTGTGATCTCACCAAGGCCCTGAACCTTTCACTAAGATATCCCTGCTCCTGTAATCAAATCCTCTCACAATGAAGAGCATGTCTATGTGGGTTTCCTCCATTAACTGCAGTTTTCTCCCACAGTACAAAAAAGTGCAGGTGAGATGGATGGACCATGCAAAATTGCCCACAATGTCCAAGAATATGTAGGCTAGGTGGATTAGCCATGGAAAATGCTGGGTTACTGGGATAGGGTAAGGGAATGGGTCTGGATGGGATGCTCTTTGGAGTGTCAGTATGGACTCAATGGGTTGAATGGCCTTCTTCCACACTGTAGGGCTTCTATGATTCTGTGATATGTCTTCCTCACAACCTGCTGAACCTGCATGTTCACTTTCAGTGACTGGTGTACAAGGACACCCGGGTCTCATTGCACCTCCCCAATTCCCAATCTGTCGCCATTCAGATAATTATCTGCCTTCCTGTCTTTGTTCCCAAAGTGGGTAACCTCACATTTATCCTCATTATATGTCCCAAACATTTACCCACTCGCACAACCTATCCAAATCACACTGACCTATCTCTGTACCCTCCCACCCAGTTTTGTGTCACCTGAAAGCCTTTTGTTAAAGATATTACATTTAGTTACATCATCTAAATCATTCATGTATATTGTGAATAGTTGATGTCCAAACACTGATCCCTGTGTTACTCTACAAGGAAAACGACCTTTTTATTCCTATTCTTTGCTTCCTGTCTGCCAGCCAGTGACCCGGTTGGGCTGTGAAATGCCCATTTATCTGTCTTCTTATAACCAAATGCATCAGTTTATTTCTCGTAATTGTGATAAACAGTGTAAAAATTTCATACTTGGACAATACACTAAAGTAATCCAACTTTTTTCCCAAGGTGGGAGAGGGAATATTTCTCTCATTCGGGGAGAGAGTGAGAAAATTTCCAAAAGAAGCCTTTTGCCACAACAATACAACATCAATGTCAGGAATGAATACAATTCCAAAACAATAAACAGTAATAAATAATAATGACCATTAGAAAGTGCCAAGCAGCAGAGCAGAAGCATGTTATGGTAATACCAATGCATCAGTTACCCAGGAATCTCAGGCTCTGGGGACCTGGGGTACAATATCAGTCTGTGTTGATGAACTTTCATTTTAATCTGTCTTATATTTATTAAAAAATGCTGACGAATGAAGCCTGTTTCGATAAGAAGTGGGTTTAATGGGAAGGAACAAGACTAGGCTTAGGTCCTAGTCAAGAATTTGAGTAGGCGAGGTGAAGTCAAGGAGTTGAGTTTAATTGATATTGACCTTAGTGTGCCCCCTGTGGCAATATTCTGAGCTGGCCTTGTGGGAATGCAAATTGAAGTGGGCCATGCAAACTGGATATCATTTTCTCCTCTCCTGGCCTGCTTGGTAGATAGGTTCTTCGGCAGGAAGTAGGAGAGGGTAAATCTGTGTCAGGATCAGCATCACACATCCACACAGCTAGTCCTCAATTCACTTACCCATCCAGCTACCTGCAACCTCCCTCGCTCACTCGCTCGCTCACTCACCCACTCACTCACTCACTCAACTCACCCACTCACTCACTCACCCACTCACTCATCCACTTACTCAGTCACTCACTCACCCACTCACTCACTCACTCATTCACTTATTCACTTGTTTATTCACTTGTTCACTCACTCATACAGTCAGCCATTCTCACATGCATTCACAGAATTGGCCTCAGTCACTCACTCGCTCACCCAGTTGACAACCTACTCACTTATTCACTCAATCACTTGGCCATTCAACCAACTCACTCAGGCATCCAGTTTCTCACTCATACGTTGTCCCACATAGCACACATACCACCCAACCTATGTTTGGTGATTTTCACTGCTGAGAAGTAGTGTAGGGTGGTTGTGAACATTCTGATATATGCTCCATCCTGCCCAGTCTGACACTCCACTGACCTGGACTGTGCTATTGCTACAGGAGTTTTTCTTCCTGAATTCCTTGTCCCACTCCCTCACTCTCACTGTTCCTGAGTTGCAAGTCTCAGAGGTTGTCCCTGAGCCGCCATTGGAAGGCTGCTTCCTACCTTGTGAAGGGTTTATCTACCATTGACAAATTGTCAACAGCTTGGTGAAATGGTTCTTATCAGGATATTTGCATATTTAAACTCACTTCTTCGTGGTGGGAAATATGTCCATGAGTGAGTGAGTGAGTGAGGGTGCAGGTGGCTGGATGGGTAAGTGAGTTGAGGGCTGGCTGTGTGGATATGTGATGCTGATCCTGACACACATTTATTGGTAACATTTTGTTGTGTGGGCTGCCAAAATTCTCTCCATTGCTTACTGCCTGGAGAGATGAACAAAGATCTGCACCAGCTTGATTCTCATTCCACACCCTGACACAGTGGCTTGGTTCTCATTGTGTCACCCCAGCAACCCATTCCAAAATGGCGGCCCAGCCTTGATGATCCGACTCTTAATCCCTCCTCCCCAAGCCAGGGTCGGAGTGAGGAGTACAGATGGTGCCAGTTGAACAAACCAGAACCAAGTATATAAATATAGTCCACTATATATAAAAGTTATATTGTAACCTCAACCAATTAGTATTTGCTTTGAACTGTAACTAGATGCAATATGATAAAACAAGATATGCCTCATATAAATGTATATGTACTCACTATATGGTTCTATTCATGTTTAATCAAATTACTGCACTATGTGTTTAGGTTATAATACACAGTAGTTCTGAAAGAGGGCACTATTAACAACACCCCAGATAAAAGATTGAAACATCAGTGCAAGCTACTTTCTTTATTAGTCATATATAAATGATACTGTTAAGTTTAGAAATTTTTGTTTGCTAAATGTTTGTTAAATTCCTGTAAGTAACAATCTAAGAGGGTTTCTGAATCAACTGTTTTTTCCTTAACTACTTCTTCATAAGCACGCTGTGTTTACTCACAACTTCTCACAAATACAGGTCTCTTTATAGTTATCAACTGTTACAATGCAAAGACATATTCATACATTATCAATGATTATGTATTTTGTCAGCCATCTGTAAGGGTAATGCTTTTCAAATCAACATTGAACCGATTCGGTCAACATATAAGGGACAAAATCATCATTTGGTTGTGGTGACCTTGGTCATGAGTGAACTGCAGTCATATAACAATAGAACCTAGATTTATGCATAATCTTTGTTCACTGCAGTGTATGTTCTTTTTACAGTGTTGTAGTTTTATCCCTAAATTTTAAAAATAGTAAATTTTGCTGACGTGGCAATGATTGTCAACAACACCACACCCTGAAATTGTGACCAATGGTCCACTGCATCATTGCACTGTGGCTGTGCCAGTATTTCCCAGTCTGGCTTCTGGAACCCTGAATCAGGAGGTAGGCCCACTTGAAAAACAAATCAGCTCCTAAGTCATTCAGGACACCTATTTCTACTTTTGAGCTGAGCTGGGTAGAATGTATATCTTGTATTAGTTGGATGATCCGCCCAAAGACGATTCTGAAAATGAGTTTCTCTCCATAGTTAGTGACTGGGAGTCCACCAGCCTATGCAAATCAGGTGTGGAATGTTGCTTTGCAGCTGCCCATAACTGATTGTCTCTGCTTTTTGAGGCGATTAAATGAGTCAGGGTATCAATATCATAATGCTAAAGGTATGCCAACTACATGGGACTAGCTTGATGGACAAATGGCTGATTCCCTATCAGTAATTTCCATATACTCCATCTGTTATTCTTATCTGGTCTGGCCTGCATGTGATTCCTGATCCACAGCCATATGGCTAACTCTTGATAGATCGCTCAAAAGTCAATCAGTTTAAATGCCAGTTAAGAATGGACAATAAATGCTGGCCGGCATGAACATAAAAGAATGTCCTGGCCCAATACACAAAAATAGGTGGTAAATTTCCTTAAGTGTGGCAATGCGATTTAAAAACTGAGAAAGTTTGTCCAAATGTGATTGTTAACTAAGATAGTGCAGTTGTGTGTGAAATATGGGTCTGTGCATCAGGATACTGAGGCCTAATATAGTCAGAGGAGTAATGACTTCTTTTCTGTTTGGTTAGCAGTGTGTGCAATATACATGCGTGCACCAGTGCATGGCAGAGACATGGGTGAGTTGTTGGCTTTTTCTCAACAGAGGCAGTGAAATACAGTAATTATGAAAATGCAACAGAGCCTTTTGCTTTAAGTATACACCATTAAACATGATCTATTTTGTGCCCAGAAAGGTTAATGCACAAAGAAATTCTGTAATGTGTTGGAATTACATACATTTACGCAAATGTGTTCATATTCATGTTTGCTTGGTCCCCTGCTGCCTCTAACCCACACTAGCATGTTGCATCGTTCTAACACCTCTTTCAAATCATCTTGAGTGTTTTGGACCTCACAGGATATTTTCTCTGTTTGACTGTCATTGTGTAATAGCATTTTATTTATCCTCTTGTTATTATGTGTTTCCAGGTATCATTTGGAGTTTTCCTTTGATATGATGGCACAAACCTTTTGAGGGCTGCAATCACCATCAATTTGCTGCCCTTGCACCTACCTTATTATCCTGCGTCTGTCTTACACAGCTCGAGGACCAACATCCAATGCTAGAGGATTCAGAAATGTGCAGAGTATTTGCCAAAAACGGATACCCCCACAATTTCATCAACAGATTCCTAAGGGAAAGACAACGGAACGAGGACATGCCGCAACCCAAAGGACTAGCCACACATACATCAAGAGCATTTCTGAACTGACAGCCAGACTACTGCGACCACTAGGACTCATAACGGCACACAAACCAACAGCCACTCTCCGACAGCAACTCACCAGAACGAAGGACCCAATACCCAGCATGAGCAAAACCAATGTAGTGTACAAAATCCCATGCAAGGACTGCACAAAACACTACATAGGACAAACAGGAAGACAGCTAACTATCCGTATCCATGAACACCAACTAGCCACAAAACGACACGACCAGCTATCCTTAGTAGCCACACACGCAAATGACAAGCAACATGAGTTCGACTGGGACAACACTACTATTATAGGACAAGCCAAACAGAGAACAGCCAGGGAATTCCTAGAGGCATGGCACTCATCCACAGATTCAATCAATAAGCACATCGACCTGGACCCAATACACCGGCCACTGCAGCGGACAGCTGGAACTGATAACCGGAAGTGGCAGAGACAAACCACTATAAATGCTGGAGGAAACATCACAGAAGCGCTTCACAGGAGGTTCCCAAGCACTGAGGGCATCACCTAGACAGGGGACGAAACGTCTGCAAGACAAATTCCCAGCTCGGCGAACAGAACCACAACAATGTGCAGGGTGTCTTTAACCCAACTGAATCCATGTAGAATAATCAGAATAATGCAAAGCCATGCCCACTTTGTTTGCGGCCGTGTTCTGGTTAGACAATTCATTTATAATTAGAATTGGGATTAGATTTATTTTCACGTGTAACCAAGTTGCAAAAGAACAGGACTACATTGTCATCAGCACACGGTGCCATCATAGGTCCAAATATTAGATACAATAAAAAGAAAGAATAAAGAAAAAGGTTACGCTGCATTACAGATATGCATTGCCTGATGAAGAAGCAGTGCTCCGAAAGCTAGTACTTCCAAAAAAGCCTGTTGGACTATAACCTGGTGTTATAGTCCAACTAAGTTAGACTAACTTAGTTAGAAAAGTAAGAGATAAAGTCAAAAAGATAGATATTACAGTCTTCCATTAAGGGCTTCCATGTGGTTTGACCGGGCTCCATAAGTACCCAACCAGTAACCCTCTTTGCTCAGGACCTGCTGACCAACCTCGCTCCGCTTCGGGTCACTGACCGTCCCCACTACACACTGAGTCACTGACTGTCCCCACTCTGCTCCGGGTCACTGACCGTCCCCACTCCTCTCTGGGTCACTGACAGTCCCCACTCCACTCTGGGTAACTGACTGTCCCCACTCCACTCCGGGTCACTTACTGTCCCCACTCCACTCTGGGTCACTTACTGTCCACACTCTGCTCCGGGTCACTTACTGTCCCCACTCCACTCTGGGTCACTTACTGTCCCCACTCCACTCTGGGTAACTGACTGTCCCCACTCCACTCTGGGTCACTTACTGTCCCCACTCCACTCTGGGTCACTGACTGTCCCCACTCCACTCTGGGTCACTTACTGTCCCCACTCTGCTCCGGGTCACTGACCGTCCCCACTCCTCTCTGGGTCACTGACAGTCCCCACTCCACTCTGGGTAACTGACCGTCCCCACTCCACTCCGGGTCACTGACCATCCCCACTCCACTCCGGGTCACTGATCGTCCCCACTCCACTCCGGGTCACTGACCATCCCCTGTCCACTCTGGGTCACTGACTGTCCACACTCCAATCTGGGTCACTTACTGTCCCCACTCTGCTCCGGGTCACTGACCGTCCCCACTCCTCTCTGGGTCACGGACTGTCCCCACTCCACTCTGGGTAACTGACTGTCCCCACTCTGCTCTGGGTCACTGACCGTCCCCACTCCTCTCTGGGTCACTGACAGTCCCCACTCCACTCTGGGTAACTGACCGTCCCCACTCCACTCCGGGTCACTGACCATCCCCACTCCACTCCGGGTCACTGATCGTCCCCACTCCACTCCGGGTCACTGACCATCCCCTGTCCACTCTGGGTCACTGACTGTCCACACTCCAATCTGGGTCACTGACTGTCCCCACTCTGCTCCGGGTCACTGACCATCCCCACTCCTCTCTGGGTCACTGACTGTCCCCACTCCACTCTGGGTCACTTACTGTCCCCACTCTGCTCCGTGTCACTGACCATCCCCACTCCTCTCTGGGTCACGGACTGTCCCCACTCCACTCTGGGTAACTGACTGTCCCCACTCTGCGCTGGGTCACTGACCGTCCCCACTCCTCTCTGGGTCACTGACAGTCCCCACTCCACTCTGGGTAACTGACTGTCCCCACTCTGCTCCGGGTCACTGACCATCCCCACTCCACTCTGGGTCACTGACTGTCCCCACTCCACTCCGGGTCACTGACTGTCCCGACTCCTTCTGTGTCACAAACCGTCCCCACTCCACTCTGGGTCACTGACCGTCCCCACTCCACTCCGGGTCACTGACCGTTCCCACTCCACTCTGGGTCACTGACTGTCCCGACTCCTTCTGTGTCACAAACCATCCCCAATCGACTCTGGATCACTGACCGTCGCCACTCCACTCCGGGTCACTGACCATCCCCACTCCACTCTGGGTCACTGATCGTCCCCACTCCACTCCGGGTCACTGACTGTCCCCACTCTGCTCTGGGTCACTGACCATCCCCACTCCACTCTGGCTCACTGACCGTCCCCACACCACTCTGGGTCACTGACTGTCCCCACTACACTCTGGGTCACTAACCGTCCCCACTCCACTCTGGGACACTGACTGTCCCCACTCCACTCTAGGTCACAGACTGTCCCCACTTCAGTCTGGGTCACTAACCGTCCCCACTCCACTCTGGGTCACTGACCGTCCCCACTCCACTCTGGGTCACTGACCGTCCCCACTACACTCTGGGTCACTGACCATCCCCACTTCACTCTGGGTCACAGACCGTCCCCATTTCACTCTGGGTCACTGACTCTCCCCAGTCCACTCTGGGTCACTGACCGTCCCCACTCGACACTGGGTCACTAACCGTCCACACTGCACTCTGGGTCACTGACCGTCCCCACTCTGCTCTGGGTCACTGACCGTCCCCAATCCACTCTGGGTCACTGACTGTCCACACTCCACTCATGGTCACTGACCATCCCCAATCCACTCTGGGTCACTGACTGTCCACACTCCACTCATGGTCACTGACCGTACCCACTCCACGCTGGGTCACTGACCGTCCCCACTCCACTCTGGGTCACTGACTGTCCACACTCCAATCTGGGTCACTGACCGTCCCCACTCCACTCTAGGTCACTGACCGTCCCCACTCCACTCTGGGTCACTGACCGTCCACACTCCAATCTGGGTCACTGACCGTCCCCACTCCACTCTGGATCACTGACCGTCCCCAATCCACTCTGGGTCACTGACTGTCCACACTCCTCTCATGGTCTCTGACCGTCCCCACTCCACTCTGGGTCACTGACTGTACACACTCCACTCTGGGTCACTGACCGTCCCCACTCCACTTTCGGTCACTGACCGTCCCCACACCACTCTGGGTCACTGACTGTACACTCTCCAATCTGGGTCACTGACCGTCCCCACTCCACTCCGGGTCACCGACTGTCCCCACTCCACTCTGGGTCACTGACTGTCCACACTCCACTCTGGGTCACTGACCGTCCCCTCTCTGTTCTGGGTCACTGACCGTCCCCACTCCACTCCGGGTCACTGACCGTCCCCACTCCACTCCGGGTCACTGACTGTCCCCACTCCACTCTGGGTCACTGACCGTCCCTACTCCACTCCGGGTCACTGACCGTCCACAATCCACTCTGGGTCACTGACTCTCCCCACTCCACTCTGGGTCACTGACTGTCCCCACTCCACTCTGGGTCACTGACTGTCCACATCCCAATCTGGGTGACTGACCGTCCACACTCCATTTTGGGTCACTGACCATCCCCAATCCACTCCGGGTCACTGACCGTCCCCACTCCACTCTGGGTCACTGACTGTCCACACTCCAATCTGGGTCACTGACCGTCCCCACTCCACTCCGGGTCACTGACCGTCCCCACTCCACTCTGGGTCACTGACTGTACACACTCCAATCTGGGTCACTGACCGTCACCACTCCACTCCGGGTCACCGACCGTCCCCACTCCACTCTGGGTCACTGTCCACACTCCAATCTGGGTCACTGACCGTTCCCTCTCTGTTCTGGGTCACTGACCGTCCCCACTCCACTCCGTGTCACTGACCGTCCCCACTCCACTCTGGGTCACTGACTGTCCCCACTCCACTCTGGGTCACTGACTGTCCACACTCCACTCCGGGTCACTGACCGTCCCCACACCTCTCTGGGTCACTGACTCTCCCCACTCCTCTCTGGGTCACTGACTCTCCCCACTCCTCTCTGGGTCACTGACTGTCCCCACTCCACTCTGGGTAACTGACTCTCCCCACTCCACTAAGGGTCACTGACTGTCCCCACTCTGCTCCGGGTCACAGATCGTCCCGACTCCACTCTGGGTCACAGACCGTCCCCACTCCTCTCTGGGTAACTGACTCTCCCCACTCCACTCCGCGTCACTGACTGTCCCCACTCTGCTCCGGGTCACAGATCGTCCTGACTCCACTCTGGGTCACTGACTGTCCCCGCTCCGCTCCGGGTCACTGACTGTCCCCACTCCACTCTGGGTCACAGATCGTCCCGACTCCACTCTGGGTCACTGACTCTCGCCAGGCCACTCCGGGTCACTGACCATCCCCACTCCACTCTGGGTCACTGACTCTCCCCACTCCACTCCGTGTCACTGACCATCACAACTCCACTCTGGGTCACTGACCGTCCCCTCTCCACTCTGGGTCACTGACTGTCCCCACTCCACTCTGGGTCACTGACTGTCCACATTCCAATCTGGGTCACTGACTGTCCCCACTCCACTCCGGGTCACTGACCATCCCCACTCCACTCTGGTTCACAGACTGTCCCCACTCCACTCTGGGTCACTGACCGTCCCCACTCCACTCTGGTTCACTGACTGCCCCCACTCCACTCCGGGTCACTGACCGTCCCCACTCTGTTCTGGGTCACAGATTCTCTCCACTCCACTCTGGGTCACTGACTCTCGCCAGGCCACTCTGGGTCACTGACCGTCCCCACTCCAATCTGGGTCACTGACTGTCCCCACTCCACTATGTGTCACTGGCTGTCTCCACTCCACACTGGGTCACTGACCATCCCCACTCCACTCTGGGTCACTGACGGTCCACAGTCCATTCTGGGTCACAGATCGTCCCGACCCCACTCTGGGTCACTGACCGTTCCCACTCCACTATGGGTGACTGGCTGTCCCCTCTCCACTCTGGCCCACTGACTGTCCCCACTCCACTCCGGGTCACTGACTGTCCACTCTCCACTCTGGGTTACAGATCGTCCCGACTCCACTCTGGGTCACTGACTCTCGCCAGGCCACACCGGGTCACTGACGGTCCCCACTCCACTGTGGGTCACTGACTGTTCCCACTCCACTCCGGGTCACTGACCGTCCCCACTCTGCTCTGGGTCACTGACCGTCCCCACTCCACTCCGGGTCACTGACCGTCCCCAATCTGCTCTGGGTCACTGACCGTTCCCCACTCCACTCTGGGTCACTGACCGTCCCCACTCCACTCCGGGTCACTGACCGACCCCACTCCTCTCCGGGTCACTGACTGTCCCCACTCCACTCTGGGTCACTGACTGTCCCCACTCCTCTCCGGGTCACTGACCATCCCCTCTCCACTCTGGGTCACTGACCGTCCCCACTCCACTCTGGGTCACTGACCGTCCCCACTCCACTCCGGGTCACTGACTGTCCCCACTCCACTCTGGGTCACTGACTGTCCACACTCCACTCCGGGTCACTGACCGTCCCCTCTCCACTCTGGATCACAGACTGTCTCCTCTCCACTCTGGGTCACTGACCGTCCCCACTCCACTCCGGGTCACTGACCGTCCCCACTCAACTCCGGGTCACTGACCGTCCCCACTCCTCTCCGGGTCACTGACTGTCCACACTCCAATCTGGGTCACTGACCGTCCCCACTCCACTCTAGGTCACTGACCGTCCCCACTCCACTCTGGGTCACTGACCGTCCACACTCCAATCTGGGTCACTGACCGTCCCCAATCCACTCTGGGTCACTGACTGTCCACACTCCTCTCATGGTCTCTGACCGTCCCCACTCCACTCTGGGTCACTGACTGTACACACTCCACTCTGGGTCACTGACCGTCCCCACTCCACTTTCGGTCACTGACCGTCCCCACACCACTCTGGGTCACTGACTGTACACTCTCCAATCTGGGTCACTGACCGTCCCCACTCCACTCCGGGTCACCGACCGTCCCCACTCCACTCTGGGTCACTGACTGTCCACACTCCACTCTGGGTCACTGACCGTCCCCTCTCTGTTCTGGGTCACTGACCGTCCCCACTCCACTCCGGGTCACTGACCGTCCCCACTCCACTCCGGGTCACTGACTGTCCCCACTCCACTCTGGGTCACTGACCGTCCCTACTCCACTCCGGGTCACTGACCGTCCACAATCCACTCCGGGTCACTGACTCTCCCCACTCCACTCTGGGTCACTGACTGTCCCCACTCCACTCTGGGTCACTGACTGTCCACATCCCAATCTGGGTGACTGACCGTCCACACTCCATTTTGGGTCACTGACCATCCCCAATCCACTCCGGGTCACTGACCGTCCCCACTCCACTCTGGGTCACTGACTGTCCACACTCCAATCTGGGTCACTGACCGTCCCCACTCCACTCCGGGTCACTGACCGTCCCCACTTCACTCTGGGTCACTGACTGTACACACTCCAATCTGGGTCACTGACCGTCACCACTCCACTCCGGGTCACCGACCGTCCCCACTCCACTCTGGGTCACTGTCCACACTCCAATCTGGGTCACTGACCGTTCCCTCTCTGTTCTGGGTCACTGACCGTCCCCACTCCACTCCGTGTCACTGACCGTCCCCACTCCACTCTGGGTCACTGACTGTCCCCACTCCACTCTGGGTCACTGACCGTCCCCACTCCACTCTGGGTCACTGACTGTCCACACTCCACTCCGGGTCACTGACCGTCCCCACACCACTCTGGGTCACTGACTGTCCCCACTCCTCTCTGGGTCACTGACTCTCCCCACTCCTCTCTGGGTCACTGACTGTCCCCACTCCACTCTGGGTAACTGACTCTCCCCACTCCACTAAGGGTCACTGACTGTCCCCACTCTGCTCCGGGTCACAGATCGTCCCGACTCCACTCTGGGTCACAGACCGTCCCCACTCCTCTCTGGGTAACTGACTCTCCCCACTCCACTCCGCGTCACTGACTGTCCCCACTCTGCTCCGGGTCACAGATCGTCCTGACTCCACTCTGGGTCACTGACTGTCCCCGCTCCGCTCCGGGTCACTGACTGTCCCCACTCCACTCTGGGTCACAGATCGTCCCGACTCCACTCTGGGTCACTGACTCTCGCCAGGCCACTCCGGGTCACTGACCATCCCCACTCCACTCTGGGTCACTGACTCTCCCCACTCCACTCCGTGTCACTGACCATCACAACTCCACTCTGGGTCACTGACCGTCCCCTCTCCACTCTGGGTCACTGACTGTCCCCACTCCACTCTGGGTCACTGACTGTCCCCACTCCACTCTGGGTCACTGACTGTCCACATTCCAATCTGGGTCACTGACTGTCCCCACTCCACTCTGGGTCACTGACCATCCCCACTCCACTCTGGTTCACAGACTGTCCCCACTCCACTCTGGGTCACTGACCGTCCCCACTCCACTCTGGTTCACTGACTGCCCCCACTCCACTCCGGGTCACTGACCGTCCCCACTCTGTTCTGGGTCACAGATTCTCTCCACTCCACTCTGGGTCACTGACTCTCGCCAGGCCACTCTGGGTCACTGACCGTCCCCACTCCAATCTGGGTCACTGACTGTCCCCACTCCACTATGTGTCACTGGCTGTCTCCACTCCACACTGGGTCACTGACCATCCCCACTCCACTCTGGGTCACTGACGGTCCACAGTCCATTCTGGGTCACAGATCGTCCCGACCCCACTCTGGGTCACTGACCGTTCCCACTCCACTCTGGGTGACTGGCTGTCCCCTCTCCACTCTGGCCCACTGACTGTCCCCACTCCACTCCGGGTCACTGACTGTCCACTCTCCACTCTGGGTTACAGATCGTCCCGACTCCACTCTGGGTCACTGACTCTCGCCAGGCCACACCGGGTCACTGACGGTCCCCACTCCACTGTGGGTCACTGACTGTCCCCACTCCACTCCGGGTCACTGACCGTCCCCACTCTGCTCTGGGTCACTGACCGTCCCCACTCCACTCCGGGTCACTGACCGTCCCCAATCTGCTCTGGGTCACTGACCGTTCCCCACTCCACTCTGGGTCACTGACCGTCCCCACTCCACTCCGGGTCACTGACTGACCCCACTCCTCTCCGGGTCACTGACTGTCCCCACTCCACTCTGGGTCACTGACTGTCCCCACTCCTCTCCGGGTCACTGACCATCCCCTCTCCACTCTGGGTCACTGACCGTCCCCACTCCACTCTGGGTCACTGACCGTCCCCACTCCACTCCGGGTCACTGACTGTCCCCACTCCACTCTGGGTCACTGACTGTCCACACTCCACTCCGGGTCACTGACCGTCCCCTCTCCACTCTGGATCACAGACTGTCTCCTCTCCACTCTGGGTCACTGACCGTCCCCACTCCACTCCGGGTCACTGACCGTCCCCACTCAACTCCGGGTCACTGACCGTCCCCACTCCTCTCCGGGTCACTGACTGTCCCCACTCCACTCTGGGTCACTGACTGTCTCCTCTCCACTCTGGGTCACTGACCGTCCCCACTCCACTCCGGGTCAATGACCGTCCCCTCTCCACTCTGGGTCACTGACCGTCCCCACTCCACTCTGGGTCACTGACCGTCCCCTCTCACTCTGGGTCACTGACCGTCCCCACTCCACTCTGGGTCACTGACCGTCCCCACTCCACTCCGGGTCACTGACTGTCCCCACTCCACTCTGGGTCACTGACTGTCCACACTCCACTCCGGGTCACTGACCGTCCCCTCTCACCTCTGGATCACTGACCGTCCCCACTCCACTCTGGGTCACTGACCATCCCCACTCCACTCCGGGTCACTGACCGTCCCCACTCAACTCTGGGTCACTGACCGTCCCCACTCCTCTCCGGGTCACTGACTGTCCCCACTCCACTCTGGGTCACTGACCGCCTCCTCTCCACTCTGGGTCACTGACCGTCCCCACTCCACTCCGGGTCACTGACCATCCCCACTGGGTCACTGACCGTCCCCACTCCACTCTGGGTCACTGACTGTCCCCACTCCACTCTGGGTCACTGACCGTCCCTACTCCACTCCGGGTCACTGACTGTCCCCACTCCACTCCGGGTCACTGATCGTCCCCACTCAACTCTGGGTCACTGACCGTCCCCACTCCACTCTGGGTCACTGACTGTTCCCATTCCACTCTGGGTCACTGACCGTCCCTACTCCACTCCGGGTCACTGATTGTCCCCACTCCACTCCGGGTCACTGACCATCCCCTGTCCACTCTGGGTCACTGACTGTCCACACTCCAATCTGGCTCACTGACTGTCGACACTCCACTCCGGGTCACTGACTGTCCCCACTCTGCTCCGGGTCACTGACCGTCCCCACTCCACTCTGGGTCACTGACTGTCCCCACTCCACTCCGGGTCACTGACCGTACCCACTCCACTCTGGGTCACTGAGCGTCCCCACTGCACTCTGGGCCACTGACCGACCCACTCCACTCCGGGTCACTGACTGTCCCCACTCTGCTCCGGGTCACTGACCGTCCCCACTCCACTCTGGGTCACTGACTGTCCCCACTCCACTCCGGGTCACTTACTGTCCCGACTCCCTCTGGGTCACAAACCATCCCCAATCCACTCTGGATCACTGACCGTCGCCACTCCACTCCGGGTCACTGACCATCCCCACTCAACTCTGGGTCACTGATCGTCCCCACTCCACTCCGGGTCACTGACTGTCCCCACTCTGCTCTGGGTCACTGACCATCCCCACTCCACTCTGGCTCACTGACCGTCCCCACACCACTCTGGGTCACTGACTGTCCCCACTCCACTCTAGGTCACTGACTGTCCCCACTACACTCTGGGTCACTAACCGTCCCCACTCCACTCTGGGTCACTGACTGTCCCGACGACACTCTGGATCACTGACTGTCCCCACTCCACTCTGGGTCACTGACCATCCCCACTCCACTCTGGGTCAAAGACCGTCCCCATTCCACTCTGGGTCACGGACTGTTCCCACTCGACACTGGGTCACTGACCGTCCCCACTCCACTCTGTGTCACTGACCGTCCCCACTCCACTCTGGGTCACTGACTGTACCCTCTCCAATCTGGGTCACTGACCGTCCCCACTCCACTCCGGGTCACCGACCGTCCCCACTCCACTCTGGGTCACTGACTGTCCACACTCCAATGTGGGTCACTGACCGTCCCCTCTCTGTTCTGGGTCACTGACCGTCCCCACTCCACTCCGGGTCACTGACCGTCCCCACTCCACTCGGGGTCACTGACTGTCCCCATTCCACTCTGGGTCACTGACCGTCCCTACTCCACTCCGGGTCACTGACCGTCCACAATCCACTCCGGGTCACTGACTCTCCCCACTCAACTCTGGGTCACTGACTGTCCCCACTCCACTCTGGGTCACTGACTGTCCACATCGCAATCTGGGTCACTGACCGTCCCCACTCCACTCTGGGTCACTCACCATCCCCAATCCCTCCGGGTCACTGACCGTCCCCACTCCACTCTGGGTCACTGACTGTCCACACTCCAATCTGGGTCACTGACCGTCCCCACTCCACTCCGGGTCACCGACCGTCCCCACTCCACTCTGGGTCACTGACTGTCCACACTCCAATCTGGGTCACTGACCGTCCCCTCTCTGTTCTGGGTCACTGACCGTCCCCAATCCACTCTGTGTCACTGACCATCCCCACTCCACTCCGGGTCACTGACTGTCCCCACTCCACTCTGGGCCACTGACTGTCCACACTCAACTCCGGGTCACTGACTCTCCCCACTCCTCTCTGGGTCACTGACTGTCCCCACTCCACTCTGGGTCACTGACTCTCCCCACTCCACTCCGGGTCACTGACTGTCCCTACTCTGCTCCGGGTCACAGATCGTCCCGACTCCACTCTGGGTCACAGACCGTCCCCACTCCTCTCTGGGTCACTGACTATCCCCACTCCACTCCGCGTCACTGACTGTCCCCACTCTGCTCCGGGTCACAGATCGTCCCGACTCCACTCTGGGTCACTGACTGTCCCCACTCCGCTCCGGGTCACTGACTGTCCCCACTCCACTCTGGTCACAGATCGTCCCGACTCCACTCTGGGTCACTGACTCTCGCTAGGCCACTCCGGGTCACTGACCATCCCCACTCCACTCTGGGTCACTGACTCTCCCCACTCCACTCCGGGTCACTGACCATCCCCACTCCACTCTGGGTAACTGACCGTCCCCTCTCCACTCTGGGTCACTGACTGTCCACATTCCAATCTGGGTCACTGAATGTCCCCACTCCACTCTGGGTCACTGACCATCCCCACTCCACTCTGCGTCACTGACTGTCCCCACTCCACTCTGGGTCACTGACCGTCCCCACTCCACTCTGGTTCACTGACTGCCCCCACTCCACTCCGGGTCACTGACCGTCCCCACTCTGTTCTGGGTCACAGACTGTCTCCACTCCACTCTGGGTCACTGACTCTCGCCAGGCCACTCTGGGTCACTGACCGTCCCCACTCCAATCTGGGTCACTGACTGTCCCCACTCCACTATGTGTCACTGGATGTCCCCACTCCACCCTGGGTCACTGACCATCCCCACTCCACTCTGGGTCACTGACTGTCCCCACTCCATTCTGGGTCACAGATCGTCCCGACTCCACTCTGGGTCACTGACCGTTCCCACTCCACTCTGGGTGACGGGCTGTCCCCTCTCCACTCTGGCCCACTGACTGTGCCCACTCCACTCCGGGTCACTGACTGTCCACACTCCACTCTGGGTTACAGATCGTCCCGACTCCACTCTGGGTCACTGACTTTCGCCAGGCCACTCCGGGTAACTGACCGTCCCCACTCCACTCTGGGTCAATGACCGTCCCCACTCCACTCCGGGTCACTGACCGTCCGCAATCTGCTCTGGGTCACTGACCGTTCCCCACTCCACTCTGGGTCACTGACTGTCCCCACTCCGCTCCGGGTCACTGACTGTCCCCACTCCACTCTGGTCACAGATCGTCCCGACTCCACTCTGGGTCACTGACTCTCGCTAGGCCACTCCGTGTCACTGACCATCCCCACTCCACTCCGGGTCACTGACTGTCCCCACTCCACTCTGGGCCACTGACTGTCCACACTCAACTCCGGGTCACTGACTCTCCCCACTCCTCTCTGGGTCACTGACTGTCCCCACTCCACTCTGGTCACAGATCGTCCCGACTCCACTCTGGGTCACTGACTCTCGCTAGGCCACTCCGTGTCACTGACTCTCCCCACTCCTCTCTGGGTCACTGACTGTCCCCACTCCACTCTGGGTCACTGACTCTCCCCACTCCACTCCGGGTCACTGACTGTCCCTACTCTGCTCCGGGTCACAGATCGTCCCGACTCCACTCTGGGTCACAGACCGTCCCCACTCCTCTCTGGGTCACTGACTATCCCCACTCCACTCTGGGTCACTGACTGTCCCGACGACACTCTGGATCACTGACTGTCCCCACTCCACTCTGGGTCAAAGACCGTCCCCATTCCACTCTGGGTCACGGACTGTTCCCACTCGACACTGGGTCACTGACTCTCCCCAGTCCACTCCGGGTCACTGACCGTCCCCACTCCACTCTGTGTCACTGACCGTCCCCACTCCACTCTGGGTCACTGACTGTACCCTCTCCAATCTGGGTCACTGACCGTCCCCACTCCACTCCGGGTCACCGACCGTCCCCACTCCACTCTGGGTCACTGACTGTCCACACTCCAATGTGGGTCACTGACCGTCCCCTCTCTGTTCTGGGTCACTGACCGTCCCCACTCCACTCCGGGTCACTGACCGTCCCCACTCCACTCGGGGTCACTGACTGTCCCCATTCCACTCTGGGTCACTGACCGTCCCTACTCCACTCCGGGTCACTGACCGTCCACAATCCACTCCGGGTCACTGACTCTCCCCACTCAACTCTGGGTCACTGACTGTCCCCACTCCACTCTGGGTCACTGACTGTCCACATCGCAATCTGGGTCACTGACCGTCCCCACTCCACTCTGGGTCACTCACCATCCCCAATCCCTCCGGGTCACTGACCGTCCCCACTCCACTCTGGGTCACTGACTGTCCACACTCCAATCTGGGTCACTGACCGTCCCCACTCCACTCCGGGTCACCGACCGTCCCCACTCCACTCTGGGTCACTGACTGTCCACACTCCAATCTGGGTCACTGACCGTCCCCTCTCTGTTCTGGGTCACTGACCGTCCCCAATCCACTCTGTGTCACTGACCATCCCCACTCCACTCCGGGTCACTGACTGTCCCCACTCCACTCTGGGCCACTGACTGTCCACACTCAACTCCGGGTCACTGACTCTCCCCACTCCACTCTGGGTCACTGACTCTCCCCACTCCACTCCGGGTCACTGACTGTCCCTACTCTGCTCCGGGTCACAGATCGTCCCGACTCCACTCTGGGTCACAGACCGTCCCCACTCCTCTCTGGGTCACTGACTATCCCCACTCCACTCCGCGTCACTGACTGTCCCCACTCTGCTCCGGGTCACAGATCGTCCCGACTCCACTCTGGGTCACTGACTGTCCCCACTCCGCTCCGGGTCACTGACTGTCCCCACTCCACTCTGGTCACAGATCGTCCCGACTCCACTCTGGGTCACTGACTCTCGCTAGGCCACTCCGGGTCACTGACCATCCCCACTCCACTCTGGGTCACTGACTCTCCCCACTCCACTCCGGGTCACTGACCATCCCCACTCCACTCTGGGTAACTGACCGTCCCCTCTCCACTCTGGGTCACTGACTGTCCACATTCCAATCTGGGTCACTGAATGTCCCCACTCCACTCTGGGTCACTGACCATCCCCACTCCACTCTGCGTCACTGACTGTCCCCACTCCACTCTGGGTCACTGACCGTCCCCACTCCACTCTGGTTCACTGACTGCCCCCACTCCACTCCGGGTCACTGACCGTCCCCACTCTGTTCTGGGTCACAGACTGTCTCCACTCCACTCTGGGTCACTGACTCTCGCCAGGCCACTCTGGGTCACTGACCGTCCCCACTCCAATCTGGGTCACTGACTGTCCCCACTCCACTATGTGTCACTGGATGTCCCCACTCCACCCTGGGTCACTGACCATCCCCACTCCACTCTGGGTCACTGACTGTCCCCACTCCATTCTGGGTCACAGATCGTCCCGACTCCACTCTGGGTCACTGACCGTTCCCACTCCACTCTGGGTGACGGGCTGTCCCCTCTCCACTCTGGCCCACTGACTGTGCCCACTCCACTCCGGGTCACTGACTGTCCACACTCCACTCTGGGTTACAGATCGTCCCGACTCCACTCTGGGTCACTGACTTTTGCCAGGCCACTCCGGGTAACTGACCGTCCCCACTCCACTCTGGGTCAATGACCGTCCCCACTCCACTCCGGGTCACTGACCGTCCGCAATCTGCTCTGGGTCACTGACCGTTCCCCACTCCACTCTGGGTCACTGACCGTCCCCACTCCACTCTGGGTCACTGACTGTCCCCACTCCGCTCCGGGTCACTGACTGTCCCCACTCCACTCTGGTCACAGATCGTCCCGACTCCACTCTGGGTCACTGACTCTCGCTAGGCCACTCCGTGTCACTGACCATCCCCACTCCACTCCGGGTCACTGACTGTCCCCACTCCACTCTGGGCCACTGACTGTCCACACTCAACTCCGGGTCACTGACTCTCCCCACTCCTCTCTGGGTCACTGACTGTCCCCACTCCACTCTGGTCACAGATCGTCCCGACTCCACTCTGGGTCACTGACTCTCGCTAGGCCACTCCGTGTCACTGACTCTCCCCACTCCTCTCTGGGTCACTGACTGTCCCCACTCCACTCTGGGTCACTGACTCTCCCCACTCCACTCCGGGTCACTGACTGTCCCTACTCTGCTCCGGGTCACAGATCGTCCCGACTCCACTCTGGGTCACAGACCGTCCCCACTCCTCTCTGGGTCACTGACTATCCCCACTCCACTCCGCGTCACTGACTGTCCCCACTCTGCTCCGGGTCACAGATCGTCCCGACTCCACTCTGGGTCACTGACTGTCCCCACTCCGCTCCGGGTCACTGACTGTCCCCACTCCACTCTGGTCACAGATCGTCCCGACTCCACTCTGGGTCACTGACTCTCGCTAGGCCACTCCGGGTCACTGACCATCCCCACTCCACTCTGGGTCACTGACTCTCCCCACTCCACTCCGGGTCACTGACCATCCCCACTCCACTCTGGGTAACTGACCGTCCCCTCTCCACTCTGGGTCACTGACTGTCCACATTCCAATCTGGGTCACTGACTGTCCCCACTCCACTCTGGGTCACTGACCATCCCCACTCCACTCTGCGTCACTGACTGTCCCCACTCCACTCCGGGTCACTGACCGTCCCCACTCTGTTCTGGGTCACAGACTGTCTCCACTCCACTCTGGGTCACTGACTCTCGCCAGGCCACTCTGGGTCACTGACCGTCCCCACTCCAATCTGGGTCACTGACTGTCCCCACTCCACTATGTGTCACTGGATGTCCCCACTCCACCCTGGGTCACTGACCATCCCCACTCCACTCTGGGTCACTGACTGTCCCCACTCCATTCTGGGTCACAGATCGTCCCGACTCCACTCTGGGTCACTGACCGTTCCCACTCCACTCTGGGTGACGGGCTGTCCCCTCTCCACTCTGGCCCACTGACTGTGCCCACTCCACTCCGGGTCACTGACTGTCCACACTCCACTCTGGGTTACAGATCGTCCCGACTCCACTCTGGGTCACTGACTCTCGCCAGGCCACTCCGGGTAACTGACCGTCCCCACTCCACTCTGGGTCAATGACCGTCCCCACTCCACTCCGGGTCACTGACCGTCCGCAATCTGCTCTGGGTCACTGACCGTTCCCCACTCCACTCTGGGTCACTGACCGTCCCCACTCCACTCTGGGTCACTGACCGTCCCCACTCCACTCCGGGTCACTGACTGTCTCCACTCCTCTCCGGGTCACTGACTGTCCCCACTCAACTCTGGGTCACTGACTGTCCACACTCCACTCCGGGTCACAGACTGTCCCCACTCCTCTCCGGGTCACTGACCTTCCCCTCTCCACTCTGGGTCACTGACCGTCCCCACTCCACTCTGGGTCACTGACCGTCCCCACTCCACTCCGGGTCACTGACCGTCCCCACTCCACTCTGGGTCACTGACTGTCCACACTCCACTCCGGGTCACTGACCGTCCCCTCTCCACTCTGGATCACTGACTGTCTCCTCTCCACTCTGGGTCACTGACCGTCCCCACTCCACTCTGGGTCACTGACCATCCCCAATCCACTCCGGGTCACTGACCGTCCCCACTCCACTCTGGGTCACTGACTGTCCACACTCCAATCTGGGTCACTGACCGTCCCCACTCCACTCCGGGTCACCGACCGTCCCCACTCCACTCTGGGTCACTGACTGTCCACACTCCAATCTGGGTCACTGACCGTCCCCTCTCTGTTCTGGGTCACTGACCGTCCCCACTCCTCTCCGGGTCACTGACCTTCCCCTCTCCACTCTGGGTCACTGACCGTCCCCACTCCACTCTGGGTCACTGACCGTCCCCACTCCACTCCGGGTCACTGACCGTCCCCACTCCACTCTGGGTCACTGACTGTCCACACTCCACTCCGGGTCACTGACCGTCCCCTCTCCACTCTGGATCACTGACTGTCTCCTCTCCACTCTGGGTCACTGACCGTCCCCACTCCACTCTGGGTCACTGACCATCCCCAATCCACTCCGGGTCACTGACCATCCCCACTCCACTCCGGGTGACTGACTGTCCACACTCCAATCTGGGTCACTGACCGTCCCCACTCCACTCCGGGTCACCGACCGTCCCCACTCCACTCTGGGTCACTGACTGTCCACACTCCAATCTGGGTCACTGACCGTCCCCTCTCTGTTCTGGGTCACTGACCGTCCCCACTCTACTCCGTGTCACTGACCATCCCCACTCCACTCCGGGTCACTGACTGTCCCCACTCCACTCTGGGCCACTGACTGTCCACACTCAACTCCGGGTCACTGACCGTCCCCACTCCTCTCTGGGTCACTGACTCTCCCCACTCCACTCCGGGTCACTGACTGTCCCGACTCCCTCTGGGTCACAAACCATCCCCAATCCACTCTGGATCACTGACCGTCCCCACTCCACTCTGGGTCACTGACCATCCCCAATCCACTCCGGGTCACTGACCATCCCCACTCCACTCCGGGTGACTGACTGTCCACACTCCAATCTGGGTCACTGACCGTCCCCACTCCACTCCGGGTCACCGACCGTCCCCACTCCACTCTGGGTCACTGACTGTCCACACTCCAATCTGGGTCACTGACCGTCCCCTCTCTGTTCTGGGTCACTGACCGTCCCCACTCTACTCCGTGTCACTGACCATCCCCACTCCACTCCGGGTCACTGACTGTCCCCACTCCACTCTGGGCCACTGACTGTCCACACTCAACTCCGGGTCACTGACTGTCCCCACTCCACTCTGGGTCACTGACTGTCCACACTCAACTCCGGGTCACTGACCGTCCCCACTCCTCACTGGGTCACTGACTCTCCCCACTCCTCTCTGGGTCACTGACTGTCCCCACTCCACTCCGGGTCACTGACTGTCCCTACTCTGCTCCGGGTCACAGATCGTCCCGACTCCACTCTGGGTCACAGACCGTCCCCACTCCTCTCTGGGTCACTGACTATCCCCACTCCACTCCGCGTCACTGACTGTCCCTACTCTGCTCCGGGTCACAGATCGTCCCGACTCCACTCTGGGTCACAGACCGTCCCCACTCCTCTCTGGGTCACTGACTATCCCCACTCCACTCCGCGTCACTGGCTGTCCCCACTCTGCTCCGGGTCACAGATTGTCCCGACTCCACTCTGGGTCACTGACTGTCCCCACTCCGCTCCGGGTCACTGACTGTCCCCACTCCACTCTGGGTCACAGATCGTCCTGACTCCACTCTGGGTCACTGACTCTCGCCAGGCCACTCCGGGTAACTGACCGTCCCCTCTCCACTCTGGGTCACTGACTGTCCACATTCCAATCTGGGTCACTGACTGTCCCCACTCCACTCTGGGTCACTGGCCATCCCCACGCCACTCTGCGTCACTGACTGTCCCCACTCCACTCTGGGTCACTGACCGTCCCCACTCCACTCTGGTTCACTGACTGCCCCCACTCCACTCCGGGTCACTGACCGTCCCCACTCTGTTCTGGGTCACAGATTGTCTCCACTCCACTCTGGGTCACTGACTCTCGCCAGGCCACTCTGGGTCACTGACCGTCCCCACTCCAATCTGGGTCACTGACTGTCCCCACTCCACTATGTGTCACTGGCTGTCCCCACTCCACACTGGGTCACTGACCATCCCCACTCCACTCTGGGTCACTGACTGTCCCCACTCCATTCTGTGTCACAGATCGTCCCGACTCCACTCTGGGTCACTGACCGTTCCCACTCCACTCTGGGTCACTGACCGTCCCCACTCCACTCTGGGTCACTGACCGTCCCCACTCCACTCCGGGTCACTGACTGTCTCCACTCCTCTCCGGGTCACTGACTGTCCCCACTCCACTCTGGGTCACTGACTGTCCACACTCCACTCCGGGTCACAGACTGTCCCCACTCCTCTCCAGGTCACTGACCGTCCCCTCTCTACTCTGGGTCACTGACCGTCCACACTCCACTCTGGGTCACTGACCGTCCCCACTCCACTCCGGGTCACTGACCGTCCCCACTCCACTCTGGATCACTGACTGTCCACACTCCACTCCGGGTCACTGACCGTCCCCTCTCCACTCTGGATCACTGACTGTCTCCTCTCCACTCTGGGTCACTGACCGTCCCCACTCCACTCCGGGTCACTGACCGTCCCCACTCAACTCTGGGTCACTGACCGTCCCCACTCCTCTCCGGGTCACTGACTGTCCCCACTCCACTCTGGGTCACTGACTGTCTACCTCTCGACTCTGGGTCACTGACCGTTCCCACTCCACTCCGGGTCACTGACCGTCCCCTCTCCACTCTGGGTCACTGACTGTCCCCACTCCACTCTGGGTCACTGACCGTCCCCACTCCACTCCGGGTCACTGACTGTCCCCACTCCACTCTGGGTCACTGACCGTCCCCACTCCACTCCGGGTCACTGACTGTCCCCCTCCACTCTGGGTCACTGACTGTCCACACTCCACTCCGGGTCACTGACCGTCCCCTCTCCACTCTGGATCACTGACTGTCTCCTCTCCACTCTGGGTCACTGACCGTCCCCACTCTACTCCGGGTCACTGACCGTCCCCACTCAACTCTGGGTCACTGACTGTCCCCACGCCTCTCCGGGTCACTGACTATCCCCACTCCACTCTGGGTCACTGACCATCCCTACTCCACTCTGGTCACTGACCGTCCCCACTCCACTCCGGGTCACTGACCGTCCCCACTCAACTCTGGGTCACTGACCGTCCCCACTCCACTCTGGGTCACTGACTGTCCCCTGTCCACTCTGGGTCACTGACCGTCCCCACTCCACTCTGGGTCACTGACCGTCCCCACTCCACTCTGGATCACTGACTGTCCACACTCCACTCCGGGTCACTGACCGTCCCCTCTCCACTCTGGATCACTGACTGTCTCCTCTCCACTCTGGGTCACTGACCGTCCCCACTCCACTCCGGGTCACTGACCGTCCCCACTCAACTCTGGGTCACTGACCGTCCCCACTCCTCTCCGGGTCACTGACTGTCCCCACTCCACTCTGGGTCACTGACTGTCTACCTCTCGACTCTGGGTCACTGACCGTTCCCACTCCACTCCGGGTCACTGACCGTCCCCTCTCCACTCTGGGTCACTGACTGTCCCCACTCCACTCTGGGTCACTGACCGTCCCCACTCCACTCCGGGTCACTGACTGTCCCCACTCCACTCTGGGTCACTGACCGTCCCCACTCCACTCCGGGTCACTGACTGTCCCCCTCCACTCTGGGTCACTGACTGTCCACACTCCACTCCGGGTCACTGACCGTCCCCTCTCCACTCTGGATCACTGACTGTCTCCTCTCCACTCTGGGTCACTGACCGTCCCCACTCTACTCCGGGTCACTGACCGTCCCCACTCAACTCTGGGTCACTGACTGTCCCCACGCCTCTCCGGGTCACTGACTATCCCCACTCCACTCTGGGTCACTGACCATCCCTACTCCACTCTGGTCACTGACCGTCCCCACTCCACTCCGGGTCACTGACCGTCCCCACTCAACTCTGGGTCACTGACCGTCCCCACTCCACTCTGGGTCACTGACTGTCCCCACTCCACTCTGGGTCACTGACCGTCCCTACTCCACTCCGGGTCACTGATCGTTCCCACTCCACTCCGGGTCACTGACCATCCCCTGTCCACTCTGGGTCACTGACTGTCCACACTCCAATCTGGGTAACTGACTGTCCCCACTCCACTCTGGGTCACTGACTGTCCCCACGCTGCTCCGGGTCACTGACCGTCTCCACTCCACTCTGGGTCACTGACTGTCCCCACTCCACTCCGGGTCACTGACTGTCCCGACTCCATCTGGGTCACAAACCAGCCCCACTCCACTCTGGGTCACTGACCGTCCCCATTCCACTCCGGGTCACTGACCGTTCCCACTCCACTCTGGGTCACTGAGCGTCCCCACTCCACTCTGGGCCACTGACCGACCCACTCCACTCCGGGTCACTGACTGTCTCCACTCTGCTCCGGGTCACTGACCGTCCCCACTCCACTCTGGGTCACTGACTGTCCCCACTCCACTCCGGGTCACAGACTGTCCCCACTCCTCTCTGGGTCACTGACCGTCCCCTCTCAACTCTGGGTCACTGACCGCCCCCTCTCCACTCTGGGTCACTGACCGTCCCCACTCCACTCCGGGTCACTGACCGTCCCCACTCCACTCTGGGTCACGGACTGTCCACACTCCACTCCGGGTCACTGACCGTCCCCTCTCCACTCTGGATCACTGACTGTCTCCTCTCCACTCTGGGTCACTGACCGTCCCCACTCCACTCCGGGTCACTGACCGTCCCCACTCAACTCTGGGTCACTGACCGTCCCCACTCCTCTCCGGGTCACTGACTGTCCCCACTCCACTCTGGGTCACTGACTGTCCCCCTCCACTCTGGGTCACTGACTGTCCCCACTCCACTCTGGATCACTGACTGTCCACACTCCACTCCGGGTCACTGACCGTCCCCACTCCTCTCCGGGTCACTGACTGTCCCCACTCCACTCTGGGTCACTGACCGTCCCCACTCCACTCCGGGTCACTGACCGTCCCCACTCCACTCTGGATCACTGACTGTCCACACTCCACTCCGGGTCACTGACCGTCCCCTCTCCACTCTGGATCACTGACTGTCTCCTCTCCACTCTGGGTCACTGACCGTCCCCACTCCACTCCGGGTCACTGACCGTCCCCACTCAACTCTGGGTCACTGACCGTCCCCACTCCTCTCCGGGTCACTGACTGTCCCCACTCCACTCTGGGTCACTGACTGTCTACCTCTCGACTCTGGGTCACTGACCGTTCCCACTCCACTCCGGGTCACTGACCGTCCCCTCTCCACTCTGGGTCACTGACTGTCCCCACTCCACTCTGGGTCACTGACCGTCCCCACTCCACTCCGGGTCACTGACTGTCCCCACTCCACTCTGGGTCACTGACCGTCCCCACTCCACTCCGGGTCACTGACTGTCCCCCTCCACTCTGGGTCACTGACTGTCCACACTCCACTCCGGGTCACTGACCGTCCCCTCTCCACTCTGGATCACTGACTGTCTCCTCTCCACTCTGGGTCACTGACCGTCCCCACTCTACTCCGGGTCACTGACCGTCCCCACTCAACTCTGGGTCACTGACTGTCCCCACGCCTCTCCGGGTCACTGACTATCCCCACTCCACTCTGGGTCACTGACCATCCCTACTCCACTCTGGTCACTGACCGTCCCCACTCCACTCCGGGTCACTGACCGTCCCCACTCAACTCTGGGTCACTGACCGTCCCCACTCCACTCTGGGTCACTGACTGTCCCCTGTCCACTCTGGGTCACTGACCGTCCCCACTCCACTCTGGGTCACTGACCGTCCCCACTCCACTCTGGATCACTGACTGTCCACACTCCACTCCGGGTCACTGACCGTCCCCTCTCCACTCTGGATCACTGACTGTCTCCTCTCCACTCTGGGTCACTGACCGTCCCCACTCCACTCCGGGTCACTGACCGTCCCCACTCAACTCTGGGTCACTGACCGTCCCCACTCCTCTCCGGGTCACTGACTGTCCCCACTCCACTCTGGGTCACTGACTGTCTACCTCTCGACTCTGGGTCACTGACCGTTCCCACTCCACTCCGGGTCACTGACCGTCCCCTCTCCACTCTGGGTCACTGACTGTCCCCACTCCACTCTGGGTCACTGACCGTCCCCACTCCACTCCGGGTCACTGACTGTCCCCACTCCACTCTGGGTCACTGACCGTCCCCACTCCACTCCGGGTCACTGACTGTCCCCCTCCACTCTGGGTCACTGACTGTCCACACTCCACTCCGGGTCACTGACCGTCCCCTCTCCACTCTGGATCACTGACTGTCTCCTCTCCACTCTGGGTCACTGACCGTCCCCACTCTACTCCGGGTCACTGACCGTCCCCACTCAACTCTGGGTCACTGACTGTCCCCACGCCTCTCCGGGTCACTGACTATCCCCACTCCACTCTGGGTCACTGACCATCCCTACTCCACTCTGGTCACTGACCGTCCCCACTCCACTCCGGGTCACTGACCGTCCCCACTCAACTCTGGGTCACTGACCGTCCCCACTCCACTCTGGGTCACTGACTGTCCCCACTCCACTCTGGGTCACTGACCGTCCCTACTCCACTCCGGGTCACTGATCGTTCCCACTCCACTCCGGGTCACTGACCATCCCCTGTCCACTCTGGGTCACTGACTGTCCACACTCCAATCTGGGTAACTGACTGTCCCCACTCCACTCTGGGTCACTGACTGTCCCCACGCTGCTCCGGGTCACTGACCGTCTCCACTCCACTCTGGGTCACTGACTGTCCCCACTCCACTCCGGGTCACTGACTGTCCCGACTCCATCTGGGTCACAAACCAGCCCCACTCCACTCTGGGTCACTGACCGTCCCCATTCCACTCCGGGTCACTGACCGTTCCCACTCCACTCTGGGTCACTGAGCGTCCCCACTCCACTCTGGGCCACTGACCGACCCACTCCACTCCGGGTCACTGACTGTCTCCACTCTGCTCCGGGTCACTGACCGTCCCCACTCCACTCTGGGTCACTGACTGTCCCCACTCCACTCCGGGTCACAGACTGTCCCCACTCCTCTCTGGGTCACTGACCGTCCCCTCTCAACTCTGGGTCACTGACCGCCCCCTCTCCACTCTGGGTCACTGACCGTCCCCACTCCACTCCGGGTCACTGACCGTCCCCACTCCACTCTGGGTCACGGACTGTCCACACTCCACTCCGGGTCACTGACCGTCCCCTCTCCACTCTGGATCACTGACTGTCTCCTCTCCACTCTGGGTCACTGACCGTCCCCACTCCACTCCGGGTCACTGACCGTCCCCACTCAACTCTGGGTCACTGACCGTCCCCACTCCTCTCCGGGTCACTGACTGTCCCCACTCCACTCTGGGTCACTGACTGTCCCCCTCCACTCTGGGTCACTGACTGTCCACACTCCACTCCGGGTCACTGACCGTCCCCTCTCCACTCTGGATCACTGACTGTCTCCTCTCCACTCTGGGTCACTGACCGTCCCCACTCTACTCCGGGTCACTGACCGACCCCACTCAACTCTGGGTCACTGACCGTCCCCACGCCTCTCCGGGTCACTGACTATCCCCACTCCACTCTGGGTCACTGACCGTCCCTACTCCACTCTGGTCACTGACCGTCCCCACTCCACTCCGGGTCACTGACCGTCCCCACTCAACTCTGGGTCACTGACCGTCCCCACTCCACTCTGGGTCACTGACTGTCCCCACTCCACTCTGGGTCACTGACCGTCCCTACTCCACTCTGGTCACTGACCGTCCCCACTCCACTCCGGGTCACTGACCGTCTCCACTCCACTATGTGTCACTGGCTGTCCCCACTCCACACTGGGTCACTGACCGTCCCCACTCCACTCTGGGTCACTGACTGTCCCCACTCCATTCTGTGTCACAGATCGTCCCGACTCCACTCTGGGTCACTGACCGTTCCCACTCCACTCTGGGTCACTGACCGTCCCCACTCCACTCTGGGTCACTGACCGTACCCTGTCCACTCCGGGTCACTGACTGTCTCCACTCCTCTCCGGGTCACTGACTGTCCCCACTCCACTCTGGGTCACTGACTGTCCACACTCCACTCCGGGTCACAGACTGTCCCCACTCCTCTCCAGGTCACTGACCGTCCCGTCTCCACTCTGGGTCACTGACCGTCCACACTCCACTCTGGGTCACTGACCGTCCCCACTCCACTCCGGGTCACTGACCGTCCCCACTCCACTCTGGATCACTGACTGTCCACACTCCACTCCGTGTCACTGACCGTCCCCTCTCCACTCTGGATCACTGACTGTCTCCTCTCCACTCTGGGTCACTGACCGTCCCCACTCCACTCCGGGTCACTGACCGTCCCCACTCAACTCTGGGTCACTGACCGTCCCCACTCCTCTCCGGGTCACTGACTGTCCCCACTCCACTCTGGGTCACTGACTGTCTACCTCTCGACTCTGGGTCACTGACCGTTCCCACTCCACTCCGGGTCACTGACCGTCCCCTCTCCACTCTGGGTCACTGACTGTCCCCTCTCCACTCTGGGTCACTGACCGTCCCCACTCCACTCCGGGTCACTGACTGTCCCCACTCCACTCTGGGTCACTGACCTTCCCCACTCCACTCCGGGTCACTGACTGTCCCCCTCCACTCTGGGTCACTGACTGTCCACACTCCACTCCGGGTCACTGACCGTCCCCTCTCCACTCTGGATCACTGACTGTCTCCTCTCCACTCTGGGTCACTGACCGTCCCCACTCTACTCCGGTTCACTGACCGTCCCCACTCAACTCTGGGTCACTGACTGTCCCCACGCCTCTCCGGGTCACTGACTGTCCCCACTCCACTCTGGGTCACTGACCGTCCCTACTCCACTCTGGTCACTGACCGTCCCCACTCCACTCCGGGTCACTGACCGTCCCCACTCAACTCTGGGTCACTGACCGTCCCCACTCCACTCTGGGTCACTGACTGTCCCCACTCCACTCTGGGTCACTGACCGTCCCTACTCCACTCCGGGTCACTGATCGTTCCCACTCCACTCCGGGTCACTGACCATCCCCTGTCCACTCTGGGTCACTGACTGTCCACACTCCAATCTGGGTAACTGACTGTCCCCACTCCACTCTGGGTCACTGACTGTCCCCACGCTGCTCCGGGTCACTGACCGTCTCCACTCCACTCTGGGTCACTGACTGTCCCCACTCCACTCCGGGTCACTGACTGTCCCGACTCCCTCTGGGTCACAAACCAGCCCCACTCCACTCTGGGTCACTGACCGTCCCCATTCCACTCCGGGTCACTGACCGTTCCCACTCCACTCTGGGTCACTGAGCGTCCCCACTCCACTCTGGGCCACTGACCGACCCACTCCACTCTGGGTCACTGACTGTCCCCACTCCACTCCGGGTCACAGACTGTCCCCACTCCTCTCTGGGTCACTGACCGTCCCCTCTCAACTCTGGGTCACTGACCGTCCCCTCTCCACTCTGGGTCACTGACCGTCCCCACTCCACTCCGGGTCACTGACCGTCCCCACTCCACTCCGGGTCACTGACTGTCCCCACTCCACTCTGGGTCACTGACTGTCCACTCTCAACTCCGGGTCACTGACTGTCCCCACTCCTCTCTGGGTCACTGGCTCTCCCCACTCCTCTCTGGGTCACTGACTGTCCCCACTCCACTCTGGGTCACTGACTCTCCCCACTCCACTCCGGGTCACTGACTGTCCCTACTCTGCTCCGGGTCACAGATCGTTCCGACTCCACTCTGGGTCACAGACCGTCCCCACTCCTCTCTGGGTCACTACAATCCCCACTCCACTCCGCGTCACTGACTGTCCCCACTCTGCTCCGGGTCACAGATGGTCCCGACTCCACTCTGGGTCACTGACTGTCCCCACTCCACTCCGCGTCACTGACTGTCCCCACTCCGCTCCGGGTCACTGACTGTCCCCACTCCACTCTGGGTCACAGATCGTCCCGACTCCACTCTGTGTCACTGACTCTCGCCAGGCCACTCCGGGTCACTGACCATCCCCACTCCACTCTGGGTCACTGACCGTCCCCACTCCACTCCGGGTCACTGACTGTCTCCACTCCTCTCCGGGTAACTGACTGTCCCCACTCCACTCTGGGTCACTGACTGTCCACACTCCACTCCGGGTCACAGACTGTCCCCACTCCTCTCCAGGTCACTGACCGTCCCCTCTCCACTCTGGGTCACTGACCGTCCACACTCCACTCTGGGTCACTGACCGTCCCCACTCCACTCCGGGTCACTGACCGTCCCCACTCCACTCTGGATCACTGACTGTCCACACTCCACTCCGGGTCACTGACCGTCCCCTCTCCACTCTGGATCACTGACTGTCTCCTCTCCACTCTGGGTCACTGACCGTCCCCACTCCACTCCGGGTCACTGACCGTCCCCACTCAACTCTGGGTCACTGACCGTCCCCACTCCTCTCCGGGTCACTGACTGTCCCCACTCCACTCTGGGTCACTGACTGTCTACCTCTCGACTCTGGGTCACTGACCGTCCCCACTCCACTCCGGGTCACTGACCGTCCCCTCTCCACTCTGGGTCACTGACTGTCCCCACTCCACTCTGGGTCACTGACCGTCCCCACTCCACTCCGGGTCACTGACTGTCCCCACTCCACTCTGGGTCACTGACCGTCCCCACTCCACTCCGGGTCACTGACTGTCCCCCTCCACTCAGGGTCACTGACTGTCCACACTCCACTCCGGGTCACTGACCGTCCCCTCTCCACTCTGGATCACTGACTGTCTCCTCTCCACTCTGGGTCACTGACCGTCCCCACTCTACTCCGGGTCACTGACCGTCCCCACTCAACTCCGAGTCACTGACCGTCCCCACGCCTCTCCGGGTCACTGACTATCCCCACTCCACTCTGGGTCACTGACCGTCCCTACTCCACTCTGGTCACTGACCGTCCCCACTCCACTCCGGGTCACTGACCGTCCCCACTCAACTCTGGGTCACTGACCGTCCCCACTCCACTCTGGGTCACTGACTGTCCCCACTCCACTCTGGGTCACTGACCGTCCCTACTCCACTCCGGGTCACTGATCGTTCCCACTCCACTCCGGGTCACTGACCATCCCCTGTCCACTCTGGGTCACTGACTGTCCACACTCCAATCTGGGTAACTGACTGTCCCCACTCCACTCTGGGTCACTGACTGTCCCCACGCTGCTCCGGGTCACTGACCGTCTCCACTCCACTCTGGGTCACTGACTGTCCCCACTCCACTCCGGGTCACTGACTGTCCCGACTCCCTCTGGGTCACAAACCAGCCCCACTCCACTCTGGGTCACTGACCGTCCCCATTCCACTCCGGGTCACTGACCGTTCCCACTCCACTCTGGGTCACTGAGCGTCCCCACTCCACTCTGGGCCACTGACCGACCCACTCCACTCCGGGTCACTGACTGTCTCCACTCTGCTCCGGGTCACTGACCGTCCCCACTCCACTCTGGGTCACTGACTGTCCCCACTCCACTCCGGGTCACAGACTGTCCCCACTCCTCTCTGGGTCACTGACCGTCCCCTCTCAACTCTGGGTCACTGACCGTCCCCTCTCCACTCTGGGTCACTGACCGTCCCCACTCCACTCCGGGTCACTGACCGTCCCCACTCCACTCTGGGTCACTGACTGTCCACACTCCACTCCGGGTCACTGACCGTCCCCTCTCCACTCTGGATCACTGACTGTCTCCTCTCCACTCTGGGTCACTGACCGTCCCCACTCAACTCTGGGTCACTGACCGTCCCCACTCCTCTCCGGGTCACTGACTGTCCCCACTCCACTCTGGGTCACTGACTGTCCCCCTCCACTCTGGGTCACTGACTGTCCACACTCCACTCCGGGTCACTGACCGTACCCTCTCCCTCTGGATCACTGACTGTCTCCTCTCCACTCTGGGTCACTGACCGTCCCCACTCTACTCCGGGTCACTGACCGACCCCACTCAACTCTGGGTCACTGACCGTCCCCACGCCTCTCCGGGTCACTGACTATCCCCACTCCACTCTGGGTCACTGACCGTCCCTACTCCACTCTGGTCACTGACCGTCCCCACTCCACTCTGGGTCACTGACTGTCCCCACTCCACTCCGGGTCACTGACCATCCCCTGTCCACTCTGGGTCACTGACTGTCCACACTCCAATCTGGGTAACTGACTGTCCCCACTCCACTCCGGGTCACTGACTGTCCCCACTCTGCTCCGGGTCACTGACCGTCCCCACTCCACTCTGGGTCACTGACTGTCCCGACTCCCTCTGGGTCACAAACCATCCCCAATCCACTCTGGATCACTGATCGTCGCCACTCCACTCCGGGTCACTGACCATCCCCACTCCACTCCGGGTCACTGACTGTCCCCACTCCACTCTGGGTCACTGACTGTCCACTCTCAACTCCGGGTCACTGACCGTCCCCAATCCACTCTGGGTCACTGACTGTCCCCACTCCTCTCTGGGTCACTGACTCTCCCCTCTCCTCTCTGGGTCACTGACTGTCCCCACTCCACTCTGGGTCACTGACTCTCCCCACTCCACTCCGGGTCACTGACTGTCCCTACTCTGCTCCGGGTCACAGATCGTCCCGACTCCACTCTGGGTCACTGACTGTCCCCACTCCACTCTGGGTCACTGACTCTCCCCACTCCACTCCGCGTCACTGACTGTCCCCACTCTGCTCCGGGTCACAGATCGTCCCGACTCCACTCTGGGTCACTGACTATCCCCACTCCGCTCCGGGTCACTGACTGTCCCCACTCCACTCTGGGTCACAGATCGTCCCGACTCCACTCTGGGTTACTGACTCTCGCCAGGCCACTCCAGGTCACTGACCATCCCCACTCCACTCTGGGTCACTGACTCTCCCCACTCCACTCCGGGTCACTGACCATCCCCACTCCACTCTGGGTAACTGACCGTCCCCTCTCCACTCTGGGTCACTGACTGTCCACATTCCAATCTGGGTCACTGACTGTCCGCAATCTGCTCTGGGTCACTGACCGTTCCCCACTCCACTCTGGGTCACTGACCGTCCCCACTCCACTCTGGGTCACTGACCGTCCCCACTCCACTCCGGGTCACTGACTGTCTCCACTCCTCTCCGGGTCACTGACTGTCCCCACTCCACTCTGGGTCACTGACTGTCCACACTCCACTCCGGGTCACAGACTGTCCACACTCCACTCCGGGACACAGACTGTCCCCACTCCTCTCCCGGTCACTGACCTTCTCCTTTCCACTCTGGGTCACTGACCGTCCCCACTCAACTCTGGGTCACTGACCGTCCCCACTCCTCTCCGGGTCACTGACTGTCCCCGCTCCACTCTGGGTCACTGACTGTCTACCTCTCCACTCTGGGTCACTGACCGTCCCCACTCCACTCCGGGTCACTGACCGTCCCCTCTCAACTCTGGGTCACTGACCGTCCCCACTCCACTCTGGGTCACTTACTGTCCCCACTCCACTCCGGGTCACTGACTGTCCCCACTCCACTCTGGGTCACTGACTGTCCACACTCCACTCCGGGTCACTGACAGTCCCCTCTCGACTCTGGATCACTGACCGTCCCCACTCCACTCCGGGTCACTGACTGTCCCCCTCCACTCTGGGTCACTGACTGTCCACACTCCACTCCGGGTCACTGACCGTACCCTCTCCACTCTGGATCACTGACTGTCTCCTCTCCACTCTGGGTCACTGACCGTCCCCACTCTACTCCGGGTCACCGACCGTGGAGAAAGTGAGGTCTGCAGATGCTGGAGATCAAAGTTGAAACTTTATTGCTGGAACAGCACAGCAGGTCAGGCAGCATCCAGGGAACAGGAGATTCGACGTTTCGGGCACAGGCTCTTCTTCAGGAATCCTGAAGAAGGGCCTGTGCCCGAAACGTCGAATCTCCTGTTCCCTGGATGCTGCCTGACCTGCTGTGCTGTTCCAGCAATAAAGGGTCACTGACCGTCCCCACTCCACTCTGGGTCACTGACTATCCCCACTCCACTCCGGGTCACTGACTATCCCCACTCCACTCTGGGTCACTGACCGTCCCTACTCCACTCTGGTCACTGACCGTCCCCACTCCACTCCGGGTCACTGACCGTCCCCACTCAACTCTGGGTCACTGACCGTCCCCACTCCACTCTGGGTCACTGACTGTCCCCACTCCACTCTGGGTCACTGACCGTCCCTACTCCACTCCGGGTCACTGATCGTTCCCACTCCACTCCGGGTCACTGACCATCCCCTGTCCACTCTGGGTCACTGACTGTCCACACTCCAATCTGGGTAACTGACTGTCCCCACTCCACTCCGGGTCACTGACTGTCCCCACGCTGCTCCGGGTCACTGAACGTCTCCACTCCACTCTGGGTCACTGACTGTCCCCACTCCACTCCGGGTCACTGACTGTCGCGACTCCCTCTGGGTCACAAACCAGCCCCACTCCACTTCAGGAATCCTGAAGAAGGGCCTGTGCCCGAAACGTCGAATCTCCTGTTCCCTGGATGCTGCCTGACCTGCTGTGCTGTTCCAGCAATAAAGGGTCACTGACCGTCCCCACTCCACTCTGGGTCACTGACCGTCCCCACTCCACTCCGGGTCACTGACTGTCCCCACTCCACTCTGGGTCACTGACTGTCCACACTCCACTCCGGGTCACTGACAGTCCCCTCTCGACTCTGGATCACTGACCGTCCCCACTCCACTTCGGGTCACTGACTGTCCCCCTCCACTCTGGGTCACTGACTGTCCACACTCCACTCCGGGTCACTGACCGTACCCTCTCCACTCTGGATCACTGACTGTCTCCTCTCCACTCTGGGTCACTGACCGTCCCCACTCTACTCCGGGTCACTGACCGTCCCCACTCAACTCTGGGTCACTGACCGTCCCCACGCCTCTCCGGGTCACTGACTATCCCCACTCCACTCTGGGTCACTGACCGTCCCTACTCCACTCTGGTCACTGACCGTCCCCACTCCACTCCGGGTCACTGACCGTCCCCACTCAACTCTGGGTCACTGACCGTCCCCACTCCACTCTGGGTCACTGACTGTCCCCACTCCACTCTGGGTCACTGACCGTCCCTACTCCACTCCGGGTCACTGATCGTTCCCACTCCACTCCGGGTCACTGACCATCCCCTGTCCACTCTGGGTCACTGACTGTCCACACTCCAATCTGGGTAACTGACTGTCCCCACTCCACTCCGGGTCACTGACTGTCCCCACGCTGCTCCGGGTCACTGAACGTCTCCACTCCACTCTGGGTCACTGACTGTCCCCACTCCACTCCGGGTCACTGACTGTCGCGACTCCCTCTGGGTCACAAACCAGCCCCACTCCACTTCAGGAATCCTGAAGAAGGGCCTGTGCCCGAAACGTCGAATCTCCTGTTCCCTGGATGCTGCCTGACCTGCTGTGCTGTTCCAGCAATAAAGGGTCACTGACCGTCCCCACTCCACTCTGGGTCACTGACCGTCCCCACTCCACTCCGGGTCACTGACTGTCCCCACTCCACTCTGGGTCACTGACTGTCCACACTCCACTCCGGGTCACTGACAGTCCCCTCTCGACTCTGGATCACTGACCGTCCCCACTCCACTTCGGGTCACTGACTGTCCCCCTCCACTCTGGGTCACTGACTGTCCACACTCCACTCCGGGTCACTGACCGTACCCTCTCCACTCTGGATCACTGACTGTCTCCTCTCCACTCTGGGTCACTGACCGTCCCCACTCTACTCCGGGTCACTGACCGTCCCCACTCAACTCTGGGTCACTGACCGTCCCCACGCCTCTCCGGGTCACTGACTATCCCCACTCCACTCTGGGTCACTGACCGTCCCCACTCCACTCCGGGTCACTGACCGTCCCCACTCAACTCTGGGTCACTGACCGTCCCCTCTCCACTCTGGGTCACTGACTGTCCACATTCCAATCTGGGTCACTGACTGTCCGCAATCTGCTCTGGGTCACTGACCGTTCCCCACTCCACTCTGGGTCACTGACCGTCCCCACTCCACTCTGGGTCACTGACCGTCCCCACTCCACTCCGGGTCACTGACTGTCTCCACTCCTCTCCGGGTCACTGACTGTCCCCACTCCACTCTGGGTCACTGACTGTCCACACTCCACTCCGGGTCACAGACTGTCCACACTCCACTCCGGGACACAGACTGTCCCCACTCCTCTCCCGGTCACTGACCTTCTCCTTTCCACTCTGGGTCACTGACCGTCCCCACTCAACTCTGGGTCACTGACCGTCCCCACTCCTCTCCGGGTCACTGACTGTCCCCGCTCCACTCTGGGTCACTGACTGTCTACCTCTCCACTCTGGGTCACTGACCGTCCCCACTCCACTCCGGGTCACTGACCGTCCCCTCTCAACTCTGGGTCACTGACCGTCCCCACTCCACTCTGGGTCACTTACTGTCCCCACTCCACTCCGGGTCACTGACTGTCCCCACTCCACTCTGGGTCACTGACTGTCCACACTCCACTCCGGGTCACTGACAGTCCCCTCTCGACTCTGGATCACTGACCGTCCCCACTCCACTCCGGGTCACTGACTGTCCCCCTCCACTCTGGGTCACTGACTGTCCACACTCCACTCCGGGTCACTGACCGTACCCTCTCCACTCTGGATCACTGACTGTCTCCTCTCCACTCTGGGTCACTGACCGTCCCCACTCTACTCCGGGTCACCGACCGTGGAGAAAGTGAGGTCTGCAGATGCTGGAGATCAAAGTTGAAACTTTATTGCTGGAACAGCACAGCAGGTCAGGCAGCATCCAGGGAACAGGAGATTCGACGTTTCGGGCACAGGCTCTTCTTCAGGAATCCTGAAGAAGGGCCTGTGCCCGAAACGTCGAATCTCCTGTTCCCTGGATGCTGCCTGACCTGCTGTGCTGTTCCAGCAATAAAGGGTCACTGACCGTCCCCACTCCACTCTGGGTCACTGACTATCCCCACTCCACTCCGGGTCACTGACTATCCCCACTCCACTCTGGGTCACTGACCGTCCCTACTCCACTCTGGTCACTGACCGTCCCCACTCCACTCCGGGTCACTGACCGTCCCCACTCAACTCTGGGTCACTGACCGTCCCCACTCCACTCTGGGTCACTGACTGTCCCCACTCCACTCTGGGTCACTGACCGTCCCTACTCCACTCCGGGTCACTGATCGTTCCCACTCCACTCCGGGTCACTGACCATCCCCTGTCCACTCTGGGTCACTGACTGTCCACACTCCAATCTGGGTAACTGACTGTCCCCACTCCACTCCGGGTCACTGACTGTCCCCACGCTGCTCCGGGTCACTGAACGTCTCCACTCCACTCTGGGTCACTGACTGTCCCCACTCCACTCCGGGTCACTGACTGTCGCGACTCCCTCTGGGTCACAAACCAGCCCCACTCCACTCTGGGTCACTGACCGTCCCCACTTCACTCCGGGTCACTGACCATCCCCACTCCACTCTGGGTCACTGACCGTCCCCAATCCACTCTGGGTCACTGACTGTCCACACTCCACTCATGGTCACTGACCGTCCCCACTCCTCTCTGTGTCACTGACCGTACACACTCCAATCTGGGTCACTGACCGTCCCCACTCCACTCTGGGTCACTGACTGTCCACACTCCAATCTGGGTCACTGACCGTCCCCACTCCACTCTGGGTCACTGACCGTCCCCAATCCACTCTGGGTCACTGACTGTCCACACTCCACTCATGGTCTCTGACCGTCCCCACTCCACTCTGGGCCACTGACTGTACACACTCCACTCTGGGTCACTGACCGTCCCCACTCCACTCTGGCTCACTGACTGTACACTCTCCAATCTGGGTCACTGACCGTCCCCACTCCACTCCGGGTCACCGACCGTCCCCACTCCACTCCGGGTCACTGACCGTCCCCACTCTGTTCTGGGTCACAGATTGTCTCCACTCCACTCTGGGTCACTGACTCTCGCCAGGCCACTCTGGGTCACTGACCGTCCCCACTCCAATCTGGGTCACTGACTGTCCCCACTCCACTATGTGTCACTGGCTGTCCCCACTCCACACTGGGTCACTGACCATCCACACTCCACTCTGGGTCACTGACTGTCCCCACTCCATTCTGGGTCACAGATCGTCCCGACTCCACTCTGGGTCACTGACCGTTCCCACTCCACTCTGGGTGACTGGCTGTCCCCTCTCCACTCTGGCCCACTGACTGTGCCCACTCCACTCCGGGTCACTGACTGTCCACACTCCACTCTGGGTTACAGATCGTCCCGACTCCACTCTGGCCCACTGACTGTGCCCACTCCACTCCGGGTCACTGACTGTCCACACTCCACTCTGGGTTACAGATCGTCCCGACTCCACTCTGGGTCACTGACTCTCGCCAGGCCACTCCGGGTCACTGACCGTCCCCACTCCACTCTGGGCCACTGACTGTCCCTACGACACTCTGGATCACAGACTGTCCCCACTACACTCTGGGTCACTGACCATCCCCACTCCACTCTGGGTCACAGACCGTCCCCATTCCACTCTGGGTCACTGACTGTCCCCACTCGACACTGGGTCACTGACTCTCCCCAGTCCACTCTGGGTCACTGCCCGTCCCCACTCTGCTCTGGGTCACTGACCGTCCCCAATCCACTCTGGGTCACTGACTGTCCACACTCCACTCATGGTCACTGACCATCCCCAATCCACTCTGGGTCACTGACTGTCCACACTCCACTCATGGTCACTGACCATCCCCACTCCACTCTGGGTCACTGACCGTCCCCAATCCACTCTGGGTCACTGACTGTCCACACTCCACTCATGGTCACTGACCGTCCCCACTCCACTCTGGGTCACTGACCGTACACACTCCAATCTGGGTCACTGACCGTCCCCACTCCACTCTGGGTCACTGACTGTCCACACTCCAATCTGGGTCACTGACCGTCCCCACTCCACTCTGGGTCACTGACCGTCCCCAATCCACTCTGGGTCACTGACTGTCCACACTCCACTCATGGTCTCTGACCGTCCCCACTCCACTCTGGGTCACTGACTGTACACACTCCACTCTGGGTCACTGACCGTCCCCACTCCACTCTGGCTCACTGACTGTACACTCTCCAATCTGGGTCACTGACCGTCCCCACTCCACTCCGGGTCACCGACCGTCCCCACTCCACTCCGGGTCACTGACCGTCCCCACTCTGTTCTGGGTCACAGATTGTCTCCACTCCACTCTGGGTCACTGACTCTCGCCAGGCCACTCTGGGTCACTGACCGTCCCCACTCCAATCTGTGTCACTGCCTGTCCCCACTCCACTATGTGTCACTGGCTGTCCCCACTCCACCCTGGGTCACTGACCATCCACACTCCACTCTGGGTCACTGACTGTCCCCACTCCATTCTGGGTCACAGATCGTCCCGACTCCACTCTGGGTCACTGACTCTCGCCAGGACACTCTGGGTCACTGACCGTCCCCACTCCAATCTGGGTCACTGACTGTCCCCACTCCACTATGTGTCACTGGCTGTCCCCACTCCACACTGGGTCACTGACCATCCACACTCCACTCTGGGTCACTGACTGTCCCCACTCCATTCTGGGTCACAGATCGTCCCGACTCCACTCTGGGTCACTGACCGTTCCCACTCCACTCTGGGTGACTGGCTGTCCCCTCTCCACTCTGGCCCACTGACTGTGCCCACTCCACTCCGGGTCACTGACTGTCCACACTCCACTCTGGGTTACAGATCGTCCCGACTCCACTCTGGGTCACTGACTCTCGCCAGGCCACTCTGGGTCACTGACCGTTCCCACTCCACTCTGGGCCACTGACTGTCCCTACGACACTCTGGATCACAGACTGTCCCCACTACACTCTGGGTCACTGACCATCCCCACTCCACTCTGGGTCACAGACCGTCCCCATTCCACTCTGGGTCACTGACTGTCCCCACTCGACACTGGGTCACTGACTCTCCCCAATCCACTCTGGGTCACTGCCCGTCCCCACTCTGCTCTGGGTCACTGACCGTCCCCAATCCACTCTGGGTCACTGACTGTCCACACTCCACTCATGGTCACTGACCATCCCCAATCCACTCTGGGTCACTGACTGTCCACACTCCACTCATGGTCACTGACCATCCCCACTCCACTCTGGGTCACTGACCGTCCCCAATCCACTCTGGGTCACTGACTGTCCACACTCCACTCATGGTCACTGACCGTCCCCACTCCACTCTGGGTCACTGACCGTACACACTCCAATCTGGGTCACTGACCGTCCCCACTCCACTCTGGGTCACTGACTGTCCACACTCCAATCTGGGTCACTGACCATCCCCACTCCACTCTGGGTCACTGACCGTCCCCAATCCACTCTGGGTCACTGACTGTCCACACTCCACTCATGGTCTCTGACCGTCCCCACTCCACTCTGGGTCACTGACTGTACACACTCCACTCTGGGTCACTGACCGTCCCCACTCCACTCTGGCTCACTGACTGTACACTCTCCAATCTGGGTCACTGACCGTCCCCACTCCACTCCGGGTCACCGACCGTCCCCACTCCACTCCGGGTCACTGACCGTCCCCACTCTGTTCTGGGTCACAGATTGTCTCCACTCCACTCTGGGTCACTGACTCTCGCCAGGCAACTCTGGGTCACTGACCGTCCCCACTCCAATCTGGGTCACTGACTGTCCCCACTCCACTATGTGTCACTGGCTGTCCCCACTCCACACTGGGTCACTGACCATCCACACTCCACTCTGGGTCACTGACTGTCCCCACTCCATTCTGGGTCACAGATCGTCCCGACTCCACTCTGGGTCACTGACCGTTCCCACTCCACTCTGGGTGACTGGCTGTCCCCTCTCCACTCTGGCCCACTGACTGTGCCCACTCCACTCCGGGTCACTGACTGTCCACACTCCACTCTGGGTTACAGATCGTCCCGACTCCACTCTGGGTCACTGACTCTCGCCAGGTCACTCCGGGTCACTGACCGTCCCCACTCAACTCTGGGTCACTGACTGTCCCCACTCCACTCCGGGTCACTGACTGTCCCCACTCCACTCCGGGTCACTGACCGTCCGCAATCTGCTCTGGGTCACTGACCGTTCCCCACTCCACTCTGGGTCACTCACCGTCCCCACTCCACTCTGGGTCACTGACCGTCCCCACTCCACTCCGGGTCACTGACTGTCTCCACTCCTCTCCGGGTCACTGACTGTCCCCACTCCACTCTGGGTCACTGACTGTCCACACTCCACTCCGGGTCACAGACTGTCCCCACTCCTCTCTGTGTCACTGACCGTCCCCTCTCAACTCTGGGTCACTGACCGTCCCCTCTCCACTCTGGGACACTGACCGTCCCCACTCCACTCCGGGTCACTGACCGTCCCCACTCCACTCTTGGTCACTGACTGTCCACACTCCACTCTGGGTCACTGACCGTCCCCTCTCCACTCTGGATCACTGACTGTCTCCTCTCCACTCTGGGTCACTGACCGTCCCCACTCCACTCCGGGTCACTGACCGTCCCCACTCAACTCTGGGTCACTGACCGTCCCCACTCCTCTCCGGGTCACTGACTGTCCCCACTCCACTCTGGGTCACTGACTGTCCCCCTCCACTCTGGGTCACTGACTGTCCACACTCCACTCCGCGTCACTGACCGTCCCCTCTCCACTCTGGATCACTGACTGTCTCCTCTCCACTCTGGGTCACTGACCGTCCCCACTCTACTCCGGGTCACTGACCGACCCCACTCAACTCTGGGTCACTGACAGTCCCCACGCCTCTCCGGGTCACTGACTATCCCCACTCCACTCTGGGTCACTGACCGTCCCTACTCCACTCTGGTCACTGACCGTCCCCACTCCAGTCCGGGTCACTGACCGTCCCCACTCAACTCTGGGTCACTGACCGTCCCCACTCCACTCTGGGTCACTGACTGTCCCCACTCCACTCTGGGTCACTGACCGTCCCTACTCCACTCCGGGTCACTGATCGTTCCCACTCCATTCCGGGTCACTGACCATCCCCTGTCCACTCTGGGTCACTGACTGTCCACACTCCAATCTGGGTCACTGACCGTCCCCACTCTACTCCGGGTCACTGACCGACCCCACTCAACTCTGGGTCACTGACCGTCCCAACTCCACTCCGGGTCACTGACCGTCCCCACTCAACTCTGGGTCACTGACCGTCCCCACTCCACTCTGGGTCACTGACTGTCCCCACTCCACTCTGGGTCACTGACCGTCCCTACTCCACTCCGGGTCACTGATCGTTCCCACTCCACTCCGGGTCACTGACCATCCCCACTCCACTCCGGGTCACTGACTGTCCCCACGCTGCTCCGGGTCACTGACCGTCTCCACTCCACTCTGGGTCACTGACTGTCCCCACTCCACTCCGGGTCACTGACCATCCCCTGTCCACTCTGGGTCACTGACTGTCCACACTCCAATCTGGGTAACTGACTGTCCCCACTCCACTCCGGGTCACTGACTGTCCCCACTCTGCTCCGGGTCACTGACCGTCCCCACTCCACTCTGGGTCACTGACTGTCCCCACTCCACTCCGGGTCACTGACTGTCCCGACTCCCTCTGGGTCACAAACCATCCCCAATCCACTCTGGATCACTGATCGTCGCCACTCCACTCCGGGTAACTGACCATCCCCACTCCACTCCGGGTCACTGACTGTCCCCACTCCACTCTGGGTCACTGACTGTCCACTCTCAACTCCGGGTCACTGACCGTCCCCACTCCACTCTCGGTCACTGACTGTCCCCACTCCTCCCCGGGGCACTGACTCTCCCCACTCCTCTCTGGGTCACTGACTGTCCCCACTCCACTCTGGGTCACTGACTCTCCCCACTCCACTCCGGGTCACTGACTGTCCCTACTCTGCTCCGGGTCACAGATCGTCCCGACTCCACTCTGGGTCACAGACCGTCCCCACTCCTCTCTGGGTCACTACTATCCCCACTCCACTCCGCGTCACTGACTGTCCCCACTCTGCTCCGGGTCACAGATCGTCCCGACTCCACTCTGGGTCACTGACTGTCCCCACTCCGCTCCGGGTCACTGACTGTACCCACTCCACTCTGGGTCACAGATCGTCCCGACTCCACTCTGGGTCACTGACTCTCGCCAGGCCACTCCGGGTCACTGACCATCCCCACTCCACTCTGGGTCACTGACTCTCCCCACTCCACTCCGGGTCACTGACCATCCCCACTCCACTCTGGGTCACTGACTGTCCACATTCCAATCTGGGTCACTGACTGTCCCCACTCCACTCTGGATCACTGACCGTCCCCACTCCACTCTGGGTCACTGACCATCCCCACTCCACTCTGCGTCACTGACTGTCCCCACTCCACTCTGGGTCACTGACTGTCCCCACTCCACTCTGGTTCACTGACTGCCCCCACTCCACTCCGGGTCACTGACCGTCCCCACTCTGTTCTGGGTCACAGATTGTCTCCACTCCACTCTGGGTCACTGACCGTCCCCACTCCACTCCGGGTCACTGACCGTCCCCACTCTGTTCTGGGTCACAGATTGTCTCCACTCCACTCTGGGTCACTGACTCTCGCCAGGCCACTCTGGGTCACTGACCGTCCCCACTCCAATCTGGGTCACTGACTGTCCCCACTCCACTATGTGTCACTGGCTGTCCCCACTCCACACTGGGTCACTGACCATCCACACTCCACTCTGGGTCACTGACTGTCCCCACTCCATTCTGGGTCACAGATCGTCCCGACTCCACTCTGGGTCACTGACTGTCCCCACTCCACTATATGTCATGGCTATCCCCACTCCACACTGGGTCACTGACCATCCCCACTCCACTCTGGGTCACTGACTGTCCCCACTCCATTCTGGGTCACAGATGGTCCCGACTCCACTCTGGGTCACTGACCGTTCCCACTCCACTCTGGGTGACTGGCTGTCCCCTCTCCACTCTGGCCCACTGACTGTGCCCACTCCACTCCGGGTCACTGACTGTCCACACTCCACTCTGGGTTACAGATCGTCCCGACTCCACTCTGGGTCACTGACTCTCGCCAGGCCACTCCGGGTCACTGACCGTCCCCACTCCACTCTGGGTCACTGACTGTCCCCACTCCACTCCGGGTCACTGACTGTCCCCACTCTGCTCTGGGTCACTGACCGTCCCCACTCCACTCCGGGTCACTGACCGTCCGCAATCTGCTCTGGGTCACTGACCGTTCCCCACTCCACTCTGGGTCACTGACCGTCCCCACTCCACTCTGGGTCACTGACCGTCCCCACTCCACTCCGGGTCACTGACTGTCTCCACTCCTCTCCGGGTCACTGACTGTCCCCACTCCACTCTGGGTCACTGACTGTCCACACTCCACTCCGGGTCACAGACTGTCCACACTCCACTCCGGGTCACAGACTGTCCCCACTCCTCTCCGGGTCACTGACCTTCCCCTTTCCACTCTGGGTCACTGACCGTCCCCACTCAACTCTGGGTCACTGACCGTCCCCACTCCTCTCCGGGTCACTGACTGTCCCCGCTCCACTCTGGGTCACTGACTGTCTACCTCTCCACTCTGGGTCACTGACCGTCCCCACTCCACTCCGGGTCACTGACCGTCCCCTCTCAACTCTGGGTCACTGACCGTCCCCACTCCTCTCTGGGTCACTGACCGTCCCCTCTCAACTCTGGGTCACTGACCGTCCCCACTCCACTCTGGGTCACTGACTGTCTACCTCTCCACTCTGGGTCACTGACCGTCCCCACTCCACTCCGGGTCACTGACCGTCCCCTCTCCACTCTGGGTCACTGACCGTCCCCACTCCACTCTGGGTCACTGACCGTCCCCACTCCACTCCGGGTCACTGACTGTCCCCACTCCACTCTGGGTCACTGACTGTCCACACTCCACTCCGGGTCACTGACAGTCCCCTCTCGACTCTGGATCACTGACCGTCCCCACTCCACTCCGGGTCACTGACTGTCCCCCTCCACTCTGGGTCACTGACTGTCCACACTCCACTCCGGGTCACTGACCGTACCCTCTCCACTCTGGATCACTGACTGTCTCCTCTCCACTCTGGGTCACTGACCGTCCCCACTCTACTCCGGGTCACCGACCGTGGAGAAAGTGAGGTCTGCAGATGCTTGAGATCAAAGTTGAAACTTTATTGCTGGAACAGCACAGCAGGTCAGGCAGCATCCAGGGAACAGGAGATTCGACGTTTGGGCACAGGCCCTTCTTCAGGAATCCTGAAGAAGGGCCTGTGCCCGAAACGTCGAATCTCCTGTTCCCTGGATGCTGCCTGACCTGCTGTGCTGTTCCAGCAATAAAGGGTCACTGACCGTCCCCACTCCACTCTGGGTCACTGACCGTCCCCACTCCACTCCGGGTCACTGACTGTCCCCACTCCACTCTGGGTCACTGACTGTCCACACTCCACTCCGGGTCACTGACAGTCCCCTCTCGACTCTGGATCACTGACCGTCCCCACTCCACTCCGGGTCACTGACTGTCCCCCTCCACTCTGGGTCACTGACTGTCCACACTCCACTCCGGGTCACTGACCGTACCCTCTCCACTCTGGGTCACTGACCGTCCCCAATCCACTCTGGATCACTGACCGTCGCCACTCCACTCCGGGTCACTGACCATCCCCACTCCACTCTGGGTCACTGATCGTCCCCACTCCACTCCGGGTCACTGACTGTCCCCACTCTGCTCTGGGTCACTGACCATCCCCACTCCACTCTGGCTCACTGACCGTCCCCACACCACTCTGGGTCACTGACTGTCCCCACTACACTCTGGGTCACTAACCGTCCCCACTCCACTCTGGGTCACTGACCGTTCCCACTCCACTCTGGGCCACTGACTGTCCCTACGACACTCTGGATCACTGACTGTCCCCACTACACTCTGGGTCACTGACCATCCCCACTCCACTCTGGGTCACAGACCGTCCCCATTCCACTCTGGGTCACTGACTGTCCCCACTCGACACTGGGTCACTGACTCTCCCCAGTCCACTCTGGGTCACTGCCCGTCCCCACTCTGCTCTGGGTCACTGACCGTCCCCAATCCACTCTGGGTCACTGACTGTCCACACTCCACTCATGGTCACTGACCATCCCCAATCCACTCTGGGTCACTGACTGTCCACACTCCACTCATGGTCACTGACCATCCCCACTCCACTCTGGGTCACTGACCGTCCCCAATCCACTCTGGGTCACTGACTGTCCACACTCCACTCATGGTCACTGACCGTCCCCACTCCACTCTGGGTCACTGACCGTACACACTCCAATCTGGGTCACTGACCGTCCCCACTCCACTCTGGGTCACTGACTGTCCACACTCCAATCTGGGTCACTGACCGTCCCCACTCCACTCTGGGTCACTGACCGTCCCCAATCCACTCTGGGTCACTGACTGTCCACACTCCACTCATGGTCTCTGACCGTCCCCACTCCACTCTGGGTCACTGACTGTACACACTCCACTCTGGGTCACTGACCGTCCCCACTCCACTCTGGCTCACTGACTGTACACTCTCCAATCTGGGTCACTGACCGTCCCCACTCCACTCCGGGTCACCGACCGTCCCCACTCCACTCTGGGTCACTGACTGTCCACACTCCAATCTGGGTCACTGACCGTCCCCTCTCTGTTCTGGGTCACTGACCGTCCCCACTCCACTCCGGGTCACTGACCGTCCCCATTCCACTCCGGGTCACTGACAGTCCCCACTCCACTCTGGGTCACTGACCGTCCCTACTCCACTCCGGGTCACTGACCGTCCACAATCCACTCCGGGTCACTGACTCTCCCCACTCCACTCTGGGTCACTGACTGTCCCCACTCCACTCTGGGTCACTGACTGTCCACATCCCAATCTGGGTCACTGACCGTCCCCACTCCACTCTGGGTCACTGACCATCCCCAATCCACTCCGGGTCACTGACCGTCCCCACTCCACTCTGGGTCACTGACTGTCCACACTCCAATCTGGGTCACTGACCGTCCCCACTCCACTCCGGGTCACTGACCGTCCCCACTCCACTCTGGGTCACTGACTGTACACACTCCAATCTGGGTCACTGACCGTCCCCACTCCACACTGGGTCACTGACTGTCCACACTCCACTCTAGGTCACTGACCGTCCCCTCTCTGTTCTGGGTCACTGACCGTCCCGACTCCACTGGGTCACTGACCGTTCCCACTCCACTCTGGGTGACTGGCTGTCCCCTCTCCACTCTGGCCCACTGACTGTGCCCACTCCACTCCGGGTCACTGACTGTCCACACTCCACTCTGGGTTACAGATCGTCCCGACTCCACTCTGGGTCACTGACTCTCGCCAGGTCACTCCGGGTCACTGACCGTCCCCACTCTACTCCGGGTCACTGACCGTCCCCACTCCACTCTGGGTCACTGACGGTCCCCACTCCACTCCGGGTCACTGACTGTCCCCACTCCACTCTGGGTCACTGACTGTCCACACTCCACTCCGGGTCACTGACAGTCCCCTCTCGACTCTGGATCACTGACCGTCCCCACTCCATTCCGGGTCACTGACTGTCCCCCTCCACTCTGGGTCACTGACTGTCCACATTCCACTCCGGGTCACTGACCGTACCCTCTCCACTCTGGATCACTGACTGTCTCCTCTCTACTCTGGGTCACTGACCGTCCCCACTCTACTCCGGGTCACTGACCGTCCCCACTCAACTCTGGGTCACTGACCGTCCCCACGCCTCTCCGGGTCACTGTCTATCCCCACTCCACTCTGGGTCACTGACCGTCCCTACTCCACTCTGGTCACTGACCGTCCCCACTCCACTCCGGGTCACTGACCGTCCCCACTCAACTCTTGGTCACTGACCGTCCCCACTCCACTCTGGGTCACTGACTGTCCCCACTCCACTCTGGGTCACTGACCGTCCCTACTCCACTCCGGGTCACTGATCGTTCCCACTCCACTCCGGGTCACTGACCATCCCCTGTCCACTCTGGGTCACTGACTGTCCACACTCCAATCTGGGTAACTGACTGTCCCCACTCTACTCCGGGTCACTGACTGTCCCCACGCTGCTCCGGGTCACTGAACTTCTCCACTCCACTCTGGGTCACTGACTGTCCCCACTCCACTCCGGGTCACTGACTGTCCCGACTCCCTCTGGGTCACAAACCAGCCCCACTCCACTCTGGGTCACTGACTGTCCCCACTCCACTCCGGGTCACTGACCGTACCCACTCCACTCTGGGTCACTGAGCGTCCGCACTCCACTCTGGGCCACTGACCGACCCACTCCACTCCGGGTCACTGACTCTCCCCACTCTGCTCCGGGTCACTGACCGTCCCCACTCCACTCAGGGTCACTGACTGTCCCCACTCCACTCCGTGTCACTGACTGTCCCGACTCCCTCTGGGTCACAAACCATCCCCAATCCACTCTGGATCACTGACCGTCGCCACTCCACTCCGGGTCACTGACCATCCCCACTCCACTCTGGGTCACTGATCGTCCCCACTCCACTCCGGGTCACTGACTGTCCCCACTCTGCTCTGGGTCACTGACCATCCCCACTCCACTCTGGCTCACTGACCGTCCCCACACCACTCTGGGTCACTGACTGTCCCCACTACACTCTGGGTCACTAACCGTCCCCACTCCACTCTGGGTCACTGACCGTTCCCACTCCACTCTGGGCCACTGACTGTCCCTACGACACTCTGGATCACTGACTGTCCCCACTACACTCTGGGTCACTGACCATCCTCACTTCACTCTGGGTCACAGACCGTCCCCATTCCACTCTGGGTCACTGACTGTCCCCACTCGACACTGGGTCACTGACTCTCCCCAGTCCACTCTGGGTCACTGACCATCCCCACTCCACTCTGGGTCACAGACCTTCCCCATTCCACTCTGGGTCACTGACTGTTCCCACTCGACACTGGGTCACTGACTCTCCCCAGTCCACTCTGGGTCACTGACCATCCCCACTCTGCTCTGGGTCACTGACCGTCCCCAATCCACTCTGGGTCACTGACTGTCCACACTCCACTCATGGTCACTGACCATCCCCAATCCACTCTGGGTCACTGACTGTCCACACTCCAATCTGGGTCACTGACCGTCCCCACTCCACTCCGGGTCACTGACCGTCCCCACTCCACTCTGGGTCACTGACTGTACACACTCCAATCTGGGTCACTGACCGTCCCCACTCCACACTGGGTCACTGACTGTCCACACTCCACTCTAGGTCACTGACCGTCCCCTCTCTGTTCTGGGTCACTGACCGTCCCGACTCCACTGGGTCACTGACCGTTCCCACTCCACTCTGGGTGACTGGCTGTCCCCTCTCCACTCTGGCCCACTGACTGTGCCCACTCCACTCCGGGTCACTGACTGTCCACACTCCACTCTGGGTTACAGATCGTCCCGACTCCACTCTGGGTCACTGACTCTCGCCAGGTCACTCCGGGTCACTGACCGTCCCCACTCTACTCCGGGTCACTGACCGTCCCCACTCCACTCTGGGTCACTGACGGTCCCCACTCCACTCCGGGTCACTGACTGTCCCCACTCCACTCTGGGTCACTGACTGTCCACACTCCACTCCGGGTCACTGACAGTCCCCTCTCGACTCTGGATCACTGACCGTCCCCACTCCATTCCGGGTCACTGACTGTCCCCCTCCACTCTGGGTCACTGACTGTCCACATTCCACTCCGGGTCACTGACCGTACCCTCTCCACTCTGGATCACTGACTGTCTCCTCTCTACTCTGGGTCACTGACCGTCCCCACTCTACTCCGGGTCACTGACCGTCCCCACTCAACTCTGGGTCACTGACCGTCCCCACGCCTCTCCGGGTCACTGTCTATCCCCACTCCACTCTGGGTCACTGACCGTCCCTACTCCACTCTGGTCACTGACCGTCCCCACTCCACTCCGGGTCACTGACCGTCCCCACTCAACTCTTGGTCACTGACCGTCCCCACTCCACTCTGGGTCACTGACTGTCCCCACTCCACTCTGGGTCACTGACCGTCCCTACTCCACTCCGGGTCACTGATCGTTCCCACTCCACTCCGGGTCACTGACCATCCCCTGTCCACTCTGGGTCACTGACTGTCCACACTCCAATCTGGGTAACTGACTGTCCCCACTCTACTCCGGGTCACTGACTGTCCCCACGCTGCTCCGGGTCACTGAACTTCTCCACTCCACTCTGGGTCACTGACTGTCCCCACTCCACTCCGGGTCACTGACTGTCCCGACTCCCTCTGGGTCACAAACCAGCCCCACTCCACTCTGGGTCACTGACTGTCCCCACTCCACTCCGGGTCACTGACCGTACCCACTCCACTCTGGGTCACTGAGCGTCCGCACTCCACTCTGGGCCACTGACCGACCCACTCCACTCCGGGTCACTGACTCTCCCCACTCTGCTCCGGGTCACTGACCGTCCCCACTCCACTCAGGGTCACTGACTGTCCCCACTCCACTCCGTGTCACTGACTGTCCCGACTCCCTCTGGGTCACAAACCATCCCCAATCCACTCTGGATCACTGACCGTCGCCACTCCACTCCGGGTCACTGACCATCCCCACTCCACTCTGGGTCACTGATCGTCCCCACTCCACTCCGGGTCACTGACTGTCCCCACTCTGCTCTGGGTCACTGACCATCCCCACTCCACTCTGGCTCACTGACCGTCCCCACACCACTCTGGGTCACTGACTGTCCCCACTACACTCTGGGTCACTAACCGTCCCCACTCCACTCTGGGTCACTGACCGTTCCCACTCCACTCTGGGCCACTGACTGTCCCTACGACACTCTGGATCACTGACTGTCCCCACTACACTCTGGGTCACTGACCATCCTCACTTCACTCTGGGTCACAGACCGTCCCCATTCCACTCTGGGTCACTGACTGTCCCCACTCGACACTGGGTCACTGACTCTCCCCAGTCCACTCTGGGTCACTGACCATCCCCACTCCACTCTGGGTCACAGACCTTCCCCATTCCACTCTGGGTCACTGACTGTTCCCACTCGACACTGGGTCACTGACTCTCCCCAGTCCACTCTGGGTCACTGACCATCCCCACTCTGCTCTGGGTCACTGACCGTCCCCAATCCACTCTGGGTCACTGACTGTCCACACTCCACTCATGGTCACTGACCATCCCCAATCCACTCTGGGTCACTGACTGTCCACACTCCACTCATGGTCACTGACCATCCCCACTCCACTCTGGGTCACTGACCGTCCCCAATCCACTCTGGGTCACTGACTGTCCACACTCCACTCATGGTCACTGACCGTCCCCACTCCACTCTGGGTCACTGACCGTCCCCACTCCACTCCGGGTCACTGACCGTCCCCACTCCACTCGGGGTCACTGACTGTCCCCATTCCACTCTGGGTCACTGACCGTCCCTACTCCACTCCGGGTCACTGACCGTCCACAATCCACTCCGGGTCACTGACTCTCCCCACTCCACTCTGGGTCACTGACTGTCCCCACTCCACTCTGGGTCACTGACTGTCCACATCCCAATCTGGGTCACTGACCGTCCCCACTCCACTCTGGGTCACTGACCATCCCCAATCCACTCCGGGTCACTGACCGTCCCCACTCCACTCTGGGTCACTGACTGTCCACACTCCAATCTGGGTCACTGACCGTCCCCACTCCACTCCGGGTCACTGACCGTCCCCACTCCACTCTGGGTCACTGACTGTACACACTCCAATCTGGGTCACTGACCGTCCCCACTCCACACTGGGTCACTGACTGTCCACACTCCACTCTAGGTCACTGACCGTCCCCTCTCTGTTCTGGGTCACTGACCGTCCCGACTCCACTGGGTCACTGACCGTTCCCACTCCACTCTGGGTGACTGGCTGTCCCCTCTCCACTCTGGCCCACTGACTGTGCCCACTCCACTCCGGGTCACTGACTGTCCACACTCCACTCTGGGTTACAGATCGTCCCGACTCCACTCTGGGTCACTGACTCTCGCCAGGTCACTCCGGGTCACTGACCGTCCCCACTCTACTCCGGGTCACTGACCGTCCCCACTCCACTCTGGGTCACTGACGGTCCCCACTCCACTCCGGGTCACTGACTGTCCCCACTCCACTCTGGGTCACTGACTGTCCACACTCCACTCCGGGTCACTGACAGTCCCCTCTCGACTCTGGATCACTGACCGTCCCCACTCCATTCCGGGTCACTGACTGTCCCCCTCCACTCTGGGTCACTGACTGTCCACATTCCACTCCGGGTCACTGACCGTACCCTCTCCACTCTGGATCACTGACTGTCTCCTCTCTACTCTGGGTCACTGACCGTCCCCACTCTACTCCGGGTCACTGACCGTCCCCACTCAACTCTGGGTCACTGACCGTCCCCACGCCTCTCCGGGTCACTGTCTATCCCCACTCCACTCTGGGTCACTGACCGTCCCTACTCCACTCTGGTCACTGACCGTCCCCACTCCACTCCGGGTCACTGACCGTCCCCACTCAACTCTTGGTCACTGACCGTCCCCACTCCACTCTGGGTCACTGACTGTCCCCACTCCACTCTGGGTCACTGACCGTCCCTACTCCACTCCGGGTCACTGATCGTTCCCACTCCACTCCGGGTCACTGACCATCCCCTGTCCACTCTGGGTCACTGACTGTCCACACTCCAATCTGGGTAACTGACTGTCCCCACTCTACTCCGGGTCACTGACTGTCCCCACGCTGCTCCGGGTCACTGAACTTCTCCACTCCACTCTGGGTCACTGACTGTCCCCACTCCACTCCGGGTCACTGACTGTCCCGACTCCCTCTGGGTCACAAACCAGCCCCACTCCACTCTGGGTCACTGACTGTCCCCACTCCACTCCGGGTCACTGACCGTACCCACTCCACTCTGGGTCACTGAGCGTCCGCACTCCACTCTGGGCCACTGACCGACCCACTCCACTCCGGGTCACTGACTCTCCCCACTCTGCTCCGGGTCACTGACCGTCCCCACTCCACTCAGGGTCACTGACTGTCCCCACTCCACTCCGTGTCACTGACTGTCCCGACTCCCTCTGGGTCACAAACCATCCCCAATCCACTCTGGATCACTGACCGTCGCCACTCCACTCCGGGTCACTGACCATCCCCACTCCACTCTGGGTCACTGATCGTCCCCACTCCACTCCGGGTCACTGACTGTCCCCACTCTGCTCTGGGTCACTGACCATCCCCACTCCACTCTGGCTCACTGACCGTCCCCACACCACTCTGGGTCACTGACTGTCCCCACTACACTCTGGGTCACTAACCGTCCCCACTCCACTCTGGGTCACTGACCGTTCCCACTCCACTCTGGGCCACTGACTGTCCCTACGACACTCTGGATCACTGACTGTCCCCACTACACTCTGGGTCACTGACCATCCCCACTCCACTCTGGGTCACAGACCTTCCCCATTCCACTCTGGGTCACTGACTGTTCCCACTCGACACTGGGTCACTGACTCTCCCCAGTCCACTCTGGGTCACTGACCGTCCCCACTCTGCTCTGGGTCACTGACCGTCCCCAATCCACTCTGGGTCACTGACTGTCCACACTCCACTCATGGTCACTGACCATCCCCAATCCACTCTGGGTCACTGACTGTCCACACTCCACTCATGGTCACTGACCATCCCCACTCCACTCTGGGTCACTGACCGTCCCCAATCCACTCTGGGTCACTGACTGTCCACACTCCACTCATGGTCACTGACCGTCCCCACTCCACTCTGGGTCACTGACCGTACACACTCCAATCTGGGTCACTGACCGTCCCCACTCCACTCTGCGTCACTGACTGTCCACACTCCAATCTGGGTCACTGACCGTCCCCAGTCCACTCTGGGTCACTGACCGTCCCCAATCCACTCTGGGTCACTGACTGTCCACACTCCACTCATGGTCTCTGACCGTCCCCACTCCACTCTGGGTCACTGACTGTACACACTCCACTCTGGGTCACTGACCGTCCCCACTCCACTCTGGCTCACTGACTGTACACTCTCCAATCTGGGTCACTGACCGTCCCCACTCCACTCCGGGTCACCGACCGTCCCCACTCCACTCTGGGTCACTGACTGTCCACACTCCAATCTGGGTCACTGACCGTCCCCTCTCTGTTCTGGGTCACTGACCGTCCCCACTCCACTCCGGGTCACTGACCGTCCCCACTCCACTCCGGGTCACTGACTGTCCCCACTCCACTCTGGGTCACTGACCGTCCCTACTCCACTCCGGGTCACTGACCGTCCACAATCCACTCCGGGTCACTGACTCTCCCCACTCCACTCTGGGTCACTGACTGTCCCCACTCCACTCTGGGTCACTGACTGTCCACATCCCAATCTGGGTCACTGACCGTCCCCACTCCACTCTGGGTCACTGACCGACCCCACTCCACTCTGGGTCACTGGTGGTCTCTACTCCACTCTGGGTCACTGACCATCCCCACTCCTCTCTGGGTCACTGGTGGTCCCCGCTCTGCTCCGGGTCACTGGTGGTCCCCACTCCACTCTGGGTCACTGGTGGTCCCCACTCCACTCTGGTCACTGGTGGTCCCCGCTCTGCTCTGGGTCACTGGTGGTCCCCGATCTGCTCTGGGTAACTGGCAAAAGAGGAAAAAGACTGAAGAGAAAACAAAACATATGACAGTGGATAAGATAAAAAAGTGAAAAGGAATGGATAGAGGAGACGTACTCCAGCTGGAGTGATCCACTCCGCCACCATCCATTCACTAACACAATGAACAGCCATGGGAAATTTAAACAGCTTTTTGGTGTGTTAGTGAATAAGTGTGTGAGGTAAGTGGGTAAAGGAGAGGGTTTAGGTTAATGGGTACGGGGGCAGAGTGAGTAGGTGCTGATCACATTGGGGTGGATGGAGTGTTCGGGATTGAGGCAGAGTGTTGGATCATTCCTGGATAGGAGATAGTTGGGTTGGTTTGAGGGAGGGGCAGAACTGGAAGGTGAAGTTTCAGTGAGAAGTGTACATTCTGGGTTGTGTCAGGTCCAATCTGAGGTTTGTGGAAAGTCAGGCTGTGTCCAGAGCAGGAGGATGATAGGGAGTGAGGGAAATGCGTAGGGTCTAGAAGTGGTGTTGGGTAAGTGGTGTTTACCTGTGTCAGACCTGAGAGGAGTGGGGGAAGGTTGAGTGTCTGCAGTGGGGAGAGTCACTTATCTACAGAGTTCGATTCAGTATGATTGACTGATTGATTGAGTAGAGGGAGGTCCAATGGTGGGTTCTGAAGACGGGTCAGTTTCTTTAGTTGGCCAGGCACTAAGGAAGATTTTAACTCCTTTAACATTTCCTTTGAGTTGGAGATCTTTTTAAAGGATTCCAGATGTGGGTTAATTGCCCATCAGAGGTTTCAATGGGACTGGGGGGAGCAGAGGAAGCTTCAGGACTTGGGGACGGGGCACTTGTGGGGTATATAGGGTCATGGGATAGTGGGTAGGCCAGTGCTGAGGGAAATGTTGGACTAGAAAAAGGGGTTCAGGCTGGTGTCGGGGGCTGGGTCCAGGGATTGGGTTCGCGTTGGGGGTCAGATTGAGGAAGGGCATTTTGAGGGGGAGCTACACAGCGTAAAAGATGGAGACGGGGAGATGGCAATGAATAGTGGACCAGCTTCATAACTACACTGCAGTCAGGAGAGATTTTTAATTATCTGGCATTTCTCAGCCAACTATATCTGTAAGTGAGGTGGAACCCTCTCCATACTCTGACCTTAATAGACTTTTTTCAAAGGGGTCCAGATGCAGCAGAACTGCCTAACAGAGAAATCAATTTCCTGAACAATTCCCATTGAGTCAGTTGTAGTGGGGATTCTGAATATTCCCAATTTGCAGATTTGGTCTGTCTGGAAAGAATCAAGGTAGCTGATGTGGGGATGCCGAGACCCCCATATTGAGTTGAAAAATGTGGTGCTGGAAAAACACACCAGGCCAGGCAGCATCCGAGAAGCAGGAGAATCGAAGTTTCTGGCATAAGCCCTTCTTCAGGAATGAGGCTGGTGTGCCAAGTGGGCTGAGATAAAAGGTAGGGGGGAGAGAATTTGGGGGAGTGGCGCTGGGAATACGATAGGTGGAAGGAGGTGAGGGTGAGGGTGATAGGCCGGACAGGGGGTGGGGGCGGAGAGGTTGGGAAGAAGATTGCAGGTCAAGAAGGTGGTGCTGAATCTGGGGGTTGGGACTGAGATAAGGTGGGGGGAGGGGAAATGAGGAAGCTGGAGAAATCTACATTCATCCTGTGTGGTTGGAGGGTTCCTAGGCGGAAGATGAGGCGCTCTTCCTCCAGGTGTCGTGTGGCCAGGGTCTGGCGATGGAGGAGGCCAAGGACCTGCATGTCCTTGGCAGAGTGGGAGGGGGAGTTAAAGTGTTCAGCCACGGGGCGGTTGGGTTGGTTGGTGCGGGTGTCCCAGAGGTGCTCCCTGAAATGTTCCGCAAGTAGGCGGCCTGTCTCCCCAATGGAGAGGAGACCACATCGGGTGCAGCGGATACAGTAAATGATGTGTGTAGAGGTGCAGGTGAATTTGCAATGGATATGGAAGGATCCATTGGGGCCTTGGAAGGAGGTGAGGGAGGAGGTGTGGGCACAAGTTTTGCACTTCTTGCGGTTGCAGGGGAAGGTGTCGGGAGTGGAAGTTGGGTTGGTGGGGGTTGTGGACCTGACGAGGGAGTCGTGGAGGGAATGGTCTCTCCGGAACACTGATAGGGGTGGGGAGGGAAATATATCAGTGGTGATGGGGTCTGTTTGGCAACCCAGTGAGCTTCATTGTGCTGTGCTGCACTGCTTTCCCATTCCCACCAATGCTAATTTCATCTGAAAATGCTCAAGGTTCTACCCCTATTGCACAATGAATGGCCTCACGTTTCTTCTGTACCACCTGTGGCAGCCACAGACCCTCTGCCCCACAGATGCCAGTGATTCAATTTCCCCTTCCATCTCTGCTGAAGATTTTACAGTGAGGCATCAAGATGGCATAGTGGGTGGCACTGCTGCCTTGCAGCACCAGGGCCCAGGTTTGATTCCAGCCTCTGGCGACCATCTGTATGGAGTTAGTCCATTATCCCTGTGTTTGCATGGGTTTCTGCTGGATGCTTTTGTCTAAAAATGTGCCTCTTAGGTGGATTGGCCAAGCTAAATTGCCCCTTAGTGTCCAGAGATGTGTAGGTTAGATTGATTAACCATAGGGATATTGGAGGATCGGGGAGGGGGGTGGCAGCGGAATACTCTTTGGAGGCTTGGTACAGACTCAATGGGCCAAATGGCCTCCATATGCATTTTAGAGACTCTATGATGTAACTCCCTCACACTGCTCCCATATGTAGGAAAGGGAAAAAAAGTGTTTTGAGAGCACTTTAGTGAGGAAAGCAGGAGCCAAAGTTCATCTGAGTGCCTTGCAATAAGTTCTTGTGTCTACTCAAGTTCCACACATTGACCATTCATGAATACATACTTCTTTCCTCTTCCTAGGTTTAGGAGTCAGGAATGATCTTCTTAATCATCTGCCTTTGTTCCTGTACAATCTTTTCTGTTAAAGTCCTTTTCCAGTCTGCTCCAGCTAATTCAGCCCTCATCCCTATGTCATTACCTTGCTTTAAGTTTAGTGCAGTTGTTTCTGATCCAAATCTCTCCCTCTCAAGCTATATATTAAATTCTATCAAGTTATTTTTAGGGGATCTCTTACTTTGGGATCATTTATTAAACCTGCCTCATTACACAATAGTTCCACAATAGCTTGATCCCTGGTTTGATCCACAATATATTGTTCCAGGAAAGTGTCCCAAAAACACTCAATAAATTCTTCCTCACGGCTACCTCTATTAGTTTCCCAAAGTACGGGAAGACTAAAGTCACCCATGAATAGTGTATTGTTTTTTTTTAACCTTCTCTCATTGTCTCCTGATTTAATCTACAGAACAGCTACCACTGGGGGCTTATGGACCAATCCTGTTTGTGTTTTCTTCCCTTTTGTTATTTCTTAACTCTATCCATAACGATCTACATCCAATTCCTTGGTCATTTCTTCATACCAATTCTATTTCATACTAACAAAGATACCTCACCACCATTTCCTTTCTGCCTGTCAATTCAAAAAAATCACATATTTTTCACCCCTATTTAGTTCCCAACTTTGATCTCCTTGTAACTATGTCTGCATAATGGCCATAAAATCATACCCATTATCCTTTATTAGTTAATTTCCTTTGTTCAGAATATTATTCAAATTCAAGTAAAGAGCCAGTAATTTTGATTGTTTACCATTTTTCCTGTTTGATCCTATTTACTGCTTTGTTTGTGCTTGTACATTTATAATTAAAATATTTCATGTCCCCAATGTTTTATTATATAACATTATAACATGGCAGAAGCATTATAGTGATGTCATCTCTGTTTTAAAAGATTATTTTAGATTACTTACAGTGTGGAAACAGGCCCTTCGGCCCAACAAGTCCACACCGACCCGCATACCACCCAGACCCATTCTCCTGCATTTATCCCTTCACCTAACACTACGGGCAATTTAGCATGGCCAATTCACCTAACCTGCACATCTTTGGATTGTGGGAGGAAACCGGAGCACCCGGAGGAAACCCACGCAGGCACGGGGAGAATGTGCAAACTCCACACAGAGAGTCGCCTGAGGCGGGAGTTGAACCCGGGTCTCTGGCGCTGTGAGACAGCAGTGCTAACCACTGTGCCACCGTGCTGCCCACAACTGGAAAGATTTATTGAAACTTGCAATTGTGTCATGAGGACACAAGGTCAATTCCCTTTATTTTTTAGTAATTTACTCAAGTTTTTTCATGTAACATCTTGCTTTCAATAAGGAGAAATCTTAAAGAGTACTCGATGACAGATCAGTAATCAGAAACTAAAAAATATACAAATATGTTTTTGTGATAATTGAATTATATTGAATTATATTCATCTCCCAACAATTCTTGTAGAGAAAAGAGCTGCATCATTTCTATTGAGGTCCTACATGTGTTTAATGTAAAACCATTATGTGCAATTACACTGAGGTACAAATAAAAATAAGGCCACAAATTATATTATGTGTGGCACTCATATTTTCAATGCTAGGGGTGTCATTTCAAGTCCAAATCACTCTTGCATCACCTATGTACAGTTCTAGTGTGGGCTTTATAATGCACATTTTAGTGAGATCACATTTGCAGAGGCTGGGTGTATGCGCTGAATGCATTGTGCAGGTGCAGCAGGCAATAAAGGCTATATGTTAGCCTTCGTTGTGAGAAGAGTTGAGTACAGGAGCAAGGATATCTTGCTGCAATTATACAGGGCATTTGTAAGGCCACACCTGGAACATTGTGTGCAGATTTGGTCTCCTTATCTCATGAAGGATGGTCTTGTTATAGAGGGAGCAGAGCAAAAGTGTACCAAATTCATCCCTCGGGTGGCAGGACTGATGCATGAGCAGAGATAGAGTCAGTTCAGACCATACTCAATTGGAGTTTTGAAAAATTAGGGGGGGGATCTCATAAAATTCTCCATAAAATTCTAACAAGACGAGGCAGGTTAGATCCAGATATTGGGAAGTCCGGAATCAGGGGTCATAGTTTAAGGATAACTGGTAAATCTTTTAGATGAGGAGGAATTTCTTCACCCAGAGAGTAGTAAACCTGTAGAATTCATTGCCAGAGAAAGCGGTGGAGGCCAAAACATGATGTCTTTTCAAGTAGCTCTGTGGTTAAAAGGATTGAGTGATATGCGGGGAAGGTGAGATTTTGATATTGAGTTTGATTATCAGCTATGATAATAGTGAATAGCAGAGCAGGGTCAAATGGCCTACTCCTATGACCAGGCAACTTTCTACTGACTGCCAGGTATTGAAGAAAGAAGTTACAGGTAAATAGCCAACCTACTTGCTCCCATATTGACCATGCCTTCCACAGCCATCAAGTATTGGAGTGGGACTTGAACCTAGCATTTCAAGCTCATAGACAGGGATGCTACCCACTGTGCTACCAGGCCTTCTTAGATAGATCAAAACAGTTCCCATTAGAGGAAGGGTTGTGAATTAGAGGAGACTGACTTGTCGTGACTATCTTTAAGAACCAAACATCAAGCAAGGAAACTGTAGTGAATGTAATGAGGTCAGACAGGTGGACATCATAGAATATAAGTTCCCTGATTTGGCTTGTTAATCTGGTCCAATCAGGGAGACCTGGCTGACAGATAAAATAGAAGTGCAAGCAGGCTGGGGAGGGTCAGTCAGTATGCAGGGCAGCAGGAGACTGGAAGGCTGACAACCAGCTCGTAGAAAAGTGGCGGGGTAGTTCGGTTAGTATGCGGGGCGACTGGGAGCTGGGTTGTTGAAGACTGGCATGGAGGAAAGCGGGACTGGGGAGGATTGCTTAGTGTGCAGGGCAGCCAGAGGTCAAAAGGCTGACTACTGTAGGAAGGCTCGCCAAGGACAGTCCGATCAGTATGTTGTGTGGACAGGGTGTCGTGTCTTTTTTATAACTATATTGGGTCTGTGTTCTGTGCACTGTTTCTCGTTTGATTGCACCATCTTGTCTGTGATTGTCATTGTTACCTTTGACTGAAAGTGGGACTTGAGGTTTGTCATCATCTCCCTGAAAACTGGTTGAACGGTGGGGTTTGGGGTTTGGCTTTGCTGCCCTTTCTCCTGTATATAGTGGGTTTTTTTGGTGAACTGCTGCTTTCTGTTTATTGTTAACTCTCTATTTTGTACTGTTTAATAAAATAAACCAAAGTGTCAGACATGGGGTTCACTCTGAGAGCTGGCTCTGAGAGAGCTGGATCAGTGTCAAAAAGAAAATAAACAGGAGTGTGCAGCTTCCTCATTGTCTCTGTGTGCAGCCAAGTCAGTTGGTTTAGCGCAGACCAGGGACAGGCTGGCTAATATACAGAGCATAGCTTCCTCATTATTTCTGTGTGAATGGCTAGGTTAGCTTGGTTATCATTGTCCAACAACAAAAAAAAACAGAGTTGGCTCTAAGGGAGCTGGATCAGTAGCAAGGACTCTCCATGTGTAAATAAAGGGTGACTTGGAGATGGGATACTGGCCTCTGTGGAGTTAATTCACAAACATTCTGCAAGACTACATAGTTGGCATGTAGAATGCACAGCCTGAAAAGATGGGTTTCAAAAAGGCATTAAACAAACACCTGAAGAGAAAAGAATTGCAGTGCTACGCAGAGATAATTGTATTGTGCAACTGGTGGAGTTACTGCTGCAGACAGCCAGCATGGACTCCATTGGTTGTAACCATTGTGTTGGAACCATTCTATAATGTTTTGATTCATGACTACTAGGGTATATCTCGTGTACAATAGGGTGTGTGTCAGCTTAAACAGTTGTTCATTCATTTGTTATTTATGAGATCATTGACCAAATTGACTGCTGTGTTCACCTATATAATATGAGTGACCGCATTACAAAACACTGGTCATACCTCACACTGGAAAATGAGGAAGTGTAAAACTATTTACAAATAAAAATTCTTTCTTTCCTACCTAAAGCAGTGGCTTGGTTTCTAAGCTAGAGAACAAAATGATAGTCAATATTGAGGTCATCTACATGACCATACATTCCATATGAATTGGGCATGATCTGGAACCTATACAGACCAACTGAACATGCTACATCTTTACTTCCTGTTAGCCTAAGTATCCAGCATTCAGCATGGGACTGGTTGGGAAAAAATCATTTTTTACAAGATTCTGCTGAAAGGACATTTTTTATCTCTAAGTATTTTATAGAAAAATGATTAAAGAATCCTAAACTGTGATAGGTGCAATAAGTTGGGAAAGAATATATTGAGGAGGAGAAAGTGAGGACTGCAGATGCTGGAGATCAGAGCTTAAAAATGTGTTGCTGGAAAACCGCAGCAGGTCAGGCAGCATCAAAGGAACAGGAGAATCGACGTTTTGGGCATAAGCCCTTCTTCAGGAATATATTGATCCTATTGTCAGTGATGCAATTTTAACAGGACACAAGTTTTGGATATTCACAAAAAATTAAAGGGAAATTCTTCATGCGCAGGTTGATAGGAATTTGCCACATAGTATTGTTAAAGTGGTTTCCATAAATAGATTATTCGAGAAGATTTATAGCTCAGGTTGTAGGTTTTCTCGCTGAGCTGGTAAGTTTGTTTGCAATCGTTTTGTCACTATGCTCGGTAACATCATCAGTGAGCTTCCGGTGAATTGTTGGTGTTCTGTCCCACTTGGTATTTGTGTGTGGGTCTGCCGGGGCTGGTGTTGTCATTTCCTGTCACTCAACCTGAAACTCCATTAACAAATGTGTAGCATTGGACCCCATGTACCAATCACTAAAAAACAGAACGACCAGCAAAACTGGAAATGACACAACCAACCCCAGGAGACCCAGAAACATAATTAGCAGCGGGACAGAACACCAATGCTTCACTGGATGTGCACTGATGGCGACAAAACATCTGTGAACAAACTTATCAGCTCAACGTGTAGGTCAACAACCTCAAGAAAGTAGATAATTGTTTGAAATGTAGAATAGCAAAATGCATGTGAAGCATGTAGATGAAAGTAATTACGTTAGGTGACTAATGTTGGAGATAGGTCAAATGATCTCTTCCTGGGCTGGAACATTTTACTAAGTCATGACTAAGACAGAAATTTACGATTAAGCTGAAGTGCATTATTCTGCTCTTAAATGTAAACGAGTATAATGTGTATATGGGTACATTGCTGCTATGATGTATCAATATCTGCCAAACAGGTGCAGGAAGATTCTTGCTTGAAAACTGGAGACGAAAGAACTGACTTGCATGTCAAACAGAAATTTCTTGACAACATGCTAATTTCTCTTCTATGAAGTGTAGGTTTGACTAAGATAATACAGGGCAACATGCTCTATTTTTATTGGCAGCACATTGCTGTGGAATTCTGGAAAATCGTCTCTTATGGCCAGAATATGATCCTTAAAAAAATGGAAAGATATGGGGACATAGTGCGAAGGGGTAATTAAACTTGGAAAGAATGGCCTGTTATGTAGATTCTTTAGAAATCAAGGGCTACTTGAATTTCAATAGGAATATGTGCAGCTTCCTCTATTAAACTCTGAATATTTCACTTAAGTAAGCAACTGGCATTGCATATGGCTATTGTTCCCTGTCTCTGATACAGTCTGACTTCAGTGTGTAACCAATGTATTAAGTAAACAAATGTAACATATTCAATCCATCTCCTACTGGAGTAGATTCAATATTTGTGTTGGGTGGGACAAATACTATGGAAACCAGTGAAATTAACATACCACTTCACTCATTTTAAAAATCCATTACTCCTGGAATGTGTAAGAGACAAATTTTGTGAATAAAAACACTCCCAACCCTGAGGAAAGTAGAAGGTGAGAGAGTGAATTCAAACATAATATGTTATTGCTACCTCTGTTGGGGAAGAGGAGATTTTGCTCTCTTTTCTTGACTAAGATTCATCAGTCATTGTTGAAGGCAGGTTCTTGACTTGGCAGGCCAGGTGCCTGTCATTTCCTGAATATTAGGTTTAACTTGGGTGAGTGTAGGAATAGGTCAATGGGGTTTGATTCCTATTTTATAGGGTAATGGGGCTGACAAATAATTGGTTGACTTCACTTTTTGCTCTTTATGCAGCTGACCGTTCACAATAACCCTTTACAGAGCCTAACGTGGCCTAAGTCCCACAAGTGAAACAGGAGTTTTGGTGCACATTATGTGTGTTAAATTGACCATTTGCTGCTTCTCTGTAGGATCTTGGTTTGTACCAATATGACGTTGATTTATGTCAAATGACAGGAACCAGTCAGTGTCAGCAACACATTCAGTAAGCAAAATATCATTAGTAAATATGTAGGTTTTATGTCATTAAATTTTTATAATAGAAATAAAGTAGTTGTGCTCTGATATAGGCATTCATGAAATGCTCATTAGAAGGGAAGTGTCTCTCAGAAGCAAAAGATTTGGGAACCTTTGGCCTTCAGGATACACTGCAGAAACTCATTAGGTTCATTTTATCAGAATATTACTTCCCTAAGATCTTTATCACCAAGAAGATTAAATACTAAGATATCGAAACAGTATCTTTCGCAAACAAAAATAGAAATTGCTGAAAAAGCTGGGCAGGTCTAGCAGCATGTGTGGAGAGGAATCAGAGTTAATGTTTCAGGTTGAGTGACCCTTCTTCAGAACAGACAATAGACAATAGATAATAGGTGCAAGAGTAGGCCATTCTGCCCTTCGAGCCTGCACCACCATTCATCCTTAATCAGTATCCTGTTCCTGCATTATCTCCATAACCCTTGATTCCACTATCCTTGAGAGCTCTATCCAACTCTTTCTTAAATGAATCCAGAGACTGGACTTCCACTGCCCTCTGGGGAAGAGCATTCCACACAGCCACCACTCTCTGGGTGAAGATGTTTCTCCTCATCTCTGTCCTAAATGGTCTACCCCGTATTTTTAAGCTGTGTCCTCTGGTTCGGCACTCACCCATCAGCGGAAACATGTTTCCTGCCGCCAGAGTGCCCAAACCTTTAATAATCTTATATGTCTCAATCAGATCCCCTCTCAGTCTTCTAAACTCAAGGGTATACAAGCCCAGTCACTCCAGTCTTTCAGTGTAAGGTAATCCCACCATTCCAGGAATTGACCTCGTGAACCTACGCTGCACTCCCTCAATAGCTAGAATGTCTTTTCTCAAATTTGGACACCCAATACTCCAGGTGTGGTCTCACCAGGGCCCTGTACAGCTGCAGAAGAACCTCTTTGCCTCTATACTCAATCCTTCTTGTTATGAAGGCCAGCATGCTATTAGCCTTCTTCACTACCTGCTGTACCTGCATGCTTACCTTCATTGACTGGTGTACAAGAACACCCAGATCTCTCTGTACTGCCCCTTTACCTAAATTGATTCCATTTAGGTAGTGATCTGCCTTCCTGTTCTTGCCAGCAAAGTGAATAACCATACATTTATCCACATTAAACTGCATCTGCCATGCATCTGACCACTCACCTAACTTGTCCAGGTCACCCTGTAATCTCCTAACATCCTCATCACATTTCACCCTGCCACCCAGCTTAGTATCATCAGCAAATTTGCTAATGTTATTGCTAATACTATCTTCTATATCATTAACTTATATTGTAAAAAGCTGCGGTCCTAGTACTGATCCTTGCGTTACCCCACTGGTCACTGCCTGCCATTCCGAAATGGAGCCGTTTATCACTACTCTTTGTTTCCTATCAGCCAATCAACTTTCAATCCAAGTAAGTACTTTCCCCCCAATACCATGCGCCCTAATTTTGCTCACTAACCTCCTATGTGGGACTTTATCAAAAGATTTCTGAAATTCCAGGTACACCACATCTACTGGATCTCCCTCGTCCATCTTCAGAGTTACATCCTCAAAAAATTCCAGAAGGTTAGTCAAGCATGATTTCCCCTTCATAAATCCATGCTGACTCTGACCTATCCTGCTGCTACTATCCAGATGTGTCGTAATTTCATCCTTTATAATAGACTCCAGCATCTTTCCCACCACTGAGGTCAGACTAACTGGTCTATAATTTCCTGCTTTCTCTCTCCCACCTTTCTTAAAAAGTGGTATAACATTAGCCACCCTCCAATCCGCAGGAACTGATTCCGAATCTATTGAACTCTGGAAAATAATCACCAACGCACCCACGATTTCTCGAGCCACCTCCTTCTGTACCGTGGGATGTAGACCATCAGGCCCCGGGGACTTATCAACCTTCTGACCTAACAGTCTCTCCAACACCAATTCCTGGCAAATATAAATTCCCTTCAGTTCAGGTCCTTCAGCCACTGTTACCTCAGGGAAATTGCTTGTGTCTTCCCCAGTGAACACAGATCTGAAGTATCAATTCAATTCTTCTGCCATTTCTTTGTTCCCCGTAATATATTCCCCTGTTTCTGTCTTCAAGGGCCCAATTTTAGTCTTCACCATTTTTTTGCTTTTCACATACCTAAAAAAGCTTTTACTATCCTCCTTTATATTATTGGCCAGTTTACCTTTGCACCTCATTTTTTCTCTGCGTACTTCCTTCTTAGTAATCCTCTGTTGTTCTTTAAAAGCTTCCCAGTCCTCCGTTTTCCCACTTATCTTTGCTATGTTATACTTTTTCTCTTTTAACTTTACATGTTTCTTAACTTCTCTCGTCAGCCACGGCTGCCTATGCCTCCTCCTAGGATCTTTCTTCCTTTTTGGAATGAACTGATCCTGCAACTTCTGAATTATACACAGAAATATCCGCCATTGTTCCTCCACTGTCATCCATGCTAAAGTATTGCACCATTGAACTTTGGCCAGCTCCTCCCTCATAGTTCCATAGTTCCCTTTATTCAACAGAAATATTGTCACTTCCGATTTTACCCTCTCCCTCTCAAATTGCAGATTGAAGATTATTGTATTATGGTCACTACTTCCCAATGGCTCCTTCACTTCGAGGTCCCTGGCCAATTCTGGTTCGTTGCACAATACCAGATCCAGAATTGCCTTCTCCCTGGTCGGCTCCAGCACCAGCTGGTCGAAGAATCCATCTCTGAGGCACTCCACAAAGTCTCTTTCTTGAGGTCCAATACCATCCTGATTCTCCCAGTCTACTTGCATGTTGAAATCCCCCAATACAATTGTAGTAACATCTTTGAGACAGGCCAATTTCAGCTCCTGATTCAACTTACATCCGACATTACATCAGAACAGTTTTGATTTACAGCATCTGCGGTTCTTTCAGCTTTTATTTCACAAGTATCCCTCCATGTTTTCTTAATTTGGACAAACTACATACAAAAGGTAGTCAGTGTGAAGAATTACGTGGAACCCCAGCATTGTAAAGTATCACTGATAGCTTTCAAATCATTTCTAAAAGAATTACATGTACAATTTTTTTGAGGGATATAATAATCTCAAATCAAATATAGGAAATGGTGATTACAGCATGGAACATGATATGCTGTGTTGTTACTCTGTCAATCCTATTACTCACCTTTTTCTGTTTTGCTTGTATAGGATAGACAGCTTGATATAGAGGGTAGGGATTTGTCTGTGGTTTCTTTATGTTGTTAAGATAAAGTGCTAGGCTGATATTTTGGAGTGTGTTAAATCATTATAGGACATCTCAATAAATTTACTGTTCTTTTTGCTGACCCTTTAATTATGTTCTGTAGTTTATTTATGCTTTTTATGCCTCTATTTTGATTATGTCATGTTGTAAAGATAAAAGGAAGCTTCAACATCTGTTATTTGCCAGAGATATTAAAAAAGAGTAATTGTGCAAAGGTTTCAGCAGAATCCATGGACTAGAAGAAACCATTAAACTATCCATCTCAAACTGTACAAAATGCAATTTACCTTAAACACAGTGTTATGGTGCATTGGGTCACATTTCTTCCACTGAGCCAGGCTGCCTGATCAGGAAAGATTAGGACCAGGAGTATAAATTAGAATATTTAATTCCTTATAAAATTATATAAAAGTGAAATAAAATGAATTTGTGCACAGAATAAAGCTACAAATAAATATTTAAAAGAAAAAAAATTCATTTCACTCTTTTGTGAAGACCTCCTTTGTCAAGTCAACACTTGGAAAAATGAGACTTCACACTGTTATATTATTGAGTTTTCAATGCCAATGCAGCTATATGGCAGTAGTGAAAGCTTAACACCTAGTCAATAAAAAAACTTACTTTTGAATGCACCAAGCCCAGCTCTTTCCAGTATATTTTAGAGGTAACTTCATCTCCTTCATGTGTTTTAATGTAGTATCCATTGGTGAGGTACTGGGATCGTAAAACTTGTGGAGGAGCAGGTCAATTTGGACTGCAACTTTGACTCACTATTTTTACCTGATATGGGCAGCAAAGAAGTTGCTCTTTGATTTACTGCACATTAACAGTGAGAAGTGAGGATTGGGATATGGGCTAGTGGTAGAGTAGTGCTGTACTGGATTTAGTGTTGTATCCAGATTGTTGTTTATGGCAAAGTATATTTAGAGTTCTTTAATGAGAATCGAATGTCAACAGCTATCTAGTTAGCCATAAATTAAGTGAATAGAAATTTATTTTTACTTAAATAGGTGACTGCAAAAAAATCCTTCTCCTGCAGAATGTGGGAAATCAGAGACAGTTTGAACATCCCTGACAACTTCATTTGCGGGAAGTGTCTGTTCAATTGCAGCTCCTGTCAGATTGCATGGATCGGTTGAAGCAGCTGTTGGACACACTTAGGAACATACAGGAGGCGGAAAGCATCATAGACGATCACACCCAAGGTTCAGGTAGATTGATGGCTGAATGCTAGAAGGAGTAGGCAGACAGTGCTGGAGTCCCCTGTGACTATAAGCCCTCACTAACAAGTATACCCATTTAGATACAGATTGGTGGGAAAGGGCGTGCGGGGGTGGAAATTGCCTGTCAGAGGATGGGAACAGCATCAGGCATAGGGGTAGCACCACAGCTGGCTCTCTTGTAGAGCAGGGAGGGTCAAGGTACATTTCAGCAGTAGTAATAAGGGACTCTATACTCAGGGGCACAGATAGGCATTTCTGTGGCCATAAAAAATACTTCAGAATGGTGTGATACCTCTATGGTGCCATGGTCAAGGATATCTCTGAGTGGGCACAGGGTGTCCTCGAAATTGAGGGTGAGCACCCTGAGGTCATGGTACACATTGATACTAATGACTTAGGCAGGATGAGTGACAAGATCTTGCCAAGGAAGTTCGTGGGATTGCTTCCTGTGCCGTGTGCCAGTGAGGATAGGAATAGAAAGATAGTGCAGTTAATTTTGATTGGATTAGATTCCCTGCAGTACGGAAACAGGCCCTTCAGCCCAACAAGTCCACACCAACCTTCTGAACAGTAACCCACCCAGACCCATTCACCTACTTCCTACTAATACACCTATCACTATGGGCAATTTCGCCATGGCCAATTCACCTGACCCGCACATTTTTGGACTGTGGGAGGAAACCGGAGCACCCGGGGGAAACCCATGCAGACACAGGGAGAATGTGCAAACACCACTCAGACAGTCGCCCGAGGCTGGAATCGAACTCAGGTCCCTGGAGCTATGAGGCAGCAGTGCTAACCACTGAGCCACTGTGCTGCCCCAAAAAATATGGAACGCTTCACAAATTTGCATGTCATTCTTGCGCAGGGGCCATGCTAATCTTCTCTGTATTGTTCTAATTTTAGTATATGTGCTGCCGAAGTGCTAAAGACATGCAGCTAAAGAGCTGGTGCAGGAGGGAGAGCTTCAGCTATGTGGATCATTAGCATGTCATCCAGGGTAGGTGAAACTTGTACAAGAAGGGTGGCTTGCTCCTAAACTAGAGGGGCAACATTTTCCTGGCAGAGATGTTTACTAGTGCCACTCAGAAGGGTTTAAATTAGTGTCACAGGGGAGTGGGAACCAGAGCGGTAGGTCAGCAAGTGAATAACTGAGGAGGAGTTAGAGACAAAGACCAGAAAGGCTAAGAGGAAGAACAGACAGGGAGAGGTTACTGAACATGGCAGAACTGGTGGTCTGAAGTGCATTTGATTTAACGTATCACAGGTAAGGCAGATGAACACAGAACTGTGATGTTGGTCCTGTGGAAATGAAAGATAAAGATGGCACAATTTGAGAATCTGGGCTGACAAGAGCTGAGTCAAAACAAAAAGGAGGCATACGTGAGGTTTAGGAAACTGAAGACAGACAGAGCAATTGAAGAACATAAATAAAAAGCAAAGAATTTAAACAAAGAGTTAGGAGATCTAAAAGAGGTCATGAAATGTGCTAGGGAAACAGGACTAAGGAAAAACCCAAAATGTTTTATATGTACAAAAGCAGCTAGAGGGCAGCTAGGGAAAGGATAGCTTCACTAAAGGATAAAGGATGGATTTTATGCATGGAGCCAGAGGAAGTGAGTGAGATTCTTTACAAATACTTTGCATTGGTATTCACAAAGGAGAAGGACATGTTGGATGGTGAGTCTTGGGGGAGCATATTGACATTTTGGGCCTATTGATATAACAATAGGAGGAGGTGTTAGGTGCTTTGAAAAGCATAGAAGTAGACAGGTCCCCTGGACCTGGTGAGATCTATCCCAGAATGCTGAGGGAAGCAGGTGAGGAAATTGCTGGGGCCTTGTATGAAATCTTTTCTCCTCTTTAGCCATAGGAGAAATCCCAGAGGAGTGGGGAATAGCCAATGTCGTTCTTTTGTTTAAGGAAGACAACAGGGATAATCTGGGAAAATGCAGGCCAGTGAGCCTTACATCAGTGGGAGGAAAATTATTTGAGAAAATTCTGAGGGAATGATTATTCACCTTTGTAAAACTATGGACATTAGCATTAGGCAGCATGGATTTGTGCTGGGAAGGCCATATCTCACAAACATAGAGTCATAGAGTCATAGAGATGCACAGCTTGGAACCAGGCCCTTCGGTCCAACTAGTCCATGCCGACCAGATATCCCAACCCAATTTAGTCCTCCCTGCCAGCACTTGGCCCATATCCCTTCAAACTCTTCCTATTCATATATCAATCCAGATGCCGTTTAAATTTTGACATTGTACTAGCCTCCACCACTTCCTCTGGCAGCTCATTCCATACATGTACCACCCTCTGCATGAAAAATTTGCCCTTTAGGTCTCTTTTGTATCTTTCCCCTCTTACCCTAAACCTATGCCCTCTAGTTCTGGTCTCCCCCACCCCAGGGGAGTGACTTTGTCTATTTATCCTATCCATGCCCCTCATGATTTTATAAACCTGTATAAGGTCACCCTTCAGCCACCTATGCTCCAGGGAAAACAGCCCCAGCCTATTCAACCTTGATTGAGTTTTTTTGAGGAAGTGAGGATGTAATGATTGGAACAATGTCAGCCAGGTGGATCTCATAGTATATGAGCTCCCTGATTGGGGTTGCTAACCTGATCCAATCAGGGAGTCCTGGCTGTCAGATATAAACAGAGGTATCAGTGGTTTTGCTCACTCTTAGAGCTGGCTCTGTTCACTCTAAGAGCTAGCTGGGTCAGTGTCATGTACAATGCATGTTTATATAAAGGGTGACTTGGTGATGGGATACCGACCTTCGTGGCATTAATTAAGTAGTGACGAGAGAAAAAAAACATGCCCCTGCAGAGATTCATTCACAATAGTCATATTTGAGCTTGGATAACCATTTCTTGCATCATGCCACTATTTGGGAAGCTTGATTCTTTTGATCCTGCCATCAAAGACTGGGCCCTGGATGTGGAAAGAATGCATTATTTTTTCTGGGCAAATAACATTGGGATAGACAAAAAAAAGAGTAATTCTTCTGACAGCATGTGGACCTTCAGCCTTTTGAGTTATTAGGAGCCTAACTTTCCCAGAGACACAAGATACTAAAATCTTTCATGATTTGACATATTTAGCTAAGGAATATTATTATCCTAAGTGTCCTCTATTTCTGAGATACTATCAGATTTACTCAACAATTCAAGAACTAGAGGAATCTATTTCAGCATTCTTGAGAAGGTTGAGACAACTGGGAGAGGCACGTGATTTTGGTTTAACCCTAAGTGACAGACCATTAGCTATGTGGAATTAATGATGAGATCTTGCAAAAGCACCTACTATCTGAAGCCCAACTGGACTTTAAAAACACTACAACTGGCTTTGTTGTTGTAAAACGCAGCAAGTGGAGCTCATGGGTTACAGGGTATGTGCAGGGAAGTGGACACCTTCCCCGGGTCAACTGAGCATGGGGAACACCACTTATGTGAAGGCAATTGTGTAGCTTGACTCAGAATATATCCTGAAAAGTGGGACCCTGGGTCAGCCCACAGCAATACCTCAAAACAAAGCTATGCCTCAGCCAAATGCTTTCAATTTTCACAAGGATCTGGGCTGGCGGCAATTGTAATTTCTGCCAGTATATCTGCCTCTGTGGAGTTATTTCAAAGGGCAGGGCAGTGGATATTGTCTCTAGGCACTGTAGCAAGGCCTTTGACAAGTCCCTCATGGCAGGCTGATAGAGTAGGTAATGTCATGTGGAATCTGTGGTGAGCTGCTAAGATGGATACAGAGCTGGCTTGGTCACAGAAGATAGAGTGTAGCAGTGGAAGGGTGTTTTTCTGACTGGAGAGCAGTAACAGTGGTGTTCCACAGGCATCAATACTGGGAGCCCAGCTGTTTGTAGTAATATAAATGATTTGGAAGAGAATGCAGGTGGTCTGGTTAGTAAGTTTGAGGATGACACAAAGATTGGGGGAGCTGTGGATAGTGAGGAGGATTGCCAAATAGATAAACTGAGACTCGGACAGAGAAATGGCAGATGAAATTTAATCCAGACAAATCTGAGATGAAGCATTTTGGAAGGTCTAATGCAGGGGAAAAGTATACAGTAAATAACAGAATTCTTAGAAGCATTAAAATACAGAAGGTTTTAGGCAATTCCCAGAAAGTAGCAACACAAGTGGATAAGGCATCAAGAAGGCTTGCCTTCATTGATTGGGACATAGAATAAAAATTGGTAGGCCATGTTTCAGCTGTGGTCAGGCCATATTTGGAATGTTGTATTCCGTTCTGGTTGCCACCCTACCAGGATGATGTGAAGGCTTTGGAGTGGGTACAGAAAATGTCCACTAGCATGTTAAATGGTTTGGAGTGTTTTAGCTATGAAGGAAGATTGGACAAACTTGTATTGCTTTCAGTTGAACATTAAAGGTGGAGGGTCGACCTGATAGCAGCTTACTAACTTATGACAGGCATGTATAGATTTTCTTTCGCCAGTGTAGAATGTTATTTATTCAAAGACAGATTTCAGGTCATTGATCAAACATCACTGCCAGTGTGTGGCCTGACTGCTGGCCTATATATTAGCTCAAGTAACATATACAACAATGGCTGAGTTCTTGTTGAGAGAAATCTCTTGACATTTAGCAACATTTGCTATTTGCATTACTGTAAAATCACAGGCTTATGCACGATCCGGGTGTTGTGCTTACTGAAGTCGTAGCAAATTACATACACATAACTGACAGACTGAACAAACTGCACTGACTCCATTCCATTCAGAGCCTGACTGAAGGAAAGGAGGATACCTTTATACTGGAACATCACATGTCATAATGTCATGCAACTGTCTTAAAGGTTGACTGCCAGTCAAGTCTGGAAGATGTTCAATAACACAACATTCCCACTTTTCCCTTTCGAGATTGTGAACCATTTTCTAATGACATGTTCAGAGATGTATATAGACACTTTGTCTCTGTGCATTTAGATAATGAATCAGCGGATGTATGTCGTGACCAGATCTATTCCTTATATAGTTATCACAACATGGCTTATCTAATTTAGATGTAGTGTTCAAAGAGCTGTCATCTTGGAACTGGGTGAGTTGTGGGATCTATGATTGTAACTTTCTCTGGCTTTCTCTCCTCATTTCCTGGGTGGTATGGTGGCTCAGTGGTTAGCACTGCTGCCTTACAGCGCCAGGCACCTAGGTTCAATTCCAGCCTTGGGTGACTATCTGTCTGTGTAGAGTTTGCACATTCTCCCTGTGTCTGTGTGGGTTTCCTCCCACAATCCAAAGATATGCAGGTCAGATGAATTGGTTATGCTAAATTACCCATAGTGTTAGGTGCATTCATCAGGGAGAATGGGTCTGTGTGGGTTACTCTTCTGAGGGTTGGTGTGGACTTGTTGGGCCAAATGGCCTGTTTCCATACTGTAGGGAATCTAATTTCCAATGGTTTTACATGCTTCTCAGGTACTTATATCAAAGCCAAAATAAATTCAGTCACAATGGTCTGAATTGAATGCTCCATTTTCATGAAACATGTTCTATAATAATATTGATAAAACTAGTAATTTTTAGAAGCAAAATATAAATATTACTTGTGCTTTTAATTTATTTTTCTTAGCTCTCAAAAGTATGAAGGATTGAGTAAGAGTTCAAAGCTGTTGTTTCATTGAGAAGTATCGATGGGGACATAACCGTTGTAGAAAGTGAAAGCAAGTCTGGTGCCAACAAATATTCTGAATCATTTGCTGCATTGGGATGAAACCACACTGTTGGAAAAATTCATGTAGGACTTTCTTATTCCATAGAGCCTATATAGAAGGCAGATCATATATAGTTCAGAATCTGTGAGTGCACACATTGCTATGTTTTTCTGATTTTTATGCTCTTGGTCCTCCATTTTCTCATCTTTAAAACGCATGAGAAATAGCATTTTTAGAGGAAAATGAAATGCGTCACTAAAATTATATTAATTTAAACATTTTGTACTGAATCTGCTGACTACTATTAGTTTAGTTTTGAAGAAGCCCAGTCGTTGGTGTATACTTCCAGCCTTTAAAAATTCACAATGTTTCTGATAAATGACAAAAATGTCCTTTGCTTTGGTTTCCCCTTTAGGAACACATGCTGTCATGAAAATGAAATTTGTTCCCTGAAAGTCGAAACTGGTGAAAAACAATGGAAATCCAGGAAAGGAGAAGGCCCACAGTCCCATCCTCTATTTCCAAACAGTGGGCACTCACTGGGATAGCAGCAAATGCATTTGAGAAATTGGAATTAAACGGATAGGGTTCAATGGAAGTTCTCCTTAGACCATTTTCCTTTCTCCATCGCCTTTATACTTCCCATGCCATGAAAATCTATGTTACTGGGAAGATCTACATCTAACAGTTCACGTGAGAAGAACTGTTTGTGGGCGGCACGGTGGCACAGTGGCACAGTGGTTAGCACTGCTGCCTCACAGCGCCGGAGACCCGGGTTCAATTCCCGCCTCAGGCGACTGACTGTGTGTAGTTTGCACGTTCTCCCCGTGTCTGCGTGGGTTTCCTCCGGGTGCTCCGGTTTCCTCCCACAGTCCAAAGATGTGCGGGTCAGGTGAATTGGCCATGCTAAATTGCCCATAGTGTTAGGTAAGGGGTAAATGTAAGGGTATGGGTGGGTTGCGCTTCGGCGGGTCGGTGTGGACTTGTTGGGCCGAAGGGCCTGTTTCCACACTGTAAGTAATCTAATCTATTCTAATCTAAGAATCAATGTCAATGTTGACATAAGATTGCGACCGGAAATTGTGACATCTGAAGTTTGTCGGAATGTAAGTGAATAATCAAGATTATTAAAATGAGGATAAGTTTGTTTTTCTGTTTTCATTCACAAGTGATGGGAATCAATGGCATAGAAAATATTTATTTCTTATCCCTACTTATGCTTGAACATATCTGGTGAACCACCCTCTTGAATGGCTACCATCAGTACACTGAACATATTTGCACCGCACTGATAGCTAGTGAAGTACAGAATTCTGCCGCAGAACCAATGAAGGAATGGAAATCTATTTCCAAGTCAGTTTGGTGTGTGACGTGGAGTGAAATATCATGATAATGGTATTCCTATATGCTTTCTACCACATGTCTCTCTCACCAGAAGAGGCTGGGGGTTTGGAAAGTGCTTTTGAACAAGGCTTGATGAGTTGCAACAATGCATCTTATAGATTATAAACACTACAGTTACAAAGTTAAAAATCACACAACACCAGGTTATAGTCCAACAGGTTTAATTGGAAGCACACCAGCTTTCAGAGCGACGCTCCTTCACCTGATGATTGTGTGATTTTTAATTTTATACACCCCAGTCCAACACCGGCATCTCCAAATCATGACTACAGTTACAGGGATCCAATGAGAAAGGCAGTGAAGTTTAATACGGTGGTTTGCTTTGTACTGGATAGTGCTGAGCTTCTTAGTTGTCATGGACCTGCATTTATCAAGATATGTGCCATGAATTCCATCTTTGGCTTGACTTATGCTTTGCAGATGATGGAAAGGCTCCTAGGGAATCAGTGTCACAGTATTCCCAGTTTCTGATGTATCTAGTTGGCTGTGTATTTATATACCTTTGTGGCCATCATGTTCCATCATGGAACTCGAAACAAGAACTTCTTGCCCAGAGGTATGGCCACTACCTATCGTGCCACAGGACCTGTTGATATTTGTACGGCGAGTCCAGTTCAAAGTCTGGTCAGTGGAAACCCCAAGTTATTGATTAGTGGACTTTTTTAATGACAGTTGTGCTACTGAATGTAAAGGCAAGCCGTTTAGATTTTCTAATGTTGGAGGTGATCATTATCTGGTGCTTATGTGATGCAAATGTTACCTGTCATTTATCAAACCAAGTCTGAATGTTATTCAGATCTCACTGCATATGGGCAGAAATTCATTACATGAGAAGTTGTAAATGAAACTAAATGCTATACAATCATCAATAAATATCCTGATTTTTGACCTTATGATGCAAGGAAGATCATTGATAAAGCAGCTGAAGAAATTATATACAGTCTAAGACACTACAATGAAGAACTTTTTAGATTACTTACAGTGTGGAAACAGGCCCTTCTGCCCAACAAGTCCACACTGAGCCACCGAAGTGCAACCCACCCAGACCCATTCCCCTACATTTACCCCTTCACCTAACACTACGGGCAATTTAGCATGGCCAATTCACCTAACCTGTACATTTTTGGACTGTGGGAGGAAACCGGAGCACCCGGAGGAAACCCACGCAGACAATGGGGAGAATGTGCAAACTCCACACAGTCATTCGCCTGAGGCAGGAATTGAACCCGGGTCTCTGGCGCTGTGAGGCAGCAATGCTAACCACTGCGCCACCGTGCCACCCACTAACTTCTGCAGTGATGGCCTGAGGCTGAAATGATTGGCCTTCAACAATCATAGCTATCTTCCTCTGTCCTAGCTATGCCTTTAGCCAGTAGAGAGTTGCCTCTAATGCCCATTAATTTAATTTCAATTTTGTTCCTTGATGTCACACTTAGTGAATGGTTGTTTTGAAAGCCAGTCTCCCATTCCCTTTGGAATTGGAACTTTTGTGCATGCTTGGATCAAGGCTTTAATGAAGTCTGGTGCTGAATTTTTCTTGCTCTGTAATTATTAAGCTCTTGGTAAGAAGGCTCAATGTCTTAAGTGCCTCATCCCATTTCAATTGGTATTTACCAACTGGCAGGTGGAACAGTTATCATTTTAGTGATTGTAATGAGGTCAGCCAGGTCGACCTCATGGAATATGAGTTTCCTGATTGGGGCTGTTAATCTGGTCCAATCAAGGAGTCCTGGTTGACAGATATAAAGAAGTGTCTTAGTCCCTACCCTCCCCTTCACTGTTTTTGATCACACAGCACTGCCCTTTGATGCGAAGGGCAGTGTTTGTCACTGGCCACCCGGGTGTTTTCCTATCTTCCTGGTGGTGGAAATTGAATAAAGATTGGTGCACTTTGTGTCTTTCACTGTGTCTCACACCTGCACACACACACCATGGGTGCTGGGGATAAAATAAGCACTACCGCACTTAGGTGGTAGTGTGGGGGTTAGAAAAAAAACTATATAACCAGGAGAACGCGGTGTCGACCAATACCCTGGAGTTATTCAGGGAGAGGTGGGCGCCGCAGGGAGTGGAGTGCATCATTTCTCCCTCCAACTCTATTTTGATTTAGTCCCTACCCTCCCCCTCACTGTTTTTGATCACACAGCACTGTCCTTTGATGTGAAGGGCAGTGCTTGTCACTGGCCACCCGGGTGTTTTCCTGTCTTCCTGGTGGTGGAATTTGAATAAAGATTGGTGCACTTTGTGTCTTTCACTGTGTCTCACAGAAAAAAAAATATAAAAAAAATTAAAAAAAAATAAAATAAAGAAGTGTCTTAGTCCCTACCCTCCCCTTCACTGTTTTTGATCACACAGCACTGCCCTTTGATGAGAAGGGCAGTGTTTGTCACTGGCCACCCAGGTGTTTTCCTATCTTCCTGGTGGTGGAAATTGAATAAAGATTCGTGCATTTTGTCTTTCACTGTGTCTCACACCTGCACACACACACCATGGGTGCTGGGGATAAATTAAGCACTACCACACTTAGGTGGTAGTGTGGGGGTTAAAATAAAGGGAATAAATAAATAAATAAATAAATAAATAAACAGGAGTGTCCTCCCTCCAACTCTATTTTGATTTAGTCCCTACCCTCCCCTTCACTGTTTTGATCACACAGCACTGCCCTTTGATGAGAAGGGCAGTGTTTGTCACTGGCCACCCAGGTGTTTTCCTATCTTCCTGGTGGTGGAAATTGAATTAAAAAATTCGTGCACTTTGTGTCTTTCACTGTGTTTCACACATATACACACACACCATGGGTGCTGGGGATAAAATAAGCACTACCGCACTTAGGTGGTAGTGTGGGGGTTAATTTTTTAAAAAAAGAAAGAAAAAAAAACAAAACAAGAAAAAAAACAGGTGTGCTTGCCAAGAAAAAAAAAAGAAAAAAAAATAAAGAAGTGTCCACCTGGGTGTTTTCCTATCTTCCTGGTGGTGGAATTTGAATAAAGATTCATGCACTTTGTGTCTTTCACTGTGTCTCACACGTATACACACACACCATGGGTGCTGGGGAAAAAATAAGAACTACCACACTTAGGTGGTAGTATGGGGGTTAAATTAAAAAAAAGAAGTGTCAGAGGTTCTGCTCACTCTGAGAGCTGGCTCTCAGGGAGCTGGATCAGTGTCAAGGATCCTACATGTGTAAATAAAAGGTGACTTGGTAGCGGAATATTGGGCTCTGTGGAATTATTTTAATTAAACTCAGCTGCCTTCTTGTCAAATGTTCAGTCCCTAATCTACCGCCCAGCTATCAGGAGGGTGGGGTCCTACTTGAATTGACACCCTCTCTTTTCTTCCGCCGCTTCTGCACACATCTAGCCATCAATCATTTCTTTATGAACCCCATACCAGTCTCACTTTGTTGGCCTGGATCCTTTGCTGAGTCTGTGCTGGGTGAATTGTGGCAGCTACCACCATTGCCCTTGTGGAACTGACAGCAGTGAGGAGCTGCTGACCACTCATTAACTGGCAACGCTACAGGGCATGTTGCACGCTCTGATGAAGGCTTACCATTGGCCACTTGACTGCTTCATTTTCTTAATACAGTGTGTCAACATGCAAGCCCCTTGTTGCTTGAATTAAAGTCTGCCAATTCTGGCTGTTCACTTTTAAATTGATGCTGTCAGAGATTAACTTATTTTGAGACATGAAATGAATTAATAAGAAAATTAATTCTACCCAAACCTCTGATGTATTCCTGGATTCAACCAGTCTTAGTTTACCTGTCACAGGAACAACTTATTGTGTATGATTTTGCTGTTGTTCTGGGTGTGAATTCTAATCATTGTTTTCTCTGCCTTGTTTCTCCCTCGTTTTTGGCATACGGCTGAAGGATCCTGGTCCCAGCTGTAGGATGTGACTTTGATAACACCGTGAAAGTGACTACACAAATTGCCTAATATAGCAATATGAGGGTTGTGCACCTGCTATATCCGGGATATTTTTTAAATCATACCTGACCACTCCTTGCTATTTATATAGACACCACCTCTTGTTAACTCAGTATGCCAATCACATTTGTATGTTTTTTTGTGGTAAATTATTACGTTCTTAAAGGCAAACAACTTGAAGGCTATGGAATGGAGCATTTTCTTAGTGCCCAGTGAGAGATTTAAGGTTTCAATGGTACAGAGCAGTCAGTTGTCATAGTCATTGCAGCCCAGAAGAAGGCCATTCAGTCTATCAAGTCCTAGCCAAGCTGACAACATTAAAAACCATAACTTATGATCTTTATCAGCAGATATTTGAACAGTGCATGAAATGTAGAAAAGGATCAGACTATTCAGCTCAACTATTTCATGATAGATTTGATATTCCACATAGACATCCATTTAATTCTCATCAGTTAACTGTATCATTATAACATTCTGTAACTTCTGCCTCATATGTTTTTCTAGCTTCCCTTTAAATATATCCATACGAACATGACAAGGATCTTTGAATATTCATTATCTAAGCTGTACACTATTCCTATAAGTTTTGTCTTTATTTGCTCCAACCTCCCTGCCAGACAGGATTTGTGTTTCTTCATGTACGTTCCCATTCCACCTTAAAGTCTGTTTAAAGGATTCTTCATCACAGTTGTGTTAAAGATTATGATCTAATATTCATTTGGTTGTCAAGAACTGATTAACCCCTTGGTTCATTGATTTATTAGTGAGTTCATTCATGAGTTGGTTTCTGATGATTGTACACTTGTGACTCTATGTCCAAATGCAACAAGACCTAAGCAACTTACAGGCCTGAGCTAATAAGTAGCAAGTAATATGCATGCCATGTAAGTGCTAGGCAATTATTCTCTCCAATGAAAGAGTCTAACCAATGACGCTTGACATTCAATGGCATTCTCAAGGCTGAAGCCCCTCTTATCGACATTATGGGAATTTATTATTGACCAGAAACTGAACTGGACTAGTTATATGAATGCAGTAACGACAAGAGCAGGTCAGATACTAGGAATCCTGTGGTGTGTAACTTATCTCCTAATTCCTCAAAGCCTGTCTACAAGGCATAAGTCAGGACTGTGATGGAGTATACCCCTTTCACTTGTATGAGTGCAACTCCAATAGCATTGAAGAGGCATGGTACCATCCAGGACAAAGCAACCCACTTGATTGGCACCACATCCACAAACATCTACTACCTCCACAATCAACAGCGTGTACCATCTACACGATTCACTGCAGAAATTCATCAATGATTCATAGGAGGTATTTTCTAAACCCATGACCACTACCATCTAGAAGGACAAAAGTAGCAGACAGATGGCAACACCACCATAGAAACATAGAAAGTAGGAGCAGGAGTAAGCCACTTGGCCCTTTGAGCCTGCTCAACATTTGATCCTTAATGCTACTGTATTCAATCCTGCACCACCCATCATTCCCTCATCGTGAATTTAGAAAGTATCCCCTATGAATCCTCGATGAATAGGTAGAGAGATTAGCAATGCTGGGAGCTCACTTAGAATTGCATAATAATAGCTCAAGCTTTAGCAGACTCAATATAAATGGGCAGGCACTTCACTGGTGAGCACATGAAAAAGGAACAACATCCTTTCATGGAATGTAAATGTTCTACTAATAGTACAAGCTTGATGAGATATGATAAGTTGTTCTGATGGGATAATTTGCACAATGCGTAACTAAAATTAAAAATATGAAGTTTGTTATATTTTAGAATTTAACGAATATTGCATTGTGGGGCAAAGTCTTCAATGCAATTTGTTAAATTCTAAAATATAACAAACTTTGTATCTCTTAGAACCAAACTTGTAGGCTTTGTCCCTCTACTCACGAAATGGTGCTGCTTCCAGATAAAAGTGTAAAAGGGATGCTGTCTAATTTAACTGTCAATCATGCATCTTGCTTGAATTTCATTGCCTTGAATCCAATGAAAATCAGGAGATTGGCTTCTTATCCTCTTACCTTGGCACACAACCACAGATATTTTTCTATAGTTAAATGAATGTGAATGGAAATGCAGCTTTTAGAGTGTAGTATTATGGATATTGTTATATGGATAACTCTGTTTTCTATCTGAGCTTCTTTTGTGGTGATTTTACTGTGAAGAATAAACAACACAGCAGAAGGGCATACAGTTCAATGAATCGGTTTGGGCACTTGTATCCTCCTCTCATCTTGCCACATCTAACTTTATCATTCTAATTCTTTATTCCCTTCTCCATGTTAACATCCCCTTAAATTCATCTATGATATTCATGTCAAGCATTCCAAGTGGTTAGTGAGTTCTATGTGTTCATGAGGAATAAATTTCTTCTTAGCTTCTTATTGGATTTCTTAGTGACCCCCTTTCTTATATTGATGGCCTCTAATTATGTTGTTCATTACAGCTTTCTTTCTGTATCTGCTCTATCACAATCTACATAACTTTTAATATCTCAGTCATTTTTAATAGTTTCTATCATGGAAATTGATGGATAAAGTGAAGCAATATTTTGGCTATAATTTTAGGAGCAGTCTCAGTTAAGTCTCCTCCTCACTCTCTTGTATGTCTCTGAACCCTTTTATAACATGGTCATAGAGTCATAGAGATATACAGCATGGAAACATACCCTCCAGTCCAACAAGTCCGTGGCGACCATGTTCCCAAAGTAAACTAGTCCCACCTGACTGCGCTTGGCCCATATCCCTCCAAAGGGTTCCTATTCATGATCTTATCCAAAAGTCTTTTAAATGTTAGAACTGTACCTGCATCCATCACTTCCTCTAGCGGTTTATTCCACACACAGATAACTCTCTGTGTTAAAAAAAGTTGTCTTTCACATCTTTTTAAAATCTTTCTCTTCTCACCTTAAAAATATGCCCCATAGTTTTGAACAACCCCCCCCTCGGGAAAAGACCCTTGCCAGTCACCCTATTTATGCCCCTCATGACTTTATAAACTTCAGTATGGTCACCCCTCAACCTCCCATGCTCTAATGAAAGAAGTCCCAGTTTGTTTTTTTATATCTCAAGCCTTCCATTCCCAGCAACATTCTGGTAAATCTTTTCTGAACCTTCGCCAGTTTAATAACATCCTTCTTATAATGAGGTGACCAGAACTGCACACAGTACTCCAGATGAGGCCTCACTCAAGGCAGAACTGCTTTTAAAGATGGTTTTGAAATAAGGATGAACAGGCATTTGAATCTAAATTCCAGCTTGAGATGAATGTACCTCAGGGCAGAATCACTTTGCATATATACAAATGCAGCTTTATTGTGAAACTATAGAATTTAGGTAGAAGAATTATACTTTGTTTCCTGTGAAATAACTGTGGGCTCAAAAAGAATAAAAATTCAATTATTGCTCTAAATCACTGAAACAATTAATATTGCTAAAGCAGATTTTTCCCGTTCAGATAAAGTAGAACTCCTCGCAAATAATTCTAGTACTGTGGTGAAGTTATTGAACCACTTTTAAAACAAATTGTCAGATACAATGCTCTATTAAAGTAAGGTTATTCTGAGCAGTTCAGCGAATAGGGCTCGAAATGACTGTAGCCATTGTGAACTTGATTTCACTGAAATTGAAGTAAAAATCTCAATAGTAGCAATAGCTATAGAAAAAAACTCTTTCTGATATCTATTACAATCATGCCAATATCAAATGTTATTTTCATTCACATCTTTAGGTATGAGTCTTCAGGCCTGGGAACTGAAAATACTTGAAGGAGTTCTTTTGGGGATTCATAATAGCACAGTCTCAGCTTAATGTATGATTCAACATTAAGTGATGGTTAGTCTTAGCAAGTCATGAGATAAATGTCTGCTGACAGAAGCCTGAGTTGAAGTGATGACACTGTCTTAGTGAAATTCTAGTGACAAGGTTTGTGAAGCTTTGTTGCTGATGTTCTGATGTTTTCAGCTCAAGGCTGTATCTGTCTTTGATTTGGTTTGAATCATATCAATGGCTTCAAAATGTTGGTGTCAGTCTTAGAATCCAGCATTGTCAAAGTTTTGGCTATCAAAATCTTTAAAAGGGTCAATTGATGTATCTGCTTACTTCAAATCCTTTAAATAATTTGGATCCGAGTAATTGCTGGAGGCATGAACTTGTATAATGTGTACTCTTCATGAATGCAGCAAATATATGTTATAAAGGCTGCACAACAGATGTGTGCAAGATTCATCAGGTCTCTAGTTTCAAAGTAATTGAAAGTAAAGTTTCATTATACCTGAGCTCTTCAATGGAGATGTGACAAGAAGAAAATGTTTCAGGAAATGTGGTCCTCCCCATTTGGTTTCCAATGACCTAAACTTGTAAAGAGTTGGATTAGCTTGGATGTGTTCTTGTGAAGGAAATACTTTACAGCACCATGAGCACAGAACATGACAACATTACTTTTAGATTGCCTTTTCAGCACAATGTCTACATTTCTCCCATAACATTCCCAATTTGACTTCTACATGGCACTTACAGCTTGTGATGTGCAATAGGAATATCGTGCAAATATTAAAATGAACTGATATTAATGTGGAAAGTCATGTCATTTGTCTGCAAATGTATTCATACCTTGAGGAGTTGCAATTACTGTCTCCATGTCCCAATGTCTCATTATCCACCATTTTTGCTGTGTAATATGCTGATGGTTTGATAGCCAAAAATGAGAAGTAGACCCAAGCTCCCTAGAGGACACTTATTTTCCAGATAATTTCATGAAATATATGTCCCAGTGTTTTTTCAGATATGTTGAGTAAACAATCAAACTGATTTTTAGCAGCTGAAAAACATTTGTATGGCTGTCCACTGTACGGCTAAGGTGTATGAACAATTCACCAGTTCCTCTTTTCTGAAAGTATTATTACTGTGATCTTTCCACCAGGCTTTATCTCTTATTAATGTAGTTGCTAAAGATAAAATGCATATGTAACATATAAAGTGAAATGTCTTTAGTGTAGATAAAGACACTATAAACTTTTGTCATTCAGTGTCATTTAATGAATGCATCTTGCCAGGCAAATTAACATTATTCTTATGGTTCTTACAAAATGCCTTTTCACCACAACTCCAGCAAAGGATGTGACATCTGTGAACAAGAGGATAAACTAATGCTGAGTTCTTGGGTGTCTGCCAATGCTACGCAATAAAAATCCGGAAGGTGGGTGTGGATTGACCTGTTTGCTAAGAAGAGTTTAATGATTGTTTAGTTGGAGAGGTGAAAGCTACAACTTCTATGCCCAAAGACACTATTGCACAGTGCGTCAATGCATGTTTTAGCTTCATTCCAGGGGTTAGGAAATTAAACTAATTTTCCAATTTAATTTGGAAATTATACTGTATGGCTAAGGTGTATGGACAATGCCACAGTTCCTCTTTTCTGAAAGAATTATTACTGTGATCTTCTTGATTTATTTCCTTTTATTCTATCATTGTTTTGAATTTTAGTCAGAAATATTGTTAAGAAAGTTTGAAATCTAGAGCTGAATCTTACATTTTTCTGGATAAGTGTTGAATATTTTTGAAGGCTTTTCGCCCTAAGTCCTAGCGAGTTTTTGCTGCTCTATTCTGACCAAAATCACTTTGTTAAGTACCTATGCCACCTGTATGGTGACCTTCTCATCTGATTCTAACCTCATGTTAATATGTGCTGTTCCCAGAACAACTCACCACTGCTGAGATACCTCAGAACTGATCAGCATTCTTGGTACCAATGCCATGTTTAAGAGGCTGCTGTGCAACTGGACAAGCACTGTCAGTCTGGGACTGGCTTCCATGGTTCCTGACATTAGGCATTGACTTCGCAGACGAGATGAATGCCATTGGCATGCTTTGAGAGTGAGGCAGGACCAGTCTTCTCCCCCAGGACCAGCAGAAGAGGGTGTCAAACCAGACCATTCCAGCCTGGTCCACAATTACCACTCAGGTCAGTTCATCGTCAGCTGGTTGGAGAGATGTGCAGCAATGTAGGGAGAAGGTCAATGACCTTCTCCACTCTCTCAATGTACCTTTCACTCTCACACTCTCTTTCTGCTACTGCACCCTCCTCCCATCAAAACTCATGCTCTATCACTCGAAATAATACCTGCAAAATCTTCCCTGACTCGCTATCACCCGTCTCAATGCCCGATACCACTAATCCTGCATGCTCTTGTGCTGCCTACTCACTAGCTCAGGGCACCTCTGCATGTGCTCCAAAAGCAACAGTCGTGCCACCCTGTAATACACACCTGTCTGTACTCCAGGAGGAAAGCAGACCGCAGCAGGGCAGAAAGAGTTAACCCAGGTGGTGAGTTGCCTGACATTTGCCCCTTCACCCTTCACATCCTGACCGCCTTGAGTATCTTATTAACGCTGTTCAATTATTGGAGCCTTCCCTTGATTTATTGTGAGAGGACCCCTTGATCGAAGGGAAACTCCATTGACTGAGGACTGCTGACAATCATGACAAGATTCCTGGCTCTGTGTCTGTGCTAAACGACAAAGCAATACATGTGATTCTGTGGGTCTGAGGGGCCTCTGGCTGAGGGGGCAAATGTGAGCCAGGGATGCTGTGAGCATCCAGATAATCTCAGAGTGGGTGTATGCTATGAGCGTAAGGGAAATCACAGACATGAAATCTGGTCAGGTCAATGTGCTGATTGCATGGCCCCTAAACACAGTGCTCTTGTAGCTGCGACAGTGATAGGTACCAGTGCAGCCTGAGAGGCAGCTTTGAAGGACTGAGGCATCCTGCAAGTGGATTGGAGAAGTGCCATGAAGTTCACATGTCGGCTGTCTGTGGACAGGGGCAAGTGGAGCTATTGCCCATGGACAATGCCCTGAGATCTTCTTGCCCTATGTCTCACGTAGAGAGCTCTCATAGCCAGCATTGAGTTGAAGTTGCTAGGGGCCTGCGCTGACTTCCACATCAAGAATTCCCAATGGTTAACTTGCTCAGCACGGTTAGTAAGTTAGGAAGCTAAACGTTAATAAGGTGAGTTGTGGTGTTAATAAATGTGTTCAACAAGCTATGATCCCGCTTCATTGGCAACTTAATATTGCTAAGTGAGGAGCTTGCTTCACCACTCAACAAAACCATAAAAGATGCTGCGAGTTGCTCCCAATATGAAGATAGGGGTCGCTGGACTCACCCAATTCTGTCACAAATCCTGCCATAGCCTTAGTCTCTCAGACCCCTATTAGATTCTGCCCTGCATCTTATTATGGATAGTGAGCAATTACAGTGAAACTGTATAAAAGCATTAATCGTATCTGTCCCTTGCATAGTTTTGCATGAACGTTATTGTCTGTAGTTTTGCTTAGGCCTGATGTTGATTTATCATTTCAATACTATTTGGTTAGCCGATTTCTTTCATCTCCAAAATATAAAAGGTTTGTATTTTAACAAAGCTTCTATGCATGAATCACCTTTATTAATCCTGAAGGTAAAGGATGGGATATCCTGGAAATGCTGCTAAATGAATGGCTGTATTGTGCAGTGTGCAGTCAGGTCGAGCTTTTAGCATTGACATTCAGAAAGAAACCTTTGACCTAAATTGAAACTGGCAAGTGCACAATTGCTAATTTATTCCCCAAAGCACCTGTTTCATTTGTTGTAAAATGCTTATCATTCTGCAAAGAATACCAATGCCTTTCTGTTTCCATGCAATGTGGCTTAATTCAGTTTCTACTACAATATGCCTTCCCTATTTCAATTGTTGTAATTGCTAGCTGTCAATCAAAATTGTCAGCAACAATAGTGCATCAAGAAATTATGTATAGGTAATAGACAGCAATAGCAGTATACATTTAAAAGCTGAATTTATATCCCTAAAGATTCAGACTCAAAATGCACTGCAAATACAGGGAGACATGTACTCTGATGACATTTCTTGAACAAAAACCCTTCAATCTTCCCTCTGATATTGTCTGAAGCAGTGAGTTGTGAGTTTATCATAAATAGCTGATGAAAACCTCCAAGGTGGATTTAAATTGAGAATTTTGCAGGCAGCTTATCTATCAGGCTGGGAATTTAGTACAGTCTTTTTTCAGCTCCTTCTTACAGGCATGATGCCAACAGATTTTCAGTGTCATTAACAAAGCTATAGTCACCAGGAGAGTGGCTCCAATGCTGCTTATTTCTGTTTTGGAAACAAAAATAGAAAAGGTAACACTTTCAAATCATTGAAAGAAAAAGGGGCCTATCCCAGTGCTGAAGCTTTTAATAAAGTCTTTAAATTATAAGTTGAAAAGCCAAGGCTTGTAGAATTGACTGAAAACGAAGCCAATCTTAGGTATTCATTTGTCTCATTGTACTGTGCCTGATCTTTGAAAGAGCTAGCCATTTAATCCCACTGACTTGAACTTTTTCCTTTTTTTCCACTTTTCAAATACTTCCTTTTTAAAAGTTTCTGCTGTCTTCACTGTGACGACATTCTGGAGTAGATGTTTGACTTGCTGACCAGCTAGCATTGTAAAATTAGCATTGAAGGACTGCCATCCAATAAAATGAAAATTAAAATGGATATTTTCAATATTTGGTAGCCTATTCCAAATGCAAGTTCCATGCTGTGCTGGAAATTGATAATCAGTACTTCCAAGTCCTTATAATCCTCTGCATTAAATTAATCTCTCATCATTCTTATGATTTGTACCAGTTTTAGGTTAACTTTGGTTTTTGTTGTGGTAATCAAGCAAAAGCAACATTGCAATTATACTGCCTACCTGATCACAGCTAGTAACAGCTGCACTAATTTGAGTGCTAGATTGTGACAGTAAGCACCTATATTATTTTCTTCCTCTATAGCTTCTGGTCTCCCATTATTGAAAGAAAATTCTGTTTTGTCCTTATTGGATTCAAAGTAGACGATCACAATTCTTACTTGTACAGTTGTACAGTTTGGTCATGACTTCCCCTGACTTGTAGGAGGGGAGTTGGTCAATAAAGAATAAAAGGTCATGATGTCCAGAGTGAAGAAAATAAAGTGAGACAATGTTAGCAGATCCTGGTGAGTCCTGATTGCACATTAGGAAATTTCCTCTATTGGTTCTGACCATTACACATTTCCTATTTTATTATACTTCTTTTGAACGGGTATGCATTAAATCAATGGCAAATGCTTTTAAGTTATATGTTAATTAAAGGTCAATGGGAGAAAATGATATACATTTTTAACCACACCCAAAGTTTTCAGTCACAAAGAATTAGATGAGTTAAAAAAAGGTTAAATCTCACCGGATGAGGGTTATGGCAAGAAATCTGGGAGAAACAGATGAAAAGTGTAGTAATTATTGTCATAGGGAGCAACGAGCTGAATTTTGACCTAAGCACTTCACATTGAAATGAGATTCTAGCAGTGGTGAGATGTCTATTAACAGGGATTATTTGTTAACAGTTTTATAAATACTAAATCTTGCCCATTACTATGCAGCTTCCTGTCCTACCATCTGCTGCAAGGAAACTAGATTTTGACACTTCCTGAGATGAAAATCAGGTGGGAAAGGTGGTGAGAGGAGAGTGTAACCTGGTGACCCCAGTTTGCTGCTTGTGCCTCAGGTCTGCCATCTTGAACACCTGGCAACAATGTCGCAGGGCACACTCAAGGGCATCAGACACATACACGCTTCATTCATGCATTTTGGTGTGTGCCACCTGCCAGTCTGTCGGAACCTTCATGCCAGCTCTCCAATCTGCTTGTAGGACACTTCTACTCTTCAATGCTGTACCTCAGGTGCACTGGCAACTAGCATTGTGATGCTGTTGCAAGTATTTTTAGCTGCAAGATTTCGTTAGAGAAGTTAGCGTTGTTTTCCTCAGAACCAAGGAAATTTAGTGGAGCTCTGATAGATGTATACAAAATTATGGTAGACTAAGATGAGGTAGTCAATGAAAAGCTGTTCTCCCGAGCAGAATGTCCAAAGGAACACATTTAAATTTTGAGCAAGCATTACAGGGCAAGTATGAGGGAATGCTTAATTTATTTAGTAAATGGAAATGACCTGGAACTCACTGCCTATCAGGGTCGTGAACATGGAACTGCTGAATGATTTCAAAAGGAAAGTGGCTGGGGAGATGATGGTATTGTGGTAATATCACTGGACTAATAATCCAGACGCCTAGACAGATGTTTGGGAATGTGGGTTTGAATCCCACTACAGCAGCCGGTTAAAATTTGAATTCAATAAAAGTCTATACTAACGGTGACCATGTAATATGTGTCAATTGTTATAAAAACCCACCTCTATTCACTGACGTCATTTTGGGAAGGAAATCCATCATCCTTACTTGGTCTGGCCTACACGTCACTCCAGTGTTGCTGACTCTTAACTGGATCTGGGCAATTAGGGATAGGCAATAAACGCTGCTCTAGCCAGTAACACGATATGATATGAACAAATTACAAAAAAAGAGTTGTGGAATGGGACTGACAAGATTGCTCTATAGTCCCTCTATGGTAAAAACAATGACTGCAGGTGCTGGAAACCAGATTCTAGATTAGTGGTGCTGGAAGAGCACAGCAGTTCAGGCAGCATCCGAGGAGCAGTAAAATTGATGAAGGGCTTTTGCCCAAAACGTCGATTTTACTGCTCCTCGGAGTATGCCTGAACTGCTGTGCTCTTCCAGCACCACTAATCCAGAGTCCCTCTATGGTGTGCTGCTAAAATAATTAAACATGAATTTCTAATTTGAGTGGAAGGTATTAATTTCCACTTATATTTTGTTGCGTCTAATCCTATTCTGAACAGTAAATAGACAATGATGTACTTGCGGGCAGATTCTGTTTTCTTTTCCTTGTTGGTTAAATTGGCGTGGATTTTATGTAATGAAAACTTACCTTAATTGCATTCAATTTTGTTTTGCATAGGTGCTTTTAGAAAGTTAATATTATTACCTTAATTTTATCATCCATATTTTATTATTTTTAAACATGTGTTCACGAAGGGTTAATATGTTACAAGAGTTTCGGCTCTTTATGTTAAAATAAACAAACCATGAGGTAAATTTTACTGATGCAATTAGAATACTTACAGGCATTACCTAAAAGTGCTCTACTTTCTGCTTTACATCTGTCACTGATGCTCATTAAAATTCAGATAAAACATGACTGCGGCTGAAGGGTGACTGTCTTTAACTAGTCTTGCCATTGGCTGGATTAGTCATACATCCTACTTGTTGTTTAACTTAAACTTAAAGGAGTGTTCTTACACTTCAGGTGCATTTCAAGCCAGATTCAAATTGTGCCAAGGGCTGGAACTGTTTTTCTGTCAACTTCATTGTATTGCTGTTATATTATCTAAGAGGAAGCAACTATTCTTAAAGACAGATCTCAATTTGATTTATTGTCTTTCATTTTTATCATTGTAACTTTAAAAACTCTGGCCAATTTTCTCCAACAATTCTCTCTCCTTCTGCCACCTCACCTCACAAGCTTACCCAACTGGAATGGTTGGCTTTTCTCCAGGGTGACCAAGAGCCTTGCCAAAATAGTTATTATCAATTTGTGAAATACTATTTGATGGACTATCTGATCTATTTGGTTGTCACAGCAGAGCTCCTATTAAATTTTATTTGATTTGTAAAATATACACACCCACACCCATTTCATACTTTAAAGCTGGACTTATGAAGAGTGAATAAGAAAGGGAAACCTGATTAGATTTTTTTCCTTTTGAAACCCAACGGTATTAAGTCAACCTGTGGAATCTCTGTTGCAGTAGGGATCCATATTAGGTATGGAGTAGAGATTGAAACTAAAATCTTCCTTATCCACATGGCTTGTGAACTCACAGAATCAAAGCTTCTACAGCTGATAGAAAACCACTTCCTTTTTATATCTTATTAAAACACAGCAGATGTGATTATTGGTAGAATAATATCATCATGTTTCTTCTTGGTATAATTCTGTTCAATATTTATTGACATTAGTCGATTATGGTGCCAACTGATCTCATTATTAAGTGAAATAAATTATAAATCAGACTAAAGCAAGTTATTGCAGGTTTTGGGAATCTGAAATAAAAAAAAACAGCGAATTCTGAAAACTTTTAGCTGATCAACAGTTCTAGAGAGGGACCTAAAGTTAATGGTTCAGGCTGATGACAATAATGACGCCACTTGATTGGAAATGGTGCCTCAGATGCTTGTCACATCACTGTGCACAGGAGATGTCTGTGGGGACCAAGATCCAAGCTGGTTGGCTGGGTCAGACAGACTAGGACTCATGTTCTGAATTTGGTACGCCAGTTCATGATATTTTGAGTTGAAATGAACGGAAGTTGAATATTGTGCCCTTTGTTCAGGATGGGATGCTAGATTTTACACTACCCTCTCAGCAGCTTTGAAGCGAGGTATGGATGCCTGTCAGAGGTTTGGAAGTGTAAAGTCTAAAACATGCTATGCCTTCCCCAGACCTGTCTCACATTTTACAGAAGGTAGTGGAGGTGTTAGGTGGCCAGTCTAATGCTGTTCAGTCATTTAGTAACAAATTAATGACCACTTATGGGCCTTATTGTATTGTTTCTGCTGTTTTACTTATGGCAGGAGGTCTGTCAACATAAGCTGCATGGGCTGGTGTGTTGGAAGGTGGCAGCTCCTTGTGCCAATAGAGACAGCCTCCTCCCAATAGAGTCATTCTTCGTTTCTTACCCTCCCAGCCTGCTATCTCAAAAAATGTAGGCCCTCGTGACCCTTCCACTTACCACTTCCAATGACCTTCCAAACGGTCAGCCTCCAGGGGTCATGGTTATCAGTGACTGTTTCCCAGTGATCAGTGTCAATATCCACCGTCTTTGCATTTTGCTTGCTGGTGCCTTTGGAGCAGAGGTATAATTGGCCAGGAGGTCCATGATTCAGTGCCCAGTTCAGATTATAGAAAGTCTTTGGCTATATACCTGTTATCCAAATGATGAACAGGACTGAGCCAATTCAGACACTGTTTGTTTAGCAAAGAGTTTACACTAATGGAATTAGCATTCTCCCCGCTGTCTGAGCTAGTGACCTTGTCCCGCCAAGAGATTTGATCGATACATCTGAGATGGTGAAGGTGAAAACTGATCGAGCATTTCCTGAGCAACTCTCTCCCCAGTAGAGGGATGAGTGAAGGTGCAGGCTTGGGACACTTGTAATTTCGTATCTCAGTCAAGTTACTGATGTTCCACACATTGTTACTCAACTTGGATGAAACAGCAGCTGTGCAGGACTTGATTTTAGTAGATTGCTGGTGACTACAGAACCCAGATATGTGAAGCTTTAATACAGTAACATTAGAATTAGAATCAATTTTTTTTCATGTGTACTGAAGTACAGGGATAGAGAAGTACAGTGAAAAGTGTACAAAGTTTCCACTCCTGGCACCATCGTAGGTAGAAAAGCACATGATTAATGTGCATGATCTAGTCATACTCAGATCTGTTGAGAAACTGGTAATTCCTGTGCCCCTAAGCATTTCTGTGGGAGATTGAGGAATATGATCAGAAATTGGTTCTGCACAAGGTAAGTGTGAAGATTTACAAATTCCTCATCAAATGTGATGTCATGCTTGGTAACATATCCACCATTTGAGTCACTTTTACCTTCCCCAATACTGACACATTATTTCTTGAAAATCCATTCAATAAGGATTGGGAATTCTATTTGTGTGACTGATCTTTTATCTTATGTTGACTCAATGAATATAGAAAATGGATTTTCAGGACTATAATTTCACTTTACAACAAATTTTCTTCAGATTGTTGCTTCTTTTTTCTTAGACTGAAATAAAATGTCAGTCTCAATAATGATAGCTATGACACTACTAAGTTGCTGTAAAAAACATCTGGTTCACTTTTTTTAGGAAGGAAATCTGGCTTCCTGCCTTGTACTAGCCTCCATGTGACTCTGGACTCACAGAATCCAAGTGGTTGGCACTTACTTGCCCTCTGAGATGGCCCAGCAAGGTTATATCAAACCATTATAGAAAAGCCATTAAAAAATCATTATTGATATCAGTGCTGGAAATGACAAAGACTCAGCCTGTCTAGAAGACCCTGAAAAGTCCTCCTTAATAACATTTGAAGACATGTGTGAAGATTGTGAGAGATGTCAGACTAGACAAGCCTGACATAGGTATAACCTTGCTATATAAATGCCATCCGAGGAGCAGGAGAATCGACCTTTCAGGCATAAGGTTTATGCCTGAAATGTCAATTCTCCTGTTCCTCGGATGCTGCCTGACCTGCTGTGCTTTTCCAGCACCACATTCTCGACTCTAATCTCCAGCATCTTCAGTCCTCACTTTCTCCTATGTAAATGCCACTCAATGATCATCTCCAACAAGAGAGAATCTAACTATCTTATCTTGACATTCGAAGCCATTGCTATCAAAATCCTGGGTTGCAATTGACCAGAAACTACACTGGACTAATCATAGAAATATTGTGACTCCAAGAACAGGTCAGAACCTAGGAGATCTACAGCAAGTAACTCGCTTCCTGTCTCCTCAAATGACACAAGTCAAGAGTGTGATAGAATGCTTCCCACTTACCTGGATGAGTGTATCCCAAACAACACTCAACACCATCCAGGACAAAGCAGCTGGTTTGATTGGCATGCCATCCACCACCTTCAACATTCATTCCATTCACCGCCAATGCAAAGTGGTAGGTGTGTTATAATCTACAACATGCATGACATTAACTCACCATAGGTGCTTAAACATCAACTTCTAAGACCTCTATTACTAAGAAGTACAAGGGTAGCAATGCGTGGAAACACTACCACCAACAAGTTGTTTTCCCAGGTGCTTAGTATCTTGACTTGACACTAGTTGCTGGGTCAACACTATGAAACTCCCTTCCCAACAGCACTCTGGATGCCTACATCCCAAGGACCGCAGTAATTCAAGAAACTATCTCACCATGATTGTCTCCAGGGCAATTAGGGAATGGCAATTAATGCAGACCTAATCAGTGATGCCCATGTCAAAATTGTCCTAAAGTTTGTCCACATTCAGCAATGCACAAATCATACATCTGACCGAATTCTCCCACAGTCCTGGCTGTTATAGCCCCAACAACACTCAAGGAGATTGACCTCAGCTAAAAGAAAGCAACCCACTTGATTAGCACCTCATCCACAATCTTTAATATTCACTTCCTTCAGCATTAATGCACAGTGAAAGCCAGGTTTATCATCAACAAAATGCATTGAAATAATTCACCAATGCTGCTTTGGCAGCACCTTCCCAAACCCTGATTCTCACTACCTAGAAGGACAAGGGCAGCAGATGTACAGAAACATCGCCACACCTAAATTCCCCTCCAAGCCCCATACCATCCTGTCTTGGACTATGTTATTGGCCCCACACTGTTGCTGACCAAGATTAGGGTCAAGACCTTGGAACTTCTTTCCAAACAGTATTGTTGTGTACTAGATGAACTGTAGAGGTTCAAGAAGCTGGTTTACCAATACCATCTCGAGGGTAAGTAGGAAATACACCTCTGAATGAATGATCTTTCTTAAGAAAACTCAGAAATGTTGGTCTTGTCAGCAATGCTACAGTCAGCAGGAAAAACACCTTGTGAAGGAGCAACTGGAGCTCCCAACTGAAAACTGACTGAAGTTAATGTGATACATGAAATAAGTATTCATGTCAACTTATTCTTTAATATCACCTTATCTTCAAGTATGTGACAAGCTGCTCATGTGGTGTTCAACCATAGTTGTATAAAAATAAATATTTGAAAGGATATTGAAATAAGTTTCAGAAAAGGCATTGATTTGACAGCAGTATTGTGATTCAACTTATTTCAGAGAAAAGGTGTGCAGTGCCCTACCAGTGGATTAAGTATACGTGTCCTTCTGTCAAGGAGTAATTTCTTCCTGAACAGTGAAGTAGTTGCGTAACACAATGCTACACCCTATTATAGAGCTAAAGAATTTTCAATTAAGTTGAAAGGCTCATTTAATACTTGGAATGCTGACTCTCCTTTTTACTTCAAAATGTTATTTTATTATCATAAAATTTGTAGCAAATTCATATTTTCTACATTATCATTATCATTAATTCTTATTTTCTGTCCCATAAATGAAACAATAAGCAATGCCTGAACCAAGGAACATAGGAAGGATTTTACACCTCTTTAAACATAAAGTTATGTAAATAATGTAATTTTATCCACTAAAATACTATATAAATTATTGCATAATATAAATAGCATTTTTCCCTAGATATTAATATTAAGCCTACACATTAGGAGCTTTGCATGACTGTGAGGAATTCAAAATGCAACTGAAATATATTTATTTGATCCTTGGTGGTGGCAGTGCCCCAAGCGGGGCCCTCTAGCAGTGCTAGGCCCGGAGCCTGGACACATGATGATGTCAGCGAGGCAGTGTAGCAGCAGAGCTGGGGTTTCCTGGGCATTGATGTGGTCACTGCTGTTTCTGGGCTGGGCTTCCTTGAGGACAGAACACCTTGCAGAGGCCCTGAAGCCATGCTTGAGACCCCAATTTGAGCTCTTCTACAGCAATTTCTTTTTATCCTTATTGTTGCTCAAAATGGCACCAGATTGTGGCGACAAAACACTTTTCACTGTATCTTTACAATATATGTGACAACAAATGAATCATAAGTAATTCTAAAACATGATGTCCACATTATGAGTGGAGAAAATGATTTTAGGCACTGGATTAGACACATTTTGGAACATATAATAATTTTATTTTTCATGACCAATGAGCTCTATTTAAATATTATCTTACACAGCTTTAGGAAAGTCGTACAATTTGCAAGCATTGAAGTTACGTTCAGAAATCTGGACAAGTTGATTTGTTGGAATGTCAACATCAGTGAAAGGCTGAGCACACCTATGAAAATACATCAAGCATAAGTCATTTCTTTCTGAAAATTTGTGATAAATGCAATGAGCTACCAAATTTCCTTCTACCTATTTTTATACCCAGTCTGGAATTCCCACTGCTGATTCCCTTGCATGGTCTTTGCTGAAAAATAGTAAGTAGCAAAACCACTCATAGCCAAAGAACTAAACCTCAATGGACTACCTTAGAAAAGAGGCTGATAACTGGACACCCAAAGCATATTCGATACCTGAGAAGATAAACCTGAAAATCTCGGCTGGGAAGCAGAGTTAAGATTTATCAGTTTTTAAACAACTTACTCAATAAAAAACTTAATATCAAACAGGTTGAGAGAATTCCTCAGAAATGAATTAAGCCTCAGACTTGCAATAAATTGATTGAAAAGAAATTAAAACGAAGGTCAAATGTTGGAATTCAAAGCTTTAGAGGCTTGATTTTTTTTAAAAAACTTGCTTTGATGGTTTAGGTGTGAGGCAGGAATTTTGTTCAATAACTGAGATGTTTTATCAATTTTAATCATTAACAAAAGTTTCAGAGATAAAGAGCAAACCACAAATTTGATCACATGAAATCAAATTTGGCCCCAAAATGCCTCAGACAGAAACAATCATTGAGATTGTTATGATGTCATACATTATGTCATGATAGCCATCTTTGAAGATCATTGAATCTAATTAGTTGATGCCATTTTGAGAAATGTTCTACTCACTGAATTGTCACAAATCTTTCAGCCCACATGGAAAAGGAATATCTTTATTTATCCCTATGAAGGCATCACATCAGTAAAGGAAGCTGAGCATTACTTTGAAAACACCATTTAGAAGCAGAAAGTTTAACACCAACAACAGCCTTTTTCACATCAAAAGTTCAACAAACATAAAATATTAAGAATGTAATGAACTAACATAATTATTGTAGTACAAAGAGATCCAAATGTTAACAATCAACATCCAAATCAAGAAAATAATCAATAACTTCAAGTGGGAGGCATCAATGAGCCCATGCAACAAATTTCGCTGTTACTGATCTTTACATCAAACTGTTAGATCCATTTGATAGACCAGCAGGTTGGCAATTGTGGAGTGCACAGTTCCAAAATGTCAAACATATTCAGCATTGGACATCAAATCAAATGCAGAACAGGCTACTATATTGTATCCTGCGTCAAAGGACATCACCCTTTTCTTAAAGAAGTAACACCATCACTTGATTCAGCTGCTAATGTAGAAGAATAAGAAACAACCCAATTCCCCATGCATTCCTTCAGTGGCACTCTTCAGCAAGCACTGCTAATCAGAAACCAGCAGGAAAAATAATAAAGATCAACTTTATCTCAACTGTTGTTGTATCTGTCATAGACTTCCTTGACCCACATATTAACACAGGTAAATTAAGTCAAAGACTTGGGGAGGATGAGGTATCATGAAAAATGAACAGCAAAAATTGTAAAAGAAATAATTTAGGATACGCATTTGAGAAAGTATATAAATGTTAATCAATGTTTCTGACAGTGGTAGGGCAAGCTTGGGGAGGTTCATGTAATGCTTTAGGACCCTGGGTCAATCTTACAGTGATGTTGTGGAGATGATTCTCACTGTGCAGGAGACAGTGAAGACAGAGTTAAAGGAAAAGTAAAGAAAAGAGACGTGCAGAAAAGCAATGTGAAGTAGACTGACTAGCATTGAGTGCTAGAGCTAGGTGATCGTCAGTCAATGATGGAGCCTGGCATATCTCTGATTGCCGTGTGTTATAGCATTTCATTTTAATGTTCAGTAAATAGTGTCGTAAAGAAGATAAAGCCTGAAGACAGTATTTGATTTTGCTTTCTCCTCGCCCAGTCTGTCTCAATCCCAAACTCAGGGATGTGGGCATGAAATCCATAACAAAACAAATTCTCACTTAAAAGAGCTTTTCATCTTAGAAATTTTCAAGCCAAGAGAATTTTGGATACTCCATCGTTGATTATATTTAAGGCTAACTGTATAATAATTTGACTCGCATCTTAGTGCACAAAAAATATGGAATTATAGTTTATCTTTAAAATGCGCTAAAAGCTTTTCTTAGTCTGATTAATGAAACTGAAAATAAGAACTAATGATAATGAGTGTGAGAGCTGCAGCAAATACTCTTCTGTTGTAAATGTGATGGGAGTAAAACAACAGCTTTCAAATGTATAAAGTGTCGTCAGCATTCGAAGTAGTAAATTTTTTTTCAACATAGTTGTAAATCCTTTAGCTCTGTTAGTAACTGGGTGTAGCTTTGAGTTATGCAACTACCTCATTGTTCAGGAAGGCATTACTCCTCTGGCAAAGTACACGTGTACTTACCACATTGGTAAATCAGCACTGGACTTCAGGGAAATAACTTTTTCTTTAATCAGCTGAATCCTGATGCTACTGGAGTTTTTAAAAAAGTTTCTAAATTGATTTCAACATATGATCAGCTATTACTTTTTGCAAGAATGTAGTTATTCACCACATTCATTGCTTGTTTCATTTGTAAGTGCAGTGATATTCAACACACCAAAATTCATTTTACATGTCATACTGACTTCAGTCAATTGCCAACTTCTACATTCCAGCATTTGGTGTCTAACCCCTATTCCTCCTGAAAAGGTGATGTTGAGCCACTTTCTTGAATAGCTGCATTCCAAAGCCGTAAGGGACGGAGTTTCATATTTCATTACAGTGAAAGTGAAGGAGCAATAATATACTTCCATATCAGGATTGTTTGTAACTTGCATAGGGACTTGGAGATGTTGGTGTTCCCATATGTTAGTGCTCTTGTACTTCTCAATGGTAGATGACATGGGTTTACAAGGTTCTGTTGAATAAGCCTTAGTGAGTTACTATGGTGCATCTTGTAGATGGCACACACTGTTGTCCCTGTGCTTTGGTATTCGAGGGTTGTGACTGTTTAAGTTGTCATATGGGCTGCCAATCAAGCGGGATGTTTTGTCATGGATGTTGTTAAGCTTCTTGAGAGTTATTTGAGGTGCACACATTATTCCAAAAAATCTCAAATTATGCCTTGTAAATGGTGGTCAGGCAATGGAAAATAAGAAGGTGGGCATGCAGAATTCCTAGCCTCTTACTTGTTCTTATAGTATTTATATGGCAAGTTCAGTTAAATTTTTTTGAATGATAATCTCTTGGTAGGAAGGAACTTAGCAATGGTAATTTCATGAAATCTTAGAGCGAATGGTTAAATTCTCCTTGTTAGAGATTTTAATTGCCAGATACTTGTGTAGCTCAAGTAAGTGCTATTTGCCACTTATCAGCCCAACGTTGAATGTTGTCCAAGTCTTGCTGTGTATAGACATCGAAGGGTTCGGTATCTGAGGAGTTGTGAATGTTACTAAATACTGAACAATCATGAGCAAACATCCCTACTTCTGACCTGAGGTTGGAAGGATGGTCGTTAATGAAAGAGATAGGCAGGAAGCTGGAAGAACACAGCTAGCCAGGCAGCATCAGGAGGTGGAGAAGTCGTCGTTTTGGGTGTAACTCCTCTCCACCTCCTGATGCTGCCTGACGTGCTGTGTTCTTCCAGCCTCCTGCCTGCCTATTTTGGATTCCAGTATCTGCTTTTTTTTTGTCTCTAGCCATTGATGAAGGCATAGCTCACTATTCTAAGGAACTGCTGCAATTACATCTTGTGCTGAGGTGATGGGCTTTCTATGACCACAAGCATCCTTTGGTCTAAGTGTGACTCTGACCAGTGTAAAAATTTCCTCTGATTTTCCTTAACTTCACTTTTGCTGGGGCTTCTTGATACCACACTCAGTCAACTATTGCCTTGATATCAAGGGTAGTCACTCACCTCACGCATTCTGTTAAGCTCTTTGAAAAAGTCAGGAGCTGAGTGACCATGGTGGAACCCAAACTAAGATTCAATCTGTATAAGGTTCATTCTTGAGTACAAGTACTACAGCCAGAGTGTTGCTAGATTGCATGGACTTTGCCATCTCCTGTGTCTTCATTCATTTATTGCGAACACATGGAGTGAATCAGATTAGTTGAAGACTAGCATCAGTCCTATTTGCATGAATCTGAGGAGAAGATCAAACCAGAATATTTGTTTGGTACTTCTGGCTGAAATTGGTGTAACAGTTTTATGGATTTAAGAGGTGTATTTTGTCCTGGCTTTTCTTTTTTGAAGAAAGGTTGAGACAGAGGTGGTTAGTGGTCTGCTCAAAACCAATAAGGCAAACGAGGCCTTGGGTTTTTTTAAAAGTTGCAACAATAGAAACAGCCTGAATGGGTGGACTGAAGCTCCTACGGAACCAGGATTTTTAGCTTTGGCTTTCTGCAGTTGCTGGGGTCTTAAAGCTGGATGTGGAAGCTCTTTTTCCTCTCTCTGTTATAGCTAAAAGCTGGGGTTCTCTTCCTGCTGCGAGAATTGCATGTGAGACAATCTACTTTACTAAATTTGCCTTTGCAAAGGTTGTGTTTATGAGATGCTACTATATTGCAACAGTTAAGGACTAGTAGTTAATATATATTATTTTTATCGGCATTGTGGTAGAGTTATAGTTCAGCCAATTATTTTCTTTTCTTTTTATTTTGTCTGTACTTTAACTGTAGTGTAAAAATAAAAGATATTTTACTTGAAGTCAACTAGTTTGACCAATCAAATTGCATCTGGAATGCAACGCCTCACACTTACCTTTAAAGTAAGAAAAAGTTAAAGTCTAGACTATCTTCTTAATATATTTTGATGGGGTTTGGTGTGGCCCGTAACAATGGTTTCAATATTGCAGCCTCATTTTTTGCACCATGCAACTTTATAACAAGCCAACAGCTTTATTGTTACTTCTACTGATTTCAACTTCCTATTTCCAGGGACAGTTTGTATGGATGGTCCTCCCGCCACACCCCTCAAATCACATTGAATGATGCCATGTGACATTTGTGATATCATTATACCTTGTTCAAATAATACAAAAGATAGGCATGTTCATAAGTCAGAAACCTGTCCATCTTTTGTTTCAGACCACTTAAGAATCAATTAAAGCAACTGATGTGTTAATGACCTGATAAAGGTTTATAAAATCATGAGGGGGGGGGGGGGGGGGCATGGATAGAGTAAACAGACAAGGTCTTTTTCATGGGTTAATGGAGTCCAGCATTAGAGGGCATAGGTTTAAGGTGAGAGAGAAAAATCTAAAAGGGACCTAAGGGGCAACTTTTACATGCAAAGGCTGGTGCGTGTATGGAATGATCTGCCAGAGGAAGTGGTGGAGGCTGGTACAATTACAACATTTAAAAGACATCTGGATGGGTATATGTATAGGAAGAGTTTAGAGGGATATAGGACAAGTGCTGGCAAATGGGACTAGCTTGATTCAGGATAGCTGATTAATGGTGAACATACATGGTTAGAGACAAAATAACTGCAGTTGCTGGAATCCAAAATTGACAGGCAGGAGGCTGGAAGATATCAGCAAGCCAGGCAGCATCAGGAGGTGGAGAAGTTGACATTTTGGCTGTAACCCTTTTTCAGGACTCGGGGTGGGTGTGGGGAAAGCTGCTGATAAAGAGCGTGGTGGGGGCAGGGTGGTGAAGTAGAGAGAGGTGAAGACAGGTAGAGGCTACGACCTGTGTGGTCAATGGGAGGAATGAATCTGGATGATGGGAGGGAGCAATGGAAGGGAGGGGGAGGGGCTGGAAAGGGAGTCGGGGATGGGAAGGGAGGTTATTTGAAATTGGCTGTACGCTGCCTAGGCGGAAGATGAAGGGGGTTGCTCCTCCAGTTTGCACTGTTGTTCATAGTTGCAATGAGGGAGGCCAAGAATGGTCATGTCGGTAAGGGAATGGTTGGGAGAATTGAAATGGGTGCTGACTGGGAGGTCCAAGATGCTCAGGCAAACCGTTCCCTAAGTTTACGTTTGGTCTCCCTGATGTCGAGAAGACCACATTGGGAGTACCTGATGCAGTAAACTAGGTTGGAAGAGAGGCAGGTGAACCTTTGTCTCACCTGGAAGGACTGTTTGAGGTCCTGGATGGAGGTGAGAGGGGTGGTGAAGTTGCAGGTTTTGCATCTTTTCCGGTTGTGGGGGAAGGTACCTGGGGGTTCGGGAGGTGGGAAGGATTGGTGGTGTTGGTTGGTGGGGATAGTGGCACAAACCAAAGACTGCCGAAGGGAATGGTCCTTGTGGAAGGGTAAATGCAGGTGAGAATCAAGGCAAAGTGCTGGTAACTGTTGCAGGGTAAGTTAGAAGCCCCACAAACGCATAGGAGAGTGAGGATTGATGAGGCTGCTGTTGGGAATGCAGGTGAGTTTAGTAAGAAAGTTCCTGATGGAGCTTATGCCATTATTTGGTTCTGTGACAGTTAATTGGTAAACTCTCAGAGGCTCAGGGGTTACAAGGGCATCAGTCAAGCTGGGCTCTTCGCATGGCAGGCTGCTACAGATAAACCCTGAGGGTATCATTGGCAAAATCTACTCAGGTGGAACTTTTGTATTAGATTAGATTCTCTACAATGTGGAAACAGACCCTTCGGCCCAACTAGTCCACACTGACCCTCCAAAGAGTAATCCACCCAGACGCATTTCCCTCTGACTAATGCATCTAACTCTACGGGCAATTTAGCATGGCCAATTTACCTGACCTGCACATCTTTGGACTGTGGGAGGAAACCGGAGCACCCGGAAGAAACCCACGCAGACACGGGGAGAACGTGCAAACTCCACACAGACAGTCACCAGAGGCTGGAATTGAACCCGGGGCCCTGGCGCTGTGAGGCAACAGTGCTAACCACTGAGCCACCGTGCCACCCCAGAGGATGAGGGAATGAGCAAGAGGAAGAGGAGGGCTGCAGGCAAGAAGCACAGCTACCAACTGCATCAACATGTCTGTCAGTAAGGTACTGAAAGGGCTAATGACTATCGAGGAGAAGATGGATGAGGATGCCAACAGAGTTTATAGACATTGACCCAATTACTTAAAAATGACACATGCCACAAAGGAGTCAGTAACATGTATATCTGCCATACTGTCCAGGGAGATCATCATCAATCTGCTTTGGAGGCCACCCAATGCTTGTAGCATTGAAAATGACAAATGCCCTGAATTTTTATACTTCAGGCTTCCTTCAATGGACAGTCAGGGATCTATGTGGAATTTCTTAATGTTTTCCTTATCATTGTCAACAAACTTGTTTGGATGCTTTGTTGAAGAGTGTGGCGATATTCTCAATTTCACTGCTGACACAGAGAAGTACATAGGATGAGTGAGAGGCTTTGGGATAATTGCAAATTTCCCAAAACAAACACAAAGGGGCATTGATAACAACCTTCAAGATTGTTGTCTAACTAGGGGCCTTTTTAAGTTGAAAACATTTTCACTCTCTCAACCTATGGATAGTATGTGATCACTGTCACATATTCCGTAAATGTCCTAGGACTTGCCATGATGCAGAATCCACAGTCTTTCCTAGGTCCTGTATCTGTTGAAACCAGCTGGTAGACTGGCCGGATGGTTGGTGAACAGTGAGGGTTACCTGTTGGAGAAACTGCTCATGATGTTCCTTGGACATCCTTGCTGTCCTATGGAAGACAGATTCAATTCCAGCCTTGCCTTTGCTCATACAACTATATAGAGGACTATAGATCTCCTGAAAATGAGGTTTCTTTCCCTTGACCAATTCAAGGGCACATTGGAGCATATAGTCTTCTCATTATGCTTGGGAGGTGTGCACTATACAATTCAGCTCCATCCTTGGAATTGGAGCATGAAGGAATGGATGAATGAAGTGTGCAACAGTGAACTTGATGACGACTGTGAGAAATGTGAGAATGATATGAGAGAACATGATGGCAAGATAATTCTGGGTATGTGGAGGGCAAAGGACACTCTGAACCTAAGCTGTTTCTAAAGAGGGGACACAGGCGTCTCCCAGAATAGAATTGACTTATTGTCTTTGCTTGGTCCTGGAGCTGATCCATCGAACATATTCTGAGGGTTTGCCTCTGCATACATTTTATGCAGAGGCCTTTCTTTTTAGCAGGGAGCTGTCATTGTTTTCTGGTCCTTATCTGAACAAGAAGGTTTACATTCCACTCATACTATCAAACAATAGTGCAAGAGAGCAACTTAGTGAAGAGCAATTGACCATCACACTCATGTCACCCATTTACCCAACACCCATGATGGAGTTATGTATGGACAGAACTTTTTATATAAGTTTTTTTGAGTGCTGTAGTACTGCCTCATTGCTATGAGCTCTTTTGGTGACAGGCTGCTGATGGATGTCCCTTTGACCAGATCGGTCAGTTGTCATCGGAGACCGTGAGGGTCAATGTCACATTCGTTCACACTTTCTGGGTCATTTCGGGACATCTCCTCTTGCTATCCTGTAGGAGTAGATCCTCCTGCATTTTGCTAACAGCTTGAAACAAGGTTTGTAGTAAGGAGGCCGTTAACAAATGGTAGGGGTATCTGCGCATGCTCCCCTGCCATTATTGAGTGATGATGACTGCAGTGGACATATTGTGATCTCTTGAGCCCCTCCATGTGTATCTCCATGAAGCAGAAGTAATTTTATGGGACAGAATAAATCAGCACTTGGAAAAGTAGGATGAATTAGGGATAGTCAGCATGGATATGTTAAAGAAAAGTCACACTTGATAAATTTGATTGAACCCTTTGATGAAGTAATGCATTTGATCTATATATGGCTTTAGGAAAGGTTTTGATCAGGTCCCTTATGGTAGACTGGTTAGGAAAGTAACAGCCTGTGGGATTTAAGGCAAAGTGGCACATTAGATCCAAAATTGGTTGTGAGGCAGCAAGTAGAGGGTAATGGTTGCGGGATGTTGCTTTGATTGGAAGTCTGTTTCCAGTAGAGTTCTGCAGACCCTTGGGTGTTGAGGCAGTAACCAAACTCTATAGCAGTGCAATCCACTCAAAAACCAGCACAGGTCAAAAATTCTGATATGGGTTCAGTAAACAACAGACTCACAGGTGTATTCTCACACGAAGAAGTACCTTTAAGAACATGAACATTTCTGAGATGATTGCCATCTCATTGCCACCTTGAATGGTCCATCTGGGCAATCCAAGCAGAAAAATCTAAATCTCCCGAGGTGGCACTACATAAGTGCCTGGGATAATTCATGGGATGATGGGATGTGTTTTGACACAGGATAGTTATAGTGATAGTAACAATTAAAGAAGAGCATAATGCAGGGTTAGGATGGTAGTAAGCACACATTTTTTGGTAATTTGGAAGACTTTATTATTTTTAAGTAGGGTGGCTTCCTGTTATCCTTGTTACATGGTGATTAATGTTTTTAACCATCACTTTACAAAGTGGACATTAGAGATATTGTACGATAAATGGAGCCTTTATTGCCATACAGTGGCATCAATGACACTGTACACTTGTGGGAATCTAGTTACTGCAAAGAAATTGATATCTCTGACTTACTGTCTCACTCATGGAACAATGTGTCTAGATGGGGGAGCATTTGAAAGAATCTTGTTTGCTCTGAACTGACATTTTAATTAGTGTATTCAAAGACAACCCCCATATTCATTACCATTCTGATCATTGGACTGTCTATTAAGTTAGTACCATCTTCCCTTTCAGGGCATTTTTGTATATGAGAAGAAGAAGAAGTGAAAGTAACTCACTGAGCATGTGCTGTTGTTGTCAAGGCCTGGCAGAGAATCTGCCTCATTTCAGCTAAGGTTCCTGCAGTAGACTGACAGCAGCTCTATATGGGCAAATATCCAGCCATAATTCCAAGAGATTTTTCATCCTTTTTTCTGACATTACTTTTAAAAATGAAGCAGCAAGGATAATTTCCATCAGATAAGAATTTTTTAAAAATAGACATTTCAAAAAACCATTTTTTTCATTGATTATTCTAACTGGAATTTTTAGGCAATCTAACTAAATTATGGAGTGTCATATACTAAAATCATAATGCAAACATTTAAATTTATTAGAAATCAGCTCCATGCTTTTTGAACATGTTCATCCAGGAGAATTAGAACAATTGAAAAGATAGTTGGTTTACTGACAGCAGTTTGTGCCGAATGATGTTTTTTCACCAAGTGTAAGATCTGGGTTTTAGAAGGGTTTTCACAGAGATGTCCAGCAAGTTTGCTCATGGCGTCTTACCAAGCTTGTCTCATTAACCAGATCACCCCTATGGCATCCCTTCCATCTACTTTCAGCCCCATCTTACCATGTGCGATTCCTGAGTCATCTTGCCATTCCCAGTTTGGAATTAATTGGTGTCCTTTGAGACAACCCCACCTTTAAAAGACGTGTCACCCGGAAAAGCAGTGTCAATCAGGAATTATCCTGCGCAGTTTCTGACATTTGCCTGGCTCTCTCATTTTGGGGAAAAAGCTGCCCACAATAAGGCAGAAAGATTCAAGACAGATAGTGGGCTGCCTGGCATGCGGCACCTCACATTTCATGTGGACAGCAGACTCTGTCTATTCCGAATTTCTGAATGACTGATCCAAGCCTGGTATCAGATGTTGCCCTTGACTTGCTGGGCTGGTGCTCCCTGGGTGAAGGCTATCCGCTTGACTTGACTGAGGCCTGATGACAACCATGACAACTTTCCTTCTCTTGCATCTTTGCTAAACAAGGCAGAAACTAATATGAGCCTGGGAGCTCTGGCTGAGGGGGAGAAGTACAAAAAAAAAGGCAAAGCAATGCAAGACCGAGATGTTGCAACCATCAAGGTGGCCTCAGAGCAAGCCAGTGCTATGTTAGTGAGCAAACAGCCCAGAGCCTCAGATTGGTCCAGTCCTTAAGCTGCATTCACATCCATGAGCACACAGTATCTATGCTGCACTATTACAATGATAGCTGCTGGTGCAACATTGAAGTGGAGAGGTGTAGTCTAAGTGGATTGGAGATGCACCATGATGGTGGTTAAAGATTGGCGTATATCAAATGCCAATGTCTGTAGATTTTGGGATCATGCAGCTGCTATCCAAAGAATATGCCCTGAGATGTTGGTGCTCACATCCAACATTGGGATCCTTCAGGGCAAGCAGTGAACTGAAGTTGCCAGATGCTCACTCTGATTTCTATGGCAAGAATTGACATCAAGTTTGCTGGGAGAGTTTAGGAAGATGGGACGCTGAGATAGGAGGTAGGTTGGGTAATGATTCTCCCTTAATTTGAACCTTTCCACTGCTTAGTGAAATACCTGCCTTGCCAGTAAACAAAAGCACAACTGAGCTTTTGGGCTGAGATGCTCTTGGCATGGAGTTAGGTCTTGTTGGACATCTTATCCAATTCTGTCCTAAATCTTGTCCTATTCGACATTGCTTAGACTCCTATAAAATTCTACCTTATAAAATAACATTGTTGGAAAATAGTAATTCTGTAACTGGAAGTGGAATAATATTATTGTCTTATTGCATATTAGATATGGAGAAATAATTAAATATAGAGATAATATGATAATTTAAAGATGTTTAGTAATTCACCATGCTAGTCAATATTGATTAAATCAAGAAAAAAACCTTAAGAATGCTCAAAGTTCAAACATTTCTTGCATCTTGAGTTTGGACTGTCAAGGAAGCTCTGATTAAGTAATCAAATGGAAACAAAAAATATCAAAGAGATAACAGCTCAGTGCCACTCTCTTCTGTTAAAAATACAAGTAGCTTTGCTATCCTTCCTTATAGCTCTGCTGGTAACAAACGTTTCGCTCTGTTCATGCTGTTAATCACTGGAGAAACAAAAAAACACAATAGCAATGTTGAATGATATCTGCGCACTCAATTCAGTTCAAACATCTTAGAATAAGAAATTAAAGATTTTTCTTGAACCATAAAAAATGTTATTTTGTTGTGGTTCTGTTCGCCGAGCTGGGAATTTGTGTTGCAGACGTTTCGTCCCCTGTCTAGGTGACATCCTCAGTGCTTTGGAGCCTCCTGTGAAGCGCTTCTGTGATCTTTCCTCTGGCATTTATAGTGGTTTGTCTCTGCCGCTTCCGGTTGTCAGTTCCAGCTGTCCGCTGCAGTGGCCGGCATATTGGGTTCAGGTTGATGTGTTTGTTGATAGAATCTGTGGATGAGTGCCATGCCTCTAGGAATTCCCTGGCTGTTCTCTGTTTGGCTTGTCCTATAATAGTAGTGTTGTCCCAGTCAAACTCATGTTGCTTGTCATCTGCGTGTGTGGCTACTAAGGATAGCTGGTCGTGTCGTTTCGTGGTTAGTTGGTGTTCATGGATACGGATCGTTAGCTGTCTTCCTGTTTGTCCTATGTAGTGTTTTGTGCAGTCCTTGCATGGGATTTTGTACACTACGTTGGTTTTGTTCATGCTGGGTATTAGGTCCTTTGTTCTGGTGAGTTGTTGTCTGAGAGTGGCTGATGGTTTGTGTGCTGTTATGAGTCCTAGTGGTCGTAGTAGTCTGGCTGTCAGTTCAGAAATGTTCTTGATGTATGGTAACATGGCTAGTCCTTTGGGTTGTGGCACGTCCTCATTCCATTGTCTTTCCCTTAGGCATCTGTTGATGAAATTGCAGGGGTAACCATTTTTGGCGAATACATTGTAGAAGTGTTCTTCTTCCTCTTTTTGCAGTTCTGGTGTGCTGCAGTGTGTTGTGGCTCTTTTGAACGGTGTCTTGATGCAAATTCTTTTGTGTGTGTTGGGGTGATTGCTTTCATAGTTCAAGACTTGGTCTGTGTGTGTGGCTTTCCAGGATATCTTTGTAGTGAATTCTCCCTTCGGTGTTCTCTGTACCATCACGTCTAGGAATGGGAGGTGGTTGTCCTTTTCTTCCTCTCTTGTGAATCGGATTCCACAGATTCTATCAACAAACACATCGACCTGGACCCAATATATCGGCCACTGCAGCGGACAGCTGGAACTGACAACCGGAAGCAGCAGAACAAACCACTATAAATGCCAGAGGAAAGATCACAGAAGCGCTTCACAGGAGGCTCCCAAGCGCTGAGGATGTCACTTAGACAGGGGACGAAACGTCTGCAACACAAATTCCCAGCTCGGCGAACAGAACCACAACAACGAGCACCCAAGCTACAAATCTTCTCACAAACTTTGAAATGTTATTTTTGTATGACTTCTCAATTCCATATTTTTGGTATTGTGGTAATCTATTCTATGTAATGCCAAAATATTAGAGCTGAAATGACCATTTTGTAATCTTTATAGAACATTTTTCTTGTTAAGTGTTTCCCATTATCATAAGAAATAAATTAATTTTTTTGAGTGTTGCTGAAAAAAAGATGCATTTTGTGAAAGTCTTTACTTTTTCTCCCATCAGGACAGTTTTAATACAGCATGCAAGGAGAGTGTCGAATGATTCGCAAGTGGACTCTGATTGGTAGAAGTGCTGCCATCAAAATTGCAACAAGTAATGCTGATTGACAGTTAACTGCCAGTCTGTATAAATGTAAAATCTGGCAGGTTGACTTTGATTGTTCAGGGTATTGTGAGGAGAAATGAACCAATATATGGCTGTCACCTATTTTGTTGAACTGAAGCAGAAGGAGTGTATGTAGATAACTTTCTGCCTTCAATAATAAAACCCTTTGCATTAACATATGTAGCTTCAGTAAGATCATGGCCAGCAGTTTACTTTAGTTCTACATGCTCACCTCAGTTTCCCTCTCCTTGATTTCTCTTGTATCTGAAAAGCTATTGAACTCTAACTTGAATATACACAACGACTGAGACCACACAGCTCTCTAATTGTAGAGAAATCTTAAAAATTTACAAATGTTTTAGAGAAAAAATATTCCTTTCCTTAACTGTAATCCTTGTTCTGAGATTGTGATCATCATTTCTAGGTTAGCTAGTTGGGGGTTGCACCAGTACTAATCTATCAGGCTCTAAATATTTGATGTTCAATGAAATCCCCTCTTGTTTGAGTAAAATCTATGGCAGATATAGTTAGTGTACTTCATGTCTCCTCTTGTAACTAAGTTATTTTGAGATTTCTGTCACTTATTTGAAAACCCAGAACCAATTTGTATCATAATTTCCAAATTATTTTTCACGACAAATTATGGAATATAATTGGTTGATTTTCTTGGGAATGGATTACCTCATTACCCTAACCTATCCCCCCTCGCAAGTTAAAAGTCAGCCACACCTCAATGACACAATATCTGGCTGTCCCACAGCAATAAGCTGTAGTTGGATTTACTTGGATTCGAGTCAGGCTTCTGCTCATTGTGGATAGGGCTTAGAGCTGTGGATCCAATCTGATTGTCTGGCAGCTGTGTAGCTTTATCATGCTCCGTTCTGAAATTGATTCATGGTTGGTTTTCTAGAGTACAAAGAGACTGAAATTTCTCTTCAATCTCAGTTGGCACTCCCACAAATCGTCCCAAGGATGAAGTGAAGATGGGTAAGGGTTTCAAGTCAGATCAGAGATTTTAAGTGGCAGAGAGAGCAGATCCTGGTGATGTGTGAGTTGGAGAATAGGTTGGGATTTCATGTTTGCTAGATAAGGGGGTAAGGTTAAATCTTGGGGAGGATTCCCAGTCAAGTGTACGGGAGAACTCCAACAGGAGTTGGAATTATGTTTTTAAGTGCCAGTTCATTGTCTATGTGAGGTTCTCATTGTCTATGTGTGACATGTTAACCAGCTTCAATGGGAGACACATTGGGCAGGTTGCATGAACTGTGTGCACTGACTCCTGATTTATTTTATGAGTCTCTGTTGTCAAATACCCTTGTGATGAATGGTAGCATTCACCCCAACACAGCGCCAAACTGGCAAAGTATTCTTGAACTGAGACAAGCATATTCAGAAATTATCACCAAAGTGCTTCACACTTACAGGTTTGAATATCTTGTGGTTCATATGTGTAGAGCCGGTTTGAGTACCTCCCTGTGATATCTGCTCTCACAGTCATGGAAGGATCTGCAGCAAAGCAAAATACAGAGCAATGAAACAGACAATCTTCTTAATCGCGGACTGAATTGGGACAGTTTGATTATGTTGCCTATTTTTAGTGCCCCTAAAGCAAGAGATAAGCTTTGGTTAAAAATTTGAACATCAAGAAACAGTTCTGATGAAGTGTCACTCAACCTGAAACGTTAACTCTGATTTCTCTTCACAGATGCTGCCAGATCTGCTGAGCTTTTCTAGCAATTTCTATTTTGATTTCTGATTTACAGCATCCGCAGTTCTTTTGGGGTTTTTTAATAGATATTTTTATTGAAAATTTAACATGTTTTTACAAGTTTACAAAAGAAAACTAAAAAAAGACCCAAGTATAAACATTGATATACAGTAAAATCTTAAATAAATGATAACCAAAATCTATCAAACAAGAAAACAGAAATAACAAGAGAAAAAAAACAAAACTCAACTAACTACTCATCTAACGTACAACAAACCAGAGTGTATGATTAAAATTCTTACATTATTCATGAGAAAAAAAACCCAACGGATAACACATAAATTGAGCAGTGATATACACAGATCACAACAAAACCCGTTTTCATGCGGGATTCCTCTCCCAGGGGGATCTGGACCAGCCAGGTTCACCCTCTCAATTAAATAAAGGCCCTTGCAGGATGACCGAGATATCTGCATTTGTGTAATTCAAGAAGGGCAATATTTTATGGAATAATTTGTTTTTTCTCCTGGTGCACCATATTTGTAAGGAAGTCCGGGGGAGTATATTCCATAATTATTCTGTGCCAACTCGAAAGTCCATGAGGGCCCTCAGCCACCCAGTTTACCAAAATGTTTTTCCCTGCACAGAAAGAGAGAACGGAAAATAATCTCTTCCCCCGTCATAATTTCCAGTGTTCTTTATCCAATAAATGTGTCTCCTATAGGAGAGCTATATCGATCCTCTCTTTCTTGAGGTTTGATAATATTCTCCTCCTTTTGATAGGTGAATTACTCCCCATGACATTCCAGGTGCACCATTTAATCGACCGATCATCCATAATCACTAGGCAAGTCCGAGACTTCCCGGGAGAAGAAACCCTTATCCAAAACATCCCGAGCATAGAGCATATAAAATTCACAAAAATTAAAGCTCTTTAATACATTCAGATCAATATAAAAAAAACTATTTCTAAATAATAAGAAAAGTATAAAACATATTTAAACGGAGATCTTCCCCCTTATTCCCAAGGGGCATCACTTCCTTTTCAAAAAACCCATCACAACCTCTCCCAACCAGTGCCCCACCCTTGACCCAGGCACCCCATGGTAGGATAAAGAAAATTCAAGTATACTACTGAGCTAGAACTAACAGTGAGTACCCTATCCCCACCCCCACCCACACCTACACCTGGATATATTTGGTAATGTTAATACCATATATGAACATATATGACTATAAAATTACAGTCTCAGCAAATAATAATTAAATATAGTAATACAAAATAACAGGGGAAAACAACCCTGCTCCCAAGGACAAAGATAAAATAGGATAAGGAAGCCATCTTCCCCCCCATCTACATTAACTAGACCCCCTGGCCTATATATAAAAAAAGGGGAAAGAAAATCGCTAAGTAAAGAATAAATAAATAAACCCTTCTTCCCACCCCCAGGAGATAATGTTAAATAGTAAGGTAATAAAAGGAAAAAAAAGGGGGGTAAACCAGGGTAGGGGTAGGGCAAAACAACATCAATTAACACTTGTAATTTATCTAAGAGAGTCCAAAAGTTCTTTGGCCTTCTCTGGTGATCCGAAGTTATACACGGACCCTTCATGGCTGAGGAGTAGCATAGCTGGGTAGCACAAGGAGTATTGAATGTTTAAATCCCTTTAACACTTCTTCGCTTCATCAAACGCCTTCCTCTTTCGGACCAGGGCTGGGGAAAAGTCCTGAAATAACATAATCTTGGATCCTTTATAAGTCATGGCTTGGGGATCTTTTCCAAGATATCTGGAGGCTTCCAAGAGCATCTGCCTCACCTTATAGCTCTGCAGCCAGAACAGGACCGGGTGGGGGCGCTAGTTCAAGCTGGGCCCGCGTATTGCAACCCGGTAAGCCCATTCCACCCTTACCTGGCCTGATCCAGCCTCCAGATTTAAAAGCTGTGGAAGCCACTGTTCAAGGAACCTTATAAGCTGGCCTTCTTCTTCCCATTCGGGAAGGCCCAGCAAACGATTCTCGAGGTCATCAATGTGATTCTCTAAGGTCCGGACTTGCTGCTCGAGAGTCTGGACCCAATCCATGGCCAATTCTGCAATGGCCTCGGAGGTCGCGGCCTTTAGCTCCGCCCCTCCGACTCGGCATTCAATTTCTTCAATGTCTCGGCCGTGCTTTTGTAGCGCAGCCGAGAATGAATTCCATCGACTTTGGGACTCTTCAATGAAAGCATCGATCTTCGCATCGAGTTTAGAGATTATTTCCACGAGGCTCGCCACCGTAGGTAAGTCCCCGGGGCGGCTGTGGATGCCTCTGCTGCAGCTGGAGAGGGTGGGGGAGGGGCTCCTGCTTGCTGAGAGCTGCAGGCTCCTTTCCCTCTAGTCATTTTTACAGGAGACTGAATTGTTTAAATTTAGTACTGAACCACTAATTACATTAAGTAAAAAGTAGTTTAAATGATTTGGTGAGTGTGGTGGAGGAGGGTGGCCCACTTTACCTAGGTCTTGGGAGGAGCACTATAGACTCAGACTTGCTGAGTCGCTGCCATCTTGGATCTCCTTTTTTGATTTTTTTATAAAAATACTGTTGAGTTGAAGAGTCATAGAGTCATACGGCATGGAAACAGACCCTTCAGTCCAACTCGACTATGCTGACAAGTTTTCCAAATCAAATTAATCCCATTTGCCTAAATTTGGCCCATATTCTTCTAAACCTTTCCTATTTATGTATCTATTCAAATATATTTTAAATATTGTAACTGTACTTGCATCTACCACTTCCTCTGGCAGTTCATTCCACATACAAACCACCCTCTGTATGAAAACGTTGCTCTTCAGGTCTCTTTTAATTCTTTCTCCTCTCATCATATAATTATGTCCTCTAGTTGTGAACTTCCCAATGCTAGGGAAAGGACTTTTGCTGTTTACCTTATCTTTACCAATCATGATTTTATAAACTTCCATAAGGTCATCTCCTATGCTCCAGTGAAAAACGTCCCAGCTTATCCATCCTCTCCTTATACCTCAAACCCTGCAGTCCTGGTAAAATCCTTGTAAATAATTTCTGTACCCCCTCCAATTTAATATTACTCATCCTATAACAGGGTGACCAGAACTGTACACAATACTGCAAAGGTCGTCTCACCAATGTCCTATATAACCTCAACATGACACCCTAAACTCAATGGTCTGAGAAATGAAGGCAAGTGTGCCAAATGCCCACAAGTTACTGATGACACAGTAAAGTAATTTAGATTCCAGGACATTGCTCTGTGGAGCTTCTGAATTAATTTCCTGAGCATGAAAATGGTTGTGATTGCTTGAGGCCAAGGATTGAATTGCTGTATGACTAAGGCCTTATACTCCAGAACTACAACAAACAAGTCAGGGGTGTGATGGAATACTCTCCACTTGCCTCCATCGGTGCAGCCCAACAACACTCAACAAGCAAGAAGAAAGCAGCCTGTTTGATGAGCACACACCCACCATCTTCAACAATCACTCCCTTCATCACTTATGCCCAGTAGCAGCAGTGTATATCATCTACAAGATGCACTGCAGTAACATACCAAGATTCATTTTACAGCACCTTCAAAACCTTTGTCCATCACCATCTATCAGGACAAATGCAACAGGTGCACGGGACCACTTCCCCTCCATGCCACATATCATCCTGATTTGGAAATTTGTCATTGTTCATCCAGTTTTGTTGGGTTGAAATTTTAAACAACCTTCCTAACAGCACTATGATTGTCCCTCCACCCAAGGATAGGCATTCTATAAGACAGCTCACCACCTTCTCCAAGTAAATAAGGAATGCAAATGCAAATTAGAGTAACAAATGCTGGCCTAACCAGCAACACGACTATCCCATGTTTGTGCATTTTTAAAAATCTAACTCCATCTCAAGTGAACCTGGTTTGGTGAAGTTAAATTACTGGATCCAAACCAACAATGTGAGGTATTGCCGAAGTACATCCTATTTTTAAAATCCAATTAAGCTGAGAATTGTCCCACCAGCCTACTCTCAATTCAAAGTGACATGTTGGAAGTGACATTTATATTAGTATTATCTAGCACTTCATCATTAAGAATCTGCTCACTGATGCACAATTTAGGTTCTGTCATTATCCCCTTGCTGCAATGTGGGTCAAAGCAATGAAAATGTCATAGCTATGGCTCCTAATGAATGTTGTAATTGGACAATATCTTTGTGAAAATTATAATTTTTGCATTATTTGCTTATAATAATATGTAATCGTATTACCACTCTCTTCCTGTTTTTATTGTTCTTTATGTGTGTCTCTATCTATTACCACTAATTATCACTGATCCTCCTTTTAGATTTCCAATTTGCTAAAACATAAAACTTAGTGGGCATGGTGGTTAGCACTGCTGCCTCACAGCGCCAGAGACCCGAGTTCAATCCCCGCCTCAGGCGACTGACTGTGTGGAGTTTGCACATTCTCCCCGTGTCTGCGTGGGTTTCCTTCGGGTGCTCTGGTTTACTCCCACAATCCAAAGACGTGCAGGTTTAGGTGAATTGATCATGCTAAATTGCCCGTAGTGTTAGGTGTAGGGGAACAGGTCTGGGTGGGTTGCGCTTTGGCGGGTCAGTGTGGACTTGTTGGACTGAAGGGCCTGTTTCCACACTGTAAGTAATCTAATCTAAAACCAGGTTTTCAGGTGAAATTGCAACTGAATTTTTGCATGTTAGGATTTTGCAGATCCTAACATGCAAAAATTCTGTATGTGTTGCTCTAAATTACATGCATGTCAGGAAATTGCTCATTCCTAGCCCATGATGTCTGATCTGTTAACATTAATAGATATAGCATTGCAGTTTGGGAGTGTGCGGCTTCCCGTTATGATCTCTTGACATATGCCAGGTGCAATACATTGGTATTTTAATCCAAATGATGAAAATCTGAATGCAAACTATCCATCACTGAATATACAATGGATTTAAAATACTCTTGGGCATAGAGTCAGCAGCTATGCTGAGTTAATTAGTTAGATGTACAGTTGCTATTTTGATGAAGGGGTTCTTATGGCATCATGGTAGTGTACCTACCTTGGCACCAGGTAGCTCAGGTACAAATCCTACTTTCAGGGGTATTAGAGAATATCTTGCTCCACTGACAGGTACAGCAGATGAATGATACTAAAAATCCTCACTTAACATTTTTTGTATTGTTAAGTTTTATAAAGCATTAAAAAAACTGTTTAAATTTATTCATATTTGATTTTTAGTCCAAATTATATTGATAACACTTCTTGTAAATGTAGTACTGAGAGGGTAAATTGGCATGTCCATAATAGAGTAGTACAGAGTAAGTTAATAAGATGTAAATAAACCTGGATGCAATAGCAAATCTCATTTCACTGGACATGTTGGAAGAAGAGAAGTTCCATTATCAGTGGAGAAGATAGCCAGAAACGTCTGAGCCATGGGTGAATAACCACAGTGAATGTCTTTCTCAAACAGCATGCTTACTGTTGTCAGTAGACTGTCTATGATCTTGCCAAAGAGTAATGGGGGAGAAATGTAGCCTCATTAAGGAAACATGATGCATTTTGCCATTTTGTGGAACCTGTACTGCAATGAAGAGTCAAGATTGCCATATGCTTATGTTTGGAAATGAATGGAGGTATTTGGTAAGTTGTTCTGAAAAAAGGTCACTGGACTCAAAACCTTAATTCTGTTTTCTCTCCACAGATGTTGCCAGACCTGTTGTGTTGCTCCAGCAAATTCTGATTTTGTTTGTTTCAGATCTCCAGTAGCCGCATTTCTTTGTTTTATTATGGTAAAGATGAACTCAGTTTTGATTTATTAGCCAGTTGGCAGATACATTTTTCCAATATGTAAATCAGCACTTGCCCCCAGTTGCAGAGCCATTACAGCACAGAATCAATTGCCCTTGTTATATTTACTTTAATTTCTTTACAGATTATAAATGACAGAAAGTAAAATAAAAACCACATAATGAAACTAGTAAAAAAGCCACGGAATTATATAAATGAAGAATATCGCCAATATTCAATGGGCTGTGATGGGTTAATTCAGCATTAACTGATTAATTTACAATCGTAAACATACCTACAAATATGATGCGTGGTACATATTTGCCATCGGGTGCAAGGTTCTTGTCAGAGGTTTCATGCTTGTTGAAAAAAACACAAGGTTATGAAACACCTCGAATTAACTCTCCATTAATTGAAAAACAAGCAAGATCAGAGCACACACTACCTTGACTTAGATCAAGTGTGCTTTTTACAACCCAGACACACTCCATAAATTAAAAGATTCCCCCAGTAATGCTGGTGGGGGAAATGATAAGAAAAATATAATCCTTTTTTTATTTGCAGGAGGTGGATTAAACAACCGTTGTTTTTTTTTCATTCCACACTTGAGGTGAGTGCTCATCCCTGTATCCCAATATTCATTCTCAAGCATAAGATCTAATATATATCTGTATAACCAAGGAGAAATTCATTAGAATCATGACTTGGGCAAGCATGACAAGATTTAGAATGAGACCCAGTTAGTGTGAGTGTCTGCTGTTTATTTCACTTCACCATGACTATCTCATAGAGCAAATATCTGTGCAGTATCAAATGTGCTCCTCTTCAATTTGTTGATTTCAGAGGTTCTTTATGAGGTGGTCAATCTACTTAAGAATATAACCTGGGAGACTTAAATAAGGAATACTCTGTTATGAAGCATGCAGAGTAATGAAAAATGTCATATGATGAATATTTTTCCTTTTTACAACATATCAATCTCAGTAGATAAATTCATAGTAAGTGTCATTAAGGGTCTGGGGTTAGGGTGGATGTGGGCTTGGGAAAGGATTTTACTCACTCTTTGTAAAACCCTTCGGTTCATAATACACTCTTTGTTCACCCTTGCCATTTCTCAAATGTATTAATGAAGCTTTTTTTCCTATTTACATCATGGGGAATATGTTTCCCATCATTAATTGCCTTTGACTTGGTGAGCCAACTTCTTAACCAATTGTGGTTCATGTGGTGTATGGTATGCAGCTTGCAACACATTATTGATGAGGATGAGCACCTCACCAAGATCTTCCCAATGCCTTCACCTCTTGACTTTAAACAACCACCAAACCATAAACAGCAAACTGTCCAGCCTTTAGGACAACATCGACCACAATGCCTTACAACCTTGTCATGGCAACCATTGCAAGATATGTCAGAGTGTCGACATGGATACTGCGAATAGACATGGGGACACCACCCGCCACATGCGTGGCAGGTACTCATGTGATTCAGCCAACGTTGTCTATCTCATACGCTGCTGGCAAGGTATCTTGGCAAGACTATGCAAATACTACAACAATGGATAAATGGACACTGTGCAACAATCGCCAGACAGAGATATTCCCTCCCAGTCAGAGAATAATTTAGCTGTCAAGGACATTTGGCCTCGGATCTTCAGGTGAACATCCTCCAAGGCTGACTTCAAGGTACACAACAATACAGATTCGCCGAGCAGAGCTGATAGCCAAGTTCAGTGAGGACAGCCTTAACCAGGATCTGAGGTTCATGCCACCCTACAGGTGACACCACTACACTATACACACGCATACCCATGCACTCTTACACATGATCACACTCACACACTCACACAGATCCTCTCTCATACACACGCTCTCTCTCAGACACACGTACACACACACAGCCCACACTCACACTTACGCACCCACCATCTCACAGGAATATATTCTGTCACAGTCGTGCGCACACACGCACGTACACACTCTTTTCCTCTACCTCTTCTCTCTCTCTCACACACACACAGACAGACAGACAGACACACAGACTCTTTCTCTCTCTTTCTCTCTCTATATCACTCTCTATTTCTCTCCTTCACATGCACGCGTACGTACATATAAGTCTATGGGATGAATTTGCATTTTCAGATACATGCACTTTTATTTAAAAAGCACACATTCTATAGACAGTCAGTCCATGTGACATTTTATAAGTTCTTACTTTGGAAATAGAACCAGTTTGACTCAAGGTTGGGATACAAACAGACTCTAACCTCACACCTTTGATGCATTGTCTGAGCTGAGATGTCACTTTTGTTTATAAAATCTGAAGTTATCTCAGGAATGTGACTTGAAAAAGATTCTGTAATTTACATATTAGTGAATTGAAACCTGCAACCCATTCTGTGATTAAAGACTTAACAGCAATCTAGGTTTGTTCAATACATTTCATCAGTTGTATAACACTTTAATCTTGTACTATAAATTCTGTGTTCTATGATCCTGCCCCACTAGCAACCTGATGAAGGAGCAGCACTCCAAAAGCTTGTACTTCCAAATGAACCTGTTGGATTATCACCTGGTGGTGCGTGATTTTAACTTTGTCATGTATGTTCACCCACAGTGATGTTAAGGAGGGAGTTCTAGGATTTTCATCCAAAGACAATGAAGGGATTGTCTAAATCAGGATGGTGTGCCAGCTGGTAGGAACTCACATGTGCCAGAATGACCTTCAGTTGTTGCCCATGCATTTTTAGGTAGAAGTTGTGGGTTTGGAAGATTTTGCTCGTGTTTAAAAGTTGCTGCAGTGCATCTTGTGGATGGTCTACTCTGCTGTCACTGCAGGTCAACAGTAGAATAAGTGAATGATTAAAGTGGTGAATGAGGTGCTAATCAAGTGGGCTTTTCTGGGATAATGTTGAGATTCTAGAGTGCTATTGGAAACCATCCCATGCCATGCCATCTCATCCTATCCTCTCAGGCAACTGGAGAGAATTCCACCATACTTAAATTGTGCCTTGCAGATGGTGGGCATGGGAGTTTTTAAATTACATTTTGTGGGATGTGGGTATTGCTGGCTGATTAGCATTTATTGCCCTTCCCAAGTTGCCCTTGAGAAGCTGGTAATGAGCTGCCTTGTTGAACTGATGCAGTTCACCTGCTGTGGGTTGACCCACAATGCCATTAAGGAGGGAATTCCAGGACCCAGTGACAGTGAAGGAATGCCGATATATTTCCAAGTCAGGATGGAGAGTGGCTTGGAGGGGAACTTGAAGGTGGTGGTGTTCCCATATATCTAGTGCCCTTGTCCTTCTAGATGGAAGTGGTCATGGGTTTGGAAGGTGCTGTCTGAGGATCTTTCATGAATTTCTGCAGTGCACCTTGTAGTTAGTACCCACTACTGCTACTGAGCATCAGTGGTGGAGGGAGTGGATGTTTTGTGGATGTAGTGCCAATCAAGCAGGCTACTTTGTCCAGCATGGTGTTAAATTTCTTGAGTGTTGTTTGGGCTGCAGTCCTCCAGGCAAGTGGGGGTGAGGTGGGGGGGGGGGGGTGTGGGGGTTATTCCATCACACTCCTGACTTGTGCCTTGTAGATGGTGGACAGGCTTTTGGGAGTCAGGAGGTGAGTTACTTGCCACAGTATTCCTAGCCTCTGACCTGCTGTTGTAGACACTGTGTTTGTATGATGAGTTTAGCTGAGTTTCTGGTCAATGGTAACCCCCAGGATATTTGTAGTAGAGGAATCAGTGATGGTTATGCTATTGAATATCAAGGAGCGGTGGATAGATTGTCTCTTTTTGGTGATAGTCATAGCCTAACATTTGTGGTGTGAATATTACTTGCCACTCATTAGCTTAAGCCTGGATATTGTCCAGATCTTGTTGTGTGTGGACAGGAACTCTTCAGTGTCTGACGAGTCATGAATGGTGCTGAACTTTGTGCAATCGTTGGCGAACATTCCCACTTCTGATTTTATGATGGCTGGGAAGATCATTAATAAAACAACTGAAGATGTTTGGGCCTAAGACACTACCCTGAGGAACTTCTGCAGTATACTTGGAGCTGTGATGACTGACCTCTAACAACCACGACCATCTTCCTATGTGTCAGGAATGATGGTAACCACTGGACAGTTTCCCCCGATACCTACTGATTCCAATGTTATTGTCATTAAATGTCAGTGGAGTTACTTCAGTTCTCTTGCTGGACAGAAATATTTTCATTTACATACACTTTGTAGAACAACTGGATATCAAAGTGCATTGCAGTCAATTAAATAATTTTTGAAATGCTGTCCCTGTTCTAGGAGATGCAAGAGCCAGGATGTCATGTTGTAGCTTTATAAGACTTTGGTTAGGCCACACTTAGATTATTGTATTCAAATTCCACATTACAGGAAGGAGGTGGACATTTTGGAGATTGTGCAGAAGAGGTTTACCAGGATGCTGCCTGGATTAGAGGGAATAAGCTATAAAGAGAGGCTAGAAAAAAATCAGGTTGTTTTCTCTTGAGCGGCAGAAGCTGAGGATAGACTTATTGGAAGACTGTAAAACTGTGAGATGCATAGATAGGGTTGATGGTCAGAATCTTTTTCCCAGAATTGAAATGTCTAATACTAGGGAGCATGCATTTAAGGTGGGGGGGGGGGGGGGTGCGGGAGGGGGGGGTGCATTTCAAAGGAGACGTGAGGGGCAACGTTTACATACAGAGAATGGTAGGAGTCTGGAATGCACTGTGTGGTTCAGGCAGATACGATAAGGACATTTAAGAGAATTCCAAATAAGCTTATGAATATGCAAGGAATAGAGGGATATGGAGCAAGGGCAGACAGAAGGGATTAGTTTCATTTGATGTTAAGGCTTGTCCCTGTGTTTTAAGTTCTATGTACTTTGGATTTTACAATGAAACATGGGTTTACTTATGTTACAGTGCTTACCAAAGCAGAACTTTCTTACCATTTTTGACCTGGGTAACATTTAATTGTGCCCATTTCCAATATATGACTGCCTTGCTAAAATGCACAAGGATAAGGCAGAATAATGGAAAATGCTGCATTGGTTGTTCAGGTCCACAGCAATATCTACCCCCACAGAATGGAGATAGGGTTTTGTGTTAGCAATATTTACTTGGCACAGGATAGGAAGTAGTGGGGGGGGCTGATATTGCTGTAAGGTCAATGTCTGAGACCCAATTAACTTGATTCTGATCCTTCTAAATGTAGTGTCGAGGCTTGTCCTGAGTGACAGAGAACTCTGCTCTACTGTCTATTCCCCAGGATGCACACTGAGGAAAATATCAACTCCACCTGGTGGACCATCAACTCCGTGAAAGATGTTTTTTGGTGTATCTGAAACTTGTTGCTCTTCCAGAACATGGAGTTAACCTCCACTGAGTGTTGCAGACTGGCACGTTCCAAGGTCTAGGACTATGTGCTGAGGGATGCACTAAAATTGGGGGCAGCTGCCGCTAAAGTGCATTGGGAAAAGACCACTGTGCAAGATCTTCCTGCTGAAGTTAATTGGGAATCCGTTCAGTTATTCAACAGTCCTGCTCAAATGCATGTAAATATAGACTGGTTCAAGTAAAAGATGCCTTTGGCTTGTTTGGATCGAATCTAGGAGAAAATGAGGACTGCAGATGCTGGAGATCAGAGTTGAAAAGTGTGGTGCTGGAAAAGCACAGTAGGCCAGGCACCATCCGAGGAGCAGGAGTGTCAACGTTTTCGGCATAAGCCCTTCATCAGGAATGTGGGGGGTGGAGGGGTGAGGAAGCAAGCTGAGAGATAAATAAGTGTGGGGGTGAGGCTGGGGGGAAGGTAGCTTGGCAGGTGATTGGTAAATGCAGGTGGGAGGTGATGGTGATAGATCGGAGGGGAAGGTGGGGAAGATAGATGGTAAGGAAGATGGACCAGTAGGACAGGTCAAGAGGGCAGTGCCAAGTTGGAGGGTTGGATCGAGGATGAGGTGGAGGAGGAGAGATGAGGAAACTGGTGAAATTGAAGTTGATGCCATGTTATTAGAGGGTCCTAAGGCAGAAGATGAGGCATTCTCCCTCCAGGTGTCGGGTGGCTCCCCAATGTAGAGGAGACTATCCTGTGTCCCCAATTTAGAGGAGACCAACTATATCCTGCCTCCTCTACATTGGGACACAGGATGCCAATTTGTGGAACATTTCAGGGAACATTTCTGGGACACATGAACCAAAAAACCCCACAGCCCTGTACTTGACCACTTCAATTCCCCGTTCCACTTTGCCAAGTGGAATCTTATAGGATCCTGAGCGATGAATTCCCATTGTATTAAAACATTTTTGAAATAACAGCATATCTTCAAGTTAAAGTCATTAGTGTCTGAGAATCTAATGCCACCCATTCACATTTGTTTAAAGGGAATGAAAAGTGTGAGTTGATGATAAGAGGAGTGGTGTAGAGTTGTGGGCATGGAGAAGGTGAAGAGGGAAAGTACTGGTTTTAGTAGAAGGTATTGGGGAAAGCTAGTCAAAGCTAGAAATGAGGGCCGAAAGGATGGTGTCAATTCTGTCCATGTTTGGACCCATTTCAGTTCACTGACAGAGTCCTCACAAAACTTTGAGTGCACGACAACATTTCAATTATTCCTGTTATGAGTAGTCTCAGAAGATATCCTTCATAATGCATAGCAAAGGAGGGCCAGCTAACTCTAAAATATCAGTCATGTCCCATAGAGTGGTGAGTAGAAGACTGGACTCTAATATAAACATTCAATAAAAAGTGGACAAAAAAAATCACATGATCATTTATTCCACAATCATGAAATGTCCTAACTCCCCTGTACATGAGGCATGCCAGGGCATTTAGCTCTCTGACTAAACTTGCCTCAACAAATAACACTGATGCACATATAAATAAAACAAATCTAATATAATGCAAAATGTTCACTTTTGAAACATTTACTTATGACAACACCCATGCCACTCTGTCTTCTTAATAATTCTCATTTTACTTAACATTGACTTGCCCATTCAAGGTGTGGTCATGATGAAGACCGTCCAAGAAGATCTGAGGCCATTTGTGGATGCTGTACTATCAGCTGACAGTGGATTTCATCATTGGAAAGATTCCACTACTGCATGATTCTGTGTCCTAGACACATTGTTCACATTATTGAAGTTAACTGGAAATATGTGGGAACCCGCAAAATTTGATGGAACAGAAGTGCCAGGCACTTGTTGCCCTATCGAGCATGTTTATAATTACACCACCTGTGTGCAGATCAAGTGGTGCCACAGAGAAAAGATGACTTGTGCTTGATGTATATATTTCTATACTGTAATAATTTAAATGAGATATATGGACTGTTTCATGTTGCATCCATTTTAATCTGAACATAGAAATTAGGGCAGATGAATTTCTAGTTTCCATTTTTTCATGTGTGTCCCTGGTACAGGAATCAATATTGAGTTTATTAATATATTCCCCTCAATTTTTGGATCATTAATTTTAGTTGGCAGAATGTTATTAGAAGTATGCATTCACATTTTCAATGTACATTTGGAGTGGGTTTAACTGCAAGTGTATAAAATGTTTTATTCAAAGTGAACAAGAGCAATGCTTACCATTAGATTTAACATAATGAAATCTTTGTCAGCCATAGCCTGGACCTCGTCATTTTCAGCAAAAACTTTCTTCAGTGCTGAAAAAAGGTTTGAAAACATCACATGTTATATGTGTTATAGTGTGAAGCAAAAAGGACTTGCATTGATTCAGCAAAAACAGATTGAATGTTTTGCTAGTTAAGAGTGATACATAAGTGTTGGCTATTTATTTCTAATAGTCTTCTCCAAATAGTACTTTGGAATTGTTTGATTAAGTTAGTAATGTCTAGCATGTGTGGCTATTTCTATGTCACCTCTTTTATACAACTGTATACTTGGCGAGAGGACTACAGTTCTGTGGTGTGCTGGTCTCAACAAAAGAGAATGAAGGAAATTAGAAACCTGAGACTGATATTATTAAATTAGATAACTGGATGGTATGCAGGTAAGTGCAACTTCTCCCAAAACTCCTTTTTCCACATCAACCCTTTTGCCAATACTCTGGGCCCTTTGATTGCCTTCACAGTCTTCTTTTGCCTCCTCATTTTCAAGGTCACTACAGCCAGAGAAACGTCTGCCCAATTTCTTACATCTCTCACCTTTTAGATTAACTTGCCCACTTTCAACATTGCTCCTTACTATGTTTGCCAGAAAAGAACTAACCTTGAACTTATGAGCATATTTAGATGCACCAAATTGCTTTGCCATTTACCAACCCCTCCAATTCAATATGATAACTCTGTGGCAGACAATCTGGCAGAAGATAGGGACATGAACAGCTAGTATGTCATTGGTAACATTGAGTCTAGAGGTTGCAAAGGCTTGGATGAACTTTGTAGCAAAATATTAGTTAAGGTAGAGGTGTAAGAGTTACAAACCTGAATTATATATTTACCCTTAATCAAACCCAGAATGTTCCTGTGACCATAACAAGATGAATAAATGTAGAATATATGATGACTGATCTTTGTAAAGATTTGAAATAAATATCTGCCTCTAATAGCTGACCTAATGTTTATTTTAAAAAGCATAATATTTGCCCTAAATTATGTTTTGAAAATGGAACAGAATTACATTTCTAACTATGAAACTGAAAGAATTCTATAAAACAGAGCATTCACCTTGACAGTACTTGCAGTCTTCCAAGTGAAGGATAACCATTAATGGCTTGTTGCTAAACCAACAAATAATGGGAAAATTAGAAGAGATATTCAGTGAATCATCATAATTAAAACATGATCTATGTGTCTACTGTAGAATAACATCCTACAGAAGTGATTCAATCAGTTTCATCTACTATTCCAGTCCAGCTCCAAAGCTGGGTGTATCTGAGAAGTAACAGCCTCCATGCATATGATGGGTTATGTGAGATGTGTTTGGGTGTTTCTAATGCCAAGGGAAGCATAGATCCTGCCATAATAGACAAGGATACTTTTGCCCAAAAGATTCTGCAAACTGTTTTTTTTTTCGAGATTCAGAGGCTCGCCATACCAAAATGTCTCTAGGTATGTTTTGTGATATTTTGAGTTAAATCTTTTACTGAGCTGATTGGTGAGCAGGAATTTAGTGATATTGGCTTAAATCTGTCAGAAAATCTGCCCATCAGTCATGGAATACAACGTGGATAACCAATGTCACTCTTTAATGGAGTAAGGATGTTTTCACTGTCATTGCTTTTATTGTTCAGAACTTTGAAATTAGGAGTTGGGAAGTACAGGATGTTGGTGAGGCCTCATCTGGAGTATTGTGTGCAGGTCTGGTTGCCTTGTTATAGGAAAGAAATTATTAAACTGGAGAGGATTCAGAAAAGATGTATCAGGTTTTTATCAGGAATAGAAGGTTTGAGATATAAAAAATAGACAGGAAAGACTGGGACAGTTTTCCACTGTAACATGGGGGGGGAGGGGGGGTATGGAGGGGTGACCCTATTGAAGTTTATAAATTCAAAGGGGGGCATAGATGAGGTGAATGACAAGGATCTTTTTCGTGGGTGGGGGGGGGGGGGGTATGGAGGGGGGAATTTCAAAACTTGAGCACATTTTTAAGATGAGAGGAAAATGTTTAAAAAGAACATAGGAGACAACTCTTTTACACAGAGTGGTTCATGAGTGGAATGAACTGCCAGAGAAAGTGGTGGATGCAGGTACAGTTATGACATTTGAATGACATTTGGATAAATTCATGATTGGAAAGCTTTCAAGGGACATGGGCTAATCGCAGGCGGGTGGGAGTGGTTTAGTTTGGGAACATGGTCAGTGTGGACTGGTTGGACTGGAGGGTCCGTTTCCATGTTGTACGACTTTATGACTCTATAGATTCTCCTCCTTCCAGTCGCTGTATTATGCCTTTAACTAGCCATCAGACCTAAAAGCTGAGTCTGGCTTCACTTAATTAGAAACAGCAACTTCCACAGCAGAAGAGTAACTAGAAATAGCTGACTTGACCCTTTCGCCTTTGATAGCAGGAAGGGGGTTGGTAAGCTGAGTCAGCTTAAAGGCTGATTTGCAATACAGAGTGATGCAAGAGTGTAGGTTCAGTTCCCACACTGGCTGAGGTTCCCATAAAGTCTAATCTTCTCAACATTGCCACTTGCCCAAGGTGTAATGAGCTTCAGGTTAAACCACCAGCACTTGTCTTTCTCTAATGAAAGAATAGCACTGTGGTGACTTTGTTACAGGAGAAAGTGAGGTCTGCAGATGCTGGAGATCAGAGCTGGAAATGTGTTGCTGGAAAAGCGCAGCAGGTCAGGTAGCATCCAGGGAACAGGAGAATCGACGTTTCGGGCATAAGCCCTTCTGGGAGGCTTATGCCCGAAACGTCGATTCTCCTGTTCCCTGGATGCTGCCTGACCTGCTGCGCTTTTCCAGCAACACATTTCCAGCTCTGACTTTGTTACAGGAGGAATAGAGTCCTCCCCAACTCTCTCTGAAGGAACATCGCCAACCAAATGCTATCAAGAGATCATTATGAAATTTTGAAAAAAGGGGAGCATCATATATTCTTTGGGGCCAGGTTCTGGGCCCAGTTATGCATGACCAACCTGAACCCAGAGACATACTGTAGAGTTTTAACTCAATGCTGCATATGGAGTCACTGAGAAATTCACCCCCCCCCCCCCCCCCCCACCCCTGTAGGTCAAACTGAGTCACTGGAGAGGAGACTGCAGGATCCATTAGATCTGAGACACAACTGAGAGGGTGGTGGTCAGATCCTGGGGAACTCTTTTGGATTGATAATGAAAGGAGGTTGTTGAGGGATCAGAATTCCCATGAGTGGGGAAGGGGTAGAACCAGAGGCTCTCAGAGAAGATCGATGTCCTCATGGACCGGGGGAATGAGTGATTTCAAGTGTCCTGATAGGAAGCTGGAAACTTTGAGGCAGAGGTCAGAGGAGTTTAGAAGGGGTTCACTAGAAGAGCTATTCATGGGACATTTGATAAGCAGGTATTTAGACTTCAGTAGGTAAGTGAAATGGCATCTACCTACAGGAAAAAGGTTGCCAAGTTGTCCAAGGTCAAATTGAAAATGGCAAATGTGAAACTTTTACTTGCGATATTTAAATTGCTAACCTTACCTCCTGGGAATGGATTAATTGCCTGCTCTCATGAATAAATGAGAAGTGGATGGATTGGACACAGGCTGGAGTTGGGATTCAGATTGTTTTAACATCTCCATTCTGACCTGAACCCGCTCCTTTTGGGTTTGAACTTTTCCCCAAAGGAACACTGGACTGAATAGCGATCATTATAATGATCAGGTTAAGGATGTCTACGCAATGCCAAATTCATAAAGTGATCCAAGACAAAAATGTTAAAGTAACACTTCAGAGGATCTTGTAATCCTAGCATAAGGATGGAGATCTAGCTTAAAATTCATTTTGATGATATTATTATAGGAGCTAAGACTGTCTGCAGGTGAACAGATGTAGCAGTTGATAAAATGTGTAGCAAGTCAGACAGCATTGGAGTTGCAGGACTGTAGATGTTTCACATTAGGACCCTTCCTCCAGTCCTGATGAAGGATCCTGACCCAAAACATCAACGTTCCTGCTTTTCCAATGCTGTCTGACCTGCTTCGGTTTTCCAGCTATACATTTTATCGACAGTGACTTCCAGCATCTGTAGTCCTTACTATTGCCAAGATGTACCAATTGTATCTCTGCAATTCTGTTTTGGATTGTGGCAAGAAATAACCAAGCCACAATCAATTCAATCATACATAAGGATTTCACCACCATTTCATCTATAATCAAAAATGTACTTCTTTTTCTACAGATTCCAACAAAGACAAGCATTATCTCTGACCAGATACCCAACAACAGCCATATTTATTTTTGTTGCTGGAGACTTTATTGGTTTTGAATCTTTCAGTATCACATTTCACTGCAAAAGATTAAAACTGATAAATTTTCTTACCTTTTCCTTGCTTTATAGAGCCCTTCTTCATAGGTTTGTACCCATGTTATATCATCTCCCCAACCTAAAATAATAACACACATTGGCATGCAAATATTCAATAAAACCAAAGTGAGAGCATGTTTAAGCCCTTTAGAGTAGCCATTTGAAGTCTTTAGTGTCTGGAAATCTATTTATTTCTTTCTCAAATAAATAGCCTGTCCAATTTACCGTGAACTAATTAATTTTATACAACTATCAAACAAATATTGTTTGATATCAGAATAGCAAAATTAATTCAGCCTCTATTTACATAAGATTGTAAGATATATGAGCAAAGATTGGGTATTTGATTTCCTGATTCAGGAGGCTATGTGAGGTTATTGTGGTATTAACTCCACATTCTCACTGACCTCAGTAACTCTTGACTTTCCTGGAGAACAAAAATTGAATTGAACCTTGAATATATCCCATTGCTATCTATGGAAAGGAATTTCAAATCCGAAGTACTGTCGTGGACAAATTGTAGGTTTGTTCTATTTATCCAAGACATTATATATGTATGCGTTGTGTATTTTCTTACCTTTTGAGTGTTTGACTCAATATTAATAATCCAACAGCACACTTTTGTTTATTTGAATAATGGTGGTTATTTTCTTTCTCCACGCTTGTCTTGGTGGTTAAGAAAGCCATAACATCTCAATCATTTGACTCACCCACATGATCTCAAATGCAAGTTACATACAGATGGAAATAAAACAGTAACTATACAAATGAAATAGCTTCTCTATTTCAATGCAAGCCTGACATTTCTTAGCTGAGTTGATGCTTTGGCTGAGTTGAGTGAAAATCTTGAAAAAGAAGAGATATTTCAATAGTTATGAACATTCATGTAGGTGATTTGCCTGGAGGTGGATTTCCCAACTTAATTTGATGGTGGAATAGGTTAGATAAGGTAGTTTTTCTGTCTCTTTCAAGATAGTCAGAATAGTCTGGTGACCATAGAAGCCACCTTGATTTTCAATCTTTTAAAGTATATTCTTTAGTCTATAACTTTGAAGATTTCTAATATTATTCTGACGGTGGTTGGTGTGACAGAACACTAGGAAAGAGGAACTCTCTCTTCATCTCAATCTTAATTGGACACTCCTTTTTTACATTTTCCCCCTTTATTTGAATATATCCAGGCATCCTCATAATACTCATTCTATCAAGTTCCCTCAGAACTTTAGATTTTCAATAAGATCTCATCTTTTTCTACCTAAAGTCCAATGATTTTAGGCCCAATCTGTTCAACCTTCCATCAGAGTACAATCTCTTCATCTCAGGAGTTGAGTGAACTTTCTTTCAACTCCTTCCAATGCAAGTTTTGCAATAAGAAGGCATCTTTTTCTTATTATTTACTAATTGGATATGTCTGTGACTGGATAGGCAAGTTTTTATTGTTCATATCCAACAAAGCTTGAGAAAGTGATGGTGAGATATCTCCTCAACTGCTATTGTCGATGAGGTGTAGATACAACCACAGCACTGGTGCGGAGATAATTCCAGGACTTTGACCCAGTGAAAGTGAAAAAATGACAATAGAATTCTAAATCAGGATGGCATATGTCTTATTAGAGATTAGTAAGTGGTGGTGTACCTATACATGTACAGCCATTGCTCTGCAAGATGGTAAAGTTAATTGGTTTGGTATAATTCTGTCAAAGGAATGTTGCCAGGTTGCTGCAATGCATTTTGTGGATGATATACATTGCATTCACTGTTTAACAGTAGTGGAAAGAATGGATATCTAAGGTTGTAAACTGGGTGCCAATCAGGTAGGCAGTTTTGTCTGGGATGGTGATGGATATCTTTAGTCATGTGGGAGCTGCACTTAAACAGGTAAGTGGACAGTATTCCATTACACTCCCGACTATTGCCTTTCAAAAGGTGGACAGGCTTTGAGAAGGCAGGAGGTAAGTTAGCTGCCACATAATTTGCATTGACCGGCCTGTCCTTGTAGTCGTAGTATTAATATGATTAATCCAGTTCTGTTTCTGGTCAATGGTAAACCCCGGGATATTGATATTCAGTGATGCTTGCTCCATTGAATGTCAAATGATGATAGTTAGATTTTCTTTTGTTCGAGATACTCATTGCCTGGCAATTGTGTGGTGTGGATGTTACTTGCAATTTATCAGCGCAAGCTGCAATGTTATGCAGGTCTTGCTTCATCTGGTCACAAGTTACCTCAATATTGGAGGAGTTACAAATCATCCGGCCACTAATGAATATCCTTCATCTAACTTTATAATAAAAAGAAGGTTATTGATAAAGCAGGTAAAGATTGTTAAGACCTTGAAGAATTCTACCATCAATATCCTGCAGCTGTGGCAATTTGAGAACCACAGCCATCTTCCTTTGTGCTTGTTTTGACTTCAACCAATGGAATACTTGCCCTACAGCTCCCTAATTATCAGTGTTTGCTGTTAGTTTGCCTTCCTCCTTGAGGTTAGTAAATGTCTTGCATGGTAGATTCTGCAAAAGTGAGCTGATGACAGTTTACCAAAGAAAACATTACATTTGTGACCTGAACAGGCAGAGTAAACAATTTGCATTTCTGTTTGAAGGACTGCAAAATAAACAGCTTAAGGGTTGAGAATGATGGAAGGAGATATAATTTAATATAAAATCAGACACAGCAGAGAAATAAAGAAAGGGACTGAAAGATTAGATTCAGAAAGTGAGAAAAACTGACAAGAAATTGCAATTGCACAGGCCTTATCTGTGCTGTCTCCAATGCAAGTGTGTATCTCCTTGAATAAACAGACCAATTTGTATACAGTGCTCTTATTGTGGTCTTACCAACACCAGGTATAGTGGTAGCAAAACACCCTTGTTTTTATCTCTATTCCTCTTGCAGTAAAAGCTGTTCCATTTGCCTTCCTAATTGTTTGCTTTACCTGCATGTTATTTTTGTGATCCATGAATGGACGCTCACAGATTCTCTGTACCATAGCATTCTGCAATCTCTCCCTTTAAATATATTCTTTTTTTTCTATCCTTCCTGTCAAAGTAGATAATCTCACATTTCTCCCAATTTTAGTTCATTTTCCAAATTTTTAATTCACTTAAATTATGTTTTTTTGCAGACTTGTATCCTCCTTACAAAGTACTTTCCTGGCTAACTTTGTATCATCAGCAAAGAGTCGTTTTTCTAAGTCATTAACATAAATTGAAAATAAATGAGACTGCAGCATTGTTTCCTGTAGCAACCCACTAACTATAGCTTGCCAACCTGAAAATAACTTATTTATCCCCAGGCTCTGTGACCCATTTCAGAGTCAATCCTCTATCCATAGTAATATATTGCTCCCAACATCATAAGCTCATATCTTATGCACTAACCTTCCACTTGGCATATTATTGAATGCTTTCTTGGGAATCCAAATATTCCATATCTGCTGTTTCCCTTTTATTCATGTTGTTTGTTACCTTCTTGAAGACCTTAGATAAATGTATCAAGCATGATTTCCCTTTCATTAAACAATATTGACTTTGATTGATTATATGATATTTTCTGAAATATCTGGCCAATATTTCCTTCATAGTATATCAGAATTTTCTGAAGACAAACATTAAGCTACCTGCCTATCTCTTCCTGCTTTCCGTCTCCCTCCTTCCTTGACTCGGATTGTAGAAGTATTGCATTTGCAGATTTTCAATCTACTGGCCCCATTCTGGAATCTCAGGAATTTTGGAAGATGACAAACCTTTGTTGCTAATATCTCTGTTTTAAGATCAGAAGATACAAGGCAGGGTACATGTCAGCCTTTAGTCCCTTAGTTTAGTTTTCCGAGTAATTATTTTCTTCAGCAAAAAAGATCATTTGAAGATCCTTTCTCCCTTTTTGGTTTGTATCTAACTTGTAAGTACAGCAAATTAATCTCATTCATTTAATTCCAAAAATGAGGCTCACTGCAGTAACATCACATATATTGACAGGGAATATTGGCCCATTTAAGACACAATGAAGTTTTGGGAAGTAGCACTGAGGTGATACTCGTATTTGTGCATGAATCTGTCAATCTGAGTAATTTAACCAAGAGGACAATGATTTGCCATGGCATCAAAAATGTTTGGTCAGGGGAAACGTTTTCTCAGGCTCTCAAACATGGTTTCCTTTCCTTCTGCTTTTAATACAAGCATTTTATTGGGGCTCCACAAGTTCTCAAAAAGTGACTTGATCAGTTAGTGTGAAAGAAAACAGCAGGTTTTAGAAGCTGAATTTTTTAAAAATACTTACTTACCGTCAGGCCATATCAACAATGAAACAACGGGCAGTTGGTCGAGGGTGCGATTGCAGACTGAGCTGCCACATTTATTAGACTACCACTTCAGTGTTATCTTTAAAGTCCATCAATAGCCCAGAAAATGTAAAACATGAAACATTGCGGCCAGGAGTGGAAAAGATCAGTGTCGAAATTGAAGTGGTTTCTTGGGTCAAACACCACTCTGTAGGTATGGAGTGAGTGATGCCCTGTATATTACTCACATAATATGTCCCACAAAGATCAGGTTCTTGTCAAGAGCCTTATCTTGAAGTTTATTAACAACACTATCTAATTGCATTGCTGAAACATCGTGTAGCCTCGGTTCTGTGTCTATTGATGCTAACTCTACATTACATAGAAATAATTGGCTGACTGAGCACAGCACTCTGATTTCATTGCCGTGAACCATGATCCACTTTTTCAATAACAAGTGCCTTATTCTGTAATTCAAATATCTAGCTGCCACTTTGACAGCTTCTGTAGAAAACTAAGTATGTGAGGTAAGTGGGTGTAGACCAGGTGGGTGCAGAGGTAAGGTAAGTGGCTGTCAGAGCATAGTGTGCTAGATTGTGAGGTGGTACGGTGGCAGGTGTTTCAGGGTATAGGGTTCCAGGTAGATGAGGGGATAAGGTGCCAAGTAGGTGAGAGACTGTTGGGCACAGAGTGCCAGATGGGTGATTAGACTAGGCAGTGAGTGTTTAGGGCAGGACAAGGGGATGAGTCAGTTGGCAATTTTGGGGGTGTTCAGATGAGGTGGGTGTGGAAGGGTAAGAGGTAGGGTGTCAGATCTGGTGGGGTCATATGACAGGTTGGTGGGGGTGATTTTCTTTCTTGTAAGGAGATAGTATTGGGTCAGGAGGTTGTGGTGTTGGAACTGGCAGCATTGGTTCAGAGTGTGTAGTGATCTGTTTGATACAGTTGGGTATCAGGGGTTGGGGAGCTGGGTGTTGTTTTTGCAGTGGCGGGTCGGTTGTGGGGGGGGTGGGGGGCAGGGTGCGTGGTAGATGCTAGGGTCAATGGAGACTTGGGTGTTCAGTTTAAAAGCCACTCAGGATTCTATATGTTTTTCTGTGCGACTATTAAGCTTAAATAAGTCAGCAATGTCTGAACTATCTGATTTTAAGAGATTATTTGGAGGATTCCAAAGGCACAGTAATTGTCAATGGAAACTTTTAATTTCCCTGGGAATTTCCTCAAAGTCAGCAGCATTAGAGTCTCTGCAGAGTCTCAATGTAGAAACCAGTCTTTGGCACAGACATGACTTTCTAGTCATCTGAATAAATGGGTCATGAGTTACAAACAATCATAACTTGAAATTTCAGCATTTAGAAGATGTAAAACTAGGTTTGTTTTATTATACTTGAAGGTAATGGCATATTTTAGACAATATTGATAAAAAATATAGTCAATACAACATTGGAAGAGGTTTTTAAAAATCCTAACGATTTCTCATAAATTCCTTCATCACTATGCAAGTCAAATGAGATTGCTGTAGACAACTATTCCCTTTCTATTCTTCTGACCAAGGCTAGAGGAGTGAGTTACCACTTTTTCCTCCAGTGTTCTTTCTACCTGAAAAACCTGCATTGGCTTGTCCTCCTTTTGACAGTGCTAATACTTTAACATAATGGTGTGACACAGCTGATTTTCTTTCAGACAATCTAGGGTGTCGCAAAGGCAATTAATCTTACCAATTCTTTTCACTAACCGATATGGGCCATTGAAATATACTGTCAATGTTTCTGTAGTGATTGTAATGAGGTCAACCAGGTGGACATTACAGAATAAGAGTTCCCTAATTGGGGATGTTAACCAGGTCCAAACAGGGAGCCCTAGTTGAGAGATATAAACAGTAGTGTCAGAGGTTCTGTTCACTCTGAGAGCTAGCTTTGAGGGAGCTGGATCAGTGTCAAGGACTCTCTATGTGTAAATAAAGGGGGACTTGGTGATGGGATACTGGCCTCAGTAAAGTTATTTCAAGCTCACCTTATAAAGGCAGTGATATTAACATCTTATCTCCTGGATGAAAAATTTGGGATTTGGTCATGGTTATCAGCTCATGGTTGGTTGTGATGCACTAAGGTGTTCTTGACCTATTTTGCAGACTTCTGCAATACAGGTATGAAATCATAAAAACACATGGATTAGGCCACCTCGCCTACACTGACATTTAATCAGATTGTGACTGATTCACTTATGGTTCATATTCTACATTTCCAGCTACCCCCAATAAACTTTGATTCTCATGTCAAACAAACTTCTGGCATTAAAACATATTCAAGAACACCCGGTTCCAAAAATATGAGTATTCACTGACTTTTTGCTTGAAAGGTAAGCAGTCCTTGACTGTTCCCAGAGGCAAATACAGCTTTGTTTCTCCTTTTTTTTTGCTGTTGTTGAAAAAATTGAACATTTTCAGCCATTTGAAGACTTTTCAGTGTATGTTATATCACATTGAACAACATGAAGATGCTACATTGGTGTAGTGGGAACAGCACTTAGACAAGGCTCCAGCATGGTACGGTGCTAAGGATCAATAGCCTGTGAGGGTCTGGCTTTTGTAGCTCTGACTACAATGACTATCAGAGTTGAGAGTGTGGTGCTGGGTCAGGCAGCATCTGAGGAGCAGGAGAATTGATGTTTCGAGCAAAAGCCCCTCATTAGAAATCAGAGTGCAGTCCTCACTTTCTCCTTACAATGACTATCAATCAGACTGGGAGTAGTGTAAAAAAGCAATATGTTTATGAATGTGAGCTTGTGTTTACAATGAAGTGATTTCAGAAGCATTTTATTTTGATTCCCCTCCCATTAAGTGCACTGTGAAGCACAGTTCCTGACTAGACTTGGTGTACTGTTAGTTTTTAGATGTGGCATTAACTGGAATCCCACGATGTCCTGGCAGTATTTCTGCCAATTGTGAGTGCACAATAGCAAAAACAGGATGCCATACAGGAGTGATACAAACATAACGAGTGAGATAAGTAGCAGAGAACTGTAAGAAATAACTTGCCAGAGTTAACCCAGTGAAAGCCTCCATGAAGCACTTGGCAACCTTTGGCCAATTTCAGCCTCACATTCATGATTTTACAAGAGCTATAATGAGCACTTGGATAACAGAATTTTCAAAAAGCATTGGGATGATTAGTAAAGGGTGTCACACAGAAGTAGCATTTTTATATTATTATTGGAGGAATTTTGTATGAGCTCCTGTAATATTTATATTGCAATCAGACTTGAGAAAAGTGATGGTTCACTAGGCACTTTGCTATAGGATGTATGGAAGCAAGTTCTAGGACTTCAGCAATGCCTACCGTTTGGAAAAATATTGCCAGGGAATTTAAATGGCAGTCGAACACCGTGTGCTGAGTATTGTTGGTTGTCATGACCTAACTTTCCTAGCTTGGAGGCCACGCATAGTTGGAATTGTCAGTTCTGATGATGTAATTTAGTCCCAAATGCAATTATAATCAACAAAGACTTGAATTATACACAATCTTTAAGCAAAAGGTAGCAACAAGCAGGCATAGGTTCACAAGAAGCTCAGCAAAGCTTTAACTTAAACAATATTTGTCAAGTTCCTTGTAGGCAATGGGGAGCAGGATTTCCACCTAAACCCCACTTCTCACCTTCCCCAGCAATGATTGCCCATAGAACTACATTAAAAAATTACAACACAGAAAGAGGCCATTCAGCCCACTGAGCAAGTACCTGTCTCAGGCCCTGTCTCCTCTTTGATTTAGTTGGGAACTATTTCTCTATATGTTCCCACTATTTGCAATTGCATGATTTCCTGCTCCCCTTGGCTTGCGTTGATTCAATTCCCCTTGTCTTCCCCCAAGAGTTATTGAGGAAGATTAAGATGTGACAGTGATCTTCCAACCATGCAAAATCAGATTCTTTCTGCTCCAGGGAATTGCTTTTGCATTTGTATGAATATAGTCTTTCCTGATATAACTTTCAAGATCAACTTAGCAGAAATTCAACAGAAGCAAAATTAATTCACAAACCCCATTAAGTAAACATCACATACCTCTTGACAATGTTTGAGGTGGTCTTTTTTTGATTGCTGTGGCTAGGCTGGATGTGACAGCAACCAGAAACAAAAGTAAAGGAACAAAAACCCGAAGCATTGTTGTATAATCACTGGATTACACCCTTGATTGAAATTCAAATGGGTCAGAGTTAATAAACACAAATCCTTTCTGCATCAATTCAGCCTGAGAAGTACCTGTAACACTCCCTATTCAGGCAGATTCCTGTAGGAAAAGTTTTTGGAGTGAATGATTTATTTAAGTAAGGTGGATATGCAATAAACTTGTCAAATAGCAGTACCTATGGCAACTGTGTGACGTCTTGATTAAGCAAAGTTAAATAACTTCACAAAATCTAACCATATTACTTTTTGATAATCTTCAATGATACAAAGTGCACACTTTATTGATATATGCATGTTAAAATGAAGTAAAAATAGGGAAAAGGAAATACATTTCCATCAATTTTGTGTGGAATTATACTCTAGTAAATAGAAAGCAGCACTGAGTGTAATTCATGAAAGTGAATCTACCAATAAAATACTGTACGGTGATACAGTACTTTACAGAGATGACTGGTCTCAATCCTATTCGTACTGGATTAAAGCCAATAATTATTTTTCAATTCATTCTGTGGAACAAAATATTTTAGATTTTACCACTGCTGGTGTTGTTGTTCTTAAAGTTCCTGTGTTTCCTTATGAAACTCTTTCCCTGATTATTTCTCAAAACTCTCCATGCCAAGTATTTAACACCTCCAATATTTTATTGTAAAATAATTATTATTGGTGATTGGTGATTAGAGGGTAGCACGGTTGTTCACAGCACCAGGGATCTGGGTTCCATTCCACCCTCGGGTGACTGCCTCTGTGGTGTTTGCACATTCTCTCCGTATCTGCATGGTTTCCCCTGGGTGCTCTGGTTACCCCCCCCCCACCCCCCCCCCACCCCCCACCCCACACAGTCCAAAAATGTGCAGGTTAGGTGAATTGGCCATGCTAAATTTCTCATATTGTCGAGGGATGTGCAGGTTAAATGGGTTATTCGTGGGAAATTCAGAGTTAGAAGGATAGGAAAGGGGTGTCAGTCTGGGTGGGTGATCTCCAGAGGGTCAGTGTGGAATTGATAGGCCAAATGACCTGCTTCCATATTAGGGATTGTACAATTCTAATGTTATTGCCTAGTCAAATACTTAGAAACCATGAGTTTTATGGCACAGAATAATTCAATGATTCAATCCTTGCCTTTCAGGATCATAAATAGCACAAAATATGTCTAACAGTAGATTTTATATTAAATTAACAGTACTGTATGAAGACGCCTGAACAAGGTCTGGAGACAAATCAAAAATTTGTGATTAAGTGATGAGGGATAGTAGTTTCTAAATCACTCAGATTAAAGGAGAGAAGTAAAACAAATTACTATCGTAGAACAAATCCTCTTGGAACTGAACACCTTGCAGCAAGTGCCATTGGTTAGGAATTCTTCTGCATTCTTCAGCTCGAATATCACTTGAGCTCACCTAACAGAGGTTTTTTTTCAAAACCATAAATAAACTGATAAAGATGGTCTAACCAAACTCCATAATCTGATATAAAAACATAATTTGCTGGAGAAACTCAGCAGTTGGCAGCAGCTGTGGAGAGAAAGCAGAGCCAATGTTTCAAGTCCAGCGATCCTTCTTCAGAATGCTGTTTCTGCTTTCTCTCCACAGATGCTGCCAGATCTGCTGAATTTCTCCAGCAATTTCTGTTTTTGTTTCAGCTCTTCAGCATCCACAGTTCTTTGTTTTATTCTATAATCTGATCATGGGATTGAAAAGGAGAATCTGCTGTGCAGATGGAAGCTATTTGCTCTGAAATGTTTGTGCTGGCTCTCTGCAAGCAAAACTCAGCTGGATCATTTCCTCTGCCATTATCCTGTAGCCCCAAAAATCGTTTTGTTAGCTTAGTAAGATGGACAACGGGTTTACGATGTAGAGTTAAGCCAACAGTGTGTGTTTAATTTCTGCACAATGAATAGAAACAAGGTTAAGCTATTCAGCCCCATGAGCCTGCTCCACCATTCAGTAAGATCATGGCTGATCCAACATCTTTCACATCCACTTTCCTGCCCTTTCCCTATCATTTTTGATAGCTCTACTGATCAAGTATCGATCTGTCTTAGCCTAAATATGTCTTGCTATATGTAACCCCACCATACCGTTCTGTGTTTGTAAAATCTTCCTTACTGTTTCATTTTGACGCCATTACCTTGAATACTTGTTTTTATCTCACTATCTTAACTGGTTTGTACAGTTTTTGATTACTTGTTATTTTGGTTAGACCCTCATTGTACGTCTCTGATACCTAGTCCTGTTATTCTATCTATTGGGTTTGCCTCTAGCACCATCTTATTTTTGATTATTTGTAATTCTTTCTCTGCCTAATTAATTGGTTCATAGGTCATCCTTTCACTTATTATTCAGCTGTTGACACTTTACTCACACTGTTTGACACTTTTTATCACCTGTGAAGACTTGTTATTCCGCCTGTCGACACTACTTACGCTATTTGTACTTATCTGTTGATACTCTTAATTATAGGAATAATATTGCCATTATCCCTCTACCTATATGTTCCGTGCCTGTGAACTACATCCACTTCACCTGACAAAGGACCACAGCTCTGAAAGCTTTTGATTCCAAATAAACCTGTTGGATTATAACCTGGTGTCATGTTAATTCTGAGTTTGTGCACCCCACTCCAACACCAGCGCCTCCATATCTTAAATATGCAGAAGGGCTCTGCCCCCACAACTCTCTCCCAGTAGCAATGAGTTCCAAAGACTCACAACCCTCTGACGGAAGAAATTCCTCCTCATCTCAGTCTTAAATTGGCACCCAATTAGAAATTGGAAATTAATCCAGACTTAAATTAGAAAAGGCTAGAAAGTGGACCTGGGGAAAGTTGGATTAGCTGTGATCCTATTGATTAGCAAAGCAGGCTCAAGGGGCTGAACAATCTACTCCTGTTCTTATTCTTATGGTCTTAATTCTGAGACTATGTTTTCTGGTTCTCTGCTCTCCCATGAAGAGAAACACCCTCTCAGCATTTATCTTGTCAAACCTCTTAAAAATTCCTTGTATCTCAAGGAGATCACCTCTCGTTTTTCTAAATTCCAACGAGTAGTGTTCCAAACTCATTAGCCTTTCCTCATAAGACAATTCATCCAAACCTAGTGAACCTTCTTTGACCTGCCTCTCATGAAATGATTTATTTCCTTCAATAAGCAGAGCAAAACTGCTCACAGTTCTCCAGATGTGGTCCTACAGCACCTTGTACAGTAGCAGTAAGACTTCCCTACTCTTATACTCCGTATCCCCTTGAAATAAGAGCCAACATTCCATTAGCCTTCCTGATTATCTGCTGCACCAGTGTGCTAGCTTTCTGTATTTTGTGCACAAGTAGATCTACGTTTTCTCCATTTAAACAACATTCTGTTTTTTATCTCCTTTCTGAATGAACAACTTCACATTTTCTAACCATAAAATCCGTTTGCAACTTTTTGCCCACTATCGATATCTCTGTGTAAATTGTTTGCACCCCTTTTGCAAGCTGGCTTTCCACCTACTTTTGTGTCATCAGCAAATTTGGATGAAGGACTCTCCTTTCCAATCTCTCCCCTCACCTGCAGCATGGTGACCCTCAAGTTAAACTATCACCATCTCTAACGAGAGATTACCTAAATAGTCTGGTCAAGCTATGGCAACTTTACCTTTACATTATGTCTCTATTCATAACTCCCAGGATCACACAGCTTCACTGGGTTCTAGAGCAGTGACAGGATTTTCAGAGACAGTGTAGCTACAGAGCTGGCTGGCCTGTGAAGGCTGGAGCGGGTCTCTCACTATTGCATGCAGTGGGCAGGTTTAGCCCGGAGTGGGACTCTGATGGTGGTATTGCGTGGGCTTGTGTAGCCCGGAATGGGACACTGGCAGTGGCATGGCATGGGTTGGTGAAGCCTGGAGCAGGACTCTGGCAGCGGAGAAGGGAAGTTTGGGACTGTCTTTAAGTTATCTTTCTTTACTTTTTATTTTATTTTAAATTAATGTGGATGTGCCTATGCATGCCGCTGGCATGCACTTTTCACTGAATTAAATATATGTGACAATAAATGATTCAATTCAATTCAAATCCTTTATTAAACAAATTCTCAACTGGTCCTTCCCCTTTCAATGATTCATGGACATGCTCCCTCATGCCCCTCTGCTCCTCCAACCTTTATAAAATTACATCCATTTTTTTCTATTGCCTCATCTTGTTCTTCCTAACATTAAAATGTATCATTTTATTACATTTTATTTCATATGTGATTGTCCATTCCAGCAGCCAAAATAATGAGGCAAAAATATTTCATGCAAAGGATAGATGACTATTAAAAATAAAATGGAGAAGATTTTTGATACAAACAACATAACTAGAGGCACGTTGGTGTAGTGGAGAGAAAGGAAGTAGATATTCTCAGAAACTCACTAGGTGAGGCAACTCGGTCAACACAACAATTGGCTGCACAAAGTATTCAGGCAGTTATTTTTAAATCTAATTTTGCTGATAGAAATCTTTAGATGATTGTGGAAAGCAATGCTTATATTTTAAGTTTTGGAATCAGTTCCCAAATCCAGCATCATTGGCACATGAAAATCTGCACCCTACTGGCCAAAAATACCCTGTGTAAGTTAAATGTGGGGCAAACCCCGCTTGCTTTGATTTAATGTGGGCCGCACACCACAAATAGACACAGCTGACCAGAAATCAAAAACACATTCAGAGAGAATGCGCTTTGTGTGAAAGTGGCAAGATCGTACCGGAGCTGCAAGATATTTTTTTCCGGGCTAAACTAGGAAAAGTAATTGGGACAGACCAGAGGGAGTGATCTTTATTGTATTTCTGGCCGATGCTGATCTTGTTGTTAGAGAATTGAGGCTAGTATTGAGTGCTAAACCTGTAAAAGTAACAGCAACAAAAATAATCTTAATGACATTAAAACATAGCAACTTAAATGTCATAAAGATTACAAAGCCAAGGAAACACAGTCAGGAACAAGATCGCTGAACCAAGGAAAAAGACATCAGTGAGCTGGCTGCAAAGCTTGGTTAAAGAAGGTAGTTCTGAAAGGAGCAAGGTCCAGTGGAGATATTCAGCCCTGTACAGAGTAACTTTCACTACAGTAGGTCAAAGTTATTGGAGTGGTATGGGGTGGGAAGAAAACTATGCATAATAGACTGGGGTCCAATGCGTGGCAACAGTAGGGCCAGAGGAAGTTACTGATCTAAGGAGAGATAAGATTTAAACACAAGGAAAAGAGTTCTGATTTTGAGATTTTAGAAGTGCACAGAAAGACACGGATTTGGAAGAAAATGGCGTCAATTTTCTCAGCATTTGTCTGGAAGAAAACTGCACCATTTGCACAATAATTTTTGGCAGACAAGTGACCTGATAACTGAGAAATGCTGGAGGAGCTGAGAGAGTTGGTAATGAGTGGGAGCTGGGTAGTGTCAGTATACATGTGGAAGGTGATCACGTATCTCCGGTGCTGTTGAGCTAGTAGCTTATGGGCATACAGAGAAACGAGAAAGAGAGAGAGAGAGAGAGAGCAATGATTCAGAGCTTGTCTCAGAGAGGGTTGAAGTGGAGGTTTAGCTTGGTTACCAAGAGGTTGTGTGAGGTAGAAACTGAGGCAGCTGAATGAAACCCTGAATCCTAATTTCTATGGTGTAGAGATGACCATTTGCCCAAAGTGCCTGCATCAGCTCTCTCGTCTCTCTCTCTCTCTCTCTCTCTCTCTTCAGGTGGCGTGGTGGCTCACATTGCCAGGGACCCGGGTTCGATTCCACTCTTGGACAACTGTCTGTGTGGAGTTTACATATTCTCCCCCTGTCTGTGTGGGTTTCCTCTGGGTGCCTCAGTTTTGTCCCACAGTTCAAAGATATGCAGGTTAGGTGGGATGGCCATGCTAAATTGCTTGTAGTATACAGGGATTGTGCAGGCTAGGTGGATTAGTCATATTAAATGTGTGGGTTACAGGAATAGGGTCTGGATGGGATACTCTTCAGAAGAGGTAAAAACAATGACTGCAGATGCTGGAAACCAGATTCTGGATTAGTGGTGCTGGAAGAGCACAGCAGTTCAGGCAGCATCCGAGGAGGGCTTTTGCCCGAAACATCGATTTTGCCTGTCCTCGGATGCTGCCTGAACTGCTGTGCTCTTTCAGCACCGCTAATCCAATACTCTTCAGAGGGTCAGTGTGGACTCAATGGGCTGAATGGCCTGCTTCCACACTATAGGGATTCTATGATTCTAAGCATTTTGACTGAGTGTCAATTTGCCATCTTTTTTTGCACATTCTTTCTCTTCAAAAAATTATCTAATGCTCTCTAGGCAATCTGAAGGCAATACGCTGACACAGCCCACTCCAACTGTGCTCATAGTCAATTCCCATTTCCTTTGCATGTTTGTGACTCAGATAAGGATGGAAAGTAGCACAGGCCACACTTGGTAGAGTGAGTCGCAGCTTTCAGCCTGGTAATCCAGGCTTCATCCCTGAATCTCCAAACTCTTTGTTTACTTGCATTTTCTGTCGATCCCATCAGTGCTGAGCTTCCACACAACTCTTTCATTTCAATCTCCCCATCTCCCTGAGTCGAGCCCTGTAAATGAGTCATGCCAACCATCTTTCTGCACTGTCCCCTGTTGAGTCCAGGCTGGTAGTGACTGTCATTAACCAAATCCCACCCCTGCTCTCTCACAGCAACCCATCTCCCACCCTTATATGCTAAGTTGCCCCCTGAGACCCATCACAATTATTGTCCCCTCTGCATCCCAGCATGCTATATCCAATCCTCACAATTAACTTCCCCATCTTCCTTAATACAGGGGTAGCTCGTGAAAACTCCCCCATGACTCTCAGTGAGCATATTCTCCTGGACTGACTGTGGCATACCCTCCTGACTGACTTGGAGGAACAGCCTTGACCAATAAGTAACCAGACCCCTGAGTGATCTCTGTGCTGTAAGTAATCTAAATCATCTAATGTCCAATTCCATCCCAGTATGAGTTCCCTAAGTTTTACTGTACACACAAACACCACAATTGTCAAATTATGAGGCAGTACTAAGGTTCCCCAGACTTTATCAAGCTGCCTTATCAAATAATGTGTAAGAAAATCACACTTTATGAAAAAATGGGAGTGAAATTTGAAGGCAATAACTGTGAAATTACATTTACTCTTCAGTTCCTTACCCTGAGTTAGATCTGAAAATTGTACAAGAGTGCCCTCTGCTGTCACAAACACCATTTTTCACAGATACTGTATATTTTTAGATATTTAATCTGCTTCAACAGCTTGTTGCATTGTTGAATGATTAGCTGATATGGAGAGTAAAGGTGGGGACAAAATATATATTCATGACCAAAGGTCAGATCTGAATGTTGAAGTTATTGTTGGCTCTTTAGGATGTCACGACCACTCACATCAATGTTCATTGCAAGCACATAATAAAGCATTGGTCTACATTTACTGGATTATCATAGAATCATCATAGAATCATAGAATCATAGAATCCATACAGTGTGGAAACAGGCCCTCCGGCCCAACAAGTCTACCTTGAACCCTCCGAAGAGTAACCCACCCAGATCCATTCTCCTTCCCTATTATCCTACATTTCTCTCTGACTAATGCACCTAACCTACACATTCCTGAACACTCTGATCAATTTAGCATGGCCAGTTCACCTAACCTGCACATCTTTGGAATATAATACAAAAATATAAAATTGAGGTATAGATCAAAAATAAAATGCATTCTCTATGTTATAATTCCCTGAGAGGTAGATAACTTTAAAAATAATAAACTTCCAAAGACAAACTGAAATTAGCTGAATAATAAGGTTTCATGTTTTAAGACTTTTACTAAGACAGCAAACTAAAATCAACCAAAATCAAATATAGTTTAACTGGAAACTCATACATCAAACTAAATAATCTGTATTTACTAACACAACTGAGCTATGTCTAACATGGACTTTTACTGTGTTCCTCTTGTCTGGGACAAAGGTAGCATTACAAAGCTGAGTCAAGTTACTCTCATTGCGATGTCAAGTTGAATCTCCCTTTGACCGTTGGCCCACACAGTTTAAGTTTCCCAAATGTGACTTGTACCAGCAAGTCCCACCATGGGAAGTCTTTGTTCCTTAAATCTCCAAAAATCCCATCCATTCTGTTCCCTTCTGTCATGCAGAAAAACAGATCCTTATCAAAATCTTTCCTCCCTCTTTCGCGTTCTCACAGTACCTTCCAACACAGCTGCACCTTTACAGAAAACTGTCACATGGTTTTCAGTAGGTTTCAGTTTGGCTTTCAGATCTCTTGTGCATATCTCTGTGTAGAGGTGGTCAGCTGTGTGGTCAGCTTCCACAATATCCAGAGCAAGCAGTTTCACCTTAAGCTAAAGGTGACATTTTAAAACATAACCATCTTATAACAACTGGGAAAGATGCTTTATAAATACATTTCTTCTTTCCTTTTTTTTGGCCTTCTTCACTTTGCAGAATCTTCCTATAGCTGAGATCAGCACCTTGTCCTCTTTCTTTTATTCAGAGATAAGATGTAATCCTTTGTGAACACAGCATACAGCATTTCATTGTGAATCATAAACTCCTTGCAGAATTGTCCTACGGTCCTTTCTCCATATCTATCATAGAATTTGAAAAAGTGGACTTTAGTAGACTTTAGGAGTGGCTTGCTCCTATTTTGCATTGTTATTACACCAACATCTGCATTGGGAAAATTATCCCCAGCCATTCTGGACAGATAATGGAGTGGGTTAATTAATTATGGGGCACGGTATATCTCTGACCATCAATGCCACTAACTGAAGAAGTTCTTATTGAAGAACTTTTACAGATTGTAGACCTGTGAAGCACAATTTCATAGATATAATATATTGGTGTGAAGAACATCTGTATCTAGCATCACACACCAACTAAGTGTTGAGTAGAACAAAAATAGAAGTTGCTGGAAAGACTCAGCAGGTCTAACAGCATCTGTGAAGAGAAATCCAAGTTAACATTTCAGGCCCAGAGACCCTTCCTCAGAACTCTTTAGTGGAAGCCTTTTATGTTTGTTTAGAACTGTGGATACTCAGAAGTGGACTTCATGACCACAAATCCCATTGCTGGCCAAGACGTGGAGAAATCCACTCACTCTATTGCTGCTTCTATTGATATGGACTGCTGGATAAAGCCTGCACATTATTGACAGTTTGAGATAGTGGGATTGTTCTGAAGTTCAGTAATGGAGGGAGTAGACAAAGCTTATTGCCTCCTTTGCTTCATTTTTGCCCCATCAATAATCTCCTGGATATTTCAGTGTAGCCAACCAAGACCTATGGTGCAAATGTGTCAGATTCTTTAGACTGGTCTACCTCTTTTGTGTGGTTACATCAGGTAAGACTTCAGTGATCCCAAAGCAGTACTGCTGGAATTTCTAGTTTGCTGACGTGAATTGTTAATGATCCCCATATCTGGAAAATAAGCAGGAAAATCTCATGAAGACACACTGATTGCTTGTAAATATGCTCTGGGATTTCAATAATCATAATAATGCCTTCACAACATACAAAATTGTTTTTGGGGTCAAAGACAATTTTGAAGTATAGTCACTGCTGTAATACAGGGAAAAAGTAGCATCGAATTTTCACACAGCAAAGAATTATAACTGGTAATGAGACAAATGATTAGCTCGATTGTTTCTCTGGCGATGGTTGACTGGTCAGTCTTGGCTAAACAATAAGAGAATTCCATGAATCTTTTCAAGTTGTGCCAAGGGATTTCCTGAGAATTGGGTTCAGATTTAACATTTCCTCTGAAAGATAGTGAGCAATAGTCTGAATGACATGCACACATAGCTGGAACATGGCTTGAATCCACAACCTTCTAACTTAGAGTAAAAGTGCTACTAATTACCCATTGTTTATTATTTTCCTTTCTTTATCTAATGTTCTTTGTTCCTCTTTGAATATTCTTTTCTGAATTTGCATTTCTTCTGAAAGCTCCATCCACTCTGAATTTCTCTTCATAAATTGTCTCTCACTTTTTTTCTTGGTCATCTTTATTTCTTTGATTTAATGCATGACTGTATCTGTCACTGTTATTTATTTTTATCTCCTATTTCCCTAGTGCATTTTAATTCCATCTCAGTATTGTTGTTTCTATTCTCCCTTTCTAATTCAAGGAGCCTGATGGACTGTCAGTGCAGTATGTTCTCTGTTAGTGTTTGGAGACCTTGACGTGGGATACATGTTTCCCTTTCCTAGCTGGTGCCATATTGTAACATTGCTGCCAGATCCCATTTTAAGTTTGCCCATTGATAATCAGCTTTAGGAATGCCAGATATGAGGATTCTAGACTTTATGCAATTCACAGGTCAAATAGAAACACTGCCTCATCTCAACAGTTAGAAGGTGGGTTGTGAATTAATGTTTGATCTCTTAATTAAAGATGTCACGAATGAAATTCAATCCACCTGAGGCCATGTTGTCCTTAATTTATTGCTGAATTCTAAGAAAGGAAATGAAATGGCTTCCTGCCTGTGATAAATTTTATAACTTAGTTCAATCTCTTGCTTGGCGACAATAAAGCTAAACTGAAATTCTATGATGACCATAGCCTCAGTGCAAAATTCAAGAATAGAATTCAGATTTGTGTAACCTGTAAAGAGCATGGGTGGCATCTTATAGGTGCCTGAACGATGTGAGTCATGGGGGAGGAATCTGGTAGAATCATGTGAGAGAGCAGATGATGACTATCTTGAAATTGGGAGCAATTTGCTGCCTCCTTTATACAACTGCTGGACATGGGGCAAGATCCTTGCTAGAGCAAAGGGATTACTGCTTATTAACAAACTTATTAACTACACATCTTGCCTCATTAATATTGAATTTCCTATCAACCAATCATGCTGAGCAAATTAGATGCTGAGAGTTCTTGACAAGGATGTCAGAGCAGGTACCTGCAGCTTGCCAGTTGGGTTAAAGAATCACCAGCTTGGATACTGGGCACCAATATCTTTGGGAATGCCACATGGGCACTGGCCAAATGCACTCCACATCCATGCCCACTTGCAGTAGCCTTCTGCTCTTCAATGCTACCCCTTGGGATGCAATGGCAACTATTGTGACGCAAAGATAAGTAGGAATGTGAAAGAAAGAAAGCTAAAAAATGATATACAGTGCAATGTTGGACAGTGTGAAATTGCACATTTTGGCAGAAAGAATAGAAAAGAAAGACATTATCCAAACAGTGAGAGATTGCAGAGCTCTGATCTGTAGAGAGATCTGGGTGCTCTACTGTATGAATCACAGAAGGTTAGGATGCACAGCAAGTAATTAGGCAAATGAAATAATGTTATGGTTTATTATGAGGGGAACTGAATGCAAGAGTGAGGATTATGTTTTGCTTATATAGGTCCACTGTGAGGTTGCATCGAGGATAATGTCTACAGTACTAGTCACCATACTTATGGAAAGATGTTAATACATTGGAAGCAGTCCAGAAAAAGTTTACTGGACTACTAAAGGTAAAGTTGTCATTATCCAACTGTATTTTAGAACTGCTGTCTCAATAGAGAGAGATGACCAGTGGTCGTTTAACCTGAGGATCACCATGTTTCAGGTGAGGTGACTGAGAAGGAGAGTCCTTTGTGGTAACCTCAGTTGGTGCAGAAATTACATTACAAACCAACCAACACCCGAGACTAGTACCTGGAATGAACAAATTTTCTTATAAAGGGAGACTTAATAGGCTAGACCTGTATCTCTTGAATTTAGAAAAACCAGAGCTAACTTAATTGAAACACAGGCGATTCTGAGAGAACTTGACCTGAGTGGATGGGGGCAGGATGGTTCCTTGTGGGAGACTATAAAAGAATGAAGAACTACAAGTGGTAGTTCAAAATTAAGCCCATTTAATTCAGAAATGAGGATTTTTTTTTCTCGAGAGTTGACAATCTTTGGAATTCCCTTCCTTCAAAAGGAAGAGGATGCAGAATCTTTAAGTATTTTGAAGGCAGAGGGAGATAGATTTGTAATTACCAAGGGGATAAAAGATTATTGAGGATAAGCAGGAATGCAGAGTTGTGATTAAAATTTGATCAGCCATGATCTTATTGGACGGTGAAGCAGGTGTGAAGGGCTTGGTGATCTGTGCTTATTCTTTTCTTATTTGCTTGCACATTTGTATGAATGGTGGAACAGGCTTGAAGGGCCGAATAGTCTATTTCTGCACCTAATTCACATGTTCATATCGTTGTAGTGCTCCAGCAAGATCATATATCCAGCTCATCGAGTGGATCAAGCTGCACCTACAGCCTTTTCGCTTAATGTCATAGTGTTTACTCACTGTGTGTCTCCCTGTCTTGTATTGCCTTGCTGTTTGTAATTTACCCCATCAACCTCATCTGATTCACTAATGTCCTTAAGGGAAGGCAATCTGCTGTCCTTACCTGGTGTGATCTACAAGTGACTCCATACCCACATCAATGTGATGACCCACTGGGTAATTATGAATGGCAAGAAGTTCTGGCCCACATCTCATACACAATTTTTAAAAAAATCATAAATAGCTTGCTCAAAATACTGCTGTAAAGCCCTATTGTATAGTACAGACATAAAGCCAGGGGGTACTGTTCTGGTACAGTAAGCCAAAGGCAGCCACCGATGCCAGTCCAGAGGCTTGATCATGATTGCTTGGGGTGATCCAGAGTCAGGATATCTCCATATTAGGGGTGAGGAGGTGATTTTCAGGCAGCCCATCAGCTGTCTTAACTCTTTGTGCCTTGTTGTGGGCATTTTCATCTTGGAATAAGAGAGAGGCCGATATTAAGAGAAATGAATTTTACTTCTAATGTGAGTGGAGAGGTGTCCCGAGTGAGGGAGTAGACAGCATGCAGGGTTAGTGGTGGCAGGTTTGGGTGGCTGCCAGTGAGTGAGGGAAGATGTTGCAGGCAATACTGAGTGTGGTAGAACATGAGCTTTGGTGGGAGAAGGATGCCGTAACAGTGATAGAGTGAGGGTGTGGTGTTGGAGAGAAGGTGGTGGCACTTATGCAGGCAGAGCGGGCAAGGTCATTGACTTCCTTTCTACATTCTTGTGCATTTCTCCAGATGGCTCAAACTGCACTGATCCAGGTGGCAGTCCTGGACCAGGCTGGCATGACCTGCTGTTGTGGTCTTGAGGAGAGAGGACATCCTGCTCCAGCAGGACATCTAGGTCCCAAATCTCACTTGTCTGTCATGTCTGAGGTAAATCTCAGGAACCTTGAAGGGCACATCTGGACTGACAATGGTTTTTAAAGATGGTGCTGCTGGTTAATTATGGGATATCCTGCTAGCAGAGTTGGCTCTGGAACAGATCATGGTCATGTGGGCTAGAACTGGAAGGAGAAGAGTGCCATAGAGGCTGGTTAGGCTAGTTTGGAAAGATATGATGAGAGATTTTTCAAGGCCTCAAAGAGAGAAACCTTCCGAAAAAACGTGACCAAACTGACACTTAGCGTAAAAAAAAAGGAAGATTCAACCCCACTTCATTTTTCCTTTTTGTGTATTTTGGGATGTGGAAAGGGATGAAAAAAAAGTATATGTTGTAAGCAAGGGCTTTTTAAATCAAATTTGAATTGTGCTTTCAATTCAATTGCTATAAAAATTGTCAGAGAATTTTCAGCTTCAATTTAAAAAAAAAATTAATTTTTAATTACTACTAAGGCAAGATAATAAATAAAGTTTTTAATAAAGCTTTAACTTTTGCTTGGTTGTTGCTTTGCCCTTTTAAACATTGTTTTCTTCAGAGCTTCTTTGGCAAATTTTCTGTATTTTAAATTGTAACTTTTTTTTCTTAAATCTGTAAATTGTAAGTGCATTCTTTCAATAAAACTATTTACAAGAGTTTAAAGACCTGTAAATTTGTTTAGACCATAGGAAAAAAATTAAGTAGTATGTTTTTGAACTGCAGAGTTTAAACAGAGCATTCACAGCAATTTTCCTTTCTTCTTGATGGGTTTCCCATCTTTGTCAGCAAACTGAAGGACCTTTAAACAATTTCTATTGTACAATAAAAGAAAAGTTTTACCTCAAAACGGCCTATTGTTTGAAATCTTTGTTTACCTTCATGGTAAAATCGCACTAACAATGTTGCTGATTGAAATACTTTTTAAATGACGTTCCCCAATTAAAGAATTGTTCTATAGTTTGTTATATCATTGATCTGAAAGTTGATAATGTTCATCTTTAACACATTTTCCTGTTTATCCTTCGCTTTAGGGCATGAATCGTGTCATATAAGAAAGGTTTCTGATCCTGTCTTTGAGGGTCTCAACAGATCTGTGGATCCTGACACTGATTGCTTCATTGCTCCTTCATTTCTCAGATGTATTCCTGACTGGTTTATTGGCTCTCTCTTTAATCCTTGCAAGGTTTTTTTCAGGTTTTGGTTGCTTTGGAGTTTTAGAGAAAGGCTGCAATGTGGCTGAGCTTTGCCAGGCTGAACTGACTGGCCCCTATCTCTAACGCAGCATTATTTAATGTGGTCAAATTTTTCAAGAAAAATTTACTTTCTTGAGCAGAACTCTTTGCTCTGTCCTCCATTTAGAATTGTGTGAATTCTTAGCACTGCTGGTATTTTCTTCCTTTCAGACAACATTGGTAAGTCCAGTGTAGTATTGTATGAGATGAGATTAGATTCCCTAGAGTGTGGAAACAGGCCCTGCGGCCCAACCAAAATGTAACCCACCCAGACCCATTCCCCTCTGAATGATGCACCTAGCACTATGGGTAATTTAGCATGGCCAATTCACCCAACCCGCACATCTTCGGACTGTGGGTGGAAACCAGAGCACCCGGAGGAAACCCATGCAGACACAGGGAGAATGTGCAAACTCCACACAGACAGTTGCCTGAGGTTTGATCAAACCTGGGGCCCTGGTGCTGTGAGGCAGCAGTGCTAACCACTGAGCCACCGTGCCACTCTAAATGCCTCCAGCTGACTTCTGGTTCTGCTACGACCATTTGAGTAAATTGCTGGTGTCAGTGCCTCTTGTAATACTAGTGTATAGGGCTTACCAGTGGGGAAGGATTAATCGTCTATAAGCCTTTCACAGAAATGGGAAACAAGAAGTAGCTAATTACATAATAAGATAACGGGTTACATTTCCTTAAGAATGGTTAACTGTATTTATACCAGGTAAGATATTATAGACTGTAGAAATCAGTGGATGAAGCTATGTATAAACAACTGAGTTAACCCTTTCAGGCCAAGTGCTCAATACAATACCACTTGTTTGGATTTATAAGAAAGGAAATATCGCCCATTCTGGTCACCTCTTCTTATAAAGGTACTTAATACTGTAGCATCTTTATTATGAAACTGTGAGTGGTGTTGAGTTTCTCTAATCTGTTAAGTAGCTTAGAGACTTCTGCTTCCCATCTTCAACCTGTGAAAGAATGTTAGAAGCAAGACATACATCCCTGCTCGAGAGAAGAATTCTTGATTGATTCTTGAAGCATGTGTAAGTTCTCTATTATCTGATGCTCCTTGTATTGCAGAGTTGCATCTTTAAACTTAAGCATTATATCTGCTGAACCCTGGCACCCTGTCTGATCAGATAGTGACACTTGCCCCAGTAGTGAAGTTAAATTAGTGAAATGCCTATTGACATAAATATCTTCATGATAAAGAGTGAGGTCTGGATTACATACAGACCCTTGGAATGCCTTTGTTTTCTTCTAATGTAGGCTGTTTTACTCAAGAACTTCTTTGTGTCGGTAATGATTTAACTCCTTATTACTCTGTGAATGGGAACTTCTTTGACATATTTCCTGAAAATGATTAATTGTTTTACAGATAAAGCATTCTTTTATAAAAGCTGGGCTTAGTTCGAAGCTCCTTGTTCTGTTGGTTAGCTGTTCTGTTCCACATTCTCCCACTCCTGTGAACTTCCATTAAGTTGTGGATGGGAGGTCTTTCCTTATCTCTGCATAATCGTTGCCTTTAGTTTTTGAAAGTACTCAACTTTTCATCATTGCAATATTATATAAAGTACAGCAAACTTCACTGATTTTTGAGACTGTTGTTGGATTGTTTTGCAATTAATCCAGGCACTTAAAACAGAGAATGAGGATGCTTGTTGTCTGCTCTATGATTTTGTCGAGAGGTGAGAGGGAGGAGTAGAGGGCTGCTGGGAAGGTGAGTAAAACCATTTAAAAAACTTACCTCAAGCATTGGGGCCTCCGTTTGTCAAGAGGTGAGAGGTAGGAGCAGTCTCTCTTTATAAAGGAGCAGCAGAGGGAGAGGCCACAACGAGGAGCAGAGGCTGCTGGGTATAGATTTGGGCAGCGGCCGAATCCTGAGACACCACACATGTAGTGTCTCCCACCCATCCTCCTCTGACCAAAAAAAAGAGACTCTCGTGTGTTGCTAAGCTAAGGCATTTTAATTTATATTAGATGGTTAGTTGAATAAGACCATAGAGAAGTACTAGAAATTATTTAACTCATAAATTTGTATACATTAATTATATAAGTAGAGATGGCTGCACAGGCATGTGCTGTAGCTGTATGATGTGAGAGCTGGATAATCCCATTGTGAATGGCAATCTGCAGCAAGTGTTGGTTGCTGGAAAAACTCCGGATCAGAATTGATGATCTGGAATCTGAGCCTCAAGTACTGCAGCACATCCAAGAGGGGGGAGAGTTACCTGGACGCTTTGTTTCAGGAAGCAGTCACACCCGGCAGATTAAGTAATTCAAATTCAGTTAGTGATCAGGGGCAACAGGGTGTGACTGTAAGTGAGGCAGGTAGGGGGATGCTGAGTTTGGGAGTGGAGGAGCCTCAGCCCTTGACCTTGTCCAACAGGCATGAGATTTCTGCTCCCTATATGGATGAGGAAAAGGGCTTTGGACACGATGAGCCAGCTGACCACGGCACCATGGTGCAGACGGCCATTCAAGAGGGGACAGCAAAAAGACCAGTAGTTATTATAGGGGATTCTATAATTAGGGGGACAGATAATATCCTTTGCAAGCTGGATCGGGATTCCCGCATTGAGTGTTGCCTACCCGGTACCAGGTGTAGGACATCTCCGTCAGCTTGAAAGGATATTGGAGCGTGAGGGGGAGGATCTAGTTGTTGTGGTCCATGTTGGCACTAGCAACAGAGACAAGGCTAGGAAAGAGGACCTGTTTGGGGAGTATCAAGCACTAGGAAGGAAATTGAAGAACAGGTCCTTTGCAAGCTGGATCGGGATTCCCGCATTGAGTGTTGCCTACCCGGTACCAGGTGTAGGACATCTCCGTCAGCTTGAAAGGATATTGGAGCGTGAGGGGGAGGATCTAGTTGTTGTGGTCCATGTTGGCACTAGCAACAGAGACATGGCTAGGAAAGAGGACCTGTTTGGGGAGTATCAAGCACTAGGAAGGAAATTGAAGAACAGGTCCTCAAGGGTCATAACCTCTGGATTACTGCCCAAGCCATGTGCTAATTGGCACAGGGATAATAAAATTAGGGAAGTAAACATGTGGCTAAGGGATTGGTGTGGGAAAGAGGGATTCTATTTCATGGGATGTCAGCATTAGTTTTGGAACTGGAGGGATCGGTGCTGATGGGACGGTCTCCACCTGAATCAATCTGGAACCAGTATTCTGGCGAAAAGGATAAATAGGGTGGTCACCAGGACTTTAAACTTGTTAGTCAGGGGAAGGGAAAGGGAAAGCAACAGGGAGTATGGAGTCAAGTAGAAAGATAAGCAGCAGGTTAGCATGTGTGCAGGGTTCAAGTTCAAGGTAGGCAAGGAATAAAGCAAAAAGGAATGATAACTTAGGACATATTACTGGAGATATTGGAAATCACGAGAATAAGAAAATTAGCATTAAGGCGCTTTATCTAAATGTTTATAGTATTCGTAACAAAGCAGATGAATTAACTGCACAAATCATCGTGAATGATTATGATGTGGTAGGCATCATAGAGACGTGGTTGCAGGGGGTTCAAAGATTTACAACTTATTGAAAAGACAGGGAGGTGGGCAGAGGGGGCAGGGTTGCCTTGTTAGATAAGAATGAGATTAAATCTATGGCACTGAATGACATAGGGTCAGATGATGTGGAGTCTGTGTGGGTGAGTTGAGGAACCACAAAGGCAAAAAAACCATAATGGGAGTTATGTACAGACCTCCTAACAGTGGTCAGGACCAGAGGTGCAAGATGTACCAGGAAATAGATAGGGCATGTCAGAAAGGCAAGGTCATGGTGATCATGAGGGACTTCAATATGCAGGTGGACTGGGTGAATAATGTTGCTCGTGGATCCAAAGAAAGGGAGTTCATGGAATGCTTATAGGATGCCTTTTTGAAACAGCTTGTGATGGAGCCCACAAGGGAGCAGGCTATTCTGGACTTAGTGCTATGTAATGAACCAGACTTTATAAAAGATCTTAAAGTAAGGGAACACTTAGGAGGCAGCGATCATAATATGATAGAGTTCATTCTGCAGTTTGAAAGAGAGAATGCAAAATTGGATGTAATGTTGTTACAGTTAAATAAAGGTAATTACAGAGGAATGGGAGAGGAACTGATGAAAATCAACTGGAAGCAGAGCCTAGTGGGGAAGACAGTAGAGCAACAATGGCAGGAGTTTCTGGGTGTAATTGAGGACACAGTACAGAGGTTCATCCCAAAGAAAAGAAGGATTATCCAGGGAGGGGTTAGTCGGCCATGGCTGATAAAGGAAGTCAGGAAATGTATTAAAGAAAAAGAGAGAGCTATAAAGTGGCCAAGAGCACTGAGAAATCAGAAGATTGGGAACAAACAGAGGATAACAAAGAGAGAAATAAGGAAGGAGAGGATCAAATATGAAAGTAAGCTTACCAGTAATATTAGAAATGATAGTAAAAGTTTCTTTCAATTCATAAGAAACTATCAAGAGGCAAAAGTAGAAATTGATACAGGAAGGCTAGTGCCTGGAAATAAGGAAATAACTGAAAAACTTAATAAGTATTTTGTGTCAGTCTTCACACTGGAAGACATGAGTAGTATCCCAACAATTAAGGAGAGTGAGGGGTAGAATTGAGTATGGTAGCCATTACAAAAGAGGAAGTGCTAGAAAAGCTAAAAGGTCTAAAATCGATAAATCTCCTGGCCCTGATGGGCTATATCCTAGAGTTGTGATGGAGGTGGCTGAGGAAATAGTGGAGGCACTGGTTGTGATCTTTCAAAAATCACTGGAGTCAGGGCAAGTCCCAGATGATTGGAAAATCGCTGTTGTAACCCTCTTGTTCAAGAAAGGATCAAGACAAAAGATGGAAAATTATATGGCAATTAGCCTAACCTCAGTTGTAGGTAAAATTCTAGAATCCATTGTTAAGGATGAAATTTCTAAATTCTTAGAAGTGTAGGGTTGGATTATAACAAGTCAGCATGGATTTAGTAAGGGGAGGTTGTGCCTGACAAACCTGTTAGAATTCTTTGAAGAGGTAACAAGTAGGTTAGACTAGGGAAACCCAGTGGATGTTATCTATCTAGACTTCCAAAAGGCTGCTGAGTAAGGTGAGGGCCCATGGTGTTTGAGTTGAGCTCCTGACATGGATTGAGGATTGGCTGTCTGACAGAAGGCAGAGAGTTGGGATAAAAGGTCTTTTTTCAGAATGACAGCTGGTGACAAGTGGGATCCCGCAGAGTTCAGTGTTGGGGGCTGCTGCTATTCACTCTTTATATTAATGATTTGGATGAAGGGACAGGGAACATTCGGGCGAAGTTCGCCGATGATACAAAATTAGGCAGACAGGCAGGTAGTACTGAGGAGGTGGAGAGGCTGCAGAAAGATTTAAACAGTTTAGGAGAATGGTCCAGGAAATGGTTGATGAAGTTCAACGTGAGCAAGTGCGAGGTCTTACACTTTGGAAAAGAGAATACTGACATGGACTATTTTTAAACAGTGAGAAAATTCATAAAGCCAAAGTACAAAGGGATCTGGGAGTGCTAGTCTAGGATTCTCTCAAGGTTGATTTGCAGGTTGAGTATGCGATTAAGTAAGCAAATGTAATGTTGTCATTTATCTCAAGAGGGTTGGAATATAAAAGCAGCAATGTGCTCCTGAGACTTTATAAAGCTCTAGTTAGGCCCCATTTAGAATACTATGTCCAATTTTAGGCCTCACACCTCAGGAGCGTGTCCAGCGGAGAGTCACACGGATGATCCCTGGAATGGTCGGCCTAACATATGGTGATCGGCTGAGAATCCTGGAATTGTATTCATTAGAGTTTAGAAGGTTGAGGGAGATCTAATAGAAACTTACAAGATAATGCATGGCTTAGAAAGGGTGGACACTAGGAAGGTTGTTTCCATTAGGCAGGGAGACTAGGACCCGTGGGCAGTGCCTTACAATTAGAGGGGTTCAACTTAGAACGGAAATGAGGAGACATTTCTTCAGCCAGACAGTGGTGGGCCTGTGGAATTCATTGCCATGGAGCGCAGTGGAGGCCGGGACGTTAGGTTTCTTCAAGGCAGAGATTGATAAATTCTTGATCTCGCAAGGAATTAAGGGCTATGGGTTGAGTGTGGGTAAGTGGAGTTGAATTGCCGATCAGCCATGATTAAATGGCGGAGTGGACTTGATGGGCTGAATGGCCTTGCTTCCACTCCAATGATACTTCTGACAGAGACAATATTTCTTGTTCACTTCTATTAGTAGAAGCATAATTCATGTTAGAAGCCATATCTGCAGCAAATAGCCTTGCATCAAGAAATAATCCTGACACATGGCCCTCAGTGAAAATGGATGTGTTGCACATCATAACAGGATTCTGACAACCTCTTGGGGATGTGCTATTTGGCTATGTGCAAGATTATTTATTTTAATTAATGTACATTTCATACAAGCTGGACATCCAAACATGAAAGCTTTATCTTTTCATAAAATTGAGAGGCTGTCATGTGTAGGATATGTTGAATATTTCATGCATCTCATCAATTGATCTTGGAACTGTAGGGAGCTTGCCAGTTTGTAGGACTGAATAATTCTCTTTCTTTTTGTTTCTTCATTTCCAATGGGGAGTGTAGAAACTATTTAGCCTCTTGAATAGAGAGGCAATCACCTACTTGGTGGAACTGTGAGCAGTTACCTGATTGATATGGTAACATTTATTTGATACTGTGAAGCAACTGGAACTGGTGAGAGCCTTGGCTAATACAGATAAAGACTCTGCTCCTTGTAAGGTTTAAGTCAGCAGCTGACTTATCTTCCCAATAACCCTGAGAGAAACATAGCCTTAAGACATTAATTATTGGAAGATCTAATGAAGATCTTCTTGATCTGTAAACTCTGGTCAGTGCACTCGAATAAATAGGGAAGAGATATTCTCCAGGATAATTCACTCTATGAACCTCCAGTACAACCCTCTATATTATCAGCATCCTCTTCACTACATAATTTCTGCTGGGAAATCCAGGTACTTAAAGCGAAGCTGAAGAGAGCAGAGAAAATCGCAGAGCAGAAATTCTGACTGGGTCTCCAAAGTACTAAATGATCAATTTTTCAGGCAAAGAAACACAAATGTTCAGCAGTATCACCCAAAACAGACTTGGAATTTTTTTTGTGTGAGGGTAAATGGATAGAGGTTACAGTCAAGATTAGAGTGGTGCTGGAAAAGCACAGTAGGTCAGGCAGCATCCGAGGAGCAGGAACATCGATGTTTCGGGCAGGAGCCCTTCATCAGGAATAAGGCTGGGAGCCTCGGGGGTGGAGAGATAAATGGGAGGGCATGGGGCTTGGGGGAAGGTAGCTGAGGGTGCACTTGGTGATGAAAGTGGGGGTAATGGTGTTAGGTTGGAGAGGAGGGTGGAGCAGATAGGTGGGAAGGAAGATTGGCAGGTGGGATAGGTCATGAGGATAGTGCTGAGTTGGAAGTTTGGAACTGAGGTAAGGTGGGTGGAGGGAAAATGAGGAAACTAGTGAAGTCCACATTGATGCCCCGATGAAGTGTTCCGAGGCTGAAGATAAGGTGTTCTTCCTCCAGGCGTTGGGTAGTGAGAGAGTGGCGGTGGAGGAGGCCCAGCGGTGCATGTCCTCAGCAGAGTGGGAAGGGAGGTTGAAATGTTGGGTCACGGGGAGGTGGGGTTGATTGGTGCGGGAGGCCCGGAGATGTTCCCGAAAGCGTTCTGTGAGAAGGTGTCCAGTCTCCCCAATGTAGAGGAGACCGCATTGGGAGCAACAGATACAATAAATGACATTGATGGAACAGCAGGTGAAACCTTGATGGATGTGCAAGGCTCCTTTGGTGCCTTGGACAGAGGTTAAGGTGGAGGTGTGGGTGCAGGTTTTGCAATTCCTGCGGTGGCAGGGGAAGGTGCCAGGAAGGGAGGGTGGGTTGTTGGGGGGCTTGGATCTGACCAGGTAGTCACAGAGGGAATGGTCTTTGTGGAGAGGAGTTAGGGTTGGGGAAGGAAATATATCTCTAGTGGTGGGGTATGTTTGTAGGTGGCAGAAATTCAGCGGATGATGTGATTTTTGTGAAGGTTGGTAGGGTGGAAGGTGAGGACCGGAGGGTTCTGTCCTTGTTACGGTTGGAGGCGTGGGGTTTGAGGGCGGAGGTGCGGGATGTGCATGAGATGCGTTGGAGGGCATCTCCAACCATGCTGGAAGGGAAATTGCGGTCTTTAAAGAAGGAGGCCATCTGGTGTGTTCTGTGATGGAACTGGTCCTCCTGGGAGCAGATGCGGCGGAGGTAGAGGAATTGGGAATATGGGATAGCATTTCTGCAGGAGGTAGGATGGGAGGAGGTGTAATCCAGGTAGCTGTGGGAGTGGGTGGGTTTGTAAAAAAATGTCGGTGTTGAGTCAGTCGTCATTAATGGAGATGGAGAGGTCCAGGAAGGGGAAGGAGGTGTCAGATATGGTCCATGTGAATTTAAGGTTGGGGTGGAATGTGTTGGTGAAATTGATGAACTGCTCAATCTCCTCATGGGTGCACGAAGTGGCACCGATGCAGTCATCAATGTAGCGGAGGAAGAGGTGGGGACGGTGCCAGTGTAACTATGGAAGATCGACTGTTTTACGTAGCCGAAAAAGAGACAGGCATAGCTGTGGCCCATACGGGTGCCCATGGCTACCCTTTTGGTCTGGAGGAAGTGGGAGGATTCAAAAGAGAAATTGTTAAGAGTGAGGATCAGTTCAGCCAAACGCATAAGGGTATCAGTAGAAGGGTACTGTTGGGGGCATCGGGAGAGGAAGAAATGGGGGGCTTGGAGACCCTGGTCATGGCAGATGGAGGTGTAGAGAGACTGAATATCCATGGTGAAGATGAGGCGTTGGGGGCCGGGGAAACGGAATCTTGGAGGAGGTGGAGGGTGTGGGTGGTGTCCTGAATGTATGTGGGGAGTTCCTGGACTTGGGGGGATAGGACAGTATCAAGGTAGGTAGAGATGAGTTCAGTGGGGCAGGAGCAGGGGAGATGATGGGTCAGCCGGAATAGTTAGGCTTCTGGATCTTGGGAAGGAGGTAGAATCGGGCGGTGCGGGGTTCCCCTATGAGGTTGGAAGCTGTGGGTGGGAGATCTCCTGAGGTGATGAGGTTCTGTATGGTCTGGGAGATGGTGGTTTGGTGATGGAGGGTGGGGTCATGGTCAATGGGGCGGTAGGAGGAGGTGTCTTTGAATTGGTGTCTGGTTTCAGTGGTGTAGAGGTCAGTGCAGCGGACTACCACTGCACCCCCTTTATCTGCTGGTTTGATGGTGAGGTCAGGATTGGAGCAGAGGGAGTGGAGGACTGCACATTGTGAGTGTGAGAGGTTGGAGTGGGGGGGGGTAAACAGGTTGAGGCACTTAATGTCTCGGCAGCAGTTGGAAATGAAGCGATCGAGGGTGGGTAATAGGCCAGCATAGGATGTCCAGGTGGATGGAGTATGTTGGAGGTGGGTAAAGGGGTCCTCAGAAGGTGGGTGAGAGTCCTGATTGTGAAAGTAAGCTCAGAGGCAGAGGCGGCAGAAGAAGTGTTCGACGTCACAGCATCTATTGAATTCATTGATGCATGGATGGAGGAAGATGAAGGTAAGGCCTTTGCTGAGGACTGATCGATCATCCTCAGTGAGGGGGAGCTCTGGGGGATGTGAAAACTTGGTAGGGCTGGGAGCTAGGACCTGGTATAGGTATGGAGTTGAGAGTGGGGGGCGGAGCCTGTAACTGGTGTGGGCATGGTGGTAGGGGGAATGGGGGTGGAGTTATTTGCAGTGGTGATGTTCCCCTCAGGGTTCTGCGGGGGAGCGGGGATTGTGACAGTGAGATCAGTGGGGACGTGCTGGCAGTATGCAGGTGAGTGGCGTTGGTGGGGCAGAAGTGGCGGACGACAACAGCTGGGGGAGAGGAAGTTGCAGATCACTTGACATCAGTGATGACGTAGGGTGTGGAAGTTGTGGAACGTGTGGCGTCGGTGGTGACGCGGGGCGCGGAAGTGACGAAAAGTGTGGAGTGGGTGACGTCGTGGGGGCAGACGTGGCTGCAGTAATGGATGAGAAAGGGGCAGAAGTTGCAGGCCACATGATGGCGTGGCTGATGTTAGAGGGGGCGGAAGTGGCTGTGGCAGCGGCAACAGGAGGGGGGCGGAAGTCTATTCTCAGTTAGGCCTTGCATTGGTCCCGGCGGTGGCAGATATTGTAGCAATTGCGGCGGCAGTTGATTGTCTGGTGGTTTCTGCAGCTATTGTCTGGCTGGTGGTCACGAAGGTAGCATGAGCGGCCATGGTTGCAAACTACCGGTTGGTGGGGGCGGAAGTGACATCATCAATTGCCGTGGTGATGGTAGCTGTCCCGGCTTCACGATGATGGCTGCTGAGCAGTTCCAGAGGCCGGGGGAAGCTTCTGGAATGTTTGAGAAGCGCTGGTTATAGAGGTGGGTATATAAAAGTTTGTTGTACTTAGAGTTTTTGATGTTTGAAATGGTGTAGAAATACTGTTTGTTGAGAGTGAATTATTCTTACGATATAGTTTAGAAGGGGTCGTGTGCAATTCTAAGAGAGTGTGGCCCTCAGTTGAGGCATAGCTGATTGTAGAGAGGTTGGGTGGCGACGCATGGCTGTGAGTGTGGAACGGAGGATCCTGAAGGAGAACCGTTGCTAGTGGTTTTGAGTTTGCACTCTGTACTGGTTGTCCTGTCCGGATCTAAACTGTGCTGTTTGCATGTAGTCCAGAGTCCATGTGGGATCAGTTGGTTGCAGAGGCAAGCACTGAGGAAGCAGTGGTAGTGAGTTTGTTTCAGGACATGGTTGAAGAGCGTCAGGGCAGACGAGATGAGAGAGAGATTCACTGAGATCTTTGTAGAGAGAGGAGGAGAACTTCTTCAAGGTAGGCATCCTTGCAAGAGGATTCGCAATAAGGTTAAAATCAACTTAAGCGACAGGATAGAGGTTGCAGTCCATGTCAGTACTAATGACTCAGGTATCAAGGCAGTTGAGGTCCTGTTTTCACAGAGGAAGGTACAGAATGCTTGGGTTATTTTGGATTTGATGTTGTGTAATGAGAAATGGATAATTAATCAATGAGCATATTTGACCAAGTGTTACTGAAACCTTATACCCTTTCAATAAATAAAGGTCAGATTATGGTGTTATCTGGCTATCCCATTGATAACTAATGTATGACCTATGACCAGTGATTTTTTTTTATTGCTACACAATGAGTCCATCCTGAACTAATTTCAGGTGGATAACTGCAGAATCCTGCTACGTATGCTCCCTAAGCTGGTTCCTTATGAAACTGGGATGCCTAAATTACAAAGATGTTGGCAATCTGCAAGTGTGGCATTGATGCGAGCACTCATGGAAGTCTCTCTTGGAAGAAAGGAAACGCTTCTTCTTGGTGCTTTGACTCCTAAAATCTTTGAAAGATGATATTGCTGACCTTTCTTTTCAACCATGATCCTGACCTGGGCCCTAGTTGGGTCTCTGTTATGCTGGCTGTCAGCATTGTCTGCCCATAGGGAATAGGGTTAAATCTGTGCAGCTTTATTAGAAGTTAATGAATTCTGCCACCCTTGATTCTGAAACAGGAAATGTAACTGGAATATCTAAACCAAATGTAAAGTTATTAAAGAAAGTCAAAAAGAAAATGCAAGAACAATCAGATTAAAAACCAGATAAAAGATAAAAGTTGTTACGAAACTCCAATAATAACTAAAATGCGAAGAATTGAGACTTCACAATTGAGAGAAAAAGTATTGAGTTGTAGAGAGGTTTCTTTTGGGCAGTAAATCAGGTTTACCCCAACATTAAAAACTCCCCCACACATGAATGGACAAGTCCTAGCCTTTTTTGCTCTGATCAACTGGTAAATGCCATAAATTCGCACTCTTCCATGTGACGAATGCTGAATACTTGGCGACATTCTGCTGAAACAAACCTTGTGGAGGAGCATGGGAAATTGGACAGCAACTTCCTGATTTCCACATGTTGGATGTTGCTATGTGGTGTACTCTACAGTCAACCCTCACCATTACTCTCATTTCAAAAACCAAGCCTGTGAAGTTATTTTTTAAAAGTTTTTATTTTGCTTTATCCAGCAGATGGCAATCGAAGTCTTCTCCATTGTAAAACAAAATTGAATTAGAAGGATTGTGCAATAAGTTCCATAATTATGTTTTCCTGGTCTACATTTCATGTTAATATTATTTCATTGGCAGTGTTTCAGTAATCTGACTGGTAGACAGCTGTTATCAAACTATAGTAAGTTACTCTTTAATAGCAGAATTTTATGATGTATTTCAATGATCTGAACAGCCAACATAACACTTGATTGTTCCATAATTTATCAGAAAAATGTACTTTTTAATTATATGATACATTCTTCAAAGTTATTTTAAAACTGTGTGGGCCGAAATGGTTGAGCGATATTTTAACTGTGAAAACAAAATCCTTTGACATTTAATCAGAGTCTGATTATGATGGTAAACCTTTTATTATCAGTATCACAAGGCAGTATTTATGTTTTAAGAATCTGCAGAAAAACCTTTCATTGTTTTAGTTCTATATTTCACTTCATTCCCTTCAAATCTCTATAGGAATATGGAATCTGTTAGGAAAGCACATATATTTAAAGCAACATTCCACTTGAAAAGTTTCTTGCATTACTTGGAAACTCAGGTAATTGTTGTTAGACATTTATTTTTATTCACCAATAAATATATTATCACCCATCTGTCCATGCTAATCTTTCTTTATCAATGTACAGTGAATAAAGCTCACTTTATTACTGAGTATACATTTGAAAGGAATCACATTGGAAGAGGTATAAGAAATTTAGTTTAAAGGCCCTGGTTTTCATCAGGACAGAGAGCATCTCCACCATAGCGAAAATGTTGGAAAATGCTGAGCATCCCAAATCCCTGAACATGGCATTTAATTTTTATAGGGGCTACATTGAGGGAGAGTTGCACATCATGCATGCACAGTTCCTAGAGGCTCTGTCTTCGCAGAAATGGGATTTGAAGTCACTTGAGTGTCCGTTTCTTTCAGACACCCATGGTACCCCTTCACAGAGAATTGAACCACTCCTGTGGATATGGTCCCAGGACAACTTGACAGTGAGGATCAGGGATCCTTGATGGGAGGATACCTCAGATACTTTATGGGATAGTTGACTGTTAGAAGATTGCGCAAAAATATTGCATAAAAACCTCTTGAAACTGTCTAATTTGTCAACATCATTTAACAAGTACCAACAAATGTCAGCAAGTATCAACCTGGCAAGAAATGTGTAGAAGTATCGAAATATGGGGGTTACCACTAACCAGAGACTGAACTGAACTAGCAATATAACTGCAGGATCAGGCCAGAGGCTGAGAATTCTGCAGCAAGTAACTCATCTCCTTACTCCTCAAAACCTACCCAACATCTAAAAGGCACAGTACTCTAAATATGCCTGGATGAGTGCAGCTCCAAACATCAATCAAGAAGCTTAACACCATCCAGGACAAAGTAGCCTGCTTGATTGGCACCACATCTAACATTGTCACCACAGACTTCTTCCATCATGATGCGCAGTGGCTATACTGTGTATCATCTACAAGTTAGGTAAAAACAATGACTGCAGATGCTGGAAAGCAGATTCTGGATTAGTGGTGCTAGAAGAGCACAGCAGTTCAGGCAGCATCCAAGGAGCTTCGAAATTGACATTTTGGGCAAATGCCCTTCATCAGGAATAAAGGCAGTGAGCCTGAAGCGTGGAGAGATAAGCTAGAGGAGGGTGGGGGTGGGGAGAAAGTAGCATAGAGTACAATGGGTGAGTGGGGGAGGGGATGAAGGTGATAGGTCAGGGAGGAGAGGATGGAGTGGATCACCTTCATCCCCTCCCCCACTCACCCATTGTACTCTATGCTACTTTCTCCCCACCCCCACCCTCCTCTAGCTTATCTCTTCACGCTTCAGGCTCACTGCCTTTATTCCTGATGAAGGGCTTTTGCCCGAAACGTCGATTTCTAAGCTCCTTGGATGCTGCCTGACTGCTGTGCTCTTCCAGCACCACTAATCCAGAATCATCTACAAGTTGTATTGTAGCAACTCACCAAGGCTCCTGAGACAGCACCTTCTAAATATACAACCTCTACCACCTAAAAGGACAAGGGCAGCAGATGGATGGGAACACCACAACTGCAAGTTAATTTTGCATCCTTTACATAGACAATAGTAATGTAGTATTAATTAATCACTGAATAGATTTTATTCCATGCTATCACCTATTGAAGCAGATTCATAAAGTGTGAAGTTCTGCACTTGATCTGTGTTCAGTTAGAATATATAATGTTAGTTTGTGGTTGGATATGGCAAACATTTAATGAATGTTCCTACTCATCATTACTAACCATAAATAAGCAAGTATTATACAGATGTTATGTACATATATCTCATTAATAAATGTTAAATTCATTTTTTACATTCAAAAACCATGATCAGTTCTTCAAAACTTATTATTTTACAAAAAATATCACTAATAAATCAGATGTAGACAAAAAACAGATGTGAACTAGCTGATTGAAAGATCAAAAATCATCACTTTCAGAATTCTATGTTACTTCTGTTGTGATTTCTTATACTGAAGCTCAATCAACTATAGATTCAATATATAGGTTTTCTGGAATCTATTAAATTCACTACAACGTAGTTTTCAAACTCATAAAAATGAAAGTCAAGTTCAGTGCTGGAGCCATGTCTGTTAAATCAAGGTGACTGCGCACTTTCATGTTTGATGATATGACTGACTGAGATTGATGAAAGTTCGTCTTCATATGAATATAATATGGTCACGTAGCTTGAAGCCACTTTGCATCAAAAAGCTGAAATAAATTATTTTCTGCTGGCCTCAGATGCATATGACCTCTGTTCTTCATTACAAGATCACCTAATAAAACAAATATTGTTTCATGAACAACCATATGTTTAACGTGAAAAAAAGTTTGCTTTATTATTGTAATCCATCTTCATTTGCGAAAATGTCTTGTTTGATTTTTCAAACTGTCGTCCAGCACACTCAATCAGCAACGTATTATTTGGTGTTGGTTGTTGCACATACAAGTAATTATTCCGGTGAAGTATCTCTGTCACTGCCTCCATCCATCTGTTGCTGAAACTCCATCCATGCATTGATTGCCTCCAGCCTCGATGACTGCAATGTTCTTCTGGTCAGCCTGCCATCTTCCCATACTTTCCATGGTCACAGAGGAAAGGTTAGATCAAGGGCTTTTGCCCGAAACATCGATTTTCCTGCTCCTTGGATGCTGCCTGACCTGCTGTGCTTTTCCAGCACCACTTTGATCTAAACTCCTGAGGTGAGAGGTCTATTATTGGGGCTGGAATTTTGACCTGGTTCATGAGAGGTGAAGAACTGGACACCAGGAGGGGTGAGGAGATCAGAGTCTGGTTTACTCTTTTGTGAATGTCTGACTGAGGTGTGTGTGTGAAGCTTGGGATCTAAGGTGTGTTTGAAGGCACCATACATCCAGAACTCAATTTCTCACTTCCTTGAAGCTTGGGAAACATGCCAAGGTGGATGTCAAGAAGATGTTTTCCCTTATAAATGAAACTAGAACAATGGAACAGCATTTTAAAATGATGGTTTCCCTTTTAAAATGGCAATGAGGATACTATTTTTGTCCTTGGGAGCTGTTATTCTGTGGAATTGTCTTCCCCAGAGAGCAATGGAGGCAGTTATTAGGTATTTTCATGGTTTAGTTTTTTGTAGATGTTTTATGTTTAAGGTTCCACAGAGGACTTACTTTATGAAGGGTCATGGAAATGGATCTTTTTCAACTTTTGTACAAACACCTGGAGTGGTTTCTTTGGAAGAAATCATTGAAAGTTCTCTGTGGACATTGGCGTATATTCTAGAAGACTGCTTGAAAGTCACATGATTGCTGAGAGTTGCTTGCCTTACTGTAGAACCTCTGTTGATTATTTTTTCCATAGTATCTGACTTTGAGAGGTAATTGATTTAACCTGTTCAATTGCAGGAGAATCGGCTAAAGAACAACTTAGTTGGAGGGATGCATGATATAAGCAAGCTGCCTCACTAGTTGTTTTTCTGAAAGGAAAACAATCTTTGACTGAAAGAACATCTCAAGATTATATTTCCTGAGCTTATTGCATTTGTAAGAAAAACAGAAAGTTCTGGAGAAACTCAGCAGGTCTGCCAGCATCAATGGAGAGAAAACAAAGTTACGTTTCACATCCAATAACCCTTCTTCAGAACTCACTGGACCCAAAATATTAACTCTGTTTCTTCTCCACAGATGCTGCCAGACCTGCTGAGCTTTTCTAACAATTTCTGTCTTTGCACCTAATCTCTCAATTTGCTTCAGAGTTCTCCCTTGACTGTCTGAAAGTTAGTCCTCTCAATTATGCTGACATCCAGGCGGGAATTTGTCAAGGTCAAAAGCTATGTGATAAAAGTTTAAACTCAGTGGTGCACAGGGAAATCCAGAAAGCTGTTGGGCTTCCCGTGTATTACTGGACATGGGATCGTCCACATAATGCCATCCCATCCCATCCCATAACCCTTCAATCAATGCAGAGATACACAAAAATACATACCAGCACATTGACAAGTGAAATTTCCACTCATTGTGTTTTCTTTAACACTTCAATTTCAAACAAACATAGTTAATTGTATGATTATATCTAAATCCAACTTGGGCCTGGCAAAACAGCGTCAGACAACAAATCTTCTTTAAAGGAAACCCAATCAATAACTGAAGAGCATGGCTTCATAAATTAATCTAATATCAAGTATGACAGATTATTATCAGGTATCTCCTGAGATGAGTATTTTTTGTGCTACCAGAATAACTGCATGACTAATATAGATGTCGTGATGATTTCCTTTATTTTGAATGGAATCAATTAACCCTCTCAATATATAATTTCCTTCGGAATCTTACATTTCCTGCCTACATGTGTATTTATAATCCCATTTTCAGTTCTAAATGATAATTCTACCTCTACTGATACAGTGTAACTGTAGCAAATGTAATTCTTACATTCTTACATTGCAAAAAGGGTTTGAGGCTCTCTTTTCTGTATTAGTTAGTATAATTTGATTATGCGTTTTGAATTGCAAAATACAAAAATTAGTTCTAGGAAGGAAATGCAAACTTAATTGAGATGTTTCAGATATGTGGTCTAATTTGGCAAGTAATCCAATATGTATATTTGGCAATTTTCTCTAAAATAAATGTTATGGCTTATGTGATGGTCTTTTCCAATATTTGATGTTTCAAGCATGTTTCACCAATGCAATGAATTAAATTGATACACATTATATATAACATCAATTGAAAAAATCCAAATAACAAACTTCAAAATGTAATGGAAGGAAGTATGCAAGCTGTCCATTATTTAAGTAATTAATACTATCCTTTGCAATTAATGTTTGTTGAAGAAAATAGAATTTAAAATTAGTGTAAATTGCATTCTGGTAAAGCCCGACAGAAAAAGAGATTCAGTCCTATTCTTTTGACCTGGAAGAAAATGACCACATTAAGTTGGATTAGTGAGCAACTATAAAGACAAATTTCAATTAAACATCCCTATTGGACAAGCATAAGATAATAGTGAACCTCTTATTTGTGCATTGGACCACATGGTGATGAATTCATAGAAGTTTAAAAGGATTGCCCATTTGTCTTAGCTTGGAACTCTCCAATTCAAATGGCTGCAGGGTAAAGTTCCAATTCAGGATGTGAACACAATTTGGTGCAATTTCCAGGATGCATTAAATGGAGTGCTAAATTTTCAGAGATATTTTCCTTTACATCAGCCTGGCACTTCAGGTGTATTTTAAAGATCTTGTGGTGCAATTTGGAGAAGAGTAATGACTTCTCCCTCACTTATAAACAGACTAAGAACTCATTCATTTTCTTTACCATAGTCTCTACTATATGCTGTTAGCTCATCTCAAGAATGGTGGTGGTTTGTATGCTATAAATAAGTTATGTTCAGTTGGGCTAGTGAAGGTGAGGTTAATCAACTTGTTCCCATTCTTTGGGCCAGCCATGTCTGTGAAACCAGATACCTAAACTGCCATGCACATCACAGGTTTGCCACAAAGTTTGGTTGAACTTTGGTAGTCACAATTCTTTCTCCCTTATTTCACTCTGTTTGTTACATCCTCAGCCAAAACCATCATCAGAGTGATAAGCAATATTCACAAAGTGCCATCTAAGCCTCACAGAATTTCCAAACTGTGTCATAGATTAGATTAGATTAGATGACTTACAGTGTGGAAACAGGCCCTTCAGCCCAACAAGTCCACACCGACCCGCCGAAGCGTATACCACCCAGACCCATACTCCTACATTTACCCCTTCACCTAATACTACGGACAATTTAGCATGGTCAATTCACCTAACCTGCACATTTTTTGGGTTGTGGGAGGAAACCAGAGCACCTGGAGGAAACCCACGCAGACACAGGGAGAATGTGCAAACTCCACACAGTCAGTCGCCTGAGTCGGGAATTGAACCCGGGTCTCTGGCGCTGTGAGGCAGCAGTGCTAACCACTGTGCCACCGTGCCGCCCACAACTTCAACTTTGTAACCATTAAGCTTTATTTTAGTACTATTCATGTACAGAAACTTATACCCACAATATTTATTGAGGACATCAATTGACTATATAATTGCTTAAACACTGCATTACAGAAGAAGTTTTGAAACGTTCAGTTAAAACAAGCTCATTCTTTATAGTAGGTAACAGAATATGTAAAAATGCTGCACTGATAAAATGGGGGCTAGAAATTTAAAATAGTCATTGATGAATAGTAGAAGAAATTCAGTAGAATATTATTTAACCAGAAAATGTTTGGAATGTGGATCTGACTACTACATGCAATGGTTCCAACAGACAACATAAATGCATGGAATGCATCTAAATAAATTCTAAATAAATAAAAGATCAGGTGAAAGGAAGTACCAGATGGGCCAAATAGTCAGTTCCTATGATGTGATTTCAATATAGTTCCCTATATCTTAACAGGCTCATCATTTCACATTGCACACATAAGTAGTGTAAACCTAGTAAATGATCATAAGTGTTCAAGGAATTTATATTCCAGCAGGGAAAAACCAGGGAACTACAGGACAATCCGTCTAACCTCAGTAATGGGGAATCTACTGGAATCATTTCTGAGGGGCAAAATCAATCTGCATTTGGATAGGCAGGGATTAATCAAGAACAGTTAGCACCATTTTGTTAAGGGGAGGCTATGTCTGGCCAGCTTGAATTTGTTGAAGAAGTAACCAGGTACGTAGATAAACACAATGCTTTTGATAACTTCCTGCATGGAGACTGAAAGCAAAAGTAACAGCCCAGGGGATCCAAGGAAATCTGGCAAATTGAATCCGCAATTGGCTGAGTGACAAGAAGCAGAAGTTGATGGTTGATGGATGTTTTCAAACTGGAAGTCCATGCCTGTTGGTGTCCCACAGGGATTAGCATTCATTCCCTTGCTGTTTGTGGTTTATATAAATTAATTATATTTGAATGAGGGAGGGTTGATAAGTAAGTTTGCAGACAATTCAAAAGTTGGTGGTGTGATAAATAGTAAGGAGAATCGCCTGAAATTACAAGAGGTATAGATGGACTGATCAGATAGGCTAATCAATTGTAAATGGAATTCAATCTGGATAAATGTGAGATGATGTACTTGGGCAAGACAAATAGGACAAAGAAATACATGATGCACAGTAGAACCCTAGGAATCACCAAGGATCAGTGGACCTGATGTGTATGTCTACCAATCTCTTGACGTCTCAGGGTAGGTAGGCAGAGTGGCTAAGAAGGCATATGGCATACTTGCCTTTATTAAATGAAGCATTGAGTTTAAGAGTAGGGAAATTATGCTAGAACTGAACAGCTAGAATATTGTGTGCAGTTCTGGAATCCAGATGAAGAAAGGATGTAATTGTACTGGAAAAAGCACAAAGGAGATTTAATAAGATGTTGCCTAGGCTAGAGAGTTTCAGTTATGAAAAGAGATTGACAGGCTGGGGTAGTTTTCCTTAGAGAAGAGAAGATTGAGAATGGATATTATTGAGATGTATAAAATTATGAGGGTTGTAGATAGGGCAGATAGGAAGAAACCTTTCCCCTTAATGAAAGGATGAATGACAAGGGAGCATAAGATTAAGGTAATGGGCAGAGGGTTTAGAGGTGATATGAGGAAAAACATTTTCTCTCAAGGTGGTGGGAATCTGGAACTCACTGTCTGTAGGTAAAGTAGAGCCCAAAACCCTCATAACATTTAAGAAGTATTTTGGTGCATTCTTGTAATGCTAAGGAATACAAGACTATGGGCCAAGCACTGTAAAATGGGATTATAATAGTTAGGTGGTTAATTTTGACTGGCGCTGATGTGATACACTAAAGGGCCTTTTTCTGTGCTGTAGATCTCTATGACTCAGACACACCTGGTGACTGGTTAGGTGTCTCACCAATCCCATATTGACTGAACCCCTTTCACTCAATAGGTTTTTCAAGATTTAACTCTTCAAAGATCAATCAGCTGATGCCACTGATTCCACCTGATTCTTCAGATGCCAGGACAAGCTGTGGGAAGATCAACTGGAATGGGCAAAGAGGCTGAGGAAAAGCACCTTGATAATCAAGTAAAGAATACAGTTAAAGAACATTCCTTTCATCTAAACAGGAATCTAAAAGCGTGAGTTTATATTGATGAAAACGAGCCATATTTTCCCAAGATATAATTTGTCCATTAATCCTGAGGCACATTCATAAAGGGAAACATGATAACTTTCCGAGAATTTTTTCCTAGTGTTTTAAAAAGACTCCCAATCCATTTCCAAAATATAATTCATTGTTAGAGAGGTTAGGGAGATGGTTAGCTCGTTGATTGCTTTTTTCAAAATCCCGATTTAGTTATAGTCAATATGAACATTATAGCATTTTTGCTATTTGCAAACTTTCTCTTTCAACATCTATCTAGAATTCATGATAGTTGGCAATGGCTGAGATGAGAGACAGGTTCCTCGAGTCCATGTGGTAATGTGGTAGATGATGTGGGAAATACAGCTTTGCATTACACAAGTGTGAAAGCATGAATCACTGGTAACAAGTAGCAAGCATCTTCCTCATGTATTATAAGCAGTAATGTCTGCGTCGGCTTCAGGAAATGCCCTGCAAATCTCACAACAATTGATAACCCTAGGCATAATTATTGTGATAAATTGCAGTTAGTTACATATCTGTCCTGTCTCTATGATTTCTAATTCCATTTGTGCCTAATTGTTCCACTCAGTCCATGCCCTAACAATACACTAACTTATAAAAACAATTTTTATTAACTTGACATCCATTTTCTTCACAGAATAATAAAGAATGGGATGACCATTGATCAGATCATCACCCTGACTCGGAAATATATATTGCTGTTCCATACTGTTGATGGGTCAAACTCCAGGAACTTCCTGGCAGCACTGGGTCTGTCGACTATAGTGGTACAGAAAGGCAGCACACCACTATCCTCTCAAGAGCAGTTATTATGGACAATAAAGGCTGGCCTAGCTAGTGATGCCCACATTCCATGAATGAAAATTAAAGTCAGTGCCTTTCTCAATGGAATGTCATCTGCACTATACAAATTTAAACAATTGAACTATATTTCTTCTCCCATGTGCTGGATACTCGCAATTTCTTTATTCATTTACACTTATCCCACATTACTGATTTCTCAAACTATCATTTTCACAATAGGGGTGTCCATTGATGGGCAGCAACACCAACGTATTGAAAGGAAATGGTAGTTGACATAAGATTTTAAATATTTGAATGAGATATTTGTTTACGTATGTTTAGCAACTAGACAGAAATGATTGCTTTCTTGGGTGATTTTTCTTGTTACTTTACTGTATGAGATGTTTCTTTTGTATCCATGAGCATTAGCAAGAATGACATAACAATTAACTTTAACATTACTTTCTATCATGATGCTTCCTGATCAATGCCCTGTTGAATTTTGGTGAGTTGGCATGGAAAATGCCAGTAAAAGGATAGTGGTTGGGTGATATGAGTTGGCACTGAGTTGACATAGCAACTATAACAGATCTTGGGGCCAACTGGAGGAGGGTACATGTATGTGCAACCTGGGGAGATAAGGTGCACTGGACAAATGAAGGTCCAGAGGGTTTGCACTGATGGCATAGTGTGGCACATGGATATCAGATGGAATAAGGATGGGAGTAAAGTAATAGATTGGCATGGATGGACCGTAGAAAGTGAGAGGAGAGAAGTGCGTGAAGGGGTTGGGGGGGGGGGGGGGGGCGGGGGTTGGAGAACAGGAGGAATGCTTTCTGTTTTAACCTTTAGTTTTAAACTTTGCATTTAATGCTGGAGTCCCCAAATAGTTTTTCCATGCTTCCCTGGCTCCCTTCTTGGAAACCAGGCAGGTTCTTAGACATTAAAGAACTGTGGAAACAAAAACAGAAATTGCTGGAGAAACTCAGATCTGGCAGTATCTTGTGGGAAAAAACAGAATTAACATTTCAAGTCCAGTGACCCTTCTTCAGAATAGATTGTGGGTAGGAAAAGATCATTATATATGCCAATTCCTAGTCACAATCAGCGCTAAAGAAGGGTCACTGAATGTTAAACGTTAACTCTGCTTATTCTCGACAGATACTGTCGGAGCTGCTAGGTTTTTCCAGCAATTTCAGTTATTGTTAAAGACTGTTAGAATCTTCCTGAATTGCCTGACCTAACTTAAGGTTCAGCTCGCTTCCCCACCAGACTGAAAATCTGAAGTGTAGATGACTGTTTTTAAAGGTTGTGTGTGTGTGGAGCCAGGATATCTGCTGACTCTGCACCCACAATCTGTAAACAAAAACTTTTTGTTGCTTTTTCCATGTGGAAAAGAAAATAGCAGATATGAAGTTAAAATGCAGCTCTTGGACAACTAACAATCTCACCAACATTGCACTGCAACTGTTCAATCTAACTCCTCATAATTGATGGTGGACTTATGCAAAACTTGGTCTGTTTGTCCTGTTGAATTTAGTTGTCTGCTATAGTTAACGTTATACTGACTATGAATTAGTCCCATCATAAAACTATTATTAAGGTAGGATTCCTGTCTGCTGAGACAACTTGAAGCATATAACCTGGAAAGCTGATATTGGGAATAACATACTAAATTGATTTAGATAATGAGATGAACATGAATGAATTAAAGTCTCTTTGTTTAGGAATTAAATGGTTTACTGCTACAATGTTCAAGCCAAAGTCTTACACAGAATTGAAAGCTGGGTAATTGGCTATTGTTTCTAATAAATCTTTCTGTACGACTAGAGTTCTTGACAATAATGTCAAATATAGTGCTGAAAATGACTGATCTTTCCTAATATATCTATTGATGTAACAAGGTAATGCCTGTTATGTTCAGTTCATTTGAGGATGTGACAATAATCTCTCCACCATTTAAAACATTCATGTTTAAAAAAGGAAGTTACAGTTATCAATCAAAACATGAGAATCATTAGACATTTAAATTAACAATGATTGTGCCTTAGCTACTTTGTTTATTGGGAGCCAAAAATACTGACTAAAGAGATATTGTATGAATGAAATATATGTGATAAACTGATTTATGTTTTTAAAAATATACTTAGAGAAAAAAAACACTATGCACAATAATCCCTGTCAAAATCTCACGCCCTGCTTAGTTGTTGAACTCGTTGCTTGACCTTTTCAGTCAAATTTAGGGTGTGGCATTAAAGTGCTTTGTTCAGGATTCTGGAAGCTGTGGTTGTTGATGAGTAACAAAAACATGCTTATACTGCAACAATCTGTGAAGAGAAGAACAAGCTTATTGGGGAATGTAGATGCAACAGACCCATGTGCTGTGGGATAAAGATTTAGAGGTAGATGCCAGTGGGTCTTGAACCTGTTTCATTTATCAATGGGTTTTGCTACATTTTCTTTTTAAATTCACTCCCTACTTTGATTTGGTGGTGCTGGTGTTGGGGTGGACAAAGTTAAAAATCACACAAAACCAGGTTATAGTCCAACAGATTATTTGGAAGTACTAGCTTTCGGAGTGCTGCTCCTTCATCAGGTTGTGGGGCAGAATCATAAGACACAGACTTTATAACAATAGGATTGCAGTGTCATGGAATGTAATATTAAACAAATTTAGCTTAAGTTTTCATCTTTTAGATGATCATGTTAGTTTCGGTTTCTTCATATGTAAATCCCAGAACTTTTTCAAGGTACATTCTCAAGATAGCTTTTAATAAAAGGTGTCACCTCAACTCTGATAATGCATTGAAGGTGTGAAATTAAAGTCTGTCTGTGTCCCAATGTTAGGTCAGACTGATTCTGTTTCTAAAGTGGGATTAAAGAATCTTACATGGAAATAATGCAGTTTTTGAGCAAAATAAAATGTAATTCTGCAAGTACAAATTCACCTCACAAACTTAAATGTATGGGTGTGCAGGGAAGACCGAGTGAGTGTGTGCGTGTGAGTGTGGGGACTGTATGTATGAGCATATGAGAGAGAGCTTGTGTATGAGAGAGGGCTTGCATGAGTGTGTGGATCTGGAGGAGTTTGTGCGTGTGTGTGAAAGAGTGTATTGTGCAGTGGGGTCACCTGTAGTGTGACATGAACCCAAGGTTTCGGTTGAGGCCATCCCCATGGGTATCAAACTTGGCTATCAGCCTCTGCTCGGCCACTTTGCATGTTTCTTCTCCTGAAGTCCACTTGGAGAATGGTCTGAGGCCAAATGTCCCAGAGTGCTGAAGTGTCCTGACTGGGAAGGAACATTCCTGCCTGGTGATTGTTCTGCGATGTCCATTCATCCGTTGCCATAGCCTCTGCTCGGTCTTGCCAGTGTACCATGCCTCCGGGCATCCTTGGTTGCAGCATATGAGTCACATGAGTACCTGCCCCGTACATGCTGGGTGGTGTCCCCATGTGTAATGGTGGTATCCTTGTCGACACTCTGACAAGTCTTGCAGCAACTGCCATTACAAGGTTGTATGGTGTTGTCCTGAAAGCCAAGCTGTTTGCTGCAAACAATGTGGTGTTTGAGTGTAAGCAGTTGTTTAAAGGCAAGAAGTGGAGGCATAGGGGAGGTCATGGCGAAATGCTCATCCTCATTGATAATGTGTTGCAGGCTACGAAAAAAATAGCATTGTTTTTCAGCTCCTGGGAACTACTGGACAATGAAGAGTAACCTATTGGTTGCAGCTTGTGTCTATCTCCTGAGGACGTCATTACAGTTTCTTGCTGTGGCACGTTGGAACAGGCAGTGGATGAGTTGAGTATCATACCCCGTTTTTATGAGACCATCCTTGAGTACTTCCAAGTGTCTGTCACTTTCCTTCTCATCTGAACAAATCCTGTATATACATCGGGCTTGTTCGTAGGCAGGTAGCTGTTTTAATATGTTTAGGGTGGAAGCTCGAGAAGTGCAGCATCATGAGGTTATCCGTGGGTTTATGGTAGAATGAGGTGCTGAGGTGCCCATTCTTAGACTATAGAGAACATAGACCAATATATCGCAGAACAGGCCTTTCGGCCCTTGATGTTGCGCCGACCTGTGACCTATTCTCAGCTCGTCCCCCTACACTATCCCAAAATCATCCATGTGCTTATCTAAGAATTGTTTAAATCTCCATTATGTGGCTGAGTTGACTACGTTAGCAGGCAGGGCATTCCACGCCCTTACCACTCTATGCGTAAAGAACCTGACTCTCTGTCTTAAACCTATCACCCCTCAATTTGTAGTTGTGCCCTCTTGTACAAGCTGACATCATCATCCTAAGAAAAAGTCTTTCATTGTCTGCCCTATCTAATCCTCTGATCATGTTGTATATCTCTATCAAATCCCCCCTTAGCCTTCTTCTTTCTTGATGGTGATGCATGTGTCCAAGAATGAGACAGATACTAAAGAGTAGGCTATGGTTTGTTTGTTGGTGAGATGAACCCATTGCTATCACTGTGTAGTTGTTTCAGTACCCATGGGGACGGCCTCAACTGGGACCTTTGCTTCATGTCACACTACAGGTGACCCCACTGCATGATATACTCTCTCACATACATGCACGCATGCACACAAGCAAGCACACACACAGACTCCTACAGACCCACAGACTCCTGCAGACCCTCTCTCATACACAAGCTGTCTCTCATATGCTCACACATACAGCCCCCACACTCACACGTACACATGACCCTCTCACAGACTTGTACCCCATTACACTCACATACAAACACACACTCTCTCACAGACACCCACACATCCACCCACATGCACACACTCATTCGGTCTCCCCTGCACACCCACACATATAAGTTTGTGCAATGAATTTGTACTTGCAGAATTACATTTTATTTTGCTCACAAAACGTATAAATCCTTGAAAAATTCTGTAAATCCCCCTTTAGAAACAGAATCAGTCTGACCTAACATTGGGACACAGACAGATTTTAACTTCACATCTCCAATGCATTATCGGAGTTAAGGTGACACCTATTGTTAAAAGCTATCTCGAGAATGTAACTTTAAAAAAGTTCTGGGATTTACACATGAAGGAACCAAAACTAACATGATCATTCTAAAAGATGAAAGACTTCAGCTAATATTACATTCCAGGAATCTTGTTGCTATAAATTCTGTGTCTTATGATTCTGGTCTACAACCACCTGATGAAGGAGCAGCACTCCGAAAGCTAGTGCTTCCAAATAAACCTGTTGGACTATAACCTGGTTTTGTGTGATTTTTTAACTCCCTACTTTAGCATTCTTATAGTGCAACAAAGTTATGTTGGACTCTATTCACTATTGTTAGCAGCACAGCCATGCATAGAGTAAAATACTCTCTAAAGTGGTGAATAGTATAGTAAAGTACTTGAATAATATAAGGTCAAAGTACTGTGAATACTAGTACGACTCATCATTTCTCCCAAAATTGTGGACAGAAGAACAAACTTATTGGGGAATGTTAATGCAATAGATCCATTTGCTGTGGGATAGTAGTTGAGAAGAAGGTAACAGTGACTCTTGAACCTGTTTCATTTAACAATCGGCTTTTCGATGTTTTTTTTTTAACTCACTCCATACTTTAGCATTCTTTTTCCAGATGTTTGGACCACTTGGCAGGGTGTCAGTGTGATGGCAGCCAAACAACGTACACCCTCATTTTAAGGGGAGCTCAAAGGGAGCTAGAAAGGCTGCATCCTACATTTTTATGAAGGTTCGAGGAAGAAAAAATGGGAAGTCGTCCCTTTTATTCTGACTTTACCCTCGAGGTGATCTGGAAGTGATAAAGGCCAGAGGAGATGTATTGTTTCCTGGGGATGGGAGGAAGATACCATCACAAGTGTTACCCTCTGCCGCCCACTCTATCAATCCAAATAGGAGGAATAATGAAAACAGTGAAACTGAGCAGACGGAATGTGGCCTCTTTCAGTTGAACCTAGTCTCATAAAAGATTCAATAATCCAATAAGGCAGGAAAAATGAATGCCATAACATTTTCAGATGCTGAGTCCCACGGTCTGCCTTCCCTAATGTTCAGCACTTTTCAGAAGATGACTTTTTGCAGTTCTATTTAATCCACATTTGTGAGACACTTCTTCACATGTCTCATCTTACTGACCTGTCCCTCATGGTTATTCTCCACAAATGTGTAAATTCTATCCTCTTCAGATATTCCACATCTCTCATTCCTAACTATGTGTTTGCTTCATTTCAGAGAGTATGTGTGCAACATCGGGGAGAAGCTGAGTACCAGGGGGGTCCTACAGTCATACATTAACAGCTGTAGGCGACCAGGTTGGATGGTAGAATTTATGGATGTAAGTAATGGATATTGGATTAGACTTCACACAACCATTGGATACATAACAATCACTAATGCCAAACTGATCTCACCAATAACTACATCATAGTATAATGTTGAGTGTGAACACTTTTGTGTTTCAGCAATAAATCATGCATTTTATCTTCCTCAGGTTCTTCACAGGTCACAGAGAAGCAGCAATGAGAGGAGACTGAGGAATTCTCAGAAGCATGAGAACTCTGATGATGCACAGTCACATGACTCATGCAAACACTCCACCAGTGCAGGTAGACACATCTCCATTAGCTCCAAATAGCTAGATTATCTATGTTGAGAAATGCGTCACAGTTGAGGAGGAGCTGCAGACTAGGACAGTAATACATGACAATAATACAGGACAAATAAAGCTCTGCACAAATGGATGTAGATGCTAAGTTTTGATAGCGCACTCATGTAAACAACACTTCTGGAATATCAACAGAAACTGTATGCTCTTCTGTTCGTATTTCCAGAAGCATTGTGCATTTTTGGGCAGATTGGAGGAGTTCATCTCTAGCATGACTGCCATGATATCTCATAAAACTTTGTTGATGTCCACATCCATGGTCACTCTCATGGAGATTCAGTCATGACAGGAACTGGCATAACCTGTAAATTCTGTATGCTTCTTCACACAACATGGGGGAAAGCCTTGCCACAGTGCTGCAGTACCACACTGACATATAAATCAAGTGCTTTTTAGTACAAAGAAGTACAGTGAGTCATGAGAGCAAATATGGAGAAAGGGCACATGGCAGTGGGGAAGACTTTTCAAAGTGCTCCCAGCTCACCATTGATGCCCGCTCTTTCCTTTACTCAGAGTCCCACACACTGATGCCTGCTCCAGTGGTTGAGTTTGATCTTGCAAATGTAGAGATGGGGTATTGTTGGTCCTGCAAATAGCCTTGCACACTCAGAATAACTAAAAAAAAGTCTGTATGATGCCATCATTGGCTTTTTGGGCTTTCAGGTGAATAGCTGCAGGCACTATGGTGACATTGAGATTTTCTTCTCTTCCACTTTCTCCTTAGTTATCCATCATTTTGTACCTTTCATTTCCATTCTTGTCTGCAGCATAATGTTGTGTCACCACTCTGAAGGATATCCCTAGTTCTGCCCAGACACCCGAATTGTTAATGACATTTTCAATGATCACGCTTTTGCTCTAGTTACCCTTGTGGTACTGTCCCCTATGTCAATGGTTAGGGTGTCATGAGCCAATTTTTCAGAGAGTGACTCATGCCTCCAAGATGTGAATGCCTCAGGGGAATATGACTATCACAGAAACTCAGTTTCTATGAGGACTGAAGTTAATCACATTCTCAGAACAATTTCTGTGAACATAAGACTTTCACATAGATAGGCCAGCAGCTTTGCACTTTCACAGTTTGGAAGCTTGTCAGTTTCATTCTCAATCTCTGCTCTACTTTCACCTTGTTGGTTCTGACAATTATTGGACAGCTTGGAAAAATATAGAATGAATAGGTTTTTCCAGTCCAGAATTCTGAGTGAAAGCCACAATTAATTGTCTCCACGTTTAAGTCACTGAGTCACTTAAGCTCCATGTTGGTTCCATGCCTATGATTGAGCCCCTATAAAAATAAACGGGTTACATTACAGCACAGAATGAGGCCATTCAGCCTATTGTTCTTGTTCTCAGTCTCTGGAAGAACAATTTACGTAATCTCACTCCTTGCCTTTTCACTGTAGTCCTGCAATATTTTTTGCTTAGGATAATTATCCAATTCTCTTTTCAAAACCTGCAATTAAATCTGCCTCTTGCATACTCAAAGGCAGAAAATTCGAAAAATTAACAACTCACTGTGTAAAAAAGGTATATTCTTATGTCACCATTGCTTCTTTTGCAAATCACCTTAAATTCAAGTTCTCTTGCCCTTGAAACTCACTTCAATGAGTTAAAGATTTTCTCTGAATCTACTTGTCCAGACCCTACATGAATTTAAAAAGTTGAATCATCCCATTCTACTGAAACAACTCAACATGTACAGTCTACACAGGAAGTTGAAGTTGTTCATCCCTGCAATTCCTTTTGTGAATATTCTTTGCAGCCTCTTTAATGCCTTCATAAATTTCCTTATGTGTGGCTCCCAGATTGGATACAGTGCTCAAGTTAAGGTCAAACCAGCATTTTATACAGGTTTACCATGAAAAAATGAGAATGGACAAATATGTAAATGAAAGCTCTTCCTGTGTTGTATGAACAATCCACACCACTGCTCCTCATGTTACGTGCGCTGTCTCTGCTAATGTTCATTATGAGTCAGATTTGTTGCCTTTTTGAGGGTAAGAATCTGTACTGCCTGCTTGGTCTAGTGTTGTAGAAGAAAATCACTCGGTAGTCTAATGAGAAGCACTTGTTTTAAGCAACTTGCAGTTTATTGCATTATAGCAACTATATGCAATCTCTGGTGTAATAGATATTATAGAGATTATAAGGAATATCCAGATGGTAAGTCTTACTTCTATGAAATCCTAAGTTGTTCCCTCATTTAGGACATTATCATAATGGGCAGTATTTAAGACATTCCTAAGATTTAATCCTTACAAACCATTGCACTCTTCTATTGTCTGAATCATCTCTGCATCTGACACCAAACTTCAATCTGTCATTGTGAATTGTTCACCATGATATATTGCAACCTGATTTATGCTAGGCAAATATTCGCCAATGAGCTCAAATGAAGTATGCCACTCATTAGCTCTCTGATTGCTTGTGTTTCCTTTCAAATTTTGCTCGTTCGTTCAGCCTGAATTCTCTTTAACATCAATAATACTGGGAAAAAATATCTGCCAATCCAGTATAGCCAATATTTTTAAGTCAACATTGCTGATCTCAAAGCATTTGTTTTCAATTTTGGTTCTGCCATGAGGCGAGGAATTTTTGCAATCTTCTACTGGTTGTCCTTTGACTGGCTCTTCCACAACCACCTGATCCTTAATCAACTGTTCCGTAAACCGTTGTTCCATGAGCGGCAATTCCTGAGCAAATTATTTCTTCACCAGTTTGACTCCTTCTGCTTTTGAGGAAAATTCAGCTCAAGACACACATTCATTATCAGGATAGAGAATTCTTGATTGTGATGCATATTTAAGTTATATAACTATCTGACATCCTTGTTGCAAAGTTACTTGTAACATACCTTTAGTTTAAGTGGTACACCACTTAGATCATGTAGTTGCACTGCTGTTGGCTGTAGACAATGTTTCTTTAGTCATGGTACACTAACTTATAATTTAGTTAAATATCATACAACACCAGGTTATATTCCAACAGGTTTATTTGAAAGTACAAGCTTTCAGAGTGCTGCTCCTTTGTCAGGTAGCTAGTTGGGGGCAGAATCACAGGACACAGAATTTATAGTAAAAGATCAAAATGTTATACAAGTGTTGCTATGTATTGAACAATCCTAGATTGGTGTAAAGTCTTTAATCACTTCGAATGGGGATACAGGTTTCGAGTGATTGATTAATATGTAATTTATATACTGAAAAAACCTTAAGTTATCTCAGGACTGTGACTTGAAAGAAGTTCTGGGATATACATACTAATCAATTAAAACCTGCATCCCCATTATAAGTGATTAAAGACTTAACAACCATCTAGGTTTGTTCAATACATTGCATCAGTTGTATGATACAGTGATCTTTTACTATAAATTCTGTGTCCTATGACCCTGCCCCACTAGCTACCTGATTGTTTAGATTCCCTACAGTGTGGAAACAGGCCCATCAGTTCAACACCAGCACTTCTGTATGATAGCATAATGACATTCATCTCTCACTCAAACTTGGAATTAGTGAGGTGTCCATTGACATATGTCTAGATCTAAAAATAAAGTATTCCTGATGAAGGACTTTTGCCCGAAATGTCAATTTTACTGCTCCTCGGATGCTGCCTGAACTGCTGTGCTTTTCCAGCATCAACTCTAATCCAGAATATGTCTAGATCATCCTTCCCCTAGCAATACTTCTGATTTTTTTTTCTCTCTTTTAATCTGGTCTACCTTATGCACTTCCTTTATACGAATAGATGATTGACTGCTTGCTGCTTTGTGACTGTGCCTTCTTCAGTACATTATCTGAAAATTACCTTTTTTTCATTGTTGGGCATTTTTAAACAAAGTTAGACACTGCCTGGGCCTGTGAGGTCTCCTTGTTTCACAATGCTGTTAATACCTGTGAGTGTTGTTGTCTCTCCTACTCACTGTACTTGTTTCTCATATGTGACTCAATGGGCTTTGTATCTTAAAAACAACATGGATTCTGCTGGTCTCCTGTGATAATATTGATCTTCTCCACTTGGCATTAACCTGTGTTGTTTCCAGAATTCTGCTTCACTCACCATTTTTATGGACTTCTCTAAAGTCATGTATTCTTTTGCCCATAATAAATTTTATGAAAAAAAAACTCATCAGCAGTTCCAAAAATAATCCTGTGTCTTATAAATTCTGATTTTAATTTCCCATACATGCATTTTTATGCTAATCTTTCAAAATCTTTCATGGAGTTTCCTATTAATTTCCCTGGATAATTAGCTCACTGTTAAACTTTGTTCTTTCAAGAATTTTAATTGTTGTGAGCTTAAAAGACTTATCAAAGGATTTCAATATATCATTAAATGAATCTGTTGCTTCCTTTTTTATTTTAATGAGTGATGGCATTATCTGCAGGACCCCTCTGTACAATACAATGAATGTTTTAACTTGTTCAGCTTCTAATTTAGTATCTGATTTGGAAGTTATTCTGTACCTTAAGAATTTGTTTTTCTAAAGTGTTCAACTCTCTGTGCATTAAGGCACAATTTTGAGAATAAATCTTCCTGGCAGTGATATTTCTTCTGCCATAGCTTCCTAATTTGATTATTTATTGTCTTTGCTTTAAAGAATTCTGATTTTGCAGTAAAACAGCCTGTAATTTTGAATGTTGTTTAAAAAAATCTCCCTTACTCATGGGGATATTAACTTTTCTAACAGAATTTCAGATGTACGTTCATTGCCTGAATAAATGCCAATTCAGAACTGCTCCTGGAGACTGTCAGGTTTTGATGTTGTTTTTAAGAGCTTTAGAGTAACTAACACACCAATCCTAGGGAATTGCTAACTATTCTGCTGCATGAAGTTTGAAATAATTTTACCAGTGATGGTAGATTCTGGCTTGTTTTGCCTTGCTGCGAGGTTTTTTTTGGTAGGATTCTTGATTGTTCAGCTTTTCCAGCTATTAACTGCACAAGTATCCTTCTTAAAGCTATGTGGGAAGAAATCCCTTACTTGTAGGGATATACATGGTCTGCATGGGCTAATGTGATAGGGGAAGCCACTTGATTTTCTAGTGAGAAGAAACTTTTGTCTTAAACAAGAAGCATTTATTGCATGATGACAATAATGGGCAGAACCTTCTCAAATTCTGAATAACGTGAGTAATGACGAATCAGTTGGGAATGAAAATGTCAACATTATAAAGTGGATTTTTTGATGTCCAGTAAAGAAGAAGCAAGCTTGTATTTGCAAATGCAATGTTACCAATGACATCTGTCTGCTCCAGAAAGCTATACACTTCATTTTCACCCCCACTACATTAACTGTGAAGGGCTGTTCATAGCTGGCAGCAATTGGCCTGGTGAAATTAGCTGAGTTTGTAAACGTTGGCCTTGACAGTGTGAATCCCAAAGTTTCCAGCAGCAATAACTTAACTTCTGGTGTGCACATGACAGCATGAGTGTGGTGTCATGTATTTGTCATTCTCATGGAGTGAAGCCTTCCATGAAACTCCCTGAAATTGATACTATGCTTTGGTTAAAGAATAATCATTAAGGTCAACTAACTGACAGATCATGCCAACAGGATAAGGAAATAGTCTGGATTATTCAGAGTAAATTTAAAATTTCCTTCAGCATGCCGTTCTGAAAATATAATACTCACTGAATCAACATGTACTTTCAACATCCCATTCACCCAAAACAGTACAGCAACTGGCAGGAAGTAAATTATTGTTGCTCAACATGCAACAGAAAGAATTCTACCCAGTTTCCCACTCTAGCACAAACTCACGGATAACCTCATGACCCTACACTTCTCCAGCTTCCACGCAAAACATGTTAAAACAGACATCCCTTACGGACAACCCCTATGCTTACACAGGATCTGTTCAGATGAGGAGGAATGTGACGGGCACCTAGAAGTACTCAAGGATGCCCTCATAAGAACGGAATACAATGCTCAACTCATCCACCACCAGTTCCGACGTGCCACAGTGAGGAACTGTAATGACCTCCTCAGGAGACAGACACAAGCTGCAACCGACAGGGTAGTCTTTGTTGTCCAGTACTTCCCAGGAGCCGAAAAACTATGCCATGTTCTTTGCGGCCTGCAACACGTTATCAATGAGGATGAGCACCTTGCCAAGACCTTCCCCATGCTTCCACTTCTTGCCTTTAAACAACCACATATCCTCAAACACATCATTTTTTGCAGCAAACTGCCCAGCTTTCAGGACAACACCATACAATCCTGTCACAGCAGACACTGCAAGACGTGTCAGAGTGTCGACTTGGATACCACCATTACATGTGGGGACACCACCCACCAATTACCTGGCAGGGTGGTAATTCAGCCAACATTGTCTATCTCATATGCTGCAGGCAAGGATGCCCCGAGGCATGGTACATTGGCGAGACCAAGCAGAGGCTACGGCAATGGATTAATGGGCACCGCACAACATTCAACAGACAGGAGTGATCCCTCCCAGTTGGAGAACACTTCAGCGGTCCGGATATTCGACCTCGGAAATCAGGTAACAATGCAAAATGGCTAAATAGAGGCTGATAGCCAAGTTTGGAAACCATGGCGATGGCTTCAACCGAGACCTTGGGTTCATGTCACACTACAAATGGCCCCACTGCACTACGCACTTCCTCTCTGACATGTACACACACACGCATGCACAAGCACACATACACACACATTCATACAGACCTTAACACATATACAGGCCCTCTCTCATACACAAGCTCTCTCTTATATGCGCACACATGCGCACCCACACACGTACCCTCTCACAGACTGATACCCCTTTACATTCACACTCACTCACATACATATACACGCAATCTCACACACACACACACGTTTGTGGGGTGAATTTGTACTTGCAGAAACCTGCATGAATCCATGGAAGATTCTGTAAATCCCTATTTTAGGAATAGAATCAGTCAGGGGACCTCACACCTTCAATGTATTATCTGGGCCAACATAGAACCTATTATAGAGTCATAGAGATATACAGCACAGAAACAGACCCTTTGGTCCAACTCATCCATGCCGACCAGATATCCTAACCTAATCAAATCCCATTGGCCAGCACATGGCCCATATCCCTCTAAACCCTTCCTATTCATATATCCATCCAGATGCCTTTTAAATGCTGTAATTGTACCAGTTTCCACAATTTCCTCCTGTAGCTCATTCCATACACACCACTCTCTACATAAAAAAGTTGCCCTTTAGGACCCTTTTTTATCTTTTCCCTCTCACCCTGAACTTATATCCTTTAGTTCAGGACTGCCCCACCCCATGGAAAAGACCTTGTCTGTTTATCCTATCCATGCCCCTCTTGATTTTATAAATCTCTGTAAGGTCACCCCTCAGCCTCTGATGCTCCAGAGAAAAGCAGCTGAATCCAATTCAGCCTCTCGTAGAGTCAAAGAGATGTACAGCATGGAAGTAGACCCTTCAGTCAGTCCAACTCATCCATGCCGACCAGATATATCAATCCAATCTAGTTCTCACCTGCCAGCACCCGGCCCATATCCCTCCAAACTCTTCCTATTCATATACCCATCCAGATGCCTCTTAAATGTTGCAATTGTACCAACCTCCACCACTTCCTCTGGCAGCTCATTTCATACACGTACCACCCTCTGCGTGAAAATGTTGTCCCTTAGGTCCCTTTTATATCTTTTCCCTCTCATTCTAAACCTATGCCCTCTAGTTCTGGACTCCCCCACCTCAGGGAAAAGACCTTATCCATTTACTCTATCCATGCTGCTCAGGATTTTGTAAACCACTATAAGGTCACCCCTCAGCTTCCGATGCTCCAGGGAAAACAACACCAGCCTATTCAACCTCGCCTTATAGCTCAAATCCACCAACCCTGGTAATATCCTTGTAAATCTTTTCTGAACCCTTTCAAGTTTCACAACGCCCTTCATTCCAAAAGTGGCCTAACCAATGTCCTGTATAGCCGCAACATGTCCTCCCAACTCCTGTACTCAATATTCTGACCAATAAGGGAAAGTATACTAAATGCCTTCTTCACTATCCTATCTACCTGCGACTCTACTTTCAAGGAGCTATGAACCTGCACTCCATGGTCTCTTTATTCAGCAACATTCCCTAGGACCTTACCATTAAGTGTATAGGTCCTGCTAAGATTTGATTTCCCAAAATGCAGCACCTCACATGTATCTAAATTAAACTCCATGTGCCACTTCTTAGTCCATTGGCCCATCTGGTCAAGATCCCATTGTAATCTGAGGTAACGTTCTTCGCTGTTCACTACACCTCCAATTTTGGTGTCACCTGCAAATTTACGAACTATACCTCCTGTGTTAATATCTGAGTCATTTATGTAAATGACGAAAAGTGGTGGACCCAGCACCAATCCCTGTGGAACTCCACTGGTCACAGGTCTCCAGTCTGAAAACATCCCTCCACCAACACCCTTTATCTTCTATCTTTGAGCCAGTTCTCTATCCAAATGGCGAGTTCTCCTTGTATTCCATGAGATCTACCCTTGCCAGACATTCTCCCATGGGGAACCTTTTCGAACACCTCATTGAAGTCCTTATAGATCACATCTAATACTCTGCCCTCATCAATCCTCTTTGTTACGTCTTCAAAACCCTCAATCAAGTTTGTGAGACATGATTTCCCATCCACAAAAGCCATGCTGACTATCCCTAATCAGCTCATGCCTTTCCAAATACATGTACATCCTGTCCCTTCGGATTCCCTCCAACAACTTGCCCACCACTGATGTCAGGCTCACCGATCCATAGTTCCCTGGTTTGTCCTTACCATCTTTCTTAAGTAGTGGCATCACGTTAGCCAATCCTCCGGCACCTCGCCTATGACTATCACAAATATCTCGGCAAGAGGCCCAGCAATCACTTCCTTAGCTTCCCACAGAGTTGTAGGGTACACCTGATCAGGTCATGGGGATTTACCCACATTTACGCATTTCAAAACATCCAGCACTTCCTCCGCTATAATATGGACAATTTTCAAGATGTCACCATTTATTTCCCTGCATTCTATATCTTCCATGCCCTTTTCCAAAGTAAACACTGGTGCAAAATACTCGTTTAGTATCTCCCCTCATGTCTATTGTTAAAGTTCACTTCAGAATGTAACTTTTAAAAAAAAGGTTCTGGGATTTACATATGAATTGACTGAAATGAACATGGTCATTCTAAAAGATGAGAGACTTAATAAACAATCCAGGTCTTTTTCAATATATAATTTCAATTACTTCATACTGCAAACTTTTGCTATAAATTCTGTGACTTACAATCTTATACTCCACAACCACCTGATGAAGGAGCAGTACTCTGAAAGCTAGTGTTTCCAAATAAACCTGTTGGACTATAACCTGGTGTTGTGTGATTTTTAACTTTGCAAAAAATAACCTGCTCAGTTTGGGTTTTTGTCAGGGCTACTAGACTCCTTGAGTCCAAAACCTTCAATTACAGCCTTGACTACAAACATGAACAAAAGAACTGAACTCCAAAGATGAGGTGAGAATAATTGCCCTTGACATCAAGGAAGAATTTTAATGCATTTGGCATCAAGGTGCCCAGGCAAAAATGGAGTCAAACGGAAACAGGGAAAGACTCTCTGCTGGTAAGAACACTACTTATCACAAAAAAAAGTGCCAAGTAACATTCACATCACACAACTGTAAGACAATGACCATTCCAATGAAAGAGAAACTAAGTGTTTCCCCTTCTCATTCGGTGATACTATTATCATATCTCAATGCCTATGATTAACATTCTGGGGATTTAATTAACCAGCAGCTGAGCTAGACTGCCCATATAAATACTATAACCACAAGAGTAGCTCACAGACTAGGAATTCTTCTATCTTCCAAGTGCCTGTCCACAATCTAAAAGGCACACATCAGCCATTTGAGAGAATACTTTCCTAATGCTTGTTGACTGCTGCTCCAACAATACTCAAGCAGCTTAAAACAATCAAGGACAAAGCAGTCTTTGATTGACACCACCTCTGCCACCTTCAACATTCACCTGCTTTACACATGGCGCACATAAACAAGATGTAGTACAGAAACTCAGCAAGACTCATCTAACAGCACTTCACAAACCACCACCACCTCAAAGAACAAGTTTAGATTTAGATTTATTGTCACAAGTATACACAAAATACAGTGAAAAGTTTTTTTTGCGTGTTATATGCAAATTGTCGCCTGCTCCGGTGCCATCTTGAAACACTGAATGCAATGCAAGATTTTACTGCAGTAGAATTCATCTTTCTCTCTTCATCTTGTTCCTCCACCACTGTTCCTCCAGTCACTGCTTGTCGTGAGCTGGAGTCTCTGTAACAGGCGGTGGGGACCCTGTATTAGGTTCCGGCGTCTCTGTAACAGTCTGTGGGGACTCTGTAACAGGCCGTGGGGTCTCTGTAACGGGCTCCGAGGTCTCTGTAACAGGCCCCGGGGTCTCAGTTACAGGCCCCAGGGTCTCTGTAACAGGCTGTTGGGTCTCTGTAACACACTCCGGGGTCTCTGTAACACACTCCGGGGTCTCTGTAACACGCTCCGAGGTCTCTGTAATGGGTTCCGAGGTCTCTGTAACATGCTTCAGGGTCTCTGTAGCAGGCTCCAATGTATCTGTAACAGGCTGGGGTGGTCTCTGTAACAGGCTCCAGGGTCCCTGTAACACACACTGGGGTCTCTGTAACAGGCTGTGGGGTCTCTGTAACAGGCTGGGGATAGGGGTGGGAGTCTCTGTAACCAGCCGGGGTCTCTGTAACAGGCTCCGGGGTCTCTGTAACAGGCTGGGGGTGGGGGGGTCTCTGTAACCGGCCAGGGTCTCAGTTACAGGCCCCAGGGTCTCTGTAACAGGCTGTTGGGTCTCTGTAACACACTCCGGGGTCTCTGTAACACACTCCGGGGTCTCTGTAACACGCTCCGAGGTCTCTGTAATGGGTTCCGAGGTCTCTGTAACATGCTTCAGGGTCTCTGTAGCAGGCTCCAATGTATCTGTAACAGGCTGGGGTGGTCTCTGTAACAGGCTCCAGGGTCCCTGTAACACACACTGGGGTCTCTGTAACAGGCTGTGGGGTCTCTGTAACAGGCTGGGGATAGGGGTGGGAGTCTCTGTAACCAGCCGGGGTCTCTGTAACAGGCTCCGGGGTCTCTGTAACAGGCTGGGGGTGGGGGGGTCTCTGTAACCGGCCAGGGTCTCAGTTACAGGCCCCAGGGTCTCTGTAACAGGCTGTTGGGTCTCTGTAACACACTCCGGGGTCTCTGTAACACACTCCGGGGTCTCTGTAACACGCTCCGAGGTCTCTGTAATGGGTTCCGAGGTCTCTGTAACATGCTTCAGGGTCTCTGTAGCAGGCTCCAATGTATCTGTAACAGGCTGGGGTGGTCTCTGTAACAGGCTCCAGGGTCCCTGTAACACACACTGGGGTCTCTGTAACAGGCTGTGGGGTCTCTGTAACAGGCTGGGGATAGGGGTGGGAGTCTCTGTAACCAGCCGGGGTCTCTGTAACAGGCTCCGGGGTCTCTGTAACAGGCTGGGGGTGGGGGGGTCTCTGTAACCGGCCAGGGTCTCAGTAACAGGCTCCGGGGTCTCTGTAACAGGCTGAGGGGGATGGGTATCTCTGTAACAGGCTGGGGATGAGGGGGGGTCTCTGTAACCGGCCGGGATCTCTGTAACAGGCTCTGGGGTCTCTGTAATCGGCTGAGGGGGATGGGTGTCTCTGTAACAGGCTGGGAGTGTGGGGGGGGTGGGGTGTCTCTGTAACCGGCCGGGGTCTCAGTAACAGGCTCCGGGGTCTCTGTAACAGGCTGGGGTGTCTCTGTAACACACTCCGAGGTCTCTGTATCAGGCTCCGGGGACTCTGTAACAGGCACCTGGGTCTCTCTAACAGGCTTCGGGGCAATAAATGTTGGTGATGTTCATTTTTTATGTGTGATAAAATGGATAAATTCTCGTTATTCTGAGCTCCAATGTATGTATGACTGATATGTTCAATTTTTCTATGGAAAACAAATGCTTCATTCCAGGGATGAGTTCAGTGAAGTTTCTCTGAATTGATTCTATCTTTTCTACCTTCCATCCTTTCCTCTTAAATAAACAGGCCACACCTGCACATTTGCACACAGTCACCTGAATGTCTCATTTACTCCCTACACAGCTGCAGTATAATTTGATTCTTTTATCTTCCATCTTTTTTTGCAGGAAGCAACAACATTGCATTTGTCTTCATAATCACTTGCTGTACCTATGTCCTAACTTTATGTGATTCATGGACCAAGGCACCCTTATCCCTTACTATCAATCGATCTGCAATCTCTCTCCATTAAACTGGTATACTGCTATCTGTTTGCCCTGTTAAAATGAGTATGCACCCATTTACCCACATTTACCCACATCATCTGCCAAATTATAGCCCATTCACTAAACTTGTCTATATCCCTTTGCCGATCTTTTAACTCTTCTTGACAACTAGCGTTCCTATCTGTCACCATCACATTTAGCTATGATATATTCAGTTCACTCATACAAAATCAAGGTCAGAAATTGTAAAAAAATTGGGGATCCACCACTGATCCCTGCGAAACTCCACCAATTAAAGCTTGCGAACCCGAAAGACACATTTATCCCTACTCTCTGCTTCCTGTTAACTAACTAATCCTGTATGCACGGTAGTATGGTATCCCCTACAATTATTGGTATTCAAAACTAAATCACAAACACAGAATCTCAGACAGTTAATCTCACTACCTTCCTGCATTCACTCATCATCAGCATGAGCTGTTGCAAACTGTTTGTTTCTGGAAACCACACTGCTCGAGAAAAGTTTTAGCAGGCTTTGCCAGCTTATGAACATATGAACAAGAGTATGCCCCTTGGCTTTTTGAGCCTGCTTTGCCATTCATTAAGATCATGGCTGATTTGATTTTAACCTCAACTCTTCTTTCCTACATATCCCCTTGGTAATCACAATCTATCCAACCCTGCCTTAAAAAATGCTGCTTCTTAGGGAAGGGAATTCCAAAGATTCACACCTCTCGGAGAAAACAGTCTCCTTATCTCAGACATAATTGTGCATCCACTTGGTTTTAAACTAAGACGCCAATTTCTTAGTTTCTCCCACAAGAAGAAACAACCACCCAGCCAAATCCACTCAGGAACTTAGATGTTTCTATTATAGAGTCATAGAGATGTACAGCATGGAAACAGACCCTTCGGTCCAACCCGTCCATGCCGACCAGATATCCCAACCCAATCTAGTCCCACCTACCAGCACCTGGCCCATATCCCTCCAAACCTTTCCTATTCATATACCCATCCAAATGCCTCTTAAATGTTGCAATTGTACCAGCCTCCACCACATCCTCTGGCAGCTCATTCCATACACATGTAAAAGTTGCCCCTTAGGTCTCTTTTATATCTTTCCCCTCTCACCCTAAACCTATGCCCTCTAAGTCACCTCTGACTCTTCCAGACCTCAGAGGATACAGGCATTGCCTGTTCAGCCTTTTCTCAGAAGGCATCATGCTCATTCCAGATATCAGTCTGCTAAACTCTCTCTGAATTGCTTCCAACACATTAACATGTTTCTGTATGAACGGTGACCAGTACACAGTAGTCCAGCTGCGGTCTCACCAATGGCTTATATAACTGAAGTACAGCCTCCCTACTCTTGCACTCAATTTACCTCGAAATAAAACATAACATCCTATCAGCTTTCCTTGCTGTATTTGCATACTCGTTTTGGGCTTGTTGCGTCGTGTTTCAGTTTGATCCAGATAGATTATCATTTCAGAGTAGAATGAGTTGTTTTTTGTGGGCATTGCAAACAAATGAAGAAGAAATATGCTAAGAACTGATATGTGAAGCCAATATATTCCAATACCAGAAACATAGGAGGCTATTCAGCCCATCACGTCCATGTGGTCTCTCTCAGCTCATTCCATTCCTCTGCCCATTCTATAAAGAAACATAATTTTTGCTTTCACCAGCTGCTTACTGAATAGTCCATGCAGGACAAAGAAAAGATGTGGGAATGCTGTCGCATCCGAGCAATGTAAGCAAACCAGGGACCACCAAATCAAATTGTGACCCCAGAAGTAACTTTCTGTTACTCAACACTTGAGAACAGCTAGCAACATTGCGGATGTTCCAGAGACACAGATCCAGAAGTCTATCTGCAAAGTGAGTAGTGGCAGAGTGACATCACAAAATATAAGGATGATTAGTAATGAATTTGAACCATCTAAAAAGAAACCAAAAATGGACAACTTCCATGTGGAATGGGAAAATGAATTTTTGTTCACAGCTGTAAAAGATGAGAGTGTTTGTCTTGTATGTCACCAAAGTATATCAAAAAGGAAAAAGGGGAATTTGCAATGACAGCACACAATGGTGGATGTTAAGTTCAAGGATAGTTTTCCCTTGAGCAGTATGTATCAGGCAAAGGAATTTGTTAAGCTGGGGGCCATTTTGAAAGCTCAGCAGTCACTTTTTTTCTAAGCTGGCAGTAAAAGGTAAGACCTGCACTGAAGCATTGTTTTGGATTTGAGATTTTCTGGCAAAATACAAGAAATCATTCACAGATGGTGAAGTAATTAAGGAAGCAATGACTGAGGCTGCTGACTTTTTATTCAAAGACTATAATAACAAAGTAGAAATGACAACAGCAATCCAAAACATGTCACTTGGTGCTTCCACAGTAGCCAGATAAGTGGAATCTTTGTCTGAAATCACCTTTCAGCAAGTGTGGCAGGACCTTAACGACTGTGAATGCTTCTCACTGCAGTTCGATAAATCCATCAACATGGTCACCACAGCCCAGCTGATTCGTTTTATCAGCCTCAGTTGATGTACAGCAAAACTCTTTGAGATAGCTTTAGATCGTAAAAGGTGGTATATAACTGCAAGCCTTTATTGTATAGAAAAATAAATGCAGCTGCCTGTTAGACACTTGTATGGTTAATACTGAAAAATATAAGCATTTGAATAGATGCCTTGCATTGTTGGCTGGTACAGTTTTCTTACTCTGGTTGCTTCAATATTCCCCACATCAATTAGATATTAGATGCATCTCTTGATGAAGGCAAGACATCATGTGTTGGCTTCTACTTCTGGTAAAAAATGTGGTCTCACAATCAATCATTGTTTTCTTTCCTTTAAAAAAGACCCCTTAAGGACCGCAGAGTAAGTCATATGATATCCCTATGTTGACCTAGTGTGACAGGGTGAATAAAGGACATGAAAGTAGATCTTGGAGTCATGTGGTGATCAGGATAGAAAACACACTGGAAATGCATGATTGATAGAAAATCTTCCCCTTTTGCAGCTACCAAATTCAATTTCCCATATCTAAGAAGTAAGCGCTGGGATCAATCAGGTCACATCACAGATGTTGCAACTTACTGTAGATTGAGTACCAAAGTGGCATCTCCTGGTGTTTCCTTTCTTAACACCCATCATGAGTCTAGATGATTAATTTCTCATTAAGTTCATAAATTGATGACATAAGATTGGTCTGTGCCTGAACAAACTCTTCACACTAGCTCTATTTGCAGTATGTACATCTGTCCCTAAACCTGCTGCTTTCTCCCTACAGTTAGTAAAACTGTTAGTGTATGAATTCTTCCACCATGTTATACCAAATCCCTTTAATGCAGCAGCTCTTTGAATACTTCTGCATTGTGATTCTTTTTGTAGGCAAGCCTTTCCTCTCTTTCGATGTTTGGTTCTGTGACTAATGTGTCCATCCCTCCTCATATTGTTTAAGTAAAAGAACTCAGAAACCAGATGGTGGTAGATAACTCCAGAAGGAATCTCTATTTATTTACACAATTTAAATAGTTTTGTGTTGTTTCAATTTTTATCCAATAAATGTTGAACTAAAATCAACACACGTTGCATTTAAACTAAAGAAGGTATGCATGGAGAAGCAGAATCAAATATATAAGGAAAATAAAAGCGCAATGCCCATACAAACTGCTGGGTTCATCTTTCACCTGGTGGTCACCCATTTTATACCTGAAAACTTGGCTAGCAGTATTTGAAAATTGGTTTTGGTGCTGTGTTTATAACTTGACCAAGGCTCACCTGAAGTAAAGTTTAGCTTGTAACAGATTATTCTTCCTATTTCAATCAGGAGACTGACACACTTGTGGAAATCAAAAACTCTAATCCAATCGGAGGATCCTGTTTGTAATTTTCCAAAATTTCCAAAAGGTTTTGCTTTTATTGGCTTCTCAAACTTAGTATGACCCAGTGTCCATGTCTGACATTTTCCAGGAATCAATCTCTGCACTTGTACCTTAAAGGGGTAGAATAATCACATTCAAGTGTTCCTCAATTTCTCTTTCTTGAATTTGTACCTGTAGTAATACATTTTATTTTGCTCAAAAACTGCATGAATCCATGTAAGATTCTGTAAATCTGTTTTTTAGATTAGAATCAATTTGAACATTGGGGCACAGCCAGTCTCACAAGGGCACCTCACACCTTAAATGCATTATCTGGGCTGACATGACACCAATTGTTAAAGTTTGCTTGAGAATGTAACTTTAAAAAAGTTTTGTGATTTACATATGAAAGAACTGAAATCAACAAGGTCATTCTAAAAGATGATGCGCCATGTTCTTTGTGACCTGCAACACATTATCAATGAGGATGAGCACCTCACCAAGACCTTCCCCACATCTCCACTACTTGCCTTTAAACAACCGCCAAACCTCAAACAGATCATTGTTCGTAGCAAACTGTCCGACTCTCAGGACAACTCCATACAACCCTGTCACGGTGGACGCTGCAAAACGTGTCAGATTGTGGACATAGATACCACTATTACGCGTGGGAACACCTCCCACCTTGTACATGGCAGGTACTCATGTGACTCAGCCAACATTGTCTATCTTATACGTTGCAGGCAGGGATGCCCAGAGGCATGGTACATTGGGGAAACCGAGCAAAGGCTACGACAACGAATGAATGGGCACCGCACAACAATCAACAGACAGGAGGGTTCCCTCCCAGTTGGGGAACACTTCAGTGGTCCAGGACATTCAGCCTCGGACCTTCGGGTGACCATCCTCCAAGGTGGACTTCGGGAGAGGCAGCAGAGGAAAGTGGCCGAGCAGAGGCTGATAGCTAAGTTCGGTACCCATAGGGAGGGCTTCAACCGGGACCTTGGGTTCATGTCACATTACAGGTGATCACCATTGCACTACACACACACACACACAGATATTCCTACACACACACACTCTCACATGCACATGGACACAGATACACACAGACGCGCACACAGACACCCACACACACCCTTATAGACACACAGACTCCCACACATGCACCCCCTCACAGACTTAAGACACTCACTACACACACACACACACACTTTCTCACACTCACAACCCCCACCCCAGACAGACACACACACAGACAGACAAAGATCCACATGCACACATATGTATTGTGTGTGCTGAATTTTTTTGGTACAAAGTTACATTGCACTTTGCTCAAAAACCACATAGATTCATGTCGAACTCTGAGCTCAAAAACTGCATGAATTTATGTAAAACTCTGTTATTTCACTTTTTAGATTGGAATCAATCTAAACATCAGGTCATAGACAGAGAACACAGGGGGCTAACACCTTCAACACATTGTCTAGCTATCACCATTGTTAACAGCTAACTCAAGAATGCAACTTTTAAAAAAAGGGTTTTGTGATTTACACATGAAAGAAGTGAAACTATCACTGTATTCTAAGAGATGAAAGGCTTAACAGACAATCAATTCTTCAATGTATAATTTCAGTTACATCACACTGCAAATTTTTGCTATAAATTCCGTGTTACGATCGAGCCCTCTGCAATCACCTGATGAAGGAGCGTCGCTCCGAAAGCTAGTGTGCTTCCAACTAAACCTGTTGGACTATAACCTGGTGTTGTGTGATTTTTAACATTCTAAAAGATGAGAGACTTAACAAACAATCCGGGTCTTTTTCAATATACAATTTCAGTTACATCACACTGTAAACGTTTGCTATAAATTCTGTGACTCACGATCTTATACTCCACAAACACCTGATGAAGGAGCAGTGCTCCGAAAGCTAGTGCTTCCAAATAAACCTGGTGGACTATAACCTGGTGTGTGATTTTAAACATTGTACACCCTAGTCCAACACCGGTACCTCCAAATCTGACTACTCTTCTTTGGGAAGGCTTCTGAGAAATGGATCGTTTTGGTAGCAGCCCATGTGATGTCAAGATCTGGTGTGTGAAGTTTGGGATAAGAACATGGGGGAAGGTGCTCAGGTGCCAAAAGTATTGAACATGACATTCAGCTCTGAAGGCTGCAGAGTTCCCATGTGGAAAATGAGATGCTGTTCTTCCAGCTCGTACTAAGCTTTGCTGGAGCACTGCAGCAAGCCTGAGCCAGAGCTGTTGGTCAAGAAACACGGTGGTGTATTGAAATGGCAGGCAACCAAAAGATCAGTCATTTTTGCAGACAGAACGTAGGTGTTCTTCAACTCGGTTACCAAGACTGCATTTTATCTCCGCAATGTAGAGATCACTTTGTGAATAACAAATACAGCAGACTAGATTTGACGGAAATGCAGGTAAAACACTGTTTCACTTGGAAAGTGTGCCTGGGGCCTTGGATGGTGAGGGGGGAGGAAGTAAACAGCAAGGTGTTACTCCTTCTGCGGTTACGGTTAAGGAAGCCTCCCACACTTTCATTTTACCTGGACTGCTATCTTTATTCCATTACCAATGCTCTGGAAAATCTTCATCTAAAGCATTTCGTTTCATATTCCCTGAAATAACGATAAAACATGTCAACTGAAGTCTCCTTCAGATTATCTTTAAACATTGGAACTGAACTCCAGTAAAACAATGATAATTAACCACATATTTCACACAACAGCTCACCAGGTGTTTGTACTGTTCCCTTAGGCCATATCTCTCTGAATATATCACCTCAATCAAATAGTTCTTCTAGACTCTCCATAGCTTAGTTAAATTGTTACAGTCAAGTGAGAATTGGTAGCATGTCGCCCTTCTTTTCACTTGGTTGACCACAACAAATAGTGTTTTTTAAGAATCCACTTGTCAATTCAATGAATGGTTAACTGTTTAAGTGCTTTGCCTGTCAAAGCATTGTGCAGACAGTAAAATAAAACAAAGAACTACAGATACTGGAGTTCTATATTACAAAAACAAAACTTTCTTGAAAAGTTAGCAGATCTGGCAGCATAGAGTCATAGAGATGTACAGCATGGAAACAGACCCTTCAGTCCAACCCGTCCATGCTGACCAGATATCCCAACCCAATCTAGTCCCACCTGCCAGCACCCGGCCCATATCCCTCCAAACCCTTCCTACATATACCCATCCAAATGCCTCTTAAATGTTGCAATTGTACCAGCCTCCACCACTTCCTCTGGCAGCTCATTCCATACACGTACCACCCTCTGTGTGAAAAGGTTGCCCCTTAGGTCTCTTTTATATCTTTCCCCTCTCACCATAAACCTATGCCCTCCAGTTCTGGACTCCTCGATGGCGGGGAAAAGACTTTGTCTATTTATCATATCCATGCCCCTCATAATTTTGTAAACCTCTATAAGGTCACCCCTCAGCCTCCGACGGTCCAGGGAAAACAGCCCCAGCCTGTTCAGCCTCTCCCTGGAGCTCAGATCCTCCAACCCTGTCAACATCTTGTAAATCTTTTCTGAACCCTTTCAAAGTTTTACAACATCTTTCCAATAGGAAGGAGACCAGAATTGCACACAATATTCCAACAGTGGCCTAACCAATGTCCTGTACAGCTGCAACATGACCTCCCAACTCCTGTACTCAATACTCTGACCAATAAAGGAAAGCATACCAAACGCCTTCTTCACTATCCTATCCACCTGCGACTCAGCCCATTGGCCCATCTGGTCCAGATCCTGTTGTAATCTGAGGTAACCCTCTTCACTGTCCACTACACCTTCAATTTTGGTGTCATCTGCAAACTTACCGACTGTACCTCTTATGCTCGCATCCAAATCATTTATGTAAATGACAAAAAGTAGAGGGCCCAGCACCGATCCTTGTGGCACTCGACTGATCACAGGCCTTCAGTCTGAAAAACAACACTCCACCACCACCCTCTATCTTCTACCTTTGAGCCAATTCTGTATCCAAATGACTAGTTCTCCCTGTATTTCATGAGATCTAACCTTGCTAATCAGTCTCCCATGGGGAACCTTGTCGAACGCCTTACTGAAGCCCATATAGATCACATCTACCGCTCTGCCCTCATCAATCTTCTTTGTTACTTCTTCAAAAAACTCAATCAAGTTTGTGAGACATGATTTCCCACGCACAAAGCCATGTTCACTATCCCGAATCAGTCCTTGCCTTTCCAAATACATGTACATCCTGTCACTCAGGATTCCCTCCAACAACTTGCCCACCACTGAGGTCAGGCTCATTGGTCTATAGTTCCCTGGCTTGTCTTTACCGCCCTTCTTAAACAGTGGCACCACGTTTGCCAACCTCCAGTCTTCTGGCACCTCACCTGTAACTATCAATGATACAAATATCTCAGCAAGAGGCCCAGCAACCACTTCTCTAGCTTCCCACAGAGTTCTCAGGTACACCTGATCAGGTCCTGGGGATTTATCCACCTTTAACCGTTTCAAGATATCCAGCACTTCCTCCTTTGTAATCTGGACATTTTGCAAGATGTCATCATCTATTTCCCTACAGCCTATATCCTCCATATCCTTTTCCACAGTAAATACTGATGCAAAATATTCATTTAGTATCTCCCCCATTTTCTGCGGATCCACACAAAGGCCGCCTTGCTGATCTTTGAGGGGCCCTATTCTCTCCCTAGTTACCCTTTTGTCCTTAATATATTTGTAAAAACCCTTTGGATTCTCCTTAATTCTATTTGCCAAAGCTATCTCATGTCCTGTTTTTCCCTCCTGATTTCCCTCTGAAGTATACTCTTACTTTCTTTATACTCTTCTAAGGATTCACTTGATCTATCCTGTCTATAGCTGACATATGCTTCCTTCTTTTTCTTAACCAAACTCTCAATTTGGGCTTATGCCCGAAACGTCGATTCTCCTGTTCCCTGGATGCTGCCTGACCTGCTGCGCTTTTCCAGCAACACATTTCCACCTCAATTTCTTTAGTCATCCAGCATTCCCTATACCTACCAGCCTTCCCTTTCACCCTGACAGGAATATACTTTCTCTGGATTCTTGTTATCTCATTGCTGAAGGCTTCCCATTTTCCAGCCGTCCCTTTCCCTGCAAACATCTGCCTCCAATCAGCTTTCGAATGTTCTTGTCTAATACCGTCAAAATTGGCCTTTCTCCAATTTAGAACTTCAACTTTTAGATCTGGTCTATCCTTTTCCATCACTATTTTAAAACAAATAGAATTATGGTCGCTGGCCACAAAGTATTCTTGCCTTATTTCCCAAGAGTAGGTCAAGTTTTGCACCTTCTCTAGTAGGTACATCCACATACTGAATCAGAAAATTGTCTTGTACACACTTAAGAAATTCCTCTCCACCTAAACCTTTAACACTATGGCAGCATCTGAGGAGAGAAAGCAAAGATAATGTTTCAAGTCCAGTGACCTATCCAGTTCTGAAGAAGGATCACTCGACTCAAAATGTTAAATCTGATTTTTCTCCATAGGTGCTGCCAGACATGCTAAGTTTCTCGAATAATTACTGTTTTTGTGTGTTACATAAATAGTTAGGTTTTCCTATATATTTTTTAAAAGGAATGGGAATAGTATTTATTGTACGGCATCTGATATAAATAAAATAATAAAATGCTGCAACTCTCACACATATTTTCAAGCATTCACACACATACAAACAGAAGTAGGTTAAATGGAAGGGTAAGTTAAATTGCTGAAGAGTTTTAAAAATGTCATTGTATTTCATAGTATCCCTACAATGTGGAAGCAGGCCATTCAGCTCATCGACTCCACACCAACCCTCCTAAGAACATCCTATCCAGATTCACCCTATTCCTGCATTTCCATAGCTAATCCACCTAGCCTAAACATCCCTGGATGCTATGGGCAATTTAGCATGGCTAATCCACCTAACCAGCACATTTTTGGATTGTGGGAAGAAAGCAGAGCACCTGGAGGAAACCTAAACATATACAATGAGAATGTACAAACTCCACACAGATATTCACCCAAGGATGGAATTGAACCTGATCCCTGACAATGTGAGGCAACAGTGCTAACCAGTAAGCCACCATGCTACCCTGGATCCTGAAGATTACTAACTTGGATGGCGTTAGACTGTGCTAGTTGGCCTCTCTGAATTTTACATCAAGACAAGTGAAAGATGTTGACAGATGTTTTCTCTCTTTACTTTTGTTATCAGCAGCTGTGTATTGATTTTTAGGATGTTTACTGCCTGCAGTATGTGGTTGGTCAAACAACAGACCAGCTTACAGGTTGGCTAGAGAGAGGAAAGAAAGAGAGAGAGAATGCCTACTCAGGAGCCCATTTAGTCTCAGACTGAAACAACATCCTTATCTTTTGACTGGCCAGGGGTAAAAGCAGTTCATTAAAATGCAAAACTCATCATGTGATCATAAGCTGGTCAGTTATCCAAAGATGGATGATTCCAGGTCTGCTTTTAGAAATGATTAGAATTTGCTTGGAATTTTCATTCTCATGCAAGTCCATTGACCAAAGTGATTGAACCTAATGGCTTGTCCCACACTCAGCTGTGGAATGAACTTACTGAGAAAGTGGTAGATGTGGGTACAATTACAACATTTAAAAGACATTTGGATGGATCCATGAATAGGAAAGGTTTGGATGAATTTGGGCCAGGAGCAGGCAGGACTAGTTTAGTTTGAGATTATGTCCAGCATATACTGGTTGGAGTGAAGGGTCTGTTTCCATGCTATATGACTCTATGCCTTTATAATTGCAACTAGCTGGTGTCTGAATGTTTTGTGAGTAGTTCAGGAGATAGGTCATTCATACTCATCAATGTTGATTGTCTTTGGGAGACTACTCCCAGACACCCAACTCTAATCTTCAGGATTACAATAGGTTTGTAAATGATTGTCCAGTTTAGAAGCTTCTGGTTAAACCATTTAAAATGCTATGTTTAGCATTTTTTTAGATTTTACTCATCCAAAGGTTTCTATACACTTAATGGTAAGGTCTGAGGGAGTGTTGCTGAACAAAGAGACCTTGGAGTGCAGGTTCATAGCTCCTTGAAAGTGGAGTCGCAGGTAGATAGGATAGTGAAGAAGGTGTTTGGTATGCTCTCCTTTATGGGTCAGAATATTGAGTACAGGAGTTGGGAGGTCATGTTGCAGCTGTACAGGACATTGGTTAGGCCACTGTTGGAATATTGCGTGCAATTCTGGTCTCCTTCCTATCGGAAAGATGTTGTGAAACATGAAAGGGTTCAGAAAAGATTTACAAGGATGTTGCCAGGCTTGGAGGATTTGAGCTATAGGCAGAGGCTGAACAGGCTGGGGCTGTTTTCCCTGGAGCGTCAGAGGCTGAGGGGTGACCTTATAGAGGTTTATAAAATCCTGAGGGGCATGGATAGGATAAATAGACAAAGTCTTTTCCCCCGGTCGAGGAGTCCAGAACTAGAGAGCATAGGTTTAGGGTGAGAGGGGAAAGATATAAAAGAGACCTAAGGGGCAACATTTTCAAGCAGAGGGTGGTACGTGTATGGAATGAGCTGCCAGAGGATGTGGTGGAGGCTGGTACAATTGCAACATTTAAGAGGCATTTGGATGGGTATATGTCGGAAGGGTTTGGAGGGATATGGGCCGGGTGCTGGCAGGTGGGACTAGATTGGGCTGGGATATCTGGTCAGCATGGACAGGTTGGACTGAAGGATCTGTTTCCATGCTGTACATTTCTATGACTATGACTCTATGCATAAAACATGCATGGATGGAATTTCGAGCTGAAAATGTGTTGCTGGAAAAGCGCAGCAGGTCAGGCAGCATCCAAGGAACAGGAGAATCGACATTTCGGGCATAAGCCCTTCTTCAGAAATTCCATTCCTCATGGATGGAATTTCCCCAACCTCTGAGTGACATGGACAATGACGGAAAAGTTGGGAAAATATAGCACAATGCAATGAAAAAGCAAAGTCCCTGAAATTGGGAAGAAAAGACCAATTTTCCACTTAGTACTTGTTTGGCAAAATGACAATCTCACTGGCAAACAGCAAGTGGCTTATTTAAATGTATTAATATCTTATTATTACCCAACTCATCTCATTTAAATACAGAGTAATAAAATCGCACAACACCAGGTTAGAGTCCAACAGGTTTATTTGAAGGCACTAGCTTTCGAAGCGCTTCGAAAACTAGTACTTCTAAATAAACCTGTTGGAGTCTAGGTAAAAACAATGACTGCAGATGCTGGAAACAAGAGTCTAGATTAAAGCGGTGCTGGAAAAGCACAGCAGTTCAGGCAGCATCCGAGGAGCAGTAAAACTGCTACCTTGAACTGCTGTTGGACTCTAACCTGGTGTTGTGTGATTTTTAACTTTGTCCACCCCAGTCCAACACCGGCATCTCCAAATCATGACGTACGTACAAATACATCCAAACATTAACACATACAGACACACACACACACACGTACATACCTGCACCTAACTTACTGGTAGTGGTTAGGAACACTCACATGGAACTTTTCCTATTCACGCCTATCCATTAAAAGAGTTGATCTATTAGTAATGACTTTGACGACTGCTCCCCTATGTCTCAGGGCATGCTTCATGGGCAATGACTGTCTGTCCCCTCCACCCATGGAGGTTGACATTGGCAATGCACTAACAGCCCAGCAGATAAAGGGGGCGCAGTGGTAGTCTGGCGCACTGACCTCTACACCGCTGAAGCCAAACACCAACTCGAGGACACCTCTTCCTACCGCCCCCTCAACCATGACCCCACCCCCCCATCACCAAACCATCATCTCCCAGACCATACAGAACCTCATCACCTCAGGAGATCTCCCACCCACAGCTTCCAACCTCATAGTCCGGGAACCCCGCACTGCCCGGTTCTACCTCCTTCCCAAGATCCACAAGCCTGACCACCCTGGCCGGCCCATTGTCTCAGCATGCTCCTGCCCCACTGAACTCATCTCTACCTACCTCGGCACTGTCCTATTCCCCCTAGTCCAGGAACTTCCCACATATGTTCGAGACACCACCCACGCCCTCCACCTCCTCCAAGACTTCCGTTTCCCTGGCCCCCAAAGCCTCATCTTCACCATGGATATCCAATCCCTCTACACCTCCATCCGCCATGACCACGGCCTCCAAGCCCTCCATTTTTTCCTCTCCCGATGTTCCCAACAGTACCCTTCCACTGACACTCTGATTCGTTTGGCCGAACTGGTCCTCACCCTTAACAATTTCTCCTTCGAATCCTCCCACTTCCTCCAGACCAAAGGGATAGCCATGGGCACACGTATGGGCCCCAACTATGCCTGTCTCTTTGTTGGCTACGTAGAACAGTTGATCTTCTGTAATTACACCGGCACCACTCCCCACCTCTTCCTCCGCTACATTGATGACTGCATTGGCGCCACCTCATGCTCCCGCGAGGAGGTTGAGCAATTTATCAACTTCACCAACACATTCCACCCTGACCTTAAATTTACCTGGACCATCTCTGACACCTCCCTCCCCTTCCTGGACCTCTCCATCTCCATTAATGACGACCGACTTGACACTGACATTTTTTACAAACCCACCGACTCCCACAGCTACCTGGATTACACCTCTTCCCACCCTACCTCTTGCAAAAATGCCATCCCGTATTCCTAATTCCTCCGCCTCCACCGTATCTGCTCCCAGGAGGACCAGTTCCACCACAGAACACACCAGATGGCCTCCTTCTTTAGAGACCGCAATTTCCTTTCCCACGTGGTTAAAGATGCCCTCCAACGCATCTCGTCCACATCCCGCACATCCACCCTTAGACCCCACCCCTCCAACCGTAACAAGGACAGAACGCCCCTGGTGCTCACCTTCCACCCTACCAACCTTTGCATAAACCAAATCATCCACCGACATTTCTGCCACCTCCAAAAAGACCCCATCACCAGGGATATATTTCCCTCCTCACCCCTTTCCGCCTTCCGCAAAGACCGTTCCCTCCGTGACTACCTGGTCAGGTCCACGCCCCCCTACAACCCACCCTCCCATCCTGTCACCTTCCCCTGCCACCGCAGGAACTGCAAAACCTGCACCCACATCTCCTCCCTCACCTCTATCCAAGGCCCTAAAGGAGCCTTCCACATCCATCAAAGTTTTACCTGCACATCCACTAATATCATTTATTGTATCCATTGCTCCCGATACGTTCTCCTGTACACTGGGGAGACTGGACGCCTCCTAGCAGAGGAACATCTCCGGGACACCAGCACCAATCAACCACACCGCCCTGTGGCCCAACATTTCAACTCCCCCTCACACTCTGCCGAGGACATGGAGGTCCTGGGCCACCTTCACCGCCGCTCCCTCACCACCAGACGCCTGGAGGAAAGAACGCCTCATCTTCCACCTCGGAACACTTCAACCCCAGGGCATCAATGCGGGCTTCAACAGTTTCCTCATTTCCCCTTCCCCCACCTCACCCTAGTTCCAAACCTCCAGCTCAGCACTGTCCCCATGACTTGTCCTACCTGCCTAGCTTCTTTTCCACCTATCCACTCCACCCTCCTCCCTGTCCTATCACCTTCATCCCCTCCCCCACTCACCTATTATACTCTATGCTACTTTCTCCCCACCCCCACCCTCCTCTGGCTTATCTCTTCACGCTTCAGGCTCTCTGCCTTTATTCCTGATGAAGGGCTTTTGCCCAAAACGTCGATTAAACTGCTCCTCGGTTGCTGCCTAAACTGCTGTGCTCTTCCAGCACCACTGATCCAGAATCTGGTTTCCAGCATCTGCAGTCATTGTTTTTACCTAATGCACTAACATCACCTCATCCACATGCCTTTGAAGTAGACTTCAGCATTTCAATACCGCACTGTGGAGCTCCTGGATCCCTTACACTGCAAAGCAGCTGCCCGGTGTTTGTGTGCAGGGGTGTGCATCCATCTCTTGCATCAATCGGGTAAATGTCAGGGAGAGCATTGTGTTCATCAATCATTTTTCTCTGCTTAATTGTGTTATTGCCTGAGACCAAATCCAACCCCACCTCTCCATTATTTAACATGGGCTTAGCATTCTAGTGATTAATGAGAAAGAATAATAAAGAAACCGTATTATATATAGAAACAACTCAATTTGATTGTCCCTGAAAATTAACCTTAGGATCACGATGCCGGATGAATCTCTCCAGGCAGCTTCCAACACAGTCAGACTCCTAGCTTTTCACTGCCTGCTAATTTACACGTATGATGCATTTGGCCGCTGCACACCATCTTGTGAGTGGCTGCATGCTGCATCAGCTGGCCCCAAAATTATGAAAATCCAGCACTGGTTTATCTAACATGCAACATTCCAGAGTAGCTTTATGCCTCTTTTAGGTGAGCTGTGGTTCAACGATGTGGCTCACTGCCACTTTCCCAAGAGTATTTAGGAATGAATATGAAATGCTGGGTTCATTGATTTGGAGATGCCGGTGGTGGACTGGGGTGTACAAAGTTAAAACTCACACAACACCAGGTTATAGTCCAACAGGTTTAATTGGGAACACTAGCTTTCAGAGCGCTGCTCCTTCATCAGGTGTTGTGGAGAGGACAATTTTAAGACATAGAATTTATAGCAAAAGTTTACAGTGTGTGATGTAGCTGAAATTATACATTGAAAAATACCTTGATTGTTTGTTAAGTCTCTCATCTGTTAGAATGACCATGTTAGTTTCACTTCTTTCATATGTAAATCACAAAACCTTTCTTAAAAGTTACAATCTCAGGTTAACTGGAGCAATTGGTGTCAGCCCAGATTGTACTTCAAAATCACCTGATGAAGGAGCAGCGCTCTGAAAGCTAGTGCTTCCCATTAAACCTGTTGGACTATTACCTGGTGTTGTGTCATTTTTAACTGGGTTCATTGAAGCACTCATATTCTGAGATTTAATAAACACAATTCAATTTTTCATGCTGATTGATGTAATGAGTGTGGGGTGTGACAGGATGGCTCAGTGGTTGGCACTCTTTTCTGCTAGTAATTAGCAACAGCTGCCTCATAGTGCCAGGGACCCGGGTTCGATTCCACCCTCGGGCAACTGTCTATATGGAGTTTGTGTGTTCCCACCATGTTTACATGGGTTTCCTATGGTTGCTCTGGTTTCCTCTTACAGTCCAAAGATGTGCAAGCTAGGTGGATTGACCATGCTGTGGAGGTTAGGTGCATTAGCCACGGGAAATGCAGGGTTACAGGGATAGGGTAGGGGAATGGATCTGGGTGGGATGCTTTTCGGAGGGTTGAATGGTCTGCTTCCACACTGTAGGGATTCTATGATTCAATGACTTGCATGCTCTGCATCCTCACAGTGGGCGTTAATGTTGCATGCACTAATGTCCTCAACAATATGCTGCTCAATATCACTCATATTAGAGCTGTACATATAGGCATGACCATCATTTTTGACCTCTAAAGCAATTCATAGCACCCAAAAATAGATGTTATATACTTCAATTTTATGATAAGGATTGGTGCTGGGTCCATGGCTTTTCATCGTTTATATAAATGATTTGCTTGTGAACATAGGAGGTACGGTTACTAAATTTGCAGATGACACTAAAATATGTGCTGCAGTTGACAGCAAAGAAGGTTTTCTCAGAGTACACCAAGACCTTAATCAGATGGGCCAATGGGGTGAGGAGAGGCAGATGGAGTTAAATTTAGATAAACGTGAAGTGTTGCATGTTAGTAAGGCAAACCAGAACAAGACTTACACAGTACATGGTTGGGCCCTATAGAGTGTTTCCAAACAAAGAGAACTAGGGGTGCAGGTGCATAGTTCCTTGAAAGATGAGTCGCAGGTAGATAGGATAGTGAAGAAGGTTGTTGAAAAGTGTGGTGCTGGAAAGGCACAGCAGGCCAGGCAGCATCCGAGGAGCAGGAGAATTGACGTTTCGGGCATAAGCCCTTCTTCAGGAATGAAGAAGGTGTTTGGTACGCTTTCCTTTATTGGTCAGAGCATTGAGTATAGGAGTTGGGTGGTCATGTTGTGGCTGTACAGGATATTGGTTAGGCCACTTTTGGAATATTGTGGGCAATTCTGGTCTCCCTTCTATCGGAAGGATGTTGTGAAACCTGAAAGTGTTCAGAAAAGATTTTACAAGGATGTTGCCAGGGTTGGAGAGTTTGAATCATCGGGAGAGGTTGAATAGGCTAGGGCTGTTTTCCCTGGAGTGTCAGAGGCTGAGGGGTGACCTTTATAAAAGTTTATAAAATCATGAGTGGCATGGATAGGATAAATAGACAACGTCTTTTCCGTGAGTTGGAGGAGTCCAGAACTCGATGGCAATGGTTTAGGGTGAGAGGGGAAAGATATAAAACGGACCTAAGGGGCAACTTTTTCACACAGAGGGTGGTACGTGTATGGAATGAGCTGCCAGAGGAAGCAGTGGAAACTGGTACAATTGCAACATTTAAAAGGAATCTGGATGGGTACATGAATAGGAGGGCTTGGAGGGATATGGGCCGAGTGCTGCCAAATGGGACTAGACTAATTTAGGATATCAGGTCGTCATGGACGAATTCGACTGAAGGGTCTGTTTCTATGCTGTACATCTCTGTGATTAGGCGTGAAATATTAGAATACACACTAAAGTTTATCAAGCCATTGATAAATATGTTATTTAATGCTGTCAAATTTATATTGATTTTATCAAGTTTTTGAAATTTTACATTGAGTGTGTGGTAACAATGTAGGTTCAGAACTATATCAGCCATAAAGAGCCAAAGGTTTAATGGAGAGTCAATGGTGGTTGCAGTTGGTTGCCATTATGAATGGTTGCATGGTTTGGCAGGATGTTGAAACTAAGTCAAAACTAATATTGATAATTGTCAGCAATGTCAAACTTGGCTAGAACAATAAGGGCATTCTGCTTAAATGTCCTCTCTGACTTTCTACTTTGGTGTTGTATGTGTACAGAAAGGGGACATGGGAGACCCAGAAAACTGAGTGCCGCTATCTGCTATGGTGTTTATTCACTAAGGCTACTTAATGTCTTGTAAGGAGTAACAGCCTAGAGGGACAGTGTTGAAGCCACAGGGAGTGGGGGTCTAACATCCAGACTGTCAATAAGATCAGATGTCTGGAAGGGTACGGGAGGAGGAGGGCACAGGGTGGCATACAACCAGCCTCTTACATGCAGAAGATAATACTTGCCAATAGGATTCACCTTAGGGTATTCAACTTCCTTCAAATGTCAGGGCAACAGTGTTGCTCAAGACTGTGTCTCTTCAGGGAGCCCCCATATGTTACTTTGGATGATAAGCTGAGCCATAGGGAAGATTTGCTGCATCAAGGGTCATCATGGTGCTTATATTCTCTGCTTCAGGATCATTCCAGGATTCTCTGGAGATATCTGTGGTTCTCCTGGTCTGGAGTTCATCACTGCATTAAGATGGCTCCCAGTGCTAAACTTAAGAAGACCAAACATTGCATGAACTTTTAATATTGAGCTGGACAGTCAAACTGAGGGTATGAGCCTCACTTATGGACTTACCCTGTCGAGCAAATAAACTCTTCTTTCATTTTCTGCAGGCCCAATATCCTTTCCTTGAATGCCCTTGCCATTTCCTGCAGCTGTTATAACGTACAGCAACAACATGGGAAATGCAATTGCCTCATCTGGTGCAGTCCTTCCTGTGATGTGTTTGTGGAATTCGCCAAATTTTAATGGCTCAGTAGTGTTTAAAAAAGCTAAGGTTTCTTTCAATAGTGTGTCATTTCACAACTCATTTAACACACACAGACACAAAGATGAAATCTCATTCCAAAGTGGGATCTAATTACAAGTACATAAATTCCCATTAATACTTGACGTTTAAAGAAGCTCATGACTCCTATGTTGATGGTAGTTTGATGTCCAGTGTGGTTTCACACAGACAAGTCACAGGCATGCATCTGTCATCAAAGTAATCTCTGCCTGATGTCCTGCACAGAGAGAATAATATGTATCACTGGGTCAGAATCCTGGAGTTCCCTCACTAGCAGCACTGTGGTTGTCCTTACAACCCATGTACTGCAGCAGTTCAATAAGCCACAACATGCTTCAAAGCAAGTAAAGATGGGCAATAAAAGTGGGCATATCTGATGAATGAAAGAAACTTCAGCTGTGGCCTGGGCATGTATGCCAACTGGATGGGCAACCCTTCCCCAATTTCCTATTCATCTTTGAGTTATGTTTCATACCTCCAGTGAGGCATGGTGGCTCACAGTACCAGGGACCTGTGTTTGATTCCTATCTTGGGTGACTGTCTGTGTGGAGTTTGCACATTCTCTGTGTGTCTTTGTGGGGTTCCTCTCACAGGCCAGGTGAATTGGCAATGACAAGTTGTCCATAGTGTTAGGTGCATTAGTTAGGGGAATGAGTCTGGATGGGTTACTCTTTGGAGGGTCGGTGTGGACTTGTTGGGCTGAAGGGCCTGTTTCCATACCGTCGGGAATCTAACCTGAGGCATCACTGAATCTTGGAGGGACTTTTGATCTTCCTTTTGCCTTGTCTTCACTTTTTGCTGCTGCCAGGATCCTCTCCAGGGCTGCTGTATTACTTTACCATGTCAACTGGCTTTTAAAAATGGCACCAGTATTTCAGGATCCTGATATCCATTACCCGAGCATGCCTCACCAGCAATCTCCCCGGCTGCCTCTCCTGCCCACTGACCCTCCAGCGAGTGAATCCGACAACATTGTACTCACAAGCCACCACCTACTTGCGCATTGAGACTTCACTCTCTTAAGGTAAAATTCTAGTCTCTGTTTTACAGATGTTACATATTAAGAGTTAAAATTTAAGGAGAAAAAGCTGCATCTTGTTAATTGTGGCAGGTTACGGAATTGTGTATAGACAGCTGAGAGTCATTTCCTACCATACAATCAATCACAGGAGCCCCTCCCATTCAATAAAGTAATGTTTTGAAAGAATTGTAAAGAGACCATTCAAACAATGCTGAGGATTGTTTACCCAGCAGGCTGTGGGCCAGCTCCCTTCCTGCTTACAAAGCAGCCCAGAACAGATGTCTTCACCATCCATCAACCCTCACTTCTCAGACCACATGACTTTGAAGCCTGAGAAGCTGCCAATCAGTGAGCCGCAGCATCAAAGGCATCTATCATCTGTGAATACAATGAACCCTTTGTACTGTTCTCATACTGAGACGCTGGCGGCACTTAGGCAGGCAAGGAACTTGAGCTTGTCTTCTCATCAGTCACTGAGTCACACCATCTGCTTGGTGCTTTATACTGTTGGCTGGAGAATGTAAATGTTAACAGTAATTGATCTTTCAAGTGAAAGACTTAAAGGAAAAGCCAAACTTCTCTGTCATGTCATTTTTTTTTCTGTCAGTATTTCTGAAAACGGTCTTCACAAATGCAACACCTGTGAAAAAATGTTGATATATATGAAGTCTTTGAGCTGTAAGCTTTGAGTCATATTTTTAAAATATCAGCCTGCCTCTGCTAATTTATGCACCCTTTCCAAGTGCTGAGCTGCACAAGACTGAGTTGTGCTGATTGAGAATTTCCCTTCATTCAAACAGGCAGCTTTGAAGCTGAGCGTGAGTCTGGGACTTTGTTTGGGAAACTTGAGTGAGGCATTTAATCAAATGGAATGCTGTGTAATAAAATGTCCCAAGGTGCTTCATTGGCATTTTAAAACAACATTTGATACCAAACCACCTAAGAAGATAACCAAATGCTTGGTTAAAGAGACAGGTTTTAAGGATTTCCTTGAGAAGGAAAGGGATGTAAGAGGTGGAGACCTTCAGGGTGGAAATTTCACAGCTAAGGACCTTGGCAGCTATTGGCAGGCGACTAATGGTGGAACAACTAAAACTAAGGATGCTCACGAAGCCAGATTATGAGGAATAGAGATCTCAGAGGGCTATGTTGCTCAAAGACATGACGTAGGTAGGGAATAGTGAGATCATGGAGGGGAAAGCTTGGTTGAGAATTTGTAAAGTCAGGGTATTGCTGAAGTGGAAGCCGATGTGGGTCAGTGTGCTCGGGGACAACAGAGAAATGAGATTGGCTCCGAGTTAAAAAAGTAGGCAGCAAAGCTTTAGACAACATCATGCTTCTAGAGGATATAAGGTGGGAAAGCATCCAGAAGGCATTAAAAGAAACAAATCTAGAAATAGTGTGGAGGTGATGGATGAGTAGTATTATAGCTAGCCTATTAATCCAGAGACCCAAGTAATGTTCTGGAGATCTAGGTTCAAATCCCACCATGCCAGTTGGTGAAATTTGAATTCAATAATAATTTGGAAATGAGAGTTTAATGATAATGATGAAAACCATTGCTAATTGTTGGGAAAATCTATTTGGTTCACTAATGTCCATTAGGGAAGGAAATCTGTCATCCTTATCTGGTCTGGCCGACATGTGACTCCAGACCCACTGCAATATCGTTGACTCTTATCCGCCCTCTGGGCAATTAGGGTTGGGCAGTAACTGCTGGATTAACCAGCAATGCATACATCTGTGAATGAATTTTAAAGAAAGGAAGACACAGAAGAGGTTTCAGCAGCAGATGGGATGGGACCAAAATGGAGTGGGCGGCACGGTGGCACAGTGGTTAGCACTGCTGCCTCACAGCGCCAGAGATCTGGGTTCAATTCCCGACTCAGGCGACTGACTGTGTGGAGTTTGCACATTTTCCCTATGTCTGCGTGGGTTTCCTCCGGGTGCTCCGGTTTCCTCCCACAGTCCAAAAGATGTGCAGGTCAGGTGAATTGGCTATGCTAAATTGCCCGTAGTGTTAGGTATGAAGGGGTAAATGTAGGGGTATGGGTGGGTTGTGCTTCGGCGGGTCAGTGTGGACTTGGTGGGGTGAACGGCCTGTTTCCACACTGTAAGTAATCTGTAAGTAATATTATAAAGGTGGAAATAAGATAACCTTCGTAATCAAGTGGATATGAAGCTGGAAACTCAACCGTTAGTCAGATACGATATGATGGTTCTCAACAGCCTTGTACAGCTTAAACTGATCCCAGGACAGGAATGAGACCAGGGTTTGTCATTGTACAAAATACAATTCGTCAAATCTCTGTTCTGGAGTCAGGATAGAACTTTGGGTGAATTTTTGGGTCCCGACCTCAAGTCAACATCTGCCACTCAAGGTGGTCCTTTACGAGCAGGCTAATTAATTACAGACATGCCCATTCACTGTTCAATGCAGATAGCAAGTGGCTTCATGAGGCTAGAAGACCCTCCAACAATGATCCAGCAGCTGCAAAGGTAGGAACTGCTGAGATAGATAGGAATGAGAAGACACCTCACTAAGGATGCTCCCTCTGAAGAGGTTTTTTTAAATATCAACTCAAAGAAACTTCAACTGAAAGGCCAATAGCTTGGTCTGTAGCCTCACAGCTTGAGGGCTGAAGTCTGTAACTGCGGCTCAATAGTTGCATTGTGCTTAGTGGGATGGGACTCTATCTCTCCTCACTCCTAGTCTGCTATGGGAACACTGCACACTGCCTGGAAAGTTTGTGCACAGCTTGTCTTTAAAACACTTTAATTGGTTTGTCTGTCTTGTGCATTTGAGTGGATTCCAACACCTTCCCCATTTCGCCTTCCCAACTCATCATCCAAGAGCAAAACTGTTATGGAGGTAGGACCATTGTGGGAGATTGGTCATTGCTGGTCCCACCTCTGCAATCATTTAGAAATTAGCATACTATCTTTGGTAATTCCATTATTTAACTAGGAGAAATGTCAACTTATCAGAACTGGACACCCAACAAGATGGGGAAGAGTGAAGAGAAGTGGTGCTCGGGTTGGGATAGATAGGTGAAAATTGATGCTGTGCTTCTGAATGATGTTGATACATTGCAGCAGATAGATTAGAATAGAAGGATACCCAGGATAGATTGTTTGGGGATACAAGAGGTAATGGTGAGGGAGCAGGAAAATAAATCTTTACTGGCAATTCTGTACAAGTGGGAATCAAACCCAGGTCCCTGGCGCTGTGAAGCAGCAGTGCTAACCACTGAGCCACCATGCTACCCCAGAACAAGGTTGAGAAAGTGGGACCTTTACAGTGATCTTAGCTGGTACAGAAATTGAACCTGTGCTATTGGTAGCACTCTGTATCACAAACCAGCTGCCCAGCCAACTGAGCTAACCAACGTCCCAAGTGAAAGAGTTTGAAAATGATGCACAATTCCCCAACATTCTTGATTTTCAGATCCAAATTGATAGAAAGCATGGAGCAGGTATCTGTACAAAGGAAGAATTACTTTCATATTAATAGTAATTAGATTTTGCTACAAGTCAACAGTCTTGTAGCAAAGACACGGATAAGAGAAAACTGGGAAAATAATTCACTAATCTTGTTCACAAGATCTATTGAGTTGATTCTCGCTGATCAGAAAGGCTTTTTTTCCCTCTCTTCCTTTTCTGAATGCTTTGACTAGTTTGCAAGAGGTAGGGAGTAAACTGATTCACTCCTAAAATGTCTCTTACTTATCAATTAAAAGTCACAGCTTACAGTAACTACTGAAGGAAAGATGCATTAGTTTTCTTCCTGCTTAAATTAGATTAGTGTAAAGAGAGAGGGATTCTGGCTGGATGAAGACCTGATGACTTCTCTGCATCACATTCTCAGCTCAAACTGTTCAGTGATCTGAGAGTGAATCACATAGTCGTTAGCAGGCAAAAAGCCTCTGTCACCAATGACCAATACTGATCATTTTTGTATGTCACAATCAGATAAAATACTATTTGTGATTTGATCATATGGGAGAGGCAAAAACCTGATTGGAAGAGTTCAATCACTGAGACTCAGGAAACATGGAAAAAGATTTGGAAGGTGGTGACATATACGAGGACTTTGGAGAAGACAGGAAGGTTGGAAACAGGATAGTTTTTTGCAAGAATGGTGGGGTCTCGGGTTTGATTGTTTGAGGAGGGGATGGTCACAGCAATTTTCAAGGAGGAATGGTAAAGGTCTAAAGAGAAAGATATGATTGGCCATGATTGTGGTTGAATATAATTCGAGTGCTGATGATGACCCATAGCCACCTCATAGATGTACAGTTTGGAGGGTAGTGAATGTAAATGGGGAGTCCAGATGGCAAAGAGCTGAAAGGAGGATGAGGACTGTGATCCCAGAGGAGAAAGCATGACAAATTCAGGTGGAGGTTGAAGTCACCAAGGAGGATAGATTAAATCTTGACGAGGGGTAAAGCAGCGAAGATTGCTCACTGGAAAAGTTGGCATAGTGTTTGGCTGTATACTAGAGAGAGAAAGGAAATTAAATATGAGGTGAGAAGGGTGGAATAAGATGAGATGAATAGAGGAGAAAGTGACAGAAGTGCAAGCAGATAGTCCAAGGTATGATTTGGTGCCAAGAGCCATATAGCTGCTGGGTGTGAAGAGAGCAGTGAAATATAGAACCAGGTGGGAGGCTTAGGTTAGCAGGAAAGTGTCAGCAATCGTATGCCAGTTTCCATCAAGACTGCCATATTGATACGGTAATCCACAATAAACTCAATGGTGGCTAGGGAGTTATTCACAAGTAATTGACTACTCTGGAAGGAGTTGTGGAGAATTATGGAGGACTGGCAGAGTCCACTGGTTAGAACTGAGAGGAGCTATTAAGACAGGGGTTGAGATCAGGGAGGTCAGCCACAGCTAGGTGTTGGGTATGATGGGTGACAAGAAAATATAATGGAATAAAAGCCAAAAGAACTGCAGATGCTGTAAATCAGAAACAAAAACCAAAATTGCTGTAAAAGCTCAGCAGGTCTGGCAGCAGGTATGGAGAGAAATTAGAGTAAATGTTGCAGGTCAAGCGACTCATCCTCAGAACTGATTGTAGCTAGGAAAATGTTGGTTTATATGCAGAAGATAGAATGGTGGGAAGGGGAAAGGAGGAAACAGCAGGTGGGGATAGAGTCCAAAGAGAGAGAAGTACAATTAGACAGACAATGGAGTTGATAACAATCTGTCTAGGAGGGTAAATAGCTATTAATAGGGACTGTTAGTGGCTACCAATGGGTTGTGTATAATAGCAGACTGTGTGTGACTTGCCATAGATATCTGCTAGAACTACTGCTCCTCAGGTCTTTGCTACATGTTGTTCATCTCAGTAAGCCTTAAAGGATGAATGGAACACTATTTCATAGGGCAGTTACTCATAGATTTGGATCACTATTGTCGCCTTGTCTACCTCCATTCAATGGTTAGTTTTCACTCTTTCTAAGAACGAAACATTATTTTCAAAAATATTCACTCATAATTGTGATTTGGAGATGCCGGTGTTGGACAGGGGTGTACAAAGTTAAAAATCACACAACACCAGGTTATAGTCCAACAGGTTTAATTGGAAGCACTAGCTTTCGGAGCGCTGCTCAAACAAACACCTGATGAAGGAGCGATGCACCAGGCAAAGAAAGACTGTGATGGCCACTGAAGAGCTGAGAGAGACACAGCAGTATTCTAAAGAGGAAGGTGAGAATATTGAGCAGGAGGAACATCACCTTCACCTTGCTGGATCGCTGCAGCTTTGGGTAGAGCAAGACAGTCAAGAGTTAATTGATAATCACCTTCTAGAGGTCTGAATTGAGGGAAGACGTCATTCATTCACTGTACATTAGTTGCTGCTCTATAGGTAAACACTCTGCTTTGTCCAACAAGCAAATGCAGTTATTTTTTGTTCTTTATTCATTTTTCCCATTGTTTTATAAAGGTTAGCATCAACAATTGTGTGAAAGCCTCACAGCACATAATACTCACAAATTCAAGAATGACAAGATATTCTGTTATGATGGGTATTGGGAGAAGAATTACACTCCCTCAGACAGTGTTATAACAATGTATGGCACGAAGGAAGCATATCTTCAGTCACTTGATTCTTGGTTCTACAATGTATATTACAGTTGGTCAGACAGGAGATGACTTAAAGTGCAAATACATATTTGCAACATGAGATTGTATTTACAAGGATGTCACATTCTGGCCACCTATATGCTCTTAAATGGTTATTTTTCTCTTGCATTCAAGCTGTGTCTGGTTTCATACCTGGGATAGATTGAGCCTGCCCTCTAGTGGAGCCTGTTGGTCTTGAAGTTTGGACAGATGACTCTGGGGTATTTGTGGCTAGAGGGCTTGTTTTGCCCAGATGCAGAATCTCACTCCTGAGGCCGTGAATCCCATAGGGTCGGGAGTGGGGGGTTGGGGGGGGAGGGTGTGGGGGGAGTGGGTGGGTGGGTGGGGTGAGGGGAGAAGGGGCAATCAGGCAGATTGGATGTGAATGGGCTAGGGATCTTTGGAATGTCCTGAGAAGAGACTTTTCGGAGGTCTGCGTATGGCTCCACCTCTGGGGGGGTGCCTCCTGGCTCTATCCTGTCACCTTGAGAAGACGGGTCAGTGGAAATCCCTCCTCTCTCTGTCGTATTGCTGTTGATACAGGTTACCAATGGCTAAAGTAATCGAGTGCAAGTCTGCATGCACTTTCGTCTGCCACTGAGAATTCTGATGGATCTGTCTTTACAAAGCAGCTGACAATTTGCCCATGGATACAGGCAGATATACGCATGTTGGCATCAGTGTGGTACTGATAAAGTTGGGCATCTCCTCCAATTTCAATCCAATTCGCTGACAAACTGACATATCCGACAAACCTGCCTGCTGCTCCTATGTCTCTGTGTGTTTGTATCAAGTTATCAAAGTCAGCACAATGGGGTCCTCTCCTGCCTGGGACTGAGAGAATGCCTGGTCTTCTGAATGTTAGTGACCTTGGATATTTCTTCCCTAGCTACCTGCAGACATGTGCCAGTGATGTTTGAACTAGAAAGTGCTCCCAGCTCAAATCTCACGTATCCACAAAGGTGAAATTAACTTCCTGAAAAAGTAGTGGATGTGGATACAATTATAGAGTCATAGAGTCATAGAGATGTACAGCATGGAAACAGACCCTTCAGTCCAACCCATCCATACTGACCAGATATCCCAACCCAATCTAGTCGCACCTGCCAGCACCCGGCCCATATCCCTCCAAACCCTTCCTATTCATATACCCATCCAAATGCCTCTTAAATGTTGTAATTGTACCAGCCTCCACCACTTCCACTGGTAGCTCATTCCATACACGCACCACCCCCTGCGTGAAAAAGTTGCCCCTTAGGTCTCTTTTATATCTTTCCCCCCTCACCCTAAACCTATGCCCTCCAGTTCTGGACTCCACGACCCCAGGGAAAAGACTTTGCCTACTTACCCTATCCATGCCCCTTATAATTTTGTAAACCTCTATAAGGTCACCTCTCAGCCTCCGACGCTCCAAGGAAAACAGCCCCAGCCTGTTCAGCCTCTCCCTACAGCTCAAATCCTCCAACCCTGGCAACATCCTTGCAAATCTTTTCTGAACCCTTTCCAGTTTCACAATATCCTTGATAGTAATGAGACTAGAATTGCACACATTACAAAATGTTTGGAGGGATATGGGCCGGGAACAGGCAGGTGGGATTAATTTAGCTTGGGATTATGTTTGGCATGGACTGGTTAGACCAAATGATCAGTTTCTGTGCTGTATGAATCTACGACTGTCTGACTCTATGAAAGCCCCTGAAGTGGTGGAGAGTGCTGGAGAAAGCCTTTCCAGTGCAATCTCTGATGGATCTGTGTCTTCCTCCTCAGATATTGGGGATAAGACGCTATCTCTTGAGGGCGGTGTCTGTCTGGGTACCACTGGTGCCTGTATGAGACAAAAGAGGGAATGAGTTGCTGAATGAGACTAAAAGCTTGAGCAGGTTAAAGAATGTGTTCACAGCATGGGTAATGGGAGAGCAGCACAGTGTAATGAGTAACTGGCTACTAGGAATTGGGAGGTCTCAGCCTCACCATGAGGGAGGACATGGTCACCTCCTGCAAGATGAAGGCTTTTCTCCTTGAAGTGAGAAGAGGAATGTTAGATCACCCAACTGCCCTTTTGATCCATTCAGCTTAATTTTAAGCCATTTTCTACCGCATTGAGACGAAAAGAGGGATTGAATGAGATGCAGGTGGTATTATAGAGTCATACAGTATGGAAACATATCGTCCAGTCCAAGTCATCCATGCTGAGCAAGTTTCCCAAACTAAACCAGTCCCACTTGCTTGCATTTGGCCTATAACCCTATAAACCTTTCCTATTCATGTACATAATCCAAATGACTTTTAAATGTTGTAACTGTACCTGCATCTACCACTGCCTCTAAAGTTCATTCCACATACAAATCACACTCTGTGCAAAACAATTGCCCCTCAGGTCCCTTTTAACTCTTGGAAACCAATGTTTTATTGCAGAAGATAGAATGGGGGCAAGGGGGTAAGGAGTAAACAATAAGTTAAGATAAGGCATTTCACAACCACCAACACCACCACACTCAGTCTTCCCAAGTGAAGCAGCATTTCAACTGGACCTCCTCCAATCTTGTGTATTTTACTTGCTGCACCCAATATGGCCTCCTCTTCATTGGAGAAACCAAATGCAGATGGGGTGACTGCTTTGCAGAACGCCGGCCTTTGTGCAAGCCTGACCCCAATCTTCCTGTAGCTGGTCATTTTAATTCAGTGTCCTGCTTGCATGCCCACTTGTCTGTCCTTGGCTTGCTGCAGTGTTCCAGTGAATCACAGCGAAAACTGGAGGAACAGCATCTCATCTTCAGACTAGGCAGTTTACAACCTTCTGGTCCTAATACTGAGTTCAACACCTTTAAATTGTGAACATTTCTTTCTCTTTCTTTTAGCTTGTCCCCCTTCCACCCCACCCCATCCCAATTACTGACCTTTCAAGTCTGGCAGAAGACGTACCATTGTTCTGCCATTCTCACATTCCAATCACTTAATCTGAACTCTCAACATCTTTTCTTCACTGGCAGCCTACACTCAGTGCCTCTAGAACTTCCCCCCAAAAAAAACGTTAGCATAAATGTTGTCCCCTCCACACTTTACTTCAGCTCTGATGAAGAGTCATCTAGACTAGGAACGTTAGTTTGCTCTCCCTCCATGGATGCTGTTTGACCCGCTGTGATCTCCAGCAATTGTTGTTTTCATTTGAGAATGAATCACAGTTGAACAATGGAGGGGGCAAAGCATTGAAGCAAGGCTGAGACAGAGATGTTGGCCAAGGAACAGGGTGGGGTGTTCAAGTGGCAGGCAACTAGAATGTCAGTGTCTTTTTCAACCTGTGGTCTCCTCTACATTAGGGAAATGAAGGGTAGACTGGGTGATCGCTTCACTAGACACCTACGTTCTATCTGCAAAGAAGATCCTGAGCTTCCCGTTGCCTGCCCCTTCAGCACACTACCTTGTTCCCCAGCCAACATCTCTGTGTCAGGCTTATTGCTGTAGTCCAGTGAAGCTCAGTGCAAATTGGAAGAACGGCATCTCATTTTCCGCTTGGGAACTCGACTACTTTCCATATCGAGTTCAAGAACTTTAGGCCTTGAGCACCTTCCCACGTTTTCCTGTGTCCCCACACACCAGGCTTTGTTATCACATGGTATACTTCTACACACAACACATTGTTAGCCACTAATAGTTCCCATTAGCAGTTATTCATTCTCCTGGTCTGCCTGTTATCCACTCCTTTGTCTTTCTAACTCTTCTCCTCTCTCTTTGGGATCTATCTCCACCTATCGTAAACTCCGCACCCCTGCCCCCACTCCATCATCTGTATAAAAAACAACTTTTTCCGAGCTAACATCAGTTCTGAAGATGCTTTACTGGATCTGAAATGTTAACTCTGATGCTATGCACGCCCGGACTCTCTGCCGCACTGCACGCTACCCTCAAAGCGGCTGCAGGGGGGACAAGACTGTCACACACCTCCTTCTGGAATGTGCCTAGATGTCTGGAGAGGGATGCAGTGGTGTTTGTCAAGGTTCGTCCCGAGCAGCGCGTGACGCGGGACTCCGTGCTCTACAGTCTGTTCCCCGGGATGCACACCGAGACGAATATCAACTGTGCCAGGGAGGATCATCAGCTCGGTGAGGGACGCTATCTGGGCGGTCCGAAACCTGTTGATCTTCCAGCTGAAGAAGATGGCCCTGACTGAGTGTTGCAGACTGGCACATTCCAAGGTCCAGGACTACGTGTTGAGGGACGTGCTGAAGCTTGGGGCAGCTGCTGCCAAGGCGCAGTGGGGAAAGACCACCGAGTAACATCTGCCTGCCTAAGAAGGACAGGAGGCCCACCCAGTCATTTGGGCTCCGCTGACGCCTCAGCAGAAGAGCTGGATAGTAAATGTACAGACTTGTATATAGGAAAAATAAATTTTGATGTCTGTATGTAAAGCAATGTAATGTGTGCACAAGAATGGCATGACCAATTGTAAAGAGATCCAAATAATTTTATGAATAAAGTTTATTTTTGAAAAAAAAGTTAACTCTGATTTCTCTCAACAGATGCTGCCACACCTGTTGAGTTTTTCCAGCAATTTCTGTTTTGTTTCTGATTTCCAGCATTGGCAATTCTTTCTTTTGCCATTTTAAATCTTTCTCCTCTCACCTTAGAAATATACCCCCAAGTTTTGAGCTCCCCACCCGAGGGAAAAGACCTTTGCTATTGACCTTATCTATGGCCATCATGATTCCATACAACTCTATAAGATCGCTCTTCAACCTCCTCCCCTCCAGCCTATGAAGTCTATCCTTGTAATTTTAACTCTCCAACCCTGGCAACATCTTGATAAATCTTTTCTCTCCACTTTAATAATATCTTTCCTACAGCAGGGCAACCAGAACTGCCTTACCAACGTCCTGTATAATAGCAACATGACCTGTCAACCCCTATAATCAATGGTCTGAGCAATGAAGGCAAGTCTACTGAATGCCTTCTTCACCACTATGTCTACCTGTGACACAACTTTCAAAGAACTATGCTCCTGAACCTCTAAATCTCTCCAGTTTACAACACTACCCAGGGCTCTACCATTAACTGTATAAGTCCCGCATTTGTTTGTTTTACCAAAATGCAATTCCTTGCATTTATCCAAATTAAACTCCATCTGCCACACCTCAGCCCACTGGCCCAATTGATCAAGATCCCTTTGTAACTTCAGATAACTTTCTTCACTATCGGCAGAGCAAGTGTAGGGTAGATGGTGAAGTGTCCTGAGTGATTGAATGGGAAGTGCAGAGGGCATGAAGGTCTAGTACCTTGGGTGATAGGGTGTGTGAGACCATGGTGAAGGTGGTAGACCATGAGGCTTAGTGGCAGCTGACACCATTAACTGAGTTGGGGCGAGTATGAGGTACCAAAGAGACGATTATGGCTCCAACCTTACAGAGCACAGGAGGATATTAACTTCCTTGCAGCCTAGTTGCTGAGCATTCCATCAGATTTTGGACACTGCACTGACCTGGCTGATCATCCAACTCAGTACCCTGTTCCCACTTTCACCCCATGCCCTTTGATATTCTAGCCTTAAGAACTATATCTAACTCCATCTTGAAAATATTCAATTTTTTGTCTCAAGTGTTTTCTGTGTCAGAGGATTCTACAGGCTCACCAGTCTCTGGAGAAAGAAATTTCTCCTTATCTCAATCTGAAATGACCTAGCCCATATCCTTCCTCCTCTTGAGGAAGAGGAAACTCTCCTTGTCCCTGACAGAGCCCAGCTGTGCTTCAAACCAGACACAACCTCGATGACACATGTCTTCCAGTAGACAAGAGCTGGGTACAGCAGACAATCTTGGACTGTGACATATTGGTTGGTCATGATCCTGAAATCTGGTTTGCATTGTGGGGGTGAACCTCAATGTCTACTGGTTTTGTTTGTGTTCACGTTTGCTCTCTATAAGTAAAAACTCAAGTTTGTATTTGATTGTTTTTCTGTATGTGATGCTTCCCTACTGGACAATTTGTGTGTCTACAGGGGGCATTTAGGAACAGGTTAGCATTGATTTAGACAGTTTTCCGATGGGAATTAAGTCCAAATGAAGTGATGGCCTTGTGGTATTATGCTAGAATATTAATCTAGAGATGGTCTTAATGTCTGGGGCCCAGATTCAAACCTGCTTTAGTAGATAGTGAAAATTACATTTAGCTCTAAAGACAGCAATTAAGCCATTACTGCTTGTCAAGAAAATGAAACCCATCTGGTTCACTAATGCCTTTTAGGGACAGAAATCTGCCATCCTTACCGATCTGGCCTACATGTGACTCCAGACCCACAGCAATGTGGCTGACTCTTAACTACCCCCCCCCCCCCCAAGGTAGGTAAGTATGGGCAATAAATGCTGACCCAGCCAACGATAGTCATAACCCATGAATGACTTTTTTTAAAAAGTCAGGTGAAGTGTATGATGTGTTGGTGAGAGAATGGGCTTGTATGTGTACAGAAATATCAGCTATGCTGGCTATGTGCCATGGGCAGTGTGTCTGCTGTGGCATGACTGTGCCAATGAGTGGCAATGCCAGTTTGTAACACCTGTCTGGGTGTTTAAAGATGGCATGGGTGCAAGGGTTCCTGGTCTTTTGATGGATATCCATTAAGTGTTAAGTGGTGAGTTTTTCTGGGAATGGAACATGGTAAAGTGGGTCAGCATCAGATGTGGGGGCTTCCATAGGTAGTTGGTTAGATTCCCTACAGTGTGGAAACAGGCCCTTCAGCCCAACCAGTCCACACTGACCCTCCGGAGAGTAACCCACCCAGACCCATTTCCCTCTGACGAACATACCTAACACTATGGGCAATTTAACATGGCCAATTCACCTGAACTGCACATCTTTGGACTGTGGGAGGAAACTGGAGCACCTGGAGGAAACCCTCACCCTGGATCTGTGAGGCAGCAGTGCCAACTACTGTGCCGTCATGCCGCCATTAATGCGGTGTATTTGGTAAGACATGGCAAAAATACTCAAAATTGGCTTTATGGCTTAAATCCCTCCAAAACAACCTGACACAACTCAGGCTGAGCCAAAAACTTGCAAAATTCAGTGACTTGTTAATAGCACAAAATAATTCAAACGCACTTACAGGAGGGGGAATGATAGAAATCTGAAAGTTAAAACCCAGGGAACAGACACAGCCATCAATTGAAATCAGACATATTCAAAAGATTCCCAAATTGAATGCGTTCAGGAATGTGAAGGATGGTACAGCTGAAGGAGATAAAAGAGAGAAGGAGGCTAAAGCGATGGAGGCTTATTGGGATCGTTAACATCATTAGAACAAGTACAGCAAATTCACACATTACTGGAGTCCAGGTATGAGAGACAGGTAGAAAGAACTTCAAACATATCTGACCAAAACTCCTTTTTATAAAATTAATCACAACTGACTGCAGAGTTGTCAAAATATCATAGAATATTTTTAAAAATTCACAATGTAGAAAGCAGTACATTAAATAACCCAACCTACGGTGGAAATGGAAATAATGAGACACAGATATATTTCCAAACATGTCTGTGGGAGGGAGTAAAAGCCATTTTAGATGTCACTCAAAATGAAACACCCAAAATACACATGACTGCTCCCATTTTAAAGTGGCTATTATTTGTTTACCTCTTTTTCCACTTGCATTAAATTAATTTTCATTCTGGGGTAGATTATGGAATTTGTGCTCTTGTGAAGCATTTTGCTGCCAGAACACATGAAAAATGGGCAGAAATTGCTTTGGGGCTTGCTGACCACCCCACTGAATTCCTGATATATTTTCCTACTGCAAAAGGCTGCCTGCCAGGACCTCAAATTTGTAAAATACCATCCTTATGAAATAAAGAAGACTTTCTTATTTCGGTGGCTAGCTAAGATGCGGTTTGAGTGTTGATTGGAAGATGCCCATGACTCTTCAGTCAGGCAGCATCCACATTGGCTAAAGGGGATATTAAACTGGGGCATGAGTACTAGCTTACAGTTTTAGTGCTGTTTCAAGTTTCCATACTGTGACAAATGAACATTTGGATTGAATTCTTAGCTTTATGCTTGGACTTGTGGACCCTCACTTCTTAAAGAGTCACCCACGATGAAGCAGTCACGCTAATACATTTGCATAAATGTTTTTCTTTATTCTCTGGATGTTATTTTATTTCCCACAGGTGCACAATGCTTAGCATTACACATTCGTGTCGAAGAGTGTGGTGCTGAAAAAGCGCAGCCAGCATCCAAGGAGAGTCGAAATTTCGAGCATACGCTGTTCATCAGGAATGAGAGGGTGGCCCAAGGGGGCTGAGAGATAAATGGGAGGGGGGAGTGGGGCTGGCGGAAGGTAGCTGGGAATGCAATAGGTGGGGGGTGAAGGTGCATGTTCTTGGTTGAGTGGGAGGGGGAGTTAAAGTGTTCGGCCACGGAGTGATGGGGTTGTTTGTGCATGTGTCCCAGAGATGTCCTCTGAAACGTTCCACATGTTGGCGTCCTGTCGCTCCAATATAGAGGAGACCACATCAAGAGCAAGTCCTGGGCCTCCTCCACTGTCAAACTCTAGCCACCTGACGTGTGGAGGAAGAACACCTCACCTTCCACCTTGGGTCTCTGACAAGAACATGCAAGTCACTTTCTCCTCAGTATTACACATGCACAAATTTTACTGGTGTGTTGGCTGGCCACCCAACTAGACTCAGTGGCAGTGAATGAGCACTGGGGCGTTATGGTTGGAAGGTGCTTTTCCTCCTTGGAAAGGTTTTATGATCTTCAAGACCAAGGGCTATTGCACACAGGCCAGCAGAGTTTTCTTCTCTGACATCCCTTTCAAAAGAAGTTCCACCAGAACGAAATAATTACACAGAAAATCACTGCCTGCATAAACACCGCTAGGACTGAGAAATGAATCATTTCCAATTTTGTAACCACTGATTTTCATTTAATGAGTAACTCCTTTAATGTGTAGATTTAATATATATTGCAATTCAATATTTAAGCTATTTGGCTCTATTTTGTCAATTTGGAATTTTGGCGCAATACTGAGACCACACATTGGAAATTTGCCACAGAAGCAGCAAACCCTGTGAATTTGTAAGATATCTTCTGTCACTTTATCTGATTAGATTATGAATTATCACCTCCATCTGCATGACGCTTAATTACTTGCCATAAAAACCTGACTTATATAACCCAATGAAAAAGCCCAGGGGCTATGAAACTCTCACAGGGACTTCTGTTTGCACACCTCTGTTTCATTGTTGAATAATACCACTAGACTGTACTTGTCCTTCATCACCATACTAGCAGGATAGAATGCGTTTTCATACATTATGTTTCCTGATTGCGAGACAGGCATTACAAGAACATTGGTGGATTTCCGAAGTTGGCGTTATAGATTAGTGGCAAAGGAGAGTTCTACTAAATAATGGGTTGAATCTTTCCTTTTTTTCAGCTGTGCCAATTTCATCGAGTTTCCTGAAGTATTCCAGTCTGTGAGGCCTGTGTCCCAAACCCTCCTTTTTAATATTTACCTGGCCCCTGTGCCAACCGATTCTCCCACTCGGCGTAGCTGGAAGAATTTGCCACTGCCTGGATATCCTAAAATAGGGCAGCATTCCTGGCATTGGCATCATCTTTAGAAGGCCTTTGCACAGTCTGTCAGGCACTGTAGGTCCAGTAATGCCTGCACGGTTTATGACATTTGCTCCAGATATGGTTGTCAAGGAGAATTGGCTACCTGTGGACAGACACCCGGGGGACTTGGTGGACAGAGGAAGGCCATTCCCTTCCTCAGAACCAGCCGAGGAAGTTACATCAGAACTTGCCAGCCCACTCTGGGGTTGCCACCCAGCTCAGTGTTACTTCATCCATCTGGAGTAGTGTCCAGCAGTTGATGATTTCTCCTGCTCTTCCAGAGTAAGTGTAGCCATCTGCTACCTTACACTCACTATAAATCTGCTACTGCACCCATCTTTCACCAAGATCCATGCTCTACCACTCTCACTACTGCCTGCAACATCTTCACTCGTTTGTTCTTACACCCTCTTACCCTATTCCAAACAGCCACATTACAATGCTGCATGAACACTGCACTGCGTACTCACTCGGTTACCTCACCTCTCAACTCACTCAGTTAGGACACCTCTGCATCTTTCCTCAATCTGCACCATCACTAACAGCCGTGCAACATAATTTCACCTTCCGTAATCCATCCATTTTCCATTCCACACGATAGGGCAGTACGAGCCAAGATAGGTGTTGGGTACCTGATAGTCAACTCCTCGCCCTCTATGAAGAGAAGACCCTGACTTTCAGGTAGCTGACTGGCCACATCCAAGCTATTGGACTTGTATCAGAGGCTGAATGTGACTCACCATGCTGGGACCATCTGGCTGGGGAGGAAAATAGCAAAAAGGCAAGGCAAGGCAGAGACGTCATGAGCATGTAGTTCGGCATTAGGTGAACCAGAGCGAAGAAGGGCAAGCTGGCAGTCCTGAGATGCAGCCTGATCCAATCCGTCAGCTGGTAGCTTGGCCCTGTGTGCAGTGTCTGTGCAACAAAACTGCGACAACGTGGTGTGCCCTGGCCATGCAGTAGTGTGGTTCAAGGATCAGAGATGTGCCACAATGATATTGAGCAACTGGCATGTTAAATCCCAAGGTCTGTGGATATCTGTGGTGTGTGCATGGCTGTAACCCGGAGTACACCTCCGAGATGCTGGTGGCAGGTATCCCAGGTGGAGGTCCTGAAGGTGGAAGCTGTGCACTGGAGTCACCGAGTACCTGCTCAGATTTCTATGTTGTTTCCAAGACATCTCTCAGTGCCTAGGTTCACTGAAGTGAAATTTCTGCTGAAAGGTGATAAGATAGGAAGCTGCATATTACTGAGACAAAGTCTGCAGTTAATAAGACTGATAACAAGCAATAATCATCGGCATCTCTCTGCTCCCCAGTGAGGATCTTGACTTGATGTCCAGAATTCTTTGGAAGATGCAGTTGGTTACTCCAAACGTTGAGAAAGACCTCTCATTCAATTGCCCAAATTTTTTTCTACAGCCCATCTTGTTCAGGCTTTTCTAAGATTCTGCCCTTTGCATATTAATCCAAACTAACACAAAATTAATTGATATTGCAAATGTTCCCATTGGAAGCTTAGTTTTATGTCACAGTGAGAAAATAGAAGCAGAGAATGCTGGCAGCCAGTTGTGGAAGGCACACATTGGGTCAGTAACTTAATATGTTTTTGCCTCCGGAACTGGCTCTAAGTGGCAATGTGACTGGCTTGACAGCAGCAACAAACCAGTTAAAATCAATTAGAGAATCATTTGGGGTAAAGATACTGCCCTGGTTCTCCAGGCATTGGAGCAAACAATCAAAGAATGGTAGTCAACGGGTGGCATTTTTCAACTTTGGGAAGAAATAATGTTTAATTATTTGCGATATGATAAAATCCATGAAAAGTAATGGTGAAAATCTGTAAAAACTGTTTTTAATTATCAATAACTGTAACTCATATCTTCATAATGTAGTATTGACTCCACCGTAGTTTTACAGTACTTGGTTTATAGCCATTTATTTAACCAGTATTCGCTAAATTACTGTAAAGTACTTTTCAAATACTTACAGCATGACTATAACACTAACAGCATTTTACAAGCTTTGGTGAAATCCAAACTCTCGCATTCCCTTCCTTTGAAATTAATTTCCAGATTCTGTTTCACTGTTAATAGCTGCCACCAATGAGCTGATAGCCTTAATGCAGGTAAGTTATCATCATACTTTTTTTGCATCATTGCATTTCCTGATCAGCAATTTAGAGCTGTGATGAATAGTTGACATAGTTTTAAAATTAAATAATAACTTCTGTCTAAGTAGCTGTTGTCTAACTACAATATGACAAAAGGACTACTATACATTGTACTGACCATCAATTTAGGACAGTGTTTCTTTCAACATAAAGATCTCCAACCAACTGCTAGAAATGTCCATTAGTGAGAGTTCTACAATTTAGAAAACTAACTTAACTTGAAGGATGTAACAAAACATATCAACAGCTGAATTCAATATTTAAGGACAACAGGTATCCTTAGAACAATATGTTCCTGTAATAGAAACCTCAATGGTTTATATTGCAGGGAAGGTCTTTTGGTGTAAGTAGAAACATCCAGATTCAAGTTCCATTTCAGGCCTTGATGGACATGAAAGATGTGTTCATGACATGGCCACACAGGTTGTTCTTCAGCCTGTAAATCCTTACAGTACACTTGATAGCACAATAGTAAGATTGCAAGAGTTTATTTGACACCCATACTGCTGAACTTTGGCAAGCATATGTATGGACCATCCAGTGGCCTGAAGAGACAGCAAGTTGATATGGTGGGTTTGGAGTGAAGTCGGTTGGTAGTAGGTGTGTGTCATTTTATAATAGGTACTACACCTAAATCAATATCTATTATTAGGGTGGTATGGTGACTCAGTGGTTAGCACTGAGGCCTCACAGTGCCAGGAACCCGGGTTTGATTCCAGCCTTCGGTGACTGTCTGTGTGGAGTTTGTACATTCTCCTCTAACAGTGTGAGTTTCCTCTGTGTGCTCTGGCTTCCTCTCACAATCCAAAGATGTGCAGGTTAGGTGATTAGCCATGCTAAATTGCCCATAGTGTTCAGGGATGTGTAGTTTGGGGAATGGGTTTGGCTGGGATATTCTTTGGAGGGTTGGCATGGACTTGAAGGGCCTTTTCCATGCTGCAGGGATTCTATAAAAAAAAAATGGCACCTGCCAACAGATACGATTTATAGTGCTGTCTGCTTTATTACTCTCTTTCTGGGATAATTAATTTTACAGACATCTGCACCTCTGCTAATGAATTTCCAAATGTAAATTAATTTCTAATTGCGAAGATTGAGATAGCCAACATACATGCCAACATGCAGATAGAAGCCAATGTATAATAGATACCTTTTGGGGAAAAAAAAAGCCTGATATCGTTTCCCAATTCAACTTACATGTGACTGCTGTCTTATGCCATTATTATTCACTCTTAACTGCAATCTAATGATATTTTTCATTTATATCAAAATGCTAGAAAGAATAACAAGAATCAAACTGGATAAATGAATCTACAATAATGAAGGGATAGAATCAGGAAGCAATGTGCTTTAACAAGGGTGTAGGCACCAGGTATTCCAGGAGATCCCAGCAGTGCCCAATATTTCCACCTGTGACTAGGAGAATAGGATGAGTGGGATGTTATGAGGGCATACGCATAGGTAACGAAGAAAGTTTCCAAAGATATCCTGAGAAAACCTTTAGGATTTTCAAAGAGAAATTCTCTATTAAACTCTGTGAAATTGACACAGCCAGTTTCATTTGAGTTGGTAAGGTTTCATTTGATTTGGTAAGATTTCATTTCCAGCTTTAACAGAGGTATGCCTATCATGATGACAACATTAAATGTAACTTCCCCACAGTGGTTTTCTAACCCTTGTCTCTACATTTTGCTTTTGTTTGCCCCCATACTTCTCCGGCAACCTTTCTTCCTTTGAGCATCTCATGTTTTCCATATTTTATACCTTTCGATTATAGACACTGCCTATCCTTATTCCAGTCCAAATTTCTGGATTTTTTTTTTGCTTTCCTGCTTCAGCCTCTGCACTGAGCAACTTCCCAGTCAGTAATCTCTGCCACCATCTCAACTCTTCTTCTAGTTAAAAATCACACAACACCAGGTTATAGTCCAACAGGTTTAATTGGAAGCACACTAGCTTTCGGAGCGACGCTCCTTCATCAGGTGATTGTCAGGTGACCGAAAGCTAGTGTGCTTCCAATTAAACCTGTTAGACTATAACCTGGTGTTGTGTGATTTTTAACTTTGTACACCCCAGTCCAACACCGGCATCTCCGAATCCTTCTTCTAGTTACTCTTGAGTTTACTGCCTTTAATTTCTCTGTAAATTTCTCTGTCCATCACGCACATGCGTGGCCAGCTGACAGAGTCACATTACTCCTGTCAATGATGAGGCAATCTCTTTGTCTCCTTTTCTATCTTCATATTTTAACTCCCCTCCTTAGCCCACTTCTATCTGCCCCTGGAAAAGAAAACCTCCCTCAAGTCACTTACCCCTGTACCCTAAAATTCCCAATTATTCAGCAGTTAACCTTCAATTCCTCAAGGAATCGTAGTAATGATTGATTTGCTAAATTACATGCTCTGTATCACCTTTAGTGCCCTGATCCATTCAGAATTCTAACTCTTTCTCACCAACTAGTTTCTGCTGATAAACCCATCATTTTGGATTCCTTAATTCCAAAGGGCACTAAACTTGAAAGTCTTTGTTGAACATTCATTATAAGATATGACCAGATAGCTTAAAGGATTATTTGGAGAATGCTGGCCATTGCTAAAACTGGTCACTATTCAAACATCATCCAGGAATATAAAGATAATTTCCATTTTTATTCTCTACTAAAAACCATCTTCTTAAAACACCCTTTATTATTCTGTCCAAAGATCCAGGCCATTGTTTTAGCTGCCACGGTTCCTTTTCCTAATTCTGCAGAAAGACAAGATTTCAAAAAGATTGTTATGCTGTCTTAACCCTGTAATCACAACTTGCTTTGGATTCTATCCCATCTCTTGCAGTGGTAAAGTTATAGAAAGCTGTTGCACAGAGGAGGTCATTTGGTCCATTGGATAGAATTGTGTTGAACAATATGGACAGTACCATGAAAATTGGGAGAATACAGTGAGAATTAAAATATTTTATTCTCGATGGCAACACAAAATGTCCATTCTTCTCCCTAAGGTTTCAGCAGCTAGGTGAGAACCTCACAAGTAAGAGTGTTGGTCCTATATTCATGCATTAACAACACATTATGACTTAATTATGCCTCATTCAATGTGGGTTGTTCGTCTGCTCGTTGAAACTAGAAGGCACCACTTGCCGGTTTCAATGTCAGAGCAATAGTCTGACAGCTGCAGCTCACTGGCAACTTCTTTTGGATCTACCTTGGCCAACATTTCCAAACATTTCTGAACAGTGATCACCTGCGCCAATCATCCATGGAAGTCAACATTGGCAAAGCACCAAGCTAACTACATCATCAGACTAATACATAGCACAGTTTATTGCTTCAAGATTACATTTTGGAATGTAGTGGCACCTTTCATTGCAATGTTACTTTGTGCTTAGGGAGTGCATTGTTTCCCTTGTTTGTTTTTCATGTCCAAATGACATCTCTGCAAGAAAGTAACATCCTTTGCAAATGGAATAGATAGAAGTTGTTTGAGAAAGATACTTTGTCGCTGTTTGTGGTCAGACTCCACTGACATTTTGTTTCTCCCAAGCAGATATTGATTAGCATGTTCTCAAGCAAAGACAATAGCCAGGCAATCTTTCTTAGTCTGATCATAGTATCATTCAGTTTGAGCTAACAGGTTGAATGCAAATGCAATTGGATTTCCTTGCAGCAGAAGGGATGCTCCAAGTCCTGTCTCATTAGCGTCACACTAGTTTACTTACGTCTCCCAGACCCAAATGAACTTATGTATTAAAAGGAGACAATTTAACCAGGATTTCTTAAATTATCAAATAGAGTGAGTTTTTCTTTTAAACAACTAAATGCAAGAAGTGGGAGGAAGGAGGTATTGGAGGTTTTAGCCGGTTTGGTTAAAGGTCATTAACTCCCCAGTCAATATTTCAGGCTGCTGTCGGAGGTGAGGAAATCTGACCCAAATTTTTAATTCTTTTCTGGTCATAGATGCCAGAGGACTGGAAGATAGCTAATGTAGTCCCACATTTCAGGAAGGGTGGTAGAGATAAGCCAGGGAATTACAGACCAATGAGTCTCAATCAGTGGGAGGAAAATTGTTGGAAAAGACTTTGAAGAAGAGAATTGATCCCCACTTCAAGAGTCAAGAGTTGATCAGGGTTAGTTAATATAGCTCTGGCAGAGGGAGATCATGCTTAACAAATTTGACTGAATTTTTTGAGGAGGTGACCATGTATGAGGTTGTGGATAATGCAGTTTATGTAGTTTATATGGATTTCAGCAAAGCCTTTAACAATGTCCCACATGGGAGATAGTTTAAAATGTAAAAACTTTGGGATCCAAGGTAACTTGATAAGTTGGATCCAAAACTGGGGTTAGTGATGGGAGACAGAGTAGAAGAAGGCTGTTTGTGCGATTGAAGGATGGTGTCCATAGGTGTGCCACAGGGATCAGTGCTGAGTCCTTTATTGTTTGTGAACTGTATTATCAATATAGAAGAAAATGTGATGGTGAAGATTAGTAAGCTTGTAAGTGATACAAAGATTGGCGGGATGATTAACAGTGAGAAAGAAGGTTACAGGAGGATTTAAATGGATGAGACAGATGGATTTTTAACCATGATAAGTGTTAGGTGATGCACTTTGGAAGAAGTAACAAGACAAGGGAGTACTCAATGAATGGCAGGGCATTTGGAAGCTCAGAGATACAAAGGGATCTTGGGGTGCTTGCCTGTAGATTCCTCAAGGAGGAAACACAGGTTAATATGACAGTTAAGATGGCACAAAGGAAACTTACCTTTATAAGTCATGGCATAAACTATTAGAGCAATGAGGCTATGTTGGAACCGCACAGGACTTTGGTTAGGCCATAGCTAAAGTATTATGTACAATTCTGGTAAAACCACATGATAGGAAGGATATGATTGTGCTAGAGAGGCTGGAGAGGAGATTCCCCAGGATGTAGCCTGGAATGGAACAGTTTAGCAATGAAGAGAGGCTAAATAAGCTTGGAAGAGAGGCAAAAAAAGCTGAGCGGGGACTACATTGACATGTATAAGATTGCGAGGAGCATGGGTATGGTGGGTGGAAAGAACTGTCTCCCTTGGTTAAAGTGTCAATAACAAAGGGGCATAATTTTAAGGCAGTGTGTTTAGAAAAGATTTGAGGAAAAATGTTTTCATCCTGAGAGTGATGGGAACCTGGAATGCAGATTCTGGGAGGGTGGTTGAGGCAGGAAATGTCACAAGCTTTAAAAAGCACTTTGATGACTACTTCAAATGACATAACATTCAAGACTATGAGCCAGTGCTAGAAAGTAGAGCTAGTGTAGATTTAGAGTAGTTTTCATTGGTGCAGACTCAATAGGCCAAAGGGGCTTTTCTGAACTGTATGATTCTAGCAATTAGGAATGCAACACATTCACATACATCATAGAAATAAGAGGTGAGTCCAAGAAGATATAAGTTTAAAAAAATCAGATTTTCAATTGTCTGTGAAGTGCAGATATGATGATGTCACAGCCATTATTAATGGCGCCAGTAGTGTTGACATTGACAATTGAGCAGTTAATTTTGAGATTCCTGGTGTTGCAGGATGGTGGAAATTCTGTTGATTGGATTCTTTTTGGCAGCAAATGCATGCTAGTATTCAGACAGACAGTCTTTTGCTTACAGTGATGGAGTGTCTATTATGTCTATTCTCAGAACTGTTGCCCTCACGGCTCTCCAATTCACATATTAGAATGTCCAGACAATAAATTGACTCCCTTAAGGCAAGCAATAGCCTAGTGGCATTATCACTGGATTGTTAGTCTGAGACCAGGAATGGTCCAGGGACCCAGGTTCAAACCTCACCACAGCAAATGGTGGAATTTGAGTTCAATAAAGAAAAACAAAATCTGAATTTAAGCGTCTCATGATGACCATGAATCCATTATCAATTGTCAGGTAAAATTCATCTGGTTTGATAATGTCCTTTAGAGAAGGAAACTGCCATCCTTACCTGGTCTGACCTACATGTGACTCCAGACCATAGCAACATGTTTGACTCTTAACTGCTCTCTGTGCAGTTAGGGATGGGAAATGAATGCTGGTTTAGTCAGCAATGTCCTCATTCTGTGAATGAATTTAAAAAAAAAACACAGACTAGCATGATGCTCAGCTTTTGGTCTGTTCTATATCTTCCTGGAAAGTAAAGTAGACATGTCATCTGGTCTCCCTCCTATCAGAAGGATGTTGTGAAATTTGAAAAGGTTCAGAAAAGATTTACAAGGATTTTTCCAGGTTTGGAGGATTTGAGCTATAGGGAGAGGCTGAATAGGCTGGGGGCTGTTTTCCCTGGAGCGTTGAAGGGTGACCTTATAGAGGTTTATAAAATCATGAGGGGCATGGATAGGATAAATAGACAAAGTCTTTTCCCTGGGGTGGGGAAGGCCAGAACTAGAGGGCACAGGTTTAAGGTGAGAGGGGAAAGATATAAAAGGGACCTAAGGGGCAACTTTTTCACGCAGAGAGTGGTGTGTGTATGGAATGAGCTGCCGGAGGAAGTGGTAGAGGCTGGTACAATTGCAGCATTTAAAAGGCATCTGGATGGGTATATGAATAGGGTGTGTTTAGAGGGATATGGGCCAAGTGCTGATAAAGGGGACTAAATTAGGTTAGGATATCTGGTCAGCATGGACAAGTTGGACCCAATGGTCTGTTTCTGTGTTGTACATCTCTATGACTCTATGACTCTGAGAAAATAGGATGCCCCCATTATGTCTTCTTTTTAAGTTTTTTCCTGTTTGAAGTTTCCTGGACACTTTACAGATTCAGCATTCCTTGGGATTCACATGAGACTTTGGTAGGCAATCACTGGAATTATGTTGATAGTTTTGTATATCTGTTCCAGTCCTCTTCTTTTTAAAACAAAACGCATTTTGGAATGAATTTTCTATAAAAAGTCCCTAAATACTTTAGAGTTCTGATCCACTGTTGTAACATATTGACTGTATATAAAGGTATATAACAGAAGTATAGGTCACGTAATTCCACAAGACAGATAGTATACTGTTGGCTGTTGCCAACTGCATGCAGGGACACAGACAGTGGAGGCAGAGATCACAGGTCAAGATAGCCAGCCGCTCAGCGCAACTGCATTTCTCCAAATACAATGTAAATAAATTGAGGTTCATTGAGACTTTGACAGCCATTTGTAAAGCATTGCTACTGAGTCCCCTTGACATGGATCTTGTTTTCGCAGACCGCAAATGTCTACTAACACTTTACATAAAATCCCAAGCTACCTGAGACACCAGTATTCCGATATATCACGAAAGCTTATCCTTGCTTCTAAACCCAAATCTACCTGAAAAACTGCATGTCTTTATGGATAAAACTCTTGCTACCACTGTGCGCTATGCCTTCTTGCACTCCATTTCTTGGATGTTCTTAGTTGTTCCTTGTCAATATCCATATGAAAGGTAAGGGAACAAGAAAGAAAGGAATAAACTCTCCTTTATATTCTGCCTTCCTCATCTTCAAGAACCTGACCAAGCTTTGCAGTCTATAAAATATTTTAAAATATAAGGGTTATTTTTATGATAAATATTCCCCTGGTCTCTGTAACACAGTCTCTGCAACAAATGTGTCTTAATAATAGATAATAGGCAGGAATGTACTTGAAATTACTGAATACAATACTTGAGTGTGCAAATCTTTGGGGCAAGTTAAAGAAGGATTGCAACAGATTCCAGCCTATAGCTATACATTACTGCCATACACAATCTTTGCCAACAGCTTCTTTTGGGCTTTAGTTCAGCATGATCACTTCCCATCATCTGCCCATCTTGTCTGCGATGATATTTTTCCCACAATAATAAATAAGTTTGTGAAATGTGGGACTGAAGCAAGTTAAGATAATAGTGCATACAGCCACCCTGCTTGTCAAAACAAGTCTAATATCCAATTTAAAGTGTGCCAGATTTTGAGGCTCATTTCCAGTTGAAAAAATGGAGGGTTGATTCATAAAATGTGTCAAAGCTATAACTTTTACTGCAAGCTAAGTAATTATTTCTGTCAGCACCAAACATATCAGCACTTCATACGTACAAACATTTTCATTATCTCTTTAATGAACAAAACAAACAAATGCCATATGATGTTGGTTAGCTTATTTTGACAATGTGGCTGGAGGGCATATTTAAAAATTTTACATGGATGTATCATTAAATTGTAATCATAAATCCACCAACACACCCTTGCGGGATTGCATTAAAAACAGCTTGTTCATACTTGTGAAAGACAATACATGATAACAATCTAAAAAAAAATCATAAAATGATGTTTCTATTTCAAGATATCTTGATATGACAGTGTCAAAAGATGATGTATCAACATGCACAGAAATGTTCTAAATATAATTAAGATCATTAAATTGAAAGCATGTAGAGTTGAGGAAGGAAATGAAGAATCCTTTGAACTGATCTCATTCACATCAACAAAATGAGCCAACTCTTTAGTGTGGTGAAAGGAAAATGAATAAAAGAATGAGTCTGAACTGATTCTCAGCAGTTTGGCTAGTGCAGCTGCACTGTGACATTTAAAAACCTGGACCCTGGTTTTCCTAAATAAAGATCGTACCATTTTATCTGACATGGTCTGAGTCTGTCTGTGTTTGTGTATGAGGGAGGTCTGAGTCATGCTTTAAGTAACTGCCTAGTAAATTGAGTTATAATGTCTTGTCTGGTAAACGCTTTTGTCAATTTGCTTTGCCAGAAATAGCCTTGTGTGAACAGAATGAAGCCTGTTTCAACATCGTGAAAGTTGCGGTGTAGCCTTAGTGAGGAATCTGAAGATTCTGAAAATGATTATTTATCTTCCATCCCTCCACTCTCTTACAATAAAAATCACAAACCTCTTTTTTTCTCACAGCAATCCTTTTATTTCATGAAAAAAATGACATTTCCTTAAAAGCTCTTGGACAAGGTTATTCGGCCCTCTGCCAAACATTCACAAACAAGCAAACTATTATTCAACTTTATGACAGATAGAAATTTCTCATGTGCTTTCAAATGAAGTATTACATACTAGAAGGACACCTTATAATGTAACCAACTTTAAAAACTTCCACCATTACAGCCTTTAAGCATGAATTTTACTAAATACTGGTGCAGACATTGCTTTACTGTGCATTGAAAATTCTTCCGAGACCAAGAACTCAGTGTTTAAGTTCCTAATATGTGCAGTTAACAAGTCAGGCTGTGGCCAGCAGCACAATTTTATAACATTTACTATGTTTGGTAAAAAAAATATCATGGCTACATTGTAGCAAAGCCATAAATAAATATTTTTAAGTGAAAGCTTGACTCAGTTTTATAGTACTATGTTTTAGTCTATGACTTGATGTCACGTTATGAGTTTGGATTCAAGACAAATTGGCCAAGGAGAGGTCAAGAACTTCCTTCAGGCTTAGATTTCAAAGTAACACTGCTATACATGGTAAACATAGATTCTCCAGACTCTGACATATAGTTACATCTGTTAAGGACTATTCTATCTTCTTTGTGTGTTCATGTCTACATACTCGTAAATCCCTTTTTATTCAATAGTATTCTAATTCCACCTTCACCATCCTGCTTGTGCTGTGCTCAGTGATGTGAAGCTCAGTGACATCATCACATGGTTGCTCTAGGTTCCTAAAGTCCTAATACGACACACTCTTGCCTCTGAGTAATGTTCAAACTTAGTTTAGGACTTTATCACATAATGAAATCTTAAGGCCAGTGCTGAGCAATCCCACAATCAATCAAATCCAAATTCTGTATACCTGTCACATACAGTCATGAATTATGATGGACAATTCAAACAAACTAACAGGAAGCTTCACAAATATCCATGTCCCCATTGATAAGAGAGTTGGGAGTGAAAGACTGTAGTGTAAGAGGCATGGATGAAACTTTTGCACCCATCTTCAAAAAGGCACTTAGAGTACATGATCTGTTTCAGCATTTTCTTGAGTTCCTCCGTATCCTAGATTCAACTATTTTAATGCACTTCATGTGATACCAAGAAATGGCTGAAGACATTGGATATTGTAAAGGCAACGGGCTCTGACAATATTCCAGCAATAGTACTGAAGACTTGTCTGCCAGAACTAGCTGTGCCCCTAACCACATTGTTCCACTACAGCTACAAAACTGACATCTACTCAACAATGAGCATAATTGCCAAAGTATGTCTTGTACACAAAATGGAGAACAAATTTAATCTGGCCATTTATTGCACCATTAATTGATTCTGGATTATCAGCAAAGGAATGGAAGGTGTTGTCAACAGTGCTATCAAGTTATAAGCTGCCCACCAAAAAATGATTTCATTTCAACTGAAGCAGTGAGTTCAGAGTGACTGCACTTGACAGCAGGTATCATGTGTCTGAGCATTTTGTTAGGGGGCCCCAGTCAAAGCAAAGTCGATGGGTATCAGGAGGAAACCTCTCCATTCGTGGAGTCATGTCCAACACAAAGGCAGTTGGAGGTCAATCATATCAGCATTCCATTGGAAATCATCATATTACTGGATTTTTAAATTCATTCACAAGATCTGGGCATTGTTGGCTAGGCCACCATTTATTACCCATCCCCCGTTATCCAGATGGCAGTTAAGAGTCAGCCATATTATTGTGGATCTGGAGTCAGATTATAGGCCAACCAGGAGTTTCCTTTTCCTAAAGGACAATATTAAATCAAATGGACTTCTCTGACAATCAACATGGTTATTATTAGATGATTTATTCTGGATTTTTATTGAATTAAAATTCTACCATCCAGCATTGTGGGATTTGAATCTGAGTTGCACGAACATTTCCTTAGTCTCTGGAGGAATAGTCTGGCGGCAATAACGCCATTAGGCCACCACGTGTCCCAAGGGCAGTGCTGTACTATTCTAGGCTCAAACAACTCCAGCTGCTTTATTAATGATCTTAATGATATTTAATGTTGAAGCAATTTAGAAGCATGCTGAGGTTAGTAAATGTAGAATAGATTGAAATTCTCTGGTATATCAAAATCAATTTCTGTGTCACATCTATTGAACATGGGAACAAAAGTAAGTCATTGAACCCCACAAGCTTGTTCTGCCATTCAATGAAATCATGGCTGATCAGTGGCTTAAGACCGTATTCCTACATTTGGCCACAATCTCTTAACACCTTTGCTTATTAAAAGAAAACATGTATCTTAGATTTAAAACTAAAAACTAATCTCACATCAGCTGCCATTTGTGGAAGAAAGAACCTAGAACACAGAACAATACAGCACAGAACAGGCCCTTCGGCCCTCGATGTTGTGCCAACCTGTGAACTATTCTCGGCATATCCACCTACACTATCCCATCATCTTCCATGTGCTCATACAAACTTTGTTTAAATCTCCCTAATGTGGCTGAGTTAACTACATTAGCAGGTAGGGCATTCCACGCCCTTACCACTCTCTGAGTAAAGAACCTGCCTCTGACATCCGTCTTAAATCTATTACCCCACAATTTGTAGTTATGCCTCCTTGTACAAGCTGACGGCATCAGCCTAGGAAAAAGACTTTCACTGTCTACCCTATCTAATCCTCTGATCATCTTGTATGTCTCTGCCAAATCCCTCTTAGCCTTCTTCTTTCCAATGAGAACAGACCCAAGTCTCTCAGCCTTTTCTCATAAGACCTTCCCTCCAGACCAGACAACATCCTGGTAAATCTCCATTGCACCTTGTCCAATGCTTCCACATCCTTCCCGAAATATGGTGACCAGAACTGTACACAAAATTCCAAGTGTGGCCGCACTAGCGTTTTGTATAGTTGCAGCATGATATTACGGCTCCAGAACTCAATCCCTCTACCAATGAAACCTAACACACCGTATGTCCTCTTAACAGCACTATCAACCTGAATGGCAACTTTCAGGGATCTATGTACATGGACTCCATGATCCCTCTGCACATCCACACTATCACGAATCTTTCCATCGACCCAGTACTTTGTCTTCCTGTTATTCTTCCCAAAGTGCATCACCTCACATTTAGCTGCATTGAACTCCATTTGCCATCTCTCAGCCCAATTCTGCAGTTTATCCAAGTCCCCCTGCAACCTGTAACATTCTTCCAAACTGTCCACTACTCCACCGACTTTAGTGTCATTGGCAAATTTACCAATCCATCAACCTATGCCTGCGTCTAAGTCATTTATAAAAATGACAAACAGCAGTGGTCCCAAAACAGATCCTTGTGGCACACCACTCGTAACCGGACTCCAGGCTGAATATTTTCCATCAACTACCACTCGCTGCCTTCTTTCAGAAAGCCAGTTTCTAATCCAAACTGTTAAATTACCCTCAATCCCATGCCTTTGTAGTTTCTCCAACAGCCTACCATGTGGAACCTTATCAAAGGCTTTACTGAAGTCCATCTATACCACATCAACTGCCCTACCCTCATTTACATGCTTGGTCACCTTCTCAAAAAACTCAATGAGGTTTGTGAGACACAACCTACCCTTGACGGAACAATGTTGACAATCTGAAATCAAATTGTTGCTTGCTAGATGATTATAAATCTTATCTCTTATAATCCTTTCCAAAACCTTTCCTACAACAGAAGTAAGGCTCACTGGTCTATAATTACCTGGGTCATCTCTGCTGCCCTTCTTGAACAAGGGCACAACATTTGCAATCCTCCAGTCCTCTGGTGCTAAACCTGCAGACAATGATGACTCAATTATCAAAGCTAAAGGCTCTGCTATCTCCTCCCTAGCATCCCAGAGAATCCTTGGATAAATCCCATCCAGCCCAGGGGACTTGTCTATTTTCACTCCTTCTAGAATTGATAACACCTCTTCATAACTAACCTCGATCCTTTCTAGTCTAATATCTCGTATCTCATTCTTCTCCTCTACAATACTCTCCTTTTCCTGTGTAAAAACCGATGAGAAATATTCATTTAGCATCTCTCCGATCTCCACAGGGTCCACATTCAAATTCCCACTTCTGTCTTTGACTGGCCCTATTCCTCCCCTAGTCATCCTTTTATTCCTCATATACCAATAGAAAGTTTTAAGGTTCTCCTTTATTCTATTTGCTAAAGACTGCTCATGTCCTCTCTTTGCTCTTCTTAACTCGCTCCTTAAATCCTTCCTAGCTGATCTGTAACTCTCCATTGACTCATCAACACATAAGCCTCCTTCTTCTGCTTAATAAGATGCAACTTCTGTAGTAAACCACAGTTCCCTTACCTTATCACTACCTCCCTGCCTGACAGCGACATACCTATCAAGGACACACAATATCTGTTCCTTAAGCCAGCTCCACATTTTGATTGTCTGCATCCCCTGCATTTTGCTACCCCATTTTATGCATTCTAATTCCTGCCTAATCGCATTATAATTGCCCTTGCCCCATCGATAACTCTTGATCTGTGGCATGTACCTATCCCTTTCCATCGCTAACTAAACGTAACTGAATTATGGTCACTGTCTCCAAAGTGTTCACCTACAACTAAATCAAACAACTGGACACTACCAAGCACCAGATCCAGTGTGGCCTCCCCTCTTGTCGGCCCTTCAACATACTGTGTCAGGAAACACATTGGACAAAAACTGATCCATCCGACGTACTAGAGTTATAGCATTTCCAGTCAATCTTGGAAAAGTTAAAGTCCCCCATAATGACCACCCTGTTCCTTTCACTCCTATCCAGAGTCAGTTTGCCAATCCTCTCCTCCACCTCCCTGGAATTCTGTGGAGGCCTAAAAATACTCCCAGCAACTCTCCTCTCCTGTTTCTAACCTCAGCCCACACTACCTCAGTAGACGAGTCCTCATCAAAAGTTCTTTCAGCCACTGTTATACTATCCTTGACTAACAAGGCCACGCCTCCCTTTCTTTTACCGCTTTGCCTGTTCTTAATGAAAGATCTAAACCCTGGAACCTGCAGCATCCATTCCTCACCCTGCTCTATCCATGTCTCCAAAATGGCCACAACATCGAAGTTCCAGGTACCTATCCATGCCTTGTCATTTGTGCATATCCAATCTCTAAATGATTTAAATTTCTATAGCTTATGTAATGATTGAAGTCTTCTACGAATTTAGCATGGATATCAACAGAACTGACAGTTCATGTTGATGTTGTTTGGGGATTGTGGAACCTCTGCCTCTGTGCCTCCTCTGTCACTCCTCTGGGCATACTGGATGTTGCAAGTTTAACATCGAAACATGTTGAGTCACATTTGAGAGCTTACTGTCATGTGGGCTTATAGGCTGCCGCGTTTTCCCAAGTACGTACAATGCAAAAATTTGTAAGGCTCTTCTTTCAAGTGCCCTTGTATAGTTTGCACTGCCCACTTTTGTGCTGTTTATTCCTGAAATAGATCTGCTTATGATCCTATAGGCATTGATGTGGGAAGGATGGTCTGCTCCTCTAAGTTCAATTTTAGGGAGACGATCCCCATGCCACTGCCTCCAGCATGATGAGAGATCGTTTTGTCTGTGATTCTGTCCAGCCATCAAATTCTTATGCCAGAACTCAAATGTCTTTGGTGAAAGCATTCCAGAGGTTTGATGTGGTTTTGTAAAAGCACTGGTCAAGTTTTAGCTTGCTTTTTTCAATGTTAGCACTTCCAGGGTTACAGATGGCATCTCTTTATATGTAGTTTTGGGTTGATCAATACTTTTCATCAAAATTAGGCTTTGTTAATATCAATCTGTGCCTTATGCAATTCTAAATAAAACAAGCTAGAAGAGGTAGGAAAGTTAGCTTACTATACATTTGAACTAAAAATGTTGGATATTATAATGCCTGAAGGTCAATCAGAAGTTAACTATTCTTATCTGCCATGAGTTTGCAGCAGTCTTGGATTTTGAAACTGAGTTGTTTATACATCTTGATACATACCTGATTCTTTCTCACATATCTATTGTAATTTCATTGAATATGTACTTTAGCAATAATTGCAATCAAAGTCAATTGTAAAAGTAATATTTACGCTCCAGTCAAAGACTTAAGCTGCCTCATAGTGACTGTGCATAAAAAAAAGAATAAACATGTTTTGGTTTAACAGAGAATTTGTAATCCCTCTTAAATCATGAAATCTGACCTCATTATATGAAGAACAGTTCCATTAACTTTAAATAAACATCCAGAAATGATTATGTACAATATCACTCAATACAAGGTTAATGTTATTTTTAATGTCTTCCATTTATTGTAAATTTGAAGTCATCCAAAACCATGTCTCCTGTGTCCTAATGTGATAAGTCCTCTTTACCCCTTGTCCCTATGCTTGCTCTTCTACACTGGTTCTCAGTAATGTCTCAATTCTCTTCAAATTCTTACATTGTTTTGCACCTCCCTAGCTCTGGAACCAGCTTCATTTCCATTTCCCTGCCTGGTATCTGTACTGTTTCTTTCAATTATGGCCTCTTATTCACCCTGAATTTAATCCAGCTAAATTTAATTCCCCTATCATTGATGGTCATGACTTCAACTGCCTGCCTGAAGCTCAGCAATTTCCTTCCTGCTCTGGTCCACCCTGAACCATGACCCCTAACAACAATTCATCATTTTGCAGACTGTCACTGGCGTCATCTCTTTTGGAGATATTTGCCAAATGACCTCCAACCCTATAGGCCTCCAACTCTGTTCTGCTGTCTTTTGGGTGCTTTGTAAACTGCATGAATGTGTTATGCCTTTTCAGATAGACATAAAAGATCACACTGCTCTATTCAATAAATTGCAGGGGTAGCCTTCCTTACTGTTTCAGCCAATATTCAACCCACTCAAAAAAATTATTTTGGAATTTTACCGCAAATTGGTTGCTGTGTAACAATTGTGTTCCTTGGTTAGTGGTGCTTCATATAGTCTATCATATGGTCTGAGTGCTCCCTATGTGCTAGACCTTGTAACATACATCACAAAAACTGGGTTCTTGTTAAAGTAGAGGTCTTGAAGTTTTTCGACCACTATCTGTTTGCAATGCTATAAGATTACAGATCTATACATAGTCTGTGTTACATGATTATTGACATTATGGCTACATTTGATAACAGAAAGACTACATATGATTGACTGAATGACTACGCTCTGCATTGACTTCATTGACATATGGAAGTGGAATGGGCACCTTTATCCTGGAAAAACACATGCTGTGATGTGATCCAAAGACGCAACCGCCTTTCTGGAATCTATCCATTAATATAACAACAATAGTGACTACATTTCCAAACTAGTTATTTGGCTGTACAACACTTCTGGATTTGTGGCGACCATAGAAGATGTTGTATCAATGCAAGTCTTTCATTCTATCAATGGTGAACTTGGACTATTTTGTCACATAAACTTCCTTTTGACCTTATCCTTCAGACAAAGAACAAAACTGAGACTTTCAGTCACCTTAATAATTGGTTTTTGAAAGAATCCTTGTAATCTTCGGACTGCCTGGTTTTGCATTTGAAAATCGGTTTGTCAGTACATTTGGTGATGTACATTTTACAAGAAAACAACATTCATTTACACAATGAATAGAAAACAGATGCAAACAAAATAACAATATAAAAGAAAATGTGGCTATTTCACATCTGCATTGAAGCACAAATATCACAAACCAGCTTTTTCAAACAAGGAAACAACATTAATAATTGAATTAAGGAAATGAACTAATGTGATCTGTAAATAACAAGTACCAGATCTTTTTACTTCCCTAGCCAAACTGTTCCAGTAAAGCTATGACACTGTAATTTATCAGATAATGTAAAAGATTGACTTGACTTGTGGAATAAATCTAACTTGGCCAATTACTGCCTCATTAGCCTTTTCTCAGTCACACAAGAATGAAGTAAAGAGTCAGTATTAATGTCATCAAATAACATATCCTCATCAATAACCTGCTCACTGACGTACATGTTGGGTTCCAGCAGAAGCATTTGGCTGTAGACCTCATCATAAATTTGATCCAGATGTAGATGCAAGAATTGAAAGCCAAAAGGAAGGTGAAAATATCCACCCTTAACACTTGTTTATATTCAAATGTATCTGCTACTCTTTTGCAGATTTATGTGTAAGTCATGCTGTAATGTTGAAGCCGCCTCTTCTGATTGTGCTGTTTTTCTTTGCTTGTTACCAAATGCAAAATTGGCCATTTTGTATTGTATGTCTGAATGTAGGTCATTGATGTACAGTTTACACCCACTCTCTCAGCAGTAATACTGTGCTGACTTATCTTCAATTTTTTAGCCACGAGATTAATCCTTGTGTAAGAATCTGGAGAGTGAATTGTAGCAAGATATTTAGCAATGTTGAGAATGGGGGAGCTTTACAGCTGAACATCACTCGATTTGCATCCATTGTTTCTTACAGTATAACAGAATTGCAATTCAAAAATATTTCATTTGTTTAGAGAACTTTAGGATATCATATTGTTGTAAATGGTGCAATAACACACACACACACACACACACACGTAAAGGAATGGCCTGCAGATTCTATGACCAAGAGACCAACTGCTCTTTCCTTTCCTACGCCATGTTTCCATTTTTAAAAACTCCGTAGACTGGAGGTTAGTCAGAATGATTCGGTTCCACACTGCACAATCTATTTATTAAATGAACTATTAGAAAGGCTATAAGAAATAATTAAAAGTGATTTTTCACCAACTTTACCTACATTTAAAGGTTTTGAAAGTTAGCATGCCTTCTTCAGAAAGTCCTACTTTTCAATGAACCCTTTTCCAAATGAAGCAGTTGAACATAAACTATTTTAAATGTAATCTAAGTTTATGAGGTGACTACAGTTGTTTGTGATATCTGGTTATGACTTTGAGAGTTTGGAATTGGAGCTGAGACCTTTAAGCAGTAATCAGTGCACAGCACAGCTGAGTCAGATGCTTGTTCACATTTGGGATGCTGCAACTGATACCGTTCAGCTTCAAAGTCCAAGAGGGTTAATTGGTCAGCTCCTCAAAATGGGCACAGGCACTGTGTGATTAACTTGTGTCCATTGTGTGGAATGCAGGCAGCATGCCAATTTTGTGCTGCCTGCTCATTAGAATGTTTTTGTGTGCAGCCAGGGCTCTCCAAGCTCTTTATTAGGTCGTACATATCAGCAGGGGAGGCAGTGCTATATCATTACCACTTAAAGCAAAGTCACACAACTTAAAATCTAAAGAGAGGTGCTTTGTGATTTGAGTATGGGATGGGGAGCTAATCTAAACCAAATCTGATCTAAGACATTGCTGAAACCCACGATGGGCAGCACTGTGGCTCAGTGTTTAGCACTGCTGCCTCACAGTGCCAAGGACCCAGGTTTGATTCTAGCCTTGGGTGACTGTGTGGAGCATGCATGTTCTCCCTGTGACTGTGTGGTTTCCCTTCAAGTGCTCTCATTTCTTTGCCCGTCCAAAGATGTGCAGGTTAGGTGGATTGGCCATGCTAAAGTGCCTATAGTGTCCAGGGATGTGTGGGCTAGGTGGATTAGCCATGGGAAATGCAAGGTTACAGGGATAGGGTGGGGGGAGATCTGGGTGGGAATCGCATTGGAGGGTCGGTGTGGACTTGATGGGCCAAATGGTTGGCTTCCACACTTGTAGGGATTCTATGATGACATACTGTATGACTCAATGAAGGTGTGATGCAGAAAGTGTCAAGAGTGCAGTGCTGGAAAAGCTCAGCAGGTCAGGCAGCATCTGAGGAGCAGGAGAATTGACATTTCGGGCATAAACCCTGATGAAGGCTTATGCCTGAAACGTTGATTCTACTGCTCCTCGGATGCTGCCTCACCTGCTGTGCTTTTTCCAGCAGTACACTCTCAACTCTGATCTCCAGCATCTGCAGTCCTCTCTTTCTCCTATTGAGGCAGAATATGTACTGTATCCTCAGTAGACATGAAACATTATGTAAAAGCAATGGAAATAGGAGATATCAGTACCAGTAACATCACTCCAACCCAAAATGAGAATGCAGTAAAACTAGGAAAAAGACACATACTGGGTTGACTTGTCTTGACTACTTCAAAAATGGAGATCCATTGTGACTATTTCCTAGTATTACTTTTTTTTCCCCTCTATGATGGATCTAGAAGGAAAACTGGAGAAAGTTTACTGAACTCATAAAACTAGATAAGATTAATTAAGCTTATTCTCCTTCAAGAGGTTACACACCAGCAAATTTCACTTTTACCTCTCACCTCATCATGATTCAGCAGCGGTAACAGCCTGTTTCACTTCCTACACATCCCCATTACTCAGCCACCATCAATATCAATCAGCACTTATATTCATGTTTCACTTCACCCTCACATTCTTGACGCTTCACTTTAAAAGAAAGGAGGGAGAGAGAAATAAAGAATTATAGGCTGGTTAGCCTGACGTCAGTGGTGGGAAAGATGCTGGAATCAATTATAAAAGATGAAATTACGACTCATTTAGATAGCAGTAACAGGATGGGTCAGAGTCAGCATTTACGAAGGGGAAATCGGGCTTGACTAATATTCTGGACTTTTTTGAGGATGTAACTATGAAGATGGACAAGGACGAGCCAGTGGATGTAGTGTAGCTGGACTTTCAGAAAGCCTTTGATAAAGTCCCACATAGGAGATTAGTGAGCAAAATTAGGACACATGATATTGAGGGCAAAATACTGACTTGGATTGAAAATTGGCTGGCTGACAGGAAGCAAAGAGCAGTGATAAACGGGTCCCTTTCGGAATAGCAGGCAGTGACCAGTGGTGTATCGCAAGGTTCGGTGCTGGGATTGCAGCTGTTTACAATATACATTAATGATATAGATGAAAGTATTAAAAGTAATATTAGCAAATTTGCTGATGACACAAAGCTGGGTGGCAGGGTGAAATGTGAGGAGGATGTTATGAGAATACAGGGTGACTTGGACAGATAGGTGAGTGGACCGATGCATGGCAGATGCAGTTTAATGTGGATAAATGTGTGGTTATCCACTTTGGTAGCAAGAACAGGAAGGCAGATTACTACCTAAATGAAGTCAAGTTAGGTAAAGGGGCAGTACAACAAGATCTAGGTGTTCTTGTACATCAGTCAGTGAAAGCAATCATGCAGGTACAGCAGGCAGTGAAGAAGGCTAATGGCGTGCTGGCATTCATAACAAGAGGAATTGAGTACAGGAGCAAAGAGGTCCTTCTGCAGCTGTACAGGGTCCTGGTGAGACTGCACCTGGAATATTGTGTGCAGTTTTGGTCTCCATATTTGAGGAAAGACATTCTGGCTATTGTGGGAGTGTAGCGTGGGTTCACGAGGTCAATTCCAAGAATGGTGGACTATCATATGTCGAAAATTGGTGCGACTGGCCTTGTATACACTTGAGTTTACAAGGATTAGGAGGATCTGATTGAGACGTCTAAGATTATTAAAGGATTGGACACTCTGGAGGCAGGAAGCATGTTTCCGCTGATGAATGAGTCTGGAACCAGAGGACATAGTTTAAAAATGAGGGATAGGCCATTTAGAACAGAGTTGAGGAGAAATTTCTTCATCATGAGAATGGGAGATAGATGGAATGCTCTACCCCAGAAGGCAGTGGAGGCCAAGTCTCTGGGTACTTTAAAGAAAGAGATGGATAGAGCTCTTAAAGATAGTTGAAATCAAGGGTTATGGAGATAAGGCAGGAACAGGATACTGATTGTGGATGATGAGCCATGATCATAATTAATGGTGGTGCTGGCTTGAAGGGCCGAATGGCCTACTCCTGCATCTATTGTCCATTGTCTATTGACATTGTTGCAAGCCTCAGAACCAAATTTGTCAGCTTGTGTACCAGCCATTAAAACGTGCAGCCTCATCATCCAAGCAAGTTGCATAGTGCTCACTGCTAGCTTTCTGTCTCCCTTACAAAGTGTATCGGGAGCAAACTGGGTATGTAATGGTGGGTTGGGGAGGAGGATATACAGTGGTGAGCTGTGGTGGTGAGTTACAATGGTGTGTTGGGGAGATGGGTATGCAGTGGTCAGTTGGGGAGATGGGTGTGCAGTGGTATTTTGGGCAGATGGGTATGCAGTAGTGAGTTGGGGAAGTGGGCATGCATTGGTATTTTGGGGAGGTAGGTATGCAGTGATGAGTTAGGAAGGTGGGTATGTAGTGGTGAGTTGGGAAGGTGGGTATGCAGTGGTGAGTTAGAAGTGGGTATGCATTGCTATGTTGGGGAGGTGGATATGCAATGCTGTGTTGGGGAGTTGGATATGCATTGGCATGTTGGGGAGGTGAGTATACAGTGGTAAGATGGGGACTTCGGTATGCATTGATATGTTGGGAGGCAAGTTTACAGTGGTGTGTTAGAAAGGTGGGTATACAATGATGTGTTGAGGGGATGGGTATGCAATAGTGAGTTGGGGAGGTGGGTATGCAATGGTGGGTTGGGGAGGTAGGTATGGAATGGTGAGTTGGGGAGGTGGGTATGCAATGCTAATTTGGAGTGGTGGGTATGCAGTGTAATTTTGGGGAGATGGGTATGCAGTGGTATGTTAAGGAGGAGGGTATGCAATGCTGATTTGGAGTGGTGGGTATGCAGTGGTGAGTTGGGGAGGTGGGAATGCAGTGGTTGGGGAGGTGGGCATGCCGTGGTATACTGGTGTCGGTAAGCATGGGTGTGTCAGAGGAAAAGTGTGACCAAGGTTTGTGGTTTTGTTGGGTCAGATGAAAGTGTCCTGGTTTGGGGGCCATCAGGAGTGGAGACAGTTCTGAAGAAATGTCATACGAGAATCAAAACATTAACTCTGTTTCTCTCTCCAAAGATCCTATCAGACCTTCTGCACTACTCCAGCTTTCTCTGTGTTTGTTTCAGATTTTAAGCATCTGTAGTATTTTGCTTTTACTGAAAGGTGGAGAGTTGGGTCAAAGCATGTTTGGAGGGGATGTAATGTGGAGCAGTGTTAAGTTGATTTAGTTCACTTTTATAGCTAGCCACGAATTAGAGCAGGTTATAATCTCTATACATTTTCCTGGATAACTCTTCAGGTAAGCAAGTTGGAACCCTCCAAATTTTCTAACTCTCAGAGATGGATACATTCCAGATGCCAGGTAATTGCCCATTGGATAATTAAACTTCCTGGATAATTCCTGTATAGTCAGCGATTTAGGACTTCTGAGAGATCTCACGGTGTTTGAGTAAGTATAGTTTGCTGTGAACCATTTTCCAATCAGAAGACTTGGACCATAAATAGATTTGAAGGGCTGAACGGCCTACTGCAGTTCTTATATTTACAGCTTTTAAGTTCAATTCCCTGACATGCACGTACACTAATTACCTCTCATTTCTATAGTTATGATGCCTTATTCCAACTTTTCTTTTTGCCTATCATTTTTACAGAATGTTAGTTAAATTTGACAATTTTTCTGGGCTTAATTCAAACCCTGTGACCACAAACTGTACACTCCATCACAGTCTGGCTTATGTAAAATATTGAGATACAAGTAACTGGAATATCTAATATAATGCTATCCATTCATTGATTACTCAATACACAGACTTTTTAAAACATGGGAAAGTCTTTTCAACATTTCAATTCTTATGAATTTAACACTTCGTTCAAGGTTTGTGATGAACTTTCTATTTATGATCTTGAATTCTGAGAAAAGGATAAAAATATCAATTGCTAGTCACCTGCTGACTTAATGCTTCTTCATGATCATATGAAAGATTTATAGCATAATGCTGTAAATAGACGAAATTGGAAATAGTGGTGACAGAACATATTTCTTGTATAAGTACTCCATTCCATAACATGATCTAAGAAAAAAAATGGAACATCCATGTGAAACAGATGTAAGCTCAACTGCACAGTACTAGTTAAAGCCAAACACGGACTGTCCCACCAGCCATTGTTATGACAATGGCTTAGAACCCCAATATGCTACAGGTATTTTTCAGTCCTGAATTTCAAAATATGCTCTTTAAAAGAGGATTTCTACAGAGACAACATAACTGTATGTGTGAAAAATTTGTGTGAACAATGGGATGTAAAACCTGAAGATTTCAAAGAAATTTCAACTAGACTAGACTGTGATTGTTTATGACTACAAATATAATTGGAAGCTAACACCTTCCTGCTCAACAGCAAGCCACACACTGTGGATTACCTCCCAAGCTGCAGACATGTTTCATATTTTTCCCTTTGAACAATACAGAAGGATAAGGGGCTAAAAAGTTGGTTTGACTCCAGTGGAGTGTGCTAGTGTGACTGAACATTCTTGTGTGTATTCCTGCATCTGAGCATGAGCATGCTGTGAATGTTACAGCTGGTGAACTAAAAGAGTAGTCAACCTTGTGTTATAGGTAAAGACCTGCTCTCTGAATCAGAGCATTCCAATCAGTTACAAAAAGAGTCAGGGCAGAAGAACTTCCATCAACCTGCAAAGCCAAGTATCTTGAAAATCATCTGTTCACCTTCCAATGTCATCATTACCAGGGCAACACAATAGCAGTCACAACACCACCTTATCAGTTCTTCACGAACAATTCAGAGATTGGGATCCTTGCTTTTTTACTTTAATTTTTAGACTCGCCTTATATTTCTAATCTGTATGCATGTGTGCTATATTATTATTTCTTCTCACAAGTAGCATTTAATAAACTAAACTGAAAGAGCACAGTATAGAATCATATCGGTGTTTGAAAAACGTGGGCTATGGCAAGAAAACTGGGAGAAATGCATGAGAGGTTTGGCAAGGCCTATCTCAATGGCGGGAGCGAATCATTAATTTTTCAAACAGAGTTCTGGGCATCAAGTTGAGATTTATGCTTGGGAACAGTGAGATGTCTGTTAACAGGGATTATTGCTTGTGTTTGATGAATCTCCTGATGAAAGGCTTATGCCCGAAAAGTCGATTCTCCTGCTCTTCGGATGCTGCCTGACCTGTTGTACTTTCTTCATCCCTTATTGCTTGTGTTCCTCATTAATTGCAAATCTCTCCTCATTAATGTACATCTTCCTCTCCTACCACCTGCCATGAGGAAACTAGACAGAGATAGTCCCCAACATGGAACTCAAGGAGCACCTGGTGACTTCAGCTTGCCAGTTGTACCTCTGAGCCACCATCTTGGACACCCCAGCCTGGGCATAACCAAAGCACCATCCACATGGGCACCATGTCTATGGATGCTGGCATCCAACATCTCTGGAACCTTATGGCACCTTTTTGATCCACTTATAGGATGCTTCTGTATTTTAATGTTGCAGTTTTGGCTGCATCAGCAACTAGAATGGAAATGCTGCTGCAAGGACACTTTGCATGCAGAAGCATGCACCTGGTTCATGGTTAGGGGCAGTCTCTAACAGAGCTGTGCATTGGCTTGTTAAGTATCTACTCACTTTGAGTCTATCTGGATGCTTACAGCATCCCTGCCTTGCATTGCCCTGCATCTTTGCACTTTGTACATATCCAGAGCTACGACGGTCACATTTCTGCTGTCTTACCATCCCAGTTAGTGTATTCACAAAGCTAGGAGGCTTGACATGGTTATCAGCAGCCCTCAATCAATTGAAGGGAGACAATCTTCAATCAAGGGATCCTGGCACAGTGAGTCAAAGGAAGCCTCCAATATCAGACCTGAGGGTTGGGCACAGTCAGTAAGCTGCCAGGGGCTTTCAGGGTCAGGATCCTCTCCTCACAGGGGGTGGGGATCCAAATGCCAAGCAGTCACCACCTGAGTTGCCACTTTCGGCCCTGTTGCAGGGATGGGCAATAGGGAGGAACTGAATGAAATGAATGTGAATACTGGTGGGGTAAATGAGTGAGTGAGTAAGCAGCAGTGCAAAAGCCTTGCAAAGTTAATGGTGGCAGTAGCAGAGATGGAGAGGGTATCATTTATCCTGGGAGGGCAGTGAACTCCTTCCTTCATTGCTAGGCAATGCTCCAGAGGGCTGAGACTGTGGTGACCTAGATGGCGACCCCATATTAGGTTAATGCATGACAACTCCAGATCAACAGTGCTTCTCCAGGTGCACAGTGGCATTTTAAAGATTGACTCTATGAAAATCTCCAAGAAACATCAATAAGATGGATACTTAGCCAAAATATCCTAGAGAGTCAGCCCACAGTTATAGTTGTATTCATTTCCCATTATAGGAGGGAAAGGGATCCAGTCCATAAACAAAGTGATGCTGCCCCAATAACTTGGTTTCCCACTAAGTAATTAAACATGAGTTGAACTCTATGAGATCACTGACCATAGCTGGGACAGTGTTAGGGGTTCTTGCTCAATGGTACTGAGTTGAGATGAGAGAATTGACCAACACTGTTGTTTCAGATCCAGTCATGCTCTATTTCTTGCCCCTAACCATTTAGCTAACCCAAGCATTAGCCTGCTAGAAAAGCCTAATGCCAGTGACCAAAGTGAGAAAATCAGATGTAGGTGTCATCCTCCACAATTTGTTGTGTTATCTCATGTAGTCAATGTGTCAGTATATCTTTAAAAGACATGTTGATGATATCATCGCTATGTTATAGCATGTAACCCAAGGGCCTATCATTAACATTTTCAATCATGAGAATATAGAGCATATTTCAAGAGAATAGACATGGAGCCAGCTTTTTTAATAGTGCTCCTCTTGAACAACGGGCAACGTAAGCAGGTGATTGTGAATGCTCTCTCTTATGTAATTTAAATGAAGCTGTCTTGCTTGAGAACCTGCGGCCGCACTCAAGGATTACAAACCTGGAGTTTCAGGTCTCTGACTTTTTTCATGTTGTATTTCATGCTTCTATTCACTTACAACAAGGATTTTGTTCACAGTTCAGACCAAGGTTAAACATGAGGATACCATGGACCCAGTCCTTCACAAACAAAATTCCACAGCATAATGCAATTTAGGTTAATTATAGACTATCGCACAAAAAGTTTGGATTTCACGTAAGGCAATTTATAATAAAGTTTGCAATCTGTGAGAATGTGAAACTGGAATTTAGTAATAATGGTGGAAGTAGCACAACTCCTTGGAATACAGGGAATGTTTTCAATAGTCCAAGAAATTAATCATGGGGACTGCAAAGTAGAATTACTCCACAGATGTTCAAAATGATGCAAACAGTGTTCAAAGTTAATGCTGCCAGCTAATTACAATTACTGTGCTATGCGGTCCAGCATAGAATGCATCGTTTTGAGGCTGCATACCTCAGCAGGAGAGGTAACTTTGTGCAAAGCCAGCACTATTTTGAATGAGCATGAACTACTTAAAGTAGCTTTCATCTCTTAAAGGTGTGATGCCTTTTGTTTATCTTGGCGCTAACACAGATTGATAAAGGAAGATCTAAGAAGAAGCTGGAAAAATAACACAACAGGCCTAAAAAGCATGCTCAAAGTTCTTAAATTATCTGTTGGAAGCTTTGGCGTGGAAAATTGACAATTTGTGAGTTCATCTCTTTACTTGGGAGCCAGGAAGTCCTGCAGGTACAGCCTGTGAGGGAATGAAGTGGATAGTCGTTGTGGTTAATGTCCTGAGGAGCAAGGTGCAGTTCCAACAAAAGCTAATGATCTCATAAAAGTAATCAGGCCAATGAATGAATCTTCAAATGGCAAATCACGCCAACTGGACCATTAGCCTAACACTATGAGAGAATGGACCAAGATCACTTGTCTTGAAGTGCACTGCCCTTTCAGATCCAATCATGCTCTATTTCTTGCCCCAAACCATTTAAATGGCCCATGGATGACCCAAGCATTAGCCTGCCTGCTGGAAGGGCCTAATGCTAGTGACCAAATTGGGAAAATGAGATTTAGGCGCCATCCTCTACAATTTGTTCTGTTATCTCTCGTAGTCAGTATGTCAGTATACCTTTAAGCAGCCCCTTCACTGAACTAGCAATAAACTCTATCATCCACACCTTATAAACCCCACATTCAAAGCCTCACCAAAACTACACACATTTAGCACTGCTGGATATCAAACACTGACATCTCATGGTTTGCACACACTGTCGGTTATCAAATGGTGGTGGGTACCACACTCACTGACATTCCATGTTTAGCAGACCATAATAGGTGATAGCTGCTGGTCAACAGAGACAAACATGGCTGCATGTGTTCACTCTGACTGAGCAGCTGAAACAAGAATGTGTGGAGAACAACACACTGAAGTCATGGTCAATGGCAAGGCTGAAAATATGGAGGTTAGTGGTGGTGCATTCCTACTGAATCTACCTTCTCAACTTCACCGTCCTCATCCTGCGCTCAGTGTCATTTACAGGTGGTGTGTCTAAGCAGCTTTTGTTTTACACCCTTACCATCACCCAGGCCTCTCATTGTGCCTTTATGCACTTACATACCTAAGGATTATGTCTTGGCTAAGAAATGGTGCAGGAGGCTGAGGTGTAAAAGAAACTGAGGAGGATGAAAACCTTGTCACTTGACCTGACACTTGCAGCCAACAGCTTAGCACCTAACACTGCACAAACTTTAGGGATGAGCATAAAAGTGGGGTTTGCGTGAGGTGGGTCACTGAGCAAGAATGGCCTGCAAGTGGACCAAATGATGACACAACTGGTAGTACACAAAAGGCCAGGTCACATGTAGGTTCTGCATTGTTGTCTAAAATGAGGACTTGGTTGGGGCTGCATACTGAGCAATGTTCATTGTTCTTCACAACACACTGATTGGTGCATTGGAAGCACTGGCAGGAGGCCTCCTATCACTATCAGGAATGTAGAAGAATGCAGCTCAAGCTTGGCACAGGATTTTGTGCAGAGCTTAGAGTCCATCATTTTTAGTGTGAAAATGGAGACCAATTCAATAAAAACACTTAGAGACCCAAGCATCAAGCATCATCATGTCACACAACAACTCAGGGCTGGAGAGAAAGCTTAGGCTGAAGGCACAATTTCTAGCTTGCTGCCATGCTCAGACCACCGTCATCATGGCTGTGGATCCAATCAATCTGTGTTTAAATATTTATCCTGATTATTGAAGTGCAACTTCCCCCTCCCCACCCCCACCCCGCAGGATTGAATTATTTTCAATCATTAATAAAGTTGGATTAATCAAACAAGTGAGGAATTAAAATGAATCCTATTCAATTAAGATTAATTGTTAAGTAGTTTCTGTCAGGAGGAAGTTATTTGAAAGGTCAAGAATATGGTTGATGGTTTTATTGTTTTATGGTTCAGACTAATGCAAAAATAGTTTTCTAATTAATCTTTTCAGAGATGTTATTATATACCTCTGGTGCAGGTGGACCTGAATGTCCTATTCCAGAGGTAGGGTCAGTACCACTATACCACAAGAGCCCGAACTTAGGCTGATACACATGAGAATGCTTTGAGCTGAAAAGCTGTTAATCAAAGAAACAGCTATGTTTTAATATGGTTCAGTTTTGTAATTTAAATTATGCACCAGGCCTATGTGTTTTGATGTGGATATTTTAAACTTCAATTTGTTTTAAGTATCAATAGTTATTGTGAAGTCACGCATGATTCTTTTAATTAAAGGAAATTAGTTAATTTTGGAGAATTCTTAGAAGTATAATTTGGTATATTTTCAGATGCTAGTTAATCACTCAAATACGATCCCAGAAGACAGCTTGCCGATACTCAATGGGCTTTGGTTTAATTTTTAAACGAGAAGGATTCATTCCTGACTTAATAAAACATGTAACTTGAAATTAAGTTTTGATCGAAGTAATAAACTATGATGCAATCTATGTTTTAAAATTGCTGGATCACCCGTTTCGTTTCTGTTGCAAATGAATAATATTCATGGGAGTTATGTCATTTTGAATGGTTCCAAAGTCCCTGCAGGACAATTTTACAACATTGCAAATAAGGCTGGCATAGTCTTACAAGGCAGCTTCTGACAAGGTGTGTGACTGCAACAATGATGAGTTGAAGAGCAAAGGAGAGAAAAAATCTGGAGGCAGAGTCTACTATTTTTGCACCTATTTTTGCATGGGTGCAGGGAATGGAGGAGAGTTAGGTGCAGAATAACACACTCTGCTGAGGGAGATACCTTCACCTTCAATCACCATAAATGAATGGCCGACGATATCAAGCTGCAGGAATTGGAAAATGTGTTCCCATTGTTTCTCTCTGTCAGTAGCAAATTGCAAAATGTGGAACAAAACAACTCTTCAATTAAAAGATTAGTCCCTTCAAAAAATTAATCCAAATATATCTTCAAACAGTAGCAGCGATGGGTGTCAAGACAACATAACATTTATTGCACAGGGAAACTGACTGTACATAAAATGGAGAAGTATTTTACCTACATATTTCCTACTTGAATAGAAAATGTTTTATAAAGTGGATCGCAATACTGATGCCATTATATGGAGGGACAGCTACAATCTAGAATATCTTGAGTAGATTCACTGCTACTAATCCTTCTTATTAATATTAATCTAAATCATTGATACTGTGAGGAGAAGAATGCCCACACCACATCATAGACAGAAGGGTTCAATCCCAGTGAAAATATTGTTAATATTACTTAATAGCTAGTTATATTACATTTGAGATATTCTTTTGTGAGATAACAGGTTGATCTTATGAATAAATACACATTAGTACTTCAGCTACATACTATTACCATGAAGTATAATCACTGGAGCACTGGTCGGGTCCAGTGATTACACCCTGGCTACTCTCACCCTTGATTATTTGCAAACAATTCATGCAGTTATTTCTTCTAATCTGTAATCTCATTCAACCAGTAATTATTTCCAGACTGCAGTGCTCTATCAATTCTGGCGGTCTGAGATCCACCAGTGATGACTGTACCTTTAGTTGCCTAGCTCCTATGCTTTGGAATTTCGTCCAGTAATCTCTTTGCCTCTCTCCCTCTCCCTGCTATAATGCACTCCTTAAAACCTATCTCATGACCAAATGTTTGGTCATCTCATCTTATATGGGTCAATGTCAATGTTTGTTTTATACTGCTGCAGTGAAGTGCCACAGTACTCCTTTAATAGGTTAAAGCTGCTATTCAAATACAGGGTGTTATTGTTATAAGTAGGAAACAGGGTTTTGAAATTAAATATCAAATTTCTGTTGAAGGAATTGCTGTGAACTGACAAATCTATGTCATCGATTGTGTTATCATAATGGACAGTACAAGGTAGTGTGTTAAATAAAAGTCCACTAATAGAGTAATAGATATACAGCACGAAAATAGACCATTTGGTCCAACTCATCAATTCCAACCAGATATCTAAACAAATCTAGTCCGATTTGCTAGCATTTGGCCCATATTTCTCTCAACCCTTCCTATTCATAATGTTGCCATCCAATGTTCGTATAGTAAATTGCAATCTTTGAAACTCTAGTGATCTTACAGACAAAAGCAGATGCACTTTGTGAATAAAACATGATCACTATTCATAAGAAAAAATTATCGTGTGTGAATTTTGTTTCAAGCATTGACTTCCTTTATCAGTGAAACGTCCAAGTGGGAGAACAAAATGCCAGTTTTGGATTTGTAAAATCAGTTTATCAGTTGAATTGCACTATAAGTTCCAAAAGCAGGTTATTATTATGTCACTAACAGATGCAAGAAGCTTCAGCTTCACCCCAGCAAACAGCATTTAGGAAACTGTTTTCTTGGCTCATCAGGCAACTTGAGACTATAATTTAATAACATAGGACTATAATGTAACAAATCATATTGAGAAATCCATGTATTGGAGCTCCTCATCATGCTAGCTTTTTTCAAAATAAAGCACATTGATGATCATTTGACAATTTCAAAATTGGGAACGATTCTGAGAGATAGTTGATCCAATATTGCTTGCTCTACACTTTCAAAGAAAGCCAAAATTTCTCCTATATTTTATGCCCCCGTATGAAAATATTTTCTGTAACCTATAACTTTTGTTTTATTGCCTTGCCAGGACTATTATGGAGAGGAATTATTTCTCTTCATCTTTATAAATGTAAAGTTAGGCCCATTTACAAATCTGTATTGGATCTTGCATCTTTAAGTTTTATGGAACAGTCATGGTTGTGGGTATTCATAATCCTAGGAAGTATTTAAGCATTAAAAATTCAGGGAAAATGTGTTCCTATGTCGGAATTGATTGAGAAATTAATAAACTTGCTTTTGCAACAATTGCTGTCACCTTGTACCCTACGTCAGTTAAACGTAATGGCAGACTACTTCCAAGAAATGTAATCTCCGGATCCGGATGGGCTTCTCTGCGGAGGATCAGTGTGGACTTGTTGGGCCGAAGGCCTGTTTCCATTCTGTAGGGAATCTAATCTAACCTATTGTCTGCCTCACTTCTGACTTCACACTTGAATTTCACTACACAGCATGTGTTAATGTCCAGCTAAACTAAACTTGCAGTGACAGAAACTAAGAATATAAATTGGCTTATAAGTAAATTCGGATTGTTTTGTATTAATGGTACTGCGTTATTAATGAGCAATAAGAACTTTGAAGAATTTCTGACAAAGTAAATTAGAAGGAATGGACAAAAAGAAACCTGTCCATTTGATGTGGAAGAATTCCAGAAACAAAGTGCCACAGCCTTGTCAGTATTATTCTTGTGATCTCCCATCAAGGTTCTTCCAGTTATTTCCATGTTATTTCATTACAGTAGATCCTTTGCATTGATCAAATGGTTCTTGTACCTGAGCCCTGGGTGGATTTGCAGTTTGTAGAAGCTATGTCCACCACAGTAGATGCACTGTAAATGACTCATCAGCCTTGATTGTTTGCAGATAGCTCACTCACATCAAATTATTGTTCTTGAAGTATTAGCAATAGTGGTGTTCATCATTGGACTTAGTATAAATTCAGAATAGAATCAGTTAGTGTTTTAGCACGTTTATATTTGGAGCTTAAATGATAGATCTGATTTGTTTCAAGTTTGTCACAAAAAGAATCAGATGTCGGATCTAATGCTACGGAAGATCATTATTTTAATAAAGGCCAGAGTTTTGTTCCTGAGTAGAGGCACAAAGTCAGGAGAAACCCTAGTTCCCGAAACAAGATCTTTAAAAATGGCTGCCCACACTTCAGAAATATGGGCTGAATTGGGAGTCAGGGTAGACCTATGAAGAACCTAAGAGGCTGCCTGGTTCCTGAGGCAGATTGGGTGGCAAGCCAGCTTGGGGACTCTGGCCCTGCATATCAAATTTAAAAAGTAAACTGAAAGCAGGAAGTAACCCTCCTGCTGTCACACCACACCCCCCCACCCCCCAGTCTTTATGCATTTTCCATACCAAATTGTTCTACAGCCTGAGACAGGGGTACATCCAGGCGCATAGTCAAGACTTTAAGGGGACTTGTGTCCTTGGGTGAGCCCACTCTGCTCAGAATGGAAGCAGCGGGCAGGGTTATGGTTCTAGGCCAGAGGTAACAACGGGCCTCATGATCTCTATCTCTACACCTGATGTATACCCCTACACTCACTCCAGAAAGCCCTCATTCACCCTCTGCCATTTTATGCCCATATAATTTCTACACTCCCATGGCCATTAATTCATCCTGTGGCACCATCTTCCCGTTTTCTGTGTCTCTTTAAATCCTGTTTGCTCCCAATCATCCCCATGCCCATTCTAGTCAACTCATGTGTGTGCCACCAATCAGCTCTTTGCCCTTCCATCCCCATGTCAATTCACATGTTATGGAGCGTTCGCATTAATCTAACGGCATCATGACAGAAAATAAAGTTACCGGTCAATTGGTTATGTTACTATTGGAAATAAAGCACTCTCTCGTTGAGATGCAAGTGATGGAGTTCCCAAGTATCTGCTGCCCTACAGGAAGGTACCATCTAAAAAACGTTGATAAGTTGTTGAAATGAATCTTACAGATGGTACACAGTATTGCCATTGTGCATTGGAGCACACTTATCTAGGCAAGTGAAGAATATTCCATCACACTCTTGAATTGTTCATTGCAGACAGTGGGCAGATTTTGTGAACTCAGGTGATGAATAGTTCACTGCAGATTTGTGGCATCCAACCTGCTCCTTTAGCTAAAGTATTTATATGGCTGGCCAATTTCTGGTCAATAGTCACTCAAACATTTAGAGATCATGTTCGGTGGTACGCCAAATTATAGTGGACTTGTTCTCTGAGTAATAGATTCCACCACACCCAACCAAACAATAAAACCCTGTCCACAAAGTCATTGCTGGGCTATGAGTACAATTATTTTAAAGTTGAAGTGAAAGCTGCATAAAAACTGGTTTTATGTAAGAAAATAACAATTGGCCTGGCTTTCATTACAGGCATGGGGGAATGATAAAACTACACAGTTATAACAATTACCATCAAACCAATTTCTCTGATGTTAACAATTGAAGGCCATTTCAAAACTGCCAATTCCACAGACAAACCTGGCAAACAAAACAAAATACACACCAATGTCAGTAGAATTAGAGAAGGTTGACAATATTTGCAGGATCGAAGATTTTACCCAGTTTTGGCTGTGCTACGTTATAATTTTCTGTTTGGCACAGAAATACATCACATATGGTCACTCTTGTTAAAAACAATTTTCTCTCAAGTATTTTTGTCAAATCTTTGGAGAACTTTTAACAGTCACAAGGCGCTTGAGGTGCTCTTTCTTTTTGTGGCAGCAACATTCTAGTTCACGTTGTACTAAGGAAGATGTGCTGCAATCAGTTTTTGTTTGACAGGACAACACCAAGCTTTAATCTTGAGCTGTGCATGTTTTGATGACACCAATTTCAATTATTTACCAGCTTTCGTGAAATAGACAGAAAAATCACTTGCATTGGACAAGTGACTCAGTTCACAAAACTAACATGGTCATTGCCAATGGTTACACCCAAATTCTGATTGGTTGTCTAGCTTTGTAGCATTGACTGATTCAGCAAAGGATGTAAGGAATTTTCTCCTCAAAACCAATGGAAAATCCATCAAAAATAAATCGTTGTTTACAACCTGGGAGATAACCAGTGTGGTTGAAATTCTCGTGAACATCATTTTTCACTCACCAACTAAATTGCGCCAAATTCCTTCATACATTGGTTCAACAATGGGAATTGTCATATTTATATTCAATAGTTAGAAACTTTATGGATTTGGCTTGCTGTGGAATTAGAAGCTAATGCATTTTAACCTTAACTTGAAAATTATGGTTGGAGCTGAAATGTTTACATCTCGTTGGCAATTGCAGGGGAATGCACCCAGATGAACTTATACTTGAGTCAGTATGAAATTGAAGAAGACAAGCTTATTTTATTAGGTTTGGGGTACACTGGGGCCATTAGTTTCCAATGTGCATGCCTCACCTTAAAATCATCTTGTGAGATTTTCTTATGTTGACTGTCAGCACCTGCCTATTCCAAGGAAAACACTATGCATTGTTTAAAAGCAGCGGAAGCTACATTTTAACTGCTTGCTTTGGTTAAATAGGTAGATGTCAGCAGCTTTAATGATATGGGGCAGAAGACAGGATTTTCCACAATTCAACATGAAAGAAGCCAGTCATGCATTGTTTCCTTTACCTCAAATTCCAAATTACACCAATCAGCATTTAGTACAGAGAGTTACTGCAATGCTTTTATTATAGGGTCCTCTGTTGCTTTAAAACCTATAATTTTCAAAGGGAGAGTTTAATCAAGAAGGTGACATTTGGAAAAATCAAAAATGGAGAGGTTGTAAGCAAAAACATTCTGAAGAACACTTTTCTCATTTAGTTTCAATTAATGAGGTACACTTCTAAAACATAAATTTAAAAGATTAACATCTTGCTCTATACGTGATTTGACCATATCTGCCGTATGTTTTATTTGCACTTTTTATTTACTGTTTTATTTAACCAAAGACCTCATGATAAGTAACACGCATCCTCCATTGACCCTGAGTGTCTCTCTGCCCAGTAACACTTTTACCCAGCACCCATGATTATACATTCATCTACTCACAGCCTTATTAGCTTAAATACAGTATTAACTTTTTCACTGGGACCAGTGGAATTGATTCCGGGAAAGAAAAGTAACAATTTAGGGAATGGTCAGCATGTAGGGTAAGTAAGAAGTCCAGAGATGAGAGTTTCAAGGTAACTTTGGGAGGAGTTTGTTTTGGACAAACTGTTCCTGAATTCAAGTAAGTAACGATGATGGAGAGAGATATGTGGCACAAGGCAATCATGTTCACCTCCACCCTCACTATTTCCATCTTCTGCAGATGTCAGAGGGAGTTTTGCTAAAGTGATCTAACATTTTTCAACATCATATATTTACTGAAATTAACGCTCATACATTAATTAAGTTCAGAAGCTACTTTTGGAAGAGCATCTGCAAACATTCACTCATTATGTTCCTGCTATTTTTTAAGAAAAAGCATTTTGAATATTGATTTGATTCAAGAAAGCAATCTATATTTGGGTTCTAATAGGGTAATACTTGTAATGTTACGTTTAATCATTGGTAATGGATAATGAGGTTTTAAAGTAGATTGAATAATTAGAGAACATGCTTCTAATTTTGATAGTTATAGCAGGAGGGGGAGGTTATCATAAAATTTGAAAGGTTATTTTTATATGCATGACTTTCAGAATCTTCCTAGAACGTGATGACTGGCCTCAAATTTTAATTTGTTTGCAAAGAAGTTGGTTAAGTTAAAAGCTGCAAACCTGCAATAAACATATCTTCTCAAACATTGTGCTGAAAGAAAATACAATTGGTTACTTTCTCATGTCTCTCTTTCCAAAGGCCTGGATACAGTTACTGTGAAGGAAGTAGGGCAGATCAGTGTTATTTCAATTATGTTGATAAGCTGCTAGTGCAGAATCAGTGTTGACAGCAGCTTTCTAATTGGGTGTGATCCCTGGAGCAAAACAAGGAGTCTTAAAATCAGAGTATTTGTTGCAATTTTGGTGGCTCCAGTAGAGTTGGAATGGGGGTGATAGGGTCACATTTCTTTTCTTAAGTCAAGAGGTGCATTATAGAGACTTGTAAAAGGTAAAGTTGCCATAGTATTACCAGATCAGGCTGCTTCTTCTTTAGAGAGAGACAACTGGTGTTGGTTTAACCTGAGGGTCCCACACCTCAGGGAAAGGGAGAGTTGAGAATAAGAGCCCTACATTGGTAACCTCAGCTGGCGTTGGCATCACTCTGCATCACAAAGTAGCCACACCGCCGACTGAGCTAACACAGGTTGTACTTGTCCCTTTCAGGACTGCTGGTTAGGTCACTCTGTTTGGACCAGACCAAACCTCCTCAAAATAATCAGAAGATAGTCCAGACCCTAACGTTTTCTTATTTTCAAGATAAATGTAGGGTATTGCATTTCAGACACAATTCAATAGGTCAAACTACTCAATGTCAATTTATTCATACACTATAGTTAAAAAAATACAACAAAAGAAAGAATAGAGAAAATAATTGGCGCAGCTGTAACTTTACTGGAATGGTTTACAAAATAATAGATACAGCAACTATTACTAATTAAATGTTCCAAGATCGTAACTTCCCATGAACATACCCTTGGCAAAAGGCAAATTCAGAAAACAGATTGTCTGACATGCAGTTCTCTAATCTAGGAGGAAAGAACATCAAAAGACAATTCTGGGAGAAAAAGAACTCCAACTTTCAGCTGTAATGAACAGATGTGGCAACTTTTTCACAATCCCAGTAGCTTCTGCTGAAAACTAAACTAAAGATCTTGGTTCTGTGGGAGTTTGGCCACACCCATTCAAATAACCTCTTAAAGTCACTATATTGTCACATCTCCCTGCCAATTCCCAATAGATGGGTTGTGCTCTGTTCATTGATATGTGAAATTTGCATTGTGAACTAGATATAGGCTCCTAATTTTTCTCAGAACTAAAGCTCTAGAATTAAATGACTACATAGACTATCCATATGTTTTCCAGAAAATGGTGAGGTAAATAGCACACCAACACAGCTCTCCACCTTTTACTCTTTATTCCGACCTGAAAATAGAGATAGAAATTTGCCCTTGCATCTGTATAGTCACAGCATAAGCAGAAAGTAATAGTTACCAGGAAAAGGCTATTATCTGAATTGTTTTAGTATAAGTGCCCAGGAAAAAAAAAAGACAGCCTGGTTCAGTTTGCTGCCAGATTTGTTCAAATGGTCACTCATTACTGTGGCTTCCCACATTCCTTAACTATTTCAGAACTGAAATACTTCACAGCATTTATATTGTACACAACTAAATATATTTAAGTCCATGCTAGCTAGAATTTTGATCAACGGTGGAACCAATGGCTGTGGAAGCTGGTCTAGAAGGTAACGTTGAGACCACATTCAGATCAGTTAATAAAGTGATAGCATAGGTTTGAAGGCTGAAAGGCCTGCCTGCTCTTTATTCCTCTGTTTTAGTATTGCTGCAATCAATACCAAGACCAATAATGAACACTTCCCCTTGTTAAAACACACTCAGATAGTGCACTGAAGATTGAACCTTCTTTTCCCAGAATTGACACAAAAATTAAAGATTTTACCATATTTCCCAATTTACCTGATTTTCTGACCCATACTGATAGAAAGCATGGGCTAGGTTTCTGTACTGAACAAGAATTGCTATTTATTACAAACAATTTGAATCCACCTATAAGTTAACAGTTATAAACCATTGGCATGTTATACTAATTAAAACTCTGATCCTCTTATGAACATCCTTTTACTCAAACACAGATGACAAACAGATACAGTAAAATAGGTTATGGAAAAAGGAGAAAACTGGAAAGTCAGTTCAGCGTTCCTTTGTCATAGGTTCTGTGGCTGAGATGATTTTTATGACCCCTCTGCTGGCCAGCACGTTGCTGCAGTCATCTTGCTCCAGATGCTTCTACTGGCTTAATGAGACACAAGTTGGCAGGTTCATTTATAAAAGTGCCTGAATTATCAGTTTAAAGCCACAGCTTAGAACATCTATTGCAAGAAAGATGAATTGGGTTTCTTTGTGTTTACAGTGAGTCTTGATTGCAGAGAACAGGGAGACTGCTTCTGAGCTCAAGGAGAACTGAACACTTCTCTCTCCATCGAACTTGTTCTCAGCTCAGACCTGTTCAGTGGCCTGAGAACCAATCACATGGTGGTTTCCAGGCAAAAAGGTCTCTGTCGTCAATAACTGGTGACTAGGTAGAATCGTAGAATCCTACAATGGCAAAGAGGTCCTTTGGCCCATCCAGTCTGCACTGACATGTGAGAAACACCTGACCTTCAACTTCATCCCATTTACCAGCACTTATAGAACTATCAGCTTTAGTCCAGAGACCAAATGACTTCTTGTAGTCATGGTACACCCCTTCAGCTCTAAGTCATCTGAAACTCACACTGTAACTACTGCTTGTTCAAACAGTTATTACATGATGGCTAGGAGAAAGTGAGGACTGCAGATGCTGGAGATCAGAGCTGAAAATGTGTTGCTGGAAAAGCGCAGCAGGTCAGGCAGTCTCCAAGGAGCAGAAGAATCGACGTTTCGGGCATAAGCCCTTCTTCAGGAATGAGGAAAGTGTGCCCACCAGGCTCAGATAAAAGGTAGGGAGGAGGGACTTGGGGGAGGGGCGTTGGAAATGCAATAGGTGGAAGGAGGTTAAGGTGAGGGTGATAGGCCAGAGTGGGGGTGGGGCCGGACGGGTCAGGAAGAAGATTGCAGGTTAGGGGGGTGGTGCTGAGTTCGAGGGTTGGGACTGAGACAAGGTCGGGGGAGGGGAAATGAGGAAGCTGGAGAAATCTACATTCATCCTGTGTGGTTGGAGGGTTCCTAGGAGGAAGATGAGGCGCTCTTCCTCCAGGCGTCGTGCTGCTATGGTCTGGCGATGGAGGAGTCCAAGGACCTGCATGTCCTTAGTGGAGTGGGAGGGGGAGTTGAAGTGTTGAGCCACAGGGTGGTTGGGTTGGTTGGTCCGGGTGTCCCAGAGGTGTTCTCTGAAACGTTCCGCAAGTAGGCGGCCTGTCTCCCCAATATAGAGGAGGCCACATCGGGTGCAGCGGGTGCAGTAAATGATGTGTGTGGAGGTGCAGTTGAATTTGTGGTGGATATGGAAGGATCCCTTGGGGCCTTGGAGGGAAGTAAAGGGGGAGGTGTGGGCGTAAGTTTTGCATTTCTTGCGGTTGCAGGGGAAGGTGCCGGGAGTGGAGGTTGGATTGGTGGGGGGTGTGGACCTGACGAGGGAGTCACGGAGGGAGTGGTCTTTTCGGAACACTGATAGGGGAGGGGAGGGAAATATATCCCTGGTCGTGGGGTCCGTTTGGAGGTGGTGGAAATGACGAAATACGATGTACATGGAGGTTGGTGGGTTGGTAGGAGAGGACCAGTGGGGTTCTGTCTTGCTGGCGATTGGAGGGGCGGGGCTAAAGGGCGGAGGAGCGGGAAGTGGAGGAAATGCGGTGGAGAGCATCGTCGATCAGATTAGATTAGATTAGATTAGATTTAGATTAGATTAGATTACAGTGTGGAAACAGGCCCTTCGGCCCAACAAGTCCACACCGACCCGCCGAAGCGAAACCCACCCATACATTTACCCCTTACCTAACACTACGGGCAATTTAGTATGGCCAATTCACCTGACCCTGCACATCTTTGGACTGTGGGAGGAAACCGGAGCACCCGGAGGAAACCCACGCAGACACGGGGAGAACGTGCAAACTCCACACAGTCAGTCGCCTGAGGCGGGAATTGAACCCGGGTCTCTGGCGCTGTGAGGCAGCAGTGCTAACCACTGTGCCACCGTGCCGATCACATCTGGGGGGAAATTGCGGTCTTTGAAGAAGGAGGCCATCTGGGTTGTATGGTATTGGAACTGGTCCTCCTAGGAGCAGATGCAGCGGAGACGAAGGAATTGGGAATATGGGATGGTGTTTTTACAGGGGGCAGGGTGGGAGGAGGTGTAGGCTAGGTAGCTGTGGGAGTCGGTCGGTTTATAGTAAATGTCCGTGTTGATTCGGTCGCCCGAGATAGAAATGGAGAGGTCTAGGAAGGGGAGGGAGGAGTCTGAGAAGGCCCAGGTAAATTTGAGGTCGGGGTGGAAGGTGTTGGTAAAGTGGATGAACTGTTCAACCTCCTCGTGGGAGCATGAAGACATGCAGGTCCTTGGACTCTTCCATCGCCAGACCATAGCAAAACGACGGCTGGAGGAAGAGCACCTCATCTTCCTCCTAGGAACCCTCTAACCACAAGGGATGCACTCAGATTTCTCCAGCTTCCTCATTTCCCCTCCCCCCACCTTGTCTCAGTCCCAACCCTTGAACTCAGCACCACCTTCCTAACCTGCAATCTTCTTCCTGACATCTCCGGCCCCACCCCCACTCCGGCCTATCACCCTCACCTTAACCTCCTTCCACCTATCGCATTTCCAATGCCCCTCCCCCAAGTCCCCCCTCCCTACCTTTTATCTTAGCCTGCTGGGCACACTTTCCTCATTCCTGAAGAAGGGCTCATGCCCGAAACGTCGATTCTCCTGCTCCTTGGATGCCTGACCTGCTGCACATTTTCAGCATTACATGATGGCTGCCAATTGTGTCAGCTTGCTTGCTTTCAAAACAGCTACCCTTTCAAACACTGGTTTTAAAACAGCTTTTTCTCATTTCTCTTCACTGTTATTTAAAAAAAACATAAATATAAAACAGTCTTTACACTATTTTGCAATGTTCTTTGAATAATCAAGATTAACTATTTTTAATAAACCTGTTCAGGCTTGTTATAACATAGAAGCAGCTGAGACTTGAACCCAGACCTTTTGGCCCAGAGATAGGGACGTATTTAGATTTTTGAATGTTGCTCTGAAATGTTGTTACAGTCTAAATTTTTTTTAGTGACTGATAGTAAGTCATTAATTTAAATTTCTACATGAATTCTGATTTGATTTGCTTTATTTATTGTCATGTGTATTTATAACAAATGCAGTGAAAAGTGTTTTTAATGTCACTATTCTCCAGTGCCATCTTGAAACACAGAAAATAGACCACAACACAGATTATAAAGCCAGAAAGTAAAACAATGAAGTTCATCTTATTGTCTTATTTTAATAAAAATAGGTGGTCTTCGGAACAGCTTCCACTTCTAGCTCAGCAATGGGCCTGGATCTGAACTCTTTCATCCCAATGCCTCGGGTCCTTGCCTCCATAACCTCGCTTAGCTGCGCCACTGTTGCTGGAAGGAAGAATCGCCCTCTCTGATGCCTGATTGATTTCAATGTTATTATGCACTCTGGTCATTTTTGTGCCATTTGCCACAAATCTTTAATATTTTCAACTTTGCCTGTACTGTTCCAAAATATATTAATTAGAGATTATAAAGTCAGTGCTTGAACCCATTTGACTATTTCCTGAATGACTGAGTAACTAGTGAGAAATTAATTAAAAAAATTGAAGAAGTTACAGTGAAAAAGCTGAATAAACCAGATTATATCCAGATGTCATCATCTGCGAGACTGGTATCAAAAACAATATCCTCTGGCAGGATTGGGATTTGTTCTGGTAGGATTGGTTCAGGCCAGAGGTGGTGTTGGGTCAAACCGTGCAGATGGGTGTGGGAAGGCCGTTGGGTTGGCTAGTGTCAGGGGTCAGGCAGGGGTTAGATTCAGAGGTGAGAATAGTTAGGCAGGTGTTAGAGTAGGTTTTCTTTCCTTGCTAGGTAACTATTAAGCTTAAATGAGTCAGAATTCTCTAAATCCTCTGACCTTGATTGACATTTTTCGGAGAGCTCTGAATGCGTGGGAATTGTCCTTCAGAAAATTCTAGTTCCCGGAAAATTCCCACAAATTCAACTGTGTCAAGTGTTATGGATCAGGCCAGAACCACTCAAAGTATTTCAAGTAACTCAGACCCTAACTTGGTTAATTGTTTAAGCAGGTGTAAGGTGGATATTCCAGGAGTGATACAGCTGGTCAAATTACTTCATTTTAAACAAAACAGAATTTATTTTCGAGATTACCGAATGAATCACAACAAAAGAGAATAGGATACTGAATAACTTTACCTGTCCAAAATGTCAACAGATTATCCCAACTTAATGATGTCCCAAATACTTGCAACAATCCCCATAAACACCCCTTGGCACAAAAGGTAAAATCAAACACAGGTTCTTACAGGAGAGAAGTCAGGAAGAGATCAGCAGATACCTGCTTCTTTGGGTCAAGCAGCTTTTACAACATTACTACTAAAAAACAAACACAAGCCAGAGAAAGGCTGAGCTGGGAGAACAGGCCAATCCCCGTACATTGTGCAAGTATTATTCTAAAACCTGAAAGCCTTTTTCCTGAGGCAATATCTGTTATCTATAATCAAATTGGCTCTGAACCCCTTCAACCCCAAACATTTTGGAGTCTGTGTCTTTAGACCTCTCTGAAAGAAAAGCCAAGGACAGCATAACCTTGTTAAAGGACCAGCATCATCACCTAAGGCTTCTACTTGGTTCCAGTGCAACTCCAGGTTATGCTGCTCCACCAACTCTCTGGCTGCAAGAACGGCCTATATATGTTGTAAAGAAATGTGTGGTTAAAAAACAGATAGTGAATCCTGCAAAGTGGCTATCAGAGATCAGTTGAGTGGTCTTGTTGATTGAGTTGTAGCTCAAAAGGAAGACAGACTGATGAGTTCAGTCAGCATCAATCAGAAATGGATACATTTAGAATTTGATTGACCCTTGGACAACAGAATTGCACCCTCTAAAGTTATGAGAGTTCAAATTCAGAAAGAAAAAATAGGAGGCTGGAAGGGCAATGCAGGGAGTTCCAGCATAATTAACCGTGCTTTGTGGAACAAGATTTAGCAAAATTAACACTGTATCTATCATAGCTATTGATCAATATAGCTGGGCTGAGAAACAACATCCTAGCAGAACTTCAAGAAGAGTTCAGAATGTACCAACAGACAGAGAAGTGTGTGGATTAAGAAGCCAGAAAAAGGCAATCCAGTCAAAGGCCTGTTGCATTGAACCAGGCGATCAGGGTCAAAACCTGCAGTGTCCATAAAAGCAAATAAAGGAGCCTTCCCTCCCTCCCAAACTTTGTCCTGCTCAGGTGTTCACCAATGTTACACAATTTTCAGCACCATTCACGACTCTTCAGATACTGAAGTAGACCATATTCAAATACAAAACAATCTGGACAATACCCAGGCTTAGGCTGAAAAGTGGCAAGTAACATTCATGCCACACAAATGCCAGGTGATGACCATTCTCAATAAGAGACAATCTAATCATTGCCCTTGATATTCAATGTTGTTACTATCACTAAATTCCCACAATCAACATCGTGGGGGATACCATTGACTAGAAATTGAATTGGATGTGTCATATAAATACAGTCTGTTTTGCTATAATGTGTGGTCTTCAACACGAATGGGCTTTAAAGTGATTGAAGAATTTAGACCATTATTTGTAGAACGTGAACACTCCGTACCTGCATTGGCTATAATGCGATTCCAGCCCCATTAGTTTAAATGGTGCAGCTATTGCGTGATTTTCTTATAATGGGAGATCACATGAGAATGGAACTGTCGTGTTATATCAGGACCGATTATACAATGACTACAAGAGCAGGTCAGACACTAGGAATGCTGCAATGAGTAACTTATCTCCTGACTCCTCAAAACCTGACCACCATGAACAAAGCACAAGTCAGGAATCTGATGGAATGTACCCATGTGTCTGGATGAGTGCAGATCCAACATCACTCAGAAAGCTTGACATCATCCAAGACAAAGCAGTGCCCACTCAATTGATACCACACCCACAAATGTTCAGTCCCTCCACCATCAGCGCTCAACAGTAGCAGCATGTGCTATCTACAAAGTGCATTGCAGAAATCCACCAAAAATCCTTAGACAGCGTCTTCAACACCCACTTCCGTCTAGAAGGGCAAGGGGCAACAGATACATGGGAACACTACCACATTCAAGTTCCATTCCAAGCCACTCACCATCCTGACTTAGAAATTGTCATCTTTGCTGTTGCTGGTCAAAACCTTGAAATTGTTACCTGAATGACATTGTGGATCTATCTACAACACATGGATTGCAGTGGTTCAAGAAGACAACTCCCCACCACAGTCTCAAAGGCAACTGGGGATGGGCCATCAGTACTGACTGAGCCAGCCATGCCCACGTTCCACAAGTATACAAAAAAAACCTGTGGGAGAAATCTTTAACGTTTGACCTCTGAAACCAGTGCATTGCTGAATTCTGACAAGCTTTTCAACCCCCTATCCTTGGAAATAGAATCTTTAAACACATAAATAATCCTGCAACAATAACATTTTTACTGATCTTACTTTCACCATTATAAAGATCTTTTATCCATACCTGCTGTTAATGTTCATATCTGTATTTTAGACAAAGAATGTATCTCCATTTTACTTTGGAACTTTCAGCAATAGTTGTCTAATAAACTAACCTTTATCTAACTTACAGGAAGAACATTGCTGCTAGTTACTTTTAAATTAGAACACTCTAAAAGCTAAAAGAGTTTGATTTAAACTTTTATAAATTTGTAGTTATGTTGTCATCTAAGGTGTGGTTGTGACATTAGTTAGTGATACTTTAAAACTAAAGTTGGAATTTTGCAGGGATCTGAGCAGCAGAGGTTTAACTAGATGTTAAATGTTCCCAAAATGGAAGCCTGAGCAGGTACATAGAAACTTTAACTGGCTGTTTGGTCCTCTGGGTCACCATCTTGGACACCTAGCGACAATGACTTCAGACACACAGCAGGGTACCAGCTGCATAAATCCACAGACATTAGCATCCAACCACTGCCAACCTCTTACTACCGTTATGGACAAGGCCAGACCCCTCTCAAAACATTGCAAGAAAGGAGCCCAGACCCTAACTTTGCTGGTTGTTTTAAGCAGGTGAAACGGGATATGGTGAGATCTGTATCAGAATGAGATGAGATGCTTGATGAGGCCTACCTCACCGTTGAGAGAAGCTTCCTGCATTTTTTGCGTTTTTGCTGAGTGGCAAAGCGAGATCCTTTTTTGACAGTGGTGAATTACGTGGGATTGTTGTCTATTAAGTGTCTAGTTAATGACTTAAAACACCTCAGTAATATGCAGCTTCCTATCTTATCAAACTACGGCAAACAAACTAGTTGTCAAGAACTCGCGATACTATAAAGACAGTATCTTGTTATTTTTCCGCATTTTGGAATTTGGATTGAAATACGAACACAATTGTCTTAAAAAAGAAACAAGGATTGTTGAACAATCGCTGCACTTTTTAAATGCAGATAACCTGCTCCTCAATGGTGTTTACACAGTACTTGGTAAAACAGTGGAACCTTATTTTGCAGAAAAGCTGGAGCCAAGGATTGTATACAATTGGAGCTTTGGCTGGCAAAAATCAGCGGATTGGTCGACGACCAATTATTGATTGGTCATCTGCTCAGAAACAACAACATAATTGACTCACAGGTAGCTGGACAGCTGCAGGCGGGTGCATGTGAGAGTTTTGACAGAACCAATTAAATCTTATGGGAGAAGGAGCTATCCCTTCTCCCTGCAGTACAAACCATCTCAGCCTGCAGTGTTTGGATTAGGACATGGGAATTAATTATCACCTCAATAGTTTCCATCCTCCTAATATTTTATTGGAGGAAATTTCTGCTCATTGAGTACTGGCTGTAGAAAAAAAGAATCTGATAAGTTAGAAACACTGAAGGCGTTGGGAGACATGTTGGTGAGGTTGTACTGTGTATGGTCGGCAGACATGTAGAATCCAATATGCTGGCAGAATCTTGTAGGGCTCTGAATGACGTGGGCTACATCAAAATCTTGGGGGTCATGTGAGAAGTTGAACAAGGCCTTTGTCAAAGTCAAGAGCAACTCATTTCTTTTATAAACAGAGTTGAAACAAAATTCTTGCCAGTGAGTGGTGAGATACCTATGAATGAAAATTGTTGCTTGTCAACAGCCTTATTAACTGTGAAGCTAATCTCATTGATATGCAGTTCCAATTCTACCACCTAAAACTAGATGTTAAATCTTCCCAAGTCTTAGCAGGTAAATGGACACTTTAACTTGCTGTGTGCTCCTCTGGGTCACCATCTTGGACACCCAGTGGCAATGCCTTTGGACACGCAGCAGGGTACCAGCTGCATACATCCACAGACATTGGCATCCACCCACTGCCAGCCTCTTATTATTGTTATGGACAAGGCCAGACTCCCCTCAGAACATTTCAAGAAACTAGCCCAGACCCTAACTTTGCTAGTTGTTTTAAGCAGATGTAACGGGGATATTCCAGGAGGGATGCAGCTGATCAAACCACTTAGTTTTAAACAAAACAGAATTTATTTGCAAGGTCACTGAATGAAACATAAACAAAAGAGAACAGAGTACAGAATAACTTAATCTATCTGAAAACCAAACAGATTATATCAATTTAATAATGCTGTGCCCCCCAGCAATCCCCATAAACACCCCTTGGCATAAAAGGTAAAATAAAACACAGTGTCTTACAGGAGAGGTGTCAGAGAGAGAGAGAGAGAGAGATGGCAGCTGTTTCTTGGATCAGCAGCCTCAAAAACAGCCCGACTGCTTTCAGTGAATAGCTAGACTGCCAAAAAATCAAATCAAACCAGAGAAAAGCTGAGCTGGGAGAACTGGCTACTTACCTTTCATTGTACAAGCATTTTTTTCTAAACTTAAACGCCTTTTGCCTGAGGCAGTATCTGTTAGTTATAATCAAATTGGTCCTAAACCTCATCCAAGCCAGACTTTTCAGAATCGCTGCTTTTATGACTTCTCTGAAAGAAAAGTTAGGGACAGCATAACCTTGTTAAAGCAGTAGCACTGTAACATTACCCTCATGCAACTTTGCAGATGCACTTATAGAATAATTCTGTGTTTTAAAACTACATTTTGTGGAAGGGGAACTGCACTGGAAAACAGCATCAAAATGCAACTCTAATGATGCTTTTCATACCGGGCCAGGCACCTAGCTCACAGGTTGGTCCAGGCTGCACTTCATGGCTGCTTGCCTTGCTCTCTGAGCACTTACACACCTTGAGCCCACCTGGAATGTCACAGCATCCTGGAGCGTCATAGTATCCTGATATGTCACAGCATCCTTGCCTTGCTCTGCTTTATTGTGCTTTGCCCTCTGGTGTGAGATAATAGGCTCACAATATTTCTGTATTACCATGCCTTTTTCAGCACAAACTCAAAGCCAGGAAACTTGTCATGGTTATCGAGGGAGACAGCTGCCATTCAGAGGGATCCTGGCACAGTAAGCCAAGGGCAGCCTGAATCATCATCCAAATGCTTGGGCACAGTTGGTCATCCAGTTCAGTTATCTTGTGTTTTCTCCACACAGGGGTGAATGTTGGGCACGGTCTTTCTGCAATAGTGTGGATTTCTCCTGCAATGAGAGAAACAGAGGGATTGAGTGAAGATGAAAGTGAGTAGCAATGAGGTTAATGCTGCTGCTAACTGGGGAAAGCAGCCTTGGCTCTAATGTTCTCTGGGGCTGACTGGGTCCCTGAGGCCCATGTGTGGCAGCAACTTCTGGAACCAAATGTCAATGGTGCAGTTGGCATGTCAATACCAATCACCATACACGGACTCTTGGACAGATTGCATGTGCACTCATCCACGCAGGGAATATTGGAGTCCCTTCCTCCTCCCCCCACCCCAACACATTCCTGTTGAAGGGCTTACACCTGAAGCATCAGCTCTCCTGCTCTTTGACTGCTGCCTGACCTGATGTGCATTTCCGGCGCCACCCTTTTCGACTCTGGCATCCCAAGCTGTGCAGAGGATCATGCTGAGTTAAAAGGGAGATTGTGGTATGTGAAAGCGAGTGAGGGAAGATGACACATGTAATTATGAGAGTGGTAGAGCCTGAACTTTGGCAGAAGGTGGGTACAGTGTCAGAGATGGAGTGAATATGAGATAATTGTGACATTTTCGAGGAGAAAGTGAGGTCTGCAGATGCTGGAGATCAAAGTTGAAACTTTATTGCTGGAACAGCACAGCAGGTCAGGCAGCATCCCTGGATGCTGCCTGACCTGCTGTGCTGTTCCAGCAATAAAGTTTCAACTAATTGTGACATTTACCTTGATTCATTCGAGGAGGACCTTGAACTTCTTCCTTCACTGCTGGCCATTCCCTCCAGATATAGCTGAGACCACACTGACCTGCGTGGTTTCCTCAGACCAGGCTGTCACAATCTGATGGCGTATCATCCTCTGTTGGTCATGGGGACAAGAGGACATCCTGCTCTTCACCACCTCATCCACCATGATCTCAAGATGTGTCTCTACAAGCTGGGACTCAAATTCTTCCTTGTCTACCACATCCAGGACAAACATGTTTCTCTGAGTGCACAATGGCCTTTTTAAGATGATGTGGGTGTGTGGAATGCCAGGTCATTTCAGTATATTCAGGCAGTGTGTTCTTGTGGATACAGTGAGATGGTAGAATCAGAATAGCATCAGGCAAGAGGGTGGCATGAGGGTGTGGTAGACAGTTAGTGAGGTGAGTTTGGGATATTGTGGTGAACACTCTCCATGGGCCTCGTGGAGAGAAACCATTTGTGTAACTCGACAAAACTGACACTTAGCCAAAATGTGGTAAGATTCAGCCCTGTGCTTTTGGATAATGTTACCTAGAGGCAGAATGTCAATGAGAAGTTGGACCCCAAGAATAGATAGACTGGTGTGGAAACAGAGGCTGCTATAGACAACTGTCTGTGTATGATTAAATAGCTAAAGGGTAGAACATGGGGAAGCTGGTGAAGAGAGCATTAAAATAACCAAACATGGAGGTAACAAAGCATTGGTAAGAGTTTGAGTAGCAAGTTAACTGAGGTAGAGTAGAGATAGCAAACTTGTTAAGTTGGAAGCAGAATTTCCAGTGATGGAGACAAAATGTGGTTGGAAGATTAGCCTAGGGTCAAATAGAATCTAGGAACATAAGAAATAGGAACAGTATTAGACGACCCTGCTAGTCAAGATCGTAGCTGATCTGCTATGATTTTAACTCCATTTTCCTGTCTGTACCCCATAGCCTTCACCTCCCAGTCAATCAAAACTCTTATACAGGCTCAAATATATGTGATGACTCAGCCTCAATGCTCACCAGCTGGGGTGGAGAATTCTAAACATAAACAGCACTGTGAAAATAAATTCCTCCTCAAATAGAATGCCAATGAACTAACACTATTCCTTCTGAGATAGTTGCATGAGGAGGGATTTGACTGCAGATAATGACTACCATTGTCTCAACGTTAGAAAATTGCTGCTGATTCAGGATTAGATGTAAGATTAAATGTAGACAGAGTGAGAGCACCATGAGCAACAGTAATGTCATCAGGGAACATGTGGAACCTAAAATTATGGGTGGATTTTATCACACACATGGTGCTTGAGTTGTGAGTTGGGAAAACAGGGGACATGTAGATTGGAGGCAAGCATTCATTTGAGCCCATAGTATTTTCAACTGCAGAACGTGTTGCATTGACTTTAGCGTTTTTAGTGGGGTGGAATGGACCCACAGAGCATCAGTAGCTCCCCAGTTCGAATGAGGTGAGAGTTGAGCAGCATACAAATGTATGCTGAAACCTACCTCAAGGTAGAGCTCATGCCTGAGTATTTGTGTCTAGATTTATGTAAGTGAGAGATGGCAGGATTGTGTTCTCATAGGTTTATGATGGTGAGTACAGATATGGAGGGTGCATAGAAACAGTAGGCTGTTCAAATGTTCAAAGGATCTCCAAACATTCCATCTATCACGCAAGGTCCTTGCTTGACAATTTTAGGAATACAAATCCCTTTTAAGAGTAGACCCCTTGGATCTTTGGTACTTAAGAACTGAGTTTGTCTCCAGTAGGGGATTGGTAAGAAAGAACAGATGGTAGGGAATGAGGGAGGAAGGTTCTGTTGCAGTGGTAGGAAAGGGGAAATGTTAGTTGATCTTTATTTTATGCAATAATACAAGCAGAGTCTCAGAATTTTTTTCCTTTCTTATTCAGTTTGTAGGGGTGTATGTCGATGTATAAAACATCGCTAACTGGGGAAATAGTTTTGAGGATTTGAGGCCACTAGGGTCTAGTGAACATCCATTGCCTGGAGCAATGACAGTGGCCTTTTACTGCCCTTTAAGGGATTGTTTGAAGACATTTTTGGATTTCTCAGTCATGTCTCATTGCTGTATCAAACTGGTAGTATCGGCATTGTTCCATAGGGCAAGGTAATACATGAGGTTTCCCACCAATCAGGGAAGTCAAACTAAGAGAACCATTAGATTCAAAATCATTCCAGGGTTCCCTCAAGACTGAGAGGTTATAGACTCATAGATGTGACGATCAAGTCTCCCATAGAGCACTCAGACTCATTCATGAACTGGACAAGGTTTCATTCCCTCAAAGTTTAAACCATTTGCAACCACTCTTCAGGTATGCACAAAATTCTTGGAAAACTACCATAAGTCATACTTCCTAAGATCAAGTGCTTCAATTGTTCACCCCATCTGAAAGTTTGCATGAATGGATCCAGGGTGACAAGGGATAGTCATTGATGACATGGTTGCTTACATAAGTGTAGAATCCCAATAACGGGGCAGATCAACCTGACAACACGTGCTTCAGAACTGCAAGGGTTACCAAAGATATTACTCAAGCAATTGGTCCTCTGAAATAATTGTTCAGAAGCTTGGATCATTCTAGATATGCTCTCCAATACAAATCTTCACAAGTCTCCCATGTGCTGTGATACACACAATCAAACATGACAAAGCTGAACTGGTGGTGGACAACACTATTGAGTGTTCCACTTTCTCCTCCATCAAGATAACGTAGAAATTCACTTAATCCCGGTATGCAGTACCAATGCACATGAGGAGCCAATGGGTATAGTCATTGATATATTTATGGGAGACCACTCATTGGGATTTATTTTAATTAATGGGGGAAAGAGAGCTTGAGTGCAAAGCAAATTAGAATGCTAAATGTGTTTCTTGTGCAATAAATACAAGCCTTCAAATAATTAAGAAGTGAAATAGATCACAGGGAAAATGTAAAGCAGATGGTAGGGAATTGATGGCCCAATTTCCTTCAAGCCTGATTCTGACTTTTCATGAGCCTCCATTCACTATTGACCATAAACAACAACTCTACCCTCTTGTAAAGATTTTGCAGCACTGGATACGGCTACATACTAAATTCAGACAGGCCCACTTTTTGATTGTTTTTCATTCAAAAAGTTTACAATCCCACACAAAAATATCCAAAGGTCAGTAGTTAAGTAAATGTAATGTAAGGTGGTCATTGAAAGGCATTAAGGAACAGGTTCATGCAAAATCATGGAGGCATCTTTGTTTTGCTTTGACCCCTGTGTCTGAATACAAAAAATGAAAAATTGCTCGTTATGCAAAAATTACTTGGGTAAATATTAAGTAACATGTAGAGGTAATGGCCTAGTGTTATTATCGCTGGATTGTTAATTCCAGAGGCCCAGATAATGTTTTGGGGACCCAGGTTTGAATCTGGCCAGAGCAGATAATGGACAATTGAATTCAATAAAAATCTGGAATCAAGAGTCTAATTATGACAATGAAACAATTGTCAGAAAAACCTATCTGGTTCACTAATGTCCTTTAGTGAAGGAAACTGCTACCCTTACCAGGTCTGGCCTACATTTGACTCCAGACCCACAGCAATGCAATTGACCCTTAACTGCCTTCTGGGTAATTAGAGATGAACAACAAATGCCAATCTAGCCAGCGACACCCACATCCTAAAAATGGCTAAAACAAAAAGAACGTTAAAAAATACACGAAAAATCATAAATATAAAATTGGTCAAGTGAGGATGTTAGATTAATTTCAGGAAGGATTGAACACTAATAATGCAAAATTAATAGAAAGAAGGAGGCAGATTGAAGGCTCAGATATTTTAGTTAATAGCAGCAAGTAAGGAAAACCTATGGAGATCTGAAATTTATTGATTTGATTCTATTGCTTTCAAATGGAGGCTGCAAACCATACATTCACTTCAATTTTCCTAAATGCTGGATCTATTTTCTTCCTGCAAAAAAAACAGAAATTAAAGCTGAAAATAAAACAATATCACATTGTAGAATTATTAAAACGCAGTGATTAAATCACTATTTGCCAACACCAAATGTTTCCAAATTAATCTTGTAATCTAAATTTTATTCACGTAAAACCTTAGTTAGAATTAAAAGCAACTTTTCACATGCCGAAGTAATGGCACCAATCTTACTGGAACAGAATGTTATGCCTTGCTTTGCCAGCCTATTCTGCACACAGTAGAAATTAATTATCTTCAATTTACTGGACATGTGGGAGACTCTTTTAGGGGCCTGAATGCTGTGGTTTATGATTAGGTTTGGTTCAGAATCATGCAAGAAGTTTAGACTGACCGATGTCAACATCGAGAGCAACCTGCTGCATCATTTTTTAAATTCTTTACTGTGGTACCACACTGGAAAGTAAGCACTGTTTTTTTATCCCATTTTTTTAATCCCATTTTATCCCAGTTAGCACTGCTGCCTCACAGCGCCAGAGACCTGGGTTCAATTCCCGCCTCAGGCGACTGACTGTGTGGAGTTTGCACGTTCTCCCCGTGTCTGCGTGGGTTTCCTCCGGGTGCTCCGGTTTCCTCCCACAGTCCAAAGATGTGCAGGTCAGGTGAATTGGCCATGCTAAATTGCCCGTAGTGTTAGGTAAGGGGTAAATGTAGGGGTATGGGTGGGTTGCGCTTCGGCAGGGCGGTGTGGACTTGTTGGGCCGAAGGGCCTGTTTCCACACTGTAAGTAATCTAATCTAATCTAATCTAATCTAATCTAATCAATGCATGATCAAAAATACTGAAAAATGAAAGAATATTGTCTTTACATCTTATGTATCCACAGCACAGTAAGATGGGTTTCTTGCTAGGCAGCTGCAATTGCCAATTAACATGATTTTCATGCCACTGCTCACCTCATTAATATGCCACTTCTTATTTTACCAAACATATTGTACTACATAGCATGACATTGATAATTCCCGACATGGAAGTCAGAGTGGGTCTCCCGTGACTTCAGTTCACTGATGACTGTGAGGAGTCCCCATGTTGCTCAGCACCAAACAGCATCTCAGACACAGTTCATTGACACCAGTTGCATGCACCTCTCCTCCATGGTCATCAGTTTCCAAAATTTGCCAACCCTTCATGGATGTCCTGGCACCTCTCCGATCCAGTTGCTGAAAGCAAGTGTTGATCCACAGTCAGTAGTGCCTGGGTTTGAATGGAGAACAATATATGATCAACTTTGGGTTGCGTGGGGACCTGGGGGATTGCAAAGCCAACGAGCTCCACAGGAAGGCTAGCAGAAAGGAAGTCAGGATGTTTGAAGCCCCAGTAATACATTTAGGTGGAGGCAGAGAGCCACTAGCTGGAAAGCATTCACTATCGCCTTCCATCATGATGGATATCCAGTGTACACAAAGGGAAAAAAATGATTATATCCAGATCCGGCATGGATGGGGCAAATATATCAACCTGTAAGTAAAGGGGCTGCAAATCCCAGTGATATGAGGTCCTTTTGCAGGGAAACAACCAGTGGGATCCCTGAACTCTGTCAATCCAAAGGCATTGGCTCCCTGTGTGCTATACACCTCACTGTGCCAGACATCGCTGATCACTTCATTCCCACTTTTGCACACAGAAATGAGGGAAAGAATAAAGATGTTTGACCATGAGAGGCAGTGGTGTCAGTGGAACCTATTGCCCAGTATATACCTCGCTCATCTTCTTTCCTCATGTTGCAGCAGACACAACATAGACATCAGTCCATGGTGTATCTCGTGTGGGAATGAAGTAAAGACTTTGCTTCCACAGTTACATTCAGGGCTATACACACACATGCTCAAACAAAGGGAATAGTGCAAAACCAAACATATTTTTCTAAATGTGATATCTCATTTGCAGTCGAGTGTGTGGTGCTGGAAAAGCATAGCAGGTCAGGCAGCATCCGAGGCGCAGGAGAGTCCATGTTTCTGGCATTAGCCCTTCATCATACTTTATATGCAGTGTGCTGTCACCTGTGACATCAAAACACCCTCAAAAGGTTTAATTCTTTTGTTTCCTCCTGCTGTGTTTCAGTGTTATCCCAAGTTAGCCAACTGGGCTGGAGAGATCCTGCTTGACAGAGGGGAGCCCCAAGGTCCTGGAAGTTTGTTTGAGTGGCCCTGGTTGCATTTGTATCTGAACGGCTCTGAAATGGCAAAGGTCCCCTTGCAAAATGCAAGTCGATCCTCCTGAGTGTGAGTCTCCAAAGATCAGAGGAGGGAAGACAGGGTGAAGAGGAGGGCCTGGCCACCTCCAGAATGTCCTGAAAGGGGATGCTTGAAGGGCCTATGTCTGGTTCTTCCTTCAACTGCATACCTACTGGCACTGCCCTGTATCTTTGTGAGGAAAAGACACTTGCAGTGCATGCCAAGTTTCCCATCTCTCTATCTCGCCATGCCAGTCAGTCCGGAGGACCAAAGACTGGGCTGTAGCTATGCGTCGAAAAGTGTGGCATTGTAAAAATACAACAGGTCAGGCAGCATCCAAGGAGCAGGAGAATTGATGTTTGGGGCATAAGCCCTTCATCAGAAATGTACACAAAGGGCTTATGCCATACATTCCTGATGAGGGGTTTATGCCCAAAATGTCTAGTATCTCCTGCACAACGGATGCTGCCTGACCTGCTGTATTTTTCCAGCATCACACGTTTTGACTCTGATCTCCAGCATCTGCAGTCTTCATTTTTTTTGCAGTTACTTTTGCCTTTCCAGTAGACCTGAGGTTCTGGCTCTTCATGGGCACTGCCAGCTTGCTCTTGGAAGCAGACAGATGATTGCATGCTTAGGGTAATTATGTCCCCATGGTGTATCTGCACTCCTGCAGCATCTGAGCAATGAGGACCATTGTCACTCACATACCTGCCTACTGCTCCTCATCCTCCCTGTAAATGTGGACAAAGTCCCTATTGCCAACACCACAGGATCCTCTCCAGTCTAGGCCAAATGCCCAGTCTCTGAGGATCCTCCAAATGCCAATGGCCTGGGGCAGTTTTTTCCTGGAAAAGCACAGCAGGTCAGGCAGCATCCAAGGAGCAGGAGAATCGATGTTTCGGGCATGAGCCCCGAAACGTCAATTCTCCTGCTCCTTGGATGCTGCCTGATCTGCTGCGCTTTTCCAGCAACACATTTTCAGCTCTGATCTCTAGCATCTGCAGTCCTCACTTTCTCCTCGCAGTTTCTTCCTGGGTCAGTTATACAGCTGATACAGGGAGGTGCTCACCAGGTTGAGGTCCCAAACTTTTTAACAGTAATTCTCCCACCAAGGTGTCGATACCTGAGCTGGTGGATGGTGATCACGGCAGTCTTGCCAATCCCTCCTAAGAGGTCTCAGAAGCCTTGGCTCTCTTGAACTCCAAAGTTGAGGAGTTGCCTTATGGCAGATCAGGCCATTTTTCCATTGAAGTCATAGAAATCCCCACCAACAATAGCAAGATACAAGACAGCTAAAGTGTCTCAGCCAGTGGTTAGATATGGCTTACAGTGAATGACACTGACAGCAGGAAAGTTGCAGTTGAGTGAAGAGTAGTACTGTCTCAATTTGCAGAACGTGGATGTCTTGGCATCTATATAGGAATGATCCCAGACTTCTCCTGTGCAAACGTAGATTATTGCCTCATAGGGGATGGGATGTTTGATCTCCATGGAGATGGCACTGACCCAGATGGCAACCTTGGACCAGGCTGCCAGGGTCTGTCAGTCTCTGGGAAGATGGCACCCCTCCTCTGCACCACAGAGAATCACAGTGCATCTTTCTTCTTCTTTGACATCTTCACACTCTGTCTGTCTCTGAGCAAGACAGATTCAGAATGCCAGTGCTCACCCTGGTGCACAGCAGCTTTTTAAATATAACATGGGCACCAATGATGCGTAGTTTCAGCAGTATCTGATTTGTTCCAAGGAATGTTGTAAGATGGTGCAAATGATGGAAATCCCTCCCAAACAGTATTGTGGGTCTACCTACAGCATATGGATTGCTGCAGTTCAATGAACTAAAATCTGCAATCCATTCTAAAAGATGAAAGACTTAACAGCAAATCTACGTTTGTTCAATATATCGTTTTCATTGTATGTCACTGTGATCTTTTGCTATAAATTATATGTCTTATGATCCTGCCCCACTAGTTACTGATAAACAAGCAGCACTTTGAAAGCTAGTACTTCCAAATAACCCTGTTGGACTATAACCTGGTGTTGTGTGATTTTTAACACAGTTCAAGAGGTCAGTTCACCAACACCTTCTTAAGGGTAACTAATGATGGGAAATAAATGCTGGCCAGTCAATGACACCCACTTCCCACAAGTGTATTTTTCAAAAAATCGGACAAGCACAGCATACAAGCAAGGTGATTTGTTAATGAGGCGGGTTTGTTAAGATGAGGTGAGGAATACCTCAGGAAGCCTTATGGAAAAAAACCTCCAAAAATATCCAACACAACCATTATTTTAGCAAAATGTAAGATTTAACCCCTTGTGTTTTGCAATATTCTACATGACTATATTGATGCCTTGGAATTAATGTAAATTAAAATTTACATGGATGCTATGTGAATTGGATGTTCTTACAACTAAAAGACAAAACAAAAAGGCTGTTGATAGATTAATATACTCGGAATAAAATTAGTGAATGAGAAAAACACTCTATGTGGAAAGAAGATTTTCATTTTGACTGTACACGCCAAAAAAACATACAAGAAGGGGGTCAAAAGTGTATTAGTTGTGCACAGCTACAAATGACTATGTTTGGAATTTTAAAGAGTACATTGAAAATCTTGCTAAGGCAACAAGCCAACAGACATGTTTTAGTGATAACAGACAACAGATTGGCAGACATGCTTTGGACCTGGTGGAGCCACAGTTCAAGAAAGAATTCTTACATATTTATGGACAGTTTCTATGTACGCCAAGGACTATTAGGATTGCCAGCAATTTACAGGATGAAAATTGATACAATGATTACCATGGTACCATACAAAGAAACCTCAGCAGAATACATGCTGGAAGCTAAGTTCTGGAACAAATCAGATCATAAATGCAACATTTAGTTCAGTCTTCAGAGATGGGGTTCAATTTTTGTTTTCATAAATATGTCTGTCATTTTTGTTGCATTGACCTAGTTTAGTATTGCCCTCTTAGTAACTTTGTATGGAAAATTCACAATTGCTATGTTGTCATAAATTTCACCAAAGTAACTGGCTCAATTTCCTGGCCAGAAAAAAAATCAAGTAAAAATATATTCATCTGATGTTTTATGTTGGCATTTGGGCTTCACACGAAGCTGCTCCCATGACTCTTTATCGAACTTCTCAACATGACCTTTTACTTCTTTCTCTCGCCCATATGCAGAACCAGTTTCCCCGTAATTGCGTCTTTGCTGTTTGCCTTAATTGCTCTTTGTAGTAGACAGTTCCACATTCTGATCACTCTCTGGGTAAAGAGGTTTTTCTGAATTCTGTGTTTGATTTATTGGCTTAGTGAACAGGCAGAACTGAAACATTGCAACACAAAATACTGGTAAATGTGTAACCAAAGTATCAGGCTTAATTTTCTATCCAGGATCAGCATATCGTTAAAAGGATTATCAACATGCTGAACCAATTTTCATCTAATTTGCAATAATCATGGCAAATTTAAATGTAACTTGCCCATACAAGAATTGGAAAGAGTGCCTGCACATCAGATATGTTTACAAAGCAAAATGTCACAGAAGTTGGGAAACTGAAACAGAACCAGAGTGTTCTGGAAACACTAGGCCAGTTAACACTTGTGATAGGACAGCCGAGGTTCTGGCTTGGGTCTGGGTCTTCATCAGAACTGCAAGATAATATGTGGGCAGTTTATTGAGGGTGTTTTAATGCTGACAAACAAGTGGGTTTAGATTATGTGGACGCTTGGTTAAAGCCAGGTTTCAATTGAGCTAATTTCAATGGGAAGGGGCTGGAGTTGTGTTGGCAATTGAGCTGACTGCAGGAGATCAGATGGCAATTGAAATGTTATAACGGTGCTAGCAGCCTCATATCGATCTGCAGTTTGAAATTTAATTCTGACCACCTGGATTTCCCAGCCCTCAGGAAGGCTACCAGATAAAGGTGGGCAAATATGTCAGGTTCCAGGAGGTAAGTGCCTTTCCATATATCTGCTAGATTCAACATATCTGCCTTAACAGTCTGCCACAATTGGATATTATAATCTATCTATTCAGTACACTCCCACCCTCCCAACTTGGAATACATGGCCTTGAGCCTCCCTCTAGTGTATCTGTTCCTCTGGTTTCCAGACTTTACAACATCGGCCTATATTCATTGATTCCCTTCTCCCTCTGCCACCACCATTCATCTTCAATCCTGGAGGTTTCTGCACTCTCATCCTACCCTATACTGGCCTCCTCCTTTTCTTGTGGTCATATTTAGATCCTTAGGATCTATGGATCTCTGTCGTACCCCAACATTACTGCCTCATGATTTGATCCTTCTCTCACTCTGATCTGCTGCCCATCGGCTGAAGTCCTATCAGCTGACAAACTGCCAGCCCTCAGTCTGGCTGCCAAGGCTGGGAAATTGAGAATAATTGGTTAGTTGAGTCTTGCTGTTAAACTCAGCAAGAGGGCACACAGGCAACCAATTCTTCACGGTTTTCTTATCACAATCCAACCTGTGTCATGAAGCCTCCCACACTGCATCCTTATCGACAGACAAAAATCCAGAGCATAGCACCAGATATAGTGTAAATATATCTCCCCTTTTGGATTTATGAGTGTTTAACAGGGCTTTTTTTCTTTCTGGCCTTCTTCCCAAGCAGAATGATTTTCCCTAGTACCTACTTTATCAAAATCCTACATACCTTAATAGACATCTATTAGAGTCACCTTCGCTTTTATAGAAAACATGTTGAACCTTTCAGAACGAAAATTTCCACTCAGTTTAAGAGTTATCTTTTTGAACTTAATTTGCACATTCTCCAGTTTCTCTATATATTATTTTCATAATATGAGTATGAGAACCGCATGTAGCACTCGGTGTCCTAGAACGAAGGTTTAATACAAATTTAACATAACATTTTTGACTTTTAATATTATCTTTTTTACAGTGCTTTGCTTTTTCTTTGTCCTATGAGAAGGATATTGTGAAACTTGAAAGGGTTTAGAAAAGATTTACAAGGATATTGCCAGGGTTAGAAGATTTGAGATATAGGGAGACGCTGAATAGGCTGGGGCTGTATTCCCTGGAGCGTCGGAGGCTGAGGGGTGACCTCATACAGGTTTATAAAATCATGAGGAGCATGGAAGGGTAAATGGACAAGGTCTTTTCCCTGGGGTCAGGGTAGTCCATAACTAGAGGGCATAGAGAGTGAGAGGGGAAAGATTTAAAAGGGACCTAGGGGGCAACTTTTTCACGCAGAGGGTGGTGCATGTATGGAATGAGCTGCCAGAGGAAGTGGTGGAAGCTGGTACAATTGCAACATTTAAAAGACATCTGAATGGGTATATGAATAGGAAGGGTTTAGAGGGAGCTGGGATAAGTGCTGGCAAATGGAACTAGATTAACTTAGGATAACTGGTCAGGATGCATGAATTGGACCGAATGGTCTGTTTCCGTGCTTTACATCTCTTTGCCTCTAAGCACTATAACAACTTCTGATGATGTTTCTACTTGCAGTTTCATTCTTCTCAAAGCAGAATTGCAAGTAGTTTTGCTTTTCATGAATTACCTTTGAACTTTTAGCAAATTCCCGAATGTTAAAAAAGCCTGTCATACCAAGGCTAAGTGATACATTCCCAAAATGCAAGACATAACAAATTTGGTCTTCATGATTATTTCACATTTTGAAATGCTGTATGGGTTGACCTTAGTCTAAATTTTAAGGTCAGCAGCAAAATAACATCATTTAGAACCAACCATGGAAATAGCCACCCATGAAAATCTATCAATTTCTATGGTGAGCATTTTTCTTTTCCTGATGTTGTTTTATACCTGCTGCCAAGTCAAGAAGTCCCCAGGTGCCCAACAATAATCACCAGAGAGCCAGGTCGATTCCAGCCTCGGGTAACAGTTTGCGTGGAGTTTGCACATTCTCTCCGTGTTTGCATTGGTTTCCTTCGGGTGCTCTAGTTCATTCCCACAGTCCAAAGATGTGCAAGTTAGGTGAATTGGCCATGTTAAATTGCCCATCGTTTTCAGGGGTATGTAAGTTAGGTGCATTAGTCAGGGGAAATGTATTGTAATAGGGTGGGTAGGGAAATGGGTTTAGGTGGGTTACTCTAAGGAGGGTTGGTGTGGACTTGTTAGGCCGAAGGGCCTGTTTCCATGCTGTAAGTAATCTAAAAAATTCTGTGGTGGAATCATGTGAGAAGTGAATCTCACCATTAGAGGAAACTCACTGCTGGTTCTTTTATATCTCCCAAGCGGTGAGGTAAGATTCTTGCTAGGCAGAGGCAAGTTGCCTGTTACTGGGTTTTAACACCAAAATTCACCTGTTTTTAAGCCATTGCTGCTAAGTTTTGCGTCATTTGAGACATCAGTGTTAGATTTGCAAACATCAGTGGCAAGGTGCAAATTGCTTTCGATCAGCACATTCAATCTGTAATGCAAATTGATGAAGAAATGAATAGGAAATTTAAAGTAGTTGGAGTTTGCAAACACATGCTTCCTGTATTTGCCCATTCAAAGTCCTAACATCCAATAGGCATGGATCTGACACTGTCATCCAACAAACTAACATTGACTCCGCACACGCTTGGTGTTAAAATTAGAGTGGTGCTGGAAAAGCACATTCCTCATTCCTGATGAAGTGCTTTTGCCTGAAACATCGATGTTCCTGCTCCTCGGATGCTGCCTGACCTGCTGTGCTTTTCCAGCACCACTCTAATCTTGACTCTAATAGCTAGGCAACACAGCTCATGGTGGACAGCATTAGCATTTCACTCTACCTGGTCACCAGGTAGACCCCCGTGTCCAGAGCATCCAAGTTCCCTTTAACCTTGTACTACCCCATGGTCCCGTTGTACCCATTTCCCTTCCATTCCCCCATATGAATACCTGCCATATTGTGCATCGCCACCAACCATCCTCCCTGACCTCTGAACCACGACAGTACACCTGAATGTTGCCCACTTTGGGCCTCTGTGCTATCCCTGTGGAAGCCACAGTGGTGGTGGGCAACACAATGGCATCCCCCGTCCGTTAGCCTAACATGCCTTCTGATGCGGTTCTGCCGATGTCCCTTATACAGTGATATTCCCATATCACTATTGCCCTGATGGGTTGGATGGATCATGCTCTGAGATGCTGCTTCATGCAGATCAATGTGGAGGCTCTTCACAGGCACTGCCAGGTTGAGGTCACCAGATACTTGTTCTGACTTCTATGATGGGAATTCACATTATCCATTTTGCTCAGCAGATTTGGGTAAGACAGGAAGCTGACTTTAATGTGCTGAGATGTGCAGGCAGTCAGATTGTTAACATCTGTTAAAACCCTCTAACATGCTACTTGCCTCTGTCCAGCAAGAATCTTACCTCACCGCTTGGGAGATACAAAAGAACCAGCTGTGAGTTTCTTCTAATGGTGAGATTCACTTCTTACATGGTTTCACCACAGATTTTTTAGATTACTTACAGTGTGGAAACAGGCCCTTCAGTCCAACAAGTCCATACCCACCCTCTGAAGAGCAACCCACCATACCCTTTTCCCTACAGTTACCCCTTCACCTAACACTACGGGCAATTTAGCATGGCCAATTCACCTAACCTGCACATTTTGTTCCTGCACTTTATTTCCTTCTTTGCTGCCTCTAAATTCTAAAAGGTGATTGGCTGATTACCTTAATTGAGACGTTTCTTTTGAATCATTGAATGCCTACATTGTGGAAACAGGCCATTTGGGAAGAGGGTCATAACATAGCAGGTATTCCATTTTTAATGTAAAGTGTTGGCCACTCAGCCAGTGTGCCATCTTCACCAGATTGGTGCAGATGGTTTGACTACAGCCATGGTGGAACAGATGATAGGGATGTTGAAGGTGCTTGGATTGGTTTGGGGACCCCTCCAGTATAGACTAGACAGGGCAGAATCACCCTGGTATATTGTGACCTGTATATTTAGAGCAGGCAACACAGTGATGTGATAGATGTTGAGGAACTGGAAGATGTAAGCAGTCTTCTGAGGAGGAGGAGGATGAAGACATTGGAGAGAAAACTCTCATTGTCCAGGACAGAGCTCAGCTGTATTAAAAGACAGACCGGTGTGACACTGGGTGCAGCAGGCAATCATGAACTGTAAAATAGTAAAACAGTCATGAAAACATCATTTGGTTTGTATTGTGTGAGCATACTCTGATTTGATTTTGTTTGCTTTTGCTGGCCGTAAGTAAAAGCTCATCTTTGGAATTTCCAATTGTTGGAATGTACATGATGTTTCGCTACTGGATAATGCCAAGGCCTGGTACACCAGAGGACATTGGGGACAGAGTCATGGTGAGTTAAAGAGGGTGTTTAGACAAATGTAGATAAAGTAAATGGTACGCCCCAATGGTTAAACAGTGACTAGGTAGGGAAATGGTTTGTATGTGTGAGGGATTGTTCACCAGGCTAAACGTGAGGCATGGGCAGCATGGTTTTATGGCAGAACTGCTAGTTTTTTGGCAGATGTGTGCTAATAGGTGATTTGGCCTGGGAATGGTGTGTGGTAACACGGGATTAGAATCAAATGAGAGAGATGCCATAGGGAGAGGGTAAGTGATTGATGAGATGGGTTTCGTAAAATTTCATAAGAAATCTTGCCAGGCCTCATGGCAAGAAACTATCCAAAAAAACTAAATGAAATTGGCACTTAGTTAAAAAAAAAAGATGCAGCATGCAATATTTTTGGGTAAATGCTTTAACTGCAAAAATCGGTGTAAAAGTGGAAGCTCTCACTAGTTCATTGGTCAAAGTCAGAAGTCACACCCCACCAGATTACAGTCCAACACATTTATTTGAAATGACAAGCTTTCGGAGCTCTGCTCCTTTGTCAGGCAAAGTCAGTTCATTGGTCAACATGGTCAAGATTGTCAAATGGCCCCCTTTTTTTTACATTACATTACATTACATTACAGTGTGGAAACAGGCCCTTCGGCCCAACAAGTCCACACCGCCCCGCTGAAGTGCAACCCACCCATACCCCTACATTTACCCCTTACCTAACACTACGGGCAATTTAGCATGGCCAATTCACCTGGCCTGCACATCTTTGGACTGTGGGAGGAAACCAGAGCACCCGGAGGAAACCACGCAGACACGGGGAGAACGTGCAAACTCCACACAGTCAGTCGCCTGAGGCGGGAATTGAACCCGGGTCTCTGGCGCTGTGAGGCAGCAGTGCTAAGATCTGGATCAGTGGTGCTGGAAGAGCACAGCAATTCAGGCAGCATCCGAGGACAGGCAAAATCGACGTTTCGGGCAAAAGCCCTTCATCTAAAAACACACTCAATGATTATGTTTGCAAATATGAACTATCTTGTTCAAAATATCAATATATGAAACAGACTCATGTATATGACATATAATAAGAAACATATGTGGTCAGATAGCAGAAGTTAATATTTGCTCAGGTTGTTAGCAGGAAGTCACCTCCTGTCATGAACAATTGCAGCTCTTGCTTCTCTAATCTGCTGAGAATGCTGCTATAGTCTTACCAGACCATTGGGGCTGCTCTCTCATTAGAGAGAAGCAACTGGTGGTGATTTAACCTGAGGGCCACCAGACCTCAGGCAAGGGAAGAGGTTGAGAAGGGGAATCTTTCGCAGTAACCTCAAACCAGTAATGGGAATTAAGCCCATGCTATTGGCATCACACTGCTCTATAAACTAACAATCCAGCCAACTGAGCTAAACCAATTACCACTGAGAATGTAGGACAGGCTGTAATTTTCAGATTAATTATCTTCCCACTAAAATAGTCTAAATCAGGAAGTGACATTTATATTTAGTAGTTTGCAAATATAAAATTAGAAAACATCTTTTAGGGCAATAGACCCCAAGTGTTTACAATTGATAAAAAATTGTCCAAGTTTTCATTTCTTAAAATTCTGCTACTTGTAGTAGAATGAGGTATTGGAAATACTTTCACAGATTCAGCTAAAGTCATTATTATCTATTTCTCCATATACAGGGACATAGGAAGGAACATATATTCCATGTAGCTTGCCAAAGGTATTTATTGTGAGATCACTTTTCTGAATATTTCTGCTCAGTCTGAAAGCATGATCCTAAGTTTTCAGTTGCTTGCCATTTTAATTTGCCTCCCAGTATGCACGCTCACATTTCCACCCTCAATCGGCCACAGTGTTCTCAACTTAATCTTGAGTGATAACACCTCTTCTTTCAATTAGATTAGGGACTTTCTCGTTTTTTGGGTTCAACATTGAATTCAACAGTTTCAGAGCATGAACTCTGTACTACTCAATAAAGTAACCTTCACTCCTATTTGTAGTTAGCAGACTTAATAAATGTTAGGCAGGGACATCTATCTATTAACACCATGATTTCTACTTGGCCTTGTCCTCATGGATGTTTTATTCTCCTTTGTGTTAGGGCTTCCCAACAAAAAGGAATCTGCACCAGGAAAGATAAGAAGGCCATCTCAGCACACCAACGTTAATTAAATTTGTCAAATTCATCACAGCAGCACAGAATTATCAACTTTAAGCAATCTAATAAGGGGAATAATTAGGGAACATGTTATCATGCACTGAACAAACATGCAGAGCTGATCCAAATTGGCATGTCAGCAAAACTGAATCAAAAATAATAGAGAATTAGGAGCAGGCAAGCGCATACTATGCAGCCCATTTATTTGTACATTATAGGCTTGCACGTTGTTAAACTGATCAATCATCAGTTCTCTATACAACCCTTTTGAGAATCTTCACATAGAGAAGTAAACCTCATGCAACCTATTCAATCCCTACATTGTAAAGTGAAAGCACTTGGAGAACCTGCAGAGTACTTTGAATTGTGTGTTGTTTAAAGGAAAACTTTTTAAATATATTTGTGTGGCTGGGCTAGTAGATACAGTCGAACATTCAAAAGCTTCAGCTGATGCAGTGTGAATGGTGTCCTACATCCTTAAAATGTCAGGCTCTTTTAGGTCAGATGTTCAATATATGATTGTGGTCTGACTTGGATAACCACAGAAACAATTGTTCTCCACATCTCACTTTTGGAGAAAATATGGCCATATCTTTACAGGCCTGTGCTCAAGCGGTCGACGATTGTCAAGATTTCCCAATGAAGGTTGCAATTTGGAGCTTCATCTCTCAGGTCAGTTACCAGGTAACATTGTTGATAGTGAAAATAGCCAAGTCAAAGTTTGCCAACCGACACCTATGTGCCAATATTCAAACTTGGAGGCCCAATTTGCAGAAACTTCTTACTCTTAGCTTTAAAGTGCTTACATTGACTTGAGATCATAATCTTGAGATCCACCACTTTCATGGGAGGCAGGAGTTGGAAAACAAAGTTCATTGTTTTGTTGGAAAACAAACAGCAGATGCCGAAGTCATTTGATCAATAATGAGAAGATGGAGCAAATATAGGAGGCCATCCTACTGGCCTTTTCTTCCACTGTCTTACTTCCCTCAGCCACAATGCCATTCAAATCTGAGACAGTCAGTAATAGATCGGGAGGAATGCTCTTGCTGAGCAATATGGTTCCATTTGAGGTTGGCAGCTGATGCAAGGGAGAACACTATGGCTGGAAGTCAGAAGCAGTAGGTATCTTGTAAAACATAAATCTATGGTACATTGTGAAAATAAAATATTGCAATAATGTTTAATCTAAAAGCTGGGAACTTAGCTGTTCCAAAAACGGTAGGACACATTCTTAACAGAAGTGCTTTACAGGAGCTGACTGATGTCTGTTTTAAACAGATTCAGAGCAAGTGGAACAGAGCTGCAGAAGGAGTTCATTGTGTGGTACATTAGTGTATATTTAGATTAAGCTAAAGCATTTAATAAGAATCTTAGCTTGTAGAACCTCAAACACTCCGAAAATATTTTAGGATTGCTAAATGCACTACTTAGACCTACTGCAATGATTTCACAGTGCTCTGCCTTTGAAGATTGAATTCCTTCCCCAGACACCATTGGTATAATTTTATGTGCAAAGCAATTTTGGTGGCAGGTGGTATTTAATCGAATGGAAGAGTGATGGTTGGGAGTCTGCTGCCCTACGGTCTTCATTCTAATTAAATCCACCTTCGAGCTGCTCTGTATTTAAGAAGCAATGGGAGGGTTGTTGAGAGAGTAGATTGTGGAGGCAGGGAGGAGGTTAATTGTTCGAAGGCACTAGGCACTCAATGCCTAATCAAATGGCCTGGCATTAGAAAACTGGAGTTACTGCTGAGAGTCAAATAACTATTGCCCTGCTACAGATATCTCCTTCCTTCACTCTCCCACACTTTCCACCTTGCAACCACCACCCCTTTCAGTTCTTGCAGGATCGTCAGCTGAGTGAGACATCTGTCCCCTTCTTTCTCTACAGGGCTATATTTGGGAGTTGACTCTATTTTAAAAACTGCATTCAATCATCAGCTGTGTGTAGATTTCTGATGTGGATTTAGGAATCAAACACACAGATGAATTCTGAGTTCCAATTACATGCATGAGTTGCATTTCTCTTGCAATATGATTGTTAAATGTAAATGACCTAATTGGCCAGATGGTGAGTTTAATGCCTAATTAAAGACAGCATTTCCTTCTGTCTGACATGTGCCACTGCAAAAGGCAGGTGGCAGCCATTTGGGGGGTGATTTGTTCAGAAAGTCAAAGAGGTGGATTAGGCTGAGCAGTAGCCTTGCACAATAACATAAAGACCAGAACCTACACCACGCTAGTTGGCCCTATAAATGTATCGCAAAACCACCTTGAGTGAAATGTAGTTGGGCTCTTTGGTGAACCTGATAGTTGTACACTGACGTGCATAAGTCTGCTTGGGTTCACTCAAAAAAAGCTTTGAAAATGGATCACTGGACCATAGCAATAACTATGGATAGTAGCCCTTTCATTTAACTACTTGTCTGCCTCATGTTTATTTCGGTATCTCTCAAATATCTTGTTCTTGGGAGCTTGCTCTATTACATCCCAAGTCTCTGCATTAATTCTTCCTTGGTCATAAATGCAAACTTACTGACTTTAAATGTCAGATAATCAAAGCAATCCACATTACTTTTGATACAACTAGCTTTGAAGATGGCAGCTTTCCATGATATATAGCATGCACATCATCACTGTAATCGCCTTATTGATATAATGTGACGACAAACACCTTTTTAATAATATCTCAGTTGAGTTTGAAGCTCACACACTATTCAGTAAAATCAATTTGATCACAGCTGACCTCAATTCATGGCCCTTCCATAGTAAATGGGATCCAACAGAGTCAACCAATTTGGATGTGGAGACCAATACATCATAACTTTGGCACTTGTTAGTAGAGAAATGAGATACAAAAAAACTTATGTGTTTAACCAAGCATTTTGTCACTCTCCTAACATCTCTCCTTTGTCTGAGCTTCCATTTCCCATATTATCATTATAACAGAGTTCCATATAATGTTGACAGATGAGGACTGGAAACTATACCATGCAAATTAATGAATATTCATTAATTATTTTCAAAGACACAATTCAGCAAGACTTCGTTAGAAGCCTTTTACATTAGCTCCCAGTTCCATGTGATCTGACATCACTGATGATGCACTCTAGCTAGTAACGTAACATCCTTTAACCCCTTAAATGACAGATTCTGGATTGTGATTCTGTGAAATGCCTTAAAGTTTCTGCATAAATGTGTTATGTACTGCACTGAGTAAAGTTGTATTATCTCTTTTCAAATTAAACAAAAGTTGAAGAGGAGATGAGTTGACATAAACACTTAATAAAGCCATGTTGTTTCTGCAGCTTACATGTTCTACCTCACTATGCAAGAGAACAGAATTGTGTGATATTGAATCATTTGTGATGACTGGCATCTTAGCATAGGATAAAATAAATTAATTAAATTTAACATACTGACAAAGCACGATCACAACGTATTTCCTTTAACCAAACGCACATAGTATAACAATGATTGTATGTGATTAAGCAATCTTTTTGGGATATCAGAAATTTGACAACAGTAGATTATTTTGATAAAATATTCAACTATTACAAAAACACTTGGAACATTTCATTTGAAGGTGTTGTCTAAGTTTGAAACTGTACAGATCTTTGGCTGACTTGACCAGACCTTATGATAGTGACATGTGGGAGAGTTCTCAAACTGTCCATTTTCTCCTGAAGACTTTTTCTGGGAGGTTATCCCTAGTGACAGTGTTGTCTCTTTGCCTGTGAAATGTATGCAGGTAAGTGTGGGTGATGCTGATTGGTTACCTTGTGCATAGATAGTAGAGAGGCCCCTGAGGTGAGAGTGATTCTTTTGCAGTCCGGCACCATTTGTTGTCACCTCATACAAGTATGGTACTCTGCACACTTTGAGCATGTCTGCTCAGATCCACATCTGTTCTTGCAAGGGGTGGATTCTCACCTTCCAGCCAAAGTATAGTGGTGGTAATTCTGCATCTTCATGGATGTCAGTTGTGATTTTCCTCTCATCTTTTCTTTGATATAACTGGTCTATGATGAAAGTGGACTTGGTGAGTTTGATAGCCCCACTGATACTCCCACTGATCGACCAATCAGAATTTCAACAGGCGATGGAAATCCAGAGTCTAATGGTGCTGTGCAATGATGCAACAATACAACTTTGGTGTCCTATTCAGTCTCTGAACCCTTTTTGATGAGCAATTTGACACTTCTGGCCATGCATTCAACATTCTGATTTGAACAAGGATACCAGGATAAAGTTTGATGTGGTTGATGGATCATCATTCATGCATATTCTGGAATGGTTTACCCATATGCAATTTTGGATACTACTTCCATGGGTATCAAAGAGACTAACCATAGCACCAATAGTACAGGCCATTGCCGCAATCTTTGTGCCCTAAAGCTTCTGAATGAGTGGATGTTTGGAGTGAGAGCCAGTTATAGCCAAGGTGTTCACTGCACACATCAAATACATCTGTTGCTACCTTGATTCACAGAGATGTCAGTATGTCAGGTGATTGAGCCCAGTAAGTACTGTTTTTTTTAAATAAGAGGAATATCAGAAATTCCAGTTTCTTATTATAAGAATGAAGTCAAAATAACTTTTTAATTAAAGAAGTCAGTGAAACAAACACAAAGAAGGTTGAAATAGTCTCTCGTGCTCTAACATCCAGAATCAATGTAAGTTAAACATGAATTTTTAGATTAGATTAGGTTCCCTACAGATTGGAAACAGGCCCTTTGGTCCAACAAGTCCACACCGACCCTCCAAAGAGTAACCCGCCCAGACCCATTTCCCTCTGACTAATGTACCTAACACTATGGGCAATTCACCTGACCTGCACATCTATGTGACCAACGGTGTGCCACAAGGATTGGTGCTGGGTCCACTACTTTTTGTCATTTATATAAATGATTTGGATGCGAACATGGGGATACGGTTAGAAAATTTGCAGATTACACCAAAATGGAGGTGTACCGGACAGCGAAGAAGGTTACCTCAGAATACAATGGGATCTTGACCATATGGGCCAATGGGCTGAGGAGTGGTAGATGGAGTTTAATATATATAAATGTGAGATGCTGCATTTTGGAAAGGCAAACTAGGGCATGACTTAGACACTTAATGGTAAGTTCCTAGGGAGTGTTGCTGAACAAAGAGACTATGGAGTGCACATTCATAGTTTCTTGAAGGTGGAGTTGCAGGTAGACAGGATAGTGAAGAAGGTGTTTTGTCTGTTTTCCTTTATTGGTTAGTGCAATGAGTATAAGAGTTGAGAGGTCATATTGTACAGGACATTGGTTCAGCTACTATTGGAATACTGTGTGCAATTCAGGTCTCTCTGTAAACTTGAAAGGGTCCAGAAAAGATTTGCAAGGATGTTGGCAGTCTTGGAAGGTTTGAGCAATTGGGAGAGACTGAATTGGCTGGGGCTATTTTCCCTGGAGCTTTGGAGACTGAGAGGTGATCTCAAAGGTTTATAAAATCATGAGGGGCATGGATAGGGTAAATAGACAAGGTGTTTTCCCTGGGGTGGGGGAGTCTAAAACTAGAGGACATGGGTTTAAGGAGAGAGGGAAAAGATTTAAAAGAGATCTAAGCGGCAACTTTTTCACACAGAGTTTGGCGCATTTATGAAATGAGCTGCCAGAGGAAGTAGTGGAGGCTGGTACAGTTATAATATTTAAAAGGCATCTGGATGGGTGTACGAATATGAAGGGTTCAGAAGGAAATGGGTCAAATGCTGGCAAATGGGACTAGAGTAATTTAGGATATCTGGTTGGCATAGCTGAGTTGTACTGTAGGGTCTGTTTCCACGCTGTATATCTCTATGACACTATGTAATGCCACATCACATATGCCTTCTCATGATGGCATAACTATTTACAAAATCATGCATTTAAATGACTACACCAATAAATATTAGCATACTATCACAAACGTATTATGTCCCTATCTGTTACAAAATCGTTGTTTGAGGGACAAATATTTGCCAAAACATGGTGGAGAATTTCCCTGTTCTTTGAAATTGTGCCAAATCCACCTTTGACATGACTTAAATTCTAAATTAAAGGCTAACAGATCTTAAAGTGTTGTACTTCCTGAGTACTGCACTTACAAAGGTTCCTAGATTTTGTGTTCAATTCTCTGGTTTGGGACTTGAATCTGCAACTTTATGGTGCTTATTATCTTTTGGCTGACACCCTATAAAATTAATTAAGCAAAAAGAAATTCCATCGTACAACTGAAATTTGAAACTCTGTTTGTCTTTTAGTAGCTTTAATTTAAAGACAATACCTAATAAAGCTCAATATCTTATTTATGATAAGAAATGAATAGTGATGTTTGATCTTCATCCAAACATATCATAGGAAACTGATGCAGAAATTGGTGTGTCATTTCCTATGTTCTCCATATCATTTCCTACACTTGTCCATATGTGGACTGGAAATACACAGCATTTCTGGCAGAAAACTTTATAGGATATGTTGATCTCTGTGCATCGGTTTTCAATATGTGCACCTAGCAAACTAAAGTGGTCAACAAGAATGTAAAGATGTAAAAATGTATCTATAAGTTCCTATACTATCTGTTATAGTTTACAAAACCCTGGACTGAAATTGCTGACTACGTTGTACAACCAAAGGGCTGCTTTTGAAGTACGAGGAGAAAGTGAGGTCTGCAGATGCTGGAGATCAGAGCTGAAAATGTGTTGCTGGTAAAGCGCAGCAGGTCAGGCAGCATCCAAGGAACAGGAGAATCGACGTTTCGGGCATAAGCCCTTCATCAGGAATGAGGAAAGTGTGTTCAGCAGGCTAAGATAAAAGGTAGGGAGGAGGGACTTGGGGGAGGGGTGTTGGAAATGTGATAGGTGGAAAGAGGTCAAGGTGAGGGTGATAGGTTAGAGTGAGGTGGGGGCGGAGAGGTCAGGAAGGAGATTGGAGGTTAGGAGGGCGGTGCTGAGTTCGAGGGATTTGACTGAGACAAGGTGGGGGGAGGGGAAATGAGGAAACTGGTGAAATCCGAGTTCATCCCTTGTGGTTGGAGGGTTCCCAGGCGGAAGATGAGGCGCTCTTCCTCCAACCGTCATGTTGTTGTGGTCTGGCGGTGGAGGAGTCCAAAGACCTGCATATCCTTGGTGGAGTGGGAGGGGGAGTTGAAATGTTGGGCCACAGGGTGGTTGGGTTGGTTGGCACAAGTGTTCCAGAGGTGTTATCTGAAGCGCTCTGCAAGTAGGCGGCCTGTCTCCCCAATATAGAGGAGGCCACATCGGGTGCAGCGGATGCAATAGATGATGTGTGTGGAGGTGCAGGTGAATTTCTGGCGGATATGGAAGTTTCCTTTGGGGCCTTGGTGGGAAGTGAGGGGGGAGGTGTGGGCGCAAGTCTTACACCTCCTGCGGTTGCAGGGGAAGGTGCCGGGAGTGGAGGTTGGGTTGGTGGGGGGTGTGGATCTGACAAGGGAGTCACGGAGGGAATGGTCTTTACGGAACGCTGATAGGGGAGGGGAGGGAAATATATCCCTGGTGGTGGGGTCCGTTTGGAGGTGGCGGAAATGACGGCGGATGATACGCTGTATGTGGAGATTGGTGGGGTGGTAGGTGAGGACCAGTGGGGTTCTGTCCTGGTGGCGGTTGGAGGGGCGGGGCTCAAGGGCGGAGGAGCGGGAAGTGGAAGAGATACGGTGGAGGGCATCGTCAACCACGTCGGGGGGTAAATTGCGGTCCTTGAAGAAGGAGGCCATCTGGGTTGTACGGTTTTGGAACTGGTCCTCCTGGGAGCAGATGCAGCGGAGACGAAGGAATTGGGAGAATGGGATGGCGTTTTTACAGGGGGCAGGGTGGGAGGAGGTGTAGTCCAGGTAGCTGTGGGAGTCGGTCGGTTTGTAGTAGATGCCGGTGTTGACCGACCTTTACACCGCTGAGGCCAAACGCCAGCTCGCAGATACCGCCTCCTACTGCCCCCTTGACCATGACCCCACCTCCCACCACCAAACCATCATCTCCCAGACCATCCATGACCTCATCACCTCAGGGAATCTCCCATCCACCCCCTCTAACCTCATTGTCCCACAACCCCGCACCGCCCGTTTCTACCTCCTGCCCAAAATCCACAAACTGACTACCCCGGCCGACCCATTGTCTCAGCCTGCTCCTGCCCCACCGAACTAATCTCTGCATACCTCGACACGGTCCTGTCCCCCTTAGTCCAAGAACTCCCCACCTACGTCCGGGACACCACCCATGCCCTCCACCTCCTACACCGGTTTCCTCATTTCGCCTCCCCCCACCTTGTCTCAGTCAAATCCCTCGAACTCAGCACCGCCCTCCTAACCTCCAATCTTCTTCCTGACCTCTCCGCCCCCACCTCACTCTAACCTATCACCCTCACCTTGACCTCTTTCCACCTTTCACATTTCCAACGCCCCTTCCCCAAGTCCCTCCTCCCTACCTTTATCTTAGCCTGCTGAACACACTTTCCTCATTCCTGATGAAGGGCTTATGCCCGAAACGTCGATTCTCCTGTTCCTTGGATGCTGCCTGACCTGCTGTGCTTTACCAGCAACACATTTTCAGCTCTGCTTTTGAAGTACACCCATTACTACATTCAGTATGTAAATATGACAGTTAACACATAAGTTCCCACAAACAACAAACAAATGCAAAGTTACATAGTGGTGTCGTTTAAAGCAGGGAATTGTCCAGGACACTGGAATGTCCTCTGGCATTTTTCAAATCGTGTAATGCGATCTTTTATCCGATTCTTGTAATTGATGCAGTATAATTTTTTTTGTCATAGCAACATCTTTCGTCACTCGTCTGAAACTGGATGTTTAATTTCTTGCTGGAGAACTTCAGAAGATGGTATTAGTAATAACATTCGCAAATTTGCTGATGATACTAAGCTGGGTGGCAGGGTGAAATGTGAGGAGGATGTTAGGAGATTACAGGGTAACCTGGACAGGTTAGGTGAGTGGTCAGATGCATGGCAGATGCAGTTTAATGTGGATAAATGTATGGTTATCCACTTTGGTGGCAAGAACAGGAAGGCAGATTACTACCTAAATGGAATCAATTTAGGTAAAGGGGCAGTACAGAGAGATCTGGGTGTTCTTGTACACCAGTCAATGAAGGTAAGCATGCAGGTACAGCAGGTAGTGAAGAAGGCTAATAGCATGCTGGCCTTTATAACAAGAGGGATTGAGTATAGAAGCAAAGAAGTTCTTCTGCAGCTGTATAGGGCCCTGGTGAGACCACACCTGGAGTATTGTGTGCAGTTCTGGTCTCCAGATTTGAGGAAAGACATTCTGGCTATTGAGGGAGTGCAGCTTAGGTTCACGAGGTCAATTCCTGGAATGGCGAGACTACCTTATGCTGAAAAACTGTAGCAACTGGGCTTGTATGCCCTTGAGTTTAGAAGACTGTGAGGGGATCTGATTGAGACATATAAGATTATTAAAGCATTGGACACTCTGGAGGCAGGAAACATGTTTCTGCTGATGGGTGAGTGCCAAACCAGAGGACACAGCTTAAAAATACGGGGTAGACCATTTAGGACAGAGATGAGGAGAAACGTCTGGCTGCGTGGAATGCTCTGTCCCAACGGGCAGTGGAGGCCCAGTCTCTGGATTCATTTAAGAAAGAATTGGATAGAGTTCTCAAGGATAGTGGAATCAAAGGTTATGGAGATAAGGCAGGAACAGGATACTGATTAAGGATGATCAGCCATGATCATATTGAATGGTGGTACAGGCTTGAAGGACAGAATGACCTACTCCTGCACCTATTGTCTATTGTCTATTGTCTATTGTAGTCTAACAAGAATACTCTCACTAGTAAATCAGAAAAGTAAGACTCACTCCAGAAAGTTGGGCATAGAATATTGGCTAAAATTTCAGTACAGTACTGAAGGGAGTGGTTCAGGCCCATTTGCCATCTTAGTTTGCTTAAAAAGCTTAGCAAGTAGGGCAGCATGGTGGCTCAGTAGTTAGCACCACTGCCTTCACAGTGCCAGGGACTCAGGTTCCACTCCAGCCTTGGGTCATTGTCTGCATGGAGTTTGCACATTCTCCGTGTGTCTGGATGGGTTTCCACTGGGTTCTCCAATTTTCTCCCACAGTCCAAAGATGTGCAGGTTTGGCCATGGGGTAAATGACAGTTAATGTGGATAGCATAGGAGACTGGATCTGGGTGGAAAGGTCTTTGAAGGATCAGTGTAGACTTGATGAACCGAATGGTCTCTTTCTGCACAGTAGGGATTTCTTATAAAATAACGTATAGGACTACATGAAATAAAACAGAGGATTTTACGTGAGATTTATTTATCAACCAACATCACACAAATACCTTGAGGGAGTCATTGTAAAAGACTCATTAACAGGGTGAGGGATCACCACACATGATGAACCAAAATTGGTTGTTGTATTCACTGAGAAGCTTAATACTGAACACTCAACCTAGCTCTAGCTTATCCTTATGTTTAATATTGCTGGGAGGAGCTAGTCAGTTCTAAGTAGATGCACGTCTGATATTTTTACCTCTACAGTTAACATCCATGTAACTTGGATTACCCTGGTGTCACTTTGGAAATGATCATGTCTTCTCTCAGTATAACATAGTGACTATTATCACTTAATGATGTACCGATCAACTCTTGTCACTCAAGACTGAACCTCTTATTCCAAGACACCATGTGGTCATCGAGCATTACTGGTTAGTTCTGACAAGAAAGATTGATAGCAGCAGAACTAACCAGAGAACACCCTTTGAGAACTGAATGCCAGCTGTGGGCATCTTTTACAACATGATGCCAATGTGAACTGTTTGCAACTTGAAGACACCATCAGCAGTGCAAGCACCCACAGCCATCCAAATAGAATAGAAAAAAAATCTATTAAAACCATGAGTGCCTCTTTAAACATTCAGCAGCTTTAAGATAATGAAGCACGGACCCAATCAGCAGCTAAACAAGAACTCAGTCAGTCTGAAATGGAACAGCTGCAGCAGCAACCATGGTTTCTTTAAGAGCTCCAATTAGCCAAAATCATAGGGGAAGAAATACTGTTTAAAAGCTCAGGAAATTAGGACTCCCACAAATGTCAGAAGGAGAAAATCAATGCCATGGTCTGGAAAAAAAAAATCAGAGTCTTGAAGCACATTCAGTCCTTAATAAGAAGGACCCACAAATGTCATTTAATACACTGCAGTTGCGGCCTGCAATGATGAAAAAAATGCCAAATATTTTGTCATAAAAGTTGTTGTGAGCTACAGAAACATTCATGAAAACAAGGCTCATTCTTAGAAAAAAAATTCAATCTGTCAACAGAATTTCAAACCTTAGGCAGATGAATATTTAATTTAAAAATAATAATTTTAAAAATTGCACACATCTTTATCGTTCAATCGAAAATACTTAAATGCACAAAAACTCTGCTACATCGTATTGGCCTTATTCCAATTTGGAACTTTAACTTTTAGATCATGTCTTTCCTTTTCCATTGCTATTTTAAAACTAATAGAATTATGATCACTTGCCTCAAAGTGCTCCCCCAAAGAATCGTCAGTCTTGAAGACACCATCAGCAGTGCAAGCACCCACAGCCTTATTTCCTTGTGTCCCAACAGATGGTCAAGTTTTGCTCCTTCTCTGGTAGGTACATCCACATATTAAATAAGAAATTTTTATTGTACACACTTAACAAATTCCTCTCCATCCAAGCCTTTAACATCCAAGCTATTCCAAACATAGACTGGCAGTCCCAGTCTATGTTTGGAAAGTTAAAATCTCCTACCATTACAACTCTCTTATTCTTACAGATATCTGAGATTGCCTTGCATATTTGCCTCCCAATTTCTTGCTGACAGTTGAGTGCTCTCATCGTAGTGGTTACCTCCAATTACTTAGATGCAATTGAAACTACAATTTCATTGTTTATGAACACAGGGACATAGGAAGTGGAGGCCCCCTCAGACCTCCCCCTCACTGAGGATGGACGATCAGTCCTCAGCAAAGGCCTTACCTTTATCCCCGTCAGCCCACACATCAATGAATTTAATACACCCTGTGATGTTGAACACTTCTTCTGCTGCCTCCGCCTCTGAGCTTACTTCCACAATCAGGACTCCCGCCTACCTTGCGAGGACCCCTTCACTCACCTCCAACACACTCCATCGACCTGGACATCTCGCGCTGGCCTGTCACCTACCCTCGATCTCTTCATTTTCAACTGCCGCTGAGACATTAACCGCCTCAACCTGTCTACTGACCTCCCCCGCTCCAACCTCACACCCTCACAACGCACAGCCCTCCATTCCCTCTGCTTCAATCCCAACCTCACCATCAAGCCAGTGGATGAAGGGGGTGCACTGGTAGTTTGGCGCACTGACCTCTACACCGCTGAAACCATACACCAACTTGAAGACATCTCTTCCTACCACCCGCTCGACCAGGACCCCACCCCCCATCACCAAACCATCATCTCTCAGACCATACAGAACCTCATCACCTCAGGAGATCTTCCACTCACAGCTTCCAACCTCGTAGTCCAGGAATCCCCGCACTGCCCGGTCCTACCTCCTTCCCAAGACCCATTGTCTCAGCTTGTCCTGCCCCACCAAACTCATCTCCACCTACCTCGATATTGTACTATCCCCACTAGTCCAGGAAACCCCGACATATGCTCGAGACACCACCCACGCCCTCCACCTCCTCCAAGACTTCCGTTTCCGCGGCCCCCAATGCCTCATCTTCACCATGGACATCCAATCCCTCTACACCTCCAACGACCATGACCAGGGCCTCCAAGCCCTCAGTTTCTTCCTCTCCCGACTCCCCCAACAGTACCCTTCCACTAACACTCTCATTCGTTTGGCTGAACTGGTCCTCACCCTTAGCAATTTCTCCTTCGAATCCTTCCACTTCCTCTACACTGTGTGGGCCCCAGCTATGCCTGTCTCTTTGACGGCGACATAGAACAGTCCATCTTCTGTAGTTACACTGGCACCACTCCCCACCTCTTCCTCCACTACATCGATGACTGCATTGGCGCCATCTCGTGCTCCCTTGAGGAGGTTGAACAGTTCATCAACTTCACCAACTCATTCCATCCTAACCTTGAATTCACTTGGGCCATCTCTGACACCTCCGTCCCCTTCCTGGACCTCTCCATCTCCATTAATGACGACCAATTTGACACTGACATTTGTTACAAACCCACCGACTCCCACAGCTACCTGGATTACACCTCTTCTCATGCTACCTCCTGCAAACATGCTATCCCGTATTGCCAATTCCTCTGCCTCCACCGTATCTGCTCCCAGGAGGAACAATTCCACTACAGAACACACCAGATGGCCTCCTTCTTTAGAGACTTGAATTTCCCTTCTCAAGTGGTTGAAGATGCCCTCCAACGCATCTTGTCCACATCCCGTACCTCTGCCCTCAAACCCAACCCCTCCAACCATAACAAGGACAGACCCCCTGGTCCTCACTTCCCACCCTACCAACCTTCGCATAAACTGTATCATCCACCGATATTTCCGCCACCTCCAACTGGACCCCACCACCAAAGATATATTACCCTCCCCACCCCTTTCCACTTTCTGCAAAGACTGTTCTCTTCATGATTACCTGGTCAGATACATGCCCCCCAACAACGCACCCTCCCATCCTGGCACCTTCCCTTGCCACTGCAGGAATTGTAAAACCTGCGCCCACACCTCCCCACTCACCTCCATCCAAGCCCCCAAAGGAGCGTTCCACATCCATCAAAGTTTCACCTGCACATCCACCAATGTCATTTATTGTATCTGTTGCTCCTGATGCAGTCTCCTCTACATTGGGGAGACTGGACGCCTCCTCGCAGAGCACTTTAGGGAACATCTCCGGGACACCCACACCAATCAACCCCACTGCCCCTTGGCCCAACATTTCAACTCCCCCTCCCACTCTGCCGAGGACATACAGGTCCTGGGCCTCTTCCACCATCACTCCCTCACCACCCGACGCCTGAAGGAAGAATGCTTCATCTTCCGCCTTGGAACATTTCAACCCCAGGGCATCAATGTGGACTTCACCAGTTTCCTCATTTCCCCTGCCCCCACTTTACCTCAGTTCCAACCTTACAGCTCAGCACCATCGTCATGAACTGTCCTACCTGCCAATCTCCCTTCCCACCTATCCGTTCCACCCTCCCCTCTGACCTATCATCTTCATCTCCACCTCCATTCACCGATTGTAATCTTTACTACCTTCTCCCGCCATCCTCTCTGACCTATCACCTCCATCCCCACCCCATTCACCTATTGTACTCTTTCCTACATTCTCCCCCCTCCATTTATCTCTCCACCCTGGAGGCTCCCTGCCTCCATTCCTGATGAAGGACATTTGCCCGAAACATCGATTTTCCTGCTCCTCAGATGCGGCCTGACCTGCTGTGCTTTTCCAGCACCGCTCTAATCTAGACTCTATGAAGAGGAGTAGGCCATTCAGCTCCTTGAGCCTGTTCCGTCATCCAGTCAGATCATGGCTATTTTGTACCCTAACTCTAGTTGCTAGTCAATGGCCCATAGCCCTTAATATCGCTTCTTAACAAAAAAAAATCTATGTCAGATTTAAAATTAACAACCAATCTAGCATCCATTGCCATTGTGGAGGGGAGTTCCAAACCTCTGGCCACCCTTTATGTGCAGTAATGCTCTTTAATGGTCTGGCCCTAATTTTGAGTTTCCTTTTTGGACTCAGTTTTGTGAGCCTCAGTAAGTCCCATAGGCATTACTGTCTGCTTCCAGCATTCCAAATGAATATATCCCATTTTGGAAACAGTTGGGTCTTTGATTTGCACCTCTAAGTTCAGCACCTTCCTTTCTCATCTGAGGAGCATATCTTGGGATATTTCTATTTTCCATTCTTTACCTTGGCTTTTACCCTTACTTTCACTCTGCCACTTCCTTTCCTTTTCAAATTCATGGGAATGAAAGAAAAAAATGCTTAATTTTTATTGATCATCAGCCATTCTCCTGTCTCACAGTTTCAACTCTTGAGTCTTCAACGTGGGTTCTTATGTCAGCAGGTAGTGAGTATTAATTTTAAAGTTTCTTTTCAAAGAATGGATTACCTGAGGATTTCATTAGTTATCTCAAACTCAAATGCTGAAAACCAGTTTGTTTAACCCTTTAAATTCAATTAAAGGGTTTTTACTTTCAAGGTTTTAAATTAATCCCGGGCGGGTTTGCCGAGGTTATTGTCTTAAATTCCAAAACTATTTCCGATCTGAACAGTCATTAGCTCATGTGCATCCAGTGAAGCTTTTCTACAGCATTATAATTCCCAGAAACCTTCTCTAACGGTAAAGTATACATTTCATGTTCCCTACCAGTCACCTTGCTCTGCTTGGGCAAAGTCTAGTGTTCTTATGACCAATTCATTTGTCTCACTATTTTCTCAGAGGGCATAAAGAATGCTTCATCTCTTTTCTCAAATTTTGATAGGACCTGTACAAATGTAAACATTTCCTGACTGAACTTCAGATTATGACAAGGATTCCACCTGTCAGGCCTTGCATTAGCAAAAGTCAAGTTTTAAACTGTAGCATTTGGAGCTAATACTCATGTTCTTTTTGTTTCTCTTTAGAAAACCGATTCTAGTTTACTCATTTCCATTCTTCCCAATTCCATCATTTTGTTTCATCAGTTCTAGTTCTTTTCTTTTGATTTCATTTTAACTCTAATACAAACACAGTGGCAGCAAATAACCATGGTTATCAATGCCAGTAATCTGGCCTCCTGGAGACAATGCTGGAAGAACTTTCATGATCTTACATAAGTAGTCAAGGTCAATGAATGCCTTTTTAAATGCAATGTTCACATAAGCAAATAATTTACCTTACACACTGCTCCAATCAACACAGCCCTTTCACTCTCCAATCCAAATAATTCACGAGCATCATTTACAACTCATGTTCAACCCTCACACTATAGGAAGCTCCTATGCACGTACCTTGATTTGTACAAACGAACCATTCTTCAATTATGACAAGTATTAGTAACATCATTCGGCTTTGCCTCCCTTAGTTCATTTCTTCCTGAGAACTCTCATTCATGCCTTTGTTATTGCTAGATTCAAGCATTCCAAACTGTTTTGGCTGGGCTCCTAAACTTTTCCCTCTGTAAACTTGAGGTCATCCAAAACTCTGCTGTGTGAATCTTAACTTGGAGCAAGTTTCATTTCCCTTTCACTCCTGTGCTTTCTGACCTACATTGGCTCCTAGTCAAGCACTGTCTTGATTTTGCAAGTTTTCACCCATGTTTTCAAATCCCTTCATGGCCTTACTCATCCCTATCACTGTCATCTCCTCCCATCCGACAACCGAGGATAAATGCATTTCTCTAACAGTTACCAGAAGCTGTCACAAAGAATTCTACAAATTCATCTTTCTGAAATCTTTGCTGATTTGATTGGCCAATCCATGCAAAATTTTTACTTCTCTTTGATACAAGCTTCAATAACTTTTTTTGTTTAACGCTTTGCCCAATGGTACAAAAACTTTTAGAGATCTTATAAGTTACACCCATAATGCTTTCTGACCCATGCTATTTCTAATCTCCACCCATAAAGATTGTTTTCCTGATTTTCTGATCCAAGATCCTTTGTTACTATTATCCGTATATCATCCTTTCCTTTCAGACAGACTCCCCCTTCTCTATCTGATTGTCTTTTCAAAATATTGTGTATCCTGGAATATTTATCTCTTAACATTGTTCACCTCTGGTCATAACTCTATGATTATAACCAAATCTGAATTAATTACCTTTTCATGAGCTCATTTAATTGTGTATGCTCTATGCACTGAGATTGGCTCTGTTTTAATTCATACAATTATTTGCTTTATTCTCTGATGCACTCATACATTTAAACTATCTGTGTCTTCTTCTTGTACTCAACTTCTCTTTAAACAAATGTAAATTTCAACAAACACCCCCACAACCTCCCCCACTCCCAACATGACTCTTCACCCCCAACACCTACCCTCCCAACTGCCCGCCGGTGTAAGTTTTAATTCCCACCGAAATGGAAACCACAGTCACCTCTGTTCCAACCTAAAATGGCTACAATAGACAATGATGTATAATATGAGGATAATTGTAGTAAGGCTGAAGAAAGAGAGATGCAAATTGCCCAAGATCACAAGAAGTCTTTATCTTGCCCCAATTTGCTGAGCAATTTTCATGTTAATAACAGTGAACACCATGGAACTCGCTATACATTTGGCAGCTAGGCTAGTGTAAATGGAGTTGAAGCAAAAACAGGGAGGTTCACCTGATGGGATAAGAGAAACAATAACCTAATTCAGATCTGCTAATAACAGACATCTGTCCCAAGAGAAGTCATACAAAAGCGCTTTTATTACTTAACACAATACCAGTATCCTGCAACACCTGCAGTATGAAACTAGATGCTAAAGATTTATATCTGATATTTACACCAAATCTTATCATTCAGGAATGCAAATCCATGGTAGGGCAATATTCTCTGAAACAAAGTCATTCACTGAGCAAGTTACCATTGCAGTCAAAACATCCTCTAAGAATTTACAGATGAGTGAAGAATGGAATAAAGTAGGAGTTACAATTTTCTACTTATAGGGTATACAATAAATTTCTCGTATGGAAATTTGAAATAAAAATGTTACAATCACTGGGCCACATTTTCTCATTTGCAGTTAGTGTGGTGGTGAGTGAATTTAGTACCTTCTTATCTGCTAAGGCCCAGGGTGAATTTTCTCATCCAACCATGCACTTTTTTATTTTATTAGTTATGCAGCCAAGATGTTTTGTAGAATTGCATGGCAAGCAATGTGAAGTGCTCACCGCTGTCGTGACCTTCAAGCTTACCTACCTCTGGCACTATATGTTAAGGTCAGATGGACATCACTTCAGGCACTATTAATCAGGAAACTGTCGAGTTTGGCACTGAATAATGTTGCAGAAGAAAGGCTGCTGGATGATACAATGGAGATGAGGGGAGTTCTTTTTCAGAGCTGGTAAGCTGGCAATTGGAGGGCAGCTGAAATCTAGGCACCTACTCAGACTGAGGCAGGAGAAATCACAGTGGTGTCAACAATCAGAGGCATTGTCCACATGCACAAGGAGGAATAGGAATGGCAGACAGCAATGTGGAAAACATGGCCCTGAGCTTAAATAAGTGCAGCTATGCCAAGGGTACCCAGCTGACTGAGTCATGCAATCTTCTGGCAGCCTCCATAAACAGGCCGGTGGTTGCCATGGATAGCCAACTCTACTAACCTCGGGGGTCTGATGGAGAGTCGCACACTGCTGCACACCATTTCACCAGTAAGTTGTCCTCAGGACCGAAGCTATGTCAACGGAGGATGGGGAATCTGGCATGCACTTCTTTACAGGGACACAGAGTGGTCTAGAAGGCAGCTGGCTGGAGGTGGAACCACATGCAGGCTCTTCAGGAGTCTATGGTCAGGACTTTTCAGAGGTGGCCACCCCTTCACCTCCATGCTACCAGCACTCCTTTGACCCTTGGAAATTCAACCCAAGGAGGCTCTACTTGTCTCTAGCAAGTAAACCCTCAACATATCTGGGGGCAATCCAGACACAACTGCTCCATGGGTCACCCAATCAGGCCTGCAGGGTCAACTGGCTCCAATGTCAAACCAGCTCCCTCCACCCAAGCTGCAGAATATGGGACAGCACTAAGATATTGGGATGGAGAAAAGAAATCGAGAAAAAAATACTTTTAAGGGCATTTTCTTCATAGAATCACTACAGTGTGGAAACAGGCCCTTTGGCCCAACAAGCCAACACTGACCATCCCAAGAGTAACCCATCTAGACCCATTCTCCTGCCCTATTATCATATATTTACCCCTGACTAATGCACCTAACCTACATATCCCTGAACACTATGGACAATTTAGCGTGGCTATTTCACCTAACCTACACATCTTTGGATTTTGGGAGGAAACCAGAGCACCCAGAGGAAACCCACGCAGACACAGGGAGAATGTGCAAACTCCACACAGAGAGTCGCCTGAGGTTGGAATTGAACTCAGGTCCCTGGCATTGTAAGGCAGCATTACTAACCACTGAGCCACCATGCCACCCTTGGGATGGGTGATGATGCACTATATATCACATGTAGATAAATCTAGTTGGTTTTGAAGTACTTCCCTTTGTTTGAGCCTCTGCATAGCCCTGAATGTAACTATGGCTGCACAATGCCTAACTTTCTGCCCTTGTGGTATATACCATCGATCAATGTCTATGTTGCGAGCTTGCTGCAGCATGTGGGAGCAAGGTGAACAAGTGCATAGAGAGCAATGGATTCTGCTGGCACCATTGTCCCTTGTGATCCAATATCCCTGTTCTTACCCTGGCCTCAATATCCAAAAATGTTGGTTAAATTAAGTGGTCAGTGATTTCTAGGGCAAGGAAGTGTGTAGCACACTTGGAGCCAATGCATTGGGATGACCTGCACGTCTGTGTCCTGTACAGTGCATGGATCTGTGTGTAATGTTGGGTCCTCTAAAGGGTCTCACAGAGATGGGTCCTGCAGCCCCCTCCCTCACAGGTTAGACCACCTAGCCATCAACCATTTTCCTTCCCAGTGGGCCAGTTCAATTTCCAGCACATTTCAAGGTGACAGTGAATTATCTTCGGTAAATCATTTCTAGCCTCTGCCTCAACATATAGGCGAGATCCTGAATATCTAGATCTAATTGTCCTGGAAGTGGATCAGAAAGGTGCCATGAGGATGTCGATGAGTTGGCAAATATAGGATGCCATAGGTGAAGAGTGTGCTCAGCTGGTGCCCATGGATTGTGCCCTGAGGTGCTGTTAGGGGCAACATGGGGGCTCTTCTCAGCCAGTGGTGAGCTAAAATCACCAGATACCCACTCTGACTGCCTGGCTGAGATTACTTGGCATGTAGTTTGCTCAGTGCCATTGATGAAGATTGGAAGTTGCATATTAATAAGCTGAGATGTGCAGTTAATAAAGCTGTTAACAAAGTATAATCCATTTAATAGATAACTTGTCATGTCCTAGCAAGATTCTTGTTTTGACACTGGCAAGTTACATGAATGTTGGAGTGAATTATTCCCAATGACAGTTTAGGCCTTGCCAGATTTCTTGCATGGGTCTGCCACAAATCATCCCACATCACTCAAGCCCCTAAATGATTCCTCCCCTTTATTATATTTAGAATTATATGTCCTTTTTGAAAACTGAGAAGCCCTGTTCCTCAGCCTATCCCTGTGTTTCCACTTTAAGCTGTCGTACAGAATACGATGTTTGGAATTTTCCATACTATCAAAATGATTCCTGTCTCCAGCATTTTTGAAGAGTTATTTCATTGTGCGATCAAGAAACATCACAGAAATATCAAAGCTTCATTGAGTAAAAGCCAAAAACATTTAAATCATGGAAATTTATATTGAAGAAACCTATTCGGCATTGATTCCTGTTCTGTCTGGAAAAACATTAGCTTGTGATGAAGATGTTTGCCTCTATGCATTTACATGTCTGCTATAAATATATCAGAGTGGAAATTGCACTTTTAGGAAGTCATGGGATTGGGGACTGGGAGGAGAGGCTAATTCTGATGGAATTGTGGGATGATAAGATGGTGCTACCTGATTCAAGTTCCTACATGGAAGCTTGGATCTGTTTGACCTTAAGTGATAAAGAAGCAAGGCAACTGTTGCACCCAACTCATGAAGTAACACTGCCATCTTTCAAAATCATAATAACGAACAATTGTCTTCAGAATCCATTTAGTGGTGATTCAATACATTTCTCTTTCTTTGCTTTTGTTTTCTCACATTTTTCATACAGCTTTTGAAAAGGCTGTGCATTATCAGTACTGTTTTCACCCTTTCTAAAGCGTTTATAAATGTTTAGATTCCTATAGGTTTGTGATTTTGTCAATGGTTTAATCTCATTGACTACCCTATCAATCCACCTTTGTCGCTAGTTATGAATAATGGAACATAATACCAAAGAAAGAAAGTTATTTTAAACCTATATAAAACACTAATTTGGCCTAAACTAGTACTGGGCAGGATGTGAAGACATTAGTGAGGATGCAGACAAGGGTCTTGAGAATGGTTCCAGGGATGAAGAACTTTAGTTACTTTAAAGGTTTGGGGAAGTTGGGAGAGTACTCCAAGAAGAAGAAAAAGTTGAGACGAGATTGATAGAGGTGTTCGAGATCATGAGGATCATGTCAAAATGGAGAGGGAGAAACTCTTCATTTTGGTGGAAGATTAGAGAATTAAATGATCTAAGGTAATTGGCAAACAAAACATCAGTGTCACGAGGAAAAACTGAGCTGTTAGGATTTGATTCACTGTCTGAGAGTAAGGTAATTCGAGCCTTTTAATACCGTTGTTATCTGAAAAGGAAGAATGTGCAAGGCACAAGAAGAAGGTGGGGAGATGGGGAGGGAATCAAAGGTCCAGTACAGATACAATGGCTAAATAGTCTTCTTGTTTGCTGTAACCATTGTGTGACTCCATGACAGGACCCTCAGACAATTGCAAGTGGAAAGCATTCAAATTATTTAGATGCTTTGACATAAGGACATGCAAAATCAGCTCTGTCCATACAGTATCTGTCATGCACAAGATGACTTGAACAGCAATGAGATTAGTAATTGAACGTAACATTTAATGCTTCGGAAAAAAAAACTTGCCATTCTGCTTTTCAAGCCCCTCAGGGAATTGTTCAATTCATGTTCTATCAGTAAGTAGTTCTATAAAGGCTAATACAGATAAACATTTCGCTGGTTCCGAACATACATTCAGAAGCAGTGGAGCATTAAAATTTCAGTATCAGCCAGCTCCCAATATGAGCCTGAAATGTTGAGGTTGTTGGGCCCAGATACGCAAATGATGTTTGGAACCCCAAAGTTAGCCTGCATAACTTATAAGTGGGTCAGATGCAAGTCCTTAATAGGGCCTGTGGTTGAAGCATCTGAATAGTTTTCACAAGAATTTGGAGTCCCAATAAAAGATCTCTGTGGAATTCTTTCAAATATAAATTTAAAAATGTTTAATAAAGGACAGAGTAAGTTGATGTTAAATGTATGCCATTACAATTTCACCTGCCTTTAAGAACACTGAAGAAACTAAGTGTAAAATTGAGTCAATAAGGAAATTGTGCTATAAACACCAAATATAATAATTTTTGCTCAAATATTGGAATAATGGTGTGTATAATGAACTCACTTGCTTAATACCAATATCTTGAAAATAATTCAACATGAAATAATTATTAGGATAATTTCTACGATCTTGATGTCTGAAGAAAATTGTCATTTCTGCTGTCATCTGACTGGACATTAACAATATTCATTCATTGGTGTGCGCTGTTAGTTTATTATCTGCTGATATTTCAGCCTCAGCCATTTTCCATGGTATTTATTTCTCTCAGCATTAGTTTGCCATTGTGTTCTATTTTCAAGGACAGGGAAGGGAGTTAGGTCCCAAGTGTACTTCACCTGGAACAGAAATCAAACCCATTATTATAAACCACATCCCAGCCATGAAACCAATGGGGCTAACACACCCCAGCAAGAGTCAAGCCAATAATCTCAGCTATATTTTCTTGTGTGTGAATTTTCACACAAAAAAAAGACATGATAAAGAACAGTGGAAAATTCTAATAGATTACCTGTTAGTGGTGAATGTTAATCTGGGTATTTCCATTGTTTCTAAATTTAGATAATGAATATTAGTGAAAAGTTCAAAATTATTTGCGGCTATAAATGTTTTGTTGTAGGTTGTCAAGGAGTATTTCACAGTTTCACAGTCACTTTCAAAAGTGAACTTTTACTCCAGGTGTGATCTCACATTTGCAGAATGGAAAGGAATCTGCACAATGGCAAAATTTTAAATGAGAGCAGTGACAGTAGTGATGATGACAAGTCTTTTTAGTACAGCTAATGTGAAATAACAGAGGGAGAGTTGTAGGAAGAAACTGATCACTCTCTTATTTTGATTGTCTTGTTTCTCTTTAAGTTAGGGCCCAAGCCAATAGAAAATCTTGTACATGCATCGTAAATCCCGTACATTTAAACTTATGTTTATGTGCAAGATCTTGTCAGTGAGAAAACCACACATCAGCTGCTAAACACTACATTTGGTTGCCCTCAGGTTTATAGACTCAGTGAACCCTTACTGTAAATATTTGTGGAAATGAACAAGAATGCTTAAATAACATATAATGAGACAAAGCATTATCTGTTTTATAAGAAATACAATAAGTAAGAGAATTCAATAAAACAACACACACTCAGATGTGAATTGGTCTATTCAGAGGCATTTCACTATTTAACAGATACATATTATTTGGGAGCTTTTACATGCTTTTACACACTTCATACATTTCAGCTCAGCTCAGTTACTGATAGCCTAGAAATTCCTTTCTGGTTAAACACTAACTTTCCTCTACATTGGCTGAGTAAATGTTGAACAGAGACTCAAAGAGTAGAATGGCTTGCTCCTATTTCTATGTAAACTTCACCTTAAACATTTTCAAAGAGCCTGTCTTCACTGCCTTTTGAAGACTAGAGTTCAAAAGACTCACAAAACAATGTTTTTTTACCTCTGTCTTAAGTGGCAACCCCTTATTTTTAAACAGTGACTGCTGATTCTAGATTCTCTCACCAGAGGAAAAATATACATCTGCTAAGTCAATGCCCCTGAACACCTTGTATGTTTGTTAAAAACATTTGTAGTAGAAGCAGGAATAGGCTAATCAGCTCCGAAACCTGTCCTGCCATTCAGCCACATCATGGCTGCTCTGCCACAAGCTTCTACTCTGTTTTCAGGTCAGCTCATCGTAGCCCTCAACGTTTTGGACACTTCCAGTGATCTAGCCTCTGCAACTCGCCGGGGCCGAGAATTCCAGAGAGTTTTGAATGAGTTTAAAATAAGTATTCCCTTATTCTGTAACCATATTACTTAGTTCATGACTCCCTCCACGTCTATACTGTCAAGCCTTCTCAGAATATTCTTTTCTTCAATAAGATCACCCCTAATTCTTCCCAACTTTACTGAACAAAGGCTCAACATGTTTAGGCGTTCTTGATTAGTTAACCCCTTAATCGCAGGAATCAGCACAGTGAATCTTTTTTGAACTGCCTTCAATGCCAAAACATTCTTTCTTAAATATGGGAACCAACAGAATACACAGTACTCCATATGTAATCTCAGCAACATCCTATACAGTTGTAACAGGACTTTCGTGTTTTTAAATTCCAATCCCCTCGTAATAAAAGGTCAAAATTCCATAAGTTTTCTTAATTACTTGCTGCACCTGCATGCTAACCTTTTATGTTTAATGCTCAGATCTATCTACACTACACTTTTGGAGTCTATCTCTCAATTTAAATAATAATCTACATTTTGATTCTTTCTACCAAAGTGTATGACCTCATACTTTCCAACATCAAACTCTATTTGTCAAATTTTTGCCCACATTTAAAGGTTCCTTGTGTCCTCATAACAACATGCCCTCCTACTCATTTTCATATCATCAGCTAATTTGGATAAATTATACACTGTCTCCTCCACCAAGCCATTAGTATAGATAACAAATAATTGGGACCATCAAACTGATCCATGTGACATTCCGCTTGTGATATCTTTCCAACCTGTAAAAGACCATCAATCCTGACTCTGTTTTCTTTGTGTTAACGAATTTTCAATCCACATGAATACATTATCCCCAATACTGTGAACTCTTGTGCAAAAAACATTTATATAGTATGTTATCAAATGCTTTCTGGAAAACCAAATGCACTATCTCTACCAACTCCCCTTTATCAACTGTGCTTGTTGTATCCTTAAAAAATATGATTTCTCTTTCACAAAGCCATTGGAACATTGGTTGATTGCATTAAGCTTTTCCAAATGTCCTGTTATGTCTTCCTTAATAATGCATAGTAACAATTTCCCAATGACTATAGGCTAATTGACCTATAGTTTCCTGCTTTCTGTCTTCCTCCCTTCTTGAACAGGGGCATCATCTTAGTAGTTTTCAAATCCCCCAGAGCCCTCCTATAATCCAGTAACTTCTGAAATATTTTGAGCAATAACTTGAATAAATTTGCAGCATAATCTTCCTTTCATTCTCCCTTTCAATCAAGTCCCCTCTTACTCTTCTCAACACCAACAGAAACAAGGCCAGCATGTCCAACATTTCCTCATAAGATAACTCATCCATTCCAGGTAGTTGTTGAAAAATGTGGTGCTGGAAAAGCACAGGAGGTCAGGCAGCATCCGAGGAGCAAGAGAGTCGGTGTTTCATGCCATTCCTGATGAAGGGCTTATGCCTGAAATGACGATTCTCCTGCCCCTCAGATGCTGTCTGATCTGCTGTGTTTTTCCAGTGCCACACTTTATGACACTGACTATGCAACAGCTGCAGTCTTCACTTTCTCCATTCCAGCTAATAGTCTAGTAAACATCCTTTGAACTGCTTCTGAAACATTTATATCCTTCTTTCAGTACAGAGACAACATCATTCACAGGATTCCGGATTTGGTCTTACCAATGTCCTGCATAACTGAAAAATAAGATCTGCATTTCTGTATTTGATTCCTCTAAAAATAAATAATAACATTCTATTTGATTTCCTAACTATTTGAGCTGCCAATTAAGTAGGCTGCTTTGTTAAGGATTGTACCAAACCATGTGAAAGTTGTTGCCATTGTGTCTGTCCTGATCAATGAAATATATTTGTGCTTATTTGATTATGAAGATTCTTTAGTAATTCCCTCACCAGAGAATTTCCAACCTCTGATCTGCTCTCATAACCTCAACATTTATATAGCTGAACTAGTTAAACTTATTGCTGGAAAAGCGCAGCAGGTCATGCAGCATCCAACGAGCAGGAGAATCGACGTTTCGGGCATGAGTCCTTCTTCTCCTGAAGAAGGGCTCATGCCCGAAATATCGATTTTCCTGCTCCTTGGATGCTGCCTGACCTGTTGCGCTTTTCCAGCAACACATTTTCGGCTCTGATCTCCAGTATCTGCAGTCCTCACTTTCTCCTAGTTAAACTTATTTCAAGATTAGAGTGGTGCTGGAAAAGCACACAGGTCAGGCAGCATCCAAGGAGCAGGAAAATTGATGTTTAGGGCAGGAGCCCTTCACCAGGAAACCGCCTGGTTAAACATATGGTCAATTATAATTACCTGGATGTTGACAGTGGCAAAAAATTCAGAACTGGTAAAGCTCTTCACTTTCAAGGCCGTGCGACTAAGTCCTCTTTAGCTGAAGACCTTTGAGATGGACAGTTCAGGGCATTGGTTAAAAGATAGAGAAAAATAAAACCAGGCTAATGTCTGGCGCTAGTGACCCAGGACAGAACGATCTAGAAAGTTGGTTTGTCCATGTCAGTAAGCGCCAGAAAGTGGATGCTGAAAAGTTAAGTACTCTGGTAAGAAATCTGCTTTTATGGATTTCCAGAAAGCATTTGACACAGTGCCCACACAGGCTTGTCAGGCTTGCTATATAAAGTATGTCACAGTACAATAGGACAGTAGCAATATGGATAGAAAAATTGATTGTATAGTGGGAAGCCGGGAATAGTGATCAGTGGGTAACATTTGGGCAGGAGAAAAGCTTGTATTTGAGTTCCCCAGGGGATAATATTGGGAGCCTTGCTTTTCCTAACATATATTAATTATCTGGATATAGGGGACAATGTCAAAATTTGCAGATGACATGAAACTTGGAAGAAGGATAAATTGTGGTGAGGACAATGTAGAACTCCAAAAGGACATTGATAGGTTGGTGGAATGGGTAGATAGATTGCAGGTAATGTTAAATGCAGAGAAGTATGAGGTGATGCGCTTTGCTAGGAAGAACATTGAAAGACAATATAAAGCAGGGGTACAATTCTAAAAGGGGTGCAGAGCAGAGGGACATTGATGTGAATATACACAAATAATTGAAGGAGGCAGGAAAAGTAGAGACAGCAATTAATAAAGGATACACTGTCGTTGGCTTTACTAATCATGTCATGGAGTACAAGAGCAGGGAGGTTGCATGACTCACTTGTTAGTTCTCAGCTGGAAGTATTGTGTACAGTTGTGAGCACCACATTATAGGAAAGATGCATTGGAGGGAATACGGGAACAATTATAAGAATGGTTCCAGCAATGACAAGCTTCAGTTATGATAATAGATTGAAAATGTTGGAACTATTCTCATTGAAGTGAAGAAGGCTAAGAGCAAATTTGATACAGGTTTTCAAAGTCACATATGGGCTGGATAGGGTAGATAAGAGAAACAGTCCCTGTTCATAAAAAGAACAGGGGGAAAATGAAATATATTTAAAATGATGTGTAAAACAAGCAAGGTGATGTAAGAAAAAAAAGTTTTCACTCAGTGAGTTATTAAGGAATGGAATGCATTGCCTGGAAATGTAGTGGAGGCAGGTTCAATTGAAGTATTCAAGAGCACATTGGATGATTATTTGGACATAAATAGTATGCAAGAGTATTGGGAAAAAGCAAGAGATTGGCACTAGTTAATAATGCTCATTTGAAGAACTGATCCAACCACTTTGGGCCAAATGGCCTCTCTGCGACTCTGTGATAATAATCAAGGTTTCACTTCAGCATCTACATGGCTAGTATGCTTGGATCATAACACAGGTGATGCATGTATCCTTGAATCTCACCATGTGTGCCTGCTCTCTTCCAGGATGGTTGCACAACATTATATTTGGGTGAGTCCATGCTAAAGTTTAATAATTGGCAAATGTGAGAGCAGAAAATGTGTTGCTGGAAAAGCGCAGCAGGTCAGGCAGCATCCAGGGAACAGGAGAATCGACGTTTCAGGCATAAGCCCTTCTTCAGGAATGAGAAATGTGAGAGCAGTCAGATCAAGGCAGCATTTTATCTGGGTGAAGATGTAATGGAGTATCTGGTTGTTTTAAGTAACTCATGAGTGTCAGGGACTGCTGATGTGTGAGTTGAGCACTGAACAGCATGAAAGCTTAGTGGAATAGTGAATTGGAGATGTCAGGTGAAGATGAATTCATTAGCCTTGCCCACCTGCAAAACTCAGGGCGAAATGTTGGACATTGATAAAGCAAATCATGTTGCACATATTTTGTTTGAAAAATTCTTAGTTTACTCCATTTATCGCAATGCAGTCAATTAAACAAGTATACCTTTAAGCTATTTATACATAATTTATAAGGGTTCATGTAACATATGATCACAATCTAGATTGTTTAGATGTACAAGTTAATTTGCCACATAAACTGAAGTTATCAGATTCCTAAAATTCTGCAGCATAAGATCACAGTAAACACTATCAATCCTTCCTTAGGAATTTCAGATTTTAAGATATCATAAGGTAAATGACATGAATGATAAAACAACACAGCATCAACACAATCTAATTAACCGAGATTAGTTTGGCAATTGTATTCATGTTCTCTATTTGTGTATTCCCAAAGTATCATATGGCAATAAGCAACTGCAAGAGAACTATGAAATGTATAAACATAAAGTATAACGCAGAAAGCGGCCATTCAATTCATCATAATTTTCCCAATAGAAAAATAGTGATGTAATCTACCTCCACATTCTTCATCTACAGTCCTGTGGGTTATATTATTTCAAGGGCACATCCAACTGTTTTTCAAATGTGATGTGATTCTGTCAGTCTTTCAGACAGATATCCATCGCAGTGTAGGTGAAAGTATTTCTCCTCAACTCCCCTTTAATCATTAAGCTCATTACTTTAAAGCAATACTTTGATTATTACTACCCCTTTCAACAGAAATAGTCTTATCATATCCACTTTAACAGGGTCCACAGAATTGTATACAATTTACTTGTTCCATATACTTTGTTGCATTAGGTTCCATACTAGGCAGTGGCTTGACCTAGTCAGGGGCCCTGATCCATCTATTGTCTTTTGGTCAAGGTAATTAACTTTTTAATTTTCTCAGATGTAAGCTTGAATGATTCTCATTCTGTCAGGTTTTTAATAAGATAGGAAGTGTTATTTGCAACTTCTAAGAAACCAGAGTTCAAAGAGTTTCCGCTTACCACTGGAAATATTCATTGAACCAGCTGAATCCACAAGGGTAGTCATCTGACTGCTGGGAGCCATTTTGTAAAACTTCTCATGTCAATTTTAAATATAGATTAACTGTCTTTACAAAACTTGCAAAGTTGCAACTGGAAAGTTTGCAACTTTACAGTCAAAATGAATTTTGCTTTGGAACATTAAACCTAAAGCTGGTTTAGTCCCACAATGCTCTCCAGGAATTAATAAACACTCATCTCAATGACATCCATTAATTTCTAACTGGCATCAAGTTGTGTTTTTTTTCACATGTTTGGCCTTTTCTCAAGGAAGATGTGAACTAGAGAATACTATGAATCAATATCCATGCTAGACTTATGAAAACACTTCAACTTTAACATTGGTTGGAGGACTTAAATTGCAAAGCAATGCAGAAAAACTGATTTGCTTCAAGTTTTCTTTGAAATACCTTGAGTTTTTTTTTCAAGGAAATCTTTGAAAGGTCACTGTGGGTAGTGAAGATTTTATTTAACAAGGTTTTCTAGAAATCATACAGAGTCATTGAGTTGTGCAGCAAAGAAATAGACCCTTCGGTCCAACTTGTCCATGCTGACCTGATATTCTTAAACTAATATAGTCCTACTTACCAGCCCTTGTCCCATATCCCTCTAAACCTTTCCTATTCATATATGCATCCAGATCCTTTAAAATGTTGCAATTGTTCCAGCCTCCATCACTTTCTCTGGTATCTCATTCCATACATGCAGCACTCTGCATGAAAAATGACCAATAATAAATGCTTGCTTTGCTGTAGACACCCTTCGTGTTCTTGAGGAGTATGTTTTGGAGATATTTAGAGTGATAAGCCTTTGTATTTCTACATTCACTGATTATGTGTATAAAACAATCTTTGCATCAAGTTGAGTAAGTTTTATTTGCTAAGAATAAATGTGTTTATTAAGAAACCTGCTTGATGGATCTTTCTGTTTAAAACCTGATACAGATAAGGTATTTAGTTAGTAATCTTGGAAAGTGCAAGAAATATTTTAATTTTATATTGGGAACTTGCAAGTAGCAGTGTTAGGGTGGCAGTACATTGCTTCAGTTTCAGTGGCAACCTTTGTTAGGAATGGAAGCTCCCCAGTACATGTGGCAGTATGGGGTTTTAAATATTTTCTTTTCCTGCTCCAATTTTGCTTTTTTGTGAAGAATCGATCTCTGGCTCATTTTAACATCAGGATTATTCCTTTTGGAATAATTTGCCAATGAAAATGAACTTTCCAGCTCATCAAGCAAACCTACATCCATAATTTAACTGTACAGTTAGATTTTTAAGGCTGTTAACTTGGTGGCAGTAACAAAGTAATGCATGTGTTTGGTTAGCAATCAAAGCAGAGTTTATTTTAACTTCAGGCTTTGTCTTTTGCCAAAGCAATCAGTATTGGGATAAATTGTTCCCTCTCACCAAATTGTTGTGGAGTCACCATAGTCTTACCAGACCGTAAGGGCTATTCTCATTAGAGAGAGAAGCAACTGTTGGTGATTTAACCTGAGGGCTGCTAGACCTCAGACAAGAGAAGAGGTTGAGAAGGAGAATCCTTCATGGTAACCTCAAACCAGTGATGTGAACTAAACCCCCGCTGTTGGCATTACTGTGCTCTATAAACCAACAATCAGCCAACTGAGCTAAACTGATTCCCCACAAAATTATATACATATTTCTCACCCATTATTATATAAATTTGACTTCTAAATATTATAATCATGGTATGTTGCTTCATGACTTGCTATACACAGATGGCAATAAGTTTGACAGTTCAACACAGCCGATCGATAATTCCAATATTGTTATTTTCTCCACCTCATATATTGTCATGCAACAGTTTGTAAATTAGCAACCGTGGCTTTTAATCTATAAATTGATGGTAAACCATATTAACCACTTACTTCAAATAGACAACCTATATTTCCCCTGGATACTCTCAACAATAATTTGTAATTTGAGAAAGCACAGTAGACAGGTTTCCAAATAAGTACCTCTTTATTGTTTCCAATATAAATCAACAATAGTGTGAATGTGACCGAAAAGGAAATTAACCCAAGTTTCTTTAGAAGATCATTCTAAGGAAAAAATGATCTAAGTCCTTAAGGAGATATAAGTTCATATGACCAAATTCTTGATCAAAGCAATAATTGTGAAACAGTATCTTAAAGGAGGAAATGGGCAAAGGGGCTTTTAGAAATGAACTCCAATTTCTCCAATGGAGAAAATAGAATCATTGATACTAAAGATGCCACTATTAAAAGAGTGTACATATCTTGGAGGTATTTGGGCCTAGAATTGATTTTAAAAATGAGGAGGAGGAACAGAAATCAGGAGGATTTGAAAACAAGAAATTTAAAATCAAGATTTTGTCCAACCAGGCAGTAGTGTTTATCAGCCAGCACACAGTGGTGTGGGCTTAAAGTGAGTAAAACTCAAGCACCAGAGTTTTCGATGACGTCCTTTACAAAGGGTAAAATTTCAAAAGCTAGACAGGAATGCCACAAAAGGGAAAACAGAGATTGGTTAAGTGTCGAAGTGAAAGCAGAATAATGATTTCAGCAGATGAACTGAGGCAGCATCGGAATCGTGCAATAATACAGAGGCAGACATAATTGGTCTTAAAGATGACACAGATATGTGGCTGCAAGTTCATCTCATAGTCAAATATAACAAAGTGTAAAAGTACGGTTTGGCATCAGATAGTCAAAAAAAGAGAGAGCTACAGTTGCTAGTTACAAAATGGAGTTTTAAGCAGAGGTAAAAGACAATGATCTCTGTATTTGATGAAAACTCTGCTCATGCAGTACAGGATGCCTGATGAACAGTTTGATAAATTTAGCAAAAATGGAGGAGTTGAATGAGTTGGCAGTAAGGGAGAGTTGAGTGTCAACCTTCATGTGTAAACTGATATTGATTTCAGTGTTGCTGAGAAGGATAATGTAGATGAGAAATTAGGCAATGCCAAGGTTAGATGCTTGGGGCAGACTAGAGGTAGTTCTGTAAGTGCAGAAAGATAATCCATTGAAATCACTGTGCCAAGCGAAGGCAGATGAGTTTTGCTTGCTGGAATGCTAGTTTGCTCAGTTCATGTCTTTTCATTGCATAAATGTATGAACTTGCATTTTGTTTGTTGCAACTGAATGAATGTATGTGATTTGGCAATGTACGCAGTGTTAAAATAAATAACTCTAAATGCAATCATGTGTTGGCTTTATTAAAGAACAACCCCATGTTCCAATCTTAAACATTGATTTGCTGGTCGCATGAATGGATGCTATCAGCATGGATAAATAGGTTTTATATACCTTACCAAACCTATCAAGTAAAATCAATCATGTTCATGATTTGAATTGGAATGGTGCTGATTCTTTTTCTTAGTGCATCATCATACATTTTCCCTTTGGGGAATAGCGGAGAGTTGATAATTATCACTTTGTGAACCATGTTATGAGTATTCCAACTGTTGCCAACAAGTCTTTGGTGAATCTTAAACTGTATGGTTCAGAGATGGGAATGTTGCTACTGTACCAGAGACCTCCTTTGAATGCCGATGTTACATATAAAGAACACCATGATTTTGTGTGTTGAATGACGATTAATCTTTCATTATGAATGTACTTAATATATAGATCTTTTTCAGAAATTTACAAAAGTACAGTACAATAATAAATGAAATTTGCAACCCACCTCCTGATGGGTCCTCGGATACTGCCTGAACTGCTGTGCTTTTCCAGCACCACTCTAATCGAGAATCTGGTTTCCAGCATCTGCAGCCCTTGCTTTTGCCTGGGTCAGAAGTAAATAATACCTGTGGGCTGGGTTCTCACTTGCCAGAGGGACAGGTTTGGGAGCAGGCATGTATGAAATTTCCATTCCCTGAAGGCACCAATGGTTTCTACTGCCTCCAGGATTGAATGTGACTTTCAAAGGAAAGGCCAGAGGTAGGGGAGCATTGTTTGACTACCTCAATCCTTTCATAACCCCCTTACAAATCATTAAGAGCCATGTTTGGGACACAGCTGACATCTATGCCAAGGATCTCTGCAAGACCAGTAACACTGAGCTGTCTATGTCACAGAGAATTGCATCTGTTCTATACATAGGAGCATAATGTTGTTGCATCTACCCAGGATGGTGCTACAGATGCTTCTCCATGAAGGTGGTCACTCTCTCATATATTCAAATCTTTGCATCATCATATGGACTCCACTATTTTCTACACACGGCTTTGCAATACCTCAGGGATCTCTGACAATCAATAACTCATCTCCCCCTGATTTTCTAGAGAGTCCTTGTTGGGTACAGCAAGGTTCAGCATCTCTGTCCAACAGAGTGTTGCCGTTGTCCATCATTCTCAGTGGGGAACAACCATAGCTGACTCTGTTCAGCTGGACTTCATTCAAACTGGTACCCATGTGTTTACAGTGATGGATTGTACGTGCTGGAGCAGTGTTTGGCGTTTCTCCTGCAATGAGCAATGATTGTGCTGGGACACTCTGCACCTCTTCCATGGCCAATCCTCCAGAAAAAAAAGTGGAGTTGAGAATTCAGGCTACTCCATCAGTGCCTCTACACAACCTGACCCATAGATGATGGTGGTCAAAGTGCCATGATGCATGTTAGATAGGGGTTTCCTCCATATCCTTCACCTGCAAATGGGAGGGAGTGGGGTCAGCTAGCTTGTGACTGAATTTACGAAGAGCTCCCTGTCTGGCCTTCCATCCTCATCCAAATCACAAGTGCATAATCAAAATGGAAATGGCTGCCACTACATCTGGATTGTTGTCTAACCTTGCTAATGATTGTTGCCCTGCTAATGACTGTGAAACACAAGTAATGTTATATAAGTTATAATGATTTAACTTGCTTGCCAAAGTTGCAATCAAAGATTTCCTAGCAAACTGCGGAAGCTGTTCACTTCACATCTTGGAATATAAAATGTCCACTCCACCACCCGATATTCAGTGTGACCTTCTTAGGTAAAACGGGATGGGAAGAGAAGGGGCTTCCATTATTTCTGGCACACATAAAATCTGCTACTGTATGTGCGCCAAAAGCTTCAGCAACATACATCTGAATGAGGACAATGATATGCAACATCCATACAGAGACATCTCATTCTCCTCCTTGTCAAGGAGTTCCATGTCCCTATGTATGGAGGAGGCTGATCAAATGCTATTTATGTGTATGTACGGTGTCTGCTGAATGCTGAGGAGCTGCTTTGTTTCTGATATTGCCCACACAGGCTCATTTGAACTATTTCAGTGGATCCAGGGACTGTGAGGTGCTGCATTTTGGAAAGGCAAATCAGGGCAGAACATATACACTCCTGGGGAGTGTTGTTGAACAAAGAGACCTTGGAGTGCAGATTCACAGTTCCTTGAAAGTGGAGTTGCAGATAGACAGGATAGTGAAGAAGGTGTTTCCTTTCTCGGTCAGAGCATTGCGTATAGGAGTTGGGAGGTCATGTTGCAGCTTTATGGGATATTGGTTAGGTCACTTTTGGAATATTGGTGCAATTCTGGTCTCCTTCCTAGAGGAAAGATGTTGTGAAACTTGAAAGAGTTCATAAAGCCAGGGTGTTGGAGGATTTGAGCGAAAGGGAGAGGCTGGATAGGCTGGGGCTATTGTCCCTGGAGTGTCAAAGCTGAGGTGGTGACCTTATAGACGTTTATAAAATCATGAGGGGCATGGATAGGGTAAATAGACAGGTTCTTTTCCCTGGAGTAAGAGTGGAGTCTGAAATTAGACGGTGTAGGTTTAGGGTGAGAGGGGAAGGATATAAAAGTGACCTAAGGGGCAACTTTTTCACATAGAGGATGATGCATATATGGAATGAGCCATCAGAAGAAGTGGTGGAAGCTGGTACAATTACAATATTTAAAAGCCATCTGAATGGGTATGTGAATAGTAAGGGTTTAGAGGGAGATGGGCCAAGTGCTAGCAAATGGGACTAGATTAATTTAGGGTATCTGGTCGGCATGGATGAGTTGGACCGAACGGTCTACTTCCATGCTGTACAACTCTATGACTTAAGCTGTATTGTCTCTGTGGCTTCTGCACTCAGGGATGCTACATGAATGGATGAAAAATACCTGCTTCTGAAAGTTCAAGATCAGCACGAACCTCCAGCAGGTATGGAGTCTTCTCTTACTATGAAACTTCCAGCCATAGATGCCCTCATGATCCAGTGGAGTTTCAGGAGAACCTTAGGGTCAGTCATTTCCCATTTGATACTGTGCAGATGTGAGAGGACCACTACACGCTGTCCAGAGTTGGAGGTGAGTACGCTATATCATGATATGTGTCTGCAATGTAATACCTCCTTTCACTGGGGCCACTGATGACTATAGGAAGGCCCTCTACATGAGGATTCCATACAGATCATGTCTAGGTTTTTAGCAGTATAGTCCTGTCAGAGGGAGCACAGGTTGATCCTTGGAATCTCTACTCTGGATAACTGGAGGATGCACCAAGATTATGGGAAGGATAATGGGAAAGCTGTGAGATTCACAGCATTGTGCTCAGTGAGAACATAAGGATGTTCTTTAAATGGAATAGCTTCTTCATGACTCAAATAAAATCAAAATCCAATAACCTTGTGAAAAAAAACCACTTGTGTATGCACTTAGTGCGCCATTACCTACAGAGCTGGGAGAAAAGGTTGGATGATGTGAATAGTCTGGATAACATGTGGTCAGTCACCTGAGGAGAAAGTGAGGTCTGCAGATGCTGGAGATCAAAGTTGAAACTTTATTGCTGGAACAGCACAGCAGGTCAGGCAGCATCCAGGGAACAGGAGATTCGACGTTTCGGGCACATTCCTGAAGAAGGGCCTGTGCCCGAAACGTCGAATCTCCTGTTCCCTGGATGCTGCCTGACCTGCTGTGCTGTTCCAGCAATAAAGTTTCAACTCAGTCACCTGAGGACACCCTTGGTTCCTTTGTCTCTTCCCAGAGTTGCATCCATTGTTCTTCTGTACAGAGGGAAAGCAGAGTATCAGTGTATGAAATAAATTACATTTGTGGGCTGTCTATGAGGGGATATGTGCAAGATATCAAGGTGTATATTAAGGTGAGTCTTGACTGTTGCTGGCAGATCAGGAGGTGCCTGGAGTCAGAAAATAACAGGGGTACAGTTCACGAGAATACTGAGTAAGTCAATGGATGAGTTGGCACTTGAAAGTGTGATGTGGGTTGAAAAATGTGGTGCTGAAAAAACACAGCAGGCCAGGCAGCATCCGATGAGCAGGAGAATCGATGTTTCGGATATATATATATATATATATATATATACAGCACACAATATCTTCAGATTTGAAGGAGCACACACCAGACGCTCACTTAAAGGCACTGGGTGTTACAGCACAGGAAGAGGCAATCTGGCTCATCATCCACATTGGATGATCCCATTTCCCAGGATTTGACATGTGCTCTTTTATGTAATGGGTTTCAGGTACAGCATGCTTTCAATGCTCAGTTTTGAGGCACCCGACACAGCAAAACTGTGAGTCCTAAGTAAGCTACAAGTGGCTTGGTGAGGTGCCATGAGAATCAAAAAGAGTTGCCAAACGTCGGATGCCAGTGTCAGTAGACTAGGGATGCATGCACTTGGTGCCGGTAAGGCATGTTGCTTGGTGCTGATAGAATCTGCTGCTTGGTGCTGAGCAACATGGAAGGTCCTTGTAGTGAGAAGTGAGCTGAAGTCATGAGCCTATGACTTCCATATTGGCAATTCTCAATGCCCAGCTTGTTTGGCGTGTTCGGTAAGATAGGAATATTAATCAGGTGAGTTACACTGTTCATAAGACATTTACTAAACAATATTCCCCTTTAATTGACATTCACTGCTGCCTCACGAGAATCTTGCCTCTCCACCTAATAGACACATAAAAGATGCAGCGAATTGTTCCTGATATCAAGATAGGTTTCGTCGGCTTTCTCTCGTAATTCTACCTTAAATCTTGCCAGAGCTCCGGTCAGTCCAGCTTCCCTGAGACTTTTCAAAAACTCTTATAAATGCTTCTTAAGTATTGTGATGGTTCCATCTTGACCACCCTTTTGGGCAGTGAGTTCCAGGTAACCATGACTGTCTAAGTGAAAACACTTTGCCTTAAATTGCCTCTAAATCTCCTGCCTTAAATCTTAAATCATTACAACAAGGAAATTGAGCTGAATCTGCAGAGAGGGTACGGTGTGTATAGCAGTGAAGGGACAGGACAGTGCCCAGAAATCCCTACCCACTAAGGGTTTTCATGGGGTGCTCGTCTTTCCTCTACCTCAATTAGGAACAATAACTGAGATGCTAAGATTTATGAAAAATGAAGTTTCAGAATTTTACCACATCCTTTAAAAGGACCTGCAATTTTGCAACAAGTTAAAGTTGCCATAATCTCACCAGACCTTAAAACTGCTCTCTCATTTAATGCAAGGGTTATTACACCTCAGACAAGGGACATGGTCAAAGAAGGAAAATCCATCACGGTAACTTCAGCTGATGGAGGAGTTTCAACTGGCATCAATCTGCACTGCAAGCTCGCCATCCAGCCAATTGAGCTAACCAGCTGGGCCATTGTAGCAGCCAGAGGACGGTGTTGGTCATCTCATCCCAAAAAACTTTCAGGACCAGGCGCTCCCCCTCCAAGAAGGTGAAGTCGAACCAGCCAATTTCTCAGTAGATCTGCATGAAAACCAGCAATAAGATTAGGTACAACTCCAAGAGGAGACATTGGAGAAGAACCAAGCTGGACCTGTAAAGGAACTGAACATTGGCACATGACCACCAACGGCTGTCTTCTCTGATCTCTTTCTCTCTCTCCTACAGAGAAAAGTAGTGGCAGTGTGGATTTGAGTAAAGGTTGAGCACACACAAATGCAGTTTTTTTTACCCCATTTGATGTTTTCTATTGCGGAAAATAAATATTGAGATTGATAGAACAGCACTGTCAGCACTTGCTGCACAAGCAAAAAAAAAATTGCAAACATTGACGTGTTCACCACACCTCGGAGGAGACACATGTTATGTGTACAGAGAGAGAGTGATAATTGCTCTCATTATTTAAAGAAAAGCAGGATGAATAGGTACATGACTTTGGCAGGCTCGTAAGATGGCAAATTATTTAAAAGGCATTGACTGCGCACACATACACGTCTGCAGGCTTTACAGGTCAATGGGAAGAGGTAAAGGAAGCACAAATGGTGTCAATCCAATCATATGTAGTTGGTGCCTACACCATCATGTTGGCACATGCTGTCTTGGCAGCGACCATGATGGCTGCAATCTGATACTTCTCCAATGATCCCAATTGTAATTGTAATTGAATCTTGTGGCTGGTTTTCATGCAGATTCACTGTGGAATCATTGGTTCTACATCCACTTGCCACTGGGGCATTACGTTGGAAAATGAATCAATGCCTCCACCAGAAATATAGACCATTCAACCCATTCAGCCTACTTAAACACTGCACAGAATTGTAAATTTTACTGTATATATTTTAATCTCCTCGGAGTATCAGCAATTTGAAATTCTCTGTTCATTAACTAAGAAATTCCACAGTATTAATATATCTACAAATGTCTATTATTTAACCTGCTGTTCGCCACTTAGTATGAGAGCCATTCTGTGTTATCGTGCTCGATTATCTGCCCTACACCTTCTAACCCTGTTATAATACTAATATTTTTGGACAAATATTTTGAGTGCTAGCACTTCAAGAAGTGATTGTTGTCATCTGATTCAGTATGTGGATGTACCTACAAGAGAAGGTGCAAAACTTGACCTACTCTTGGGAAATAAGGCCGGGCAGGTGACTGAGGTGTCAGTGTGGGAGCACTTTGTGGCCAGTGACCATAATTCTATTCATTTTAAAATAATGATGGAAAAGGATAGACCAGATCTAAAAGTTGAAGTTCTAAATTGGAGAAAGGCCAATTTTGACGGTATTAGGCAAGAACTTTCAAAAGCTGATTGGAGGCAGATATTCGCAGGTAAAGGGACGGGTGGAACATGGGAAGCCTTCAGAAATGAGATAACAAGAATCCAGAGGAAGTATATTCCTGTCAGGGTGAAAGGGAAGGCTGGTAGGTATAGGAAATGCTGGATGTCTAAATAAATTGAGGGTTTGGTTAAGAAAAAGAAGGAAGCATATGTCAAGTATAGACAGGATAGATCGAGTGAATCCTTAGAAGAGTATAAAGAAAGTAGGAGTATACTTAAGAGGGAAATCAGGAGGGCAAAAAGGGGACATGAGATAGCTTTGGCAAATAGAATTAAGGAGAATCCAAAGGGTTTTTACAAATATATTGAGGACAAAAGGGTAACTAGGGAGAGAATAGGGCCCCTCAAAGATCAGCAAGGCGGCCTTTGTGTGGAGCCGCAGAAAATGGGGGAGATACTAACTGAATATTTTGCATCAGTATTTACTGTGGAAAAGGATATGGAAGATATAGACTGTAAGGAAATAGATGGTGACATCTTGCAAAATGTCCAGATTACAGAGGAGGAAGTGCTGGATGTCTTGAAACGGTTAAAAGTGGATAAATCCCCAGGACCTGATCAGGTGTACCTGAGAACTCTGTGGGAAGCTAGAGAAGTGATTGCTGGGCCTCATGCTGAGATATTTGCATCATCGATAGTCACAGGTGAGGTGCCAGAAGACTGGAGGTTGGCAAACATGGTGCCACTGTTTAAGAAGGGCGTTAAAGGTAAGCCAGGGAACTATAGATCGGTGAGCCTGACTTCGGTGGTGGGCAAGTTGGTGGAGGGAATCCTGAGTGACAGGATGTACATGCATTTGGAAAGGCAAGGACTGATTCGGGATAGTCAACATGGCTTTGTGTATGGGAAATCATGTCTCACAAACTTGATTGAAGAAGTAACAAAGAAGATATATGAGGGATGTGATCTATATGGACTTCAGTAAGGCGTTCGACAAGGTTCCCCATGGGAGACTGATTAGCAAGGTTAGATCTCATGGAATAAAGGGAGAACTAGCCTTTTGGATACAGAACTGGCTCAAAGGTAGAAGACAGAGGGTGGTGGTGGAGGGTTGTTTTTCAGACTGGAGGCCTGTGACCAGTGGAGTGCTAAAAGGATCGGTGCTGGGCCCTCTACTTTTTGTCATTTACATAAATGATTTGGATGTGAGCATAAGAGGTACAGTTAGTAAGTTTGCAGATGACACCAAAATTGGAGGTGTAGTGGACAGCGAAAAGGGTTACTTCAGATTACAACAGGATCTGGACCAGATGGGCCAATGGGCTGAGAAGTGTCAAATGGAGTTTAATTCAGATAAATGCGAGGTGCTGCATTTTGGGAAAGCAAATCTTAACAGGACTTACACACTTAATGGTAAGGTCCTAGGGAGTGTTGCTGGACAAAGAGACCTTGGAGTGCAGGTTCATAGCTCCTTGAAAGTGGAATTGCAGGTAAATAGGATAGTGAAGAAGGCGTTTGGTATGCTTTCCTTTATTGGTCAGAGTATTGAGTACATGAGTTGGGAGGTCATGTTGCGGCTATACAGGACATTGGTTAGGCCACTGTTGGAATATTGCGTGCAATTCTGGTCTCCTTCCTTTCGGAAAGATGTTGTGAAACTTGAAAGGGTTGAGAAAAGATTTACAAGGATGTTGCCAGGGTTGGAGGATTTGAGCTATAGGGAGAGGCTGAACAGGCTGAGGCTGTTTTCCCTGGAGCGTCGGAGGTTGAGGGGTGACCTTATAGAGTTTTACAAAATTATGAGGGGCATGGACAGGATAAATAGGCAAAATTTTTCCCTAGGGTCGGGGAGTCCAGAACTAGAATGCATAGGTTTAGGGTGAGAGGGGAAAGATATAAAAGAGACCTAAGGGGCAACTTTTTCACGCAGAGGGTGGTACATGTATGGAATGAGCTGCCAGAGGATGTGATGGAGGCTTGTACAATTGCAACATTTAAGAGGCATTTGGATGGGTATTTGAAAAGGAAGGGTTTGGAGGGATATGGGCCGGGTGCTGGCAGATGGGACTAGATTGGGTTGGGATATCTGGTCGGCATGGACTGGTTGGACCGAAGGGTCTGTTTCCGTGCTGTACATCTCTATGACTCTATCTGCACAGGTAACTTGTTGATTTTATTTTCTGACAAATTTCAAGGCATTCCCCACTGCCAAGAAATTGTTTCAATACATTTTCTGGTTTATATTTCATACTGGTGACAGAAATGTAGATCAGAGGTGGGCCATTCATTTAGTTTTAGATTAGATTAGATTACTTACAGTGTAGAAACAGGCCCTTCGGCCCGACAAGTCCACACCGACCCGCCGAAGCGCAACCCACACAGACCCATTCCCTTACATTTACGCCTTCACCTAACACTATGGGCAATTTAGCATGGCCGATTCACCTAGTGTTGTGCTGCTGTCTGGCAATTCGCCTTAATCTTGATTTTATGGTAATCATATTCCCTGTACTCATTCTTGCATAGAACTGCACAAGTTAAAACAAATTCTTAAATGTTGGTTGTAAAAAATTTGGAAATATGTGCAAAGGGATTGGAAATTTATGGAAACAAAAAGCATTGCAGAATGGAATTTCCTGCATGATCTGCTGCATATTAACAGATCAAATTGATTCTTACCATATCTTTCTTTTTATTATTACATTACTATGGTAATAATTTCTCACTTAAGAAAACTGCCATCAGGAAGTAAGATAACTGTCATTTGTGAAAATGTACAAAAACACTGAGCTACTTTCATGGAAGATGCCATCGTTTCAGATGTCATGGGGAAATCGTGGAGACATATTGTTGGCTGATAGGAACAATAATTAATTCCATTAATGTTGGAATCTATTCAAATAAAACAATGTTTAATTTACTTATAACAATAGGGTCTATTTATTAAAACTTCGATTTCCTAGCCAGGATACTAAGGAATGCATGATAAACATCTGTCTGCATCTATTTTGCAATCGTCCTGCTTTGTATAATTTATGAAATATAGTGAGGCATAGGGAGGAAACATATCCATCAGCCATGAGGGACCAATTAGGCCCAATAACGAGGCAACTGAGGATATGTTTGTGGAGCCACCAGTAACTCCCTGATGGTGGTCAGACTTTGAAGTAAGGTTGGAGCTCTGCTGCTATGTGGAGATGGCATTGAAACAGCAGGCGTAGGTGCCATCAGTGCCTGCCTTCAATTCCCTGCTCCCAAAGTGCTTCGATTATCAGGTGACAATAGTGATAACAGGACACCCTGTGGAGATATGTCCCCTCCACAGGATGGCCTGCCATTGTAATCATGCAGAAATTTTAAAATATCATTAAGTTCCAGAGGACATCTCCATCTTAAGGCAGTGGTGGGCCCTCCAATTGGGACTGCGGGCTATTAGGGAAACCATTCCTGGAGTTGGATTCCTCATCAACTTCCTGCCACCAGGGAGGTTTTGTCACTGGCCAGGCAGCCACCAATATACTGGGATTGGCTAAGTTATTGTAAATGATAGAACAATGTCAAAGATGGAAGATTCATTCAAGCTTTCTAGCTAGCCAATCATAATTGGCTGGACTATCACAAAATTCAGTTCCACAACATGACTGCGCAGTCCTTAGGGAATGCAGGAACTCATAAAATGGCAGCTGCACACTTTATTAATAATGGAAATATCCTCAGAAGCTGGGCAGTGCATCAGAGAAGTATCCTGATGGTCCTGAGGGGTTGTCAGATTCCCGATGTCAATGTCCGTGCACAGGGAGTGCTTGTGGCTGGTGCCCATGGATCATACTGTAAACTGTAATTTGGCCATAGGCAACATGGAGGTGATTTGGAGCAAGTGCTGAGCTGAACCCCTCCATGGACCTGCACTGGTTTCCATTTTGAGATTTCCCAATGTAAAGCTCGCTTGACACATCTGGTAAGATAGGAATCTGAATATTAATTAGGGCTGAATTGTTTTGTTTATAAAGCTTTTAACAAGTGCTCATCACCATGAATTCCAACTTGCTGCTGTCTAGTGAGAATCTTATATACTGCCTGTGAAAACAGATGACTTACGTTGGCCCCAAAGTTGACATGGCCTTGCTGCCTTTGTCACCCAATTCTGACGCACTATTCGCCACAGCTCACATCACCCAAACCCTTATAAGATTCCAAAATTAGTCTATAAACCCTGTGCTATGTGTATGGCCCCTGCAAACTGCACCTTTTCCTGTTCTCCTCTTTCCTGTGGAGCTACTGCTGCTGATGCTAATGCAACTGTTGGTCATCGTGGTGCTCAATGGAGATCCAATCTAAAGCAATAGCTGATGAACTGCTTGAGTCTGTTGCACATCAGACTCCCAAGATCAGATCAGATCTTCAAGCATCTGAAGTATAAATCACCTGTCCAAAGTTTTGAAGCAAGCTGCAAAGTTTCACCTCCAAGGACAAATAACAATCAGATATCCTTTGTGAAAAGCTGGCAAGAAAACTGCTGTGAGGACCAAATGTTTCTTGATATTTTCCCCAAGAATCAGAGTAGGATTGAGTTTATTTTTCAACAATTAGTCTCTTGTAATTATGTGTAATGTGTAACCAAGTTCAGACATATTATATGTATAAACTATGTAGATTCCATTTTATTTAATTGTTGTCAATGTAAGTCTCTGGTGTCACAACATGTCTTTGTCTGTGGCTGCAATCCTGACTGAGATTTACTACATAGTCCCAGGCTAACGTAGATCAAGGATGGAGCAAGCCCAATGTTATGGTTCATTGTGAAGCCACCTTTCAGGACACAGAATATCTGAGACTGGCTGAACTTTTTAATATTTAAATGGCTTAAAGACAATTAATCATTTTCTTTTCAAGTATTAGCAGGTTTATATGTTACTTTGGAATGAAGTTCTATAACAGTGTTTAAACTTTTTGTGACTTGTTGTTTATGTGTGTCTTGGAATGGTATCTTGTTACCTTATTTGCCTTCATAATACTACCTATAGATCTAGTACAGTGATAAGGTTTGATTTCTGATAATTTGGTGTAATATGTACAAAAACCCAAAAGGCACATGTGAGAAGCCAGGACTGAGAGCAGGCCAGAAAATGTGTTCAAGTAAATCACAGGAATATAGCAGGAAAAGGTCAAATAACTGCTCACAAAGATGTTAATGAGATCGAGCAGCATGTCTTATTCTTGATTCCCTTCAGGAAGCTTTCCTGGAAAGGATATATCAGGGCACTTAAGAATTATGAAGAACAGAGTCAGTGGTATGGTGGCCAGCAGTCTCCAACAATATTGATCTCATATCTTATTGTATCTCCAACTGAACAGGATTGGCAGAAATATTTTCCACTCTTATCATCACTGACAGAGGTTCAGATGACAAAAATCAACAATGTTTACAATGAAATGCTTTGATAAGAAAGAGGGTGGTATCGCCCAGCTCATCTATCAGTAGCAATGAGTGACACCATGTTAATTAAGTAGTAAACCCCAAGCAACTTGACAGAGTAAATGATTTTATTGGGTTCATCATAATAATCACCATGGGGAGAATGCAAGCATCCAAAGCAATTAACCAACAAAATGCATATATTTAAACAGACCCACATTGAACATAGGCGGCAAACTGTTCAATTACCACAACTGAGTAGGACAACCAATGTCTATCAATTCAGGCCATGGTCAAGAGGTAATTGATTGGTTCAGGGATCCAATAGATAAAATATCACTATCAACACAGCAGATGTTGACCAAGAAGGACATTCATGAACTTAAAGGTGCAGTAATTGATGCAATTGTTTGCTTAGTAAGAACAATGTGCTCTGTGAATGACATCTAAGAGGTAAAAGGACTCCAGTTTAAAGGACATACAGACACATGCAATCATGAATATAGTTAAAATCAAGCAAGAAAACATGACTACCAACATTCCAAGTCAAAAGAAAATGTTTTCTGGAAAAAACCACCAGACCACATGAATATGTGAATTCAAAAATACAGGCGAAGTTAGGTTATTGGTAAATATACTTCAATATGTGATTATAAAAAGGATAATATAGGAAAAAAAAACCTTGGAGAGAGATGCTGCATAGGTTCTTGGTTCTGGAAAGGTTAATGGTGTGAAGTGCAGAAAGCCCTAGCTTATCTGTTGTTCTCATAAGGAGTTGGGTGGAGAGAATATTTCTTCAACTGAAGAGAATATCTGGATCTCCTCTTGATCATTCTACCAACATCTATCACAGCAATGGGCTGAATCTTATGATGTTTTGGTTCATTGACAAATTTGTTAAGTTTCACAGAAGCCAAGCAAGATTTCCTGCTCTATCACTCCAAACCCCCCTTATTAACAAACCACTGTGCTCCTATGGCACTCTGCTCATCTGAAGTTAGTCTGATTCTACTATCTCACTGTAGCCAGAAGAATCCTGGGATAGACTAACTTCACTGGCAGGTAAAAACAATGACTGCAGATGCTGGAAACCAGATTCTGGATTAGTGGTGCTGGAAGAGCACAGCAGTTCAGGCAGCATCCGAGGAGCAGTAAAATCGACGTTTCAGGCAAAAGCCCTTCATCAGGAATAAAGGCAGAGAGCCTGAAGCGTGGAGAGATAAGCTAGAGGAGGGTGGGGGTAGGGAGAAAGTAGCATAGAGTACAATAGGTGAGTGGGGGTGGGGATGAAGGTGCTAGGCCAGGGAGGAGGATGGAGTGGATAGGTGGAAAAGAAGATAGGCAGGTAGGACAAGTCATGGGGACAGTGCTGAGCTGGAAGTTTGGAACTAGGGTGAGGTGGGGGAAGGGGAAATGAGGAAACTGTTGAAGTCCACATTTATGCCCTGGGGTTGAAATGTTCCAAGGCGGAAGATGAGGCGTTCTTCCTCCAGGCGTCTGGTGGTGAGGGAGCGGCGGTGAAGGAGGCCCAGGACCTCCATGTCCTCGGCAGAGTGGGAGGGGGAGTTGAAATGTAGGGCCACAGGGCATTTTGGTTGATTGGTGCTGGTGTCTCAGAGATGTTCCCTAAAGCGCTCTGCTAGGAGGCGCCCAGTCTCCCCAATGTAGAGGAGACCGCATCGGGAGCAACAGATACAATAAATGATATTGTGGATGTGCAGGTAAAACTTTGATGGATGTGGAAGGCTCCATTAGGGCCTTGGATAGAGATGAGGGAGGAGGTGTGGGCGCAGGTTTTACAATTCCTGCGGTGGCAGGGGAAGGTTCCAGGTTGGGAGGGTGGGTTGTTGGGGGGCGTGGACCTGACCGGGTAGTCACGGAGGGAACGGTCATTGCGGAAGGCGGAAAGGGAGGGAAATATATCCCTGGTGGTGGGGTCTTTTTGGAGGTGGTGGAAATGTCAGCGGATGATTTGGTTTATGCAAAGGTTGGTAGGGTGGAAGGTGAGCACGAGGGGCGTTCTGTCCTTGTTACGGTTGGAGAGGTGGGGTCAGAGGGCGGAGGTGCGGGATGTGGACGAGATGCGTTGGAGGGCATCTTTAACCACGTGGGAAGGAAAATTGCGGTCTCTAAAGAAGGAGACCATCTGCTGTGTTCTGTGGTGGAATTGGTCCTCCTGGGAGCAGATCCGGTGGAGGCGGAGGAATTGAGAATACGGGATGGCATTTTTGCAAGAGGTAGGGTGGGAAGAGGTATAATCCAGGTAGCTGTGAGTGTCGGTGGGTTTGTAAAAACTTCACTGGCATCCATATCATCTTTAAAATACTGTTCCATACTTGGGTGAACACTGGCATTCTGATGCTGCCCTGTACAGTGCCTGACATTTTCCCTGGATATGGCAGACTGGGAGAAATGGCACCCATTTTGCAAATGGGGACCTGAATGTCCAGGTCAATGGGTTGGCACAGAGAAGAAATGGACGTGCTCTTCACAAAGACTGGCAGAAGGGCCACACCATCAACCTATGCCAGCTTGGTCCAAGGTTGCCATCTAGGTCCATGCAGAGGAACTGTCCAGAGAAATGCCCATCAGTGTTATAAGAAGAGAAATGACCTTCTCTGCTCTGCCACAGTAAAAGCTACCAATTTCTCTCCGCTATCTCACACCTATTTTAGCCCTGCTACTGTGCTAACCTGCTGCCAAAACTAATGCTCTACCCTCTCACATGCAGCATCTTCTTTCACTCAGTCTCCTGCATATAAACATATACATGTGCGTATGCAAAACATACACACACACGCATGCACACATACACACAATATACATACACATATATACAGAAAACACACACATATGCATACATGCACACAATACACGCATACACACACCCTGTGCTGTCTGCTCATTCACTTGGCACACCCTGCCATATTCACTCCATTTGCACCAGCACTCACAACTATGCCACCAAACTTCTTCTCATTAAAGCCCTCCTCATTTTGGGAAAAGATTGCCCACAACAAAGCAGTGAGGGTCTGGAGAGGTGGTGGGAGGCTCAGTAATAATATCCTCACTGCCCCCATCCCGGGAGGAGAGAATCCTGTCCCTCGCAAGAAAACACCAAGACTGCTCTTGTGGAAATGCTAGTGAGTTGTTAAATTATTTACCACCATTCATAACTGGATATAACAGGACTACAGAGCTTAGATCTGATCTGTTGATTGTGGAGTTGCTTATTATTTGCTGCTTATGCTGTTTGACATGCAAATAGTTTTGGTTTGTAGCTTCGCCATTAGGTATGCCTGGTATTGATTCTGTCAGGCCGTCGCGTACTCTTCATTCATAACAATAATATATTATATAATATAGGTCTCACAATAGTTGTCAGAGGATTTATTTTAGACATGTCATTATAAAATCACCTATACATGTTTCTTGGCATCAGTGTGGACAGAGTTAATGGAGCAATCTGAAAATACAAGTATTTCAAGTCCTTTGCCAATCTTATTTTGTGAAGCAAATAGGTATAAATGCATTAGTGTAATGAGTTTATTTTAATTGAATACAATTAAATTTCCTTGCCTAACACTTTAAGAAAAGATATATTGGCACTTCTTTTACATTTCCTATGATGTGGTGGTCTGTAGTTTAAAATTAAATAGTTCAGCCTTCAGGATATTACCTTAAAAATGGAAGTTTCACACGACACTCATCTTAAACTTCTTTCTCATATCTTGACTTTTCTTTCCTGATCCTCATTTATCATCAAGGTGGAAAACATCGTCATCCTCTTCCCCCAGGAGAAGGCATTGCATCCTAAAGGCCACTTAATTATCATCTTTGAACACGAGATCAAGCACTACCAGCACCTTAAATCTAAGACTGCCTCAAGCCATGCTCTACCTAGGTAAGGTCATGTCATAGTAAACTACGTTTCCTCAGGCTGATTTCAGACTAATGGGAAATTTCCAATATCCAAACATATATGTCATATTAGCTATTTGAATTAACAGATAAAAATAGAACAAAAAGTGGAGTCGCAAGTAGATAGGATAGTGAAGAAGGCGTTTGGTATCCTTTCCTTTATTGGTCAGAGTATTGAGTACAGGAGTTGGGAGGTCATGTTGCGGCTGTATAGGACATTTGTTAGGCCACTGTTGGAATATTGCGTGCAATTCTGGTCTCCTTCCTATCGGAAAGATGTGAAACTTGAAAGGGTTGAGAAAAGATTTCCAAGGATGTTGCCAGGGTTGGAGGATTTGAGCTATAGGGAGAGGCTGAACAGGCTGAGGCTGTTATCCCTGGAGCGTCGGAGGCTGAGGGGTGACCTTATAGAGGTTTACAAAATTATGAGGGGCATGGACAGGATAAATGGGCAAAGTCTTTTCCCTGGGGTCAGGGAGTCCAGGACTAGAGGGCATAGGTTTAGGGTGAGAGGGGAAAGATATAAAAGAGACCTAAGGGGGAACTTTTTCACGCAGAGGGTGGTACATGTATGGAATGAGCTGCCAGAGGATGTGATGGAGGCTGGTACAATTGCAACATTTAAGAGGCATTTGGATGGGTACTTGAATAGGAAGGGTTTGGAGGGATATGGGCCAGGTGCTGGCAGGTGGGACTAGATTGGGTTGGGATATCTGATCGGCATAGACAGGTTAGACCGAAGGGTCTGTTTCCATGCTGTACATCTCTATAACTCTCTGACTCTAAAACTCATATCTAGTTGTAAAATCAAAAGAACTGCAGATGCTGTAAACCAGAAACAAAAACAGAAGTTACTGGAAAAGGTCAGCAGGTCTGGCAGCATCTGTGAAGAGAAATCGAAGTTTTGGGTCCAGTGACCTTTCCTCAGAACTAATGGTAGCTAGGAAAATGTTGGTTTATATGCAGAAGGTAAGATGGAGGGAGGGGATAAGGAGTAAATGAAGGATGGGATAAAGCTCAAAGAGAGAGAAGAACAATTGGATAGACAAAGAAATGGATAACGATTTGGCTGGGAGAAGGACAGGTGTGGGTGTAATGGCAAAACTTTGTGGGTAACCATTAGGGAGAGCTTTAAATGGAACGCTAGGTTACAGAAAACATTGAGATTCATGAAATGTCAAAAGAGCCAACAAGTAAATGAACAGCCCTTCACCCTCCCAGGCAGATTGCTTTTCACTCCTTTGTCCAACTGTTCTTCTCTTTCTGTGGGCTCTATCCCTATCTATCATTTAATCCTTACCCCCTCAGCCCACCCTACCTTCTGCACATAAACCAACATTTTCCTGGGTACCATCAGTTCTGAGGAAGGGTCACTGGACCTATGATGTTAACTTTGATTTCTCTTCACAGATGCTGCCAGACCTCCTGAGCTTTTCCAACAACTTCAGTTTTTGTTTCAAACTTTGTTGTGCTTGACCATATGATGAGATACATTATACATTCTATTATATTATAAATGGTACGAAAATATAGGTTTGATGCCTTTTATCAACAAACCATCTTCCCTAATTCTCTGCCTCAGTCTCCACATTGAATAAGTCCTCATGCTTGGTAATTTAAATTTCAATCTTAATTTACTTATGGTCTGTTTTTGACATTTCATGACCCTCCATTTTCCCCTAATCTATTGTTCCATTTAAAGCTCTCCTTAATGGTCACCCATGATGTCTTGCTATTACATCGACGCCTCTTCTTCTCCCTTCATCGAGATTAGGTCTAACCACTAATCTTCTACAAACTATTACGGAGGTGGATACATTATTTTTTTATTATTTTTAACATATTTTGGAAAATTATACATGCTCAGAAATATAAAAGTGGCCCACTATATCTCGCATTAGATTAACTCGCTCTCTGCATTGGCTCAGTAGTTATTGCATTTGTCTAAGTCATAATGTCTTGAGTTTACTTCCCACTCTGGAGAGTTGAACACATAATATAGGCTAGCTGAGGGACTACACTTTCAAAGGGGCTATGTTTGAAATGGACATCAACCTGAAGGGCTATTTGCGTCCTCATGTGGATATTAAAGATTCTGTAGCTCAAATTGAGGTTGAGAAAGGAACCCTCCTGGTGTCCAATCAATATTTATGAATCAATATAACATCCATTTTGCCATGCATCTGATTTGTTGGTGAGATCCTGTTATGTACACAATGGCTGCTGAATTTCCTCATACAGGTGGTTCCCCTGTACTGCAGTAGTTGCATTCTAGCGAAATCTAGCTTAATAGAAATTCGCTTAATACAGATAATGGGGCCGATGGGAAAGTGGGGTTAGGGGCTGACCAGCATCAAATATCACTCAGGACTGCTCAAAAATCACCCAAAAGTCTAACGCAAAATATAGCACAGCCTGAATGAAGATGTAAATTATATTTATTAACAAAACAAAAATAAAATTAAACAGTACCTTTAAAAAAATATTGTTATTGCAGGGACGGAGGGTCATCATGGTGTGTAAAGTAAACTCGCTCATTCCTGTTAAGTGAACTATATCACATATTCCCTCCTTTATAATATTTAGCTTCTCTTACAGTATTATAGCTTTTCTTTTGTATTCACCACCAGCAATTTTATCACCAGGATGCTTTTTGTTAACATTCTTGTCACTATGCCACTTCATTTTCTTTTCAGAAAAGGGATAATCTAGGAGTAGAGTATCTTTCACAGGAATCTGCTCAATACATCTCTCTCTGAATGCTGCTGTCTATACAGTAGCTATCACAGAAAGCTGCCCTGTTGGGAGCTGACATGGGCGTATGCGCAAAATGGCATAAAGACCAGCGCGGACATTGCGCATGTGCAGAACAAAACATGCAAAATTATCACTCCTCGTATTGCGCTATCATGTACAGGTAAGCATTCTCAAAAATACTGTTCCTTAGTTCCTCACTGATGTTATAAGCAAATCAAGCTGCCAGAACGTGCCTTATCCGAGAACTACCTGTATTACAATGGTGACGTACTCCATTAGCTGTTTTAGGTCCTAAGTTCATGAAAGACAGTGTATAATGGACCATATGATGCTACCATAAGTGGTAGTTTCCCTACCATTGTGCCAGTCTAAATTCAATTTCCATCTTCCCTAGAGATGTGTTACAGCGTGTCCAAACAGATTAAAATAACTACAATGGGTTTTGTGGCACCGTGGTAGAGTCCCTATGTCTGAGTTCAAATCCCACAAGTCCCGGAAATGTGTCATAACATGTCCAATTGGGCTGATTAAAATATTTTATAATCACTAGTCCTTTGCTTTGAGTATTGTGCAGCAGTATCATTTCCACAGTGTAATAAATACTTGTGGCTTAATTATATTAATTAAGTTGAAAGGCTCTCAACAAGACATTGATTATTGCTTAAGAGCCTATCCCAATGTGATTGAAAGGAAAAGGAAACCTGCAATCAGATATTAATAATACTTCTAATCAATGTTACCAATCACCCTCTCGACCAGGAAGAGAACCTTAATTTAAGTGTAATAAGTAACAACTGAAAAGGCATCCCATTCGTTTTATTTAATAATAAGGTCAACCGCTTTGCTCATTGTCAGTGCCTTTGAAAATAAATTATATTTTGAGTGTTTGAACTTGTAGGATGATCTTTGCATATTGAATCTTTGAAGGTTATTTCAATCAAAGAAAAAAGCTTTAAAAAATCTTTTCTTGAAGAACCTGTGCCTGAAGGAATGTGAAAGAACTCTTGTATTTTGTCACTTTTTAAATAAATAATCGACTCAATAAACCTTTGTATAAAGTTTAACTTCACTGAGAGTTGTTTCTTTAAGCAATTCAAGTGAAAATTTTCACCTGCCAAAACATGCATACATTCTTGATGGGAAAGTAAACAATTGAGGAAAGCAGTTGTAGTGTCATTACTCATAAATCATAGAGTTTGCTGCGAAACTGGTTTGTGGACAGGTTATGTAAGAGGGTTATGTACTTTACTTGCTCTGAAGCAAATATTTCTTCTTTTCAGGTTCACTGATGGATATTTCCCCTTCCAAGCGAACATTAATCGAGCCTTGCCATTGTTTTAGTCTTTTTGCAGACAACAGTGACTTTTTATTCCTCTTGCTTTATGGGAAAGTCAGGTTAATGCATTTGATTGACAAAGAGATTAAGTTTTCCAGTTTACAGCCAGCAATGCAACAGAAATACATACTGACCTGTGGAAAAAAACACACATTTTCAGATCAAATTAGAGAGCTGATGTGGTGATATTTTGACATATTTATAAACTAGATTGCTTGCTCCTTGCATGCTGTGGAATGAAGCCTGAGATCTATTCAGCTTCCCTTGGCCACTGCACACAATGCTCTATCCCGCACATGTACTCCTCTTAAGCTGTGTGATAGACTTATTAAACCTGGGAATAAAGTGTAAATGTTGGCCAAGCTATTGGTGCTTGCAAAGTGCTTGGATACTTTTTTAGGTATCGCACAGAAGATGTATTCTTTGGAACTGAGGCTTTACTGCATTAAATTTTAAAAAATGACACTTTTTGTATATGTTTCTCAAGGATGGGTTTCTGATCCAAAACAAGAAGGTATATTTGGGGGACAAGGAGGGGAATATATCTGCTTCCTTGGCCACAATCTTTACTTTCTCTCAGCTGCTGATTTTCCCAAGGCCTGGGGAATTGACTTTTAAACCTGGAAAGGCTACCAATCTCACACAAATACTTAAAAGCACAAATTATCTCTTGCGAGGGGTCTGGCTGTCCATCACTATCCTCTGCTTCTGTTACATCTGGAAGTGGGTGTGACAGAGGCAGAGGTCAGGGCAGCGAGTTAAAATTTTTAACATTGTTCTCCAATGAGATTGTCACTAATGAAAAACTGAAAGAAATGCAGATGCTGTGAGTCAGAAATGAAAAAAACTGGAATTATTGGAAAAGCTCAGCACGTCTGGCAGCATCTGTGAAGAGAAATCAAAGTTAACATTTTGGATCTGGTGACTCTTTCTCAGAACTGCATAGAAGCTGTATCCTTTGAAACTCGGGCTTTGTTGCTTTATTGAAAAAAAAATTGACACTTTCTGAGGAAGGGTCACCGAATCTGAAACATTAACTTTGATTTCTTTTGACAGATGCTGCCAGACCTGCTGAGTTTTTCCAGCAACTTTTGTTTTTGTTCGAGGTCATCACTGAGTTTTGTTGAATTCCCCTTTCAGAGGATTGAAAATTGGCCAGTTGTTAACGTGAGGAAGATGGTCTTAGGTTACAGCAGGGTAGAAATTGATTGGTCAGATGGGCAGATCAATGGAGGATGGAAGTTAACCCTGATAAGTGTGAGGTGATACACTTTGGAGAAGGTAACAAGACAAGGGAGTACTCAATGAATGGCAGGACACCGGTGGTTCAGAGGAATGGAGGGATCTTGAGGCGCTTTTTCATAAATCCCTGAAGAGAGCAGGACAAGCCAGCAATCTGACTGACCAGCCTCAGACAGCAACCAGCAACCAGTAGGTTGGATTTGATAGCTGGGGAGCAGACTGCAGATAATGGCTTCCAATTGCAGGAAACCTCCACCCATTGAGTCAAGCTGTGTGACTATTTAGAGTTGGAGGAGGTGTCAAGAGAGTTGGTGGTGAGAATCTTTGATCTCACCCCCTGCCATTCTTCCAGTGCTGCTGCAAGTTGCCTGTCAGCCAGCTAGAACCAACTCCTATCTCCAAGCAGAGATGGTGCAGTCTGAAGCCAGGCCTGTAGTGTAGCTTGATTACGGTTAAAAGTCACACAACACCAGGTTATAGTCCAACAGGTATACTTGGAACTACTAGCTTTCGGAGCGCTGCTCCTTCATCAGGTAACTAGTGGGGCAGTATCGTAAGACACAGAATTTATTGCACAAGATCATTGTGTCATGCAACTGATGCAATATATTGAACAAATCTAGATTGCTGTTAAGTCTTTCATTTTTTAGAATGGGTTGCAGGTTTCGGTTCATTAATATGTATATCCCAGAACTTCTTTCAAGTCACATTCCGGAGATAACTTAAGGTTTTATATTAAAAAAAGGTGACATCTCAGCTCAGACAATGCATTAAAGGTGAAGGTTAAAGTCGGTATGTATTCCAGCCTTGAGTTTAACTGGCTCTACTTCCAAAATATGAATTTATAAAATGTCAGATGGATTGACTACTTGCATTGACTGCCTGTAGGTTGTGCGCTTTTTGAGCAAAATAGAATGTATCTACAAATATAATTCTGCAAATACAAATTCAGGACATTTGTTTGGCCACTTTTGGAATATTGTGTGCAATTCTGGGTTTCCTTCCTATCGGAAGGATGTTGTGAAACTTGAAAGGGTTCAGAGAAGATTTATAAGGATGTTGCCAGGGTTGGAGGATTTGAGCTATAGGGAGAGGTTGTATAGACAAGGGCTGTTTTCCCTGGAGCGTCGGAGGCTGAGGGGTGACCTTATAGAGGTTTATAAAATCATGAGGGGCATGGATAGGGTAAATAGGCAAAGCCTTTTCCCTGGGGAGTCCAGAACTAGAGGCCGTAGGTTTAGAGTGAGAGGGGAAAGATATAAAAGAGACCTAAGGGGCAACATTTTCACCTAGAGGGCGGTACGTGTGTGGAATGCATTGCCAGAGGAAGTGGTGGAGGCTGGTAAAATTGCAACATTTAAAATGCATCTGGATGGATATATGACTAGGAAGGGTTCAGAGGGATATGGTCCAGGTTCTGGCAGATGGGACTAGATTGGGTTGGGATATCTGGTCGGTATGGACTGGTTGGACCGCAGGGTCTGTTTCCCTGCTGTACATCTCTATGATTCTATGACGTGTGTGTGTGTGACACAGAAAGAAAGTGTGTGTGTGTGTGAGAGACAGAGAGAGAGAGTGTGAGTATGAGAGAAAGCATGTGTATGAGAAAGGGTCTGCGTGAGTGTGAGTGTGTAGGAGTATGTGTGTGTGAGAGGGTTCATAGTGTAGTGGGGTCACCTGTAGTGTGACATGAACCCTAGGTCATTGTTGAGGCCATCCCCATGGGTATCAAACTTGCCTATCAGCCTCTGCTCTGCCAAGCTGCATTTTTGTATATCACAAAGTCCTCCTTGGAGGACAGTCACCCGAAGATCCGAGGCCAAATGTCCCAGACCACTGATGTGTTCCCCGACAGGGAGGGAACATCCCTGTCTGGCGATTGTTGCATGGTGTCTATTCATCCACTGTTATAACGTCTGCTTGATCTGGCCAATGTACCATGGCTTGGGGTATCCTTGCCTGCAGCATATAAGATAGACAACTTTGGCCGATTCACATGAGTACCTGCTGCGCACATGGTGGGTGGTGTCCCCACTTGTAATGGTAGTATCCATGTCAACACTCTGACATGTCTTGCAGTAGTTGCCATGACAGAGTTGTATGGAGTTGTGCTGGATGTAGTCCTGAAGGCTGGGCAGTTTGCTGTGAATAATGGTCTGTTTGAGGTTTGGTGGTTGTTTAAAGGTGAGAAGTGGAGGCTTAGGGAAGGTCTTGGTGAGATAGTCATCCTCATCGATAATGTGTTGCAGGCTGTGAAGAACATGATGTTGTTTCTCTGCTCCTAGGCAGGTCGTATCCCATATCTGCCTCCTGAGGAGGTCATTACAGATTCTTGCTGTGGCACGTTGTAACTGGCAATCAATGAGTTAAACATCGTACCTTGTTCTTATGAGGGTATTCTTCAGCATCTTCAGGTATCTGCTGTGTTCCTCCTCATTCAAAGAGATCCTGTGTATGCATAGGGCTTGTCCGTAGCAGATAGCTGTTTTAATATGTTTAGGGTGGAAACTAGAGAAGTGCAGCATTGTGAGGTTATCCGTGGGTTTATGGTAGAGTGAGGTGCTGAGGTGCCCATTCTTGGAGGAGATGTGTGTGTTCAAGAACAAGACAGATACTATAGAGTAGCCCATGCTAAGTCTGATGGTGAAATGTAACTTGTTGATATCCCTGTGTAGTTGTTTCAGTAACTCCTCACCATGGGTCCAGAGGAAGAAAATGTCATCAATATATCTGGTGTATAGTGCTGGTTGGAGGTCCTGCGCAGCAAAAAAGGTTTGTTTGAACTTGGGCATGAAAATGTTGGCATAGTGGGGTGCAAATTTGATCCCCATGGCTGTTCCCTGTGTCTGGATGAAGAACTGGTTGTCAAAGGTGAAGACATTGTGATTGAGGGTAAAGCGGATGAGTTGTAGGACGGTGCTCGGAGATTAACAGTTATTGGTGTTGAATACTGAGGCTGTTACCACGATGCTGTCATTGTGGGGGATGCTGGTGTAGAGTGCTGAAACGTCCATTATGATGAGGAATGTTCCCAGTTCGACTCGTCCGTGGGTGCTGAGTTTCTATAAGAAATCTGTTGTGGCATGACAGAAGCTAGGAGTAGCTTGAAGTCATTCTCCAAGGCCATATACAGTATCTGCCTTTGAAAATCAGCAGCCTTTCACCAGCCATTGTGCAGCCAGTGAGAATTTTGACATACAAAGGTGATTAATTGAATTAACATGTAGCATTACGTGATTTAACTCATAAATTTGGATTGAAATGTATATGTTATATTCATGTTATTTTAATGTTGTAGCCAGGAGGACTGTTGTGCCATGTGTCATGGTCAATATGACTGTATGTGTGTAAGAGACATGCTCATAACATCATTGCTATCCCATACCATGTAACCTGCGAGTATAAAGGTCTCATACACCATCTGGCATTGGATCACTTGAAGCATAACACTCTACTGGAGATATGATGCTCAGTTACACAATAATAGCTTCATGTTAGCCCAGACATTTAAGTTCTTGAGGAATGTAATATTTGCATATATTAGTTAGTTGTTCTAAATTAGTTAGTTGGACAGTTCAATACCATGATATCCATACCCAGTTTCTTTAGTTACAGGAGATAGAAAAACCATTGTCGCATCAGGTAAATTGGAGGCAAACTCAGGCCACAAGGTGAATTTATTCAGTTTTTCTTAGTGGTTCCAGATGAAGCAGGAGTGCTCATCCAAATGCAGCCAATAAGATTTTGCTTCCTTTATCTCTTGCTTCTATGGTTCAGATTGTTTTCCTCCCATATGACCAAGCCACAGAATGGCACCCTGTCTCTCTCCCTGTCTCAACTTGAGTGGCAATGGTTGGTGGAGTACCACCAAATTTCCAACCTGCGAGAAGTGCTTCCTTCTTACTTTATCTGCCCCTCTGAAATGGGAAATCAGCTGGAACCCTGTCAATGAGGCTCCGTAGTTAAAGTCACAATAGGCAAAAGTGAGGACTGCGGATGCTGGAAATCAGAGTCAGATTAGAGTGGTGCTGGAAAAGCACAGCAGGTCAGGCAGCATCCATGGATCAGGGAAATCGATGTTTCGGGCAAAAACCCTTCATCAGGAATGAAGGCAGGAAGCCTCCAGGGTGGAGAGATAAATGGGAGGGGGATGGGGCTAGGGAGAAGGTAGCAAAGACTACAATAGGTAGATGGGGATGGGGATGCAGGTGATAGGTCAGAGAGGAAGGTGGAGCTGATAGATGGGAAGGAAGATTGGCAGGTAGGACAGTTCATGACGATGGTGCTGAGCTGGAAGGTTGGAACTGAGGTAAGGTGGGGGGAGGGGAATTGAGGAAACTGGTGACGTCCACATTGATGCCCTGGGGTTGAAGTGGTCCAAGGCAGAAGATGAAGCGTTCTTCCTCCAGACATCAGATGGTTAGGGAGTGGCGGTGGAGTAGGCCCAAGACCTGCATGTCCTCGACAGAGTGGGAGGGGGAGTTGAAATGTTGGGCCACGGAGCGGTGGGGTTGATTGGTGCAGGTGTCCCGGAGATGTTCCCTAAAGCATTCTGCGAGAAGGCGTTCAGTCTCCCCAATGTAGAGGAGACTGCATCGGGAGCAACGGATACAATAAATGACATTGTTGGATGTGCAGGTAAAACTTTGATGGATGTGGAAGGCTCCTTTGGGGCCTTGGATGGAGGTGAGGGAGGAACTGTGGGTACAGGTTTCGCAATTCTGGGGGTGGCAGGGGAAGGGGAAAGGTGCCAGGGTGGGAGGGTGGGTTGTTTGGGGGGTGGGGGGCGGGGTGTGTGTGTGGACCTGACCAGGTAGTCACGGAGGGAACCCCAGGGCATCAATGTGGACTTCACCAGTTTCCTCATTTTCCCTCCCCTCACCTTACCCCAATTCCAACCTTCCAGCTCAGCATCATCCTCATGACCTGTCCTACCTGCCAATCTCCCTTCCCACCTATCCGCTCCACCCTCCTCTCTGACCTACCACCTTCATCTTCACCCCATCCACCCATTGTACTCTTTGCTACCTTCCCCCACCCTTCTCTCTGACCTATCGCCTCCATCCTCACCCCTATTCACCTATTGTAGTCTTTGCTACCTTCTTCCCAGCCTCACCCCCCTCCCATTTATCTCTCCACCCTGGAGGCTCCCTGCCTTCTTTCCTGGTGAAGGGCTTTTGCCCGAAACGTTGATTTTCCTGCTGCTTGGATGCTGCCTGACCTGCTGTGCTTTTCCAACACCATTCTGATCTAGTTAAAGTCACAATGGCAGAAATCTGTGGGAATATAACTAAGGCCAGGGTTTTCTCTCTGATTTCCCATTCATAATCGAAATCCACCCCAGCTTGCCCTATTATGCCTAACACAGCTGAGAAGTTGTGCTAAGATTTACGGGAGTGGATTTTGCATGAAAGGGCAAAGGCAGCTTTGTTGAAACATACAGTGATCAAGGATTGTATAGCCTGTGACTGCAATGCCATCTTATTGTATGGTCAAGTTTCCTTGATGAATTTTCACTTGCTTGTTCAAAAACCACAGACTTTTGAGGAGACATTGTCTAACATATTGCTATTGTGATACGGTAAGACCCATTCTAAGTGTTTGAATGGGTTTATTATGCACGCCACTATTAAGTAAAATAAACATGGTATAATATTAAAACATTTCCTCAGACCATCAGAAACTGGCTGCATAAATCTCATACTGGAACAATAGGAAAGCCTGCGCACAGTGTTACTAAATAGCTATCAAATGCCCTCAACAGTTGGCTCAACCCCTTCCACCTCAATCACTCAATATAGAATTGTGTAACAGAGACACAAAGCCCTATTTGATGTTTTTTTTTGTGCATAATCAGATAAAGGATGCTGGTGCTAGGTCACGCAGCTTTTGCAAAAAGATTTCTGCTGCCAACGATTGGACTATAACCTGAGTTGGTTTAATGTCACTTATTCCTGTGACACTAAGTCTGATGTCTGCAGGCCTCTAGGCTTCGGAAGGAATATTTCAAATGAGTTTAAAAAGTACTCAGTTTTTTTTTCTTAAAATGATTTTACATTGAGCTCTTTTTGCTTTACATTTAATGACCATTGGCTTTATTACTGATGTACTTCCTTGGAAACAAGGTCTTAGCCAGATTTTAATGTCTGAATGAAGAAGAGACAAAGAAACCTATATGTGAAGACACAACCTATTGTGAGAGTGGATGGAAGAACATGATACTATGATGAATCTGCGTCTTTGCGTGACTGTGAGACAGACTTCAGGCAGCAATGCCAGTCACTTTTATAATCATTTTATTAAATAAAGTTATTAATTCCAGAAGCTTTCAGAACAATGCAACAGGAATCATCAAATAGCTGACTCTGACATCAGTTGCACTAAATGTTTTTGCATGTGCAAGCATTTGCAATATTTTTTATTTTCATCCTACATATTAGGCTAAAGACCTTGAAGCAAATTACCAAACAACCTGTACAATGGGGTAATAGAGTGTCAGACTTTGAATTGGATTGTGATGCCAGGGAAATGTGTTATGTGAAGAACAGCCAAACAGACATTGGTGTGTGATATGTTTAATTTTTCTCTGAAGATGCAAGTATAAAATTCCACTTTATCTGTGAAAATAGCATCACATTTCTTTACTGCATGCATATTGATCCCCGGAAAATAAATGAAACTATTGTGATAACATTTGAGCAGGAAATATTAACAGTGCCAAAACTTGTAACTATTTCAAAATGTTTGGAGAATCTGTGAGTGTGTTTTTTTAATGTTGGAAAAGGACTTTTAAGAGTTTGTCTCACTTTTAAAGGGATCAACTGTAATTTTTGGTTTAAAAAAAAAATTGTTTATGTGAACTACAATTCATGGTTAACAAGAAACTGATTTTGTGTAGTGGTAATCTAGTATTCCAGATCATCCAGCTAATGTTCTGAGGACATGATTTGATAGCCACCCATGACAAATGGTGGAATTTGCATTCAATGAAATACGGGTTATGAAACCACTGTCAAATGAGTTTACAACCAATGCTGATTGTCTTGGCCTTGTAGGCAAGGAAATCTGAGAAGCTGGATAAGCTGGGACTTTATTGGCAGGAGCTTTGGAGGCTGAGGGGTGATCTTATATAGAGGTTCATAAAATCATGAGCGCCATAGAGAAGGTCTTTTCTCCGTCCTTCAGAACACTTGACCAGCTTTCCTCCACATGCAGCTGTCTTTTCTCTAGGGTAGGAGAGTCCAAAATGAGAGGATATACATTTAAGGTGAGAGAGGAAAGATTTAAAGGTGATATGAGGGACAACGTTTTCACACGGAAGGTGGTGCATATATGGAGTGAATTGCCAGAGGAAGTGGTAGAGATGTATACAACATTTAAAATACATTTGGACAGGGTCAATGCCATCTTCAGAGTGCGGAGGAACAACCAGCAGTGCTACAAGATAGTCAATGACTTTATTCACTTTGCCAGGATAAGTGCCATACTCTTCTCTCTGCTACCTCACGTTGACTCTATTATTCTAATGTATTCAGATCCCACAATACTCTGCCAATCTTATGCCTTCCCTCACTCATTCCCACTTGCCAACCTCCCACACCACTAACCCCGCATGCCCTCTGTGCTGCTTCCTCCATCCTTCGGAATACCTGACCAGCTTTCCTTCACGTGCACTGGCCCTCATAGCCATGCCACATGATGAAGGGCTTATGCCTGAAATGTCAACCCTCCTGCTCCTTGGATGATGCCTGACCAGCTGTGCTTTTCCAACACCACACTTTTCGACACCCACAGTTGTCTCACTCATTTCCCTCTTTCTGTTGTTCCAGGAGAAGACAGCCTATAATGGAGCAGATCAACACTGTACGAGCTGGGGTGTCCAACATTCAGATCCTCAATCCTTCAAAGAGAGAATCCTTGCCCTCACAGGGGAAGACCGGGACTGATCCTGCAGGAATTCAGAAACATCCAGGTCCTGCCAAACAAGTAAATCTCACTCTGCTTCTTATTGGAATCACCATACTAACCCCGCTGACAGAGCCATTTATTGCATACCACTTTGATCCACTGACCCTGACGGGTTCTCTCAACGCTTTGATCTTCCAGGTAGAGCCAACCTTCCCATAACCTTTGCAGAGAGATGGATGGCTCCCCAGAAGGAATGGACTCTAGGTGTCTGCAGATAGTAGCTCCATTCAAATGCAAAGTGAGGAAAAGTAGGGGCAGACAGGTGTCTGGTCCACAATGGACTTCTTTCCCAGACATCGCATCAATGTCACAAATCATGTGTCAGTCTATCTACCTTGATGAACAGGTTGGTAGCTGCTATGGAAAGCCAGGCCCAGCACCTGTACAGACTTTTGGACATGTACACAAATCTGCATTCCATCACCGCTCTTCATCAAGGTTACTTTTATCCATCTGTCATTTCCAGTCAAAATATAGATTAAAATTTTGCATGATCATCATTTTGCCTTGCTGACATTATTTATCCCATTCTCCCATTATTTGTTCTTTTGTGCTCCACTTGTTATGTGGTTACTGATGAAGGACCTGCAAAACATCTCCACAAGTGACTTCTTGACTTTGTAACCTTTGATTTCAATCCAAACTGTTTGAACTTCATGATTTTCTGAATTTAAGTCATCTGTCTCTATTGTGCAAATATAATCATTAACTAACAGAACCACATCTCTATTTTTTCCTATTCCTGTCTTTTTCAAATGCTCTGTACCCTTCAGGTCCTAGTCCGTACCACTTTGTAGCAATGTCTTTGCAATGGCTATCAGCTTGTAGTTGCCCTTGTTTATTTTTGATATCAGTTCATCAGTTTTGATTTTAATACATACGTATTCAGATACAGAAACTTTTGTTTCATCCTTTGCTGTGTGAAATTTTAGCCTTTTCTGCTCAATGACAATCAGATTCAAACTCTGTATCCTATCCTGTCACAGCCTTTTTATCCATTGTGGTGCTAATGCCTTTCCCTTTGGTCTTGACTCTATTCTTTGATTTACCACATCTTCCTAAATTTGCCAATACCAGTTGGCTAAAAGTGCTTTCTGCTTTCCTGGTTATGCCATCAGCAAGAACAGCAGACCCGGCACATTTCAAGTTGAGACTGTCTAATTGGTACAGAAACCACTTTCCTGAAAATTGGTTCCAGTGCCCATGACCTAGAACCTACTTTTGCGCATGTGTCTTTGAATCACACACTTATCTGTCTAATGTGCCTGCGCTATACCAATTTGCATGTGCCTCATGTTTTAATGCAAAGATTATGACCCTTGAGATTCTGCTTCTTCTTTTAGTGACTAACTTCACATAGCAACTATGTAGAACCTCTTTCTTTATCCTGCCTCTACCATTAGTATGTTCATGGTCATCAACAACTGGATCCTCTTTCTCAGACTGAAAATTCTTTTCCAGCCCAGGGCAAGTATCCTGAACCCCGGCACTGAGCAGGCAGCACAACTGTCTGATCTATAACTCTTTGCTGCAGTGAACCAATCCCACTCACTCAGCAACACCCTCCCAATTGTGTTCCACTGTGCTGCTATCTCTGTTGGGCCTCTCCTACCTGGGAAGATGAGGATAGTATCTGGCATTCAGATGGGTTTGACAATGCCAGGCTATTGCTTGACTAGTCTGTGGGACACTTCTCCCAATTTTGGCACTAGCCCCCAAGCATTAATTGCGAGGATATTGTAGGGACAACACTGTTGACTTCTGTTGTTTTTTTTCTTCTGATTGATTCTGGAGTCGCATGTAGGCCAGACAGGTAAGGACAGAAGATTTGTTTACCTGAAGCAACATGAATAAACTGAATGAGTTTTCACAACAATCCAGTTAAAGATGATGGTCCTAATGATATTAATTTAATTGTTGGCAGTTCTGAAATCTCAGCAGTTCCACAGGCTGAGATTCCAAGGTGGAGAATCAAAAGGGTGCCTGAATATGCAGCAACACTCTTTAATGTAATTTTGAAATAAAAGTTTGGATTGGATCCGGCCCACAGGAAAATTTGAAAGCTGGAGGCATCCTGCTCTGATAAAGGGGATTGCCTGAAACATTAACCATGTACTTCCTTACGGATTCCTATCGAGTTCAAAATATTTCCCGCATTTCTTCACAAATGCTTGAGCATCTGAATATGCACAGGACTGAATAATTTCTTCACTCCTTTTCCCAGCTGCCTTTCTTGTATAACAAGATGATGGGCAGTGCACTTATTGTGTACCTTGGCATTTATTTTGTATCTGAAAAGAGTTATGGCACCAGTTTTAACTCCTGGTACTGGCATATCAATTGGTTCTGGACATCTCACCCTCTTCCTTCTTTCTATCTCATTAAAATGCCACTTATCATCAATTTGAATAAGGAAGGCACCAGAAATAATGTAACCTATTTTTAAACTTTATAAGTAAATTTATATGATTTAATGTTTTTATGTTTACAACACTTATAGGCTTTCTTCTTCATTTTGCCATTTAATTATTAGTCACTGATTACAGATGGGGACATTTTGTGACTCAGTAGGGAGCATTTCTGCCTCTGAGCTACAGACTCAAGTGCATCGCTGATTCGGAGCTCCAAGATGTTTGGCTGTGGATGGAGTTTTGTGACATAATTCAATAGGTTGAAAATTAGCCTGCTAATCCTTCCAATGCCTAACCACTATTTCCCAAAGTGAAAAAAATGAAGTATAAATTAATGAAATAAACAGAGTTAATTTCTAATGAGAATCATTCACCAAAATTTCACATGAATATTATGAAAAGTGTAGTAGCAACAGACAAATCCTTCATTAACAGCTGAATAATATAAAATGACTACTTAAGTTTTTTTTTATTTCAGCCATACATGTAATGTGTGTCAAATTAGGAAAGAGGAATTAAAGCTCACACAGCAGCTATTGAGTTCACTGTGAGAAATGTCAAGTGTCAGCAGAAACTAGAAAAGAGCGGGTCTTTATCAGATCAGATTGTAGTATCTTCTGACACGTACAACACTGCCTCAAGATGCTGTACTTGATTCAGCAGACTCCCCTCTGGTTCACTTTTATTGTATAATGTTTAGACCTTGTATCACTGCAGTTCTGTGTAGCTCAAATGAAAGATCTTACTTGAAAACTTACAAGCCTATTAGTAACATTTATATAATTTATTATAAAGTAGCTTACTTTGATCTACTCATCTCCAAGGAGTGAAAAAGACCGGTCCAATTATTTTTGCCTTGAAATTATTTCAATGAATTTATTTATTCTGCTAATTCAAAGCAAATTTATGAGATGACCTGTTATGAAGGAAATACTTTGATGGGAAGTTACCAATGCTCAACACTACTCATTGTGAACTTAAAACAAACTTAGTCCGAATCTGCTCCTAAGACGCCTGACAATGCTATTTGGAACTGCAGATGGAGATGTGCCAAGACAAGTGGTCAGATGTCCTGGGAAACTTCTCACTTTTCCTGCACTGTGGTTCAACTGAGGGCTCTTTCATATAGGAACTGTGATAAGTAATGCTCAAAGTCTGGATTTGACAAAATAGTATTGGAGATAGAATGGCATCTTTGAAACTCAAATTAATAATTCACCTCCATTCTGAAATATGTGGGATTCCTGGATACATGTATGGTGATGTTGTGAATTAACTTTTACACTTAATTTGGGAATTAGTCTAATTGAAACCACATGCGGAATAGTACTTCTTGATTTATTCAATCCTGTTATGCAAATGGACAAAATGGAAAATCTTCTTTTTACTGCAAAAATCAATCCTTATTTGTAATGTGTACAAGGGTCTCTTTTAGATAAGCAAATGCTTTCCATCAGCACCTAAGCTTTTATTTTCAGTATATTCCCATAGCTTAATAATATTTGTACTATTAAACTATGTTTTGCATTGCAATTAATCAAATATTGATATTTTAATGAGGTATTTCATTTGATAATTAAGTCCGAGTTGAAACAAGTAAACAATGTCAACTTTTAAAAATTTTTTTATGGGATGTTGGGGAGCGAGTTTCAGAATTTTGACCGAGTGGCACTGAAGGAATGCCAATGTGTTTCCAAATCAGGATGGTGAGTGGCGTGGAGGGGAGTCTGCAGGGGGTGACGCTTTCATGTGTCTGCTGACCTTGTCCATCTAGATAGTAATGGTCCTGGATTCAGAAGGTGCTATCTTAGGAACCGTGGAGAATTTCTACCACGTTTCTTGTAGATGGTACATGCTGCTGCTAATGAGGATTGGTAATAGAGTGAATATTTGTGGATGCAGTGCCAATCAAGTGGGCTGCTTTGTTCCGAATGGTGCCAAGTCTCTTGAGAATTGCTGGAGCTATACTCATTCCGGCAAGTGGGGAGTATTCCATCACATTTCTGACTCCTGCTTTGTAGATGGTAGACAGGCTTTTGGGTTGGAGGTGGGATTTGGGACCATGAGATTAAGAAGGTGAGTTAGTCGAAGCAGTATTCCTAGCCTCTGACCTGCTCCAGTAACCATATTATTGAAGAGGAATGAGGAGAATATTCTTAATACTGCAAGTTGTTATGATTGGAAATGCACTACCTTAAAGATGATGGAAGATCAAGCAACTTTAAAAAATAAATTGGCAAGTGTTCATGCCGTCTCTGACTGCCTCTTTTATCTTCTTTTGTGGTGTGGGTAGAGATTTGTTTGGAGTTGCTGTTTAACTCTGTTAAACTCATATGTCAACTGTATATTTGAACAGGAGACCATGATTTTGGATTACATCATCCTGACTTTGCCTTGTGAAACTGGAATTGGCTTTCAACCCATTCTGGGACTGACTCCATCTTTCATATCACAGTGCTTTCTCTGATACATCAATGACATCATCGATCCTGCTTTCTCATCCGGAGTTGGGAAATTATCAATTTTGTTTCCAATTTCCACCCCACATTCACCTTTACATGGTCTATCTCTGATTCTTCCCTTCTGTTCCTCGACATCTCCATTTCTATTTCTGGAAACAGTCTGTCCACCAATATCCATTACAAACCCCTCAACTCCCATACTTACCTTGACTATACGTCCTCACACCCTGCTCCCTGTAAAGTTTCATTCTCCCAGTTTCTCTGTCTTCATCGCATCCACTCCAATGATGCCACCTTTTAAAAGAGTACTCCGAAATGTCCATTTCTTCTTCAACTGGAGATTCCTTAGCACTTTGGGGATTCCTTAGCACAGGGCCCTCAACAGGGTCCGAAGCATTGCAGGAGCTTCGACCCTCACCCCATCTCTTCCCTCTCACAACAGCAAAAGATTCCCCTTGGTCCTCACCTACCATCCTGCCAGCATCCACATCCATAGGATCATTAGCCATCATTTCTGCCAACTCCAGCAGGATGTCACCACTGGGGCAAATACTAACCCCCCCCCCCCCCCTTGTTAGCCTTCCACAGAGACTGTTCATTACAGGATACCTTGTTCCACTCTTCCTTTATTCCAAACAAGCCCCAGACCCTCACGGCACTTCCTCTACAATTAAGGAAGATGTAACACCTTCCTGTTTACTTCCTCCCTTCTCAATAGCCAAGCCCTCAAACACACCTTCCAACTGAAGCAGTGATTTACCTGCACTTCATTCAATCCAGTCTATTGTATTTGCTGTTCACAATGTGTTCTCCTCTAGAAACAAAGCATTGATTAGCTGACTGTTTTGCAGAACACCCATGTGCTATCTGTAAAATTGACCCTGATCATCCAGTTGCCTGCCACTTCAACACACCATCCTGTTCTCTGGCCAACATCTTTGTGTCAGGTTGCTGCAGAGCTCAGCAAAGCTCAGCACCAGCTGGAAGAATAGAACTTCATTTTCCGCTTGGGGACCCAGCAGCTTTCAGGACTTAACATCACACTGAATAATATTAAGATCTCAGTACCTTCTCCCATGTCCTAACCCCAACCCTCACACAGCAGGCCTTGTCATGACATGGGCTGCTACCACAAATAGTCCTTTAGCAGCTACTAATAGTCCCATTCACAGCTACTGGTTCTCCCAGGCTGACGTTTACTCATTGCTTTGTCTCTCCAACTGTTTTTTTTTCTCTTTGGGCTCCATCTCCACTTATTGTTTATTCCCCTGCAAACCCTCATCCTCAACGGCACCCCCCACCCCATCTTCACCAGAAACACCAACCTTTTTCCAGTTCCGATAACTTCTGAAGAAGAGTCATCGGACCCAAAATATTAACTCTGTTTTCTCTCCACAGACACTGCCAGACGTGCAGAGATATTCTGGCAACTTCTGGTTTTGTTCCATCCTTGATTTTTGAATTAATCTTGTGGCACACTTTCACGGTACTTTTTCTGACCAACATTGGTCTAGCGTGGGTTACTTTCATCAGGCTGCCACAGCAGAAGAGGCAGTAAGGAACCTAAAAGGCAGAAGCTCCCAAAGATGGCAGGAAGACTTCATCAGGCCCAGCTTGGTGATCGGGAGGCCTCTGTCTTTGCTGTAAATGCTTAGAGCCTTGACCACCCTCCCTTACAGTGGACAGTCGAGGAGGATCACACAATGATTGCATCAGAGGGTGACGGAAACACATTTTCACATGGAGGTGAGAGAGAGTAGAGATTCTCAGTGTGGAAACAGGCCCTTCGGCCTAACAAGTCCACACCGACCCTCTGAAGAGTAACCCACCCAGACCCATTTCCCTCTGACTAATGCACCTAGCACCATGGCAATTCACCTGGCCTGCACATCTTTAGACTATGGGAGGAAACCGGAGCACCCGAAGGAAACCCACGCAGACATGGGGAGAATGTGCAAACTCCACACAGACAGTCACCCGAGGCTGGAATTGAACCTGGGACCCTGGTGCTGTGAGGCAGCAGTGCTAACCACTGAGCCACAAATGTATGCCTGGCCACATTGAACCATATTTCATTTTGTGCTGTGATAATGCTCCATTTCAAATTGGATCATCAAGGAGAGTTCTCCCAATTGACATTCAGTATTTCCTTCTTCATATATGAAGGCATTATTTGAGTGGTGGGTATTTTATTCCCAATTCTATTTTTGGTTGTGATAAATGTCATGATATACAATGGAGGGATTCAATAAACAAGTTAGAAAATTTGAACTGAAGTGATTTCAGGTTTTATTTCATTGCCTTTAATAAGGGAATTGAAACCTTGGAGCATTTTATATCACAGACATGTTTGCTTCAGATCATTTTGCATTCTGGCAGCTTCCAGTTTCAGATTTCAAGCAGACAGTATTATGTCTCTCTTTCTTGAGTATTCAATTTTGTTTTTGTTTTAGGTTATTTTCAGTACTGGAGATTGCTCCATCATTTTCTTTATCATTACAATATTTCACCTGTGTCTATGGGTTTTATATCTAGCTGCATTTTCCCATATAGGTTTTATTAAAACAGCATGGATTTCAGCAGTTATGATTTGGAGCAGATGGACAGATGTGGCCATCCAAAGTGTAATGTTTTATGGATACACATTACTGCCATCTAAGCACAGTTATGTAACATATACCATGATGATTGTGTCGAATACCAAATGGATATAGAATCAACCTACACCAGTATTTGTGTCATGAGCCTACTAGGGTGTAAAATTACACATGTATTAAACTGACAGCAATGACCTATAAGCTCATGGATGTTGCAATCATCTGGGTCATGATATTTCCTTCTGGTGTGCAAAAATATGCAAGATGTGCAATGTGACAGTACATTAAATCTTTGTCTGGAATGGGTCCAACCTCCAAACTAGCTGTCAAAACTGACACAACCCTCTGATAAGTTCTGTTCTATCTATTTTAAGTCATTGACATTTACAAGAGAAAGTAATATCAAATTTTATGGTACAATATATATGCATCGACATGCAGAAAGTCCCGGACAACATTCAAGCTTGGGCTGATAAGTGGCAAGTAACATTTGCACCACACGCATGTTAGCTAAATACCACAACATAGGAAGTAGGAGCTGGATAAGGCTTTGTAGCGCATGAAGCCTGCTCCACCATTCAATGAGATCACATTGATCTTCTACTTCAATGCCATTTTCCTGCACTATCTCTATATCTCTTAATGTTTTCAATATGTAGAAAACTATTTATTGATCTCAGTCTTGAAAAAAATACAACTGTTGAGCCATCACAGCACTCTGGGGCAGAGAATTCCAAAGCTTCATCATCTTCTGGATGAAGAAATTCCTCCTTACCCTGGTCATAAACTGCCTGCCTCTTATACTGAGATCGCCACAGCCAGTTAATCCTTGTATTTGAATGAGATCATCTTTAATTCCTTTCTACTGCAGACAGCAATGGAATCTATTTAATTTTTCTCTTCGAACAATCCGTTCATCTCAGGAATTAGTTTGTTGAACCTTTAATGCATTCCTTAGGTAAGGGAAGAAAATTATATACAATAGTCCAAGTGTGATCTCACCAATAGCTTATGTAACTGCAGGAAGACATCAATACTCCTAAACATAAATCTTCTTTGTTTTAATTGTTTGCTGCATCTGCATGTTAGCTTACAATGACTTGTGACTAAAGACACTCAGGTCCCTTTGGAATTCAATCCTAATGAAGTGGATAAGCTCGATATTATATTCCATCTGCCAAATGTTTGATCACTCACTTAACCTCTCCTGCTTCTAATGCTCAACTCACAAATTCCAATCTCACCTAGTTTTGTCTCATTTGTAAACTTGGAAATATTACATATAATTCCCACATCCAAATCATTGACACAAATTATGAACAGCTGGAATCCAAGACTGATCCTTGTGCTATCCCACTAGTCACAGCTGCTCAACTGAGTTGTAAGGAAGGGTCACTGGACCTGAAACATTAACTCTGATTTCTCTCCATAGATGCTGCCTAACCAGTTGAACATTTTCAGAAGTTTCCAATTTTGTTTTTGAAAATGACACATTTATTCCAACTCTCTGGTTTCCCTCTGTTAATCAGTGTATTGCCCCAATCCTATGTTCTTTAATTTTGTTTAATAAACTCATGTGTGAGATATTATTGAAAACTTTTTGAAAGCTAAATATGCCTTTTCCACCATATTTACTCTGCAGGTTACATTATCACGAGGTTCCAATAGGTTTGTCAAACACGATTTCCCTTTTAGAAATCGATGTCAACTCTCCCAATCCTATTATAATTTCCTACACCATTCTCAACAACAGCAAATCAAAACATCTCCATTAGCTCTTCAATTATATTACCAATGCTGAAGGCTCCACCAGCAACATCCAGAGGATTACAATTGACCAGAAATATAATATGACCAACCATATCAAAACCATGGCTGTAAGAACAGGTTAGAAGCTGGGAATTTGGCAGCAACAAGCTCACCCCCTAACTCCTTGGGACTGTAATCAGATTACTCTTTGTGAATGGCAGAACGGGCTTCAAAGACCAAATGGCCTACTCTAAGACCTAACGAGCTAATTGACTAGATGAGTGTGCCATCAAAAACACTCAACAAACTCAACAACATGCAAGACAAAGTAACCCAGTGATTGGGACCCCATTTACCACTTTCATCATTCACTCCCTCCTCCACCACCAACACACAGTGGCTCCAGTTTGCACCATATAGGAACATGAGAAGGTTGGAGCAGTTGTAGGCAATTCAGCCCTTCAAGCCAGCTCTGCTATATAATACGATCATGGCTAATCTCACCTCAGCCTCAACTCCACTTACCTGCCCACTCTCTATAACCCTTCAGCCCATTACTTCCTAAAAAAGTGTATCTCCTCCTTAAATGTATTCAGTTTCTAACATCCATGGCACTCTGTGGTAGTGAATTCCACTCATTCATGACCCGTTGAAAGAAGTAGCTCCTCCTCATGTCTGTTATAAATCTGCGACCCCTTATCATAATACGATGGCCTCTCATTCTAGATTGCTCAAAATAGGAAACAATCCAACTCTGATTGTCAGTAGCAGTAATGTGTACCACCTACAAGATGCACTGTAGAAATTCACCAAGGCTCCTTCGACAGCACTTTCTAAACCCACGGTGAACAACAAGGACAACGGCAGCAAATTTGTGAGAACACCACCACCTACAAGTTCTCCTCTAAGCCACTCACCATCCTATCTTGGAAATATATCTCAATTCCTTCACTGTTGCTGGGTCAAAATTCTAGAACTATCAGCATTGTTGGTATGCTGACACCAGTGATGACTGCAGTGGCTCAATAAGAGAACACTTGGAAGCCAACTACCTGCTCAGTAACGCTAAGTTTAGGTTCTGCCAGGGCCACTCAGTTCCTGATCTCATTATGGCCTTCATCCAAACATGGACAAAAGACCATTGCTTTCTCAAGGACAGCTAGGGATAGGCTATAATTGCTGGTCCAGCTGGCGACACCCATATCCCATGAACGAATATTTTGAAAAGTTATCATGATGGACATATATAGTGAATGTGAATGGTTCAATATATATTTAAAGTGGGAGACAGTGAGGATTGCAGATGCTGGAGATCAGAGTCAAAGAGTGTGGTGCTGGAAAAGCACAACAGGTCAGGCAGCAATCGAGGAGCAGGAAAATCAACATTTCGAGCATAAGCTTTTCATCAAGAAAGCGATAGAACTTGGCGGTGCGGGGTTCCCATACTATGAGGTTGGAGGCTGTTGGTGGGAGATTCCCTGCGGTGATGAGGTTGTGGATGATCTGGGAGATGATGGTTTGGTGATGGGAGGTGGGGTTGTGGTTGAGGGGGTGGAAGGAGGAGGTGTCCGCGAGTTAGCGCTTGGCTTCTGCAGTGTAGAGGGTGGTGCGTCAAACTACCACTGTGCCCCTTGTTTGCTGGTTTGATGGTGAGGTTGGGTTTGGAGTGGAGGGGGTGGAGGGCTGCGCGTTGGGAGGGTGAGACGTTGGAGTGGGTGAGGGAGTGGACAGGTTGAGTTGGAAATGAAGAGATTGAGGGCAGGTAACAGACAAGCATGGGATGTCCAGATGGAGGGGTCATGTTGGAGGCAGGAGAAGGGATTCTCGGAGGGTGTGTGGGAGTCCTGATGGAAAAAGTAAGCCCGGAGGCGGCGGAAGAAAAGTTCAATGTCACAACGTGTGTGAAATTTATTGATGTGAGACCATAGTGGGATGAAAGTGAGGCCTTTACTGAGGACTGATCATTGTTCCTCAGTGAGGTAGAGGTCTGGAGGAATGGTTAAAAACATGGCAGGCTGGGAGCGAGGACCTGGTGTGGAGCTGGAGCTGGGAGTGGGGACGGAGACTGTCTCTGAAGTGGGTGTGGTTATGGGATTATGTGTGACATAACCAACAGAGTGATGCTCACCCGGGGAAGGGTCGGGGGTGTGCAGAAGAGGGGCCTTCAGTAGCATCCATAGGGGGCGGAAGTGACGTGATGCATGAAGTTGGCGATGTCATTGTCGGTGTTCCAGTGAGTGGCGTCACTGGGGGTGGAAATGGCTGAGGCGGTGGCTACTACAGGGGCAGAAGTGACGTGCAGGTTAGACTTTGCTGTAGTTTCGGCAGTGGTGGATCTTGTGGCGGTCACAATGGTGGTACTTCTTGTAGCAGTCACAACGGTGGTACTTCTTGTGGCGGACATGGAGGCGGTGGATCTTGTGGCGGTCACGGAGGTTGTTCTATTGCCAGTGATCGTAGAGGTGGCCTGGTCCCACACTCGCAGCAATGCACCGGGACCTAACCTCTCTACAGTCATCCCTGCCTCAGCTGAGGGCCACACTCTCTCAGAAGTGCAAAGGACCCACTCTGTACTACATCCTCAGGAGAGTTCATACTCTCAACAAACAGTATTTCAACTCCATCTCAAACATCAAAAACTGTAAATACAACAAACCTTTATCTACCCACCTCCTCATACATTCCAGTAGATTCCACAGGCCTTTGGAACTGCTTGGACGCCATTAGCCATGCGGCTGGTGCAGCCACCATCCCCACACTGATTGATGATGTCACTTCCGCTCCCATCATGGTCGCTTCCACAGCCACTTCTGCCCCTCACAATTCCTCATGCACTATATGTGACATCACTTCCGCCCCTCACATCATCACTGATATCATACGCTAAGTGACTTCCGCCCCATCCCCACTGCCGTATCTGCCACCACTTCTACCCCCACCAATGCCACTCACCTGCATTCTGCTGACACGCCCCCCCACAGATCCCACTGTCACCATCCCCGCCCCCCTGAACCCTGAGGGGAACACTACCCCTGCTCATGACTCCACCCTCCATTCCCCCCCACCACCACATCCACTCCAGTTACGGGCTCCACCCCCACTCCCAGCTCCACACCCACACCATATCTCAGTTCCCAGCCCTGCCACGTTTTCATCATCCCTCCAGACCTCCCCCTCTCTGAGAATGAATGATCAGTCCTCAGCAAAGGACTCACCTTCATACCCCTCCACCCACGCATCAATGAATTTAATGCATGCTGTGACGTTGAACACTTCTTCCGTCGCCTCCGTCTCCGAGCTTACTTTTACAATCAGGACTCCCGCCCACTTTCCGAGGACTCCTTCACCCACCTCCAATACACTGCATCCACCTGGACACCCCGTGCTGGCCTATTACCCGCCCTCGACCTCTTCATTTCCAACTGCCGCCGGGACATTAACCGCCTCAACCTATCTACCCCCCTCCCCACTCCAACCTCTCACCCTCACAACGCGCAGCCCTCCAATCCCTCTGCTCCAATCCCACCCTCACCATCAAGCCAGCAGATAAAGGAGGTGCAGTGGTAGTCTGGTGCACTGACCTCTACGTCTCTGAAGCCAAACGCCAACTCGAGGACACCTCTTCCTACCGCCCCCTCGACCATGACCCCACCCCCCATCACCAAACCATCATCTCCCAGACCATACAGAACCTCATCACCTCAGAAGATCTCCCACCCACAGCTTCCAACCTCATAGGGGAACCCTGCACTGCCCGGTTCTACCTCCTTCCCAAGATCCACAAGCCTGACCACCCTGGCCAATCCATTGTCTCAGCCTGCTCCTTCCCCACCGAACTCATCTCTACTTACCTCGATACTGTCCTATTCACCCAGTCAAGGAACTCCCCACATACGTTTGAGACAACACCCACACCCTCCACCTCCTCCAAGACATCCGTTTCCCTGGCCCCCAATGCCTCATCTTCACCATGGATATCCAGTCCCTCTACACCTCCATCCGCCATGACCACGGCCTCCAAGCCCTCTGTTTCTTCCTCTCCAGACATCCCCAACAGTACCCTTCCACCGACACCCTCATTCGTTTCGCCGAACTGGTCCTCACCCTTAACAATTTCTACTTCGAATCCTCCCACTTCCTCCAGACCAAAGGGGTAGCCATGGGCACCCATATGGGCCCCAGCTATGCATGTCTCTTTGTTGGCTACGTAGAACAGTCCATCTTCCCTAATTACACTGGCACCACTCCTCACCTCTTCCTCCGCTACATTGATGACTGCATTGGTGACACCTCGTTCTCCCGTGAGGAGGTTGAGCAATTCATCAACTTCACCAATACATTCTACCCTGACCTTAAATTTACCTGGACCATCTCTGACACCTCCCTCCCCTTCCTGGACCTCTCCATCGCCATCAACGATGACCGACTTGACACCGACATTTTTTACAAACCCACCAACACCCACTACTACCTGGATTACACCTCTTCCCACCCTACCTCCTGCAAAAATGCCATCCCATATTCCCAATTCCTCCGCCTCCGCCGTATCTGCTCCCAGGAGGACCAATTCCACCACAGAACACACCAGATGGCCTCCTTCTTTAGAGATCACAATTTCCCTTCCCACGTGGTTAAAGATGCCCTCCAATGCATCTCGTCCATCTCCACCTTCAGACCCCACCCCTCCAACCGTAACAAGGACAGAACCCCCCTTCCACCTTCCACCCTACCAACCTTCGCATAAACCAAATCATCCGCTGACATTTCCGCCACCTCCAAAAAGACCCCACCACCAGGGATATATTTCCCTCCCCACCCCTTTCCGCCTTCCGCAAAGACCATTCCCTCCGTGACTACCTGGTCAGGTCCACGCCCCCCAAAAACCCACCCTCCCATCCTGGCACCTTCCCCTGCCACCGCAGGAATTGCAAAACCTGTGCCTACACCTCCTCCCTCACCTCCATCCAAGGCCCCAAAGGAGCATTCCACATCGATCGAAGTTTTACCTGCACACCCACCAATATCATTTATTGTATCTGTTGCTCCTGATGCGATCTCCTCTACATTGGGGAGACTGGACGCCTCCTAGCAGAGCGCTTTAGGGAACATCTCTGGGACACCCGCACCAATCAACCACACCACCTGCAGCCCAACATTTCAACTCCCCCGCCCATTCAGCCAAGGACATGGAAGTCCTGGGCCTCCTTTACCGCTGCTTCCTCATCACCCGACGCCTGGAGGAAGAACGCCTCATCTTCTGCCTCAGAACATTTCAACCCCAGGGCATCAATGTGGACTTCAACAGTTTCCTCATTTCCCCTTCCCCCGCCTCACCCCAGCTCCAACCTTCCAGCTTAGCACTGTCCCCATGACCTGTCCTATCTGCCTATCTTCATTTCCACCTATCCATTCTACCCTCCCCCCCTGACCTATCACCTTCATCCCCTCCCCCACTCACCTATTCTACTCTATGCTACTTTCTCCCCACCCCCACCCTCCTCTCAATTATCTCTCCACTCTTCAGGCACTCTGCTTGTATTCCTGATGAAGGGCTTTTGCCCGAAACGTCGATTTTACTGCTCCTCGGGTGCTGCCTGAACTGCTGTGCTTTTCCAGCACCACTCAAATCTAAACTCTGCAGTCATTATTTTTACCCGGTGGTGGTTGTGGTCTGTGGGGTAGCAGGGGCGGAAGTGACGTCATTGTTCGCTGCGGTGGTAGTGGCTGGAACGGCCGCATGGCTAATTGTGTCCGAATGGTTCCAGAAGCCGGAAGAAGGTTCTGAGATGATCAAGGAATCCTGAATTTTGAGGTAGGTAATGAAAGTTTGGTGTACTTACATTCCTTGATGTGGTGGGGAAAAAGCGTTTGTTGAGTGTGTGAGTTCTTCTAAGGGTGAAGAACAGCAGGTCTGGGAGAGTGTGGCCCTGAGCTGGGGCAGGGCTGACTGCAGGGAAAGTCGGTGGCTGCACATGGCTGCGAGTGTGGAACAGAGGATCCAGAGGGAAAACCATTTTTTTGGAAGCTTTGGGTTTGTTGTAAGTACTTGTTGTCCTGGTGAGGTCCAAATTGTGGTGGTCTGAGTGTAGTCAGGAGTCCATATGGGCAGACACTGAGGAAGGAGATGTGGCTGTGGTAACGAGTCGGCTTCAGGACATGGCTGAAGAGCTTCAGGGCAGAGGGGTGCAGTAGAGAGGGACTCACTGAGATCCTTGTAGAGGGAGGAGGAGAACATCTTCAAGGTAGGCATCCTTGGAAGAGGCTCCGCAGTAGGATTATAATCAACTAGGAGAAAGTGAGGACTGCAGACGCTAGAGATCAAAGTTGAAGAGTGTGGTGCTGGAAAAGCAGAGCTGGTCAGGCAGCATCCGAGGAACAAGAGAGCCGATGTTTCAAGCATAAGCTCTTCATCCTGATGAAGAGGTTGTGCTCGAAATGTCAATTCTCCTGCCCTTTGGATGCTACCTGACTGGCTCTGCTTTTCCAGCACCACACTGTTCGACTCTATATATTTAAAGTGCAGACACGTATGTACAAGTGTTGAATCTATTCCTTCACTACTGACAGCTGATCATGAAGATGTGATCTTACCACCTGCACAGACTACTGAATGGGCATCAATCCTAGAGACACCCTATCACCCACCCAGCTCACCCCAGGCACCCCTCCCCAATTCCCTACTATAGAAATGGATTAGTTACCACAGTTACAACACCACTGGCACTGCCCAGGAAAAGCATCATACATCCTAGAAAATTGGCAACTATTGATTCTCTTCTCTGAGATGTGGACATTGCTGTCAAGCACAACTCTTATTGCCTGTCCATCTTGACCCTTGAGAAAGATGCCTCTTTGAACCACTGCCGTCTGTATGGTAATGGTACTCCCACATTATTGAACAAATAGGAGATCTATCACATACATTCTCTCCATGCCTTCCTGGTGGAGAAAATGAGAGCCACAAGCTGGATATTTTTCTAAGAGTACCTCACAGAGATTTTAGAATCAGGAACCCTTCTTTAAAATGTGCATGATGAGTTGAACTCTTTGATAATAAGTGGATTGATGACATTCACTATGTTTGCCACTAAATGTTGAAGCTGTCTTATGTGTTTTGATGTCCAGCCTGGTTTAGCAGCAGTTTCTGTATATTCTCATTGATAAAAACATTCTGGGAATAGTATGAATCCATGATGTCATAAAGAAGAATGCAGTAATTCATGTTGTTAGGAGAAGGGTTAAGTTTTAAGAGCAGTGCTGTAGGAAAGTCAGCTAAACTGTTGACCTATGGGATTCCCCCTGAGTTCTGGTTGCAAGGTGCTGGGTTGATACTCTTTCTTCTGCTGCTTTCTCTGAGCCTTCCCACTGTGCTTTTATTCAGGCTTCAAATGGACATGTGCAGCCTGAGCAAGAAAACATGGTGCAGGAGTGTTATCAAACAATTTTGCGGTTATATCTCTTGTTCCCCAGGAGCTATTCTGATATACTCCTTCTAAGATCAAGATCACAGAACCACAGTATGTCTGAATGTAAGAGTATTGCATTTCCCCTGCACTTAAGTTCTATTCCCAAAAAATCCATTTTGTTTCTGTATATATATTTTCATTTCCTTGAGCTTCTCCAGCTACTGTAACACTTGTTACCCAATTCAGAAAGGTTACACTTGTACTACACAGTATCTGTAGGGAGGTAGTGACATAGTGGCAATGTGATTTAGGGTCCCAAGCTAGTAATATGGGGCATGGGTTTGAATCCCATCATTTGATGGTGAAATTTGAATTCAATAAAATCTGGAATTTAAAACTAGCTTAAAGTAAATCATGTGACTCCTGCTGGTTATTGTAAAGACCGATATATTTCTCCAATGAAGTAAATCTACCATCCTTACCTGGCAGGGCTTACATGTGACTCCAGATCCACAGCAACGTTAATGATTCTTAACTGACCTTCGACATTGGCCTTTCAGATCAATCAATTCAAGCGCAGGTAAGGCTGGGCAACAAATGCCAGTGATATCTGCGTCGCATGCAAGAACAAAAACAAAATAATTTAAATGGGATGAAACAATTTTTTTAACCACCTATACCATAAAATAGTGGCAATGTTTTTCATGTTGATGGCAGCCATTTAAGAAATGGTGACTAATCACCTCCCTGCTCTTCTCTTGTTCCTTGATGAATGCTCTGCTTCAGATCTAGCATAAACTGGGACGGTTGTGGTGCATATGCAGCAAACTCTAGTAGGTTTGGTCTGCTGTGATTTCAATGATTATTAGGCTGACTAACATTCATGATATTACCTTGAAGCAGACCTGTTGGATTGCAGCAATTGTATGTGTGAATTCAGAAATAAATATTCAATACTTAAAATTCCCAAAGGTACAATAGCCTGTAAGGAGGTGTTGGACTGTTTTCATTTTCCACATTTGGATAGGGTATCAGCAAATAATATAGCCTGAAGAACTGTCTGCTAACACCATTTCAGATATTAGCTTAGGAGCGCACTTTGTATAGTGCACATTAGTCTGGGTGCAACTAATGTCTCACAATCTCTAATAGTCATAGGTAGTTGTTTACACTTCTTCAATGTATTTCAGTTCAAAATTTACCACAATGCTGAATTATATCTATTTAATTTGAGACTATATAATTGTTCAATAAATCTGTTTCTGAGGGTAGGGAGAAACAATTCCTTTAAATTGTTGTTGGTAGTACATTTTTGCGAGGCCGCTTGTACTTTTATCTTTACGTTGCTGTGAGTGAAATGGTTAAAACTAAGAAGTAGAGTAATATTTCCTACAAGAATGTAGTATATCTGAAAAAAAATTAAATTAGAAGTAGGAGAACATTTTAAGACTGAAACCAGAGAGTGTTTTCTTTGCTCATGCTTGATATGGGTCCTAACTATTCAGTGTCTTGAATGTGGTCCAGATAGACAAGAATAATCTCGTGAATGCTAATACCTTTCGCTGGCCTCATTGGAGATCTGCAAAGTATTATTTTGGCACAAAATTCTCACTATCTTGAGGTTGTGTTACAAGGCTGTTTTTGATTTATTCATTCTCATGGCACTGTACATAAGAGAGGAGGGACCCAGATATGAACAGACATGAAGTAAAGTGCAACTGTCACAACAGAATAGAGAGAGTTTGCAATATCAGGAGTTATGCTGCTCCATGGCACATGCACACTTGTGTTGGTAGCAGGAGTGAACATATGAACAGAAATAGACCATTCAGCAATCGAGTCTGTTCGCCATTCAGTCAGGTTATGGTTGATCTGTGAATTTATAAACTCATGAGAGGCAAGAAGAGGGTGAAAAGCCAAGGTCCTTTTGCGAGGCTGAGGAGTCCAAAACTAGAGGGTATAGGTTTAAAGTGAGGACGGGAAAGATTTAAAAAGGACCTGAGGGGCACCCTTTTCATGCAGAGGGTAGCGTGTGAATGGAATAAGCTGCCAGAAGAAGTGGTGGAGTCGGGTAAAATTACAACATTTAAAAGGCATGTGGACGTGTAGTGGAAGGGTTTAGAGAGATATGGGCCAAATGCTGGCAAATAGGACTAGGTCAGATTAGGATGTCTGGTTGGCATGGACGAGTTGGACCAAAGTGTCTGTGCCCGTGCTGTAAGACTCTATAACTCTACAACTCCAATTACCCGTTTTTGACTCAAATCTATCAATTGCCTTAAAATATATTTATTCTATTTGAAAATCTATTTAAGAATTTAAACTGAACACAACATCTAGTCTCTTGCATAAGTAATTTCCTCAGCCTTTTACTTGTATTTTCTGCTTCTGGATTCTCAGGAAATGTTTTTCTGTTTATACTTATTGACCACTGAAAGAACTAAACAGAGTGCTCTGAATGAAGCCTAACTAAACATACTAACTAGAAATAGAAAATCAGATCGTAAGAGTTTCCATAGATTTTTCAAAAAGAAATGAGTTAACAAAGTTAACAAAGGTGACTGTGTCACTGACACTGTTTGAACTTCAACAGGGCCACTCAGTATCTGCTTTCTCACAACTTTGGTTCAAATAGGACAAAAAAGCTGTAATTTCAGAGGTGAGGCAAGAGTGACTGCCCTTGACATCAAAGCTGTCTTTAATTCAATGTAGCATCAAGGAATTCTCGCAAATGGGATTCAGGGGAAACATTCTCTGCTTGTTACTGTCATCACTGACTCAATGGAAGATAGTTGTGGTTGTAGGCATACAGCCATCTCAGCTCCAGGACAGCCCGGCAGGTAATCCTCAGGGTAATGTCCTTCATCAAATCCTCTTCAGCCGCTCTATCAATGGCATTCTGTCCAAAAGTCAGGGTGTACATTGATGACTGCACAAAGTTCAATACCATTCACAACTCTTCAGATACTGAAGCAGTCCAAGTCCATCAGTATTCTGGCTTGGGCTGACAATTGGTATGGAACACTGGAGCAACACAAGTGCAAGGCAGTGAACATCTCCAACAAGAATTAAGCTAGCCATTGCCTGTTGACTTGGCAGTATCTCGCTATTTGCTCACTGTCTCTAGTTAAAATCCCAGACCTCCCCCCTGAACAGCAATGTTGATGAAACTACACCCCAAGGACTGCAACAGTTCAAGAAGGCAGCTCACCACCACCTTCTCAAGGGTAATTAGGGATGGGAAAAAATCCTGACACAGCCAGCACATCCCATGATTGAATAAAAATGTATAAATCTCTTCTTCAATAGAGCCATTGTAGCTAATTGACATCTGCAATATCAAGTGCAAGTTGTTGAGATCTCCACCCTGAATGTGTAGATGGTCCCTTTAGGCATTTCAACTTTAAAGATAATTGGTGGTCAGCATAAAGGAAAGATTACGAGAAAGTGTGGTTTGAGAGAGAAACTGAATGATGTAAAAGGTGTGCAAACTTGCCGATGTAATGTGAAGTAGAACAGGTTTGAAGCTTGGACTGATCAAGGACTACAGTTTATAAATGAAGGAAGGCTCCTGGTATGTTTATGAATAGCCATGGCTTAGTAAAGATCCCTGGGGAGTACCATGGCCTGGCTTTTCATCTTTGAGGCAGGAATTGGATCATTTCACAGAGTCATAATTGCCCTCCTGAGACGTTTTACTAACACGTTGTGTTTCATGCTGCAGATTCGGGGATAGGACGGAAGGAGATCAGCATCCTGCTGAAGCAGCATGGAGACACAGATGGGATTGGAAATGTTAGACACAAAGGTAGAGGCAGATCCATCCTTTTCCAGGACCAACAAGACATCTACCTATGGTGTCACATTACTGTCATTGGATGAGACGTTCAGAAATGTTGGGCTGGGTGTCCGAACTTTGATCTGGAACAATTGCCGTTGTGGCTTGCCCATACTTAGTTGCCCTTTCAAAGTTGGTCGGATCTGAAGAGGCATCAGTGAGCTTCCATCCCATTGTACTATCCTATGCTGTTGTCATTTGTTGCCTATGAAGATCTAGCTTTGAGGAAATTTCTAGAGCAGGCTTTATCTGCTTTGTCTGCAAGTGGCTGCCTTCTGGCACCTGAATATGGAGTGGGTCACAGCACAGCTCTATAAGCGGGTACAGGAGCTCAGCTCAGGTACTGTCCCCTCAGAACTCCCCTGTCCTTTCAATGTCAACAGGAGACCAGGCACTGAATAATCCCAAGGCTGCTTCCATCTTCCCTCATACCAAGGCCCAAGTGTCCTTCATACAGTTATGACCTTTACAATCTTGTAGTACACTGTCCATACATGGTATCCTGGCACTTACACAGTAATGGTAAAGCTGCCAGGTCTCTACATGGCGAACCTGACACTACTATATCAAACCACAAAACATATCTCCTTAGCTATCATATGTAATCCTGCAAACCAATGATGGACCGTACACATACAAATCATATACCTTGCCGATTTAAATGCTGGGGTGCCGAGAAAGCCAGGAGACACCGGCTACAAGATTCATCAACTGAAACTTCACATCTTTGTCCAGGCAATCGATGACAGCAGGTATACACTCTCCCCACCAAGTCACAAGTTGTCTACTCTGGAAACCAACAGGGCATAGTGGAGATTGTATAGGTGTCTATTTACTCAAGGAACCACTGACATACTTCCAAGCTGCTATGTTCTGGCAGGCTCCGTAAGACTTACAACTACTCAGGTGTTCCCCACCCCCCCCCCCCCCCCCTCACCTTGACAGGCAGCTTGAACATGCAACACTTATGGGAAACTGGAGGCTCCTTTGCATTGGAAGCATGTGGAGGTCACTGTCACAATGTCCAGTGCTAATTGGTAAGGCTGCCAAAGAGGGCAGGCATTTCCAAACCATTTGGAAGAAAATGGCATGGATACAGCAGTGAGCAACCATCTGGGATAACCCTTAGAGTTCGGCAACAGAACTCTGGAACTAAGCTGAAGTTATGAGGTTGACAATGGCTACCTTCAGAGCTACTGACAGGACCTGTGATGGGTAGTTCTAAAAACAGTTCAACACTAAAATGGGCACAGAATGCTGGGAAACAAAAGAACTAGGAAGCATGTGCAATTACAAGAAATTAGTATTGGTCAACAAAAAAGTAGTTCTGGCAAAATTAATGAGCTGAAATCTGATAAATTCCTTGGATCCAATAATTTACATCCCTGAGTGGTGAAAGAAATATTTCATCTCTGGCATTTTCATTATTTTTAAATTTTCTGAATTTGCTGTCTCAATGCTCATTAAAAATATCAACGTCAGCTGCAATTTAAAGTAATCACCTATTAACCAGGACAACTAATAAAGAATTGCCAATCAACATCTGACCTGCTGAGTTTTTCCAGCAATTTCTGATTTTGTTGCCAATCAGCATCTTTGGTCAATAAAAAGAACAATTTAAACTTTTAATTTCATTCCTGCATGCAGTTAGTTGTTGGAGATTTTAAAAATGTTAAATATTACATCTGTTTTTCCTTTTTTCTCCCGTTTAACCCAATCTTTCTTTCTTGTTTGGTAGTTCTCCTGCTGTACCTTAATAGGCTCTAATTTAACCTCATTCTCCATTGTTTATTTGCTGCATTACAATCCTCAATAAGCATTGATTAAGGAGATACACTGTTATTTTGCCTTTCACTAAGCTCCCAAATGAGCATAATCATAGACTTGAAAGCAAAATCAAAAGTTTTAAGCTAGGAAGTGGATGCGAAAGTTTTACAGTGTACTTCAAGAGATGCCCTGTTGAAGCCAAATGTGGTAACATTCTAATATGGAATTTTCTTCTACTTTTTTTTTGGGCAGTTTTTTGCCCACCTCTTCTGCTGAAGCCTTAGTCTATCTTTTTGTGCTAAACTAACCATGTTGACATTACAAAGAATACTTGTTAAACTCAATAAGACTTTGTAAATTACCTTGATTGAGAAAGTGCTACTTTTCTACTGAAGAAGACAAAAATTACCTTGAAAATAATTTAATTTAGAAAAATATTACATTTGATTGGCATTTTTCTGCATCCTATCCACACTGCCAGCTTACTGTTACTATCTGCATCAATGAAATCTTTGAAGCTGTGATCCCATTTTTGGATCTCCTTAATTGGCAGACAAGTTAGCTTCCACATCTAAAGCCATAAAAACTTCACATCTTCTATTGACAACAAAATAAGCCATGGTATCGTGTCTGAGACAACAAATTTCCACACACGAATCATTACTCTGGCCATATTTTGTTCCAAATGGTAATGATTAGTTCTGGCATTTGCCCATAAACATTTCACAAGATTGTGCATGGCTGTCAGGAGGAGGCCCAAAATGTACAACCCCCTTTGAGATCATATGGGATCTGTGTGAACAGCGCATTCAACTGGATATCTCCTTAGCTTATCAAATTGAAGAGTTATTAATAAGCAGCTGAAAGTCTGAAGTCAAAAATATCAATTACGAGAGTGACTTCAATGTCGATGTTAGGGCGGCACAGTGGCACAGTGGTTATCACTGCTGCCTCACAGTGCCAGAGACCCGGGTTCAATTTCCACCTTGGGCAACTGTCTGTGTGGAGTTTGCCACCATAGTGTTAGGTGCATTGGTCAGAGGGGAATGGGTCTGGGTGGGTTGCTCTTCGGAGGATCGGTGTGGACTGGTTGGGCTGAAGGGCCTGTTTCCACACTGTAGGGAATCTAATCTATGTAATCAAATCAGGTTCAGAAAATGAAATAAAGTGAGATGAAGAAAAATTAGATTGAGATAAATCAAATAGAGATAGATAAAATGAAAGTAAAATGCCACTTTGTTCTTTTTTAAGCTTCAAACTTAATTAAAAGCTGAAGGCAAAATACTCCAAAGTAAGTCAAATTCATTTTTCAGATCCAGAGAGGTTGCTTGTATGTTATTAAAGCTTAAAAAGTCATTAAAGGGGTACTTAGACTGGAATGGACTAGGTCTAATTAAAAAATTTCTCCATGGTAGAAAACTAACTTCACACATTTCAGTATGGTTGAAGGAGAACAGGTTTGTTATTTAGCTATTGTGGAACGTCTTATCTCAGACGACAAATTTTCAACCTCAGTCCTAAATGCTTATTACGTAATCTTAGGCTGTGGCTAGTTGAATTCAGTTTGGTTCAGTTCAGAAATGCTGAATAATAGTCCTTAAGAGCCTAATTCTCTTTTGTCTTGGAAGTAAAATAGACTATTTAAAGCACAACCTGATGTTATCAACAACATTCCGGGAGTTTGGAAGCTTACAATTTGCACATAGGCTGTTGACATCGTCTCCGCATGGAAACATTTCCATCCAATTAAAAGAAAAACTGCGTTCATTTTTATCTCTATGCATCAAATCACCAAGATTGCAGTCAGGCAGTTGTATGAACAGATGACATGATGCCCCCCCCCCCCCCCTTTCTTTACATTTAAAGACACAGTCTTAAAATGTGAGTCATAGATGTGCTGATGATGGTGGGGAGGCTGGTATGTGTCTTGATGCCATCCTCCATGCACAAGAGGTGTAGGGTGGTTGCTGCCTATGGCACAAACACTGAAGTATTGATGACTACTGTCCAAGACAGAGGGCCGGAAAAGCAAGTTGGAGCCACCAGATACCTGCTGTACTTTTCACATCAGGAATTGTCACCAATCGCATGGGAGAATAGGGAAATGCATTTGAATGCTGCAACTCTGTTCCTCCACACTGCCAAGAATCCTGCCTTTCACTCTATATTCTGTGTTCAAATGCGACCTTCCAAAATGAATCACTACCCACTTTTCCAGGTTGAACTCCATCTGCCACTTACCAGCCCAATTCTGCATCCTTGCAATGTCTCATTGCAACCTACAACAGCCCTCCACACTATCCACCACTCTACCAACCTCTGTGTCATTGGAAAACTTACTAACCCACCCCTCTACTTCTTCATCCAAGTCACCTATAAAAATCACAAAACGCAGAGGTTCCAGAACCAACCCCTGTGGAACATCACTGGTCACCGAACTCCATACTGAATACTTTCCATTTACCACCACCCTGTGTCTTCTATGGGCCAGCTAAATCTATATCCAGCCAGCCAGATTTCCCTGTATCCCATGCCTCCTTACTTTCTGAATGAGCCTACCATGGGGAACATTGTCAAATGTCTTGCTAAAATCCATGTGCACGACATTCACTGCTTTACCTTCATCAATGTGTTTTGTCACATCCTCAAAGAATTCGATGAGGTTTGTGAGGCATGACCTGCCCCTCCCAAAGCCGTGCTGACTGTCTCTAACCAAACTATGATTTTCTCAGTAATCATAAATCCTGTCTTTCAGAATCCTCTTCAGTACTTTCCCCACCACTGATGTCTGTAATTCCCAAGATTATCCCTGTTCCCTTTTTTGAAAAAGGCAACGACATTTAGCAACATTTCAAAAGGCATTTGGATGGGTTATGAATAGGAAGGGTTTTGAGGGATATGGGCCGGGTGCTGGCAGGTGGGACTAGATTGGGTTGGGATATCTGGTTGGCATGGACAATTTGGACCAAAGGGACTGTCCCGTACTGTATATCTCTATGACTCTATAACATTAGGTACTAGTGTTATGCAAATGTATGTAAATAGGCCACTCACTGCCCACTAGTGATGGTTTTATTCTGCTTGTCATCACTTGGTTGTAAAATTGGACTGGTTTTGCCCAAAGTCAAGAGTCTAATTTCATCAATCTTGACATATTTCCACAACTGATGCATCGTCACACATGTCATTCAGGGGCTGGGAAGATTTGCACACTGCTTTGAGGGACCTATCTTAGCCAAGAAATCAGAAAACCAAGACTCTGATCTTCTTTGAAAGAGTTTCATGGAATAATTTATGGTCAGCTGAGGGAATGAGTAAGGCCTCAGTTTAGCATCACATTCCAATTGTGGCTGTTCGGATATTGCAACATTTTTTGAGTAATGCCCTGGAGTGTTAGCTCAATGACGTTATGATCTCAAGTCTTTGAGTGAGACTCGAACGCACAGCTTTCTGATTTAAAGGTGAAAGTGTCATACCTGAACTCAACTAGATTACAAAACAGGTGTTCACAGATTGGTTGCCCATTATATGCCCAACTAGCTATTTGTATACAGAACTGGCTCGAAGGAAGAAGACAGAGGGTGGTGATGGAGGGTTACTTTTCAGACTGGATGTGTATGATCAGCAGTGTGCCACAAGGATCAGTGCTGGGTCCACTGCTTTTCATCATTTATTTAAATGATTTGAATGTGAACAAAGGAGATTTGGTTCGTAAGTTTGCCGATGACACCAAAATTGGAATTGTAATGGGCAGTGAAGAAGGTTACGTCGGAGTTTAACGGGACCTTGATCAGATGGGCCAATGAGCAGAGGAGCGGTTGATGTAGTTTAATTTAGATAAATGTGCAAAACTGCATTTTGGAAAGGCAAGTCAGGGCAGGACTTATACACCTAATAGTAAGGTCCTGGTGGGTGTTGCTGAAGAAAGAGACCTTGGAGCACAGGTTCATAGGTCCTTGAAAGTGGAGTCGCGGATAAGTAGGATTGTGAAGAAGGTGTTTGGTATGCTTGTTCTTCTTGGTCAATGCATTGAGTATAGGAGCTGGGAGGTCATGTTGCAGCTAAATGGGTCACTCGTTCGGCCACTTTTGGAATATTGCATTCAATTCTGGTCTCCCTGCTATAGGGAAGATGTTTTGAAACTTGAAAGAGTTCAAAAAAAGTTTACAAGGATGTTCTCAGCAGGTCTGGCAGCATCTGTAAGGAGAGAAAAGAGCTGACATTTTGAGTCTAACTGACCCTTTGTCAAAGCTTTGACAAAGGGTCAGTTAGACTCGAAACGTCATCTCTTTTCTCTCCTTACAGATGCTGCCAGACCTGCTGAGATTTTCCAGCATTTTCTCTTTTGGTTTCAGATTCCAGCATCAGCAGTAATTTACTTGTATTTTATATATTTTTGACAAGGATGTTGCCAGGGTTGGAGAGTTTGACCGTAGGGAGAGGCTGAATTGCCTGGGGCTATTTTCCCTGGAGTGTCAGGGAAATTTACAAAATCTTGAGGGTATGGATAGGATGAATAGTCAAGGTCTTTTTCTGGGATGGGGGATTCTAGCACTAGAGGGCATAAGTTTGAGATGAGAGACGAAACATTTAAAAAGGATCTAAAAGGCAACTTTTGCCTTTTTGGATTGAGATGCGAGAGGAAGTGGTGGAGGCTGGTACAATTACAACATTCTAAAGGCATCTGGATGGATATATGAATAGGAAGGGTTGAGAAGGATCTGTGCCAAATGCTGGCAAATGGGACTAGAATAATGTAGGCTATCTGGTCAGCATGGACCAGTTCGACTGAAGGGTCTGTTTCCATGTTGGAGATCTCTATGACACTATAACTGGCACGGCATTCAATTAATTTCAATGTTATAGAAGTAGAAATTGATCTAGAGAGGGGATGAAAATATTTGAGTTGAGTAATAGATAAGATGAAATAACATTGTTATTTGCCTGTTAATTTAAGATCCATTGTAACATAATGCCTGTTGATCAGTGTGACTCTATGTAAATCAGCTGAAATACCAAAATAAAATGGTGACCACCATAATGTTCACTTACGCCACCCAAATCCTGGCAATGTTCAGCCCCTCCCCCAACTCATTTTGACATTTTTCATTCCCCCATCCAAAAATGTTGACCTCCTCTCCAGGCTTCAGCCCACATTCGCCAGAGAGTGCTCACCCCTCCCAATCCCCTCATTCCCGACTCACCTTCTAGAATCCTTGGCTTCCTGTCTGGCCAATGACAGAAAGAGTCAGCATTGTCAGGGATTGTGGGGCTGAGGTAGGATGATTCCTACCAAGATTGAGGGAGTGGATTGAGAATTGTAGGAGCTGTAAAAGGCAGCATTTGTCACTTTTAGTGTGAGGAAGAGGTAAGCATTGTTGGGGGTGACGGGTCTATGCATTGGTGAGCGTGAGGGAAGGATTGTGCATTGTTGATAGGTACAGAAGTTGAGGAAGAGGGTGAGCATTTTTGGGGCGAGGGAGGGAGTTGAACATTGTTGGGGAATGAGGGAGGGTGTTTAAGTGAAACTGTCCAATGGAGGGGGTGGAGAGTGGTGATTTGACAGCTCCATTTCTAACAGTGTAAATCAAGAAACTGAAGATAAACCTAAAGGTTTCATGATGAAGAAACAAGGTGAGGCTGCATTGAAATTAAACTTGACAAATAGCCTCCCAATTCTGTCACTTAATCCCTGCCGGAGCGAACAGATACAATGATTCCATGGCTCCACTGTAATATGGGAGGATTAGAGTTCAGTATGTGGTGGATATGCCCTCTCTGCTAAATATCCTTCCTGGTTCCTGTTTTGAGAGCTCTATTCTTTTAATGTGAGAGAGCAGTCAGCGATCACAGGGCATCTTCAATGTACTGCCAGCCTGCAAACATTTTATAGGCAGCTTTATTTTGTTTAGGCACTTTAAATAGTGCCTAATTTAAAGTGTTACTTTGCACCTGGACTGTCCACTTTTAGTGTAAGGAATTAATCTATTATCCTGCAAAGAAAAGTGGAGTCTTCACAGCTAGGTGAAACCTTGTGCTCTCGGTGGTGATCAGGTAAGATTCAAGAAAGGCATTTAGTTCTGCAATATTTTGACATACTCTATCCCCTGCCACCCTTCCTGTCTCTGATGGAGCCAAATTCTAGACAGGAAGACCCATAGTCATCTGTCCTGTCCCACTGCCAATTAGGGTCTGTAAGTATCCAAGTAAAGACCAGTTAGAGCCTCTTCCCACTACCCCTGGGATCAGGTCCAGTGCAGGTGGGCCTATTGACCTCCAGGGCAAAAGTGAGGACTGGAGATGCTGGAAATCAGAGTCTAGATTAGAGTGGTGCTGGAAAAGCACAGCAAGTCAGACAGCATCCCTCACATGCTGCCTGACCGGCTGTGTTTTTCCAGCACCACTCTAATCTAGACTATTGACTTACTGCACCACCAATTGAAAAGGGGTGCAGGCTACTTGTCAGCGGGGTATCTGACAGAGATACGGAGTGCTTAATTCAGGACATGGACAGAGAGGTGCTTACTCTGAATTATATCCCTGTTCTTCATTCCAACAACCCCTCCAAAGTAAGATTCAGTTTTTGGTCTCTATTTCATTTAGTTTATTGATATCAACCACTGGCAGCTTATGTTTAGGGTAGTTTACTGTCACCAACAGTGTCTTAGTGAGAATGGGTTCTTATATTAAACAGGATTTGGTTCATTGCATGATAGCAATTATGTACAAGCAACAAAAGTAAGATAAATGTTGTTACTAAGACTATAAGGTGACATGTGGATATCGGTCTTCGCTCTATGGTATCCTAGGATGTTCTGCCTTAAACCCTGTTGAAGATTTATGAAATCATCAGATCAGCTGATGCTTAATGCTTAACTTTCATCTTGTCAGAATCATTAAACAACAGTCTCATTCCTTTTCATACAACCTGGAGGAACTCTTATCTGATTTTATAAGATGTGATGGATACCTGAGTGTCATCCTCTCTAAATTTCCCATAACTAATATTTTCCCTTCAATTTATGTGATATTGTAGACACTGTGCAATAAATATCAAGTTATCATCATGCACATGTGCCTCAAGGCTACCCAAGTTTCATTTTACAATGTAATTGCTAAATAGGCAAATAGTAGCACCTACGGCTTTTCCTAGATGCAAATAAAGTGCTGAGGCGCAGTCATTATCTTCAGTCAGAAACATGTCAGCACCTGAAAGCCGATCATCAGTTTTCTCCCCTTCAGCAATAATGGGTAACAGCAGCACTCACAGTAATATTATTAGATGTGCATTTAGGAAGTATTTTAAAATACAACCATGCAACACCCACATACTTCCTTTCACATTATATCATGAGTGATTACAGGTAATATAACTCTTTTGTGATGTTATAAATGATCTGTGACCTTTTACCATCAGAATTTTAATGCAAATGTTCAATTTGGTGCAATCAAAGAAAACAATTTGATTAAGGTTGGCTGGTTAATTATAAGATTTTCATTATCATTTTTTGTGTTGTATAAGTGATTATTGTCTTGCTGTCTTATTAGAGATATACTATTGTAAATTCTTCTGTATGTTAAGAAAAGATGTATGTCTCCTAAGAAGCTAATAATATGAACAAATTCCTTTTCCTTTACATATTGACATGTGAGAATCCTTTCCAAATCTATGTTTGCCCTTGGGAAACTACAAGTAGAAGGTCTGTATTATATTGTCAGAAATGGTTGTTTTATTTTAGTTGTCTAAATAATGCACACCTATTGATTTTCAGCATTAGCAGATGTGATTCCTGCCTGGAGCATACAAGACATATAGCTTGAATATAGATGTCATAATTAAGGTGGTACAGGTGCAGGATATTCAACTCATTATGATCTGTTTCACTATGGATATAAGTTTGCATTAACTCATGCAAATACTTCCAAATTTTATGTCATTCTTCTTCTCTCAGATAAAAGTGTAGAGCCTTGATGGAAATGAGTAACAACATACAATTAACTACTCTAATTCTACCAAAGGTGAGTTTAACATTTATGTCTAACATTTTGTCTTCATGCCTTTAATGAAAGAATACTGGAGCTATGTTTAAAGTTGAAAATGTGTTGCTGGAAAAGTGCAGCAGGTCAGGCAGCATCCAAGGAACAGGAGAATCGACGTTTCAGGGATAAGCCCTTCTTCAGGAAAGCCATTCCTGAAGAAGGGCTTATGCCCGAAACGTCGATTCTCCTGTTCCTTGGATGCTGCCTGACTGCTACGCTTTTCCAGCAACACATTTTCAGCTCTGATCTCCAGCATCTGCAGTCCTCACTTTCTCCGCTATGTTTAAAGTGCCAGGTATTAAGGTACTTTATACAGCTATACGCTACCTGTGTTATAATTACGAATACTAAACACTAAAATGTACAATCCACAATTTGTTCAACACAAACACATGAAATGTAATTTCAGATCAAAAGCAGGAACAACATAGAATGCAGACTGGCATACCAGCACTGTTCAAATTGAGAATGTGTATGTTAAGTATTAATTCACAACCCCTTCCCTAACCATACACAAAATATCATCACACTTGTCTCCCAGCATTAGAATCTTCTGCCAAATGGAAACTATTGTTAAAGTATTTATTAATTAATGTCAAAAGCTTGAAGATTCCTTTAACATGTCAATGAATGTCATTTAAACTTTCCATTGTCTATTTCATCTCCTTGAAGTTCCACAAAACAAGTTTGTAAAAGTATGAGGTGGAACAGGTATGGCACCTTTTATACGGCATCTGGGATCTGCATGAGTCGGACAATCAACTGTACATCTCCATACTTGATCAGATTGAATTTTTAAAATAGGCCAATGGTCAACTCAACACCAACTCAGATAGTGAAAAAGATATAAAGGGAAAGAAAGATTTGATTAGGAGAGGGCGAGAAATGAGACGCAAAGAAAAACCTAAAACATTTAATTGTTGTTGTCCTGCAACAATTAAAACTTAATGGAATGTGGCTACACACTTGTAATTATTTTTCACTTCCAGAGAGATTTATGGGAAGGAATGAACAATTATCACATACTTAAAGTTACTTCAATTTTCATAATGAATTTTCTTTAAACAATAATATAAGTACTGAAATGTAACTCTGTACAGTGTTTTTGAAATGGGGAGCTGAAACCCTGTGAAGTCATTGGTGAGACATATTTCAGACAGCAACTTTTAGATTTTCTTGTTTCATCTGGCATCTGCTTTTATCTGTTGTTGCTGTGGTATTTGTGTTTAAATAACAAAGTAATGTTAATATTGTTTCTGTTTTGACATCAATTTTGGGACTAAAATTAATGTCAGATGACTGCAAAGTTATCACTATTAAATAAAGAAATATATCCAGTAGCTGCCAAAACTGTAGTGAGTTTATTATTGTAAATGTGTACAATTTTGCCTGTACATTAGTAGAGTTCAAAGGCGAGATGGTTCATAAAATGGCAAGAGAAGGTGGGCTGGAGTGCCCAATGTCTTCCTACCATAGCATTTTACCAGCAATTGGAGGATTGTCCCACTAGCCAATTGAGAGCTTAAGTAACCAAGTAAGTGCCTCTTCCTACTGTTACAGGCATTTTAGTAGCAAAGGGAGGTGACCTCTCCACTGCATGGTGAAACCTGATGCGATCTTTTGGATTCACCTAAACCTGCATGTCTTTGGATTGTTGTAGGAAACCCTTGCAGACACAGTGAGAACATGCAAACTCCACACAGACAGACGTCCGAGGGAGGGACCAAGCCCGGGTCCCTGGTGCTATGAGGCAGCAGTGCTAACCACTAAGCCACAGTGCCACCAATGAAGATTTGCCCAAGAACATATTCCTATATTCCTTCAGTGTAAGGCAGAGAAAATGAATATTTTCCTTTAAAGGTTTGTAACAACTTTCAGGAGTTGCTCGCTGACCCAATTTTGTAACTCTCAGGAAAACAAATTGTAGGCCTGACTTACTGTGTATGTTGTGGGCACAATTTTACCATGCTTCAGGATTTAGTCAAGATCAGCTGTTCCTAGGGTGTGCCCACTCCACAGGTAATTACAGATGTGATTTTGTTATTCTTGCGAAAGGGCTATTTACAGGTAGCAGCTTGTCCAGTTAGTAAGGTAAACCTATAGTTGCAAGGATTCACAAAGCTACGCAAAGTAAATGTCAGTAACAACAGATATTAATTCTATGTCCTAAAATTTGGGTAAATTGCAAGTTTTATTCTGAGAATAATAAAACAAAAGTCACAGGAATGCAACTTTTCAACATTCCTGAAAGAGGACTTTCATTGGTGGTACTACAGAATTTGCAGATTATTGAGCACTTGCAATAATTTTTTTGATTTCTCAAGTCAGAAGCAAGCAACTCAACATAAATTTTGAAATGTATAATTGTCACACAATAATTCAATGCCAGCAGAAAAGATTAAGTATCATCAGTCAAACCTAATAGTGATACCTTGCTGAAATCTGATTATCTAAACATCAAAATCCTGTGGATGATGAGGAAATTCGCAAAGACATGCACAAGCTTATTGGTTAATTCACCAAGTCCTGAATTATATAATTGAAAGGCTACTGATAGTTCATCTATAGCTCAGTTGTAATCAATGCACCACTCTCATCAGAGAGATGAGCTGACCATAGACTCTGAGGAAGCTATAAAGGAAAATAAGGGATATTTTCAGAGTGTACCAAATGCTGGGTAATTACCCTTTGGAATGGCAATTGATGGCTATGCTGCTGAAATAACTATTTTTCTATTGGAAGATCTTGATCCAAATGTACAGAGCAATTGTCTTCATTGCATTCCTGCCCTGCAATGTGCCACTGTCTGCTAGAGAAGCTACAGTATGGACAAGAAATTCCATCTTCCATGCTTCTGTACAAGCTTTTTATTCAATGGGAGGACCATAAAACAAATGTGAGTGTCCATCGTGAAGTCAGCTTTACTAGCACTCAGGCAAAACATCTGCAAGGACAACTTCAAGGGATTGGTCACACTGTCCAAATGACTAAAAACATCTCCTTTGCCTGGTGGCGTTTTCTCAGCTCTCAAGTGGCCTCACATTCTGGGGGAGGATGCTCCAAAAAAACTCCCTAACATGTGGGCAGATGATATTATCGATGAAAATAAGACAATAGCAGACATGTTAAATGGTTGTACTGCATCAAATAAAAGGTTTGCATGTCTAGACTGAATCATGAATAGATATTCACCGATGAGTAAAATAATCATATGCTGCAGCTCTCCCTTTCTTTAGCCTCTATCTTTGTTTCTCTCTTCAGATGTTTCCAGACCTCTTGAGATTTTAAAACTTTCTGAAATTATTCCACGCAGCTGCTTCTAAATGAAGAAAGAATTGACCCCCCCAGAGTTGCCTATGTTGGAAAATTTTCAATATTATGTAAAAACATTGCCTCCAAAATAGATATGAATTACATCAGTCAAAGTATGGTAGAAATAAATGTAGCTAAACACAAAATTTCTACACAAAGTAAAATTTGTTATTGCAGAGGAAGAGATCGGAAATGTTCTGAAAACCTATAATATAAATACTGTTCTTTATATTCCTTTCACACATAATTGTGCAAAGTGACATTAATGGGAAAATGTGTATTGTCTAGATATGAGCAAAGATCATTCACCTGTCCATAAAACATATTTTCCTCATTTTGCACTTGTTACTTTTGTTCCAATTTGACTCCAATCTACAACAATAACTTTGTAAGAAATGAAATAGCCTTTGAAAAAAATATAATCTCTCCCCATCTTTCAGCAGCTATTTTAAGAGTATTTACATACCAAGGTTGAGTTCTACCCTCCCATTTAATTGTTCTTCAATTTCCTTTCTTATGATTTTGCACGACATAAGTCATTGTAGTCTAGAATCTTGCGTGAGTAATTTTTCAAGAAGTATTGAGATCACCCAGACTGTTATATTTACACATTCATTTAAAAAACTTTATGTTCTGAGAAAAAGAAAACACACAATTACATTTCCATGAAGCTTATTCATTCCATGTAGCACACTGCTTAAAAAAACCTACTGTGAGAAGTGTTTAATTATGCTTTTGCGTGCTATTACCTTATGCCTTACGCTGCTGTATCGTCATCTTCCTGTTGCTCACTTTCCTCGTCTAACTTGGTTTCCAGCATCTGCAGTTTTTTTTTGTCTCCTTTCTTTTCCTGCTTTGAGGGTACTTGGCCTTCCACATCACTAAACCAATCCTTTATAATTCCTCTCTCGTCGCCCTGCTGCTTTCCCAAGCTTCTCACTCTCTCTTTCTGGGGTAAGCCCAACACATCCCTTTGTGCCTCGATCAACATTTCTCACAGTGCCAGCCCTGGCACATATTGCTGTCTCATTCAAAGCAGTAAACCCAACTGCCCCATCCTATTCTCCTGTCAGCATTCCCACCCACTGCCATTACCATTATTTTTCAAACTTACAGAGTCATAGTCATAGAGGTGTACAGCATGGAAATAGACCCTTGGGCCAACATGCTGACCAGATATTCGAATCTAATCTAGTCCCATTTGCTAGCACTTGGCTCATATCCTTCTAAATCCTATTCATATACCCATCCAGATGCCTTTTACTAGCTGCAGTTGTACCAGCCTCCACCACTTCTTCTGGCAGCTTATTCCACACACGCAACACACTCTGCATGAAAAGGCTGCCCCTTAGGTCGCTTTTATATCTTTACCTTCTGACCCTAAACCTATGCCCCCTAATTCTGGACTCCCCCTACCTCAGGGAAATTACCTTGTCTATTTGTCTTATCCATGACCCTCATGATTTCATAAACTTCTACAAGTTCACCCCTCAGCCTCCGACGCTCCAGGGAAAATAGCCCCAGCCTATTCAGCCTCTCCCTATAGCTCAAATCCTCCAAATCTTTTCTGAGCCCTTTCAGGTTTCACAACATCCTTCCGATAGGAAGGAGACCAGAATCGCACACAATATTCCAAAAGAGGCTTAACTATTATTCTGTGCAGCCGCAACATGACCTCACAACTCCGATACTCAATACTCTAAACAATAAAGGAAAGCATACCAAATGCCTTCTTCACTATCCTATCTATCTACAACTCTACTTTGAAGGAGCTAGGAACCTGCACTCCAAGGTCTCTTTGTTCAGCAACACTCCCTAGGACCTTACCATTAAGTGTATACGTCCTGCTTCATTTGCCTTTCCAAAATGCAGCACCTCACATTTATCTAAATTAAACTCCATCCGCCACCACTCAGCCCATTGGCTCATCTGATCAAGATCCCATTGTAATCTGAGGTAACCTTCTTCGCTGTCACTACACCTCCAATTGTGGTGTCACCTGCAAACTTACTAACTATATCTCCTATGTTCACATCCAAATTATTTATATAAATGATGAAAAGTAGTGGACCCAGCACCGATCCTTGTGGCACTCCACTGATCACAGGACTCCAGTCTGAAAAACAACCCTCTACCACCACCCTCTGTCTTCTACCTTTAAGCCAGTCTGTACCCAAATGGCTAGTTCTCCCTATATTCCATGAGATCTAACCTTGCCAACCAGTCTCTCATGGGAAAACTTGTCGAATGCCTTACTGAAGTCCATGTTGATCATGTCCACCACTCTGCCCTCATCAATCCTCTTTGTTACTACATAAAAAAACTCAAACAAGTTGAAAATCACACAACTGCAGGTTATAGTCCAACAGGTTTAATTGGAAGCACTAGCTTTTAGAACATCACTCCTTCATCAGGTGATTGTCCAACTGACAATCCAACACCAGCATCTCCAAATCAATCAGGTTCGTAAGACATGGTTTCCCACGCACAAAGCTATGCTGACTATCCCTAGTCACTCCTTGCCTTTCCAAATATATATAAATCCTGTTCCTCAGGATTCCCTCGAACAACTTGCTCACCACCAATGTCAGGCAGTGAAAGCGAGGACTGCAGAGGCTGGAGATCAGAGTCAAGATTAGACTGGTGCTGAAAAGCACAGTAGGTCAGGCAGCATCCGAGGAGCAAGAAAATCTTTTGGGCAAAAGACCTTCATCAGGAATGAGGCTGGGAGCCTCTGGGGTGGAGAGATAAATGGGAAGGGGTTGGGGTTGTGGAGAAGATAGCTAAGAGTGCAATAGGTGGATATAAATGGGGATAAAGGCGATAGGTCGGAGTGGAGGGTGGAGCGGATAGGTGGGAAGGAAGATTGGCAGGTAGGAGAGGTCATGAGGATGGTGCTGAGCTGGAAGGTTGGAACTGGGGTAAGGTGGGGGGGAGCTTTTCCAGCACCACTCTAATCTTGACCCTCACCACCAATGTCAGGCTCACTGGTCTATAGTTCCCTGGCTTTTCCTTATCACCTTTCTTAAACAGTGGCACCACATTAGCCAACCTCTAGTCTTCCAGCACCTCACCTGTGATTATCAATGATACAAATATCTCAGCAAGGGGCCCAGCAATCACTCCCCTAGCTTCCCACAGAGTTCTAGGGTACACCTGAACAGTCCTGGGGATTTATCCACCTTTATTCATTTCAAGTCATCCAGCACGTCCTCCTCTGTAATGTGGACATTTTTCACTTGATCTCTCCAGTATATACCTGACATTTGATTCTTTCTTTTTCTTCACCAAAACCTTAATTTCTCCAGTCATCCACCATTCCTTACACTTATCATCTTCCTGTCTGATTTGTTTCTCATTGATCTCGTGGAATCCACTATCAGGTCAATGACTATTACCCCACTTCATCCCCCTCCATAGCGTACATTCACTTGCAGACCTGGTGTTTGTCATTATGCAAATGGGGGATGACATTTTACCATTACTCAGGCTTCCAAGGCTAACTATGCCATACTCCACTTATCCTATTAAAACCACCAGAGCATTGATGTAGTTGTTATCATCAAATCTTACCCTAATACATTCTGCTGCTTCTCTTGAACCTTCTCCACATCTTGTTTCACTTATCTCTTCACTTTCTCAAAATCTTTTCTATGTGCCATCGACCTGATCAGATTTTCATGGAGCATTGATGGCTCTAAGGAATTTAAAAATGGCGGTTGGGACCTAGATTCAGAAAGTCCATCACTACTTCCAACTAATCCCATTTTTGCTGATAGTGGAAATTGTACGTGACAGAGCATGATCACGCATGAGGCAAACCAAACTCTTCAAGGCCATTGAAATTAACCTCCTTTTGCTGCAGTAGGTACAGTAATAACACACACTGTGAGTAGTGTCCATTTTTAGCATTGTCAATAATGTACTTTACAGATGGATAAAACCAACAGAAGTGTCATGGTGTGAACTATTTTAAATGCCCAGCTCTGTGTTAAAGTAGTAAGACAACAATTTAAAGTCAAAAAGAAACTGATGCTGTAAAGTTATTTATATCTCTGGACATGTAAAAAAATCAAAAAAGCCTGCCTGTACCAATGAGAGGGTAAAAAAGTCAAACTGTGAAGTTATTCAAATTCCCCTCACTCTAAACTACTAGAAAAGTATCTATATGTGTCAGTATGTACTGATAAAATCTTTTCTAGCAATTACAAACACAATTTACTGATATTACCCAAAGGAAAATAATAATGTTATTCTTCATCTTCAGCTTATTTACATAACCTATCATTATCTGAGAAGGAGATCTTGCAGTCATAGTTTCATTGACCAAACAGAGAGTTATTAAAGAAGTCAATTGTTGATGATATGGGGATTATAAATACAAGTACTTTTAAGCAGTTATGTATTTAAGTGAAATAAATGTTTTGAATGGACTTTCATGAATGGAAATTTTGTTTTACCTTAGTAAAGGCAGAAATATATGCTTAGATCTTTACTTTAATGAATTACAACATTGCACCTATGGTGTGCCCATAATGGATATCGGATGAGGTGTTGTGGTGAGTGTAAGTGAAAAGTATAATGTGTATTTATGGCATGAATTCACATGAATTAATATTAATTTGGCATTTGTTCGATAAGAGGTCATGGGTGTTGGCATGAGTAGGTATCGTGTTCAAAGTAAGGTGATGGGATGATTTGGGTAGACGGGGGTATGAGCTAGCTGATGGTGGAATGGATGATGCATGGGAAGTGGGTGGGAGGGTGAGGGATGACACTGTGGGCTAGAAAGAATTATATTTCACTAAACAACTGGGTCAAAATTCTGAAAGTTTGAGGCAGTTTTGTTTAACTCATGAATCTGCATCCATAACCCCATATGAAGATTCCATCTTTCAGGTGACTTTCAGAAGAAATTTCATCGCTCAGAGTGCTGAGCCTGCGGAATTCTCTGTGACAGAAAGTGTTTGAGACCAAAACATTGAATGTTTTTAAGATGGAGTCAAGTATAGTCCTAAGGGCTCACAGGATCAAAGGATGTGGGGAGAAAGTGGTACTGAGTTGCACGATCAGTCATGATCATACTGAATGACAGAGCAAGCCCATCATCTACTTCTGCTTCTATTTTCTATTTAATATATGTTTACCTGAAGGCAGGTCTGTTTGAGATCATCCATTCAGATGTCTATGTTACATCCCTCCCTTCATGGTCCACAAAGGTGAACTTGTCTCATGATTTCTGTGGCCAGAACTTGCAATTCTTTCTGATTTGCCTTTTGTGCCACTGCCATTTACAACTTAATATTGGTCTCCAAGACCCTCTTGCAATTTCCTTGACCCTAATAAACTGCTGCCCATCAATTCCTTTTACAGCCTTTCGTTCATCATAATTGGTTTTCTCTTCCCAGGCATTGTCCGTTAATCACTTTATCCTTGAAAATAATTGCCCCATTTCCGACCTCTGCCCTTTTTTCAAGTTATTACACTGCCAAGAAGATTTAAAATCAGTGCTTCATACAGTTTATTAAACTGGACTGTATGGAAGAAACAATCCACAAGGTACAGAAATCCTTCAAGATTACAGAAGTCCAGGAATGAATAAGTGAACATATTTCTTTATTCTGTAGGTTGAGTAGCAAATCATATTTTAATAGTATAGAAGGGAAGAGGACTCAGATACTTTTGATGACATCATTAAAGCATTTGTCAATTACTTCACATCAAGCAGCAATTGTACAATGGAGAGAAGATGATTTAACAGAACACCGCAGCTCCAGCAGAAACCGTTGACAACTTTAGTAATGACCATTGTTATAATGTCAAAATATTGTAATCATTGTGGTTTACAACTAGAACTAATTTTGAGACAAAATTGTCAAAACGAATTTCTGATATATTTCCCTGAAATATGTTACAATCAAAACAGGATCTCACATTACAAAGAATCACCCAGATAGGCGTAGAAGCTGAAATTTAAAGTAATGTAACGGAATGATGGGAACAGCAAGAGAACTTAACTTATTTCAATCATCAAACTTATTCTTAATATTCTAGCTTTAGTAGAGCAAAGCTAAACAACGAAACAATCTAATTGATGTCTATGATTTAACTCACACACACAAAGATGCAGTTAAGGATAAAGTTAAAACAAAATAAAAGAGTTGTAACTGGTCAGTTTGATAACAACAATAAGCACCATGCCTTTATGGAATTATTTGAACGATACATTGTATTACAGACACACAGGATTCCAACTTGCTTGTATTCCAAAGTAACTGGTCAATGCAAACAGTTTCCAACTGAATTGGAGGAATACTCACTTATTGCTTATACTCTGGGATTCTTTTTTTCAAAACATTCAGCAATTCTGTAAAACTATGGAGAGAGTAAAACTCAAATACAGTTTCCAGTCAAGCAACATTTGAACATACTGCTTTCTTCCCAAAACCCAGTGAAGGCCAGTTCAAACTCTAATTAGATCAATGTGCAGTTTGGAAGAGCAGAACCATAGAACATAGAACATAGAATAATACGGCGCAGAACAGGCCCTTGGCCCTCGATGTTGTGCCAAACTGTGAACTATTCTAAGCCCAACCTCCTACACTATCCCATTATCATCCATATACTTATCCAAGGATTGTTTAAATCTCCCTAACGTGGCTGAGTTAACTACATTGGCAGGTAGGGCATTCCATGTCCTTACCACTCTCTGAGTAAAGAACCCGCCTCTGATATCCGTCTTAAATCTATCACCCCTCAATTTGTAGTTATGCCCCTTTGTACAAACTGATGTCATCATCCTAGGAAAAAGGCTTTCACTATCTACCTTATCTAATCCTCTCATCATCATGTATGTCTCTATCAAATCCCCTCTTGGCCTTCTTCTTTCCAATGAGAACAGACCCAAGTCTCTCAGCCTTTCCTCATAAGACCTTCCCTCCAGACCAGGTAACATCTGGGTAAATCCCTTTGCACCTTTTCCAATGCTTCCACATCCTTCCTGTAATGGGGCGACCAGAACTGTACACAATATTCCAAGTGCGGCCGCACTAGTGTTTTGTAAAGTTGCAGCATGACATTGCGGCTCTGGAACTCAATCCCTCTACCAATGAAACCTAGCACACCGTATGGTTTCTTAAAAGCACTACCCACCTGGGTGGCAACTTTCAGGGATCTATCTACGTGGACTCCAACATCCCTCTGCACATCCACACTACCAAGAATCTTTCCATTGATACTGTACTCAGTCTTCCTGTTATTCTTCCCAAAGTGCATCACCTCACATTTAGCTGCACTGAACTCAATTTGCCATCTCTCAGCCCAATTCTGCAGTTTATCCAAGTCCTCCTGCAACCTGCAACATTCTTCCACACTGTCCACTACTTCACTGACTTTAGTGTCATCTGCAAACTTACTAACCCATCCACCTATGCCTGCGTCTAAGCCATTTATAAAAATGACAAACAACAGTGGTCCCAAAACAGATCCCTGTGGCACACCACTAGTAACCGGACTCCAGGCTGAATATTTTCCATCAACCACCACTCGCTGCCTTCTTTCAGAAAGCCAGTTTCTAATCCTCACTGCTAAATCACCCTCAATCCCATGCCTCTGCATTTTCTCCAACAGCCTACCATGTGGAACCTTATCAAAGGCTTTACTGAAGTCCACATACACCACGTCAACCACCCTACCCTCATTTACATGCTTGGTCACCTTCTCAAAAAACTCAATGAGGTTTGTGAGCTATGACCTGCCCTTGACGAAACCATGTTGGCTATCTGAAATCAAATTGTTGCTTGCTAGATGATTATAAATCCTATCTCCTATAATCCTTTCCAAAACCTTTCCAACAACAGATGTAAGTCTCACCGGTCTACTATTACCTGGGTCATCTCTACTGCCCTTCTTGAACAAGGGCACTATATTTGCAATCCTCCAGTCCTGCGGTGTTAAACCTGTAGACAATGATGGCTCAAATATCAATGCCAAAGCTTCCACTATCTCATCCCTAGCTTCCCAGAGAATCCTCGGATAAATCCCATCCTGCCCAGGGGACTTGTCTACTTTCACTCCTTCTAGAATTGATAACACCTCTTTATAACTAACCTCGATCCTTTCTAGTTTAATATCTCATATCTCATTCTTCTCCTCTCCAATATTCTCCTTTTCCTGAGTGAAAACCGATGAGAAATGCTTGTTTAGCACCTCTCCAATCTTAACTTTTACCTTATAATCCTTGATTCCTTTACTGATTAAAAAAAATCTATCTCAGCCTTGAATATACTTAAAGATCCAACCTCAACAACCCTCTGTGATAAAGAATTCCACAGATTTACTACCCTCTGAGAGAAGAGATTTCCCCTCATTGCTGCCTTAACAGGATGACTCCTTCCTCTAAGAATATGACCATTGGTCCTAGACTCTCCCACAATGGGACAGAACCTCTTTGCATCCGCCCTGTCAATTCCCCTAAGAATCTTGTATGTGTCAATAAGGTCACCTCTCATTCTTTTACATTCCAATGAAAACAGGTCCAATCTACTAAACGGCTCCTCATATGACATCCCTGTGGCTGGTTTGAGATGCAGAGTTATGTCAGCAATATGGGTTCAATTCCCACACCAACTGAGGTTACCACAAAGGGCACTACGTCTCAACCTCTCACCTATCCTGAGGTATGGTGAACCTCAGGTTAAAGCAACATCAATCATTTGTCTGAAATGAAAGCATAGCCCTATAATCCTCTGAGACTATGGAGACTTTACCTTTATCTTTACTAAGGAATAACCAAGTGATTGCCTGATTGTGATTCTCTGGATTGCCTCCAATGCCATACTATTGATCTTTAGATAAGGGGACCAAAACTGCTCACTGTACTCCAGGATGTGGTCTGACTTGTGTAGTTTCAGCAAGACCTCCTTACTTTTATACTCCCCTCACTTTGAAACAAAGGCCAACACTTCATTTGCTTTCCCTATTACCAGTTGAACTTGTATGCAGCTCTCTGTGTTTTATCCATAAGTCTCTGTGCTATAGCTTTCTGCTGATTTTCCCAGTTAAATAATATTTAGTTCTGCTAGTCTTTCTGCCAAAAATGCATAACCTGAGTCTTTCTCATGTTATATTCCATCTGATGTTTTTGCCCACTCTCTTAACCTGAAGATTCCCAATGAAGGGCTTATGTCTGAAATGTCAATTCTCCTGCTCCACGGATGCTGTCTTTTTCCAGCACCACACTCTCGATTCTGATCTCCAGCATCTGCAGTCCTCACTTTCTCCCACGCTCTTAACCTGTCTATATCCTACTACAGATCGTTTGTGTCATCACTTGCCTCCCCGCCCACTTTTGTGGCATCCGCAAAGTTGGCCATGGTACATTCACTTTCCTTATCAATGTCATTGATAATTATAAATAACTATGGCAATGATCCCTTCCAAACTCCTAAGTCTTAGTATTTCATTTACATCAGGAGGGTAGGAGAATGGGACACTACATATTAATGAGGTGAAATGAAGTAATAATGAGGCTATCAATGAGTGATAATCATGCTGAAATGTCTCTCGCTGTGAACAAGTGAAAATCTCATTTTCCCATTGGAAAAGGAGTCATATTAAATTCAAAACATTGACTCTGTTTCTTTCTCCATGGATGCTTTCAGATCTGCTGAGTTTCTCCAACACTTTCTATTTTTATTCTTATCTTCCTAAAGCCCATCTTCTTTCTTCGCAACTTACTAAGCGAACTATTTTCATAGTTCCCAACAGCCCTCCCATCCACACCTTGTGTAAACATTAGTCATTAAAATAATTGCTGCCTGTATTCTCTCCTATCATAATGACCTCTCGCCAATTTCAAATTTGTATTCATCTGTTCAAAATGCTGTATAACCTTAAATGTTCCTACTTCTGTAACCTTTGGTGGCACAATTCCCAAAGCTACCATTCCTTGGTACTCTGGGATTCCTTGCAAAATCATGTCCTCACTCTACTCCTCCTGTAAGAACCCACTTAAACCTAATTTCTTTGACAGAATACTTAAATTAACTTCTATTTTGCATTACAACAGAGAATACACTTACAAGTGCTCAATTGGTTGTGAAGTCCATTGAGACATCTAATAATCATGATAACCATGAATGTGAGGTTATCTTACTTTTTTCTTTGAGCTGGTCTCTATTTACCTCATGCATTTGTGAAGCACAATGGGATGTTTATTCAAAATAATGGTGTGGCATCAGTAAATTTGGTTTTCAAAAGGATGATGAAGAAATGACTCAAGAACAGCAATATAAAACTTAACCACAACCGACTGGTCAACTCCTGAAAGGATAAGCTTAGCTTCCTTTTGAATTGGGCTATAGTCCAACTTCTAAATATCAAAGTGGCATAATGTCTACTTCAGCAGTGACTGAAAATACAACACACAATGGAAATATGTCACTGCACTACTGACATGAATTCATAACTAAGTAGTAGTGAGTGCACATATTATGGTTGGAGGCTTTTAATCATGGAAATTGGATTTGTGGTTAGTGTGGCCACATTTCCTTTCATGTGTCATCTTCAGAATCTGCCTGCTTCTTACTTTTTAAAGTTCAAAAATAAGCAGTTTCCTCAGGATTACTTTTTCTATCATGAAGTTGAAACAAAAGATAAATTACTCAAAAAGTAATTGTGGCAAAGTTAACCCAAATCACCAGGAATGTTATTTGCAGAGATCTTGTTGTCTTCTAGCTAACTTACTTTTCTGAGTGAGCTGTAAAATTCAAGATGTTTGGGAGCCTTCTTTAAAAATGCAATTTGGAAATCTTGTGAGGTTTGGACTGTAATTTTAAATTTAGCCTGTATGCAAAAGTTGCAGTGGCCTTCCCACCAGGTAAAGAAGCCATTTCCCAGAAGTTATTTTCAAACCAGGAGATTGCTTTCAAGTGTTCGGTTGTTTTTTTGATAGCATCGGCTGGCAGGTTTTCAATTAACAAGTATGCACTTGGCCTGGATTGTCACTGACTTAGAGTTGCTCAGGATCCCTTTAAAAATGTTGGGAAGATCCTGATTCCTGGATTCCCAATTCTATACCAGTTATTCTGATTTTCGCCAGGACCGTTTAAAGGTGAGGGCTGGTTCCTGCTAAACACCTGCACCTTTCACTCCCGACCTGACTGGCTCTACTGTGGAGGTAGGCATGTCCTAGTCCCCCATCATTGTTATGAAGTCAGAGCAACTTTTCAAGGAGTGATGGTTCACAGCACCTTGTGAACCTAGTCAGTATGAGGAAACAATTTGAAAGGTAAATTACGAAGATCTTCCTTGTGTACCTTATGTTAGGCTATGCCCCTCCACCCATGGCTCCTCATGTGCCTTATGCCAAGCTGTACCCCACTATCTATGCCCCTCTGGCTTTCCATGCTGTCTATGCTAAGTTATGGCACTTCCATGCCCATCGTATAGAGCCCGTGATAAAAATAGGATGTATTTAAATAAAATATATTCATCAGGAATTTGCTCATTCATACCTTCCCACGATGCTTTCAAGCAAGATCTTTTATTATAGTGCAATAAAAGTGCCAATTAACATCTCACTAATAAAAACCACAAGCACTCGAAATCTCTCAATTTTGTGTAAGTAAACAATGTGAAATTGGCAGCACAAGCCACATGTCTAAAGCTATCAATTTAGCCATGTGTTCTCTGGGGCTCAAAGGTTTCAATAATCTAGTGTATGCCTGGACTCTCAGACAAGCTTCATTATGCATTCTTGGCTGCTAATCAACTATGAACACTTTGCTTTACAACTAAAATTGGATTGAAGCACCAGAAATAACCTGCACAGTTACAGAAAAGGATATATATCATGCCAGCAGAGCAAAAGACTGTGAGTAGCATCTAATGTCACACACGACGTAAATTCGTGAACATCATTCCTAGATAAAGACAGATTAGATTGAATATGAGAGTAGAATATTTTTTCTGTGATTTTCCCCAAAGACAATAAAGCCAGGCCATATAAAAATATTTTTTAAAATAAATCACCATGTTTACAGAAATACTGACACACTGAAGCCCTATTAGTTACTAACTCAAAAATTAGAAACCCAAACTCATTGTTAATAATAGATATAAATACCACAGTTTTGACTTCACATAAAGACATCAGAGGTGAAGGAGAGTGCTTGACTTGGCAAATTAATAGATACCAAAATGTTAAGGTAAACAGAGAGCCAAAGGATGGCTAGTTGGGAATTTAAACTTACAGGGATACAAGAAGTCAGAGGGACATGAAAAATGGTCTTGAACAAGGGCCATAAACAAGGAAACACGGTTATGAAAAGAATGGGAACATGTTACCATTGCTATATAGCAATATGAAGCAGTGATCAAAAAAGGTATTATCTTTGACTGTCGCAATGAAAATAACAAGGCCATGTAAGATAACAAGTTCAAGGGGGTAGCCATCTTAATGCTGGGTAGGAAAATTTAAATGAAGGTGTAGATTTATGAGACAGCTAGATAATGAGTAAAGGAGGACAGTTAACTCAGAAGAAAGAGAACAAGAGGATTTAAGATGATGTCGAAATCGTTGAGGTTAAGAAGTTGCTCTGTTCACAGGCTGTGGGAGGAAAACCAACAAGATACCTTGTTCAGAAACTGGGTGGACAATACAGAATAATATCAATTTTAAATGGGAGATGTAAGCTTCAGAGATGTAGCACCATCTTAAGTACAGTTGGCCTTTAATTTCATTTATTGATAATGCTAACCTGTTTTTGAGCACAGAGGTGATATATAATCTGTCATTGATATTGTTGTATTGCATTGCATTATTTATGGAAAAATTAAACTGTCATGGTGTACTGTCATCTATGATTGAAAACCAATATACAAGTATAGGAATAGGAACACATCTCTCAAGCTTGCTGTACCATTCAGTTAGATTTTCGATGATCTATATCTTAACTGATATACTTAACTTGGTTCCATTAAAATTTACAGTTCAAATCAATATTTAGAAATTGATAAATGGATCATTTATCAATTGTGACAAAGCTTACCAATCCCTATAATGAGCCCCTATAATAAGAAATACATTCTCAGACCTGCTGCAAAAATTGTGTTCAATTATGAAATTTAACCACCTACATTACAGTGGGTGACAACATTTCTTTTACTTTGAATATGGTTGGAATAACCCTTTGAGATGATTAAAAAATGATGATAGTTTGAGCACTGAATTGAATTGAATTGATTGTCACATGTACCGAGGCACAGTGAAAAGCTTTGTCTTATGAGCAATACAGGCAGATCACAGAGTTAAGTAGCATAGATAAGTAAATAATAGGTAAACAGCGGCAAAAACAAAAACACAGTAACAGGCGAATGTTAAGAGTTTGTGAGTCCATTCAGTATTCTAACATCAATAGGATAGAAACTATTGCGAAGCCAACTGGTGCGTGTGTTCAGGCTCCTGTACCTTCTCCCTGATGGTAGAGGTTGTAGAAAAACATTGCCAGGGTGGCATGGATCTTCGAGAATGTTGGTGGCCTTTCCTTGACAGTCGGCCTGGTAGAGGTTGGCCTTTGTTATTGCCAGGCTGAGTTCACCACTTTCTGTAACCGTCTCCGATCTTGAATGGTACAGTTGCCATAGCAGGTAATGATACATCCAGACAGAATGCTCTCGATGGCGCAAAAGTTGGCAAGGGTATTCACCATCATGCCAAACTTCCTCAGCTGCCTGAGGAAGAAGAGATGGTGTTGGGCCTTTGTAACCAGTGTGTCCACATGAAGAGTCAAAGAAAGCTTTTTGTGGATGACCACTCCCAGGAACTTGACACTCTCCACTCTTTCCACCTTTATGCTGTTAATGTATAGGGGGGGGACCTTAAGTAACATCCCACCAAAAGTTAATAATGATTTCCTTGGTTTTGCCAGCATTGAGAGCTAGGTTGTTCCCAGTGCACCATTTTACCAGATCTTCCACCTCCCATCTGTAGTCTGTTTCATCGCCATCTGAGATTCGACTGACTATGATGGTGTCATCAGCGAACTTGTAATTGGCATTAGTCTGGTATTTGGCGACACAGTCATGGGTATAACGTGAGTACAGTAGGGGCTGAGTACACACCCCTGGGGGGCTCCAGTGTCGAGTGTTAGTGTGGATGAAATATTGTCCGCAGACTTCTCTTATTGTGGCCTATAGGTAAGGAAACTGAGGATCCAATTGCAGAGAGTGGGGCTTAGTCTGAGATCACTAAGTTTTGTAATCAGTCTCAAAGGGATAATAGTGTTGAAGGCTGAACTGTAGTCAATGAGTAGGAATCTTATGTATCGGTTCTTGGTGTCAAGATGTTCTAGGGAGGAGTGAAAGGCCAGTGATATGGCATCTGGTCTGGATCTGTTGAACCAATAATCAAATTGGAGTGGATCAAGAGTAGTGGGGAGGCTGGAATTGATTAATGCCATGACCAGCCTTTTAAACCACTTCATGAGCACCGCAGTTAGGGTGGTAGTCATTGAGACATGCAGCATGAGCCTTCCTCAGCACAGGGATCATGTTGGCCCTCTTGAAACAGGCAGGAACAGTGGCCTGCTGCAGGGAGAGGTTGAAGATATCCAAAAAGACCTAGGCCAGTTGATCTGCGCATGCCCTGAGTGCACGGCCTGGTACTCCATCTGGTCCCATTGTTTTCCTTGATTCATGCAAAGGAAAACTGATCTGACCTCTGATGCAGTGACTGATGAGTACTCATTGAGTTATTACATTGACTGGAAATATTTATTAGACTCATTGATAATTACCCAACTTTCCATTGAAATCCTTAATTAGGAATTATTTGAGAAAAGTTGGACATCAAAGTGATTGTTTTGCATGCATGAAATAAGCAAAACAATGTCCTAAATTGGAGTGCAACCATCCACTCAGATTGGATGTGCACTTTATGCGAAGAGGAATCAGGTATTTTGAGTTGGTCAGGGTATCTACCTGGAAGAGAATTTCTTTTATTTGCTGGAGTCACTGGCTAAGCCAGCATTTCCTTCTTATCCATAATTGTCCTTGAGAATTCATAAATTAGAGAATACATGGAGCATTCTTCTGTCTCCAGACAATTAAGTACCAGTTGTCAATGAATTCCATGGACATTACTAAAAAAGATGTGTAATGTCTCCCAGTCAGTCTGTCAGTATACCTTTAAACGACATGCTCATTATATTCTCATTATATTACAGTATAACATCTCATGGCATAAAGGTCTCAAATTCCATGTTGCTCAGCATCACTTGAGTACAAAATATTGAAAGTGTGCTGCTTTTTGTGTTATAATAGCTTAATATAAGCCCAGATAATTATGTGCATATGAGTATAATGTTTGTATATAATAAACAACTTTAAACATGAGCAAAAAAAAACAAAAGAACTGTAGATGCTCAAACTCAGAAACAAAAACAGAAGTTGCTGGAAAAACTCAGCATGTCTGATAGCATCTGTGGAGAGAAAGCAGAGTTAATGTTTCAGGTCCAGTGACCCTTCTTCAGAACAGCTTTGATACTTGTCTGTTGGATTTTTCAATACCAGGATGTATGACAGATAACGTAAACATTGCCATATCAGGTAAATTACCCAGCTGGATGCAAAATCATATCAAAAAGGTTCATTGCTTGTTTGCAGAGGCATAAGGAGCAATGTGACAGTTGCTACAAGCCCAAACTCATCCATTGTATTCCACTGTACCATCTCTTGCATTTGTGAAACCTACCTAAGATGCATAGCTTCAATGAATTACTGTGCTTCATACCAATGCCCACTTAGCTGCCAATAAAACTGTCCGATTCTAGAATGTTTCATGAAGAGGACAGTTCATGAGTGACATATTGGAGACAAATAGTTTTGAATGGGTGTAGGGAAAAATGGGCAGATATTTAAAAGAATGGGTGATCAAAAGTTGAATTTATGGATGATTGAAAAAGATTAATTTGTAGATAGACTACAAAGTCTTTACTGATTCTGTACACATCTAGATTTCTGGAGCATATTTATAGCTAAGAGTTAAAGTCAATAGCACACTTTAAATAATGAAAATGTAGCTTGAAGCCTTCAAGCAGTGAACCAGTTGTTGCAATGCAAGCTTTTGACTTACTACTACCCCAGGAAGATAGAAAGTGTAAGTATTTGCACAAAGTGCATACCATTTCATATACCTTTGCTTTAGGAGAGGAAATTAGAAAATTGAAACAAAATAGATTGCCAAGTGCTTTGGATTAATTTTCTTGACTAAGTTTCTAGCGGCTATTTACATTAAAATGACTACATTATTAAGTCAAAGCAACAATGAAGGGGAATTGCCCCTTCTGCAGGTGAAAAAAGACTGTTAATTTGAAAGCAAAATACTGCAGGTACTAGAATGAAAATAAGAAAATGCTGGGATTCTGAGTAGGTATGTCAACATCTGTAGAAGAGAAACTGAGTTAATATTTCACATCAATGATCTATTGTCAGAACTTTCATCTGAGGAGTGAAATTAGATTAGATTACTTACAGTGTGGAAACAGGCCCTTCGGCCCAACAAGTCCACACCGACCCTACGAAGAGACCCTACACCCACCCAGATCCATTCCCCTACATTTACCCCTTCACCTAACACTACGGGCAATTTACCATGGCCAATTCAACTGACCTGCACATTTTGGAGTGAATTGAAGATTACTTGTTGTTTGTCCAATGACAAGGCTAGGTGATGTCATCAACAATGAGAGCAAAGTAGGGATAACCAAATGAATTGTCACCTCAAAAGGACATCACATATGACCACATTTTAATTTTGACCCATAGGTTTAACTTTAACCCAACCTGCCTCGGGTAACTGACATGATAGGCTCTGGTATGCATTTTACTACTCGCTCAATGTCACTTTCCACTGAAAACATTGATGGTGAAATTGACCTCACCATAGCTATAAGCCACGCTCTGCAGTATTTCTAATGAATGCATCAATTACTTTGCACAAAGCCCCACATACAAAATTTTAAAGAAATCATTAATCCAGAGATAATGGTGAAAAATCTTGTTTTATTTTGTTTAAGTCTGAGTTACTTAGGCTTATTTTTGAATATTTCCAACTTTGATCACTCTGAGTATCTTAGTTACATGTTCTGAACTAGTATCAGAGGCTTCCCTTGTTCACTGTGCCAGCCTGACAACCCCTTTGATTTGCCTAACAATGATGACAACTATCTGTGCTAAATGGCAAGAACAGACAGAATATGAATCTGGTATCTCTGTCTAAGAGGGTAAAGCCCAAATGACAAGACAAGACAATCTTGGGCAGGGATGCTTTAAGCATCCAGGTAGGTTCAGAGTGAGTGCAAGCTGTGACAGCAAACAAAGAGTGTGGAGAGGCAATCTGATCCAGTCCATGAGAGCACAGAATCCTTGTGGCATAATTACAATGATAATTGCTGGTGCAAACAGAAATGCAGCACTAAAGTGCAGAAGAGTCCTGTAATTGGAGCAGAAATGTGACATGAAGGGTCCAGAGAGTGCCACACGTCAGATGCCAATGTCTGTGAATGTGGGGTGCTTGCAGCCTATGCACATGGTGAGTGCCCAACATGGAGATCATTGGGAGCAAGCCATGAGCTGAATTTGCCAGGTAATTTGCAAGTAAATTTTCTGAATGTCCAGCTCATTTGGAGAGTTTTGGTGAGGCAGAAAGGAGGATATTAATACAGTGAATTGTACTGTTAGCAAGTTGCTTAAGAAACAATAATTCCCTTTAATTAGTTATTTGGTGCTATGTAAAATATGGAGCACACCAAGGTACTTGTCAGAAGCATGAAAGATGTAGCAAGATGCTCCTGAAGTTGAGCTGAACATCACCAGACTTTCGATTTGATTGTGCCACAAATTCCACATCACTCAGGGTCTGATATGATTCTTATTCAAATTACTCAAGGTAACTCGAATCAATATTCGCATAAGTATTTAGTGTGGAGAAGGATATGGGAGTGGAGAGTCGTTTTTCGGAATGGAGGCCTGTGACCAGCGGTGTGCTGCAAAGGTTGTTGCTGGGTCCACTGCTTTTTGTCATTTATATAAATGATTTGGATGTGAACATAGGAGGAATGGTTAATAAGTTATAGATGACACCAACATTGAATGTATAGTGGACAGTGAAGAAGGTTATCTCAGACTATAATGGGACAGATGAGCCAATGGGCCAAGGATAGGCAATGGAGTTTAATTTAGATAAATGTGAGGTATTGCATTTTAGAAAGGCAAATCAGAGCAGGACGTATACACTTTATGATAAGATCCTGGGGAGTGTTGCTGAACAAAAAGACTTTGGAGTGCACATTGACAGTTCCTTGAAAGTGGAGTCACAGTTAGGCAGGGTGGTGAAGAAGGCATTTGTTTAACGTGCTTTTCTTGGTCAGTGCATTGAGTCTAGGAGTTGTGAGGTCCTGTTGCGGCTGGACAGTACGCTGGTTAGGCCATATTTGGAATACAGCATGCAATTCTGAGCTCCTTGCTATCGGAAAAATGTTGTTAAACCTGAAAGGGTGCAGAAAAGATTTGTGAAGATTTTGCCAGGGTTGGAATGTTTGAGCTATAGGGAGAGGCTGAATAGGCTGGGGCTGTTTACCCTGGGACATCAATGGCTGAGGGGTGACCTTATAGAGGCTTATAAAATCATGAGGGGAATTGACAGGGAAATAGCCAAGGTCTTTTGCCCAATATAAGAAGAGTCCAAAACTAGACGACAGAGGTTTAAGGTGAGAGGGGTAAGAGTTTAAAGGGAGCTAAGAGGCAACGTTTTCACGCAAGGGTGGTGTGTGTGTGGAATGAGCTGCCAGAAGAAGTGGTGGAGGCTGGTACAATTACCAAACTTAAAAGTCATCTGGATGGTTACATGCATAGGAAGGGTTTAGAGGGATGTAGGCCAAATGCTGGCAAATGGGACAATATTAATTTAGGATATCTAGCCAGCATGGACAAATTGGACCAAAGGGTCTGTTTCTGTGCTGTACATCTCTATGACTGTATGACTATAACTATAACTTTAACCCTAGAGCTTATCACGAGGCTGTTAGAAATTCAATCAAGTCCAATTATGAGCTAAAATCTCTACAGTATTGCATGTAAAAAGCTATTCTCTTTGGTAGTGTGCATAAGCTCTTCTGTTATTCCCTTTTAAGGATTTTTTTCACATTATTTGGCTCAAAATTAACAAAAAAGCAGAATCTGCAACTTGGTTCAATAAAATAATGCCAATGACAGAAATCTGATATAAAAACAGAAAGTACTGTAAAAACACAGCATGTCTGGGAGCACCTGGAGTGACAAGAACAGAGTTGATGTTTCAAGTTAAGAAACAGAAAATGTTTACAGGGTTTGGCTGAATTAGTTTCACTTTAGAGGATCTGTTGATGGAGAGGTCAATGTTAATGGAGTAATCCAGAGGCCCATACTAAAATCCCAGGGAACAGGGTTCAAATCCCATGACAGCTGGTGGAGTTTGAATTCTGTTAATAAAGCTGAAACATAACATTACTCTCTGTAATGGTGACCATGTTAACCATCATTAATTGTTGTAAAAACACATCTGGTCTACGAATGTCCATTAAAGAATGAAATCTGCTGTCCTTACAGTATGGATTACATGTAACTCCAGACTGACAGTAATGTGGTTGACTCGAAATTGCCTTCTGAATGGACTCACAAGCCATTCAATTCAAGGGCAATTAGGAATGAGTAATAAATATATTAATGCCCAAATTTCACAAGAAGAATAAAAAAAATTCAGATGTTATGCAAAATAAATTCTTCTGCATACCTAACAAAAACATCAAAAAAACAAAAATTAATGGTCCTGACTAACTTTGATTCAAATACACAGAGATTTTATTTTTACAAAGATATTGGAATTCTTTCTATCATTTAGCAATATTAAAATAATGTAAGTGCAAAATTGGACTTGACAGCAGTGCAAAACTGAAGATCATGAATTGGCAGTCTGTTTTCCACCTCTTCTGAAATCTGCAAACACATGTTTTGCATTACCTCTGAAGCTGAATTTCATTCCCAGGTATTCAGACATTTTTGTATTTATTAGAGTTCCACGTAGATCACTGATCACTTGTTAACATTTATAAGACTCCATACAGAATCCATCATATCTTATTACAAGAGTATGTTGTAAAAGAGCACATTTTGTGTCCTGGTGAAAAGTTAGCCACAACAGCCTTTGGCAGTTATTATTTTGATAACATCATATATAAGGAATGCATTAAAGAATTCATGGTGCAATGACATATACTTTAAAAATTTACATCAATTCCAAATTCATCTACAAGTTCACCAAACATCTTTTTCAAAGTGCAGAATTTATTCCATTCATTGCAATTGGTTGTCAGCTCTTATGAAATGTCAAAGTAAACTATTCATTCCAGCATTGTGGATAAGCTTAAGACACCTAGTGTTATTAAAAAGTAGTGTTATTAAAAATAGTTTCCCTGTTTATTCTCTGCCATGTAAGAGGGATATATTTGTCGTAAGCCCAGGTAGATTTGAATGTTTGAGGCATATCATCATAATCTTGCAATTGCTTCATGATGATATGACTGCAATTTTATTAAGTGTGAGATCTTAAACAGACGGTTTAAAAAATCCAGACTTGTGTCAGCTCGACTGTTTGATAGCCCCTCTGCTATTTCCAATCAACTTGATAGTGGTTTATCACTTCATCAAAGATTAACTGCCTTCTAGCATGAGTATTAAATACCACTTAGATTGAATATATTTTGGATTAATTTTTCAAAGAACTGGCTAAGGGCTGAACCATATGCTTTGTGGCTAAAGGTGCGTTATGTCTGAAATAACTCCACAGAGGCCAGTGTCTTGTCATGAAGACTCCCTTTATTTAGACATGAGCAGTCCTTGACTTTAGTACTGCCTCATTCAGAGTCAGGTACCAGAATGTCAGTATCTCTGACACTCACCCTTTTTATATATCAGCCAAGACTCCCTATTAGATCAGTTTAACTGCCTTAATTAGGGAACTCATATTCTGCAATGTCCAGCTGGATGACCTCATTACAATCACTATAGTGTCAAGTTTTTTAGATAAATCCTCTCTGCAAAGTCTAGTGAGATTTCTCACTGTAACTTATCAAATGTGCCTCATTAGCTGTTCACCCACCATTACAGCATCCGTTATGTCCGATTCCAACCTTATTGTACCGTGCACCATTCCTGGAACAACACACCACTCACAGAAAGTCTACCATATCTTTTGTGCATGTATCACCTTTAAAAACCCTATGAACATACAGACAAACATTGGCAATCCAACATTGCCTGTCATCAGCAGCACCATTGCTGACACTCTCCTGCACAAACAATACTATTCTCTCTTCCTGGTCACTCTTCAAGGAAATTAATACTTTTTGAAGGTTTCTTTGAAACATGGAAGCAATTGGCTGGGAGCAATGTGCTGTCAATCATTCAAAATTATGACAATTTGTCCATCAAGCTGTATTGTACTTTGAGTTCATATGGCTTAAAAAAGAAAAGCAGCATAGAAAGAAGGGAAACAAATGCAGCACGCTAGATTCAAATACATCATGGGACACTCTGACCCAAAGAACTGAGGATCAAGAAGTGGTCTGTTCAGTTCCATAAAATGGTCTGTTCAGTTCCATAAATGATCTATGATTGATATCATCTCTATATTTATCTGCAGCCAGCAACAGTACTGCAGGTCTAAAATGTTGTAAATCCACTAGAATACCCATCAATAGCAACTTATTAACTATATAACAGTTCAATCTACCCTTAATAACTAGCCTTCAGAAGCATAAAAAGAGTTTTCATTTCTTAACAGCAATTTATTTTTCATACAATCAGACTTGTTACATGCAATTGTGTTATTAACCAATATTTATTATCATTTATTGTGGAGTTTGGATTTAAACAAGTGACATGGTGATTTGGTCTGGTGTCTGAAAGAATCTAATGATTAGCTGGTAAGTATTTCTATAGCCATCCTGATTTCCTTTAAAGCATAGCAATAGAGAGAATTTCTAAAAAGTAATGGGGTTTTGCTTTTATTTGAAAGGTTTATGAGTGACCAAAGTAAACAGTTGTGCATTATCTATTAGAGTAATGGTTTAGAGAATGATGTTTTTTCCTTTTAACTTGGGAAAATTCTGGCAGTTTGAATATAAAATCTTTTGAATTTTAAAAGGACAGTGTAAAGAGGTCTTGGTTGAAGCAAGATGTAAAACAATTGCTCTACAGAAAAGTATGTTTTAAGGTTGTTAAAAATGAAGTTGTCTCAGTATAGGGAGTTTAGCTTAAAGGTTCCAGACCAGAAGAGTTTGGTTAAAACTTGAAGAGGCTGTTTGAAGCTGAGAAAATCTAAGCACAATTATATGAAGGCTCCAAGAAGAAGCTATCAGATTCGCAAGATGGAGAATTGAAGTCATTGTTAACTTAAGCTCTATAGATATGAAATAGAAGGAATTTCTGCCTGGTGTGCATAATGAACAGGAGTACTGTGTTCCGAAATCTTTTTATTTGTATTATGTGCAAATATTTTGGTTTATTCTATTTTATTTTCATTTAAACCCCTGTTTTCTTCTTAAATATGAATTTGCAGCATTGCATATTGGTGTATCAGTGAAAGGTTAACTCATTATAAAACAAAAATAAATTATAATATGATCTACAAGCCAATATTTTAGTCTAGGATCTGACTTACCCAGGAACAACATCAGTTGGGATCATAACACAATTCATCACTTAGAGGAGAGCATAGTAAAACAAATAGAATTTGACATGTTACCAAATGCTTCTCACAGAATTTGAGCAAGTGATGACAGTGTAACAATGGTTTGACAACATGAAGACAGTTTTGGCACTATCTTCTTATTATTCATATAAACAAAAGATGGTCATTCAAAATCTTAGTGCTCCCAGGTGGGTTAAGTGTGTTGAATTGCTTTTTTTTTAACCACAGTACAAACTGGTTAATTCAACCACACTAAAATCAATGTACAATCCTTATAGAGGCAGCCCCCAGTTTTTGAACAGCCAACTTACAAATGCTCAAATGCAATCCTGTACAAGGGTGTATTAATATTCATTTTAAAGATCCAACGTGTGAACTTTTCCTCGTACTTATGAACAGTTATTGTATATTGTACTGTATTATGTTACAACTTGCGTGCAAATTGAATTACTAATTGACTCAAAAACAGAACCTACTCACAAAGTGGGGACTTTATGTATTTTTCTCAATTACAATGAAGTTGAAGTTGAAACGGATGGCAAGAAACTAATTCTCTACAATGGTCGACTCATTGTTTTTGTTTAATTATGTTAGTCCAAACAAAAACAAAGCATAGGTGGTTCTGCTATAACACGGTAGAAGATCACTACAGAGAATTGCTATACCCATCCAGCAGAATGTTATCCAAACAGCATATGTAATTCGTCAATTGCATAATAGCCAATTTGCATTGATGAAATGTGCATTATGCCAGAACAACCTGCATATACAATAATGTTTTAGAAGGAAGTAAAAATTTTTTCATTCATCTTTACATGCTTACTCGTATTCATTTATGTTATTAAATTAAGTTGGGAAGAGATTGGGAGTATCTGTCACTTGGTAATAGTATGAGTTGACCTCTAATATCACAAGAAAAGTGGAAGCTGCTTCATTAATGTTATGGAAAGACTGGCAAGGGTTCCAAAGGATAATAACTTAGCAGTGATTACTGTGATGAACAGACTAACTCCCAAGAAATTGAAGGGTGATTGCTGTCAATACAGTGACAAGAGGAAGTGTAGGATTACTGCAATGAACAGATCAACTAGAGGCAGATAAGAAGATTACACTGGTGAATAGATCAACTGGAAGGAAAATGAAATATTATTATGGTGAATAAATTTTCTAGAGGAATAAGATGTTCTCCTAATTAATTTTGATTCAGTATAATATTCTACATGTGACTTTGGCAGAGTTTATGTGAATTTTACCAGGTTGCACGCATTACTGTTAATGTTATCAACACCTTTTGGCAATAAGTTGCTCTTTTTTCAAGCTTCTGGAATGATGTTAAGGGTAAGGAAGAGTTCATTTCTGACTCATACAGCTGGCATTTCCAATCAACTCATGTTGTAGGCCTTCTTTTGCACTTGGAATGTGTGGTAAAGTATTTGATAAGTGAAGGGTCTTCCTGCTTCTCAATATTACAAGATGGCTTCAAATAACATAACATTATAGGGGCAGAATAAAGAATAAAGAACAAAGAGCAGGAGCACAGGAACAGGCCCTTTGGCCTACCAAGACTTCATCGACATATGATGCCTTTCTAATCTAAACACTTTTTACCTCCACAAGGTCCATATCCCTCTATTCCCTGTCCATTCATATATCTGTCAATATGCTTCTTAAACATTGCTGTTGTGTCTGCCTCCACTACCTCCTCTCGCAGTGCACTCCAGGCAATTACAACTCTCTGAGTATGATCCTATAAACCTCTCCTCTAAACTTGCCCCCTTTTTCTTAAACTTATGTCCTCCAGAAATTGACATTTCTTCCTGGGAGGAAGAATCCAACTTTTCATTCCATCCCTACCTCTCATAATTTTGCAAACTTACATCAGGTTGCCCCTCATCCTTCGATATTGAAGTGAAAACAAGCGTGAAACCTTTACTTGATCTCATCTGCACAATACTATCTTACTTTATCCCTCAAATCTCTTTTTAACTGAAATAGATCCAATAGCAAGTTGAACCCATTTATACTATTACGTCACTCGTTTTCCCTTGCATCCAATTCCATCAGCGGAATAAAATGCACATCAGATTCCCAGTTAAATCAGTGACAGGAAATGTTGAGGACGGCCTCCATCTGAGGCAAAATGAGGGCCCGAAGTTGCACATTCGGACCATCTGCTCTCACTGGTAGTCTATTGGGGGCTGATGGTGGTACTAGTAGAGGAGGTGGATGCCCCATATAATGGTCACCCAGTAAATATTAATGGTCACCATGAGGACTAAGGTAGGGGCTGCCTTCCTAATCAGGCCCATTCTGGTCCATGACAGTCTCCAACTGAAAGAGGCCCCTGCAAATGCTCATGACAAACCAACACCCTCCACACACATCACTGATTTACTACTTATGTATAATGCCAACTCCTTGTGCATGAGCAATGCTCTAGATCCCTTGCTTTACCAGCTATGAATTGCTGACACTGGAGCTGCGATCATTGAAATGTTGTCACACTCCCATGTGCAACCACCATTCTTGAAATGTGGACATTCCATTCTTTCACGAATGTGGCAAGCCTGGCATTTGTTATCCAACCCCAAATGTCCTTCAACTGAGTGCCTTGCAAGGCCTTTTTAAAGTCAACAACATTGCTGTGGGTCTGGAGTCACATATCAGCCAGACAGGGTAAGGATGGGTTAGATGGTAAAGAAAGTTTGCAAACCCAATGGACGTTTATAATGATCAATGATAATTTCAGGGCCACCAGCACTGAGACTTGCTTTCAATTCCCGATTTTATACATCGAACTTAAATTCCACCAGCTCCCATGGTGAGATATGAACCCATAACTCCAGGCTATTAATCTGGGCCTCGAATTGTTCATCTAATGTCATTCCTGCAAAACCACCATCTCGTAGAACATCACATTTATGTATTTCAATATTCAATCTGCCTTTGTTCTGTGAATACATATATTTTGTCCAATGAGTTCCTTAATTTCTGAGCTCCCCTTTTGATTCCATTGTCTCACCTCATTTGGGACAGTTTATATATTTGCATTTTGTTTCCAAATCCAAAAAATATTATCTGAAGCACCACCAGTCATATTATCAAGCTTTGTTGTGCTCATTCAGTATTCTCCTCTTCCATTTTTATACAATTCCTTGAATGAGTATCTCCTCTTACTGGCCATCTGTCTGTCTATTTCCTTTTCCTTTCTGGTTTCTGTCATTTATTTTTCTAAATTAATCCGCTTCTGTTCGCATTATCATGCATCAAGAATGTGCACTATAAGCAGAATGTCAATTGCAATAATAGACATTGATAGGACATAGACTAAATAGAAAACAGAAAATTCCACAGAGGTAAATATTAGATAGTGTTTTGAATGATAACAGATAACCATCAGTAAGATAAAAATGAGAATGTAATCATTGAGTTTGAAGGATGATTATGAACTGTTCAACATGTACTCTCGTTGTTGTGAACAACATATGAATGTTTTAATTAAATCATAACAAGATAATTATTATATCATCAACAGATCAAATGACAATTCCGATCTGTTTTCTATCCTTCTGCCTAGACCTTGTCCATTGTGGTATTACAGAAAGAATTTGTCAAAGAAGGACACAATACTGTTTTATGTTCTGGCCTGAGACCAAGGCAGTGACTGAATTTTAAAAAATGAAGAGGTTTTGAGATTTCTTTGCAATCTTTCCTTTGGACTAGTTGTATTATGAAGATAAAACAGTCTTGATTCATAAACATTTTAATTATACAATGAACAAAACAACCATAACCTGAAAGGATTGTCTTTAAGATCAAAATAAACCTGCTAAACCAAGAGAATGAAGGGAAATAGGACATGGGAGAGAATATTGACTTGAAGTTGAAGAACAACCATGATTGTTCTGAATGGTGGCATAAATAATTTTGTTCATCTCACCCTGAACAGCTCATCCCTTAATCTAATGCTCTCTGCCCATGTTTTTGATTTCTGCACCAGAGAAAGTATTTCCTCAGTATCTAACCTGTCAAGATCTCAAAGAATTTTCTATGATTCAATTGAATTGCCTCTTATTCTTCTGAATTCCAGGTAATATGGGTCCAGGCTATTCAATCTCTTCCTGTGAGCTTCTTGGGGCAGGCAGGATGGAAGTGAGGGCATGGGTTTGGCATTTAATGGTACACACAGGCAGTAGTGCAGTGCTTGCTTCTTACATGTAAAGCCAGCCTGTTTCCATACATAGTGGCATGGTACGAAGGCGATTTTCAAGACAGTTCAGGTTGAGATGAAATTCCCAAGGGAGATTTTGTGGCTTGGAGATCAATGAGAAATTCTAACCAAACAGAGTTACTTGGGACAGGAGTGCTCCACACACTTGAAAAGCCTTAGTACTGTAAGTGGAGCTAGGGTGAGGTATTATGGTTTTAAGATGCTCAAGGCTGTGTTCTAGACACTGTCTAACAATGCATGTTGCTCAAGTTCTTCTGACGATGTGTAGTCTGTTCTGACTCTGGGACTCTGGACACATTGACAGCCCAAGCCACATGAATGCATATTGGTACAAATATGGCTTCCCGAGCAGTGGCTCCCTGATGAAAGTCATTACGACTAATAGCAGAAACTGAAAGCAATTACATTCAAACTCTGATCAGTTGCTGGTAAAAGACAGGGGACTCCTGGAAGGAGGCATGTGGACTTCCAATACTTTAAAAAGAAGCCATGTGTTGTAATTGAAGGTATGAACCTGGCAGACTAAATATATCATGAACACATACTAACTAGGAGGAATAGGATACCTATATGTATCTTGACAGGGTCTGAAAGTGCTCCTCTGTTGCAAAGGCACACTGACACCTGACTATCCTCTCTAAACAGAAGACTTAGTGTACAGCATATACCCAATGTACCTTTTCTCTAAAAAGACAGAAATTAGCTTCTACATTTGACCATACGTGTTGACCTATAACATTGGAGCAGTAGTAGATCATTAGATTCTTTTCGCCAGCATTTTTTTGATAAGTTGATGGTGGACCTCAGCATGGCATCTACTTTCCTTTCTTCTTTCCCTGTGACTCCCTCATCAGTCAAGAATCTATCCAACTCAGCCTTAAGAATATTCAATGACCCTCCCCCCACTGGCCTCTGGGGATGGGAATTCTATAGACTAACAATATACAAGAGAAGAGCTTTCTCTTCATCTGTGTCTTAAATGTGGAGTTGTCGGTGTTGGAGGGGGTGGACAAAGTCAGAAGTCACATGACGCCAGGTTATCATCTAACAGGTTTATGTGAAATCACAAGCTTTCAGAGTGCTGCTCCTTCATCAGGTGAATCGGAGGGAAATACGCAAGGCTTCACCTGATGAAGGAGCAGCGCTCCAAAAGCTTATGATTTCGCATAAACCTGTTAGACTATAACCTGGTGTCATGTGACTTCTGACTATGTCTTAAATGGGAGATGTCTTATTTCTAATCTGTCCCATTAGGGTAAACATCCTTTAAGACTTCTCAGATTATGATATATTTCAATGAGACCACCTCTCAATCTTCTAAACTCCAATGGATAAAAGCACTATCTATCTGATATTTCCTCATAATGTAATCCATTCATCTTTCAATCTTGATATCAGTCAAGTGAATCTTCTCTGCACTGCTTCCAATGCAATTATATCCTTTCGAAAATAAGGAGATCAAAACTGATTCAGACATGATCTCATCAACAGACTGTACACTCGCAATATCATCTTCCATGTGTATCCCATTCCATGTTGCAACAAATGAAAACACTCCATTTGCTTTCCTAAGTTCTTCTGTAACATAAAGATGAAGTTTGAGTGGTGAGAGGCACACGAGAAACTCCACGCAAATGCAATATGGGCCACCCCTGATGCATTGAAGGGGTGTCATTAACCTTAGTTCAACATTCTGTGGTGGTTTAAAGACTTGAATGTGGTCAACAAAATGCAGTCCAAACCTGAATGCCCAGAGTTATGACTACGTACTCATGATTTGCCATATTAACCACATTTTCCTTATTCAGGCAGCGGGAGGTGTCCTTTCCACTTGAAAAGATGGATCAGATCCTGAATCAGTTGGATTTTACAACTTAAAGAAATTCCTGACCACCACACTAACTGTTGAGTTCTTGTCAGCCTCAACTCACTGCTTGCACCAAAAGACCTCCAATTTGGAAAGCAGGTACCAAAATTTCAATGCCTGTTTAATTGGTAGCAGCCAGACAGAGTCTACAAACATTCACATTTCACACGTGCCAACTCTTAAGGAACCTCATGGCACATCTCTGATCCATTTAAAGATGTTTCAGCACTTCAATACATCTCAGGTTGCACCAGCAATTATCATTGCAATGCTGCTACAAGAATACTGTGCTGGCAAGGACGTGCAGCCACCTCACAGACTGGACCTCCACTGCTGGTCATGTTGGAAGAGAAAGTCCTGGCGGTGCACCATCCTATCCAGCTGGAACTCCAGAAGCAGAGCCCTAAAGTGAGATGCTGATTTTGTCCAGTATGCCATGTCTGGGACAAATATCAGGAACCGTGCTGGGCAGCTCCTGATTAACAGTGCTTGTCGGATGCACAATGGCCTTTATAAGAGGGCTCTGGTGCAAGGAGTGCCACTCAGTTCCAGGATCTCCAGGTAGTGGCGAGTAGGTTCAGGAATGTCATCTGGTTAGATGGGGCAGAATCAGATGGAATGCATATTATTGGATCAGGAATGGCAATTAAGTTGGTGACTTCAGTGAAATTGAGTGAGAATACTTGCACGGCCTCACAATGAAAATCAGCCCTCCACCAAATTCAACATGAACTACACTTAGCCAAAAACTGTATTTTCAACCCAATGGACTTACATGTCAGTCTCAGAAAACAATTAGCATTCATGTTGCTTAAAGTCACCTTGTCATAGGGATGTACAGCGCGGTAATAGACCTTTGGTCCAACCCGTCCATGCTGACCAAATATCCTAATCTAATCTATCCCATTTGCTAGCACTTGGCCCATATCCCTCTAAACCCTTCCTATTCATATACCTATCCAGATGCCTTTTAAATGATGTAATTGTACTGCCTCCACCACTTCCTCTGGCAGCCCATTCCATACACGCATCACCCTCTATGTGAAAAAGTTGCCCCTTAGGTCTCTTTTATATCTTTCCCCTCTCACCCCAAACCTATGTCCTCTAGTTGTGGACTCCCCCAACTCCAGGGAAAAGACTGTCTATTTATTCTATCCATACCCCTCATGATTTTACAAACCTCTATGAGGTCACCCCTCAGCCTCCAACGCACCGGGAAAAACAGCCCCAGCCTACTCAGCCTCTCCTAATAGCTCAAATCTCCAACCCCAGCAACATCCTTATAAATCTTTTCTAAACCTTTTCAAGTTTCACAACATCCTTCCGATTGGAAGGAGACCTGAAATGCATGCAATATTCTAAAAATGGCTGAACCAACATCCTGTACAGCCACAACATGACCTCCCAACTCCTATACTCGATGCTCTGACCAATAAAGGAAAGCATAGTAAACATTCCTCACTATCCTATCTACCTGTGATTCTACTTTCAAGGAGCTATGAACCTGCACTCCAAGGTCTTTTTGTTCAGCAACACTCCCCAGGACCTTACCATTAAGTGTATGAGTCTTGCTCTGATTTGCTTTCCCAAAATGCAGCACCTCACATTTATCTAAATTAAAGTCCATCTGTCACTCCTCAGCCCATTGGCACATCTGGTCAAGATCCTGTTGTAATCTGAGGTAATCTTCTTTGCTGTCTACTACACTTCTAATTTTGATGTCATCTGCAAACTTACTAACTATACCTCCTATGTTTAAATTCAAATCATTTACGTAAATGATGAAAAGTAGTGGACCCAGCACCGATCCTTGTGGCACTCCACTGGTCACAGGCCTCCAGTCTGAAAAGCAACCCTCCACCACCATCCTCTGCCTTCTACCTTCAAGCTAGTTCCGAATCCAAATGGCTAGTTCTCCCTGTATTCCATGAGATCTAACCTTGCTAACAGGTTTCCCAATGGGAACCTTGTGAAACGCCTTACTGAAGTCTATATAGATCACGTTCACCACTCTGCCATCATCAATCTTCTTTGTTACTTCTTCAAATAACTCAATCAAGTTTGTGAGACAAGATTTTCCACGCACAAAGCCATACTGACTATCCTTAATCGGTCCTTGCCTTTCTAAATACATGTAAATCCTGTCCCTCAGGATTCCCTCCAACAACCTGCCCACCTCCGATGTCAGGCTTACCGGTCTATAGTTCCCTGGCTTTTTCCTACTACCTTTCTAAAATAGTGGCAGACGTTAGCCAACCTTCAGTCTTCCGGCACCTCATCCGTACCTATCAATGATACAAATATCTAATCAAGGGGCCCAGCAATCACTTCCATAGCTTCTCACAGAGTTTTAGGGTACATCTGATCAGGTCCTGGGGATTCATCCACTTTTATGTGTATCAAGACATCTAAGAGTCAAGTCAAGAGAGTCAAGAGTAGCTTTTATTTGTCATTTCTACCATACACAATAGATACAGTAAAAAATAAGACAGCGTTCCTCCAGGACCAAGGTGTCACATGGACAGCACAAATTACCTGAGAGTATAGTCATAGGCAGTGCAGGATGAAGTGCATAAGAAAAGTAATTCCTAACAAGACAAGACAAATGGGCACAATGGTGTACAAATTACATTCTAATAATGAATGATCATTAATAAACCATTGTTTTGGTAACAGTTCAAAAAGTCTTGCAAAGAATTGCAGATGGAGTAAAGTATGATCATACAGCATTAAGGAGCCTGATGACGTGGGGGAAGAAAACTGTTGCACAGTCTGTTTGTGAGAGAATGCTCTGGTATCTTCTGCCAGATGGCAGGAGGGAGAAGAATTTGAATGAAAAATGTGTGGGGTTGTCCACAATGCTGTTAGCCTTGTGAATGCAACATGTAGTGTAAATGTCTATAATGTTGGGAAGAGAGACCCCAATGATCTTCTCAACTGTCCTCACTATCTGTTGTAGGGTATTATGATCCAATGCGGTGTAATTCTCGAAGAAGGCAATGACGCAGCTGCTCAATGAACCCTCTGTAGAATGTGGTGATGATGGGGGGTGGGAGGTGGGCTTTCCTCAGCCTGCACAAAAAGTAGAGACGCTACTGGGCTTTCTTGGATATGGAGCTGGTGTTGAGGGACAAGGTTAGATTCTCCGCCAGGTGGATGCCAAGAAATTTGGTGCTCTTCACGATCTCCACAGGGGAGCCACCGCTGTCCAACACCCCCTCCTCTGTAATATGGACATTTTTCAAGATGGCACCATCTATTTCCCCACATTCTCTATCTTTCCTGTCCTCCTTCACAGTAAACTCTGATGCAAAATACGCGTTTAGTATTTCCCCACTATCCTGCGGCTCCAAACATAGGCTGTCTTGCTGATTTTTGAAGGGCCCTATTCTCTCCCTAGTTACCCTTTTGTCCTTAATGTATTTATAAAAAACCTTTGGATTCTCTTTAACCCTATTTGCCAAAGCTAACTCATGTCCCCTTTTTGCTCTCCTGATTTCCCTCTTAAGTGTACTCCTGCTGCCTTTATACTCTTCTAAGGATTCACTCAATCTCTGCTGCCTATACCTGATAGATGCTTCCTTCTTTTTCTTAAACAAAACCTCAATTTATCTAGTCATCCAGTATTCCCTACACCTACCAGTCTTTCATTTCACCCGAACAGAAATATACTTTCTCTGGTCTCTCATTATCTCATTTCTGTAGGCTTCCCATTTTCCAGCAATCCCTTCACCTCAAACATCTGCCCCCAGTCAGTTTTTGAAAGTTCTTGCCTAATACCATCAAAATTAGTCTTCCTCCAATTTAGAACTCCAACTTTTAGATCTGGTCTATCCTTTTCCATCACTATCTAAAGTCTAATAGAATTATGGTCGCTGGCCCCAAAGTGCTCCCACACTGACACCTCAGTCACCTGCCCTGCCTTATTTCCTAAGAGTGGGTCAAGTTTTGCACCTTCTCTAGTAGGTACATCCACATACTGAATCAGAAAATTTTCTTGTTCATGCTTAACAAATTCTTCTCCATCACAACCCTTAACACTATGACAATCCCAGTCTATGTTGGAAAGTTAAAATCCCCGACCACAACCATCCTATTATTCTTACAGATAACTGAAATCACCTTACAAATTTGCTTCTCAATTTCCCGCTGATTATTAGGCCGTCTATAATACAATCCCAATAAGGAGATAATCCCTTTCTTTTTTCTCAGTTCCACCCAAATAACATCCTGGATATTTCCCAGGAATATCCTCCCTAAGTACAACAGTAATGCTATCCCTTATCAAAACGCCACTTCCCCTCCTCTCTTGCCTCCCTTTCTATCCTTCCTGTAGCATTTATATCCTGGAACATTAAGCTGCCAAACCTGACCATCCCTGAGCCATGTTTCTGTAATTGCAATGATATCCCAGTCCCATGTTCCTAACCATGCCCTGAGTTCATCTGCCTTCCCTGTTAGGCCTCTTGCATTGAAGTAAATGCAGTTTAATTTATCAGTCCTACCTTGTTCTCTGCTTTATTCCTTCCTGCCCTGACTGTTTAAGTCACTCCTTTTCCCAACTGTACCAGTCTCAGATTGATCTCTTTCCTCACTATCTCCCTGGGTCCCAACACCCCCCCACCTTACTAGTTTAAATCCTCCCGAGCAGCTCTAGCAAATCTCCCTGTCAGTATATTAGTCCCATTCCAATTCGAGTGCAATCCATCCTTCTTGTATAGGTCATCTCTACCCCAGACGAGATTCCAACGATCCAAAAATGTGAAGCCATCTTCCATGCACCAACTCCTCACCTAGGCACTCATCTGCTCTATCTTCTTATTCCTACCCTCACTAGTTTGTAGCACCGGCAGTAATCCAGAGATTACTACCCTCAAGTTCCTACTTTTTAAATTCCTGCCTAACTTTCTATATTCTCCCTTCAGACGTTCATCCTTTTCCATCCCTATGTTGTTGGTTCCAATGTGTACAATGACCTCCTCCTGGCCCCTCTCCCCTTTAAGAACATTCTGTACCCTCTCTGAGATATTCCTGATCCTGGCACCAGCGAAGCAACATACCATTCTGATTTTTGCTGCTAGCCGCAGTAACGTCTGTCTGTGCCTCGGACTGTCCCCTAACAAAATCGATCACTTGGAACCTAACATACTCCTCATCACATTAGAGCCTGTCTCAGTACCAGAAACATGACTGTTCATGCTACATTCCCCTGAGAGTTCAAAACAGCATGCTTGTTTGAGATGGGGATAGCCACAGGAGACTCCTGCACTACCTGCCGCCCCTCCTACCTTTCCTGGAGTTAACTCAGCTATCTGACTGTATCTGCGGCTTTTCTCCCTTCCTATAACTGCCATCCAGCACACCCCCTAGCTCCTGTAAATTCCTCATTGCCTCTAATTGTCGCTCCAACCAATTCATGCAATCTGATAGGTTTCGCAATCAAACCTATCGACACTTCCATCAGTAACATGGAAACTCTCTCTGAACTCTCATATCCAACAAGAAGAGCATATCACCCTACGAAAGCCCATCTTTATTTCTTCACAATCTACAGACTCAGAAAAAAGCACTGTCTTTTTGCTCTAAAAACAAAGTGCTCCAGGCTAATTTAGTACTTATGGTTTCTATTTTTAAAATGTAATCAAGAGACAGATTTCAATAAAACATAAAATCAAGAAAGAACCCACTCTGCTCACTACTGTAGACTTACAGCAAGGTAACACGTTAAAAACTATGCACCTATCTGTTCCTGTGCTGTGAGCTCTCCCACACAGGTTCCTCCAAGGTCAGTTGTGAGCATTGCTGTTTGTTCATTTTTCGTAGATAAACTCAGATGTCCAGAGATAAATGAACTCAAACAGCAAAGGCAGTAACTGCGCAGATTCACTACTGTGTCAATTAACAGTATAGGTTTTTTCTATCTCTCCATCACTGACCATGTGGTTGCTGCCTTTTGTCTGTCTTTCTCCCTTTTAAAAGTGCCTTTGTTTTGACTTTTTTCTCTCCAAAATTCCAAAACATTGCAACAACATATAAAATAGGAATTGTCGCTCCTGGAAATCGAGGAAATCACTTCCAACACCTAAAATACCTCAAAAAAGGAGCAGCTCTTACAGCCACAATTTTTCCCCTTCCTCCATCTTGGATTACCCAGAATGAAAACCATAGAACAATACAAACTTATGATACAGAAGAAGGCCATTCAGCCATTTTTGTCAATAACAGCTGATAAAAAGCTATCCAGCCTAAACTTTCTTTATAACTTCTATTCATTGGCTTTATAGATAACAGCGTTTCATGTTCAAATATTTTATTAAACACAAACAAAGCTTTCAGCCTTTACTGACCATTCTGGTAGTGAGTTCCAGATGTCCTTCGCCTGTTGTGTGATAAACATTCCTCTCAACTCTCCTCTATTCATTATAGCCATTTCTTTAAATCTCTGCCTTTAATTATTGACCTCTCTGCCAAGAGAAATATGTCTCACTTTCCATTCTGTCTGTCTTGTCAAATATACTTTTTCTGAAGTCACTTCAATTGGGTGATTGTCAACTGTTACTTCATCCTGAGCTCTATTTCTCAACAGTTTTCTGTCAAAGGTGTTTTGCCATTGCCTTCCACTCCCAGAGGCAGCTTGAGAGGACAGGTGCAAAATCTGCCTCAGTCGGAACAGGAATTGAACACTTCCGTTCTTAATATTATCGTGAACCACATACAAATTACTATCTAGCCAGCTGATTTAATAAGCCCCACCAATCTACACAGGTCCCTCATTATTTTACAGACTTTGATTAAATCTTCTTCCAGTCTGAGTTAAAAAAAAAACAATTGCGACCTATGGCATTCCACCTTTCCTCATAGCTAAAATTTTCTATTCTTGGCAACATCCTCAAAAAGCTCCTCAACTCCCACTCTGATGTGATCACATCATTCATGTGACCATGTACAGGTGCAAAATAAAAATGAGGAAGAGTCGATCTTTATCTTAATATCTTCCAATCTTCTATTAACCCATTATGATCAAAATCCATGTCATTCATAAAGAACAAAGAGCAAAGAACAGAATGACACAGCTACAGGCCCATCAGCCCATCAAGTCTGCGCTGTCAAATGATGCCTCTCTAAACTAAAAACATTTTGGATCTACACTGTCCATATCCCTCTGTTCCCTGCCTATTCACAAATGTGCCAAGATGTTGCTTAAGAGTTGATACTGTATCCACCTCTGCCACCTCCTCTGGCAGCACATTCCTGCATTTATCACTTCCCTTGTAAGTAACCTGTCTTTCATATCTCCTTTAAACTTAATACCTTCTAATTTAAACCCTTGTCCCCCAGTAACTGGCATTTTTTTAACCTGGGAGAAAGACTTTGACTATCTATTCTATCCATGCCTCTTATAATTTTGTAAACTTCTATCAGGTGACCTCTTATCTTTCAAGACTCAAAGGAAAACAAACTAAGTTTGTCTAATCTCCTCATAGCTAATAACCTCCAAACCAGGCAACATCCTGTTAAACCGTTTCTCTCCCAAGCCTCCACATGCATCTGGGAGAACGGCGACCAGAAAAAGAATTAACATTATTTGTGAAATCTGCAAGGTGGCAGTTTGCATTGTGCCCAGCACTGCATAATTTGCATTCAGAGCAAGAACTTATGAATCCCTATACATTGCTGAAATTGGGCTGCCAGCTATTTAATTTGTGTGTTATTTAAGTAAACAGGGCTGCTTTGAAAACATTCTAGATTTTACTCACTATTGCAAGGCACTTAATTATCAATTAGCTACACAAAGGAACAGGGTAAAAATGCACCAAAATAGATATTGTATCTGCAAGGGCAGTTGTTGGGGTCATTTCATATTCTGTTTCATGCTTGCACCAGAGTTTTAAACTATTTATGGTGAACAATAACAATAAACCAACTCGTTTGCTGGACATGACTTTAATTAAAATCAGTCTCGTAAATTGCATCAGCCTGCATTGAATGAGTCAGAACTAGAATTTCATTTCTAAGACACTAACCAGGTTAACCTTTGACTAATGAAGACAGTTACATTGTGAAGAAATACCTAAGAAAATCCCAGGTGCTGCCAACAATGCTCCAGGCTTCAAGAAATCCTGTTATCAATTCAGATTTCAGAAATCTATCCTGTGGCAACCTACAAGGAACTGGAGGCAAAGAAGTTCAGGGCTGATTAACTTGAATGCAGCAGGTAGTGAGGTGCCATCTGTAGCAATTAACTCTTTTTATAGATAATGACAAAACTATGATTGTTTTCCTAGAAAATCAGTCTCCTTATACATTGCTTCTCATGGAACAGTGATTATGTTGTTCTGGGATGTATAAACTCTGTTGACCCTGAGGAATTCCCTAAACATTGCATGCATTTATTTACTCAGTCAACTGTTTTTACTCCTTCCTTTTCCCAAAGTCGGAGTCAAAGAAGTTCTCATTTAAAGAATTCCAAGATTTTTTTCCCCATTAAATACAATTCCAAGAATTATTTTCCATCTCATTGTGTTAATATGAAGAGAGCCCTACATAAAAATAATGTGAAATGCCCACAAGTAATGGCAAGAAAATTGTTTTAAAGGATCAATGTAGCTATGCCTTAAACTAGGTGAGGATCCCATCAAAAAATATTTAATGATTGCCTCAGAACTTTTACCACCCATCAGGACGATCAGAGATCGCATGAATTTTGCAGTGAGGTTGTAAAGTTACATGAGCATGACAACTGTGCTACAGGGCCCCAATTAGTACGTATCCAGAGGATTTCCAACTGTTTTAGCTGGAGGTTCTTCCCACAAAAGATCAATAATCTCACTACTTCTTACCACAATCAGAACAGGAAAGAGATGAACATCATCCCATCCTCTTTACCTTTTTAGCTTTATTGAATGAAGTTCTCAAAAGATTTTTGAAAACTTTACTTGCCAAACTGTAGAAACATTGCCTTACCCCTAATGAGCCAGTCCAGCAAAATCACAGAAACAGAAGTATTTTCTATACAACCTTTAGTCTTTGAAATGATTATACTGCTGTCAAAATAAACTACATTGCTATTTTCTCTTATATGAAATACATAATTAATGGCCTGGTTTTTAAGACAGCCATTCAAAGTATGGGTTTCTGCAGGTCAAAGCTTAACATGGTGGTGACCTGTTCTTAAAACAAAAAATCTTTTTCATGCCTTGAACTGAAAAGCTAGTGGTCTGTTCTGAAACACTGCTTTATTATTCGCTTAGTTCAACATTCTATACACAGAAGAACTTCATAACCATGACTTATGTTTTCAATTCTCCCTCTATCTTTCAAAGTTGCAGTGCATGAGTCATGGGAAAATTTCGCTTTATTTGGTACTTATGAGTGGTCTCCTAGTCCTTACAATTGTTCACTTGAAACAGTTTCCTGTTACTTTAGTTTAAACTAATTATTGAACATTTAACCCCATTCCAGTAGTCTGAAAACCACAAGAAAATGTCAAAAGTCAATAGCTGTGGACAGATTTCCCTTTTTTGTTTATCATCTTTCATTGATATATCTGATAACTGATTCTGGTAAATTTTACAATCTGCTAACTTAATATTGTAACTACTTTGTCCTTTTAGCAAATATTCTCTATTTGCAAATTCCCCTGCCTTTTATTTCCTAATCATTTACATTTATGATATTGAACCCTTCCCAGCCTGATATCATCATTGCTATTTTGTTTAAATAATTGTTGATATATCTATCTACAGCCAGATACACAACCTAGCTATACTGTGTGCAAGTATCAGTAAACAGTCATGACATTAAGCATGACATTAAGAACAAAATGCACATCACTCTTAATGATGGATCCAAATTTGTATCTGTTGGACCTGCCACTCAGCATGACTAGACATCTGTCCTTGAAAGCAAGCTAAAAGAAATGCATTTGCTGGACTTGCGTGATAGCGGTTAACTGCCAGGTGACATATAAGAAAGAGCTTTTTGCCTCAATTCACTATGTCTGTGATTGTGTGGCCTGCCCAAGACACAGAAAAATGATGAACCTTATGTATGACCAGTTCTGGACAACATGAACTGGCCAAATGCTTGGGTGAATTGCTACAGCCAGCTTTGTCCATGTGTTCCACTTGCATAATGAAGGATTCCTTCACATTTGCAGAGATCATACAGGATATGTATATTAATAGCAATGGTCTGTCCATGTGTTCATCTGATATTGTTAACTTATTTCCCAATGCACCAAACAAGGAAGCCACAGACTGTCTCACGGCAACATTATATCATGTAATCTAGGCCTGCAACGTTACACAAATCAGCATACATTTAACTTATAAACTCAGTTACTCACATCATTAAATTCAGTTTTATCGACTCCACATATGCCTAAATAAATGATCCCTACTAAGCCTAGTCCTTGAAAACATTGCTTTGGATTTTGTGAGAAACACTCTTTGATGGAATACCACCTAACTTCTAACTTTGCTAATGTCCGCCATATAGATGATACATTTGCTCTAATTGAATCCACAGTTGCATGAAACAATTCCCTGAATGGGCTGTTCAAAGTCATATTTGAAAGGGAACTGACAAATGAACTCCCTTTCCTCAATGTTTTTGGTGAGATATCAGCCAGACTTTCTCTACTAGTTTCTACATGAAGCCTACCTTCACTGCACCATATACATTTTACACTTCCATGAGTTATAAGATTAACCTTAATGACAACTTCAGAAATATGGCCCATGCCAGTTGGCTTAATGTTGAAATAGGATGCATCAAAACCATCCTGTGAAATAATGGATATCACAATCAGATCATTCTCACTATGCATCATGCAAATTCATATTTGGTCCTGAAAACTGCTCAGCGTCATTCAGATTACCTAAGCAGTTGCAACATGAGTAGTAGACACTACTGAGAGAATCTTTCTTGGTTGTCAAGCCAAAAAGAAAATCTGCCTCAATGAGTAGTAACTTGATAACTGAATTTTAATGACAGTGTGATGCTTAGTGTGTAGGCTTTATGGCCCAAAGACTGCCATGTCACATCAAACAGCATATCCCTTCTGGCTGTTCCCAACAAAGTAGGTACTGATCACTTCCAAATGGCCTGTGCTTGCAAAGCATGCAACACAGTGTCCAAAATTAGATGTGATTCCACAATTGGACAACCTTTGCAAGCAATTATACTGATTTAAGATTATCAGTCAGCTTCATATTGTAGTGCACTTGCATTACTGAAACCTACATATATTAAGAAACAGGGCCTTGTTCTCTGAAGACAGAAAAATCATGTACACACTCTGTACCCATTTCAACTCAACAAAGTAAATGAAAACCATTCACTGGTTGGGCCGAGACGGCAGCTCAGTAGTTAGCACTGATGCCTCATAGCATCAGGAACACAGGTTTGATTCCAGCCTCGGGTGACTGTCTGCATGGAGTTTGCATGTTCGCATTGTGTCTGCATGGGTTTTCTCCGGGTGCTCTGGTTTCCTCCCACAGTCCAAAAATGTGCAGGTTAGGTGATTGGCCATGCTAAACTACCCCACATTGTCTGGGGTTGTACAGGCTAGATATATTAACCATGGAAAATACAGGAATCAAGTGGATCTGGGTGGGATGCTCTTTAGAGGGTCAGTGTGGACCTGATGGGCCAAGTGGCCTGTTTCCACACTGTAGGATTCAATGGTTCAATTCCTAAGGCAATGTATTGACCAAAGCGCAGCAGGTCAGGCAGCATCCAGGGAACAGGAGAATCGACGTTTCGGGCATAAGCCCTTCTTCAGGGCTTATGCCCGAAAAGTCGATTCTCCTGTGCCCTGGATGCTGCCTGACCTGCTGCGCTTTTCCAGCAACACATTTTCAGCTCTGATCTCCAGCATCTGCAGACCTCACTTTCTCCTCAATGTATTGACCAATCAGAGTCAACCTGCCTGGTTATAAAATTTAAACAGAGTTTGGCACTTAATTGTCAATCATATTACTTGGTGCATGCTTCATGAAAACACCTAATCAGAGTTCCCTTGTCAACACTCTCCTCTCATGTATTGTAACTAATAGTATTCCCTTAAATTGACATTCTTATGAATTGTCCTGATGAGTATAAGATGCATAACTTCAACAAAATGTTATTTTCCAGCAATACTTAAAGAGGTACTACCCAAAGACTAATGTAACAATTATGCTTTCTCTGACAGATCCTAATTTACTCTTACTTCTGACTCATTTGTTGTATTTATTGTACTTATGGCATCAAGTGTATATAACTACAGTGAAATTCGATTCTGCAAAGTTAGTGGTGATAGGATAGTGAAAAGTGTGTTAGGAGCATGCAATAGCTCATCTGTGAAGAGTGAAACAGAGTTAACAGCCCAATGTCTTTATGGGGCAGTGAAATTGTGTATTTATGGGAGGAAGATACAAATACACCAGATGTTCTTCAGTCTTAGACATCTCTTAACTGTATTTTTTCCCTGTGGGTTTCCTGCCTGACAATAATCCTGATTGACAGCCTGACTGATGATCATGCAGCAGGAGGATGCACCTAAACATGGAGCAACTATGGTTATAAGCTGAAGTATCCAGTGTGTGGGAGGAGAGACTTGTTGGGCAGTAAAGTAGGCAATGGGCCAGTGGCATTATCACTGGACAGTTGATCCAGGTGGTGTTCTGGGTACAATGGTTCGAGTTCTGCCATGGCAGATGGTGGAATTTAAATTCATTGAAGAAAAATCATGCATTAAAAGTCTAATGATGACAATGTATCCATGTTTGATTGTTGGAAAAGTCCATCTGGTTCACTAATGTCCTGGAGTGCTCTGGCTTACATATGACTCCAGAAAGAAAGTAGGAGTATACTTAAGAGGGAAATCAGGAGGGCAAAATGGGGACATGAGATAGATTTGGCAAATAGAATTAAGAAGAATCCAAAGGGTATTTACAAATATATTAAGGACAAAAGGGTAACTAGGGAGAGAATAGGACCCCTCAAAGATCAGCAAGGCGGCCTTTGTGTGGAGCCACAGAAAATGGCGGAGATACTAAATGAGTATTTTGCATCAGTCTTTACTATGGAAAAGGATAAGGAAGATATAGACTGTAGGAAAATGGATGGTGACATCTTGCAAAATGTCCAGATTACAGAGGAGGAAGTGCTGAATGTCTTGAAACGGTTAAAAGTGGATAAGTCCCCAGGACCTGATCAGGTGTAACCAAGAACTCTGTGGGAAGCTAGACAACTGATTGCTGGGCCACTTGCTGAGATATTTGTATCATCGATAGTCCCTGATGAGGTGCCGGAAGACTGGAGGTTGGCAAACGTGGTGCCACTGTTTAAGAAGGATGGTAAAGACAAGCTAGGGAACTATAGACCGGTGGGCCTGACCTTGGTGGTGAGCAAGTTGTTGGAGGGAATCCTGAGTGACAGGATGTACATGTATTTGGAAAGGCAAGGACTGATTCGGGATAGTCAACATGGCTTTGTGCGTGGGAAATCATGTCTCACAAACTTGATTGAGTTTTTTGAAGAAGTAACAAAGACGATTGATGAGAGCAGAGCAGTAGATGTGATCTATATGGACTTCAGTAAGGCATTCGACAAGGTTCCCCATGGTAGACCCATTAGCAAGGTTAGATCTCATGGAATACAGGGAGAACTAGCCATTTGGATACAGAACTGGCTCAAAGGTAGAAGACAGAGGGTGGTGGTGGAGGGTTGTTTTTCAGACTGGAGGCCTGTGACCAGTCGAGTGCCACAAGGATTGGTGCTGGGTCCTCTACATTTTGTCATTTACATAAATGATTTGGTTGCGAGCATAAGAAGTACAGTTAGCAGATGACACCAAAATTGGAGGTGTAGTGGATAGTGAAGAGGGTTACTTCAGATTACAACAGGATATGGACCAGATGGGCCAATGAGCTGAGATGTGGCAGATGGAGCTTAATTCAGATAAATGCGAGGTGCTGCATTTTGGGAAAGCAAACGTTAGCAGGACTTATACACTTAATGGTAAGGTCCTAGGGAGTGTTGCTGAACAAAGAGACTTTGGAGTGCAGGTTCATAGCTTCTTAAAAGTGGAGTCGCAGGTAGATAGGATAGTGAAGAAGGCATTTGGTATGCTTTCCTTTATTGGTCAGAGTATTGAGTACAGGAGTTGGGAGGTCATGTTGCAGCTGTACAGGACATTGTTTAGGCCACTGTTGGAATATTGCGTGCAATTCTGGTCTCCTTCCTATTGGAAAGATGTTGTGAAACTTGAAAGGGTTCAGAAAAGATTTACAAGGATGTTGCCAAGGTTGGAGGATCTGAGCTACAGGGAGAGGCTGAATAGGCTGGGGCTGTTTTCCCTGGAGCATCGGAGGCCGAGGGGTGACCTTATAGAGGTTTACAAAATTATGAGGGGCATGGAGAGGGTAAATAGGCAAAGTCTTTTCCCTGGGGTCAGGGAGTCCAGAACTAGAGGGCATAGGTTTAGGGTGAGAGGGGAAAGATATAAAAGAGACCTAAAGAGCATCGTTTTCACGCAGAGGGTGGTACGTGTATGGAATGTGCTGCCAGAGGTGGTGGAGGCTGGTACAATTGTAACATTTTAGAGGCATTTGGATGGGTATATGAATAGGAAGGGTTTTGAGGGATATGGGCCGGGTGCTGGCAGGTGGGACTAGATTGGGTTGGGATATCTGGTCGGCATAGACGGGTTGGACCGAAGGGTCTGTTTCCATGCTGTACATCTCTATGACTCAATGACCTGCAGCAATGACCTGACTTATCTGCCCTCAGGGCAATTAAGGTTGTGCAATAAATGCTGGTCTAGCCAGTGACACAGTCATCCCATTCATTATTCAAGAATGAATTTTTAAAATTGGGAATGGGGTATGAAAATTGTTATCATCAATGTATTGTCAGTAAGTGGGAGCCCTGATATTGGTCAGGGTGGGTGAGACAATGATTGGGAAGTGGTGTTGAAATGGTGATAGTGATTTGGTGATTGGTGGGACAAGTATGGTGTTGGGCAAAGTCGGATATTTTGGAAGTAGAAGTAAGTAAGCTTGTTGGACTAGGGTAGTGCGATAAAAGCATTTGTTGATTGACCCATCGTGCATACTTCTTTTTACCTTCTAGATTTATCAGGCCTGATTAATTAAAAAACAACTTGTTAAAATGGAAGCATACAGCTGTTACAGATCTCACTGACTCATGAATGAGCAGATTGGTCCCGCAAATCATCCTTCCTCCAGGGAAACTGGAAATGAGGTTGGTTGATTAGGGTGTCAAACTTTAAAACTGTTCAGAAGTCACATGACACCAAGTTATAGTCCAACATGTTTCTTTGAAATCACAAACTTTCGGAGCAGTGCTCCTTCATCAGGTGAAGTCAACTGTCATAACTTCTGACTTCTGACCTTGTCCACCCCAGTCCTAAACCGGCACCTCCACGTCATTTAAATATGTTGCCTTTTATTAAACCTCATTTTGAGAAACTAAAATTATTGCAAATTTTCAAATTGATGAAATGCAAGTTTACTGATGATAAACTGTTTGGGGAAGAATGAGTGGCTTTGGGAGTGGCTAAATGGTTAAATTGATAGTACTTTAGGAAGCCAGCTTCAAATTGTTGACTTCCACATTTAATTGCAGCACGTTAAGCTGTATGTCAGAAAACCGCTTTGAAGTGGGTTGCTGGTTAAAAATGCCAAACAGTTATTAAGTGCTTTATTAAGAGGTGTTTTCAAGTTTAACTAAGGATGCATGGGTTTCCCAGGCTTCCCAAACCACATCAATGAACGCACAATGAGAACATAGTAGTATTTGGAAAGCTTGTGAATGGAAGTGAGGAGGGGGTGGCTGAAAAAAAATGAGAGCAGTAAATCACCATACGTTTTGAAACCTCAAAGCTGATTCCTTATCTAATTGTGCAAAACGATTTTTTCACAGCACTCATTCTGAAATTTGTTTCTATTGCTTTATGGATTCTTTCTACTATTTTAGAGGGGGGAGCATCTGATTACCATTTTGCATGTGTGATTTATCAGACAAAAATGTCTACTGCATTTTCTGGTTTAGTTTGCGACTTTCCTGGTTTCTAAAATATCCATATTCCTCAAATTACCAATCTGTGCAAGATATAAGTCTCTTCTTTTAATCTGATATGAACCACTTTATAAAGCCACAGATGTCTTGATTTCAAAAGGAATTTATTTTTGTTGAATAACTGAATTGTCTTTATTAAACATTTATTTGCTGCCATATGTTTTATTCTATTTATCTAGTCAACCTTAGTCAACTCGCCCCTCAAGCATTTGTTTCGCTTTGTTTTCTTGCTTATGATTTGGATTTATCATTTTCTAACTATATTCCGATCGTGATTTTTCTGTGGATCTTTTACTATCATAGTACTAATTAACTTTGCTTCATTGCATAATGCTGAAACTAAAATAGTTTTCTCCACATTTATTGCCATAATGTATTCCCCAGAAAACTTCCAAGAAAGTAATCTGCAAAACTATCTTCCAGTTCACCTAGGTAAATTTGATTGTTCTTTTCTCTATGAAGATTGAAATCCACCATAATTATTATATTGCCTTTATTATGCCTTGAATATTTTCTTCAGGCATTTCTCAACAATATAGCTATACTTTGGGGCCTATAAACGACTTTGATCAACATTGTCTACACCTTGCTATTGCTAATCTCCATCCCACACTATTTCTATATCCTGAGTTTCTGGCCCAAGATCCTTTCTCATTAATGACTTTATGTTATCCTTTGTTATCGGGGCTATCCCTCCTCCTTTTCCATTCTGCCTGTCTTTTTGCAACCATATAGTCATTTAAATATTTATTCCTCAATCTCGTCATGGTGGGCAGACTCTCTTCCTTAGTCTTGTGGCAAGCTTGCAGGCAGAAAAGGCATTAAATTATACATGTTAACACCTGAATCCCAACTCCACCAGAATTAAGGTCTGAGTGGAAAGAGCTTCCAATCCCATCTCCGAGTGGCACTCTTATGTGGAAAGTTATTTACAACTTAAGTACCTCATTCTGTCATCACAGAGATTAACCCAACTGTAGATGGGCCTGTCACCAAACAGAGTGTATGGAAGCTAAAACCATCAGTCAGCTTGTCACCTGCAGAGTGGGGAGCATCCCTCAGTCAAAGGCACAGAGTGTCTGATCAAGGAATTCAGCACCAGGAAGGCAAGGGAGCACTGCCTTCTCTCCATGCCTCTGCACCCCTTGCACCCTTCTCTCCATTACCCACAACCCAGAAAATGGCCCTCTGCCTCCATTATTAAACTTCCCTTCATGATTCTGGGACTCGACCGCCTGGTTTCATGCTGCAACCAATTGGTCAGTAGTTCACTGCAGGCAAGACCTTGATGCCCAGGGAAGGCCCATTTCTCACCCTTCCACTCCCTGATTGGCACATGGTTTGATTGGCGTTCTCATCAAAGAGATGGCACTGACTTTTCGGCAGTTGAAATTCCTGATGCCTAAACATGATTTTGCTTCTTGTCTGTGTTATAACAATTAGATCTACATATCTTATCTCCATTTCTACTGTGAGTTCTCAATTTTATTGTGGATGCCCAACCCATTCAGATAATGCGCCTTCAATTCTACGTTTTTTACCACTAATCCATGTATGGACCCTAGTTGCTGGTGGAATTTAATTTCAAATGAATAACCTGGAATTTTCTTATCTAAGCGATGGTAACTGTTAAACTACTGTTGATTGTCATGAAGTCAATCTGTCATCTTTATCTGGTCCGGCCGACATGTGACTCCAGACACACAGCAATATCGTTGACTCTTAACTATCTTCAAATGGCCCATTTAGCCATTCGGTTCCAGTGCAGTTAGAGATGGCCAACAAATGTTGTTCTTACCAGAAATGTTCACATTCCACAAAAGAATTAAAAACAAGAAAAACCTCAAATGTACTTTTACTATTAAAATGTCCGCCCCTTCCTCTCAAATAAGCTTTTCTTTATCCAGATGGATCTACTTTGCTATTGCCTCATCTTTTAACGTTAGATTTCTAAACCTTGCTTCACCCAAATCCTCCTCTCCATTAGTTTAAAGTCAATTACTTTACTTTAACCAGATTTACTGGTGCAATCTTAAATTTGTACATTCTGTCCTTTTGTGTCACATTTGGATTACCATGGGCCCTATCGCTACCATGAACTATTGTCTTGTCCTTTCTCTTTAATTTCTTATATCTCTCTCACAGCTACCTCTTTCCCCAGTACTAGCAGCCAGTATTCCATTAAGCAAAATCATTATCCCTGCATCAATCTTAATGTCACTTACTTCACTGATGATGTGCAGTCTACACACTCACAGCTCCTCCAAAAGCTGTATGTCACAACCAAAAAGAGAAATTGCAGGAAAAACTAAGCAGAGAGAAAATAGAGTTAATGTTTTGAGTCACTGACCCTACTTCAGAACTGAAACCAGCTAGGAAAAGGTGGCATTTATACTGATGATGAGGTAGGGGTGGAGAGGTGGTGGTGGTATTTGTTTGGAGGGAGAAGTGAATTGATAAGTAGAGATGGAACCCTGACACAGAAAGAGAGAGAGAGGGAAAGAGAAAATGAGTAGTCAGACAAAGGGACTTTTGAGAGTAAGCCAGGGAAGAAAAGAAACTAGATAGGTGACAGTGGGAGCTATACATATATGAAACTAGTTTGGCTGTCGGAAAGGGTTGTGGGCATATGGGTAATAGACATGGAAGTAGGTGTTCAAGCCCTAAAATTGTTAAACTTGATGTTGAGCCCTGAGCATTGTAAAGTAGGGAAACCCAGAGATGTATTTGTAGCTTTGGATAGTGAAGAGGGAGGAAGTTAACAGGCAAGTGGTGCGATTGCATGGGTAAGTGCCATTGGGGTATTTTGTTGGGATTTGGAGAGGGAATGGACCAGAGTGTCCCAGAGGGTATGGGCCCTGCAGAATTCTGACAGTGGATCTCTGGTGGTGACATTCCACTAAAGGTGGCGGAAATAGCAGTTTCTGAGATGTCATTTGTATCTTGTGTCTCTCAGGAATGTTGGAAGGGTGGAAGAAAAGTACTGAGTTTGAAACTCTCTGTCTATTGTGCCTTAGCAGCTATGTATATATTTATCTTCCCTGTTGTGCTTAATAATGCAGAATAAAGAAATACTCAGTGGAAAAACAGCTGTTGACCCATTTAATTGCATCCAGAACTTGTAAGACATGCACAGCACTCTAGTTGGCTTCCCTCAGGAACAGATCTCTAGTAGATGAAGCTTATAACACTTTCAGATACAGACTGGTACAACCGCATCTCTGCCAATGTCTTTGATCTTTCCAAATCACTGAAGCCTTGGTTTTGTTGAACTTTTGTTGCTTGAGAACAAAACAGTCAGTGGACTCTTTTTGAATCTTTGGTTTCCTGAATGTCCTTTTTCAGAGGGTGAAATTTGAAAGTATAGTTTGTTCCCATACTGGAACCTTGGTTGATCTTTGATTTCTTGAACACTCTTCACTGAGAATGACCTTTGGCATTGACATCACTGCCGAACATTTGTTTCTCTTGTATCATCTTTATTTTCCTCAAATCATGTCAGAGATAATTGTTGCATTTTAACACTGCAATGCAGTAGATCCATTTGTGATTCTTTCATTCTTGCATCTTTTGAATAATATCATCATTTTATCAAGTTCAATCACAGACAGTATGTCTGACTGAACTGTTTTACTACTGTTTCTTCCAAACATCTGTTAAAAAATCACACAAAACCAGGTTATAATTCAACAGGTTTATTTGGAAGCACTGGTTTTCAAAGTGCTGCTTCTTCATCAGGTGGTTGTGAAGCAGGATCACAAGACACAGATTTTATAGCAAAAGATCCTAGTCTGATGTAGCTGAAATGATATATTGAACAAACCTAGATATCATTTCAGCTGCGTGACACTGTACCACATGAATTATCTCTTCCATACAATCAGATTTAATTTCCTGTCTGATGTATTTGTGATTTTAAATATTGGACTTATAATATCTTTTTCCATTGTCGTTTTGTTTAAATGCTGTTGTTTTTCCTATTTAAATGATACACTTGAAAGCTGCTGAAAGATCTTTACAAGTTTTTGTTACTTGTAGATAACTTTGCAGTTCAGTGTTTATGTAATCAGTTCAAGTAAATTAGTGTCATCCCCTTCAGCAAGTTTTTAAAAGGTTTTTTGAATGCCATAAATATTTTATATTGCTGTGTCTTCATTATTAATTGCTAATAAAGCTTTGTAATTAAGAAGTTTTCTTGTTTTAATGAAGAATGCTAATTTATATTTTCTTAGTTGTTTTTCCACAAATTTACTTAATTTCAATTAATTAATTGAAGTTGAAAAACCTCTAACTGTGATGCCAGTCTCCACTGGTTATAAATTGATTGGTTCATCTCAAGGTGATGCAAATTATTTCATGAAGACAATTTATGAAATTACTTGTTTATTTTCTTTCTTTTTTTTGTTCTTCTTTCTATCAGAACAGCTTCGACATTAAGAAATCGCAGCTATCAAAGCAGGTGTGTGTGTGTGTGTGTTCAGTGAACATAAATGGATTCTGTGAAGCTCTGCTGTCACCATTACACGGTTGCTAGACCAACTCGGGGTAGAATTTGACTCTGTCACTTTGAGAATCACATTTGCACACGTATTTTGCTGACAAGATGTCACGCTTCACACATCCTGCTGCAGTTCAACAGGTTAAAGCTTGAGACTCTGGCCAAGGTTGTCAGCCATAAGTTGTCAGATACATTAAATTCTTCAGTTCTATTGTCCCTGTGAAGGATTGAAGCCAACATTACACAGGCCCCAATTAATTCCTACCTAAATAGCAATCAGGATTCTAGTTAAGACAGAGGACCTCAAAGCAAACGGGCGAATCACCTGAAACAGAGAGCCACGTTTGGATACAGAGCAATATGACCCTTATAAAATGGAGCTGGCTACATTGCCGGTGTTAACAGAGCTATAATGTGAGAAAGCCACTGAGGCTGCGAATGCCAAATGAGCACATTGAAAATCAATTCTACGTTTCTGTGTGCTTATGCTATGAAGCTTTTGCATGAAACCAGACACATAGAACTGGTTCCACATCAATTCCCAGGCGGTAGAAATTTAAACAGCTGTATCCTTCTGGCTAACCAATGAACATATGCTAGCATATTATGGAGGTTTCAAATTCTGCTTAATTCCACAAGCATGTAGAATTCTCAGTGCAGTATTGTGATTGCCATACATTGCCTTCACAATATATGTTACTGTATGCCAACTTGTTGTCTGGAAATCTACTCTTCTTATCTGACATCCAGCTAACTGTGATATTTAATTACTGCTTAATCAGCCAATATGCAACTATGTTTTAAAATGTATTTATTTTGCCTTTTTTTAAGAAATTAATATCGTGAAATAGTCAAAAAGGGAGATATGTGTTAGACCAGATATTATGTCAGCCACATGTACATGCCCTCTGCCGGGAGACCATTATCAGCTGATTATTAGAGACATAAAGTTGCCTCCCACCCAACCTCAATTCTGAAGATGGTTAGTGGAATTCAGGGAGTGCAGTGAAGATCAATCAATAAGCCTTCGCAGGTCTTCAGTGAGAGATGTGGGGGCAGCATTTATATAATTCAACCCCCTTCCAAGCTGTGCCCAAAAGTGTACTTTCTCCCCCCAAGACCTTTCTATTACCACCCCTCATTTTCCTTTCACTTCCAATGAGCCTTCCACCAGCCGGGAGACCTAACGCTTACCTGCAATCCTGTGGGCTCTGGCATGTAAATTGGTGGAACTCCTTTAAGTCCTACCTCCAGGTGGCGCTGTTGGGACTGCAGAGTCAGGTTCCTGCTGAGTGAGGGGTGAAGATCCTGACAATTGTTGTCTGTTCAATGGTTATGGTGCTGCTTTGTCTGATGTATTTCCCACCAAATTTTGGAAGTGGTACAGGAAACATCGCCACTCAAAAAATTCTACCCTTGGAGTTAGGTCACAGTTCAGCTATGATTTTATTGAATGACTGACAGAACAGATTTGAGAAGTTCCTTTGTTCCCATGTTTCTTTGTCCCAGTTGTCCTATATCTGTATTCTCTCCTTTGTTTTCATTGGAACAGGCAGCAATCATGCAGGTACAATACAACTCCCAAGAGGCACAGCAGCATCTGCATGTCTTCCTTAAAACCCACCCATGTGGGCAGTGACTTTGGACAACAGATTGTACAACAGCAGAGTGAATACGTTCTGAGGAAGGGCCGCTGAACCTGAAACATTAACTTTGATTTCTCTTCACAGATGCTGTCAGACCTTCTGAGCTTTTCCAGCAACCTCTGTTTTTGTTTCTGATTTACAGTGACCGCAGTTTTTATTTAGTAGACTGAATAATCCCGATGGATTTCTGAGTGAGTGTGGTGTTCAGGCCATCCATGGAAGCAGCCATTGCTGCCTTTATGGAGGCCAGAACCGCCCTCAGAGCTTCAGTTTGACATCTGATGATCTTCTGCACTGCCACAGTGACTAGAATGTTACTTGTGTCCTGGTATCATTACATAAATATTGGATGTGGACTCAGCCAAATTTTCTACCTTCTACCTCATATCTCCAGCACCTGCACATGAGATTTATACTCCTGAACCATGAAACATTTAACAATTTGGCATTCGAGATTGGTTGTTGGGTTTCTCTGCCATTTCCCCTATTTCTGCCCCCACTGAGGCTACAAATGACTGATAGCTGTTTCCCCAACTGGTGATTCACCTCAACAATATTATCTCTGATTGAGGAATCTCCTCATCTAAATGGCTGCTTATGGGAGGTTACTTAAATGAATTAGGTAGCATGATAAAGTGGGTAAAGCAGATAGATGAATGATCCTCCTGGATCTGCTTGATTGCTCATTGGATAACTTTTACTATAAATGTTTAGCATCTATGAAGGACGCAATGAACATTTATTTAACAATGTGCAGTTTGAGCTGTGAAGATGTGATTCAGGAATGGCAGGAATCCATCAGATTAGCTGCCAATTGCATTTCTGTAGCACCCCACTTCCATTATGAACCAGAATGTATTGAGGTCTGATAACGGTAATTCCTACGAGCTCACTGCCTCTGGCTATGTCCTTGTTTCTCCTTTTAAAAGAATATAAATGTTTAGAAATTTATACATGAATTCACAATGTATTGAATTCAGATCTCTGCAGACATTTCCAGTTGCAAACCATGTATCAGTTTCCTTCTGCTTTATGCAAACATTGCGCAAGATAAAATGTAGGTGGAATGGAGTGGTAGCATAGGAAATCGACCCATGAGAGGGTGTTGTGATCTCATTTATTTCTTCTTTGGCACTATGTAGTTTTTGTGTGAATAACAGTTCCAGTCGAATCTCATCTTTTGCCTGTCTGTCTCATCTTAAGCTTTTTCAAGTCTTAGGTTAAAGAATCATTTGTACAATGGGAGATGTGGCAATGACTGCCATTGCCAAAAGCCTCTGGACTGCCTGACCTTCCTTTTTTCTGGGTTCTGGCCTTTGTGAACAGAGTGACTTCACCTTCTTACCATAATCATTGGCAACATTAACTTCACCATGGTGATTGTTTGGGTGCTTTGGAGTTGATTTCTAAATGTCCACTCTCTTTTCTGTTTAAAAAAAACGTGATCCCTGATTTCAGTACCAGACAATCTAGCACTAATTTTAAGCATATACCCCTCGTTTTGTATTTCTTCAGTTGAGGTCATAATTAATCCTTATCTAATCTATCATGTCCTTTCAACATTTTAAACATCTCAATGCTATCGTCTCTACTTTATTTTTTAATTAATAGGAATATAAACCATGTACATGATACCAGTCTTCAACATTTTAACTTTTGCAACCTGAATGTCATTCTGGTGAACTTACATTATAGACGTTCCAAAGCTAATGAATTTTTCCACAAACAAAAATGGAACGTGATGGAAATACTCTGTGGGACTGCCAGTAGAGAGAAAAACAAAGGGCTGAATCTAATTTTGTTTTGGCTAAGTTCAACTTGCATTGAATTTTTTAAAGGGTTTCTCACTGCAAGGCCTAGTCTTACAAAACTCACCTCATTAATTGCCTACAATGCCTCTATTGCACCCTCATATCAAATCTGTGCCCAATCTCACAAAGGAGCATTTCAGGAACATTTCTTCTTTGACTGGATATCCCAGAATCCACAACCATTCCTTGTGCCCATGCCGATCTTTAAAAGCCCACTCTGCGTCTGGAGAGCATGCATACACATCTCCTGACATTTGCCCCAGACATGGCAGACAGGGGAAGTCAATGCCCTGCTATGTGGGTAGGATATCCTCCTCCCCAGAACAAGCAATGGATGCCACAGCATTAGTTCACGCCAACTTGGTCTGACATTGCCATCTGGTTTAAAGCAGTCTCAGCCATCTGGTGGAATGCCTAACACTCTAGGATAAAGGACAGTGTCCTTCTCCACTCCACCAGCAGCATAAGAACCACCATTTTCTCTCCAATTCCTCACACTCACTCTTCGATGTTGTGGTACTCACTTCCCACCGAGGTCTATGCTCTACCACTCTCACTACTCCATGCACACTGTTACCCACATCAACCCCTGACACTATTAACAGTGCATGCCCCCCCACCCCACAGTACTCACTCACTCATTCGTGACCCCTCTTCACATACATTAACAATAATGGTTGTGCCAGCTGCTTCCATCTTGTGGAATTCCTACGTATCTCTGAGAAAAACAGAATACAATCAGGTAGGGACACTCAAGATGAGTGAAATGCTACCAGTCATTCGGCTGCTCACACCTTCTGAGGAGAGGATCCTGACTCTGGCCACTCAAGGAGGGTATGGACAGGTATCATTGATAGCCTGGATATATAGTATTCATTCCTGAAGAACGGCTTATGACCAAAACGTTGATTCTCCTGTTCCTTTGATGCTGCCTGACCTGTTGCGCTTTTCCAACAACACATTTTTAAGCTCTGATCTCCAGCATCTGCAGTCCTCACTTTCTCCTATAGTATTCAGACTCAGGAACTAACAACAATAACAATATACAACTATAAAGAAATTTTAATGAAGGAAAACAGTTCAAGAAATCTCACAGGAGTTATCTGAAACTGAACATAAAGAAAGAGAAGAAATATGAAACAAAAGTTTTGAAGATCTTAGGGTCTTGACAGATGATGGCAGAGCTGCCAATGGTAGATCAGTTAAAACTGGGGAAACACAGTATTTGGACCCTGTTGGGATAATTTAATCCATAAGCTATCCATTTGGGATGATGTAACTTTGAATACTCATAATGCTCAAAACAATATCCAGATGGTTCACCATTTGCAGCATATTGGGGTCCTGGAATTGGACGCAAAGCCCAGAGAACTCTTCTCCACAAAATATTCAGGATTTTTATTTCCAATTGGATTTTCATCATCTTTAGTAACCAGCTAAAAGCTATTTCATAATACTTCAAGAAGCACCTTCAAAGCTACCCTAAGCCCAGCAAGTAAAATGCCTTTCCATGTTTCACACATGCTGTGTTTTAAATTCCATAGATTTAATAGCATTTCAAGATTTTCATGTGTCCCGAGCCATTATCATCATCCTTAACAGCGGTGGAAAATCTAACACACACTTGCCATCAAACTGTTTTCAAACAATTGAGTTTTGTCTCATTTGATCTTTGAATGATGGCAACACATTTCACTGTACAGAACATGTTTTCTTGGATGTATAACATTGCCTATTCCAAAGAATGTAATACAAAAATGCTCAGACTTATATTTCTACAAAGCTTAGTGTTGATGAAGATCGGAAAATAAAAAGCAAGGAAATAAGGTTGGAGTAGACAAAATACGTTGAAAATTAGCACTGGCATGACTGTCAAATAGAATGTCTTCTATTTATGCTTTAATTCTATGAATCCATATCTTTCCATTCTGGACAAACTAAGGACACTGAATTTGGTATATCAATAAATTTGTAATAATAATGAAATACTGTAATTGAACTAGATGAATTAATTCCTTTATCTTAACTGTTCAACAGAGAGAGGACTCAATGCCTGAATGTAATTTTGTAGAAGAACTTTACATAACTTGTCCAAGTTAAATAAATATTTTCACTATCAACTCCTTATTATGATATAAACTGCTGAATGAAGTAACAGAGCCTTACAGAGAGAACAATTACTTCTGTCAAGATATTTACAGAAACTCAACCATGGTCACTTCAGACTTGGTGTTTACAAACTAAAAATCAAACAAGAGGGGTGTGAAAGAACTCCTTTATCACAAACAGGTGCAAATGGCCACTAATCATTCATAAGTGGAATGGCTTATGAAATCAAACTATGAGCTTGGATAATGAAAATATTGATGATTCGGTCACATGAGAGAAACTGGCTTGAGATATCAGAGCTCTATTATGCTAAGAACAGTACAGAGGGGCCATCAGCCAGGGGTCTGGGCACATCTGCACCTCGGATGCTGCCTGACCTGCTGTACTTTTCCAGCACCACTCTAATCTAGACATCTTGTCCAGGGAAATGATGCGAATTGTCGGGCATGAGACTTGCTAGGAGGTGAGTGCTGCAGCAGAAATAGAGTGAGTCTGAACTAGCAGAGAGAAGAGTGTGGCAAATATATGAGAAGGTAGTTGACATTCTTAAAGCACTGATGGCCATCCCTTCAGACTATAGAGGAAACCACATCGTGATCAATGAATGCACTAAATTTAAAGAAGAGCAAGTAAGTCACTGCCCTACCTGGAAAGAGTGTTTGGATCCTTGGACAGTGAGGAAGTAAAAATGTAGTAATTACGTCTCCTGTGATTGCATGAGAAGCTGATGTGGGAATCAGTTAAAAATCACACAACACCAGGTTATAGTCCAATAGGTGTTTTGGAAGCACAATTTTAACTTTGTCCACTCCAGTCCAACACCGGTTCCTCCACACAATGTGGGAATCAGATGTGGTGCTGGGGGTGAATGAAGCTTGGAGTAGGGAGAGCAGTCCCTTTGCAATGTTGACAGGAGAGGGGAGGTGAAGATATAATTGGTGGTGGCAGCAAATTGGAGGTGACAGGAAAGGCAGGTGATAACATTGCTGGGGTTTTAAATGAGTACATTGCATTTGTGTTCATTGTAGATAAGGGCAATGTATGTATAGATATCAGGGAGGGGGAAGCTGTGATATATTTGAATAAAGTTGCATTGACAGGGAGGAGGTTTTAACCCGCTTGAAAGAGAAAACATCCACTGGCCCAGGTGTGGTGTATCCCAGGCTGCTGAAGCAGGAAAGGGATGAGATTACAAAGGCTCTGACATTAATTTGCAAATCCTCTTTGGACATAGGAGGGATGCCAGAGTACGGGAGGAATGTGAATGCGGCAACAATATTCAAGAAGGGTTGTAGGACAAATCAGGAAAGTACAGATCAATGAGTCTAACATCTGTGACAGGGAAACTAAAGGGAAAAAATGTTCTGAGTGACTTAATTATGCCCCATTTGGAGAAGCAAGGATTAATCACGGATAACCAGCCTTGCTTTGTAAGCAGGAGATCATGTCCAACAAATTTCATTAAATTTTTTGAGGAGGTGATAAGGTGAGTGTAAGAAGATAGTATAGTTGATGCAGTCTTTATGAACCTTTAGACAAGGCCTCACATGGCAGACTGGTTAAAAACCTGGAAACCGATGGGATCAAATCGGATACAAAATTGGCTTAGTGGCAGGAAATAGAGAGTGATAATCGGAGTAATTTTGTGTGACTGGAGGACTGTGGCCAGTTGCATACCATAGGGTTCAGTGCATGATCCTTTGCTGTTTGTTGTGTACAGCAATGATATTGACATGAATATGGGAAGGATGATCAGTAACTCGCAGATGTCATGGAAATTATTGGTCTGGTAAATAGTGATGAGGGCACTATCGATGGGCTGGTCATATGGACTGAACAATGGCATTTAAACTTGAAAAGTATGAGGTGATACATTTTGGGAGGTCTAACAAAACAAGGGTGTTTGAATGGTATTGGATGGTATTAACACATTGAATGGTTGACCCTTAAGAAATAAAGAGCGTTAGAAGAAGCTTGGTGTGCATATCCATAGATCCTTCAGGACAGCAGGACAGGCAGATAAGGCGATAAAAAAGGCAGATGGGATATTTGCCTTTATTCGTCAAGATATTGAATACAAGAATAAGAAGGTTATGATGGACCTGTGAATATAACGTTTGTTAGGCCAAATCTGGAGTACTGTTTATCACTCTGTAGGGAGGATGTGATTACATTAGAAATGGTGAAGATATTGCCTGGTTTGGATTGATTCAGCTATGAAGAGAGACCAGATAGATTGTCATGATTTGGAGGTACTGGTATTGGACTGGGGTGTACAAAGTTAAAAATCATCCAACACCGGGTTATAGTCGGACAGGTTTATTTGGAAGCACAAGCTTTTGGAACGCTGCTCCTTGATCAGATGGTTGTGGAGTATAAGATCGTAAGACACAGTATTTATTGCAATAGTTTACAGTATGATGTTACTGAAATTATATATTGAAAAATACCTGAATTGTTTGTTAAGTTTCTCACCTTTTGACATGACCATGTTGGTTTCAGTTCTTTCATATGTAAATCTCAGAACTTTTTTAAAGTTACATTCTCAAGTGAACCGTAACAATATCTTCACGCTTCAATGCATTATCTGGGCCGACATGGCACCTATTGCTAAAGTTTACTTGAGAATATAACTTTAAAAAAGTTCTGGAATTTAGATATGAAAGAACTGACACCAACATGGTCATTCTAAAAGAAGAGAGACTTTACAAACAATCCAGGTATTTTTAAATATGAAATTTCACTTATATTACATTGTAGACTTTTGCTATTAATTCCATGTCTTACGATCTTAACTCCACAACCACCTGATGAAGGAGCAGTGCTCTGAAAGCTAGTGCTTCCAATTAAACCTGGTGGACTACAACCAGATAGATTGTGATTGTTATCGTTAGAGGAGAGAAGGCTCAGGAGGAATCTGATTGATGTATGCAAGTTCAGAGTGGTATAGACAGTTTAATTGGGGAGAAACCTTCCCCTTTGTAGCAGAGTCAATAACCAAGGATCACAATTTTAAGGTAAGAAGTAGGAGGTTTAGAGGGGCTTGAAGAATTGTCTTTTATCCAGAGGCTATTAATTCAGTGCCAGAAATTGGGATTAGAAGAGATAGATGTTTGATGACCAGCACAGACATAATGGGCCAAAGGGCCTTCTTCCATACTGTAAAAACTCTATAATCCCTTGAAAGTCAAGGCTGGTCAGGTAGAAAGAGAGGACAAGAACTTTATCATAGTTCTGGGAGGAATGGGAATGGGTAAATTGCAGGAATTTATCAGACAGTTGAATTCTCTTTCAATAGCAGCATATGTACCACAATCCATAGTACAAAACTGAGTTAATTACTTCAATTAATCCTCCTTAATTAAGATGCCTATCAAAGTATGTGAACTAGTCCATTAGTGTGTAGAAGTTGAATAAAGTGATTTTAGTTCTACAAACTGATAATGAATAAAAATTGCCAAACTAAATAGACATTATGAAAAGATAGTTAGCAGATCAGAACAGCCAAGGATATAAATAAAGTAATGTCAAATGGAACAGTTAATAAAACCTTTGGAAGTTAATTTGATATTGAAAATGGAATCTTACTAGGAAGGATGAAACTGATCATGGAGAACAACATTGAGATGAGAGCAGGAAATGGAAATAGGAGATAAGGGTAATTGATCTAAGGGGGAGTATACGTGGAGTCTGGGGAAGCAAATACTAGTTAAATAACATTAAAGGTGGGATTCTCAAACCAAAATTTAGATGAAGGAGTCAACACTTCATGATCTAGTTTGATATAAAACATATTTTTAACTGACTCGAAATGTTTGTTTATAATCCATCTCGGCAACCATCCTGAAACATTGATACTTTGGGGAGTTTTAGTGCAGTAAATGGCGGAAAACAACTTTGAAGAAAGATTCTTGTCGAACACTCTTTGAGGTTTTAAGATATTCAAGGGACTGGAGCATCAAGTAGAGAAATGGGAAAAAAGATAGAGTCATTCATGCACGACTGCTGTCATACCTGATCTGGACTAGGAATCATTGCTTACCTTGGTAATTATTTTTGCTGTGAAACTGATAATATTATTTTCATCCTAAGCTCTTAATAAACTAAACTAAACCACATTTCGTTGCACCAGGATCCTGACTGATTGATTGTATAGTGCTAACTCCCATGTATCTTTCCAGGATTTAAAAACATTCAAATTGTTCCACTTTTCAGTAACAGTTGGCTATCATGTTGGTCTCTCTCTATACCAATCACTGTTTGACCTGACCCTGATTGACCAGATATATTTAAGTATAATGAACTTTGCGCCATTCCAACTATCCCCACTGTGGAACTCCATGTGTCCAGAAATGTGTCTGTCAGATATATTCTTGTGTTCCTGCACTCAATCATTGACTCCCTTGGATTTACACTCCACCTTTGCCATCAGAAATGTAGCCGACCCCTGCCTTGCTAATTTCAAACCGTCCTCCTCCATGAGGTTAGGATATTTAAATACTGCACTTCTCTGCCCTTCTAGGCCCTTGTATTTATTTGAGTGGCTGTGTTCTACTGATAGTTTCCTTAGTGAGACAAGTACAACATCTGAGCTGGTGAGCCCCTGCACAATCCACGATACGAGCATGACAATGTAACAACTCGAGATGAAACAGATAAAAGACAGGCACCTCTCTCTGAGGAGCTTCTATATCTCTGATAGCATATTATACTGCAAAAGCCTATTGTCATCAAATGGCTGGTCACTCCCTCACCACCAAACACATCCTTGTGTATTGCCACGTTGAAGCCCCATAGGGGAAATAGGTACGGAGTAATTGGAGTGCGAATGAGTTCATTGAAACAGTTATGGTACTGGATATGTGTATACAGGTGACCTCACAGGTGCTGAGATTCACAATTGCCATCTGTTTGTGTGGTCAGGCAGGCTGGACTACTCCTCCCATCCCTATGGACAAGGACAACCTGTCTTGCAGCCACGGGAACACAAGAAACAGGAGTAAGAATTGACCATTGGAGCCTGCACTGCCATTCAATTTGATCACTGCTGATCTTGGTCTTCAACTTCACTTTATTAACTCCCTGCATCCCTTGACTCTCTGAAAGACCAATGATTGCTCCATTTCATCCATAACTCAACGATGGAGCATACAAGCATCTGGGGCAGAGAATTCTACAGATTCACGATTCTTTGAGGAACTTGCTCTGCAACTTGGTCTTGAACGTAATTATCCGGAGACTGTGCCATGTGTTCTAGATTGCCCAGCCAGTGGAAATAAATTCCCAGCACCAATGCTATCAAACTCTTGTCCAATTTTGTGAATTTCAATGGGATTGCCTCTCAGTCTTAGCTCCAAGAAAATAGCCCCAATTTACTTGATGTACCCTTTTAAGAGAAGCTTCTGATCATAAAGACTAATTAGTGAATTATCATTATATTGCCGCCAATGCAGCTGTATCCAGTCTTAACTGGGGAGACTAAATTTACAGACAGGTATCCATTGTGTTTTCATTGGAGCACTGAAAGGTTGGAGCAAGACTTTTCTGTACCTTTATCCTATTTCCTTGGAATAAAGACCGCAATTTTCCACCATTAGCCTTCATAGTTACTTGCTGTATCTGTTATCTATTTTCCTTGCACAAGTATTCCCAATGTCTCTTAACAGTAATATTTACATGCCTATTAAAATATATTCTGATTTTCTCTTCTTATGATGAAAGTGAATAACCTCACACCTCACCACATTAATTACAAGTGCTATTTTCCTGCCCAAACATTTGATCTATCTATAGCTCTTTCCAAAGTCCCTTGAAATTAAAATTCTACCCTTTATGTTGTCCTGAATGTTAATTTAACTGTAAGAGAATTGATGGCCTCAAGATGAAAGTATGAGTCAATTGTTGAAAGAGACACCAACCTGTTTATGTGTTTCCTTTGAATGTGGCTATTCTATTTTCTCTATGAGGTGAAACACTGCTTATTATTATAGAATTTAAAATCATACAATGCCAGGTTATAGTACAACAGGTTTATTTGGAAGCACTAGTTTTCGGAGGGCTGCTCCTTCATCAGGTAGCTGCGAATAGAATTTTGTGATTGCAAAAATATTCATGGTGTGTAACTCAGAATGAATTCTACAATTACATTAGTCTATTGCTTTGTAACAAATGTTCAATCAGACTGTTGTAAAGTTAGATTAGATTCCCTACAGTGTGGAAAGAGGCCCTTCAGCCCAACCCACCCCTCCAAAGAGTAAACCACCCAGACCCATTTCCCTCTGACTAATGCACCTAACACTATGGGCAATTTAGCATGGCCAATTCATCTGACCTGTATATCTTTAGGCTGTAGGAGGAAACTGGAGCACCCAGAGGAAACCCACACAGACAGTCATCTGAGGCTGGAATTGAGCCTGGGACTCTGGTGCTGTGAGGCAGCAGTGCTAACCACTGAGCCACCATGCTGCCCACAGTTTGCAGTCTTATTTTTAAATTACCAGATTGTCTTTCACATTTATTTTTCCTTGTAGTTATTCCATTTTCTTATGAAAACATACTTCTTGTTGGTTTCAAATGCACTGAATTTCAATTCTTTATGGGGATTAATTAAGTCCAGGCTGATTATGAGGAGCTTTATAAAGTGTCAGTTTATAAGCAAAGTGCAATGATAGATCTAAAACATTAATACTTTATGGCTTGTCCCATTGCATTCAATCACAAAAACCATTGTCACAGTCAAATACTGGCTGTCCGTGCAGAAAACTATCTTTCTTGGTACAAAGGTCTTATGTTCAAACTTGCTTGCAGTGGTTGTCCAAGGCATGTTAGCACTTGTCAACATATCAGCCCTCATGTGGGATAATGGTTTTGATTATTGTTTGCTTGTCAGACTTTTAAGATAGAATAGGATCACTAATTGATGGACAGCTTGGTGGTTGGGGTCTTCACTGAAGATATTATGTTGGGTGTCCTGTGCTTAAGTCAACAGTCAGTGACTAGTTTTCAGCTCTCTAGCTAGCAGTTCTGTGTTTCAAGTTAATGCCAGCACAGCAGGAATGCAAGGTCAGTTTCAAGCTTCACAAAATAGACAATGAGATTCTGTTTTAGACATTATGTATGGAAGGAATGAGTGGGTCCTTCATTCTTATATCATCTAGAAGGGCAGCAAAATGAAAGATTCAATGTTTTAGACCATATATACTTTATTTACCTGCTTTATACAAACGTACCATCTGTTTGATTCAAAGACTGGCTGCGATGCTAGCAGACTGGAGAATTAAAACTGTTAAAGCACTTTAAAAAAGGGGGAAAAGATCAGTCTGGAGATAACAGGCTAATAAGCCAGAGACTGCTAGTAGTGAAGCTTTCAGAGAAATCATTTGTGGCAAAATCAAATTTCATTTGAAAGAAGAATGCATAATAAATAAAGTCAGCACCGATTTGTCAACGACAAATCATGTTTCACTAATTTGATCAAGTGGAAGTAAGGGAGAAAATTAGTCAGTGTGTTGGATGTTGTGGTCCTGGAATTTCTAATGGAATTTGTCTAAGTATCATAAAACCAACCTGTCACCAAAATTATAGCCCATGAGATTAAAGGAACAGTGATAACATGGATCCAAAATTGACTAAGAAACAGAAAACAGAACATAGTGCAAAGCAATTTTTTACCATAAGGAGATTTACTGAAAGGTGTTCCTCAGAGATACTTATTAAGATCATTACCCTTTTAATATATTTTCATAAAATGACCCTAACTACACAGGGAATGATTTCAAATGCAGATGATAATACATTTTGGGCGAAGAATGAAAAGTGGCAAGATAAATTCAATGTTATAAAGAAAGAGAACAAAAGACTTGTGTAAGTAGATTCCATAGTAATATTCAAAAGGTAATCAGATGATAGGATAGAATTTAAAGATTGTTAGCTAAGGAAAATGGGATTAATTGAATTGCTTTATCAAAGTGTTGATACAGGTATACTTCCCTGAGAGCCGTCTTTCTGTGCTGCCTTATCTATATCTCTAAACCAAATCATAGTGGGTTTGAAGTCTATGCATGGGAGTGACCAGTGATACTAGCTCCAAGAAAATACCAAGTGTGAAATTTTAAAAATTAACACACATTTTGACCAAGTGTTTCTCCTCCATAGCACTAGTGGAGAAGGTGGCAGGAAAGGACAGGTAGTCAAGTGGGTTGCACCATAAGGATGTCCGCCCCTTTCTTGCCACATCAAGAAATATGTATTTTTGGAGTTCTGATCCATTGTAATTGACAAACGATAATTGATGGGATTGTTTGGTCCTGCATTTGGTGGGCAGGCCATGGTTATGTCAACTTCTCATTTTGTTGGATAGATTCCAGTGTTGTAGCTGTACTAGATCAGATTGGCTGGGTGTGTAGCCTGTTCTGAAGCTCAAGGGTTAAGTTGGATAACCAGGTTCTCATCAGGGCCCACTGTAATTGCTGTATTCAGTACATTTAAGCTGTTCCTTGATATCATTTGAATTGGTTAAATACAAATACCTATGATGCTATAGACCTGAGGAGAAGTTGGAAATGAATCATTCAAATTGTACGATTAGCTGAAAATAGATGTCAATTTCCCAGCCTTAATTTTAGCACTGAGTGCTGAACTAGTTCCTAATTCTTATTGTTTATATCAATTTTAACCTACCCATAGAAAAATATCTTGAAATGCTTTGAACAAGAGGATGGTTATGATCCCCATGGAGACCAACAGATCAAAAGAAGTGAATGTACTGAGCGACCTCAATAAGAAAACCAAAGGACCAAGTTTCATCATTTATTATTTTTCATTAACAAGCAAACCAAAATCAATAGGAATTAAACATGAATTACCAGATAAATTATGGTGGATATAAGTCACAAGTTAGAAAATAAGAACATAAGAACTAGAAGCAGGAGTAGGCCATCCGGCCCTTCGAGCCTGCTCCACTATTCAACAAAATCATGGCTGATCTCTTTGTGGACTCAGCTCCATTTACCTGCGCTCTCACTGTATCCCGTAATTCCTTGACTGTTCAAAAAAATCTATTTTAGCTATAAAAATGTTTACTGAAGTAACATCAACTATTTCACTGGGCAAGGAATTCCACAGATTTACAACCCTCTGGGTGAAGAAGTTCCTTTTCAATTCAATCCTAAATTTGCTTCCTCTAATCTTGAGGGTATGCCCTCTTGTCCTAGTTTCACCTGCGATTGGAAACATCCTCTCTCTTTCTATTTTATCTATTCCCTTCATAATTTTATATGTTTCTATAAGGTGCCCCCTCATTCTTCTGAATTTCAATGAATATAATCCAGGCTACTCAGTTTCTCCTCATAAGTCAACCTCTTCAACTCTGGAATCAACCTAGTGAACCTCCTTTGAATCCCCCTCCAGTGCCAGTACATCTTTTTTCAATTAAGGAGCCTCACCAGCACCCTGACAGCTGTAACATAGAGTCATAGAGAAGTACAGCATGGAAACAGACCCTTCAGTCCAACCCATCCAAATTCAAACCCTTTAGCAATGAAGGACAAAATTCCACTTGCCTTCCTAATTACTTGTTGTACCTGCAGACCAACCCTCTGTGATTCATACACAGGACACCCCGGTCCCTCTGCATAACAGCATGCTGCAACTTTTTATCATTCAAGTATTAATCATTTTTACTGTTACTCCTACCAAAATGGATGACTTCATATTTATTAACATTGTATTCCATCTGCCAGACCTTTGTCTACTAACTTTAATTATTTGTGTTCTTCTGCAAAAATTCACAGTCATAGAGTCATACAGCACAGAAACAGACCTTTCGGTCCAACTAGTCCATGCCAATCAGATATCCTAACCTAATCTCGTTCCATTTGTCAGCACTTAGCCCATATCCCTCTAAACCTTTCCTATTCATATACCAAACCAGAAGTGGTGGAGGCTGGTACAATACTGTAATTGTACCAGCCTCCACCACTTCTTCTGATAGCTCATTCCACACACGCATCACCCTCTGCGTGAAAAGGTTTCCCCTTACATCTCCTTTATATTTTTCCTCTCTCACCCTAAACCTATGCCCTCTAGTTCTGGACTCCCCCACCCCAGGGAACAGATGTCTGTTTATCCGATCCATGCCTCTCACGATTTTATAAACCTCTATAAGGTCACCCCTCAGCCTCCAACGTTCCAGGGAAAACAGCCCCAACTTATTCAGCCTCTCCCTATAGCTCAAATCCTCCAATTGTGGGAACATTCCTGTAAATCTATTCTGAACTCTTTCAGGTTTCACAACATCTTTCAAATAGAAAGGAAACTAGAATTGCAAGCAATATTCCAAAAGTGGCTTAACCAATGTCCCGTACAGCTGTAACATGATCTCCCAACTCCTGTACTCAATAAAGGAAAGCATACCTCTACTTTTAAGGATCTATGAACCTGCACTCCAAGGTCTCTGTTCAGCAACACTCCCCAGGACCTTACCATTAAGTGCATAGGTCATGCTCTGATTTGCTTTTCCAAAATGCAGTACTTTGCATTTATCTCTGCACACTTTGCTTTGCCACTCATCTTAGTATCATCTGCAAACTTTGACGCACTACACATGATACACAACTCGAAATCATCTGTATAAATTGTGAACAATTGTGGTCCCAATACTGATCCCTGAGATATACCACTATTACTGATTGCCAGCCAGACTAGCACTCATTTATCCCCACTCTTTGCTTCCTGTTAGTCAACCAATCCTCTATCCATGCTAATACTTTATATGTTAACACCATGCATCTTTATCTAATGCAACATCTCTTGTGTGGCACCTTGTCGAAGGCCTTTTGGAAATCTAGTTACACCACATCCACTGGGTCCCTGTTGTCCACCTTACTTATAATGTCTTCATAGAATTCCAAAAGATTTGTTAAGCATGACCCGCCCTTCATGAACTCATACTGCTTCTGCTTAATGGGACAATTTCTATTGAGATGCCTTGCTATTTCTTCCTTGATAATAGACTCAAGCATTTTCCCTACTATAATTCCCCATCTTTTGTCTACCTCCCTTTTTAAACAGTGGCATCAAATTTGCTATTTGCCAATCTGCTGGGACTACCCCCAAGTCCAGCAAATTTTGGAAAATTACCACCAGTGCACTTGCTATTTCTGCCGCCATCTCTTTTAGTACCCTGGGATGCATTCCATCAGAGCCAGGAGACTTGTCTATCCTTAGCTCCATTGGCTTGCCAAATACTATCTCTTCCGTAATAACTATTGCTTCCAGGTCCTCACCTATTTTTGTCACTTTGTTAATTATTGGCATGTTATTAGTGTCCTCTGCTATGAAGACCGATACAAAATACCTGTTCAATGCCTCAGCCATTTCATTATATCCCATGACTAAAAGCCCCTTCTTATTCTCTAAAGAACCAATGTTTACTTTAGCCACTCTTTTTTGTTTTATATATTTATAGAATCTTTTGCTGTCTTTATATTCTGTGCTAGTTTTTTCTCATGTTTTATGTTACTTTTCTTTATAGCTCTTTTTGTGGCTTTCTGTTGACCTTTAAAAGTTTTCCCAATCTACTAGTTTCCTGCTGTTTTTGGCCACTTTGTATGCCTTCCCTTTCATTTGATAGCCTCCCTTATTTTCTTAGACACCCATGGCAGATTGCTCCTTTTCTTAAAGTCCTTATTTTTCACTGGAATTTACTTTTGCTGAGCACTTTGAAAAATTGCTTTGAAAATCTAACACTGCTCGTCAACTGTCCAACCATAAAATCTTTGTTTCTAGTCTACTTTAGCCAACTCCTCCCTCATTCTATTGTAGTCTCCCTTGTTTAAGCACAGGACCCTGGTATTGGATTTTATCTTTACACTCTCCATCTGTATTCTAAATTCAACCATGCTGTGATCACTCATTTGAAGAGGATCCCTAACTATGAAGTCCTTAATTATTCCTGTCTCATTACACAGGGTCAGATCTAGGATAGCTTGCTCCCTTCTCAGTTCCATTACATAATGTTCAAGAAAACTATTGCGGTACACTCAACAACTCCTCCTCAAGGCTATCCTGACCGAGCTAGTTTGATCAATCGACATGTAGATTAAAATCCCCCATGATAATTGCTGTATCATTTTTACAGTGACATTTCCTTCTTAGAATTTCTAATTTCCACCTAAATGGATTCAGCTTTATTCTCCATAGAACCTATGTCATCTCGCAGCACTGTCCTGATGTTGTCCTTGAATATCACAGCTACACCTCCTTCCTTATCTTCCTGTCTGTCCTTCTGAATAGTCTGATAGCCCTGGATATTTACCTTCCAGTTGTGACCATCCTGTAACCATGTCTCTGTAATGGCTACTAAATCATATTCATTCACAATGATTTGTGCTGTTAACTCATCTAACTTGTTTTGAATGCTATGAGCATTCAGGTAAAGTGCTCTTATGCTTGACATTAAATGGCACAAAGATAAATTTCACAATTTGCTCAAAAATATCCTTTGTATATTCTAGCATCAATTTTAGCCACAAGGTCCTGCAAAGCTCTGAACTTCCTTTTGCAGAAGTCCAGCCCATCTTCCTGTGAGGTTAGCTATTAATTCTCATCTGATAACTGCTCTGAACCAATCCATGTTACGTGGACACACTCTTCACCAAAATGGCACCCATCTGCAAAACTTTGTCAGCTCTGCTCTTGACAGTCTTGATAGAATGGATCCCTCAGAAACACCTTTATCTGACCCCTCTGTGACAAGCCTGTTCACTGTACAGCTCGGTCTGGTTAATCAGTTACCTTAAGTAACAGAAACAGCTGCATCACTGTTGCTAGCTTCTGAAACCTATCTTTGTATCCTTTCTTTTCAGCTGTAGGATATTCATTCTCCTTTCCTTCATGAGAACCTAGTCACATGGGTTAGTTTTCTCAGCTATGGTCATTTTCTGCTTAGCATCTAACATCAGCGTGCTTGACACCTGACAATATACTTAACTGTGCACAATTTCACATTCACGCTATAAACCCCCATCCTTATAGTGCATCAGACAAAGAGCAGTTGCACAGAATGGCGAATGCTCAATAGGAGAAAGTGAGGTCTGCAGACGCTGGAGATCAAAGCTGAAACTTTATTGCTGGAACAGCACAGCAGGTCAGGCAGCATCTAGGGAACAGAAGATTCGACGTTTCGGGCACATGCCCTTCTTCAGGAATGAGCAGAGAGTGTTCAGCAGGAGAAGATAAAAGGTAGGGAGGAGGGACTTGGAGGAGGGGCGTTGGAAATGTGATAGGTGGAAAGAGGTCAAGGTGAGGGTGATAGGTCGGAGTAGGGTGGAGGCGGAGAGGTCAAGAAGAAGACTGCAGGTCAGGAAGGCGGTGCCGGGCTGGAGGGATTCGGCTGAGACAAGGTGGGGGGAGGGGGGATGAAGAAACTGGTGAAGTCCAAGTTCATCCCCTGCGGTTGGAGGGTTCCCAGTCGGAAGATAAGACGCTCCTCCTCCGACCGTCGCGTTGTTGTGGTTTGGCGGTGGATGAGTCCAATGACCTGCATATCCTCGGTGGAGTGGGAGGGGGAGTTGAAATGCTGTGCTACAGGGTGATTGGGTTGGTTCGTCCGGGTGGCCCAGAGGTGCTCTCTGAATCGCTCCGCAAGTAGGCGGCCTGTCTCCCCAATATAGAGGAGGCCACACCGGCTGCAGCGGATGCAGTAGATAATGTGGGTGGAGGTGCAGGTGAATCTGTGGCGGATATGGAAGTTTCCTTTGGGGCCTTGGAGAGAAGTGAGGGGGGAGGTGTGGGCGCAAGTGTTGCAGCTCCTGCGGTTGCAAGGGAAGGTGCCGGGAGTGGAGGTTGGGTTGGTGGGGGGTATGGATCTGACAAGGGAGTCGCGGAGGGAGTGGTCTCTACGGAAAGCTGATAGAGGAGGGGAGGGAAATATATCCTTGGTGGTGGGGTCCGTTTGGAGGTGGCGGAAGTGACGGCGGATGATGCGCTGTACATGGAGATTGGTGGGGTGGTAGGTGAGGACCAGTGGGGTTCTGTCCTGGTGGCGGTTGGAGGGGCGGGGCTCAAGGGTGGAGGAGCGGGAAGTGGAGGAGATGCGGTGGAGGGCATCGTCGATCACGTCGGGGGGGAAATTGCGGTCCTTGAAGAAGGAGGCCGTCTGTGTTGTGCGTATTTTGAACTGGTCCTCCTGGGAGCAGATGCGGCGGAGACGAAGGAATTGGGAGAATGGGATGGCGTTTTTACAGGGGGCGGGGTGGGAGGAGGTGTAGTCCTACTTACATCTACTACAAACCGACCGACTCCCACAGCTACCTGGACTACACCTCCTCCCACCCCGCCCCCTGTAAAAACGCCATCCCATTCTCCCAATTCCTTCGTCTCCTCCGCATCTGCTCCCAGGAGGACCAGTTCAAAATACGCACAACACAGCCGGCCTCCTTCTTCAAGGACCGCAATTTCCCCCCCGACGTGATCGACGATGCCCTCCACCGCATCTCCTCCACTTCCCGCTCCTCCGCCCTTGAGCCCCGCCCCTCCAACCGCCACCAGGACAGAACCCCACTGGTCCTCACCTACCACCCCACCAATCTCCATGTACAGCGCATCATCCGCCGTCACTTCCGCCACCTCCAAACGGACCCCACCACCAAGGATATATTTCCCTCCCCTCCTCTATCAGCTTTCCGTAGAGACCACTCCCTCCGCGACTCCCTTGTCAGATCCATACTCCCCACCAACCCAACCTCCACTCCCGGCACCTTCCCTTGCAACCGCAGGAGGTGCAACACTTGCGCCCACACCTCCCCCCTCACTTCTCTCCAAGGCCCCAAAGGAAACTTCCATATCCGCCACAGATTCACCTGCACCTCCACCCACATTATCTACTGCATCCGCTGCAGCCGGTGTGGCCTCCTCTATATTGGGGAGACAGGCCGCCTACTTGCGGAGCGATGCAGAGAGCACCTCTGGGCCACCCGGACGAACCAACCCAATCACCCTGTAGCACAGCATTTCAACTCCCCCTCCCACTCCACCGAGGATATGCAGGTCATTGGACTCATCCACCGCCAAACCACAACAACGCGACGGTCGGAGGAGGAGCGTCTTATCTTCCGACTGGGAACCCTCCAACCACAGGGGATGAACTTGGACTTCACCAGTTTCTTCATCCCCCCTCCCCCCACCTTGTCTCAGCCGAATCCCTCCAGCCCGGCACCGCCTTCCTGACCTGCAGTCTTCTTCTTGACCTCTCCGCCTCCACCCTACTCCGACCTATCACCCTCACCTTGACCTCTTTCCACCTATCACATTTCCAACGCCCCTCCTCCAAGTCCCTCCTCCCTACCTTTTATCTTCTCCTGCTGAACACTCTCTGCTCATTCCTGAAGAAGGGCATGTGCCCGAAACGTCGAATCTTCTGTTCCCTAGATGCTGCCTGACCTGCTGTGCTGTTCCAGCAATAAAGTTTCAGGAATGCTCAATAGGTTCTTGTGCACCATAAAGGTGATGGGATGGTAAGGGTGTGAAGGGAATGGGGAATGTGATAAAAGCTGTTGTGTTATATTTCACAGTTGGTATGCAGTATGTCTTTAAGAAACATGTTCATAACATAATCACTATTTCATGCATGCAACCTGACCTGAGGGTTTAAATGTTTCAACCTCCATATTAACTGGGGACATGTGAAGCATGGCATGCTGATGGAAGCATTTGTAACCAAATAACTTAATGTTAGTTCAATGCCTGTGACTGTATTATATGTATACATTAGCAGCTGAAATAAACGTCCATCTTTCAGTACTACATTCCCAAATTTTGTTCTTAGGTTACAGAATCTAACCAAAATATTGTTGCATCAGGTATAAATACCCTACTGGACGCAAAGCATGCCTTGATGGCAATTTGAAAGCAATAGGTGAAGATTGGCCTTTAACTTGCTTGTGCAGCAATTTTATGATCATCAATATGAAATTATCAATAATTTCAACAGGGAACTGGATGGGTATTTGAAGAAAATAAACTCACCAAGTTATGGAATTTGAGTAGGGGTGTGGGACCAACTGGATTGCTCTGCGGGGAGTTGGCATAGACTTGGTTGGCTGTATTCTATGATTACAACATGGCTGTGCTGGTAGCGGTCTTTTTTTTGTATCCTCAGCATTAATTTTGGTCTGCAGCCTGACTGCTGACTTGGCTTCCCTACTCACATACTGATTGTACTGAAATTACAAAGTTGTCAAAACAGCCTCAATGTTGTTAAGATATCCATATTTAGGCAATTTCTGTCAGTTGATTAGTTACGCTACTTAATCTTGTGTTTCATGAGATGTTTTATTGAAACTGAAATGCATAAATATATAAACCTGCAAGGTCATGAACACTTTTTTTTGTTTTTCCTCATTGGCTGTTTGCTTAGAGTAGCTCTCTATAAGAAGGCTATGTTCAAACATTACTTCAACAACCTTTTACGTTTTTGCAAGGTTGGAATTTGCTGTTAATTAGAAACATATGCCTAAAGTGCACAGGATTTGTTTTTAATAACACAAAGATATGTTAACTATTAAACTTCAACATTATGTTCAATAAAGCATCTCTATGACTTTTTAATTTCTTTAAACAATGCATCATCTGGGGTTTAGGCAGACATATGTTGTATTATTTAATTTCAGGACAAAGTTAAAAATCACAGAACACCAGGTTATAATCCAACAGGTTTACTTGGAAGCATTAGCTTTCGGAGTGCTGCTCCCTTCATCAGAAAGTTGTGGAGCAGGACCATTAGGCACAGAATTTATAGCAAAAGATTACAGTGTCATGCAACTAAAATGATTTATTGAACAAACCTAGATTGTTGCTGAGTCTTTCATCTTTTAGAATGGGTTGTAGGTTTCATTAATATGCAAATCCCAAAACATCTTTTAAGTCGCATTCTCGAGATAACTTAAGGTTTTATAAGAAAAGTTGACATCTCAGTTCAGACAATGCATTAAAGGTGTTAAGGTTAGAGTCTATCTGTATCCCAGTATTGAGTCAGATTAGTTCTATTTCCAAAGTGGAATTTACAAAATATTACATGGACTGACTGCCTGCAGATTTCTCACAGAAACTCAGCACCTATGGACCAGTCAAACTGAGAGCATTCCTCGTCACAATGGAGGTTTCAGCACTCTACACCAGCATCCCCCACAATGACGGTATCGCGGTAACAGCCTCAGTACTCAACACCAACAACTCCCAGTCTCTGAGCACCATCCTACAACTCATCCACTTCATCCTCGATCACAACGTTTTCACCTCTGACAACCAGTTCTTCATACAGACACATGGAACAGCCATGGGGACCAAATTTGCACCCCAATATGCCAACATTTTCATGCACAAGTTCGAACAAGACTTCTTTGCTGCACAGGACTTCCAACCAACACAATGCAGCAGGTATATTGACAGCATTTTCTTCCTCTGGACCCATGGCGAGGAGTCACTGAAACAACTGCACAGTGATATCAATGAGTTTCATCCCACCATCAGACTTACCATGGACTACTCTTTAGTATCTGTCTCATTCTTGGACACTTGCATCTCCATTAAGGATGGGCACCTCAGTACCTCACTCTACCGCAAATCCACAGATAACCTCATGATGCTTCTACCCTAACTTACTAAAACAGCCACCCCCCTATGGACACGCCGATCACATACACAGGATGTGTTCAGATGAGGAGGAATGTAACGGATATCTGAAGGTGCTGAAGGAGGCCCTCATAAGAACAGTATATGATGCTCAACTCATCGACTGCCAGGTCTGATGAGCCACAGTGAGAAACCGGAATGACCTCGTCAGGAGACAGACACAGGTTGCAATCAATAAGGTACCCTTCATTGTCAGTACTTCCTGGGCGCTGAAAAACTACACCATGTTCTTCACAACCTGCAACATATAATTGATGAGGTTGAGCACCTCACCAAGACCTACTCTACACCTCCACTTCTTGCCTTTAAACAACTGCCAAATCTTAAACAGATGATTGTTCACAGCAAATTGCCCCACCTTCAAGACAACATCGACCACAAGACTATGCAAACCTGTCATGGCAACTACTGCAAGACACGTCAGAGTGTCGACACAGATACTACCATTACACATGGGAACACCGCCCACCTTGTATGGGGCAGGTACTCATATGACTTGGCCAACGTTGTCTATCTTATACACTGCAGGCAAGGATGCCCTGAGGCATGTATATTGGCGAGACCAAGCAGACACTATGACAACGGTTGAATGGATACCCAAAATAATCACCAGCCAGAGGTGTTCCCTCCCAGTCAGGGAACACTGCAGCGGTCAGGGACATTTGGCCTCGGATCTTTGGATGACCATCCTCCAGGTGGACTTTGGAATAGGCAACAACACAAAGTGGCTGACCAGAATCTGATAGCCAAGTTCGGTACCCATGAGAATGGCCTCAACCAGGACCTTGGGTTCATGTCACTCTACAGGTGACCCCGCTACATTATACACATACACACACACAAACATACATACACACACACACACACACACTCTCTCTCTCTCTCTCTCACAGGCTTATACTCCATCACACTCACACACACACTTTACCAAACTTGCACACACGCAACCACACACTCTCTCACGTGCACTCACACTCACACACTCACATGCACACACTCACTCTCTCTCTCTCTCACATGCATGTGCACACATATAAATCTATGGGTTGAATTTGTACTTGTAGAATTATATTTGCAGATACATTTTACTTTGCTCAAACAATGCACAATCTGCAGGCAATCAATCCACGTAATATTTTATAGTTTCCACTGTGGAGATAGAACTAGTCTGACTCAAGATTGGGATACCGACAGACTTTAACCTCTCACCTTTAATGCATTGTCTGAGCTGAGATGTCAACGTTTTTTTATAAAACCTTAAGTTATCTCGAGAATGTGACTAAGAAGAAGTTCTGGAATTTACATATTAATGAACCTAAACCTGCAATCCATTCTAAAAGATGAAAGACTTAATAACAATCGAGATTTGTTCAATAAATCATTTTACTTACATGACACTTAAGTATTTTGCTATAAATTCTACACCTTATGGTCCTGCTCCACAACTATCTGATGAACGAGCAGCATTCTGAAAGCTAGTGCTCCCAAGTAAACGTTTTGGACTATAACCTGGTGTTGTGTGATTTTTAACTTTGTCCACCCCAGTCCAATACCAGCTCCTCCACATCTTAACTTCAGGAAGGATCACTGCACGATTACTTTGGCAAACTATTATCTCAAGTCGGAGGTGTTATTGAAGAAGCTTTGGTGAATTGCTAGAATGCATCTGGCAGATGGTGGACACTGCAATCATAGCGAACCAAATGTATAAGAAGTGAATGTTCAAGCTGTTGGATTGTGTGATGATTAAGCAAGCTGTTTTGCTCCAGATCATGTCAAGCTTCTTGGATATTGTTGGAACTATGGTCATTCAAGCAAGTGGATAGTATTCCATTACAATCTGCTTTTGTGTCTTACAAATGGCAGATAGATTTTGGTGAGTGCGATGGTCAGTTGCTCATCACAGAATACCCAACATTTGACCTGCTTTAATAGTCATGGCATTTATGTGGCATGTTATGTTTCTGGTTGATCATGACCTTAGGGTGTTGTCTTATCTAAAATTCACTCATGGGATGTGGGCATTGCTGACTGGACAACATTTATTACCCATCCCAAGCTGCTGTTGGGAAGGTAGTGGTAAGCTGCCTTTTAGAACTGTTGCAGTCTATGTGCTGTAGGTAGACCACAATGCCCTTTGGGAGGGAATTCCAGGAGTTTGACCTCACAACAGCAAAGGAACGGTGACATCTTTCCAAGTCAGACTAGTGAATGGCTTGGAGGGCAACTTGCAAGTAATGATATTACCATGTATCTGCTGCCATTTTCCTTCTAGATGGGAGTGGACGTAAGCTTGAAAAGAGCTGTGTAAGGATCTTTGTCAAATTTTTGTAGTGCATCTTGTAGAAAGTACATACTGCGTGTTGGTGGTGGGGGAATGGATATTTGTGAATATGGTGCCAATAAAGTAGGCTGCTTTGTTCTGGATGGTGTCAAGCTTCAAGCACTGTTGGACCTGCACTCATCCAAGCAAATGGGGAGTATTCCATCACACCCCTGACATATGCCCTATAGATTGTGGATAGGCTTTGGGAGTCAGGAGATAAGTTACTCGCTGCAGTATTCCTGGCCTCTAACTTGTTCAGGAACTTGATGCTACTGCTGAATGTCAAGGAGACGTGGTTAGAATGTCATTTGTTGGAGAAACTAATTGCATGAGACTTGATGCACTAATGTTAATTGCAGCTTATGAGCTCAAACAAAATTTTATCTAGATCTTGCTGCATATAGACCTGGACTGCTTCAGTATCTGAGTAGTTATGAATGAACTGAACACTATACAATCATGTACAAACATTCCCACTTCTTTCCATGCAAACAAGATCAGTTATGAAGAAATTGACAGTGGTTCTGCTTGAGATACTACCTTGAGGAACTCCTGCAGGATTTGAGATTCCTGGCCTCCATCAACCACAACTTTTTGCTGTGTATGACTCCAGCCAGTGGAGAATTCTCCCCGAATTCTTACCGACTACCATTTTGCTTGGGTTCATTGATGCTCCACTTGGTCAAATGCTTTTTAGGTTAAATGCAGTTCTATTGCACTCCTGGAAATAAGTTCTCTTGTCCATGTTTGGAAGAAAGCAATGAGGCAAAGGAAACCAAATTAAGCATCAGTGGTCAGGTTAGTGCTGAATTAAATGAAGTGTTCCATCACTTTGCACATAGTGGATGATGAGCTGACTGTGCAGTTATTAACACAATCAGAGCCGATATACGTTTTGGGACATATCAAGGCAATATTCCACATTATTAGATAGATGTCAATGTTGCAACTGTCCTGGAATAACTTGGCTTACATGCAGACTGTGCTGGAGCGCAAATCTCTAATACTACAGCTGGCATGTTGTTGGGAACCATAGACTTTGCTATTTCCAGATGAAGCTTTTCTTGATATTAGATTGACTAAATTGAAAAATATGATGTAGGCAATCTCAGGAGGAAGTTGAGAGGGATCACCACTTGGCATTCGGATTGAAGGTGGTTGCAAACATATCCCTTTATCATACATATATAAAAAGCAAGAGGGTAGTCAGGGAAAGGGCCTCATACCTGATGAAAGGCTTTTGCCCAAAATGTTGATTTTCCTGCTCTTCGGATGCTGCCCGACCGTCTGTGTTTTTCCAGCACCACTCTAATCTTGACTCTGATCTCCAGCATCTGCAGTACCCACTTCCACCTAGGGAAAGGGTTGGCCCACTCAAGGACTATGTGTGGGACTAGAAAAGGTAGGTGAAATCCTAAACGAATACTTTGTGTCAGTATTCACCAAAGAGAATGAATTGATGGAGGACGATCTCAGGGAACGGAGTGTCGACTTTCTAAGTCACGTTGCTATTAAAAAGGAAGAACTGTTGTGTATCTTAAAAAGTATTGAGGTAGATATGTCCCAGGGTCTTGATGGGATCTATCCCAGAATACTGAGGGAGGCAAGAGAACAAATTGCTGGAGCATTGATAGATGACTTTACATTCTCTTTGGCCACAGGTGAGGTCCCACAGAACCGGAGATTAGCCAATGTTATCCCGCCTTTTACAAAGGGTAGCCGCGATAATTCTGGCAATTACAGGCCTGTGAGTCACATGTCAGTGGTAGGGAAATTATTGGAAAAGATTTTCAGGGACCAGATCTATATGCATTGAGAAGCAAATGACTTATTAATGATAGACAGCATGGCTTTGTGCGGGATAGGTTATATCTCACTAATTTTAGTGAGTTTTTTGAGGAGGTGACGAAGATTATTCATGAAGGAAACACAATTGATGCTGTCTACATGGACTTCAGTAAAGCCTTTGACAAGGTCACTCATGGCAGACTGGTACAAAATATGAAGTCACGTGGTATTGGGGGTGAGTTGGCAAGATGAATACAGAATATAGAAGAGCAGCATGATGGCTCAGTGGTTAGCACTTTTGCCTTACAGTGCCAGGGACCTGGGTTATATTCCAGCCTTAGGCGACTGTCTTTGTAGAGTTTGCACATTCTCCCTGTGTCAGCATGGGTTTCCTCCAGGTACTCTAGTTTCCTCCCACAATCCAAGGATGTGCAAGTTAGGTGAATTGGCCATGCTAAATTGCCCTTCAGTGTGGACTTGTTGGGCTGAAGAGCAATCTAAACTAAATCTAAACTTTAGTTAGGCCACACTTAGAATATTGTATATAGTTCTGATCATCACACTACTAGCAGGATGTGGATGCTTTGGAGAGGGTACTGAAAAGGATTATTCCAGTATGTTGTCTGGCATGGGGATTTTAGTTATCAAGAAAGGTTGGATAGACTGCATTTGCTTTTTTTTGAAATGCAGGAGGTTGAGGGGTGACCTAATAGAAGTCTCTAAGATTGTGAATGGCATGGATAGAGTGGAATGTCTGAGACTTTTCTCCAGGGTGGATGGATCAATTACTCAGGGACAGTGATTCAAGGCGCAAGGGGGAAAAGTTTAAAAGAGATGTGTGAGGCAGGTTTTTCACAAAAACGGTGGTGAGTGCCTAGAATGCATTACCAGAGGAGGTGGTGGAAGCAGACACAATAGCAGCATTAAAAAAACACGTGGATGAATACATGAATAGGAAGGGAATAGAGGGATATGGATCCTGTAAGTGAAGACAGTTTTAGTACAGAAGGGAAAAATGGGTTGGCGCAGTCTTGGAGGACTGAAGAGCCTATTCCTATGCTGTCTTGTTCTTTGTCATTATACCCACATGATGGGCTCTGCAATGCCACCTCCTCTTTTATTTACTTTATTGTCCACTACTGTTTATGACTGCAATCTGCTGATGTGACTCTTTTCTTGAGTGATTTCTGTGTTCTGTCTAAATTATGCCTCTTCTGTGGCTTAGCGTGTATATGGACCTATGACATATAGGGTTATAGAGTTATAGAGTCATAGACAATTACAGCATGGAAACAGACCCTTCAGTCCAACTCATCCAAGCTGACCAGATATCCCAACCCAATCTAGTCTCACCTGTCAGCACCTGGCCCATATCCTTCCAAACCCTTCCTATTCATATACCCATCCAGTCTGCATCAGACTGACACCTAGGATTTAGGTATGTTTGACACTGCTCATATAACATTTCAGGCCATCCTAGGTTTGTTTCCAAACATTAGTAGTATATTTTTATAGGTTCTATTGTAACATATCTCTTGTGTTAGGCACCAAAGACCACTGCTATTAATGTTCCTCCACTCCATATATTTGGACCATGATTTTCTGTGCACACTGTGCAGTAACACTACATTGGCCACAGGCTGAATTTTTAATACGCTAATAATTTCTGGCATTAACCAGAGCTTTTTTATATTTTCTAATGTTCAGAGAACAGATAAATAATACTCCATCAAATTGTATGAATTAAGCTCTGAACAATAAATCATCCTTATTAAAATAACAATTAAACATCAATATTAAGTCAGTGCAGCAAAATTCATTTGAGTAACAATTTCAGTTGCTTAATTTGCACCCTGCCTCCTTTGATATGCAGAAAATTGAACTAACTAACTGTCTTAATAATATTACAATTGAAAAGCAATTGGAAACTTTACTCAAAGACACAATTGAAAAGCATCCAGAAACCAACAACATTGTAAAGCATTGACTTCAAAAGGGAAGTAACCTTCTGAACTCTTTGAAGTAATAGGAAGCTAATGAATATATGTAATGCATTTGGATATTTATAAGGCATTCAATAATATACCACATGGTGGATTCATGGCTAAAGTCAAAAAATGTGGAGTCAACAGCAAGTTGGCAGAATCTGTCATAAATTGGCTGTAATGCAGAAAACAGGGAATCAGGATTAATGATAGCTACTTAGACTGGCAGCAGGTGGAAGGCAACTTGTCTCAAGGATCGGTGCTGGATTTGAGTGATGTAGTTCTTACAAAAGATGAATGCAGCAAATTCTGTGAAACATTAATAAAGATGTGTAATAGACATATAAGTGACAAATAATTTCAAAACAGTCAAGTGTGAAATTTAGCATTGAGTAAGCAGAGTAAGAAGGTCACATAATGCTTGAATAATCAATGGCAGAATGGGGCAAAGGAGCAAAGGGATTATGGGTAGAGATACATAAATCAATTAAAAGTCATGACCCATGCCATTAACAATGAAGCAAAACTAACACTGATGTTCAATTGAAAAGCAGAAAAGATATATCAGACATGGTTAGAACATCCCAGTATACTGTGAACAGTTTTTTTTATCTCAACGTACTAAAAAGGGATACACAAACATTGGGGAAGGTGCAACAAAAGTCATAAAAATGATAGCTGAACTACGAATGTAGTATGAATGAGAATTTATCAGACTTGGGCTTTTCTTTTTTAAACAGTGAAAGCTAAAAAGTGACTGGACATTAAAATAATGAGAGGGTTTGATGGGTACCTGTAGAGAATATGCTTCCACTTGTGAGCAACTCCAAAGCTAGAGTCAATATTTCAGAATCATTACTGAATGTGCAGATGTAACAGGGTCATTGCCATGGGTGACTTTAACTTCCCAAATATTGATTGGAACCTACTTAGTTCAAATTGTTTGGATGGAGCAGAGGGGAGGCCATATTGGATTTGGTGCTTGGCAATGAACCATGCCAAGTGTCAGATTTTTAGGTGGGAGAGTATTTCATTGATAGTGATCACAACTTCATGACCTTTACTATAGTCATGGAGAGGGATAGGAGTAGACGGTATGGGAAAGTATTTAATTGGGAGAGGGGGAATTAGGCAGGAACTGGGGCTCCTAAATTGGGAACAGATGTTCTCAGGGAAATGCAATACAGAAATGTGGAGATTGTTTAGGAAGCACCTGCTGTAATGCTGCACAGGTTTGTCCCACTGAGGCAAGGAAGGGATGGTAGGTTGAAAGAACTTTGACTGACAAGGGATGTGGAACATCTAGTCAAGGGGAAGAAACAAGTTAACTTGAAGTTGAGGAAGCAAGGATCAGACAGGGCTTTAAAGGGTTACAAGGTAGCCAGGAAGGAACTGGAGAATGGACTTTGGAGAGCTCGAAGGGAGCACGAAAAGCTTTAGGTGTAGAATTAATGAAAATCCTAAAGCGTTCTATGCTTATGTGCGGAACAAGAAGATGGCCAGAGTGAGGGTAGGGACGATTAGGGATAGTGGAGGGAACTTGTGCCTGTAGTCGGAGGAAGTAGGGAAAGTCCCTAATGACTACTTTGCTTCAGTATTCACTACTGAGAGGGACCTTGAAATTTCTGAGGACAGCATGAAACAGACTGATGTGGTAGAACAGGTTGATGTTAGGGAGGAGGATGGGCTGAAACTTTTGAAAAATATAAGGATAGATAAATCCCCTGGGCCAGATGGGATATACCCTCGGTTATTACAGAAAGCCAGGGAATAAATTGCCGCACCTTTGGTGATAATCTTTGCGTCCTCACTGTCCACTGTACTGGTACCAGACAATTGAAGGGTGGTAAATGTTATTCCCTTGTTCAAGAAAGGGACTAGGGATAATCCTGGGAATTAAAGACCAGTCAATTTTAAATCAATGGCAGGCAAAGTATTGGACAGGATTCTGAGAAACAAGATGAATGAATACTTGGAAAACCATAGATTGATTGGAGATAGTCAGCATGGCTTTGTGAAGGGTAGGTCATGCCTCACAGGCTTTATTGAATTCTTTGAGGATGTGACAAAACATATTGATGAAGGTAGAGCAGTGGATGTGGTGTACATGAATTTCAGCAAGGCAAATGATAAGTTTTCCTGTGGTAGGCTCATTCACAAAGTAAGGAGGCATGGGATGTAGGGAAACCTGTCTGTCTGGATACAGAATTGGCTGGTCCACAGAAAACAGAGAGTGGCAGTAGATAGAAAGTATTCAGCCTGGAGCTCAGTGACCAGGGATCGGTTAGGGGACCTCTGTGATTTTATAAATGACTTGGATGAGGAATTGGAAGGGTGGGTTAGTAAGTTTGCAGATGACGTGGAGGGTTATTGTGGGTTGCAACGAGGCATTGACAGGATACAGAACTGGGCTGATAAGTGGTAGATGGAGTTCAACCTGGAAAAGTGTGAAGTAATATATTTTAGAAGGTCAAATTTGAATGTAGAATACAGGATTAACAGCTGGATTCTTGGCAATGTAGAGGAACAGAGGGATCTTGCGATCCATGTCCATAGAGCCCTCAAAGTTGCCACCCAAGCTGATAGGATTATTAAGAAGGTGTATGGTGTGTTGGCTTTCATTAGCAGAGTGATTGAGTTTAAGAGCCGTGTGGTTATGCTGCAGTCTAAAGAGTCCTGGTTAGACCACACTTGGAATATTGTGTTCAGTTCTGGTCGCCTCATTATAGGAAAGATGTGGAAGCTCTAGAGAGGATGTAGAGGAGATTTACCAGGATGCTTTCTGGACTGGAGGATATGTCTTATGAAGAAAGGTTGAGGGAGCTAGGGCTTTTCTCATTGGAGTGAAGAAGGATGAGAGGTGACTTGATAGAGGTGTACAAGATGTTAAGAGACATAGATAGAGTGGATCGACAGAGACCTTTTCTCATGGCGGAAATGTCTATCATGAGGGGCATAATTTAAGGTAATTGGAGAAAGGTTTAGGGGAGATGTCAGACGTAGGTTCTTTACACAGAGAGTGGTGGGTGGGTAGAATGCATTGCCAGCAGTGGTAGTAGAGTCAGATACATTAGGGGCATTTAAGTGACTCTTGGATAGGTACATGGAAGTTAGTACAATGAAGGGTATGTATTAGTCTGATCTTAAAATAGGATAAAAAGCCAGCACAACCTCAAGCGCTGAAGGGCCTGTACTGTACTGTTCTATGAATCCATTAGGGTACTTAGGAGATTTTTTTTCTCAGAGAGTGTTAAGAATGGAAAGTCCTAACACAGTAGTTGAGGCAAATTGTATAGATGCATTTAAGTGGAAGTTGAGAGAGAAGGCATTGGAAGTATATATTAATAAGGTTAGACAAACAGAGCTGAGGGAAAGCTTGAATTGAACGTATGTACTAGCATAGACCTGTTGGATCAACAGCCTGTTCTTTGCTACAGACTATACAACTCTATTTGCTGAGCATTGTCAATTATGTATAATGTAGAAATTATAAGTGGAGTTTTACCTAATGGGCAGGTGTAGGGGGAAATAGGAAGGGGGCACAGAGTGTGAGGTAAGTAACATTTTCACAAAGTTTCTAATTTCTTGTCATAACATTGGGGTAAGATAGGTGGCCCTGCAGAAACAAAAACAACACAAATAGCCTTTTGCACTCTCTTATTTCAGGGGTATCCACCAAAATATGGAAGAATGCCCGAGATAGTCCTCAGATTTACTCAAATGTTAACAATGCAAAGCTGCCTAATAACAGCATAGCCTCAGAAAAATATCATTACCAGGAGTACAATGATGAAGGTTTATGAGACTTGCATTCAACTAAGAAAGAAGTGTCCCATTGAATTTATAAAAATTCTCTTGCAAACTTCCTAATAATATCAATAGTGGAAGAACTCCTAATCATTATAACTCTGATTTTAAGGTTGGCTGTAAGTGCATTTGATGACTCAGTTGAGAAATTAAAAGAGAGTTATGTACTTTCTTGGGAAGTAATATAATCAAGGAAAATAGAGAAAAAAAGGGAGATATTATTTAAAAATAGAACTTACAATGTAATGGAGCTGTTGATAGACAAATAATCAATCTTCACATGATGTTTACGGTTGAATGCAAGAAAAAGGAGCAGACATGGGCCATGTAGACTATCAAACCTATTCCCTAATTCAATATAGTCATGGCTGATCTTGGGTTTTAACTCAACTTTCCTGGCCTCTCCCCATGGCCCTTGATTCCCTGAGAGAGCAAAAATCTGTCTATCTCAGCCTTAAATATACAAACCATGGAGACTCCACAACCTCCTGGAAAAGAGAATTCCAAAGATTCAGAACTGTTTATTTAAGAAATTGCTCCTCATCTCAATCCTCAATAAGCAACCCAATTTCCTGACTCTGTGCTCCTGTCTTTTTACATTCCCCAACTAGGAGAAATAATCTCTCACCGTCTCCTCTGTCAAACCCCTTCATAGTGTTGTACATATCGATGAAATCACCCCTCATTTTCTATGCTGCAGAGACTATGGACACAATTTACTAAAACTCCCATCATAGAAAAATCTCACGTCCCACAGGCTAATTTAGTGAACCTTCACTGTATTGCCTTCAATGAGGTTATTTGCTGATGCATCTAAAAAGTCTGTCAAATCTTCCCAAATATTCCTGCTTTTGCTATTGTATCCTGAAGTTCATTCCATTGAGGTCACTCTTTATATGAACTGTCGCTATCAGTGCTAAATTTTGAGTTTGAAACTTTGTGTTCTCGACTTACAATTTTATGTAAAATAGTAGATTTTTTCTATTATATGTATGATTTTATGTATATATATATATATATATATATATATATATTTATATATATAAAATAGTCTCCTGAGGAGACACTTGCCCAATTCTCCAAATCCTAAATCTGATAATCTGATCCACACTGCTGCCATCCAGGTTGCCAGATATTGGCTTGAATTCAATGATCTGCATCAGCCTGTCTATTTGGGGTGGGCAACTTGCCAGTTCTATTTAAATAGAAGTCAGGCCTCAAAATAGCATTAGCCTTTGGTTCTCAGAACAGGTGGGCTGCCAGTGTGGTTTGTATGTTAGTGGTCCCAAAATTAAATGCAGTTCTTAGAGGTGAACTATGAAACTGATCATTGATTTCTGTTGTTGAGCCAAGACAAGTACCGCGCTTTTTATCTAACATCCAGCAGTTATGCTAATGACAATCTTCTTGCTTTCATACGAAGTGAAGCCTATTGGTGGAATCTTGCAGACAATAGTGCATGATGCACTGGATACAATGACAGGATCAATGGACATGCTATCTTAAGCCAGTAGCTATTAAAAGGATGCTAATTATCTTAAAATTATCTTCATGCGATATCAAGAAATGGCTGAAGAATCCAGATACTGTAAAGATTGTGGCCCAGATAACATTCCAGCAATTGTAATGAAAACTTGAGTCGTAGAACTAGCTGCACCCCGAGAAAAGATGTATAATTATAATGCTGACATCTACCCAGTAATTTGGAAAACTAACCAAGTATGTCCTGACCAGAAAATAACATAGAAATCCAACCCAGACAATTACTGTCCTATTAGTTTACTCCAACTCATCAGCAAAGTGATGCAAGTCATTGTTGACAGGGCTATCAAGTCATACTTAGACAGCAACAACCTGTTCACTGATGCTTTGTTTGGGTTCTACCAGGGTCACTCAGCTCCTGACCTGGACATAATAATATAGCTGAAAATGTGTTGCTGGAAAAGCACAGCAGGTCAGGCAGCATCTAAGCAGCAGGAGAATCGACGTTCCGGGCATGAGCCCTTCTTCAGGAATGAGGAGAGTGTGCCGCATCTCCACCGCATCTCCTCCACTTCCTGCTCCTCCGCCCTTCAGCCCCGCCCCTCTAATCGCCACCAGGACAGAACCCCACTGGTCCTCACCTACCACCCCACCAACCTCCATATACATCGTATCATCCGTCATCATTTCCGCCACCTCCAAACGGACCCCACCACCAGGGATATATTTCCCTCCCCTCCCCTATCAGCATTCCGAAAAGACCAATCCTTCCGTGAATCCCTAGTCAGGTCCATACCCCCCCACCAACCCAACCTCCACTCCCGGCACCTTCCCCTGCAACCACAAGAAATGCAAACCTTGTGCCCACACCTCCCCCCTTACTTCCCTCCAAGGCCCCAAGGGATCCTTCCATATCCACCACAAATTCACCTGCACCTCCACACACATCATTTATTGCATCCGCTGCACCCAATGTGGCCTCCTCTATATTGGGGAGACAGGCCGCCTACTTGCGGAATGTTTCAGAGAACACCTCTGGGACACCCAGACCAACCAACCCAACCACCCCTTAACTCAACACTTCAACTCCCCCGCCCACTCCACCAAGGACATGCAGGTCCTTGGACTCCTCCATCGCCAGACCATAGCAACACGACGGCTGGAGGAAGAGCGCCTCATCTCCTGCCTAGGAACTCTCCAACCACAAGGGATGAACTCAGATTTCTCCAGTTTTCTCATTTCCCCTCCCCCATCTTGTCTCAGTCCCAACCCTCAAACTCAGCACCACCTTCCTAACCTGCAATCTTCTTCCTGACCTCTCCGCCCCCACCCCCACTCTGGCCTATCACCCTCACCTTAACCTCCTTCCACCTATCGCATTTGCAACGTCCCTCCCCCAAGTCCCTCCTCCCTACCTTTTATCTTAGCCTGCTTGGCACACTCTCCTCATTCCTGAAGAAGGGCTCATGCCCGAAACGTCGATTCTCCTGCTCCTTTGATACTGCCTGACCTGCTGTGCTTTTCCAGCAACACATTTTCAGCTCTGATCTCCAGCACCTGCAGTCCTCACTTTCTCCCATAATAATATAGAACAATACATAGAATAATATAAGACAATATATGTAGAATAATATAGAACAGCAAAGGTTGAGTAAAGGATGTACAGTATAAGGAAAGGGAAATTTGAGTACTGAAGAAAACTAGCAACAAATATAAAGAATAAAGGTGAGTTACTACAAATATTTATACAGGAAAAGAGTAAGCAAAATGAGTATTGATCCTTTAGAGTGAATGTGGGGAATTAATAATGAAAAACTGTGAAGCGGCAGATACATTGATAGATATTTTTCAACTGTGGAGACTACCAATAACATCCCAGAAATAATTGTAAGTTAGAATGTGAAAGGGAAAGAGGAACTTAAAACAATTGAAATCATTGTGGAAAGGATAATGACAAAATTATTAGAACTAAAATTTGCTAAGTCCTCTAGCCCTGACATCTGAGGGTGTTTTAAAAGAAATGCTGCAGAGAAAGTAGATGCATTGGTTTCAATTTTGCAAAATTCCCCAGATTCTGGAAAGGTACCATTAGTTTGGAAACCAGCAAAAGTTACTTCACTATTTAAGAAAGGAGGGAGAGAATAATCAGGGAACTAACAGCTGTCATGGAGAAAACGGTGGAATCTGTTATTAAGGAGATTGTTTCAGGACACTTCAAAAATCTTTATGCAATAAGAGAGTCAACGTGGTTTTGTGAAAGGGAAATCAGTTTTGACTAATTTAATATGGTTCTTTCGGAAAGTAATAAATGGCATATATACAGGGAACCAGTGCATTTACCATATTTGTGTTCCCTGAAGGAACTTGACAATGTGCCACATTTAAGTTACAATGCAATACAAGTGCTGAGAGTGTGGTGTAGCACAGTAGCATTAATGGAGGACTGTTTGTCTAAGAAGAAGCAGAAAGTAGGCATAAATAGATAATTTCTGGGTTGACAGGATGACTGGTATGCCCAAGGAATTAATATTGAGGCAACAATTATTTACAATTTATTTTATCAAAGGCTTGGGTGAAGGAACCAAGCTAATGATTGTTAAGACTGTTCGTGATGCAATGATAGATGAAAAGTAAATTGTGAAGAGGACACAAGTTGTCTGAAAAGGGATAGTTTAAAAGAATTGGCAAAACAAAAGGCACATGAAGTAAGAGAGGAAAATTTGAACTCATCCACTTTGGGAGGAAAATAGAGAACAGCACATCACTTAAATGGGGAGGGATTGCAGGACTCTTAGGTACAGACGGATCTGGGTCCCCTGGTACAAAGAGCATAGACATATACAGCACAGAAACAGATCCTTTTGTCCAACTTGTCAGGCCAACTGATATCGTCGGATATCCTAAATAAATCTAGCTCCATTTGCCAGCATTTGGCCCATATACCTCTAAATTTTTCCTATTCATGTACTGATCCAAATGTTTTTTAAATGTTGTAATTGTACTAGCCTCTACCACTTCCACTGGCAGCTCAGTCCATTCATGCACCACCCTCTGCATGAAAAAGTTCCCCCTTAGGTCCCTTTCACCTTAAACCTATGCCCTCTAGTTTTGGACTTCCCCTACCCTGGGTAAAAGACCTTATGTATCTACTGTTATCCATGCCCCTCATGGTTTTATAAACCTCTATAAGGTAACTCTTCAAAAACAGTGAATTAAGGTACAGAAAGTGATCAGGAAGGCAAATTGTTGTTTATTGCAAAGGAAATGGAATATAAAAGAAGGAATGTTTTGTTGAAGCTATGTAACACATTAGTGAGGCCACATCCGCAGTACTGTGAATGGTTTTGGTCTTGTTACTTAAGTAACGATATAATTAGAAGCAGTTCAGAGGTTAACTCAACTAATTCCTATAAGAAGTGGTTGTCTTATGAAAAACGTTTGAACAGTTTGGGCCTGTATCCATTGCAGGGTCATTTATTCAAGGCTGGGTGAGACAGATTTTAATAGAGTCACAGTTTATGGAGGAGAAGAAAGTTAAGTTAAAAACGCAATCAGATCAGTCTTGATTTTATTGAATAGTTGAGCAGACTCAAATGGATGAACAGCCTACTCCTGCTTCTAAGTTTCTATGAAACAAGTATGTTAGCTGTTATTGTAATGGAATTGGGAGTTTAATTGTAAGTAACTCTTACTGAAATTGTAGAGACCTTGGGTTAGCTCATACATAGGAGCACTTTGTAGTTTTGATTTTAGTACTGGGAAAGGCTATACATCCTTTTGAGAAAATTTGCCGATTGTCCACAATGTAATTATTAAGCCTATATTCCCTCAAGTTTAAAAGAATAATGGATGTTCACATTGAAATATATAACATTTATAAAGTAAAAATGAATAAAGTAGAAACTGGACAATGTGGCAACAACCATGGAAAAAAAACCTTTTCTAATGGTAGTCATGATTTGGAGGTGTCGGTTTTGGACTGGGATGTACAAAGTTAAAAATCACACAACACCAGGTTAAAGTCCAGCAGGTTTATTTGGAAGCACTAGTTTTCGGAACGCTGCTCGTTCATTAGGTGGTTGTCAACCTGATGAAGGAACAATGTTCTGAAAACTAATGCTTCCAAATAAACCTGTTGGACTATAATCTGGTGTTTTGTGATTTTTAACTTTTGTAATGGTAACTATATCTTACAACAAAAATCATTCATCCGCTTTTGCTTCGTTCTGAGGCTGTGCAGTCGCTATGTAAATGCAAGTCTTGGTTTATTTGCGAGAGTTGAACTGCTGACAAAGCGTTGGTTCCAATCTATCTGTTTAACATCATTCTCAGCTTCTGAAAGCACGAAAATTGAACGTGATTTTTGCGATATGCTTTCTCTCTCTCTGTATCTGGCGGGGTGTGTACACGGTGTTGCCGGAGCCGGGCAGAGCTCTCGGTGCTCTCTCACATACAGCGGCTGGGGGGCGGTGTGCTGCACTGACACTAGCAGCAAGCCTGGATTTTCCATGCCCTGCCCTGCCGGCGGTACACACGTACAACAGCCGGGCCGGGCCGGGCCGGGCCAGGCAAGGCCAGACCAGCCCAGCCGACAGGAAGAGATTGCAGCCTGGGCCTGATTCCAAACCGAGCCGAGACGGGCCCGGGCTTACAGCGTGCTCGGTTATCCGCGGGTAGAGCTGCGCACCGGGGAAGGGGGGAAAAGAGTGCCAAGAGCGGTGCCCCCAGGGCGAACAGTACTCAGTGCAGGAGCTAAGGGCTGTCCACTGGCTTCAAGAAAGTGAACAACATTGACAACCCACTCAGGGAGCTCAGCCCCCACACCCCACAGCCAACCTTACCTCCCCTCCCCGGGGACAAGGACAGCGCGAGCCCCCTCCCCCGGGGACAAGGACAGCGCGAGCCCCCCCCCCCCCCCCGGGAGCAAGGACAGCGCGAGCCCCCCCCCCCCCCCCCGGGAGCAAGGACAGCGCGAGCCCCCCCCCCCCGGGAGCAAGGACAGCGCGAGCCCCCCCCCCCCCCCCCCCCCGGGAGCAAGGACAGCGCGAGCCCCCCCCCCCCCCCGGGAGCAAGGACAGCGCGAGCCCCCCCCCCCCCCCCCCGGGAGCAAGGACAGCGCGAGCCCCCCCCCCCCGGGAGCAAGGACAGCGCGAGCCCCCCCCCCAGGAGACAAGGACAGCGCGAGCCCCCCCCCCAGGAGACAAGGACAGCGCGAGCCCCCCCCCCAGGAGACAAGGACAGCGCGAGCCCCCCCCCCCCGGAGACAAGGACAGCGCGAGCCCCCCCCCCCCCCCCCCGGGAGCAAGGACAGCGCGAGCCCCCCCCCCGGAGACAAGGACAGCGCGAGCCCCCCCCCCCCCGGGGACAAGGACAGCGCGAGCCCCCCCCCCCCCGGGGACAAGGACAGCGCGAGCCCCCCCCCCGGGGACAAGGACAGCGCGAGCCCGCCCCCCTCCCCGGGGAGCCCTCTGTGCTGGCTCTGCTGCTCCATCGAGCGGCCGCAGCCGCCTGTGCAATCCCCCGCCCCCCTGTGTCTCATGAGGAGGAAGTCTGTGTGTGTCTGTCTCTGTGTGTGTGTGTGGAGAGGAGAGCGAGGCGCAAGAGGTCCGCACCGCCTTGCATGTTGTTCCTTCTTGGATTAACTCGTGTTACTCGCCGTAAACTGTGACTCCTGGGGAAAGGTTTACCGAAGGTACAGGCCGAGAGGAGAAGCTTTGCTGCGCCTTCGCTGAGGATGAACAGCAGCAGTATCTACGCAAGCCGTAAGAGGCGAAAGCCTGTTCAGAAAAGGTATGATTTTGTTGGAGGTCACCGTGGAGTGCGAGTGTAACTCCCGATGCCGTAGTCAGTTTGCTATTGTCAGGGACTTTGAACGAGTTACAAGTCACAAAACGGTATCGCTGGAGGAGGTCAGTCTGACAGTCGCAAGAACGGTCTCGATTTGTTAATTCAGTACGGGCTGAACAGCCTCTGGGAAAGTTGGGAATTTATCTTGTTCATCTCACGGTGGCTAGAACTGTTGTAAATATGTAAACATTCTTCGGAAAAAAAATTCCCAGGAAGTTTAGTATGTCAAAACTAAAACCAAAAATTATACAAAAGTTCGTATGCATAACAGGTGAGCAGTACACTCACCATGTACTCTTGAAATCTAATCCGAAACCATGTTCAAAATAATAACCCATAATAGCTGCAGTATTGTTGCCACACTAGTGTCCTCTCTGAAGTGAAAGAATAGAAACCTTGTTTGCTGCTAGTATATATACAAATTGAGTATAACATTCAGCAATAGCAGTACTGGAATGTTACGTGTAACTTGAGTACTGTGTAGTACACTTCAAAACAAATATTTAACCGTTTTTAAACTACATTGTATGTGGATTTTCACCAGCCAGACCAATTGCGGTGTGTTTGTCCCTTTTCTCCTCACCCCTCTATACAACTGTTAGATTGTAAAAGCATTAGAAGTCAAAGATGAGTAAACGATAATTCCTTATTGTGATGCATTACAATGGAGGAGCATTGGGGTTTGCAGAAGTGGGAGGAAGGGGATGGGCTGAGAGTCTGTGGAGAGGGTTGGGGGTGATTTTGGGGGCTTATGTTATGTCATCTTCCTGAAAAAGAAGTTATATTTGGATATGATGTCACCATTACCTTCTCCTTTGTGTGTGTGGAGGAGGGGAAGTTTCATCGTGACATCATTGGAACCACCGCAGTACTGTATATGCAACAACGTAGACCTTGTTTGAGATTTTAAATTTGCATCCATCATTTAAATATCTAAAGTGTGATACAAAAAGAAATAGATGAGAATTCACCCCAAGTAGAGTGCTATATTTATCATTAATGACTCTATTGCTTATAATTGTTTTCCAGATGTATGATTAATATGTTTTAGTAGTGCTGATTCTATCAGTGATAAGACAGAAGTGTTTCAGTATTGATAATGCACTTTCCTGGTTCCCAAGTGCATTGGTTAAAACTTTCAAAAAATGTATAATATTTTTATCACTTTTCAGCCACTGATTGTACTCCTCCACGTGTTTCGCTCCATCTGTATTGCTAAGATTGGGCGGAAATGACAGATGGTACACATGGGACACCTCGGTTAAAGGCAGATACAGACTCTTTCTTTGAAAACAAAGTTAGAAAATTGACATCACTTTGCTAATTTAGCTTAAGCCATTACAGTTTATGAAGTGTAATCGTATTTGATTAAACAGCTGAATTAACCTGCAGTTACAGAATCTCTTTCTATGGTTTAACTTTTTTTAAAACAAACTCTGCCTTTAGTTTATAGGCAATGATGCACAGTAGACTGCTGTGTCCTTCCTATGTTGAAATTGGCTGTCAACTTCTTTGCAAATAGGGAAAGGGATAGACCGCATCCTGATACATTTACACTTCAAGATAAAATTGTAGAGGGCTCTAATTTTAATGTCTGATAGATGTGCAATTTTAAAAATACATAAAGCTCTGTTTTATCAGATTTCCCATCGTATGTTTGATTTTTCCTTAAATGCTAAGAGATTGTACGTTTTCAAAATCCAGTTTCATTGTTTTTGTTCTCCTTTCCAAATACCTAATTATTTGATACAACATCTATTTTGCTATTATTTATACTTGTAAAGCACCTTTGGGACATTTTTCTACATGAAAGATACAGTATTGATTTAAATTGTTATTGTTTTTAATTTTTTATGTAAATCAATTTCTCACTGTAGACCCTCAACTAGTACTTTGCAAGAGCAAGAGAATGTCTATATGCTTTATATCTGTTAAGCCAGTCCGGTTTGATTTATTGGAAATGTGCCACCTATGGTAAAGGACAGAAGTTGGCAGCTGTACTGAGAAACCATTATAAGGCTTTCAGTTTAACATATGAATCTACTATTGTTGTTAATAATGATGTTGGAAATAGTCCAATGTGCAACAATGCAAGTTTTTTGAAAAGTTTTTTGTGACCATCGCAAATCTTACCACATGTGCATACATTTTTCATCTATTGAGTGTGGATGTACATAAAATTAAATCCATAGATTTATCTTTCATGTGGTGTTTTAAATAGTTCGGGAGAGAAAGATGACTGGAGATAATAATGCAAAAGTTACTTCTTTCCCAGTTTTATATGCTTTTCCTCTGTTCCGTGAAACGAAAAATATTTTGCATTCTGATGCTATGACTAATTTCAAACAAAATAAATTATTTACTTTTATTAGATTAAATGGAGCCAGAAAATTGAAACTAGCTCAGTGAAAACATTTGAAATGATTACTTTTTAAATTCATCATGATCAACCATAGTGTTTTGCTGAATTTGAATGTGACTTTTAAATAGTTTTCTGGAATAGTATTTGGGAGCAATGAGAGCGATGGGTGCCTGAGTTCAGTAAAGTACTTTTGGTGAAGAAGCAAAATAATGGTCATATGGTTTCACTTTGGCAGTCAGTTCTTGTTGTCCTGTTATTGGATAGTAAAGAATTTGACGAGAAGCATCTCATTCTTGAGGGGAGTTTTGGCTGCCTCCATTATCGAAGGGGGCAAGATAATGTAGATTGTTGGTGACAACTTCATAAGATATGGATCATGGAAACAGGCCAGGTGGCCCAATTAGTCTCCCATGCTTTTTCTCATTATCATTGGTAAACAGGTATTGAAGATAAGAAACCTTTTTTTAATATAGTCTTTTATGTTGCTGAACATAAAATTTTGCAGAACTTAGTATTTAGCAAATGCATACTATAAATTCTGCGTAGCAGTGGAGGAAACCTGCTTTAGTTATTCTAAAGGACAATGACTGCAGGAAGGTGGGCCTGTCAAACACAGGGCAGGGACAACATACTTTTGTACAAAAATGACTATCTTCAGGTTGTCCCTTTAACTGAAGAAACCATCCCAAGATTGCAAGCAAAAGGAATGAAGTTAAAGAGCAGGGAAAGGCTGCTGAAAAATATCCAAGTCAGAGGAAGAGAAAATGAGAGATGGTAAGATTCAGGTAAGGAATTTCAGAAAATGGTATCGGAGCTTTCAGCTGCAATGATAAAATAGATGAAGGCAAAAGAGCAATAACTACGGATGAAGTGTGGAAGAGAATATAATGGTGAATGTGCAATGGAAAGGAGAATGTGTGAGGTGGTAAGAGAACCTAAGAGCAGCCCAACAGGATTTTAAATTGCTAAATTTGCATGCAGTGGATTAAGAATCAATGTGGATAACAGTTAGCACCATTAGCATCAAGTTGATATTTACTGTGATTGGTCAAAGATCAATTCACTGTGTTAATGCTGGATAAATTCAGTCTAGAAGTGATGGAAAACTGTAAGGGTGACACAGTTTCGAGGTGGGTGTAAATGGTTTCAGTACAGAAAAGAATGTGAAGAAAAGAAAGGACTTGTGACAGAAGCCAAAGGAAATGACTGACACTTCTTTGAGTTCAATAGAAAGAAATCTTGACTTGGCTGCCTGACAAGGCTATCTGACATCACAGCCCTTGGAGGCTGAAGAAAGTGATGGCAAAATAAAATTGGGGGCTGCCAGCACACATTTGAGAGCCAATCTTGTCAGTGACAGGTAGTAAGATGAGGAAGGAAAGGGACCATGTACATTTCTTTTGGGGAGCCCAGAGTTCATGATAGAGAAGGAGGAATGAAAACTTGGTGGGACAGGCATTGGCAATGTTTGGGAAGAAATGCATGTGGAACTACTAAGGTCCCATTTGGAACTACAAAATAAGTAGAGGATATGGAATCTTTAAACACTATGGGGAGGTTGAGGAAAACCAAAAGATATTTTGCTTTAGTTGTTATATAGGATGGGAACAGGAAATTAGTTTAATGTCTGTGTCCTGAGGTGGATGTAAAGATGTACCACTTTGAAAAAGAACAAAGTTTCTGCATTGACCTGACTAAATATTCCTTATTCAATGCTCAGTAACAGATTACTTTGAGATTTTCCTAGAATTGTACATGAAATCAAGTTGTCTTTTGCTTTCTTAAATTACAATTGTCATTGCCTTTTAAAAGGTGCTTTATTCATTACAAAAGACATGTTTTGACATGCTATGACATCTTATAAATATTTCTTTGTTTTGTCTTTCTAAATGTCATTAAACTTGGGAATTTGAGATACGTGATCATGGAAACAGGAGCTGAAGTCAGTTCAGGGCTTTTTGAAGATGAGACTGATGCGTTAAAAGTAGGGTTCGATAAGAGAGTGATTATGGCCATTTAGAAAAGGGGAGTAATGATACTTTGGAAAGCGTGTCCTTAACATTATCATCAATGGTATGTATTGTGTTAACATGGTAAAGTGCCCTGACACATTACAGAAGCAGTATCAGACATGATTTGACCTTGGATGACCAAAAATAGTCAGAACTAGATTTTAAAATGCCTCTGAAAGGAGGTAATGAGGTGATGAGCTTTAGGACCATAACAGGTGATGACACGACTGCATAAGGTAAGGCAAGTGAAGTTGGTAATTCATACTGGAGCAGAATTGGAAGAATGCAGAGGTTTTTGGTGAGTTGGTGCTCAAGGGGAAGGTTGTATAGTGGGGTAGGCTAAGGCCATAAAATTCTTTGAAACCAGGTGAATAATTTTAAATTAGAATCATAACTGAACTGGGTGCTTGGGGTTGATGGATGGATGAGGTTAGGATATGGGCATGTAGGTAATGAATTTATCCATAAGGAGATCATCGATCTTAAAAGCTTTGTTGGTGAGACAGCAAATAGTTTAGAATATGCTGAAAGGGGCATGACGTGTGTACTGAAGGGGCTGATGAGCATGATGGATGGGAAGGAAGTGTGAAACCTCTGCAGTAAGAATAAATCGAGTTAACTGGGAATGGAGGAATAAAACAGTTGTGGTGTTGCATTAAACATGCAAGGCAGTAGCTAGAGAAGAGCATAACGAGGCTGTGGGGTCATCAGGAGAGACTTGAGCTGGCCTGCAGACTGGAGAAAAAGTTCATCCTCACTGAAATGTTATTTCCAACTCCCAAGAATGTCTTTAAATGTCTCTTCTTAGAAGTTTCTACGTTTCAAGAGATTTTATATTCCTGTGGTTGGATAATATTTTATTAACAAGTTCAAGCTGTAACCTTTTTAAACAAGTATAATTCTACTGAGATCTGGAGTCATGTGTGCAAGTTTGTTCATTCTTTATATATTAAGAAAGTATCAAATGGATCTGAATGGGGGCATTGTACATGTGAAGACTAAAGTGAGTTCAGTTGTGCCTGCCAAAGCTGAAGGAAGGAGAGAGGAGACAAGGAATAAAATGGACAAGAGGGTGAAAAGCCATGCTCAGATAGGCAGGCAATAGATGCAAATGATTGGTCATGTCGATAGGATCAATAACAGAGGAATAAAGCAAGGAAAATTCTTAAGATAGGAGCTCGTAAGAATTAATTAACCATTTAATGAAATAACAACCTGGATACTTTAGCACTGTGTATATGCTTTAAAACTGACCAGTTACGCATTTTGTGCGAGCAGAAATTTGTTTCAAATCTTCTTTTCCATATGGTTGTGTATGTAAGTTTGTTCATTCTTTATAATATACTAGCAACATATAACTTTATAAAAAAAGTACTTTTGAATAATTCTATTTTTTGTTCTGTTTTGTTTCTTTCATTTCAAGTTTGTCATATGTTTGATGTTTCTGCACTGCAGCCTTCCTGTTACTGCAGGCTAAAATTAGGATCCAAACAAACTCATTTCCTAATTATTTATTATCTAATCCCAGTAGATGGATTTCCAGTTAGAAAACTTTGCATTCAGTTTGAATTTGCGATGTACTTCAGTCACGAAGTTAAATATTTGAGTTACCTTTTTTGTTTGACTTTTCATGTGTAATAATATGAGATAATTGTGATACATTGAAAGGAGTTTGTGACTGCCTCAAAGTTAAAGCACAAGTACAGCAATAAATCTAAAAGGCTAATAGAGTTTTAGCTTTTGTCTCAGAGGTTGGATTATAATGTAAGGAAGTTATGCTGCAGTTTGAGGTTGTTTTTTGATTGCTGATTCCAGTTTTCAGCAACAAAACCCATAAAACTAGTATTGGCAATGGAGGGGTACAACACAGATTCAGCAAAATGGTGTCAAGGCTTAAGGGGTTATATCAAAGACAAGTTGCATATACTTGCTTTCTATTTACTTATGTTAGAAAGTTGCAGGCTGATCCAAACAGTGTGTTTGAAATTACGGTAGCTGTAGAGACACAATTTCCTCCACTGAGGAAATCCAGAAAATAGGGGAGACAAATCTTAAAATTGGAGCTAGGCTGAAGTCAGGATTGATGAATTTTTGTTAGGTAAAAGCTTTCAGACATATTGAGCAAAGTTAGATAATTGGAGTTTAAGTACAGATCAACTGTGATCAAATAGAATAATGGCACAAGCTTAAGGTCTGAATGGCCAGTTCTTGTTTCTCATTGTGATAAATTAGTTGAATATCCTTAAGGGCAGCTATTATATAGTGCGTGTCTCATCTTTTTCAGATCATTACTTTCCATTTTTCAGGCTTGTTTTTTAATATGCCTTCATGTGCGCAAACTACCTAGGCAAATAAGTCATCAGGAACTTCTCGATGATTAATAGTTATCGAGGTCTCCATGCTCTAAAGCACTCTGGTTTGTTTGATTCTTAACCAAATGACTACCCGGGAAATTTTGCTGGAGGAATTTTTCCTATGGCATAATGTGAGTTGTGGCTGTTTGCACCTATCTTTTCTGCAACATAACTGCAGATCTGATAAAGCATAGACAAAAACAGATTAGAAAGTCCCTTCACATTCTTCTGAATGTGTGCTGTAAAATGTCTTCAGCAGCATCTTCTCTCATACAAGTGTTATAATTCTACTTTCGAAGTCTGTAGTCTGTTTTAGATATGACTGCACAATAAGTGTGCAATTATGAATAGTTTTAAGCTATATCCATTAAATACCATGATTGTGACTACACAAACCTTTTGTTATAACAAAGGAAATACTGATGACAGCAGAGCAGTAGACATGGTCTATATGGACTTCCATATGTTGACAAGTTTCCCAATGGGAGACTGATTAGCAAGGTTAGATCTCATGGAATACAGGGAGAACTAGCCATTTGGATACAGAACTGGCTCAAAGATAGAAGACAGAGGGTGGAGGTGAAGGGTTGTTTTTCAGACTGGAGGCATGTGACCAGTGGAATGCCACAGGGATTGGTGCTGGGTCCACTACTTTTTGTCATTTATATAAATGATTTGGATGTGAGCTTAAGAGGTATAGTTAGTAAGTTTGCAGATGACACCAAAATTAGAGGTGTAGTGGACAGCGAAGAAGATTACCTTGGTTTACAATGATCTTGATCAGATGAGCCAATGGGCTGAGAAGTGGCAAATGGAGCTTAATTTAGATAAATGTGAGGTGGTGCATTTTGTAAAAGCAAATCAGAGCAGAACTTGCACAGCTAATGGTAAGGTCTTTGAGAGTATTGCTGAACAAAGAGACCTTGGAGTGCAGATTCATTGCTCCTTGAAAGTAGAGTCACAGCCAGATAGGATAGTGAAGAAGGCGTTTGGTATGCTTTCCTTTATTGGTCAGAGTATTGAGTACAGGAGTTGGGAGGTCATGTTGTGGCTGTACAGGACATTGGTTAGGCCACTTTTGGAATATTGCGTGCAATTCTGGTCTCCCTCCTATCAGAAAGATGTTGTGAAACTTGAAAGGGTTCAGAAAAGATTTACGAGGATGTTGCCAGGGTTGGAGGATTTGAGCTATAGGGAGAGGCTGAACAGGTTGGGGCTGTTTTCCCTGGAGCGTCGGAGACTGAGGGGTGACCTTATAGGGGTTTATAAAATCATGAGGGGCATGGATAGGATAAATAGACAAAGTCTTTTCCCTGGGGTGGGGGAGTCCAGCATTAGAGGGCAGAGGTTTAGGGTGAGAGGGGAAAGATATAAAAGAGACCTACGGGGCAACCTTTTCAAGCAGAGGGTGGTACGTGTATGAGATGGCCTGCCAGACGAAGTGGTGGAAGCTAGTACAATTGCAATATTTAAGAGGCATCTAGATGAATATATGAATAGGAAGGGTTTGGTTGGATATGGGCTGGGTGCTGGCAGGTGGGACTAGATTGGGTTGGGATATTTGGCATGTGAACGAGTTGGACCTAAAGGTCTGTTTCTGTGCTGTACATCTCTATGACTCTCTGACTCGGATTTATATAGCTCCTTTTCATGTTTGTCCTGTGTTTCAAAGTGCCATACAGCAAATGAAGTATTTTCTGAATTGTTGTCACATTAGTTAAGTTGCTGAAATCCACCGAAAGATTCTTCTGATCCTGTTAGGTCAGGTAGAATTTACTCAGGGTAAACAGGGTATAGAGGTTAAACCATGGCTTGTCTATGCACTAATGTAGATCTAGTAATAGTCTTTGGTCACATGGCAAATATGTAAATTTGAATGAAGGGTAGGAAGACAGTCCAGTGTCTATTCCAACTTAAGTATGCACTTGATGATGAATAGCGAGGCTTGATAAATTTGTTTGTTACAAGCTGAGTTCATGTGAACAACGTCCTTCAATTTGATTGATTCCATTTTCCCAAAACGCACAATTGAATGATGTGTAAAATACCAAATGAACAAAACTATTTGACAATTTTATTCACAATAGATTGTAGGTTGCATTTGAGTCCATTTTAAAAATAAATTTCCCTTTCGTGTTCCTGCTTGAGATTTAAGATGTTATCGTATTATAATGACACTGAATCTTTTGAGAGTCCAGAAAGATAAATTCTTCAATCAACAGGTGAGAGTTAGGCAAACAGGTCAGTTGTTCAACCATCTGCAATGGGATGTGAAACCAATTCTTGATTGGCAGCTCTGATTACAAATATTTTGTGTTAAGTAGCTATTGCAGGGGTGGGTGTAGGCACTTGTTTTGCAGTGTGCTCACTTGTCCTGTAGAAACCAGACTCTGTTCTCCTGAATGTTGAGATTGCTTGGTGACTTAGATTCTCCTGTTTGGATCCATTGAGGACTGTTTTACGTTTCATCATGAAATGGGGTATGGGCTCTGAATTTCAATATCAGAATATCTTTGTATCTGAGTTGGGCATTCTTTGGTTCCCATGCTTCACTGGCTCTTCAGCACCCTTTGGAATGTGGGAATGGTCCATGTGACCCAGTGAGGCTGACCTCTAAGTTGTGTACTTTGGATTCTAGGTATGTTTCACCTTGCTTTGGTATAAGGGATTTTGCCTTGCCAATGATGTTGTAGGTAGCATGATGCAAAAGAAGTAGAATGCTCGCGAGCTTTGAGAAGATTGCATCTAGTTGCTTTGTGATGACAATAATTTAGTCATGTCCCACAACAATGAAGACGAGATGTGAGAACCACTGCCTGATAGACTTTAATCCGTGTTTTGAGGCACACTGCTTGCTCTCCAAATCCTGTGGATGTACTTGCTCAGTGCTGAGTTTGCTTTGTCAAATGATCTGATCTTGGAGAGGATAAGCTTAAGATAGCAGACTTACAAACTGAATTGAGGGGTGTATTGTTATTTATGGCTTGGACCTTGAAGCAGCTAAGGGCAGGTTAGTATTTTTGGAATTGCTGCAAGGCCAAAACTTTGAGGTTTGGGCAAATTTGTCTTCAATTAGCTGGATGTCTTTCAGATGATGTCCTGTTAGAACACAGTTGCCTATGAACAAGAGTTCACTTAATACTTGAGGTTTTTGTGCAAACTTTGTGCCTGTGCTGATCAAAGAGGTTGCTGTCTGAGCTGAACTGAATGTGTACTCTTGAGTACACATTGAGTATCTTTGAGTATGTATAATAGAATGGCTGGAAAGTTAACGATAAACAGTACTAGTACCATTTTGCAGCAGCATTTGGTGCTATCAGTGATAGAAAAACTGTCGAATGATGCACTACTGTTTATCACACTGATATCCTACTGCCGCCTCGACTACGACCTCGCCTGCCACCACCAAATCACCATCTCCCAGACCATCCACAACCTCATCAACTCTGGGGATCTCCCATCCACAGCCTCCAACCTCATTGTCCGTGAACCCTGCACCGCCCGATTATATCTCCTACCGAAGATTCACAAACCTTACTTACCCAGTTGACCTATTGTCTTAGCCTGCTCGTGTCCCACTGAACTCACCTTTGCATACCTTGACACCGTCCTGTCCCTCTTAGTCCAGGGACACCCACGCCCTTCACCACCTCCAAGATTTTCATTTCCCCGGCCCCAAAGGCTAATTTTCACCATGGGTGTCCAATCCACCATGACAAAGGCCTCTCTAAGCCCTCTGTTTCTTCCTCTCACGCCGTCCCAACCAGTACCTTTCCACTGATACCCTCATCCACCTGGCTGAACTGGTCCTCACCCTGAACAACTTCTCCTTCCAATCTTCACACTTCCTCTAAACCAAAGGGGTAGCCATGGGCATCCTCATGGGACCCAGCTATGCCTCCCTCTTTGTTGGGTACGTGGAACTGTCCATCTTCTGCAGTTACACCGGCACCAACCCCCATTGTTCCTTCGCTACATCGATGACTGTATCAGCGCTACCTCATGCTTCCATCTTTCACCCCGACCTAAAGTTCACTTGGACCATCTTGGACACCTTCCTCCCCTTCCTGAACCTCTCTATCTCCATCTCCAGCAACCAACTAACTATGGACATCGACTCCAAGCCCACCGACTCCACAGCTACTTAGACTACACCTCCTCCTGCCCCACTTCCTGTAAAAACGCCCTTATTCCCAATTCCTCGGCTTCCGCCACATCTGTTCCCAGGATGACCAATTCCACCTTAGAAAATCCCAGAAGGTGTCCTTCCAAGATCCAATGCATCTCGTCTACTTCCCACATCACTGCACTTGAACACCACACATCCCCAACCCAAAGCAACAAGGACAGAAACCCCCTGGTCCCCACCTTCCTCCCAGCAACCTCCGTATACATCGCATCATCTTCCTCCACTTCCGCCACCTGCAAACTGACCCCACCACCAGATTACATTTTTCCCTTCCTACCACTATCAGCATTCCGGAGGGACCATTCCCTCTGCGATTTCCTCGTCAGTTCCATGCCCTTCCCCTGCCAATGCAGGAAGTGCAAAATCTGCGTTCACACCACTCCCCTCACCTCCATTCAAGGCCCCAAAGGATTCTTCCACATCCAACAGAAATTTACCTGTACCTCTACCAATGTCATCTACTGTATCTGTTGCAACCGATGTGGTCTCCTCTACATTGTGGAGACAGGACGCCAACTTGCGGATTGTTTCAGAGAACATCTCTGGGACACCTGCACCAACAAACCCCACCACCCTGTGGCTGAACACATCAACTCCCCCTCCCACTCAGTCATGGGCATGCAGGTCCTGGGCCCACTCTTCATCAACCCTAGCCACCCGATGCCTGGAGGAAGAACACCTCATATTCTGCCGTGGAACCCTGCAACCACACGTCATCAATGTGGATTTCAACAGTTTCCTCATTTATTCTCCCCCAACATTATCCCAGTCCCAAGCCTTCAACTTGGCACTGCCCTCCTGACCTGTATATCGTCTTTCCCATCTATCCGCTCCACCCTCCTCTCTGACCTATCACCTTCTTCCTCACCCACATCTACCTATCACATTCCCAGCTACCTCCCCCCCCCCCACCCCCCTCCCATTTATCACTCAGCCCTCCGACCCACAAGCCTCACTCCTGATGAAGGGCTTATGCCCAAAACGTCGATTGTCTTGCTCCTCAGATGCTGCCTGACCTGCCGTGCTTTTCCAGCCCACGCTCTTGACTCTGATCTCCAACATCTGCAGTCCTCACTTTGTCCCTCTTTATCACGCTGGTCAAACATGCTGACATGAGCTGAGGACATGTACATAATTGCCATTTTGAAGATGACGATATTTGGACAGGACTTCAAGGTTTATTATGTTGAAGATCTCAGTCATAGCAATGAACACTAGATGAAGGACCTTTCTCTGTAAAAGGGATTTATTTTAAATTTGAACCACCATAAAGATCACGAAAATCATTCCTTATTCAGCACAAACGACAATAATGTGAAGCTGGGTACACTTGCTTTTTAAGGTGAGTGGCAGTCCTCTTGAGAATAACCTTTACAAGATTTTTCTCCCACTTCGGAGAGAAGTGAAACACCACAACAATTGTCCCAGATGCTGTTGTGTCCCATCCATTTGTGAGTTATGGAAGATGATGCCCTGGCTCCAAATTATGTAGAAAATGCTAATAAGTTTCCAAATGATGTGAACACCTCTGTCATTGCATTGGCGACAGTACAGCAAAGTTTCTGGAGATTGGACGCAGGCTAAGAGATTTGTCCTGTAATTATGGGACAGAGTAAATTGGGTCTATGCCCTGGAGTTTAAAAAAATGTTGTTGTGGAAATATTCAAGATTATGAAGGGCCTTGGCAGAGAAGTTACTGAGATTGTTTCCCTTGGCTAGAAAATGTAAAGAAAGGTAACATAGCTTCAGAATAAGGTGCTGATCATTTAGGAGTAAACTGCAGGGATGCTACTTCATTTAGATTTCCCAATATTTGGAATTCCTCACTACAGACAGTTGTGGATACTTGTTATTTAAGGCTAAGATAGATTTAGATCTCTCAGGGAATCAAGATATGAAGGTGGAATTGAAGTCCAAGATCTACGATGACCATTGTGAATAGCAGAACAGACTTGATGTGCTGTGTGCTAATCCTATTTCTTCTGCTCTTGTGTTATTATGCATTAGAATACATGAATAGAAGGTTATTCAGAGGTAGTAGCTTCATTGCTTTTGTGACCTTGAGATGAACTGAGGAAAAACTTGTCCAGAATGCAGTTGAAGTGATTCAATGGCCTGGTTAGACAAATTGATTTCTAGCTTGGGAGATTGATTAGAAGTGCTTTCCTGGATGACAGAGAATTTTCTGCCTCTGTTAAGAGCAGATTGCTTTCTCCTGAGAGGATTCATCCTGCGCCATTGGTTTTAGGCCTGTAGACAGACCAAAGGCCTGCATGAAGGGTCATCCAGTCATGCTTCTTGCCAGCTTTCTGAAGCCTGTATCCTTGTTCCCCTGCCACCAGTTATAAAGTCATAGAGACGTACAGCACAAAAACAGGTCCTTCGGTCCAACTCGTTCACGCCAACCAGATATCCTAACCTAATCTAGTTCCATTTGCCAGCATTTAGTCCATATCACTCTAAACCTTTCCTATTTATATACCCATCCAGATGTCTTTTAAATGTTGTCATTGTATTAGTCTCTACTACTTCATCTGGCAGCTCATTCCATACAAGCACCATCCTTTGCGTGAAAACGTTGCCCCTTAGGTCCCTTTTAAATTTTTTCCTTCTCACCTTAAACTTTTTCCCTCTAGTTCGGATTACCCATCCCAGGGAAAAGGCCTTGTCTATTTACCCTATCCATGCCCCTCATGATTTTATAAACCTCTATGAGGTCACCCATCAGCCTCCAACCCTCTAGGGAAAACTGCCCCAACCTATTCAGCCTCTCCCTATAGCTCAAACCTTCCAACCCTGGCAACATCCTTGTAAATCTTTTCTGAACCCTTTCAAGTTTCACAACATCCTTCCAATAGGAGAGAGACCAGAATTGCATACAATATTCCAAAAGTGGTCTAACCAATGTCCTGTACAGCCACAATACGACCTCCCAACTCCTGTACTCCATACTCTGACCAATAAAGGAAAGCATACCAAACACCGCCTTCACTATCCTATCTACCTGTGACTCCACTTTCAAGGAGCTATGAACCTGCACTGCAAGGTCTCTTTGTTCAGCAGCACTCCTCAGGATCTTACCATTACATATATAAGTCCTACCCTGATTTGCCTTTCCAAAATGCAGCACCTCACATTTATCTAAATTAACCTCCATCTGCCATCCCATTGTACTTTGAGGTAACCTTCGCTGTCCACGAAGCTCCAATTTTGGTGTCATCTGCAATATGCCTCCTATGTTCACATCCAAATCATTCATATACATAACAAAAAGCAGTGGACCCAGCACCAATCCTTGTGGCATTCCACTGGTCACAGGCCTCCAGTCTGAGAAACAACCCTCCACCACCACCCTCTCTCTTCTACCTTCGACCCAGATACTGTGTCCAAATGGCTCGTTCTCCCTATTTTCCATGTGATCTAACCTTGCTAACCAGTCTACCACGTCTACCTTGTTGAACGCCTTACTGAATTACATTTAGATCATGTCCACTGCTTTGTCCTCATCAATCCTCTTTGTTGTTACTTCAAAAAATTCAATCAAGTTTGTGAGGCATGATTTCCCACGCACAAAGCCATGTTGATTATCCCTAATCAGTCCTTGCCTTTCCAAATACATATAAATCCTGTCGTTCAGAATTCCCTCCAACTACTTGCCCACCACCAATGTCAGGGTCAAAGGTCTATAGTTCCCTGGTTTTTCCTTGTCACCTTTCTAAAATAGTGGCACCATGATAGCCAATCTCCAGTCTACCTGTGGCTATTGATGATCCAAATATGTCAGCAAGGAGCCCAGTAATCACTTCCGTAGCTTCTTTCCGAGTTCTAGGGTACATCTGATCAACTCCCCGGGATTTATCCACCTTTTATGTGTTTTCAGACATCCAGAACCACCACCTTTGTAATATGGGCATTTTTCAAGATGACACCATCTATTACCCCACATTCCATATCTTCCATGCCATTCTTCACTGTAAACACTGTTGCAGAAATATTTGTTTCGTATCTCTCCATTGCTTGCGGTTCCACACATAGGCTGCCTTGCTGATCTTTCAGGGAACCTATTCTCTCCCCAGTTACCCTTTTGTCCTTAATGTATTTATGAAATCCCTTTGGATTCTCTTTAACTGTATTTGCCAAAACTATCTCATGTCCCCTTTATGCCCTCCTGATTTCCTCTTAAGTATACTCCTATTGCCTTTATACTCTTCTAAGGATTCACTCGATCTCTGCTGTCTATACTTGACATATGCTTCCTTTTTCTTAACCAAAACCTCAATTTCTCTCGTCATTCAGCATTCCCTACATCTACCAGCCTTGCCTTTCATCTTAACAGGAACATACTGTCTCTGGACTCTCATTATCTTATTTTTGAAGGCTTCAGATTTTCCAGTCTTCCCTTTACCTGTGAACATCTGCCTCCAATCAACTTTTGAAAGTTCTTGCCTAATACTGTCAAAATTGGGCTTCCTCCAATTTAGAACTTCAACTTTTAGATCTGGTGTATTCTTTTCCATTGCTGTTATAAAACTACTTCATCTTTCACTCAATTTAATCCTCTAGCATGTATTTTTCTTGCTGGTATCTGAGTTTTGGTTTTATTGATTTGTCAGATATGTCGGATCCATGAGCATTGTGGGTTGCATCTGCTTTCTCAATTATATCTTGGTCCTTTCTGTTGAACAATTTTACAAATCCAAGGACCTCTGACACCACGCTACGGGTGACGTCATTTGTTTTCTTTCAAGACTGTTATGGAAACAAGCAAGCTCACAGTTAATTTATATTTTTGTTCTTATCACTTAGCTGAGTCTTTTAGATTAATTTCATTAGGCTTTCTGTTTGATTAATCCTGTGATGCAGAACTTTACATGTACTTTCAAGGCCACAATAATTCCTGATGGTCTGACCAGTGTGCAGCACCTTGAAGTACAGTGCATATCTTTGAGCTTTGTCAGAGAGTACTGTGGTCTAACATATGCCAGTGTTTAATTATAAGGTGCACCTATGTTTAAAGATGTTATTAGCTTGCTGGATTGTTTGTGTTGGTAAGATCAAAGTCACTGTCCATAGAGAATAGAAGCCGGTGGATGTAGTTTATTCTACCAATGTCATGTGCCTCTGTGCTCTTCTCCGATTATTAAAGTCTGTATAAGTCTTGATCGCACCAAGAATGATTAGTTTGCCTTGTTATGTTACTCCGCTGATTCTGTGGAGGTTTTCATAGAATGCTCCATTGACTTCCTTTGTGCATAGGCAGTACTCAGTGTGACATAAGCAAGGCTTATTTGAAGTTCAAAGAATTGGTCATTGTTATTTTGGGAAGCATGACAATTCAGATTGAATGATAAATCACACCTCTGGTCCTTCAATTTGCAAACTCTGTGCTATGATCATGTAACGTCAGAATATTTCTAAACAGCACATGGATCAAGTTTTATCTGATAGTTAACTTGCCTGAGTTTGAGTTTTTGCTTTTCTTTTTGAGGAGCTTGAGGAGCTGGTAGATGTGGAAAGGGAAGATTGTAATTAGGGTTCTTTTGTTCCTACTGAGGCTTTGTGAGTGTAGAGTAATGATGGAAAACTGCCTATTGTATCATCTCCCTGTCCCTATCACCACATGGCTTGGTGGTCCAAGTTTGTTGGGTAATGTTTTCCGAACAACCTGCAGACTACATAAAGTTAAGTGGGCAAGGTTTGTGCAGAACCAGTTCTGAATTCTTGTTCAAGGCAGCTAATGCTGCCAGGTGCAATGTGGACAGGAATTTAACCAGTAAAAGCTCTTTGGCATTGCAACAATATGGGACTTTTTATGAATGAAGAATGCTTTGACCCTGCTTATCATCTTCGTCCTTCCATTGAGTCAGTGGTTTGATGTAGGGCATTCCTGATGAAGAGGTTTTGCCTGAAACATCGATTTTCCTGCTCCTTGGTTGCTGCCTGACCTGCTGTGCTTTTCCAGCACCACTCTAATCTTGACTCAGAGTGGTTTGACCTCATTGAGCCAGAAACCTAATGTTTGAGGCATCCATGATTTCTATTCAGGAATAGGATACTTTTCACTTAATAGATTGGAGAAACTAAGGTTGTACTCCTTGGAGAACTGAAGGTTGAAATGAGATTTGAGTGAAGTGCTCAAAATCTTGTAGGAAAATAAAACCATACAGGATAAACAGAAAAACTTCCCATTGGTGGAAGATGCGCCATAAGGGTTTATGTTTGATTCCTATACACAAATTAAGCTCTGGATATATCATGGGAAGTGATGCAATGACATATGATCTGCTGTCTTGCAGCCTTGTGGCTGATGATTCTGAAATGACTTTCTGACCTTAGTAGACTTAGCAGCTCAATGAGACAAGATTTGGAGATGCTGGTATTGGACTGGGGTGAACAAAGTTAAAAATCACACAACACCAGGTAATAGTCCAACAGGTTTAATTGGAAGCACTAGCTTTCGGAGCGCCGCTCCTTCATCAGGTGGTTGTGGGAGCAGCTCTGAAAGCTAGTGTGCTTCCAATTAAACCTGTTGGACTAAAACCTGGTGTTGTGTGATTTTTAACAATGAGACAAGAATATTAAGGCAGAATCAAGAATCAAGAGAACACAGATTCTGAAGTGATAGCTTAAAAAAGCTGAGGTGATTAGAAAAAAAGTGTAATGGTTACCATCTGAAGTATGCTGCCTTTAAAAAGTGGTGGAGATGGATTCAAACCTGCTATTTAAAAAGGGAATTGCATTTACCTTGAAAGGAGAAAGTAACTAAAAGTCTAAGAGGTAGTTGATGAAGTGGAACTGGTGAAATCGCTTTTGCATAAACCTAACTCACCTAAAGATAGAATGGCCTCCTTCTGTTCTGTGTACTTTCAGTGATTGGACCCAGCCAAAGTTGAACTAAATAACTCAGTGGCATTGCTTGGATTGGAAAAGGCAATTGCTTAATGCTGGAATCAGATTTGCACGTGCTTTCCAAATGCATTTCCTTTACTCAATAATATTGAAAATCTAACCTCAAGCTAGAGTCATCGAGGTGTGCAGCGCAGAAAAAGGCTCTTTAGCCCATCAAGGTCTGCCCCTGGCAAAAACAAGTACTTAATAGTTCTAATCAAGTTTTCTAGCACTTGGCATATAGCCTTGTATGCCTTGGCAATGCAGCTGCACATCTGAAGTGTAATGACGGTTTCTACCTTTACTACCCTTACAGACAGTGAATTCCAGAATCCCACCACCATGTGGGTGGAAAAAAATGTCTTCACATCCCTCTAAAGCTCCTTTCCTTACTTTTAAATCTATGCTCCCAGTCATTGATCCCTCCATCATAGGAAAATGTCTCTGCCTGTCCACCTTATCTATGTAGCCACCCCAACCCTCCATTTACATTTTCTGCATCTCAATCATGTGCCCCCTCAGACTCCTCTGCTGTAAGTAAAGCAACACAGATCTATTTAATCTCGCTTCGTAACTAAAACTGTCCAGCCCAGGCAACATCCTGTTAAATCTCATCTGCTCGCTCTCCAGTGCAGTCACTTCCTCCTATATTTCTAGATTCTTGAACTGCACACAGTACTGTAGCTGTGGCCTAACCAACATTTTATATGATTTCAGCATAAGTTTTCTGCTCTTAAGCTCTGTGCCTTGACTAATAAAGACAAGTATCCCATACGCCGCTTTGACCACTTTAACAATCTGTAAGCTACCGGTGGACATGATCGCCAAGGTCCTTCGCTTTTGGATACTCTCCTGGGTCTAGCTGTTCATCATATATTCCTTTGCCTTGTGTGTCCTGCCCGAATGCATCACATCACATTTTTCAGAATTGAACTCCAGTTGGCACTGACCTACCCATCTGACCAGCCCAACTATATTGTTCTATAAGTTAAGGCTACTGTCACTATTTCCAACCCACCAATTTTCATATAATCTGTGAACTCACTGAATAAACCCTCCTATGTTGAAGTACAAATTGTTTGTACATACCGCAGGTAGGAAGGACCCCATTGGGCACAGGCTTCCAGTAATAAAAAGACACTCAACCATCACATTCTGCTTCCTGCCACTCAGCGAATTCAGGATCCAATATTCTACTTTCCTTGGATCCCATGGGCTTTTACCTTTGCAATCAGTTTCCTATGCAGGACCTTACCAGGGATATTACCAGCCCAAGTAGACTATGTCAAATGCTATGTTCTGTTTACTTTTTTAAGAAAAACTTTGCATTGGCATCCTGACAATAAATTATTACTTTATACATAACAGGAACAGATGTGTTATACCCTTTGAAGTACTATATTCCCCAACTCTTCTGCATAAAACTCTGGGAAATCCACTGGTGTTTGTAACAAACTTGTAGTGCTTTTGAAGGGAATTGTTCGTATTTTGCTTGGGCTCCCACTTCATTCTTCAGTTCAGTTGATGCTTATGTAATTCAATGCAATGCTGTAATGTTGTTTATGTTTAAAATTAAAATAGTGCTTGCCATATTTCCCCCTTATATTCAAAATGCAAACACTATTTAGATGTTTCTGTTGGAATTGTGTGTGTTTTACCAAACTATTAGTGCTTGTTTTGTGTTTTCAGTACCCATGCTATGGCCAATCATATCTACACTTTATGAATCAATCCTTTCTTATAAATCTGTTGTAAAATTTTTATTTCTGTGAACTCCACCAAATTGCATTTTCAGTGGGAAGCTTTTAATTAAATAAGGAAAAATGCATTCTTTTTCACATCTTCCATATATGTTTGTGTGTCTCCCCTACCACCTCTGCATTACTTTATTGAATTTTCTTTTTTTTTTGGATAAAAGTATCTTACAAGGAAAGATGGTCAGTGGAATGCTGAAATTCGTAGAGTGTGTGCAGATTGGGACACTAGCATTTGTGTATTATTTTTAAAGTATTTCATTAATCTGTTTTATAACCTTAATAGAGAGCTTGCCAGTTAATAGTTTTAAGTACTGGATACAAACAAGGGAGCTAAAGGTGAAATGTGATCAGACTCACTTAGTGAGCATAGGGGCTTGTGGTAGAGTGGTAATGTCCCTACTTCTAGACTAGAAGGTCCAAGTTCAAGTCTTAACTCCCCCAGAAATGTGTCTCAAAATGTTCGAACAGATTGGTTACAATAACTATGAGCATTACCAGTGGATTGGTTGGTGACAGCAGATGCTAGACCAGGACATGGGGATGTCTGCCTGAAAGTAGGATAGCATTAAATAGCAAATGGATAGATAGCTTAAAACTTGAGGGGAGAAAAAATAGATGCTTAGTTCATGAAGACAGAAGACAGAGAATAATGGTTTAAGTGTGAATGGAGAACAAGATGAGCAGGTTAAATAATTAGGTACATAAAATAATGAAGCTAGTTTTAAATGAACTTTACCCTGATGTCGTTATGTAGTCCAAGGAATAAAATAAAACTTTTGCTGTACCGTCTGCAGAAATGGACTCGGGAAGTGGTAGTTTTAACAGTACCAACTGCTCTGAAAACTGAAAAATAAATCCGTAGCAGTAGCTGTCATATTGTTAAATGTTAATCGTGTGCGAGAAAAGTCGAGGTAAATTTGTCAAACAGCTAGTGCATGTCAAATATAATATTTTTGATATACATTATAGATTGACATGTAGATGCAGCTTAAAAAAATCTTTCTGTTAATAATTCACAGATGGAAATGCATAATTGGAAGAATATAGTACCATTTTATTTGTTGATACCTAACTTTCTATATTGGCCAATATTTAAAGAAAACTTTCAGAACACATTCAACAACAAATTGAATTTTACTCTTGGTTGGTATATCATCATGAGTGTTTGAAGTTTAGCTCATGTTTTGAAAGTACATTCAAATTGCCTATGCCATGTTGCATTGCCGATATTGGTGCAAACGTATTTTACTGTTTGATAGTTTCATATTGACTAGTCGAAGTTAGATTTCTGATCCATTTCTGACCCTTCTACTGTAATAAACCAGCATGACAGAAAATGTTAATCCTGAATAGCCAATGTATTAAACAGGGGCCATAAGGGAAAATCATAATTTAGTTTTACCCCACAAATAATCTCCTCTCCATTCTCTTGCTCAAATCTTTTCTCAAACAAGTGGTCAACAGTGTCGGACCCTGAAGATGGCTGCTATCAGAGTTAGAATCAGATGAACTATCTAGAATTTCTGCAAGTCAAAGCAAGCTGGTGCTTTAACACCTCTTTAACTCATGGAAACTTGGCTTGCTAACTGTTATGACTATAGATACCCCAACTCCCATGAAGACCGTGACACACAGGAATTGCAAACCACTGTACTGTGGATGCTGGAGATCTGAAAGAAGAATAGAAAATGCTGGAGAAACTCAGCAGGTCTGACAGCATCTGTGGAGAAAGAAGCAAAGTTCAAGTTTCAAGTCTGATGTCATTATTCTTCATTGACCTTGAAATGTGAACTCTGTTACTCTCTCCAGAGATGCTGCCAGATCCATTGCATTTCTCAAGCATTTTGTTTTAAATTTGTAAATTACTATTGTCTGGTACCAAGATGCTAATGGCATTCCAATTAGCCATTGAGATGGACCATCAGCATCTCTTTACCTCACAATGACTATTTCCAAGAGAAAAATTGAAGTATTTTCTCGTCTGAATGACTTAGTAGATGCCACTCTGTTATGTGACCGGAACTTGCAGTTGCTGAATTTTTGAAACATACAGCTTTGACTATTAAAATTATTGAGGAGAAAGTGAGGTCTGCAGATGCTGGAGATCAGAGCTGGAAATGTGTTGTTGGAAAAGCGCAGCAGGTCAGGCAGCATCCAGGGAACAGGAGAATCGACGTTTCGGGCATAAGCCCTTCTTCAGGAATGGGGAAAGTTTGTCCAGCAGGCTAAGATAAAAGGTAGGGAGGAGGGACTTGGGAGAGGGGCGTCGGAAATGTGATAGGTGGAAAGAGGTCAAGGTGAGGGTGATAGGTCAGACTGGGGTGGGGGCGGAGAGGTCGGGAAGAAGATCTCAGGTTAGGAAGGCGGTGTTGGCTATATTAACATCACAAGAAGAGCTACTCCAGGCCTGTAATAATGCTCATTCATGTGCTGATGTACAGCTCTTTCATGTATTCATTCATGTGTGTGCTAAATCACGTATGCACTTACATATGTCCATCCCCCAGAAAGACTCCACTTGGACTAATAGCAGATTGGGACACCACAGCTTAAGAAGAAAATTTGTCCTTGAGGGAGTACGACGCAGGTTTACAAGAATGAAACCTGGACTTCGTGAGTTATCAGGAGAGATTTTACAAATTTGGCCTTTTTTATCCAGAATTTAGAAAGTTATGTCTTCAAGATTTTAATAGGAAAGGATAAGATAGATAAAAATAAACAATTTCCACTGTTGGAGCTTCTAAAACTAGGGGACATTGGTTTGGCCATAGTTCTCAGACTTTCAAGGGGGAGGTATTGGGAAGTGCTTCTATACATGAAAGGTAGCGGATGGATAAAACTGTCTTTCACAATTGGCAGTTGATGTTAGATCAGTTGTAAATTTTTGAATCTGAGATAGATACATTTTTGTCAATCAAAGATGTTAAGGAATATGGGCCAAAGACAAGTACATAGAATTTGGCCATAGATCAACCATGACCTTAGTGAATGGCAGAGCAGGCTGAAGGGACTGAATGGTCTTCTGCTATTCTTATGTCCTTAGAAACTCGCACTTTACCTGCCATGCAACCAATTCTCCAAATACAAGAAATACGGGTTGATGTCCTATAACACCTGTTTTGTTTATGTGAATTTGCTATACTACAATTGATGAATTGAGGACATTGTTTCTAAAGTGTGAACTTTTAAAACCTATTTTGGTTGTAATGCAATTGCATCGACAACACTTCAAGCGCTGTTTCTAAAGTGCGATTTTTCTATAATGCGAGGTCGTATAAGAACGCAACCATCGCATTATAGAAGAACAAACCTGTACTGCTGCACTTTTGGCAGCCAATGCCTTTGCATTCTAGCTTGCAGGAAAAGTATCAGCCAACTTGCAGACTCCCATTGGATATTAATTCACTGAACTCAAAGTCATGTAAACTAATACCAATATCTTAGATTTTTATTTAGAAGTGTATAAGTTATAACTTACTTCCCTTTTATATTTCTACTTTGTACTTATATTTGAATGTGTGTATGAATGTGTTAGTGAAGAAATCCCCTGTATTTGAACATGTCGTTAAATAATTCCGGCCTGTTATTTTAATTTTGAGGAATTTTACACAGGGTTTATTTCTAAGATTGAAACTCAAAATTAGGACGGGGGAGCAATCATAATTTAAGTTCATCCACCTTCTGTTTTTGTCTGTGACAACATCGTGAAATTTACAGTGAAAATTCTTATCTCTTTATTTCTCTTCTTTCTATTTCCATAATCCTTTTACAAGAATTTTTAAAAACTTATTTATTCATGCAATAGACAAGGAAATAGAAATCATCACTATTTGCATTCACTTCGAGAGAAACAAAGAATTACCATACTTTTGCAAATGGAATCCGGTGTTATGATTGAAAAGTGCATATGTGTCTTAAAATTGTCACTTTTATGAGTGGATTCTAACTATTTGGGATTTGCCAACCTCACTTGAAGAGATACACTGCACTTTGTTTGACTTTTGGCACAGTTTAAAATATATTATGATGTCTCTAATTTCATGACTGAAAAGCTAAGAGACCGCATTGTTAACATAAAGGTGTTTCTCTTTTTGCTTTTCAGTGTAAAAACCCCAACCCCTGAAGGAGCGAAATCAAATCCATCGAAAAGACATCGGGACAGATTGAATGCAGAGCTAGAGCGCCTAGCCAACCTCCTGCCCTTCCCACAGGATGTTGTAGCCAAATTGGACAAGCTTTCTGTTCTCCGCCTCAGTGTCAGTTACCTCAGAGCTAAAAGTTTCTTTAATGGTAAGACCACCCTATGAAATATGTTTCACATTCATGCTGTTAGCCAAAAGGAAAGTACTCCTGTGAATAACAGGATACAAAAAGGGGGTGTGTAATTCCTGCGGAAAGTAAAATTTAAATGTTATCATATGATCTTGAACTTTGTTGGATTGAAAGGAAGTTTTCTTTTTGTTGTGAAAATAGATTTTCTTTTGAATATTTTTGAATTACTTGCATAGGTGCTTTACTCGCTACGCAATTGTAAGGCTTTTTCGACAGTGCAGTAAACTTGAGCTCGATTTAAAATAAAGAACTATTTTTCCAGGCTGGTTTAGCTCTTGTTGATGTTTAAATATTGCATTGTAAATATTTTGTTATAACATTTACAAATTGGGCTTAGTCTAATGTGAATATAGATTACTTGCCAAATCTTAGTTTATTTTGTAATGGTTGCTTTTTAAAACTGATATATCTATTGTAAACAATACATGCATTGTCATCTTTTTCTTGCCTCTTGTAGCAAAGCCCATGCAGAGATTTGGTTTGTTAAAACTAAATAATAACTTATTTGAATTTGTTACTTTGCAGTATTTGGAAAGTATTTATCATTAGAACATAATTTGGTCGATTCCCAAAGTGCAATGATAAGATTTCAAGTTAATAAATCAACAAACAATTATTAGTTATCAATTCAGCTTTTATGTTAATAGTTAACATTGTCGCAAATCAATAGATTTTTTTTAATATGAACAATAATGTTATACAAAATTATGTATTTAAATAAAGTTAAAAATCACACAACACTAGGTTATAGTCCAACAGGTTCAATTGGAAGCATACGAGCTTTCGGAGCGTTGCTCCTTCAACAGGTGATTGTGCTTGTATTTAAATAAGTTTGTTTTCACAGTTTTGTACTGTAATTAGCTGTTTGTGGTGAGGAATGGAAGCATTATGCAAATTAGGCATTCTTATAACTCCCCCGAGAAAGCATTCGATTGCCGTTCTAAAGATTTGGCATGTAAATTTCAAATTGCAGACTGCTTTTATGCTTATAAATTCTCAAACTATGTTGGGCCAGTATTATTAAATCACAAATGGCTACTGAATGAGAATACCAAATGTTGGATTTGTGTTCTATTGGAAGAGACAAGGCTAATTAAAGGGGTAGAAGGGAAAATTGGAATTTAAGCTCAAATTTGTTCTGTGAGGTTTATCTTCCGACTGCCAAAACAAAATGTTATTGAGTAGATGCACACTGGATGTAGAAACTTCTAGCTAATGAATATGATGAGTCGGAGGAAGCAAAATAAGACTAACGTGGGGTTAAAATTATTTTTTTGCGTGCAACGATTATTTAAAAAGAAAACTCAAATCTTGCGCATTCCTACAGTTAGCTGCAGATGTTCCTTGAGAATATTAAGTATTTTATTGCATGATATAAAAGTCCCCTTAACAATATGGAGGACTTAGAAGTATACAAAAGTGGTATGTTTTCGCTTTATACTGGCTTATGTTATACTTTTTAAAAGCTGTTAGTTACATCTCTTGACTTTGACTGTTTTGCCTTAATAATCTTTATAGCAGTTGTTTTAATTGAAACTTGAGAGCAAGTTTTTAAATTATGACCATTTTTGATTTAGTATTGAAGTAATTAAAAAAAAAAGTAAGATTCTGAAGTAAATTTTATAATGTCCTATTATCTTTTTACAAATTTTGGGAGCAAAGGTATTTAGAATTCTCTTCTGAATGTTAACTTGATGATACTGTTCCCACGTTATAAGTAACGTCTTTAGATTTTATTTGTCCACCTAACATTTTGGTCGTAGGTATTTGTAAGCTTTGACCATATGATTTGTTCTGCTGTATTGTCTTGCTGATGCACTCTTTAAGATATTAGGTCTATATTTGTTTATTTTCATATAATTGTTCATGAGTTTTTGTATTCATACTCGTTTTTTTTTACTCTCCTGGTTCCAATACTGTTACCTCAGTAATGACTGATTTGATATATCAACATTTATTTTAGTAGTGAAGTCTGAATTCAAAGTGTCAATGGTTAAGGTAGGATGTATGGGATTTTCTTGCTTTCGTTGAACAATCTGAGTTCTCGGTACATATTAACACAATTATTTGTAAAATGTATCTCTTGATGCTAATGGTACCAAGGGATATGTGAATAGTGCAATAAAGTACTATTGAGATAGCACTATATCAGCCATGGTCTCGTTGAATGACTGAGCTGGTTGAAGAGGCTGAATAGCCTGCTCCTCCCAGTTCTGACATCCTTTACGTATTATAATGCGTACAAGATATCTCTTATTGTTACTGATTTCTAAATCACCTACAGTTATTGGCAACTGGCCAACTACTTCCCTCCTTTTATTTTGAAACTGCTTGATGAATCCTCTTGTCAGTAGATGTGGAGCTGGAGAAACACAGCAGGCCTGACAGCATCGGAGGAGCAGCAAAGTTGCCATTTCAGGCTGGGATCCTTCATCAGGACTGGGGTGGCAGAAGGGAGCCCAGAAATAAATAGAGAGAGGGGTTGGGGCTGAGGGAAGGATAGATGGGGCAGGTAGGTGGAAATTGTGATTGGTCATGGGGAGGGATGGAGCGGATAGTTGAATAGGAAGATGGGCAGATTAGGTCTGGTCAGGGAGGTGAGGAGGAGAGGGAGGGCTGGATATGGAATGAGGCTGGGGAGGGGAGATTTTGAAGCTAGTGATCTCTACGTTGAGGCCATTGGGCTGTCAGCTCCTGGGGCAAAATATAAGATGTTATTCCTCCAGTTTGCATTTGGCCTTACTTTGACTGTGGAGAAGGCCGAGGATGGACATGTCGACATCAACGGATACATTGTCACATGACATCAGCCTCTCACTGTGCTCAATGTGTCAAATTCCAATCATTGATCAAGCAGACCTTTTTGTTTAACAGACTGATATCCATACTTCAATCTAGGCAGCGCAACGCACATATTTGACAGTTCCAGAAGCTTGATTGAAATTAATGAACTCTTTCCTAATTCGATTGATCTGCTTTTCAAGGTTATTGGTGCCCACCGCCTTTTTTAAAAAAATCGACATGCATCATACGAATGTTTTCCATTACAATGCCAATAGACCGTTATCAGGTCCACCTTCAGTTGTGAACACCCTCATATCAACAGAACTGCTCTTATTGCTCGATGTGTGTCATTTAACCCTTAAATGTATTGATGCAATTTCCATAGCTTACCCTTTGTGCCCGGTGCTTTTGTTTTGAGGGCTTTAGTCACAAGCACTTGCCAATCCATAGGGGTTTTGCTATGGTTTCTGAGAATGCTCTCCATCACCCATACTATCCTGTTGCCTTTACTAGCTGCGACCACTTTTCTTATGTTGAGATTTTTCTGTCCACTCCTATCAAGATGTTTGACTGAAATTCTCTCTACTTAAGTGATGGTTTCCTCAAGTACATCTCCCATGTCAGTAATAAAGGCTGGAAATTTTTATGTCTCTTCATGGTCTTTCCTATTTATACCTTGACCTGCCCTAATTTTAATTCCCGTGTTGGGTGCACAGAGACAGGAGAATTTCTGGGTCTGTGAAACCGACCTTTTTAAAAACACCTGCTTGCACTCCCCGCTTTGACCTGGTCTGATGGTGTGAGCTGGATTTGCCTGATTGATATGGGAAGTGCTGAGAATGCTGCCAGTTCCCAAAGTGGCCTGATGCAAAGTCTGCCTGGAGGGTTTTGACATCAAATCCCAAAAAAACTTGGATTAGATATCAAGCATTCCTCCAGCCCTCTCATCCCCAAACATGCCCTGTATTCTACCAATGCCATCTAATGCCCTCTATTCATCTTTCATGGTCCCTCATACCCCCACACTACCTTAATACCTATTTCCACTCAACGTCCTTTTCCCTTGACCTACCATGCTGGCTCACCTGATATTCACAGTTACCCATAGCACAATGAAATCAAAAATAAAGTTCTATTCCTTAAACTTCAGACTACATTTCTGTGAAAAACAGTCTGATTCATTTAACAAAAATACATTTTGGTCTGCTTTAATATTTCCTGACTGGCCTTGACAAATTGGACCATTCCATTGAATTTATGCAGCTTTTACATACAATCACACAAGAGGACACTCTGACCTTTGTGTCCTGAGCCCTTATCCACAGGGTAGTACCTCAGCTCCCCTGGTTATTCAAAAATAAATGCACTCAGAACAAAACTACTCTTATCTGTTTTAAAAGTGCGCACTCTGGGTTCCAAACACTGGGGAACTCTGAAATCTGAATTCATGTATGAACAATAGCTCCTCCCCTCGCCCGCTCACAAACTGTGGAATTGAGATTTGCCAAGTTTGGGACCAGGATTTAGGATATCTTCGATAATGTTTTGCCAACGTGGAAAAAGTCTCCATTGCAGTGAGAATTTAGGCCTCAATATGAATTTCCAATTGGCGAATGTTTTGCACATAACACAATTGCTTGAACTTAAGGGCGGCACGTTGGCTCAGTGGTTAGCACTGCTGCCAGGGAACCCGGGTTCAATTCCCGCCTCAGGTAACTGTCTGTGTGGAGTTTGCATATTCTCCCCGTGTCTGCGTGGGTTTCCTCTGGGTGCTCCGGTTTCCTCCCACAGTCCAAAGATGTGCAGGTCAGGTGAATTGGCCATTCTAAATTGCCCGTAGTGTCAGTTGCATTAGTCAGGGGTGAATGTAGGGGAATAGGTCTGGGTGGGTTGCTCTTTGGAGGGCCTGTTTTCACACTGTAGGGAATCTAATCTAATCTAAATAAAACTTCTTATTTACTCATGGCAGGATGAAGGTGTTACTGCAATAGGCCAGCATTTATTGCTCATTCTTAATTGCCCAGAGGGCAGTTAAGAGTCAGTCATGTTGTTGTGACTCTGGAGTCACATGTATTGTAGACCCGGTAAGGACTGCAAATTTCTTCCCTAAAGGCTATTAGTGAACCAGATGGGGTTTTCAAACAATTGGCAATGGTTTCAAGGTCGTTATTAAACTCTTTACTGCATTCAAATTTCTACTATCTGCTGTGCGGGATATTGAACCCAGCTCCCCACAACATCACCTGGGTTTTGGAATAATAATCCAGCAGTAATGCCACAAGACAATCACCTCCCTGCTAAATTGGTTTAAAATTCCAAAATGATAAAACATGGTGTACTTAATGTTTTAAGATACCTTCATGCAATTTGAGGTGAAAAGTGCATTGGAAAACAAAAACTTTCACCCTAAATATACTTTTGCCTTCAAAATAATAAAAGTTTGGCTTTGATTAATCAACATTTATAAAGTAACAGGCATGGTGCCATTAAGTTATTATTGCATCTGTGTTTGTTCTTTAATTGGTGATGTCATGATCATTAACAGCAGAATGATGTAAAATTGATAGTCTGGGCATGACTAAGTGGTAGACTGTTGGAGAAAGAGTCGTGAGTTTAACTAAAAATGTAAGCAGATGTTTGATAATTGTTGAGTTGATTAGCAACAGTGGAGCCAGAACTTTTTAAATTTAACATTGGCAAGACTAAAACCATCCTGTTAATCCTGTTCTCACCCACAGTAAATTAGGTTCTCTTCCATGCTGAGCTAAATTCATAATCTTTGTTCAAATTTTCAAATCCCTGGTGTCAGGATCAAGCTCAAACTTGTGAGTATTTGATACAGAACTCATCTTTTGTGGAGAAAATCCAACTTGGGATTTACACACACTCTGCGAGTAAATGTTTTGAGTATTCTGCACGTTCGTGTCCCTGTTATACAATTGTGTCCAAACTGCTTAGTATCTTTTGGGATGGTGAAGGTGCCAGCAGCGAAGCCCAGTTATGGACCTCCTCTGTTGTTATGGAATTACTCAGTACATTTAGCAGCTGTGATTGTATATAACAGTCCTATTCTCCAATATCATCTAACTAATGCCTCTTCATTTCAGTAACATTGAACAATCAGGACCTCATGGTTATTTCCTGGATAAGTGCTGCTGATGTGCTGTCTGATGTTATTGTGGTCAGACAGCATCAAAGCCTGTTTCTCTGCACTGAATTCCATGAGGAGACCTGGTGATCACATGAGTGTATGAGTGCCACACAGTTAGAAGATGTCGTATCAGCAGTTGAAAGTTGTAGTCAAATCCAGCCAATTCCTCATTTTTCTGAAGAAAAATGATGAAGTTTCTCTTGCAAACAGCATTTGTTACTTAGTTAATTCATGTGTGTGCTGGAGATTGATACATGGTTGTGACTGAGGCATTCATGGAAGATTTTTGTTGAAGTAGACACCACTACTGGGTGAAGTGTCATCCCTGATCTGTATGTTGCATGCAACTTAGTATGGGAGGATGATGTTTGTCTGTCTCCCTTTCTCTCTCTTGCTCTCTGGAATTATTACTTGAAAAAATTAAGTGTCTATGTGATTTGGTGGTTGTTCCAATTTAAAAAAAAAACCCAAGGTGTCTGCTACAAAGCAATCACTACTCGAATCTAAAAGTCAATTTAGCATTTATCTCATTAAAGGCATTTGATTTTATTGTGTATTTTTGTAGTTGATCATTTTCTCGACAAACATCATATTGACTGAGCTTTCCAAAAATGAAAGTTTCTGTTGTGAAATGGCCTCATTTCGTGGCTATATGTCTGGTTTTTAGAGTCAAGGCTTATGATTTAATCTATTAGTAGCTTTGTGGCTAATTGTCTAAATTTGAGGCTAGAGTGCCAGACTAGGTGGTTTTCCTCTTCAGACAGTAAGCTTCCTGAAAGCTGTTGTTGGTGGTGAACTTTAGGTTTGGATGTATGATTTCTTTGAAGGCCATTTTAAACATGCAAATTAAACCATTTTGAATGAGAGGAGAATTAGACAATTTTTTTTGCTGAGATTTAGGGACTTTTTTCTGGAAAGTTACATGTGCTGCTGATAATTAAGCACGTTCTGATTTCCCTGCTAGATTCATAGAAGAAAAATGGAGACTTGATTGAGCTACCTGGAGCACTAAGTTAAATTACAGGATTATAACTAATAACAGTTGGCCATTTTTAAGGTAAGTTTGCAGGAATGGTGAGGGAATGCAAACTGGACTGAAACAAAAAGCAGCTTTATTTTAAAAGAAAATGAAGCTGATACATTTATTATCGTGTGTAAGTTATTAGTTGTTTCAAAATAGCACAATATTTGAAGGAAAGAAGTGCCTGAAGGGTTCAATAGCACCTTTGACAGAGCCTTTCAAACCCATTACCTTGACCACTTAGAGGTCCAAAGGCAAAAACCACTTAAGAACACCAATGTCTGAAAATTCCCCTCCAAGCCACACACCATCCTTACTTGGAACATATCGCCATTCCTTCACTGTCACTAGAGCACCATTCCTAAGCACACTGTGGATGTATGGGCATTAAATCATGGCCTTGTTAGTGACAGTCACATCCTCGGAACATTAAAAGCAAATAGCAGGAATAGGCCATTCAGCCCCTTGAACCTCCTCCATCATTCAGTAACATCATGGTGGATCTAATTGCATTTTCAAAACCATATTTCTGTCTCCCTTGATAACCTTCCACCCTCTTAATTAACAAGAATTCGTCTATCTCTGCCTTAAAAATATTCTAGGACTCTGTTGACTCTGCTTCCACCACTGTTTTTCAGGAAGAGCTTTCCAAAGCTTAATGACTCTGAGACAAACAAAAGATCGTCATTTCTTTATTTTTAAATGGGCAATCTCTAATTTTTAAGGTCTTACTCCAAAGTTCTAGATTCTCCACATCTACCCTGACAAGACCCTTCAGGATAGTGTACCTTCCAATTGTCACCCCTTACTCTTCTAAGCTCCAGTGGATACAAACCTGTAGTTTCTGCATCTTTTGCTTTAAGACAGCCCACTCCTTCAAGGTATTAGTCTAATAGACCTTATCTGAACTGTTTTCAATGCATTTCCATCCTTTCTTAAATAAAATGACCAAAACTCTGCATGGTAGCCCGGATGCAATCTCATTCAATGTTCTGCAAAGCTGAAGCATAACCTCTTTATTTTTGTATTCAAGTGGCCTTGCAATATGTGATAACATTCTATTAGCCTTCCTAGTTATGTAGTGTAACAACATACAAACCTTTTCTGAATCATGCACTAGGACACCAAGATTCCTTTGCCCTTCATAAATCTTCAGTCTCTCACCATTTGGATAATATGCTTCTCTTTTTAGTCTTCCTGCCCAAATAAATAATTTCACATTTTCCCACATTGTACTGTATTTGCCAGATCTTCAACCACTCAGTTAACCAATGTACATCCCTTTGTCAGCTCTTTACGTTCTCATCAAAAGTCACTTTTCTACCTCTCTTTGTGTTATCATCATATTTAGCTGCCATACCTTTGGTCACTTCTTCTTATTCAAATGCATAAATTGCAAATATTTGAAAACCCAGCACTGATTCCTGCGGTGCAGCATTCATTACATGCTGCCAACCTGAAAAAGATCCATTTATGACTACTGTCTGCTTCCTGTTAGCCATCCAATTTTCGATTCATGCTGATATATTATCCCTTATACCATTAACATTTATTTCCACAATAGGTTTTAATGTGATACTTTATTAATTGCTTTTTGGAAGTCTAAGCACAGTATGTCCATTGATTTCCTATTATCCACAGCACATGTTATCTTCATAAAGGATTCTCAAAAATTGGTCACTCATGACTTCCCTTTCACAAAACCATGTCAACTCTGTCTGGCAACCTCAAATGAACTTTTATAACACATATATTCATATAACTTCTTTAACAATAACCATGGAAAAAATATTTGAACCTGACAGATGTTACGTTAACTGGTCAGTAGTTTCCTGCTTTCTGTCTTGCTTCCTTTTTACGTAAAGGAGTCATATTTGCTATCTCCTAATCTAATGCTCAAATCCGAGAGGTTTTAGAAAATTAAAATTAACAATCTTGCTGACCACTTCTTTTAAGTCCTAGGCTAAAGTTCATCAGGACCTGGGCACATGTGAGCCAGCAGCTCTAGCAGGGTACTCTCTTCTACCTTTTGCTGATTGTGAATTTTCCTTCCCTCCCATTTCCTGATTTCTGCGGCTCCTTTTAGATGTTACCTATATCCTCCACAGTTAAATATTATGCAAAAAACCTTCAATTCATCTGCAATTTCCTTATTTTTATTCATTAATTCTCCAGTCTTACTTTCTTGAGGACAAACAATCATTTTGTTAACTATCGTACCTTTAAATGCATCCCTAACCGCATTTCTTGGGGATGAGCGAGCTGCGATATCAGCGTAGGCTCCATATGTGTTCGTGCACTGTGACAGATCTATGCTGATTACTGCAGTGGGAGCTGAGGCCTGTGAGAGTGGGAGACCCTTCTCTCACTGAGATTGCCTATACTCCTGGCTGCTCCCAGAGAGCGATAGGTAAACTGTGTGGAATCTCAGTCGTGTACCCACAGATCCATCAAAACAGTGACCGAAGCCATGTGTGAGAGGTCACAGCAATTCATTTTGTTTCCCAGTGATGAGGTCAGTGCTGCAGCCCAGGCAGTAGGATTCAGAAACATAGCTGCCCTCCCACCAAAGGTACAGCATACCATCAATTGTGTACATGTGGCACTAAGAGGGTTGGGTCACAATGCTACAGAATTCATCCATAACAAGTGGCTCCATGAGATTAATAATTCAGGTGACTTATGATCACCATTTCCGCTTCTGGACGTGTGTGCCCACTAGCCCGGCATGCTGCCACCACTCCAATCATCCTGCAGCATTCTCCTGTAACTGATGTACAAGATCATGAGAGGCATGGATAGGATGAATGCACTCAGTCTTTTTCCCAGGTTGGGGAATTGAGGACGAGAGGGCATCAGTTTAAGATTAGAGGGGAAAGAATAAAAGGGAACCTGAGGGGCAACCTTTTTACACAGAAGGTGGTACACAGCGGAAGTGGTTGACACAGGTACATTAACAACATTTAAAAGACATTTTGATAAATACAGGGATAGGAAAGGATTAGAAGGATATGGGTCAAATGCAGGGAAATGACGTTCGTGTGGACGGACATATTTGGTTGGCATGGACCAGTTTGGGCCAAAGGGCCTGTTTCCTTGCTATAGGACTCGCTGACTTTATGGTGCATTTGAAGGGCCAAGGCTAGTTACTGGGGTGCAAGGGCTACTCACTACAACCATGGTTGATGACAGCTTTACAACCCCTGATTGCTGCAGAGCACATATACAATGCTACCCATGCTTCAAGCAGAACTGTGGTTCAGCAGATATTGGGACTGTTGAACATGTAGTTTCATTGCTTGGATCAGACTGGAGATCCCTCTTGTATCATCTGGACAGAGTGGGCTGTATCATGCTGATGCTTTGGAGCATAAAGTAGGTGACGTAGTGAATGCTGAGGAACTGGGAGGACAGTCTTCTGAGAGGAAGGACATTGAGGAGGGAGCATTCTGCTGTGTCAGGTGCTGCGAACCAGACAGGACCTGATTGACACCAGATTCCGGTTGAGGAGAGTTAGATGCAACAAACCATCATGTCATTTAAAATTGCTGTTAGTCGAGATGGCAGCATATAGTTTGCATTGTTGGGGTTTACTTGTTGCCTCTATTTGTTTAGTTTGTGTTGTTTTTAGTGACTGCAAGTAAAAGCTGATATTGGGAATTGTCTAATTACTTGCCTGTACGTGACGTTCTTCTAATGGACAATGAGCAACTTTGTGGCCTGGTGGTTGAACAGCAATTGGGATGACAAAATGGGCAGTATATGAGATAACAATAATCCAGGGACAGCATGTTCCTGAAAACAAAAAATGCCGGAGGTCACAGTGGGTCAAGACGCATCCATGGAGGAAAAGCAAGCTAGCGTTTTGAGTCTAGTTGGCGCTTCATCAAAGTCCATATTACAGAGAGGGAGGCGCTGGGCATTTTAAAGTGCATATAGGTGGATAAATCCCCAGGATCTGATCATGCGTACCCTAGAACTCTGTCAAAAGCTAGGGAAGTGATTACTGGGCTCCTTGCTGAGATATTTATATCATCGGTAGCTACAGGCGAGGTGCCAGAGATTGGCTAACGTGGTGCCACTGTTTAAGAAAGGTGTAGGGAAAAGCAAGGGAACTATAGACTTGTGAGCTTGACATCATTGATGGACAAGGTGTTGGAGGGGATCCTGAAGGACAGGATTTACATGTATTTGGAAAAGCAAGGACTGATCAGGGATAGTCAACATGGCTTTGTGTATGAGAAATTGTGTCTCATTAACTTGATTGAGTTTTTTGAAGAAATAGCGAATGCCTTGATTAGGCAGAATGGTGGACGAGATCTATATGGAGTTCAGTAAGGCGTTCGACAAGGTTCTTATGGTAGACTAGTTAGCAAGGTTAGATCACGTGAAACAAAGGGAAAATTAGCCACTTGGATATAGAACTGGCTCAAAGGTAGAAGACCATAAGACATAGGAGTGGAAGGAAGGCCATTTGGCCCATCAAGTCCACTCCGCCATTTAATCATGGCTGATGGGCATTTCAATTCCACTTACTTGCACTCAACCCATAGCCCTTAATTCCTTGCAAGATCAAGAATTTATCAATCTCTGCCTTGAAGACACCTAACATTCCAGTCTCCACTATACTCCGCGGCAATGAATTCCACAGGCCCACCACTCTCTGGCTGAAGAAATGTCTCCTCATTTCCATTCTAAATTGACCCCCTCTAATTTTAAAGCTGTGCCCACGGGTCCTAGTCTCCATGCCTAATGGAAACAACTTCCCAGTGTCCACCCTTTCTAAGCCATGCATTATCTTGTAAGTTTCTATTAGATCTCCCCTCAACCTTCTAAACTCTAATGAATACAATCTCAGGATCCTCAGCGGTTCATCGTATGTTAGGCCTACCATTCCAGGGATCATCATGTGAATCTCCGCTGAACACGCTCCAGTGCCAGTGTGTCCTTCCTGAGGTGTGGGCCCAAAATTGGACACCGTATTCTAAATGGGGCCTAACTAGAGCTTAATAAAGTCTCAGAAGCATGTCATTGCTTTTATACTCCAACCCTCCTAAGATAAATGACATTACATTTGCTTTCTTAATCACAGACTCAACCTGCAAATCAACCTTTAGAGAATCCTGGATTAGCACTCCCAGATCCCTTTGTACTTTGGCTTTATGTATTTTTTCAACATTTAAAAAATAGTCCATGCCTGTATTCTTTTTTTCAAAGTGTAAGACCTCACACTTGCTCACATTAAATTTCATTGGAGCACTCTCCCAAACTGTCTAAATCTTTCTGCAGCCTCCCCACCACCTCAGTACTACCTGCCTGTCTGCCTAACTTCATATCATCGGCAAACTTCGCCAGAATGTCCCCAGTATCTTCATCTAGATTATTAATATATAAAGTGACCAGCTGCGGCCCCAACAAGACAGAGGGTGGTGGTGGAGGGTGTTTTCTCAGATTGAAGGCCTGTAACCAACGGTGTGCCACAAGGATTGTTGCTGGGTCCACTGCTTTTTGTCATTTATGTAAATGATTTGGGTGTGAACATAGGAGATATAGTTAGAGAGTTTGCAAATGACATCAAAATTGGAGGTGCAGTGGACAGTGAAGAAGGTTACTTCAGAGTACAATGGGATTTTAATGAGTGGGCTGAGGAGTGGCAGATGGAGTTTAATTTAGATGTGAGATGCTGCATTTTGGAAAGGCAAATCAGGGCAAGACTTATACACTTAATGGTAAGTTCGTGGGGACTGTTACTGAAAAGAGAGACCTTGGAGTGCAGGTTCATAGTTCCTTGAAAGTGGAGTCATAGGTAGACAGGATAATGAAGAAGATGTTTGGTATGCTTGCCTTTATTGCTCAGTGCATTGAGTATAGGAGTTGAGGGGAGGTCATATACAGCAACAGTACCGGACATTGGTTAGATCACTTTTGCAATACTGCGTTCAGTTCTGGTCTCCCTGCTATAGGAAGGATGTTGTACAACTTGAAAGGGTTCAGAAAGGACTTATAAGAATGTTGCCAGGGTTGGAGGGTTTGAGCTATAGAGAGAGGCTGAACAGGCTGGGGCTATTTTCCCTGGAGCATCGGAGGCTGAGGCTGCTCTTATTGAGGTTTGTAAAATCATGGGGGCATGGATCGGGTGAAGAGCCAAGCTGTTTTCCTCGAGATAGGGGAGTCCACAACTAGAGGGAACACTTGCCTGGGTGCACAGCAGCCTTTTAAAGATGATGTGGGTGCAAGGGAAGCTGGAGTTTTGTCAGATGTTCTGGAATGGCAGATGGTGAGATGGGGCTCGAATTGGATGTGAAGGATGCCATAGGGATGGAGTAGGTAAGTTTGGCAAAATAGGGTAAGAATGGCACTATGGCTCAGTGGTTAGCACTGTTGCCTCACAGCTCCAGGGACCTGGGTTGATTCCAGCCTCAGGCGACTGTCTGTATGGAGTTTGCACATTCTCCCCATGTCTGCATGGGTTTCCGCCAGCGCTCTGGTTTCCTCCCACAGTCCAAAGATGAGCAGGTCAGGTGAATTGGCTATGCTGAATTACCCATAGTGTTAGGTGCATTAGTCAGAGTGAAAAGAGTCTGGGTGGGTTACTCTTCAGAGAGTCAGTGTGGACTTGTTGGACCAAATGGCCTGTTTACACACTGTAGGGAATTAATCTAATCTGATCTAAAATCTTGCCAGGCTTCAAGGTGAGAAACTTCAAAAAGCTCAATGCAACTTACATTTTGTATAAGTGACGTAAGATTCTGCCCTTGAGTTTGATGCCGTCTCTCCAACATTTATTACCCATCTTTAATACCACAGAGAAAGCAGTATTTTTTGATAATGTTGTTTATTAAAAACTTTATTCGGTGGTTTCCATTCAATTGTCAGCTGATAACCATGTTGTATTTTCTGTTGGAAAATCAACAGTTCACTCGTTGAGTTATGTTCTTACGCAGCAAACATTTTCCAGTGTTCACAAGGCTAATGCATAAATCACAGAAGTGCTGACTATAAAAAGCCTGAGAGTTAATGGCTGTGTTGATTTTTCTTTAAGTTTCTGTGTGGTTAAAGAAATATTTGGGATAAAGTTCAAACCTCATTTTGTTTTCAACAGATGTGTATTATTCAAAATCCATGTAAAAAACTTTTCATTTTATTCTCACTAGTCTAAGTGATGTGAGCAAGCATTTAAAACTTGTCTGATTAAGTTGCAAATGGTGAGAGTTTAGAAAAGTACTCGTACCGTTCAGCAGGACGGTTGTTTCCGGAAGTAGGGAGTTTAATCAACAGCAGAGTTGTATGGTGAGCAGAAGTTACATGAGACAGGAAGTCACTACTTATGTGCCAGAAAGCAGTGAGCCATTGTCCTGGGACAATTACAGTGCTGTTTATGTAACAGGACTTTAGGGAATGGGATACTGAAAACCGAGGTTATTGAACTTGTTTTGTGAGAAAACTTAAAGCTCTGTATAAAACACACAAATACATATCTTTTCTTTTTTGTACAATAGCACTACCTCTCACAAATTGAAGTATTGAAATTACCCATAGAACAGGAAATATTCAGGCTGAAGACTTTTTGATTTTAGTGTTTCTTTTTTTATATTTAAATCCAAGCTTCTGTCTGACGCTGTTATCCCCAAAGGGCATACAACGTGGTGCGAATTGACTCAGATTTATTTTGAATCAAAACCAGAATTTATTATAATGATTAATTTTTTAAAAATTCCATTCTGAAATTAACCCACGAACTACTGTGTTAACAAGCAATTTATTCCATAATTTTATTTTCTTTCCTATTAAAGCACTTTGTACCATCATATGTGTCCCTTAGGTATTCACTGGTATTGAATAGGGCTATATTCACTGGCTATAATCTACAGCAGAGTTTCTTGTTCTACTACTGTAGCCAGAATGTAGATGGTGCAATGTTGACGCTATTGCTGTCTCTTATTCTGATTGAAATTAGCTGGCTATAAAAATGCAACAGGAGCTCAGTGTAATATTAGTATTCATTTTCTGGGTTAGTTTTCAGGATCCAATGGTTGGCTGCCCTTTGCCTGTTTTCTCAGTATCCTGGGATGACAGTCTTTTCCTTCTGCTGTGCCAAAACCAGATTTTGCCACCAAATAATGTAGATTTCCCATTTCCCAAAAGTATTCCCAAGACTAGCTCCCATATAATAACCTGGGAATGATGGAATGACTTTTTCCTTAGCAGGTCTTCACTTTGGTCAGAAGCTTGACACTTCTTTGTCTGAAGAATATTTTGTGTCTGTTCTTTTGAGAAAGTACTCAGTCAACCTTTTCTCTGGTTTAGATTTTCTTAACCCTTACTTCACAGTTACGTTGAAAAATGTGATTTTGTTGTGACAAATAAATCTTAGAAAAAGCAGCATAATAGCAGTTTGATAAATTTCTACTGCATTGTACTGTCATGTGTGACTTTGGAACACTTTTTCCATTTCTTTCCCTCTCAACTACTTGCCTGCTATCTCATGGGGAAGCTGTAAAAATCTGAAATTCTTAATCTTAATTATAAATGCACTTGATCATGATCATATTGAATGGTGGTGCAGGCTCGAAGGGCAGAATGGCCTACTCCTGCACCTATTGTCTGTTGTTTATCTGGGATAGTATAATTCCGCATAGACTGTGTTTTGGGCCTAGTTCTGAGTTATCAGGGAAAATTATAGTAATAGTAACCAAAGATTTGACACGTAATCCACCTTGATATATCAATTCTAAATGATTGTAGAGTAGCCCTGAAGCATTTTTTTCTTTGTTTGTGCTTGCTCAGTCACTGTAAATGAATAATACATTATCTCCGTTCTAACAGTGTGGGTGTACCCATTATATTGCTATCTATCCTTGCTAAAACACTCAAGTACTGCACTGTAGATGAATGACTTCTGTGTTACAGTATAGTAGTACTGAATTGTTATTGTGTCACAGGCTAACCATTTAATCACTGAAAACAAGTGCAACGTTAGTCCTGTAAAATTATTTCTATTTGATTGAATATTTTAATATATTGAAATGTTTGTCGCTCTAGCCATTTTAGAATATATAATTTCAAAATGGTCTTGACATTATAACTGAATTGTGTTTAATAGCATTAAACTCAGCTTATGTTCATATATAAAATTATCTGTGATTGTTTTAATTAGTGCAGATTTCAGTGGAAATTTTACAAAATATACATTTTCTAACTCCATCAGAAATGTGTAGACAAAAGATTTTCTTATTTATTGTAGGCAGTCTTTTAATTAAAGATTAAATATTGTGTTGCAAATAAGCAACAACATGAACGTTTTCAAGTATAAGATATAATGGGACATCTTTTTCTGTGGCAGGGCATCTTGTAGTATCGCCTATTAGACTTACCCCTTTATATTTATGTTCTTTATGTTGTGTGAGGCAAATTGCTGGAAGTGGGAATTGATAATGTGGTGACGGAAGATGGACATCTGGATTTTGAGTGAGCAGGGCAAACAACTGCTCCTGAAGTAATTAGATCAAAGGATAACTGTGGTAACGTCACTTAAGTATTAATCCAGAGACCCAGTTCTAGAGATGAGGGTTCAAATCCTACCACTGCCGCTAAATTCAATTAACTAATAAGATTTGGACATAAAGGCTAATTGTTAGTAATTGTGATCATGAAACTGTCACAAAAAAAACTGTCTAATACTGTTTAGGAAAGGCAATCTGCTTCCATGTGAGATAAAGTCCACTGTTGTTGGCTTTCAACAGCCCTCTAGATGAGCAAGCCATGCAGTTCAAGTGCAATTAGGGATATGGGCATCAAATGCTGACAAGAACCAAAACAAAAACCAGACTAAGAAGGAAGTATAAGTTAAAGTGGGGTAACTTGATGTCATACTCAGCGTAGAAAGAGAAATTGAATTAAGGGAGGAAGAAAAGTTTTTTTTAAATGAAATTCCAGCAACAATGGAGAAATGAACTAAAATGTACCACTGGAAGTTGTAATTAAAATTATACTTAAACTGGAATGGGCCTGTTAGTTGCTAAGTACAACCAATCAATTTTGCTGGCACTGAAAAATTGACTACAAGTGTGAAATCTGAGTCATTCAGGTTTTATTTATTGTTATAATCTTGTAACATGCAAAAACAACAACTTTCTGCCATTCAGTGCATTTATCTTTATCTGAAGTCGATGTATTTAAGCATGAGTAGTATTAGTCTCTGCCATTTTGACAGCAATTTATGCTTTATTAACATTTTTATTACCCCTAGCTGAAGTGTTCAATTAATTGGAGGTTGTATATTGGCTTCCCAAAAGTAGGGTAGGTATGAGGGAAAGAAAATCAGATGCGTGCAATAAAGGTGCAACTGTAATTATAGGTGATTTTAATTTACAACAGATTGGACAAATCACGTTAGTAAATGTATGGTGAAGGAGGATTTTGCTCCATTTTCCTGATCAGTTGGACAAATTTCAATGAAACTGGAATAGCCCAAGGGAAAACAAACTGATTAGTTTTTTGCTGAATGTACTGAATCCAAGTTCAAGTAGTTGCTTTTGAAATAAAGGATCCATTAACATTGGGAGATAGGACAAATTGATTCTTTTTGTTGTGAGTTGTCTTATTTAGAATATTGTTGATTGTTTTAATGTATTTTGAAGTGTCTCAGCTGCTGTAGTACAATTTGTTACAGTTTTCAAATTAAAAGCAGAGTTTTCTGAGCAGATTGTCAGATTTTGATTTGTCTGCAGCCTCCTCAGTGAAATGAAAGCTCTTGACAAAAAATAACGTATTGGTTGCCTGAGTGTAAATGAGGCAGGAAAAATACCTCAAAGAAAATTTGCATAAGTGTGTGATATTGTTGAGTTAACACAGCATCACAGAGGTATGTGATTAACAGTGGTTGAGCACCCATTGTTGCATTAAGCTCCTCCCACTCTGATGTCAAATAGTCTTGGATGGGACAGATCAGTCTAGACCAAGGACTGATGGAGACAGCTCTATCATTAGTGTATCTTAATCAGCTAGTTAGACCTCATAACTAAGTACTTATTGCCATCGTACAAATCACTACATCTTTTTAAGATAGGTGCTTCCTCTCATTAAGACTCCCAGTCATTCATCCTGTAAATTGTTAACCAACTCAATACAGAAAGACCACGAAGGACTGTCTAACTTGGTTGAATTTTGTTTTAACAGAATAGAAAGGAAAGTACATGTTAGAAAGTGCTTTGTTATTTCTAAATCCAAATTGAGTCTAAGTGAAGTTTTGAGAAGTTTAAGGTTACCAAAAATCATCAAGGGACAAATCCTGAAAGTCGATACAAGTTCTACACGCTCATGTTGTACACTCGAGGCACAACTGATCCAGGAAGGAGTTGTCTTCTCTCCCATCGGATTTGTTTTATGAAGAATCGTTTTCTAAAATTATTTACTTTATAAAAAATTCTGTTATTTATTGGGTACAATAAGAGCACTAGCCAATTTCTCCCCCTTTTCTACTGCTGGGAAACAATACATTTGAGTTAACTGGCCTTTAAAATGGATACATTTAAAGAATGATCTTGATTGGAAAAAATGCATGCAACATTACAGCTACACAATGTGTGCATCCAAAAACTATTCCAAATTTACTTATGATCCTTTGATCCATTGTCAGCCATTTAGTATTAGTTTGCATGAAATGGAAAAAGTGACAGTGATTTAGTAGGGTCAAACTCGCCAGATATTTCTAAACCTTGAGGATTTTTTAATCTTGTGAAACTTGTTGGAACGCTGAATGTAGTGTTGTTCCAGACTATTTGCTGGCTGAAAGTTTCTCATGCAAGCTAAATTCCACAGTAAAACTTGGTAAAGAAAGTAATAGTTATTTGTTTCTTTGATGCTGGTTGAGGGATAAATGTTAGTTGGGACACTAACACCCCTGTTGTTGTGTCGTGAAATGCCATGGATCTCTTGCTTCCACCAAAAGAGGGCAGGTAACCTCTTGGTTTCATATCTCATCCAAAGAAAGACAGTACTTTTGGCTATGTAGCACCCCCTCAGTAGTAATTTGAAGCATCAGCCTAGATTATGTGCAGACATTTCTCTGGTGAGATTTTGAATCTGTGGCCATTAGATTAGAGACAAAAGTGTTATGACTATGTCAGGTTCTTTTAGAGGTGGATGGAATGCACAAAATGTAGTCATAGTTCTTCTGCATAGGTCTATTGTACCTGTCCTAGATAATGAATGCACTTTAACTATTCTTGGAGGAACAGAAGTAGTGTTTGAGTAAAAAAGCAAAATAGATTTGCTGCCCCATTTGAAATCTGATAAAAGATTTCTGTATTCCTGCTTTTATCCTCTTGCTAACCTCCCGTTTGTTTCTGCAAAAATATCATATTTCTAAATGATTGTTGTGTGAAACTATCCTAGTTGGCAGCTAACATTAAAATCAAAGAAGCTTCAGGGAATTAGGTTGCTCCTTGAATTAGTGCTTTTAAGATAGGTTGTGAAAAGATCAAATGATATATATGCAAAGGATGTTGCTGAACTGTTGTCAGCTTTATTACTTAAAAGTAAAAGATTTTTAATAGATTTTAAAACTGTTTAGACGCCTTCCAGTAAGCAGTGGCAATCCTCCTGCCCAAAATGCTAAGCATAGGAAAAACCTATCTGATGATTCCTGTGTTTCAGTGAAGTACTGAACCAATAAATATGGCCACTCAGTAATTGTGTGGTTTAGACACCACTTGGTCAGGGGTTGGGGGTGATAGGACGGGAGTAGACTGTGCATTGTACATATGGCTGCTGTTCTTTTAAAAAAGACAAAAATGAATGATGCAGATGGACAAAATGATCATGTCCATAATTTTATTTTATTATTGTTAGTTCTTTTACTACTTAAGCATGAAAAGGCAATCTTGTCTGGTTTTATTATTCTGTTGTTTCTTGTCAGCTAGAAGAGTTAATATTTTACTTAGCTACTCTAGCAACTTAAAATATTATTGTTTCCATTTAGTCATCTTCAAATAAATAAGAATTGATAATTAATACCATTTAATTTATAAGGAAGGCATGAGTTACGTCAGTACTACACTAATGGACTCAGTTGATAAATCTGATCCATTTATACAATCATTTGAATCTTTGCAACTATTCCTGTCTGGCATGTTTTAGCTATAATGTATGTAGTTGACTTTCGTGACGTGATTTCTTTCCTTGCATTTTTACCCATTTCTTCTGTAAGACCTTGGTAGGATGTGTGCAGTTCACCCTTTGATACTTTGTCAAGGTTACCATTATGTACATGCCACAGTAATAATAGAGTCATAGAGATGTACAGCATGGAAACAGACCCTTCGGTCCAACCCATCCATGCTGGCCAGATATCCCAACCCAATCTAGTCCCACCTGCTAGCACCCGGCCCATATCCCTCAAAACCCTTCCTATTCATATACCCATCCAAATGCCTCCTAAATGTTGCAATTGTACCAGCCTCCACCACATCCTCTGGCAGCTCATTCCATACACATACCACTCTCTGCGTGAAAAAGTTGCCCCTTAGGTCTCTTTTATATCTTTCCTCTCACCCTAAACCTATGTCGTCTAGTTCTGGACTCCCTGACCCCAGGGAAAAGACTTTGTCTATTTATCCTATCCATGCCCCTCATAATTTTGTAAACCTCTATAAGGTGTTAGTTATAAACTTCAGCAATCCAACATTGCCCTCATGCATTAGCTTTGCTAGCATTGCTGGATTGTGGTCACAAGTGGGAAAAGTCAACTTGCATTCTTCCCCCTTCCCTTGTAGATTTTGCTTAGATGTAATGGGCACAAACTTCAGGTCATTATTAGACTAGAAGGTCATAAAACATAGGAGCATAATTAAGCCATCGAGTCTGCTTGTCCATTTGATCATTGACGTATTTCTCAAACCCATTTTTTGCCTTCCACTTACCAACAAAGAACCTATCTATCTCTGTCTTAAATACACTCAATGACTTGGTCTCCACAGCCTTCTTTTGCAATGATTTCCACAGATTCACTGCACTCTGGCTGAAGAAATTCCTCCTCATCTCTGTTTGAAACCGTTTTCCCTTCACTCTGAGGCTGTGCCGTCAGGTCCTAGTCTCTCTTCCTAGTGAAAGCAACTTCTCCACAACTACTCTATCCACACCTGTCAGTATTCTGTAAGTTTCAACCAGATTGTACCTATCCTTCTAAACTCTGTCTAGTACAGACCCAAAGTCCTCCATCCCTGGGATCATTCCTGTAAACCTCCTCTGGATCCCCTCCAAGGCTAGCATATCCTCCTTTAGATACGGGGCCCAAAACTGCTCATAATATTCCAAATGCGGTTTGAGGCTTATACAGCCTGAGCAGTACATCCATGCTCTTGTATCCTAGTCCTCTTGAATTGAATGCTAACATTGCCTTTGCTTTCTAACTGCCAAGTGAAACCTGCCTGTTAACTTCAACAGAATCCTGAACTAGGACAACCAAGTCCTTTTGTGCTTCAGACTTCCAAAGCCTTTCTGTGTTTAAAAAAATACTTATCCAGCTATTCTTTCTACCAAAGTGCATAACCTCTCACTTTCCCACATTATATACCATATGCTATTACTTTGTATGGCCTCCCAGCCTGTCCAAGTCCATCTGCAGCCTCAACTACATGTCCCTCCACCTATCTTTCTGTCATCTGCAAACTTAGCAACAACGCTGTCAGTTCTTTCTTCCAGATCATTCCAGGTCATGTGGTTTCAACATGGAACTCCACTAGTCACTGGCAGCCATCCCGAAAAATATCCTTTATCCCCACTGGCTGCCTTCTACCAGTCAGAAATCCTCTATTTATGCCTGTGCCTTGTCTTTAACACCATGGGCTCTTATCTTATTTATCAGCGGCACCTTGTTAAAGGCCTTCTAGCCAAATCCAAAATGATCATGTCCACTGGGTCTCCTTTGTTTAATTTGCTCATTACTGCCTCAAAGAATTCTAGCAAACTTGCATGATCTCCCCTTGATGAAGCCATGCTGATTCAGAACTATTTTACAATTACACTTCCAAATATTCTGCAAAACAATTCTTAATAAAGGACTCAAAAAATCTTACCAATGATCGAGATCAGGTTAAGTGGCCGATTAGTTTCCTGTCTTCTGCCTCTCTCCCTTCTTTAACAGGGGTATTACATTTTTAGTCCTTTGGGACCGACCTTGTTTCCAGTGATTCCTGAAAGATCATCACCAATACCTCCCCAATCTCCTCGGCTATCTGGGGTGTAGTCCATTTATCCGGGTGATTTATCCACCTTTAGACCTTTCAGCTTCCCCAGCATGTTCTCTTTAGTATTGGTCACTACACTCATTCTGACCTCTGACTTGCAAAATTCTGGTATGCTGCTGGTATCTTCCATCGTGAAGACTGATGCAAAATATCTCTCCATTACCTCCGCCATTTCTTTGTTCCCCATTACCACTTCTCCAGCCACATTTTCCAGCGGTCTAATATCCATTCTTGCCTCTCTCTTAATATTTAGATATCAAAAAAAAAATTGCAATCTTAATTTATATTATTAGCTAGCATGCTGTCATTTTTCATCTTCTTTCCCCTTATTCCTTTTTAGATATCTTTTGGTTTTTAACCGCTTCCCACTAATCTTCACCACATTGGATGCTTTTTTTTTGCTGTCTCTGACTTCCCTTGTCAGTCATGGCTGCCTTGTCCCCCTCTTAGTATGATTCTTTTTTCTTGGGATAAGATTCTGCTGTGCCTCCCGAATAACCTGCAGAAGCCCCTGCCATTGTTACTGCACCATCTTTCCTACGAGGCTCTCCTTCAATCAACTCTGGCCAGCCCTTTCCTCATGTCTTTGTAATTACCTTTCTTCAATTGTAATAGTGTTACAGCTTCTCTCTCTCAAAGTGCAGGGTGAATTCTGTAATATTATGGTCCCTGCCCCGTAGGGGTTCCTTCATCTTAAGCTCCCTAATCAAGTCTGTCTTATTCCACAGCACTATATCCAGAATTGTCTGTTCTCTAGTGGGAAACTGCTCCAACAAAAAACCTTGCAGACTTTTCACAAATTCCTTTTTTTAAGATCTGCAACCAACCTGATTTTTCTCATGAACTGAAGACATGGCTCCTCAGGTGGATTTTTAGCTCATCGATTTACTTTATTTTTAACTAGGCTGTCAATACTAGCACTGCTCAATCTTCCCTTACTGTCATTGTTAATTCTCTCACAACCCTTGATGACAACCCTCTCTTCCCTTGCCAACTCCTCCCTTCAATCCTACCTCCAATGACAGTGGTTTCCTCCATCACTTATTGTGGGTGAGGGATGAGGTGAATATTTTTGGGCCAGAGAACTGGAGGAGATTGAACATTTGCTATGGGTGCTGGAGTTCTATGACACAATGATTTTTTTTTTGATGATCTGATTTAGTCTTCGAGTTATAGAAATGTACAACACAGAAACAGCCCCTTCAGTTATTAATGTTATTAATGTCACATACTGAGATACAGTGAAAAGATTTGTGTGCTATCCAGACAAACATACATTACAAACGCATAGCAGGATTATAGAACAGAATGCTAAATATAATGTTAAAGCAGTAGAGAAGTTGCAGAGAAAGATTAACTCTGATGTATGAGAAATCCAATTATAAATCTGATGAACAGACTCTTTCCCCATTGTTTTAAATGTGTTGGCACATGTTTCCAAAATTTTCTATATTCTGTTCAGTGGAAGAGGGTGGATGACAGCATAAACAGGGTGGGAGGGGTCTTTTCTTATGCTGGCTGCTTTCCCAAGGCAGGGGGAAGTGTAGATGGAGTCAATGGATGGAAGGCTGGATTTAATGATGCTCCGTGCTCCACTCACAACTCTCTGTAGTTTCTTATGGTCTTGAGTAGAGCAGTTGCCATCTTAAGCTGTGATGCATCTGGATAGGGTGCTTTTGATGGTGCATCCATAAACATTGGTACAAGTCTTGTGGAAATGACACATTTAGACTGACACTGGTGTTATACCTGCTGTGAAATACTTTTAAGAGAATATGGATAAAACCAGGATAAGTATGGGGTAAACAGCCTCTTTAATTCTAGTCTTTTCATGTTACTGTCATTGGAATAATGAACTAATGCTGGAAGGGTTAAACCAGCAATGGAAAGCTTAAATCTCCCTTATAAATACTGCAGATGTGTGCAGTTTGGGACTTTCTCAGAGTCCAACACTATCAATGATGTAAGGCGTGTCAGAGGTCTCTTTCCCCATCTTGGAAGATTTGGGGCAATGTTTTAGTTATCGAGTGAGATCAGTAAATAATTAAAACAGGAATTGAATTTGAACTTTTACTGGGTAAACTTGCCTGACTTTGGAGGAATTTTTCAAAATAAATATCTGTACTGTTTAAATTCTAGTGATGTTAAAGATACCTCCTCTAATCCAATAAATTGAGGGTCACAGAATGATCTGCTACAGTGGAAAAACATACCTTGCACCTGACACTCTGCTTAAATTGTACACCGGAAATTGAAATCATTATTTTTAATCTAGATATTGTCTTGATTGCTGGATAGGATGGGTAATGCTAAAAGGTTTGTTTAAATCTCTACATTGAAAACTATGCATCACACAAGGTTTCAGTTTTTATTTTGTTCTTGGCATTGTGTTTTATTGACTTTAGACCACCAAAGAAGCCTTTCAGTATAATGTTTTAAGATGTGCAGGTTATAGACATAAATACTTGGATCAGTTAGCATTAACATGCTAAAGCTCCTGTTAGATTATACAAAATATTTATAACAATTTGAAATATATACATCTCATTGTTGACAATAACATAACAGGAAAATGGGCTTCATAAATTAGTTATCCGGAAATGTAGCTGCTGAATTCAAGTTGTGATCAAAGTCAATATTTTTAACTTGCTTTTCAGTTTTCTGATTCAGCATTTTTGAAATAATCACAACTTGCTCTCAAAACAGTGAATGTTTTTGAGTGCATTTCTTGCAACATGCCTTGTAGCTGGTAGACCAATGCACGTGACTGCAATGCAGCAGTGAATGTGACACCTTGTGATAGATAACCCCATGACATTTAGATCCTAGCTCACCACTGTTGAATGTAGTTAACAGCGAATATTCCTTGTCACGCTTCAGGTTCCAGTAGCCATTTTCGGCATCAAACTTAGTGAAAACATTGCCCCCTCTGATTTTGTGTTAACAACAGAAGAGTTCACTCTTGGTGGTTTTCACTTTTTTAGCACTTTCTCTCATGTTCTTGCTTTGTTTTTCACTCACTCGCTCACTCACATACACACCCACACACACACACACATAGTAATTTAGGTTGATTTTGAATTTAATTCAGTATTAAATCAATTTAAGATATTTCGGTCTTTACACACAACTGCTGCCATCAGATTAAGTCTTCTGATCTTTTAAATTAAAATAGTTGCACTTTGGACTCAAAGTACTGGAGTGTCAAATTTATTTCTTTCAGCTCTTTGCGTAACTGAGACTGATGCATTGTTAGGCGGCACATTACTGCTGCATCTCAGGATATAACCACACAACAGTTATCTATAAGCAATGCTATGTTTGCTGCAGGATCATAACCTTGTCTTGTTTCTTGCTGAGCTTTTCAGTTTAATAACTCAGTGCAGAGGAGAAAATAGCATATTCTGTCTAATACACATATGGCATTATCTAAAAGACTGGCATAAATGTAGACAGAATTGACTGCTTTGTGGCAGTCACAACATGATAGGAAGTGGGAAATAGGAGAGCAATTGAAAATCAATACTTTGCATTTAAATTATTTTTGGATAAAGTCAGTACTGTTTGCTCATACATATAAAATTATTTTGACTGGCTTAGTTGCAGCAAATCTGGAATGTGCATATATTTTATACGGTGAAACCCTTTTCCAAATTAGAAATGTAAATTTTCTATTAGTGTTGTCTTGCCTAAAACATATGATGATTTTTTTCTTGGAAGAAACTAAATGTTTTCTGTTTCTCTAGTTCCATATCCTAGAAGCTGGCAAATGATCAGGACTTAGACTAAAATTGTTCTGGTTCCTTATTTGGAATTGCATTAGCATAATCATTAACTCCCATAATAGCTGCAGTTCAAAAGGAGAATGTATAGATGGGCACTTCTGTGTGTTAACAGTTTTTAAAAAATAAATTGAACGTCATTGGAAAACAATTTCCTTTTATATTATCCCTTTTAACATTGTAAAATCTCCTGAGGTGCTTGAACGAAAGTGGACTATCAAAGATTTTTAAAAATTAAAATCAGAATTTTGTATATTGTAATCCATCTGTTTTAGGTTTATTATTTTTACTTGATATTCAGAAACCTTAAAATACGTAACATATGTATCCATCACCCAAATGCAGTTTTTAAAAAATAATACTTCTATTTTCTTTGTGAATTATATGACAGTTGCTTGAGTTAACTTGACTTGTAAAACATGCAGTTTGTAAAATGGGGCACTGAGTAAAATATACTTTGGCCATTGTACTTGGAACGTGGGTCTGTCAATATCAGGAGAAAGTGAGGACTGCAGATTTACCAGGAGAAAGTGAGGACTGCAGGAGGACCAATTCCACTACCAAACAACCCAAATGGCCTCCTTCTTCAAAGACCGCAATTTCCCCTCTGACGTGGTTGACGATGCTCTCCACCGCATCTCCTCCACTTCTCGCACCTCCGCACTTGAACCCCACCCCTCCAATCGCCACCAGGACAGAACCCCACTGGTCTTCACCTTCCACCCCACCAACCTCCGGATACATCATATTATCCTCTGTCATTTCCGCCACCTCCGAACAGACTCCACCACCAGGGATATATTTCCCTCCCCACCCCTATCAGCGTTCCCGAAAGACCACTCCCTCCGCGACTCCCTCGTCAGGTCCACACCCCCCACCAACCCATCCTCCACTGCCGGCACCTTCCCCTGCAACCGCAGGAAGTGCAAAACTTGCGCCCACACCTCCCCCCTCACCTCCCTCCAAGGCCCCAATGGATCCTTCCATATCTGTCACAAATTCACCTGCACCTCCACACACCTCATTTACTGCATCCGCTGCACCCGATGTGCCCTCCTCTACATTGGGGAGACAGGCCGCCTACTTGCGGAACGTTTCAGGGAACACCTCTGGGACACCCACACCAACCAACCCAACCGCCCCATGGCTGAACACTTTAACTCCCCCTCACACTCTGCCAAGGACATGCAGGTCCTTGGCCTCCTCCTTCGCCAGACCCTGGCCACACAATGGCTGGAGGAAGAGCGCCTCATCTTCCGCCTAGGAACCCTCCAACCACAAGGGATGAACTCCGATTTCTCCAGCTTCCTCATTTCCCCCCCCCCCCCGCCACCTTATCTCAGTCCCAACCCCCGGATTCAGCACCGCCCTCTTGACCTGCAATCTTCTTCCCGACCTCTCCGCCCTCACCCCCTTTCTGACCTATCACCCTCACCCTCACCTCCTTCCACCTATCGTATTCCCAGTGCCCCTCCCCCTACCATTTATCTCAGCCCGCTTGGCACACCAGCCTCATTCCTGAAGGGCTTATGCCCAAAACGTCGATTCTCCTGTTCCTCAGATGCTGCCTGGCCTGCTGTGTTTTTCCAGCACCACATTTCTCAATTTGACAATATAACTACTGTAAAGCTGCCTTTTCTAGTTGCTTGGTGAAACTATTCAGAATCAGCAAGATCTTATCATGGATTTTTTACCATTTAGTTCAGGATAGTACGGTACTTAATGATTTCTTAAAAAAGTGCGACTTCAGAATAATAAATTTAAGAAAATTGTAAAGAAAGAAAATTCGCTTGAATGAATGTGATGTATGTTTATTCTGAAGCATTATTAATAAAGAGTGAATTTGAATTTATAAGATATTCCTGCATTAGTGAGTTTTGAGAAGATTTGTAGCTCAGGTTGAGGTTCTGGATGTAGGTTTGCTCGCTGACCTGGAAGGTTCATTTTCAGACATTTCGTCACCATACTCGGTAACATCTTCAGTGAGCCTCTGGATGAAGCACTGCTGGTGTTTTTTGCTTTCTATTTATATGTTTGGGTTTTCTTGGGTTGGTAATGCCATTTCCTGTGGTGGCGTAATTTCCTATGGTGATGCCATTTCTGTCATTTTTCTCAGGGGGTGGTAAATGGAATCCAAGTTAGTGTGTTTGTTGATAGAGTTCCAATTGGAATACCATGCTTCTAAGAATTCTCGTGCATGTTTCTGTTTGGCTTGGCCTGGGATGGATGTGTTGTCCCAGTTGAAGTGGTGTCCTTCCTCATCTGTATGCAAGGATACTAGTGAGAGAGGGTCATGTCATTTTGTGGCTAGTTGATGTTCATGTATCCTTGTGGCTGGTTTTCTGCCTGTTTGTTCAATGTAGTGTTTGTTACAGTTCTTGCATGGTAATTTGTAAATGACATTCATTTTGCTTGTCTGTACATGGGACTCTCACGTTCATTAGCTGCTGTTTTAATGTGTTGGTGGGTTTGTGGCTACCATGATACTAAGGGGTCTGAGTAGTTTGGCAGTCACTTCCGAAATGTCTTTGATGTAGGGGAGAGTAGCTAGGGTTTCTGGACGTGTTCTGTCTGCTTGTTTGGGTTTCCAGCTGAGAAATGGGCGGACTGTGTTCATTGGGTACCCATTCTTTTTGATATACTGTGTGGGTGATTTTCCTCTGCTCTGTGTAGTTCCTGTGTGCTGCAGTGTGTGGTGGCTCATTGAAATAATGTTCTGATGCAGCGTCGTTTGTGGATGTTGGGCTGATTGCTTCGCTAGTTCAATATTTGGTCAGTATGTGTTGTTTTCCTGAAGACGCTGGTTTGAAGTTCCCCATTGGCTGTTCGCTCTTACTGTGACAGCTAGGAATGGCAGTTTGTTGTTTTCCTCCTCGTTAGTGAATTTTATGCCGTAAGGGTATTATTGATGGTCTTGAAGGTTTCCTGTATTTTGGTTTGTTTAATGATGACAAAGGTGTCATCTATGTAGCGGACCCAAAGTTTGGGTTGGATGGTTGGCAGAGCTGTTTGTTCAAGTCTTTGCATTACAGTATCTGCTAAGAACCCTGATATTGGAGATCCTGTGAGTGTTCAGTTGGTTTGTCTATAGGTTTTGTTGTTGAAGGTGAAGTGGATGGTAAGGCATAGTCCACTAATGTGACGATACTGTCCTTGCTGATGAAGTTGGTGGTGTTTGGTGCATGTGTCTTTGGGTCTTCTAATAGTGTAGTCAGTGTTTCCTTAGCCAGGTTGATGGATGTGAATAAGGCTGTTATGTCAAAGGAGACCATTATTTCATCCTCTTCTATCTTGGTGTCTTTGGCCTTCGGGAATTCTTGGCTGGAGTGGCGTGAGTCTCCTACTGACTGTTTTAGTCTTTGGTGTAGCTCCTTGGCCAATCTGTAAGTTGTTCCAGGTAGCGAGACTGTGGGTCTAAGGGGGGCTCCTGGTTTGTGAATTTTGGGTAATCAGTAGAAGCGTGGTGTGTTGGATCCATCTGGTTTCATCTTTTGGAAGTTGGTCTTATTTACTTCTCCAGATTTCTGATGTGTTTTGAGTAGGGCTGTGATTCGGTTCACGAGTTGTGGGGTCGGGTCTGTCGCCACTTGTTGGTAAATGTTGGAATCTGCAAGTAGTGCATTCACTTTTTCAAATTGGTCTCTTAGATTTAAAATGACTGTCAAGCGTCCTTTGCCTACAGGTAGGATAACAATGTTTTTATCTTTTAGGCTTTCTAGTGCTTTTCTTTCTTGTGTATTGAGTGTGTTTCCTTCCTTTTTCCTGCTTAATGTTGGTGTGACTACCTGCCTGATGGTTTGCTGGGTTTCTTCTGTGAGTTAGTTGTCCTTCAGTATGTTTCTAATGCTGCTAAGAAATCTTTCTTGTCTGCATCCTGGAAGTTGTAATTTAATCCTCTTACTAAAATGGCTTTTTCAGTGTCTGTTAAGGGTCGGTCAGATAAGTTTTATTATCGATGCTTCTGTGTTGTCAGTGTTGTTATTTTATGTAAGTTTTCTAGTTTTTACCGAGGTATAGTTTTTTTCATTTTCTGTGTTTGTCACTGTCTAATATCTATGGCTTATTGTACTGTGTCTGTCCATTCATGGTCTGTTGCATGAGTGAGTAAAGGTTTTTGGTGTAAAATTTCCCGGTTGTATTTACAGAGTCTGTTGTGGGCATCATTAATAATTTCTCTAAGCATTCTGCAGCGGTTTTGCTCTGCTATTATTTTGGTTAGTGGGGTGTCGAGGTGAAGTTTGTATTTAAGACCTGTATTCTGAGGCATTCGTGCAGGAAGTACAGCTGTTCGTGGGTGGCGCTCTGTTGGATGGCATTGGTTTCCCATTTTCAGACCAGTTATAGCATATTGCGCCCATAGGTGTTAGCGAGGTTTGAGAAGATTTGTAGCTCAGGTTGAGGTTCTGGATGTAGGTTTGCTCGCTGAGCTGGAAGGTTCATTTTTGGATGTTTCATCAACATACTAGGTAACATCTTCAGTGAGCCTCTGGCTGAAATACTGCTGGTGTTTCCTGCTTTCTATTTATATGTTTGGGCTTCCTTGGGTTGGTGATGTCATTTCCTGTGGTGATGCCATTTCCTGTTCTTTTTCTCAGGGGGTTGTTAAAGAGCTCCAAGTCAATCTGTTTGTTGATAGAGTTCCAACCGGAACACGTTAGACACTCCGTACACGATTTGTTTTCAGTAAGCAACAACAGACAATCTGGATACCTGACCAATCCAATTCAGTTGTGACTGTCTCAGTATGGTGTGGCAACTGGGGATGTGCATGAGTACCTCTTTGTCTGGTATTTTATTCTGCCAGCTTCGGAGGCTGAGGGATGACCTTATAGAGGTTTATAAAATCATGAGAGGCACAGATAGGATAAATAGACAAAGTCTCCTCCCTAGGGTGGGGGAGTCAAGAACTAGATGGCATAGGTCTCGGGTGAGAGGGGAACGATATAAAAGAGACCTAAAGGGCAACTTTTTCATGCAGAGGGTGGTACGTGTATGGAATGAGCTGCCAGAGGAAGTGGTGGAGGCTAGTACATTTAAAAGGCGTCTGGATGGGTATATGAATAGGAAGGGTTTGGAGGGATATGGGCCGGGTCTGGCAGATGGGACAAGATTGGGTTGAGATATCTGGTCAGCATGGACGTTTTGGACTGAAAGGTCTGTTTCCATGCTGTACATCTCTATGACTCTATGACTCTATCTGATCTACTGAAATAACTCCTCAGCGCCTGGTAGCTCATCACCAGCTCCCACTTTATTTGCACATAGAGAGTCCTCCCTCAGAGCTAGCTGTCACAATGAACAGAACTTCTGACACTCCTGTTCGTATCTGTCACCAGGGCTCCCTGATAGGGACTGTTCATCTCGTTCATTCAGAGAACTCCTACTCTTGAGATCCACCTGACTGACTTCGCTACAAACACTATACTTCCAAAAGCAATGCAGGTGAATGTTGTTGAGCATCTTGGCATATTGGTGCCATGCAGGACAGTCTTGAACACAGTGCAAGTTTCACACGTGTAGAGCTGAGTGGGCAGGACTATTGCTCTATAGATTTTCAATTTGGTAAACAGACTTGCTCATCTCCATCCCAGACAGCTTTGGCAATTCTTGTCTGTGTTTTTGGCAATGTAGATGCTTCAACAGAATACGCCAGAGTTGAATAAGGTTCTCCATTACTAACTGATTCTAGTCATAGATTAAAGCTTTGCACTTAAGATGAGGCTTTTCTGGAACAGGTTGGTGTGTTACATTACGTTTCTCTAAGCTGATCATAAGCTTGAAGCTGTTGCTTGCATTGGAGGACAAATTCATACTGTTGCGGGTTTGGCTCTGGAGCAACAGCTAATACACAGTAATTGTCAAAGTGGAAATCACAAAAGTGACCTTGGAGGGGTCTGTTGAATGCTGATGTTGCCTGGAGTTGACATCAATTCAGCAGCTTCCTATCCATGTAACATTTGGTTTCAATGCCCTGATAACCATTATGGAAGATGTCAGAAAGCATGAGGAGAAAAACATGCTGAAGAGAGTTGCACTAGTTAGCACCCCTGTTTAATTCCATTAATGGCTGAGAATGTGTTAGAAGGTTCATCATCATTTGGGATACATGCCTTTATGGAACCATCATGGTAAATTTCTCCATTGTACTCATCCTATCCTAACTTTTAATTGTTCCCTGTGTTTTTATTCATCTGCAGAGCCTCTTGTTTAGTTTGTTCTTTACTTTTAGTGGTGTATGTTTTTCCTGCAGTTGGTTATATGGTATTTTAGATGTTACCCATTGTTGTTCTACATTGTTTGCCAATATTATTATCTATGTTGGCTATGTAAATGGAGACGTAGCATACAATGGCAGGGAAGTTACAATAAACTTACATAAAGCACTGGTTTGACCTCAACTGGATTATTACATCTGTGTAAAGCTGGCACAATTAGAGAGTACAGAAAAAATTGATGAAATTCATTCCTGGAATGAGGAACTTCATTTATGTTGATAGGTTGGAGAAGTTGGGGGCTATTTTATTTGGAGAGGATAAGTAAGTTGGATGGAGTAGATAAAGAGAAAATCTTCCACCAGCAGACAGATCAAGAACTGATGACACAATTTCAAAGTAGTTAGTAAAAGAAGCAAAGGAAACATGAGGAAAATTTTCTTTAACCAGTGAGTGGTAATATTTAGAATGCACCGATTGGGAATGTGATTGAGGCAGATTCAATTAAGGTTTTAAAACAGACGTAGATAATTATAAGAAGAAATGTTTGCAGGACTACAGGTAAAATGTGAGATAGAGTCATAGAGATGTACAGCATCGAAACAGACCCTTCGGTCCAACCCGTCCATGCCGACCAGATATTCCAACCCAATCTAGTCTCACCCGGCCCATATCCCTCCAAACCCTTCCTATTCATATACCCATCCAAATGTCTCTTAAATGTTGCAATTGTACCAGCCTCCACCACATCCTCTGGCAGCTCATTCCATACATGTATCACCCTCTGTGTGGAAAAGGTTGCCCCTTATGTCTCTTTTATATCGTTCCCCTCTCACCCTAAACCTGTGCCCTCTAGTTCTGGACTCCCCAACCCCAGGGAAAAGACTTTGCCTATTTACCCTATCCATGCCCCTCATAATTTTGTAAACCTCTATAAGCCTCTGATGCTCCAGGGAAAACAGCCCCAGCCTGTTCAGCCTCCTCCTATAGCTCAAATCCTCCAACCCTGGCAACATCCTTGTAAATCATTTCTGAACCCTTTCAGGTTTCACAACATCTTTCCAATAGGAAGGAGACCAGAACTGCATGCAATATTCCAACAGTGGCCTAACCAATGTCTTGTACAGCCGCAACATGACTTCCCAACTCTGGTACTCAATACTCTGACCAATAAAAGAAAGCATACCAAACACTGCCTTCACTATCCTATCTACCTGCAACTCCACTTTCAAGAAGCTATGAACCTGCACTCCAAGCTCTCTTTGATCAGCAACACTCCCTCGGAACTTACCATTAAGTGTATAAGTCCTGCTAAGATTTGTTTTCCCGAAAATGCGCCACCTCACATTTATCTGAATTAAACTCCGTCTGCCAGTTCTCAGCCCATTGGTCCATCTGATCAAGATCCTGTTGTAATCTGAGGTAACCCTCTTCGCTGTTCACTACACCTCCAATTTTGGTGCCATCTGCAAATTTGCTAACTTACAAATTTACCTCTTATGCTCACATCCAAATCATTTATGTAAATGACAAAAAGTAGAGGACCCAGCACCGATCCTTGTGGCACTCCACTGGTCACAGGCCTCTAGTCTGAACAACAACCCTCCACCACCACCCTCTGTCTACTACCTTTGAGCCAGTACTGTATCCAAATGGCTAGTTCTCCCAGTATTCCGTGAGATCTAACCTTGCTAATCAGTCTCCCATGAGTGAATTGTTCTTTCTAAAACATGACGCAGACACAATGGATCAAATAGTCTCTTGTGCTAACGCATCGCCTAATAATATAACTTTATTTTCCAAGTTCTATTCTGAGTCCTTCTATATTTCAATATATTTGTGTCCTTTGATATCATAAAATATTATACAATGGTTACTCTTACCTCGATGTGTCCCTACATCTAATTTTCTTTTTTGCTCTGGTTCATTTCCCAATTACTGGATCTAATTGTGAACTTGTTAGCATTTTTATCTGTTGGATTAGAAGGAAATCCTGAAAATATTGTACATATGAGGAGGTAGTTTTACAGTGATATGTCACTAGTCAATAGTCAAAAAGCCCAGACTATTATTATAAGGATATAGTTCATACGTCCTATATTATAAGGATATAGTTTAAATTGGTGGAATTTAAATTCAATTAATAAAATTGGGAATTAAAAGATAATCTCTGTAATAGTCACCATAAAATTATCATTGGTGTAAAACAAAATATGGTTCTTTAATATCCTTTCGGATAGGAAGTCTGCCATGGTCTAGTCTGCAGATGACTCGAGATCCACAGTGATGTAGTTAACTCTAAACATTTTACTGAATGACCTTGCAACTTACTCCATTCAAAGGCAGTGAGAGATTGGCAAGAGGTTTTGGTCCTGCCAGTGATGCCCACATACTATGAAAAAATATAAGTCAGTTAGGAACTCCCATATCCCCCGTATTAATTGGACACAAGAGATTGATGCATAAAATCTGCGTAATTATTTTTTTTTCTGTGAAATCCCTAATTTTCTGCATACTGCTTCCATCGTTGCCCCCTTCCTCCCTCTCCAAACTATTGGATACAGGCTACACTTCACCCTCTTCCCCCCCCGACTTAGGGAGAGAAGATTAAAATGTTGCAACTTACGTATTTCCGTATCGGACAGAAGCAAATCAAATTTATTTCCATTTCCTCTCCAATCAAGGCATCATTAGCATGATTGCAGTGCGATGCATTTTTCTAAAACATTGTACACTAAGAAGCAGTTCACCTAACTCACGTAGAGTCTCATGTAATAGCATCTGATAATAACAGTGTTGGGTGTGGCTGTGGACTGTTTTTGGAATGTTTGTTTATGCAACTTTAGCCTGTGATTCAGAGCTGGGAAAAAAAACAGAAATAATAGTTGAGTTTTAGTGTACCAGTCTCGACTTGTGGCTTGGTGGTCAGAAATGAGCTGCCGTGTGACGTCTATCTTGCTGATGATTTTGATTTTACGTTAGCATTTCCTTTTCTGGACAGAAGTGTGTACAAATAAAATTCTAGTAAGAGGTAAATTCTGATATGGCTGCTAAAACAGTGGATAATTTATGGATTTGTGGGAAGGGTTCTAAAATACAATCTGATTGAAGTGTTCTGGTGACTTCTTAAAACATAATGAGCGGTTTATAAGTTGAACTAAAGGTTAACGCAACTGCGTTAAAATCACTTCTGCGTCTGTTGTCTTTGTTTTTAAGAGTCTATGCTAGGCAACTTCACTTTTCTTGATTAATTCTATGACCTGTATAATTAGTAAAGTGATGCGAGAAAAAGGATCATGAGAAGCAGATGTATTGAAAAAATGCAGCAAAATATGGTGGTCTGAATTGATTTCAGCCTGAACCATTTGTTATACTTGATTTTTCTTCACATTTGCACTTTCAAACTTAAGTTGCAGCAACAGTTATCATTTTCTTGAGCATTGAAGCAGGTAATGATAATACTGTGCTTATCTTTGCAGAATGTAGACTCCGTAAGTACAGAGAGGGGCTTGCATTTATAAATACTGTAATGTATCTCTCAAGTCCCTTGAAAGAAGTGCCTTCAATTAATTATTTTGACCTTTACAATCACTTAGTGTCCTTATGTTTGTACTTAAAAATGAATGGTTCTGATATATTTTGTAGAACAAACATTTGAAGATTACACACTTTGTTTAACCTATCTCTAATATTCCTCCTGTTATTCCCACTTTGGGAAAAAAAATTGTTCTATTTGTATTTAGTTCAACAGGGATAATTTATCTCTGTAGCCAACTATCTACATTTCATATTTCTAAATCTCCTTTTTCATATGTGAATTGATGTAGCCTATTTATTTTTAGGAAGCAGTGCTGTTGAACCCAATGGTCATATCCACTATTACATGATCTAGCAGAATTCTATGAACTACATTTAGAAGCTAGAATCCTGAAATTATTTTCCTTCTATTCACCTCTTCTTCCCTCCCTCATTCCTGTGGCCAATTTTAAACAATGCCTTTTTGAGCTCAGCTAACTTAGCACAGATAAGGGCCTTTACAGTCAGTATTACAATTTTCAGCTATTCATGAAAATGTTGAGCTATTGAGAAGCAGACAGAATTATTCCAGTTTTGATGATGTGGCTGTCTTTTAGTGAATCCTGATACTGGAATTAAATCTTTTCTACAGTGTGCTGTTTTTTTTCCAAAGTAAATGCTGCATTTCCTTTCTAATAACTCTTCATGTTCTTTCAGTATTTAAATAATTTGGAATTAGAGGAAGTGGAGTCAATGTGAAGTTCTGCAATTTGTGTCTATCAATCAGAGTTTGTAAATGTTGAGCCTGTTTTGGAGGCTAATGCAATTTAAACGGAGCCTGCAAACAAGCCTCAGTTGCCAAATTCTTCCTCTGTGCTATGATTTATATCAAGACACTCCCACAGCAGAGAACTTGGAGGCCAGGATGCATTTGTTTTAGTCCCTCGTGGACGTCAATTTGGAAGGGCACACGGCAGATTTCCTTCTGACGAAAATAGTTCATTTAATTTTGGCTGTCATTGATTCAACCGGCATTTTTTTTTAAAAGTATATAACCTGAGAGTATCCGCACAGTATTTCACTGTTTTGACCTATCTTTCCTTATTTTCTAGAATTCTGTTCGTTTCCTATGAGAGAAGCTAAGGTGTTAAATTTCCTAATCTCTGCTGCAATGCCAGCAGCACTGTAGACTTTAAATAGAGCCTTTCTTCACAACTGTGTGTTCCTTTTAAGTAATGGTTCATCAAAGAGACAATTGTTTGCTCTTCATGATGAATATTGTCTGAGGATTCATCAGAATGCTTCATTCATAAATGTTTTTTTTCCCATTGATAAATGTTATCTCTATAATTTGCTACAAGTTTTCCACATCTGTAAGAAGTTCTAGTTCAATCAGTAACCTCTTACTTTTGCAAGAGAGGTTAAATAAAAGTTAACTAATATTAGTTTTGTAATGAATGTACAATCATTAGAATGATTCTCTAGACTCATGTTATCAGTAGAAAGTTTGCATAAAGTATTGGCATAAAGAACCAATCCTGGAATTAATGCTTAATTGTCTGTTTCTTTATCATTGAGAAAGTATTCTTGACAAATTATGACTAATTTGTATCCCATTGCAAAATAGGGCTTAATTAGAATAGCTATTTGCAAATTTAATCTATGGCCAATAGAATAACTATAAAATGAAAGATTTGATGTGACTGCTTCTCCATATAAATGTATTTTAACAATTTCAAGTCAGCAGAAAATGAAACTTTTAAAATACCGCGCAGAAAATATTTGGATATGTCTTGTGAGATTGAGAAATACTGTATTCCGCTAGCTTTGCGCTCAAGAAAAATGATACCCAACGTAAAAGCCACTAAGCATATAAAATCTAACAGTAAATGTCTTAACAATAGTCAGTGCATCTTAGAATTTTGAATGGAGTCGAGATTACTATGATCTGTTTAAAAATACACAAATATATGTTTTGAATTGGACACCCTTAAACCATTTATGCAAGCTGTATATTTTCCTATCTTATAGCAATATGGGTCCATCCACATGTGGATTGTAGCAGTTTAAAAAGGCAGCTTACCACCACCTTCTCAAGAGCAACTAAGGATAGGCAGTAAATTCTAACCCAGCCAAAACTCCCATGAATGAATAAAAGAAAACTAGTTTGTGATGATTTTCTAGCGATTTGGAAAATTCTGTAGCGGGGGTTATAAATATCTTTTCGAGCTCTTGTGTAAACAGTAGCAATGGTACGTTGCTTATTATTTTTCTCCCCAATTTTGATGTTCAGATAGAAGAATGCAATGCACTTTAACATTAACGAACAGGTCTAATGTTGTAATGTTTATAGGTAAATTGAGGTCCAGGGAACACATATCCTACTGGGTCTGTACTTAGGTGATCCATGTTAAAGTAGTTCCAAAAGGCAATGATGCACGCCATGATCAAAATAACTGTACCTGTTTGTAGACATGACTGATGGTCAGAATACCTCATCAAGGATGGATGAGTTTTTTTAATTGGATGAAATCTTTCACAATAATTGTTTGAAATTTGGTGGACATGCACCAATTTTATATATTGTCGTGGATTTGCCACTTGACGTCATGAAAATGTAAAATTTTTGTTATATACCTTTCTATCTTCAAGCCCATTTAGAATAAGTGTTTCCTAGTATGCAGGAGTGTCGCAAATATTAAACTTCCCAGGATTTTCCTTTTAAAAGACAGTACCAGCTGTTCTTTTTAAAAAAAAAGCTACGTTACTATTGTGATAGTGATAAAAAGTGCATGCCAGAAAATCCTAATCGGTGATGTACAGAAAATTGGCAAAATGTTGGAAAACAAATCACTTCCAGGACCAGTTACTGACCTCCTGGGATTCAATGGCTCCAATTTGAAAACCATTATGAGCCAGAGAAGTGTTTGTGGGACTTGTCGTTGTAAAGCTATTTGTTCCTGTGTTCCTCCCATGGGAGGGGCTGGGAGAATGTAGTCTCTATTTCATTGATGGTATCTGAAAGATCTCGTATTTCTTTTTCAGATTCTGAAATAGGCTGAAACTTTCAGGTGATCTGATTCAGAGTTCTTACAACTGTTCACACCATGGGTTTTAGTAACTGAGAAGCTCTGATCTGTACATCAGATTAAGCTGCAAAATCAAGACCAAATTGCTGTGTTTCTTTTCTCTAGCGCCACTCTAATTGCAAATAATTACTTAAAATAATGAAAATGAATCTGCATCCAACTTGAGGTTATTTTGCTAATATATGAAGAATTTGAAATCCTTCTAGAGATTAAAATCCACGAAGTGGTTACAAACAATAATGTGCTTTAAAGGTTGGCATCAATTACAGAACTCCCAAGAGAAGGGGGAGACTTGGTTGCGTGAGTAATCTAGAAGAGACATGTTGAACTCTTGACTCTGCAGAGGGCTTATGAAACAGTTTGATAGTTGTTGGCTCAAACTACAAACTTTGACCTGTTTGGTTGAATTGTGGATACATTGCCAAAAGTTGATATAAACCAGTGCTCTGGCCACATTTTTGGGTTTGCATGCAAGCTGTAATTCATTTCAGTTGAGATAGTATCTTAATGCTCTGCTAGCACACAATGTTAAGGTTATATGTAGTGTTTATGTAAGTCTGTGAGATAAACTTCCTCATGGCAAAATATCTTTTGTCATTTTTCTCTGTTGATTTTATGAATTGTTAGACTTGGTATTAACTTAAAGAGAACTTTAAACTGTTGGATTGATTTGGGCTTGGATTTGGATACCTCCAAATGTTCAGTATGTTGCAGTCCACAATACATGCATCTCCTTTATGTACTACAACCTCACTGCCAATGCAAAAGGTTGGAGCTCCCAGTCTGGAGTCCAGCTGCTGATCAATAAAGTGGTGATAAGTTGTTTACAAATAGTACATATACAGCCAGGGCTATTTTTTTTCTTTTTTTAAAAAAAAGCAGAATATGCTAGAAAATTTCTAGCAGCATAAACGTCAGAAATAGAAGTGGGAATGGGTCATTCAGCCCCTCCAGCCTACCCGGCGAGATCATAGCTGATCTGCCCCAGGCCTTAACTCCTCTTGTGCCATCTCTTCAAAGCTCTCAACTCCCCAGTTATAAAACAAATGATCTACCTCTTTTCTAATTACTTTTGGTAATTTAGCCTGTGCTTGCTTTGGGTCAAAGAATTCCAAACTTTCATTACCACTGGGGAGACGTAATTCCTTCGTATCTTAATTTTAAATGAGTGTTCTTTTATTCTTTGACTATGGCCTCTAATTTGATATTCCCCCACTACTGGAAACATCCTCTCAATATCTATCCTGTCAACCTCCTCAGAATCTTGTGTGTTTCAATAGGAGCAACCGCACAACCTCCTCCCCTACTTCTAAACTCTAAGGAATAATGCCCTGAACTGCTTATCTGGTCTTGATAAGTTAACCCCTTCATCGTAGGAATCAGTCGAGTGAATTTATTTTGAATTGCCTCTTTTCTAAATGCAGAGTCCATGTAGTACTCTAGGTACAGCCTTACCAACATCCTATACAGTTGTAACAAGATTTCCCTATTTTAAGCTCCACATCCCAGCAATAAACGCCAAACTTCAATTGATCATAATTATTTGGTGGACCTGCATGCTATTATTTTTGTCGTGCACAAGAACACCTAGGTCCTTCTGCACTGCATTTTTTCTTCCCCCATGTCTCACTCCATTTAAATAATAGTCTGCCTTTGGACTCTTCCTTTCGAAGTGCATGACTTCACATTTTCACATGAAACCCTGGAACCCTCCCAGAATGCAGTATGTTCTGGAATATTTTGACCAAGCCTTCACTAACTTTAATCCCTCAGATGCAGGCATTAGGTGCTGGTGACTTGTCTCCATTTAGTCCCATTAGTTTCTCAAGTATTGTCCCTCACGGTATAGACTATAACGAAGTCTTTTCTCCCTCTAGCTCCTTGCTGTCTGTTGTCATTGGGATGTTTATAGTGTCCTTCACCATGAAGGTCAATGCAAAATATTGGTTTAAGTTATCCGGTATTCCTTGTTGCCACTTTTCAAAATCTTATATCCTCAAAGAGTCTGACACTTAGTTTAGCTAATCTATGTTTCTATTCTAGTAAGAACTCTTGCTGTTTTTTTTTATATTTCTTGCCAAATTACTTCTGTAGCTGAAAATGTGTTGCTGGAAAAGTGCAGCAGGTCAGGCAGCATCCAGGGAACAGGAGAATCGACGTTTCAGGCATAAGCCCTTCTTCAGGAATGAGGAAAGTTTGTCCAGCAGGCTAAGATAAAAGGTAGGGAGGAGGGACTTGGGGGAGGGGCTTTGGAAATGCGATAGGTGGAAAGAGGTCAAGGTGAGGGTGATAGGTCAGACTGGGGTGGGGGCGGAGAGGTCAGGAAGAAGATTGCAGATTAGGAAGGCGGTGCTGAATTCGATGGATTTGACTGAGACAAGGTGGGGGGAGGGGAAATGAGGAAACTGGTGAAATCCGAGTTCATCCCTTGTGGTTGGAGGGTTCCTAGGCGGAAGATGAGGCGCTCTTCCTCCAACCGTCGTGTTGTTGTGTTCTGGCGATGGAGGAGTCCAAAGACCTGCATATCCTTGGTGGAGTGGGAGGGGGAGTTGAAGTGTTGAGCCACAGGGTGGTTGGGTTAGTTGGTCACTTTTTTCCTTTTATTTGTATATTTGTATTACTTACTAAATAACATATGCTTACATAATATACGTATGAACATCTTTAAATGTAAAAGTGGCTCAGAAGAAAAGAATATTCTACCTTCCACGTACAGCCAAAATAGAAGCATGGGATTAAACAAAGTCTATGTTGTACTCTGTCTTTTCACTACTCATCAAGTGTACATCTCTATGACTCTATGACATAGTGAACCCAAAATTGCATGTTCTGCTGTTGTAGTAGCTGCTGGTCTTATGTATCATAATAAAGAATAACTTTCACCAAATTGGTTCCCTCAAGTAAGGAAATTTTAAACAAATCAGTCTGCCGGGGAACAAATGCAATATGATCAGCTGTACGTTTTACAATGTCTGATTTGACTTAACGTTGTGGAAAGTACAAAGGGGTGTAGTATAAATTGGGTGATCATTCTAATTTTATCTGTTTTTCTGCTGAAAGGTGACATGCATTTGGTCACTGCTCAGATCTTGGAGCATTTCAGTCTCCAAACATTTTTAGAAAGGGAAAACTCTCAGCCTCACAAGATTTCAGCTTGTATTATTTCACAAGATTACTTTCTAGACAGTTCTGCAAACTGCACGTGCTAGACATGTGAAATCATAGCTGAACATGATTTTTATTCGTTAAAATGAAAAGATCCAGTAGAAGTTCAAACTTTTCCAGGGAGCTAAGGACCTCAGTATGTTTTTAGTTCAAGATTTTCTTGGACACACAGCATATGTTGTTGTGAAATACTCAATTGTACATTTTGGTTTAAAATATTATTTTGGACAGTACGTATTTCCATTATTGGAATAATAACGTTATTTTCCAAGAAGCATTTTTAATAAGTCCATTAATTAATTGAGAGTTTTACTACTCTAAAGGTTAGAATCATTTCAGGAAATAATGTTTACAGATATACGTCTGTTACCAACTACGAGACCGTCATTAAAGTGTTTGCTTTCTATGAGATGGTCTTTTTTTAAACCACCTCTGAGGTAACTGTTGGATGGTCAAGTTCAAAAGTCCAGCAAGGGAGGCAATTGCCTGGTGATGTTGTCTCCCTGGACTAATAATCCAAGTCCCAAGTAATGTCCTGGGAACTAGGTTTGAGTCCCACCATGGTGGATAATGGAAATTGAATTGATGGTTAGATATCTAATGATCATGAAACCATTGTTACTTGTCATAAAATCCTATCTGGTTCAAAAATGTCTGTTAGCGAAAGAAATCTGCTGTGCATACTGAGTCTGGTTTACTGTGAATCCTGACCCATATCGATGTGTTTGGTTCTTAACTTCCATCTAAAATGGACTAGCAAGCACTATCAACTGAAGGCAAGTCTCAAAAAAGGAATAAGATGGAACACATGGCTTTGACTGGAAATGGAAATAGCAAACACAGCCTTGTCGACCCTGCAAGTATCATCTGGAAACTTGTGCAAAGGTTGGGAGAGCTGTCTAAAAGACTAGTCCAGTAATACCTTAACATTGTCGAAGTATGTAGATAAAACCTTGCCTGTAAGATGTCACACTGTGAATATGTCCCAAGAAAATGATTACCATCCCCAGGTGTGCCTGGTCCCACAGCAGAGGTTGTGGCACAGTTGTGTACAGTTGAGAGAGTGTTACCCAGGTGTCTTCAACTTTGACTTAGGATGAGATGAAGTCTCGTGCCATCAGGTCAAACATGGGCAAGGAAATGTCCTGCTGATTTCACATACCACCCACGTCCCCTCTCAACTCGCCAACCTAATGAAATCAGTCCCCCTCCATGTTGAAGACCATTTGGAGAAAGTGCTGAAAATGTGTTGCTGGAAAAGCGCAGCAGCTTATGCCCGAAACATCGATTCTCCTGTTCCTTGGATGCTGCCTGACCTGCGCTTTTCCAGCAACATATTTTCAGCTCTGATCTGCAGCATCTGCAGTCCTCACTTTCTCCTCCCATTTGGAGAAAGTGGCAAGGGAGTAGAATGTATTCTGGGTGGAGGGCTTCACTGTCCACAAAGGGTATTCAGCAGCACCACTACTGATCAAGCTGATCAGACCCGAAGGACATAGTGACTGCAGTAGGTGGTGAGGGAACTAAAGGACGGAAAAATATACTTGAACTTCTCACCAGACTGCTTGCCACAGATGCACCTATCTTTGATAATATTGGGAAGAGTAACCACTGCACAGCCAAAGTCCTGTCTTTATATTGATAATACCTACCGTCATGTTGATTGGAATTGTCACTGTGTTACATCGAGTAGACTACAAACAGATAGAACATAGAAGAATACAGCGCAGTAAAGGCCCTTCGGCCCTCGATGTTGTGCCGATCCAAGCCCACCTAACCTACACTAGCCCATTATCCTTCATATGCCTATCCAATGCCCGCTTAAATGCCCATAATGAGGGAGAGTCCACCACTGCTACTGGCAGGGCATTCCATGAACTCGCGACTCGCTGAGTAAAGAACCTACCCCTAACATCTGTCCTATACCTACCCCCCCTTAATTTAAAGCTATGCCCCCTTGTAATAGCTGACTCCATACGTGGAAAAAGGTTCTCATGGTCAACTCTATCTAAACCCCTAATCATCTTGTACACCTCTATCAAGTCACCCCAAACCTCCTTTTCTCCAATGAAAACAACCCCAAGTGCCTTAGCCTTTCCTCATACGATCTTCCTACCATACCAGGCAACATCCTGGTAAACCTCTCTGCACCCGTTCCAGTGCCTCCACATCCTTCCTATAGTATGGCGACCAAAACTGCACACAATACTCCAGATGTGGCCGCACCAGGGTCTTATACAACTCGTGACTGGGCAACCGTGATCTTAATAACTTAGTAGTAGAAATGTAAGGGAGCATGAATTGAGGAGAGCTAGATGGCTTATTTTACATTTATTTCACAGACAAGATGTTAGTTATACAAGTATGTGCACTGCTTGATTTGCTTAATTTCATGCGAAAATATTTTGCATTTTCTTCCAGTCCTCCAGATGCATTTTGTGAGGGGTCACCGTCTGTCTCTGACAATTTAACATGCTGGGATTTTCTGCTACTGTGCATGCCTGCTTATGATTTTCCATCCATTGACACCAATCGTGTTGTTTAGTTTCTTGCCATGGCAGGATATTGTAGTTTTGGCCTCACAAAGAAAGACCGCTTTATTGCCTATTTAGTCATTGCTAGGGAAAAGTGAAGAATGTAGATGCTGGAGATCAGAGTTGAAAAGTGTGGTGCTGGAAAAGCACAGCAGATCAGGCAGCTGACCTGCTGTACTTTTCCAGCGTAATATTTTTTGACTATTTAGTCACTGCTGTCTTCTTTAGCCCATGTCATGTTGAGGACTGTTCTTCAGCAAAGGGTGGGATATAACCATATTTAAGAATAGATTGAGGGGGCTGCAGTGAAAGAAACAGTCACATAGGAATGATCAACAGGGTCAGAATGGATAGAAGCAGCTGTGGGGAATCAGAAAAAATCATAGAGCAAAAGGGAAGGCTGTCATACGAGAGAGGAGTCAGGATTGCGATTGCTGTAGAAAGCAATGTGAAATATATAGGATCAGAGCTGAAGTAGGATAGAAGAGACATGATTGCAGATCAAGGCAATATGCTAAGTTATTGTGTATGAATACAACAGCAGCACAGACAATGGAAAATAAAGAATTAAGAGACAGCAATGATGGCAGCTTGAGTTTTTTTGGATAAAATCAATTTTGTTGACACAGCAGAATGTAGCCACCGTAAGTTTTTTTTGAGTTAGCAGAAAGAGAATAAAAAATGTCATGAAATCAATTTCGGCGCAAGTCATATTGACAAGTGGGTGAAAACGGAACAAACATAAGTAGAAATTTTGAGGGTCCTGGTTGAGGATTGACATGGAAAGCAAAGAAAAAGAGTGAACACTTGGCAGGCCTGGAGAGTAGACAGCAGGCCTATAGTGAAGGCGGAGTACAGCAACCAAGACCATGGAGGAATCAACAAACTGGGAGACGTTGAGTTCGAAAAATAATTGATTTGAAGAAATATACAATTCAATTGTAAGATAGTAAATTAGTTTGAAGAACTAATGGAAACCCTGTAAAATGAAATTTGCAATAGTAACTGCATTGGGAGAACTAATTTGGAAAATATAATAGTAGTTATTAATTAAATGGTCGAAATAAACTGAGATGATGTAATTAGACCAAATACCAGCACCAGGCTATAATGCAACGATGGTTTCATGAACACAATGAGTGGTGGGAATGGCAGTGGGGTCTAAATGGCAAATCTTTCTATGTTCTGAGAATCATAGGGATGCAGGCTGTAAATTGTAGATAATTTACAAATTCATTAAACAGTCTCTTTGGACAAGAGAGCAATCCAGTGAACTGTTTATTCTGATATTAATTTGTTTAACCAGTTAATCATATGTGTTGCAATATTCACTACTCAATGCTGATTTGGAAAATTGAAAATCTTTTATGTGCAGGAAGAGAAGGTAGGGGTATGGGTGGGTTACGCTTCGGCTGGTCGGTGTGGACTTGTTGGGCCGAAGGGCCTGTTTCGTGGGCGGCACGGTGGCACAGTGGTTAGCACTGCTGCCTCGCAGCGCCAGAGACCCGGGTTCAATTCCCGTCTCAGGCGACTGACTGTGTGGAGTTTGCACGTTCTCCCCGTGTCTGTGTGGGTTTCCTCCGGGTGCTCCGGTTTCCTCCCACAGTCCAAAGATGTGCAGGTCAGGTGAATTGGCCATGCTAAATTGCCCGTAGTGTTAGGTAAGGGGTAAATGTAGGGGTATGGGTGGGTTACACTTCGGCTGGTCGGTGTGGACTTGTTGGGCCGAAGGGCCTGTTTCCACACTGTAAAGTAATCTAATCTAATCTAAAGAAAAGGATTTTGTTGAGCACTCAACATAGGAAATAATGTGGATTTAGGTTTTAAAAAACAGTTGTTTATGTTGTATGGCATCAGATTGTACATTAGTTAAATAAAATGTCTTTAGTTTATGTAATATGGGTGTACCTTTTACTTTGTTTTGCACTTTATAAACTTTATTATTTAAATTGCTCCATTCTGAACAGCACCTGATAATGTTGGTGCATTTTAATATCAATGTAGGCACAGTTTTAAAAATGGCTGATGTAAACACTACTTCTTCTTAGACATTTGCAATACATTGTGGAGGCAATGCCCCATTGTTAGCTGGCATATGGTACTGGACCAGTATAATATTTTGTTTGCACAAGACATTCATCTGCTTGTTTAAATTCCTTTGTTTTAAATGAAAGTATTTACTTTCCACACCCAGAAGATAAATGCCTGCAGGGGCAGCTCTTTGTAAAAGTTGTCTTTAGGTAACTACTGTAACACAATATTCTATATATAATTTTCTGGGCTCAGTATAAAACATTTTATAAGTTCATCTTGACATGGCAAGCAAGAACTACTTAGGTTGGTGGGCCAAGACATATGAGAGCCTGATGATTTGTCACTAATATCACACTTTGTTTTTGATTATTAGAAAATGTTATGAAGTGTACAGTTCTTGTCAATAGAGGTGCTGATGGGTTCCACTGTTCACAGTATAGTAATGAATTCACCTGGTTTTAGAAACAATTTTCTACATAAAATTTCACAAATCTTGTTTACAATGTGATTCATTGTTTACCAGCTTTCAAAGAAAAGCTAATATACAAAAGTTCTGATGAATAAAATATAAGAATGAAAATGTCTGTGGAGTATTCACGTCAGCAGACACTGATGAACTAAATAACCTGTTTTTATGCTATTGTGGGATCATGTTCAAATAGTGACCGAAATCGGTGAGTGGCAAAAATAGCCTCTTTTATTCAGCAACCAGAAGAGCACAAGTTTGATGTGACAATAGAATCACAAAATACAGTTCTTACAAGAGCCCCTTTATAGACTGTTCTTATATAACCACCTGATGAAGGTGCGGCGCTTCGAAAGCTAGTGCTTCCAATTAAACCTGCTGGACTATAACCTGGTGTTGTGTGATTTTTAACTTTGTACATCCCAGTCCAACACCGGCATCTCCAAATCATAAATATTAAAATTCATCACAATGATGTTCCATTTTTTTTATCTACAGTACACAAAGGTTTGAGGGGCTTCTGTCGTGAGAGACAGCAAATGGGTTAAACCATGTGCTAAGTGCTGGCTGCTATTTCTCATGGAATGAAGAATGTCTGTCGGTCTGCTTGCATAATTAAGTGGTGTTAGTCCTTTTGTCTTTTGAGTTAGTAAATGTTAGTAAAAACATTCGGCCTATATGCTGTAACAAGTTAGAAATTGTACCTGTACTTAATAAAAGAATAAAGGATATTAAACTAATTACTGTAGCTGGGTTGTGAGATTTGTTTACTGTTTGCCAGTGTGAGTTTTGTTCACTCAGGAGATAGTGGCCCTGTTAAAAGGTATTCAACAAGTACGTACTAATTGGGGAAGCTGTATGGTGTTTCAGGTCCCAGAGACGGTTGGCAAGGGCCGATCAATATTGTAATGTTTCATGGGACTTAATGGCGATGGCATTGTTCACAATATTGACACCTATTCAGAGGTAGTTAAGTCTAAACATTGCTTCATATCAAAGGCTGACAAGAATTGAAGGTGTGAAAAGACAATACGGTTGGAAGCGTCGTTTAATTAGAAAGACCAAACTTAAACAAGCCTATCTTTATGATATGATTTGGAGGTGCCGGTGTTGGACTGGGGTGGACAAAGTTAAAAATCGCACAACACCCTAGGTTATAATCCAACAGATTTATTTGGAAGCACTAGCTTCTAGAGCGTTACTCCTTCATCAGATGGTTGTGGAAAATAAGATCACAAAACACAGAATTTATAGCAAAAGTTTATAGTGTGGTGTAACTGAAATTATATATTGAAAAAGACCTGGATTGTTTGTTAAGTTTCAGTTCTTTCATATGTAAATCCCAGAACTTTTTACAAGTTACATTCTCAAGTGAACTTTAACAATAAGTGCCATGTTGGCCCAGATAAAGCATCGAAGGTGTGAGGTCTCCTGTGTAAGGCTGTCTGTGCCCCAATGTTCAGACGGATTCGATTTCTGAAAAAAAAGGATTAACAGAATCTTAAATGGATTCATAAATTTTTTGAGCAAAATAAAGTATAATTCTGCAAGTACAAATTCACCCTGCAGACTTTTATGGGTGTATGTGCATATGAATGTCTGTGAGACAATATGTGTAAGTCTGTGAGAGGGTGCATGTGGGGGTGAGAGTGTGGGACTGTATATGTGAATGTACGAGAGAGGGATCACCTGTAGTGTGACATGAACCCAAGGTCCTGGTTGAGGCCATTCCCATGGGTACTGAACTTGGCTATCATCCTCTGCTCAGCCACTTTGTGTTGTTGCCTTGGTTCCCGAAGTCTGCCTTGGAGGACGGTCACCCAAAGGTGACTCCACTGCATTACACACACACACACACTCTCCTAGGGGGAGAGAGAGAGACATACACACTCTCTCACACTCACACACACTCTCTCTCTCTCTCTCTCTCTCTCTCTCTCTCTCTCTCTCTCTCTCTCTCTCTCTCTCTCTCTCTCTCTCTCACACACACTCACACACACACACACTCTCACACACACACACACACTCTCTCTCTCACACACACACACACACACACCTACAGACTCATACACTTTCACAGGCTCTCTGTCATACACAAGCTTTCTCTCATATGCTCACACATATACTCCCACACTCATGTCCATGCACGCACCCCCTCACACCTATACCCCTTTATGCTCTCACTTCCACACATACTAATGCACATACTCTCTCTTAGACACTCCTATCTACCATGCACACACACTCACATGCACACACACATTTAAGTTTGTGGGGTGTATTTGTACTTGCAGAATTACATTTTATTTTGCTCAAATACTTCATGAGTCCATGTAAGATTCTGTATATCCCTTTTTTAGAAATAGAATCAATCTGAACATTGTGGCACAGACAGCCTCACACAGGGCACCTCACACCTTCAATGCATTATCTGGGCCGTCATGGCACATTGTTAAAGTTCACTTGAGAATGTAACTTTAAGAAAGTTCTGGAATTTACACGTGAAAGAACTGAAATCAACATGGTCATTCTAAAAGATGAGAGACTTAACAAACAATCCAGTTCTTTTTCAATATATAATTTCAGTTACATCATACTGTAAACATTTGCTATAAATTGTGTCTTACGATCTTATACTCCACAACCACCTGATGAAGGAGCAGCGCTCCAAAAACTAGTGCTTCCAAATAAACCTGTTGGATTATAACCAGGGGTGTTGTGCGATTTCTAATTTTGGCCACCCCAGTCTAACACCGGCACCTCCAAATCACAACTATAGAAAGTTTGTCTTTCATAATTTGTTTGAAAATAAAATTACAAATCTATGATTATTTAGTTATTTCTAAAGAGATGTGCATTATTAAACAATTTCCATTAAGACTCCTCTCTCTTTCTGAATTGAATACTGACATTACTAAATGCAAAAGATACCATTTTGCCTTATGATACCTGTATTGTGAGACAGCTGATATGAATGGATTAATTCAGAAACTTTGGGATAACTCTTCCCACTGATGTATAAATGACCGTCTCTGTTGATTCTGTGTGGTTGTTCTAAGCCATTGTTCTGAATTGTAAGTTCCTCAGTGTGGTGAAATAACTGGGTAGAGTGCTGCACTGTCACATGTACCAAAATTCCAATATGACTACTTGGGTGAATGATTGCTGCTCAAATCATAAGCAATTGACACCAGGTTTCATCAAGAATAGGTGAAAGAAATTGCAGCACACTTACCTTTAATGAGAGAAGTGTAAAGTAAGGCATTCTAAATCATGCAACTCAAATTCTGCCCTTTTAAACTTCTGAAATATACACAGACAGTATTAAGTATTAAGACGGACAAAGGGGTTAATGTTTGTACTGTAAATGGACAAACAACATAGGTTAAGCAAAGTGTCAAAGATGAAAAGTCCAGAACACAAGCTGGAAAGTCACTGTCACCTTTATGATTTTTGCAATGATGAGAGGCTGTTGTATCTAGGGTGATGGTTGCTCTTTGATTTGATAGTTGATCAGGTGGAGTTGCGTCTTTTTTTAAATAAGAATTTTATCTCTGAAGCAGCTTGGTTTTTCTGTGTTTTCCCATGTTTGGAGAGAGGGAGAGGGAGAGGGAGAGAAAGAGAAATGCTTTCAGTCTGTAGGCTCTAAATGTTCTCCTGCCGTGCTTTTGGTACTTACAGTTTCAACACTTTGTAGCTCAAACAATTATAGGGTTGTTGTCAAGCAGAATTTTCCCAACTCAAAAGATTCTGTCTGCTTCTCCCCATTACAAACAAAGCATGATTGGGCAGAATCTTATCGATCTGAGTGGCATGAGAGATGATGGGCTTTGTGACAGGATAGGGCAAGAAGTCCAGCAATGTCGGTCAGGATCAGGATGCTATCCATGTAAGGTGAGGAACTGAGTGTCAGGCATTGCACCTATCTTCAGTCTTTCTGCCTTTATTGGAGGCTATTTTCTTCTGGAATGTGAGAGAGGCAAGGACATGGATCACAGAACTGTGCAGCACAGGAACACACAAGCTCTTTAGCCCGCCGTTTCTGTGCTGACTATGATGCCATTCTAAATTAATCCCATCTGCCTGAACACGGTCCTCTATTCCCTACCTGTTTATGTGTCTGACTAAATGCCTCTTAAACCTTGCAGTCATACCTGCTTCTATCATCTCCCTTGGCATTATGAAGGAGATTGAAGTGGTAGCACATCTGTTACTGTTGGTACAGGTGAGAGGTTTCCCGAGCAGGTGAGTAGGTAGTGCAGAGCACATCCAGGGTTTGTGGTGTCGGGGTTGGGACGTATGACAGTGAATAAGGGAAGATGTTTCAGGCAATTGAAAGTGTGGTAGAGTCTTACCATTTTGCAGAAGTGAGTACAGTTGCAAAGATATTGAGTGTGAGAAGAGAGAGGATGTCAGAAAAAAGATATGGCACATACTGTTACAGCAGAGAAGGTCATTAATCTCCTTCCAATAGTCCCGTGTGTTCCTCCAGATGGTTGAGACTGCTTAAATCCAGATGCCAGGCTCGGACAAGGCTGGCATGGCTTAGAGTCACGGCCTTCTCTGCCAGTCCTGGAGGATGAGGAAATCCTGCCTCTGTACCACCTCATCCATCAGAACCCCCAGGTCTCTGCCCCTCCAGCGGGGTGCAGATTTTCCCCCATCTGCCATGTCAGGCAAATGACAGGAACTGTGCAAGGCAGCTTGGAATGAAAATGCTGTCTGAGTACATGATGGGATTTTGAAGATGGCACAGACGCACAGGAATCCATTGAATTCTGGAATATTCACCGAGTGGCGAGTTCTGGGAGCGGTACTGTGGCAAGAAGGGGATGAAATCGGACATGAGGCTTACATAGTGCAGATCATAATGAATGAGGTAAATTTGGTAAGATATGATGGAAAAATCTCATTGGTCTGATGTCAGAAATGTCAATTAAAACCTTGATGCAAATCTGACTTAACCAAAAAAAATAATGTATAGCCCATTGAATTACATAGCTCAACAATATGCAACACTTGATTCTCAATTTGAAAACTCTTGTATTTTTTAGTTATGGCTGTCAAACTTCCATTTCATGCTATAGTTTCAAATCAGAAAATCTCTGGTCTCACACAGTAGCATTCTGAAGTAGTCAGTCTGGTATTGTTAGCTGTTCGTCAGTTCTACCGTCTACAGCCATGTAGCAAAGATCTAACCATTATCTTTTAGGACATAACAATGCCGCTTACCTAGTGTTAAGAGTTTTAAGCTACTAAAACTTGTTATCCTATCATATGTAATAAACTACTTCATGTTACTGAAGTATATATTCCCCTGCAAAGACCTAGACTACTTAGTGGTTGCTTCATTTTTCACCACTTAACATTAGTAAGCCCTGTAGACTAGTATTACAAGAAATTGCATTTACCTAGTCCTGCTAGGATCATCTTTAGATATCAGTCACATTATTGTTCTTTTAAACAAATTTAACTCAAGTTTTCATCTTTTAGAATCATTGTGTTAGTTTTGGGTCCTTCATATGTAAATCCCAGAACACTTTTAAAGTTACATTCTCAAGATAGCTTCTAACAATAGACCCCAGTCCAACACAGGCACCTCCAAATCAGTATTGTTCCTAATATTGTACTGTCTTATATATTGCACTCTCTTTTCATCCCAATCAACTTCTCACTGCTGCAATATTTTCCCAGCCCACCACCTTTAAAGAAATGCCCCACAAAGGAAGTCTTGTGAAGAGACATGTCACTATTAGTTAGCAATATTCTACAGCCCAAAGTGGAGGTTAATCATCATGGCTGACCATGGTGGATAGATGTGAAAGCAGGTGCACCCTTGTTTAAATAAGTCTCCTTGTTGTTCTTTGAGGGTACAAATTGTGTCTTTGCACAGAGGATTAACCAGTTCTTAAGCAGTATTTACATGTAATGCTGTTGATTTTGGATATGACTACAGTTGCTAGACAACAAGATATGAAAACAATGGGCACTAGTGTTATGTGGGCAGTATTTTAAGTTGAAGACATGTTCAAACAGTTATGTCATTTGTTTGATTTGCTTCAAAATTATTCACTGCCAACAATCTCTGTTTGGTAACGGTCATATATTTCAAGGGTCAGTGGTACCTTCACTTGCATCAGTCTTGTTTTCTTCATGTCATCATGGATATCTAGATAATGTTTGGTTGCATTTTGTTTTTCTAGATAGGTAAAAATCGGTGACAATGAGCTATAGAGAAGTTGATTGAGGACATTTATGACCATAGTTAGCAAACTATACAAGCCAAATGGTACAAATACACAAGTGCTTAGTAAATTGTTTTCAGCTTTGTCATTCAAACTGGAACTTTTGTGTCAGGGAAAGACTGTATCACTTACCAATGTCAGCAGTTAATGGCTTATGGAGACAAATTGAGAACTGAATCAGTCAATTCAGGGACAGAATTAAAATAATGGGCACCAAGAGAGTGACATCTGTTTGATGTTTGCAGTTGGAGATAATGTACAGAGGTTACAGATAACCTTAAAATTAGAGGATGTGGAATTGCCATTTAGAGATGAATTGTAGAAGCAACTCATTGCCAATCTATACATAAAGCATGGCACTCTGATTTGTAGCTGACACTGAGCATAATATAAATGTAGGCAGTAACTAATTCTTCATTTGCTCCAGTTCAATTGTTTCTTACAATCAGCAGTGTTAATAAGAGTTATATGTTCGAGGTTGGAAGACTTGATTTACCCTTGGTATCAAAAGTAGGTCTTGGGGTGGCGTATCAGACTGACGGATTATTCACCTCATTGACCAAGGATTGTTCATTCCTTCTACTCATTCTCTCCAGTTTGGTGTATCGTAGATTATACATCCTTGAATCACCTTGTAGAATGGTTTTCTGTTAAATTGTTGACGTTCCTCTTGCTGTTGACAAAAAGACCTTGGTAATGTTGTTCATGATGTTGATAATATGTTATCTGATTTTAGTACTGCTCAATTCATAAACGTGCTCTTTTTCCAATTTGTAATTGCTGGCACAATTGCAACATTTAAAAGGCATTTGGATGGGTATATGAATAGGAAAGGTTTGGAGGGATATGGGCCGGGTGCTGGCAGGTGGGACTGGATTGGGTTGGGATATCTGGTCGGCATGGACGGGTTGGACCGAAGGGTCTGTTTCCATGCTGTAACATCTCTATGACTCTACTGCCCCCTTGACCATGACCTCACCTCACTTTTGACCAAACCATCATCTCCCAGACTATCCACAATCTCATCACCTCTGGGGATCTCCTATCCACATGGTCCCACCTCATTGCCTGTGAACACCGCACAGCCTGATTCTACTTCCTACTGGAGATTCACAAACCTGACATCCCCGGTCGACCCATTGTCTCAGCCTGCTCCTGTCCCACTGAACTCATCTTTGCATACCTTGACACCGTCTGTTCCCCTTAGTTCAGGAACTCCCCACCTACATTTGGGACACCACCCACGACCTTCAACTCCTTCAAGACTTCTGTTTCCCCAGCCTTATCTTCACCATGGACATGCATTCCCTGTACACATCCATCCGCCACGACAAAGGCCTCCAAGCCCTCCCGTTTCTTCCTCTCGCCCTCCCAACCAGTACCTGTCCACTGACACCCTCATCCACCTGGCTGAATTGGTCCTCACCTTAACAACTTCTTCCAATCCTCCCACTTCCTCCAAACCAAAGGAGTAGCCATGGGCACCCGCATGCGCCCCAGCAAGGCCTGTCTCTTTGCCAGGTACGTGGAACAGTCCATCTTCCGTAGTTACACTGGCACCATCCCCTACCTTTTCCTCCATTACATCGATGACTGTACCGGTGCTACTTTGTGCTGTCATGAGGTTGAACAGTTCATCAACTTCACAAACACCTTTCACCTCAACCTCACATTCAACTGGACCATCTCGGACCTACCTCCCCTTCCTGGACCTCTCCATCTCCATCTCTGGTGACCGATTAACTACTGACATCTTCAACAAACCCACCGACTCCCACAGCTACCTGGACTACACATCCTCCTGCTTCACCTCCTGTTAACAACTCCATCCTTTATTCCCAATTCCTTGCCTCTGCCATTTCTGTTCCCAGAATGACCAATTTCACCATAGAAAATCCTAGATGGCCTCTTCCTTCAAAGACTGCAGTTTCTCCTCCCATGTGGACGACGATGCCCTCCAGTGTGTCGTCTCCACTTCCTGCACCTCAACCCTTGAACCCCACTCCTTCCAATGCAACAAGGACACCCCCCCTCCCCCCCGCCATGTTCCAACCAACCAATCTTCATATACATTGCATCATCCTCCACCACTTCCGCTACCTACAAACAGACCACACCACCAAGGAAATATTTCCCTCCCCACCCCTATCAGCATTTCGGAGAGACCATTCCCTCTGCAACTTCCTTTTCAGATCCACACCCCTTGCCCCACGCCAAGCACCTTCTCCTGCCAACACAGAAAGAGCAAAACCTGCGCCCTCACCCAACCTCTGTCCACGGCCCCAAGGAGCCTTACACATCCGACAGAAGTTTACCTGTACCTCCGCAAATGTCATCTACTGTATCTATTGCAACTGATGTGGTCTCCTCTACATTAGGGAGACGGGATTCGTACTTGCAAATCGTTTCAGAGAACATCTCTCGGACACCCGCACCAACCAACCCTATCGTGCCGTGGCTGAATATTTCAACGCCCCCTCCCACTCCACCAAGGACATGCAGGTCCTGGGCCTCCTCCATCGCCAAATCCTAACCACCCAATGCCTGGAAGAAGAACACTTCATCTTCTGCCTTGAGACCTTGCAACCACATGAGAGTTATGTGGATTTCACCAGTTTCGTCATTTCCCCTCCCCTTACCTTATTCCAGTCCCAAGCCTCCAACTTGGCACTGTCCTCTTGACCTGTCCATCGTCTTTCCCATCTTTCTGCTCCACCCTCCTCTCTAACCTGTCACCACATCCCCTACCTTCATTTACCTATTGCATTCACAGATACGTTCCCCCAGCCACTCAACCCTCCCATTTATCTGTCAGCCCCTCTGGCCCACAAGCCTCATTCCTGATGAAGGGCTTGTCCCCGAAACATCAATTCTCCTGCTCTTCAGATGCTGCCTAACATGCTGTGCTTTTCTCGCACCACACTCTTGAGCCTGCATTTTACTACAGGGAAGTTGCCTGCCTACTTCTCTATTTGCAGCATACTAAAATTCACGTTCATGCCTTCATCACATGAAAAAATGATTTCTGAGCACTATTGTTCCTTTTTTTTTTGTCTCCACTTTTCTCAACCTCATTCAAAGCTGAATTGTTTCCAAAAATGAATCCCCTCAATGATCCGTTTCAGTAACTCTCCTTTTGTCCTAATTAATTTCAAATCCCTCCCTGGATTGCTATATTTTACTTGGGAATTTATCACTTATATTTCCTTGCTTGTAACCGTTCGTCTTTGGAATAAGGTAAGGGGAGGGGAAATGACGAAACTGGTGAAATCCACATAACTCTCATGTGGTTGCAAGGTCTCAAGGCAGAAGATGAAGTGTTCTTCTTCCAGGCATTGGGTGGTTAGGATTTGGCGATGGAGGAGGCAGATTTCTGTGGAGTGAGCAGTTTATTTTTCACCCATCACACACACACTAGTTCTGTACTTCGTAAACCACTTCACCTTACTATCTTTACTTAGAGTCATAGAGATGTACAGCATGGAAAACTGACCCTTCGGTCCAATCCGTCCTTGCCTACTAGATATCCCAACCCAATCTAGTCCCACCTGCCAGCACCCAGCCCATATCCCTCCAAACCCTTCCTATTCAGATACCCATCCAAATGCCTCTTAAATGTTGCAATTGTACCAGCCTCCACCACATCCACTGCCTGCTCATTCCATACACGTATCACCCTCTGCATGGAAAAAGTTGCCCCTTGGGTCTCTTTTATATCTTTCCCCTCTCACCCTTAAACCTATGCCCTCTAGTTCTGGACTCCCCGACCCCAGGGAAAAGACTTTGTTTATTTATCCTATCCATGCCCCTCATAATTTTGTAAACCTCTATAAGGTCACCCCTCAGCCTCTGATGCTCCAGGGAAAACAGCCCCAGCATATTCAGCCTCTCCCTATAACTCGAATCCTTTAACCCTGGCAACATCCTTGTAAATCTTTTTTTTTTAGATTAGATTACTTTACAGTGTGGAAACAGGCCCTTCGGCCCAACAAGTCCACACCGACCCGCCGAAGCGCAAACCACCCATATCCCTACATTTACCCCTTACCTAACACTACGGACAATTTAACATGGCCAATTCACCTAACCTGCACATCTTTGGACTGTGGGAGGAAACTGGAGCACCCGGAGGAAACCCACGCAGACACGGGGAGAATGTGCAAACTCCACACAGTCAGTCGCCTGAGGCGGGAATTGAACCCGGGTCTCTGGCGCTGCGAGGCAGCAGTGCTAACCACTGGGCCACCGTGCCGCCCACATTTTCTGAACCCTTTCAAGTTTCACAACATCTTTCCGATAGGAAGGATACCAGTATTGCATGCAATATTCCAACAGTGGCCTAACCAATTCCTGTACAGCTGCAACATGACCTCCCAACCCCTACACTCAATACTCTGATCAATAAAGGAAAGCATACCAAACGCCGCCTTCACTATCCTATCTACCTGCGACTCGACTTTCTAGGAGCTATGAACCTGCACTCCAAGGTCTTTTTGTTCAGCAACACTCCCTAGGACCTTACCATTAAGTGTATAAGTTCTGCTAAGATTTGCTTTCCCAAAATGCAGCACCTCGCATTTATCTGAATTAAACTCCATCTGCCACTTCTCAGCCCATTGGCCCATCTGGTCCAGATCCTGTTGTAATCTGAGGTAACCCTCTTCACTGTCCACTACACCTCCAATTTTGGTGTCATCTGCAAACTTACTAACTGTACCTCTTATGCTCACGTTCAAATCATTTATGTAAATGACAAAAAGTAGAGGGCCCAGCACCGATCCTTGTGGCACTCCACTGGTCACAGGCCTCCAGTCTGAAAAACAACCCTCCATCACCACCCTCTGTCTTCTACCTTTGAGCACATTCTGTATCCAAATGGCTAGTTCTCCCTGTATTCCATGAGATCTAACATTGCTAATCAGTCTCCCATGGGGAACCTTGTCGAATGCCATACTGAAGTCCATATAGATCACATCTACCGCTCTGCCCTCATCAATCTTCTTTGTTACTTCTTCAAAAAACTCAATCAAGTTTGTGAGACATGATTTCCCACGCACAAAGCCATGTTGACTATCCCAAATCAGTCCTTGCCTTTCCAAATACATGTACATCGTGTCCCTCAGGATTCCCTCCAACAACTTGCCCACCACAGAGGTCAGGCTCACCGGTCTATAGTTCCCTGGCTTGTCTTTACCGCCCTTCTTAAACAGTGACACCACATTTGCCAACCTCCAGTCTTCCGGCACCTCACCTGTGACTATTGATGATACAAATATCTCAGCAAGAGGCCCAGCAATCACTTCTCTAGCTTCCCGCAGAGTTCTCGGGTACACCGGATCAGGTCCTGGGGATATATCCACCTTTAACCGTTTCAAGACATCCAACACTTCCTCCTCTGTAATCTGGACATTTTGCAAGATGTCACCATCTATTTCCCTACAGTCTATATCTTCCTTATCCTTTTCCACAGTAAATACTGATGCAAAATATTCATTTAGTATCTCCGCCATTTTCTGTGGCTCCACACAAAGGCCGCCTTGCTGATCTTTGTGGAGCCCTATTCTCTCCCTAGTTACCTTTTGTCCTTAATATATTTGAAAATTCCCTTTGGATTCTCCTTAATTCTATTTGCCAAAGCTATCTCATGTCCCCTTTTTGCCTTTCTGATTTCCCTCTTAAGTATACTCCTACTTTCTTTATATTCTTCTAAGGATTCACTCGATCTATCCTGTCTATACCTGACATATGCTTCCTTATTTTTCTTAAGCAAACCCCCAATTTCTTTAGTCATCCAGCATTCCCTATACCTACCAGCCTTCCCTTTCACCCTGACAGGAATATACTTTCTCTGGATTCTTGTTATCTCATTTCTGAAGGCTTCCAATTTTCCAGCCTTCCCTTTACCTGCGAACATCTGCCTCCAATCAGCTTTCGAAAGTTCTTGCCTAATACCGTCAAAATTGGCCTTTCTCCAATTTAGAACTTCAACTTTTAGATCTGTTCTATCCTTTTCCATCACTATTTTAAAACAAATAGAATTATGGTCGCTGGCCCCAAAGTGCTCCCCCACTGACACCTGCCCTGCCTTATTTCCCAAGTGTAGGTCAAGCTTTGCACCTTCTCTCGTAGGTACATCCACATACTGAATCAGAAAATTGTCTTGTACACACTTAAGAAATTCCTCTCCATCTAAACTTTTAACACTATGGCAGTCCCATTCAATGTTTGGAATGTTAAAATCCCCTACCATAACTACCCTATTATTCTTACAGATTGCTGAGATATCCTTATAAGTTTGTTTCTCAATTTCCCTCTGACTATTCGTGGATCTATAATACAATCCCAATAAGGTGATCATCCCTTTCTTATTTCTCAGTTCTACCCAAATAACTTCCCTGGATGTATTTCCGGGAATATCCTTCCTCAGCACAGCTGTAATGCTATTCCTTATCAAAAATGCCACTCCCCCTCGTCTCCCTTTCTATTCTTCCTGTCGCATTTGTATCCTGGAACATTCAGCTGCCAGTCCTGCCCATCCCTGAGCCATGTTTTTGTAATTGCTGTGATATCCCAGTCCCATGTCAAGGTTAGGAACATGAGTTCACCTGCCTTCCCTGTTCAGCCCCTTTCATTGAAATAAATGCAGTTTAACTTATTAGTCCTACCTTGTCCCTGCCTGCCCTGACTGTTTGACTCACTTCTGTTCTCAACTGTACTAGTCTCAGATTGATCTTTTTCCTCACTATCTCCCCGGGTTCCACCCCCCCACCTTCCTAGTTTAAATCCTCCCAAGCAGTTCTGTGAAATTTCCCTGCCAGTATATTAGTCCCCTTCCAATTCAGGTGTAATCGGTCCTCCTTGTACAGGTCACTCCTATCCCAAAAGAGATTCCAATGATCCAAAAATGTGAATCCTTCCCCCATACACCAGCTCCTCATCTGCTCTATCCTCCTATTCCTGCCTTCACTAGCTCGTAGCACTGGGACTAATCCAGATATTACTACCCTTGAGGACCTCCTCTTTAAATTTCTGCCTAACTCTCTATAACCTCCCTTCAGAATCTCAACTTTTTCCTATATCGTTGGTTCCAATGTGGACAATGACCTCTTACTGGCCCTTTCCTCATGAGAACATTCTGCACCCTTGCTGAGACATCCTTGATCCTGGCACCAGGGAAACAACACACCATTCTGCTTTTTCTCTGCTGGCCACAGAAACTTCTGTCTGTACCTCGGACTACAGGATCCCTTAACACAATTGATCCTCTGGAAGCCAACGTACCCCTCGTTGCATTAGAGCCAGTATCAATACCAGAAACTTTGCTGTTCGTGCTACATTCTCCTGAGAATCCATTTCCCCCTACATTTTCCAAAACAGCATACCTGTTTGAAATGTATATACCCACAAAAGACTCCTGCCCCAGGTGCCTGCCTCTCTTATCCTTCCTGGAGTTGACCCATCTATATCTGAGACTTTTCCCCCCTTCCTATAACTGCCATCCATCACATACTGTTGCTGTTGCAAATTCCTCATCGCTTCTATCTGTCTCTCCAACCGATCTACTCGATCTGATAAGATTTGCGGCCAACAGCATTTATGGCAGATATAATCCGCAGTAACCCTTAAACTCTCTTTAAACTCCCACATCTGACAAGAAGTACATCTCACTGCAAAGGCCATTTTTGCTTCTTCACAATCTACAGACCCAGAAATTTACACCGTCTTATTCCTCTCCAAAACACTGCCCCAGGTTAAATTAATAGCTACGGGTTATATTTTAAGTTTAATCAAGAGACTTATCTCCAAAAACATATAATCAAGAAAGAACCCACTGTATTCACTAATACAGCCTTTCTCTTGGACAGACTTAAAACAACAATTAACTTATCTGATTCTGTGTTATGAACTTCACCCAAACTGGTTCCTCCAAGATTAGTTGTGAAATTCACTGTTTGTTAATTTTCCCAGATGCACTCTGATGTCCAGCGACACATGAATTCAAAAACAGCAAAGGCAGTAACTGTGCAGGTTTTCTCTCTCTCTCTCTCTCTCTCTCTCTCTCTCTCTTCCCCCCCCTCCCCCCCCCTGCACTGTCCTCACCATGTGCTTCCTTTGTCTGTTCTTCTCCCCATTAAAACTTCTGTTGTTTGGACTTTTTTTTCCAAAACAATGCAACAGCATATAAAACAGTAATTGCTGCTCCTGGAAAATGGTGTTACTTCTTCCTCCTCTTCTAAAATCCATTCTCTCTTAAAATGGATTTAGTCAATAACTCTCTTCCTGTCCCCTTCGTCTATCCACCTGGAATTCCCTCATTTTAAAATCTTCTTTTCTTGCAGAATTCTGGTGAAAAATGATGAAGTGTGAATAGATTTATGAAAAATTGCAATAAAAAGCAATTGTTGCCTCGAAGACCACACTTATTATGTTTGCTTCACTTTTGACAACACTAGTTTGCATAATTACTGGATAGTTATGTAATTGTGGAATTCTTCAACTTCACCCCCTTTCTCTGGTCATGATTATGTCATATATGGGTGGTTGTCAAATAAAATTTGTACCTTCTTTTGAAGTCTACAAAAATTCCCTCCTTCCTTGGTTTGAGGGTGAGCTAAGATGTGCAAGCCGATCATCTCTTTAATGTTGGATTAGATTTATATTTTTTGTTTTGTCTCTGTACAACTAAATATTTCTGTGTTTCTTTTCTACAAATGCATAGAACATTTCATTTCAGAAACACCAACTTTCAGGGAAAAATTGAGTTCTATATACAGGAGACGGTTGCAGGAAAACTGCGATGTGCAGAACGTTTGTATCAGTTTGCATTTCTGTTGACAGTCTAAATGTGGAGACAGGGATGGGGGATCTAATGGGTTTCCTACTTCCTGTTTTGTTGCTACAAGGGAACAATGGGTAGAATTCTTCGCACAAAGAACTGTTGAATGATACCAAATCATAAATTATGTCTTTTCTGCATCCCAGTCTTAGATTTAAACTGTATGTGTTCTTACAGAATATACCGTTTTAGCTAAATTCATGTGCTTGTTAGTGTTAAATTGCAGTCTTGAACTTTTCATTTCAAGAACTATAAAAAGCACTGCTCATTTTACTTTGCAAATTATTTGTAATTGCATAGTGAGGCAAAACTAATGTCGTTTACAAAATACCTTGCAAGAACTGTATCAAACGCGACATTGGACAAACAAGTAGAAAACTAGCCACCAGGATACATGAATATCAACTCGCCACAAAAAGACATGACCCATTCTCACTAGTATCATTCCATACAGATGAGAAAGGACACCACTTTGACTGGGGCAACACATCCATCCTAGGACAAGCCAAACAGAGAATTCACACATGAGAATTCCTAGAAGCATGGCATTCCAACCAGAACTCTATCAACAAACACATTGACTCGGACCCCATTTACCACCCCCTTGGAAAAAGAACAGGAAATGACATCACCATGGGAAATAGTGTCACCACAGGAAATGGCATCACCAACCCAAACAAACCTAAATGCATAAATAGAAAGTGGGCCATACCACCAGTGCTTCATCCAGAGCCTCACTGATGATGTTACCGAGTGTGGTGACAAAACGTCTGAAAACGAACCTTCCAGCTCAGAGAGCAAACCTATGTCCAGAATCTCAACCTGAGCTACAAATTTTCTCAAAACTCACTAGCAATATTTTTTTGCGATTAATAATTTGGTTTTGGATAGTTTCCACATTAATTATAAGATTTCGGAACTGTTCAGTTATAGGAGACAATCTTGAACAAACTAACTTTGAACCATTTTTGAAGCTATTTTTGCTAGTTCCAGTTTGTACATCCAAATAAGAACTTTTGTACCTTTTTTACATTTGTCATGGTCCAGAATACAGGAAATGATTGCAGTTGAAAGAATCAAATTTCTTGGTAGTGTCCTAGGAATTACTATTTCCAAACACTTAGCAGTTAGCCAGCTTAATAAATTTGCAACAGATATGGTTTTGTAGCTAGGGATGAAAGCATTTTAGTTAATGCAGCTAAAACAGAAATTTCCTTTCTTGAAAATGCATTGTTCTGTTTTTGTGCTGACTCTTGCAGCTACACAGTTCTAGTTTTACACTCCCAGTTATTTTACCTGTGAACTTTTCCTTCCTTGCCCTAAAGGATCCAGAGTAGGAGTTTTGAATTGATATCCTAATTCAGACTCATTTATGCGCATACAAGGCTTTGTTAATGTAAGCTGAGAATGGAATATTCTTTCTATTTTCAGCACTAGATTGAAATTAAGCATTTCCAGGTGAGGTATAGTAATTCCAGGTGCAAGACAGATTAACTGCTAGTGCGTGGTGTAATTTTTAAACTGCCTACGTCAGAAAAGTCACGGCCTGTCTGTGTGAAATTGTGAAAATGCAATCTACTGTGAAATAGATGGACCTTGTTAAACAGATGCAGGCTAGATGATGAAGTAGGTAACAAGATGCAGTCTTAAAAATCTTTGCTTCTCGGGTGGCACAGTGGCTCAGTGGTTAGCACAGCTGTCTCACAGCACTAGGGTCCCAGGTTCGATTCCAGCCTCGGGTGACTGTCTGTGTGGATTTGCGCATTATCCCCGTGTCTGCGTGGGTTTTCTCCGGGTGCTACCACAATCCAAAGATGTGCAGGTTAGGTGAATTGGCCATGCTAAATTGCCCATAGTGTTAGCTGTATTAGTCAGAGGGAAGTTGGTCTGGGAGGGTTGCTCTTCGGAGGGTTGGTGTGGACTGGTTGGGCAGAAGGGCCTGTTTCCGCACTGTAGGAAATCTAATCTAAAATACCAGCTTCATATCTCGGCTAACTCTCTCTTTATAAGTGATCTCAATCCTAAATCAAACAATACCCACCATCCGTATATCTTTAACAAAATTAGTCAATGAACCGTTCAGGCTTTGCTGAGGGTAAAAAAGGTGCGAGAATGGTAATTCCGTCGGTGAGTGCTTCGATTAGATGGACTTACACTGCTAGGATCTGTTTTTGTGCCCACAAGCTGCTCACTGCTGCAGAATCGTCTTAAATTTAAAAGATAATGCCCATGTTCTCTTTTCTGTTGCAAGTTGCTATCTTAAATCCTCTCTCTGTCTCTTCCACCTTCACCCTCAACAATAAATGCAAGGAACACCTTTGTTTTTTTTGGCACTAAGATCCAGCGCATCTAATAGCTGTCACTGCCACATCGCACTCTCCACTTGCTCGCTGGTTCAAACATCCTGTAAAGTTTCCCCACCGCACTAAATCTGAACTCTTCTCTCATTTCTGCTTTGTTTGTCCTCATGTTCTTGTTGCGCTCATCTTGCTGATAAGACACACCCCTGCTCTATTTACCCTATTCCCACTGAAAAACTGATGTCCCACTGAACAACTGATGTCCTAACTTTCCCTATTGATCTCCATGTTAATAATTCTCTTTTTCAACTGCTTTTCCCATCTAATCTAACTCTGCCATTTTCAACCTCTCATAAAAACCTTGAACCCACTATACTTGAATAGTTTTGTCACATTTGTAACCTCCCTCGCTCTCTTTTTAATGTCCTTGACCTTTTAGTAGCTTGTATTAAAGGTTGCCCAACAGTGGTTTACGTCTTCCATTCGGGGTTGCAATCCCTATCTCTGACCCAGATCAGGCAACATTATCCACTGTTAATTGCCTCCATTGTTTCTTTCTTCCAATGGAGGATTCTGAAGAACTCAGCAAACATTTTTACAGCGCTTGCTGTCATATTCCGGTAAGTAAAAAGTAATAAATGCATAAAGCTTCTTTCAAAAACTACAGAGGGAGGTTATGTGATTATGATGTGGGGTCTGGTCAGGGACTGTTGAGAGTAATTGGGTTAGCTGATGGGCAAAGTTAGTCAGATCGAGGCTGATAGCATTTTTGGGAGTTTTGGTAGTTGTAGGATGAGATGTTCATGAGTGGAGGGTGTTTGGATTGTAATATAACACACACGTGCGCACGCACACACTTGCATGCAACCAATGATTTTTTTTCACCTCATGTATCACTGCCGCATATTTTGGATAGAGCTCTCATTTAACATTCTAGCCACTGATCCACAGTTAGAAATCCTAAGACTAACATAATTTTACTTGTAACTCCAATACTTATTTTTCCCTCGTCTCATAATCATCTTAACATTGAAAGGTATCTTGTTAAATTCAGACAAAGTTTGCAATTTAGCCAGATCTTCCTTTGTTTTATGCATTCTTGCCAAATTCAGTGGGTGTAATTGCCAAATGTTACTAATTATGTCTGTATTCTAATTCTGAAGTCTCAGCACCCAAATGTTTATTACAATTTGTATTTGCATATCGCCTATACCTTGGAAAAACATCTTGGTGTCACTCACTTAAAGAGTTGTTAGGGTATGTAAGCAAAAGTTTGGCAAAAGAGATAGATTTTAAGCAGTATTGTAAAGAAAAAAAAAAGAGGCAGAGGGGTGTTTGGAGAGGGCATTCCAGAACTTGAGACCTTGCAGGTGAAGTTGTGGCTGCGAATAGTGGACTGACTAAAAGTGGTTGCTTAAGGGGATGGAATAAGAAGAGGACAAATATCTTGAAGGTGAAGCAGCAAGATACCAGAGTTGGGAAGGGGACAGACCATGGAGTCAGTTTAAAAGCAAGGGTGTGAATTTAAAATTTGGCTGTGAATAGGTGAGATAGTACAGGGTGAAGGGTGAATGGAATATGACATCAGTTAGGACATTGGCAGTAGGTATTAGATGATCTCAAGCTTATGGAGGGGAAGGTGGCTTAGAATAGTCAAGTGACAAAACTGTGGAGGAGAGTTTCAGCTGCAGATGTGCAGAGGAAAGGGTGAAATCTTGGAGAGTGGACATAGAAGGTTTTGATGGCCACAGATGTGTGGTCAGAAGCTCCTCTTTGTATCAGTTATGACAATAAGGTTGTGAATGGTCTAGTTCAGCCCCCAACACTTAGTGTGAAGGTGAATGGCATCATGGGAAGACAACAAGATTTTCGGTAACAAATGAAGAAGATGGATTTGGCCTTTTCTAAATTTCATTGAAGGAAATATCTAGTTCTGCACATTAGAGTAAAAAGTTTGACAATTTAAAGAATGAAGGAGTCAAGAAAGGTGGTGGTGAAGTGCAGCTGGTACACTATGTCATCAGTGTACATTTAGAATTTGATACTGGCTTAATGAACAATATTGATGAGCAGAGGAGAAATAGGAGGGAGCCAAGGATGGAACCTTGGGTGACAGCAGTTCAGGAATGGAGAGAGATTTTGTGGGAAAGGTAAGAACTGACGAAATGCTCAAGGACTTGAGAGGAAAGACGTTTGAAGATGAAGTAGTGGTTTGTGAAGATGCCGGAGTATGGGTCTTTGTTTTTGATGGTAAAGATGTTAATGAAGGCGAAGGATACCTGGAGAAAGCCAACTCTTAAAAATATCAGTTAAGATGGGAGTCTGGGTGAACTCAGAAGCAGCATGAGAAAAATAGAAAAGAAAGGAGAGAAAGATGCACATTCAGGTATAACTCCGAGGGAATCCCTAAAGGCCCGGTGGGTGAGGAAAAGATGGGAAATGGGAGAGTTGAATGGATGGTTTTAAACCTAGTAATAAAGAAGCTCATAAAATCCTTGGGCTTTTTTGTGGAGATTAGTGAGTGATAGGTGGGAGAGAAGATTTTAAGATGAAGCTTTGCAGTAACAAAGAATCTTGTTCTCTTTTATAAAAGTGAAAAGTTTTGTTTTGGATGTAAAAGCACCTGATAATGTTTTATGAGCTCCAGCCAGAATGGATTGTGAAGAGTAAATCAGTTGTTTGCCATATACATTCAAGTTGATGTCCCTTGACTTGGAGAGAACCGGTGCTGCTGGTAGAAGGAGAGGGTGTCAGTATACTTTGAAGGAACATACTCATAATATTGTCACTAAAAGCATGTGACTTGAGGGTCTAAAACGTCTCCTACTCCATCTGACTTCAGAACACCTGAGCCATGTCATGCTACTGAAAGCATTGTGCAATGTGTAACTAAGTGGTTTAATGTTTACCCAAACGCACTGACTGTGAATGTAATGCTTGTGTACAATAATCCATCATCATAAACTTCTGTTGAATTATTTAATACTGTAATATCTATGCCCAGTTGTTTTATGTTAGGAGGGACAATATAAGTGTTGCTGTATGAGGTAAAATACTCTGCTTGAGAAAAATTCTCATTAATTCCTGGGATCTAAAAGCTGGAGCTAAGGTTTCGCTTATGCCAATGGGTGGCACTCGATGTATTGAGTGACGGATTAAAAGTTGGGACTTTGAAAGTACATTGGGAGAAAATTTCTTCTAGGGGCTGACGCAAAAGTTTTTAATTGGGAAAAGGGCTATGAGTGGAGACTAATATAAGGAAGTGACCAGAGATTTGTGGTTGGCAATGATTCATCTTCTGTGGAGTTGACCATTAATAAAAATAAAATTAGTTTCTCCTTCAACAGCCTGCTCATTTCCTCTTGTGGAACTGTGACCATCTTAATACAATCTGACTTACGTATTTTGGTTCTTGTCTCTGGAAGTTGTGTTATTGAAAGTTATTCCCTCTCTTGTTTCGGTATTAATTTTGAATTTTCTTTATACATCTGTCTTTTTTTTTATCTTTTGACATCTTCCACTTTACATTTTCCTTTCTTTGTATGATCCTCAGTGCCAACTTTCTTCTTGCCTCTCAGTCTTAAGTGTCTGATCTCATTCTTCATTGCTGCCCAGGTGCAAGTTGTAGACTTATGCTGATGCCTGAAATTCCAAGCCCGCCTTGGGAAGAGCATGGAAAACGCAGGATCCAAATTAAGAACTTTCACCAAAAGCTAATTTTCTTTTTGAAGCTGGTTCCAATATTTCCCATTGGTGTGTTTCTGATTTAAAACATAATTGTAGTAAGGATTTGTGGCAGGTTTTTCAGCAACCACATGAAAGGTGATACCTATCCTGATTCATGTTCTGGTAGTGATACCTCCATTACTGAAAACTCTTAAGGAATGTTACAAGCAGAAGCTATTTAAAAGCAATGCCAGTGACATCCCTCAACACAGGAGAAAGTGAGGACTGCAGATGCTGGAGATCAGAGCTGAAAATGTGTTGCTGGAAAAGCACAGCAGGTCAGGCAGCATCCAAGGAGCAGGAGAATCGACGTTTCGGGCATGAGCTCTCCTTCAGGAATGAGGAAAGTGTGCCAAGCAGGCTAAGATAAAAGGTAGGGAGGAGGGACTTGGGGGAGGGGCGTTGGAAGTGCGATAGGTAGAAGGAGGTTAAGGTGAGGGTGATAGGCCAGAGTGAGGGTGGGGGCGGAGAGGTCAGGAAGAAGATTGCAGGTTAGGAAGGTGGTGACTGAGATGAGGTGGGGGGAGGGGAAATGAGGAAACTGGAGAAATCTGAGTTCATCTCTTGTGGTTGGAGGGTTCCTAGGCAGAAGATGAGGCACTCTTCCTCCAGCCGTTGTGTTGCTGTGGTCCAACGATGGAGGAGTCCAAGGACCTGCATGTCCTTGGTGCAGTGGGAGGGGGAATTAAAGTGTTGAGCCATGGCGTGGTTGGGTTGGTTGGTCCGGGTGTCCCCCTGGACACCCCGTGCTGGCCTCTTACCTGCCCTTGATCTCTTCTTAGCCAACTGCCACCGCGGCTTTAACTGCCTCAACCTCTCCACCCCTCTCACCCACTCCAACCTCTCACCCTCAGAACGTCCTCCACTTCCTCCGTTCCAACCCCAACCTCACTATCAAACCGGCAGACAAGGGAGGCGTGGTAGTAGTTTGGCGCACTGACATTTACGCTGCTGAGGCTAAACGCCAGCTCGCGGACACCTCCTCTTACTGCCCCCTTGACCATGACCCCACCTCCCACCACCAAACCATCATCTCCCAGACCATCCATGACTTCATCAGGGGATCTCCCATCCACCGCCTCCAACCTCATAGTCCCACAACCCCGCACCACCCGTTTCTACCTCCTGCCCAAAATCCACAAACCTGACTGCCCTGGCCGACCCATTGTCTCAGCCTGCTCCTGCCCTACCGAACTCATCTCTGCATACCTCGACACGGTCCTGTCCCCCTTAGTCCAAGAACTGCCCACCTACGTTCGGGACACCACCCATGCCCACCTCCATGATTTTCACTTCCCCGGTCCCCAACGCCTTATCTTCACCATGGACATCCAGTCCCTGTACGCCTCCATCCCCCATCACGAAGGACTCAAAGCCCTTCCTTTCCCGCCGTACCAACCAGTACCCTTCCACTGACACCCTCCTTCGACTGACTGAACTGGTCCTCACTCTGAACAACTTCTCTTTCCAATCATCCCACTTCCTCCAAGCCAAAGGAGTAGCCATGGTCACCCGCATGGGCCCCAGCTATGCCTGCCTCTTCGTAGGATATGAAGAAGGGCTTATGCCCGAAACGTCGATTCTCCTGTTCCCTGGATCTGCCTGACCTGCTGCACTTTTCCAGCAACACATTTTCAGCTCTGATCTCCAGCATCTGCAGACCTCACTTTCTCCTCCTTGTAGGATATGTGGAACAGTCCATCTTCCGCAGCTACACTGGCACCACCCCCCACCTTTTCCTATGCTACATCGATGACTGTATTGGCGCTGCCTCGTGCTCCCATGAGGAGGTTGAACAGTTCATCCACTTTACCAACACCTTCCATCCCGACCTCAAATTTACCTGGACCATCTCAGACTCCTCCCTCCCCTTCCTAGACCTCTCAATTTCTATCTCAGGCGACCAAATCAACACTGACATTTACTATAAACCAACCGACTCCCACAGCTACCTAGACTACACCTCCTCCCACCCTTTCCCCTGTAAAAATGCCATCCCATATTCCCAATTCTTTCGTCTCCGCCACATCTGCTCCCAGGAGGATCAGTTCCAATACCCGAAAACCCAGATGGCCAACTTCTTCAAAGAGCCTCAGACGTGATCGACGATGCTCTCCACCGCATCTCCTCCACTTCCCGCTCCTCTGCCCTTGAGCCCCGCCCCTCTAATCGCCACCAGGACAGAACCCCACTGGTCCTCACCTACCACCCCACCAACCTCCATATACATTGTATCATCCGTCGTCTTTTCCGCCACCTCCAAATGGATCCCACCACCAGGGATCTATTTCCCTCCCCTCCCCTATCAGCATTCCAAAAAGACCACTCCCTCCGTGACTCCCTCGTCAGGTCCACACCCCCCACCAACCCAATCTCCACTCCTGGCACCTTCCCCTACAACCGCAAGAAATGCAAAACTTGTGCCCACACCTCCCCCCCCCCCCCCCCCCACCTTACTTCTGCCTAGGAGCCCTCCAACCACAAGGAATGAACTCAGATTTCTCCAGTTTCCTATCACCCTCACCTTAACCTCCTTCCACCTATCACATTTCCAATGCCCCTCCTCCCTACCTTTTATCTTAGCCTGCTTGGCACATTTTCCTCATTCCTGAAGAAGGGCTCATGCCCGAAACGTCGATTCTCCTGCTCCTTGGATGCTGCCTGACCTGCTGCACTTTTCTAGCTACACATTTTCAGCCCACATCCCTCAACACAGACTCTTAAGCTTTAGAGTGGGTAAAGCAACCAAAAATGCATAAAGTGCTGAAACATATAAGGATGGAGCGGTCAGGAAGGCATTGTGATGGGCAAGTGTGGGAACATTTAAAGACAGGTAGACTTGAGTTGCAATTCTGCCATTATTTGCATCAGGAAGTTAACTATGGAAGCTTACAGTAAGTTGCATAAGTTTGTCCAATTATATGTTATCTGTCTGATCAATGAGCCTGATAGACATCGTCACCACAATGTTAGCCAAATCTGAGATTTGTAATGGTGATCAGAGTATAAAATGAAAGCATTTCATTCACAATTTACTTATTGATTTTTCTCTACTTTTGCTGTAAGTACTGTTGAAATCCCAGTAACGATGATTGAGCAAAGCTAGTGTCGGATGAAATTCAGCAAGAGTGCTAACAACTCGATTGCCTGTTACTTATTCTTCAGTTTTCTTTTCCAATGGCTTCAGAAGGCTTCCCAAAGGTCTGGGTAAAGCATTCATAAGCTAAAGTATGCTGTGAACTTATTACAAGTAAGAAATTTGGTACCTGCAGTATAAAAGGAAGAAACAGTCAGTTGGTTTTTGGGTTCATAACCCTCAGCCAATTCTTAACCATGTTGAGTATATGCAATGTTCTTCAGATTAGTACAGCTACAAGCAGGAATAATGAGATTATTTAATAATGATGTTGCAGACAGGGGAGAGAAATAAACTGAAATCTTCATCTTACCCTTCCTTTCTATCAGTAAGTTTATAATATCTTCAGCCTCCATGGGCATGTCAAAAACAGAAAGGTGTTTGGTTAAAGATTTCTCATCCTGTCAAAAATTGGGAAGTCTATTATGACCTTTTATCAGAATGATGATTGGGATGCCTGAGAATGCTTGCATATAAGAAGAGGCATATTTGAGTATTGTGGAGTGTTAATCTTAGGGTTCAACTGTACAATGAATCAAATGTACCTAATTACGAACAATAACTATAATTGCCTTTATTGAAAGAATAAAGTAAATATGCCTCTCTCGAACTGTGTACCATTCCAAACATACTTATGCTTACCTGGCAACGTTTGAGTTTTATAAATAAATATCGTTCTCACTTTGCTTTTCCAGTTACTTTGAAATCAAATGGGAACAGCATCCACGGAAACTGTATACCACCGGAACATGGCGAATATCTGCAAGAGGGAGAACTTCTGCTGAAAGTAAGACCAATCTTGATGAAAAAAGGAGAAGAAGGAAAATCATATTTGGAGAAGTCCTTGATGTATAGGAGCCATGGGAAAAAGTAATACACAAGAAGAGAGCATTCGGCCTGTGGTGTCTGTGCCAACTGAATAAACTAGCTGCCCATTCCAATCCCACTTACCAATAGCTGTTCTGTAGCCGTGCACGTTAGAAGATCAGTTGCAATTCCAGGTTCCTTTTAAAGTGAGTTGAGGGTTTTATTTCAAACACCAGATCGAGCAGCGAGCTCCAGACACCCAGTGGCTAAATAAACATTATTCCTCAAGTCCCCTCTAATCTTTCTGCCAGTCACCTTAAGTCTGTATTCTTTGGTAGTTAACATTTACCTTACTGGAAAACAAGTATTCTCTGTCTATTCTATCCAAGCCCTCATTTTGTACATCTCAATTAAGTCACCTCTCCAACTCCTCTGATCTAAGGAAAGTGACCTTAGACTATCTGAGTCTTTCCTCATAGCTGCTGTTTTCATAATGTGGAGATGCTGGTGTTGGGGACTAGGGTGGACAAATACAGAAGTCACTCCTTGCCAGATTACAATCCGACGAGTTTACTTGAAATCACAAGCTTTCGGAATCACAAGCTTTCGGAATGTTGCTGCTTCAACTGATGAAGGAACAGCTCTCCGAAAGCTTGTGATTTCAAATAAACCTGTTGAACTATAACCTGGTGTTGTTAGACTTCTGATTCTGCTATCTTCAGGTTGTGGCAGCATCCTCTAAATCTCTTCTGTTCTGTCTAGAGCAGTTGTGTCCTTCCCATAATTTGGTGAACAGAACTGTGCCCAAAATTCCAGCTCTGGCCAAACTAATGTTTTATATAGTCCCTGCATTACATCCCTGATTTAGAGTTTCATAGCTTGTCCAGTGTATGCAAGCATCGCATATGAATTCTTTACCACTTGTCCAGATGATCCACCACCTTCAGGGGCATGTGGACTTGCACTCTAAGGACTGCCACGTTCTGTACCCCTCACCATATCCTCAAATTTATTATGTATTCTCCTGTTTTGTTCTCCAAAAATGCTTATCATCCTACTTCTCCAGATGGTAAAAATTGAACTGATTTTCTGTATTGTGTTTAATTACAATCTCATTTCATACAGTATTGCTTTACTGTATTTATGCATTACTTTACTATCCACAGGAACTAAAAGATACAGTATGGTCATTAAAATATTTGATATCTAATAACAGAAACTAATAGAACCATTATTGCTATTTTTCATCTATCTCCACTATGAAGCAAATTAAATGGCTAATGAAGAATAGCTGTAGCCTTTCTGGTTTGGTGCATCTATTAGCGCAAAACTCTCAAATATTCTTGTACATTCAATAAATGTATAGAGTTTAAATATAAATCACTTCTTTCCTGATGCAAGAACAGTGAAATTGCTAAATGAATAAACCTTGTGCAGACTATCAGTCTAAGATTACCAAAAGGCATACCCTGAGCCACTTTGCAACAGAATTAGGATGTGTCAAAATCTGATGACACGTAATTCTGGTTATGTTGAAGCTGGTCAACATTTGACTGACAATAGGGAATCCCACAGAAAAATGACCTTTGTTAACCAAAATTCAATGTTGGTTACTGCAGGTTAGCTGAACTGTCATATGGTCGCAGCTACGCTTTTATTTCAGGTATACACTGCTGTCGCGTGCATCTAACATATCAACAAAGCTTGAAAATGATAGAATAGAAATTTATCGATGTGTACTTTTACATTAAAAAAGTGAAAAATTTTATAAGTTGCCGCACCACAGTGCCTACATCAATGATAGATATCAAAGATAATGATAAAAAAGTAAAATTAAGACAAAGTTCACCACAGTTCAGTTCCTGGGCTAAGGGAAAGCCAATAAAGGAACAGTGGCATACCTTGAAGATGCATTTGCTATTCTGGGACAAAAACTATATCTCCAGTGTTTGAAAACATAAATACCTAATGTGGCTTACTTATGAAATTCTGCATTAAATAATTCAAATTATTTTAATATTTGTACTTGCAACTTATTAAATGTTAACTTCCAATGACTGAATTTCAGTGATCCAAAAGGAATCCAGACTTTGGATTTGCTGAGCTATAATTTCTTCATTAACATGAAGCAACTTATGATTTTGTCAGAAGAAAGATCATTAATGTGAAATGCTGGCTGTTTCTTTCTCTGTAGATAGTATCTGATCTGCTAATTTCTAAGATTTTCTGTTTTTGCAATAGTTGAAACTACTAGTTTCTTTAATACTTCAAAATCAAAACTCTCATTGTTTTTACCTTGATACACAGAACAATGTGACATGTGACATGGTGGCTCAGTGATTAGCACTGCCGCTTCACAATGCAGGGACCCGGGTTTGATCCCAGCTTCGGGCGACTGTCTGTGTGGAGTTTGCACATTCTTCCCCTGTGTTTGTGGGTTTCATCTGGGTGCTCCAGTTTCCTCCCACAATCCAAAGATGTGCAGATTAGGTGAATTGGCCTTTCTAAGTTGCCCATACTATTCAGGAATGTGTTGGTGCATTAGTCAGAGGAAATGTAGAGTAATAGGGTAGGGGAATGGGCCTGGTTGGGATACTTTTTGGACTTGTTGAGCAAAATGGTCGCCTTTCCCATTATAGAGATTCTCTGAATGACTATTCTAACCAACCTATCTGAATATTCTTTACGGGAAAAGTTGTACTGCTTAATGAAAGAAGTTTAAAAGGTTATACACCAAGCAATTAAAAGGAACATTTTTTTTTTTAAATTTACGTGAGAAGAAATGACCACTAATTAGTTCCAAAACATTTTATTTGAATTACCTTGAACAATGGTATGACAATCAGATATGGATTAGGCCTCTTGCCAGGAAATGTGAAACCTCCTCACACTTAGTTTTGTAAGGCTGATATTTTAAATCACCCTGGCTAGTTCTCACTGGGTAAGGAACATAAGTTTCAATTCACCCTCAAGAAGGCTGGGTGTAACTGGTGCTGGCCATTGACAATGACCGCTCTTTGATATGAAAAGCCTTTTATGTTCCGCTGTTCCATCTTGGAGTAATGTTCATTAACTGTTCTGGTTTTCAGGGAGATCAGCAGGATTGTTGTCAATATTTTCAAGAGTTGGTATGTTTTGATTTATTTGTCTGAGTAACACAGTTGCACTGTTTGGTTCCCTGCAGCAAATGATGGGAGTAAGCACAAATTAAAAAGCACTTGCAAAAGCTATAGAGAGAAAATGTGATGGGCATGTGTTGAGTCCGGTGTTATCAATCATTGTACAGAAGTGCCCAATATGCAACTTGTGGAGCATAAATTAAAATAAGAATCATAGCGGTTAGAGAATACTTTGTACATTTGCCTCTTAGAGAATTCTGGCACTGAAATGGTTTCTGATTATTTTGTCCATTCATTAATTTTTTTGTTGCTTTTTATTATTGATTTTAGAAAATTATACATGGATGGATCTAGAAGAAAGATATTAAAAGTGCTGTTTGGAAATGAAATATCTGCAGTTTCAGATAATACAATCTGGCATTCAGTATACTGTGCTGCAAAACACAACTTATAAAAATGAATAAATGAAACAAGCTCAGTTCTTCAACCTGTAAACCATTTGCAAGAAATAATAGGCAGACAGATAACATACTCATTGGGTCATGGCTGAGATCATTTAAATTGGCAACAAAAGCAATAAAAATGGAGTTCAGGATATGTATTTTTAACTGTTACTTTGTTCAACAACTCCCCACAATCGTATTGCTTAAATCTTGATTGTTCATGAACAATTACAGGTTTTAAACAAAACCAGCAATTGCTGGAGAAACTCAGCAGGTCTGGCAGCATCTGTGGAGAATAAGCAATATCAACATTTCGGCTCCAGTGACCCTTCGTCAGAACAGATTGAAACGTGGGGCTGATCACGTATTTGGCCTTCGTAGCTCTCCACAGAGTAGATTTATTTACATTTTAAACAATATTTCCACATTTATGTCTAAACAATATACAACCATGTAAAGTAGGAGCAGAAGTAGGCCATTCAGGCTCTCAACTCTGCTCCTACATTTAATATGATCGTGACTGATTAGTTTGTGTTTCAAATTCTACATTCCTATCTTTGATGATCCTGATTTCCAATAAGAATCTGTCCATCGCTGTCTTAAAGGTATTCAGCAATGGGCTTTCACCACTTTCTAAGTTCCAAAGCCACAACACACAAATCCTCATCTCTGAGCTGTAAGGGCGACCCCTAATTTTTACATAGTGTTTGAGTTCTGGATTGGCCCACAAGAGGAGAAATCCCTGTCACAACCATTAATGATCTTGCACACTTCATCAATTCACTGTACTTCTAAACTCCAGTGGAAATATAAGACAACCCACTCATTCAGTGAGATAATCTGGTAAATTTCCCCTGATCCACCTCCAATGCATTTACATCTTGCATCAAATAAAGAGACCAAAACTGTATAAAATACTTAATGTCTCAGCAGTGCTTGTTAGCTGAAAGATAACCTTACTTTTATATTCATTTCACATCGTAAAAAAGATAATATTTATTGACGTGTATATATATATATATATACTGTATGTGCATACTAAATTTTTGTGACTCCTGCACAAGAGCACCGAGATCCCTCTGCACCTCAAACTCTTTAGTTATTTTCTGTTTAAGTAATACTCTTTTTTTTTTGTTCTTCCTGAAAAGTGAATGACTTCACATTTTTTTTCCACATTATACTCCATCTGCCAGATTTTTGCCCAGTCCCTCAGCCTATCTATAGCTGTATGCAACTTCCCAGGTTGTGTTCACAGCGTACTATGCTACTTATCTCAGTGTTGTATGTGAGTTTAGCTATCGTGCCTTTGCTCCCTTCATTCTTAATAGAAATCGTACAATGTTGAGGCCCCAGCACAGACCCTTGTGGAACTCTATTTATCACATCCTGCAAATTAGACAAAGATATATTTATGCAAATTCTCTTTTCTGCAAGCAGTCTCTGCTAATATGTTACTCCCAACAGCATAATCTTTCATTTTGTGCACCTTTGGTATGGCACCTTATCAAATACCTTCTGAAAATCCAAGCATTGTGTATCTTCAAACCTGCCTTTATTCTTAGCACTTCAAAAGATATGTGACTCATTTCACTCTCCTTTACCACTTGCATCAGTAATTAAATACCAATTATCTACAATTAAAAATATATACAGGTGTATGGATAGTGCACTTAAAAAGGATATCCATAGCCTTTTGACATTTTCATTAAATGATGCCAGATTTTCCTGGATTCTGTGTGTCGCCATAGTCTTACCAGACCATGGGGACTGCGCTCTCATTAGAGAGAGAAGTGATGGTTGTAATTTAACCTGAGAGCCACCAGACCTCAGAGGGAAGAGGTTGAGAAAGAGAGCCCTTCATGGTAACCTCAAGCCAGTGATGGGAATTGAACCCACGCTGTTGGCACCACACTGCTCTGTAAACCAACAATCCAGCCAAATGAGCTAAACCGATTCCTATGAATCCTATATCCACATTAGTAGCATTTTAAAATCACAAAACATTTCAGAATTTTGGCTCCTGGAAGACCAGTGTCATTGAAATGCATCCAAGCATTTCATCACTTCATCGCTTATTTTTATCTAGTGTATTTCTCTAGTGCACAGAAATTATAGCTAATTGTGATCCTTCTTATTCTTAGATGAACGGAGTTGTGATATATCAACTTCAGCTAATTATGTGATCTACATGACTTTAGAAATGGATAACTACTGTCTTGAGAGACAAAATCCATTTCTGGAATGAGTTTTCACACTAAATTCAACATAAAGCTCAAAAGTAGACAATGTTGGTGCTCTGAGTCAAGCAGTTAAAAGTTACTTATGCATGAATTAAGTTGTCTGATTTTCTTTTAGTAATCTTTGAATTGTCACGTTTGCAACATTCTTACCTGTAAGACAATACTTTGCAGACTTTTTTTAACCCCAAAAGTGACCTATTTTGTTGCTCTTAGATTGATGTCTCTGATGTTAAGAGAGCATGGTGGAAACAGTGGGAGTTGGTAAAGGTGGTGGGGTGGGGGTGGGAAGACCTATACCATGTGAAGGTTGTGTACTTTACCTAAATTGATCCCCTGCTCACTCCACCCGGTGTCCCTTTCCCATAGAAGGGAAGTGTGTTCATTGCACAATTCTTGAAGAGGCAAAATTCTATCTTTACATTGAGGATGTACTCCATCATGTTGTACAGCACTGTCCCAGGGCTAAATGGGACATATTTCGAACAGATTTACCAAATCAAAACTTGGCATCTATAATTCACTGTGTACCATCATATCTTGACTTCATTACAGCCTTAGTCCAAGTATGGACAAAAGAGTTGAACTCAGTCAAGAGTTGACTGCTCTGGACATCAAGACAGCATCCTAGTAAAACTGCAATCCATGGGAACGAGGGCAATGCTCTTTATTGATTGGAGTCATGTCTAGCACAAGGAAGATGCTTGTAGTTATTGGTCATTTAGCTGATTCCCAGGACCAGCACCCCTCTAATTTTTCTACTATCTGCATGGGCTATCTGAGGTCTGGGATATCTCTGCAAGAGTTTCTCAGGTTAGTGTCCTTGGCCCAACTATCTTGAACTGCTTCATCAATGGCCTTCCTTCCATCATCCAATCAGAAGTGATAATGTTTTCTGATGGTTGTATATTGTGCAGCATGATTCACTACTTCTCAGATCCTGTAGCAGCTTTTGTTCATACACAGCAAGGCCTGGACAACTTGAAGCTTGGGCTGACAGTGGCATGTAACATTTTCACCAAACAGGTGCCAGGAAAGATTGTCTCTAACAAGAGTGAATCTAATCATCACCCCTTGACATTCAATGGCATTACCATAGCTGAATCTCCCCAGTACCAACATCCTGGGGTTTGTCATTGACTGGAAACTGAATTGGACCAGCCATAGAATTGGCCACCAATTTCTCCAAAATATGTCCATCATCTATGAAACACAAGTCAGAAGTGTGATGGGAGAAGGGTCACTGGACCTGAAACATAAACTCTGCTTTCTGTCCTCAGATGCTGCAAGACCCATTGAGCTTTTCCAGCAATTTCTGTTTTTGTTTGTGAGTTCTAGCATCCACAGTTCTTTGGGTTTTTTAAAAGTTGTTCTGTATGATGGAATGCTTGGTGGAATGAGGGGCCATAGTTTGGAATGGCTGGCCGGGGAACTTGGACACAAGGAGTTTGAAGAACCATTGGGAGTGGGTATTTGGCATAACTTGGTATAACTGGGAACAAGGGCCTTGAAGAGTTGCTGGTGGCTTGAGTTGGAATGGATGGGGAACAGGGAGTTATGTGGGGGTCAGGGCTGGAGGGATATTTCATGCATTATGCTTTAGTTTTGGGTATGGCGCCAGATCCCTGAGATAGGCCTTCTGCCACAACTACTGTAAGCAATACTCTCAGTTCTTCCAAGGTCATCTGTCCAGGTTTTAATCCAATCCAGTTAGAGACTAGGGATGAAATAGGGATAAAACACTCTTTTGAAATTGAGTAGTCCTATTGTATCACACTTGCTCACTTAGCTCATACAGATAACAAAAATTGGAACATACACCCATGTGTGCGCATTTACTGCCTAAAGTAAAAGTATGAATTTGAAAAGAATGTGAAATCAACACCGATTATTCAATCATAATGGTGCATTCATTAAGGTGGAAGCAATGAGCACAATGCTTTAATTATATAATTGCCATTTTTATTGTTCACTTGCAGCAACATGGCATGGGCACATTACAGCAGTAGAGAAATAAACAATCTGGTGGGCAGCAACAAGTTCCTGTAGAATCTGGGCATAGTTTTCAAGTAGCACATCAGCAACTAATGTTTAGTGAAATGCTTCCACAATATGTTTGGAGATGATACATTTTGATTATCATGTGTTTCTGAGTTTGTACTGTATTTCTAACCTGCAATGATGTTTATTCCTAAAGTAAGGAGAATTAATGAAGCTCAAAACTGAAGATGTTATATTATGGAGTCTTCAATGTCAAATTTCTTCAGATTTTACTGAAGAAGAGTTTAATCTGTTGAAGCTTTTTTTTTAAAAGCTGCAGTGTACGGTTGTGAGGAAAAACAAAAATCAGATTTGGAAATTTTCTGTAAACCACATCTGTCACAACAAGGTCAGTCTGTTATGAGACTACACAGCACTGTATTTTCAACATTGCAACCTATACCTTATGCCTTGTATTGCATTTTTAATACAGTCCCATGTGTAACATTGAGATTTCTTTTGCAAGTATTGTTGTAATTGAGAATGCTTCTCTGTCTCCATTCAGCCATTTGATTGTTTGGATATTCTTATTGCTTTTTTTTCCTTTTGTGCCTATTTTCCAATTAATGCAAACTAGTAAGTTTAGTGGAAGGTTTCACTCTTCTTCCCATTTCTGGAAAGTACTCGTTCTCCTGTTTTTATACACAGAGCAAAATTACTGTATAACTTTTTAAAATCAGTCAAAAAATTGAAAGTTTATGTCAGATGCCAGAATACTGCAGAAAGCCTCAAAGATTCTCAGTGCATTAGTGGAAAGAGAGACAAAATTAGAAAAGCAAATAAATGAAAGGGCATGAAAAATATTGTTCAGGAAAATCTAAAGATGTTTTACAAGAAGTATGAAGAGTAAGAGGTCAACCTAGTAATGCTAAAGGGGGAAATAATAAAGTATTTAGCATCTTTTAAGAAAGGGTTAAATTCAGTCCAAATGAAATGAGAAGAGGCCAGCAATTTCTAATCCTCTCAAGCAACAACTTTGTGCGGGGGGTGGGAGGTTGGAGTATGACTAATAATATATCATTTGTTTAAAAAGGGAGGAAATGATAGTTTGACTAACTAGCCCCGTGGTGGGCAAATTAATAGGAAAGGGTTTGACAGTCATTATAAATTGATGTTTTGAGAAGCAAGGAATAATCAAGGGCAGCTGGCTTGGATTCGTTAAAGGGCAGTTATATTTGCTAAACCTTAATTTTTTGAGGAAATGGCAAGGAAAACTGATGAAGTACTGCATTTGGTGTAGACTACTTGGATTATAACAAATCTTCTGACAAGTTTTCACATATTTGATGCACTGGTTTGATTCTAGCTAAAATACTTCCGTACAGTTCTGGTCACCACATTACAGGAAACATATGCTCACACTTGAGAGGTTACAGAAGGTCATGATGAGAAGAACGTCAACTAAAAGAGGCTAAGAGAGATACAATTGAGGTTTAGAAGAATAGTGAGCGGTGAAGCTAGATCCTTTTTATCCACTCTGTTTCCATTAATGGTGAATTCAGGAGAGTAGTTGAGTATTCTGTGCACTCAGAGAGTAGTATGGGTGTGCCATTTGCTTTTTGTACCATCAATCTTTCGATGTTTCTGTTAGTTACAGTATAATACATATTCTTACACCCCCGTTCCTTAAGTTCAAATCAAGGTGTCACACATTTTGTCTCCCACTCTAGATTTTCCAGCAGTCTTTCCTCCCTCTTACCAGCTGTAAAATGTTAACTTGGCATCATTTCATTACTCCTTCTCGATTTACCTAGCTTGCGTGTGGGCCTTTTCAACCTTGGTGGTATCCTGTATTACGGGCTTTGGTGTTTCAGCCAGGTTCAGTTCTTTCAAACAAAATCTTCACTTATCAGTCAGTGTGATCTCATCCTCGCTGTTGAGAAATGGTTAACCCAGTAGTTTTCAAAGTTTCTGCTGAAAGTAACCTAAACTGTGGAAGACATAATATTATTACATGTAATTCAGAGCCCAGAGATGCATTCTGTCTCTCAGTTGCTGGGCTGCAGCTTGAGTCTCTGTACATTTTTAGCCTTTATTGACACTACAATATTTTGAGTTTTTGGAGACAAAGCTAAATAGAAATATTTTGTAATTAGCTGAGTTCATCACACTGCGTACAATTGCTTCCATTTGCTATCATCCTTTTTTAGGGCTACTGAGGTAACAAGCTGTTTTTGCTAGATTCTTAATTTACTTCATTGTTAATGTTTGCGCTGACAGTTTTACAGTGTAGCTTTAGCACAAGATTTTCAGAGGCCTTACCAAGGATTACCATTTCTTTAATGTAAATGGTAAGCCGCAATAAAGGATTCAAATGGTTAAATTGTAAATAAAGCATACATATGTATTTACATTCTTGTGGTGATAACAGAACAGTTAGCTTCTTTGTTGAAATTAAGGTTTCAAAAAAACCTTATGATTTAAGTAGCTTTGTATTGGCACAAGATTATCTCTAAAAGCATATCAATAATCCTTATCTTGTATTGGTGAAATTATTGATATATTTTATTTACAAGTGCATTTGTATACTTTATCAGATTAGTGCATCTCAACATATAGTCCAAATTGCACATTTGCAGCAGGGTCCTGAAGCAAGGTACAAAGCCGTTTTATTGTTCACATTGTGAGTTAAAAGCTCATAATTAGAAGCAAACAAGCCAGAAAAATCATTTTAGGAATTTAATCCTTGTGGGAGCATAGAAAGATGTGCAGAAATTCTACTGTTTAGAGGGTTATTAGTCTGGAAATAGGAGGGAGTCTGGATCTTGTCTGACACTTGTCATCTGTTAGAGGACTGTGTGATTGCAAGAAATGCCTGTACAACGCACTAGCACTGCAGCAGTTGATCTTTTAAAGGCATTAACCTTTCCACTGCATGATCATCTAGGCTTAAATTTGAAGAATGACAGGCGGAAGGTGTGTCATGTAGAGGAGAAACAAAAATTGCATGAGTTCTCAGTAAAAAATGGAATGGTAGTGAACATTTAACTCAGAAGCAAATGGGTGTAAGATTTTCCTTTTGCCTTTAAAAGGCACAGATAAACTGATTTTTTTTCCTGCATTAAAATTATTTAAGAATTTTGTACTCTTCTACCACCTATTTATAGCAATTATTTTTGTTTCCATGAGTTATTGACTTCATGTCATACTGTTCAGGGGTTAAGAGTTGGGGGTGGGGAGGAGAGTAGTGGTACAAAACTATTGCCTTCGATCTGAATGTAGTAATAGGAACAAAGTAACTGAAGTACGAAGTAATCCTGTTATTCATGAAAGAGAGAAAACCTTGCAACAGAAGGAGTGGAGTAAGATGGGAATTAAATGGTGACAACTTGAACTTTGAAGACATGAGCAAGTACTTGTAAAGATTTGCTGACTTGCAGTGTGAAAGTCCAAATCATTAACTGTTTTCCACCTTTTTTTGTTACCAAATCAAACAAAAACTCCAACAGACTAATTGAACATAGTTTGCTTTTTATAAATCCACTGTCTTTCTTAATTATTAGCATTTGCCCATATGACTATTAACTTTGTCCCATATTATTGTTTCTAGAAACGTTCCCACCGCAAGGTTGAACTATCTGTTGTTTTTGTACATTTATCTGTGCACTCTGCTTTGAACAAACTTGTCTATCAGTTGCAGTTCTTCAAACCTCTGGCAACATCACAGAATCTAAAAAAAAACTAGACAACTTATGGCCAGTGCTTCTGCAATTTCCACTCTTTTTGCTTCCTTGGAAGCATCCCATTTAGTCTGGTGTTTTATCAAGTGCAACATCTATCCATTGCCGCCTCCATATCAATTATAAAGCCTACAAGTGGTTTGATTGCCTGCCCTTTCAACACGGTCTTATTCTTTGATAAAGATGAGTTTATGAAGTATTTATTTTGTGCCTCAGTTGTTCACCCTGCTTCCATATGTAAATTTCTTTTGTTTCTAATCAGTCCCATTGTTCCTTGTACACCATTTTTGCCGTTTTTGTATGCCTATAGGAATTTCTTGGATTTCCTTTTTTTTATTAGCTGGTAACCTGAATTCATACTGTCTCTTTGCTTCTGTTATGTGCTTGTTCACTTCATTTTTGAGCTTTCCACATTGATCCCGGTTGTATTGTCCACTGACATCTGTCAAAAGCACATATTTCATTCTGCATCTTAATTTCTACCTGTTTCATCGTCCGGGGGAGTTTAGATTTGTTTGCCCTGTCTGCAGACTTTTATCATGTCTGTGATTGAGCTATCTCCTCTCTCAAAGCAGTCCATTATTCAAATCCTGTTTTGATTGCCAGATTTTGATTTCAGTTGATCTTAGCCTAATTCTCACCTGATGAAATTGGCTTCCCTTTCCCCCCCCCCCCCCTCTCCCGCCCTTTTGTTATACTTACTGTGGGGTTTTCTTTGTCCTTTTTATGATGAATTTAAATATTAATATACATCTTAAGTATCCAGCCACTGACAGTTAATCCATTCAGTCCACTTCATTCCCAGAAACCAGTTTTAAAATACCTCCTTTCTTGTTTGACTAGGAGGATGCTGTTGTAGAAAATATTCCTGAACACACATTCTAGGAACTCTTGCCTCTCTTTGCCCTTTACCCCATTACTATTCTTATCTTACTGAGAAAACTAAAGTCAGCTTTTATACTTATTCCATAATTTCATTGAAAATTTGTTCGTTTCTATCTCCTCCACTGACTGGTGGCTTCTGATTACATCAAACAATCTAATTGGATTTTTTTGTTCCTCAGCTCTAGCCAAATAGATTCTGTCTTTGACCCCTGTGAGACTTCATCTCTGTCAGACATTGCAATGTTTTCCATAAAAGATACTGCTAGTTTTACCCCTTCCCTTCTTTTCCAATTTTTCGTTGACATTTTGACTCCAGGAATACTTAATGCCTTATCCTGCCGTTCTTCAAGTCGGGATTCTCTTTGAACCATGGCATCCTATTTTCACAAAACAAACTGTGCCTTTAACTGACGGGTTTTATTAATGATACTCCAGACATTCTCATACGTGCATAGTAGCATTAATTTAGATGTTGCTTTTTTGCTTGTATTCTGAACCCACCTAAACTTCCTATTTCCTCTTAGTTCCATCTTAGATAACAGCAAGTTATTCTGTTATCTAGTGTGTGTGTAGTAGTCAGTTCTGCTATAATGTGTGTTTTTTCAACAGGAATTGGTTTTAATGTGATTGAAGAATTTGAACCGTTATTTGTAGAACATGAACTTCCCTTACCTGTATTGGCTAGAATGTGATTCCGCCCCATTCGTTTAAATGGTGCTGCTCTTGCGTGATTTTCTTATAACACAGAATAGCACAAGAATGCAACTATCCTGTTATATGAGACCTGACTGTATTAAAATTTTATCCATCTTATTCCTGTAGACTATTTCTATATACCGGTGGCCAATCCCACTAATGTATTTTAAACCACACATTCCTCACTCCACCCCCCCTCCCCCCACCCCCGCTCGAAAACAATGTTAAAGAACCTCCCCATGAGGACATTGATCCCAGTTCTGTTGCAGTCTAATCCAGCCCGTTTGAAATTATGTTTTCTGTCCAGGAACTGATCTAAGTGCCCCAAGCACCTGAAACCCACTCTCCTGCACCATGCCTCAACCCACACATTGGTCTTCACTATCTTCCTTGTTCTACTTTCATTTGCTGTAATATCCAGAGATTGCCACCTTTTGGAGTTTTGCTTTTAAACTTCTGCCCAAGGACCTGAAATCCTGGCCATAAGACCATAATGCTGACCCTGTCTGTTGTTAATACCAACATGTGTCACAACCTCTGGCTCATTCTGTTCTTCTCCAGAATCTCTTACACATTGTCCATCATGTCCTTTACCCTTGCACTGATAAGCCATACACAATGTAGTGCTCATAATGATGGTTACAGAAATGGCTATCAGTTTGTTCCCATCTGTACAATCCTTTTACCATTGGGCCAAAGGGCCAAGGAGTGGCAGATGGAGTTTAATTTAGATAAATGCGTGATGTTGCATTTTGATAAGACGAGCAAGGGCACAACTTAACACAGTTAAGTTATAGGGCCCTGGGGAGTATTGTCAACAGGGAGACCTAGGGGTTCAGGTGCATAGTTTCTTGAAAGTTGAGTCACAGGTAGATAGGGTGGTGAAGAAGGCTTATCTTCATTTGGTCAGAGAATTGAGTATTGAAGTCGGGACGTCATGTTGCAATTATATAGGACATTAGTGAGGTCACTTTTGGAGTACTTTTCTGGTTGCCCTGCTACAGGAAGGATATTATTAAATTGGAGAGGTTGCAGAAAAGATTTAGAAGGATGTTATCAGGACTGGAAGGTTTGAGCTATAAGAAGAGGCTGGAAAGACGGACTGTTTTCACTCGAGCATAGGAGGCTGAGGATTGACCTTTATAAAATCACAAGGGGCATAGATAAGGTGACTAGCAAAGGTCTTTTTCTTGGATAGGGGAGTTCAAAACTGGAGGGTATAATTTTAAGGTGAGTGGAGAGATATTTAAAAGGGGTCTGAGAAGCTACTTTTTCACACAGGGTAGTTCCTGAGTGGAATGGACTGCTGGAGGAAATGGTAGATGCAGGTACAGTTACAACATTTAAAAGGCATTTGGACAGGTACATTAATAGGAAAGGTTTAGCGGTGTATAGGCAAATGGGTCTAGTTTATTTTGGGAAACCTGGTCAGCATGGATAAGGTGGCCTAAGTGGTCTGTATGGCTATATGGCTACGCACTCCATCAGAGTGTTGTCACGATCAGCAGTCTGCAATGTTTCTCCTTGGTGCTTTCAGCTACTGGTTGATGGCTCCTGAGCTTTCGTGGCTTATGGGGTAACTACTTCTTGAAACATACGATCCAGGAAACTCAACTTCCCTAATGTTCCGCAGTGATTCCCACGACCCCAAAAGCTCAAAAATCATGAACTTATGCACCACAAGCTAGAGACATTTCCTATGCATGTCGTCCTTCATGGTCATTCTGTTCTATGTATACCCTATTCCCATTCCTTGTTTTGCAACATGATGTATACCTCATAATTATCTACATTGAATTGTTTCTGCAAAATGTCTGCCCAATGCTAGTTGCACATTTGTTTTCTTGAAGTTAATATTGTGTCCTTTGTTTGTCAAGTCATTCATTTTTGTGTTGTCAGCAGATAGTGAGGTTGGCAAATTTTTGTTTTCTAATTCTTAAAGTCCAAATAATTTATATCCACCGACCAAAAATGGATAAGTCAATACAACATTACCAGCAATCTCAGAAGTGCTGTGACCACTAGTCTCCTATCTAGGCAGGACTGTAGCTCTTCTTTTCCACATTTTGACACTTTCCCTGCCTTTTGTTTCACTGTGCTATGCTGTTACCCGGTTGACCCTGATATGTTCTGCTGTCCTTGGGAAACCTGTGTGCTGGCAGTTTAAAGCCAGAATTTAGAGTTAAATCCCCAATTAATTACAGCATTGCATATTTTAATAATTTTCCAGACAGCTCCACAGGCATTTCCAGCTTATCTGCAAACCCATCTGGATTAAATCAGTAAATGGGTGGGGTTGTTATCAGGTTTCTAACTCTGTATTACGTTTCAGGGCTTTTAACATCTTCATTAAGTGCTCAGAAGGTCCATTGGTAAAGGCATGTCATGTGTTTCCTTGAATGTCGTCTTTGGAATTTTTTTTTCTTTCCCTGTTCATTTCCTCTTAAGATCCTCCTTAAAATTTATTCCTTTGACTGAACCTTTAATCATTCTCCCTAATTCTTCCCTTTTTGTCTTAATGTCAGTTACCCTTACTAAATCAACATGAGATACTTCTCTATGTTAATTGTGCTAATTATTTTGCCTATCAGAAACTATGTATAATATTGAAGTTTTTCCCAAATGATTTGATGACCACCGGGTAAGGGAGCAGGGGTGCAAACTAATAAAAACGCAAACTTTGGACTGATATTAGGGAGTACATCTTCACACAGTGAATAATATTGTGATTGAAGACAGTGGTAAAGATAATTTATGTTGATCATTTGTACCAAATTAAATTCATTGTTACAAACACTCTTTTATTGCTTTTTATGAATAACCGTAAACAGAATCTCATAGTCTGGGAGCCATGGAATTTAATCCAAGCTCATTCACTTGTCTGCCAAGTTTTTAATGTTCTATTTGCTATCACAGCAATCACCATGAACTCTATTGATTCTAAGTGCAGATAAATGGCCATTGCGTGACTTATCAAGAGCGAGTTGCTGTGCAGGGGAAATCTTGTCCAAACATTGTTTGATTGTGACTTATTTATAAGTGTTGAGGCTTTGAAGCTATATTACTACTGTTGTTTTTGTTTTGTATTTTCAATTCACATTATGCTAAATTGCATTTTACATCAAAAGTGCGTGAGACTTCAAAAAGCAATGACATTTCTAACTTTTCTTGCTTAAAACTTGGATCAATCTGGTATTATTGGAATCTAAATGTAAATGCTGTGTGGCGTTATATGTATTTAAGATCCACTTCATGGTGTTTGCAATTGATAAACTTGCAATTTTAATTTGAAAAAGTAATTCAGAGATAATTATTTGAAAAGCCTACCTTATATTTGCCTAAAAAAGTTACTTAGTCATAACAATTTTAAAACAAAAAATTCTCCAAACTTTCAGTGTGTTAATTTCTGTCATTGAGTGAAAGACAAGCAAGCCAATTTGTATTTAAGTAAGCTGTAGATGCATTTGGTGTGCTTCCCTGTGTGGCTTCTTCTCTGGGATGAATTGAGTCTAATCCAAGATTATCTGAGGTGCTCAGCCATCATTATTTTTAGCTGGAATTGAATGGATGTGTTTTTATCATCCTGTCCATGCATTTTATGTTGATATACCTATTTCTTAACAGTTTTTTTAAAAACTTTTGCTATTTGGATGTTTCAAAATGTCTTAGTAAGAAAACCTTGACAAAGTCAATTTCAGTTGTAATAACACTTAATCATGTGAGATCAGCAGTAGAGTTATTTTGCTTAACAGAGCTAATTTGTTTCTTTTACATGTTCTAGAAAAGATCAGAAATGAGCTGTACTTCATTAAATTCCTTTGGGTTTGTATAACGCGTGGATATAAATAATGTGTACTTTTGTGGCTTGGTTGCATTTCTCTCACCCTTCAGCCATGTATAGTACACACGTAAACCACCACCACGCCATTTCCCCTCCTATTGCCTGGGCATTGTTACTGATTATATTTGTTGATCGGGCTCCAAAAACATGAGGGCCGGAGTCTCAAATGCTTCTCGGTTCTCTCAAGCTTATGGGCACACTGATTAATATTGAAACGATCATCCACTTTCCCCTAACTATTACAACAATTACTTCCTGATAGTGTATGAACTGCTGAATGCCAATGTTGAGAACAGAAGATTATTTAAATGTATTTCGCTGAGTCATTTTTATAGCTTCTGTGTTGTAAACAATACCCTACCTACGCACACAAATGTAATTTTGGAAGTGGTGCTAAATTGACACATCATTCTGCATAGAAACTTGATTTTGTAATACCATGTTCAATGTCTGGGTAGTGTAGAAGGACTTGGAAGGGAAATATGGAATGAAGGATGCTTGATGGTATCCAGGCCATTCTGATCGATTTATACATTAGAATTGCTAATTATGGTTCAGCAGTACTGTCACTGAATTAAAAATACGTACTTGTATTTCTGACTTTGAATGTGGTCAACCAGTTGAAGTATTGAAAGCCTATGTTGTAAATGCCTTTTGAGAATGTTTTGCATTTAACATATTTATGTACATTGGGCAACTACAACTATAAATCTTACTTTATTTTCTATCTTCCATTGTTGTAAATATATTATTTTAATGATACACAGTGATAACTCTTCAAACCTGTATTCAATCTTCAAAATATATCCCTCTACATCAGAAGTGTTACTTTTCAATATGACGTGGAGATGCCAGTGTTGAACTGGGGTGGACAAAGTTAAAAATCGCACAACACCAGGTTATAGTCCAACAAGTTATATACCTGACAAAGGAGCAGTGTTCCAAAAGCTTGTACTTCCAAATAGACCTGTTGGGCTATAATGTTGTGTTGTTTGATTTTTAACTTTTCAGTATGTCAGATTAACCCAATTCCCAATGTGCTGGTCTACATAGAATTGACAAGTACTGATATTGACTCAGTTATTATTTTACAGCAGCCAAGTGAAAAGATAACAACATTGAAATTATTTCTTGCAAAATTTTCTGCCTTCGAATATTTTAATACCATTAGATTGCCCAGGGCTTGGATTGCAAATATTAAATTAAATCTATTTTAGAATGTTCTGAAGAAGGGTCACTAGAAACCGAAACATTAACTCTGGTTTCTCTCTATAGATGCCACCAGATCTGCTGAGCTTTTCCAGCAATTTTTGTTTTTATTTCTAAAGTGATGGTGTTGAGGATATATACGTTTGTACTTTGAGTGTTTTGAAATCTTTCACGTTGTTTTCTACATAAATAGTTTGTTCTATTTTATGTTCATTTCTATTGTGTAATAAACTGCTGTTTTATTGTTAAATCAAATGCATTGCAGAGTTGTGTTTCAGTAAAAGACAGGTGGTTTGATAATTTTTTTTAAGAAAAATCTAAATTGTCTAGTAGTGTCACTCTCTAGAATAGCTCTCATGGTAGATATTTTCAGATTAAGGTCCACTAGGAATTGACACTGTTCAGCTATGCTACTGGATGTGATTTCAATAATTACAATAACTGGTTTCCTGTGATTTCCCAGATTGATCACATATTTGAACAAAGGTGACAAATTATTATGGAACTTGTATTAGCTGCAGAAGGCCAAGTTGTGAAATCTTTGGTGTTCATAATCAGTTTGTTATTCAGTATTGACCAAGGATTTAACTTTTAACTCAGATTAAAGCACTAGTTTGACATAAAGCACTCAAACTTCATTTTATCAGGTACTTAAGAAGGTATGTTTATGTATTCAGCACTTACTCAGTTATCTATACCAGTTATGCTGAGGAAAATCTATTTTTTATCAACAATATGATGTTCAGTTAAACTTACTTTTGTGATCACACCATGTTAAAGACAGCAGCTCTTTGGGTCATTAATATTTCATTGATTTTCACTTGCCTAAAGAACTCCGAGTTGACTGGGTCCACACAGCACATTATTCAGTCTGACACCTATAGTTTGATGCTGCATAGTTACAGAATTAGTCAAACTGCATAGAAATAGACCCTTCGGTCCAACTCGTCCATGCCGACCAGATATCCTAAATTAATCTAGTCCCATTTTCTAGCATTTATCTCATATCCCTCTAAATCTTTCATATATGTAAACTTGTCCAGTTACCTTTTAAATGTTGTAATTGTATCCACTTTTTCTGGCAGTTCATTTCTCCCTCAGGTCCTTTTTAAGTCTTTCCCCTCTCACTTTAAATCCAAGCCTTTTAGTTTTGGACTCCCCCGCCTTTGGAAAAAGACCTTGGCTATTCACTATGTTCATGCCCCTCATGATTTTATAAACCTTTATAAGGTCACCCCTCAGCCTCCGACACCCCGGGGAGAAAAAGCCCCAGCCTATTCAGACTGTTCCTGTGGTTCCAACCCTCCATTCCCAGCAACATCCTTGTAAATCATTTCTGCACCCTCTCAAGTTTAACAACATCTTTCCTACAGCAGGGTAACCAGAATTGTAAGGTATGTTCTAAAAGTGACCTCGCCAATGTCCTGTACAGCTGCAACATGACATCACAACTCTTAGGCTCATTGTTTTGACCAATGAAGGCGAGCATGCTAATATCCTTTCTACCTGAAACTCCACTTCGAAGGAACTGTGCACCTGCACCCCAGGTCTGTTTGTTCAGCAGCACTCCCCAGGGCCCCCACTTAGTGTGCATTGGCATGATATCAGAGCCCAAACTGGATAGTTGGCTGACATAGCAAGAGTCCAAGATAGACCTTAAAGACCTTGCCTCAAGCATAATAAGCCACTGGACTATGCTCTGTCTTCTAATAGATTTGTTTTGTTTGTTTGCTTTCCTCTGGAAACTCTGTTTCCAAGATGTTGGTGGAATTTCCTGACTCGCTACAGTTTTTATCAGGCCTACTTAAACAGCTTCGGCAATACTATGGCTTTAAGAGCTGTATTTTGTCCCTTTTTCTATGAAGAAAGGTTGTGACAGAGGTGCCAAGCAGTCTGTTCCAAAGCCGATAAATTATACAGCTTGTGAGGCCTTCGTGTTTTTTTTTTTAAAAGTTGGAACAATAGAAGCAGCCTGAATGGGTGGGGGCAAGCTCCTATAGAACCAAGATATTTTTGTTTTAGCCTTCAATAGTAGTTGCTGGGGTCTTGAAGCTGGATGTAGAACCTGTTTTACCTCCCTCGATTACAGGAAAAAGCTGGGGTTTTCTCGTCCTGCAGTTGAATTGTATGTCAGCCAATCTGTTTTACTGAATTTGCCTTTGTCAAGAGTGTGCTTATTATGGGATGTTACTATATTGGAACAGTTACTGTTCAGCAGTTGAACAATCTATTACCCTGTTAAGTTTTCCAATGAAGTTATTCCAATTCTTTCTTTTGTTGTATTTTAACTATAGTGTATGAATAAAGTGTGTTTAGATTCAACATTGGAAGTTGACCAATCAAATTGCATCCAGAATGCAACGCCTGGCACTTGCCTTTAAAATAAGAAAGTTCAGGTCTAGGCTATCTTCTAATATATTTTTGAGGGGGTTAGGTCTCCTCAGTAATACAGCAGGAATTCATGTTAAGGAACTGAATCAAAGAATCTATTTTCCTGACCAACTCTTGCTCCTCCCTCAATTATTGTTGGTTTGACTTTATTGTGTGGCAGTTAAAGAAGAGCTGCCAGCTCTACAGAATCTCTCCCCTTCCTCTACCTCCTTACTCATCTCTCTATCTCCCTCTCTTCCCAATGGATTTTTCTTTTAATGGTTTTAATGCTCATTCTCTGGCATTTCTCTTCCCCCCCCCAATGCACACACATCCTCCCCCTTCATTTCTGCTCCATTCTTAACTGTTCCTTATATAATAACAAATAGTAAGTATAGGGGCAGCGCTGTGGCTAAGTGGTTAGCACTGCTGTCTCACGGTACCAGAATCCCAGGTTCCATTCCAGCCTCAGGCGAATGTCTCTGTGGAGTTTGCACATTCTCCCCGTGTCTGAATGGGTTTCCTCCAGGTTCTCCAGTTTCCTCCTACTGTCCAAAGATGTACAGATCGGGTGAACTGGCCATGCTAAATTGCCCATAGTGTTAGGTGCATTAGTCAGAGGGAAGTGGGTCTGGGTGGGTTACTCTTCAGGGAGTCAGTATGGACTGGTTGGGCCAAAGGGCCTGTTTCCACACTCTAGGGAATCTAATCAAAAAAAATTCTCAGTGTTGAAGTACCTGTAGTGATGTTATTTAGATTAAACATGCCAGTTGCCCTTGTTGTGCATCTACAGGCTCAGCACATCAGAGTGGTAACACAAATAAAAGCAAAACATTGCTAAATAGTTCAAGTATACAAAATACAGATCTAACTTGTTGGCATTGAAGTGCGTGGACGGTACTGATATTGATAAGCAAACTCGACTTTAATATTGGCATCGGCATGACTGGATTAAATTACCCTTTTATAGGTTAGCTGTAGCTATCTCTGATATTCTGTTTTATTGAGTGATCATTATATCATTCACATTTAGTCAGCAGTATAATTGCTCCTTCATTACTAGTTGTGACCCTTGCCCTGATTATGTATATATTTTTGAATGGTTATATCAACCCTGTGCTACCACAAAATAAATAAAAGCTGACTATGCGGATGTTTGTGGTGCTACACAGAAGAGCACCATACTGTTTGACTTTAAAGAATTTCTTTTTAAAAATGGTTCTATTTTATTGACTGGAAGTAAATAGCTCTGCTAGGAATATGTTACTCTCCCCTTAAGCTAACTTAGAAACAAAACTAACAGTCTGAGCTAATTCAGTATGATGTTTACCATCAGTACAGTTGTGTGCAATTGCTAACCAATCAAAGCAATCCTTCACTATCAGTCTGCTGGAGACTTGGGAGATAGGCCAGGAAAATCCAAGTGGTGGCAAATTTTGATAATAGTGAGGGCTGAGATTTTCCAAACTCAAAATAACATAGGTCCAGTGTGCGGTGCTAGGAAAACAGCACGTCAGATAGCATCCGAGGCGCAGGAGAGTCGACGTTTCAGGCATTAGCCTATGAAAAATGTGCATATTACATAGGAGGAAGTGCTGAATGTCTTGAAACGCATAAAAGTGGATAAATTCCCAGGACCTGATCAGGCGTACCCAAGAACTCTGTGGGAAGCTAAGAAAGTGATTGCTGGGCCTCTTGCCGAGATATTTGTATCCTCAATAGTCACAGGTGAGGTGCCTGAAGACTGGAGGTTGGCTAACGTGGTGCCACTGTTTAAGAAAGGGGGTAAGGACAAGGCAGGGAACTATAGAACAGTGAGCCTGATGTCGGTGGTGAGCAAGTTGTTGGAGGGAATTGTGAGGGACAGGATGTACCTGTATTTGTAAAGGCAAGGACTGATTAGGGATAGTCAACATGGCTTTATTTATGGGAAAACATGTCTCACAAACTTGATTGAGTTTTTTGAAGTAACAAAGAGGATTGATCAGGGCAGAGTGGTAGATGTGATCTACATGGACTTCAGTAAGGTATTCGACAAGGTTCCCCATGGGAGACTGGTGAGCAAGGTTAGATCTCATGGAATACGGGGAGAACTCCCCATTTGGTTACATAAGTGGTTCAAAGGTAGAAGATAGAGGGTGGTGGTTGTGGAGGGTTGTTTTTCAGACTGGAGGCTTGTGACCAGTGGAGCGCCACAAGGATCAGTGCTGGTCCACTACTTTTCGTCATTTATATAAATGATTTGGATGTGAGCATAAGAGGTATAGTTAGTAAGTTTGCAGATGACACCAAAATTGGAGGTGTAGTGGACAGCGAAGAGGGTTACCTCAGATTACAACGGGATCTTGATCAGATGGGCCAATGGGCTGAGAAGTGGCAGATGGAGTTTAATTCAGATAAATGTGAGGTGCTGCATTTTGGGAAAGCAAATCTTAGCAGGACTTATCCACTTAATGGTAAGGTCCTAGGGAGTGTTGCTGAACAAAGTGACCTTGGAGTGCAGGTTCATAGCTCCTTGAAAGTGGAGTCACAGGTAGATAGGATAGTGAAGAAGGTGTTTGGTATGCTTTCCTTTATTGGTCAGAGTATTGAGTACAGGAGTTGGGAGGTCATGTTGCAGCTGTACAGGACATTGGTTAGGCCACTGTTGGAATATTGCATGCAGTTCTGGTCTCCTTCCTATCGGAAAGATGTTGTGAAACTTGAAAGGATTCAGAAAAGATTTACAAGGATGTTGCCAGGGTTGGAGGATTTGAGCTATAGCGAGAGGTTGAATAGGCTAGGGCTGTTTTCCCTGGAGCCTCAGAGGCTGAGGGGTGACCTTATAGAGATTTACAAAATCATGAGGAGCATGGATAGGATAAAGAGACAAAGTCTTTTCCCTGGGGTCGGAGTCCAGAGCTAGAGGGCATAGGTTTCGGGTGAAAGGGGAAAGATATAAAAGAGACCTAAGGAGCAACTTTTTCACTCAGAGGGTGGTACATGTACGGAAAGGGCTGCCAGAGGAAGTGGTGGAGACTAGTACAATTGCAACGTTTAAAAAACACTAGATGGGTATATGAATAGGAAGGGTTTGGAGGGATATGGGCTGGGTGCTAGCAGGTGGGACTAGATTGGGTTGGGATATCTAGTCGGCATGGATGAGTTGGACCGAAGGTCCTGTTTCTGTGCTGTATGACTCTATAACTCTAAGCCCTTCATTAGGACGCCCAACATATCGATTCTCCTACTCCTTGGATGCTGCCTGACTTGCAGTGCTTTTCCAGCACCGCACTCTCTATTCTAGTCTGCAGCACCTGCAGTCCTCACTTTCTCCTCAGAATGACATAGGCATTGGCAAGACTGTGGGAAAATAGGACAAAAATAGAAAAGTTAGATTCTCATCGACACAAAGAAATTGTCCAAATTTCTATCTATGATATCAACAGCTGTTTAAGAATCCAACTTGTGAGCAATAAAGATCCTGAAAATAATGTCTTATTTATTACTTAATCTCACCTTGTTTATAAACAGGTTTGCTATTTTCCCAGGTAGTGGTGAGAAACTAGATGTCAGGGACTCTTACTATGAAAATCTGAGAGGGTACATGGAGGCTCAAACTTGCCAGCATCTTCTCTGGACATCCACCTTAGTCATAATTCCCCAATATCTCAGGACACACACCATGGGCAGTGACCATCTGCACCTCCATCCACAAAGGCTGGCATCGACCAGGCAACAGCCTTACCACGTCATTGCGGCTCTTGTCAGACTAGCTTATGATATTGTGCAGCTCCTTATTGCTGTACTTTAGACCAAACCAACACATTCCATTCCAAAGCTTCTGCCAGGCCACTTTGCATGCAGGAACGGTTGCCATATTGTGGATTGGAGCTGGGAACATCTGAGGCCTCTTGATTTACTCTCTTTGTGTTCACTGACTTTGCATTTATTTGGATGCTCGCAGCATCTCTGCCTTGCTTTACCCTTTTGTGCATTGATGCCTCATTTTGAACTTAGAAGCTCATGGTACTTGTATAGTACAGTCACAAAGCAGGGCTCCTTTTCATGGTTGTCAGCAGTGATCAGTCAAAGGGGTGAACATGTTGTTATATGGCTCTGTGTTACATCAATTTCTCATCTACAGCATTTTCCAGCAGTTGCTGGCAAACTGCATATGCTTCAACCAAATAGCCATATATCCAAATCTAAGGAAAGTAAGATTGAGGAGATTATCAGTAGTCAGTGGGTACTGACTCAGTAATCAACACCTTTGTCTGATCCCAAACTATGGGCTTGGACATGGTCATTTGACCACTTGGGTCATTCAGGTCAGGAGTTCCCTTTCATTACAGTCTGGGAAATAGGCCACGGTCAGTTGTTGAGGTCCAGGGAAACTAGTTAGGACTGTAGTGCTAAGTCAGGTACACAGCTGCATAGATACCAATCAGGAGTTTGGTCAGTTATTCTGTCTACAGCAGATGAGAGGGAATGAGCTGTGAAAAACAGGTAGAAGCTTGGGTACGTTAAGAATGCATTCACACTGGTGATGGGAAAGCAGACAGCACTTGACATTGCATCTTCCCTGGTTGCTAACCTGCTCACAGTCTATCCTTGAAGGGATTGAGCAGATAAATATTGAGCACCCTGTCCCTCTCTTTTTTTTTTACCCTATTCTGAACCACTTTCCCACATAATGAGAAAGGGCACAGACTGAGATAAAAATAGCTGGCACAGCTGTCAGTGTTGGTTCCATCTCTGAGGATGCAGACACTGATCCCTCAGAGGATATGCTGGCAAGGTTAACTCCTGCATCCTCCATTACCTCCAATACTGACCCCCTTGCTGGCTACCTTCGAGAAAAGGTGGTGAGGTTCCCCTGGTGAGTGTGCAAATAGCACATGATATAAACCAGGCCAGAGCCCCTCAAAACCTTTCAAGAATGTAGACCAGATCCTAATCTTCTAATTGTTCGAGGCAGGTGAAAGTGTATGTTCCAGGAGTGATGTAGCTGATCCAACCACTCCGTTTTAAACAAAAAAAAATATTTACAGAATACCCGCCTCAGGCAACTGACTGTGTGGAGTTTGCACGTTCTCCCCGTGTCTGTGTGGGTTTCCTCCGGGTGCTCCGGTTTCCTCCCACAGTCCAAAGATGTGCAGGGAAGGTGAATTGGCCATGCTAAATTGCCCGTAGTGTTAGGTAAGGGGTAAATGTAGGGGTATGGGTGGGTTGCGCTTCGGCGGGTCGGTGTGGACTTGTTGGGCCGAAGGGCCTGTTTCCACACTGTAAGTAATCTATCTAAAAAACCTAATGAAACACAAGCAAAAGAGAACAGAATACAGAATACTTAACCCATCCGAAAACCCAATAGATTATCTCAATTAATGATGCTGTTCCAAATTTCTGAAACAATCCCCATTTACACCCCTTGGCAAAAAAGGTAAAATCAAACACAGGGTCTTAAAAGAGAGAAATTCAGCATGGAACACCTTCTTCCATGTGGCTGTTTCTTTCGACCAGCAGCCTCAAAGACCGACTGCTTGCTCAAACCAAAGAAAAGGTGAGTTGGGAGAACTGGCCACTCCGTTTCATTGTCCAAGTGTTTCTCTTAATTTAAAAGCCTTTTGACTCAGGCAATATCTGTTGGCTATAATCAAATTGGCCCTAAAACGCATTCAAACCAGACACGGCAGAACTTCTGTGTCTGGAAAAAAAAAACAAGGACAGAATAACCTTGTTAAAGGAGCAGCATTGTCACACACACAAGACAGGGAGAGTTATTAGTCTAGGGGATTGGGTCGGTGAGAGTGAGTAAGGAAAAACACTGCACAGTTGAACCCAGAGTGAGACTTGTACTGATGGGGAGAAAATTATGTGTGAATGTGAACATTACCAGGCAATGACCATCTCCAACAAAAATATCTATCAATCCCACCTTGATGTTTAAAGACATCACTACTGGTGTATCAACATTCTAGGGATTTGCATTGACTCGAAGCTGTACTGGACCAGCCAAATAAATAATGATATTAAAAGCTGGCCAGAGACTAAGAATTCACCAAGCCTCCTCCAGAAGTACCATTGCAAACCCTCAAACCATTGCCATTAAGAAGGACAAGGGCATCAGATGCGCAGGAACATCACTGCCTACAAGTTTCCTTCCAGTTCTTTCCCATTCTGAATTGAAACTATAATGTTGTTCCTTCACTATCATGGGATACAAATCCTGGTACTCCTTTTCCAGCAGCATGGTGGACATATCTACACCACACAGATGGCAACAATTCAAGAAAGTGGCGCACCATCTTCTCTATGTGATTAAGTACTTTGCCAGTGATCTCACATCCCCAAAACAAACAAGGGCAAACTTCCCAGGCAAAATCGAATTGTATCGTAGGAAGTGATGTGTTCACCCATTGAATGATTTTGAACCTCATTTTTTAAAAAAAATATTTTGACACCACACTGTACGAGATGCAACTATATTGCGGAGAGCATTTCAATAGGCTGAAATTATTTATTATGAGCTGCTGTCTTCTACTTCCCAGCTGTGTTCTGTGACTCATAGGTTGTGCACCTCACTTACAGGAAATGTTTTTAATCCTATTACTGACCTATTTGGTTGACTTCTGGTATTCTTTTACTTTGCAGGCTCTCAGTGGATTTGTGCTGGTGATTACAGCTGAAGGTTTAGTTTTTTATGCATCCTCCACCATCCAGGACTATCTGGGGTTTCACCAGGTAGGCTTTTTTTCTCTTTATTTGTGTGTTATAAATGTATAAGGAACTCAAAATGAACATCTCATTTATTACAGTTCTGGAGTTCCAAGTTTATATTCCATGGTTGCATGTGACAGCTTGCGTGTGAAATTCAAGTTGGACCTGAACAATCTGATTGCTCTGGTATTTCCTTAACTATTAACTGACGCGGAGATGTAATTTGCTGTCTGTCAAAATAATTACATTTATTTTTCAGCAGTTATACCGGGCAAAGGTTCAAAACTGTTATTTATTTATTCTTTCACTCTGAAGCTAAAAAATACAATACACAGCAGAGTTGATTGTTGTTAAACTAAAAATTATTGCAATTGCCTGAAGAAATACTCGTATGGCTCACTGTATGAAAGCATTCTTAAAAGATTTTTTTTGCAGTGGTTTACAGAATTGGAACTTGGGTTTAATAACTGAATTTCAAAACCGTTAGGCTAATGTGCGTTTTAGGTCTTTGGGTTTTAGGTATCAGTTATACCAGCCATGGTATTGTGCAGTGAGAGTTAACACCAAGTACAGTTGTTGAGTAAAGTGTGGTTAGATTTTGGGAGATAATTGGAGCAGGATTTATAAACGTGTTCCCACCCCATTTTAAAGTCTCAGAGATCTATAGTGCTGAAAAAAGCCGCTTTGGCCTATCACATCAGCACTGGTCAAAAACAACCACCTAACTATTCTAATCTTATTTTCAAGCACTTTTATGCATTGGCATTGCAAATGCACATCTAAATACTTCTTAAATGTTATAGGGGTTCCTGCCTTTACAACTCTTGCAGGCAGTGAGTTCCAGATCCTCACCACCCTCTGGGTGAAAATGTTTTTCATTGAATCTCCTCTAAATCTTTGCTATTAACTTAAATCTATGCCCCCTAGTCATTGATCCCTCCATCAAAGGGTAAAAGGTTTCTCTCTGTCTAACCTATCTATGCCCCTCATATAATTTTATGCATGACAATCTTATCCTCTCTCAATCTCGTCTGCTCGAAGTAAAACAGCCCCAGTTTTTCTAATCTCTCTTGATAACTAAAACTCTCCAGCCCAGGCAACATCCTGCTGAATCTCATCTGCAACCTATGCAGTGCAATTACATTCCTCTTCATGTGGTTCCAAACTGCACACAATACTCTAGCTGTGGCCTAACCAACATTTTATACAGTTCCAGCAAAACAGCCCTGGTCTTACTTTTATTAGCCAAGGCATAGACTTTAAGTATACCATTTACCACCTTAACGATGTTATCCACCTAACCTGATAATTTAAAGGACTAGTGTTCGTGCACACCAAGGCCCTTTGATCCTCCTGGTCCCTCTGGTTATCATATCTTTCCTAGCTTTATTTGCCCTGCACATGTACATTGCCTTACATTTATCCAGATTAAACTTCATTTGCCCCTGATCAGCCCATCTATATCCTTCTTAGTCTAAGCCTACCCTACTCAGTATTTATCACCCTATCAATTTTTGTACCATCTGCAAACTTACCGATTAAACCCTCCTACATTCAAATCTAAATCATTTATATAAACCACAAACAGCCAGGGCCCCGACATTGACGCATGTTGGGACCCAGCGTTAACATTGAAAGTCATATATTTGGTCATTCTTTTATTTCTATCATAAAATTCACTTCCCTGCATTTCTAATGAGGTAATTCAAAACTTCATCTTGGACACTTTAGGTTTTTGGACCAGCTGGAGTCCTACATAAGCACTTCCTGCTTCTGAATGTTCATCCAGAGCAGCCACTAAATCATTTTGCAGTGATTTGAGTGCTCTGTATATTCATCTAGTGCCAAGTTGCTTAAAGGCTGCCTGCCTTGGTTGTCATTTCAAAGTGCGATGGAAGCCAGCAATCTCAATGGGTAGACATTTTTTGACTGGAGTCTATGGCTAAAGTTAGCTGGTTACATTCAGTATCAAGTCAAACTGTCAAATTCCTTTAGTGAAAGTAAGGTTTTAAATTTGACATTTATTTTAACGTATACAAATTTTAGTAAGTGTTAGCATATTAAAAAGGTGTACTTTGCTTTGAATGTACCTTCTTAGACTGTCTTTTCCTTTTCAAAGGAAAGACCCAAAATTGAGTCTTCATGTAGGTACATAAACAACCTTTAGTTATTTTGTGTAACTTACACAATATCTCAACGTGCATTGCTATCAGTTATCTAATAAACATGACTGGCAGGTAATAGAATTTCCCGAATACATAAATATTCTTTTGTACTGATTTTCATTTTGCTATCCATCCACTTAGCAGTCTGTTATGCATTTTACAACCAAATAGCAAGCCAGCCTGATGGGGTTGTGGGACGTGGGATGCCCACTTTAGTAGCATTGGGTAAGTATCTTGAACTACAAGTGCTTCAAATGTGTGTTGAACCCTTAAAGCATACTGATTATATCAACATCAAAAAAACATTTTTTTCATTTACTATTGGAAAGCATCCTATGGTGTTTTGTATTTGTGGGTTGTGTGTTACCATATATGGGATGATAATTAGAGGTAACCAAAGTACAGTTAAGTTATAAGGATACTTTTGAAGATGGGAAGAGATTTAATATGATTGAAGGATATATCTTAGATGCTGAAAGCAAGAGGCTGAAGGTGGTGGCACTGATGGTAGTAGAGCAAAGGAACAGGGAGTACTCAGTGAGCCATAATCAGATGTGATGAGGACCGCCACTGTGAGATGTTGCCGCAAAATTGTAGATTAGGATGATGATTTTGTTGGATGAATTAATGAAGTCACAGACATTGACTTGACCAGGTGTGGTGGCTGAAAAACACTCAGTAAAATTCCAACTGAATTGTAGCTTGTGTATGTTGGGAAATCAGGAAGCCAGTGAAGTGAATGTTGAAAACGTAAACCTGTAGCAGACCAGAACCATGAATGATGTCTTCACCAGTGATGAGGGTGAAAGATGAAAAGTTGTATACTTCAGAGATGATTTTCTTGGTGATAGACATGGTATGGAATTTACATAGGAAAAGGCACAGAAGATAGAAGCAAGAGTTGGCCATTCGACCCCTTGAGTTATGGCTGATCATTGAGCTCAATACTCAAATCTCACCCTCCTCCCTCATATCCCTTCATTCCTTTAGCCACGGCAGCTGTATTTACCACCTCAGCAAAAAACATATAAAGTTTTGGACTCAACCACTTTCTGTGGTAGTGAATTCTACAGGCTCACCACTCTTTGAATGAAGAAATTTCCCCTCATCTCAGTCGTAAAAAAAATTTACCTCTTATCCTTGAACTATCACCCATGATTCTGGAGTTTCCTCCATCATTGGGAACATCCTTCCTGCATCTAACCGCTTGGAATTTTATAGACTTCTACAAAGATCCCCCTTCTTCTAAACTGAAGTGAATACCGTCCTAACCGACTCGATCTCTCCTCATATGTCACTCCGACCATCCCAAAAATCATTTTGGTAAACCTTTGTTGCACTCCCTCTATAGCAAGAACATCCTTCCTCAGATGAGGAAACCAAAACTGCACATGATACTCCAGTTGTAACCTCACCAATGCCCTGTATAATTGCAGCAAGATATCTTTATTCTTGTACGAGAATCATTCACAATGAAGGCCATCATACAGTTTGCCTTCTTTACTGCCTGCTGCACCTGTGTGCTTACTGCCAGTGACTGGTGTATGAAGACTCCTAGGTCTCATTAAACATTCCCTTCTCTCAATTTACAGCCATTCGAATAATAATAATATTTTGACCACCAAAGTGGATAATCTCTCATTTACGCATGTTACACTGCATCTGCCATGCATTTACCTACTCAGTCAGTCTGTCTGAATCATATTGCAACATCTCTGTATCCTCCTCACCACTCACCCTTCCACCAGCTTTTTGTATCATCTGCAAAGTTTGAAATATTCCATTCAATTCATAGCGTCATAGAGTTTATTTCCCTTTTCTAAATCATTAACATAAATTGTGGACAACTGGGGTCCTAGCACTGAAGCTCATTTTAAGATAGAAAGTGAGCACCATCAGGGTAAGCTTCAAGAAAGGGGATTCCATCAGGAGTTGAGGCGGGAAGAGTCAAACAGGATTGGTTTGACCTTGCCCTTGAGTTAAATAAAGCAATGCTTCATTAATGTTGTGATATGAGACTAAACAACTATGGGCATAGAATCAAGAGTGGGAATATGAGATAAATTATGATTTTAAAGTAGAGCACAGGAACAGAAAAACCTAGTGGTTCATATGCACAAATCTTTATAGCAGGATGCATTACAAATCTTTGATTTAAAAAAAATGAATCCTGGACTTTAGAAACAGATGCATAGCTTTGAGTTTTAGTAATAAAGACAGAAAATGCTGGAGAACCTCTCGGCTGGAAGCGTCTGTGAAGAGAAAAGACTTAATGTTTAATATGAATGTTTGTCAAATCTGTTTTGTTCAGTAGTGAGGATGACAGAGTCTGCAGAGGTTTATAGACAGATTAAATGAGTGGGCAAGACTTGACAGATGGTGTATTGTTATGAAGATGTGGGTGTACCTTTAAGAGAGTGAAAAGCAGCAGAACTACTGGACACAGCACCAAGTGTTCTCAATAAGGCAACAATGTAACAGTGTTGAACAACTCGATTAGTTCATTGCCTAGACACAAAAATAAATCTCAAGTCAGCCAATCGATTTAAGTTATACCCTGAAAAAATACCAATTTCCAATCAAGTTTGAATTAAGTATATTGGCAATCTTAAAAGCCAATTACACAATCCGATGTTCTGTGATAAAAGACCGGGGGAAAATTGAACAGTTGAGAGTAGAACTACCAAGTTCTAGCATGTAACCGATTGCTTGAAAAAAATCTCTCTTAAAAGAACCTTTTCGATCAGTAACCTGTGATGCAGAAATTCCTAGCACGGAGAAAAGAAGACACAGGAAGTTCCAAAGACAAGAATCTACAGCTGCCTGGTTTTGAGATAAGAATTGTTGTTTTGTAAATCTTAATTGGGAGTTTTATCGGACTAGTATTATAGAAGGGAAGGTAAAAGATAGGTTAGAGAAAGAAATTGTAAATAGTGGTTAGTTAATTATTCTCTGTTATACTTTAAGAAATTAAGTTGTTAATTTTTACTTTATGTAGTTCTTGGCCACTCAAATTTTTACAGATTACTGCACAGGATCAATCTTTTCTGTGTTGCTGGTTTTAAATTAAGCAGGGGAGTTTACCCCATGTCGTAACAGTATCATGTGGGAAATCAGAGACACTATACTTCAGCAGGAAAAGTAGAGGCACTAAATGCTGCCAAAAAGGGGAAAAAGATTGCAGAAAGTGCAGCAGAGGGGAATTTGTACATGAATCGCAAAAAGCTAGCATTCAATTTAATTGGGTAACGGAAGGCCTGTTGGATGTCATTTCAAAGGGAATTGAGTATAAAAGTAGTGAGAAATTTTGCTAAAGCTGTATAAGGCACATATCAGACCAGATTTAGAATACTGTGATATGTTTAGTCCCCCTAGCTAAGTAAAGATATGTTTATTGGAGACAATCCAAAGAAGGTTCACCGTATTGACTCCAGGTATAGAGGGACATCTTTTTATGAGGAGAGATCGAGTAGGTTGGGCCTTTGCTTGCTGGAATTTAGACGAATGAGAGGTGACCTTCTACAAACAGAATACTCTTAAAGAGCTTGATTGGGTGGAAAAGAGAATTATTTCTCCTCATGGGAGAGTTCAGAACCAGAGGGCATCATCTCAGAGTAAAGGGTCACATGTTTAAGACAGGTGAGGAGTTTATTTTTTGAATGTACTAAATCTCTGGAACTTTTTAGCAAGAAGCTGTTGAGGCCATAAAGTATATTCAAGGTTGAGATAGACAGATTGAGAAGGGAATCCAGAGTTATGGAGAAAAGGTTTAAAATAAAGTGAATTTGAGGATTATTAGAGCAGCTATGATCTCATTAAATGTTGGTGTAGTCTCAATGGGGCCGAATTGCCTACTTCTGTTCTTGGACCTACTCTTGCTGGTGTTACATTCACAAATGGGTAACACATTACAGCTGTTAAATAACATTAAAATGAACAACTTGAAAATTAGTAACAGATTTAGTAGATTTCAAATGAATAAAATATCAGAAATCACTGTTAAGGCAACATAGGTTAGAAATAATTTTTAAACAACAATCTTGCACCTCATTTTTTGGAAATAATATGCCTGGACTGTATTTCTGTAGCACCTGGTAAATTTTGCAATTCAAATGGAACATTAAAAATCAATGTGGTTGTACCAAAATCTGGATTATGAACTTTGCTCGTGGTGAACTTTGTTGAATAAATAGTACAAATTGTACCCAGTGTTGAAGCTGGGTGTGGCCGTGTACTCTTTGGATAAAATAACTACCCTAAATCCAAACTGAACATTCACAGTGATTGAAAGTGCAACTTGTCAGTTTTTCCCATCAATGCCGTCAAACCAAGAATAAAGGAAAATTCTATCCAAGGCTATGCTGATCTCTTTAAATAGCAACCAGTTTGTATTTAGGTGAACTGTGTTTGAGGAATCGCAAATTTGTTTTCCAAGTCCATAGCCTAATAGCTGGTATTTTATCAGATAGGACTCAGAAAGAAACATTATTTTATCTATGTTATGATTATTCGAAAAATCTTGATTATAATATGATTAACATTTGCAAAATGAAAGCTGTCAACTATTGGCTTACTGTACCACAGTGCCATGGTCAGTTAACTCCTGCATCCTTGTTGTTATCCATACAAGCAAGACACAACCTCCAAAGCCATTGGCTTTCTGATTGCGGGTACCTCAAATGAGAAACATTAAACTACTGGCAGCACCTTCTGTGTTCCTGTGTCGAATTGAAGACTTCAGACATTACTGTCACTTTCAGAGGAGGAATATGGTGAATGCTGGAAGTTTTGCATTCAATAGAACAGAAACATCTAGGGTAATGTGTAAATGCTTCTCATTGTATTTGGAAGTAACTAAACTGATGCATCGATTGGTTGCTAATGGAATTTGAAAATATGGTGTGGTGTACTGTGGATAAGCTAATAAGAATTCTCATATTCTTCAGTGTAGGGCAACGTAGAAGTACTTCCACAACCATGTGGAAGTAGGCCATTCGGCCCATTGAGTACACACTGATACTCTGAAAGAGCATCCCACCCAGACCACCACCCACATCCGTGTAACTGCATTTCCCATGGCTAATTTACCTAGCCTGCATATCTTTGGACTGTGGGAGGAAACCAGAGCACCCAGAGGAAATCCACACAGACACAGGGAGAATGTGCAAACTCCACACAGTCGCCCGAAGGTGGATTTGAACCTGAGTCCCTTGTGCTGTAAGGCAGTGCTAACCATTGAGCCACTGTGCTGCCCCTTATCAGAAAACTTATTGGAGCTTGAGAATCTACTGTACATCACTTTCATGAATAAAATGCATGTTACATGTTAAAGATATTGGTTACAAAATTGGCTTCATAGCATCTGTAGTGGGCCGTAGGGCCTGTTGCTCTTGTACTATAGGCTGTCAGTATGAAGCCTTATCCATCAAGAAACTTCTGGGAACATTTGTCTTTCATCTGCTTGAGTCACTAACAATGCTTTACAAAAGACATGCTTGCAACGCTCTTTCCTCTTGCAATTGTAACCACAACCTCAGAGCACAGCAAAGACAGCACCACCATTGGCTGTGAAAGTGGCCATGGACATAAATTTAATTGCACTGGGATCCTTAACAAGCTAGAGCAGGAGCCATTTGTTACGTCTCCCAATTCACCATCAGTTGCTGCATCAGCGAGATGACTAATGCAGTCCATGCCAGGAGGTGGGGTTTATCCTTGCGTGAAAGCTGTAAAATGATTGAATCTTGCAACAGGGCTGGGTATTGTGGCAAGATTCTGAATGTGTGTGACTACTGCTTGATAGATGAGTGGCATATCATGTAATGGATTTGGCCTGTGATGGTGCATTAACTGGCCTTGACCATTTGTCTAATGTCATTGTGATGCTGCATTCAGATCCTCAGAGTCAGCTTGCTGTCTGCTCTCGCTCTTCTCATAGTGTCTGCTTGAAGAATCTCCCAGCACCTTGAGGAAAAAGCAATGGGAGGCACCAGTGCAGCTGCTAAAAAGGAGAATCTTGGGTGCACTCTACATGCAGCTCATAAGTCGTCTTTAACCAGTCTCAGCACATGCTGGAGCCAGCAGGCCTCTGAAAGAAAAACAATTGGTTTACATCGGGCAGGCCACGTGAAAGTACTGCTAACCTCATGTGAACCTGGGCCTCCCTGCTGCAGTACACTTAGCAGTGGGATGCCTGCCACCATTATTGGAATAAGCAGGCTGAATGAGGTTTGGAAGCTGCCCGACCATTAAAAAGAGATGTAGGTAAATTCTGGATTATGTTTCATTTGCCCTTTGGTGGCCTTTTTAAAAAAAAAAAAAAATTCCCATCCTGCCTCTCATAATTAATTTTGGTATAACCAAAACTTTGCTTCCTGATGTGGCAATATAATATTCTTGTAACATTAATCTAATATCTTAGCAGTTAAGAGGTATGCAACTGTCCTTTCCTAACTTTAATCTAGCAATCCCATTTTCCTTTCAAACTTGTGTGTTTGCCTGAAACAGTAACTTTTTCTATAAACACTTACGCATTGCTATTCAGTCTCAATCGGTATATTAAAATTAGCTTCAAATCTGCAACCTTTAGTTCAAGCTAATATATTAGCATTGGGGCATCCCTTTGTTGTCCCAGTTCCATCTCTAATCACAGCTTCAGCACGCCATCAAGAAGAACTCTCCTGGACATAATAAGTGCTTCATGATCCTAAATTCATTCATATGTTAATGTTTAGAACATTTTTTTCACAACTTCTCCATGCCAAGAACAATCCATTCCATGGCTTAAATTTTGTTCAAAAGCTTTTTAACATTTTTTTCTCTCTCTGCCAGCAGAATTTCTGTTCCAGAAAGTCACATGGTAGAGAACTGGAATCTAAGCTTTCCACAAGTTTTAAGTTTTTTTATTCACCTTATTTCCCCTTGCTATTCAATTACCATTATTGAATCCACCACTTTCAAGATTCTAGAGACTGCTGTTGACCAAAGATTGGACTGGGCCAGTCATATCAATGCAGTGGCTACAAGAGCTGTCAGAGGTTAGGAATCCTGTGGCGAGTAACTTCCCTCCTGAATCCCAAAGTCTGTCTGCCAACTGCAAGGAATGGGGCAAGAGTGTGATAGAATTGATAGAGTGGCTGAGTGCATCTACAGCAACACTCAAAGGGCTTGACACCATCCAGGACAAAGCAGCCCATTTGTTTTCTCCACATCAACTGCCTTTACCACCCTTTCAAGGTGACATAAATGTGTACCGTCTGCAAGATACATCATAACTCACCAAGGCACCTCCAACAGCACTATCCTCCTTAATATTCTTGGCCAGTTTACCTTCGTACCTCATTTTTCCTCTGCGTATTTCCTTCTTAGTAATCCTCTGTTGCTCTTTAAAAGCTTCCCAGTCCTCAGTTTTCCCACTTATCTTAGCTATGTTATACTTTTTCTCTTTTAACTTTATATGTTTCTTTACTTCCCTCGTCAGCCACGGCTGCCCATTCCCCCTCCTGGGATCTTTCTTCCTTTTAGGAATGAACTGATCCTGCAACTTCTGCATTGTACACAGAAATATCCGCCATTGTTCCTCCACAGTCATCCCTGCTAAGGTATTGCACCATTGAACTTTGGCCAGGTTCTCCCTCATAGCTCCATAGTTCCCTTTATTCAACAGAAGTACTGTCACTTCCGACTGTACCCTCTCCCTCTCAAATTGCAGATTGAAGCTTATTGTATTATGGTCACTACTTCCCAATGGCTCCTTCACTTCGAGGTCTCTGACCAATTCTGGTTCGTTACACAATACCAGATCCAGAATTGCCTTCTCCCTGTCGGCTCCAGCACCAGCTGCTCTAAGAATCCATCTTTGAGGCACTCCACAAAGTAAGATATATTGGAACACCATCATCTGCAAAGTTTCCCTCTAAGCCTCCCTACATCCTGAGGAAATATATTGCTGTTTCTTCAGTGTTGCTGGGCTGAAGTCCTGGAATTCACTTTATAATGACATTGTGGTGCACCTACTCCACAAAGACTGCAGCAGTTCTATAGAGCAGCTTAACACCACCTTTTCCATTAAGAATGGCAATAGATGGTGGAAACTCCAGCAACATCCCATGAACAATTTTTTTTAAAAATGCACAGAAATGTTACAAGAGCGCACCTTCAAACACAATGATCTGCCTGATTCTGTTTGGTAGCACAAATTAATCCCCTGTTGCTGCCATCCACTGGAATCAATTGAAACAGGATTAAATGCAATTAACAGTGTGTACATTCATCATCCCTAACTCTGCTAATATGTTGTAGTTAAAAATCTCACAACACCAGGTTATAGGCCAACAGGTTTAATTGGCAGTACTTAGTGCTTAACTTTGTCCACCTCAGTCCAACACCGACTCCTCCACAATCTGCTGTAGCCATTCCTGCCACTCACCTATACCCACAACCCTTTCTTTTGTCAGGAAAATTTATTTCATTTCAGCCTCCCTTTGCATTCTCTCTGAAAGCATCAATCTCATGTTCTTGCTCAGTTTGGCAGCAGATCTCACTGACCAGACTGACTGTTCTAGACGAAGCTTTTTAAAGCTCTTTTGACAGCTTTCAAATTTCCTGAACCATTTTCAGGTGGGTTTCCCCACCCAACTTTGTCCTTTCATAACACCAGGTGAAACTTTCTCATTATTGTATTGATGCATCACAAAATGTGCACCCAGCCATATGCTCGCAGTGGTCCCAAACCCATGAATCTTCACTCAGATCCTGACCATTCCTTGACACCCAAATCCAGGTGCTCCTTGAATCTAAGAAACTTAAGTATCCTAATGTGCCCTACAAATCCGTGATCTCCCCATCCATTTCAACATCCACTGACCTCTCTCCTATCCTACACCACCAAGTACTCTAGACCTTCCACCCACGCACAGCCACCTCCCCCACACCTACACACACCTCCCCACACCTAAATGCACACACACCTTTCTCTCCCCACGCACACAGACAACTCCTCCCACATCAACATACACACACACCTCCTCCCCCACACACACCCCTCCCCACACCAACACACACACATCTACCTTCCCCCTGCCACACATGCACATCCATCCTCACACCTATACACACACACTCCTTGATTGACTCCAATCAAGGGACACATTTCACAGGCAAAGTTATAGAACATAGAACACAGAACAGGCGCTTTGGCCCACAGTGTTGTGCTGAGCATTAATCCTAATGTAAGATATAATAACTTAACCTACGCACCCCTCAATTCACTGCTATCCACGTGCATATCCAGCAGTTGCTTAAATATCCCTAATAACTTTGCTTCCACCACCATCGCTGGCAACATATTCCATGCATTCACAGCTCTTTGCGCAAAGCCCTTCCTCTAACGTCCCCTCTATACCTTTCTCCTAATATCTTAAAACTATGATCCTCGTGCCAGTCAATCCTGCCCTGGGGAAAGTCTCTGGCTATTGACTCAATCTATTCCTCTCATTAACTTGTATACCTTGATCAGGTCATCTCTCTTCCTCCTTCTCTCCAGAGAGAAAAGTCCAAGCTTAGTCAACCCTTTTCATAAGGCAAGCTGTCCAGTCCAGGCAGGATCCTGGCAAATCTTCTTTGCACCCTCTCCAAAGCCTCTGTATCTTTCCTATAGTAGGGTGACCAGAACTGGACCCAATATTCCAAGTGTGGCCTCACCAGGGACTTGTAGAGCTGTGGCAAAATCTCGCAGCTCTTAAACTCGATCCCCCTTAATGAAAGCCAAAATGCCATATGCTTTCTTAACCTATCCACCTGAATAACAACTTTGAGGGATCTATGTACTTGCACACCAAGGTCCCTATGTTCCTCCATACTGCCAAGAATCCTGTCTTTAATCCTATATTCAGCATTCGTGTTCGCCCTTCCAAAATGCGTCACTTTACATTTATCCAGGTTCAACTCCATTTGCCATTTCTCAGCCCAGCTCTGCATCCTGTCTATGTTCCGCTGCAGCCTGCAATAGCCCTCGATACTATCAACAGTACCTCCAACTTTTGTGTCATCTGCAAACAGTATGCCAGCTACTAGGGATACAGCAATAATTTCATATCCTCTATCACCCCCAGAGCTCAGGGGTGGTGGAGAAAATGAACAGAACCCTTAAAAATGATTTAGCTCAAGCCAAACAGACATACAGAGCAAGTGCCGCCAGCCACACTCATGAAATTAAGAGCCACCACGAATCAGGCAAACTGGACTAACACCCTATGAATTAATGACCAGCGAGCAATGCAATTACTAGAGACCGTTATAATAGGTGGGACCGATGTAGGTCTGCTAAAAGACAAAATCTGGAGATATGTACTGGAATGAAGCAGCCAGCTAAAAGGGATACGTAACTGAGAGACAAGAGCAAAAGGACAAAGCAGGTGAACTCGAAACCTTCCGTGAGGTCATAGTAGCTGGGAGCCGCATCCTCGTGCAAACCCTGTCTGACAAAACCAGGCTTTGCCGCAAAATGGAATGGGCCATACAAAGTTATAATCAGTGGTGACACCTGCGCCTGGAGACATAAGGGGAAAAGGCACGTTGAAACACTAGACCCAAGTCAAACCGTATAAGGACCCCTATAAACGAACTAATGAGATTGACCATCCCCCAGGCACAGACAGGAACTGCGAGCAAGACAAGCAAGCAAACCACCCAGAGGCACAGATAAAACTGCTGACAAGACACATGAAACACCTACTGTTGCTGACCTCTGGTTACCATTGTTTTTTAAAAAAAAAGGGACGCTGACTATTAGCCTCATTTAACTTTAATTATTTACAGTACATACTTTCTAAATGTTGTGATAGCGGGAAGCCTGTCAGGATTTGAGATAACCTATTTTACAAAACCCACCTAAGTCTACATGGGAACCGAACTGTCTGTTACCCACTGGCCCAGTTGGCCGAATCCTTATTTGTGGCCACCCCTGTGTGGACCACTCGCGATTTATACACAGTAGATACCTCGGGCACGCCATGTAAAGGACAGCTAGGAAAATACAAAAGTGGACTCCAGGGTAGGTGTGTGGAATTGGTCAAGCCCACTGGCCATGGGGCCAGGTGCACCAATAGGGGAGGGAAGGACCTATTTAAGCATCACTGATTATCATGGAGCAGGGATGGGGATGTGTTTATGCCCTGGTACCTTGAAACAGTTCATGCATGCAGACACAATGTACTCAATAGCACTGTACAATCACCCAGGGACAACTTACCTGCACCTGCAGTGAGCAGGCATGCTTGAATGTGACCGCTGGAGGACAGTTTATATGCGGACAGTGCAATGGCATTCATGTCAGCTCTGCCACATGGACATACTTGTTTGATATTTACCAGCTGGTGGGAACAAATGGGGAGTCAGAGGTGAGATGGGTAGGCACACAGGCCCATGAACAGGACACTTATGCTATCGGGCAGCAAAGGGATTCGTTTTCTTATTTAAGGGGATTTATACTACTGACAAACCAAACCTTCCAAACCTTTTTGCAGTAGGAACGATAGGACACCTCACTGTACCATGCCCCAGCGGGAGACATGTTCGGACAAGGATAGTGACCGGCTCCATCAGCTGGGAACACTACGCTGATTGGCAGATCCCCACCACACTGAGATCATCATTGGAGTAAGGGTTTTTGGGATCTCTGTGTTTGGGGGAGGGGCAGCAAGAATCCTTAGCACTAAAAAACAAAACTACATTGTGTGTGAAATGACAATCTGAGGGAGCAATACATCAAAGGCTGTACAGGCAATCAGTGGTGAATTGGCTGAACACAGACTTTATGCACAGTAGACACATTACACGATGCATTATCAGTTTGTCCATACTCCCCCTTGCTAGACTATCATTGGTGACAAGTGTAAAACCCATGTTATTGACGATTCTTACAATATTATACATGTGATCAAAAACATTCAGGACCAGCTAGGTGACTTCAGACAAGGAGCCATAGGAGGAGATAGCTGACTAGAATGGCTGATAGCAAATCCTGGGGACCCTATTTGGCGCACTGGATTGTTCTCTTTATTTCACTCATACTGGTATTCTGCCTGGGCCTCGGGTGTTTAAAGCTTTGCTGTCAGGTGCTACTCACGCAGGCCGCGCTAAGAGCAAGTGTCACCACAGAAGAGCCACCAATTAAACTTGCACTCCTTGACAACCCTCAGGATGGGGAGATCTTAGAAAAGGTGAATTGGGTGGTCTGCGGGAGATCTCAGAAGTCGCCTCCTTGACCACAAAGCGGGGAGTGAACTGGGAGTTGACACGGGGCACTCAGAAACAAGATGGCCGCTAAGCCATAAATTGGTCACTTAGCACACAAGATGGCTGCTGAGCCATTACATGGAAAAATACAGCAAAGCATACACAGATACTGCTTCAGGCTAACAGGATACCAGCACAACAGACGGAGAACATGGATGATTAGTTTAAGGCGGGTGGGGGAGAGAATGCACATCAGTAACATCTACTGCCCGCCGAAGTGTCTGAGTCCACCCACCACCTTCAATAGAAATATTAACTACCTGAAACTGCTTGTATACAAGTGTTAATACTTCAGATCTGCAGTAATGGAAAACTATCTTCCTTCTCAGGAAGAACGGTCACGACCACTTAAACTGACAATGATTTTGTAATGTTTTCTGTAGTTTACTTGAACAATTGTACCGCAAAATATATAAAATATCATGACACGTGCTCTGGGAGCGAGAGGAGGCTTGCAGCTGACAGCCGTGCTGGCGGACATCTCTCTCTCCCCAGAGATCCGGTTTCTTTGTACGATGAACTCTGTAGCTGAATCCTGATTCTGACTCTGAGACTGGTGATTTTCCCCACAACAATTTGAGATTCAGTGCTCAAAACAATGCGAGACCCATAACTGTTTGTTATCCATAATCTATAATCTTTTGCTATAGATTCTGTGTCTTATGGTCCTGCTCCACAGCCAACTGATGAAGGAACAGCACTCCGAAAGCTAGTGCTTCCAAATAAACTATGGTGTGATTTTTTTTAACTCTGTTAGATCACACCTTGATCTTCAGATCCTAATGAAAGGTTAGCCAGATTTAGGCAAAATGTCCTTAAATTTACGCCTGTAAACTCTAGTATGATTCTGGCTGCCCTGCTACAGGAAAGATATTGTTAAATTCAAGAGGGTTCAGAAATGATTTACCAGGATGCTGCCGGGAATGGACGTTTCAGTCATAAAAATAGACTGGATAAGATGGGACTGTTTTCATGGTTGTGTAAGAGGGTGAGGGATGACCTTACAGAGGTTTATAAAATGATGAGGGACATAGCTAAGGTGAATAGCAAGTTGCTTATTCCGAGGGTGGGGGAGTTCAAAAAAGGGGGCATATTTTTAAGGTGAAAGGATAAAGTTTTAAAAAGGACATGAGGGACAACTTTTTAAATGCAGATTTGTTTGTGTGTGGAATGAATTGCCAGAGGAAGTGACTGATGTAGGTACAGTTACATCACTTAAAAAACATTTGGATGGATACATGAATAGGAAAGATTTAGAGGGATATGGGCCAAATGCAGACAAGTTACTCTAGTTTAGTTTGGGAAAATGGTCAGCAGGGACGAGTTGGACCAAAGAGTCTGTTACCATGCTGTATGATACTGACTCTGTGGTCAATCCATATACATACTACTTCTTCAGCATGTTCTTCCAGCAGTTCAGTCCCCAAAACAATGCGAGACCCATTACTGTTTGTTATCCATATCAATGATTTGGATGAGAATGTACACAGCATGATTAGTAAGTTTACTGAAGACACTAAAATAGGAGGTATAGTGGACAACGAGGAAGGTTATCAAAAATTGCAACAGGACCGTGATGAGCTGGGATATGGAGGTGCTGGCGTTGGACAAAGTTTAAAATCTCATATTATCAGATTATAGTCCAACAGGTTTATTTGGAAGTACATGATTTCAGAGCGCTGCACGTTCGTCAGGTGGAGAAGGATCATAGGACACAGTGTATAACACAGATCATATTGTCATACAACTGATGCAATATATTGAACAAACCTAGATTGCTGTCAAATCGTTCATCTTTTAGAATGCTTTCAGGTTTCGATACATTAATATGTAAATCCCAGAACTTCTTTCAAGTCACATTCCCAAGATAACTTAAGGTTTTATGAATAAAAAGGTGACATCTCAACTCAGACAATGCATTAAAGGTGTGAGGTAGACTCTGTGTATGCTAATCTTACGTCAGACTGGCTCTATTTCCAAAGTACAAATTTATAAAATGTCACATTGACATTTTTTAGAACCAAAGATTGTGGAAGGATTGCTGTGCTTTGTAAAAGTAAGTAATTTGATACTCACTGTTGTGCTGTTTACTCAGCTGCTTTTTCAAGCAACAGTGCAAGCCTTGTTACAGATGAGCTGGAGCCCAGGGGTGTGGCAAATGGAGCTTTGGCTGGCAACAAGTAGCTGATTGTGTGGAGACTCATGACCAGTTATCAATAATAGAAGTTATCTGCCTCCCATTAACTACGTGATTGTTTCTCAGGTAGCTGAGACTGTAAATGTTAGAGGAGAAGCCATCAGACCTTCACACGGTCAAGACTGTCTATTTTCTCAGTAAAAGCATCTGAAGTTTCAAAACTAGCCAGTTAGGTTCCCTTTCTAGTTGCCGTAAGCTGTGACTTTCTTTGATGAGTCAAAGATTTTTACAACTGGGAGCCAGTTACACTCTGCCTTTAGCCAATAAATTAAATTATCTGGAGAACAAAGATTGAGAAAGCAACCGTGTGTGTGTGTGTGTGTGTGTGTGTGTGTATTGTGTGTGTTGCCTGTTGATAATTATTTACCTGTAATTTAAAAACTATGTATTTATAATAAGTAGTAACTCTTTAGAGGTACAGAAACCTGTTTTCAGTCAATCAGTCAAAAGTCTAACTTTTGTAGCAATTCAAGGAATAGCAGGGCTTGTTTTCCAATGTGCTAACCCAGTGAAATATAACCATGTGGCTATATAAATTCCTACTAGTCCACGGCTCCTAATCTCTAAGCTTGTTTAAATCAAATTGCTTTGTCTTTCTTAGCCAAAATAGATGACTTTACACTTCTTCACATTGAACTCCATATACTATAGTTTTTCTGCTCGCCATATATGATAGTTTTCGTCTGTCTCAAACCATTTATAGGGCTTACTTTTACAAACAAAACATATTATATGTACGAGATAATACCCCCTGAAGGCTTGCCATTCCTTCATTTAAACAATTTAATATCAGAAAATTTGGCAGCCCCGTATTGTATTGCAGAATGAATAGGAAAACATTAAATTCGCTTTGCTTGACTTTTCATGTTTACTTTTGCACCTATTATTGCTGCTGCCCTCCTTCTTAGCTCTTTTTATATTTCTACTATTGTGCTAATGTTCACATTTCCTTGCATTTATGAAAGTTTTTACTTGTAGTTTAAAACCGAATCTCACCTCTTGGCAGAGAACTGAATGAAAGTACAACCTATATGGTAAGATTCTTAAGCACAAAATATTTTAGACATTCAGGTCTTAACGTTCAGCATTTGAGTAGAGTAGAATAGTTAGAAAATTAAATGGAATTTTAAGTTTATACATTGTGGCAATTGACAGAAAGTTATTCATAGCAATGGTACTTTTGAAACTATTGGTTGTTATAAGAAAATTAAATTCACTAATATCTTTCAGAGAAGGAAATCTGCAATCCTTAGCCAGGCTGGTCGTCATGCCTTTAGACTGGCAATGATGTGATTGTGATTGATTGATTTGTAACTATCCTCTAAAATGGCCTAGCAAGCAACTCAGTTCAAGGTCAAAACAAATATTGACCTTGGCGCAATGCCCACGTGCTGTGACGAACCAAGATTTTTGATATTATGAAGGGATTCCAGGCCAAGTAATAAAAAATTGCTTCTACTTGTTGTCCAATCAAAACAAGGGGGATGAGTTATAGTTTACAACTGTTCTGATGAAGTGGAAAGTCAGGCACATTTTCACATGAACCTTGTCAAAATGAGGGGTATCTTAGTACATATGGTTCTTTAGAAAGAGAAAGTTATTCAATATTTGTAAAACTCTTGAGCTGATTATTCTTTTATGAAGTGCCTTGCTAAAAATGCTGTTTTAAAGTGGCTGAGATAACCAGTATATTCACTATTGCTGCTGTAGGGGAGTGGAGACAGCTGGTTGAAAGTTGTAGCCTTATTAGTTTACAAATCATTCACCTGTTCCAGAATAATTTTAGGATTTTAAGGACTTCATTTTGCATCTTCTACACAAATCAAAGAATAATATTTCAAAATGCAAATCAAATGTAATTGTAACTTGCAGGAGTAGAACTAATTTGGTTGTGAAATAATTTTGTATGCCACAGGCAAATATCTTTGCTGATTGGCCATTCATAATTGAACATGAAATTCTACCCACCGAAAGTTTAGAAAAAGGATTAAGCAAACTACCTCAGCCTTGTATTAGAAAATCTAATGAGGCATGTAATCTATACTAATCATGTAGTTTCTGTTTGTATTAATTTGGTCAGTAAGCTAATATTTTAAATCTTTTTCTGAATCACCAACTTAGGTATAATTTAGAAGGTACCAACACATTTTCCAATAGAATAAGATTAATTTATTTAATTAGAAAGCTTCTTTCAAGAAAATAAATGCGACTTGATTAAATGATCCCATTGCCAGTAGCTTACATTTATATTAACCAGCTTATATGTGATTTGATTTTGCCCTGAAGCATTGTTCACTGCCACCGTTTAATGTTTTACCATCTCAAAAAGGTTTTTCCTCAAATAATAATGATTTTATGAAAGAAATGGTTGCATTCTCATGAGTTAAAATTGTTTGGTACGATGAATCACATTTATAGGATAAGCATGGAATTAAGATTATTTATGCTTAAAAGAGGAAAATGAGTCTTTATTCAGGACTTCCCAATTTTTCCATTCGATTCCACCAGCTTGCCCCAGAGCCTCTGCTTCAATCCATGTCAACCTTGTTGTCTTAGTTTCCATGTTGTCTGTCAGTTTACATATGCAGTTTTCTGTTTCTGGTGTTGCCCACTTTTGGCATTTTATAAAAATGAACTTATTCTATTAACCATTCAGTACAATTTTGCTTTTTCTTAATTCGCCACAGTTCCAGCTTCCAGCAATGAAAATCTTCATTCTACAGAAGTTATTAAGCTTTATATTTAATTTTTACAAAACTGGTTGTAGCTTGATCAGTGTTCCACATTCAGAATTATTGGTGATGGAGGGAATTTTATGAAGCCCAAGAAAGTGGACTGAATGGAAATTAATGATTTACAAGTAAATATGGTGAAAAGTGTATTATGTCGCCACACTCCTGCACTATTTGAATTACAGAAGAAATTAAGTTAATCTTCCTCCCAGCTTGTGCTGTGCTCGACATTGGGTGGTAGGGGGTTGGAGGTGGGGAGTTGGGGGTGGTTGGTGTTTTGCCCCGCAGCAGGTTCCAGGGTCTCTAAAACAGGCTCCGAATTGGCCACTATCACTGCTGCAACCAGTATATCACCGCTGCCCGAAGTGCTGCTCTGGGCCTCCACCTCCGGGGTACCATACCAGTCCTACCATAACATTGCCAATGGAACTGCCAGCTGGACTCATTCGAGCCTACCGCAGCTGAATCCCAACATCTCCAATTCCGATGCTGACCACAGATGCTGCCTTCTTCGCCAATGCTAAGACGACAAAAGGGAGAGAGAAAACAAAGTAGAGAGAAAGTTGGATTTGACTGGCTTGGTGTTCAACAGCATACGGGTACAATAGCCCGAACGCACAATAGCCTGCTGTTTCTGCCATCTTGGTTTGTGCTGCAATGATAAAGTCAACAGCATGTCAAACCAGCCTGTGGCATAATACAATCTGCAATAAAGTCTTCATTTCACTATGACTCAAGCTGCACACAAGAATCAGTTTGTGATCATTTAAAGGTGGCATGCACCATTTGGCCTTATACAGTTAGTGTGTAATGTCTGTGATTTCCTGGGCTTTACTTTATGCTACAAGGGAGGAGAGCAGGAAAATAAACTTTTATATGAAGGCTCAGGACCAGCAAGGGTGAGTTGATGATTTAGAGGGATTGGCAGGGCATTGAGAAATTAATTTGGGGGAATGGAAAAGGTTTAGCGTTCTGTATGTGACGAGGGTGTGGCGGGGGTAGTCAATCCAGGCAAAAAAAACGAGGACATATTATAGTACTATCCAAATGGTGTGCATCTCCATGTGTTGGTTGGTAGAGTCCTTTGAGTTCGCCAACAACATTATTCTTTGCTTAACTTCCTACATGGAGCATGGAAAGGAGGGCCAGCTGAACCTTCACATTCAGCTACATCCCACAGAGTGATGACCACAGTGACAATAAAGAGTGATAAATATCACAATGGTTTCTTCCACAATAAAGGAAATATCTCGAACTCCCTTGTAATCGTTAATGTGCACCTGTTGTGAGGCATACCAAAGCATTTAGGTCTCTAAACAAGCTGATCTCTACAAATAACAATGATACATACATGAATACAATGAAACCAATATATTGTTAATACTTACAATTGAAATTTCATTTTGAAAAATATCCATGCCTTTGGACTCTCAAGTATTTTGTTAATAACAACAGAGCTGGGTAAGGAAGTCGTAGCCATGATGAAGAGATTCTCTGTGTGTCAGAGTTGCTCTTTTACAGCCCATTTTTCCTATCTATTTTATTAACAGATGGCGGGTTTCAAGAATGCAATACTTCTGCCGTGTTATCACGCATGTGTATGTGCATATTACTGGCACCGAGGTTTTTTATTATGTGAGAAATACCAAAAAGAGAGAGTGTACTGTTATAGTTACAATGTCAGGAATGGCATGCTGTTTAATAAAAATCCTGGCTTTCAGAAAAGAAATAGAATAATAGAGGTATGTATACAAGTATGACCATCAGGTTGAGAAACATAAGGCAGAACATTACAGTAGATACCCTACATCTGGGTCCAGAGAATGCCGTGGGTGCCCTTCCCACTGGCTTCCTGACTGCCCTTAACATGGTGGCAGAGTGACCCGGAGCAGGTGGCTTGACTTCATGCCAGTTGAGGCCCTTAGATGGTCAATGCAGTGGGGAGTATTCCCAAATTTCCCTGAATTGTGCGTTATAGGTGGTCAACAGTCTTTTAGGAGTCTTTTATCACTATAGGATTCCTAGCCTCTGACCTATGCATGTAGCTGCAGTCGTTATCTGACAAGTCCTGTTCAGTTTCTGGTCAATGGTAAGTCAATGATAAACCCCACCACCACCAGAATGTTAATAGTGAGGAATTAATTGACATCAATGTTGTTGAATGCCAAGGAGAGTTGGTTAGATTCTCTCTTGTTGGAGATGGGCATTTCCTGGCATTTGTCTAGCATGAATGATATTTGTCACTTGTCAGCCCAAGCCTGGATATCATATAGGTCTGCTGCATTTGGACATGGGCTTCTTCAGTATCTATTCAGTATTTGTTCAATCATCTCAAGCATCCTGACTTCTGACCTTTACAAAAGAGGGAAGATCATTGATGAAGCAGAAGAAGTTGGTTGGACCGAGGACACTGCCCTGATGAACTTCTCCAGTGATGTCCTGGAGTTGAGATGACTGACTTCCAACAACTGCAACTATCTTCCTATGTGCCAGGCACAACTCCAACCAGCAGAGAGTTTTCCCCCTAATTCCTGTTGACTCCTGTTGTGCTAGGTCTCCCTAAACTCACTTTATGAAGTGCAGCCTTAATGTTAAGGGCAGTTACTTACCTCGTATCTGAAATTCAGCTCTTTTTCTCCATGTTTGTCCACTTGGTTTCATTCCTTTTTCGAGATTTTGTGTTGTTTAGACTCTGTCGTATAAAATAGCATATTCTTAGAGCCAGCATGAGCTGTAGCAAAGGAAATCTGAGAGTGTTTACTATAATTGAAGCATGAGTGACCTGGATCCAAACTTAATGTAATTTGTAGTTGCAAAATTGGTTAATGGTTTATAGATTATAACTAATTCTGGTTGAATCGGTTGGTAAACCGGATATTCAATGAGACTCCGTGGTTTACCAAATAAAACCACTGACTGACAGCTTTGTAATTTTTTTTTTCAAAATTGAGTCATATTATTTGCTTTAGTTATTCCTGATGCTTGCTAGCTATGAGTTGAAATCTGCTTTTTCTTAAACATTGAGATATCACAAAGTTTTCATGTTAGGAGATTGCCATAGTTTATGATAGCTTATTATTTCTTAATGCACAATGATACGGTCGTACAGTCACATAACAGTTAGTCAACTCAATATGCAGAGAGGTTTACTACTGTGCACATCATGGAAAAATCAAAACTGATAACAATTTTCCTTTCCCAATAACCATAGGCAACAAATGAAAGGTTTAGTAACTGATAGATGGTATCATGGAAGATATTTTAAAATGTTCTTGCCCTATGTATATACTGTGTTCTGGTATCTTGGAAATCAATGTGTTAGTTTTTAGAAGTACTTTATCAATCACTAAACTTATACTTTGTCCATGTGTGACATAAAACAATGAGTTTATCGAGGGAATTGGACATTATGAAAGTGTGAAACCAGAATGTTGTTTTTTTCCCCTGTATGATGAGCATTATTTTGCAATCATTATAAACTTGGATGACCCTTGTAGCTTTTGATTTACTCAAACTGAATGCTCATGTTCACGTTGAAAGGAGTTTAATCAAGAAAATAATGTAGAGTCTAAGCAGGATAGTTTAATTTAATATACTTGGCGCATAACATAAAGGTGAACTTAAGATTGAATAAAATCTGTTTGTTTTCTGTTCACAGTCTGATATCATCCATCAAAGTGTTTTTGAACTGATCCATACAGAAGACAGAGCTGAGTTTCGTCGACAACTTCATTGGGCTCTAAATCCAACATCAACTCCAGACTCGGGACAGCTAATTCCAGGTAATAGTGCAGATTCACATGGTCATTCCATTAGCTGCAATTTTAAGACCCTATTCTGTCCTGTGGAGATCCTATGGAGAAAACTAATCTCACTTGTTTGTACCAAGCAACTACATAAAAATAACATTGAAATGTAAGTATTCGATAATAATATGATGGAAAATGTGAAATGAGCATGGCTTTTTTATCTGTTCACACATTCCAAACTACTTCACCCATTAACCGCTTGTTATTAATTCTAAGATCTCCTCAATAGACGGTTCCACTTGTTACTTTTGTTCTGTAGAGCTAAAGCTTGAATTGGTACAGCTACATATAATTTTATTTCAATGGGAGCTCACTTATACTTTTAATGCTCTACACCCCCAATAAAACCATTACTCTTTCTTATCCTCGCTGCAACTTTTACCTACATAATAAAGGTAACTACTTTTTAAGATCATTCTTTAATGATTAACACTTAAGTTACTTTATCAGTTTCTTTTTTTTTGCCATACTTGTTGTGTTCATCAATCAATAATCTGTACTGTTATTTATTGCTTACATTTACATTGTTAATCCTTCATTATTAAGCAATTGTTTTGGCTTCTTAAGTGCCAACACATTCCCAGTTACAACTGTTGCAAATAATTTACTTAGATTTCCATTTAAATATTTAGTATTACAGATTTAATTTTACATCTAGTCTTCCTTGCAATTATTGATGATCGCACTTCTATGTGGATTCTATTATCACGGCCCTTAATGGGGTGCTACTTCAAAGCTAACTATTCAGGAGTTTTAACCATGTTCTTTGTCAAGAGATTGTAGGTTCACTTGCTGACTGCATTTCTGATCAGCCTCATATGTATTGTTAGCAGGCACATTTGAGTGTAAAATGAATGCAAGAATGATGATCAGAATCTGGAAAAAAGACATATTGGAAGAAATTTCAAGGGGGTTTCGAAGGAATAAAATAACAATCTGGATGCTGTCTCAAAATAAATGTAACGTCTATCATTGCTCCTTCAAGTGTTTGTTTGATTTCACAACAAATTATTAGAGTACAATTTCTATCCATCTATAATTTTGTGAGAAAAAAATTGTTTCTTGAAAATAAGAGAGGAATTTCAAAGTGTAAGGGGAACGAGGAGAATGGTAAAATTCACCAAAGTACAGTCCTGGAGATTAAACATTGATCCAGTTCAGAGTGGAAAAATCTCCCATGTCAGTGCTGTACTCTTTGTTTACAAAAATGCAAGTCAGTGACTCTGCACTGTTTGAAATGCTTTAGCTAATAATGATTTTAAAGAGTTATAGTCCTGCATTGCCCCATCCTACAGCACTAAAAAAAAAACGTTCTCCAATCTTAGCAGTAGTTTTGTATAAGGACTGGATTGTCATTGCTTCAGAATTATTGTTCATCGTGACCATGTTGGCTACACGATCAAGTTAAGCTTGTCTTAATTTTGAAAGGCTGTGCTTCATAAGTTATAAAAGTATTACTTTTTTTCTAGGAAATAGTAAATATGTTTTGCAATTCATTTTTCAATCTGTTGGTACAGTTGAAATTTTAAACCTGAACAGATATAAGTGTTATTGGAAAAAGGAACTCTTTTGATATAATCCTGGTTCTGAAGAAGAACCACTGGACCCAAAATGTGAACTTTGCTTTCTCTCTACAGATGTCACCAGACCTGCTGAGTTTCTTCAGTTTTAGATTTCCAGCATTCTGCAGTTCTTTGTTTTTGTTTACTCTTTTGATATACATTGACCTGGATATTCCATGGAGTGTTAGCAGTCATCCCATTACCATTCCAATCTGTTTTTCTGTCTCGGGCTCAGTTCCACTTCTCTAACAAGGAATTTCAATCTAGGATAAAGCGTACAGTGTTCTCAGTTTTATTAATAAAGGCACAGAGTACAAGTGCAAGGAGATGATGCTGAACTTGTACAAGACCCTTGTTAGACCCTTGCTAGGACATTGTATTCAGTTGTTGGCACATCACTATAGAAAGCATGTGAAAGCATTGGAGAAAGTGCAGAAGCAATTTATGAGAATTGTTCCAAGAATGAGAAACCTCAGTTAAAAGTTTGACTGAAGAAGTTGGGATTGTTCTTCTTGGAGAGAAGAAGCTTGAGAGGAGATTTTATTAGAAGCTTTCAAAATCATGTGAGAGCTGGGTAGAGTAGATAGGGAGTAGTTGTTCCTGTTCATAAAAGGAAAAAGAACAATACAACATAGTTTTTAAGTGAGGTGCAAAAGAAGTTGATGTAAGAACAATCTTTTTCGATCAGCAACTAGTTAGCATTTGGAATGCACTGGCTGGAAGTATGGTGGAGGCAGTTTTGAGTGAGGCACTCGAGGGCATGGCATGATAATTTGGATCGAAATAGTGTATGAGGTTATGGGGATAAGGCAATAAATTGACACAAGGCAATAATGCTCATTTGAAGAATCAATACAGGAACTATGGGGCAAATGGAAGGGAGTTTCTCAGACTTGCTCATCAGAATTTTCAAGTTCCTAGGTATTTTCCACAGAATCTGCTGCATCCAGGATTCCACGGATTTCTGACGTGTTGCTCCAGTTTGCACTGCTCCAACGTCTATCTGGCCATTGGAGTATCTAGACCGTAGTTTCTTTTTAAGAGCATGTATGGGTGATATTAAATTAGTTGCTACTAATACACTTCATCCAAGTTGCTTTGACCATTACAGAGGAACCTCGATTGTCCGAATACCAACTATTCGAAAATTGAATTATCTGAAGGAGTTCTCGAGGTCCCAATAAAAGCATTACATCAAAGACATGTTTCCAACACCGATCACATCTTTTGTTTATAGTGATTAAACAGGAACCGTCTCCAAATGACTGACATCCCGCCCGCTCTCTCTCTCTCTCTCTCCACACTTTCCCTGGAGTTCTACAGTGGGGTGTACTCTAAATCCACCCTTCCCCAGATAATCTCTCCAACATTGTCCTGCACAGGGTAAAGGTGGAGCCTGTCAAAACACTGCAATAAAATGGTGTGGGTGTGTGTGTGTTATTTGGAGACTTATCCCACAAAGATGGCAGCAACAGTCTTGTTGCTGTCCAGTCTGGCTGCCGGGGGTAGTGGGTAGGGCGTTGTTGGATGGAGTTGGGGTCAGGGGGCGGGGTTGGACCGGTATGGGGAACAGGGGGCGGTGTTGGACGGGGTTGAGGCGGGCATGGGGCGATGTTGGACAGGATTGGGGAGCGTGCAGGGGGTAGTGTTGGACTGGGGTGAGGGGCGGTGTTTGACCGAGGGGATGGGTGCTCGCATACTATGTGCTGCTGCCTTGTCTCCTGAACAGGGAGCAGTCTTAAACTCCGAGCCCCACAGCAAAGGCATTTAATCGATTAACTGAATAATCGATTATTCAAACAAAATAGTGCCCACCCATCTCATTCAAATAATCGAGTTTCCTTTGTATTCAATCTGCCAAAGTTAGTATTCACACCCAATCATTATAGCTCTCGGTAATTAGCAATCAGCAAGGATTGCAGAAAGGACAATGTGAATAGTTACCACATAGAAGTAGTCAGCTGTCTAAAAGTAATTGTGATAAATTGCTGTAATGCCTGGTGTTCAGTACCTACACAAGGGTAGAAGGTTCACATGGTTTAACGTTTCCAGGTAGACAGAAGCACTGAACTAGCAGCTTCAAAAATGATTATTGATATAATCAGTAATAATTTGATTTATTTTTGTGAGACAATTTAAAATTATTTTGGACTGATGTTGGCAGACTTTTATTTTGGAATACCTTGGAATCTTGTCCAACCTCCCAGAGTAAACTTGCTTGTATAAATATGCCTTTTCATAACAGCTGCTGGCTAAATTAAGCACAAATCGTAAGCTTCAAATCATGCACCACCACTTTAGGAACTGTAAGCTGATCTGTTAGTTGAGCCAAGTAGATTACTTGCGTACAACCACTTCACAGTGCACTAAATGCAGCCAGTTATGAGTGTTGTCACAAATAAGATTCAGATGTTAGTGGAGTAATGATATGCCTAATTTTTACAAAAATAGACTATTTCCGGGTAGAGTGCTGACCTTAAATATTCCTCTCCTCATCCTTAGTCTTGAGCCTTTAGTATTAATACTTATGTATGCTGAGGATGCAAATTCAAACATTAAAGAAAATTAATGTAATATACTTAAAGGTAGACCAATTTACCACATGGAATAAAGTGCACGCACAATATAGCTCTACATGCTATGAGCAACAGAAATACTAATGTCAGCCAGATATGTACTCTGTGCAGCACTTTTGGATCAGCAATAAAAACATTTAGAAGATCTGGAAGTATGAAAAATGAAAGGTTGACTCAGATTGGTGCAATCCAAGGAGGTGAGCTAATATGAATAGTGCATGATGTATGTTTATAAACCACAGATAAATACAGCAGAACTTGTTGCATCATTCTACTTGTAATTTCTTTATTTTAACATTGTACATTCTATCATCTCTTTTCAAACTGTTTTGCCTGTTCTCTCCAACAAAAGCCGATTCACTTATGATTTTTTTTGTTTGGTTTCCAGTATCATCAAGATTTTAACTTTCACTTGTACCTCCTTTTGATAAACACGGTTGACCTCGACAATATTCTTCGAATCACTGAATGCGTTTTAATTCTTATATAATTGGATGGGAAGGAAGGTGATCATGAACTATCCAACAACAGTTTTGTATTGTCCACTATGCAGTTCTCATTTGAATTAAGTGCTCATGTCAATCAGAGAATGTTTACCAAGGATGTCCTGATTACCAGGGCATTCATTAGGCCAATAAATTAAAGTTTCCTCTCTCTATTAAGTTAATTGTCTGATTTTTAAAAATATGTTAGCCTTCTCTAAACCTTGAACTGTACTATATTTTGCATTAGTTTACATTAAACATTGGCCAGTTATCAATTTAAATTCCAGTTTTCAGAAAATTTTGTGTGCAGTGCCTTTATGCTTCATCAAAGTGGTGCTTTTTTATTTTGTTGCCATTTAAGCTTTCTGCTCAACATCTGGCATTAATTCTCTTCCATGCTATAACTTGTTTGCAGAGCACTTCTATTTTTAGTTGTTAATCTGCTTTCTTGAAAGCAATGTCTATAATCTGTAATCAAACCATTAGTTACTCTGAAGGATTGAATGAAGATAGCAGATTTACAGATACTTGGGGTGATCATGTTGGGAATAGACTATGATTTTTGCCATCATCTGAATCTCAAAATGCAACTGCTACATACTTACCATACCTACATGTGACTTTTTTAAAAGCTTAATACTTGGAAAGTCTAATAAGAAGAGCAGGCAGAACTAGGTTAATGAGCATGATGGGACTGGCCATCTGAAGTGTATTTATTTTAATGCAAGGAGTTAACAGGTAAGGCAGATGAGCTTAGAGCCTGGATTAGTACTGCGATGTAGCCATTACAGAAACTTAATTGAGAGAAGAGCAGGACTGACAGCTCAATGTTCCAGGGTTAAATGTTTAAGGCATGATAGAAATGGGTGCAAATGGGGTGGAGGAGTTGCATTATTGATGAAGGAAAATGTCACAGCTGCACTAAAATTAGAATTGCGTTTTATTGTCACATGCAATCGAGTACAGGGATACTGGAGTACAGTGAAAAGTTTACAATGTCACTATTCATGGCACTATTTTAGGTACATGGTGCCTAGGTACAAAATCTTAGGTAAAGAGTTGGAAAATAAAGAAATAAGTTAGCATTCAACACCACAGTCTTATTAGTATAAAGTAGTACTGACAGTGTTTCTTTAGCCATGGGCCTGCAGTCGGTCCACACTGGCTTTCCCTATGATGGATCGATCTCTCTTCCACGCTGGATTTGATTTTGTTGATCCCTGTGCCTCCGCGGTACTATCTCGCTGCAGGTCACCATCCTCCCCTCTCCCACTCTAGGCTTGATCTCTTGATGCCCATACAAAAGAGAATATCTTGGGTATGGACTGAACTCAGGAATGATAAAGATGCAATCACTGTGATAGGGTTACACAATGGCTGCCCAATAGCCAGTGGGAGATTGAGGAACAGATATGTAAGTAGGTCATGGAAAGATGTACAAACAAGTGTTATTCTGTAATATTGAGGTGCCAGTGTCGGACTGGGTGGACAAAGTTAAAAATCGCACGACACTAGGTTATAGTCCAACAGGTTTATTTGGAAGTACTAACTTTCAGACTGCTACTCCTTCATCAGGAAACTAGTTACCTGATGAAGGAGCAGTGCTTTAAAAGCTAGTACTTCAAAATAAACCTGTTGGATTATAACCTGATGTTATGAGAGGGTTATTCTAGTGGGTGATTTTAACTTCCCAACATTGACTGTGCCACCCTTAGTGCGAGGAGCTGTGATGTGGCAGAATTTGTTCAGTGCATCCACGAGGGTTTCTTGAAACAATATACAGATAGTCCAACTAAGGAAGAGATCATATTAGACCATGTGTAAGGGCATAAATGTGGCCAGTGGGGGAGCATTTTGGGGACAGTGGCCAAAATTCCATAATTATGGATAAGGATAAGACAGGTCTCCAGGTGAAAGTACTGAATTGGGGGAAGGCTAGTTAGAACAGTGTTAGACAGAAACTAGAGAAATTAGATTGGGGGTAGCTGTTTGATGGTAAATCCGCATCTGATGTGCGAAAGTCTTGTAAAGGCCATTTGATTGAAATTCAGGAACAGCATGAGGTTGGAAAGAGTCTAGGAATCCTGGATAACCGATATTGAAAGTTTAGCCAGAAAGAAAAAGGAAGAATATGTAAGGATTAGGAAGCTGAAATAAGACATGATTCTTGAGGAATGCGAAGGAAGCAGTAAACAGCTTAAACAAGAAATTAGGAAGACTAAAAGGAGCCATGAAATGTCCTAAGGAAGTAGGATTAAGGAGAATCTCGAGGCATTTTATAGATATATTAGGAGAAACAGGGTAATTAGGCAAAATGTAGGTCGACTCAAGAATAAGGGGGGGCAATTTATACGTGGAGCCAGAGAAAGTGCATGAGGTCCTTAACGTGTATCTTGCATTGGTATTCACCAAGGGGAAGAACATAGATCATGCTAAGATTAGGAAGGAGTATGTTAATATTCTAGGGCATGACAATATTAAAAAGGAGGAGTATTGTATGACTTAAAAACTATTAAGGTAGATATATCCCGTGGTCTCAGGATACTGAGAGAGAAAAGGGAGGAGATTGCTGGTGTCTTAAAAGAGATCATTGTATCCTCTTTAGCTACAGGTGAGGTTCCAGAAGACTGGAGAATATCCAATGTTGTTTCTTTGTTTAAGTGCAACAGGGATATTCCAGGAAATTATAGACGGGTGAGCCTTACATCAATGGTAGAGAAATTATTGGAGAAGATTCTTAGGGACAGGATTTACTCCTATTTGGAAAAGAATAGACTTATTAGGAATAGTCAGCATAACTTTGTTTGGGGGAGGTCTTGTCTCAAACTTGATTGTGTTTTGAGGAAGTGATGAAGACGATTGATGAGGGTAAGGCAGTGGATGTTGTCTACATGACTTTACTAGAGTGTTGATAAGGTCTGTCATGGTAGGCTGGCCCAGAAGATTAAGACACATAGGGTTGATGGATAAGTTGTATATGAAATTGGCTTGGTCATAGATGATTAAGGATGGTTGTGTAGGGTGTTTTTCTGACTAGAGGTCTGTGACCAATGGTGTTCCACAAGCATCAATGCTGCGACCCCTGTCGTTTGTAATATATATAAATGATTTGGATGAAAGTGTAGGTGATTCAATTAGTAAGTTTGCAGATGGCAGTAAAATTTGATGGAGTTGTGGATAGTGAGGAAGGTTATCAAAGGAAGAGTTAGAAATTTGGGCAGAGAAATGGCAGATGGAGCTTAATCTGGACAAGTGTGACATGAAGCATTTTGGGAGGTCCGATGCAAGAAGAAAGTATGCTATGAATGGTAGGAACTTTAGGAGCATTGATGTGCAGAGAGATCTTGTGGTGTAAGTCTAACTCCCTGTAAGTGGCAACAAAATGGTTAAGGTGATCAAGAAAGCGTATGGTATGCTTGCCTTTAGCAGTCAAGGCATAAGTGGAAAAGTTGGCAAGTCATGTTTAAGCTATATAAGACTTTAGTTATGCCACATTGGAAGTATTACATGCAGTTCTGATCCGCACTCTATAGGAAGAATGTGGAGGCTTTGGAGAGGATATAAAAGAGGTTTACCAGGATGTTGCCTGGTTTGGAGTGTATTAGCTATAAAAAGAGACTGGACAAACTAGGATTGTTTTCACTAACATGTCAGAGGCTGAGAGGTGACCCAGTAGAAGTATCTAAAATTATGAGGCATGGATAGGGTGGTTAATCTGAGTCTTTTTTCCCAGGGTACAAGTATCAAATACTAAGATGCATTGTTTTAAGGTAAGAATAGGAAAGTTTAAAGGAGATGTGTGAGGCAAGTTTTTCTTTACACAGAGGTGCCTGGAATTCACTGTCAGAGGAGGTGGTAGAAACAGATAGGATAGCAATATTTAAGAGCATTTTAGACAAACACGATCAGACAAGCCACAGAAGGATATGGGCCAGCAAAGGCAGATAGGATTAGTTTTGAATGGTATCACGGATGGTGCAGACATGGTGGGCTGGGGCCTAATTCTGTGTTGTACTGTTCTATATACAATGCTCTACAAGAGAGGGAAGTTTGTTCAGGTCTTGTTGCTTCGACTTTTGGTGTTGATGGGTGATGCCTGCACTTGTTGGATATCCATATAACCTCTCGGAAGTTATAAGGTGATTATGTAACTGTTAATCTTGGGGCAGGGTGGTGACTTTTGAACATTAAACAGTATTTTCCTGAAATTTCTAAAATATGTGAAATAAACATAATTTTCTTTTAATTTAGTCTCCATCTTCTTAATTTGTTGCATGTGACATTATCTTCCATTCAGGTGAAAATGGCCTTCCATTACCAATCACACATTACAGTCCTGAACAACTTCCTCCAGAAAGTTCACCATTTTTCGAAAGAAATTTTGTATGCAGGTTAAGATGTCTCCTGGATAATTCCTCTGGATTTTTGGTAAAGTCATTTTTGACCTTGTCCTTTTTTCCACAGTTCAAATTTATTTGAAGTTATTTAACAATGAAAAATGTTTAAACCGTAACCACTTAGTGCAGTGTCTCTTATAATTAAGTCAGTCACTTGCATTATGATTTTTTTTGTATTGCAATGTTAATGGGTGCTGAGATGCTTCCTAGATAAAATGCCTTCAAAACAAAGTTTGTCGTGGCAGTTAATTATTGGAAGTTCACAATAATAAAGCATTTTAAATTCTATAAGTAGTTGCATTGAAGGAGGATTTTTGGTATGAGCCTATGTTGACAAATTGATGAGTAAGCATGTGACTTGAACCTAATATTCATTTCTGAGTGAACATGCTCGCATAAGTTGTGTATTTTTTTATAAATCTAATTGTTTCTACGTTATTGAAAGGTCCAATGCCTTTATTTTTCTGAAAAGGTAATAGGGATAATGAAATTCACCATCATTTGTGCACAAATGAAACAGAAACAATGTGAGGAGGAGATGTAAAAGTCAGAAAGTTAATTTGAGATGCTCCGCTCAGCTGTTAGCACAACTTCTCCTTTCCTTGCTAAACATGTAAAAGCATTGGGTGGCATGATGTTGCTACATTTACTTAATAAGCAAAACTAAATTCAGCACTGAAAATTTAGTCTTGTCCATTTCAGTCGAAGTAACCTTTAAGTATAAGTATTTTTGGTGGTGCAGACTTGATAGCTAAAGGGTCTCTTTTGTACTGTGTGATTCTGTGATTACTGCGAGCCACACTCTTTAGCAATGAAAATTAACTCTTTCACAAATGTGGAGTCTCATTTCTTCAACTTTTAATTGTTAGAAATATTCATCATGTGAAAGTTTTTTTTTGCCCCTCTTTTACTTTGCCTCATCTGTGTCTCTCACTGCCCCAGCCATTCTCTCCAACTCTCCCCTCTTTTCTTGTTCTCAATCCAATCTTTGTTCCCCTCTCATTGCATGGAATGTTCTGCATTTTGATCTAAATGTGGTGGGATAAGTAAAACAGGGATGATGCCTCTCAATTACTCACTCGCCGGACCTCATGCCTATCAGATCCATTAATAGTTGGTGGATTTTTCACTGCACTCACTTCCCGGAACCGTGTTACCCTGCCCTACCTGAAGTTGTTGGCCATTCGGGCTAGAAATAACAATAGGTCATAGTGCTTTCAAAGGTCAAGGCTGTTGTTGGCACATCAACATAGAAGTCCAGGGGTGGCAGGCAGAAGGAGTGTGGTCAGAAGGAAGAATAGATGATGTTTATCAGCAGCCATTCCCTGGCACACATGCTTGCCTTCTGATCATTCACAAGTTGGGAAAGATCAAGGACTCTGATCCAAATACTTATACCAGTCAGGAAGACTGTCAGTATTCTTACCCACTAGCAATGGAGTTGTTGGCAGTTGTGGCATGAAGTGGACCTTAATTGACCAAAGACCATTTGAGGGTCTCAACTGATTACATGATGCCAATGGATGTATACCTAACTAGACCTTATTTTCTGTGGTAGTGAGAAGGCAACTCATACTACTTGATGACAATGTCATCCCATTCAGCCACTATCCCTCCTGTTAGGGAAAGTAAGATTCCACCCTTTATGTCTCATTTTCTAACAGTTATATTGAATTCACGCACAGTAAATTAAATTTCCTTTATGGGTATGGGATTATTAATTCCACAATCTTTCAATGACAACAGAACACACCATTTTCTCATTTTGAACAAATGAACATTTCCTCAAGCATCCAACACATACACTTAGGTTTTGAAAGAAACTATTTGCGCAGCTTAACCACAAGAACATTCATTCCAATCATAGCAGATTCTTTCCTTACCCTCTTAGCTTTGATTTAGTGACAAATAATTGAGCCATTTGTTCACCAATTGTATTTTCTATATCCTGATGAGAAGTGATTAGGAGGCAGGATTATAGTAAATAACAGTAATAGTTTGAGTGGGGATAAATGCAAAAGCAGTGGTGAACGTCCAATTTAACACATCAACAGTTCCTGCTGCTGGTGAATTAATGGTGAACGGCATCATAATTGAGAATTTGTGATTACAGAGGGAAGTGACTTTGGAAAGATTTGTTTCCACGATCAAACACAGAAAAATGTGGAGCAGAAATGAAATGCCAGTTCTAATAGCAAGTGTAGAGAGAGAAACTGAATCAATTGGTGGTATTGCTGCAAAAGGCTGTTACATATTTTAGCATGTCATCAGCAAATTTGTCGTTGGTTTAACAGCTGCAGCATTGTATAACCTTAATTTTAAATCCAGTGTTTCACCGATACCTCACCTCCTCAGCCCATGACTGAAATAAGAAGGAACTTCTCTACCCAGACAGTAGAGAATCTTTGGAATTCTGCATGACCCAAGGGACATGAAAGGTCAGTCAATATGTTCAGGACAGACACACATGGATTTCTTCAAACCAATGACATCAAGGGATTTTGTAATAGTTCATGAAAATGGTGTTGAGGTGGATGATCTAGAATGATAGAACTGGTTCAAGGGACTGAATGGCCTGCTCTCGATTCATTGTTCCAATTAGTTATTTATATGAGGTAAATTTTTAACTTGACTGCCTTTGCAACCTTTCCATGTGTGTTTTGGTTACTGCTATCAATCTCTTCATTCCTTTTTACCCAATTTCTCTTTATTCTTTCTCACTACTATGTTCTCCTCTGTTCTCTGTCCTCAGGTAATTAACTCTCCCAAGATCTTAATTCTTCAGTACTCCTCTTTCCGATTTACATGCCACACATCTAGTTAGTAAGAGTTTCTAAAAGTAGTTAAAAGGAAGTGAATATTGGTTCCAGCGAACAAGGGATTGGTGAGCTAACAATGAAAAACAAGACAATGACAGAAGTGTTGAACTGTTGTTTTGTCTTTATCTTAGCAGTACATCAAACAAAATAAAATTCTGAGTGTCCTTAAAAATCAAGAGTTAAAGAGGAAGGTGGAGCTGAAGCAATCACCATTATGAGAAAAAAATATTAGAACCAAAAACTGAGAAGTACCCTAGGTCTGATTGCCTATGTCCCAGTGACAGCAAAGAGAGTAAAATTGCTGGTTAACTTTCAATTCACCAGATTCCAGATTGCAAATATATCACCTCTAGCATTTCTACCCAGAAACAAGGCGAATTAGTTAATCTTGGCATCAAATCCCTTTCATCTTAGAAGTGAAAGGACAATTTCACAACATAATGACGAGGGGAGAGGCCATTCTAGTCTTGGTGCTCGGAAACGAGCCAGGGCAGGTATCAATTCTTGTGGTAGGAGAGCATTTTGGTGATAGTGACCACAACTGCCTTATATTCTACATAGCTTTGGAGAAGGAGAGGATTAGGCAAAATGGGAGGATATTTAATTGGGGAAGAGGAAACTATGATGCGATTAGACATGAGTTAGGAAGCATGGACTGGGAGCAATTGTTCCATGGTAAAGGCACTATAGACATGTGGAGACTGTTTAAGGAACAGTTGTTGTGAGTGATGAATAGATATGTCCCTCTGAGACGGGCAAGAAGTGGTAAGATAAAGGAACCTTGGTTGACGAGAGCGGTGGAGCTTCTCGTCAAAAGGAAGAAGGTAGCTTACATCAGGTGGAGGAAGCTAGGGTCAAATTCAGCTCCAGGCGATTACAGGCAGGCGAGGAAGGAGCTCAAAAATGGTCTGAGGAGAGCCAGGAGGGGGCACGAGAAAGGCTTGGCAGAACTGATTAGGGAGAACACAAAGGCATTTTACACTTGTGTGAGGAATAAGACAATGGTCAAAGAAAGAGTAGGGCCGATCAGGGATAGCATAGGGAACTTGTGTGTGGAGTCTGAGGAGGTAGGGGAAGCCCTAAATGAGTTTTTTGCTTCTGTCTTTACGAAAGAAACAAACTTTGTGGTGAATGAAACCTTTGAAAAGCAGGTGTGCATGCTGGAATGGATAGAGATAGAGGAAGCTGATGTGCTGAAAATTTTGTCAAACATTAAGATTGACAAGTCACCAGGCCCGGACCAGATTTGTCCTCGGCTGCTTTGGGAAACGAGAAATGCGATTGCTTCGCCACTTGCGAAGATCTTTGCATCCTCGCTCTCCACTGGAGTCGTACCTGAGGACTGGAGAGAGGCAAATGTAATTCCTCTCTTCAAGAAAGGAAATAGGGAAATCCCCGGCAATTACAGACCAGTAAGTCTCACCTCTGTCGTCTGCAAGGTGTTAGCAAGGATTCTGAGGGATCGGATTTATGACCATCTGGAAGAGCATGGCTTGATTAAATGCAGTCAACACGGCTTTGTGAGGGGCAGGTCATGCCTCACAAACCTTATCGAGTTCTATGAGGATGTGACTAGAAAGGTTGATGAGGGTCGAGCTGTGGATGTGGTGTATATGGACTTCAGCAAGGCATTTGATAAGGTTCCCCATGGTAGGCTCATTCAGAAGATCAGGAGCAATGGGTTACAGGGGAACTTAGCTATCGGGATATAGAATTGGCTGGCCAACAGAAGACAGTGAGTGGTAGTAGAAGGAAAATATTCTGCCTGGAAGTCAGTGGTGAGTGGTGTTCCACAGGGCTCTGCCCTTGGGCCTTGACTGTTTGTAATTTTTATTAATGACTTGAATGAGGGGATTGAAGGATGGGTCAGCAAGTTTGCAGATGACACAAAGGTTGGAGGTGTCGTTGACAGTATAGAGGGCTGTTGTAGGCTGCAGCGGGACATTGACAGGATGCAGAGATGGGCTGGGAGGTGACAGATGGGGTTCAACCTGGATAAATGCGAGGTGATGCATTTTGGAAGGTCGAATTTGAAAGCTGAGTACAGGATTAAAGATAGGATTCTTGGCAGTGTGGAGGAACAGAGGGATCTTGGTGTGTAGGTACATAAATCCCTTAAAATGGCCACTCAAGTGGACAGGGGTGTTAAGAAAGCATATGGTGTTTTGGCTTTCATTAATAGGGGGATTGAGTTTAAGAGTCGTGAGATCTTGTTGCAGCTGTATAAAACTTTGGTTAGACCGCACTTGGAATACTGCGTCCAGTTCTGGTCGCCCTATTAAAGAAAAGATGTGGATGCTTTGGAGAGGGTTCAAAGGAAGTTTACCAGGATGCTGCCTGGAATGGAGGGCTTATCTTACGAAGAGAGGTTGACTGAGCTTGGACTTTTTTCATTGGAAAAAAGGAAGAGGAGAGGGGACCTAATTGAGTTTTACAAGATAATGAGAGGCATAGATAGAGTCGATAGCCAGAGACTATTTCCCAGGGCAGAAATGGCTAACACGAGGGGTCATAGTTTTAAGCTGGTTGGAGGAAAGTATAGAGGGGATGTCAGAGGCGGGTTCTTTACACAGAGAATGCGAAGCCAGCAGCAGTTGTGGAAGCAAGGTCATTGGGGACATTTAAGAGACTACGGACATGCATATGGTTACAGAAATTTGAGGATGCATACATGAGGATCGATGGTCGGCACAACATCGTGGGCTGAAGGGCCTGTTCTGTGCTGTACTGTACTATGTTCTATAATGCTTTACACTCTGGTTCCTTCAACACATCTCTTGAGAGTATACTGATTGTAAACACGTAGGCCATTGTCTTTGTCTTCACCTTCTTAGTAAAGCAACCTAAGCCTTCCTTCGATTTCAATCCATCCAGGCTTGCTCTCAGACTGAAGAACAGGTCACATGACTCCCTTTAGAGTCATAGCATCATAGAGATGTACAGCATGGAAACAGACCCTTCGGTCCAACTCGTCCGTGCCAACCAGATATCCCAATCCAATCTAGTCCCACCTGCCAGCACCCGGCCCATATCCCTCCAAACCCTTCCTATTCATATACCCATCCAGATGCCTTTTAAATGTTGCACTTGTACTAGCCTCCACCACTTCCTCTGACAGCTCATTCCATACACAATACCACCCTCTGCATGAAAGAGTTGACCCTTAGGTCTCTTTTATATCTTTCCCCTCTCACCCTAAACCTATGCCGTCTAGTTCTGGATTCCCCCACCCCAGGGAAAAGAGTTTGTCTATTTATCCTATCCATGCCTCTTCATCTTTATTTAGAAACTGGTTTTAAAATAATAAAAATCTTACATGCCCTCAGAATGCTAATATTAGTTTCAATGGGGGGTCTTTGAACCTTTAACTTGAACATTTTTCAGTGGTATTGTAAGCATATTGCATAGACATTGAACTAAATCACTGTCTAATTATAGCAATAGTCCCTTGGTTTTTTTGCAACTGTATTTCAACCCAATGTATTTGTTGCAAATGGCCTTAAAGTTCTAGTTTTGAGAGTAAAGTAATACTTATGTATATAAATTCAATTCATGCATTTCAATGACAAATTGACTTGAATAATATGATGAAGGGCTTCTGCCCGAAACGTCGATTTTTCTGCTCCTCAGATGCTGCCTGACCTGCTGTGCTTTTTCAGCACCACTGTAATCTAGACTCTTGGATAATAATGCATCTATTTGTACAATAATGAAGATAGTAATAATGAAGTGTCTGTATAGTAATTGTGTGTTTTGTAAATTCACATGGAGTTCTTTTCATGGATACTTTAATATTGGTGAACACTTAAAAATAATGAATTTTGTTCTAATAAAACATGATCCGTGTTTTATTGGAACAAGGTGTTTGAATATTTCTGGAGCTCTACTTTCTGATGTGCGGCATTATAGTTGTCTGTTGAAAATGTTTGCAGCTGTTCGAAGATTAAAAATATATGAATTCTTTGAAATCTATAAAAGGCTTAATTAATTGAGCTTTATTTTGGTGTTGACAAATTTGAGATTCTCTGATCCTACCCACATAAGTTATGGCATCCCTTAAATAAATTAATTTTCTAGTTAATATTACATATTGAAACCATTTTGTTAATTTATTATAGTTTATAATGCATTGCCCTTTACTCTAACCTTTATATCGACTGACTTGCTATTGAATGCTAACACATGTTATGATGCAGCATGCTGGGTTCTTAAGTTTCTAATACGCTTTCATCAGCTACAACCAAAATGATCTGAAACATATTGCAAGTGTAATAACCGATTTCTGAATTTATTCACCCAAGGCCATGAATTTCCAAGGCAGACTCAAATTTCTTTATGAGCAGAACATGAAGGGAAAAGATGGCTCTTGCATCCCTCCACAGTTGGCTTTGTTTGCAATAGCAACACCTCTGCAACCTCCATCCATCCTGGAGATCCGAACCAAAAATTTCATTTTCAGAACTAAGCACAAACTAGACTTCACACCAATGGGCTGCGATGCTAAGTGAGTGATTTTATTTACTTAAAATTTGGAAAGAAGTTTTTGATATAAAACTAACAGCAATTTAGATAAATAAATGGTGGATTATTCAATATGCAAAGTTCCACATATCTGAGCAACTTGAGAATTGTCTATCCTAAGGAACTTTGTTTAGTCATTAAACAACCATTACACATTCACAAACAAAGTAAGGCAGGTAAAGGGAATGCAAAGTGTTGCTAGGTCACAAAAGAGATAAGAGATTAAAACTTTATTCAAGCTATTTTAATTCATCAATCCAGGGGACTCTACATCCAGATGTTAAGGAATTTCACTTGGCTAATTTTTAACCAGTATCCTGTGAAAATTAAATATATTTACTTGGGATATGCATATCTATCATTAATTCCCATTTATAACATGACTCTCAGTATTGCAGTAGAGAGTCAGCCTAACTTTTGTGCTCAAGTATTTGATGTTAGATTGGGATCCACAATTTTTTGATAATTTTCAAAAACAGGCACGGAACCAAAGAAGCCATAGCTGGGACATCAAAGAGCAAGAAATAATGAATGTATTGCCAGGAGATACTGCAGATCAAAAAGGCTCAATGGTCACAACCTCACAATATACAGTCTCTTAAAAGTACCAAGAAATTAAGTCTACAAAGCTTTTAAAATCATTTGTTGTATGCTTATGATTTCTCAACGTGTACCTCCCAAAGCATTCAGAGGGCACCAAATCAATATTTGAATTAGGTTTATTGTCATGTACTCATGAGTACAATGAAAAGTTTACAAGTCACCAATTACAGAGTCATCTTAGATACAAAGGTGCCTAGGTACAGAATTCTTGTCCAATTTATTAATACTTACAAAATGTTGCAAAACTAAACCATATATAACATCTTAACCTGAATCTGTAAACTAAGAAGATGGACTTGGGGAGAGTTAATTAGTTTGGAACCACACGGATTTAGTAAATATAATTAAGGGAACCATGTGGGATAAACATAATGTTAAGAGTAGGCAGTATTTGTTTCTTTTTTGGAACAGCTGACTACTGGACGTAGCGCAATTGAATACATAATGGTCTTTCTTGAAAAGGATTGATAAATTCTTGAGGTTGGATCGTAATGTGTGCTGTATTATGGTATATAGGCTAGACCAGATGGCCTGTACCTTTTAAGGCAGTTACATGATATCTTACATGACGTTTCAGTAGAAAGTTAGTAGCCTCACCTTCAGTCACACTCTCTGTTAATGGAGTCAGTGTAGTCAGCTTTGTGTGCATAATGCATAGTAACATTAGTAACAAATTCAGACAATGTGTATTGTCTGGCAAATGTTATTCAGACTAACATTTGAAAAAGGACAAACTGTATCATGTAAGCAGTAAGTGAGCACTAAAAGCTAATGGTGACAGCTAGTTAGTTTAGGAACAAGAGTGTGTTTTTATAAAGTCTGTTTATCCAAATAGTCATTCATCAATTGTGTGAGTTCAGAGCTGAAGTTACAACCAAAATTGAAGGCTACAGATTTGCACTAACGCACAGTATCTCCCCTCTGTCAAAAAAAATAGTTTGGAAGCTTCTCAAAGGACATCACCCAGCTTAAGAAAATGCTCTTAGAACAAAATACAGACACAGACACAAAAAAAATGCTTTGTACGTTAAGCCATGAATCCACTTCTTCTCGTATCCATATATTTGCTGATGCTGCCATTTCCTTTTACTGAAATGATTCAGAATTTTTTTTAAAGCCCCCAAGAAGTAAAATTGATTTTTGTTTGGAGCAAATGCGTGAGCATGGAGCAAGCATGAGCCTGTAACTTTTAAATGACTGCACCATTTAATAAAAGAGAGAAGAGAAGCAAAAGTGGGTATAAAACAAAAAAAGTACCATAGAGTAGTTTTTGGTGGTGAAAATTTAGAGCATAAAGCTACAGGAGAATGTCAGAAAGCAAATATTGAACAGTCGAACAATGGCAATCCATTGGCATTCCGTCAGACTTTGATGATTCTTTAAATAAATATTTACTTAATAAATCAGCAGGTAAAAGACAGAGTGTGACAGGCTGAAAACAGCTTTAATTCTGCTTATTTTTTAATGAAAAAATGTAATTATCTTGTAATTCTAAATTGTTCTGTTCTTTTGATCTCCAATTTTGAAACGTACATCACTTTATCCTTCTTCGCATCCTCTTCTGACTTTTAGAAACCAAATTGGACATACCAAAAACCAGGAAGCTGAGTTTATTCATTTTCTTCCCTCTCAAGTGTTTTCACCCTTCCTTACATTGTTCTCTATTCAGTGCCTTCCAATCATAGTTCCAACCTGCCCTCAACACTGACGATATGCTGGCCAAATTTCTGCTGATCTACAGTATGACCGTAACTGCAATTGTCAGTTCCTCCTTGACCCCTGTGCTGCTTTTCATGCTGTTAACTCCTTGCTTTGTTGTTACTTTCTGGTTCCACTGCCCGTTTATTGCAGCATGAAAAAAGGAACTTGATATTTACATGTCTGTAGTTCCCTCCTTTTCTATTTCTTTGCTTTTAGAGAGGATCAAATCTGCAAAGGCCTGGAGCCAACTTCTATATACACGTTGACAACTTGCTGTACTTCTCCAATTGCTTTGATCCCAGTAATTATCTGTGTGCTTTCAGGCTGGTTGCCTGGTATTAGATCTCGGATGGAATAAATTTTCCATAATTGAGCATCGGCAAGAACAAAGTAATCATGTTCTGAACCCTGTAATAAACTTTACTCCTTTACCACTGACCTTCCAAGTTTTCCCTGTCAGGGACACGGACATCCTATTTTGCAGTAAATCTTTATGTACTTCTAATAATTTCTTCTTCCCTAAAATGTTTAAATTAAACTCTTCCTTCTCACTTTCAAATCACTCCATGACATTTGCTTCAGCAACTTTGCATCCCCTCTTATATAAATGTCAATTATACTGTACCAATCTGCCCTCCACTGTCCCCCACCTTCCTAGTTAACAACATCCTTTGGCTTTCCTTTTCCCCTTCAATCTATTAGTAAAAACTCTGAACTATTTTTGCTGTATTCTATTCAAACATCTAAATCTTATCATTTCTCCTCTGGAAAGCTCTTATACTGGGTATTATTTGACCTATTCTAATTTCCTTACTTTAGCTTAGCCTCTATCTTTTTCTTGTTACCCTCAAAGCAGTCTTTGATAATTTTTCGGTGTTAAAGTTGCAGCACAAGTTACTACTGTTATTGCTATCATTCTCCAGTTCTGCTTCTAGTAACTTAACTGCCTTTGATAAATAGTCGATATCGGGCATATTTGTTTATTGTATTTAACAATTGTATTATAGGCACAATTAATTATATTACATTAAACTTTCATCTTTCCAATTAGACAGAAGCACTGGAAGAACAATTCGTTTCAAAAATATGTTGGAGTATATTTAGTATGATTGTTAAAAGTGTGATTTAATATACAACAAAGCACTGATTTTCAGTTTACATTGAATTTTAACAATACTGTTTCAGAGATTGCTTAATATTTCTCATGTTTCCCAGCTGAAAGAGCCAGGCAAATATGAAATGGCACAGGATTCTTCTTCAATAATGACAATATTGTCATAGCTTTTGATATAATATACTGTTAATCCCATTTAATTGTTAAATTTGTTTTCTTTAAATTTATCATCCATGTAATTTATAATCCATGTCTTTTACAGCACAGCATAAAATATGCATAATTATTAAATAGGAATTACTGAGTTATGTTGACAACTGGTACTGAATGTGAAGCTGTTGGAAGTTAATTACTGATGTTTTTTATTCCACTTTAATTGTTCACTCCTATCCAAAACTTCCATACCTCTCATATGTCAGAAAATTTCTGGCAAGGCTCATTACATACCAATATGTTTATGCATGTTATAATCGAGGGAACAATCCTTTAATACTTTTTTAAAATTGCAATTATACTACAGAATTTTGTACTTTATTTTGCAGAGGGAAGATAGTGCTGGGTTATACTGACACAGAATTATGTATGCGAGGAAGTGGCTATCAATTTATTCATGCAGCTGACATGATGTATTGTGCAGAAAATCATGTCCGAAGTAAGTACACGATCCAGTTTCATGTTGTTACACTTTTTTTTGTTTTCATCTGGAAAATTCCACACGTTTATCCAGTAGTTCATATTGGAGTTCTATCATCCTTGAATAGGAGACTTTAACTCTTCATACAAATAAAATTGATCCAAATTCAGCTATTTGTAATGCATTCAGCCTACCTTCTTCATAATAGCCTCTTTATTATCCGCCATCTCACCACCGTCCCCTCAACCCCCTCCCTTTTCAATGTTCCCTCTCTTTCACACCACCCACCACACTATCCCTCTCCTGGACTCCAAATTGCTTCCCTTCCCCCTTCCCTCCCAATCTCTTTCCCCCATTTTCTGTTTCCAAACTAAAATCAGTCCTTCATTGGTCTGAACCGAAAACAAGTTGATGGCCTTCAATACCTATTATAAATCACTACAAAAGTAAACAATTTTCCATTAACCTTTCAGAGGTTTCCTACTCTGATCTAGGTTTTATTTCAATGAAAGCCTTCACAGCAGTAATAACGCATGTGTCATTAGTTTAAAATCCAAACTCTAAAAATGATAAACATTTAAATCATAAATCTTTCAGACATCTGAGGAACAGATTTTCCAATTGCTTACAACAGTTTAGAATGCTCTACACTTTTTTTAGTGCTGTCATAACACTACCATCTGAGGCAGTCTTCATACCAAGCATGAATTCTGTTAATAAAGTGGCTCTAGATAATTTCCTAATTGATCCTTGTAGAGAAATGCGTTCATTTTCATTTGACTGCTTAAGTAAATATACTAATTTAACTAAAACTGCACTTCATTCTAATTATCAGAATTAAATATGCAGGATTTTTTTTGCTCGTCTATAAGGAAGTAGTCAAGAGTGTGGCTGGAAAAACACAGCAGGTCAGGCAGCATCTGAGGAGCAGGAAAATCGATGTTTCAGGCAAAAGCCCTTTATCAGGAATGGAAGTACATAAAGACGTACATAGTCCATGTTATGTTAGGAAAGCCATATTGTTGCCTTGTTGGATGAGAAAATGTTACAGTTCTGGTTTTACTTCACATTAAATGGCACATAACAATTTTATTTATTATTTACTTACCACCTCAAATTTCAGCATGCAGATTTGTTAGCCAGATTAGTTACTAAAGCACTATTTCAGCATTGAGAGGCAAGCTGATCAATTATTTTCCTCTCTGCTTTCCACGTTTAGTGATGAAGACAGGGGAAAGTGGAATGACTGTTTTCAGGCTTTTGACCAAGGAAAATGGATGGACTTGGGTGCAAGCAAATGCACGATTGGGATACAAAAATGGGAAGCCAGATTATATTATAGCTACACAAAGACCCCTCACGTAAGTACTGGCAGATATTGGCTTTGAAATTCAGCAGTTTGTTGAGCTTTTGATGGCTAAGCGAATTACTCAATGTGACTTGTAGCTTTTGTGATCTTTTTCCAGCCACTGGGGAAATGTAGCTATATGCATTTGCACCTTGTGTTCAATCTCCATTTGATTTAGCGTTAATTGTTATGATTTACCTTCCATGTTATAGAACCTTGTATCATTAAATAAAGAATCATTTAGAAAACTATGTCGTTAACAGCTGTGCACCATAGGAACAAGTGTAGGCCATTCAACCCATCAATCTATTCAATTTGATCAATGTCCTTTTCTTATTCTATTCTCATATCCTCTTACATCATTGGTATATTGAGATCTGTCAATCTCTACTTTTAAATATACTAATGATTTAGATTCCACAGCCCTCGAGAATAATGAATGTTAAGGACTTACAAAGCTCAGATTAAAGTTAAGCAATTTCCTCATGTCAGCCCAAAGTGGTTTCCCACTTATTTTGAAATCATACTCCCTGGTTCTAGACTCCTTAACTGGGGACAGTGTCTACTCTGTTTATCCTTTCAAATATTTTGAAGGTTTCAATGGATTGTCTCATTTAAACCTTTAGAGAATATAGACCCAGTCTTCCCAATTTCTCTTCACAGGACAGTCCCATCATCCCAGCAATATATCTGTTGAATGCTTATTGCACTTCTTCCATTGCAGTCCCCCATAGCAGTAATATCCTTCCTAAGTAAAGATACCAAAATTGCACACAGTACTACATGCATTTAAAGAATTTGATCTTCCGCCTCTTTATCTAAACAAATCAACCAGGACCATAAATATTTTTCCCACCACTTGTAATAAATCTCTGTTTTGTTTATTGGTTATACTTCATCAGTCTAAAGGTGAGGAATGCTTATGCTTGTAGCAGGCACCCAGATTCAGCACAAATTGCTTCCAAATCAGGTGTAATACAACCAGCTACAGAGTAACATTTAATTGTATTCTGTCCCAGTCTCCAGGCGTTCATTACCACAATGGCATTGTAATTTTTAATTTCAGTTAATGGCTAATTAAAGTTCTTGTTTAGGGGCAATTTTGTTTTCTGGAGACACCAATGAGAAATTAAATAAAGCTACTCAGAGTCCTTTCATAGGACTTCTTCAGCAAGTGAGACTTTAACCTCCAAAGAGAAGGATAGCTTCAAGCACAAACCCTATAATAATGAATCCATCCCAAGTTGTCTTATCTCCTATTGTTATTATTGATAGTGGGTTGACTTTTGCATATTAATATGAGAGACATAAAGATTTGCCTTGACGAGGAATACCTGATTGTTCTGCATGTAAGTCTATCTATAACCAGGAATAAGTCATCAGGAGGCTGATGGAGTTTTTGCATCCTTCCACAAAATTGGCTGTAAATCTCTCAAATTGTGGGGCTGTAACTGAACAATCAGACGATCTTTCGTCATAGATTTCTGCTTTCGCCTTTACCACTAGTTTTGGTTAAATCATTTTAATGGATGGATAATTACAAGATGGTAACTGCAGAAGCACTAAGCCCTGGGATTTTTCTTTCCCAAGTATAACCTTTCTTAATGGAAAAGTATAAAGCTTGCTCCTGAAGATTCCTGGGAACAATGGTATTTTTCCCCTAGAATTCCCTTACTGAAGTCGTGTTGGCTTTCATTTGACAATTATAATACATAGAACTAATTTCTAATTTTTACTGAAGCACTGTGGCAGGTATATTTATGTTTTGGAGCTGGTTGATGTGTCGGCTGATTTTTTTAAAATGTTTTTTTCTGAGAATTATGGTAATCTATAAAATATTTTGCAAACAGCTCTATATCTTTAATTCCAAATTGACACTAAATTGAATTTAAATGATCATATTCAATTTCCAATTTGCTAATAGATTTAATTTGTTAAAAAATTGGAACAATCATTGGAGTTAAAGCTTTAGCTTCTTTAGAAAAGTAATCCAAACAACTGAATTCATAAAAATAAAGATGATATATCTGAATATATGCCATGCATCAAGGCAGCCCTTTACCAGACCCATTGGGTAAAATAGTCATTTAATCAAAGCACCAAAAAAGTGAATATCATGTCAAGCAGTATTTATCTTTTAAATTATTTTGTCCCAACACTTTTAACCTCCGCCTTTCTGCTCCATTGAGATGATTTTATTTTAATTAGCATTAAGAATTTAAAGTTAATTTCTTAATTGTGAAATTCTGAAAACTATTAGTCTATATTTTTAAGATTTAAATTATATTTTTAATCTAGCACTTTTGAGGGCTCAATTCTATTAAAAAACAAAGTAAGCTTTTGGATGTGCAATACATGTTTATGACGAAAAGTGGATTTCTGTTCCTATTCAGGAAAGAAGAAGGGGAAGAAAATTTACAAAAACGAACCTTGCAGTTGCCTTTTAATTTTGCAACTGGAGAGGCATTGCTATATGAAGGAAATTGTTCAATCCTTGGATTAATGGATCCTGCATTTCATAAAACCAAAGAAAATGTTGCAAGAGCTATAGCAGGAACACCAAGAAGACCAGAATCATTAGATCCAGATTCTCTTCTAGGGGCAGTGTTGAGCCAGGATAAATCAGTCTATGTATCTGCCCCTTCACAAATTCAGAACTTCAGCTTTGAAAGAACCCTTTTTAATAAGAGTGAAGAAACAGAATTAAGTGATTTCTTTCCTAGTGATTGGGAAGAGATTCTATTTAGTGAAGGTACCAGCATTGAGAAGATGGAAATTACCAACTGTGTTCAGCCACAGAAGTCTTTTCCTGCTCCTGAGGAAAATGTAGATGTTTTAGTAAATAGTATTGGCAGCGAGCTTTATAACACTATGAAAAACCTTGATATTGGGCTGGAAGACTTTGATCTCATATCGCAGGACGAGACATTCCTGAGGGTTAATTGGGATGAGACTGGAGATATAAATAATATTACACTGAATGATGAAATACTAACATATATCCAGGAATCACTGAAAAAGCGGTCAGACTGTATGTATTCGAGTTGCATGCAACAGAAACCACTGCATTCAAGCTCAAGTTGCATGCTACAGCAACAGCTTCCAATGGAACACCTTCAGCAGCAACCAGTCTCAGCAAAGCCTTGTCCTCAACAGCAGCAATCCCAAATACAGCAGTACCACCAGCCACTGCAATCTTTGACGCAACAGTACCAGCAGCAGCTGCAACGTCCAATGCAACACCAGCAGCAGCTGCTGCAACCTCCATCACAACACCAGCAGCAGCTGCTGCAACATCCATCACAACACCAGCAGCAGCTGCTGCAACCTCCATCACAACACCAGCAGCAGCTGCTGCAACCTCCATCACAACACCAGCAGCAGTTGCTGCAACCTCCATCACAAAACCCGCAGCAGCTGCTGCAACCTCCAATGCAACACCAGCAGCTGCTGCAACCTCCATCGCAACAGCACCAGCAGCTGCTGCCACCTCCATCGCAACAGCACCAGCAGCTGCTGCAACCTCAATCACAACACCAGCAGCAGCTGCTGCAGCCTCAATCACAACACCAGCAGCAGCTGCTGCATCCTCAATCACAATACCAGCAGCAGCTGCTGCAACCTCCATCACAACACCAGCAGCAGCTGCAACGTCCATTGCAACAACAGCACCAGCAGCTGCAACGTCCATTGCAACAGCAACAGCAGCTGCTGCAACCTCCATCGCAACATTATCAGCAGCTGCAACCTCCATCGCAACATTATCAGCAGCTGCAACCTCCATCACAACACCAGCAGCAGGTACAGCAGTTGCAGTTATGCCAGAAAATGAAACACATGAAAGTTAACGGACTGTTTACAAAATGGAGCTCTGAGAATAGGAAAATAACCAATGATCAGGAAAAGCAGTGTGGTTTCTCTTGTATAGACAGCACAGCATCAGGGCTCCAGTACAAATCTGAACTTAATGCAACCCCTTCACCTTATCAGCGAGACATTCTATTGTACCAGCAGGTCGCAAGTCAGCCATCTGACTTCATTCAAGTAGAAATGCCAGTAGGTGGCTTTCGTACACAGGATGGTGCTGCAGTTAATGGTTTAGAAGACTACTTGGACTATGTGGAGCAACATTCAGAAACACCGGATTATACTGCAGTAAACCCATTAATTGACCTAATTACACCAGAAACATGTTATACTGGTGCCATGTCAGTGATCCCATGTTTAACAGAAAATGATTTGTCCTGTGTGAATACTGTGCAACTCAATGCTACAAGCTCAGGTCAACAGCCTATTTTAACCAAGGTAAATATACTTTTCATGTGATGTAGGTATTTCTGGCAAGGTTAACATAAGACGTAAGAGCAGGAGTAAGCAATTCAGCTCCTTAAGCTACCTCACCATTCAATACAACCATGGCTGATTTAATCTCGGCCTTAACTCCACTTCCTTCCTGCCCCCCGTAAGCCTTCAACCTGGTTACTAATTAAAAATCTATCTTCTCCTAAAATTTACTCAGTGTCCACCACACGGGTGATAAATTACACAAATTCACAACTCTTCGAGAGAAGTAGTTTCTCCTCATCTCAGCCTTTAGCCTAAAACCATGACCTCTTTTTCAACATCCACACTGCATCTACTTTGTCAATCCCTTTTAGCAACATATGTACCTTATAAACTTGTTAAAAAAATTAATGAGATGACATTCTCCAAGGGAGGGAAACGATGGTTTCAAAGTTGTTTTTTTTCTCAGTGCAGTGGAATTAGAGCTGTGACTGTAATTTGTGTACTAAAACAGCACCTACACAGATTTCCCTCACTAACACCTCAGTTGACACTGAACGTCATCCTGGTTGAGAGTTTGTGTTGCAGAAGTATTCAGAGGAGTCTGATTGTGACCTCAGTCACCCTCAAATGCTGATTTGTTGTCGTTGATGACATTTTCAAAATCACTTCTATTTAGAGACCCCATTTAAAAACACCTAGATGAACAAGCATTCGGCAATGCTAGGGACTCCTTCCCCTCCAACCCCTCTAGCACCAGCATGATTTAAAGCTATGTAAAGCATTGTGTAGACCCCCTAATAAAATAAGTTGCTAACAGAATAATGGAGAGAAGTGCTCTCAACAAGAAATGTCTGTAGGCTTCCAGAAGCACTTTACTATCTTCCACCTAAACTAGGGGTAGTATGTTTCACCTGAGCTTTATGAAGGAGATACTCACAGAACTCACCTAACTTTTAACCAATCTGCAGCCTTGCAGAAGGGCAGGAACAGCACTGCCACTGTCTGTGAAGATAAGTGTGGTCCTGGATTTCATGCCTTTTTAATGCTTCAGGGTAAGTACAACAAAGTGTGAACAGTCCACCAAGATCACTATCCACTGCTACCTCAAAGACGATAGTGGCTGTTTATATAGGCAGAATAGACTTTGTGTTCTGTCTGCACAGACAAAGACACGTTCAAAGCATAGGTGACATTGTCAAATGGGCAAGCTCTCCTGTTGTGCAGGTGTAATCAACAATTGAAATTGTTTTGCAATTAAGAGTCACAGAGTCATAAGAGATATACAGCATGGAAATAGAACATTACAGTGCAGTACAGGCCCTTGATGCTGCGCCAACCTGTGGAACCAATCGAAAGCCCATCTAACCTACACTATTCCATTCTCATCCATATGCCTATCCAAAGACCATTTAAATGTCCTGTTGTAGGCAGTTCGTTCCACGCCCTTACTACTCTGAGTAAAGAAACTACTTCTGACATCTGACCTATATCTGTCACCCCTCAATTTAAAGCTATGTCCCCTCATGCTAGCCATCGTCATCCAAGGAAAAAGGCTCTCACTGTCCACCCTATCTAATCCTCTGATTCTTTTGTATTCCTCATTTAAGTCACCTGTCAACCTTCTCTCTAATGAAAACAGCCTCAAGTCCCTCAGCTTTTCCTCGTAAGACCTTCCTTCATACCAGACAACATCCTAGTAAGTCTCTTCTGAACCCTTTCTGAAGCTTCCACATCCTTTCTATAATGCGGTGACCAGTACTCCAAATGTGGCTGCACCAGAGTTTTGTACAGCTGCAGCATGATCTTATGGTTCTGAAACTCAATCCCTCTACCAATAAAAGCTAACACACCATATGCCTTCTTAACAACCCTATCAACTTGGTTGGCAACTTTCAAGGATGTATGAACCTTGACACTGAGATCTCTGCTCGTTTACACTACCAAGAATCTTACCATTAGCCCAGTACTCTGCACTCCTGTTATTCCTTCCAAAGTGAATGAGCTCCATTTGCCACCTCTCAGCACAGCTCTGCAGCTTATCTATGTTTCTCTGTAACATACAACATACTTCGCCACTATCCACAGCTCTATTGACCTTAGTGTCATCCGCAAATTTACTAACCTATCCTTCTATGCCCTCATCCAGGTCATTTATATAAATGAGAAACAACAGTGGACCCAAAACAGATCCTTGTGTTACTCCACTAGTAATTGAGCTCCAGGATGAATATTTCCCATCAACCACCACCCCCGTCTTCTTTCAGCTAGCCAATTTTTGATCCAAACTGCTAAATCACTTTCAATCCCATGCCTCTGTATATTGTGTAATAGCCTACTATGGGGAACCTTATCAATTGCCTTACTGAAATCCATGTACACCACATCACCGCTTTACCCTCATCCACCTGTTTGGTCACCTTCTCAAGGAACTCAATAAGGTTTGTGAGGCACAACCAATCCTTCACAAAACCTTGTTGACTATCCCTAATCAATTTATTCCCCTCTAGATGATTATAAATCCTATCTCTTACAACCCTTTCCAAAACTTTACCAACAACTGAAGTAAGGCTCACAGATCTGTAATTTCCATGGTTGTCTCCACTCCCCTTCTTGAACAAGGGAACAATATTTGCTATCCTCCAGTCTTCTGGCACTATTCCTGTAGACAACGATGACATAAAGATCAAACCCAAAGGCTCTGCAATCTCCTCCGTGGCTTCCCAGAGAATCCGAGGACAAATCCCATTCAGCCCAGGGGACTTATCTATATTTACTCTTTCCAGAATTGCTGACACCACCTCCATATGCACCTCAATCCCATCCAGTATAGTAGCCTGTATCTCAGTATTCTCTTCAACCACATTGTCTTTTTCTAGTGTGAATACTGATGAAAAGTATTCATTTAGTACTTCCCCTATCTCCTCTGACTCCACACACAACTTCCCACTACTTTGCTTGATTGGCCCTAATCTTATTGTAGTCATTCTTTTATTGCTGATATACCTATAGAAAGCCTTAGGATTTTCCTCGATCCTAACTGCCAATCACTTCTCATGACCCTTCCTGGCTCTTCTTAGCTCTCTCTTTAGGTCTTTCCTGGCGAACTTGTAACTCTCAAGTCCCCTGAACCATCACATCTCATCCTAACATAAACCTTCTTTTTCCCCTTGAAGAGACATTCAACTTCCTTAGTAAACCACGGCTCCTATGTTCAACAACTTCTTCCCTGCTGGACCTTGAATAAGCTCCACATTTCAATTGTGCCCATCCCTACAGTTTCCAGCCCCATCCAATGAATCCTAAATCTTGCCTAATTACATTGTAATTGCCTTTCTCCCAGCTATAACTCTTGCCCTACGGTATATACCTATCCCTTTCCATCACTAACATAACCGAATTGTGGTCACTATCACCAAAGTGCTCATCTACCTCCAAATCCAACACCTGGCCGGGTTCATTAGCCAGCAGCAAATCTAATGTGGCCTTGCCCCGTGTTGGCCTGACTACCTACTGTGTCAGGAAACCCTCCTGCACACATTGGACAAAAACTGACCCATCTAAAGTACTTGAACTGTAGTATTCCCAGTCAATATTTGGAAAGTTAAAGTCTCCCATAACAACTACCCTGTCAATCTCACTCCTATCGAGAATCATCTATGCTATCCTTTCCGTTACATTCTGGAACTATTTGGAGGCCTAAAGAAAACTCTCAACAGGGTAACCTCTCCTTTCCTGTTTCTAATCTCAGCCCATACTACCTCAGTAGACGAGTCCTCAGACGTCCTTTCTGCAACCGTAACACTGTCCTTGACCACTATTGCCACACCATCCCTCCCTTCACCATTTTCTCTGTTCTTACTGAAACATCTAAATTCCAGAACCTGCAGTAACCATTGCTGTCCCTGCTCTACCCAATGTCTCTGAAGTGGCCACAACATTGAAATCCTGGCTACCAACCTATGCTGCAAGTTCACCCACCTTATTCCAGATGCTCCTGGCATTGATGTTGACACACTTCAAACCAACTTCTTGCCATGTTGAAGCCTTAGTTCTGCCTTCACTACTCTCATCCTCCCATATACTCAAACTACAATTCAGGTTCTCATCCCCATGCTGAATTAGGTTAAACCTACCCGAAGAGAATTAGTACGTGACCCCCCAGAATATTGAACCCCCTCTGGTTCAGGTGAAGACCATCCTGTTTGTAGAGGTCCCACCTGCCCCAGAAAGAGCCCCAATTACACAGAAATCCAAAACCCTCCCTCCTGCACCATCCCTGTAGCCACGTGTTCAACTCCTCTCTCTCCCTATTCCTTGCTTCGCTAGCATGTGGCATGGACAACAAACCAGCTCTTAAGCTTCCACCCTAGCTCCCTGAATTTCTGCTTTAAATCCCCATCTCTCTTCCTACCTATATCGTTGGTGCCTATGTGGACCACAAGTTGGGGCTGTTCTCCCTCCCTCTCAAGGATCCCAAAAGCATGATCAGAGACATCACGAACCCTGGCACCTGCGAGGCAACACATCAACTGTGCTTCTCTCTCGTTCCCACAGAACCTCCTATCTGTCACCCTTACTATGGAGTCCCCAGTGACTAATGCTCTGCTCCTCTTCCCCCTTCTCTTCTGAGCAACAGGGACAGACTGTGTGCCAGAGACCTGTGCCCCATTGTTTATCCCTGGTAAGTCATCTTCTCCCCACCCTCCCCCAACAGTATCCAAAACGGTATACTTGTTGAGGGGAACGGCCACTGGGGATCCCTGCACTGCCTGCTGGTTCCCTTTCCGTCCCCTGACGGTAACCCATCTACCTTCTTCTTTTACCTGAGGTGTGACTACCTCCCCTCAATAATCCCCTCCACCTCCTGAATGATCCGAAGTTCATCCAGCTCTAGCTACGGTTCCTAACGGAGTTTTCAAGGAGCTGGAATTCGGTGCACTTCCCACAGATGCAGTCACAGGGACATTACTGGTGACCCTTACCTCCTGTATTCTGCAGGAGGAGCATTCAACTGCCCTAACCTCCATTCCAACTATTCTAAATTCCCAATGAGACTATGGAAAAACTAAAAGAAAATAAAGAAACCAGTCACCTTACCAATTGGTGCACAGGACCTTTATTTTGGTTAGAGGACAACGACAGGTGGGGGAGACTGCCCGAGTAGTGTTTCATGTAAAACAACCACCCAAATATAAAGTCTCACTTACCCAGCAGTCCCGTGTCCACTCCTGCTGAGTGTGCCCTCCGCCTATACACAAAGGATACCTTTATATCTTTTAAAATGTTACCTTGCAGTTGGGCCTCTGGTCCTCGCTGTCACTCCTCTCACTCCAGCTGTTGCCAAAAAAAGGTGAAGAACACTGAACTCTTGAAGTAAGCTTTTATATCTTTTAAAGTTTAAGATCTTTTGGTCCAACTCATCCATGCCGACCAGATATCCTAAATAAATATAGTCCCATTTGGCCCATATCCCTCTAAATCCTTCCTATTCATCCCATCCAGATGCCTTTTAAATATTGCAATTGTACTAGCCTCCACCACTTCCTCTGGCAGCTGATTCTGTCCACGCACCACCCTCTGTCTGGAAAAAGTTGCCACTTGATCACTTTTAAATCTTGCCCCTCTCACCTTAAACCTATGCCCTCAAGTTTTGGACTCCCCCACCCCAGGGAAAAGATTTGTCTATTTATCCCATCTATGCCACTCATGATCTTATCAACTTCTGTAAGGTCATCCCTCAGCCTCCAACGCCCCAGTCTATTTAACCTCTCCCTATAGGTCAAATCCTCCAACCTTGGCAACATTCGTGGGCGGCATGGTGGCACAGTGCTTAGCACTGCTGCCTCACAGCGCCAGAGACCCGGGTTCAATTCCCACCTCAGGCGACTGACTGTGTGGAGTTTGCATGTTCTCCCTGTGTCTGCGTGGGTTTCCTCCAGGTGCTCCGGTTTCCTCCCACAGCCCAAAGATGGGCAGGTCAGGTGAATTGGCCATGCTAAATTGCCCGTAGTGTTAGGTAAGGGGTAAATGTAGGGGTATGGGTGGGTTGCACTTCGGCGGGGTGGTGTGGACTTGTTGGGCCGAAGGGCCTGTTTCCACACTGTAAGTAATCTAATCTAATCTAATCTAATCCTTGTAAATCTTTTCTGAACTCCCTCAGGTTTCACAACATCCTGCCTATAGCAGGGACAAGAAAGGTCTGATATGGTTACTCCATATTGCTACCTACCCCCCAAAAATCCTTTACCCCTTCCTGGATCTGTCTGCATTAAAAATGCTCAAAGGTTCTGCTTACATCACCTTTTGTGGAAGAGTGTTGTAAAAACTCATAAGCCTCTGGGGAAAGTATTTATCCTTCCATCTGTTGTAAATAGGACACCATGAGTTAGAAACTCTGACCCTATACAGGATTCTTCTACTAGAGGTGGTACCTCTTCCATGTGCATCCAGTGAAGACCCCTCATAATCTTCTTTGTTTCAGTCAAATCACTTTTCCTCTTAACTCCCCAATGGGTATATGCCTAACCTGTCCAATTTTTCAAAGTAAAGCAACCCATGCACTGCACATATTTGACTAATGAGCCTTCTCTAAATTGCTTTCTCTGCATTTGTGTCCTCTCTTTATCAAAATATGAATTGCTTCCTCAAAGAGCTTCAATACGTTGGTTAAACATGAGGTTTCTTTTATGAAGCCATAACAATTCTGCCTGATTACCTTGAAATTTTCTGAACGGGTTGCTGTAATGGCTTTAGTAATACCTTCCAGTAACTGCCCTCTGACAGATGTCAGGCTAACTGGCCTGAAATTTCCTGCCTTTCTTCCCACCTTTTGAATAAATTAATTCAACTTGCTATTTTCCAATCGAATGAAACCATCACCAAATGTAAAGAATTCTGGAAATTATTTCAAACACATTAACTATCTCATTCGCCATTTCTATTAATATGAGATATCTGGTCGGCATGGACAAGTTGGACTGAAGGGTCTGTTTCCATGCTGTACATCTCTATGCTAGGATAAAGTCCATTGAGTCATGGAGACTCGTCAGCCTGTGGCTTCAGCAGTTTTCTCATGCCACTTCTCCAGACTGATATAAAACAACCCATTCAATTCATCCACCATCTTCTTATTTTCCATTATTAATTCTCCAGATTTGCTTTGTAAATGATGAATACTTTATCAAATGATAAAGATCTATAGAAACCTTACTGTCTGTGTTTATGCTTTTTTTCTTCTGGTTTAATTTTTCCTCCTTATTAATTTTTCAGTCATCCTTGCCTCTGTTTATAGTCTATCTATTCTTCCGACCTGCTATCAATTTTTGTGCAATTCTCGGCCTTTTCTTTAAGTTTGATTGTATCTTTAGTATAGTAAAAATGGCTGCTGAGTCCTCTGTTTGGAATATTTCTTTCTCATTGGAATGTATTATTCTGTGTATTCTAAAATGTCCCCGTAAATATCTGCGATTGCATCTCTATTGATCTATCCCTTAATCTCATTTGCCAGTTCACAGTTTTGTTTGCATAATTGCACTAATTTAAGTTTAAAATGCTCATGTCAGACAACTTCTCCCTTAAATCAAATGTAAAATTCAGTCATATCTGCCTCTTGGATGCCTTCACTACAAAATTCTTCATTAAGACCAGCTCTAATACAGCCTTCTCTTTGGTTGATTCTAGAGCACGAGGTTCTAAGAAATTGTTCTGAAAACATTCTATGTACTCATGTAAGCTACCCATGCACATTTGATTTTTCCTTTATACTCCATCCTATTGTGCACTTACTACTAAGTGGCCTGTGCAGCAGTCCTACAGGTGATTTCTTGCCTGTATCATTTTTCGTTCCATCCAAATCACTTCTACATCCTAATATCCTGAACTTGAGTTATCCTGGTCTAATCACCCATATACTTTCCCCTGTTGTCTGGCTGGCTGATTCTTTTGCTCAGCCTCATTCTCTTATTCAATGCTTCCATGATTGCTGAAAAGCTGCTGAATGAAGGAGATTACAGAAGGTCTTTGACAATGCTGTTGTGCATATCTGGCTCTTGAAGGTCCGGCTTGCGACTGCACAGTTTTGCCTTGGGCAAAGCACATTGCAGTGGGTGACAGAAGTCTGTACAGGGGCAAGAGCACTTGTGGAGCGATAGCAGTGAGAGAATAATGCTGTCACCCTGAAGGCGGACAGCAGGTTTTGTCTCTACAAGATCATTGCCATCTCATGGAGCAATGCACCATTAATCCTTGGTGGGCAGATTCCTAGAAAGCTGAGAGAGTTTTAACGTCCGTTCTATTTCACAAAGTAGTCCGACAGGTATGCACACCTAACATTCATTTTAAGATGTTTAAATGGTTGGCTGTGCAGAAGTTTAAAAGGGGTTGTGCAGTGGAATAAACAGAGTGCATACAGCAAAATATAAATTGAGAGATCAGTACCCTACAAGTTATTTTCGAGCACTGGTTTCTGTAGCCACAGTGGTAATAGTTTGAATCTAGATGACAACAAGCAGAGATTTCATGACCTCGCTTCAAATAATCCTTTCAGAGTTTTAACCAAAAGCATCTGATCAGGAACTTTTAAAATATACTCTTTGCATTGTGGTAATCTTTTTTAAATCCTCTGAAACTACCTTCCTTTCTCAAGATGAAATGATTCTCACATCCTGCCTCAGCAAAGACTTCGACAAAACTGTTCAAATTGATACTGTAACGCTTTCTTACAAGGTATAGGTGTTTCCCCAACACCAAAAGAACTACTTGTGAATTTTCTATATGAACGCCTAATATGTGATGGTGTAGTGGTATTAACAGTAGACAATTAATTCAGAGACCCAGATAATATTCCAGGGACCCAGGTTCGAATCCAGATGTTGGAATTTGAATTCAATAAAATTTAGTGGGCGGCACGGTGGCACAGTGGTTAGCACTGTTGCCTCACAGCGCCAGAGACCCGGGTTCAATTCCCGCCTCAAGCGACTGACTGTGTGGAGTTTGCACGTTCTCCCCGTGTCTGTGTGGGTTTCCTCCCACAGTCCAAAGATGTGCAGGTCAGGTGAATTGGCCATGCTAAATTGCCCGTAGTGTTAGGTATAGGGGTAAATGTAGGGGTATGGGTGGGTTGCGCTTCGGCCGGTCGGTGTGGACTTGTTGGGCCGAAGGGCCTGTTTCCACACTGTAATGTAATCTAATCTAGTCTAATCTTGACCAATGTTTGTTTGCTTGTAAACAAAAGCTCATTTATCTCCAGGAAATGTCTCTCTAATACTTCTGTTTTAAAATAAATCACCATGGCTACAGAAATATTTAAATCCCTTCAAACTCTCAGAAGACCCACATGCCACTAATTTTAAAATTCAAAATTCCTAACTAAATGTTAGTAAAATGTTTAAATCGCATGCCTTCCATCACAGCTGTGATTTTTGCTATTTGATATTTCATGTTGACTAAGTCCACAGTTGCATTCCAGTAGTCAACCATTAGTAGCATACAGGAAAAGGTTGTTCCAAACTGTGCTCAAAGACCTGTGCCTATTGAAGATAGACTCCTCTATGTTCCTTGACTTTGACATTAATCATTGTGGTATGCAGCCAATTTATTACAGCCTGTTTTGTGCCTGCCTAATGGCATTTTTTTACCCTGTGTAACAGCCTGTTGAAATCCTCATCCAAGTTCTCTGCAGCAACACACATTTATTGACCTCTCTCACTGAGGAAGCTGACACACAGGTACCCTTTCCTGTGGTTACATTACAGCTCACTTACCACATGTGGCTGGCACCTCTGAACTATCTTATAATATATGGGGAAGTGTTTGTCTGTATGTGACCAGTTGCTGAGAGTTTGAGATCAAGTGTTAGGGTTCTTTTGCATTGATCTTTTCTTTCTCTTGACTTCAACCTCCCACACCATTGCTTGGCAAGGTATCAGTGTTGGATGTCTGAAAGTTTTAAAGCACAAAGGTCAAGGTTGAAATCAAGAACTGGAAGAAAGCAAGAAGTGTATAGATATCCTATCTCCTGAATGTAAACCATAATGGATAGCAGCATGAGAATGAAGTAGAATTTGAGAAGGTGAGTTAGGCAGCAATATGCCGTGATTCTTTATGGTTTCCACCCTGCCACAGGATACTGCCTCAGTAAGTGCTGTTCCACTGATGGCCAGCACCGTCTCCTCAATAGAATTGTGTGCATGTGCAGCCTGTCCTCTCAGCTAGCTACAATGACTAGGTGTGAGGTGATTTTTTTCTTGAAAGACAGGGGAACCGTGTCAGTGATTATGCTGCAAAATGGTTAACTCATAAGATTGCCACATTGGAGACTGCCAGCTATGAGACCTGACTGCAGCTTGAAGGTAGTGCTAGGTTTATGAGGGTGGGTTGAAGCTATGAATGTGAGGAGTATTTTGTAGTTGGTGGAATTTGTTTTTAGAGGATTGAAGAGGCAATGGTAAATGCAGTGTGAGATTCCAGTGTGGTTGATAGGATATAGCATGTGAAGAGGCGTTCATTGACCTTGGCTGGTTCCGTATGTTCAATGAGTTTTTAAAAGCACCATCGGCCAGGCTTTATTGCTGATAAAAGCTACTGCCTTCCCAGGATATACCTAGTGGGCATCTTGCTTCCTTTCCCCCTGAGGATAAAGGACCTTTCTCTCTTCTTGCATGAGACCCCCTGTACAGATTAGAGAACATTGGGCTGTGTTCTATAGCTTGTTTTGCCTTTTTTTGTCAGTGTTTTCGTTCTGGTCTTCTCCTCCTTTGTTACCACTTCCAGGCCTGCTACACCAGAAGCTACCTTGCCTTGAAATAGTGCAAGCTAGCTTTAAATGATGTGACCTTCACCTGAACCTCAGACACACTATCTCTCAGCAGTGTATTTAGTGCAGGTCTCCAGGCCCAGATCATTATAATTAGCAAAAGCACAATTTTTGAATGCACATCTCTTTAATGGGCCTGGAGGATGAGCATCTTGAAACCCATGCTTAACTTCAGGTGATGGATTCTATTCATTTTAGTCTCATCTAATTAGAATTCATCATGAATTTAATTTTCAACAAGTCTGAAGCAAACCGGTTCTTAGTGCCATCAGATATATTTTGGGTTCATTGCTGACTAAGTAAGTTCTTAGTATTGGAAGAACTGGGACATACTCTATCCTTTTTCCCTGCTGTTGAAGCCTGAGTCCTACCTTGCCTTTACTGTTGACTGACACGAGAAATCCATTTGTAGGCCAAACCCAAATTTGCTTCCGTGGATCTGCCAAACCATAGATCCCCTCTTCATTGTCATGGCAGACCACACCACTCTGACTTCAGGGCTGCCCCTCAATGCAGCTAAATCTCAGGCTTTCTCACTACACACTGTCTACCAGGTATTTATGTACAACTAATGCATTTTAATTTTTTGTTATTATGAGATGTAAAGTAGAAAGATGTAAAAGTTAAGGTGTTATGTGAAAGAATCCATATAAGCAATGTTTATAATTTAATGGGATAGCAAATGAGTTGCAGAGTCCCTAATTGTACCACAATTCAATTTGCATATTGAATATTTTAAGAATTGCTATTTGATAATGGAAAATAACATTGCCATTAATATCAATTTGTAAATTATTCCACATTTAGCATTTCTGCTACCTACAAGAGTGTAATTATTCACTCATGGATGCAGTACCTGAGCTTAAATTAACTCAGACGTCATTATAATTTCTTGTTTGTTTGATGCTGCATGCTAAATATTTTTTTTTCAGAAATTTTTCCAAAACGCAGTTAACACATTATTAATTTCAATTTGTAATACACCTTTAAGTTTTGCAAAACTTTTAAATGATTGAATATAGGGTTGTTCGCCCAATATACATTAAATATCAGTTTGGGCTGTGTTTTTTTGCCTTTTTTGTCGGTGTTTCCATTCTGGTCTTTTACTCCTTTGTTACCACTTCCAGGCCTGCTACACCAGAAGTTACCTTGCCTTGAAATAGTGCAGGCTAGCTTTAAATGGTGCTAGCCTCACCTGAACCTGAGCTGGAAATGTGTTGCTGGAAAAGCGCAGCAGGTCAGGCAGCATCCAGGGAACAGGAGAATCGACGTTTCGGGCATAAGCCCTTCTTCAGGAATATATTCGGGCTTATGCCCGAAATGTCAATTCTCCTGTTCCCTGGATGCTGCCTGACCTGCTGCGCTTTTCCAGCAACACATTTCCAGCTCTGATCTCCAGCATCTGCAGACCTCACTTTCTCCTCACCTGAACCTGAGACATGCTATCACTCAACAATGTATTTAGTGCAGGTCAGATCTGATTGTGGCTGGGTAAAGGTTAGTAGAGATATGAAAGGTGGGGTTTGGGGGTGTAGGGGAGGGGGAAGGTGTAAATGATAGGTGGCCGGTGGGGGGGGGGGGGGGGGGGGGGGTGGGGATGGAGAAGAGAGAGAGAGAGAAACAACTGGGCAAACAGAGAAATGGGTACAAGTCAGCCAGAGAGAATGAATAACCGCTGATGAAGAGGATTGGTGGCTGGCAATGTGTTGTTTGTCCTAACAGCTCAGGTGATGACAAGGTCTGGTGTGTGGGGTTTGGGGTAAGGACATCGTGGAAGATGCTCAGACCTAAAAGTATTAAATATGATATTCAGTCCTGAAGGCTGCAAGGTTCTCAAGCGGAAAATGAGGTGCTGTTCTTCCAGCTTCATCTGAGCTTCGCTGGAGCACTGCAGCATGCCTGAGACAGAGATGCTGGCCGGTGAACACGGTAGTGTGTCAAAATTGCAGGCAACTGGAAGCATGGGGTCATTTTTACAGATACGAACATAGATGTTCAGCAAAGCAGTTGCCCAATTTGCATTTAGTCTCTTCAAAGTACAGCAAACCACAGGGTAAGCAGCGAATATAGTAGACTAGATTGAGTGAAATGCAGGTAAATCGCTGCTTCACCCAGAAGGTATATCTGGGATCTTGGATAGTGAGGAGGGCGGAAGTAAACAAGAAGGTGTTACACCTTCTACAACTGCATTGTGAAGTGCTGTCAGTATTTCGGGAGATGTTGGAAGTGGAGGAGAAGTTGACCGTGATGTCCTGGAGGGAACAGTCCCTGCAGAAGACTCACAGGAGAGGGGAAGATGCGTCTAGTGGTGAAGTCCCACTGAAGGTAACAGAAATGGCAGCTAACTATCCTTTAGATGTGGATGTTAATGGGTGATAGGTGAGGTCCAAGAGCACCCTATCGCTATTGTGGGGGGAAGGGGTGGAGAGAGTGAGGGCCGAAGTGTGGAACACAGCCCAGGACCCTGTTACCCAAAGTGATGGAGAATCCTTGGTTGAGGAAAAAGATGGACATTTCGGATGTCCCCTTGTTAAAGTTGGCATCAGAACAGATGTGACAGAGAGGGTAAACTGGAAGAATACGAGCAGCTATTCATTCCCCCCAGCTGACCTTTATGCATTCCTTTTTCCATCCAGCAGTTTTTTTTCTCTCTCCCTCTCTCTCTCCCTCTCCCTCTCCCTCTCCCTCTCTCTCCCCTTCTCTCTGGGCTCCATCTCCACCTATTGTTTACCCCTTTCCCATCCCCTCAACCGATCTTCAGCATTTCTACCAACCTTTCCCCATCTATGGATAGACCCGCAACATTAACTCTGTTTTCTTTCCACAAATGCTACCAGGCCTGCTGAGTTTTTTTCCAGCAATTTCTATTTTTGTTTCTCAAATGAATTTAATGTTGGCAATGTTTTTTTGAAATAACCAGTCACATTTCTTTTGTCTCAACAGATCCAAACTGGATTTAATGATGGAAACAGTAATGAAGTTTATCCAAATACATTAAATAACATAAATTGCACACAATTAGGTCCTCAGACCCTGCACAGTCATCCAAAAGAGCCTGGATCCTGTTCTGATCAATCATCCAGTGGCTTTATGTAGACAAGCCACAGAGATGAGTGTCCTGTGAAAAGTGTGGAAATGTTTTTATGTTGCTTGCTGAAGAGACAGACATTTGTATCTACAATGTGAAAGGACACAGAGCTTCTAAATGAAAACTTGTAAGGATTAGGAAACTGATTGCAATGTGCTGCTTTTTATTTTGGGCCCTACAGTCTTCAGATTTTACAGAAAAGTGCTGTTTTATGAACAGGAACTCAATCTGGTTTCTTGCACTAAAAGTGCAATATCCTTTAGAATTTTTGTGAAATGTGAAGTTCCACCTTCACAGCAAATGAGCTCTTTTGAAATATTCTATTAGACTTTGGGCAAAAGAATTCAGCAGAGTGTTAATTTACGATGGAACTACTTTTTGAAATATCTGTAAAAGCAGGTTATCCCATTAATGAATATCAATATATTAAAAGCAAAAAAGTTTATGTTCATATTTTTTATCAGATGATTTTGCCAAATGGGAATGACATTTGCAAGAATGCCCTTTGCAGGATCATGTGTGAGAGCTGAAATCTTTGACATTCATTTTCCTTTTCGCTTTCTTACCATAACTATAAATATTATGGCACTTTAATGCAGTAGTAATTTAATTACAGCCTGCTGTACCGTACTGAAACCATAAGAGATATTTTCTCTTCTGTGTAACAGCTGGAAGCAAATATAAAAAATAAGTTTGATTATATTTAAGCATTTTTGTCTCAAATTGATGCAAATCTAAATATTTGTACTAGCTCCCTATCTTGGAAATTGAAATAATAATTCAAACTCAGATGACTTATGGCCTTTTCTGAAATGGTGGCCCATCAATTCATATGGTAATAGAATTTTGAAGCCTCCTATATCCTGTTGGGATAAACCAGCGTAAATTATTTGTAGTAACAAAAGGAAATCATATCTTTCAGAAGAATACCAAATAGGAATATTGGAATAAATAGTTAATTCCAGTTGCTGGAAGGATTTTTTTATTAACTATGTCCATTGATTACAATTATTAATTGTGAAGGTTATTCACTCACTAAAGCACGTATTTGTTAAACCCCATTTCATATCTTTCTTTTACAATGGAATTCTATTGAACGTGCATATTGGTTTAGAATAAAATATTGCACCACTAAAAGAATTACAAATGTATGGTTCATGCCTTCAGGGGAAATTTAGTATCAGGGAACAACCACTGATTACAATGGGTATCTTTAAAAGAATCTGAGCAGCAATTTTTTTTCCTCTCCCTCTGTTTAAATAAATTGCACTACTGCGCAGACTTCAATAATGGAGGCCTTTTTTTCTCAGACTGCATGTCTTAATAATTGTCATGGAAACCTTTGCCACCATTGTTTCCTTGAAATACTACAGAAACAAGTTTGAAATGGAAATGATCCTTTTCTGGTTGTATTATGCAGGGATGTCTCATTTAAAAAAAAGTAGCACTCTGAAAAGACGTGCCTCTTCCCATGAATAATAACATAGTCCAATGTACATTTTTTATTTTAAAAATGTCCAATGCAGATATATTTTTTCCTGTAACTGGCTGTTTTACAGATTTTGACCGCTCTTCCACAAATTGCTTGTTTGCAGCATGTAACAAGCAGACAGTATTGAGGATAGTTTTGTGACGGTTTCTCAATAAGAAAAGTTTGGGGGTTTTTTTGCAGTACTTTTGTGAACATAGCATGTATATGCTATAAGCATCCAGCCTCGGTTAACATACCTGTCCCTTGTATTGCACTCTTCAGGATAAAGAAGCATTCTTTACATAAAAAGCTCTTATTAATTCAGAGCAGTGAAAATAAATGACTACAATAAAAGTTTGCTTTAATTATTAAAAGCTACCATTTATAGTTTATCAAAGAAAAAATACTTTCAATACATTTACTTTATCTCACAGGTTTTATAGACTTATAAGACATCAATACTGATGCAAAATGTACCTTTTTATTTTAAGTGATTGTTACTCATTTTGTACATGTTCAAATTTACACTTAATTGTCCTTGTGAAAATAATTTTATTTTGAAATGAATTTGTTACATTTTTAAATTTTGATGGTTGTATATACAAAGAAAACCAAAACACAATAATATGCCTGGTTACTATTGTGAGACTTCTAAATATTCACCAAGTTTAGTTGTCACTACCTATTTTCAAAGGGATAGTTTGAGCTGGAAGTTTTGACTTAAATTTGCTTGTCACTTAACAGGTGACCTGATATGAGTGCACTTCAGAACAGAAGCATTTGTAATCACTCAAGTAAAATGAGCATTTCATATCTTACACCTAATTTTAATTGGATTTGAAAAAGGATATTTTCATCAGATGACTCTTTTCCATTTTCCTTTTAAAAGAAATGCACAGAATATGTTCTTATCATTATCATTTATTTTAGTAACCTGTTCCAGACTGATGAAACCCTGGAATAGTTACTTGATAACATCTAGCACAAGTACTTTTCTTAATATACTGTGTTGCCTTAATTGTCAGAACCCATCACACTGCTTATGAAACTTGAATATCCATGAGTGGTGTAAATATGCTTAGAGTTTCCAAAATCCAACCGTAAAGTGCTGTGCATATCAAATTAAAAGAGATCTGCTACATGCTGAATTATCTAACTCTAAATTGGTCTAATTTTCCAACACCATTGCATGTTTCTGCACAGGTTCTGAAAAACTGTGAATAGTTTCAAATTACAAATGAAGATGAATAGCAGCGGTCATGGCACAGACTGCTCAGGAATTACATAACCAAATCGTGGAAAAGTTGCAACACAAATTCTGATATTTTATCATTGATCATTTAGTGTAAAGATCGTTTGTTGAAAAATATTAAATAATATTTAAGGAGATGTTTGGTACATCGGTTCCCCGAAACGCCTGATAAAGTGCCAACTAAGTGGCGATCTGAGCTGGATTTTCCCCTCAAATTACTGAACTCTGTCATTGAGATTAATTGTGAGTCAGGAGCATCGCTGTGTCACAAAATTGTCACTCATTGTGATTTTCCCTGTGCCAGCTGATTAATGGCTAAAAAGTGAATACGCGTCCAATTAAGGACGATAGGCTGGCTTTTGATGTTGGAGGATCAGTCTGAGACTTTGCAGTTTCTAAACAGCAGAAGGAAGTAACAGAAGATGACAGAGAGGGGATGCTTCATGATGGAAGCACCATCTTCCCAACATTTTTTAAATTTAAACTACAAGGTGGCTCTTGCAGATAGGCTGCTACAGTTTTATTCCTACTGTACCCAGGGAAGCAGAGAGAGTCTGCCTGGTGACCTGTCAGGTGTATTGCTCCTACTACCCATTCCCACGCCAAGCCCAACGTCACTCGTGTTTGTAACTGTGAGTCTGCCTCCAGGCAGTTCAACCAGCCCCCATGGCCTGAATCTGGAGCTGACCAGAAAAATCTCTCAGCCTGGTTTAACATGCACCAATCCCATCTCTGGAAAAAAGGGCCCATGACAAAGTTATATGGGCAAACAGGAAGAGCCAAAAACTCCCCTTTTCTACCTTTTTTAAAGTATGCACTGTTGCCCTGGACATTGTCACTGCCCATTCATAAAGACTATGCCACTGCATAGTTGGGGGAAATCAGCTGATCCTGTGGAGACGCCCTGTCAGTGTAATGAGTCACCAAAGCCCTGGCAGTCCTAAGGGATCAAATGAACATTATCTGTTGTCTTTCTTTGTAAACTCTTGGTCACTCCTTAAAGTCGAGAATATGGTTTAGATTTCTCTGGGCCTTGTGTATAATGCAGTCAGCGGAATTGCTGAGTGAGCGCAGGAATTCTGGAGAAGCTCTATTAATATCTCTGCAAACCATTTTGGAGACAGTTTAAAGGACATCTGTAGTGCCAGGGCTCACTCTATCACCTTTTTCTAATAGTCATCCATGTAGCAATTCATTGCAGGTTTTCTTCAAATCAGGGATAATGAGGCAGGGCCTTTTCTTCCTAAGGCATGCTCTCAAACTCATCCAATGATCATGTCACATTCCTTATAATGTTTTTGTATCTTCCCTAGATCTATTGTCAAATTTATTTCCTTTATCTCAAATGTGAACCGTATGCTTCTGTCAGCGTTAGTCAGGTTTAACTGATATCACATCAAACAATTTGATCAACCTTTCTGTTCCTTAATCATAGGTAAAACTGATTTTTGTAGTTAATATCTCAAAATCAATTGCAATCGTATTATTTTATAATCTTATTAATATCTTACAATTGTTCTGTAACATACAAGTGATGATGTTGTGCAAAAAAGGATTGAAATTCATTTTATAGAAGGGTTTACAGATGCTCAACTTCAGAGGGTTCCATGAACACTTGTCTTTGAAGATATTGGTTTAGTTTACCCTGTAGGAGAGAGGCGAAGGTCACCTTTCATTCAGTGTCACTTGTATTGTCTGATTAGAGACTAGATTGATTATATATGAAATATCAAAATATCTGTCAACACTATTCACTGTGAATCATAACCTTTAGTGTAGAGAAGAATTTTAAGCACATTCTTTCCCACTTTGTAAATCTAAGAACTGATCCCTAGAAACATTGTGTGTTTTGGAATTGAAGTGCAAAATTGGTTTTCATTGTAAATCCTGAATAACATTTTTAAGGTATGTGAATGTGATGAACAGTAGCTAGGTCTACAAACACTGTATTAAAGGTTTAAAGGGACAGCATCATTATTGTACAAGAGTACAATATTGTTTGCGAACTACAACTGTATCATATTATAAACTATTAAACCAAATGCAAAGTACCATGTTATTAAGTGCCAAATATTCAGTACTATTAGTGTACTGTCGTATCAAAATTTGCTTTCGTTGTACATTTTAATATAACTACTTATGTTTTGCCCTATATTTTATATGGCAGCTGAGCCTTAGTATATAATGAGATGGCAAATGCAAGGGCACTGGTGTCTGCACTAGTGCCATAAATATTTAGAAGTACATAGCAGTTTGAATTCTGCTCTTTGCTCTCTTGTTAAATGTGTTCAAACAGTATTACTGCAAATATTTCTTGTACATTTTTGACCTCCAGTTGTTTTGCTCACACATTGCTATGTCCACATACACACTGTACATGTTTCTCTTAAGTATAGTTTGTAACAAACTCACTGACCTCCAGTGAAGTTTGTAAAATTTAATTATTGTAATAAAAAGTTACTGAACGTGAATTGGGTTGATGATCATTTTATGAATAAATGTTTTAAAATATCTAAGAAAAGACAATGAAATACAATCACTTATGTATGAGGGGATGAAAGCATGTACTTAAAGCACAGAAAGAAAGCAACCACAATAAATACTCTCAAAAATATGCAATTAAAGAACGAAAATCGCTTCCCCCAATCTCAAAACTAAGTTGTGTAGTAAGCAGTTCAGGTGTGTGTAAAGGTCTGATACCAGAGGGATCTTTCCTGCACTGGATTGAACTTCAAGTAAGTTATGGTGACTGAGGTCAGAATCTGTAGGGTTCCTTTAAAGTAAAAGACGATTCATCAGTGAACTTGTAAATGGCATTTCCCCCAAGCGTTCATGAATAGTTTATTCAGCTCATGGTTGAACACCACTGTTGTCTGATGTTACAGCAATGTCTGTGCCTCTGGATAGATGGAACAGAGATAGAGTCATAGAGATGTACAGCATGGAAACAGACCCTTTGGTCCAACTCGTCCAGTTTTTCAGTGCAACAGAGCTTTCAATACCTCCCCATTTCCTCTGTTAAACTATGCAAGTTCTTCACAGTCCCTTTTCCTGAATTCTGAATTTACATTCTCCTTTTCCAGAGTGAAGCTGAAGAGAAGTATTCATTCAATACCCTTCACATATATTGCCCCCTTAGACTGTAATGGGCCTTACCTGGGTACCCTCTTTAATTTATTTGTAAAATATCTTCAGATTCTCCCTAATCCTGTTCACGAGTCCTTTTACGTGGCCCCTTTTTGCTCTTCTAATTGCTTTCTTAAGTTTCCTCCTGCACTTCCTGTATTCCTTTCGGGCTGCAGCTGAATTGTTCACTTTGGACTTGCTAAAAGCCCTACTCATCTTATCCAGTCCTGAACTGTCCTAGACATCCAGGGTTCCCTGAACTTATTGCTCCTACATTTCCTTCTAAGGGGTATATGTTGGACCTATACACTCTCAGCTCCTTTTTGAAAAAACCCCCATCGCTCTGCTGTAGATTCCAAAGAGCTGTTCTAGTCTAGTGTGGCCAGATCCTGCTTTATTTTAATAAAATCTGTCTTCCCTCAATCCAAAGCCATCTTTTGCAGGCCATCTTTTTCCTTGTCCAGAACAAATTTGAACCGTACTGTGTTGAGGTTGCTATGTTCCTGCATTGCCACATCGAACACTTGTGTGGCTTCTTTCCCCAGAACTAGATCCAGCACTGCACTGTCCCTTGTTATTCATATAATACATTTTGACATTAAAAAAACTCGTCTGGATACATTTCAAGAAGTCTGTTCCCTCTAAACCCTTGACACTATGATTATCACAATTTATGTTGGGAAAGTTCGAATCCTCCAGTACAATTACTTGATTATTACATGTAAGTAACTCTGTGAACTGTCTATGTATTTGTTCCTCTATTTCCCGCTGACTCTTTGAGGACCTATAATACACTCCCAGTAAAGCATATGCCCCCTTAACATTCCTGAGTTCTCCCAACAAAGCCTTGTTTGAGGACCCTTCCAAGATAGTATCTCTCCTTATTTCAGCATTTGACTTCTTACTTAATAATATTATACCACCACCCTTTTTACTCTCTCCTCTGTCTCACCTCAACATCCTATAACCTGGAATATTGAGTTATTAATCCAGCCTTCCCTCAACCATGTTTCTGTGATGGCAACAATTTTACAACTTCCATGTGTCAATCCTTGCCATTAATTCATCAGTCTATTGCACTTCCAGTATTTAAATAAAGACCATCCAGCCATACTCACTTGACGCTCAATGTAGCTGAACTCATTGTGGCTTGCTTCCTTCACTGTAGATGATATATCTCAGTTTCATCAAAGTTCTGTGTTCCCTCCCCTTGCCAGACTAAACTCCTCCCAACAGCATGAGCAAACCTACCTGCAAGGATGTTGGTTCCAATGTGATTCCGGTGCCATTTGTACATGTCCCACCTTCCCCAAAATTAGTCCTAGTGATCCCGGAATCTAAAACCCTCCCTCTTGCACCAACTCTTGAGCCACACATTCATCTGTTCTATTTTCTTATTTCTAAACTGGCTAATACGTGGTACCGGGAATAATCCAGAGTTTACAACCATTGAGGTCCTACTTTTTAATCTACTGCCTAGCTCCCTGAATGTAAGACTTCATCCCTCACTTTACCCATTATCACCGATACCAACATGTACCATGACCTCCAACTCCTCACCCTCCCCTTTCAGGATGTTCTGCAGGAGTTGAGTGACACCCCTAGCCCCCGCACCAGGGCGGCAACATACTATCCTAGAATCACGTCTTCAGCCGCAGAGGCACCCAGTGTTAGCATCATGATTATTGATGTAGACCTGCACTCCACCACTCCTGCCATTAGTGCTCAGCACCAAAAGCAAGGTGACTGGGTACAAGGATCTTATCAGAGACGAAGCAAATCAATCACATGGAGAGATTGAGGAAGCTGGGATTGTTCTCCTTAGAACAAGAATAAGGGGAGACCTAATATAGATACTCAAAATTATTATATAATTTGATAGAGCAAGGAGCAATATTCCTCAGTAGCCAGAGGTGCTAGATTTAAAATAATTGCATAAGTAATTGGAGAAAAATTGAGAAGAAATGTCTTCATGCAAAGTGTTTTTGAGATTTAGAATGTAGTACCTGGGATTATGGAAATGTCAGGGTCAGATTACATAGTAACTTCCATAATGCCATTAGGCATCATCATGGGGATGCCTAATTTGCAGGGATACAGGAAAAAAAACTACACTGTGAGATTTGATTGGACAGCACGTTCAAAGAGCTAACACAAGCTGAATGGCTTCCTATGGTTTGTAACAGATGTCTCAGAAAGGCCAAATTACAGGGATGAAAAATAAAAAAGGTGGATAAAGTAAAGGTGAGTAGAAATTCAAATCAGAGTCAGCTGAGAATGGAGGAAGCATAGGAAACTAAGACTGCTGTAAAGAGTAGGTTTGGCCTATCTGTGAATAAAAGCCAATCCCATAATGTATGAGCCAACTGTTTTATGGAGTATCATCTACACTTGATGCCACTTGATGGTTGATGCTGGGCTGCTCCAACACATCCATTACTGTGGCTATACCATTATACCTTGGATTCCCTTCATTTTTTACCTGCCACATCTCACCTCAGCCTTGAATTGAGCTGCTTTTTGCTTTTTTCAAACCTTATAAAAGAAACTTAAATCCTGTATTTTCCCACTTCTCTATAATAATTTATATATGTTAGCGCTCCTAGTATGTAGAAATTCTTTATATATTTCTCTGCATCAAAATATTTGAGCATTCCATCTCATAGTGACATAAGCAATTCTTGACTTTTAGCTGATGCCTCGGGATATTTCTTTCTACATAAAAGCAAATAAAATGAAATAGAACTATGAGCATCTCAAAGCTCAGTTCTAATAACAAAATATAGCTATTTCATGCTTTGGCCTTGATATCCCAAATGAGTCTATCAGTAAGGACTACTAAATCGCATGGATATTTTAACTCCCAGGTTTTTCTGGTTAACCGTGCACAAATGGATATCAAAAGGGTTGTTTAATTTATTTCTTTATAATGGTGAGCACCATTAATCTGACGATTGTTCTTGAAATGATACACTCCCAGCATCCAAGAATGAACAGTCTCAAGTGTCTCAAGCATTGAGACTTGGTATAGACCAAAGTAATATTTTATATAACTTACTTTGAAGTGCTATTAGGTGAGCAAAACATGACATTCATCTTGCACAAAGCTAAATTCCACAACTAATTGTCAAATGTACAACCGTGGGCGGCACGGTGGCACAGTGGTTAGCACTGCTGCCTCACAGTGCCAGAGACCCGGGTTCAATTCCTGCCTCAGGCGACTGACTGACTGGGGTTTGCACATTCTCCCTGTGTCTGCATGGGTTTCCTCCGGGTGCTCCGGTTTCCTCCCACAGCACCAAAAATGTGCAGGTCAGGTGAATTGGCCATGCTAAATTGCCCGTAGTGTTAGGTGCAGGGGTAAATGTAGGGGAATGGGTCTGGATGGGTTGCGCTTCGGCGGGTCGGTGTGGACTTGTTGGGCCGAAGGGCCTGTTTCCACACTGTAAATAATCTAATCTAAAACCCATAGTCATTGTTTGGTTGTGTTCATTTAGGGATGAATATTTTCCTGGACAGATCACTTTTTCTCGTAAAATATGGTCAGATTATGCCTTTCTTCAAAACCTGGACTTTGGACCATCTAAATACAATGAACTGCCTTTCACAGCCCTATATTCTTGTGTTCTTATGGTATAGTTTTCCTGTAGAGAAAGAAATTGAGGTTAGAGAACACAGAAATAAATTTTGATGTTTTAAAAACAGGTTACATTACAGAAGAGAACACTCTGGAGGTCTTAGAGAATATAAAGGTGGATAAATCTCCAGGATCTGATCTCATGTATCCCAGAAAATTGTGGGAAGTAAGGGAGGAAATTGTGAGACCCCTTGCACAAATATTTGCATCATCGATAACTACAGGCAAGGTACCTGATGACTGGAAGTTAGCCAATGTTTTGCTTTTGTTGAAGAAAGATTGTAACGAGAATTTGGGGAACCATAGACCTGTGAGTCTGACTTCAGTTCTGGGTAAATTGTTGGAGGTAATTATAAAAGATAGTATTAATAGACATTTAGAGAGGCAAAAATTCTTGCAGGATTGTCAGCATGGTTTTGTACAAGGAAAATCTTATCTCATAAACCTGATTGAGTTTTTTTGAGGAAATTATCAAAAAGACTGATGATGGCAGAGCAGTAGACATTGTTTATTTGGATTTTAGTAAAGCCTTTGACAAAGTTCCACATTGTAGACTAATTAATAAAGTTAGGTTACATAGGACTCAGGGTGAGTTGGCCAATTGGATGCATAATTGGCTTAATCGCAGGAGACAGAGAGTGGTGGTGGAGGATTGCTTTTTGGACTGGAGGCCTGAGACCAGCGGAGTTCCACAAGGATCAGTTCTGGGTCCTCTTTTGTTTGACTTGTATATAAATGAGTTGGATGACAATATAGAGGCAAGGTTAGTAAGTTTGTGGGTGGCACCAAAATTGATGGTATAGTAGAATTGAAGAGGGTTTTCTAAGATTACAAAGAGATCTTGATCAAATGGGTAAATGGGCTGAAAAATGGCAGGTGGAGTTCAATCTGGATAAATGCGAGGTATTGCAATTTGGTACAACAAACAAAGGTAGGGCTTATACAATTAATAGCAGGGCCTTGTGTAGTGTGGTAGAACAGAGGAATCTAAGGGTGCAGGTACATAATGCTTTGAAATTTGCATCTCATATAGACAGGGTAGTTAAAAAGATATTTGACATGCTTGCCTTCATTGCTCCGCCCTTTGAATATAAGAGTTGGGAAGTCATGATGAGGTTATATAGGACATTGGTGAGGCCTCTTTGGGAGGACTGTGTTCAGTTCTGATTGCCCAGTTATAGGAAGGATATTATTAAGATGGAGAGGATTCAGAAGAAATTTACCAGGATTTTGCCAGATATAGAAGGTTTGAGTTATAAAGAAAGGCTGGATAGGCTGGGACTATTTTCTGTAAAGCATAGGAGGTTGAGAAGCAACCCGATAGAAGTTTATAAATAATGAGCAGTGTAGATAGAGTTAATGGTAGTTGTCTTTTCCCAAGGGTGGGGGATTTTGGGACTAGACGGTCGCATTTTTAAGGTGAGAAGAGAGAGATTTAAAAAAGACATGAGGGCCAAAAGTTTTACACAGAGGATGGTTCACGTGTGGAGTGAACATAAGAACATAAGACCTAGGAGCAGGAGTAGGCCGACCGGCCCTTCGAGCCTGCTCCGCCACTCAATAAGATCATGGCTAATCTTTTCGTAAGTGAACTCAGTACCACTTACCTGCACTCTCACCGTATCCCTTAATTCCTTTACTGTTCAAAAAAATAATCTATCCTGGCTTTAAAAGCGTTTACTGAAGTAGTGTCAACTACTTCCCTGAGCAAGGAATTCCACAGATTAATAACCCTCTGGGTGAAGAAGTTCCTTCTCATTTCAGTCCTAAATCTCCTCCCTCTAATCTTGAGGCTATGCCCTCATATCCTTTCTGAGGAAGCGGTGGATGTGTGTAGTATTACAAATGTAAAAGACATTTGGATAAGTACATGAAAAGAAAAGGTTTGGAGGGATATGGGCCAGGAACAGGCAAGTGGAACTAGTTTAGTTTGGAATTATGTTCAGCATGGACAGAAGGATCACTTTCATGCTGTAAGACTCTATGGGCATTTATTCAATTTGGAGTAAGACATTGTGTTTGATTAATCATTTGCAAGTGACACAAATGAATGTCATTTTAACATATCGATCAAAAGCTAACTTTGCTTTTACCAGTAAATTAGATTATATTAGATTACATTACATTACAGTGTGGAAACAGGCCCTTCGGCCCAACAAGTCCACACCGACCCGCTGAAGCGCAACCCACCCATTCCCCTACATTTACCCCTTACCTAACACTACGGGCAATTTAGCATGACCAATTCACCTGACCTGCACATCTTTGGACTGTGGGAGGAAACCGGAGCACCTGGAGGAAACCCACGCAGACACGGGAAGAATGTGCAAACTCCACACAGTCAATCGACTGAGGCGGGAATTAAACCCGGGTCTCTGGCGCTGTGAGGTAGCAGTGCTAACCACATTGCCACCGTGCCACCCACAAATAGAAATGATATAAAATCATTTGTCTTTGCCTCAGATCCTAAAAAGATAAGCCTCAGTTCTGCCTTTTGCAAAAAAAGTTCCTATTTTCACAGAATTAATAGACAATAGACAATAGACAATAGGTGCAGGAGTAGGCCATTCTGCCCTTCGAGCCTGCACCACCATTCAATATGATCATGGCTGATCATCCTTAATCAGTATCCTGTTCCTGCCTTATATCCATAACCCTGGATTCCACTATCCCTGAGAGCTCTATCCAACTCTTTCTTAAATGAATCCAGAGACTGGGCCTCCACTGCCCTCTGGGGCACAGCATTCCACACAGCCACCACTCTCTGGGTGAAGAAGTTTCTCCTCATCTCTGTCCTAAATGGTCTACCCCGTATTTTTAAGCTGTGTCCTCTGGTTCGGCACTCACCCATCAGCGGAAACATGTTTCCTGCCTCCAGAGTGTCCAATTCTTTAATAATCTTATATGCCTCAATCAGATCCCCTCTCAGTCTTCTAAACTCAAGGGTATACAAGCCCAGTTGCTCCAGTCTTTCAGTGTAAGGTTATCCCGCCATTCCAGGAATTGACCTCGTGAACCTATGCTGCACTCCCTCAATAGCCAGAATGTCTTTCCTCAAATTTGGAGACCAGAACTGCACACAGTACTCCAGGTATGGTCTCACCAGGGCCCTGTACAGCTGCAGAAGAACCTCTTTGCTTCTATACTCAATCCCTCTTGTTATGAAGGCCAGCATGCTAATAGCCTTCTTCCTACTACCTGCTGTACCTGCATGCTTACCTTCATTGACTGGTGTACAAGAACACCCAGATCTCTCTGTACTGCCCCTTTACCTAAATTGATTCCATTTAGGTAGTAATCTGCCTTCCTGTTCTTGCCACCAAAGTGGATAACCATACATTTATCCACATTAAACTGCATCTGCCATGCCTCTGCCCACTCACCTAACCTGTCCAGGTCACCCTGTAATCTCCTAACATCCTCATCACATTTCACCCTACCACCCAGCTTAGTATCATCAGCAAATTTGCTAATGTTATTACTAATACCATCTTCTATATCATTAACATATATTGTAAAAAGCTGCGGTCCCAGTACTGATCCCTGCGGTACCCCACTGGTCACTGCCTGCCATTCCGAAATGGAGCCGTTTAACACTACTCTTTGTTTCCTGTCTATAAGCATTGAGCTTATAGATTACTCATACCTCATTCATAAACTAAATTGCATGAAAAGAAAATTCTCAATTTCTCTCCTTCTGGAAAATGGTTAACACTTCCCAAGTTAGATTTTGGCCTGAAATTGTAACTTCTACAAGAATATAATTATAATTTGATATTAATTACTTCTACAGTATACACTTGCCCTTGAAACTGCCTAACATCTTTTGTTATAATTTTAAACTCCATTGAACTGTTTCTTTACAAATTGCTTCTGGCTAAAGAAAACATTTTGGAATTCTATTATTGATCTCTTCATTTCACATTGTCCTAATAGTCTCTGGCCTAACTATGTGGTGACAGGATATATGGGATTGCCTGAAAGGGAAATCCCATTGAGTACGATAAAAATCTAAAATCTTCATGATAGCTTGATGATTAAACCGGGATGTAAATGCTACTTATTCAAGAAATTTTGGAAGATAAATAAGTTCCCTGTTTAATAGAGCATAGATTTCTACCCAGAAATCTCCGGACCATTAACTGCAGACTCTTCTGTTATTCTTTCCACCACATGTTAAGAAATTTTATGGCAGACTGAATTGTTGCTCCTTTGCATCAATAATAATTTACAATAAAATTGACATACTCTCTATTTTTATAAATCAAGACTGCTCTGTTTAAGCAATATTAGTTCATAGACATAACAAGGGAGTCGCGGAGGGAATGGGGTGTAAGGGCGGAGGTGCGGAAAGTGGAGGAGATGTGCTGGAGGACTTCATTGACCACATGGAAGGGGAAATTGCGGTCCTTGAAAAACGAGGCTATCTGGGATGTTCTATGGTGGAATTAGTCATCCTGGGAGCAGATGAGGTAGAGGTGGAGGAATTGGGAATAAGGGATAGCACTTTTACAGGAGGCAGAGTGGGAGGAGGTGTAGTTCAGGTAGCTGTGGGAATTGGTGGGTTTGAAGTAGATGTCCATGTTGAGTTGGTCACTGGAAATGGAGGTGGAGAGGTCCAGGAAGGGGATGGAAGTGTACAAGATGGTCCAGGTGAACTTGAGGTCAGGGTGGAAGGTGGTTGTGAAGTTGATGAATTTTCAACATCCTCGTGGGAGCACAAGATAACGCCGATATAGTCATCACTGTAGTGGAGGAAAAGATGGGATATGGTGCCAGTGTAGCTGCAGAAAATAGGCTCTTTGGATACCTGACAAAGAGGCAGACATAGGTGGGGCCCATGTGAGTGCCCATGGTGAGCCCCTTGCTCTGGAGGAAGTGGGAAGATTTGAAGGAGAAATTGTTGAGAGTGATGACCAGTTCAACCAATCAAATGAGTGTGTTAGTGGAAGGGTACTGGTTGAGTTGGCAGGAGAGGAAGCAAAGGAGGGCTTGGAGGCCTTTGTCATGGTGGATGGACGTGTATAGGGACTGAATGTCCATGGTGAAGATGAGGCATTGGGGGCTGGGGAACCGAAAGTCATAGAGGGGATGGAGGGCATGGGTGGTGTCTTGAATGTATGTGGGGGGGGGGGGGGGGGGGAATTCTGGACCAAGGAGGAGCAGGATGGTGTTGAAGTTTGCAGAAATCCGTTCAGTGGAGCAGGAGCAGGCTGAGACAATGGGGCGACCTGGGCAGTCAGGTTTATGAATTTTAGGTAGGAGGTAGAATCGGGCTGTGTGGGGTTCATGGACTCTGAGGTAGGAGGCTATTGAGGGAGGTTCCCAAAAGTGAAGAGATTGTGTACGGTCTGGGAGGTGATTGTTTAGTTATGGGGGGAGGCGAGGTTGTGGTTGAGGGGGCTGTAGGAGGAGGTGCCTGTGAGTTGGCGCCTGGCTTCAATAATGTAGAGGTCAGTGTGCCAAACTACCACTGCGGCCTCCACTTGTCCGCTGGTTTGATGATGAGTTTGGGGTTGAAGTGGAGGGAGTGGAGGGCTGCGCATTGCGAGGGTGCGACATTGGAGTGGGTGAGGGGGGTGAAGAGATCAAGAATGGGTAACAGACCAGCATGAGGTGTCCGAGTGGATGGAGTGTGATGGAAGTGGGAGAAGGGGTCCTCAGAGGGTGAGCAAGAATCCTGATTGAAAAAGTAAGCCCGGAGACAGAGGCGGCAGAAGAAAACTTCAATATCGCAACGTGTGTTGAATGTATTGATCCAGGAGCATAGGGAGATGAAGGTGAGGCCTTTACTGAGGACTGATCGTTCATCCTCAGTGATGGGGAGGTCTGGGGGAAAGGGAAAAACACAGCAGGGCTGAGAGCTAGGACCTGTGATAGGGCTGGAGCTGGGAGTGGGGCGGACACTGTCTCTAGAGTGGGTGTGGTTATGGGATCGTGGGTGACATCACCAACAGAAGTGACGCTCACCCTTGGGGGTTAGGGGGCAGAAGCGGTGCATTCGGTGGCATCCACAGAGCCAGAAGTGATGTTCCGTATTGACATTCGTGATGTCTTTGGTGGTGGCTGCATGTTCGTCAGCAGTGTTCTGCTGAGTGATGTCAGTGGGGGCAGAAGTGGCTGAAGCAGAGGTGACTACGGAGGAGGAAGTGATCTACCAGGTAGACTTCACGGTGGTTTTGGCAGCAGGGGATCTTGCGGCAGTCGCGGAGGTGGTTGTCTTGGCGGCAATTGTGGTGGCGGCATGGTCGGTGGTGGCTGTGGTCTGTGGGGTGGCAGAGTGAAAGTGATGTCATTGTTTGCCGCAGTGGTGGTGGCTGGAGCGGCCGCATGGCTAATGGTGTCCGAGACGTTCTGAAGGCCAGGAGAAGGTTCTGGATGATTGTGGAGTCCCGAGTTTCTAGGTAAGTACATGAAAGTTTGGTACACTTAGGTTTCTTGATGTGGTGGGGAAAAAGTGTTTGTTGAGTGTGTGAATTCTTCTAAGGGTGAAGAACAGCAGAGGTCCTTTGCAGGTCTGGGAGAGTGTGGCCCTAAGCTGGGGCAGGGCTGACTGCAGGGACAGTCGGTGGTGGCGCATGGCTGCGAGTGTGGAGCGGAGGATCGGAGGGAAAATAATTTTTTGGAGGCTTTGGGTTTGTTGTAGGTACTGGTTGTCCTGGTCAGGTCCAAGTTGTGGTGGTCTGAGTGTAGTCCAGAGTCCATGTGGGATCAGTCGGTTCTGTAGGCAGGCACTGAGGAAGGAGATGTGCTGTGGTAGCGAGTCTGCTTCAGGACGTGGCTGAAGAACTTCAGGGCAGAGGAGTTGACCTGGGGGCTGCAGTGAGAGAGAGACTCACTGAGATCCTTGTAGAGGGAGGAGGAGAACTTCTTCAAGGTAGGCATCCTTGGAAGATGCTTCATGGTAAAGTTATTTTCAACCAGGAGAACGTGAGGACTGCAGATGCTGGAGCTCAGAGTCGAAGAGTGTGGTGCTGGAAAAGCACAGCAGGTCAGGCAGCATCTGAGGAGCAGGACAATCGATGTTTAACCATAAGCTCTTCAGCAGGAATGTGGGGGAGGCCTAAGGGGGCTGAGAGTTAAATAGGAGAGAGGTAGGGCCCCACTGCCCTGTGACTGAACATTTCAACTTCCCCCTCCCACTCTGCCAAGGACATGCAAGTCCTCGGCCTCCCCCACCGCCAGAGTCTAGCCACCTGGCGCCTGGAGGAAGAACACTTCATCCTCCACCTTGGGACCCTCCAACCACACGGCATCAATGTGGATTTCACCAGTTTCCTTAATTCCCTTCCCTACACCTTTTCCCAGAACTAGCCCTCCAACTCAGTACTGTCCTCCTAAACAGTCCTACCTGTCCATCTTCCTTCCCATCTATTCATTCCACCCTCTGCTCTGACCTATCATCATCACCCCCCCACCTTCATCTACCTATCGCATTCCCAGATATCTTCTCCCCAGCCCCCTTGCCCCCCCACACCCTCCCCCACATCCCTGATGAAGGGCATCAGCTCAAACCATCAACTCTCCTGCTCCTTGGATGCTGCCTGACCTGCAGCAGGACCACACTTTTTGACTCTGATCTCCAGCATTTGCAGACCTCACTTTCTCCTAGAAATGAGCATCAACCTAGTTTGTAGCACAATTATAAAACACTACTAGTTAATTTTATCTTCTTTCAGCTACATCTATTGTGTTATAGAGTGCAGCATGTTGACTTAGCAAAATTGCTCTTAAATCCTAGGTCCAAATAGGATACTTTTTTCAACATTTTCCTAATCTAACCTGGTTAGTGCATTTGTTATAACAGTGTTAAATATTTATTTAAAAGTGTCAACTGAGGTCAGGTGAAAGCACAATTGTTAACAGCTTTTAATGATATTGGATCGGTGCCCATCGGATATATATAAGATGTATGAGGTAAGATAGCTTGAACCCCACATTGACGAGTTAATTTTGGACTAGGTGGCATTGTCACAGACACATGGGATTGTTACATCACAGACAGAGGACATTCAGTCCATTATGTCTGCATCAACTCTGCACAATTCACCTTGTGTCATTTCAAGTCCTCTCCCACTACCCTGCACAGTTTCCTTTTCAGATATAATCCAATTCCTTCCTGAATGCCTCAAATAATCCTAATGCCTGAGAATGGCAGCACATCCAGATCTTAATCGCTCACTGCAAGCAAAACTTTCTTCTCATGTCTCCATTAGTTCTTTTGTGGAATTGCTTTGTTCTATCATTTTCTGCTATTGCTGTGTAATGTGTAAGTAGTCCTGTTTTGTAACTTCACCAGGTTGACACCTCATTTTAAGGTCTGCCTGGTTCTGCTCCTGGAATGCCCTTTTAAACTCTCCATGAACCAGGGTTGATCCTTTGGCTTGATAGATGATATGCTGAGCCATGAATTTGTAGCTTGTTTTGGATGAGAATTCAGTCACTACTGGTGGCTCACGTTACCTCATGGGTGCCAGGCTTGTGTTGTCAGATCTGTTTGTAGTCTGTCCTGTTTAACATGGTGATAGTGCCACCCAACACTGCAGAGAGTATTGTCAATGTGAAGACGGGACTTCACCTTTACAAGGTCTATGCGGTGGTGACTCTTACCATTACTGTCATGGACAAATGCATCTGCAGCTGGCAAATAGTTGTGAATGAGATCAAGTATGTTTTCCCTCTGACTGGTCCCCCCACCATCTGACACAGCCCAGTCCAGCACCTATATCCTTTAGGACCTGACCAGCTCGATCAATAGTGCTACTGCTGAACCACTCTTGATGATGGACATTGAAATCCCCCACCTAGAGTACAGTTTATGCCCTTGCCACCTTCACTGCTTCCTCGAAGTTTTGTTCAAATTGGAGGAGCACTACTAATTAATCAGCTGAAGGGGAGGTGGGGGAGCTGGTTTGTGGCACATGGTAATGAGAAGGAGATTTCCTTGCTCACATTTGATCTGGTGGAGTCTGGAGTCTACGTTGGGGACTAGGGTAGCTCTCTCCTGACTGTATGCCACTGTGCCATCATTTCTGTCATTCCTGATGAAGAGCTTATACTCAAAACCTTGACTCTCCTGCTCTTTGGATGCTGCCCGACCGGCTGTCCTTTTCCAGCACCACACTCGTTGATTCTGCTCTCCAGCAGCTGCAAGTGCTCACTTTCTACCCTGTCACTCCAGTCAGGCCAGAAAAGTCCCTTTTCTCCTGCCTCCATTTTGGAATTGCACCCTTTGTGCTATATTATCAAACTCTACAATAAATGCAATATTGTTTCAGTCAGCCTCAGTTATGATTAATCTCTTCAAAATGGATTGTAAATAGCTTTAATATCATTTTACTATGTGTTGTTTCTCTTGGCTAAGTGTTTGGGCTGGAAAATTCACTGTTCTTCCAGTAAAAGGGCAGATAACTAAACACAGGTGTACAAGGACTGATCATAACCAGAATGTGAAATGACTGCAGATGTATGCTATAAATATATTGGCAGGAAGCAAACAATTCCAGTTATCATAAAGTATTCACTTCTGAGTAAGTTGAACACATACATGGAGAAACAACCTGCCTTCCATCAGTATAATCATTGTTCTAAATACCAAGGATTTGGTTTTTTTTGTCCAGTTCTGCGGTCTATTTCTTTATTTTTTATAGGTTAAGAGTCCAATCACGCTGTGTTTGTTTAATTTTTTCAGATACTACACAGTAGCATGGAACAACACATTTACAAGGTTTTGCCAAGTTACCACCATTTTAATTTCATTTTCCTTTCTTCTCAGCTGGTGGTACCAGTCTGTCAACAATTGCAAAATGTACAATCATTTTTTTCTCACTCTGTACTCATTAAGCTTATTTTGTTTCATTGCAGCCTAAATGTGTATAACCATATTTACCAAAAAAATTCAAGAACTGCTTTCAAAATTCTTCTAAATCACAAAGGACATTTGCCAACTGAAGGTTTCCTGGATACAAAATATTTCCTTTCATTTTAATTTAAAAAGAACAAATGCACATATATATTTGAAAAAAATGATGTAACAATACAGATCAAAGTCATCTGCGATTGTAGTGAATAATAGACCTGGTAACACAGTGCAGGGGTTGAGTAAGAGAAAGATCTTGGATTAGAGGTTCTACTATGGTTGCAATCAGCACACTGGATACAAATTGCACTTGTGTTTCCAAAGTGAAGTCTGCTCAAGTTCATTCCCATAATCACAAGCTGTTAAATATTGGGAAAACCGAAGCCATTGTTTTGGACCCTACTCCAATCTCTGTTCACGAGCTTCTGACTCCTTCTTTCTCGATAGCAAGAGTCTGAGACTAAATCAATCTATTCACAATAGCGAAAGGAAACCACAGTGGATGCTGAAAATCCGAATCAAGCATCCAGAATACTGGAGAACCTGAGCAACTGTGGAAACATCTGTGGAGAGTAAAATAGAGTTAATATTTCATGTTCAATATGACTTCTTCACAACCGAAAGGGTTTGGGATTTTTATATATGCATAATTTGACAGAGGTGGAAGAGGAGCAAAGGGCAGGTAGTGTTGGGGCCATTGGAATATCTAGGACATAATTGCTAAACTGTCATCAATCAAATCTGAAATTTTGACAGATTGTGTTTCATTCCCTATTTTGCCATAATCACAATCAAAATATGTATGACCAATATTATCAGAGTATCATGCATACTATATCTTTCCTTGAAATCGATATATCTCTAAGAAAAATACCACGATTTTACAAAACTATAATATAAGTAACATTTTTTTTCTTATTCATTTCTATATACTTACAATTTTATCAATCTGGCTTCTTTTGCGCTACATCTGGATTTCTCCCACCATTGCTGTTTAGCGTGACTGTGCTCTGTCAACTGCTCCGTCTCTGTCAATGCTGAACTTTGACATTGCCTATCACCTCTACATCTTGTTTGGCACCATGCTGTGATATTGGTTAATATGTCTTAATGGAAAGTAATGATTTGGAGGTGCTGGCATTGGACTGGGGTGGACAAAATTAGAAAGTGCTTCCAAATAACCTGTTGGACTATAACCTGGTGTTGTGTGATTTTTAACTTAGTAGAAAGTGATTCAATTTACTGAAGGATGGATTCTACAATACTGGACAATTCGCAGCGTCTTTCCAGCTTTCACTTTGGGCTGCAGAAGGAATCTCTGCCATAGGATGTTACCCTGCTTTCCTTTTGTCAGATTTCCACTTTTAATAAGTGCTTTGTGTGACAGTGACAGAATCTTCATGAGATCCATTCAATTTCTAGTCACTTTACAACAATCCTAATGTTACTCATACAATCATCGAATGATCCTGCACAGAAAAGCCTTCAGGCCATTGAGTCTGCACCAAAATTACCCAAAATCACAACTCAATTACCCTCCCATTCCAGATTCCCGACACCGTCTGAAAAAGCTTTTCCTCAATTCCCTTCTGATCTTCCTGCCTTTCATCCAAAAGTTACGCTTCTTGTTATTGGCACTTTGACTAGGAGAAGCAGTTGCCTTCTATTCACCCTGTCCAGGCCCCTCATGGTCTTACACATCTCAATCATGTCCCCTCTCAGCTTTTTCTGCTTAAAGAAAGCAACCCGAGCTTATCCAGCATCTCCTCACAGTTGAACTGCTCCATCCCAGGCAATGTCCTGGTGAATCTCTTCTATACCCTTTCCAGTGCAATCATATCCTTCCTATAATTTGGTGACCAGAACATTATCCCAGCTGAGGCTAACTAGAGTTTTGTAAAGCTCTAACATGACCTCCCTACTCTTATAACCTATGCTCTGACTGATGAAGGCAAATGTTCTGTATTTCTTCTTAACCTGTCCTGCTGCTTTCAGGAAACTGTGGACAAGCATCCCAGGATTGTTTTGTCTTAATGTCTGCATTTTATTGAGTACTCCCTTGACTTGTGACTTCCAAGTGTATTATTTCACACTTATCAAGGTTAAATTCATTCCATCACAGGTCCGCCATCTGACCAATCTATTTATGTCCTCCTGTAACCTTAGACCTTCTTCCTCATCCAGTTCAGAGAAGGTTCACCAGGATTGCCCTGGAATGGGTTGATTGATTTATGAGCAAAGGCTTAACAGGTTGGAACTCATTAGAATTCAAAAGAGTGAGAGGAGATTGCAATGAAACATATAGATTCTAAGGGTATTGACAGGGTAAATGCTGAGAGCGTGTTTCCCTCATGGGAAAGTCCAACTCCAGACAACATAGTCTCAGAATAAAGGATATTTAATACTGAAACGAGGAGGAATTTCTTCTCTCAGAAGGGTGTGAGTCTTTGGAACTCTTTGCCAGAGAAAACTGAGGAGGTAGGGTCCTTGTGTACATTTAAGGCTATGATAGGTTTATTCTTCATCAATTGGGGAATCAAAGATTATGGGAAAAGGGCAGGAAAATGAATATTAGGAATATTGGGTCAGCCTTGAACCTAAAGAATAGCGAAGAAGGCCCAATCCTGCTCCTATCTCCGAGGGTCTTATGGTCAGCTAATCTTCCTGTGCTTTACAAATGTACCTATCATCCTCCCAGACTTTCTTCTATGCATTGTTTAGACATACATACATATATATCATAAATAGTGAGGGACCCAGCACTGCCCCCTGTGTGCACTGCTGGGCATGGGCCTTCAGTCAAACAAACAGCTTTCCACCGCTACTCCCTGTCTCCTACCACTAAGACAAGTTTTGATCCAACTTATTAAGTGCTTTTACCTTCTTTATCAGTCTCCCATGTGTGATCCTGTCAAAGGCTTTGCTGAAATCCATATAAGCTACATCAATTGCACTATCTTCATCTACATAGCTGGTGATGTCCTCTAAAAATTCAATTTTTTTCAGCATTAACTCCCACTAACGATGCCATGCTGATTATCCCTGATCAAGCATTTACTCTCTCAGTTGAGATTAATTCGTTCCTTCCAAATTTGCTCCAATGGTTTGCCCACAAGTGAGACTCATTGGTCTGTAAATCTTTGGTTTTTCTGTACCACTTCCTTGTGGGAGTTACATTAGCTGTCCTCCAGTCTTCTGGCACTTTCCCTGTGGCCGAAGAGGTATTAAAGATTTCCTCCCAGAGTTCTCTAGGCTTCTCCTTATCACCCTATAACCAACACTGAATTGGAGCCATTTCCTATTTCTTGCTTTATGACTCATCTTCACATTATCTTGTTTTTCTCTTACTTTGCGACTGACGTCAACCTTAAGTAAATTAAACCTTGCCCTCAGAGCACATTTAAATGTTGATTTGTAAGGTGAGTAACCTGTAGTAAACTATGTTGCCTTTTTCTGGCAAAGAAACAGAAAATTGTCGAGCCAATGTTGAAGAAAGCATAGAAATTCCTCCTCAGCTTTTTACTTCTCAAAAGTGTCTGCAAAGATCATAGAATCCTTACAGTATGGAAGCAGGCCATTCAGCCCATCAAGTCCACACTAATCCACTGAAGAGCATCCCAACCAAATCCACTTCATCACTGCATTTCCCATGGCTTATCTATCTTGACTGCACATCCCTGGATGGGGGTAATTTAGTATGGCTAATCCACATAACCTGCACATATTTGGACTGTGGGAGGCACTTCCACACAGACATGGGGAGAACGTGCAAATTCCACACAGTCACTTGAGGGTGGAATCGAAACCAGCTCAGAGATTTTCTCCCACTGAATTTTAAAATCAGAATGATGTGTGGCTTTCATGTGGCTCCTTATCAAATGCTTCCTGAAAATCAAAAGGCACTACATCTACCAATCCTTCTCTATCAAATTTGCTTGCTATATCTTTGGGAATCAGTTTAGCTCAGTTGGCTGGATCATTAGTTTACAGAGCAGTATAGGTTCAATTCCCATCACTGGTTTGAGGTTACCATGAAGGGCTTTCGTTCCCAACCTCTTCCCTTGCGTGAGGCCTGGTAGCCCTCAGGTTAAATCACCACCAGTTGCTTGTCTCTAATATAAGAGAGCAGCCCCTATGGTTTGGTAAGACTAAGGTGACATGACAATTTATCTCTTCAAAGAACCCTAGCAAATTTGCCTTTTACAAAACCATGTTGATTCTGTTAAGCCTTTCTAAATCTCCTGCTAGTTCTTCCTTTTCTCCAAAGACTCACTAGATATTTGTTCCAGAGCGACATTTCTGGTGCTCACGCCATCTTTCAAGCTTGGATGGGTATCCAGCCAAGTATTGGCCTTACAAAATTACCTTTCATTAGCAATTCTGGTCTCCTTCCTATCAAAGGATGTTGTGAAACTTGAAATGGTTTAAAAAAGATTTACAAGGATGTTGCCAGGGTTGGAGGATTTGAGCTATAGGGAGAGGCTGAACAGGCTGGGGCTGTTTTCTCTGGAGCCTCGGAGGCAGAGGGGGTGAACATTCAGACATTCAGAAAATCATGAGGGACATAGATAGGATAAATAGACAAAGTCTTTTCCCTGGGTTGGGGCAGTCCAGAACTAGTGGGCATAGGTTTAGGGTGAGAGGGGAAAGAGACATAAGTGGCAACTTTTCACGCAGAGGGGTGGTACATGTATGGAATGAGCTGCCAGAGGAAGTGGAGGAGGCTGTTACAATTGCAACATTTAAAAGGCATCTGGATGGGTATATGAATAGGAAGGGTTTGGAGGGATATGGGTCAAGTGCTGGTAGGTGGGATGAAATTGGGTTGGGATATCTGGTTGGCATAGACGTGTTGGACTGAAGGGTTTGTTTCCATGCTGTACATCTCTATGACTCTATGACTCGATGTACTGGAATGACAGCCTCAAACACAGGCTGCTCATTGCACATGGCTGCCGTGGCTGACTCTTGTTGGTACATGCAGCTCCACTTTATTTCCTCAGCCTCTGTCAAAGCACTAAGCCACACAACTTGCTGTGGCTTTCCACATGCCATCTTTTAAGTCACCACTAGTCTGTCCCTATGCCCACTGCAGACCAACATCTTACCACTGTGTAGAGGGGACTCTTGCTCAGACATTACAAACATGAGCTTTTATTTGCAGATTTCTAAAGTGAACACAAACAAAGCTAATAAATGCTATAGTTTACCCCCAAAATGCAAACAAAATGTTAGCCATGGTGACCAATGACTACATTACATGACACGATTGTCTGCTGCATCCAACTCTCAACTTCCAGAACAGGGTGGCAATGAGGTTCAGTCTGACTATAGTGACTGTCACAGCTGAGCTCTCCCATGGACAACATCACCTTCTTCTAGCTCACTGTTCTAGTTCTCATCCTCAGAATGCTGCTCCGGTTCCCCCAGGCCCTCAACATCCAAGAGATTGTCTCGTTGCCAGCTTCAATTGTGCACAGCATAGCACACCAGGATGCGGCAGTATAAACAGTCTGGAATATATTGCAGGATCCACCCCTCTCCAAGCTCCCACACTGGGGAGCATCTTAAATGGTCCAATCATCTGCTCCGCCCATGGTTCTTGTCAAAAAACTTGGGCAGTGTGATATCAGCACTCCACATCTGTCAGGGTGTTCCACAGAGGTGCCATGATTTCTGGTTGTACTGGGTAGCTATTGCACCCCAGTAACAAAGCTTTTAAAGTAGCTGGACTCTCAGATGCATGAGGTCCACGAGCATTCTCCAGGATGTTGGAGTGGTGACAGCTGCCAAGGTAGAAGGCACCTGGATAACAGGGATCACACATCAGCTGAGCATTGGAACCCCTTGCTGTGAATGAATTCAACAGTGTTGTAATACAACCCTCTCAGTGCCATGTGTGTACAGGCGATGACACCCCGTACCACGGGGAATCCAGCTATGTTTCCGAATCTGACTGCCTGGCCTGGAGCACTGACCTCATCAGCGGGTAACAAAATGAACTAGTGTGACCTCATATATGTTGAGTCGGTCGCTGCTCTGATGGACCTGTGGGTGCACGACTGAGTGATTCCACACAGCTCACCCATCGCTCTCTGGAAGGAGGCAGGAGCATCAACGTTCAGAGCAGCAATCAGCTTCACAGCTCTCCTGCAGCCCTCAGCTCCCATTTCAGCTGATGGCACTGTTCTGGTGCAGTGCCCTGGAATATGTACAGTCTCCGTCGACACTGTAACTTGCTCATCCTGAGAAAATGGATTTGAGGGGAAAGGCCCTGATTGTCTGGGGCCCCTGACATTCTGAGGGGTCCTGCAGCAGCAAACTGGGTGTGTTTGTCAACCTCCATGCTAACTTGCCGCCATCTCTTGCCTTCCTGATGAAACTATTCCTCCTGTGTTCACCTTTGTGTTCTTAGCAAGGCAATCACTGTGACCAATATTCCGTCTGTTGTTGGATCTACATCTCCTTCTGGCAGGAAGTTATGTTGGGAATATTAGGAACAGGACATGTTCTTCACTTGGAGAAGGATTAGCACTGGCATTCTGTGCAAGTGACAGCTGCACACATGCCTCCATTCAATAAGACATGCAGCATTACAACAATGAAGGCTATGTGTGCAGTTCTCATGGCTAAAATAAGAAAAGCAAATGCTAGAGAAAGTCATCAGATCTGACAGCATCTGTGGAATTGGAAATATCCTGATTGAAATTTGAACTATGTCCATTTGGATGCCAAGAAATGCATTGCTAAGTCCTGTGTCCAGTAACTTAATTGCAATAATACAGGCAAATTATTCTTCATCTCAGTATTCAATATATCCTATCCTTGGGATATAAATATGATTGAGCACTTCTTTGTAAGTGCTTCAACAATTGCTACATGTTCTTCTCTACGTAATTCCAAAGGTCAATGTTTTTGGGAAATTTCCAGCATTTATGTGGAACAGCTTGCTACAAAACAACATTTTCAGTTCCATAATCTATGTCACACAACTAGAAATTGCAAAAGCAAATGTTACAAAGGTTATGTGTCATCACAGTCACAAGTTTAAAATTGATGTCTTAATATTTTCACTCACTATTTAAGTGCGCCTTTGGGTCAGCTATGTACTGGGCTGATTAAATTAATAAATGCTTGATAGAACAGAAAATAAACATTGCTAAAAGGATACATAAAGCTGAAGATTTTCATTGCACTCATAAGACCCATACCCAAAAAAACAGACTGCCAATCACTGCTGTATTCCCAATGTCAATGCCTAGATCAGATTAACATCAGCAGTTAAATGGTCCTGTTGCATATTCATACTAACCAAGATTAACCAATCAGCATCCTCTTCTTGTGTTGTATAAATTGGCATTCCCTTTTTAATTTGGCGTCTTCTGCTACAGTCCTGATTAGTGTAAAACAAAATCTTTGAATTTATTTTTTTCGGCAAATTTAATAAAATAATAGACATATTAAATTTTAAACAGGACAAACCAATATAAAATCTGATACTGATCGAGTAATCTCTGTTAGGGTGCCCATAATGTTATTAAAATGTATCACTATAATGTATAGAATCCTTGAAATATCCTTAGTTCCATGTCATGATACTTCGAGGTTGTAACATCTCAAATATGCCTGACAGAAAGTGGTGTTTTAACTATTTTTCTTGATTCTTGTAATTAGGGGTGAAGTTTTTTATTTTGCATTATGGCTCAGTGATTAGGATTGCTGCCTCACAGCACGAGGGACCTGGGTTCGATTCCAGCCTAGCATGACTGTCTGTGTGGACTTTGCACATGCTCCCCGTGTCTGCGTGGATTTCCTCTGGAAGCTCCGGCTTCCTCCCACAGTCCAAGGATGTGCAGGCCAGGTGAATTGGCCATGCTAAATTACCCGTAGTGTTCAGGAATATATAGGTTAGGTGTATTAGTCAGAGGTAAATAGCGAATATTAGTTAGAGAAATGGATCTGGATGGGTTATCTTTTGGAGAGTCAGTATGAACATTTTGGGCCAAATGGCCTATTTCATACAGTAGGGATTCTATGATTCTATAAAACAGGAATGAAGTAAATCCTGAATTTCTACCTCAAGCTTTAAATGGAAATTATAAACTGGTTTACTCTTGTGTATTTAGATGTCATTTGAACCAGTTGATTTCATTTCAATTTTATAAATTTGTAAATCATGCTCACTCCTTGTCCATATCTATGAATTCAAAATTATCTTTTTGCATATTTTGTGTTAGCATTTTGATGCTACCTTTTGTTTTGTATGGCTACATGAAGTTTATTGATGAAAAGTGATGAGAATAGCAATGTGTTAATTAGTATAATTAATGCATGAGCACAAGAATTGAGACAAGCATATATAATTTTATTGGGGAATTTTGAACATCAAAACAAAATAATTAGCATGAGGTGTAACAGCTGAAATTGAAGGTCCAGGCTTGGCCTGCAATGTGGCAAGCAACATTTGTGCCACACAAGTGCCAGGTAATGACCATCTCCAACAGGAGAGATTCTAACTATTGCCCCTTTAGCCATATAACAACAGTAGCAACAAGGGCTTGTCAAAGGCTGGGAATCCCGCAACATGTAACTCACCTCCAGACTGCCCAGAGCCTATCCACTATCCATAAGGTGTAAGTGAAGAGTGTGGTGGATTCCTCCCACCTTGTCTGGATACGAGTGCAGCTCCAACAACATCAAGAAGCTTGACAATATCCAGGTCAAAGCTTCTCACTTGACCCCATCCACAAAACATTCAGTCAGTCCACCATCAACATTTAGTAGTTGCATTGTGTATTATCTACAAGAAGCAGTGTAGGAATTTACCAAGGCTTCTTCGATTGCACCTTAGAAACCCATGATTGCTTCCATCTCAAAGGATAGGAACACCATCATTTGTGAGTTCCCCTCCAAGTCACTCGCCATCCTGGAAATATATCACTGTTCCTTCATTGTCGCTAGGTCAAAATCTTGGAATTCTCTTCCTTAAAGTATTATGGGCCTATTTACAAAATATACACTGCAGTAGTGCAAAAAGGCAACTCACTACCACCTCTGAGGGTAACTATGGATAGACAACAAATGCTGACCTAGCCAGTGACACCAACATCCCATAATTGAATAAAAGAAAACTCAACAAGACACTAATATGGGGGAGAAGTGAAATAAAAACTGAAAATGCCAGCAATGAGTTTAAAGTTTCAGGTTGGTGACCACTCTAGTGTGGCAGTGCCCTGGAAATAATAAAGGAAGGATTGCAATGGCCATGCATGATTCATTGGACAGGTATCTCCTTCTCAACCTCTCCCAAGGCACAGTGACACTCAGATTCTGTGGTCCTCTGCGACTATGGCAACTTTACCTTTACCTTTATTATTCATGAACAAGTCTTTGAGACTCAAAAGCACAGGTTAAGTTTTAATTTAAGTTCTGATGAAAGGCCATTAACCTGAAATATTAACTCTGACTACTATACCACAAGCACTACACACTACACACTTCGTCCTGAGGAAGGGTCACTATTAACTCTGATTTCTCTCCACAGGTGCTACCAGACCTGCTGACCTTTTCCATCAATAAAGTCTGTTGAGTATTTCTAACATTTTCTGTTTCTATTACATGTGAGGTTCTACTTTGGTTTGCTTTTTTTTCCCAAAAGATCTGGAAACCTTTAAACTTCTGCTACTGCACCCCTTTCAAGTCATTATTACTAAAATGTCTCGACGTTGGTATGCTTATGTCTTGCAGCTCATCAATCTTCAGTTGTTAAATCTTTGTGCCCTTTCAGTAGTTGTTTTTTTTTCAATCATAAGGACTCAAAGGACATCTCATAATTGCCTCATGTGATGGGCTTATTATTTTCAGGAAGTATATGGCATCAATGTGAAGCAACTTGAAACAGGACTATATTTTCAGTTCCATAATCCACAAAACATAAATAGAAGTAGCAAAAACAGAGTACAAATTGTGGTAAAAATAATGAATCATGATAATCACAAGTGTTAAAATGATACGTCTTAATATATTCACTCAGCTGTTTGGAATAGCCTTTAAACTAGCTTGGCACTGAGTTTGATTTTGACGACAATAAAAGATTATGCTTTGCTTTTTCAATCTTCAACAGAATAACTGATATAAACCCTTTAAAGTATAGAAATATACAGCAAGAGCCAATTTGTGACTCCAGATGAAAGTGTAGCCTTATATTTCAATTTAATGCTTATCTATAATAGGTTTCAATAATGACAATGTCAAACAATAGCTCTGATGATAATTACTGTTATGAAGAACTAAAATATATACCATGTGTATAATACTTTTCTCATTATTACACAAAAATCAATGATAGGAAATGCCTTCCTTCTAGACTTCAAATGAAAAATATGATGGATTTGAAAATGGAAGCATTGGCACATACAATGTTTGCTGTTATCAAGTCCTGCAGTTCCACATTGACACACATCCATTCCTAATGTTAAGAATGATTCGTACAATGTTGCCTTACATTTGCAAAATCTGTTCGTCTTCCTCTTATTCTTAATGAGCAACATTTTAAAATATATTACTTTAATAAATATGGATTGAAGCAATAAACAAATTCCATATAAGACTGTAAGGCCATAAGACATAGAAACAGAATTAGGCTATTCGGCCCATCAAGCCTGCTCCACCAGCTGAGATGTTTCTCAACTTCATTCTCCTGCCTTTTACCTTTCACTCTTGATCCCTTTATTAATCAAGAAACTATTTACCTCTATCATAAGGGCACTCAATGACTTGGCGTGCTCCCTTCTGCAGCAATGATTTTCACAGATTCACCACCCTCTGACTGAAAATCCTCCTGATCTCAATTCTAAAGTGTCCTCCCTTCACTCTGAGGCTCTGCCCTTGGGTCCTAGTTTCTCCCACTGGTGGAAACATCTTCTTCACATCCACCCTATTTAGGCCTTTCAATATTCTATCAGTTTCAAATAGGTGGCCCCTCACCCTTCTCAGCACCATCAAGTGTAGGCAAAAGTGAGGACTGCAGATGCTGGAGATTAGAGTCGAGAGTGTGCTGCTGGAAAAGCCCAGCAATTCAGGCAACATCTGAGGAGTAGGAGAATCGATGTTTCGGGAAAAAAACCTTCATCAGAAATGAGGCTGTGAGCCGAGGTGGTGGAGAGATAAATGGCAGGAGGGTGGGGCTGGGGGAAGGTAGCTGAGAGTGTGATAGCTGGATGGACGTGGGGGTAATGGTGAAAGGTCAGAGAGGAGGGCGAAGCAGATAGATGGGAAGGAAGATAGACAAGTAGGTCAGGTCATGAGTGCTTTGCCGAGTTGGAAGGTTGGAACTGGGATAAGGTGGGGGAGGGGAAAATTAGGAAACTGGTGAAATCCACATTGATGCCATGGAGTTGGAGGGACTTCTCCACATGGGGGAGACAGGACACCTACTCACATAGGGCTTCAGAGAACATCTCCGGGACACCCTCACCAACCAACCCCACCGTCCCGTGGCCGAATATTTCAACTCCCCCTCCCACTCCACGGAGGACATGCAGGTCCTGGGCCTACTCCACCCCCACACCCTAACCACGCCTGGAGGAAGAACGTCTCATCTACCGCCTCGGGACCCTCCAGCCCACGGCATCAATGTGGATTTCACCAGTTTCCTCACTTCCCCTCCCCCTACCTTACCCCGGTTCCAAACTTCCAACTTGTCACTGCCCTCATGACCTGACCTACCTGTCCATCTTCTTTCCCACCTATTCGCTCCACCCTTGTCTCTGACCTACCACCATTACCCCCACCCCCATCTACCTATGGCACTCTCAGCTACCTTCCTTTCAGCCCCACCCCTCCCCCATTTCCTTTGTGAGTCCCAGGACTTCTCAATTGATCTCATAACACTTGATCACTTTGCATCTACTTTGATCCTCACAGCTTCTCACGACTGCAGCAGAAGCCAACTGAATATGTGAGAAACCTACACCCATCTTCCAGGTGGCCATGTCTTAAAGTCTTAGGGGAGCAGTCCTCAGTCATGTCAAAAGGAACTGTTGTCAGGCATATGGTCTCAGCAAGATAAGTGTATTGCAGCCCCAGTATCAGTCCAGAGGCTTGGGCATGGCAGTCAACTACTTAGGGCAGTCACAGTGAGGGATTCTGTAGCTCTGCACTCCAGGCAGTGGATCTGGTATCTGGCCCTTGAAATGAAGCAATAATCTGAGAGCGGCAGGAAGCTTATAAATTTTATTGAAGATCATGCAATACTTGTACTTTGATGGAATGTAAAATCTTCTGGTGATATCAGCTGCATTATGGTAGGGAGTTCACTAAATGTGCTGTGTTACAATTAATAGTATCCTGGATCTGGCAAAGCCTACTGCTCAGGCTGAAGAATGGACTGTGTTCCTCTCTCTCCTGCAGTCCCTGTTAACCCCATCAGTACAGACCTTCCATACATTCCCACCCAACCTATTCAGTTCTGTCTTCATCTCCCATGATTACCCACTGACGACCAGCCAAACATCATACTTCACTGTCCCCTCATTGAAACCGGAGTGGTTGTGACTGTGGATGCCGTATGCTGCAATAACCCATGTTCTCCAACATGCTATCATCTCCCACCCTGAAACACACCCTGTCACAATTATTATTCCCTCCACATCCCAGCATGCTGCCTCACATCCTCACAATTGACTTCCCCAACTTCTCTCCCACAGCAGTAGCCCATTCAATAAGCAGGTCCCAGGACTGACCATATCTCACCCCCCTGACAGTCAGCCCTGAGATGAGTGATGAGACCTCTGACTAATCTCTGTGCAGCTCCTTGCCTGACTCACCATGAATGCACAGAAAGCTCACTGGACCTGCAGGGCTGACTGTTGCCCAATCCCTGGGACTGTAGTGATACAGAATCCCTGAACCTGAACATCCCAACTGACTGTGTCCAAATCACCGGACAGTGATCAAATGCTTCCCTTGACTGGTTGTGGCAGGACTCAAGCCATCCCCTTGACTGGACTACTCCGATTAGAGTTTGAGACATGGTCATCTGGTTGAAGCACATGCTGTTTAAGCTGCTGGTACATGGTGTAAATGTGACATTGATGTCGCAGTGTGCCACACAGCAACATGTCTGATCACTGCTGACCAACAGGACAAGCTTCCTGGCTTTGTGGCTGCACTAAAAGGCAAGGAAGTACAAAAGAACTGTGCGTCTTTAACATCTAAATCAGGTGGTAACATGTGAAAATGCAGGGCAGGTTAAGATAAATAATGCTAGCAGCAGTCAAATAGATACAAAGTGAGTGAACACGAAGAGAGTGAGCAATGATTCTGATGGTGCACCATTCCAGCCTGACTATTCTCCTTGGTAAAAACAATGACTGCAGATGCTGGAAACCAGATTCTGGATCAGTGGTGCTGGAAGAGCACAGCAATTCAGGCAGCATCCGAGGACAGGCAAAATCGACGTTTCGGGCAAAAGCCCTTCATCAGGAATAAAGGCAGAGAGCCTGAAGCGTGGAGAGATAAGCTAGAGGAGGGTGGGGGTGGGGAGAGAGTGGCATAGAGTACAATAGGTCAGTGGGGAAGGAGATGAAGGTGATAGGTCAGGGAGGAGAGGGTGGAGTGGATAGGTGGAAAAGGAGCTGGGCAGGTCAGACAAGTCCGGACAGGTCAGGTGATCGAGTTGCTGGAGGTTAGAAGCTAGGATGAGGTGGGGGAAGGGGAAATGAGGAAGCTGTTGAAATCCACATTGATGCCCTGGGGTTGAAGTGTTCCGAGGCGGAAGATGAGGCGTTCTTCCTCCAGGCGTCTGGTGGTGAGGGAGCGGCGGTGGAGGAGGTCCAGCACCTCCATATCCTCGGCAGAGTGGGAGGGGGAGTTGAAATGTTGAGCCACTGGGCGATTTGGTTGATTGGTGCAGGTGTCTCGGAGATGTTCCCTAAAGCGCTCTGCTAAGAGGCGCCCAGTCTCCCCAATGTAGAGGAGACCGCATCGGAAGCAACGGATACAATAGATGATATTAGTGGATGTGCAGGTAAAACTTTGATGGATGTGGAAAGCTCCTTTGGGGCCTTGGATAGAGGTGAGGGAGGAGGTGTGGGCGCAGGTTTTACAGTTCCTGCGGTGGCAGGGGAAAGTGCCAGGATGGGAGGGTGGGTCGTAGGGGGGCGTGGACCTGACCAGGTAGTCACGGAGGGAACGGTCTTAGCGGAAGGCGGAGAGGGGTGGGGAGGGAAATATATCCCTGGTGGTGGGGTCTGTTTGGAGGTGGCGGAAATGTCGGCAGATGATTTGGTTTATGCGAAGGTTGGTAGGGTGGACTATTCTCCTTGCCCTGCTACCCAACATTACACCTTAATAATGCCTATGTTGAGCCTCTACCCTCCCTCTGGAGAGGTCTCAGTTGTGATCACTGCCAATAACATTTTGTTCCATGGCCTATTATGCCCTCTGATACCATTCTGGATATCCCTCTTATATCTTGGCCATCAGTCCCTACATTATTGGTTTTGTCCTCATCGCAATAAATACATCTCTTTCCTTCTGCAATCTACACTGCTGTACCCCTTTGGCAATGAAATTTGCACCCTCCCAATCTTTTCCTCTCCAACCCACTCTTCGCACTGCTATTGATCAGTGTAAGGACGACCTCCCATGGCTGTAATTGCCGCAAATCTCTGACTGACATCAATACACAGCCCCTAGACTGACTGACCAGGCCCTTGACCACTATCTTTGCAGCTCCTCAATTGAAATACCTGATTCCCCGGACTTCTTGCAATGGCTCACAAAACTGATCATTGCCCACTCTCTCTCTGGTGTCAGGTATATCCTCTGACTATGACTGGCCAAACACTCACTTTACCCAGACTTCTTTTAAATACCTGTAAAATGTCTTATTATCTGTTTTTACATTTCTCACCAGCTTTCTCTTATAATCTAGTTTCATTCCTTATTAATCTTTTAATTATCATGTGCTGTTCTTTATATTTTGTCCAGTTCTTCTGACCTGCTGTTCATACTTGTAGAATTACATACTTTCTTTTTCAGTTTGATATAATTCTTAACTTCCTTAAATTAATTTTCGATCAGTATATAACCTCCTAGTCCCTAAAATCTGAGAGTCACATGGATCAATATGGCTTCCTTTCTGTTACTATTTTGAGCATTTTTCCGGTTTTGAATCGGAAACTAACTCTGTTCAACTGCTTAGCATTATCCTCCTTTTCCCCAGCCATTCCATGGATAAATGAAGTCATAGTCATAGAGTCATAGAGATGTACAGCATGGAAATAGACTCTTCGGTCCAACCCATCCATGCCGACCAGATATCCCAATCCAATCTAGTCTTACCTGCCAGCACCTGGCCCATATCCCTCCAAACCCCTCCTTTTCATATACCCATCCAAATGCCTCTTAAATGTCATCTTCCGTCCCTCATTTCATTCACAAGCATCATTTTATGTCCATGATATGAAAACAAATCCTGAAAAGTTTATAAGCAAAGAACACATCTATTAAATCCCAACATGAGCATTTATTTTCAAATATATAGTTCAAAGGGAAAATTCATAACCAAAGTGAAAGTAAATTAATAAAATTATTTTGACTTTGCAAGGTTTTCATGGTACTGCCATGCTGCGGATATATTATTGATATCAAATTGCAAAATAAAGATTATTGATAAATTGATTCAAGTGTAATGTTTCATTCAATTTCCTGGAAAGTTTTGCTAATGCATATTTGTTTGCATCAATCATTTTCAGCCTAGATGTCTAAGTCTCTAATGCTTCAATGTCTGGGTTTAGACACTTATGAGGCTTGTCATTAAGTATCTTAATATTTGTGCTTACCTTAAGGTGTAGTGTTGCAAACTACATGCAACATTTTATTTACTTTGTTTTTTCTTGCAAAGCACCAAGCTACAATGGATTTGTCATATTCTTATTTATTAACTCTTATTTTATGGTGATCATGAGCCCTACCTGTTCACTCATAAAACGCCTTCCACATGACAAATGACATTTTAGCCATAAGTCCTTCATCAGGAATGAGGCTTGTGGGTCAGGCCGAGAGATAAATGGGAGGGAGTGGAATTGGGGAGAGGCAGATTTTACAATTCCTGTGGTTGCAGGGGAAGGTGCCAGGAGTGGGGTGAGGGCTGGTGGGAGGAGTGGACCTGACAAGGGAGTCGTGGAGGAAATGGTCCTTTAGGCACACTGATAGGGATGGGGAGGGAAATACATTGCTGGTAGTGGGGTTCATTTGGAGGTGGCGGAAGTGGCAGAGGATGATGCATTGTATGCGAAGGTTTATGAGGTGGAAGGTGAAGACCGGCGTGTTCTGTCCTTGTTGCGTAGGGAGGGGTGTGGTTCAAGGGCAGTGATGCATGAAATGGAGGAGATGAGCTGGAGGGCATCGTCAACCATGTGGGAAGGGAAGTTGATATTGTGGAAGAAGGCAGGCCATCTGGGACTTTCTGAGGTGGAATTGGTCATCCTAGAAGCACTGTTCCTCCAGTAAAAGGGCAGATAACTAAACCCAGGTGTACAAGGACTGATCATAACCAGAATGTGAAATGACTGCAGATGTATGCTATAAATATATTGGCAGGAAGCAAACAATTCCAGTTATCGTAAAGTATTCACTTCTGCGTAAGTAAAACACATACATGGAGAAACAACCTGCCTTCAATCAGTATAATCATTGTTCTAAATACCAAGGATTTTGCATTTTTTGTCCAGTTCTGAGGTCTATTTCTTTATTTTTCATAGGTTAAGAGTCCAATCACACTGTGTTTGCTGATGATTTCACAGTACTCAGTTCCATTTCTGACTCCTGCGCTATTGACGCACGGCATGGTGATTCAGTGGTTAGCACTGCTGCCTTACTACACCAGGGACCTGGGTTCGATTCCAGCTTCAGGGGACTGTCTGTGTGGAGTTTACACATTCTTCCCATGTCTGCATGGGTTTTCTCCAGGTGCTTTTGTTTCCTCCCACAGTCCAAAGATGTGCAGATTACGTGATTTGGCCATTGCTAAATTGCCCATAATGTTCAGGGATGTGTAGGTTAGGTGCATTAGTCAGGGGAAATGTAGAGTAATAGGGTAGGGAAATGGGGGTGGGTGGAATACTCTTCAAGGAGTCGGAGTCGACTTGTTGGGCTGAATGGCCTGTTTTTCACACTGTAGGGATTCTATGTCTATCTGCAGTAAAACATGGACAACCCCTAGGCATGGGCTGTTGACACATATATTCACACAATATTAGTGCTGTGCAATGTCCATCTCCATCAAGGAAGATTTAACCAAATTTTCTTGACACTCACTCACATTACCATTGCTGAATCTCTCACCAATAATATCTTTGGGGTTACCATTGACCAAAATCTTAACTGCACCTACCATACAAATACTAAGGCTAGAAGAGTAGGTGTGTATTCTGCAGAGAATAACTTACCTCATTACTTCCCACAATCTGCTCACCATCTATACAACTCAATCCAGCCCTTATACCTTTGTTTTAAGAGACATTACCGTTAAAGATTTTAACTGCTGTGTATACATAAGGTTGCAACCCCAGTGGTTTGACTGCCTGTGCAACCAACGCAAACTGAAATCATATGTTCTGCTGTAATATCAGTGTTACAACATGTAATGTATTTTACTGTTTTAAATAACCGAAGAGTCTGTCATAGAGTCACGAGTCATATAGCACAGAAACAAACCCTTCAATCAGATTTGTCCATGGCAACCAGATTTCCTAAACTGAACTAGTCCCATTTCATTGTATTTGGCCATTATTCATGAACTGTCCAAATGTCTTTTAAAGGTTGTAATTGTACCTGCCTCTACCAGCTCCTCTGGCAGCTCAATCCATACATGCACCACCCTTAATGTGAAGGCTCTGACCAATGAAACGTGCTAAATGTTTTCTTCACCACCTTGTCAACCTGCAACACCACTATTAAGGAACTGTGAACCTGCATCTCTAGGCCGCTTTGTTCCACAACACCTCCAAGGCCCTATCATTAACTGTAAAAGTCCTGCCTTGGTTTGCCTTACCAAAATGCAGCATTTTGCATTTATGTAAATTAAACTCCATCTGTTACTTCTCAGTCCATTGGTCCGTCTGATTAAGATCTTATTGTACTCTTAGATAACCTTCTTCACAGTCCACCCCATTACCAATTTCAGTGTCATTTGCAAGCTTACTAAACATATCTCCTGTATTCTCATCCAAATCATTGATATAATTCAAACAACAGTGGACTCAGAACCGATCCTTGCGGCACACTGCTGGATACAGATCTGCAATTTGAATCACAACCCTCCACCACCACCCTCTGTCTTCTACCATCATGCTAATTTTGTAACAAATTAGCGAGCTGTCCCTGGATCCCGTGTGATCTGATTTTATTCACTAATCCACTATGCAGGACCTTGTTGAAGACCTCTTCCAAAAAACTCAATTAAATATGTGGGACACAATTTCCCACAAATCAAAGTCATGTTGACTATTCCTAATCAGTCCTTGCCTTTCCAAATGTATGTAAATCCTATCTGTCAGAATCCCCTCCAATAACATATCCACTGCTGATGTCAGACACATCAATCTATAGTTCCCTGGCTTTCCCTGACAGCATTTTGTAAATAATGGCATGCCATTTGTCATGCTCCAGTCTTCTGGAACCTCAGATTGTTGATGATACAAATATCCCTGCAGGAGGCCCTACAATCTCTTTTCTAGCTTCCCATAATGATTTTGATAAACCTGATCAGGTCCCAAGGATTTATCAACTGTGATATGTTTTAAGATCTCCAGCACTTCCTCTTTTCTAATGTAGGCTCTTTTCAAGACATCACAATTTATTTCCCCAGTTTCCCTAGCTTCCGTGTTATTTTCCACAGTAAATACAGGAGTGACATTCTCATTTAGCATTTCATCCATCCCTGCATTGTGATTGATCCTTAGCCCAACATCATCAACATGACAATGTTCTCACACTTCGCACATTCCCTATGCCCAGCCAAGCCAAATTATGCCATTTCATTTCCTCATCCTCCAAATTAATCTATGTGCCTGTCTATCCAACCTCCATGGGACTCAGTCCGTTTGGCAAATCACGCCAACTCATGCACACCTCTTTTGTCCTTTATCCTACCATGACAACTCATCAATATCCACCATAGGCCAATATCCACCATAGGCATAGCTCAGGATCAATATTGAGATTAAATAAAGTTCGTAAGTGCCTATTGTTGAACATACTATTTTTAAAAACACAAGCCCACCATTACAAATCTATTCACAAAGAGCAAACACTTGTATTTTTAACTTCAACAAATTTGGAACCACTTGGAATCATCAATCAAACTGTGAACTGACTCCTACTACTGTGATAGTTAAAGAATGTGAAGTCAGTCGTACAGCTTTAATCCTGTAATGATAAACCTCAGACCTATTATAATACTCTAACATAAGGAGCATTGATGTTTTAAACACTGCAAGAAATTCTTTTTTCAAATTTTAAAAAGCAGGCGATATAAATGTCTTTGCAGCTTGACAATTATATTGACAGCTCTTTTGATATTTCTTTCAATTACTTTCTTAGCAATTCTGTAGACAATTCTCTAACAGTTTCAAAAAGCTTGAGAATTCCACATTCATGTCTACTTTTAATAATCCCAAAGAGCAGGTCACTTTTTTCTATTTTCATAAAATGCAGGTGTCAATGGTTAGGCCAACATTTATGGCTCATCCCTAATTGCCCAAATGACTGTGCCCATTGCTATGGGTCTGGACTCACATGTCAGCCAGTCCAAGTGAGGTCAGCAAATTTCTTTATGTGCCTTAAATTTTCTTATATATTTTGTACTTATATGATTGATAGAATTAACTATTGTAGCATACAGTCGAGAGTGTGGTGCTGGAAAAACACAGCAGGTCAGCACCACACTCCCGACTCTGATCTCCAGCATCTGAAGTCCTCACTTTCGCCTATTGTGACATATAGCCAAGTGTGTCTTGTACATTACGTATTGGAGTTCTGAGTAAAATGGCATCATCTTATGGCAAATAATCTTGCCAATATAAATTAAAGTGAAACAGAGTTGCGGGAATGTGGCTTAGAGACTGAAGTTCGTTTGCAAAATTTTGGCTTATCCCTCCAATAGACTGATGATGACAGATAGTGGTTTTCAAAATCGTAAGTGGTCTGGAGACAGTAAACCAGAAGAAATTGATTTTCTTAGTGGAGGGAACAAGAACTAGAGGGAATGAATTTATGGTGATTTGCAAAATTAGCAATGGTGCCATGAAGAAAAGTTGTTTTTTATTTTTTGTAATAAGTGCTTAGGATGTGGAATGCAATTCCCCCACTTTTAAGGGAGTTAGATTAAACTGAAGGGGAGTTGCCTTTCATATGTGACATCAAATCAAGGTTGTCTCTCTCAGGTGTATGTAAAAGAATTCATGACATTGTTTTGAAGAAGAACAAGGCAGTTAATTCATAGTATTCTGGTCAATATTAGTCCCTCAATTAACATTATAAAAACAGATTATCTGTGCTTTCATATTGCTATTTGTGTAAGCTTGTTGTGTGCAATGTTTCCAACCTTACACTCATCTAAACATTGCACTTCATGCTATTGCTAGAGTGCTTTATTGGCTGTAATATACTTCAGGATGTTTAGTGACCATGAAGGGCGCTACATAAAGGCAAACTATTATTTTGTTCTAAGCATTAAATTATGTTAAATAATTATTGCATTAAAGAAAATAAAATCAGGTTTTAATCTTAATTTACATAATATTGTCTTTCACAATCTACTTCAAGTGGCATTTATTTCAAACAAAGAAACAACAGCTCTTTGTGAAAATCTCAAAACTAGTTGAAACATTTTTAATAACAAAATTCTACATAGCTAACAATTTTTCTCAGATAATAAATATCCAATATGCATGAATAATGATTTGCCTGGCTATCCTTTTAATGCCAAATTCATCAAAACCTGCACTTAATTTTCTATTAATGATTTGATGCTGTCCCTTTTTAAGAAAACATTTTTCTAAATGAGGTATTCCATTTTTCTAAAAATTCATTTTGTAAAGTATGAAAGATTGTTTTCCTTAGTTGTTCACATTCTTGTATAGAATTATAAAAATAAATGGCACAAAAAGAATTTCAATTTTGTGTGCATATTTAGCATTTTAGAAATTTTGAAGATATTAGTGCTTTTATGGAATAACTCTTTTTTGAGCATTTACTTCTTCAATTTTTGGTTCGGAATGTTTAATTTCATAATTCAGTTTGGGTTAAGAAATGTAATACACTGGAAGAGCAAGAAATCTTATCTGATGTTCTCATTTTCTTTCCTAAATTCTAACTGGGTTGATTACCTCAACTTCAACAAAGAGCCTTTGTTTTCACTTTGTAATTCATAGTCCTGTTAAGTCATGTTTATCTGAATACACTGCAGAAGTCATGATGAAACAATGTTTGATTTGGGGTAAAGAGCAACTGATATATAAGTTTTACAGGTTATAGAAGAAAGTGCCTATTGTCTGGTATCAATCCACATGTTTAGGAGTTGTTATAACTTGTAAAATATTCAGGACAATAATTAATGTACTGGCAAGATTCACAGGCTGGTATTATTCTAGAAAGAAGACTGAGCAAAAATTGTAAGATTTTTGCCAGGATAGCAGTTTGGAGAATTAGATCTGTGCTCACTTTCTGCTGAATTTCAATTCTACATTCTATTGTGTTTTGTTTCTCAGATATACTTACACCTATTTCATGTGCTAGATTTTTTATGTTTCATGCAAAAGCATTCAAATGAATATCTAGCATAATTATGCAGCATTTTCTATTTTATGATCAATGGATCACTTAAAATCAGACAGGTTTTTCACTTATTTGTACAGTACTTATTGCTCTGTTGATATGAAATCTTCTCTGACTGCTACTTTAAGAGGTTTTGTGAGTTTTCTAAACCTCCAACATAAGTCTTTTTTTCCACTATTCATCGACTCACATATCCTGCAGTTCTACCCTAATTGTATCAAATTTCACTCACCCAATTACCATGTGCTTACAAACCTGTACTGGTTTCAAGACCACCATTTAGTCAAATATAAAACTCACTGGTGAAAATGGACGTCTGTTCAGGAAAGCAATGTACTATCAATAACTGAAGTTAACAGAAATATGGATTAGTGGTTCAGCAGCAGATGTGCATGGTTGCAGATGTCACACAGTGCAATTAGACAGTGTCAGAGGGTTGCTTAACTCAGTTGGCTGGACAGCTGGTTTGCAAGGCAGAGTGATACAAATAGCATGGATTCAATTCATCACCAGCTGAGGTTACTGCAAAGGACTTTACTTTTCAGTCTCTCCAATTGCCTGAGTCATGGTGACCATTCGGTTAAATCACCACCCATTGTCTCTCTCTAATGAGAGAGCAGCCCTACTGTCTAGAAAGACTTTGCAACTTTTCCTTCAGAAACTTTGCTTGGGGTCATTTTGGTATCAAGATTGTGATCATTGCACATGCTCAGACTAGACAATCTAAATTCAACTCACAAAGTCACAGAACCTAGCAAAGTATCAAATCCAAGTACAGGCTTTAACAGAGATTAAGATAATCACGTGAATAGTCTAATAAGGGCATTAAAAGACACAAAGGACCATTCAATAAATACACTGTTATTGTGAAATGCAAAATGTTTTGAATTTATTTAATCTCTTACTTTGGACTTGTGAAACTATACTTATTGACAGAAGAGGAGATTTTTTAGAATCATTGTGAGCAATTTGTAGAAACCAGTGACTAGATATGCCATCAGAGTGACAACATTGCAGAGTCAAGATCTATTATATATAATAGAAAAATAATGATCCACAAGTCACAATGGAAATTGGATATTTGAAGTTAGCGCTTCTAATGTACAATTCTCCTACTTCCTGGGACTCTCTGAAAAGATACCTGACTTTCGCCAGTTCCATGGTACTTTTGTGGACAGTTACCAATGAAATGTTATACAGGAAAATCCTACTCTAACTCCCAAATAACTATGCAACTGACCCCTCAATAACATGGACCCCTCAGACAACATCTCCCACACTCTGACTATTCTTGACTCCCTAACTACCCCCATAACCCCATCCAACATGATTTGACCTGATCTGGCTATTGCCCCAACCTACCATCCACTCACCCACATACCTACCTAACACCAGATGCAGCTTTCATCCGACCTTACTCATACCCTAATCACATAAGATTTCATTCAGTTGTCACCCTCCCCACTTGCTCACTTGCCTCACCCAACTATCCAACTACACACCTAGCCATACACCCACTCACCCATTGAAGCACATATTCATTCTTGCAGGTTTCTACATTGTACATTTGACCAGAAAAGTTAATAGGTCAGCAGGTAAGTGGATAGTTTTCTATTTGATCAGCGTTGGCCTTCCAATGCTGATCTAAAGTTTTGGATCAATATAATTGAAATGTGATCACAGAAAGTCAGGTTTGTAGACTGAATATTCTCGCAAATGTAAGCTGTTTAATGAGCAAAGTCACTTCTCTTGCAGCTTTCATAAAATAACTGGCTGTTATTAAATATAATCTCCAAAATATCAAAAAATGTCCAACAAACAAAAATATTTTTTAAGAACTCTAAATCACAGGTGGTTCTAACATAATCCACTGCATGTCAAAAGAAAAAAACATATAGCCTCAGTATGAGAAATGCTTCATTTTTATGTCATTATTTCATACAATTTAGCTCTGTATCTGCCAGCAATGTAGTGGCTTTTTTTGCATCTATTGTCTTTGTAGAGTTTGATCAATTTTAAAGAAGATTCAAGCTTCAAAGTAATAGCCAAAAATTAACTAAACTGCATTTTATATCTTGATACTTTTACTATAACGAATGACTTAAAAAAGACTAATGACAGAAGACTCTTCTTTTTGTAGTTAATATATTTTAACGAAAGAAAGTGCTGTTCCACACGTAAGCTTATTACCCATCACACTCTCCACAAAGCTTCAGATCTTCTGGCAACCATGTTCAGAGTTATTCCTAGTTTCCAATAGATTGCCATATAGAGTCATAGAGTCATAGAGATGTACAGCATGGAAACAGATCCTTCGGTCCAACTCGTCCATGCCGACCAGATATTCCAACCCAATCTAGTCCCACCTGCCAGTGCCAGGCCCATATCCCTCCAAACCCTTCCTATTCATTTATCCATCCAGACGCTTTTTAAATATTGTAATTATACTAGCCTTCACCACTTCCTCTGGCAGCTCATTCCATACACGTATCACCCTCTGCGTGAAAAAATTGCCTCTTAGGTCTCTTTTATATCTTTCACCTCTCACCCTAAATTTATGCCCTCTAGTTCTGGACACCACCACCTCAGGGAAAATACTTTGTCTACTTATCCTATCCACGCCCCTTATGAATTTATAAACTTCTATAAGTTTCTGATTCACTGAGTTCTAACTTCACGTGACCATTTCCCAGGTGTTATGTCAGTTTTCAGTGAACCTGTTACAGCCACCATCAGCCTGTTGTTATGTTTCACCTTCCTTTGGCATGCCATTATATCTATAATATAAACATCTACCTCACAGTCATTAGCAAACTGATGGAAGGTGTCATCAACAGTGTTATCAAGAGGCCTCCAATATCTAGAGCCATCTTCTTTTGTGGTAGATATGACACGAGATAATGGAGAGCTTCCCCCTGCTTGAAAAATGCTGTTAATGTTACCATGGCTCCTTGACCTCAAATGATGCTTAGCATCAAGGGATGTGATCATATTGAATGGTGGTCCAGGCTCGAAGGGCAGAATGGCCTACTCCTGCACCTATTGTCTATTGATGTGACTCACCACAGTTTACTATTTGCCCATGTGTGGATTAGTGCTATGATGCAGACTAGAGCTGAGGGACCAATCAAGATGGAACAAGACAGACCATCTTGGAGCCCAAAAGGAGCATCAGAGAGTGGATTTGTGCTAAACCAGGGTCACCTAATAACATTGTCGATGACACCTTCCACTACTTTGTTGGTGCTTAAGGCTTAACTGATTGAATTGTTCTCTTTGCTATAGGCAGGACATGATGGGGTGATTTTCCATATTGCCAGATAGAAGCTAATGTTGTAGATATACTGGAAATGACTGGATAGGAGTGCAACTAGTCTTGTGAAGCATGTTTTCAGTACTATATCTGATCTGCTGTCAGATGTTCACATAGATTTTGCAGTATGCAATGCTTTCAACCATTTCTGAATCATGTACAGTGAATCAATTGTCTGAATACTGGCTTCTATGATAGAGGAGACTTCAGGAGGAGACTGAGATGGATCATCCACTCAGTACTTTTGGCTGAAGATAGTTACAAATGGGTTAGATTTGTCTTCTGTACTCATGTATTAGGTTCCACCAGTATTAAGCATGGGGATAATTTTGGGGTCTCCTCATCTATCTGGAATGGATACAATCCTTTGCAACCATGAATATGAGTTGTGAAGGCTGTGTTATCTTCCTGGTGCCAGGACTTAAGGTCACCCCCTCAAGACTGGAGAGGAAAATAAAGTGGGAAGGCAGATCCTGTTATCATCTTCCATGTCGGTTCGGAAGATGTTGATAGGACTAGAAAGGAGGCTCTGCTGAAAGCTTTTGCACAGTTAGGAGCTAAACTAAAATGCAGATGCTCCAAGGTAATAATCTCAGGATTAATACCTAAACCATATGCAAACTGGGGCAAGGTAAATAAGCAGGGGGTTATATATGTAACTTAAAGATTGGCGAAGAAGGAAAAGATTTTAGTTCATGGGCTATTGGAACAAATCCTGAGGTAGAAGGGAGCTGTTTTGTTTGGTTAGGGTTCACTTGAACAATGCTGGAACCAATTTAAAAAAAACAGGCTTACAAAGCAAAAGGATATGATGTCATTGCAAGGCAACTATTTTATTAATGATACACAGAGTGGGGCTGGAAGGGTTAGGGTATCTATGCATTAAACAAAGGAGGGAAAATGGTAAAAAGAAGGGAAATCAATAGTACTTTTGTCAATTGTGTGTAGCATTTGGAATAAAATGAATTAATTTCTAGCAGAACTGCAGGTTAAAGGGTATGATCTTATAGTCATTATGAAGACCTGACTACAAGGAGATTAAAGCTGGGAACAAACTATTCAGGGGTATGTGACTTTTCAAAATGAGAGACAGGAAGGAAACAATGATGGAGTAGCTTTGTTAGTAAGAGATGGAAAGGATATGATAGCAAAAAATGACCTTGAATTAGATGACGTAGAACTCATATTCCAGTTTACTGATGGATATTGACAGTTTAAGGGAGTGGAGGCAACTTGACAGAGGTGATGTTATTCACTTTGCCAGGACTGAATATTATTAAAATGGGGAGAAACTGTAGAATGTTGCATTATTTAGGGGTTTGAAGGTTCTCTATTTTCTATATGTGATTTCCTTTGAAATAAAGGGCACTGTTCCATTTGTTTTTCCTATTAGCTTTTGGACTTGGATGTTAGCTTTTTGTAATTCATGTTGAGAACCTTCAAACCATAATCCCAAACTAAACTAGTCTTACCTGCCTACATGGCCCACATCCCTCCAAACATTGCTTATTCATGTACTTATCCAAACGTCTTTTAAAATTTATAACTATACGTGCATCCATCACTTCCTTTGGAAATTTATTTCACATGCGAACCATTCTCTGTGTCAAAAGGTTGCCCATCATGTCTTTTTTAAATCTTTCCCCTCTCACCTTAAAAATATACCCTACTGTTGAAATCCCCAACCGAGAGAAAAGACACCTGCTATTCAGCTTATCTATAACCCTCGTGAGTTTATAAACTTCGATAAAGTCATCTTTCACCTCCTAAGGTCTGGTGAAAAAAGTCCCAGTCTATTCAGCCTCTTTTTATTACTCAAACCTCCATTCTGGCAACATCTTGGTAAATTTCTTCTGCACCCTCTCCAGCTTAATAATACCCTTCCTATAACTGGGCGACCAGACTTCAGCTCCAATGTCTTATATCCTTATACTCTATCTGGTTTGTTGTTAGTTGCAACAATTCACTTACAACTGGATGTGACAGGACTGTGGAGCTTAGATATTTGTGAACTTTAATGACTAGTTCCTGAGTTATATTGCCCACACTATTATGGTTTCAGATATGATATCCCCAAGTGTTGAGTCCCTAGTTGAGGAGGGATAATCTGGCTCCCTGCTATTATTCAACTGCCATCTCAGTTCACTGCAATAAGATTACCTTAAAAAAGGATCTCTTACCTCACAAATCAAGGTAATTATTTAATTTAAGGGGTCCACTTAACAAAGCTTTCTCAAGTTACCAAATGAATGAGTTTATTAGTTTCTAAACGTGAGAAGAAATAATAAGAACAATGCACACACACACACATCTCAGGCATAAGAATTGATTTTAAAAAAAGTTAACTTTTACAAAATATATACAAACCAATCATTGAGTCTGTTGTGAAGAGTAGATAGCATAATTTCAGGACTATTATTTTAGATGATATAAGTCATTGTTGTGGTTCTTTTTGCTGAACTGGGAATTTGTGTTGCAGACGTTTCTTCCCCTGTCTAGGTGACATCCTCAGTGCTTGGGAGCCTCCTGTGAAGCGCTTCACAGGAGGCTCCCAAGCACTGAGGATGTCACCTAGACAGGGGACGAAACGTCTGCAACACAAATTCCCAACAGAACCATAACAACAAGCACCTGAGCTACAAATCTTCTCACAAACTTTGATATAAGTCATATTTAGTTTGTATTTGAAAAGTTATTTTTGAGGTTCTTAGTTTTAGAGGATGATTTAGATTCTTTTGTCCAGGTTTCTTTTGACAGTGGCTGGTTGGCAGCACTAAGAGTGCATGAGTGTCTTTTCCATTTCTTTACCTGCAGTGCAATGGTGCCTAATGACTATTTGCAAGCAATGACTTTCACAGCACATTTATTCACCCATTAGTAGATCAGGCCACTAACATACACAGACCAGTATCTGTTCTCAGTCTATAATCTATCTGTTTATATAATGCCTGAAAGGGTAAAACATGTTTGCTGAGGTAGTTTCTGCTGAGAGCAAGGTGGATAATCAGTCTCTCATTATCACTTTAATAAAAGTGAAATGCTGCAGATGCTGGAGAAACCCAAGAGATCTGTCAGCAACTGTAGAAAAAGAAACAGAGTTAACATTTCAATGTAGTTTGGAGGGATATGGGTCAGGAGTGGGCAGGTGAGACTAGTTTAGTTTGTGATTATGTTTGAAATGGACTGGTTGGACCAAAGGGTCTATTTCTGTGCTGTATGACTCTATGACTCAAGCCTGAAGTATAATTTCAGACTGAAAACATTAACTCTGTTTCTCTCTCTGTAGATATTATCAAATTTATTGAGTTTTTTTACAGCACTTTCTGTTTTTATATCTAATGATCTCTTCCAGTTTAGTCTTTTATTTGAAGTTCCCCTCACTTTGTCCAGTGGTATGAGATCTAATGGGTGCATATGAGGACTCTGCCAGACAGTCACTGACTTTATATCCACAGTCACCTTTTGGCTATAGCAGACAAATTTTACAATACACATTTTGGAGTGAGAACTTTGTTATGTCTATAGTACTGTAGGGTTCTGATCCATTGTCATTAAAGAGTTGTGGGTTCACCCTGTTTATCGCATGATGCTTCAGCTTTTTGGCATTTGTGTAATTCTGTGTTGTGGCTAAATTTATTTGGGATTTCATTTTTTAGGTTTGCCTGGTAGTGTACAACACTCCTCATTGAACCAGTTTCTTCCCTGACTTGATGGTGTTAGCAGGGTGAGGGATATAGAGTGAGGAGTACTGATTCACCAGCCATGGAAGGGGGGATGCTGTTTTGGGGCAGCACGCTGGCTCAGTGGTTAGCACTGCTGCTTCACAGTACCAGGGACATGGGTTTGATTCCCACCTCGGGCAACTGTCTGTATTCCTGATGAAGGGTTTTTGCCCGAAACGTCGATTTTACTGCTCCATGGATGCTGCCTGAACTGCTGTGCTTTTCCAGCACCACTCTAGACTCTGGTTTCCAGCATCTGCAGTCATTGTTTTTACCTAGTTGATTTTAACCCTACTGCGAATCCTCTTGCAAGGATGCCTGCTTTGAAGAAGTTTCCTCCTCTCTCTATAAGAATCTCAGGGAGTCCCTCTCCAACTGCAACTCCCAGGTCATTTCCTCTGCCCTGAAGCTCTTCAACCATGTAATACTGTATCCCTGATGAAGGGCTTTTGCCCGAAACATTGATTTTACTGCTGTGCTTTTCCAGCACCACTCTAATCAAGAGTGAGGGATATGCCAGGCCATGACATTACAAACTATGATTGAATGCTATACTTCTGCTGCTGAAAGCCAACAGTGCCTCATGAATACTTGCTTTAAGTTAATAAGTCTGTCCTGAGTCTATTCCATCTGGCATGGTCGCAGAGTCACCCAGACAATGAAGGAGATCTGTTTTGTGTAGATGGGATTTTGTCTCCACAAGGAAGTTGGACAGTTTCTTCAACCATTTCTATCATGTACAGCTCCGCCTGTGTCAGATAGATTAGTGAGGCTGAGGTCAAATAGGATTCCACTCCTCTTGGTTCCCTCACCACCTGCTTTGGACAACTTCTGGCTTTGATCAGTATTGGTGCTACTGAGTTACTCTTCTTGAGACTCCCCCATCTACATAATCTAGGTACTCAATTTTTACATGTGTTCAACATGGAGGAGTACTGATTCACCAGCCGTGGAAGGGCGGATGCTGCTTTGGGGCGACAGGGTGGCTCAGTGGTTAGCACTGCTGCCTCACAGTGCCACAGACACAGGCAATTGTCTGTGTGGAGTTTGCACATTGTCTGCATGGGTTTCCTCTGGGTGGTCTGGTTTCCTCCCACAATCCAAAGATATGCTGCTCAGGTGAATTGGCCATGCTAAATTGTCCATAGTGTTAGGTGCATTAGTCAAGGGTAGAGGAATGGGTTTGGGTGGGTCGCTCTTCAGAGGGGCAGTATGGACTTGTTGGGCTGAAGGGCCTGTTTCCATACTGTAGGAAATCTAATCTAATCAGAAGAGTTTTCCTTGTTAATGTGAGACCTAATATCATGAGACTTCATGAGGTCCAGAGTAAATATTGAGGAGTCCCAGGTAACCTTGACGTACACATGGTCAGGTTTCCAAGTATATGATGAATTCTTTACCATTTTGTACAAGATTACCTGCTTAATTTCAGTTAAGTTTCATTTTAACTCTTCAAAAGTAAGTCTATTAAAATAATATTCCTGAATTTGCCATGGTTGTTACAAAATAAAAATAGAACATACAATGTGATCGCAAATCAATTTTTCAGTCTTACTGATGTAAATGTAACACAAAACACGTGTCTTGTTGTGAATCTATATTGAGAAAGATAAAGACAAAAAGGTCACTAAGTTCAAAGCCTTATGAAGCAAATGTCTGAGACAAACATCATACATGAGACAAGGAAGTGAGAGTGGTAGCCTTAAAACCAATAAAGAAAGTCATACATTGATTGTGCATTTTACTGAATTCTTGTTAACTGAAAAGTTGTTCTCAAGACTTCCTGTCTCAGCGGAATCACTTTGTTAGGTGTAACATATTGACACATAGCTTTCCCTTTACTTTCAATTAATATAGAACTCCATGTTCTAGATTATCTTCTCCTTTTCCTTTTTCTGAACACCCAGCCCAGACATCAACTCTAACTGATGGAGGGGTGAAGAACAGTAAAAACGTTATGTGGACCAGTCCGATCATTTCCTTCAATGTTATTTTATAACAATCACTAGACTTTGTGATATTGGTTTGTGGCGGCTCTCCAGTTTATTTTCTTTTTATTTCCCCCCACACCAGGGGAGGTCTGTGAACTTCATTTGACTTGATACAGTAAAGATTGTTGCACTGTATTTTTTTTAAACTAAGACCTCTTCGGTTTGCACACCTTTGGAACTAAATACACCCAAGATGAAAGAAATGTTCCATGATCTGATCTGTAATGCTATATCCCTTTTTTTTGTTGTAAGGAAGTTCCCTTATTTACCGCATTATGACCTTCAGAATGTAAAGATAAAAGAACTTCTTGTAAATATTTTATGATTATATCAATCTTGCAAACTTCATCTCACTTGAAAAATCTCCAGTTTATAATGAGGTACTATTAAATCAGTTCATTTAAACAGTTAGTTAGGTGATTTCAAAGATAATAAATCAAGCTGATACTGACAGTAGATGGTTAAAATGCACTACAATTTCATGTTATAAATTTAATTCCTCACATACTGTTATAATCTCTTTGAGATATTTGGCTTTTTACAATTTTGGCATTTAAGTATTTAAAACTGTTGTCAGTTGTCATTTCTTGGAATTTGTTATGACAGTAATGCTCACTTCAGCACTGTGATACAGTTGTGGGCTCTAAGGGAAATGCAGTAATTAACATGAAAGATGAGTCATATCCTGCAAAGTGCTGTCTGTATATATCTAATCTATACTTTGTGCATGTATAATGAAGGAAAGGTTATATATCATAATATGTGTAATCAAATTAATCTGTTCCATTACATCTTTAGTTAGATTATTTTAATCTGTACATTACTACACCAATGAGCATCAGTTGTGCTGTTCTTTGAGAGGTACATTGTTTTTAGAGTATATAATATTTCATTAAAATTGCAATCTCAACCTGAAATTACACATTTGTGAAATGATTTAACAAAATATGTGTGCTGTTGCTAAATTATTCTATTCACTATTATTTGTGGAAGTAACACTGAAATGATTGATTTATTTCATTAGTATATTAAAACATTAAGTTCAAATTCATATGTGAAAAAAAATTGCACACTTGGTGAATTCCTGATCTCAGTCGAACTCTATAAGTAATAGCCTCCTATTGACCTTCAAGCCCAACAGCTCAATGGAGATGGCCTCTTACCCAGCGGGTTGAATGGTCACTGGAGCCAAAGATACCATGCCACAATGATAGGGTTGGCACCCAAATAAATCTACTGGAGGGCTTTCTCCTTCATTCTGAGGAATAGTCCCACACCATTTTAAGTGTGGTTTTACACCTTCATAAGTACCTCAATGATGAGGCATCCTTGTGCAGCATTCAGCAAAGAAATGTCAGGCCATTCAAAGTTGCAGACCCAAACAGAAGATCAACTAGATGGTATACTCAGGGGTGACCTCTTCATTGACCAAATCAAGGAAGAGATTACAGATAATTGGACTCACAGACCATAAGGAAAATCTTCAGTATTTGTCCATAGTGGAAGCATATTTTCAAAGGTAGCACATTTCTACCCATTGTTTCCAGTTGATGATCTTTCATCAGAACCGAAGATTCAAGTTTCCAACATTCACAGAATGCTCTATTGTGAATCTGTTGAAATTAGAAAGATATCCATCGTATTCTACATCTGAAAAAAAAATCCACAAGATTGACTAATTAATATCTATCTGCATGATGAAAATAAATTGCTTAAAGAAGTGAATCCTGACACATGTATCAACTCTAACTGTTTGACATTGAAAAGATATTGAAGATGAACTTTAGGAGTCATTTGACAAAGTGTCCCAGAGACTTGGTAGGAATATGTAAGTCCATAGAATTAAAAGGAAAATAATAACATAAATATGGAAGTTCCTCAGTAACATGAAGATGAATGTGGTGATGAATGGACATTGTTCAGATTTGGAGGTTGTTTGCAGTACTGGTACCCAGAACGGTTTTGACTCCACAATCTCTTCTCATTTTTATAAGCAGCCTAGTCTATGCTGCTGGGTACAACAGGATAAGGTTTGAGAGTTTGCATATGAACAGACTTACATAGAATATAAGAACATAAGAACTAGGAGCAGAAGTAGGCCATCTGGCCCTTCGAGCCAGCTCCACCATTCAATAAGATCATGACTGATCTTTTCGTGGACTCAGCTCCACTCACCCACCTTCTCACTGTATCCCTTAATTCCTTTATTGTTAAAAAAAATCTATCTTAGCTTTAAAAACGTTTACTGAAATAGCATCAACTACTTCACTGGGCAGGGTTTTCCATAGATTTACAACCCTCTGGGTGTAGAAGCTCATTCTCAATTTATTCCTAAATCTGCTTCCCTTAATTTTGAGGCTATGCTCGCTTGTCCTAGTTTAACCTGCCAGTGGAAGCGTCTTCTCTACTTCTATTTTATCTAGTCCCTTCATAATTCTATACGTTTCTGTAAGATCCCCCCACATTCTTCTAAATTCCAATGAATATAATCCTAGTCTACTCAACTTCACCTCATAAGCCAACCTCCTCAACTCCGGAATCAACCAAGTGAACCTCCTCTGCACCCCCTCAAGTGGCAGTACATCCTTTCTCAAGTAAGGAGACGAAAACTGCATGCAGTACTCCAGGTGTGGCCTCACCAGCACCCATACAGCTGTAACATAACCACCCTACTTTTAAACTCAATCCCTTTAGCAATGAAGGACAAAATTCTATTTGCCTTCCTCAAGGATCAGGGGGGATTACTCTTCGAAGGGTCGGTGTGGACTAGTTGGGCTGAAGGGCATGTCTCCACACTGTAGGGAATCTAATCTAATCTAATCTAATCTAATCTAATTCTTGTTGTACCTGCAGACCGATGCTCTGTGATTCATGCACAAAGACACCCAGGTCCGTCTGCATAGCAGCATGCTGCAACTTTTTACCATTCAAGTATTAATCCTTTTTATTGTTACTCCTACCAAAATGGATGACTTCACTTGGCAACATAATATAGTGTTCACATCATAATGTAGTGATGGTAATGGTCATAACCTTTAGGGTGACAAAGGCAGGATGTTTTAGTCACAGAAGCTGACTTAACAGAGAGAACTAAAGTAATATATTTTGGGAGATTCAATGCATGCTTTAATTTGCACCATTTTATTAGATGTAAAATTAGTAGAAAACCCTGATGTCCCCATGCACCAATCTTTTATAAGTGTGGGCAAGTTGTTATGGTGTTTCAAAAAGCATGCATTTTTTGGGGAAGTTTATAAATGGAAATATAGAACACAAATGTCAGTTGAATAAAGATGTGATTCTGAAGATAATGAGTAAGTTATGATGTTAAATTTACTAAAGACAACTTAGACATAAAACAAGTATTCTAAAAGCCACTCTGGATGGTTAGGTTTGTAAATGAACATTATTCCTTTAAAACATTCTGTATGCCAGATTTTGTTGTTCCCTGAAATCTAGACTGGGATGCATTCTCAATTTATAAATATTTTTCTCTTGTAGGCTTAAATGTCATCCTGTTGCTATGAATCATATTAATGCATCTTGGCAGTGGCTCCAGGAAGTATTGAACCCTTTACTCACTTCTAGGATATCACATTGGAAATAATTGCCAGAAAAGAACACAGTGGAGGAGGGCAAGGAAGGAGGGTTACATTCATGGTGTGTCGTTAATATTCATATCTCAACTTGTCCTACGGTTAATTTCATACACTCAGGAAACATACGACCTGAGCAACTGAGGAAAGTGTGCATTAAAAATACAATGAAAATCAGGCTTAAGCCTTTTCCTTCCAATTTCACAAAAATAGAAAATTGATGTTATCCATCAATTAAGTGCAATTGAGTGACCAGAATGTCATGACATCCTGCAAATGAAGAATCTGCAAAAGTACATATTTTCAGAGAATCTAGGCAGTCGTTTTGAAGATGGACTTGAGGGTAGTCACAGTGCGAATGCTGCTGGTTACACAAAACTAGACATCTGCAAAGTGGAGTTCCCAAATTCTGGCTTTGTTGACTTAAACATTCCAGGGACTATTTAAAAACAGACATTACTGCCATAGGAGGATTATTTACACAAATCGTCCATTTCCACAGACCAACGATGCAAGTTGTGGTATCATGTAGATCTCCAAAGTTGAAATACAGATCAGCAGAGGAATCTGTACTGAACATCTACTTGAGGCAATTCACAGTGGAGCATCTCACAACCGTTTCATGTTTAATTATAGTCTACATCACACCCACCATTTTTGCTACTATAAATGATAGGTGTGAATATGAGACATCTTTAAGGTGGGAATTCAGAGATCTTAGACAATGCTGACCATAGACTTGTCAGATTAATGCTCATCTATGAGTGGAAAATGATGCAGTAAACAAAGGAATGTGGAAGCAAGCAATACGATAGCCAAGCAGTGTAAGCAACATGCATGGAGGGAGAAGCTGAGTTAATGGGTGGAATCTAAAGGGGATTTAAATAATGTGACCAAATCAGACAAGTGTGGCAGATCCCATCTCGATGTTGAGATCATCTCGTTCTATCTTCAATGCTTTACACAAGCAGTGTGGCGAGATTCTCGGTAGGCAGTAGCAAGATGTATGTGATGGAGAATAGAATAGAATAGAATAACCTTTATTACCACATATACTCAATGAATATAGTGAAAAGTTTATATGTCACCAAATACAGTGCCAACTTAGATACAAAATCACCTAGGCACGGCTTCTTTAGTTACAAGACAGTAAGAAATTAAATGTCCAAATCACAGAAATAAATGTTCAGAACAACAGACCACGCTGGCACCTAGCTTCCAGTCCACGTTGGGTTTTGGCTCAGACCATGCTGGTGAAGCACCATGCCAGGATGCTACTGTGCCAGGCCAGGAGTCATCGTTGGAGGCCGGGAATTGTTGCTGGAGGCCAGGAACCATCACCAGAGGATGGGAGTCATCACTGGAGAGCTGGGAATCATTGCTGAAGGCAGGAAATTGTCGTTCACCAAAGGTCGGGAATCATCACTCGCTGGAGGCCGGGAATTGTTGCTGGAGGCTAGGAACCATCGCTAGAGGATGGGAGTCATCACTGGAGGGCTGAGATTCATTGCTAGAGGCAATGAGAAAAAATGAAAAGAAAGCACTAATAGGAAGATGTTGGTTGTACAGTTGTTAACACCACAGATGCCATCATTAATATTCAAGCTCTTATCAAACTCACCAAACAAGCTCAACGTGAAGAAATCTCGACAAAGAAGTCAAGAGTGTTTACCTGGTGGAATCAGCCTGCAGCTTCCTCCAAACAACCTTCATGGTGAGCATTGGGCATCAGCATCTCAGGGCATGATCTATGGGCAGCAGCCGTGCACACCCTTCACCTAGCAGCATTGGCATCTAGCATTGTCAACCCATCACAGCCATTATGTCACCTCTCTAAGATACTGATATGCCACTCAAGCACCACAGATGTGCATTGTGGGGTGGACCAGCTACTAACATTGACAGGGCTGCCCAGATCATGGATAGGATCAGGCTTGCTCTCAGCACTCACTCTTTTTACATCTACTTGCTCACAGCATCCATGCCAAGCCCTGCCGTGTTCCAGTCAGAGCCAAAGAGCATCACTACTGCTCTTCTCCAGAGCTGTTTAGCACAGACACACAGACAGGCTGTGTGTCATGCTTTTTCAGCACTGAACAACACTGGGCTGGAAGTGAGAAGTGGGTAACATCAACTATGGGGCAAACTCATCATATTTTCATTCAACCAAATTACCATATTGGAAATAGGTGGGGTTATAGTCCTCAGTCCTGATAGACTAATGGGGGCAGCTGTCAGTCGGGGGTGGGGGGAGTGTACTGGTACCATCAGTGAGGGATCCAGACCACACAATCTGTGTGCCAGTCGTCACTTCCCCTACTCCAGGTGCTACTCGATGATGAATGGAACAGTACCCAGATAAATATCAGCTGGGTGACCAAAAGCACAGGATCCACGTTTGCTGGTAGCCATCACATTGCATCAACAAAAACCTGAAGCAGCAATTTACAAAGCTACATTGGATTAGTAATCACTGCATTGCCCTGTTTACTGCATTCAGATTGAGGGTCAGATGCTGAACAAAGGTAATGTGCTACAAGTCATGAAGTTTGCAATTTGCATATGAACATTTTCATAATGTCGAACTTATCAGCAATGACATGTACAAAAGGCCAGTGCTGGCTGAAGGAAACCCACTCTTCATTCCACCCCCTGTGTGAGCTACACAAATTGATCGCTCATTTATCAAGTAAGTGAGAGATGCGGGGTTCAATATGTGTGCAGGTATTGGGGGATGGTCTTGTTTTGCAGGCATCCCCTTTTAACTGATAGTTGGTGGTCACTGAGTGGGTCTGCACCTTCAACATGTGACTGCACATGCTAGAATGAATTGTGGACATTCAATCCAAACATATCCCTCATTATCCTAGTCCACTATGTCTCACAGTGTGGTGAAGTGCACTCAGAATTTATTTGGAGCAAATCCCGCTGGTCACAGTTCTGAAATCTGAGAAACTATTTTGCTCCTTCTGTGCTTGCTATAAATCCTTTCCGCTGATGGAGATTGGTCTTGTTACTGATGGGAGGTTGGTTGCTGTGGCTGCCTCTCTGAGAAGGTGAACACTGATGCAGGAAGAGCAGGACCAATGGCAAGTCCAGGAGAGGCCGCAGGACCCAATGGAGGATGAAGAGTACCTGGAGAGGTTGCTGATACTGGGCCCAGGGCTTTCAGGTCCAGACTCCATTTCCTGGTATGAGTAAGGTGCAGAGAGCGCATAGGCTCGGCAAGTCCTGGGACATGATTTTATCACTGTGCTGGAAGCTGGAGGGGGTCCTGAGGGCTGCAGGAGTGGGAGACCATCTTTTACCAATGATCATGAAGGTCACTGCATCACTGTTTCTATCTCCCTGTCTCCTTTCAGGGAGTGGTGGTTGAACTGCGTGGGATCTCTCAATTATGCACCCACAGATCTATCAGAACAGTGACCGATGCCATGTGCAGGGTCACACCGGTTCATTTTGTTTCCTGTTGAAGAGGTCAGTGCTGTAGCCCAGACAGTAGGATTCGGAAGCATAGCTGGTTTCCCCCACATAACAGGGTGTCATTGACTGTACACATGTGGCACTGAGTGGGCTGTTTCACAATGCTGTGGAATTCATTGGCAGAAAGGATTTCCATTCCATTCATGGCCAGGAGATGCAGGAGATGCTGGAGATCAGAGTCGAGAGTGTGGTGCTGGAAAAGTACAGCAGGTCAGGCAGCATCTAAGCAGCAGGAGAATTGATGTTTCGGGTATAAGCCCTTCATAAGGAATGAAGCTTGTGAGCCAATTGGGTACAGAAATGAATGGGAGGGTGGGATAGGGCTGGGGGGAAGTAGATGGGAGTGCAATAGGTGGATGGAAGTGGGGTTAATGGTGATAGTTCGGAGAGGAGGTTGGAGCGGATAGGTGGGAAGGAATTACCACCTCCTGGAGCTGTGTGCCCACTGAGCTGGCCTGCTGTGCTCTGCACAGTTTGAGCAGGCAATGAGGTGATCTCCTGGATACTGAGGAACTGGGGGAACAGCAGCAGTTCTCTGAGATTGTAGGGAAGGAAACTAATGTTGTCTGTGACAGAGCTCAGCAGTGACGGCCGCTATAAGCCAGGCAGAATCTCATTGATACCCACATCCAACAAAAGAGAGCTGGCTGCCACAGGTATGAGGAACTGTCACATTTTTTATTGTGCTGTAGGAATCTGGTATGGAAGTTTCTGATTGCTTGCTTATATCTGTTGCCTTCCTGATGAAGGGCTTATGCCCAAAACATCAATTCTCCTCCTCCTCGGAAGCTGCCTGACCTGCTGCGCTTTCCCAGCACCACACTCTTGACTCTGATCTCCAGCACCTGCAGTCCTCACTGTCTCCTATATGTGATGATCCCCCACTGAACAAAGACATGCTGCAAGTCTCCTGTGGGTTCTGGTGACAGGGTATTTCTTACTTTGATGGTACTTAGATGCGATGTAACTAAGGGCCAGTAACCTGTGTGAGCTGCAACTGGGGTGCAAGATTGAAATGTATATGTTAGGAAGTATTGGCCAAGTAGCAATGTGCTGTGGGCAGGGTGATCTATTTGAATTTTCCCGAAGACTTTTGACAAGATGTCGCACAGGAGGCTGCTAAATGAGATAAGAGCCCGTGGTGTTCGGGGCAAGGTACTAGCATGGATAGAGGATTGGCTGACTGGCTGAAGTGGGGAGAGGGGATTCTTTTTCAGGGTGGCAGCAGTATTCCACAGGGGTCAGTGTAAGGACCACAAATATTCACATTATACATTAATAATCTGGACAAAGGAACTGAGGGTATTGTTGCCAAGTTTGCATGTGAAACAAAGGTAGGTTGAGGAGCAGGTAGTGTTGAGGAAATGGGAAGGTTGCAGAATGACTTGTACAGGCTGGGAGAGTGGGCAAAAGAGTGGCAGATGGAATAAAATATGGGTAAGTGAGAGATTATGCACTTTGGTAGGAAGAATAAAGGCATGGATTTTTTTTAATGGGAAAAGGCTTCAGAAATCTGAAGTACAAAGGAACCTGGGAGTCCTTGTTCAGAATTCTTTTAAAGTTAGCGTGCAGTTTCAGTTGGCGGTTAGGAAGACAAATGGAATGTTAGCATTCATTTCAAGGGGATGAGAATTCAAGAGCCGTGATGTACTGCTGAGATTGTATCAGACCTCCGTTGGAATATTGTGAGGAGTTTTGTGTCCTGTATCTAAGGAAGAGTGTGCTGGCATTGGAGGGGGTCCAGAGGACATTTATAAGAATGATTCCAGGGATGGAGGGCTTGTCATACGAGGAACAGTTGACGATTCTAGGTTTGTATTTGATGGAGTTGAGAAGAATGATGAGGGATCTGATTGAAACTTCCAGAATATTGAGAGGCCTGGATCGGGTGGATGTGAAGAAGATATTACCGCTGGTAAAAAAGGCTAGGACCCAAAGGCAGAGCCTCGGAGTGAAGTGAGGACCCTTTGGAACTGAGAATGGGAGGGATTTCTTCAGCTAAAGAGTGGGTAATATATGGAAAATTTTGCTGCTGAAGGCTGTAGAGGCCAAGTCTTTGAGTGCACTTAAGACAAAGATAGATAGGTTCTTAATTAGTAAGATGATTAATGGTTTGCAGGGAGAAGGCAAAGGAATGGAATAGCCATGATTGAATGGTGGAGCAGACTTGTTGGGTTGAGTGGCCTAATTCTGCTTCTATATCATGTGGTCAATATAGTCCTTGTGGCTGCTGCAGCAGGAAGTTACGGATGAGGGACAATGCTAGATTGTCAATGCTTGTCCAAGTGCACAGTGGCAATTCAAGCATACCAGACTCATACACAAAGGGAACCAGTGTTTCTGCTGATATCCGTTGAGCGGTGAGTGATTGTGGGGTGCTGGGTTGTAAAATGGGGTGAAGATCTGGCATTAGTCACACCATAGGGGTGGGACAGGTAATTAGTTAGGTGCATTTGCTAAGATATGGTGAAAAACGGGCCTGGCATCACGACATGAAATCCTCCAAAAAAGCTTGGTGTAGCTCAGTCTTAGCCAATAAAAAGTTTAAGATTCAGCTGCATTTTTCAGGCCGAAAAACATTGATCAAAACTGGAAACATTAAGAGATGTAATAGGCTTATATCAGTACAGAGCAGAGAAAAAGAGAGCACGGGAGGATAAAGAGCAAAAAAATTGCCTACAATAGGATAGAAGATAGGAGTGGTTCAACAACAAAAGGGATAAAATTAAAAATCACACAACACCAGATTATCGGTGTTTATTTGAAGTATTAGCATTCGGAGTGCTGTCATCAGTTGAAGAAGCAGTGTCTGAAAGCTAGTGTTTCCAATTAAACCTGTTGGACTATAACCTGATGTTGTGTGATTTTTAACTTTGTCCACTCCAGTCGAACACCGTCACCTCCACATCATAATTAACGGAATTATAGGGCAAGACAGAAGAATACTGGCAATGAGATAAGTGTGGAAACAGGAACATATAAATAGAAATAACAAAAACAGAGCTAACAATTAAAGAACCAAAAGATAGGGGCAGAGGTGTGTCCAGAAGGTTATAAAATGCTTGTATGGAGCTTAATTAAAAATAATACAGAGAGCTGAGGAAAGAGAAATCAGGGTGGGAGAATTGAAATGAGAGGCGGTAAGGTCGTTTGCAGTGATGCCAGTAGACAGATTGGAGATGTTCTGTGAAACAACCATCCAACCTACATTAGCTCTCCTTAATGTTGAGGAGACCACATCGAAAGTAAAAGCAAAATGCAGCACTGCAGGAAATCACAGAAAATGCTGGAGAAACAGAACAGTTCTGGCATCATCTGTGGACAGAAAAAAAAGAGCTAATATTTTGAGTCTTCTTCAGAATTGAAAGGGGTTGGAAAATGATGCTTTTTAAAATACTTTTGACAAAGATGGAAGATGGTGGAGATGATATGGAGGCCTAATGTTGCAGACAAAAGTGTTGTTAATTGTCATGAAAGATAAATAGAAATGTAAAATGGGTGTAAAGTAGAGTGTGAAAAGGATAAAAATGGATCCTCTCTTTTGAGAACAAAGTAACAAGTTAAAGAAGAGAAGACTTTCTTGAGGGGAGAGGATGGGTATGAGAGTGGAGAATGTAAGAAAAATGGAGGATGGACAATAAATGAGACTCAAAATGTGAACTCTTGTTTCTCTCTGCCCATGTACTTCCCGGCATGCTGGTTTCTCCAGCATTTTCTGTGTTTATTTGAAAAATCAAGAAAATTCTGACTTGGACATAAGACTTTGGACAGTGGAAAGGAAGGACATAAGAAGGCAAGTGTTGCATTTCCTCAGCTGACAATGGAAAGCACCATGTGATGAGAAGAGCATAATGGAAGGTGATGAAAGAGTAGAGAAGGATGTAGCAGAAGGAACTATCAATTGCCTAACCTTAGAAGCAAAGTGGAGAGCCGAAGGAAGTTTTGAAAATGAATTGCGTGAGGGCGATGGAAGGTGGAATTTGGCAGCAAAATGAAAACATGTTTCAATTTGGACTGAACAGGAAATGGTAACAATGCAGAGCATGTTTATCTTAGAACCAATGAAGGAAGAGACTTGATTAGATTTCAAATTTCTAGCATTTAAAGGACTTTTTAAAAAATTTACTGCCAATTCCCGTTCAGGAATTTCCACTATGAAAGAGGTTCTGCTATTCTGTCTGATGGGGATTTCCAATTTTTTTTCCATTTGCCTTTTTTCTGTCATTATTACTTCTTGTTTCTCTTGTTGTGTTTGATCAGGTATGACATTAAAAATAGGTAGGAAAGTAAGTTGCAATGAACAAATAAGAAATTTACAAGTGGTTATGCAGTGATTAGGTGAATGGGCCAAAATTTGGCAGAGATGGTAAGTGTGAGGTTATCTATTTTGGTCAGAGGGATAGAAAGGCAATTTATTATCTAAATGGAGAGAAACTTTGGAGTGCTTCAATATAGAGGGATTTGGGTGTCCTCATTCATGAATTGCAGAAAACTGGTATGCAGGTACAGCAGCAAAATGGAAGGTGAATAGAATTTTGGCATTTTTTGCTAAAGGAATCGTGTATAAGAGTAGGGAAACGTTGCTGCAACTGTACAAGGTATTAACGAGAGTGCACCTGGTGTATTGCATACAATCTTGGTCCCCTCACTTTAGTAAGGATGTAGTTATATTGAAGGCAGTTCAGAGGAGGTTCATTGGATTGATTCCAGAGATTTAGGGAGTTTATACTGGCTGGAGTTTAGAAGAATGAGAGGAGTTCAAATTGAATTATATAAGATGCTAAAGGAGATCGTCAAAGTAGACATGGAACAAATGTTAGGTGAAAGTGAGTACTGCAGATGCTGGAGATCAGAGTCAAGATTAGAGTGGTGCAGGACGGGCTTTTTGCTGACCTGCTGTGCTTTTCCAGCACCACTCTAACCTTGATTTGAAGATGCCGGTGTTGGACTGGAGTGCACAAAATTAAAAATCACACCACACCAGGTTACAGTCCAACAGTTTTAATTGGAGGCACAATCACCTGATGAAGGAGCGGTGCTCCAAAAGCTAGTGCTTCCAATTAAATCTGTTGGACTATAACCTGGTGTTGTGTGATTTTTAACTCTAATCTTGACATGGGACAAATGTTTCCAGTTGTAGGACAATCTAGTTTGTGAGGTTATTGTTTTAGTTTAAGTGGTAGTAGATTTAAAACAGAGATGAGAAGAAATTATTCCTCTCACAAAAGTTGCGAATGTGTGGAATTCATTACTCCAGAGCATGGCAGATGCAGGAACATGGAGTAAAATTAAGGAAGGGATGGACAGATCTTTAATTAGAAATGGGCTGAAGGGTTATGGAGAGCAGGCAGGAAAGTGGAGTTGAGGCCAAGATGATATCTACCATCATTATGTTTAATGGTGGAGTAGGCTAAAGGGACTGAATTGCCTGAATTGCTCCTTGGAGAAAGTGATGACTGCTGATGTTGGAGATCAGAGTCAAGAGTGTGGTGCTCAGGCAGCAGGTCAGGCACCATCCGAGGAGTAGGAGAATGGACTTTTGGGCATAAGCCCTTCATCAGGAATGAGGCTTGTGAGCGGGAGGGCTGACAGATAAATGGGAGGGGTGTGGGGTGGGGTGGGGGAAGGTAGCTGAGAATGCAATAGGTAGATGATGGTGGGGGAGAAGGTGATAGGTCAGCGAGGAGGGTGGAGCAGGTAGTTGGGAAAGGTGATGGACAGGTCAAGAGGGTGGTGCCGAGTTGTAGGCTTGGGACTGGGATAATGGGGGGGAGGGGAAAGGAGGAAACTGGTGAAATCTACATTGATCTCATGTGGTTGCAAGGTCCCAAGGCGGAAGATGAGAAATTCTTCCTCCAGGCGTCGGGTGGTTAGGGTTTGGTGATGGAGGAGGCCCAGTACCTGCATGTCCTTGGCGAAGTGGGAGGGGAATTAAAGTGTTCAGCCATGGGGCCGTGGGATTGGTTGGTGAGTGTGTCCTGGAGGTGTTCTCTGAAAAAATCCGCAAGTTGATATCCTGTCTCCCTGATGTAGAGGCGATCACATCGGGTGTAACGGATACAGTAGACGACATTTATGGAGGTACAGGTAATTTTCTGTCGGATGTGGAAGGATCCTTGGGGGCCTTGGACCATGGTGAGGTGAGGGGAGGGGCATGGGAGGAGGCGTGGCTGCAAGTTTTGCACTTCCTGCAGTAGCAGAGGAAGGTGCCAGGAGTAAGGTGTGGGCTTGTGAGGGGCATGGATCTGACAAGGGTCCTAGTTCTTATGTTTATTATTTTGATGTTCTCTTCTCCCAAATCTCATTTTCACTGCCTCAGCCTTTCTCCCCAGCTCCAGCAGACCTTGAGATGCTACTGTAGAATATGAAATGCAATTTCACTCCTTGGGCAGACACAAAACTTTGGTTCGATACATAGCTAATGTAGGAATTGAGAGGGAATAATGAGAGGGAAAGTTTATTCATATCTTGTTATGATTTGGAGATGTCGGTGTTGGATTGGGGTGTACAAAGTTAAAAATCACACAACACCAGCTTATAGTCCAACAGGTTTAATTGGAAGCACACTAGCTTTCGGAGCTACGCTCCTTCATCAGGTGATAGTGATATATCTTGTTAGTAATTCATGAGAACCTTCCCTACTGGGAAGGTTTTGTCACTGATTATTTTCTTGAACCAGCTATTTCCTGATAGTAGCAGAAATAGAGAAGAAATCCTGTATCATAGAGTCATAGAGATGTACAGCACGGAAACAGACCCTTCAGCCCAACTCGCCCATGTCGACCAGATATCCCAACCCAATTCAGTCCCACCTGCTAACACTTCTTCTCTATCCTATCTACCTGCGACTCCATTTTCAAGGAACTATGAACCTCCACTCTAAGGTCTCTTTGTTCTGCAACACTCCCCAGGATCTTACCATTAAATGTATAAGTCCTGCTAAGATTTGCTATCCTAAAAAAACAAAATATAGCAGTATTGTCCTAAAAGCTTAACATTAAAAAAAGAGAAAGTGCTGAAAATACTCAACAACGATGATAAGATTAGAGAAGGGAGTAGCAGATTTAGCAGGCTGTATTTTAATGGGCCTGTGGCAACATGCCAGCAACATAATGGTCAGAACTGGTCAAAGAGCATGCCTGATGGTTTTCCTGCAACCAGCCTCCTTTCCTGGGTTAGTTGGGATTCAGGATAGGATGGCACTCAGTATCGCACTGAGCTTGTTAAGCAGCCAGCCGATTGGGATTTTAATGTTTTGATGGAAAACATGGGTCCCATGGAGCAGCAGCTGCTCACCTGCTGAAAGGAACTGAGAGCTGAGTGGCAAGGGCAAGTTAGCTGAAATAGGAATCTGTCGGATCCTGTTGCATTTCAAAACAGGGAGACACATGTCAGAAACCTGAAGGCTGGAGCCATCACTGTGAAAGACCAGCACAGACTGCTGATACCAGAAGGATGTCTCCCAGGGCTCCTGCAATAAGTATAGGCAACATATTGTACGTTCACTGTGAAGGCTCCAAAGGAGACTTTGAGTTTGTCAATGTGGAGCTGGAGAAGCACAGCAGGTCAGACAGCATTGGAGGAGCAAGCAAGTCAATGTCTTGGGGTGGAACCCTTCGTCAGTCTTGATGAAGAGTCCTGGCCTGAAACATGACTTTCCTGCTCCTCCAATGCTGTCTGACCTGTTGTGCTTCTCTAGCTCCACATCTACTGACTCTGGCTTCCAGCATCTGCAGTCCTGACTGTTTCCGAGGCCATGAGTTTGACACCTCTCAGGGGGAGGAAAATCTGAGAGAGATGGACAGCTTTGGAGTATGGAGAGGTGCAATAGGGAGCAGAAGAACATGACATTGTCATGGGACAAAGATGTGAATGGCACACGGGCAGGAAGCCAGTCAACGTGTGGAAGGAAATGATATTCTGTGCTCAACATGTACAAACAGAGGCTTAACTTCATACAGACTACAGGTCACCAGTGTCTGCGGAGACTGCAACAGTGAAGCCAGGCAGTTACAGACTGATGCTGTTGGAGAAAGAGTTGCTAGACATGCACTGTCTGTGGCATTGCAACGTTCAACAAAGCTGAATCTTACCAGAAATCAGCTAAGCGTCATTCTTGCTAAGTTTCTTGGAGGCTTCTCTCCATGCGTCCTTGTGAGTTTTTGTGTACTATTGTCCCAAACTGCTGGTGGCTCAACCCTTTGAGTGACTTAGATGGACAACCCTGATGATGAGAGACCAGGTACCTGACTGACATCTGTACAATGGCCACTGTCTTCTCACGATTTCTCAGAATGATCTGCACATCTGATAGTGGCCCAGTACCAAACGGTAGATGCACAAACCCTCTGACCAATCCAAGCCCAAGACCGAGACTGGAAGCTGTCCTTGACATCCTATACTTGGACCCTGCTGAATGAAAGGTGTCTCCCTTGATTGAGGACTTCATTTAGGTTTTGCACTAACCAGTCAAGACAGGAGGAGGCCGAGGACAAGATTTGAGCACCTTTGAACATTTCTGTCAGATCAAGGTAATTATGGACTGCAAAGACATGGTCATTTAAGCTTATTTAGTACAACCAATGCATACATGGATAAGAAGAACCTCCACTCTTTCAAAGTTTAAATGGTTCCGAACAACCATTTGTGGGTGGCACGGTGGCACAGTGGTTAGCACTGCTACCTCACAGCGCCAGAGACCTGGGTTCAATTCCCGCCTCAGGCGACTGACTGTGTGGAGTTTGCACGTTCTCCCCGTGTCTGCGTGGGTTTCCTCTGGGTGCTCCGGTTTCCTCCCACAGTCCAAAGATGTGCAGGTCAGGTGAATTGGCCATGCTAAATTGCCCTTAGTGTTAGGTTAGGGGTAAATGTATGGTTGGGTTGCGCTTCAGCGGGGCGGTGTGGACTTGTTGGGCCGAAGGGCCTGTTTCCACACTGTAAGTAATCTAATCTAATCTAAAAACTAAGAAAGAATCCTGCAGATGTGAGCTAAGTTCCTCGGAATTTGCCATGATTGATACATCCTGAGACACAGCATGTGCCTCAATTCCTTTCTCCAAATAAAACATGGTGCCAAAAAGATGGTTGTGTGTTCTCAACATCAAGGTTGAGGAAATCTGCAATATCTGCCCTGGCCCTACAAGACCAACCACTGAACAGGCAACTGGCCTTTTGTCAATGCTGTTCAGATGCTTATACAACTCCAGGGAGTCCTACTATACTACACCCCCTCTCAAAATGTTCCTATAACATGGTGGTCTAACTAAAGAAAGAGTTGAGCAGCTGGTGGATGACAATAATCTGTGCATAACCTGAAATTGAAGTTGACGTAGGCTGTTCTCTGCTGTATGAGATGCCTGTGGTAGACAGTCTCTGGGTTGTAAGACCGACAGGGGCATCTATATGAGGGTAGCCTCTATCATCAGGATTTGCTGCAGAGTTTGTGGCATGGTCAAAGGGCTGCACTTCCGCCTTGAACACCAGGATCATCTTGAGCAGAGCCCTTAATGGCATTTGCCAACTGCTGTTTACCCCTTCCATGACCCACTTGCATTTCCCTGGATGAGACAGCATCAGCATGAAGACTATCCTGGCGATATGTGGACTGCCATACTTACAGAAAGGCTGGCCATTTTATACAGTCTGTCACAGTAGAAAGATATTGAAACAGAAGCATAAAAACACCCCTAAGAGAAAGTAACATCTGGGAGATTGAAAGGCAACACGGAATTGAAATCACATTCCTAACAGAATTAAAGAATCAAAGGTCAGGTATTGAAGCACTGAGGTAGAATTAAAAATATACACTTGACATGAGGACAGCTTTATTGATCCCCTCAGACATAGCAGAGTGGCTGAATTAGAAACCCTCCACTCATTCCATGGATCGGAAATGTATTTTTAAGATTGATGAGGTTGATAGCAATCAAATAAAGAGGTGGATTCCGAACTGAATTCCCCAAGTTGTGCTGTCTCCTGAAGATAGCATATACCGAATGCTGAGGGTGGATGTCAATCCAGTTTGTCTATTCATGCCTAGAAAAGTTCCACATGTACAATTGAAGAAAGTGAAACATGAGATTGCTTCACCAAAGAATCATTTTGGCAGCGACCAAGCTCACAAATGGATATTCTGGCGTGGTACCAGTTCCCAAGCTTATTAAGAATGTTAGTGGACCTTAATATAACAAGGTAAAGTGATAGAGAGAGAAATCCACTTAATGGCATTAGTGAACGTATTGAGGCTTTCACATCCTTGATTTACAAGTTCTTGTCAGCAAGAGAATCAAGAAAGCTTTGAAAAATAAGTATGTTCCCCTCTGCGGCCTGGTGAATGGAGTAAGAAAATAAATGAGAAGACGACTATTATCAGGATAGACTAACTATCCAGGTGTTGGGATGACAGTGTGATTAAAGAGCTCATCTTCTGTCTGATGAGTTAAACAATAAGATGTATTTAACGACTGGGTGGAGACTCACTGCCCCAATTAAAAAGTTGGTAAGTGGGGGGGATCCAAGATGGCGGCGACCCAGCCAGTCTGAGTCGATAGTGCTCCTCCCAAGACTTGGGCAAAGTGGGCCACCCGCCTCCACCACACTCATCAAATCATTTTAAATAGTTTTTACTTAATGTAATTAGTTGCTCAGTACTGAATTTAAACAATCTAATCTCCTGTAAAAATGACTAAAGGGAAGAGAGCCCGCAGTTCTCAGCAGGCAGGAACCCCTCCCCGACCCTCCCCAGCTGCAGCTGAGGCGTCTGCAGCCGCCCCGGGGGACTTACCTACGGTGGCGAGCCTCGTGGAAATAATTTCCAAACTTGACGCAAAGATCGTGCCTTCATTGAAGAGTCCCGGAGCAGATGGAATTCATTCTCGGCCGTGCTACAAAAGCACGACTGAGACCATCAAGGAAATCGAGCGCCAAGTCGGAGGGGCGGAGCTAAAGGCCGCGACCTCTGAGACTATAGCAGAATCGGCCGTGGATCGGGTCCGGACTCTCGAACAGCAAGTCCAGACCTTAGAGAATCGCAAATATTCATTTGTTGGGCCTTCCCGAATGGGAAGAGGAAGGCCAGCTTACAGCGCTCCTCGAGCAGTGGCTTCCATAGCTTTTAAGTCTGGAGGCTGGATCAGGCCAGGTAAGGGTGGAATGGACCTACCGGGTTGCAATATGCGGGCCCGGCTCAAACCAGCGCCCCCGCCCAGTCCTGTTCTGGCTGCAGAGCTACAAGGAGAGGCAGATACTCTTAGAAGTTTCCAGAAATCTTGGGAAAGATCCACAAGTCATGATTTATAAAGGATCCAAGATTATGTTATTCCAGGACTTTTTCCCAGCTCTGGTCCGAAAGAGGAAGGTGTTTGACGAAGCAAAGATGCGTTTAAGGGACTTAAATATTTAGTACTCCTTGCGCTACCCAGCAACACTACGCTTTAACCATGAAGGGTCCGTGTACAGCTTCGGATCGCCAGAGAAGGCCAAGGAATTTTTGGACTCTCTTAGATAAATTTTAAGAGTTGACTGATGTTGTTTTGCCCTCCTTCCACCCCGGTTTACACCCCCCCCCCCTTTTTAAATATTAATTCCTTTCATTACCTTACTGTTTAATATTACCTTCGGGGGGGTGAGGAGAGGGGTTTATGTATTTGTATTCTACTAAGCGATTTTCTCCCCCTCCCCCCTCTTTTTTTTAAATATATATAAAGGCCGAGGGGTCTAGTTAATGTAGGTGGGGGGAGGTGGTTACCTTATGCTATTTTATCTGTCTTTAGGAGCGGGGTTGTTTTCCTCTGTTATTTTGTATTACTATATTTAATTAGTACTTGTTGAGACTGTAATTTTATAGTTATATATGTTGATACATGATATTAACATTACCAAATATTTGGTGGGGGGGTGCGGGCAGGGGGTGGGGGGGGCGGAGGGAAGGGGTAGCGTATTCACTGTTAACTCTAGCTCTGTAGTATATTTGAATTTTCTTCATCCTATCGTGGGGTGCCTGGGTCAAGGGTAGGGCACTGGTTGGGAGAGGATATGATGGGCTTTTGGAAAGGAAGTGATGTCCCCAGGGACAAGGGGGAAAATCTCCATTTAAATACATTTTATATTTTTTAATTTTGAAATAGTTTTTTATTATATTGATGTGAGTGTATTAAAGAGCCTTTATTTTTGTGAATTCTATATGCTCTATGCTCGGGATGTTCTGGATAGGGTTTCCCCTCCCGAGGGGTCTCGGATTTGCCCAGACGATTATGATTAATCAGTCAGTTAAATGGTGCACCTGGAATGTCAAGGGGAGGAATTCGCCAGTCAAAAGGAAGAAAATATTATCAAACCTCAAGAAAGAAAGGGTTGATATAGCTCTCCTACAGAAGACACACCTATTGGGTAAAGAACACTTGAAATTACGACAGGGTGGATTTGATCAGGTCTTCTTTTCTTCCTTCAGCTCAAAAAGTAGGGGAGTTGTTATCCTTATTCGGAAGAATTTCCCTTTCAAAATCCTAAATCAGATAAAAGACGAATCTGGACGATATATTCTGATTAAAGCCCTTACAATTGGAGAGGAATATGGAATCTTAAATCTGTATTGTCCCCTGGCACATCCTTTTAAATTTATAATGGAAGCCTTCTCAAAATTGATGGCTCTCAATGATCGTCATATAATTATAGGGGGAGATTTTAATTGTATTATGGATCAGGAAATAGATAGGATTCCCAAGAGTACTGCAGGAGTATTCCCCAGATCCAGACAATTGGTGGATTTGAACAAAGAATGAGGACTAGTAGATGTATGGAGATGTCTTCACCCACAGGGCAGAGATTTTTCTTTTTACTCCAATCCACATAAATGTCATACTAGAATTGATATGTTTTTTGCCTCCTCGATTTTTTAAAATTCCATTTCATCCTGTAAAATAGGCAGTATAACAATTTCTGATCACGCTGCTGTATATATGGAAATCAAGGCGAGGAACAATGAGACATCCCCCCAGCATTGACTTATGGATCCCTTCCTGATGAAAGATAGTAAATTTGTAAAGTACTTCTCTCAAGAATTTAAAACTTTTTTAGAAATTAATTCAGGTACGGCTAGCAACCCATCAATGATGTGGGAGACCATCAAAGCTTACACGTGAGATTTGATCATTTCATACTCAGCGACCCAGAAAAAACTAAAGGGAGAACAACCGCGTCGCTTAAAAGCGGCTGAAACAGCATACGCTGACAGATCTTCTATTATCAAATCACAAAAGATTACGGCCTTTAGGACATTTCTAAACACAACGCTTACCCAAACGGCTAAGAGGGAAATATTATTTGCAAAACAAAGGTTATATGAATTCGACGACAAATCTGGTAGATACTTAGCACTGCTCGCAAAGAAAAAAAAAGGCCCCTCAAACTATCACGTCTATCAAGGAAAGTACGTGTATTCTGACTCATGAACATAAAAGGATTAACGCAATCTTTACAAAATTTTATTCTGATTTATATAAATTGCAGGATTGCGAAGATAAAGCTAGGAGGATGCAGTCATTTTTTAAAAACTTGATCTATCTGGACCTAACCCCGGAACAGGTATCGGTCCTGAATGTTCCTTTAGTAAGCCAAGAAATACTTGACACAATCAGGCAACTTCAGAGCGGTAAGTCACCTGGCCCAGATGGCTTTCAAGTTGAATTCTATAAAGAATTTACAGGAGTATTGGCTGGTCCACTTATGGACATGTATAACTACGCATACAGTCAGGGCTGCCTCCCGCCTTTGCTGAAAGAGGCAAATATCTCTCTTATTCTCAAAAAAGGAAAGGACCCAGAAGATTGTGGGTCATACAGACCAATATCCTTGCTAAATGTAGATTTTAAAATCCTCTCTAAAACGTTAGCATTGAGACTAGAAAGGGTATTGCCACATATCATAAAGGAGGATCAGATGGGGTTCATTAAGGGTCGTAGATCATCCAATAATGTTAGAAGGGTTTTGAATGTGATTCAAGCCTGCCATCAGGGAAAGATACCAGGAGTAGTAGTCTCATTAGATGCGGAAAAGGCATTCGACAGGGTTGAATGGTCACATCTGTTTTACACATTGGAAAGGTTTGGCGTTGGAAAGGTGTTTACCAAATGGGTCTCCAGACTGCATAATGATCCCAAAGCAGTTGTGATTACCAATGGAGTAGGCTCGGATAGCTTCAGTGTGGATAGGGGCTGCCGTCAGGGATGTCCTCTTTTGCCATTGCTATTTACGCTAATAATTGAACCACTAGTAGAAGCTATACGGGCTGACCCTAATATAATGGCGTAAAAACAATGACTGCAGATGCTGGAAACCAGATTCTGGATCAGTGGTGCTGGAAGAGCACAGCAATTCAGGCAGCATCCGACGAGCAGCAAAATCGACGTTTCGGGCAAAAGCCCTTCATCAGGAGGGCTTTTGCCCGAAACGTCGATTTTGCTGCTCGTCGGATGCTGCCTGAATTGCTGTGCTCTTCCAGCACCACTGATCCAGAACCTAATATAATGGCCCTGAGGATTGGTGCAGGTAAAGATAAAATTACCCTTTATGCAGATGATGTTCTTCTATTCCTCAGTAATCCTCTGATGTCCATGCCTTGCTTAATCCAAGTTATTAATACATTTAGTGTATTTTCAGGTTATAAAATTAATTTCTCAAAATCAGAGGCTATGCCAATGGGTGGCCTTGCTATGATACCCCACTTAGTGGACGGATCCCACTTTCCTTTTCGGTGGTCCCTGGAGGGTTTCTTATACTTAGGCATTTTTATCACCCCAGTATTTGGTCAGTTTTACAAGGCTAACTCTGTACATTTACTGGAAAGGATAAGACAGGACCTCCAGCGATGGGGAGACCTTCCAATTTCCTGGTTAGGCAGAATACCACTAATTAAAATGAATGTCCTGCCCCGTCCCCTATACCCTATGAGAATGCTTCCAGTGATGCTGCCGAGGCTGGCACTATGTAAATTGTATGGCTGGCTGGGTTCCTTCATCTAGAATCATAGACAGCCCCTCATTAAGCTGAAGAAGCTACAGCTTCCACAGGCAAGGGGAGGACTGGATTTTCCAGATTTTAGGAAATATCAGTTAAGTTCCCTCTTAAGCTACATAGCCGATTGGGTCTTGTCTGACCCACAATCAATCTGGCTGGAGGTCAAGGCTTCTCAAGTAACATGCCCACTTTTTAACCTCTTGTTTTCAGACAAGAGGAAAATCATTACAGATCACTGTAAAAGCCCTATAATACTGAACACAATTAAAGCTTGAAATATAATGCGGCAAAATTAGGGCAACTCACATAAAACATCCCCCTATGCTCAAATAGTGGGAGCATGAAGGTTTCAACCGGGGCTTACAGATGCCACTTTCAAACTCTGGAGATCCAGGGATATCTCCTGTTTAGGGGATCTGTTTAAAGAAGGGGTCCTGATGTCTTTTGAACAGCTGCATCAGAAATTTGGATTACCTAATGGTGATCTCTTTCGATACTTCCAAATTCGAGAGTACATACAGAAGACGACTACGCTATTAGATAGTCTTTATAAATCAGACAGACAACGTAGAGTGTTATGGCCAATGGGGGTATCTTCCGTCAGTACTATTTATCATTTATTACATGATGTAGAATCGGGAGATATGGACAATCTGCTTAAAACATGGGATCAGGATTTGGGACTGGAAATCTCTATAGAAATGTGGAATGACATTTGGGAAAATGCCAGAAACATTTCCATCTGCAACAGAACTCAGACCATTCAGTTAAAGATACTTCATAGGGCCCATATAGCACCGGACCAATTGGCAAAATTTAAGGCAGGAGCATTTCCAATGTGTCCCAAATGTAAAATAGAGGTGGGCACTCTTGTAAATTGTTTATGGAACTGTCATAAGATCCGTAGATATTGCACTAAAGTAGCAAGTGCTCTTAGGAATGGAAATTAGAGTGGATCCAGTATCTCTCCTTTTGGGCTTTTCGAACTTATCCTCCCTGGATATGCACGGGAAGAGATCATTTTCTATTCTCTCTTTCTGTGCAAGGAAAAATATTTTGGTAAACTGGGTGGCTGAGGGCCCCCTGGACTTTCGAATTGGCACAGAATAATCATGGAATGTATTCCCCTTGAATTCCTTACAAATATGGTGCACCAAAAAACCGAATTATTCCATAAAATATGGCAGTCCTTCTTGAATTACACAAATACAGATATTTCGGCTATCCTAACAAGGGCTTTTATTTAATTGAGATGGCGCATCTGGCTGGTCCGGGGCCCCTTGGGAGAGGAATCCCGCACGAATACGGGTTTCGTTATGATTTGATGTTAACACATTCCGAGCATATATCTCACTACTCAATTTCTGTGTTATCTGTAGTTTTTTTTTCCCTGAATAATGTAAGAGATTTAATTATACACTCTGGTTAGTTGTAGGTTAGATTAGTAGCTAATTGAGTTTCGTTTTTTCTTCTCGGTATCTCTTTTTTTCTGTTTGATAGATTTGGGTTATTATTTATTTAAGATTTAATTGTATATCAATGTTTATACTTGGTGTTTTTTTAATTTGTATACTTGTAAAAATATGTTAAATTTTCAATAAAAATATCTATAAAAAAAAGTTGGTAAGAAACTGACCTACCAAAACCACAGCAATTTACCGGGCATATTAGGGAGACAGATTTGGAGATGCAAGTTGGGCTTTGCAGAACACAGAGGACGAAGGAAGGAAGTGGATATTATTATCTTCCAGGAGATACCCCTCATGTGCAAAGGGCTTCCTTTAAAAACCAATATCTCCCTTTCATCCTACCAGTTATAAACATCACTTTGAGTAAAATGTACCTACTTGTACCCACCTGCCCATGTTAACCATATAATTGTGTGGCAATCAATTAAACTTTCAATAAGTTTGATTGAACTTTAGTTATATATTTATATATGGTGGGCAGGCTGCTGACTTTCCCATGGCCCTATGGATCTATGGCACCCGCAACCGAGCTCAAGCACAACTGGGACTGCAATAGCTGCTGGCCAGTCTGATACTCTGGAAACCAGGACGTCCTCCCACTTTGACCATGTTAACACAAGCTACAGTGTAATACTGCTGTGGAAAAGAAATGGCATTGGTTCATTAGTATCTGAAGAGCGTTTTAGTTGATGAGGGAGCATGATATTTTATCCCATTATTTAGCATGTCTGGGAACATTTGGTTTTTTTTATTGTGTTCTCAAGATCAGAGTATGCTCTGGACGATTGGGAAGGTGGTAGCTAGGCCACCCCAGCTATTGCGTGCCTCCATGACAATGTTCAATATCCAGACTTCAAATTCCCTACGCTCAAATGCAAATGTGAAGAACACAGGACTTCAATAATATCTGTTGGAGCTTCTAACATGACCAAGGAGATTGTTCAAACCATCATAATGTTTATCCTGTGAATCAGGGATCTTGGAGGGTGATATAGGAGATTGTAAATATTTTACAAAGGCAATAATTTGGTTGGAGATGTAGATTAATAGGTTAACACTTTAATGTAAGTTGGGAGGTATATCAGTAGGAAGATAATAGATCATATAATGATGATGGGGAGACCTTGAACAGAAAAACAACAGCCTAGACCTTAGTGCTAAGTCTAAGTTCACATTGTTATGAGAGTGTGAAAAAACAATTACCTTGAAAGGATCTTAGACTTTAGCAACATCTCTTTAGTAATGTCATGCAGCCATCCTCCTGTAAAACTACCCACAAAAATGTTCCATTCCACTGTGCCTCTTCCTCTGTCTTCCATTCTGCTGCCTGTATGAAGATTATGCTATTAATCTTCATGTGAAACTAATTATCAATCATCACGTTATTGACTGGCTCTTCCATTAGCCAAACACGGATTAGCTGTACAGTGAAACATGAAGGTATGGATATCTCACTGCTCACTATTTCATTCATGTGATGTGCAAATATTTGGGATTTTGTATTCTTTTGTGAAATCCAGCTCATCGTTTCAATCAATGGCTTTTCATCACAATTAGGAGAAGTTAAAAAGTTAGCCTTTCAACAAATTAAATGCTGGGGGTGTATGGAAAGGGGTAGAATATGAAAAATATAGAAGATCTCTGATAGGATGGAAGAGAGGAGAGATTTAATCACTAACATTACAAACTAAAAGGAGTGGTCATTGGATAAGTAGAAAAACAAAATATCTGTCTAAAGACAGCATGAGGAAAGGACAATTAAATAAAATGGGACAAGGAATGCGCTCAAATATAGTTGATGTCAAACTTGAACCTAGAAGTGTCCAGTCAAACGATGAGGTATGGTTTCTCAAGCCTGCATTGAGTTTCACTGAAATACATGGAAAGCAAATGGCTCGAGACGGCACCTCACTACCACTTTCTTCAAGGCGATTACAGATGGATAATAAATGCTGCCCTTACCAGCAACACTTTCCCATGAACAAACAAAAAAAAAATGCAGGAAGCCAAGGTCAAAAATATCAGTGTTAAAGCAAGTTGGAGAATTCAAATGACTGCCTGACTGAATGGAGATAGTATTTCGTAAAGTGGCCAGATAGTCGATGTCTGGTTTTCCCAATGTAGAGGAGAAAATGATTTAACAGATATTTGGTTCAACACATCTCTGCTTTCTTCAATCTCAATAGCATTTTTGCACATGGTGCTACTTCAGACTCTCAGCTACTAAAAATCTCATTCGTAGTCCGGCTATCCTAATTTCTTCAATGCTCTCCCTATCCTATATGACCGCTTTTTTTCAATCCTAATTAAAACTCAACTCACCCAGAATTCTGTAATTTGCATCTTATCTAGTTTTGCATTGTGCTTTGTCCTTATCAGACTTCTATCATATCCCTAGCCTTAGTACATTGAAATAAAACATTATACATTGACTTTCAAATCCTGAAAAGGCATAGATTATTATCAATAAAGGAAGAATGTGCAGGGTTGCGGCCAACGACAGAATAGTGATGAATTATCACATCTCTTTGACAGATATTTGTTCAACAAGTAATTGTTCTGAATTTACTGTTCTGAAGAAGGATCACTGGACTCGAAATGTTAACCCTGATTTCTCTCCACTGATGCTGCCAGACCTGCTGAGTTTTTTCAGCAACTTCTGTTTTTGTTTATGAACAATTTACAGTTGAGGATCATATAGTTTCATGTGTGATGATAGACCAAGCCTTGATTTCACTACTGATTGTACACACTACCTAAGAATCCAGTGTTGGAAGGCTGGAGGAATTAGCTTTGTTCACTTGTCCTGAAAACACACATGTCAAAATCACCTGAGGATAAGACATTTGTTTGACTCTGTTCAAGGTTTTCTTCTCCCCTCCCCCCCCCCAACTATGTATGGGATGTCAGGTAGTGCAGATTCCCATTCACTAATGGTTATAATCCACTGCCTTTGGGAATGCAGGGAATCCTCCACACAAAACAATCCAGTTCTAAACACATCCTTCATCTAAGTTCTGTCATTCTTTTCTAGAACACAAGTCACAGTATTGATCTTTCTGTCTTTTGGATTGTTTGCAAGATTTTTTTTATCACCACCCCTTGCTTCCACATCAGCTATCAAAAACATACACACGTTGAAATTCTTTTTGAAATTTATTGCATGCTCAATCTGAATTATTTAGCTGTTCCTTTTCTTCACCCGTTCTAATTTTTCACTCTTTCTTCTTGCCCATTGTCTTTGGATGTGGAAGATGCTGTATCCTATTGTTAGCCGTTGTTTCAGCCATTTGAATTGGCTTCACTAATTATGTTTTGCAAATTTCTTTTTATTATAATGTTTCTTTCCTAAACTTTATCTATTTTACAATTTTCCCCAAAATGCTCATACCTCTGTTTCATCCAATCTGGTTCCAATCTGTTAGAATCATTCCTTCACGTCATTGTTACCCTTTGATTTTTACAGTTTTTAATTCTAGTTTATATATGTACTTCCATCATAGTTGCCTTACAGCATCCTTCTTATGAAACCTCAGAAATGATCATTCAGCTTGTGAGGATGAGTAAAATGTATCTTGTCCATCCGTGAACCTATTGATACTCTTGAATCAGTATGCAGTATTTGAACAGTGTTCCTTAGAGCTTCTACAAATGTGCAATGACTTTCACGGATGTAATTTTCCTCAGAGATCCCAAACAGGTTCAAAATGAAAGTTCATATTACTCAGATTTAACAATCATGGGGGAGGAGATAATATATTATAGACCGGAATAATTATAGTTGACGTCTGTATAAGGTTCCTGTTGAGTAGGGAAAGATCCACTGATCTCCTGCAGAAGCAATTTGAAAAATAAACCAAGTAATAAGTTATATATTGAATAAGATGCCAAATCTTTATTAGTCAGTATCTAACATCATTCCCATTTCAGCATTTTTTTTAGAAAAGACAGATAAATGTTGTAACTAAACGTTATTAATTGGAACTGATGACTTTTATTCCAAAATGTGATTTCACCTGAACAACACTATCAACACTAGATTAGTCTAGAAATAAAATACTGTATATATTTGAGTAATAGTCAATCTCATGTAAAAGTCGACCCCCTATTTTTGGTCAAATAATCTGGAATTTTCCATGTATCTCATGTAAACATCAACCCTAGCTCTTCACAGATATCAGATCAATGTTTATGAGTCAGTGTGCCAGCTGTCATGTCCCACTCCAACTTTCCAGTCTGCCAGTTGTTCGGTTCCACTCTACTCCCCCTCTCCAGTCCACTGACTGTTGTGCTTCACTCCAGGTTTTCAGAATTACCATAATGTGATTTTTTTTTCTCTCTCTCTTTATTCGTTCAGAGATCAGTTGGGCTTCTGCTAATGATACGGTAGGAATTTTAATGGGCATGAGTTTCATGTAATAGTCGACTCCATAAATTTAGCCAAAAAAAGTAGTCAAAAGATTTTGACTATTACTCGAGTATATACAGTAAAAGATGATGTAACAGCTCTCTTTGCTACTTTAATGAAGATTCCAAATGCAAATGCAATACAACATAAGGTGATTACGATATCTTCACAAATCTTATTCGCAGAGCTGAATATATCTCCTATAATGTCAGTTGCCCTTTTGATTTGTGAAATTATTAGAAGCTTCATGACATAAAAACTAATTTACCTTTTATGGCAATACTCTTTTTTTGTCCTCTCTCCTCTTTAAAGCCATTAACATTTGTGATAGCTGTTACTCAGTTAGACATCAATGACCTGTTTACGTTGCCAATATATTCTTTCAAGCCATCAGACAATGGAAACAAACCTAATCCAATCCTTCCTCTGCATCTACACCTTTCCATTTGCTATGGGAGTCATTGCAAAGCCATTAGAGAATGACTGTATTATGATGTTGCTAAAGGAGGCCATTTGACTCATCATCGTCAGAGTCAAAATTGTGGCACTGGAAAAGCACAGCTGGTCAAGCAGCATCCGAGGAACAGGAGAGTCAATGTTTTGAGCATAAGCTCTTCATCAGTAATGTTTTGCTGATCATGCCTCATTGGGTCTATTATCTAGTCCAGTTCTATAATCTAGTCCAGTTCTATTATTTAATCCAACTCTGTTATCTAGTCCAACTATGCTAGAAGTACAGGAGTACAATGAAAAGTTCACAATGTCACCCCACATGATACTATCTTAGGTACAAAGTATCTAAGTAACAGATCTCAGATACAAAATAGGAAAATAAAGGAAAACAGAGGAAAGAATTATCTAGTCCAGCTCGATTATCTCGTCTGTTTGTATTATGCAGCCCAGTTCTATTATCTAGTCTGGTTCTATTATCGAGGTCCAATCTCCTGCTTTCTCCTCATATTTCTGCACATCAATACAATCTAAAAAAGCAGCAATTGCCCTCTGGAGTGCCTCATTTGACGCTACCTATATTACATTTCCAGGCCATGAATTTCAAACCCTAATAACCCATTATGTGGAAAGATTTTTTAAAATCACATCACCGTTGCTTCATTTGTACATCATCACCCTCTCATTCTTGTTTCTTTTACAAGTGGAAATAAGTCTCATGGCTTCAGGTTAAACATGGGTAAGAAACCACCTGTTGATTACTATGTACCATCCTCCCTCTACTGATGAAACAGTGCTCCTCCATGTTGAGGAACCCTTGAAGGAATCACTGAGGGTGGCAAGGCACAAAATGTACTCAGAGTGGAAGATTTCAATGTCCAACACCAAAAGCGGTTGGGCAGTAACACGAGCTGGTTGGGTCCTTAAGGACATAGCTGTTAGATTCAGTCTGTAGCAGTGAGGGAACCAACAAGAGGGAAAAACATACTTGATCTCAACCTTACTTATCTGTCAGCTGCAAATGCATCTGTCTATGAAAGTATCGATACGAGTAACCACTGCATAGTCCCGCCTTCACTTCGAGAATACCTTCCATTGTGTTGTGTGGCACTGTCCCCGTGCTAAATGGGACAGATTTTGAACAGATCTAGCAATTCAAGACTGGGCATTCATCAGGCACTGTGGGCCATCAACAGCAGCAGAATTGTGTTTCAGCAAGTCCTGGCACATCCCCCACTCAACCATTACCATCAAGCCAAATGATCAACCCTGGTTCCATGGACAGTGTAGGAGGGCATGCCAGGAGCTGTATCAGGTGCCCTTTGACATTCAATGGTGTTACCATTACTGAATCCCCCCAAAATCTTTGTTTCATGGAGACTGGAAAAGCTGATATTACATCACAATAAAAACATGTAACCAAAGCAACACAAAATCAATTTGTCTTAGAAATGTGCTAAAATATTAACACTCATTTTCTTTGGCACAACCTTCATATGACATTTTCTGTGCAAATAATATCCAATACATGCATGTTCATTGTTTTGAGGGTTAATTAAATTACTTTTATTTGTTTTGTTACATGGAATAGCGGGATTAAAGTGATTACACACTCCTCTTGTCTTAGTCACAACAGATATGATAAATCAAAAGAATCTCTGAGCCGCCAAATCTTGATAATAAAGAATAACGTAAGGACATTAACAGGAGTTAAGGATTGCAAACCAAATGATTGATTTCACCCAACTGTATTAACGGAATATTTTAACACTAACAGTAAAACACAGCAGGACTGGAAATGGCAATGACTTCTGTAATCCACAAACCACAGTGTGAGGTTAGTTTCTTCCTCTTTCAGGTTGACAAGTAGCATATTTTAGCTGTATACTGTGACCTATAACAGACAGTGACATGATGTCACCAACACTGTCTCCCTCGGTTTACACCACACTTGTGGGATTGTCACCAGTGGTTTAATTCTTCTGCAACATTTGTTTTCTTGATAGTGTCAGTCTTCTACTGTGGCCAAATATGAAGTGACAGTAACAGGGAAACAATGAAATCTCATAGATTGTGTACTGTCTCCACCCATTAAGACAAAGAGGTTTTAAAGCATTGGGTTAAAATAATGACTTTTCCAAAGTACTAAGCTTTTGCAAACAAAAATCAGTCACACCTATTAAGTATGTTTGGGCACAGCTTTAATTCCTGTGAATTCAAATAAAATTGCTACTAGATTTTGATTGAGTTCAAAAATAAAATCTAAATTTTAAATCTTATAGCTGAGGAAAGAAAACAAACCAAATCTGTTTTAAATGCTTAATATAAGAAAGGTAACTGAATGATCGGGTTGTTTAACAAATCGGGTTGATGAAATAATTTAATAAAAAGACTCACCTCAGCCCACATGCTATCTCAATTGTTGAGTGCACCAGAGTAAAAGCAAACCAGAAACTGAAGGTCCAAGGTTCTGTTGTTATTATGCTCTTGGTGCACCAATCAACCCCACTGCCCGTGGCCCAACATTTCAACTCCCTCTCCCACTCTGCTGAGGACATGCAGGTCCTGGGCCTCCCCCACCGCCACTCCCTCACCACCCGACACCTGGAGGAAGAACGCCTCATCTTCCGCCTCGGAACACTTCAACCTCAGGGCATCAATGTGGACTTCACCAGTTTCCTCATTTCCCCTCCCCCCACCTGACCTCAGTTCCAATTTTCCAGCTCAGCACCATCCTCATACCTGTCCTACCTGCCTATCTCCCTTCCCACCTATCCACTCTACCCTCTCCTCTGACCTATCTCTTCCATCCCCACCCCCACTCACCTATTGTACTCTTTGGTCCTTCTCCCCAGCAGACCCCCCTTTTATCTCTCCACCCTGGAGGCTCCCTGCCTCTATTCATGATAAAGTTCTTTTGCCCGAAACGTCGATTTTCCTGCTCCTCGGTTGCTGCCTGACCTGTTGTGCCTTTCCAGCACCACTCTGATCTAAACTCTGGTTTCTAGCATCTGCAGTCCTCACTTTGCCTAATACTATACTTAGCGTGAGATGACCTCCATGAAGGATATAGATCTCTGTGTTTTACTGCATCTTGTGTTTTCTGGAGTCACGTCTCTATTTTTGCATCGTCACCCATTGAAAACAATTTTGCATAGGCACATAAACAACAGTATAACTACAACTTCCTCAGAAAATGTAGTACCTCACACATGAAATAAAAACACATCAATTGAGTGGCTTGGAGTATTGATGGCAGGAATGCAGACAGAGGCTGTGTGCTATGATGGTCAACATGCCCATTTCTCAACACTTGATATACCTGTCATGACGATCAATGGATAGAAAAATAGGAGCACTATAACCAGAGGAATCATCACCTCAAAATTTGATCCATGCTCCCTGCAAGTGAAATTCTGTGACTGCAAATTCAAATAACAGCAGTGGGCCCTATTTTCTACTTGCAAATGGAATGCAAACATGGATTAAGCACAGAGGAAAAACTGAAACAAGTCATATATTACCACTTTACTCCTGAGTACTGCTGAGTTCTTACCTGCATTGGAGCTTTACTGATGTTCCAGTTAAAGACAAAAGCACCAATGTGAAGAGATATCACAGTGCATGCAAATTTCTTATTTTATAGTCCAGAGACAAACAGCTCTCATAAATTTCAGGCACCACTGATTCCTGAGCTGCTTCTTAAATTCTATCAGTCTTCAAGGAAATGTTGATGCTGCCAACCTGGGATTTTATATTTTATTTATTGAATTAAATGTAGTTTATCTAGTTCTGTACTTACTGCAGCAATATTGTTAAGATTTTTATCCTTGCTGATGGACTTTGTGCCATCTTTTCTTTTGAGTGTGGCTTTTGGAGACAGACAAGGAGAGTGAACCACAAAGCCTTTACAGCTGCTAAAGTCACTTGCCATTTTCTTTACTGACCCACAAACATCCATTTCCCTACCACAGAGTAAGAATGGCTCATCCCTTTGACTGTAAAATGCTTCATGACACCTGGAGTGAAAAGGGAAGCTTCACAGCCAAACACGTGTTTCCTTTCCTAGTGTACTGTCGGTCTTCACACGTATTACCTATCCATGTTCCTCCAACTTTTGTACAGATTAGCTGTGTTGCTACTATTTTTCTAACAGATCCCTTCAAAGCCAGACAGTAGGGGCACCTGGTCTGTGGTTGCGCTCAACCATGACACGGCTGCACAAATTTGTTTAAGTTAACAGAATTACTGCCAGCTAAGAAACCAATGGCATCTGGAATATTGAATGTTAAAAAGAACTTGGCATCTGAAGATGCTCAAACTAAACTTCCAACCCATTTCCTGAGACAAAATTTTTCAAGAAATTTCAACAGTGCTCATCACTTCAATAAAGCTGTTGCCTTATAAAGCCCCAACTACTCCCAATCATGCAGGCCTACAGATCAGAAATTGCCTACAGCAGTGGGGGGTCCATTATCTACATTCTGAATTTAAATAAGAACTAGCAGGAAATTCTGATGCTGTAGCAATTTCAGGAGCAGCCTGGAGGTCCAGTGAACTGATGTCGCGCAAAGACGTATATTAATAAGAAAGTGATGAAAATTTGGAGATACTGCATTAAGAATTTAACTCATTCTTGTGTTTTCAGTGCACGGCACTTGTGACTCTGATGAAGAGAAATTTAAAAGAATATTAGAGAGAAGCATATACTGGAGATAATTTCAAGCAGCTTGCCAAAGTGACATCATCTTGAAAAAAATCTTTCAAAAATTTTAATTTTTCATGTGGCTCACAAGCTAAATTGGTGGGAAGTATTGAAAGGTTCAAACAGGCACACAAGTCATTATGTCAGGTACAGAACCCCAATAAATGTATTGATTTAAGACAAGGCAAAGCAACAGATCACAGCGTTCATATGGATTAGTGGATTGAGGTAAACGTAAGTACAAAGTAGGGAAGATTTTGAAAGCTGGATGGAGCTCCTGCTGCTCCTTGCGCTTCACTTTGCCAGGGGTACAGTGGAAAACTGATTACTTGCTGCACATCTGGAGCAATTATAAAGGGAGGGCAGGAGCAGTCTGAGGAAATGCTTAGCCTTTGTGGAATGCAGTAAGTTTAACGAGCAGAAACAGCAAGTCAACTTGGTCGATGAATATAGAATAGTGTTGTACTGCTGTATAGACGCAAGTCGAATTGCATATTTCATGAAGAACAATCTAGGACAGTTTAAATGTTGGTCTTTTAGAGGCTTAGCTTTTGAATGATGTGAAATTGACCTCGAGTTAACACTTCAAGAGGGAAATTCCGTAATCTTGCAAGAAATCCCATCAGAACCCATAGGAATGAATTTGGCTGTGATGCAGGGTATCCAAAAGGCATGAACATCAGGCCAATTCATATCTTCCACCATCCTTTCAGATTTAATTACCTCCTGTGTATGTTAGCATTGGCTCAGTCATAGCATTCTAGCCTGTGGACCAAAATGTTAAGAGTCCAAGACTCATTCCAGAGGCTTGAGCACATCAAATTTAGTTTTAGCACACTGTGAAGTAAGGTTTCACCACTAGAAATTGCAGGGCTGGGTTTAGTGCAGCTTGTCTTGATAGGAAACATGGAAGCCTGGTCCATTTACTTGTGAGAAAAACCCAGCAGTATTCTCCAAATGCTGGCATAACGTCCCCCAGCTGGGGGGCAGCAGAAGAAGCTGAGATGGGATTGCTAGTCTCCAGTGTAGCTGTAATGTTACGGGGCTGAACATGATAGATTGTCAAAAAAATCCAGAATGAAAAGCCAATCTAATAACCAGTGTGGATTGTAATTTTTAAAAATCCATTTTGTTTGTTAATGTTTGTTCTTTAGGAAGGTGATCTGCCATCTTTAGCTGGTCTGCCACTATAGATCAGACTGACATGTGACTCCAACCAAAAGCAGTGTGATTCAGTCTTAACTACTCTCGGAAGTGGTTTACACTCTGTTGTTTCTAATGGTTACAAAGTCAAAAAGAATGAACTTGAATGGAACACACATCATCAACCGAGGAACTGGAAAACATAGCTCAGTCGAACTTGTGCTGACGTCTGGGACATTTCACCCCAAAACTTGAGTGTCTGTCCCACAGAAAAATCAAACAGCAACACTTTGATTAGATTAGATTTCCTACAGTGTGGAAACAGCCCCTTTGGGCCAATCAGTCCACACTGACCCTCTGAAGAGTAACCCATCCAGACCCATTTTCCTCTGACTAATGCGCCTAACACTATGGGCAATTTAGCATGGCCAATCTATCTGACCTGCACATCTTTGGACTGTGGGAGAAAACCATAGGCATGAGGCGAATGTGCAAACTCCACACAGACAGTTGCCCGAGGCATGGAATCGAACTTGGAACCCTGGCGCTGTGAGGCAGAAATGCTCACCACTGTGCCACCATGCCACCCTGTAGATTCCCTACAGTGTGGAAACAGGCCCTTCAACCCAACAAGTCCATACCAACCCTCCAAAGAGTAACCCATCCAGACCCATTTCACTCTGATTAATGCACCTAACACTATGGGCAATTTAGATGGGACACAATGGGACATTAATACACTTGGCAGTCTCGCACAGTGGTACATATGCAGGAAGGAGTTGACCTGGGAGCACTCAACATTGACTCTAGACCCATAATGCTACATGGTATCAGGTCAAACTAACCACAACCTCCTTAATGTACTCAACCCACCCTCAGCAGAGCAGAATTATATTTTTTTATTCCTGGGGGTCACTGGTAGGCCACCATTTATTGTTTATCAGGACATTAGTGAACAATTCATGACAATTGACAATGGATTCATGGTTATCATTAATTCCACATCTGCCCTGGTGGGATTCGAACCCAGGTCCCCTGAATATTACCTGGAAATCTGGATTAACAGTTCAGCGATAATACCAAGAGGCCTTTGCTTCCCCTGCTATTCAATCACAATCTGTAACCCCATGACCCGGCATGTCCGTCATACTATCATTACCGTCAAGTCAAAGGATGAACCCGGGTTCAATGTAGAATGCAAGGGAACATAGCAGGAACAACACCAGGAATACCTAACAACAAAATGTCAACCTGGTAAAGCCATAAAAAGTGAATACCAGCATGCTAGCAATGTATAATAGACAGGGTTACACGATCCCACAATCAACCCAGATCCAATTTGAGCTTTGCAATCCAGCCACATCCAAGTGTGAATGGCAATAAACAATTAAACTGCTGAAGCAGGCTCCACAACTAACAACATCCTCAAAGATGGGGGAGTCAGAACATCAATGCAAGAAAACCAGATTGAAACATTTGCATCAGACTTCCACCAATTTTAGTCATTTCATGTGATATTAAGAAACAATTGGAGGCACTGGATATTAAAAAGGCTAAGGGCCTTGACTGTATTTCTGCAACAGTATTGAAGACTTGTGCTCTAGCCTGAGCCAAATTGTGGTAGTATAACTGCAACACTGATAGCTATCTGTCAGTGTGCAAAATTGTCCAGATATACCCAATCTATGAAAAAGCAAGACAGTTGAAACTGGCTGATTACCATATAAGTCTATTTTTGATCAACAGCAAAATGATGGAAGATATCACTTACAGTGCTATCAGAAAGCTCATGTTTAATAATAACCTACTCACTGGTTCTCAGTTTAGGTTTTGCCAGGGTCACTTAGCTCTTGACCTCAATATTGCCTTGATTCAAACATAGACAAAAGAGCTAATGTCCTGGGTTGAGGTGAGGGTACCTCCCATTGACATAGAGGCAACATTTGACGGAGTGTGGCATTAAGATGCTTGAACAAAACCAGAGTTAATAGGTATCGGTGGAAATCTCTGCACTGCTTGGTATCATACTTAGAACAATTGTGCTGAGATAAGATTACCTACTGTATGGAAACAGGCCCTTCAGCACAACAGGTCCACACTGACCCTCTGAAGAGTAACCCATCCCCCTACCTACACTTACCCCTGACAAATACACCTAACACTATGGGACAATTGCGCATGGCCAATTTACCTATCCTGCACATCTTTGGACTGTGGGAGGAGACTGGTGCACCCGGAGGAAACCCACGCAGACACAGGGAGAATGTGCAAACTCCACACAAACAGTCGTCCAAGGCTGGAATCGAAGCCGGGTCCCTGGCACTGTGAGGCAGCAGTGCTAACCACTGAGCCACTGTGCCGCCCCGTTTCTTGGAGATCAACCGGTTCAATCTCTGTACATATCTGCAAGAGTTCCTCAGGGTCGTGTCCTTTGCCCAACCATCTTCAGCTGCTTCCTCAATGAGATTTCCTTCATCTTAAGGTCAGAGAGGGGAAGTTTACTGATGATTGCACAAAGTTTAGCACTGTTTATGAATCTGCATATGCTGAAACAGATTCTGGATCAGTGGTGCTGGAAGAGCACAGCAATTCAGGCAGCATCCGAGGACAGGCAAAATCGACGTTTCGGACAAAAGCCCTTCATCAGGAATAAAGGCAGAGAGCCTCACCCTTAACAATTTCTCCTTTGAATCCTCCCACTTCCTCCAGACCAAAGGGGTAGCCATGGGCACACGTATGGGCCCCAGCTATGCCTGTCTCTTTGTTGGCTACGTAGAGCAGTTGATCTTCCGTAATTACACCGGCACCACTCCCCACCTCTTCCTCCGCTACATTGATGACTGCATTGGCGCCACCTCGTGCTCCCGCGAGGAGGTTGAGCAATTCATCAACTTCACCAACACATTCCACCCTGACCTTAAATTTATCTGGACCATCTCTGACACCTCCCTCCCCTTCCTGGACCTCTCCATCTCCATCAGTGACGACCGACTTGACACTGACATCTTCTACAAACCCACCGACTCCCACAGCTACCTGGATTACACCTCTTCCCACTCTACCTCTTGCAAAAATGCCACCGCGTATTCCCAATTCCTCCGCCTCCGCCGTATCTGCTCCCAGGTGGAGCGGTTCCACCATAGAACACACCAGATGGCCTCCTTCTTTAGAGACCGCAATTTCCCTTCCCACGTGGTCAAAGATGCCCTCCAACGCATCTCATCCACATCCCGCACCTCCGCCCTCAGACCCAACCCCTCCAACCGCAACAAGGACAGAACGCCCCTGGTGCTCACCTTCCACCCTACCAACCTTCGCATAAACCAAATCATCCGCCGACATTTCCGCCACCTCCAAACAGACCCCACCACCAGGGATATATTTCCCTCCCCACCCCTCTCCGCCTTCCGCAAAGACCGTTCCCTCCGTGACTACCTGGTCAGGTCCACGCCCCCCTACGACCCACCCTACCATCCTGGCATTTTCCCCTGCCACCGCAGGAACTGTAAAACCTGCGCCCACACCTCCTCCCTCACCTCTATCCAAGGCCCCAAAGGAGCTTTCCACATCCATCAAAGTTTTACCTGCACATCCACTAATATCATCTATTGTATCCGTTGCTCCCGATGCGGTCTCCTCTACATTGGGGAGACTGGGCGCCTCCTAGCAGAGCGCTTTAGGGAACATCTCCGAGACACCCGCACCAATCAACCAAATCGCCCAGTGGCTCAACATTTCAACTCCCCCTCCCACTCTGCCGAGGATATGGAGGTGCTGGGCCTCCTCCACCGCCGCTCCGTCACCACCAGACGCCTGGAGGAAGAACGCCTCATCTTCCGCCTCGGAACACTTCAACCCCAGGGCATCAATGTGGATTTCAACAGTTTCCTCATTTCCCCTTCCCCCACCTCATCCTAGCTTCTAACCTCCAGCAACTCGATCCCCTGACCTGTCCGGACTTGTCCGACCTGCCCAGCTCCTTTTCCACCTATCCACTCCACCCTCTCCTCCCTGACCTATCACCTTCATCTCCTTCCCCACTGACCTATTGTACTCTATGCCACTCTCTCCCCACCCCCACCCTCCTCTAGCTTATCTCTCCATGCTTCAGGCTCTCTGCCTTTATTCCTGATGAAGGGCTTTTGCCCGAAACGTCGATTTTGCCTGTCCTCGGATGCTGCCTGAATTGCTGTGCTCTTCCAGCACCACTGATCCAGAATCTGGTTTCCAGCATCTGCAGTCATTGTTTTTACCTCATATGCTGAAACAGTCCATGTCCAACTGCAGCAAGACACGGATGATATTCAGGCTGTGATCATGAGTGGAAATTAACATGCTTCACAAATGCCTGGAAATGACTATTCAAACAAAAGAATCTAATTATTGCCTCTTGACATCCAATGACATTACTGTGACTGAATCCCAATATCAACATCCTGGGCATTGTTACTGATGAAAAACTGAACTGGATTCATCATATACGTATTGTGGCGACAAGAACAACCAGGAGGCGAAGAATTCTGTGGCTGACTTCCCAAAGCCTGGCTGCTGTGTACAAGGTCTGAATTTAGGGATTTGTGAAGGCATATTCCCACTTGCCTGGATGGCTGCAGCACTCAAGAATTTTAACAGCAACCAGGGCAAAGCAGCCCATTTGATTTGTACCCAATTGAACATTTTCAACGTTCGCTGCCTCCATTACTGAGTGCATAGTGGCAGCAGCCTGTACCATCATCAGGATGTACTGCAATATCTCACAAAAGATCTTCAATAGCACCTTCTAAACCCATGACCTCTACCACCTAGAAGGACTGTTCTGCTGATGCATGGAAACATGACTACCTGCAAAGTTATGCACCATCCTGATTTGGAACTAAGTTGCTCTTCCCCCACTGTAACTTGGTCAAAATCCTGGAACTCCCTTTCTAACAGATTGTGGCTGTCCCTACACTTCAAGGACTGCAGTACTTCAAGAGGTCAGCTCACCACCACATTCTCCAGGGTAATTAGGGATAAGCAATGAATGCTGGCTCAGCCAGCCATGCCCATATCCCCTGAACAGGTCATTTTAAAATTTCACAAAGGGAAGGAGCTCATGAGGATGAATACAAAAAATGTAACCAATATGTTAAAAGGATCATGAGAGAGGCATGGGGAAGTAGCTTTTCTGCTGATGTTAAAGGTCTAAAGGAATCTCAATTTTTCTGTACCATAACAATAAGAACTTTCAGAAAAGCAGTGAGAACAATAAAAGATAAACATTGATATTGGGAAGACTGCAAACGTGTCAATGTTCTAAATAGAGCAGAGAAGGGGCAGCATGGTGGCTCAGTAGTTAGCACTGCTGCCTCACAGCACAAGTGTCCAAGGTTTGATTCCAGCCACAGGTGACTGTCTGTGTGGAGTTTGCACATTATCCCCATGTCTGCGTGGGTTTCCTCCGGGTGCTCCGGTTTCCTCCCACCATCCACCTGCAGATCAGGTGAATTGGCCATGCTAAATTGTGTTAGGTGCATTAGTCAGAGGGAAATGGGTCTGGGTGGGTTACTCTTTGGAGGGTCAGTGCAGACTTGTTGGGCCGAAGGGCCTGTTTCCAAACTGTAGGTAATCTGATCTAAAAAAAACTGTGAATGCTGCAGACCTGAAACAAAAACAGAAATTGATGGAGAGACTGAGTAAGCCTGGCAGGAGAAAAAGGAGTTAACTTTTCGAGATTGGTGACTCTCTATCAGAAGTAATTTTTAAATTGCTCATTTCTCCAAACATTTACATATACAAAGGCCATACCATCACAAATTAAAAATGTTCTAAGAATAACTGACTTTCTTATGAAACATCGCTAATGTTATGTGTTGCTTTGGCTTTTCACGCAAAAAAGGAGGTGGGTGAGTGGTAATCATATAAACATTTTAAACATTCTGAAAAGTATAGAAAAAGTTAAGCCAGAATATTGCTTTAAATAAACAGCAAATATAGAACTAAAGGTCAAGCTAAACAAGGATTATTTTAGAGCTGTAATTAGGAAATACTTTTTCACAATGCATGATAAAACTATGGAATAAGCTTTGTGATGGAAACCTTAGAATCCTTTCAGTAACAATTTATGTTACAATGATGAAATATTAGAATTTCTCTCTGAATGGATGAACTAATAGGATGGTATGATATTCTTCAGTTATAATTATCTTGTTGTCTTGCTAATCAAGCTATGTTCTAAAACAACCCATGCTTTCCTGTGTAACAACAGAGAAATACACTGAAGCTATTGTTGAACAGACATCCTTTTAAATTTAAAATCAGCACTAAAACAGATGTTAGTGGAGGTTTTAATTGTACTTATGTAAAGATAGAAAACAATTCACCCACGACAAGCAGATAAGATTTTATATGGTTCTGTGAGTAATCGGTTAGAAATGCAAGGGTCATCTAATGAAGCAAAAAGGTCAACACAACAGGAAATTTACATTTCCCAAGTCATAAGAAAATTATTGTTAGGATAACCAATTACCAAGACTCTCAGCCTCAGCTCTGAAATGTGTAGGATGGACTTTTAAAAATCCAAAATGTAAAACCAAGAGTGGAATTTCCTCTTCTTTATGTGATGTGGTGAATGGCGGGAAAGTTTTGAACATATACTGAGAATAGAAAACGAGATTTTCAACATCAGCCCAATACTGTCCAGGTCTTACTTTATTTGGATATGGACTGCTTCAGTATCTGAGGAGTCGTGGATGGTGCAGAATATTGTGCAAACATCAATGTGCGTCCTCACCTGGGACTCTATGATGGGGTAAAGCCATTGATGAATCAACTGAAGGCGTAGGAACTCTTGCAAACATGTTCTGAAGCTGAAATGACTGACTTCCAGCAGCCACAAAGAACTTCCTTACTTTGAGGTATGACTCAGAACAGTGGAGCATTTTTCCACCTGATTACCATTGACTCTAATTTTACAAGAACCCCTTAATGGCATAATCAGTAAAATGCAGCACTGATATCAAGGGCAATCATTCTCATTTCCCCAGTGGGGTTCAGCTGTTACTTTTGTCCATGCTTGAACCAAAGCTGTAATGGGTTCAGCTGAGTGGCCTGATGTAACCTAAAACTGAGCATCAATGAGCAGGTTATTGCTAAGTAACTTCTGTTTGTTCAGCACTGTTGATGACCTCTTCCATGACTTCTCTGATGATTGAGACAGTGTTCCCAATTTTGACACTAGCTCCCAGATGTTAATAAAAAATGACTGTGCAGTATTGATAAGGCTGAGTTTGCTCTTGGCTTTTCCAAAGCCTAGATTGATTCGAGAGGCTGAGAGGGTGATAGATAGAAGCTACAGGGACATAGCTACGCCAGAGAACAGAGGTAGCTGGGTAACAGTTAGAGGTGGGAAGGGGAGGAAACAGCAGTGCAGGGATCCCCTGTGGTCATTCCCCTAAACAATAAGTATACCGCTTTGGATACTGTTGGGGGGGACAACCTAGCAGGGGTAAGCTGCAGTGACTGGGTCTGTGGCGCAAGGTCTGACTCTGAGACTCAGAAGGGAAAGGGGGAGAGGAGGAGAGCGCTAGTTATAGGAGACTCTCTAGTTAGAGGGACGGACAGGCGGTTCTGTGGACATGGGCGAGACTCTCGGATGGTTTGTTGCCTCCCGGGTGCCAGGGTCCGAGACGTCTCGGACCATGTCTTCAGAATCCTTAAGGGGGAGGGTGTGCAGCCAGAAGTCGTGGTGCACGTTGGCACCATTGACATAGGTAGGAATAGGGGAGGGGAGGTCATTCAAGAGCTCAGGGAGTTAGGCTAGAAGCTAAAAGCTAGGATAGACAGAGTCGTCATCTCTGGGTTGTTGCCAGTGCCACGTGACAGTGAGGCAAGGAATAGGGAGAGAGTGCAGTTGAACACGTGGCTGCAAGGATGGTGTAGGAGGGAGGGCTTCAGGTATTTGGACAATTGGACTGCATTCAGGGGAAGGTGGGACCTGTACAAGCAGGACGGGTTGCACCTGAACCAGAAGGGCACCAATATCCTGGGGGGTAGGTTTGCTAGCACTCTTCGGGGGGGTTTAAACTAATTTGGCAGAGGGATGGGATCCGGACTTGTAGTCCAGCAAGTAGGCTAGCTGTTTGTCAGGATGTCCAAGAATGTAGGGAGGCTGTGAAGAAGGTAGCACTGACAGGGAATACTTGCGGACACAGAGATGGGTTCAAGTGCGTATACTTCAACGCAAGGAGTGTCAGAAATAAGGTGGGTGAACTTAAGGCATGGTTTGGTACCTGGGACTACGATGTTGTGGCCATCACAGAAACGTGGATAGAAGAGGGACAGGAATGGTTGTTGGAGGTTCCTGGTTACAGATGTTTCAGTAAGATTAGGGAGGGTGGTAAAAAAGGAGGGGGGGTGGCGTTGCTAATTAGAAATGGTATAACGGCTGCAGAAAGGAAGTTCGAGGGGGAATCTGCCTTTAGAGGTAGTATGGGCTGAAGTCAGAAATAGGAAAGGTGCAGTCACCTTGTTGGGTGTTTACTATAGGCCCCCCAATAACAGCAGAGATGTGGAGAAACAGATTGGGAAACAGATTTTGGAAAGGTGCAGAAGCCACAGGGTAGTAGTCATGGGCGATTTCAATTTCCCAAATATTGATTGGAAGCCCTTTAGATCAAGTAGATTGGATGGGGCGGTGTTTGCGCAGTGTGTCCAGAAAGCTTTTCTAACTCAGTATGTAGATTGTCCAACCAGAGGGGAAGCCATATTGGATTTGGTACTCGGTAATGAACCGGGACAAGTGATGGGCTTGTTAGTGGGTGAACATTTTGGTGATGGTGACCACAATTCTGTGACTTTCACCTTGGTTATGGAGAGAGATAGGTGCGTGCAACAGGGTAGGTTTTACAATTGGGGGAAGGGTAATTACGATGCTGTAAGACAGGATCTGAGAAGCATAAGTTGGGAGCACAGGCTGTCAGGGAAGGATGTCGTGGAAATGTGGAACTTTTTCAAGGAACAGATACGACATGTCCTTGATATGTATGTACCTGTCAGGCAGGAAAGAAATGGTCGTGTGAGGGAACCTTGGTTGACGAGAGACGTTGAATGTCTAGTAAAGAGGAAGAAGGAGGCTTACATAAGGTTGAGGAAACAGGGTTCAGACAGAGCAGTGAAGGGATACAGGATAGCCAGAAGGGACCTGAAGAAAGGGATTAGGAGAGCTAAGAGAGGGCATGAAAAATCTTTGGTGGATAGGATCAAGGATAACCCAAAGGCATTTTATGCGTATGTGAGAAACATAAGAATGACGAGAACGAGGGTAGGTCCGATCAAGGACAGTAGTGGGAGACTATGTATTGAGTCGGAAGAGATAGGAGAGGTCTTGAATGAGTACTTTTCTTCAGTATTTACGAACGAGGGGGACCGTATTGTTGAAGAGGAGAGTGTGAAACAGACTGGTAAGCTAGAGGAGATACTTGTTAGGAAGGAAGATGTGTTGAACATTTTGAACAACTTGAGGATAGACAAGTCCCCCGGGCCTGACGGGATATATCCTAGGATTATGTGGGAAGCAAGAGAGGAAATTGCAATACCGTTGGCAATGATCATTTCATCTTCACTATCAACGGGGGTGGTACCAGGGGACTGGAGAGTGGCGAATGTTGTGCCCCTGTTCAAAAAAGGGAATAGGGATAACCCCAGGAATTACAGGCCAGTTAGTCTTACTTCGGTGGTAGACAAAGTAATGGAAAGGATACTGAGGGATAGGATTTATGAGTATCTGGAAAGATACTGCTTGATTAGGGACAGCCAGCACGGATTTGTGAAGGGTAGGTCTTGCCTTACAAGTCTTATTGAATTCTTTGAGGAGGTGACCAAGCATGTGGATGAGGGTAGAGCAGTGGATGTAGTATACATGGATTTTAGTAAGGCACTTGATAAGGTTCCCCATGGTAGGCTTATGCGGAAAGTCAGGAGGCATGGGATAGAGGGAAATTTGGCCAATTGGATAGAAAACTGGCTAACCGGTCGAAGTCAGAGAGTGGTGGTAGATGGTAAATATTCAGCCTGGAGCCCAGTTACAAGTGGAGTTCCGCAGGGATCAGTTCTGGGTCCTCTGCTGTTTGTAATTTTTATTAATGACTTGGATGAGGGAGTCGAAGGGTGGGTCAGTAAATTTGCAGATGATACGAAGATTGGTGGAGTTGTGGATAGTGAGGAGGGCTGTTGTCAGCTGCAAAGGGACTTAGATATGATGCAGAGTTGGGCTGAGGAGTGGCAGATGGAGTTCAACCCTGCCAAGTGTGAGGTTGTCCATTTTTGAAAGACAAATAAGAATGCGGAATACAGGGTTAATGGTAGGGTTCTTAGTGAGGTGGAGGAACAGAGGGATCTTGGGATCTATGTTCATAGATCTTTGAAAGTTGCCACTCAGGTGGATAGAGCTTGTAAGAAGGCCTATGGTGTATTAGCATTCATTAGCAGAGGGATTGAATTCAAGAGTCGTGAAGTGATGTTGCAACTGTACAGGACTTTGGTTAGGCCACATTTGGAGTACTGTGTGCAGTTCTGGTCGCCTCACTTTAGGAAAAATGTGGAAGCTTTGGAGAGGGTGCAGAGAAGATTTACCAGGATGTTGCCTGGAATGGAGAATAGGTCGTACGAGGATAGGTTGAGAGTGCTAGGCCTTTTCTTGTTGGAACGGCAAAGGATGAGGGGTGACTTGATAGAGGTTTATAAGATGATCAGAGGAATAGATAGAGTAGACAGTTAGAAACTTTTTCCCCAGGTACAACAGAGTGTTACAAAGGGACATAAATTTAAGGTGAAGGGTGGAAGGTATAGGGGAGATGTCAGGGGTGAGTTCTTTACCCAGAGAGTGGTGGGGGCATGGAATGCGCTGCCTGTGGGAGTGGTAGAGTCAGAATCTTTGGTGACCTTTAAGCAGCAATTGGATAGGTACATGGATGGGTGCTTAAGCTAGGACAAATGTTCGGCACAACATCGTGGGCCGAAGGGCCTGTTCTGTGCTGTATTGTTCTATGTTCTATGTTCTTGATGCCAGGCAGTCCATCCAGTTTCATTCCTTGCTCCTGAGACCATATGTAGGCCAAACCAAATAAGGACAGCAGACTTCCTTCCTTAAAGTACCCTAGTAAATCTAATGGTTATTATGTCAATCGACAAAGGTTTCATGGTCATCATTAGAGTTTTAATTTGAGATTTTGTAAAAAGTTAAACCCTACCATGAAATTATCTGGCAGCACTACCTGTGCCTCTTGGTTACAGAAGCGTTACCATGACACATTCACCTCACTGCTCAGTAGGAGTCAAAATAACTCCCACCATGTGCAAATTGGGTGGGTGAATTTATGTTTTTCTCTTCTACAAGTCTTTGAAGTTGAGGTTCACTTGTGGGAATTCGCTAATCACACATCCATTGATTTAGTGCATCAAATTGCAGTTCATTGGCAGCTCATTCCCTTTTCAAGAATAAACATTAAAAATGGTAGCCTTGCATAGTCACAAACATTACATTGTTTGTACTAAATTCTTCCTTTTCATGTTCGATATGCCAATCTATGCAGACATTGACTCCACATTGCCACTTGGGTTTGCCATTTATGAATCTCATTTCATACCTGAAACTGGAAGCCTGTGCTTAAGTGCTGCAACATTGCCCACTGAAGCATGAGTAGACAAGGACATAATGCCTGATGTCCCACAGTGTTCTTTTTCATGAGGGAAGGATGATGAAGGCAGAGTAATGTCAGAATTTCTCTCCCCAAATGTAGCATTAACATCTGACATCACACTATACATCTGAATAAGGTTATCCCTGTCAATGCTCCTTATCAAGGCATGGCATTGGTTCCTTGGCAAAGTCTTCATTCCCCACTTTTCAGGGTTCAAAAGCAAAACTTCTTTGTGAATGATATAAGGGCTCAGGAGTACTATTACTGATATAGTGTTCTATCTCTGACATTCCCCACAGATTAGTGGCTCAAGCATCTGATCGTAGTGGTGGGATTCCTTGTGACCTTGCTACAAAGGCAGAGACAGCATTGAAGGAGAGAGCAATTGCAATGTTTACAGTAAGTCCAACAAGAGCAGAAATCTCCAACAACTGACACACAGCTTCCAGCAGGTGATGAACTCTAAGGAGGTGGATGTGAATGACCTGACCCCACATTTACCAACCTCACTGTCACTTTCTCCAGTTCCCAAACACCATGTAGTGAGGACTGGAGTTGTAATGGACCCTCAGCTGTGTCATCTACTGGAGCAGGAAGGAAGGAATAGGCAGCCATTCCATTTCGGTGGCCATCAAGGTTATAGCTGCCTTGCATTTTTATGCCAGTGGAGAAAGTGAGGTCTGCAGATGCTGGAGATCAAAGTTGAAACTTTATTGCTGGAACAGCACAGCAGGTCAGGCAGCATCCAGGGAACAGGAGATTCGACGTTTCGGGCACAGGCCCTTCTTCATTCCTGAAGAAGGGCCTGTGCCCGAAACGTCGAATCTCCTGTTCCCTGGATGCTGCCTGACCTGCTGTGCTGTTCCAGCAATAAAGTTTCAATTTTTATGCCAGTGGCTTGTTTCAAAGAACAACTGGTGATCTGTGTAGCTTTCCCAATCCTTGATCAATAAATGCACCTAGGATGCTACTGGTATCATTTTGTCCAAATTATATTACTTAACAATCTCCCTCCATAGCAAAAGTCCAGCGAAACTGGGCAGAGGGAATCTCCAATGCTGCTGGCTTCCCTCAGTTGCAAGGTACTATAGTCTGCATCCACACTGCTTTGAGAGTACCTAACCCCAAGGTATGGTGATTATTAGTAGAAAAGGACTTCCACTCCATCAATATCTGTGACCATCAATGCCAGATTTTGAAGGTCTGAGCTAGATATCCTGGGAACAGCAATGATGCACATATACTAGAGAACTCAAAGTTTTCTGTGTTCTTAAAAAGTCCTTGAACAATATTGACAGACAAGGGGTACCCTTAAAACATGGATAATGTTACTTTGATGAAACCCCCAGACTGATGCTGATTGGCAATACATCACTGCCATGTTTCCACTAGGGCTGTAGTAAAACAGACCATGAGTTTCCCTAATGTGAGGTTTCAACACCTTTATTGCTGAGACGTGGAGGTGCCGGTGTTGGACTGGAGTGGACACAACACCAGGTCATAGTCCAACAGGTTTATTTGTAAGCACTATCTTTCGGAGTGCTGCTCCTTCATCAGGTAGCTGGTGGAGCAGGATCATACATTCTCTATCTTATGATCCTGCCCCACTCGCTACCTGACGAAGGAACAGTGCTTTAAAAAACTAGTGCTTCCAAATAAACCTGTTGGACTATAACCTGGTATTGTGTGATTTTTAGCTTCATTGCTGAGGTGGGGCCTTGCAATATAGCCCAGACAAGATTTGCTACAACATTGTGTCATCCTGTGCCCAACACAACTGAATGCCCAGGATGAAGGCAGAGATAAAATGAATACGGTAGCCCAGTAAGAGTGAGGTAACAGAGGGAAAGTGATAGCATTTACCCTTGAGGAGTACAAAAAGTTATTGACCTTCTTCTAGCATTGTCACATGTTACTCTTAATTCAGTAACTGACTGACTTGGGCTGCTGTCTCTGTCCAGGTTGACTAGCTCTGGTGATGTAGCCTGCTTTGCTAGCCCACAGCAAAATGGCTGGGCCTCCTCTTCGCCACCTCCTCCATCAGCACGGCCAAGTCCCTGTTGGTGAAATAGCGAGCCAGCTTCTCTTTCTGGACCAGGTCCTCAGCACTGGAGTGGTGGGGTCATTCCTGCTTTGCAGTGTCTGATGTGGTGCACAGCCAGAATTTAATTATGGCACCAATGATGTGAACAGTTCCGCTTGTCCAAACATTCCAACAGATCGGTTCTGAAGAGGCCAGTGTATAATCAATGAGGTGAAGAGTGTGAGGGAAGTTAACATGGACTATGAACTGGCCATCATGAAGAAACGCTTTGTCTAAAAATGATAAAAATCAGCCCAAAGTTTCCAGAATTCTTTCCAAACCTTATAAAACAGAAGATAAATACGTAGTAAGGTTTATTCAGATATTTGACCTTTTGCTTCCATGACTATGCTATGTGACTCATTACTTCTACTTTCCAATGTTACTGATGAACTGACTTATAAAGAGCATGTGGGATCAGTAAGAAACATGACTGAAAGGTGATGTTAAGCAAAATGAATATGTGCATATTTGTGTTAACCTCATCATCAATTTGAAGTATTCTCATAGCGAATCATGCATACTGCTGAGCAAATGTTACAGTGGATGTTACAGAGTCATAGAATCAGAGATGTTCAGCATGGAAGTAGACCCTTTAGTCCAACTCATCCATGCCGACCAGATATCCTAAATTAATCTCGACCCATCTGCCAGCACTTGACCCATAACCCTCTCATCTCTTCCTATTCATATACCCGTCCAGATGCCTTTTAAATGTGATAGTTGCATCAGCCTCCACCACTTCCTCTGGCAGCTCATTCCATACACGTACCACATTTAGATCCCTTTTAAATCTTTCCCCTCTCACCTTAAGCCTCTGCCGTCTAGCTCTGGACTCACCCACCACAGGGAAAAGACCTTGTCCATTTATTCTATCCGTGCCCCCTCATGATTTTAGGAACCTCTATAAGGTCACCCCTCATTGTCCGATGCTCCAGGGAAAACAGCCCCAGCCTATTCAGCCTCTCCTTAAAGCTCAAAACCTCCAATTCTGGCAGCATCCTTGTAAATCTTTTCTGAACCATTTCAAGTTTCACAACATCTTTCTGATAGGAGAGAGACCAGAGTTGCACACAAGGTTCCAAAAGTAGCCTAACCAATGTCTTGTACAACCGCAACATGACCTCTCAACTCCTATACTTGATGCTCTGACCAATGCTGAATGCAAATTTAAAAGCATAGCAGGTCAGGCAGCATCCGAGGAGTAGGAGAATTGACATTTCAGGCATAAGCCCTTCATCAGGAAGCTGACTGCTGTGCTTTTCCAGCACCACAGTCTTGACTCTGTCAGTACTAAGACTAGTGTTAACTGCTCTCTTAAATTGAAGGCTTTTGGGCAGATGCATAAGAGTATTATCTCAGATAATAAAAAGTAGCGATGATCTTTTTTATTTTCGAACTGTTTCTCAGTGCAAAACAAAAATGTACAATATATCTGACATAACAACTCTCTGTAGATGTGTTGTGCGTGAATGATGTAACATTGTCACAGTAGGTTGCGGTGAATGACCTGCTAAAAGGAATAAAGAGTTGTAGTTTCCTGCCTTGTTTGGTTGTGGAATTTCTCCTTTCAGAACATAATTGGTTTTGATCAAGAATGAAAAATGTAATAATTTCATTTTATGATGAGGTTGTTTGCGAATAAGACATTCGGAAAAAAAATCTGGACTTCTTTCATCTTTATTTCTCCTTCTGTCACTATTTCCTTTCACACTGCCTCATGATCACCTCGAAAGTTAAGGCACCTCATTTGATTGGTTACTCGACAAAACGTATGTGTCACAGATGCATCACTGTATTTTGACCCATGCAGCCCACTCCCTCTAGTGGCTAATCGAATGCCGGATAACAGAGTTTAACCAAACATCGGAACTTTACGATCTTGTTTAGATAATCCGAAATTCAGGTAATTGAATGCCAGATAATCAAGGTTCCTCTGTATTTTGCTCATAGGTTACAACGTTTGGCAATACAGGGATCCCCCGCTTTTTGAACATTCACTTTACGCCAATTTGCTTTTACGAAATACCTACTTCTGTACTTGTTTTCGATAACCAAAAGAGGAGTTTTGCTTTTATGAAAAAGCGCGTGCAGCGAGAGTGGCGCCGCCAAGCGCCTTCTCCGGCACTACACTCAGCATCAAGCTGCCACAACATTGAACTGTGCCTGTGAGCATCTGTGCTTTATCTTGATTTATTTTGTGCATCCGTTAGCAAGATGTGTCCAAAGGTATCCTGTACCCCGCCCCCCCCCCCCCCAGCCTTCGCCTGCCTTTACCATATGTTAGTGTTGGTTTAGATTTTATGTGTTATTTGGTATGATTGGGTAGGTTTTTTTTCTGTCTGGGAATGCTCAAAATCCTTTACCATATAAGTTAGTGCTAATTGCTTCTTCGCTTTATGCCATTTTGGCTTACAAATGGTTTCATGACAACGCTCTACTTTTGGATAGTGGGGGACACCTGTACAAGGGGTCATCCCTTAGAAAGTATCCAGCTCAACAATCAAACTTCGTATGCCACACTGGTAGTGTCCCAACATCCGGGCCAGGAGATCCCTGTTCAAGATCCACCTTCTCTGGAGGTGTGTGATAATGTCTCGAATAAGGTGTAATAATGTCTCTGAATAGGTTGCTTATAGATTCATAGAGTCATAGAGATGTACAGCATGGAAACAGACCCTTCGGTCCAACCCGTCCATGCTGACCAGATACCCCAACCCAATCTAGTCCCACCTGCCAGCACCCGGCCCATATCCCTCCAAACCCTTCCTATTCATATACCATCCAAATGCCTCTTAAATGTTGCAATTGTACCAGCCTCCACCACATCCTCTGGCAACTCATTCCATACACATACCACCCTTTGCGTGAAAAAGTTGCCCCTGAGGTCTCTTTTATATCTTTCCCCTCTCACCTTAAACCTATGCCCTCTAGTTCTGGACTCCCCGACCCCAGGGAAAAGACTTTGCCTATTTATCCTATCCATGCCCCTCATAATTTTGTAAACCTCTATAAGGTCACCCCTCAGCCTCCGATGCTCCAAGGAAAACAGTCCCAGCCTGTTCAGTCTCTCCCTGTAGTTCAGATCCTCCAACTCTGGCAACATCCTTGTAAATCTTTCAAGTTTCACAACATCTTTCCGATAGGAAGGAGACCAGAATTGTATGCAATATTCCAACAGTGGCCGAACCAATGTCCTGTACAGCCGCAACATGACCTCCCAACTCCTGTACTCAATACTCTGACCTATAAAGGAAAGCATATCAAACGCCTTCTTCACTATCCTATCTACCTGCGACTCCACTTTCAAGGAGCTATGAACCTGCAGTCCAAGGTCTCTTTGTTCAGCAACACTCCCTAGGACCTTACCATTAAGTGTATAAGTCCTGCTAAGATTTGCTTTCCCATAATGCAGCACCTCGCATTTATCTGAATTAAACTCCATCTGCCGCTTCTCAGCCCATTGGCCTATCTGGTCCAGATCCTGTTGTAATCTGAGGTAAACCTCTTTACTGTCCACTACACCTCCAATTTTGGTGTCATCTGCAAACTTACTAACTGTACCTCTAATGCTCGCATCCAAATCATTTATGTAAATGACAAAAAGTAGAGGGCCCAGCACCGATCCTTGTGGCACTCCACTGGTAACAGGCCTCCAGTCTGAAAAACAACCGTCCACCACCACCCTCTGTCTTCTACCTTTGAGCCAGTTCGATATCCAAATGGCAAGTTCTCCCTGTATTCCATGAGATCTAACCTTGCTAATCAGTCTCCCATGGGGAACCTTGTCGAACGCCTTATTGAAGTCCATGTAGATCACACCTACTGCTCTACCCTCATCAATCTTCTTTGTTACTTCTTGTATCAAGTTTGTGAGACATGATTTCCCATGCACAAAGCCATGTTGACTATCCCGAATCAGTCCTTGCCTTTCCAAATACATGTACATCCTGTCCCTCAGGATTCTCTCCAACAACTTGCCCACCACCGAGGTCAGGCTCACCGGTCTATAGTTCCCTGGCTTGTCTTTACCGCCCTTCTTTAACAGTGGCACCACGTTTGCCAACCTCCAGTCTTCCGGCACCACACCTGTGATTATCGATGATACAAATATCTCAGCAAGAGGCCCAGCAATCACTTCTCTAGCTTCCCACAAATTTCTCGGGTACACCTGATCAGGTCCTGGGGATTTATCCACCTTTAACCGTTTCAAGACATCCAACACTTCATCTTCTGAAATCTGGACATTTTACAAGATGTCACCATCTATTTCTCTACAGATTATATCTTCCATATCCTTTTCCACAGTAAATATTGATGCAAAATATTCATTTAGTATCTCCCCCATTTTCTGTAGCTCCACACAAAGGCCACCTTGCTGATCTTTGAGGGGCCCTATTCTCTCCCTACTTACCCTTTTGTCCTTAATATATTTGTAAAAACCCTTTGGATTCTCCTTTATTCTATTTGCCAAAGCTATCTCATATCCCCATTTTGCCCTCCTGATTTCCCTCTTAAGTATACTCCTACTTTCTTTATACTCTTCTAAGGATTCACTCAACCTTTACTATTTATACCTGATATATGCTTTCCTCTTTTTCTTAACCAAACCCTCAATTTCTTTAGACATCCAGCATTCCCTATACCTAATGCCTTTCCTTTCACCCTGACAGGAATATACTTTCTCTTGATTCTTGTTATTTCATTTCTGAAGGCTTCCCATTTTCCAGCCGTCCCTTCACCTGCGAACATCTACCTCCAATCAGCTTTCGAAAGTTCTTGCCTAATACCGTCAAAATTGGCCTTTCTTCAACTTAGAATTTCAACTTTTAGATCTGGTCTATCCTTTTCCATCACTATTTTAAAATGAATAGAATTATAGTCGCTGGCCCCAAAGTGCCCCCCCCCCCCCCACTGACACCTCAGTCACCTGCCCTGCCTTATTTTCCAAGAGTAGGTCAAGTTTTGCACCTTCTCTAGTAGGTACATCCACATACTGAATCAGAAAATTGTCTTGTACACACTTAAGAAATTCCTCTCCATCTAAACCTTTAACACTATGGCAGTCCCAGTTAAAGGTTGGTTCAAAAACACCTAACACAAACAATGAAGGAATTTTGTTTTGCAACAGTGGTGGCATCTCTATCATAAAACAAAGAACTGTGGATGCTTAAGATCTGAACCAAAAACAGAAATGGTTGGAGAAATTCAGTAGGCCTGGCAGCATCTGTGGAGAGAACAAGTTAATGTTCAGTCATAGAGTCATATGGTCATACAGCATGGAAACAGAGCCTTTGGCCCAACTTGTTCATGCCAGCCAGGTTTCCTAAACTAAACTAATCTGCATTTGGTCTGTAACCCTCTAAACCTTTCCTATCCATGTACTGGTCCAAATGTCTTTTAAATATTGTAATTGTGCCCACCTTTACCACTTGAAGGAAGCTATGATGTGGAGGTGCTGGTGTTGGACTGGGGTTGACAAGGTCAGAAGTCACATGATACCAGGTTATAGTCAACAGGTTATTTGAAATCACAAGCTTTCAGAGTGCTGCCCCATTGTCAGGTGAAGTCCCATGACTCCATAATCTTGTGATTTCAAATAAACCTGTTGGAGTATAACTTGATGTCATGTGACTTCTGAACTTGAAGAAGGGTCACTGGACTTCAAACATTAACTGTTTACACTCCATAGAAAATGCCAGACGTGCTGAGTACCTCCAGCAATTTCAGTTTTTGTTGTAGTACCACTATCCCTGGTCAGAGATCTGGGGTTCAAGACCATCTTCCACGGATGTGTTCCATAGCACGTTCAAGCAGGTTATCTTTTATAAATACATAACTAAGTAGTGCACAGTAAGAAATATTAATTTTGTGCAATAACTGTCTGAACATCAAATTCTCATCACAATAAGAACTGAAAGAATTGCTGATGCTGTAAATCAGTGACAAAAATAGAAATTGCTGGAAAAGCTCAGCAGGTCTGGCAGCATCTGTGGAGAGAAATCAAAGTTAAAGTTTGGGGTCGAGTGACCCATTCTCAGAAGGGTTCCTCATTCTGAGGAAGAGTCACTCAATCCAGAATATTAACTCTGATTTTTTTCCATAGATGCTGCTAGACCTGCTGAGCTTTTCCAGCAATTTCCAAATTTTGTCTGTAAATTCTCTTCACACTTTAGGACAGCAATTGCAAAGTGAACAGACTATCGGAAATAAAAATATTTAAAACATGTCAAAATAATAATACATCAATGAAACTATACATGGTATATCACATCTAATTTTGATCAACACATCAGTAACTTGCTTTTTCAGTTCTAGAAAGGATTCAGCAAATTTGTCACCATTTTTTTTTCTTCCTCTTTTATTGCATTGATAATATTTAACTTGAGGTTGGATTTTACTTTGTCTTTTTTTCCGATCCTCTCCAACTTTGTAGCGTCTTTTAATACAGTCCTTGAGGCCAGAATTACTTTGGAGTGGGAAGTGGGCAGGTGTGATGTCAGGCTTCGTTCTTACCATTTCCTGCTTCCAACCAGGCTTTCTGAAGCCTTCAAACTGACTGATTTCTCAGGAAGGGCAGGAAATGGCATCTCACTACTGGGCAGGACTAAATAGATGTGTATTGGCACTTCAGTAAGTTTCTAGACATGGAAATCAGGCTGGTCTTATTTTCAGCAAGTGTGTACTCTGGGTCAAAGGAAGTTCGCGTTTTCTTTCAGGGTTCTGGGAGACCAATCTCTCTTCACCTTCACCTCACAAAAAAAAATGTTTGAGTTTTTTTTCTGGCCTAACCTCTTCCTCCCATTATCATCATCTGGTGGAAAAATATAATTGGCACAAGGGAATTGAGGCTTAGTCTGTTAGAATTAGATGGTGAAGGGTCAGAAAAGGCTAAATGGAGTATAAACGCTAATGTGGACTTATCAGCCCGAGTGAACTGTATCTATGTTGCTTAGTTCACAGAAAACCACAATGACTTTCTAGTTCAAGCCACCAGTTAAAATATTAACTCGTGCACAGCGGTATCTTGGATCTTAAAAACATTTGAAAACTTCAGCAAAAAAAAAGAAATCCCTATCACTGTAAAAATCAACATAATAGTTAGTTCAGATGACAAAACAATGTCTTACTCAACCTATTCAGGTTTAGATAATAAGGGGAGAGAAACAGATTTTCTGGCAAATCACCTTGACCTCAGACCTTTCCAACATTTGGAGTTATTTTCTTAAAACCATCACAAAAAATGCAATAAACCTGCAAAGAAAAACTGACAGTGTATTTTCCAATCCTGTTATAATATTACTAGTAGGATAAAACATGTCCGAATGTTGTACAGTTCCTATAATCTGAAAGGTGCATCCTTCCTGAGGTGATTTTCCTTATCTGTAGTCTGGAAATGAAGAGCACTACCATTATCACTGCACATGTAAGTGCAAAGGAGACTCATGAAAATGCAGGTGAAGCCAGACCACTGTATGTTCCTTTGCAAGTAGCCATTTTGTCAAAGTCCATTACTTTGGCAAAGCATTATCCTCAATTCTTCCGGAACATTTAATAATGTGGTAGCTGACATCTTTTATGAAGTTGGACTCTCACAGCATAGGTTGTGAGCTGCAAAATGCTAAATCTTTCAAAGAGAAAAAAACTGCCATTTGCTATTATCATGCATCAATGAAGGCATCCCAGAATATAGTTTAAAATAAAAGTGGGAAGAGAGGTTGTGTCAGGGAGGTGGGCACGACACATGCAAAGGTGAAAAAAAACAGTAAAACTGGTGAATGACACGTACTAGGCTTATTGATTTTTTTTTACTCTAAAGTGGAGTTTTAGTACAGTCAGTGTGTTTATTTCCAACAATTGCTGTATTCTAAATTTTTTTTTCCTCTGGGTTTTCCCACTCTGTCATTCCAGGAAGTCTCCACTCCCACGCCATTTTCAGTCATTCCTCGAGTTAGAAAGTCTAACAGTACTTTAAAAGTCCACTGCTGTTATCCAAACATACCTCAAACATCTTTACATATGAGTACTGACCCATTTGTTACAACTTCAATCATTCCACAGTGTGTAACCCACAAAATCCTGAAGCAGGTATATTTTCTGTGCCAATTGGTTATTGACCTGTTATCAGCTAGGTGAGAATCTTTATGTATGATGCTAAAACGCTGAAAAAAAATTAAGGCAAGGGATTGCCACAAGTTAGGACTAAGACTGATTTTGGTTCACAAGACCATCAACACTATTTTCTTTTCATTATGGCAACAAATAGAGTTTTCTTAAATGTGTTTCAAGTCCTGATCTCAAACCAAACTTTATTTGTGTTTTTGACCTATTTCTGTGTAAGTGTAATGAAACAACGAACTGCTGGGGCTGGAAATTCTGACAACAGAAAGCGCTGGAGAAACTCAACATATCAGCAGCATCTGTGGAAATAAAAACAGAGATAGCTTTTCAAGTCCAGTGATAGAATGTAGAACATTACAGCGCAGTGCAGGCCCTTCGGCCCTCGATGTTGCGCCGCCCTGTCATACTAATCTGAAGCCCATCCCATCTATACTATTCCATGTATGTCCATATGCCTGTCCAATGACGACGTAAATGCACTTAAACTTGGCTAATCTACTACCGTTGCAGGCAAAGCATTCCATACCCTTACTACTCTCTGAGTAAAGAAACTATCTCTGACATCTGTCTTATACCTATCTCCCCTCACTTTAAAGTTGTGTCCACTCGTGTTTGCCATTCCCATACTTGGAAAAAGGCTCTCCCTGTCCACCCTATCTAACCCTCTGATTATCTTGTATGTCTCTATCAAGTCACCTCTCAACTTTCTTCTCTCTAACGAGAACAACCTCAAGGCCCTCAGCCTTTCCTCATAAGACATTCCTTCCATACCAGGCAACATCCTAATAAATCTCCTCTGCACCCTTTCCAAAGCTTCCACTTCCTTCTTATAATGCGGTGACCAGAACTGTACACAATACCCCAAGTGTGGCCGTACCAGAGCTTTGTACAACTGCAGCGTAACCTCCTGGTTCTGGAACTCAATCCTTCTATTAATAAAGGCCAAAACACTGTATGCCTTCTTAACAACCCTGTCAATCTGGGTGGCAACTTTCAGGGATCTGTGTACATTAGATTAGATTACTTACAGTGTGGAAACAGGCCCTTCGGCTCAACAAGTCCACACCAACCTGCCGAAGCGCAACCCACCCATACCCCTAGATTTACCCCTTACCAAACACTATGGGCAATTTAAAATGGCCAATCCACCTGACCTGCACATCTTTCGGACTATGGGAGGAAACCGGAGCACCCGGAGGAAACCCACGCAGACGCGGGGAGAACGTGCAAACTCCACACAGTCAGTCGCCTGAGGCGGGAATATGAACCCGGGTCTCTGGCGCTGTGAGGCAGCAGTGCTAACCACTGTGCCACCGTGCCGCCCACATGGACACCGAGATCTCTCTGCTCATTTGTACTCCCAAGAATCTTACCATTAGCCCAATACTTTGCATTCTGATTACTCCATCCAAAGTGTATCAGCTCACACTTGTCCACACTAAACTCCATTTGCCACCTCCCAGCCCAGTTCTGCATCCTATCTATGTCTCTCTGCAACCTACTACATCCTTCGTCACTATCCACAACTCCACCGACCTTAGTGTCGTCCGCAAATTTACTAACCCACCCTTCTAAGCCCTCATCCAGGTCATTTATAAAAATGACGAACGGCAGTGGACCCAACACCGACCCTTGTGGTACTGGTAACTGGACAGCAAGATGAACATGTTCTATCAACTACAACCCTCCGTTTTCTTTCAGCAAGCCAATTACTGATCCAAACTGCTATGTCTCCCACAATCCCTTCCTCCGCATTTTGTATAATAGCCTACTGTGGGGTATCCTGAAGAAGGGCTTATGCCCGAAACGTCGATTCTCCTGTTCCCTGGATGCTGCCTGACCTGCTGCGCTTTTCCAGCAACACATTTCCAACCTTATCGAACGCCTTGCTGAAATCCATATACACCACATCAACTGGTTTACTCTCATCTATCTGTTTGGTCACTTTGTCAAAAAACTCAATAAGATTCGTTAGGCACGACCTACCCTTCACAAAACCGTGCTAACTGTCCCTGATCAGATTATTCTTTTCTAGATAGTAATAAATCCTATCTCTTATAACCTTTTCCAACACTTTACCAACAACTGAAGTGAGACTCACTGGTCTGTAATTACCAGGGTTGTCTCTACTACCCTTTTGAACAAGGGAACCACATTTGCTATCCTCCAGTCCTCAGGCACTATTCCTGTAGACAATGATGATTTGAAGATCAATGCCAAAGGCTCGGCAATCTCTTCCCTTGCTTCCCAGAGGATCCTAGAATAGATCCCATCCAGCCCAGGGGACTTGTCTATTTTCACACTCTGCAGTATTTCTAATACCTTTTCCTTGTGAACCTCAATCTCTTCTAGTCTAGTTGCAAGTATCTCTCTACCTTCCTAGCCAACATTTTCATTTTCTATAGTGAACACTGTCGAAAATATTTATTTAGTGCTTCCCCTATCTCCTCTGACTCCACACACAACTTCCCACTATTATCCTTGATTGGCCCTAATTTAACTCTCGTCACTCTTTTATTCCTGACATACCTATAGAAAGCCTTAGGGTTAACCCTGATCCTATCCGTCAACAACTTCTCATGATGTGGACCAGTTAGTCATTGGACTCTAAACATTAACTCTGTTTCTCTCTCTGCGCTTGTACAGTCTTTCAGGAATTCTACACAGTATGCATGAAACATCCATTTCCAGCCCCACCATGAAAATCTAGCCCTCCTTGTAACTGCCGCCTTTTCTCAGGCTAATTATTTTTCATGCTCATGCCTTATCCTAGACATATTTCATCAAATTTGTTTCAGAAAGAATCTTGGGGAGCATCAACGCTTGAAAGATGAAACAGAGCCTAAGGAGGGAAGGAACGAAGGTGTGGAAGAAGATAAGATATTGAATTGTATCCTAGCTTTTGTCTGTGGTATGGAGGCAACAAATCAAGGCAATAAATATAGCGGTCCTATTTAGGTTTTAATCTGGCTAGTCTTGGGTGATTTTTGACATTATGGATTCAATGTGTTTGTGTATGAACAAAAAAGTTACTTTCAACACAACTCCCTAATTTCAAAAAACTACTCTTCAGCTTGTATTGAATGGCATCCTTGTTTTGGTTAAGGGCTGGAGGAATGACTGAAAAGAACATGATTTGTCACCCAACCCTAATGGTCCCTACACTGAAGGGCTCACAAGGCCATTTCAGAGGACAGTCAAGAATCAATGGCATTGCTGTGAATCTAGGGTTGCATGGAGGCCAGACCAGGAACCAACGATATATTTACTTTCCAAGAAAACAGGGTGATTAGAACAATCAATGGCAGGTTTTATGATCAGAAGTACTCAGATTAGCTTTCAATTCCAGATTTTATTGATGGAATTTAAATTTTACTATCTGCCATGCTGGAAGCCACCACTTTCACAGAGTTTTTTTTAAAGATTACTTTAGATTAGATTACTTACAGTGTGGAAACAGGCCCTTCGGCCCAACAAGTCCACACAGGCCCGCTGAAGCGCAACCCACCCAGACCCATTACGCTACATTCACCTAACACTACGAGCAATTTAGCATGGCCAATTCACCTGACCTGCACATCTTTGGATTGTGGGAGGAAACCGGAGCACCCGGAGGAAACCCACGCAGACATGGAGAGAATGTCCAAACTCCACACAGAGAGTCGCCTGAGGCAGGAATTGAACCTGGGTCTCCAGCGCTGTGAGGCAGCAGTGCTAACCACTAGACCTCTAGATTACAAGTTGACTATGTCACATCCCACCCTGAAATTTTAAAAATGCACTTCATTCAGAGATATGTGATTTAATGGAGAATTAATTAAGGCATTCATCATACTTTTGACAATTGCTAGCACGAACGTGCTCTGCAATTTGCGGATTCAGTTCATTTTTCAAAACTTCTAATGGCTTCTTCCTTAACAAATTCCTCTTTAGTCCTTCTTATCTATTTATTCCTCTTTCTCTCACCCAGTCAAGCCAGTTTTATATTTACTATTTGGGTACTTGAACCATCAAATCTTTTTTTTCAGCTATCAATATCACTTGTCCTTCTTATTTCTCTGCTACCATTCGAGGTAAGAATCCTTCTGGATCCAGTCTGTTTCCGCATATGTCAAAAATCTGGCTAACCCAAGCTAAGATAGGAATTTGATGTTGCCAGAAATAAAGTAAGGCAGAACCTTTTGCTGCCATGATGCAGAAACTCTTTCCTGCAAAGTCAGTAATCTAAACAATTTAGTAAACTAAATGACATCAATTAAACAAATGATTCGACCTGTGCAAATTCAGTTTTGAATGTCTCAGCAATGAAATATAAATGAAAAACAATTTGAGAAGCAGAAAAAACTATGGTTGAAATGTTGTGGATAGAGATGGAAAATTAGTGCAATAGCAGGGTATGAAACCTGCTAGAGGAGGTAGAATGAAGAGTCATCAAACTCAAAATGTTAACTGTTCTGTTCCCACAGATGCTGCCAAACCTGAGTTCCAGTAGCAATATTTTTTATTTTCCGGCATCTGCACTTCTCTGAGGTGTATGGAGATCTGGTGGAGCTCCTCTTGGTCATTGGATGATTACATCCAGGACATGATTGTTGTCATTTAGTTCCTGTCTGTGCATGTATCCTCCTCCATCAAGTGACTGGCATCTCCGAGACAACCAGATCCATCAGACAGGTCAGCCAGTGTCAGAGATGCACACAGATATACCTCGTCTATGATTTCGATGCAGTGATTTATTTCTTCATTCACATGATGAAGGTATTGCTTGCTAGAACGGCAGTTATTCCCTAATTGTCCAGAGAGTGGTTAAGGTTCAATCACATTGCTGTGAGTCTGGAGTCACATGTAGGCCTGACATATTAAGGAAGGCAGATTTCCTTCCCTAAAGGATATTCGTGAATTAGATGGGTTTTATTTTGACAATTGGTAATGGATTCAATTAGACCCTAAATTCCAGATTTTTACTGAATTTGCCAAGGTGAGATTTGAAACCAGGTGCCAAGAGCATTACCTGAGTTGCTGGATCCATAGTCCAGCGATCACACCACTAGGCCATCACCTCCCCTAAAACGGCAAGGCAAGAGAGGGATAAAGCACTTGAAATCTTTATTATGTTCCTCTCTTTCTCAGGTCAGCAGGGAGGTACACGTGTATCTCTTACAAGAGAAGAAGCAACTGCTTTCTACACCTGGGACTGCTCCTAAGGCATTCAGAACATGGGCAACAGCTCCTCAGGCCCTTTGCTGATGACAAAATTGCCTCTGGCATGAGTGACCTTCCACATGGTCGGGACTACCTCAGCATGATCAGATCTCCACAGGCCTCAGGCAAAAGAGGACAGTGGCCAAAGTTATCCCAGGCCCCAGGAGCAGCAAGGCTAGCAGTCTGTCTCCATTGCAGCTGCTAGTGAAGGAATAATATTATGTAGAATCGCTCATAAAAGAATGAAGTAAACAGAAGCAGCAGGTGGCAGTGGGTGAAGGGTGCAGAGATAGAACAGAGATGAGTTCTATTAATGAAGAATGAATATGGATCTTTAGCTGGAATGGGAAGAGCTATCTGAAAAAGCTTCCCATGATGCTCCTTTGCCATGCTGCCCTCCATGATGCCCTCAGAATGTTATAGTTGTCATCTCCACCCTCATCTCTTCCTCATCTAACAGAGTGGATTTACAAGGACTTTGCCAGGACTTGAGGGTTTGAGCTGTAGAGAGATGCTGAACAGGCTGGGAGAAAGTGAGGACTGCAGATGCTGGAGATCAAACTCGAAAAGGACAGCAGGTCAGGCAGCATCCGAGGAACAGGAGAGTCAATGTTTTGGGCATAAGCCCTTCATCAGGGATAGGCAGGGGCTATTTTCCCTGGAGTCCGAGGGGTGACTTTATAGAGGTTTATAAGATCATGAGGGGCATGAATAGGGTGAAGAGCCAAGGTCTTTTTCCTAGGGTGTGGAAATCCAGAACTAGAGGACAAAGGTATAAGGTGAGAGGGGAAAGATTTAAAAATGACCTAAATGAGATGTTTGGTTGGCATGGGCGAGTTGGACCGAAGAGTCTGTTTCCGTGCTGTATGACTCTATGACTCGATGACTCTATGTCTCACTCTCCACTTGTTCTTTAGTGGCCAAAGTCTCGCACTTCTGTGTAAAGTATCGCTTAGTTTGAGTTCTGCCAGAGCCACTCAGTTTCTCACCACATTACCACCTTACTTCAAAGATGGACAAAACATTTGACTCCAGAGAGGAGGTGAGAGCGATTGCCTTTGGAATCAAGGCTACATTTGACTGCGTGTGGAATCAAGGATCCCTAGCAAAATTGGATTCAGGGCAAACTCTCCACTGGCTGGGATCATAACTGGCACATAGGAAGATAGTGGTGATTGTTGGAGCTAAGTCATCTCAGCTCCACAACAGCTCTGCAGGAGTTTCTCAGCATGGTGTCCTGGGCCCAATCATTTAAGTGTTTCATTCATGACTTTTCCTCTATCATAATTTTAGAAGTAGGGAGTTTTGTTGACGGTCGCATGATGTTCAACACCATTCGCAACTCCTCAAATACTGAAACAATCCATGTTTGAAAAGATCACATACAAAGACCTGGTAAATATCCAGGCTTAGATTGATAAGTGACAGTAAGCATTCACATGTCACAAGTGCCAGGAAATAATCATCTCCAACAAGAGAGAATCTAACCACTATCCTTTGGCATTCAATGGTATTACCATTGTTGAATGCCCCACTATCAGTATCCACATCAATAACCATTAATCAAAAACTAGTGAAGGCATAATATTATGTAGAATCGCTCATAAAAGAATGAAGTAAACAGAAGCAGCAGGTGGCAGTGAGTGAAGGGTGCAGAGATAGAACAGAGATGAGTTCTATTAATGAAGAATGAATATGGATCTTTAGCTGGAATGGGAAGAGCTATCTGAAAAAGCTTCCCATGCTGCTCCTTTGCCATGCTGCCCTCCATGATGCCCTCAGAATGTTATAGTTGTCATCTCCACCCTCATCTCTTCCTCATCTAACAGAGTGGATTTACAAGGACTTTGCCAGGACTTGAGGGTTTGAGCTGTAGAGAGATGCTGAACAGGCTGGGAGAAAGTGAGCCTGTTATTTGACTAGTTATTTGACTAAAGTGACCACAAAAGCAACTCAGGGGCTAGAAGTGCTGTAGTGAATAATTCACCTCTTGATTCCACAAAGCAGTCCACCACCTACAAGGCACAAGTCAAGAGTGTGGTGGAATACTCACCACCAACCTGATTGAGTGCAGCTCCAACTCAATACTACACAAGACAAAAGAACCTGCTTGATTGGCACCGTCTCAATAAAAATGTAATTCCTTTACCACCAATGCTTAGAAACAGAATTACATAACAAAGTACACTGTACCAATCCACCAAGGCCCTTTAGACAATGTTTTCCAATCCAACAATCATAACATTTAGAAGGAGAAGGGCAGCAGATACATGGAAACACGGTCACATGGAAATTTCCATCCAAGCATCTTACCATCCTGAGTTGGAAATATATCGTTATTCCTTCACTGTCACTGGGTCAAAATCCTGAAACTCTCCCTCTAACAGCATTGTTGATCCACCTACAACAAACAGATCACAGTGGTTTGAGAAGGCACTGAACTACAGCCTTCTCTGTGCAACAAATGCTGACCCAGCCTCTGAAACCTGCAGCCCATCAATGAATGACAGGCTTTTCAAAAGGACAATGTTGCATCCAAGTTCTGGTGCAGAGATTGGATGAGTACTTAAATAGACCAGGCTGCAGAAAAAAATTGTATCCGCTGGAGGTAAAGATATGCTTTGTGTATCAGGGTATTGGCAAGAAATCTTGTGGTCAATGTCATGAATCACAGAGGATTCAAGCCTTGGCATGAACTTTGCAGAGATTTTGAAGCACTTCTTTCCCTAGCAGACAAGAAGTGGCAGCTCATCTACATATTTGTGGGCAGCACAGTGGCACAGTGGTTAGCACTGCTGCCTCACAGCACCAGAGACCCGGGTTCAATTCCCGCCTCAGGCGACTGACTGTGTGGAGTTTGCACGTTCTCCCCGTGTCTGCGTGGGTTTCCTCCGGGTGCTCCGGTTTCCTCCCACAGTCCAAAGATGTGCAGGTCAGGTGAATTGGCCACGCTAAATTACCCATAGTGTTAGGTAAGGGGTAAATGTAGGGTATGGGTGGGTTGTGCTTCGGCGGGTCGGTGTGGTTGAAGGGCCTGTTTCCACACTGTAATGTAATCTAATCTAATCTAATCAATCATGGTGTAACATTTGATGATTGGTATTTCAGTTTCTCATTGGAGCTTAAGCAATACCCACCTAAGGGTTGAGTGTTGTAGTGGCAGCTCAGACTGAAATCACATGAGGTTAGCAGGTTGTCATCGTGGCTCTGGATGATACCAATGTTCAAAGAGGTTTTCGGATTATCGCAGTCATCCTGTACTCAGAGCACAAACAAATTGCCTGCATTGTTGAGACACCCACCCTGTGGAGGTGGCTGCTGGCTGCCTCGACTGGCTATCTTCCCATAGCACTGGTGATCCCACTCAACCAGTATTTTTGCTGCTGTATGTCAATTTAGTCCAGGTTCATGTTGTGGCTTCTCAGCTCAGAACATCCCAACGTCATCTTCTAAAGATATACTTACCACAGAAAGTTACCAGCCTTCCACTTGGCATGATGTACACACTGGACAGCAATATATAACAGTACTAGGACAAGGTAAGCTCATGAAGGCATTAAGGGAATGCACAACACAAATTCATTTAAGTTTCATTCAGTGTGGCTTGTAGTTTGTTTACAAATTTGGTTTAAAAGGTGCATTTTGTGTCAGTTTTTATTTATGCACGTAGCCAAGAAGATGATGTGATGGTCAGTCACAGAGGTTAGTTAAACAGTATGGTATGATTCGTGAATGAAGAATAGGAATTGAATTTGCTAGTCTCGCACTTTAATTAGTTCTTCAAGTACAGCCCACTCAGAAAGAGGAAATCTGGGATGCAGCAACTCTTCTTTTTCTGCCTTCTCCTCATGCTCCAATTCTTCAGATGGTCACCAGGAGCCATGATAATGAGCTTTGATAAGGAGCTTATATATCATGCAGCAGATCACTGCAATCCAAGAGACTTCCTTAGCCAAGTACTGCAGGACCCTTCCAGGGAGGTGAAGGTAGTTGCAATACACTGGTAATTTGCAATATACTGGTCTATCAGATTTCTGGTTGCACCATGGATCTCATTGTAGACATGGTGTGCACAATTGGTTGAAATCAATGTTCCCTCTAAGCTGCATGGCTGTGTGAGCACACAGCTGCTCCAGTGCTTTGGTAAGAAAGTTATAAGTAATGCTGTTTGCAAACCCAAGGCAGCAGCCTCATGCCAATGGACAGCACAGTGTTCAGTATATGGCACTTAGTTGTCCACAATGTGAGTACTGTGTGCACATTTATGTGCTATGGCTATCTTCCCATAGCACTGGTGATCCCACTCAACCAGTATTTTTGCTGCTGTATGTCAGTTTAGTCCAGGTTCATGTTGTGGCTTCTCAGCTCAGAACATCCCAACGTCATCTTCTAAAGATATACTTACCACAGAAAGTTACCAGCCTTCCACTTGGCATGATGTACACACTGGACAGCAATATATAACAGTACTAGGACAAGGTAAGCTCATGAAGGCATTAAGGGAATGCACAACACAAATTCATTTAAGTTTCATTCAGTGTGGCTTGTAGTTTGTTTACAAATTTGGTATGATGTAGTTATACCAGAGTGAGTGCAGAGGAGATTTACAAGAATTTTATCAGAACTGGAAAAGTGCAGCAATGAGGAGAGATTAGAAATGCTGAGGTTGATTTGCTTTGAACAAAAAATAGCTGAAGGGAATTATGATTGAGCAGGCATGTGAAGGGCCTTGATATAGTAAATGAAAATGATCTGTTTGCATTAGTAGAGAGGTCAATGACTGGGTTGTAGATTGAAAGTAATTGGTATAAGGATTAGAAGGGAAATGAGGAAAAGCTTTTTCACCGAGAGGGTAGTGGAGGTCTGAATTTCACTGCCTGAAAGCCTAGTGGCAGCAGAATCCCTCAGATCATTTGAAAAATGGGTCTCTGGGCATACATCTCATGTCCAAGAACCTGTGGGGATACATATCAACTGCTGGAAAATGGGAATAGGTTGCATAGTCGCTGTAGGTATGATTGGCAGAGTGGCAACATTTAGTGCCATAATTATTTTCTAATTACTATAAATATTGGAAGAGAAGGAATGTACAGGGATGTGGGAGAGTAAGTGACAGTAGTGAATTGTTCCTTATGAATTGTTCCAGCGTGAATATGATGAATCAAATGGCTTTCTTTGATGCTGTGACAATTCTATGATCCTAGGCTTCCACAGTGACAACAGTGTGTATCAGCTGGAAGATGCCCTGCAGGCAACTCATCATGTCTCCCCTGATCACACCTTTCAAACCTGCAAACCCAACCAGCTTGAGGAACAAAGGTAGCAAGTATATAGGAAGGTTACTGCTTGCAAGTTCCTCTCTCGCTCACACACCATCCTGAAGTGGAACTGGGCAGGTATTCCTTCACTGCTACTGAGCCAAAATCCTGTAACCCATTTCTGAAAAGCACTGTGGAGCTCCCAATTCTACAAAGAGCATTGGAGAAGGTAATGTACTATTGCATTGATTTGAATTGAATTGGATGATTTATTATCACTTGTATTTAACAAATAAATATTGTGAAAAGTGTAATATGTCACCTCGCTCTGGCACCAATTTGATTTACAGAAGATATTAAGATATAAGATTGAAATTAAGATATGATATAAAAATGGAGTTTATCTTGTTCCCTTCTTGTACTCTGCTCAACAACATCAGTAGGGTCTCCTCGCTGGGCTCTGGGCCCACCAATGCCCCCTCATCACAGTCCATTCCAGGAGCACCAATTTGGGCCCACTGCATCACTGCAGGTGAAAACCAACATCTCTGACTTCGATGCTGACCGCAGATGACACCGTCCTGATGCCCATTCCGCCACCCGTTTCAACATTGCCAACGCCGGACCCAGCCAGCATCGAAGTCACGGAACGTCAGTGGTCATCTTTCGCCGTTGGGCCTACCTCGCCACCATCGCCTCTGCCAATGTAGCAGCTGTTGATGCCGATACCGGGTCCTGCGCTCGCCACTCCCGCCAACTCTTCTGCTGCTTATTTCCGGAATCTTCCACCACGAGCCCGAGCTGGGCCCACTCAAGTCCACGCTGGGCTCAGTCACCACTGCTGCAGCCAAGCTCATCACAGGAGATAAGTACACAAGAAAAGGAGAGAAAAGATGGGTAAAGAAAGAAAGGAAACGCAAAGAAAACCAGACACAGTGCACATGCCCTAGGCTCAGGAGCCTCACTCCAACACTTCTTACCAGAATTGTCCTGTCAAGGCTGTTAATGATGGGCAATAAATGCTGATTTTGCCAATGAAGCTCACGTGTCATGACGGAAGAAGAGAAAACAAACAATAGCCATTTTTGGTTTGCCTTGGTGACTGAATTATAGGCCACACAGTGGATTGCTGCCAGAGTATTAGCCATTGACTTGCATGACTTGTAGCCTCTGGTCACACTCTGATGATGCATTGACAGAACATAATCCCCTTCATTTCAGAATTGCACAGGCACATACAGAGCTGTGTGCATGCAAGATAAGCTCGAATCCCAAGCATCTTACAATCTTTCCAAACTCTCACTCCTCTTGCTTCTCACTAGCACAAAGGATTTAAATTCAGATGTCTCTCTTTGAATAGAAAACGTTAGTGACAGAAGAATGCAAACAGGGAGATGTTGTTAACATAGCTAGCCTGGAAGGAGCCAGTCTCAAAAAAATCGACCACTTTTACCTTCATTAGAAATGCAATACTTGCTGTGATTTCAGGTTGGAGTTGTGATTGGAGCAGTTGGCTCCAGTCTTCCAGTCAGCTTCACTTCCAGGTCACTGGCCTATCAGTCCATCCAGCTCTGAGCAACATATTCATGCAGAGGCCTTGAAGTCAGCAGGATGCATTTCAGCAGGTGCGACATCACTTCCTGTGGATGTTTGAAGTTTGAAGCAAAAAGCACCAGAAGCGTATTGAATAGCAATAGTCAGATAAACTGAACCAACAAATTGCTTGTAAGTAGCTGCCAAATTCCTTAAATAACACTGTTGCTCTGTCCTTCCTGCTGCTTAACATGTCCTCAACATTGTGAGGTTAAGAGAATGAGTAAGATGTTGAAATCTGATTTGGAGGAGCCAGTGTTGGACTGGGGTGGACAAAGTAAAAAAAAATCATGCAACACCAGGTTATAGTCCAACAGGTTTATATTTGAAGCACTAGCTTTCAAAGCTCTGCTTCTTCATTAGGTGGTTGTCAGTATCACAATTATGATGTCAAATGTGCATACAGCCACCAGACATTAAACAATGATGTTAACCCACTTAATGAGTTGTCACCCACTGCACCCCACAAAGAAAATGTAATACGTGCCACACATGTTATTTTGGAACTTTAAGTGGACTCAGAACTGTCAAACTAAAACAGGTGCTGCTGAATTCAGTTTCACTCTTGTTATTTTTATTTGTGGTAGTTTTTAATGTAAATGGGAATCAAACATAGAAGGTACTTTGATAGAGTTGTGTTTTGCTTACAGTTATATTTTATCAAATACAGTTGACATAAGCTATTCCTTTTTTTAAGATCTTGAATTGAAAATTGGCATTTTTTGAAAACATAAACAAGCTGTCCATTGTTTCGAAATGTAAAGTTCTAGATTCATGTCTAGAAATAGACCACAAATAATATTTGCATTTAAATTCTAGATACAGTAGATAAATTCGTAGCAGTGGAAATTCCCATCATTGCTCTATTGCCACATTCTTTCTAAATTCTTACCAAGTTTTGTTTTTAAAGTAATTTTTAACGCAATTTCTAACACCAGGCAAGGTGTCCATAGTTTCTGAATCAAAGTAGCTCAGAGTTAAGCTGTTTTCATAGAGCTGTTGTTCTTAAATAAATGTGACCATATTTAAAATATCCTCATTTTAGGATAATATAATGAATGTGCATTGCTCGGCTATAGTAATTTTCAAGATACTTTGCTGAGTTCATAAACAATAACAGTGCACTACAATCACATATGACTTTACTGGTATCTGTCAATATAAATTCCTTAACTTTCAAATTGATTTAGAAAAAATATACATATGTATTTTTGTAACTGTACAAATTGAAACTGTAATGCCAACTTTGTACTAGATGTTTGAATCATTCCAGGAATTTTGCTTTTCCTTGGATCTTCCAAAAGTAATTCATCTCTTGACATGCATAATAACATGCAGAGAAATGCAAAGAATATGTGATTACTAGAATGTAAAGGATTCTTGACCTATTTTCAACAACTCTTTCTCATTCTAAGTTCACAGTCATTGGATAAACTAAACAATCTATCCAAGTGTTTGCAGAAACAATCCTACATTAATCACGTTCAAATGAAATCTCTCTCAATTTACATTTTACATGTTTTTTAAAAATTAACAGTTGCCACTTTTTAATTGTCCGGAACTTAATACCTCAGTTATTTTAGTATTCTGACGTTCATGAAGTGCAACACAGAAACATGTAGCACATTTTAGTAGGAAGAATGGTGAGGACATGTTATTTCGAAGGTGTAAGTCTAAGGTGGGATAGAGAAACAAAAGGGTCCTGAGAGTACAAATACTACAAGTTGAACCACAGGTTAGCAAGGCTATTAAGAATAAAACAAACCAAGCACTAAGATTTATTTCTAGATAGTCAGAATTGAAAAATTGGGAAAATACATTAAACTTGCATTACAGTTTGTTTGGACCAGATTGCAAGCAAATCTGGTTGCCATATCATAAAAAGGCAGTGGTGGGGTACAGAGAAGATTTACAGGCATTATATGTGGAATCTGTGGGTGTACATTACTGGAAGGGATCAAAAAGAGATCTTTCATAAAAAGACTAATGAGTGACTTAGAGCATTTAGAGGCAGAATGTTTCCTTTTGCACGAAACAGTGTAACTAGGGGCTACTAATATTAGATTGAATTCCCTCTAGTGTAGAAACAGGCCATTTGGCCCAACAAGTCCACACCAACCCTTCGAAGAGCAACCCACCCAAACCCATTCCCCTACATTTACCCCTGATTAATACACGTAACACTACGGGCAATTTAGCATGAACAATTGACCTAACCTGCACATCTTTGGACTGTGGGAGGAAACCGGAGCACCCGGAGGAAACTCACACAGACATGGGGAGAATGTGCAAACTCCACTCAGACGGTTGACCGAGGTGGGAATTGAACCCGGGTCCCTGGCACTGTGAGATAGCAGTGCCACCATGCCGCCCCAATAGTTAGCAAAAAAAAATGAATTCAGAAAACATCGATTTACTCAAAGAGTGGTAAGTATGTGGAACTTAGAATCATAGAGTCATAAGGCATGGAAACAACTCCTTTTGTCCATGCCAACCAGGCTTCCCAAACTAAACTAGACCCGCTTTCCTGCATTTGGCCATATCCCGCTAAACCTTTCCTATTTGTGTACCTATCGAAATGCCTTTTAAATGTTGTAACTGTACCTGCATCAATCACTTGCTCTGGCAGTTTGTTCTACATATAAACTACTCGCTGTGTGAGAAAAGTCCCCCTCAGGTCCTTCATAACCTTTCCCTTCTCACCTTAAAAATAAGCCCACTAGTTTGAATTCCTCACCCTAGGGAAAAGACCTTTCTTATTCACCTTATCAATGCCCTTCATGATTTTATCACCTTCCAAAAGGTCACCCCTCAACCTCCTATGCTCCAGTGAAAAATGTCCCAATCTATCCAGCCTCTCCTTATAACTCCAATCATGGCAACATCCTAGTAAATCTTTTCTGAATCCATTCCAATTTAGTAATATTCTTCCTATAGCATGGTAACCAGAACTGTACACAGTACTCCAAAGGTAGCCTCACCAATGTCCAGCACAACCTCAACATGATATCCCAACTCCGAGACTCGATGGTCTGAGCAATGAAGGCAAGTGTTGTCGAATGCCTTTTTAACCACCCTGTCTGCCTGTGATACAACTTTCAAAGAACTACAGTGGAAACTCGATTATCCAAACATGATGGGCGGGCACTATTTCGTTCGGATAACCGATTATTCGGAAAATTGATTAAATGCCTTTCCTCTGGGGCTTGGAGATTTAAAGTCTGCTCCCTATTCAGGAGACTGCAGCAGCACACAGCGCGCGAGGTCCCACTCCCAATACCACTGCCCCCAACACCACCACCCCCAACCCCAGTCCAACCACACCCCAACCACACCCCAATACCACCCCCTAACCCCGTCCAACCCTGCCCCCTGCACCCCAGCACAAAGCGCGTGAGTCCCCGTCCCCCCAACCTGGTCCAAACCCCCGCCCCCCCCCCCAACCTCATCCAACCCCGCCCCCCAACCCTGTCCAAACCCGCTCCCCCGTCCCCAACACAGCTCCCCCCCCATCCCCAGCCCCTCACCGGGGCAGTCGGACTGTACACCAACAACAAGACTGCTGCTGCTGCCTTTGTGGGGTAAGTCTCCAAATAGCTCACAAACACACACACACACACATACACCGTTTTACTGCAAATTGTTTGACAGGTTCCATGTTTGCCCTGTACAGGACAATGTTGGAGAGATTATTCCTGGGAAGCAGGGTGGGGGGGGGGGGGAGGTTAGGGTGCATCCCTCTGTAGAACTCCAGGGAAAGTGTGGGGAGAGAGAGGGTGGGGGTGTCAGTCATTTGGAGACGGTGCCTGTTTAATCACTGTGAACAAAAGATACAATCACTGCTGGAAACATGTCTTTGAGGTAAATTTTCTATCGGGACCTCAAGATCTCCTTCGGATAATCTGATTTTTGGATAATTGGTATTCAGATAATCGAGTTTCCTCTGTATGCGCCTGAACCCTTAGATCACTCTGTTCAACAACACTACCCAGAGCCCTACCATTAACTGTATAAGTTCTGCCCATGTTTGCTTTATGGAGTTAGTGGTTTCGATGCATTTAAGGGGAAGATGTATAAGCACATGAGGGAGAAGGGACTAAAGGTTATGATAATAGATCTAGATAAGGAAAGATGGGAGGAAGCTTGGCCTCATAAATATCAGCATAGACTGCTTGACACAAATGGTATCTTTCTTAGTTACATATCCTATGTTACTTGACTACTTAAAAATTCAGATGCCTGGTTTGGAATTCTCCAGGCAAGGGCGTGATGAGGAAGCAGAAATACCCGATAGTAGGTTAAAGTTTTGTCATCAAGTTCTCAAATCTTTTTGGGTGGTTCAGCTTTCTCGATGATCATTAGCATGTCATGGGAAGGCGATGACATAGTGGTAATGCAACTGCATTAATAATACATACCCGCAGGCTAATGTTCTGGGGAATGAGGGTAAGTGGTGAATTTCAATTCAATAGAGTCTGGAAATGATAAAGTTAACCTAATGGTGATGGTGTAATGGCTGTTGTTAAAACTTATCTAGTCCACTAGTCTCCCTCAGGAAAACAAAATCTGTCATCTTTACCTGATCTGATCTACATGTGACTTCAGACCCATAGCAACGGGATTGGCGTTTAACTGCCTCGTGATATGGCCTAGCGAAACCCCTCATTTGCATCAAATGGATACGAAGTGAAATCAAAGAAATGAAACTCGACAGACTACATGGTATTGAGCTATTTAAACACAACCCTGTCACCACTACAAGCTTCTCCTTAACAAGCTTATGCAAAACATGGAACAGCTACTTCAGAGACTAGTCATAGAGTCATAGAGTCATAGAGATGTACAGCACGGAAACAGACCCATAGGTCCAACTCGTCCATGCCGACCAGATAGCCCAACCTAATCTAGTCCCCTTTGCCAGCACCTGGCCCATATCCCTCTAAATTATTAAGGAATAATTTAGAGGGATATGGGCCAGGTGCTGGTAAATGGGACTAGATTAGGTTGGGCTATCTGGTCGGTAGGGACGAGTTGAACCTATGGGTCTGTTTCCATGCTGTACATCTCTATGACTCTATGACTCTATGACTATACTCCGTGCTCTACGGCCTGTTCCACGGGATGCACACCAAGACGAACATCAACTGTGCCTGGAGGATCATCAACTCAGTGAAGGATGCTCTCTGGGTGGTCCAAAACCTGTTGATCTTCCAGCTGAAGGAGTTGCCCCTGACTGAGTGTTGCAGACTGGCACATTCCAAGGTCCAGGACTACGTGTTGAGGGACGCGCTGAAGCTTGGGGCAGCTGCCGCCAAGGCGCGGTGGGGAAAGACCACCGTGTAACATCTGCCTGCCTAAGAAGAACAGGGGGCCCACGCAGTCATTTGGGCTCTGCTGGCGCCTCAGCTAAAAATATAATCATACATTTTTAATGTTTACACATATATGGCATGTCCAGTTGTATAGATCATCAAAGTATTTATGAATAAAGTATATTTTTGAAATATAAAAAAATCCTCTAAATTATTCCTATTCATATACTCAACCAAATGCCTTTTAAATGTTGTAATTGTACTAGCCTCCACCACTTCCTCTGGGAGCTCATTCCATACATGCACTACCCTCTGCATGAAAATTTTGCCCCTTCGATCCCTTTTGTATCTTTCCTCTCTCACCCTAAACCTATGCCCTCTAGTTCTGGATTCCCAACCCCAGGGAAAAGACCATGAATATTTACCCTATTCATACCTCTCATGGTTTTATAAGCCTCTATAAATGTCACCCCTCAGCCTCCAATGCTCCAGGGAAAACAGCCCCAGCCTATTCAGCCTCTCCCTATAGCTCAAATCCTCCAACCCTTAGTCAAGCAATAGTCTGACTGAGTCATACTCACTTACAAACATATCTTACAACTAATGTCGCTGACATCATTATCACTCTTCCAGGGTTTGCCCTGTCCAACTAGGATAGATCTACCAGAAGTGGCAGCCCCATGGTATGTGCTCAAGAAGGAATCCTCAACAGTGAATTCTTCATCATTGTTTGCTCCATTCTGCAAGATGTAGATCTTATTGGAAATGCTCAAGGCAGTCTACAAGGAAAATATAGATAATAAGAAAACTTAATAGATTGAAAGAGACTTCAGGATTGTTGTACAAAGTGCAGAGGTTTGTGTCAAATCCTGGGTTGTACAGACGATTGACATCCGTGCACCCAAAGTAGCTTCAATGTTATTTAATTGTTCTCTTCCAACTGCTACATCTTGGTGCTACCCTGGTAACCACAGCTGAGCTTGAGGAAAACTGCTGACTCCTTTGCTCAATTGCCTCAGATGATTTTCATGGCCAACCATTGATTTTCTAAGGTAAAAACAATGACTGCAGATGCTGGAAACCAGATTCTGGATTAGTGGTGCTGGAAGAGCACAGCAATTCAGGCAGCATCCAAGGATGCTGCCTGAACTGCTGTGCTCTTCCAGCACCACTAATCCAGACATTGATTTTCTAAGGTGAGTCCAGAGACTTTCGACCAACTGGCACAAGTGTAGGTGGAGCCTGTTCAGCTGGTGGAAATGTGGGTGTCCCTGGCAGAGGGAAGGTGCTGGAGCAGAGCACCTCTGAAATGCCCAAAGATGACAATCCATAGGTGCCCATTTGTCACCCCTCTTCCTTGCAAAGGCACCTCCCTCACTCATTGAGGAGACAGGGAACTTGGAAGGAGCTGAAGATCCCTCAACAAGATGGTGAATGAATGCATCAATTGCTCAAGTGATGGAGTGAATGTCCCCCTGTATCTCTGATGGACACTGATTGTTCTGCTGGAAGTAGTTCTCAATGGTGACTGCCATCCATTCCATGGAGGGATCAATGTGCTCACATGCTGGAGCCACCTGTAACTGTGTGCAGCAGGATAGAGGCTTCTCTGTAGATAGCCATAAATACCTAATCTCCTTTTCAGCACAGGCGTGTTCCCCTCGCTTTCTTGGCAACTCAGTAGTGTTCTCCTTGCAAGGCATCAGGAGCCTGACATCAGCTTCCCACCGCCCCTGCTGCCCTCTACTGTCTGGGTATGCTCACACTTATTGTGCATATTCTTCTCCTGCAGAAGGACAGAGGCACTAAGTGACTTGACATTCGTGTACTCTTGCTGAGCGTGCATTGGGAGACACAGGCAAAGATGTCAATCACCAGAGCTGTGGTTTTCCACATGTGCTATGAGTAAGGAAATGAGCTCAACAGTAAATTAGATGTTAAAAAGTGGTACAGTATCAACAAAGATTAACAGTTGCTGAATGGTGTGACTTTGTAAGCATTTGGTAACAAGTGGAAAGCTGTTTGATGTGTATGTTGTCCCAGTTGTGATGAAAGGTCAGTGACATGAAGGTGTTTAAACTGCTCAGTTTTTGTAGCTCCTTTTATAGAACTACAATGTGAACCCTGGCCAATGTGTGAAAAGCAGTAAGACTGTGATGAAAGTGGCGCTACATCGAAGTGATAGACATTCATTCCGCATCTGATAGCACCCAATTCTTGTGTGAGACAGTTTTCTGCAGTGGTAACCTTACAATGCTAACTCACACTCAAGGGGGCATGAAGCTTTGAATGGGCATTAGTAGACACCCTGGCAGAGTGCAGCAGATTATTCATCTTCTTCTGGCACTTGAGCCAAATGGTGTTGAGCCACCCATGGGTGCTGACTTCCACAGCCACCTCTGTCCAGGGTGTCAGTTGTGATGGCACCCAGTTTCTATACCTAGGGGAAAGGTCCTCCATAGCCTTCAGGAAAAACCTCTAAGGAGATCTTTGTAAAGGGGGCTGCTTTGTGCCTGGATCTCACTTCTCCATTGTGTGTGTGTGTGTTTATGTGTGTGTGTGGAGGGGGGTGTTGTGCGGGGTGGTGATGAATCGAGATTGGGTGATATTCCTGTGTTGCAGAGAGTGAAGAGCTGTCTCTGTGCCTTTTCAAAATTGTACCCAGAATTTGTAGCTCAGAAAGAAGTTGAATTTCCTGCCGCCTGCCTATGAAAGTTGGCGGTATACCCATGTATTTATAAGCAATGAGCTAAGAAGAATGTACTTGCGTGACAAAGCCTGCCCTGTCCCATACAGTAAATTGGGCTTAACACTTGGTCTCTAAATTCCAAGCTCCCAGTCCTGTATGAACAGATCGATGCTGAGATTTGAATCTAAAAGAAAATAAAGCGGTCATAAAAGATGGACATTTTGACCTGAAGCATCTGCATAAAGAGAGAGATTAACAACCGAAGAGTAGCAGGTAGACACCATTACTGCAAAGGTATGCTTTTTTAAGAAACTGACTTGTTCTGATAATCAGAAATTCCAAGCCAGACATTCAGCGTTCTCTAATCTATAATCCCTTAATTTTCTTTCTACTGCACTTTTAAAATAGCAACTGTCTTGTCTTAGGACCTACCTTCACCAAACATTTCTGCAGCAGCAGATTTGCTCAACTGTATCTTCATCTCCACCTTTGATGCCCCAGTTCCCAATAAAACTCTCTTTCACCCTTTTGTTTTCCTCCTGGTATGGTCTTCACTCCAATATCCAAATTCTTAGGGTTATAGTCTCAAAAGGAAATAGTAGATAACCAGTTTAACCCACTGTACCACTGGATTACCCTGGAATACAAAGCAAATCCCTGAATTTTTTTTGTGTCTGCCACCTGCATCTTTTTAGAGTACTTCTCACTCTTGACTGTCATCTGCAACATTGTTCAAGGAACTCATATGTCTTTTGCTCGAAGGTCAAGATCACCCAACCAGCTACCTCTGCCACTCTCCTTATTTCTACTAGCCCATATGCCAAACTTGCACAAATTTCACCTTGGCACAGCCAGCATTTGTTGCACATCCTAATCACCCTTGGGAAGGAGTTGATGAGCGACCCTCCTCCACGACTGCAGTCCCTTGGCCCCGGATCTAAGGAAGGATGTGCCGGCCTTGGGGAAATCCAGAGAAGGTTCACAAGAACAGTCATGGGGATGAAGGGTTTGAAATATGAAGAGCTGTTGTGGACTCTGAGTCTGAACTTGATGGAGTTTAGAAAGATGATGGGGGAGATTTCATTAACTTATAGAACGCTTAGAGGCCTGGATACAGTGATTGTGGAGAAGATGTTTCCATTAGCAGGAGAGACTAAGACCCAAGGGCACAGCCTCAGAGTGAAGGGATGACCCTTTAGAACTGGGATGAGAAGGAATTTCTTCAGCCAAATGGTGGTTAAACCCACATGCTCACATACACATATATGTTTGTGGGGTGAATTTGTACTTGCAGAGTTACATTGTACTTTGCTCAAAAGCTGCATGAATCCATGTAAGACTCTGTTAACTCACTCTTTAGATTAGAATCAGTCTAAACATTATGGCACAGACAGGGAACACGGGAGCTAACACCTTTAACATCTCAACATCTTATCTGCGCTGACACCAAGTTTTGTGATTTACATATGAAAGAAGTGAAACTATCATGGCCATTCTAACAGATGAGAGATTTAACAAACAATCAAGGTATTTTTCAATGTATAATTTCAGTTACATCACACTGTAAACTTTTGCTATAAATTCTGTGTCTTTCAATTGTGCACGCCACAACCACCTGATGAAGGAGCAGCGCTCCGAAAACTAGTGCTTCCAATTAAACCTGTTGGACCAAAACCTGGTGTTGTGTGATTTGTAACTTTGTACACCCCAGTCCAACACCGCCATCTCCAAATCATGTCATTTGAAGCATTGCTTAAAATTGTTGAAATCAGTTGGGAGTGATGCTGCATGTGGAAATGTTGTGCATGTCAACAATCCTAGTAACCTGCCAGTGGAAGATTGCTGCACTGTTGTGAGATAATACAAATCTCCCTGAGCACTAGCTGTGGTAGCCATAATAGCAGCAACCTGGGCCTTCAATGGGAACAAAATGAAATTTCAGAAACTCAGTTGAAGATTCCATTGCAGCCCTTAGACACTTCTCCTTCATGGAAGCAATGTAAGCTAAGCTATCTATCATTGGACACTGCATTATACATATGTCTGCAGAGTACGAATGGACTTGGCCAACATTTTCACACTAAAAAGGTTGAACTGCAAGTTTAAATTCCAAAACAAACACACACAATACAAAAGACAGCACATTTCTGCAGAGATGTTATTTTAAAAATGTAAGAACAAAAACTCTCTTATTAGTCAATATGCTGACAAACAAAAGATAGAATGTGTTTAATTCTCACATTCCGCTATGTTTCTTTTTTATTCATTTGTGGGACTTAGGTGTCGCTGGCCGGCCAGCATTGATAGCCCATCCCTATTTGCCCTTGAGAAGGTGGTGGTGCTGCCTTCTTGAATCACTGCAGTACACTTGCTGTGGGTTGACCCACAATTCCTGTAGGGAGGGAATTCCAGGATTTTGACCCAACGACTGTGAAGGAACAGCAGTACATTTCCAAGTAAGAGCAGTGAGTGGCTTGGAGGGGAACTTGCAGATGTTCCCAAGTACCTGCTGTTCTTGTCCTTCTAGATGGAAATGGTCATGGGTTTGGAAGGTGCTGTCAAATGATCTTTGGTGAATTTCTGCAGTGCATCTTGTAGATAGTGCACACTACTGCTATTGAGTGCTGGGGGTGGAGGGATTGACTGTTTGTAGATGTGGTGCCAGTCAAGTAGGTTGCTTTGTCCTGGATGGTGCCAAGCTTCTTGAGTGCTGTTGGAGCTGCACCACTCCTGACTTGCGTCTTGTAGATGGTGGATAGACTTTTGGATATCTTGCTAATGAACGTGAACTGCTGATAGCCAGAGTCTGATAGAAGATCTTCCAAACAAGCTTTGGCTCAGGCAGGTTTGGAAACCAGGCAGGTTCCCATGTCATTTGAAAACAATTACAGTTCAGCCTTTCAGGGTTTATGAAATAGCTAACTTACGGAAATCTTATCAGGTCTCCAAATTCTTCAACCAAGAGGGGATTTCAGGAGATAGGCATTTACCTTTACTGCAAGCTTTTGGATTCTTTTTCATTCTGAATCCCTAAGCATTTGAAATAGAAACCAAAACCAGAAAGGATTGCAAAGCAAACATCAGTGCAGGGCCACGTAGTCTTTCCAACCAGATGTTCTAGCAATTAAGGGCAATAAGCTCCATCTTTTATCTCCCTAGAAATTTTGCTTGTCTCCAGGTGACCTACAACTCACATTAAACAGCTGACTTCATTCTTTGGTAAACCCTGTTTAATCCAGAAAACATGCAAACCATTTAATACTTTCCAGTTTTTCATGCGGTCCGTAAAATGTGTAGTTCCAACATGCAGTAACATGGCATAAATGTAGAAAAGGGGTCCTTTCATCATTCTTAGTTCATCCAGCCTGTCTCCCCATTAAGACATCTATCTAAACTATGAAAGAATTCAATCTTTTCACCTTCACCTTTGTATCCTAAAGATAATTTCATATGTTCTTCTTGACAGCAATCTCAAATTGATCTTTCACTAGTGACCAGTGCTTAAGCTATCTTGAATACCATTTAAATATAATCCTTTGTTGTATTGTACTTGCATATTCTATTTGATATTGTAAACATTTAAAGTTATCATCATTCATTTTGAAAGAACCACAACTTGCCTTACATTGGTTGTCAAAACTAGGTGCTATATTCAACATTACCTGATTCGCAAGGTTTGTGAAGGTTTGTAGCTCAGCTTTTTTGAGTATCCATTCTTCTTGAATACTCAACTACACCAGCAACCATCTCAACACACACAAACGAAGCTGTATCAGAACACTATTCCAACGAACCACCACACACTACAGCACAGACGAACTTCGGGAAACAGAGGAGAACCACCTATACGATGTATTCAAGAAGAACGGATACTCAAAAAACACAGTGTGCAGATTCCTCAAGAACAAACCACGACAAGCAGACCAAACACAGCCAGAAACCCTAACCACCTTACCATATATCAAAGAAGTTTCAGAAATGACAGCCAGACTACTGAGACCCCTCGGAATCCTAGTAGCACACAAACCCACTAAGGATCTCAAACAAAAACTAACAAACTTAAAAGACCCAGTACAACCCATGGACAAAACCAACGTCATCTACAAAATTCCATGCAAGGACTGCCACAAACACTACGTAGGACGAACAGGAAGAAAGTTAGACACCAGGATACACGAACACCAGCTAGCCACAAAAAGACACGACCCCCTCTCCCTCATAGCCCTACACATGGATGAAAAAAACCACCATTTCGACTGGCACAACACACCTATCCTGGGACAGGCTAAGCCAGAGAATTCCTAGAGGTCTGGCACTCCAACCACAACGCCATAAACAAGCACATAGATCTAGATGCCATCTATCAACCCCTCAGAAAACAAACAGGAAATGACATCACCACAAACCCCAGGAACCCCATCCAGGAGAAAGATATAAATAGAAAGCAGGAGACAACGGCTTTGCTTCACTTGGAGGTCGCCACTGATGATGTTACCTAGCCAGGTAATGAAACGTCTGGATATCAAACCTACAGCTCAGCGAGCAAACCTACACCCTAAACATTACCTGATTACTGTCATGTTTAAATTCCTCCTTAATAATGTATATAATTCAATAGGCTATTCTTGTGCTTACTGCTTCTCTAAGGTTTATGCCTTTTCCTGAAATTCCAACTTCATTTTTAGGTAACACACCACTATCATTCACCCACATATGGCATCCATTTTTTCTTTTCACTTGCCCTTGTCTGTCTTTGATTTCATCTACCACAGTTTACAGATTTTATATAACACCTTTTATAGGCCCCTGTGGCTTTTTCAGACCCGACTTGCCCTTTCCTTTACAACAATTTGTTAATCTAACCAATTTGTATTAAGTTATTGAATGCAAAAAATTTATGTAGATTAAAAACAGTTGGGATCCCGACCAGGACCCTAACTCCAGTCTCTTGGGTAATCTCTGCAGTAATTCCTCTAACTGCTTCTTTGAGCTCAGCTGATTTCTTGTCTACATTATTTTTGCATTTCTGTTGCTTTCAGCTTCTGTAGCAGATGTTCACTACAAATATTATTAAATATTTTAGTCTTGAAAAGCTTTCCATTGCTGAAGTCACTGTTCAATTGTGTTCTTTCATTAACAAATGAAAGGTGTTAAGTGTTAATCAACACAATGAAGCATTGACCTACTGTCTTGCAGGTACATTTTGAACTGCTGCCATTGATGGAAATTGTTTGTGGTTAATCTAGTTCACCACTAAGTGTTATATTTATCACAATACACAAATGGAAAGCAGATCTAATTATAATGTCAAATGTGATGTAGAGCTAAACATTTAATAACATAGCTGACTTCGCAAGATAGAAAGATTTTGTTAACATTCATAAAGAAAACATGATCTTCACCCAAGTTTCAAAACTATAGCTTTATGCTTAAAGTCTTAAGGGTCTGTATTCTTTTTGCATGCTTCATTGCATTTAAGATTTAACCTTTTGAGTCTCGGCATACACACAACATTTACCTAATAGAATCCCATTGAGGTTGCAAGCATACAAGAGGCAAATTCTCTGCTAGCCATTGGTTGAACAAGTAGCTTGCCCACCAAGAAGCAAAGGCTAATTTTAATGATTAACTCCCAAAAGGAATGCAAGAACACAATAAAATACTGTGGAACAACTATCCAGCCAATATGTGAAAGCAATTAATGGGAACTGACCAAAGTTAGAGGCTCTAGACAGTATCTGTTGGGTAAAAGGTATGTGCTAGATCAATAAGGGAAAAAGAGCCCTGGCACCATCAGGTGGCTCATAGAAGGAAGAAATGTGGGGCAGAAAAGGTTTATCCTTTCTTTGTGGGATTTGTAAGAGAATTTCTGCTTCTTCTGGTCCCACAAAGGAAAATTTGAACTTACCTGGAATTTCCTCCTCAGTCTTCAACCCTGGTTGTTGTCACTCAAAAGGTCATTATGGGTTCCCCACTCTTTCATTGGTCAAGATCGTGCTGAGTTATTTTTGAAATCACATTGAGCAGGAATGGAATAGGCATTTGTGTTGTGAAATCTGAAGAAACTGAAAATTAAGCATTTTCTAATAACGGTCATTAGAATTCCTTCAGGTTTGTAGAGTGATGCAAGGTGACCCTCTAATACCTCTAAGCAAGATCTAATGTCAATGTTTTTCAACCTGCACCATAATCTACCATTACATGTTTAAATTTCAGTGGAATGTAAAGGAAAGGAAAAGGACACAGAATCAAAATGGGGAATAACTCTTAACATATGCAATATTAAATAAACAAAATATCTGGTTAGTTACATGCATCAATCCTGAGGTGCAACCTCAGATATATACCTATTAAAATTCTGAATAAAAACATTGATAATCTTTATTTCCATTGTGGAATTATTACAACGATTGGAAGTGGAATAAAATGTAAATCAGTGCCATATTAAGGTTATTCCAATGATTACAGCGGCACGGTGGCTCAACAGTTAGCACTGCTGCCTCACAGCACCAGGTCCTCCAGTTTCTATTCCAGCCTTGGGTGACTGTCTGTGTGGGGTTTGCACATTCTCCCTGTGTCTGCGTGGGTTTCCTTCCACAGTCCAAAGATGTGCAGGCCATGCTAAATTGCCCATAGTGTTAGGTGCATTAGTCAGAGGGAAATTCGTCTGGATAGGTTACTCTTCGGAGGGTCAGTTGATTGGTTGGACCGAAGGGCCTGTTTCCACACTGTAGAGAATCTAATCTAATTACTCACTTTTTTGTGGTAAGAGGTTTAATCACATAGCACCCCTTTCAGGTAATATGTAGCCAGCTGAAGAAAAATTAATTTGAGTTGTGTCATTAATTTGCTCGAGTGAATTGAAGGATGTCTGTGGAGCATCGCAAAGTGCACAAAATCCTTCCTATTTCATTTTGCCTTGGTTACTGCTGTTGTTATCTACTTGACTTGCAATAGTAACTCTGTTTCTCTCTCTACAGATGCTGACCATATCTGTTAGTTTTGTTAGTAGTCTCTGTTGTTGTTTCACATTTCCAACATCTGCTGTTCTTTGCTTTTTTATAGTTTATTTTGTCGTTGGTTACATGAATATATAAATGAAGACGCATGCACTATGAAATAAAAGGCCAGATATCGTATGGTAAGCTCCAATTACTAATAGACATTCTGTGCCAGGCTCCTCAGAAAGCACAGCAGATGTATTGTGCAAGGTGAAAGCTGAGCTTCAGAAAACTAGACGGTCAAAGAGACCTGCCTGGGCTTGACACACAAAGCTTCTGCTGTGGTAAATTGTGCGGTTTCCTTCAAACCTTCTATATGAATATCAAAAACAGGCTTGTAGTAAAAGGCAGATCTAAATTGATGCAACCTTTATGTTTCACAGTTCAAAGCATTATGTTAAAATCTAGTTCCAGTTAATGTTTTGTTTAGTTAATCTGGAATTTATATGGAATATCACCACAGGGTAAAGAAATCTCTTAATGGATCGCTTAGTTTCTAAAAGAATACTAAACCTAGCTATTTTTTATTCATCTCTGAACATTTTGATATATCTGTCTTATCTTGTTGATGGTCATAGACAAATCTAACTTCTAATTGCAGGAATTATTTATTATCGCCAGAGTCTGTCTGGTCATCCCACTGAAACATGCCCTTTGAAAGGATAACCTACTTAAAGAATGATTTCTGTATTCATTTGATTTCCTTTCGTTAAAGCATTTGTGTGTTTCACCTCCTTCCACAAGTGAAAATAAATAATAAAATAGTTGCAATGATCAACTAAGAATAAAAAGAGATATTGTTCCTCTTGTCTAAACTTCAAACCTTCAAAACGACTTTGAGACTTTGGTGAATTGGGCAGATATGTAGCAAATAAAGTTGAATGCAAAGAAGTTTGAGGTGATGCACTTTTGTGCAAAGAACATGGAGAAAGGGTATAAATGATATGATACTAAATAGCGTGCAGGAGTAGAGGAATCTGGATGCATACAAGTACATAAGTCAGTAAATATGGCAGGACAGGTAGAGAGCTCTGTTAACAAAGGATACAGTATTCTAGGCTTCATAAACAGGGGCAGAGAGTATAAGAGGGAAGCTATGATGAACTTACACAAGACCTGAGCTGAAGTACTGTGCAGAGCTGTGGCTGCCACATTATAGGAAGCATGAATACGTAAGAGACAGCACAGCAGAAGTATTTGAGAATGTTCACTTCAGTTATAATGAAAGATTGGAAAAGTTGGGGCTGCTTTGCTTGGAGAGGAGGTGGCTAAGAGGACAGTTGATAGAAGTTATCAAAATCATGAGAGGTCTGGGTAGAGGTGATAAGGAGACACTGTTTCCACTTGCGAATGGATTGAAATCCAGAAGGAACATTTTTAAAATGTTTTGTTAAAGTAGCAAATGTGAGGTGAGAAAAAAAATTCTTGTTCACATAGCAAATAGTTAAAGTATGTAATTCACTGTCTCGAATTATGGTAGGGGCAGGTTCAATTGAGGCATCCAAGAGAGTATTGCATGATCATTTAAATAGACAGAAACATGCAGGATTATGGGTAAAAGTCAGGAGATTGGCGGTAAGTTAAAATACACGGAGAGCCAATACAGAACGATGGGCCAAATGATCTCTTTCTGCATTGTGAGAATCTTGTGATTCTGGGAGTCTGCTGAAAAGGTTAAATAGAAGTTAATCATTTGATGATTAGATTACTTACAGTTTGGAAACAGGCCTTTCGGCCCAACAAGTCCACACCGACCCTCCGAAGAGCAATCCACCAACACCCATTCCCCTAACACTATGGGCAATTTAGCATGGCCAATTCACCTAACCTGCACATTTTCAGACTGCAGGAAGAAACCCCGCACAGACGCAGGGAGAATGTGCAAGCTCCACACAGACTGTTGCGTGAGGTAGGAATTGAACCCAGGTCTCTGGCACTGTGAGGCAGCAGTGCTAACCACTGTGCCACTGTGCCATGAGTTAAATCAATATCAGAAACTTCTGTTCATGTACCAGTGTTTAAACTATTTGGCAGTGGTGGGAAAACTTGCCTTTGAGATCCCCCTAAAGCCTTAAGAAATTTCAATCACAAGGGCAATTAATGAGAGGAAAGTCATGCCTGTGCATGTGGGAGAGAAGGAATAGTAAAGAATTCTTCAATCACAGATTGTGTTTCTCTCATTTTTATTGTTTCACCTTCTTTAATCAAAGTTTGCCTCTCTCATATTTGCTGCTCCTCTAAAAGCAGAATCTATGATTAGAGGAGGAGCAAGGTAGAAGAATGGAACTTGTAATTTGAGGAGCTCAAACAGTTATTCTGGCTGAAGACAGTTCTAGTGAACTGCCGCTGAAAGCAGCTCAACTTACGTCCAGAGAACACGATTAGCAGATATATGGGAACATCACCAACTGCTAGCTCCCTATCAAGCTATGGGCTACCCTGACTTGAAACTGTATCACTGTTCCTTCAGTATTGCTGGGTCAAAATTCTGGACTCCCTGCCTAACCATGTTGTGTGTGTTTCTACATTATAAGGACTACAGTGTCTCAAAAAGCCTCTCACCACCGCCACCTTTTCCAGGTGAATCAGGGATAGTAATAGAGGTACAGCTCATAAATTAATAAAATAAATGCTTTAGGATGCTGACGAGAGGAAGCAAATAATTAAGGAAGATGGAGGAGAGATTTTGTGATGTTCGGACTCTGTGCAAACGGTGAACTTTCATCATCATCTGCAAAGCAGTGCTGAAAAAGTGGTTGCATAGTGGCAATGACATTAGACTAAGAAAGCAGAACCCCAGACTAATATTCTGGTTACATGTGCTCAAATCCCACGATGGTAAATGGTGAAATTTGAATTCAATAAAAATCTAGATTGGAAGCTAGCATAATGGTGACTGTGTAGCCACTGTTAATTGCTGTAAAGAACTATCTAGTTTATTGATGCCCTTTAGGGAATGAAATCTGTGGATCTGGCCTACATGTGACTCCAGACCCACAGCAATATGGTTGACCCTTAGAACAATTAGAGATGAGCAATAAGCGCAGGTACAGCCAGTGATGCCCATGTCCCATGAATGAACAAAACAAAAATTTTAACATTGGGGTCAAGTATGTGAACATTTGCTGGTGTTTCCAGAGGTAGTGAAGTCCTTTAATGCAGAAATGATGGAAGACTCCACCAAGACTCCAATCGCAATATTATCTCTAATCAGGTCAACTTTCAGGGCTTCATATTCACAATTATCTGTTAACAGATACAGGTCATTAACAAAGAAATCTATGTTCTCTCCTGTATTTTACATATATTTCTTAATTCCTGCCCTTTATATACTTATATATCTGTGAAAGCTGAAATAAGGTTCAAAAGTCCTCATAAGATTTTGAAATGTGGCAATTTCAGTTTTTATACCTGCTTTGTCCATAATGGTGCCAACTGCATTGAGAAGTCAACTGTACAGACTAGTGAACCCACGGCATCAATTTTGCTATTTCCCACTTATTTTGGCCCTTTCACATGCTCAAAGGATTTGGGTAGCATTAGAGTTTGATCATGGCATCTCTTTACTGGATTTGCTTCCCACATTGTCCCATGTTCACTGTCGCTCTGCTCATGGCTGCTTTCCAGTAGCTGTTTTTTTTTTCTTCTTCATTGCCCTGCTGCTCTGTTCAGTTGCTGCTAGGCTTTGTTATCCGAACAGTTCCACTCTGTCTTTCTCCTGCTGCTGGCTCACTCCCCTGATGTCACCATCTCTTTTCGTAATGACGAGTCTTAGAAAAGGTTATATCTGGGTCCTGGGATTCCTGCTGAATCTAAACTATTGATAAGTTAACCTTTTTATTCATCTAGCATTTTACACTGTTAAGCTTTGATCAAGACTATCCGCAGAATCATTTCTCTACAGAGTATATTTCCATGTGATCGATTAAATCATTATTGATGTAGGCTGACAAGTTGCATATTTGTTTATTAACTCTGCTTATTAGCCATGATCAAATGGTGGAGAAGACTCAATGGGCTGAATGGCCTAATTCTGCTCCTATATCTTATGAACGTATAAACCCTTTGCTCTACAACTCTCCTCTCAATGCACCTCTATGATGATGACTGAAGTGAACCCTGCACAGATACAGAGGCTCAGAACGTAGCAGACCCCTGTGCCACTCAGGTATCCTGAGAATGCAGACCATGGGGATCAATATACTCAGGCAGGAAAGACAGCAACCTGCCCACCAGGGAACCTGCAACTCCAGGCAAAGGAGTTGCAACCCTTTGAGAGGTGACCAAAAGCAAGTGCATAAACATATGGATCAGTACTTATGATTTCACCGAGTGAAAATGATGCCCCAACAGCAGAAACATTTAATGTTTAAAGACTGTCTTGACTCGTATATATTAAAATGTGATAGGGCATTTATTCACATGTTTACTTTTATGTAACAGTTGGAAGCGACCAGGTGTGATCAAACAGAAGGATGATGTGTGAAAGTTAGGGCCTCATAAATACATTAATTAACAGAAGGCTTTGGCATGCGGTACTGATGGATACATAGAGATTCTAAAAGTCTCCCATGAAATATCAGAAAACTCAACTCATAGAGAGAACTTTTAGTTTGGTGGTCTTCTTGTAACTGAAGCACCCATTGACCAGAGAGTCAGGAATTGTTTTCTGCCTTGCCATGTGAACTGAAACCTGCATTGCTATCTTTATCAGCTGGCACTTGTTGAGGTGCATTATAATTATCCCCCTCCTCTGAGGATGCTGCTTGATCAATGTCTTCCTATGGATTCAACACTACTCCTTGGAGAGTCAGCTTATACATGGCTGGCAAATGACAGAGATTCAGGATGCTCTTGAGGCTACATGTTGCAGGGCTCCTACTGATCTATCAAAGCATCTCGATTTCATTTTCAAATGGTCAGTGTCCTGCTGGATGGTGGTCCTTGTATCACATGGTAGCAGTTGTAAGTGCCCTCTGCCTAGGGTTGGATATGTGGGTCAGGAGCAATTACTTCAGTGGATACCCCAGGTTCCTGTTTTCTCGCATTGAAGGCATTCAGGTAGGTTGAAGAACTGAGGCAATTGGGACTGACTGAGGATATAAGAGTCATGGCAGCTTTCAAAAATCCTCACAAGCACCTACATGATGTTCTTATAGTAGTTACAGGTAGCCTGAGGGAGTGCTGAAAAATGTGTGAAGAAGGGCATATGCCCGAAACGTTGATTCTCCTGCTCCTTGGATGCTGCCTGACCTGCTGTGCTTTTCCAGCAACACATTTTTCAGCTCTGATCTCCAGCATCTGCAGTCCTCACTTTCTCGAAGCCTGAGGGAGTGCCCATACACCATGATTACAAAGATTATGGACTGACTCTTATGTTTTTTTTCGGTAAGTTCAAGTATTGAGTGTTTCCTGAAGGTTTGTTGCTGCAACACTTAGTGAGTTCCTGCACAGTATCTGACCAGACTCACCTCATTAATTACCAGCAATGCTTCTTGTCATTTCCTTGTTGAGTTTTCCCAAATTCAAGCATGCTTGGCAAGTTTGGTAAGGTGGGAGGCTGAATGGTAATGAGGCAAGTTTGACTGTTAACAAAGTGTATAACAAACAATAATCCCTGTAAACTGGCAACACACCATTACCAAGTAAGAATCTCACAAAGTCAACAATGGAAAGTGCAAAAGGTAGCTTAAATTGCTCCTAAAGTCAAGCTGTGCCTTGTCACACTTATCATCTAGTTCTGTCACACAGGTTTTGCCAGTCCCCAAGTTGTTTTGAGATTCCAGCCATTGTCTCACTGAGGATGTGGCAGCAGACTGTGTGATATGCTGAAGCAGAAGTTAATGACACTCTATACCTGCAATGTTAAAGAGAGCTCAGCATTTCCTGTTTTTTGTCACAGATTGTAGTTCTTTGTTTTATTTTGTTACCTTTGCTGTCAGGTCATGAATGCAATTCTGCTTGTTTTGATGAGGAATTAATTATTTGAGTGACTTTTAAAGTTTTGAATGGGCTGTCATGAATGGGAGTTTATTTTGTTACAGTGAATTTTATTATAGCTGGTTAAATATTTATTTTACTGAGTTGGATACTGTGCTCAATTGTGGTACTATTCTGTGTCTAGCAATAGCAATGTGAGGGCACAGTCACATGCAGGTATTGCAGAGAAAGGTTAGGTTGGCAGTCACTATGAGTTGTTTGCCAGCTAAACAAATAGTCTACAAGAAATGCACTGAGGGTAGGCAATTATAGGAACATCTAGGTATTGGTCATCAATGATATCAATGATTTTTAGTAGATTAGATTAATTAAGATTTTATTGCCATGTTTACCCAAGTAGAAGAGTACAGTTCTAAGTTTCATCAACACTGCCAATTGACTTCACACTTTTAACATTGAGGCAGTTGTAGAATAAAAGTAGTGGTGGAGAGGCACGTATATATTCGTCTTGTATCAGAATTGACTGGTCATTGCTTACACCTTCACTTACACAGGAGTTAGCGGGACTGACTCCACTCTAATCTCACCTCCCACTAATGAGAATGCCATTGATAGCTACTGACACAATGGACCCTCGACATGATATCAGGAAATTTCCTGACTTTTGGCCCCTGTCTCCAACATGCAAAATCTGCACTTGAACTGTAACCTAATGAATTTTGGTTGTATTTTGTCACAAATTCATAATAGCGTCAAATGCAAAAATGCGAACCCATGATCTCAGTTCGCACTTTGGCATATCCATACGTATTTTCATATACTTTGGTAAAATGATAATATAGATAAACAGAGAATGCAATTTTTTTTGTTGTTGCTAATGTGTTTTACTCCCCTCGGTTATTGTATGTTAATTACCTTTTCGGGCTGTATGTGGAAAGATCAGAATTCAGCACCATGGAGACAACAGTATGAAATGCAGTAATGTTATTATTGTCAGTTTAACCAATCAGCATAATAGACACATGATAGCAAGAGAAAAGCCAACTCAGCAAATACAAAGTCGCTTTTGTAGAACTGGCCATTGGGGAACGCAAGCAGTATCTGACTGTGTCTGGAAGCAGACTGGGGGAATATTCTGATTGGTATCTCTGGAGGCCAGCATTATTGGACAAAATCTAGAAGCTGCCATAAGATTGGCTGTCTTTGATTAATTAATTCCAGATTTCCAAACTTTACACTTAATTTCCTTGACCTTGTAGGCAGTTTTGGAAGAATGCTGCCAAAGGAACATTGGTGGGTTCCTCAGTTCATCTTGTAGATTATGCAGACTGCTACCACAATGCATCACTGGTATAAGGAGTTAATGTTGAAGATGGTGGATGTGTTGATAATCAATCAGATTGATTTTCTCTAGATGGTGCCTTCTTAAGGGTTGTTTGAGCCTAACTCGTACCTTGACAAATGGAAAGTATTCCATCTTTCTCCTGAATTGCCCATTTTCGATGGTTTTAGGGTGAGGTGAACTATTCATCACTAAATTCCTAGCCTGTGATCTGCTGTTTTGACCATAGTGCTAATTTCTGGTACTTACAGTTCCTGGTCATTGGTGAACCATGGTATGTTGATAATGGTGGAGCTGGGGTGTTCAGAGTTGCTAATGCATTGAACAGCAAGGAAATATATTTAAAATCACTCTTGTTGGAGATAGTCATTGTCTGGCACTTGTCATGAATGTTACTTGCTATTTATTAGTCCAAGTCTGAATGTTATCCCGGTCTTGTTGCATATGCATGCAGACTGATTCAGTATCTGAGGAGTCTCCACTGCCAACATCCTTGGAGTTACCATTGACCAGAAACTCAACTGGAATCATCACATAAACACAGGGACTACAAGAGCAGGTCTGTCACTCAGCAGCTCGCTATATTTATTAATACTGGGTTTCTGTTCATTCATTCACAACCCTTTACTAAACTGTTGTTTACTATAACACGGTTTCATTCATTCATTCTTAAAACCATGTTTTGTAGTATATTTTACAATGACAAGATAGACTAAAATTAAAGCATCCCTTTCAATCCACTCATCTTAAACCCTTATCAGGCCTATTTCTACATCAAAAGCTGAAACATTATAATATTAATTAGCCCTCAGCAACCATCTCACACACCTGAATAGATTACAGACCAGCAAACAGTTCCCCCAATTAGTATGATTTGGAGGTTCTGGTGTTGGACTGGGGTGTACAAAGTTAAAAATCACAAAACACCAGGTTATAGTCCACAACAGGTTTATTTGGAAGCACTAGCTTTCAGAACATTGTTCCTTCATCAGGTGGTTATACTCCACAACCACCTGATGAAGGAGCAGCGCTCCGAAAGCTGGTGCTTCCAACTAAACCTGTTGAAATACAACCTGGTGTTGTGTGGTATTTAACCCAATTAGTATGTACTTCTTGAATACCTTTTACAGGGCTACTATCACTTTAACTGACAAAACAGTGCTTCTGTGAAATTGCATGAATGAATGAAACTCACACCCGCAAATCTCACAACTCAGCTGCGGTAATCAGTTTAATATTCTTTATTCGTTTATTAAGTACCGGTGTAATTTCTAATTTATTTAGAGCATATATACCTAGTATTTTTAATGAACATTTACTAACTTAAAAGACAAAAGGATTAATACTTCTTCATTATGCAAGCAGACCGGTATGACACTTTTAATCCCATCAGAAGTAACAGCCATCATTTATCAGATATTCAATCCATCTCTTGTCTCCCCAGAACAAAGTCCCTTTGTGTACTGTAGTTAAAACAATGTAACACCATAGTGATGGAATTTTAACATGTGTAAGAACTGTATTATATGAGGCTACTGTAAGAACTGTATTTTGGGAGTCTATTGTTGCCTTGAACTTGTGTGTCTGTGGTTGCTGAATAAAGAGGCTATTGTTGCCACTCATTGATTTCGGTCGTTACCTGAACACGATCCCACAGAGGCTAGGAATATTGAATCGCGTAACTCATCTCTTGACTCCCTGAAGCCTGTCCACCGTCTACAAGGCCCAAGTTAGGAATATGATGGCATACTCCCCATTTGTCTCGATGAGTGCTGCTTCGCCAACACTCAAGAAGCTTGACACCATCCAGTACAAAATAGTCCACTTGATTGGCACCACATCCACAAGCATCCACTCCCTCCACTATCATCACTCAGTAGCAGCAGGGTGTACTATCTACAAGATGTGCTGCAGAAACACCTTCCAAACCCATAACCACTTTCCATCTGGAAGGACAAGGCAGCAGATACAAAGGAACATGAAATCCTGCAAATTCCTCTATAAACCATGCACCATCTTGACTTGAAAATATTTCACCGTTCCTTCACCGTTGCTGATTCAAAATCCTAGCATTCCCTTCATAATAGCATTTTCGGTTGACCTATAGCATGTAGACATCACTGATTCAAGAAGGCAGCAAGGAGGGGACATGAAAGGTCCTTAGTCGGTAGGATTAGGGAAAACCCTAAGGCTTTCTATAGGTATGTTAGGAATAAAAGAATGACTAGGGTAGGAATAGGTCCAGTCAAGGATAGTAGTGGGAAGTTGCGTGTGGAGGCGGAAGAGATTGGGGAGACACTGAATGAATACTTTTCTTCAGTATTTACTCAGGAACAGGGCATTGTCGTCGATGTGAATACTGAGTCACAAATAAGTAGAATGGATGGCTTTGAGGTATGTAGAGAAGAGGTGTTGGAAATCCTGGAAAAGGTGAAAATAGATAAGTCCCCTGGGCCTGATGGCATTTATCCTAGGATTCTCTGGGAAGCAAGGGAGGAGATTGCAGAGCCATTGGCCTTGATTTTTATGTCCTCTTTGTCTACTGGAGTAGTGCCAGAAGACTGGAGGATAGCAAATGTGGTTCCCTTGTTCAAAAAGGGGAGTAGGGATAACCCTAGTAACTATAGGCCGGTGAGTCTCACTTCTGTTGTGGGCAAAGTCTTAGAGAGAATTGTAAGGGATAGGATTTATGCACATCTGGATAGGAATCATGTGATCAAGGATAGTCAGCATGGTTTTGTGAAGGGCAGGTCGTGCCTCACAAACCTTATTGAATTCTTTGAAAAGGTGACGAAGGAGGTTGATGAGGGGAAAGCGGTAGATGTGGTATATATGGATTTTAGTAAGGCGTTTGATAAGGTTCCCCATGGTAGGCTACTGCAGAAAATACGGAGATATGGCATTGAGGGTGAGTTGGAGGTTTGGATTAGGAATTGGCTGGATGGAAGAAGACAGAGGGTAGTAGTTGATGGCAAAGTTTCTTCATGGAGTGCCGTCACTAGCGGTGTTCCGCAAGGATCTGTTTTGGGACCATTGCTGTTTGTCATTTTTCTAAATGACCTGGAAGAGGGGTTAGAAGGTTGGGTGAGCAAGTTTGCGGATGATACGAAAGTCGGAGGAGTTGTTGACAGTGAGGAAGGATGTGGCAGGTTACAGCAGGATATAGAGAAGCTGCAGAGCTGGGCAGAAAGGTGGCAAATGGAATTCAATGTAGCTAAGTGTGAGGTGATTCACTTTGGGAAGAATAACAAAAAGATGGGGTACTGGGCTAATGGCTGGATACTTGGTAGTGTGGATGAGCAGAGGGATCTTGGTGTCCATGTACACAGATCTCTGAAAGTTGCCACCCAGGTAAATAGTGCAGTGAGGAAGGCATATGGCGTACTGGCTTTTATTGGTAGAGGAATTGAGTTCCGGAGTCCTGAGGTCATGATGCAGTTGTATAAGACTCTGGTGCGGCCGCATCTGGAATATTGTGTGCAGTTTTGGTCGCCATACTATAGGAAGGATGTGGAGGCACTGGAACGGGTGCAGAGGAGGTTTACCAGGATGTTGCCTGGTATGGAAGGAAGATCGTATGAGGAAAGATTGAGACACGTGGGGCTGTTTTCATTAGAGAAAAGAAGGTTTAGGGGTGACTTGATTGAGGTGTACAAGATGATTAGGGGGTTAGATAGGGTTGACAGTGTGAACCTTTTCCCGCGTATGGAGTCGGGTATTACAAGGGGGCATAGCTTTAAATTAAGGAGGGGTAGATATAGGACTGAAGTTAGGGGTAGGTTCTTCACTCAGCGAGTCGTAAGTTCATGGAATGCCCTGCCAGTAGCAGTGGTGGACTCTCCCTCTTTATGGGCATTTAAGCGGGCATTGGATAGGTATATGGAGGATAGTGGGTTAGTATAGGTTAGGTGGGCTTGGATCGGCGCAACATCGAGGGCCAAAGGGCCTGTACTGCGCTGTATTCTTCTATGTTCTATGTTCTACCATCCTCTCAAGGGCACCTACGGATGAGCAGTAAATGCTGGCCTGCCGGCGATGCCTTTGTACCACAAGTGAATTTAACGAAAAAAGTCATGAATAGTGCTGAACATTGTGCCATCATCAATAAACTCCCCACTTCTGCTCTAATAGTGGAAGGGAGGTATTGAAGATGTAGCTGAAGATGGTCAGGCTGAGGACGGTGCTTTGAGAAAATCCTGCAGAGATGTCCACACTTGAGATATTTGACCTTCAACCCCTATACCATCTGTTTTCGTGCTAGGTATGATTCTATGTAGTGGAGAATTTTCAGACCTCCCCAATATTGCTTAGGCTTTGTGACCTTGTTTAAATGTGACCTTGGCTTCAGGGTAATCACTCTCACCTAGGAGGTCAGATGTTTTGTTCATAGAGTCATAGAGACATACAGTACAGAAACAGACTCTTCAGTCTACTTGTCCATGCTGACAAAATATCCTAATCTAATCTAGTCCCATTTGCCAGCACTCAACCCATATCCCTGTGAAACTTTCCTATCTCTAACCCAATCAGATGCTTTTTAAATATTGTAATTATACCAGCCTCCACCATTTCCTCTGGCAGCTCATTCCATGCATGCACCACACTCTGCATGAAAAGGTTGCCCCTTAAGTCCCTTTTATATCTTTCCCCTCTCACCCTAAACCTATGCCCTCTAGTTCTGGACTCACCCACCCCAGGGAAAAGACTTTGTCTATTTATCCTATCCATGCCCCTCATGATTTTCTAAACCTCTATAATGTCACCCCTCAGCCTCTGACGTTCCAGGGAAAACAGCCCCAGCCTATTCAGCCTCTCCCTATAGCTCAGATCCTCCAACTCTGGCAACATCCTTGTAAATCTTTTCTGAACCCTTTCAAGTTTCACAACATCTTTCCGACAGGAAGGAGACCAGAATTAGACAATAGACAATGGACAATAGACAATAGGTGCCGGAGTAGGCCATTCAGCCCTTCGAGCCTGCACCGCCATTCAATATAATCATGGCTGATAATTTCTAATCAGTATCCTGTTCCTGCCTTATCTCCATAGCCCTTGATTCCACTATCTTTGAGAGCTCTATCCAACTCTTTCTTAAATGAATCCAGAGAGTGGGCCTCCACTGCCCCCTGGGGCAGAGCATTCCACACAGCCACCACTCTCTGGGTGAAGAAGTTTCTCCTGAGCTCTGTCCTAAATGGTCTACCCCGTATTTTTAAGCTGTGTCCTCTGGTTCGGCACTCACCCATCAGTGGAAATATGTTTCCTACTGCCAGAGTGTCCAATCCTTTCATAATCTTATACGTCTCAATCAGCTCCCCTCTCAATCTTCGAAACTCAAGGGTATACATGCCCAGTCGCTTCAGTCTTTCAGTGTAAGGTAATCCTGCCATTCCAGGAATTGACCTTGTGAACCTACGCTGCACTCCCTCAATAGCCAGAATGTCTTTTCTCAAATTTGGAGACCAGCACTGCACACAATACTCCAGGTGTGGTCTCACCAGGGCCCTGTACAGCTGCAGAAGCACCTCTTTGCTTCTGTACTCAATTCCTCTTGTTATGAAGGCCAGCATGCTATTAGCCTTCTTCACTACCTGCTGTACCTGCATGCTTGCCTTCATTGACTGGTGTACAAGAACACCCAGATCTCTCTATACTGCCCCTTTACATAAATTGATTCCATTGAGGTAGTAGTCTGCCTTCCTGTTCTTGCTACCAAAGTGGATAACCATACATTTATCCACATTAAACTGCATCTGCCATGCATCTGTCCACTCACCTAACTTGTCCAGGTCACCCTGTAATCTCCTAACATCCTCATCACATTTCAATATTGCACGCAATATTCCAACAGTGGCCTAACCAATGTCCTTTACAGCCACAACATGACCTCCCAACTCCTGTACTCAATACTCTGACCAATAAAGGAAAGCATACCAAACGCCTTCTTCACTATCCTATCTAGCTGTGACTCTACTTTCAAAGAGCTATGAACCTGCACTCCAAAGTCTCTTCATTCAACAATACCCCCGAAGACCTTACCATTAAATGTATAAGTCCTACTCTGATTTGCTTTTCTAAAATGCAGCACCTCGCATTTATCTAAATTAAACTCCATCTGCCACTCCTCAGTCCCTTGGCCCATCTGATCAAGATCCTATTGCACTCTGAGGTAACCTTCTTTGCTGTCCACTACACCTCCAATTTTGGTGTTATCTGCAAGTCTACTCACTATATCTCCTATGTTCACATCCAAACCCTGTACATAAATGACGAAAAGTAGTCAACCCAGCACCAATCCTTGTGGCAGTCCGCTGGTCACAGGCCTCCAGTCTGAAAAGCAACCCTCCACCAGCACCCTCTGTCTTCTACCTCTGAGCCAATTCATTCATGTTTGGGCCAAGGCTGTAATAAGGATGGGAGCCAAGTGACCCTGAAAGAATCCAGACTGAACAGCACTGAGCAAGTTATTACTAAGCAATTGCTGCTTGACAAGCACTGTCAATGATCCCTTCCATTTTTTTTTTAGTGATCAAAAGTAGTGTTATAGGGAGTTAATTGGCTGACTTAAGTTGATATGGTTGAATTTGCCATGATTACCTCCAGTGCCAAGGGTGATGACGACCTTTTGGCCATTTTGTACAACTGGTTTTCTTGAGCATTTCAGAGGGTGTTTTAGAATCAACTACATTGCTGTGAGACTGAAGTCACATTTAGGCCATATATAGAAACATAGAAAATAGGAACAGGAGTAGGCTATTTGACCCCTTGAACCTGCTCTGCTATTCATTACGATCATAGCTGATCATCCAACACGATGTCTGTTCCTATTCTCCTCCCTATCTTTTGACCCCTTTAGCTCCAAGTGCTTTATCCACCTCCTTCTTGAAATCATGCATGTTTTCGATGTTAAGGATGGTAGATTTCCAATCCAAAAACATATTAGTGATGGGCTTTTATGGAAATCAGCAGTGTTTTTTTTGGTGATCATCCAATCAGTTTTGAATTCTGTGTTTTCTATTGATCGAATTCAAATTCCATCAGCTGCTGCAATGGTATTTGAACCCAGGCCCACAGGCTATTCAACAATCTCTGTGGATTGCTGGTTTAGTTAATGTTACTGCAATGTAACTGTCTTTCACTAATGAGATTACTGCTACCATCTTACTTATTGTCAAAACAGCATCACATGTTAGTCACAATTTCTTGGGACAACCCCGTTATATGTAATCATGTTTTGTAGTATCGATGAAAGTGAACTGAGATAGGAAAGACGACTGAAAACACCCTTTCCAAAAATTGCACTACATTATGTGAATTGACTATTTTATACTGTCAACATCAACTCAAATGCCAGTCAAACACAGTTAGTGGGAGGGTTAGTAATTAGCAGCATGCCTATTTATAAAACCAATTTCATAGAAAACCTACAACTGCAAGCATTCTATGCTTGAGTGAATAGCTGTCAATTCCAGCTACTTCCACTGATAATGATTATTTTTACATGACTCATTCTTTCCAGCTAAAAGTGTAATCAGATCATCTGCTTTTCATGAAATGAGTTTTGCCTAATAAAAACCTCTGAATCAGTCTAAAGACAAGCATGTATCTTTGGAAGAGATTTAAATAATTTAAAATAACATTTCAATTTCAGTACAAAAGTACTTAAATATTTTGTACTTAAACAGTGAATATTTTTTTTCTCAGGAGGAGATTACTGTTGTTCATTTGTGCTTCTTAATTTATTCAGTCAGTTGAAATATCATGAATCACACATGACCTCATGTATTGCGAGCTGAGTTACGTGAGGAAATCTGTCATTACACTTATTAGGTGATTTCCCTTTGTATGTGCCTATGCTGTTATGAATTGTTTGAGAAACTTATTTTATGGCTGAGGAATTGCTTATTGTCATGCTTAGTTTATTATACAGACTTAATTGCTGACTGCTAAATCCTTTCTGTATATTCAACCATAGCCCACGGTATTAATTAATACAGCTTTCAAGAACTACTAGGTACTGAGTCCACCACTATAACATATTAAATTTGGCTGTAATGAAAGAGGATGCAGGATGGGCTTTAATTTGATCCTGTTAGTATAATTCTGATAATTATTGACTTTAGAATTCATGATTAATATTTTAAACTTATAATAAATAATGGCCAAGTTTGTGATTTACTAAGTATTATTTTATGTTAACTTAGCAATCATTCAGTTTAATTAGTATATGCCATTTACCAACAGTGCACTGAATGAACATCACGTTATAAGCCCATTGGAAACAAGTATGGAGGTGGGAAATGTTAAATAACATGTGTCCACGTTATTCGGCTCCCACATCTTCCTCCCACCAGTAAATGTCTAACCCAAATCAGACAAACAGGTTGTTGTGGTTCTGTTCGCCGAGCTGGGAATTTGTGTTGCAGACGTTTCGTCCCCTGTCCAGGTGACATCCTCAGTGCTTGGGAGCCTCCTGTGAAGCGCTTCTGTGATCTTTCCTCCGGCATTTGTAGTGGTTTGAATCTGCCGCTTCCGGTTGTCAGTTCCAGCTGTCCGCTGCAGTGGTCGGTATATTGGGTCCAGGTCGTTGTGCTTATTGATTGAATCTGTGGATGAGTGCCATGCCTCTAGGAATTCCCTGGCTGTTCTCTGTTTGGCTTGTCCTATAATAGTAGTATTGTCCCAGTCGAATTCATGTTGTTTGTCATCTGCGTGTGTGGCTACTAAGGATAGCTGGTTGTGTCGTTTCGTGGCTAATTGGTGTTCATGGGTGCAGATCGTTAGCTGACTTCCTGTTTGTCCTATGTAGTGTTTTGTGCAGTCCTTGCGTGGGATTTTGTACATACATTGGTTTTGCTCATGCTGGGTATTGGGTCCTTCGTCCTGGTGAGTTGTTGTCTGAGAGTGGCGATTGGTTTGTGTGCTGTTATGAGTCCTAGTGGTCGCAGTAGCCTGGCTGTCAGTTTAGAAATTCTCTTGATGTATGGTAGTGTGGCTAGTCCTTTGGGTTGTGGCAGGTCCTCATTCCGTTGTCTTTCCCTTAGGCATCTGTTAATGAAATTGCGCGGGTATCCGTTTTTGGCGAAAAACCAATGTAGTGTACAAAATCCAGCAGACAGCTGGAACTGACAACCGGAAGCGGCAGATTCAAACCACTACAAATGCCGGAGGAAAGATCACAGAAACGCTTCACAGGAGGCTCCCAAGCACTGAGGATGTCACCTAGACAGGGGACGAAACATCTGCAACACAAATTCCCAGCTCGGCGAACAGAATCACAACAACAAGCACCCGAGCTACAAATCTTCTCACAAACTTTGAAGACAAACAGGTGCCCACATACCTTTCTAGGAGTTTTCACAATGAACACTGATTCAGGGTCCATCACACCAAAATCAATCCAGCAAACCATGGAGACAATGTCAGTGTGCATTGTTGCAGACACCACGCCTATTGAGGGTATTAGCTACATTTTAGTAAGTAAAATAATTGAAGGTCTTAAAGTTACTTTGACAGCTATTAAGTGAAGGCAAGTGTGTAATGTAAGTGGGAGAGAGAGTAGCATGGCAAAGTGGGGAGGTAAGGGTAAGAAGGTCAGGTAGGTGAAAGGGGTAGGGCAACAAGAGGGTGAGAGGTGGGGTGGTGGCTAGAGTAGTGGAGTGACATATGTATGATGAAATAAGGTTAGAAGTCAGCAGCAGGGTAGGATGGCAGGTGAGTGAAGAATTAGTATGCCAGGTTAGTATCATTGATATGTGGATGAAGGTGTAGTATCACAAATGTGAGGGTGAGAGTATAGACTGGTAAGTGGGTAAAGGGTCATGTTGGCAAGTGTGCGGAAGCACTGGTGGAAGTGAGTGGCTGAGGGTAGGGTGGGACAGATAGGTTGGAGAATGGTGTCAATTCTCTGGGGTGAAGGGACAGGGCCCATAGGAAAGGGGGCTTTGACTGACTATTGAGGGGTGTCAGTTTGAGTGTTTTGGAGTGGGATCAGTGTGAGTTCCAGTGGTGGATTAGAAGGGATATGTGGTCAGCATTATGGAAGAAGGTATCCTCTATTTCTTAGGTTAAGTAAAGGTCAGCAGCTTGGAACACTCTGAAACAGCTAATTCTACTTCAGAGCTTATCAATGTGTATTAGAACTTCAGCAGACTCTCTTCTCTCTGCAGAATATTCCTCACTGTTTCCATAATGCTCAGAGGTGTTGCAGAATTGTTCAGAGGTTTCCAGATACGGGGCAGTTGCCATTGCAAATGTCAATTTCTCAAACAAGTACTATGTTGTCAGAGTTTTGTGACCTCCAAGAAGTGACATTGTGTATTTCTCAGTATACATCCAATATCTGGAGATTGAAAGATCTGTTGATACATGGCAAATGAATGAAATGAAACAGAAGAGCACTGGAGCCCTGAGTGTTAGGGATGTGGATGGTGCCATGATATGCTACAATGATCATCAATAGAAAAAGTATAGAATATAGGGCAGCCTGTCTCTCTGTTTCACCATGGACACAAGGAAACATTCAATCTCATTGAGTGTAAGAAAAATGCACATCAATCCTATTGTCCCTCCACTGTTTTTTGACAATTTACATATCCAAACTCAGTTGTGGCAGTAAAATGTAATGTATATAAACTGCCCATGACAGTCTACATGAAATTTGTCAACAGCACACTTTTTCTTCCTCATCTTATTTATTATTTAATTTATTATTCAGTGAGCTCTGGACTTTTTTTCTCTTGCCTTTACAATCGACCTCATCTATGCCTAAACCAGCTCATCTCTAAAGGCAGGGAGAAAGTGAGGACTGCGGATGATGGAGATCAGAATTGAGAGTGTGATGCTGGAAAAGCACAGCAGGTCAGGCAGCATCCGAGGAGCAGGAGAATTGACATTTCAGGCAAAAGCTCTTCATCAGGAATGAAGCTCAGGAGCTGAGGGAGTGGAGAGATAAATGGGAGGGGGTGGGGCTGGCGTTCCTCGGCTCCTGAGCCTCATTCCTGATGAAGGGTTTTTGCATGAAACGTCAATCCTCCTGCTCCTCGGATGCTGCCTGACCTGCTGTGCTTTTCCAGCACCACACTCTCAATTCTTCTCTAAAGGCAGTCCATTGCTCAGATATTGTTTTGCTTCTCAAATCTTTGATTCCAATTAATCCAGGGCAGATTCACTCTCACCCCACTGAGCAAAAAAAAAGCCCAAAGAACTGAGGATGTTGGAAATCAGAAACATAATCAGAAATTGCTGGAAAAACTCAGCAGGTCTGGCAGCATCTGTGGAGAGAAAGCAGAGTTAATGTTTCGGGCCCAGTGACCTTTCTTCAGAACAGTGACCCTGCTCATATTAAAAACTTTTATATATTATTCCTCTTTTCTACTTCTTTATGCTGCTGCCCATTGTTCTGCAAGTGTAGTTTAAATTCCCTCCCCTCTCCCTACCACCATTAATGAAATTTCATGTGAGGACATATTACGAAAATGTTAGAGTCTGTTGTGAAGGATATAATTGCACAGCAATTAGAAATACATAATAAGTCCAAAAAGGGTCAGCATGGCTTCCTAAAGAGGTAATCTTGTCAAACAATTTTATTAGAATTCTTTGAGGTGGTAATAAGCAGGAAATAAAGGGAAACCAGCAAATGTAAATTATTTAGATTCCCAGAAGGTGTCACACATTAGGCTACTTAATAAAGTAAGAACTCATGATGTTGGGGGTAATATATTAACATGGATAGAAGATTAGTTGACAACTAGAAGACAGAGAGTTAGGATAAGAGGCATTTTCAGGATTGCTGGGAAAAAGTAAGGACTGCAGATGCTGGAGACCAGAGTTGAAAAGTGTGGTGCTGGAAAAGCACAGCAGGCCAGGCAGCATCCGAGGAGCAGGAGAATTGACGTTTTGTGCATCTTCCTGAAGAAGGGCTTAAGCCCGAAACATCGATTCTCCTGTTCCTCGGATGCTGCCTGGCCTGCTGCGCTTTTCCAGCACCACACTTTTCAACTCATTTTCAGGATTGCAACCTGTAACTAGTGGAGTGCCACAGGGATCAGTGCTGAGGCCACTATTATTTACAATATATATAGATGATTTGGATGATGGAACTGAACATACAAGTACCAAGTTTCTGAATCACTTAAAATAGGTGGCAAAGCAAGTAGTGTGAATGACACAAAGATTCTACAAAGGAATATAAACTGGTTAAATGAGTGGGCACAAATTTCACAGTGGTGCTGAGGGTCATCAGATAGCCATGAGCTGACTGAATCGACAAGCAGACTCGATGGGTTGAATGGCTTCCTTCAACTCCTATATCTCATGGTCTTGTTAGCATACATAATTGGGACTGTGGAGGATATAGAGCGTTGGAGAGGATAGATCTTTAATTCAAGGTTTTTGATTTGAATGCTGCTGGTATAACAGCAAACTGAATTTAAGGTGGACTTAGCCAAGAATCATAACCATCAAAGAAAACTGGATTCTCCTGGTGTCAGTGGAACCCTGATTGTGTTTTAGTCTAGCCTGAGGGCAGCAGCGAGGTTAAGCAAGAACGGCAGCTATCAGGAGCATTGAGAGGTTCTCCAAGGTAAGTCACCTGCAACAAGTTTTTGTGGCCCAAGCCATCATTACAAGCATGATGGACAGTGCTGCTGTGTGTGCTAGTCCTCGCCAGTGTTGTGGGAACTTTTCTCTAAAAACTGAAAGAACTGCGGATATTGTAAATCAGGAACAAAAATAGAAACTGCTGGAAATATCAGCAGGTCTGACGCCATCTGTGGAGAAGAAATCAGTTAAAGTTTCGGGTTGAGTGGCCCTTCCTCAGACATAAGTGTCAAGTTGTCCCAAGTGACTGAGCAGGCAGTACAGAGATCATGCAGGGTTAGTGGTGTAAGGGCCTGTGGTGAATGAGAGCAAGTGAGGGGAGATGTTGTGGGCAAGAATGAGAGAGGTAGCAATCATGCCTTGGCTGAGGTAGATGCAATAGCAGAGATAGAAAATGGGACATGTTGGAGACAGGATGGTGGCATTGATGCTGGCAGAGTGGAGAAGATCATTGACTTTATTCCTGCATTGCTATGCCTTCCTGCATATAGCTGACACTATACTGACTCAGGAGGCAACCTTGAACTAACAAATAGACTTACTAACAATAGACAGCATGGTTTTATTTTGTGGTGGAGGTCGTGCCTCACTAACTTGATTGAGTTTTTTGAGGAGGTGACAAAGATGATTGATGAGGGAAAAGCAGTAGATGTTGTGTACATACACTTCAGTTGAGCCTTTGACAAGGTCTCTCATGACAGACTGGTACAAAAGGTAAAGGTAAACCTCTCAATGCTATCGGGTGAACTGGCAAGATGGATACTGAACTGGCTTAGTCATGGATGACAGATGGTAGTCGTGGAAGGATGTTTTTTTCAGAATGGAGGGCTGTGATTTGTGGATCACTGCTGGGACCTCTGTTGTTCTTGGTCTACATATAAGTTTTGGAGGAAAATGTAGCTGGTCTAATTAGTAACTTTGCGGACAATACAAAGCCTGGCGGTATTCTGTATAGTGAGGAGGATTGTCAGAGGATACAGCTGGATACAGATCATAGAGTCATAGAGATGTACAGTATGGAAACAGATCCTTCAGTCCAACTTGTCCATGCCGACCAGCAAAACTAGTTGAATTTACCAGCATTTGGCCCATATTTCTCAAAATCCTTCATAATCATATACACATCCAGATGCCTTTTAAATGTTTTCGTTGTATCAGCATCCACCTCTTCCTCTGGCAGCTCATTCCATACACACTCCACCTCTATGTAAGAAAATTACCCCTTAGCTCCCTTTCAAATCTTTCCCCTCTCACCTTAAACCTATGCCCTCTAGTTTTGGACTCCTTCACCCCAGGGAAAAGACTTTGCCTATTCACCTTATCTATTCCCGTCATGGTTTTATAAACCTCTATAATGTCACTCCTCAGCCTCCAATGCTCCAGGGAAAACAGCTCCAACCCATTCAGCCTCTCCCTATCGCTCAAACCTGGCAACAAACTTGAAAATCTTTTCTGAACCCTTTCAAGTTTCAGAACATTCTTCTTACAGGAGGGAGACCAGAATTGCATGCAATACTCCAAAAGTGGCCAAACCAATGTCCTGTACAGCCACAACCTCCCAACTCTTGTATTCAATGTACTGACCAATAAATGCAAGCATATAAAACACCTTCTTCACTATCCTATCTACTTGTGACTCCATGTCAGTTGGAGACATGGGCAGAAAAATGGCAGATGGAGTTTAATCTGGACAAATGTGAGGTCATGCATTTTGGAAGATCAAGTACAGGTGGAAATTATACAGTGAATGGCAGAACCCTTGGGAGTATAGATATGCAGAGGGATCTGGGGGTGCAGGTCCACAGATCACTGAAGGTGGTTGTGCAGGTTGATAAGGTAGTAAAAAAACTTGACTTCATTGGAAGGGACATTGAGTATAAGGATAGGCAAGTTATGCTGCAACTTTATAGAACTTTAGTGCGGCCACACTTGGAATATTGTCCAGGGTGACCTCGGTTATCAAAATGACCTAGGTGGGGAGTATTTTGTTTGGATAATTGAATGTTTGGATAACAAAGTTTACCCAAGCATCGGGACCTAAAGATCTTGTTCGGACAATTCAAAATTTGGATAATTGATGTTCGGATAATCGAGGTTGTACTGCATACAATTCTGGCCACCACACTACCAGAAGGATGTGGGTGCTTTCTAGAGGGTATAGGAAAGGTTTCCCAGGATGTTACCTGGTATGGGGGTTTTTAGTACGAAGAAAGGTTGGATAGACGGGTATTATTCTCACTGGAACACAAGAGGTTGAAGATTAACGTGATAAAATTTTATAAGTTTGTGCATGGCATGGATAGAGTGGAAAGCATGGGTTTTTTTCCCAGGATGGAGGGAGTAAATTACTAACGGACACAGGTTCAAGGTGCAGGGGAGATGTTTAAAAGAGGTGTGCAAGGCAGGTTTTTGCACACATAGAGTGGTGAGTGCCTGGAATGCAATGCCAGAGGAGGTGGTGGAAGCAGAAACAATAGCAGCATTGAAGCAGCACCTGAAGAAATACATGAATAGGAAGGGAAAAGAGGGATATGGAAACTGTAAGTGAAGACAGTTTTAGAATGGATGGCCAAAATGTGTCAGTGCAGACTTGGAGGGCCAAAGGACCTATTCCTGTGCTGTATTGTTCTTTGCTCTTTGTTCTTTGGTTTCATGGTCTCCTCTGTGGAGTTGGGTGAACAGGACATCCTGCCCTGCATGCCACCCCATCCAGTAGGAACTCCAAGTCCCTGCCCATAAAGAGAGGCATCAATTTTCCCTTGTTTGGCATCTGCAGCAAATATCAGGAACAGTGTCGGGCACCTCCGGGTTGAGAGTGTTTGTCCAGGTTAACAATGTGCTTTTAAAGGTGACATCAATACCAGAAAAAGCAATCCATTCTGGAATATTGGTGAGTAATGAGCTGTTCAGGGAATGGCCGGTGGTAAAACCAGGGCTAGAATCAGACTTTAGGCATGGCAGAGATGCATCACAGGTATTAATGGGACAAATATTTAAATAAATAAATACATAAGTATTAAATCAAAAAATTGAAACAAGAAACAGGGTATTGTAGCTTCATAGTTATCATCATGCATTATCATATCCAGAGCTCAAAGGCAACATTTGCCAAGTGAATTCAATAAATCTGGTCAACAGTAGTTTTTTGGCTGTTGTAAATATCCAACTGATTCATCAACATTCTTCAATGAAGAGGACATGTCACAATTACTTGGTTTAGCATGATATGTGACTTCACTCCATGTTTACATTGTTGACTCAATGCCGTCACAAAGGAACCATTGCCCACAAAGATGGACATCTCTATCTATTAGAGAGAAAAAATGGTTACATTTAATTTGAGGGCAAGCATTCCACAAGCATAAGGTAAAGTGAATAAGCAGGCCTCCATGAAATACCATAACCTGTATGGGGATTGAATCTGCACTATTAGCTTTATTCTGCATCTAGTCATTCAACTAACTGAATGCATGGACGTAAACTACTTCAGTATCTGAGGAGCTATAAATGGCACTGACCATTGTGCAATCATCAGCGAACATCCCCAGTTCTGACTTTGTGTTAGATAGAAGATCATTGAGGAAGCAGCTGAATATGATTTACCTAAAACACCATCCTGAGGAACTCATATATTCTGGTGCTGAGATGATTGAGTTCCAGCAATAACAACGATTTTCTTTTGTCCCAGGCATGACTCCAAACTTTGGAGTCGGATGTCCATTGACTCAATATTTGCCAGTGCTCCGTAATCAAATGCTTAATCAAACTCAATCAAATGTTGCCTTGATGTCCAAAGCAGTCACTCTCACCTCACCTCACCTCTCAAGCTGTTTTATTTTCATGTTTAGACCAATCTCTGTCAGAACCTAAGGTGAGTGTCAGTGAGCAAATTAATGCCGAGCTGGGGCCTCTTGATAAAACTGTTTATGACACCCTTCATGACTTTGGTAATGATCAAGTATAGACTTATAGAGTGGGAACTGATTGGTTTGCATTTTCCTGTTTCTTTGATGACAGGCCACACTGGATAATTACAATCTTATGTTAACTACTAGAGTGGACTATAATAAGCTCCAAGTTTTATTATCCACACTTGAATATAAGCAGTAGCGACAAATAACACGGTGGAACAAATTCAGGCTTAGTTAAGACAAGAAAATGTTAATGGAATAGAAACATAACAACAGGAAAATGAGATGGTCTAGAAACTCTTTATATCTTGAAGGTGTAAAAACCACTGTGTATGAACAGATCCATTGCTATAGCAACATTATGAAATGGAAAATAGACACTTCAGAAGATTAACTCAACTCCATGAGGATCAGTCACAGGCTGATATATTCTGAAAATGAGGGCAATGTTCCAGTACTTCAGTGATTTGTCAAGACAAGACAAATATGTTATAGTAGCTTCCTCTACTTAGAATAGAACATAGAATACTATAGCGCAGTACAGCGCAGTTCACTGAGATCAGCAAGAAGCTCTTTACTGGTCCCACTTTTCAGTGGGAAAGCATTCCAGAAGAAAATAAAACCAGTAAAATTTAGGAATGACGTATACAGGCCTGATTTGTTTTACATATTTCAGAACAGTACAACCACTATGTTCATTTCCAGGTTGTTTTCATAGATTTCCCTCTGGAATGTAAAATAGATCAGGGAGCTAGTGCAACACCATCCCATCCCAAGCTCAATCATGACTACATTGCTGTCCGCCAAACATTTTTAATAAAATAATTATGGCCCATTTAGGTGTGTTAACAAACCTATTGACCCGAATGATGCATTGCAGGCAGCATAATATGGTTGGCACAGGCAGCCCGGTGTCAGTGGGTGTGCAATTCTTAAAGAGAAAAGGAGGGAAGGAAAGGGAAGCATCTCATGCATGGAGTGCCCAGAAGACTTTGGATGCATTTCCCAACAAGATTCCTCCAAACTCCTCCAACTTTTCCTTTCATCCTAACATAGCCTCTTATTCCCCTGTGTTCCATGAACAGTGACTCATGCACAGCAAAGCACTGGCCTCACTACATTATCATGGCCAATCTCGGGCTGCCTCACAAACACTTCAGCACTTCACCGGTGCACTTTGAAGCACACAAAAACCCAATGTTCCTGCCCGGACACACTTTATGTAAGGGCACACATCCGGCTCACATATACTCAGCTCGCAGGATGTATCTTGGGGCTCATAGCTTGCTGTCTCAGTAATAATTACTTTGTGCTTACTTGGAGGCTCCCAGTATCCCTGCCTTACCTTGTTTATAATGGAATCTTCCCTGGCCCAAAAAACTCAGGATTCACTTTATTAGGGAAGTTGTATTTCTCTTCAAACTTGTAAGGGCAGACGGGAAGCCAGGGAGACTGTCATGATTTCCAGCACCGAACAGTTAAGAGCACTGACACGTTGCTGTATGGTACTGTGCTATGTCAATATTATGCCAACAACATGAGACAGAAACTTGTTTGGCAAACACACTGCATGTGCTTCAACCAAATGGCCCTGTTTGAATATCTCAGGAAAGTAGTCTTTCAACGAGTAACGGGAAACTACGGTAAGTCAGAGGGTGTGGCCTCCATGTAGCGAATAGAACATAGAATACTACAGCGCAGTACAGACCCTTCAGCCCTCAATGTTGCACCAACCTGTAGAACCAATCTGAAGCCTATCAGTCCTACACTTTACCATTTTCATCCATATGTTTATCGAATGACTATTTAAATGCCCTTAAAGTTTACGAGTCTGCTACTTTTGCAGGTAGGGCATTCCACATCCCTACTACTCTCTGAATAAAGAAACTACCTCTGACATCCTATATCTATCACCCCTCAATTTAAAGCTATGTCCCCTCATGCTAGCTATCACCATACGAGGAAAAACACTCTCACTGTCCACCCTATCTTAAATCTCTGATTATCTTATACGTCTCAATTAAATCACCTCTCAACCTTCTTCTCTCTAAGGAAAACAGCCTCAAGTCCCTCAGCCTTTCCTCATAACTTCCCTTCATACCAGGCAACATCCTAGTAAATCTCCTCTGCACCCTTTCCAAAGCTTCCACATCCTTCCTTTCATGCAGTGACCAGAACTGTATGCAATACTCTAAGTGCAGCTGCACCAGAGCTTTGTACAGCTCCAGCATGAGTTGATGACTCCGAAACTCAATTCCTCTACCAATAAAAGCTAACACATCATCTACCTTCTTAACAACTTTATCAACCTGGGTGGCAACTTTCAGGGATCTGCTCATGGAATAGAGGAGAATAAGAGACTATGTTCTGTTGGGAAGGCAGCATGAAAGGAAAAGTTGGAGGAGTTTGGAGGAATCTTATTGGGAAGTGCACCTGAAGTATTCTGGGCACTCCATGAATGAGATGCCTCCCTTTCCTTCCCTCCTTTTCTCATATAGGCCTTTAAGAATGGCGCACCCACTGCCAACGCTAGCCATATTATGCTAGCCATAACATGGACACTGAGATCTCTCTGCTCAGCTACACAGCTAAGAATCTTATCATTAACCCAGTACTCTTTATTCCTATTGCTCCTTCCAAAGTGAATTACCTCACACTTTTCCTCATTAAACTCCATTTGCCACCTCTCAGCCCAGCTTTGCAGCTTATCTATGTCTCTCTGTGATGTCCTTCAGCACTATCTACAACTCCATTGACCTTAGTGTCATCCGCAAATTTGCTAACCCATCCTTCTATGCCCTCACATAAGTCATTTATAAATATGACGAATAGCAGTGGCCCCAAAGCAGATCCCTGTGACACACCACTAGTAACTGAACTCTAGGATGAACATTTCCCATCAACCACCACTCTCTGTCTTCTCTCAGCTAGCCAATTTCTGATCCAAACTGCTAAATCACCCTCACTCCAATGTCTCCATATTTTGTGTAATATCCTACGTGGGGAACTTTGGGGAACCGTAGGGAAGCCTGCTTTTCAGACTGGAAACCCGTGACCAGTGAAGTGCCAGAAGGATCAGTGCTGGGTCTATTACTTTTTGTCATTTATATAAATGATTTGAATGTGAGCATAAGAAGTATAGTTAGTAAGTTTGCAGATGACACCAAAATTGGAGGTGCAGTGGACAGCGAAGAAGGTTACTCAGATTACAACAGGATCTTGATCAGATGGGCCAATGGGCTGAGTAGTGGCTGATGGAGTTTAATTTAGATAAATGTGAGGTGCTGCTTTTTGATTAGATTAGATTACCTATAGTATGGAAACAGGCCCTTTGGCCCAAAAACGCACACTGACCCTCTGAACAGAAACTCACCCAGATCCATTCCCTACCCTGACTAATGCACCTAACACTATGGGCTATTTAGGACAACCAATTCACCTAACCTGCACATCTTTGTACTGTGGGAGAAAACCGAAGCAGACACAGGGACAATGTGCAAATTCCACACACACAGTCACCTGAGGCTAGAACCAAACCCGGTTCCCTGACACTGTGAGGTGACAGTGCTAACCATTAAGTCACCATGCCACCATGCCACCCCACAGAAGAGCAAATCCTAGCAGGACTTATACATTTAATGGTAAGGTCCTAAGGAGTGTTGCTGAACAAAGACACCTCGGAGAGTAGGTTCATAACTTCTTGAAAGTGGAGTCGCAGGCAGATAGGATAGTGAAGAAGGCGATTGGCATGCTTTCTTTTATCGGTGAGAGTATTGTGTATAGGAGTTGGGAGGTCATGTTGGGGCTGTACAGGACATTGGTTAGGTCTGTCAATAAATTGCGTGCAATTCTGGTCTCCTTCCTATCAGAAGGATTTTGTGAAACTTGAAAGGGTTCAGAAAAGATTTACAAGGATGTTGCCTGGGTTGGAGGATTTGAGCTATAGAGAGAGGCTGAACAGGCTGGGGCAGTTTTCCCTGAAGTGTCAGAGGCTGAGGGGTGACCTTATAGAGGTTATAAAATCATGAGGGGCATAGATAGGATAAATAGACAAAGTCTCTTCCCTGGGGTGGGGGAGTCCAGAACTAGAGGGCATAGGTTTAGGTTGAGAGGGGAAAGGTATAAAAGAGACCTAAGGGGCAACCTTTTCATGCAGAGTATGGTACATGTATGGAATGAGCTGCCAGAGGAAGTGGTGGAGGCTAGTAAGATTGCAACATTTAAAAGGCATCTGGATGAGTATTTGAATAGGAAGGGTTTGGAGGAATATGGACTGGGTGCTGGCAGATGAGACTAGATTTGGTTAGCATAGCTGGTCAGCATGGACGATTTGGACTGAAGGGTCTGCTTCCATGCTGTACATCTCTATGAATCTATTACTCTAAAAGCCTTGCTGAAGTCCACATACACCACATCAAGTGCTTTTCCCTCATCCACCTATTTGGTCATCATCTTAAATAACTTGAGGGATATTGGCCGGGTGCTGGCAGATGGGACTAGATTGGGTTGGGATAGCTCGTTGGCATGGAAGGGTTGGACCGAAAAGTCTGTTTCCATGCTGTACATCTCTATGACTCTATGACTCTAAGGTGTGTGAGGCATGACCTACCCTTCACAAAACCATGTTGATTATCCCTAATCAACTTATTCCTCTCTAAATGATTATAAATCCTATCTTTTATAACCTCTTCCAACACTTTACCTGCAACTGAAGAAAGGCTCACTGGTCTATAATTACCAGGGTTGTCACTACTCCCCTACTCGAATAAGCGGACGACATCTGCTATCCTCCAGTCTTCTGACACTATTCCTGTCAACAATGACGACATAAAGATCAATGCTAAAGAATCTGTAATCTCCTCCCTGGCTTCCCAGAGCATCCTAGGATAAATCCCACTTGGCAAAGGGGACTTATCTATTTTCACACTTTCCAGAATTGCTAACACCTTTTCTTTGTGAATCTCAATCCCGTCTAGTGTAATAGCCTGTACCTCAGTATTCTCCTCAACAACATTGTCTTTTTCCAGTGTGAATACTGACAAAAAATATTCATTTAGCACTTCCACTTATCTCGTTGGACTCCACACACAACTTCCCACTGCTATCCTTGATTGGTTCTAACTTTTCTCAGTCATTTTTTTATTGCTGATATGCCTAATTCAGGAAAGCTTTAGGGTTTTCCTTGATCTTATCTGCCAACGATTTTTCGTGACCCCTCCTGGTTCTTCTTAGCTCTGTCTTCAGGTCTTTCCTGGCTAACTTGTAACTGTCAAGCGCCTGAACTGAGCCTTCACATCTCATTCTAACATAAGCCTTCTTCTTCCTCTTGGCAAGAGATTCAACTTCTTTAGTAAACCACAGCTCCCTCACTCGACCACTTCCTCCCTGCCTGACAGGTACATACTTATCAAGAACACGCAGTAGCTGTTCCTTGAATAAGGTCCACATTTTAATTGTGCCCATTCCCTGCAGTTTCCTTCCCCATCCTATGCATCCTAAGTCTTACCTAATCGCATCATAATTGCCTTTCCCCCAGCTATAACTCTTGCCCTGTAATATATACCTATCCCTTTCCATCACAAAAGTAAACATAACTGAATTCTGGTCACTATCATCAAAGTGCTCACCTACCTCCAAATCTAATACCTGACGAGGTTCATTACCCAGTACCAAATCCAATGTGGCCTCACCCCTTGTTGGCCTGTCTACATACTGTGTCAGGAAGACTTCTTGCATATATTGGACAAAAACTGACCCAATGAAAGTACTCGACCTATATCATTTGCAGTCAATATTTGCAAAGTTAAAATCCCGTATAACAACTACCCTGTTACTGTCCCTCCTATCTCGAATCATCTTTGCTATCCTTTCCTCTACATCTCTGAAACTATTTGGAGGCCTGTAGAAAACTCCTACCAGGGTGACCTTTCCAGTTTCTAACCTCAGGCCATGCTAACTCAGTAGATGAGTCCTCATCAAACGTTCTTTCTGCTGCTTTAATACTGTCCTTGGCTAACTGCCACACCTCCCCCTCTTTTATCATCTTCTCTGTTCTTACCCTTAGGCGAAGGCCTGATTTCAGTCCCTGGCTTGGTTATAGTCATTCAGGCACTTGGTACTACTAGGGTCCAGGATCCATGTCTTTTCAGTCTCGGGATTGGGCCAGATCAAGCCTTGGAAATAGAGGTAAATTCGTTAGGGAGCTGTAGAGCCATCAGTCAGTGGCTGGCCTTATTCAGTTGGACTGTCCTCACAAGTCAGTCTGGTTAATTGGGCCAGAGTTAGCACTTTGGGTTTGGGCAAGGTGGAGGTGAGGTTAGCAGAGGTGAGTCCATGTTATGTGAAGGAATGTGGGAATCTCAAGTCTGAGGATTGGAGGAATTACACTGTGATGCAAAAGGAATAATGACACTGAAGGAAAGCAACTCCAAATAAGATTGGGATCTGATATAGCCTGGGAGAGCATTGGCTTCTGCAAGTGACCACCACCTGACTTCATTGTGTGAACAGTAGATTTGATTTAATTTTGTCAGGAGTACTGAGTTAGAGTGCAAAGTTTTATTTTGTGTGAAGTGCAGGCAGTTCATACCATACAAAGTGCATTAGGGTGATAGTGGCATGGCAATGTAAAAGGTAAGGGACTAAGTGGGAAAATGAAGGATCATTATCATTAAATAGAAGTGTTGAAGGGGAACATGGGCTGCTTTTTTGATTTAAGCATGAGGACTCCCAAATCACTCTGAGATGTAGTATTCTTCAGTCTTCTCAGTTTAAGTAATATTCAGCTCCTCTATTTTACCCGCCAAAGTAGATAACCTCACACTTCCCCCATCATATTCCATCTGCAAAGTTTTTGCTCACTCATTTACCCTGTTACATTTTTGTGTGATTTGCAACTTTGCAATTGTATGTTAGTTCCGTCATCCCAGTCATTAATATGTATGGTAAATAATTGCGGCCCAGCACTCCACGAGTTACAGCTAGCAATCCTGAAAATACCCCCTTTATCCTAATTCTCTGTCTTCAAATATTTAATCAATCCTCTATCCATGTTGATATACAAGCCCGAACATTATGGAGTCACCCTATGAAGTAGTTTTATACGTAGTACCTTATCAAATGCCTTCTGGACAATATTTTATATCTACTCCTTTACCTCTCCCTTTTATTACCACCTCAAAGAATTGTATTAAATTGGTGAGACATGACTTCCCCTTCATGAAGCCACATTGAACCTGCTTGAATTTATTCTGTGTTTCTAAATGCTCTCTAATTATATCCTAAATAATAGACTCTAACATTTTCCTCAGACAGATGTTAAGCGAACTGTTTTTGGAGCTTGTTTTTTTTCTGTGTCCTTCTCTTTTTAAATAAAAGTGTCATGGTGGCAGTTTTGCAATCCTCCAGGATTTTTTTGCAGAATCTAAGGATCTTGGAATATGCATCCACTGCATCCACTATCTCTGTTCTAAACCAGAATTGTCTGGAAGAACAAGAGCAGCAGATGCATGAGACAACTTTTTCACGCAGAGGGTGGTATGTGTATGGAATGAACTGCCAGAAGAAGTGGTAGAGGCTGGTACAATTGCAACATTTAAAAGGCATCTGAATGGGTATATGGATAGGAAGGGATTGGAGGGATATGGGCCAGGTGCTGGCAAGTGGGACTAGATTGGATTGGGATGTCTGGTCGGCATGGACGGGTGGACCGAAGGGTCTGTGACTCTATGACTCTATAACACCAGCAACTGCAAGTTTCCTTCTGAATCCCACACCACTGCCATATAAATCTAAATTGCTTTTACTTCACTGACACTATATCAAAATCCTAAACACCTGTTCAAACAGAACTATTGGTGTGCATATACTTCGTGGACTGCAGCAGTTCAAGAAGATGGTCACCATCACTTTCTCAAGAGAAATCAGAGATGGGCAACAGATGCAGGCCTTGCCATCATTGCTCACGTTCTCAGGCAGAATGTAAAGTCTATCACTTGTAAACCAAATGACAGAAAGCTATTGCTTGCTGTGTCATTGGCTTGTACACCTGCAGATGGAATGGAACCAAGACACTAACTCATCAAATCACAGTGGTCAGATAAAACTGGTAATGATTTCCCAACAACTTGATGGTCTTAATGAAATTAGAGTTACCACAAATTACTTGCATTGAGGAAGATCATTTGACATATCTGCACATCTGCCCATCTGAATGATCCTAACATCCTCCTGTAGGGTCTAGTTCTATACGAAAAAAATCCAAGAGTTTTGCTTCCATTACTCAGTTTGAAAACTTATTGCACGTGCTGAATGTTCCTGCTAGTCATTTGTTTTTTTTTTCGCATGCCAGTAATAGAGCCAGCCTAAACATGATGGTTATATTAGTGCAAGGATTTGCCTGCAATGGTATGGACAACAATCTGCAGTTTTTAACAAGCTTTCACAAGACTTAATTATTGCCCTGACTCTGATAATCCTATAACTATACCCCCTTATACACAGTGTCACACAATTCTGCAAGTGAACTTTTCTGAGTGAAATGCAAAATATATTAATTTTATAGATCTGCTTTCTGCTCTGAAGAGAGATATTCTATCTGATATGGACCATGCCACAGACAAACATTGTGTCATTTGTTAATAATATCTTCATTCACAAAAGGAAACGTGCACTTTACCTGAAAGACTCTATTGTTTAAACGAGTGCACGTGTCAGTTTATTTGGCTGTTTTAAAGAAAAAGAAGAACATAATTTAAGAGTCAACATTATAGATTGTACAGTCACCCTGAAGCATATTTAGCCATATTCCAGAGGATAACCTAAAGCTTTCAGTTGGAATAAAGGCCATGCAGTAATTGTATCACTCACAAGTTCCAAGAAATTTCCATACAAAAAAAATGTTTATAACGATAGACATTTCAGAGAGCAAAATGGCTGTTTTACAGCCAGGATATAGTGGGAGGCAAGAAAGGAAATAGCTACGGCCTTAACAGATATTGTCGTATCCTCTTTGGCCTCAGGCGAGGTTCCAGATAGTTGGAGAATGTCCAATGTTGTTCCTTTGTTTAAGAAGGGAAACAGATATTCCAGGTAATTACAGACTGGTGAGCCTGATGTCAGTGGTGGGAAAGCTGTTGAAGAAGATAATGGGAGATGGGATTTATTCATATTTGGAAGTGAATGGACTTGTTAGAGATAGGCAGCATGGGTTTTTACGGGGAAGGTCATGTCTTACCAATTTGATGAGATTTTTCAGGAGATGACTAGAATGATTGAGGCAAGGGCAGTGGAGATTGTCTACATGGACTTGAGTAAGGCATTTGATATGGTACCTCATGGCGGCTAGTACAGAAGCTCATGTCTCCTGAGATCTGGGTTGAGCTGGTGAAATGAATATGAAACTGGCTTAGTCAAAAAAGTCAGAGAGTAGCAATGGAAGAGTACATTTTGGAATGGAGATCAATAACTAATGGTGTTTTTCAGGGATCAGTACTGAGATCTTTGCTGTTTGTAATATCTATAAATGATCTGGAGGAAAATGTAGGTGATCTGATTAGTAAGTTTACGAATGTCATCAAAATTGGCAGAGTTGCAGATAGTGAGGAGGATTATCAAAGGATATAGATGATGCATTTTGGAAGATCAAATTCAAGTGCAAATTGTACAATAAGTGGCAGACCCCTTAGGAGCAATGACATACAGAGAGTTCTGGGCATACAAGTTCATCAAGCCCTGAAAGTAACAGGTGGATAAGGTGGTTAAGAAGGCATACAGTATGCTTGCCTTCATCGGCCAGGACGTTGAATATAAAAGTTGGCAAGTTATGTTAGAGCCATACAAAACTTTAGTTTGGTCACATTTATAATATTACATTAAGTGGTTGCTTTGGAGATGGTGCAGAGAAAACTTACCTGGATGTCGCCTGGTATGGAGGGTTTTAGTTATGAGGAGAGGTTGGATAAACCCAGATTGCTTTCACTGAAAATACGGATACTGAGAGGCAACATGATACAGCTCCATGAAATTACGAGAAGCAGAGACAGAGTGGATACTCAGAGGGTTTTTTTTCCCAGAATGGAAAGGTCAACTACAAGAGGGCACATGCTTAAAGTGAGAGGGGGAAAGTTTAGGGGAGAAGTGTGGAGATAATGTTTCACACAGAGGATAGTGGGTGCCAGGAATGTACTGCCAGTGGATGTGATGGATGCAAGCACATTCACAATGTTGAAGACATATCTTGATAGCCACATGAATGGGAGGTGAACAGAGGGATAGAAATCATGTATGGGCAATAAATAACCGATCGAAGTAAAGATTAGAATTGGTGCTTAACGTAAGAAAATCAACTTAGTTAACTCAGAGCACAAATCCCTTCAGTATGTAAATTAAGTTGTTGGAATGCAAGGGGGAATTTATTTTCAGGGATTGTTGGAGCCAGAAAATATTGCATAAATTACAGGTAATATAGCAAATATTATTTACTTGTAAGAGTGGTGTTCAAAAATTGTGTCTGACGAGAACATTTGTGCATAGTCAACTTCTGAAGTCAAAGCCAAGCTGTGTAATTTGATAATCACCTTATCACTAATCTTTAACATTTCATAGGAAATGAAGTAAACCACTTTTGACCCTCACTTCGCAGAATTGACAGAAGGATGCTTTTCTTTTGAAAATTTTCAACAGTCATATCAACATTTTCTGGACATTTCTAAAGTGCTTTCTGTTCAACTAGCTTATTGTGTTATTAAAAAGAAATCAGCGACTTCATGCATGTTGTTTTGAGAATATTAACGCTCAGAGCTATTTCCAGTTTTCTGAAACACATTTGCTTGCACTTTGGGACCAGCATCTGCCTCTCATATTTTTGAGGAGATCTTCATGTATTTTACATATCATGAAGGGAGGTTAGGCAAGCCCATATTCATCAGAGTTTAGAAGATGAGAAATGATCTTACAAATATATATACGATTCTGAGGGACTTTGACCAGGTCGATATTGGACAGATGTTTCTCTTCATATGAGAATCTAGAAAAAAGGGAGGCAGCTTCAGAATAGGAGTCTCCTCATAAAGATAGAAATAAAAGAGTTTTCTTTTCTGGCAGAGTGTTTTTAAGTTTTGGAATTAATTATCTGCAGAGAGCAGTGGAGGCTGGATCTTTGATTGAAGGATGAATTACTTTGATCTACAAAGCATCAAGTTTTATGTGGGAATAGAAAGTGAATTTGAGTCCTTTTATGCAGAGTCATTTGATCCTGGATTATGCAAAGCTTATCAGCTTTTATTTTTCATTTGTCATGATGTGGAGAGTCACTGACATGGCCAACATTTATTGCCTCTGTCTACTCAATCTTAAGAAAATGGCAGTGGGCCTTCTTCTTTGATCTGCTTGCAGGCCAGTTAATGAAGCTACCTACACATTGTTAATCAGGAGGAGTTCTAAGATTTTAATCAAGCATTAAAGAAGGAATTGCAATAATTGTCCTACGTACAGGTAGTTTGTGACTTGGAGGAAAGTTTAGAATGCAATGTGTTGCCTTGCACTTGCCACTCTTGCCAGTGTCACCAGTCTTCATCTTCAAAATAATTTGTAAACCTTACTGAAATCTAGTCTTTACATTGTACTAAAATATTTTGGAGTCGACTTTCCACTAAAATCGTTAGTGTAAAAATGATTTGCATTGTGAGAGGGATAAAGACCAAGGCCAAAAAAATTCAGCTCCTTGAGCCGGTAGCTCTGGTGGTACACGTGCTGGCTGATTTGAAAAATGCCATTAGCTCTGCTCCTGACCACCTACAGAAACAGGTTATTGGGTCATTTTTTTATTCTTCATGGGAGTATGCTGTGCAAATCAAACTTAATCATCACCTTCAGTTTCAGGCCTAGCAATAGGCCTTCCCTTCACATTCGCCTTGCGCTGCCTAAGGTTCTCTGTCTGCTACAGAATGTTCTCCTGAGAATTCGTTCTTAGTTGAACTGTGTCTGGAGCTTTCTGTCTGAATCTTCTGTATGTCTTGCCTCTCTGTGGCCTTGGAGCATGCGTCTCCTTTCTCATGCAGTTCTGCCTTTCTGTAAGTAAATCTCTCTTGTCCGCCAGAATATTATTGTTAAGCCAGTCTGACTAATTTTATTTTTTTTGTTCCTTGTACTTGCCATTGAATCACCTGAGCGCTCCCATCCCTGTCATTATCTTCCATTTTCTGTGTTTTACTTACTTCAGCTAATTGTTTCCTTCCTGGTGCTAACAATGCAATTTACTACAGGACTTCTCCCAAACTGTCCTCAGTTTCTGCATGGGTTTCCTAGGTCATGCTTATGGGAACCCCTTGGTTCATCACTCGTCAGCTCTTACCATCTTCTGAACTTCACTTTGGGTATTTTCCCCACCCCTGGGTTTGAACCAATAGGCTGACCTTGTGGTTTACCTTCATTGAACTTCAGTTCAAATTCTTACTGCCTGCCACTGGTTCCCTAGGTCTGCTCACCACTGCCACATTGTGGTAGGATCCAGATTCCTGTGAGTGAACAGCAACAGGCTTTATTGAATATAATTATCTAGAGATGACGGTCAGTGAGGGTGATGGAGATAACATATTTCTGGGAGCGCTATAGACCCAGACCCCAGTTCATTATGACCTGTCATCACTTGGAAATAGCTCCTTTAGCACATTCCATTTACTTTACTTGGAGTAAGAATACAATTCACTTTACTGGCTTTACCATCGCTGAATTTTCCACTGCCAACATCTCCAGGGATTATCATTGATCAGAAAATCAACTGGGCTTACTATATAAATACAGTGATTACAAGAGCAGGTCGAACAATAGAATCCCTACAGTGTAGATAAAGGTCATTTAGTCCATCTAGTCTGCATCGCCGGGCTGATCCTCCCACTCAGACACCACCCCCCTTCCATAACTGAGGGGTTATAGGGGTAGGGTGTGTCTATTCCCGTGGCTAATCCACTCAGCCTGCATAACCCTAGATATTTCGGGGCAGTTTATCATAGCCAATCCACGTAACTTGCACACCTTTGGACTGTGAGAGGAAACCGGAGACTTGGCGGAAACCCAAGATATGAGGAGAATGTGTAAACTCCACACAGTCTCTCAAAGACAGAATTGAACCAGGTCACTGGTGCTGTGAGGTAGCAGTAGGGTTAGGGTCAGGGTCAGGATTAGGGTAAGGGTTAGGGGTCAGGGTTAAGGTTAGAGTCAGGGTCAGGTTCAGAGTTAGGGTCAAGGTTAGGGTTAGGGTTAGGGTTGTGGTCAGGGTCTGGTTAGGGTTAGATTTAGAGTTAGGGTTGATCCACCTTGCCACAAGAATAGGAATCCTGCAGTGAATCCTGTCGTCCCAAAGTTGCTTGATCATTTCCAAGGCAGAATACAAAAGTGTGATTAAATAGCCCCCACCCGCTAGGATGGGCACAGCTCCAACAACATTCAAGAAGCTTGACACCATTCAAGACAAAACAGCCCACTTGATTGGCACCACAGCCACAAACATCTAGTTCCTCATCTATTCATGCTCTGTATCAGCATTTTGTACTATCTACAAGATGCACTGCAGAAATTCACAAAGGCTCCTCAGAAAATCCCTTCTAAGCTACAAACATTGCCATTCAGCTCTGATCTCCAGCATCTGCAGTCCTCACTTTCTCCTATCTAAAAGGACAAGGACAGCAGACACATGGGAACACCATAATTCTTTGAAATTTCTGTCACTGGTAGACAGGGTAGTTAAGAAGATATTTAGCATGCTTGCCTTCATTGCTCAAACATCTGAGTATATTAGTTGGGAAGCCATGGTGAGATTGTACAGGACATTGGTGTGGCCTCATCTGCCCTGTGTCCAGTTCTGCTCACCTCGTTATTGGAAGAATATTTTTAAATTTTAAAGGATTCAGAAAATATTTACCAGGATGTTGCCAGGAATGGAGGATTTCAGACATAAAAGTAGGTCAGGTAGACTGCGACTTTTTTCACTGGAGCATAGGAGGTTGAGGGGTGACCTTATTGAGATTTATAAAATCATGAGGGGCACAGGTAAGGTTAATAGCACAGGTCTTTCCCTAAGATGGTGGTGATTAAAGCTCCGGGGCATATTTTTAAGGTGAGAGGAGAAAGATTTAAAAAGGATATGAGGGGAAACTTTTTTCACAGAGAGTGGTTATTGTATGGAATGCATTGGCAGAGGAAGTGGTGGATGTGAGTACAGTTACAACATTTAAAAGACATTTGGATAAGTATATGAATAGGAAAGGTTTGGAGGGATAAACACATGCAGGTGGGACTGGTTTAGTTTGGGAACATGGTCAGTGTGGACTAGTTGAACTGAAGACTCTGTTTCCCTGCTGTATGACTCTATAACTCCCAGACGAATACCATCCTGACTTGGAAATGTTATTCCTTCAACTGTTGCTGGATCAAAAATCCTAGAACTTCCTTCCTAATGGCATTGTGGGTGTACTGACAGCATATGGACTGCAGTGGTTCAAGAAGTTCAAAACGTTCATCACTTTCTCAAGGGCAAATAGGGACGGTTAATAAATGCTGGCTCATCAGCAATGCCCAGGAACCATTAATGAATTTTTAAAAATCTTTCCAGGGTGGATGGGAGCTTGATATCTTCTCTCTGATGTTGCACACTGCCAGAGAAGGGGTCTTCAATGCCACATCCCCTCGCCCTGCTCCAGCCAACATTTTGCATAAATTGTGAGAACCTGCCACCAGCGTAAATCCTGGTATCCTCCTTTATAAACAGTACCCCATCACTGGAGCAGTAACATGGAACTCTCTGGTTAGCCGAGCAATTTAAGGGTTTGGACTACCAACCTTAATTGCAAATGGACGACTGGGCTCAAAATGCCATCCCAAAACATGATTACTCACCATGTTTTGCCCATTCCCAGTTGTCCTCTGACCAAGCCACTTCAGAGGACTGTTGACAATTAAACTCATGAAGTGAAGTCACATATATGTCAGCCTGGCTAAGGATGGTAGATTTCTTTCCCATTTCTTTCTTTCTTTCTGGACACAATGGGCTTGTGTAACAATTGATAATAGCTGTCATGGTGGCTATTATTGACACTCTCAGATTTAATAATTAAATTTAAGTTCTACCCACTGCTATGGAGGGATTTGAACCCATTTCCTAAGAGCATAAGACTAAGCCTCTACGTTAGTAACCCATTTGCATTGCCAAGGAGCTAGTTGAGCTTTTGAGGCAGCTGTTAGCATGGCAAATGGGGAAGCTTCTATGAATTTGAGCGTTATGGACTGTCAAATTAATTCCCTAGACAGCTGCACAATACATTGTGGCAGATTTTGAACAATAATCCAAACTACATTTGTGTAATATTAGCCTTACATCTTCAATTACAGCACCAGTCGAACAGGTCAGTGAGCTGGATATTACTAGCCCCTGCTAGTTGTGTTTTTAATGGTGGATCAGTAATACCCATAGGGTAGCTAGCCCCTCACCTTCCCAACCACCCCTAAGCTTGTTATCTTCGCTCTGATGCATATTGCCAGAGAAGCGCTCTTCAACACCGTACCCGCTACCCTGAAGCCAATTATGCACTGAATGCTGCTCTGCCAGCAATTTGCCTTTTGTGAGGACCCACCACCATAATCTCCACTACACAGGAGGTGGTATGGGGCCGACATTGGCAGCTCCCCAGCCGCATGTAAGTATATAACTAAGTTAACCTCACTGCAGGACCCATTCTGTCTTCTTTGGCAACTTGCCCGATTGAGCTTGTGGCACTCCTGGCACAGAGAGAATGCGAGGGATGCAGATTTTGGAGAGTCAGAGTCGAAAAGTGTGGCCCTGGAAAAGCACAGCAGTATCCGAGGAGCAGGGCATAGATCAAGGGCTGATGCCGAAACGTCGACTCTCCTGCACCTCGGATGCTGCCTGATATGCTGTGCTTTTCCAGGGCCACACTTTTCGGTGCTGCTGGCACAGGCCAGAAACTCCTGAGAGTGGAATCTTCTCCTTTGTGAGTGTGAAGCAAGTCAGTCGAGTTACAGTGCCGTATGGCTGCAGGGCAGGCTTTTTTCTGACACATCAGCTCACTGCTAACTCTGCTTCCAGCGATACAAGCCATCCTCCATTCCACCCCTGGAATTTTCAGCAGAATGCTTCTTTCTCATGGAGGATCAAATACCACCAGTAAAAACATGCATCAACATTATAATAGATATACTTTAGATGAAACCAATAATAACATGAATCATACAGCCTAAATATTTAAATAATAGCTTTTGGAATAGAAAGAAGCTCAGTGGACTGAAATGAGACACGCTCCAATCTATTAATTAATATCACACAAATCCAAAACCAAATGGAATGCAATTAAAAGATAAATATGCAAAGAAAAAAAGACTGAAGATGTCCTTTTTCCTTGAAATATTTTAGAAATATCATATGGACTACTACATATACTGTATTTACCAAACAACTAAATGAAGGCAATAACTTTTCATTTCCCTCCTACTTGACACAATGCAGAAATAAGTTTTTTTGATTTATTGTTTCAAGAATATAGTAGATTGTTGTAATATTGCATAGATTCTAGACTAGACAGACAGTGTATCTTTAGAACAGTTACTTGGCAGCTTAAGACAGAGTCATAGAGTCATACAGCACAGGAACCGACCCTTCAGTCCAAACAGCCCATGCCGAACATAATCCAAACTAATTTAGTCCCACCTGCCTGCTCCTGACCCACATCACTTCAAACCTTTCCTATTCATGTACCTATCCAAATTTCTTTTAAATGTAATTGTACCAACATCTACATGCAAACCACCCCCATGCAAAAAAATTGCCTCTCATGACTTTTTAAAATCTCTCTCCTCTCACCTTAAAAATGTGGCTGCTGAAGGTGTAACATCACAGCATGATACAGTCCTAATCTTGAAATCCCCCATCCTAGGGAAAAGACAACTGTTATTAACTCTATCTATACCTCTCATTATTTTGTAAATCTCTATCATGTCGTCTCTCAATCTCCTACCATCCAACGAAAAAGGCCCCAGCCACTCCAGTTTTGAAATCTTTGTTTTCAGCCACTCCCTATTTTGTGCAATAGAGTGGTGTAGTCTTTTCAATCTGTCAATATGTGTGTGTGCGTATGTTGTGTGTAATCTAATAGTAAAACTCAATAAACAGACTATGTTAGACTGAGCAATCATGTAGTTAATAAACTTCAAGTAATCTGTCTCCACAAGCACCTAAGAATGAATCTTATATTTGTTAGCTAAGTATGAGTTGTGTTGAATATCTTTGTTTGGAGCGATATCCACCAAGAAGCCTGGTAAGATTTCTCACCATATCTTACCAAATGCACTTCATTAATCACTTACATGTCCACATGGCATCAATCACATCCCATCTTACCACGTGTTATTTCCAGAATGTGCCACTCACTCACTTTCTGCCAAAAGGCTTGCATCCCTAACCACACTCTCAATCATTGAAAGGGGTCTGCGTACCCGAGGAAATGTTGGTAATCTGGCATTGCCCCTCACTGGCAAAGTAATGGCACAGTAGGCACAAAATTATGCTGGTAGGGGAACATCACCAACATGGCCGACAGTCCCTCACACAAAAAAAACCTGTTTTCTCATTAGTCACCATTTAACCACCACTTTACCTGTCGTAGCTACAACCCCTCTGAACACACTCTCTATGGCTACTTTATCCTAATGCCCACTGGAGATCCAGTAGTGAAATGTTACAAACAGGCAAGCAATTGAACAATTCCAAACTTTTATTTACAATCACTAAAAGGCAACACAAATGATACTTCAGTTCACCCACACAATGCAAACCAAATTGCTGGTATTATGACGAAAGATTATTTTGTAATCCATGATGATCTCGTGCTCCAAGTTTTCATTGACTCGAACCAGTGACATTGCCATCCTGTCTAGCTTGCAGCACCTGCATTGCCGAGCTCAGACCTGGACAATGAGAGCTCCCACCTCCCCATAATGCAGCACACTCTGTCCATATTATACAGTTCAGGTTCACTCAGACTGTATCATGCTGTGATGTTACACCTTCAGCAGCCAATCATGTGCTCTACCACAGCCTTAGTTGAAGCATACACAACATTCTATCTGAACTCCACATCAGTGAGGATGTTCCACAAAGATGTTAGGGTTCATGGTTTCAGTGGACAGCCCCTGTCTCTCAGTAATAAAGCTTGTAAGAATCTTGGATCCTCAAATGCATCAGGTAACTATGAATGCTCCAGGAGTCAATGCAGCATGCCAGATTAGTAGGCACACATCTGCAGGAGGTCACTTGAATGTTAATCCAATGGAAGCCCTTGCCGTGGGTAAATTCTGCAGCATTGTGACACAACCTTCTCAGTGCCACGTGTGCACTTTGTAGCTGGGTGAGGCCAGCTATGTTTCCAAAACCAATTGCCCGGACTACAGTGCTGACCTCGTCATCAGGAAACAAAATGACCTGGCATGATCTCACACAGATAGTGTCAGTCATTATCCTGATGGACTTGTGGGTGTAAGACTGAGAGATCCCACACAGCTCACCCATCACTTCCTGGAAGGAGGTAGGAGCATAGAATTTTAGTGCTGCAGTGACCTTCACAGCTACATTGAGAGGGTGACTCCTGCAGCCCTCAGTCCCACTCCAGCATCTGGTATCATTTCATCACAATGCCCTGGGATCTGCAATTACTTCCACCACACTTGCTGACTGATTTCTATTTGGTCTCTATATACATTCTCTAAGTTTTCCATTGCTGTTTAAAGTTTGTGCAGTTGGCAGAGAATGGAGCTGCTTTTGGGAAAAGCCTTTGCTTGGCATTCAAAGGTTCTGGTCAAAACCACTGGCTCGGTATGAATGCTGCAGTCACAATCTCCCTTGTCCTGCTGTGTGATGAGGAGATTGATTAAAGACAGCACAAGCTGCTCACAGATGGAGAAAGAGAAGAAGGGAAGAAGGTCATAATCACCCAGGAACATTAAAGATCTTTTGCTTTTACCTCAGTTTAAGCTAGGAGCAGAATAAAAGTTCAGAAGAAAGGTGACTGGACCCAAAATGTTAACTCTGCTTTCTCTCTACAGATGCTGCCAGATCTGCTCCAGCAATTTCTGTATTTGTTTCAGATTTCCAGGGTCTGCAGTTCTGTGTTTTATTTTATATTAGGCTCTGCGACATGTCCATTTTACAGAGAAGTTAGCCAAAGAAGTTCACCACTATTTGTATAGACACCTAAGGCCTCCAGAGAGAAAAAAAAACAAGCGTGATGAAGACAGAAGCTGAGGCCATGAATTTCTTCCTGTCAGGATCTTCTCAGAATGGAGCAGATAGCATCTCTAACCATCATTAAGCTGCCTTTTTTGACTTCTTGCTGTTTTCTTCTCCTGAGTCCCATGATGAATAGCTTTCAGACCTTGTGAATTGCCAATTATTCCCCCTGTTGTTGTCCTTTTTGAACTGCAGGACATGGGGTTCTGTCTGTGTAATACTCATCTCGATATTTTGTAACCTTTTATATAAATGACTCAGTCAGATGTCACAATCAGACTGGCTACATGTGTCAGCAACAATATTTCTGATGTTCATTTTCAAATGTTTGCAACTCACAATGGAATTTAAGCTTGTAAATAGCTGTGTTTAATTTCCATTCAAGCATTAAGAGAACTTTGCAAGTCATGGAATTTGTGAGCGAATTGTGTGTGTTGGCAACATTTTACAGGTTGCATCGTTGTGTTATTGCTTCTGCAAATTTTCCAAGCTGACTGCTATTATCGCAGATTTAACATTCCACCATTATTTTCTGAACTGACCTGATGTCCCATCATCTTCAAAAGGGAGTGATTTTCAATTAATTGCTGCTCACAAACTCAACACTTTCTTTGCACAGGATTGTGCCACCTCACAGAGCACTGAAAGAAAAACAATCATTGATAGAGCAGAATAAGTCACACTTGTAATATTGACACATTTCTCTAAATTGGGATTTTTCAGTTATTGGGGGCAACATTTAACGTTGGTGGATGGACATGACAGCAGATAATGGGACATTTGGAGTTTTCAAGATGAAATCAATGGATTTTTGGAGGGTATAGATATGTATGGAGCTAAATTGGGAAAATGGAGTTCAGGTACAAATTAAACATAGTCTAATTTATGATGCAACATACTCAAGGAGAGGCTGATGGCCTAAGTCTAATCTTATATTCCTATACTATACAACTGATATTCCCATGTACAGATTGCCCACTGTTACACCTGTCTTGAAAAATGATGTGTACAACAAGGGAGTTAGGTGGAAGAGATTGTTTTAATCTTATTTCTTGTATGTGTGAATATATAAATGGTTGTAGAACAACACCATTTCACTCCTCCCTTCTTAATGAAAAGGTTACAAGCCCCTGGTGTAAATGTGGCTTATAGTAATACTTTCAGTTTACAACTCATAGAATCTTAGAATCATAGAATCCCTACATTGTGGAAATGGACCACTTGGCCCACCAAGTCCATACTGACCATCCGAAAGCATCACTCCCAGACCCATTGCCCCACCCTATTACTCTACATTTCCCCTGACTAATACCCCTAACCTACACATCCCTGAACACTATGGGAAATTTAGTATGGCCAATTCATTTAACCTGCACATCTTTGGACTGTGGAAGGAAACCAGAGCACCCAGAGGAAACCCATGCAGACATGGAGAGAATGTGCAAACTCTACACAGTTTAAGTTTCTCCAGTTACATTGCTTGTTATCAATGATTTCCTCACAAATTAATCCTATTTCGTTGATTTATTTACTCACAAATTAAACTTAACTACTGGTTTCTCCTTCAAAAGAGGACATCTCCTTTCATGATCCAAACCTCCAGAATTTGTGAAAAGACTCTTCTCCATCTTCGACTGAGTCTGAGAAGTTTTTCTCCAACAACAATTGATTATAATGTTGACCTAGACTTGAATATTCCCATTCATCAGGCCTGCCCATTTAACTATGACTTGAAACTGAAGTTTCCTCTTGCACTGGTTTATGGCACAACTTGTGTCAAAGTAACTACTGGTATTAACTTGTGTCTAGTCTGATTCATCAGCCTCACTTAATTCTTCCCAATCCCTTTCTTTTCCTGATCCACTGAAAGTAAAACATGGTCTGCATATACAATCCTAACCTTTTGACGATTAGATATCTTGATTAACTATGAGTGAGGGCATCATGTTTTCACAATTCTTCTTCATAGCCACTTCAACCAGTTGTAGTTCTTCACTCAAACTTTCTGGTTCAATTTTTTCTTGTTTTACCCTACTATGACTCTTTTGGCTTGATTCTACTGACTGTGCTAAATGTGGCTTCAGAAATGAAACTTTCTTCTGGACAATCTGATAAAAAGAACAATTCAGTTAGTCTTCTGTTAATAGTAGCGTGAGGTGCATTATGTTGGTAAACAGTCAGTTCGAATGATTTCTGACAATTCTTCATATTTGCATTTAACATGATTGGGACCAGCATGACACAGTGAAACTCTTGTGCCTTATCCATTCACTCTGAATGTGGGAAGTATTCTGACTAAAACAGAGATCCCTTTATTGGACACAGTTTCCATTGGAAACAAAGACAATAAGCAAACTATGCAAAATATTAGTTAGTTGTTTAATTCACACTTCAACCCACTTTGAACGGCTATCCATCACAATTCTCGATCTTTGTCTTTTAATTCTACAATATCCATTTACATTTGCCACATTCCAATTCTCCATTCCCAAAGTTGAAAATTATTGCTGGCAGCTTTGACTTGGCAGCTGATCATCCACTAATCTGTTTCACTGTGTCTTCCAGCTCTTTGTCAAACACATCCCAAACAGTTGACTATGAAGGTCACATAGCATCCATGGGCTATGTTTTTTAGCGATTGCTACTCTGGCTTTCTTCTTCATCTTTATCAACTAACATTCTTTTAACAAAAATAACCTGATTTCTATACCCAGTATCATTGTTAGCCACCCATTTATTATATAGTTGACCACCCTTATTAATATGGAGACCCACTGAATTGTTTAACGAATGTGGTCTCCTAAAGCGGGCAACTCTTCTATGTATAAAAAAGAAGAACATGTCTTCACTGTTGGGATCTATCTCTGGTGGAGATGGTAGTTTAGGCTTTACAGAGATCATCAGATTGTTTGTGTTTACTGTTGTATTTATAGCACAAAAGAAATCAAAGACTGAATAATTGCTAATTCAGTATGCAGGTAAAGTATGTCACGGATCTAGAAAAACAGTCTGTGGCTATTGTCAATTACAATTGTGAAACTGTGATCATACATGTGTTTGTGAAATGATCTTACTCCAAAAATCAAGGATAATGTTCCTCATTGAGAACATTATCACCCATACATTCCCCTCTAATTCACATGGAATCCACATGGAATAAGGAAATATATCACTGTCCCTTTATCACAGTTGTTTCAAAACTTGGAATGCTAACAGCATTGTGGGTGTACTTATTACCATATGGACTGGCATATGTCAAGAAATTAGCTTATCACCAGGTTTTCAAGGGTAATTAGGGATTAGCAACAAATTCTGTCTTTGTCAGCAATGCCACATAAGTGAACAAGTAAACAAACCTCAACTTTTGCCATCCTACCTATGTAATTACCTGCCCTATTTACCCAGATTCCAAAATTATTTGGCTCTGTTGTGTTGTGCATTTCTCTTCAGTCGACTGTACTTTTGGTGGCTATTCAACTATGACTGTCCTTTCATCCTGAATTTCCTTTCTAGATTGCATTTCTTTTCTACTTCCCTCTCATTTATAATGACAAAGAAAGGTTTCTATGTGTATTGCAATATATATGATATTTATATCATGTATATGTAATTACTGTTTATATTCTATTTGTCTTTAGAGTATATATGTGTATTTAGAGTATATATTATATCTGTATCATATACGTATTTATAGTATATACTGTATTCTATTTGTCTCATGTTTACAGTATATATTATATCCATGTCATGTATTTGTTTCCAGTGTATACTCTATTGTATCATTTGTGTATTTGCAGTAAATGTCCTGCTTATATATTATAGAGTCTAGAGCCTTTTACAACCTGAGCATGCTCAAAATGTTTAACTACCAATGAAGTACTTTTGAAGTGTAGTGACAGCTTTAATCTGAAAAAGAAACTCCTAAAGCATATGTCTTCGTTCATACCATTCATTCACCCTCTAAAACCTCCAGCAGAAACAAATGCTTGTTCCTTCGTCTCCTTGAGATGACATGGGACATTCCATAATATTAAACACACTGCATGAATGCTTTTTTTCAACACTGCTTTTTTTAAAAGCAAAAGTGATTTTATAGAATTCAAGATCCAGAAATTATTCTTTTGGTGTTATGTCCACTTTAATGCAATTTAGTGAAATATAAATTGCGGAAGAAAGTATACTTTTGTTTTTACCACAAGCTCAGTGATTGGAATGACAATTTTCTGGACGAGTTTTCTGCTGGAACAATTAACATCCTTTGAACCCTATTGCAGACAAATGGGACACAATTTCAAGACAATAGCACTATTCTTTCAGCTGAATATAAGAAGACTGCTGATTATTTCATTGCAGTTTAAATTGGAATGCTACACCCTCAAGGATCAGGTGGCTTTACTGTTTATATTTAGCCTCCAGCACATTGGCAAAGCGTAGCTAGTTGAGTCGGACATAAAACCTTTGCTCATAGGTTTAAGATTCCTTTCTATCTGGATTGTGCAAACTGAGTGGTCAACATTTCTGGATTGAGTAACAATTGCAATGATTCAGAACAAACCTATTAGAATTTTGAGTAGGTGTTAACAATAGCTCTTTCATGGCTTTTGGCAGTGAGATATTGAAGTCAAATTGAAAATTAGTTCAGTGAATAAAATCTGAGTTATTAAGAAAAACCAAACCCAGATTTGCTAGACAACAGCCAGTTCCTTAGAAGAAGAGAAGTAGACATAACAGGAACAAATTGATTATAGTGAATACCTTCACTTTAGCCTTTTGTGCAGATTCAGTGTTAAAATGTGATTTTACAGAAATTGCAATACAATAAATTGTAAAAAAAAAAGACAATGTCCTCACAAAGGTGAAGAATAGAAATGAAAATGTGTTGCTGGAAAAGCGCAGCAGGTCAGGCAGCATCCAAGGAACAGTAGAATCGACGTTTTGGGCATGAGCTCTTCTTCAGGAATGAGGAAAGTGTGCCAAGCAGGCTAAGATAAAAGGTAGGGAGGAGGGACTTGGGGGAGGGGCGTTGGAAATGCAATAGGTAGAAGGAGGTTAAGGTGAGAGTGATAAAGTGAGTGTGATAGGCCGGAGAGGGGGTGGGGGCGGAGAGGTCAGGAAGAAGATTGCAGGTTAGGAAGGCGGTGCTGAGTTCGAGGGTTGGGACTGAGACAAGGTGTGGGGAGGGGAAATGAGGAAACTGGAGAAATCTGAGTTCATCCTTTGTGGTTGGAGGGTTCCTAGGCAGAAGATGAGGCGCTCTTCCTCCAGCCATCGTATTGCTACGGTCTGGCAATGGAGGAGTCCAAGGACCTACATGTCCTTGGTGGAGTGGGAGGGGGAGTTGAAGTGTTGAGCTATGGGGTGGTTGGGTTGGTTGGTCCGGGTGTCCCAGAGGTATTCTCTGAAACGTTCCGCAAGTAGGCGACCTGTCTCCCCAATATAGAGGAGGCCACATCGGGTGCAGCGGATGCAGTAAATGATGTGGAGGTGCAGATGAATTTGTGGCGGATATGGAAGGATCCCTTGGGGCCTTGGAGGGAAGTGAGGAGGGAGGTGTGGGCGCAAGTTTTGCACTTCTTGCGGTTGCAGGGGAAGGTGCCGGGAGTGGAAGTTGGGTTGGTGGGTGTGGGCCTGACGAGGGAGTCACGGTGGGAGTGATCTTTTCGGAACGCTGATAGGGGAGGGGAGGGAAATATATCCCTGGTGGTGGGGTCCATTTGGAGGTGGCGGAAATGATGACGGATGATACAATGTATATGGAGGTTGGTGGGGTGGTAGGTGAGGACCAGTGGGGTTCTGTCCTGGTGGCAATTGGAGGGGTGGGGCTCAAGGGGAAGCGGGAAGTGGAGGGGATGCGGTGGAGAGCATCGTCAACCACGTCTGGGGGGAAATTGCGGTCTTTGAAGAAGGAGGCCATCTGGGTTGTTCGGTATTGGAACTGGTCCTCCTGGGAGCAGATGCGACGGAGACGAAGGAATTGGGAATATGGGATAGTGTTTTTACAGGGGGCAGGGTGGGAGGAGGTGTAGTCTAGGTAGCTGTGGGAGTCGCTCGGTTTATAGTAGATGTCCGTGTTGATTCGGTCGCCCGAGATAGAAATGGAGAGGTCTAGGAAGGGGACGGAGAAGTCTGAGACGGTCCAGGTAAATTTGAGGTCAGGGTGGAAGATGTTAGTAAAGTGGATGAACTGTTCAACCTCCTTGTGGGAGCATGAGGCAACGCCGATACAGTCATCGATGTAGCGGAGGAAAAGGTGGGGGGTGGTGCCAGTGTAGCGGTGGAAGGTGGACTGTTCCACATATCCGATGAAGAGGCAGGCATAGCTGGGGCCCATGCGGGTGCCCATGGCTACTCCTTTGGTTTGGAGGAAGTGGGAGGATTGGAAAGAGAAGTTGTTCAGAGTGAGGACCAGTTCAGTCAGTCTAAGGAGGGTGTCAGTGGAAGGGTACTGGTTGGTATGGCAGGAAAGGAAGAAGCGGAGGGCTTTGAGTCCTTCATGATGGGGGATGGAGGTGTACAATAGAAATGCCAGTTACAAACAACTCCAATTTCATCTAGTGAATAAATCATCAAGAATGGATGGTGGCTGATGGTGCTATAGGTAAGTCAAGAGAGGATATGTAATCATGGACATTCAAGTTTGAGAACTTGCTGGGAATAGTCTGAAAGACTGCAAGAGGGGCATATTGGAAAGGTGACAGGGGAGGATGATAAGGTGCACTTGAGAAGATAGAACATGGGTGAGTGGTCACAAATTGACATGAAAGTCCAGGAAGAGATTGTGCCCACTCCCACTGACATTGACTGCTAGCCCCACAGGGTTAAACCTGTCAGCTACATATTGGGCACACACCCACCCTGCTGCCTGTTATGTCAGAGTGAAGACGGGTGAACTCCTGAATTGAAATTAATTCCCTGTTTAAGAGTTTCAATTAGGCCACATGCTGATGGCCCATACATGCCTCCCCTGCTGCCAGAATATCATGGGACAGCTGGTGAACCAGCAGTAGGTACACTATCATAAGAACAACATCATAATTTACAGGTCAATCTGACTGCATTCCTGCCTACAACTAGTGTCTCAAATTGAGACCCAGGGTCTTTTTGCTTTTATTTCATATTTTCAGCATCCATTGTATTTTGATTTTGTACTATTGTGTCTTCTTCGATAAAGCTACAGCTTAAACTATAAAACTTACATAATTTTGACTCATCGCCAGCAATAACTGGATTGTGGTGATCCAAAATTCATTCGCACGTTTCCCAAAGATGAAAAGAATGAGTTTGCATTTATGTAGTAACTTCGACATCCTCAGGATATCTAACTGAGGTGTAGCCACTGATGTAATGCTGGAAACATAGCAGCTAACCTACATATGAAAAGGTTTCACTGATAACAGCATCAGAAAAATGACCAGAAAGTATTTTTAGTGATACTTGGTGAAAGGATCTCTCAGTTAACACCTATTTTGTTCTAAACAATGCCATTCAATCTCTAATATTCACATGAAAGGACACGTAGTGCTGTAGATCAACATATTATCCAAAAGCTACCATCTTTGAGAGTCATGATTCGGAGATGCCGGTGTTGGACCGGGGTGTACAAAGTTAAAAATCACACAACACCAGGTTATAGTCCAACAGGTTTAATTGGAAGCACACTAGCTTTCGGAGCGACACTCCGGTGATTGTGAAGGGCTCGATCGTAACACAGAATTTATAGCAAAAATTTGCAGTGTGATGTAACTGAAATTATACATTGAAGAATTGATTGTCTGTTAAGCCTTTCATCTGTTAGAATACAGTGATAGTTTCACTTCTTTCATGTGTAAATCACAAAACCCTTTTTTTTAAAAGTTGCATTCTCGGGTTAGCTGTTAACAATGGTGATAGCTAGACAATATGTTGACGATATCTTTGAGAGTGTAACACTTAACCAAGATTAAGTTCTCTTTTGACTTAATTGCAGTTTAAACCTACAATGGGAATAATTTGATTAGGCGCCCGAACAATGTACAGTTAGGAACAATGGGAAGAAGATGAGGCAGGCAGGTTCCTTCTCACCTGGTGGACCAAAGACAGCAGGAACAGCTGAAAGGTGGGACATGCTCTGGGGCTAAACAGCTATCAACACTGAAGTTAGTCACAGAATCATATAGCACAGCTAACTGGAAATCAATGATTATGGCTTCTTCTAGGTTAATGGATATTCATTGATAGGATTTTCTGGGCATGGTGTAAACAGTCTCTTGTTAATGAAATGTCACTCACAGTTGGAGTAAATCTTCCTGTTCAATTGTGAGGCCTACAGTGTTTTCTGTCTTGCGCCACCAGGAAGGCCTCCAGTATTTTCTGTCTTGCGCCACCAGGAATGCTGGCAGTCTGGTGAATGCACATTGTCTTTCCTCCTGCTTTTCTCCAGTCAGAGTTTTAAATGGTTTAAATAACAATTTTAACACATAGCTCTAAATATCTAGTGACTGGTTTAAAAGCACAGAAACAGCCCAACAAAGATGGCTACTGAAGTCATGTGACTGGTCTTCACAGTAACATTCCAGAAGTTTCTCAGTCCAAAAGCAGTCAATCAATGCCTTATGTTCATCATAACGAGTACAGAATGCTGATTATCCCTCCTTCATCACTGTCCAGTGGTGCAGAGCAGTTTTGAAGTTAGATCGTGGAGATGTAAAATTTATCTCTCACTCAGACTTCTAGGTTAAAGCACTTTGTCCAGTGGGATTCAAAGCAGCCAGCCCACCTTGACTCAGGGACAGCTTTTCTATTTTTTTTTTTGGTGTGTGTGTGCAGGTGTGAGACACAGTGAAAGACAAAGTGCACGAATCTTTATTCAATTTCCACCACCAGGAAGATAGGAAAACACCCGGGTGGCCAGTGACAAGCACTGCCCTTCACATCAAGGGACAGTGCTGTGTGATCAAAACAGTGAAGGGGAGGGTAGGGACTAAATCAAAATAGAATTGGAGGGAGAAATGATGCACTCCACTCCCTGCGGCGCCCACCTCTCCCTGAACAACTCCAGGGTGTTGGTCGACACCGCGTGCTCCTTCTCCAAGGAGGGACAGCTTTTCTATTCCTCAACTCAGTAATTAAGCAACTGTTCTCTTGAGTGCTCTTCCTATGGAATTGCATGTCAGGACAGGCACTGTTGGGGCCTTCTGTGTTCATGTCTTGGGTACTATTCCTAAACCTCAGTTGCACACCAAGCCAGGTACACCCCTCACTTGTGATGCTGTATCATTATGGCTCAGAAAATAAATCTCACACCCCAGTTTACAGACAGGAAGCTATAGCTGCTGATTGACAAGAGGGCGGCAGATTCAGCAGTTCTTTTTACAGTTGGCTGTCACAAGATGCCATGCAACCAGATTCAGTTAGCCTGGACCTGGATAGCAGCCCAGGCTGGTGCTCCGTGCCAGGTGACGTCAGATGTCCGATAGTGCAGACAGAATCAGAGAATTATAGAATCCCTGCAGTGCGGAAAGAAGGTCAATGATCTGTACCCCGTAAGGGTAAGTGCCATCATTTTTTCTCTGCTATGCACTCACAGGGTTACCACTCTACCTCTGACACTCTAGGCACCAGATCCCATCAACGCTTATGGACCACAGCTCTTACTATTGCAAATGCCATGTCTCATCCACCTAACCCTCTTGACTATCAAAGATAACTTGCTCTCTGTTTTCCTACTCATTCACTGGGGTACCTCACCACTTCTCCATTTCTGCATCACCACAAACTGCTCTTCCATCCACTTCATTTTACTCAGTCCATCCTTTTGTCTCATTGCAAGAGAAACTGGCAGAAAACTGGGCTAAGAGGGCCAAGACCATTGTGGATAGGAAGGGGGGAGCGTAGGTTGTAGCGAACTTTAGCCTCTCACTCCACATGAGGCAGAATACTAGAATTAGCCAGAGAAGAGCAAGACTGCTCATGTGGAGTTGTGCAGATCTCATTGGCCAACCAACCTAGTAAGCTTCATTGAACTGTGCTGTGCAAGTCTCTTATTATCACCAACATTAATCTTATTGCCAATGAAGAGTAGACAGATGGGTGGTGTTTGGCTGGATTGGATTTGTCCTGATATTTATATACAGGACATACCTGGGCAATTTTCCACATTGTTGGGTAGACGCCAGTGTCATAGCTGTACTGGAACAACTTGTTTAGGGGAGCGGTGAGTTCTGGAGCATAAGTCTTCAATACTATTGCCAGAATGTGGTCAGGTTGCATCCAGTACCTCCAACTATTTTTTGATATCACGTGCAGTGAATTGAATTGATTGCAGACTGACATTTATAATATTGTGGACCTCTGGAGGCAGCAAAGATAGACCATCTACTTCGCACGTCTGGCTGAAGCCTGTTATGAATACTTCAGCCTTCATTTTTGCACTGATGTGTTGAGCTCTTTGAGCATTAAGGATTGGGATACTTGTGGAGCCTCCTTCTCCAGTGAGTTGCTTAATCGTCCCCCACCATTCACAACTGATATGCCAGGACTTCAGAAGTTAGATCTGATCCATTAGATGTGGGATTGCCTAGCTCTGTCTATCATTTGCTGCTTATGCTGTTTGGCATGCAAGTAGCCCTGTGTGGTGGCTTCACCAGGTCGACACCTCATTTTCTCGGTATGCCTGGTGCAGCTTCTGGCGCATCCTCTTTCATTGAATCAGGGTTGATTCCTTGAGTTGATGTTAATGGTTGAGTGGGGGAATATGCCAGGACATGAGGTTGCAGATTATGCTGGAGTATAATTCTGCTACTGTTGATTGCCCACATTACCTCATGGATGCTCAGTACTGAGTTGCTACCTCTGTTCAAAGTCTGTCCCATTTAGCACGGTGATAGTGTCACACAACATGATGGAGATTATTTTCCGTATGAAAGCAGGACTTTGTCTCCATAAGGACTGTGCAGTGGTCACTTTTATTGATACTGTCATGGATGGACACATCTGCAGCTGACAGATTGGTAAGGATGAGCCCAAGTATGTTTTTCTATCTTGTTGGTTCCCTCACCACCTGCCACAGATCCAGTCTAGCAGCTATGTTCTTTAGGATCAGACCATCTTGAACAGTAGTGCTGCTACCAAAATATTGAAATCTCCCACCCAGAATGCATATGGTGCCCTTGCCATCCTCAGGGCTTCCACCAAGTATTGTTCAACATTGAGGAGCACTGTTTCATCATTTGAAGGGTATCTATGTTTAAACTGATGCCACGAGATTTCATGTGGTCTAGAGTCAACGTTGAGGACTCCCAACACAACAACTTGTATAAATGGAGTACGGTGATAACAAAACATGCAGGGACTTTGTGGTGAAGACACAGTTGGATGATGGCCAGAACCAGCAAACAGCAAGCTGCAGTTGGCATGTACCTGCTCTGACTGGCATGTTGGCAATCTGCACCATTTAATTTTTGGGGAAGGAGAGGAGAATTGGAAGTGACTGAGCTGAGTGTCAATGAAACGCATAAACATGTACATCAGGTAATTGCCTTTCACTAGTGTGATTCTGAAGACACCACTTAAAAATAGGGACAATCACAAAACACTCTCTCAGTGCCAAGATGATGATTTATTCAGTTTCTCCATATTTTCCTGCCTTTCTCTCTATTGCCCGTACTAGAAAAAGGGAAACTTCCGGCCCTGGTTTTATACTTATGTATTTCTGATTTTGTATGGCTGGGGGGGAAGCCTCACCTCTTGGAATACATATCAGAAAATTATCCCTTATACCTAGTGCACATAGAAACACTTCTGTCTGGCACTGGTACCTCAAAAAGATGCAATCACTTTAATGAAATCACTCAGGAAATGGCTTTTTGAAGTCTTTATTTTGATATGAATCAATAAATTCTTCCATTTGATTAAAATGCAGTCTAAATAGAGAGAACTTAATCTGGAATTTCAATTCTTTTTGAAGTGGGTTTAGTTGAAATGTATGAGTTCTGTCTCCGGTTTCTGTGGTTTCTGCCTTTGCTATGGATCAGGGATCTTTCATCCCTCTGTACATTATATTCCTGACAATAAGAGTGATTTTCACATCACCAGTGTTTTATTTGTTTGTTGTCAAGTATTTCATCTCAAAATAATATCTCCAGCAAGAAATGTCAAACTATAAAATTAAAGCTGTATGAATTTAGTTACGATGTAACATTAGTTCAAAGTTGTTAGATATAATATGGAACATCTATAGATTCATCACAGACCACATTCCTTCAACAAGATGATGGAAACCTCGCAAACCTATCCAGTTGTCAAATGTTCTAGTAGTGAATAAGGGACCTATAATGAAAAGAATGAGAATTTCTTGGTTGGTCTTTTCCTGACCTGTCAAAATAACCCCAGTGCAAATATTGTTTATGTGTACAGACATGTACAGCAACCAAATATCATGTCAACTTTAAGAAGGGGATATCGGAGAAGCTTCTTCCCAAATGAGACCTCCCAAGCTCAATAGAACAGGCTACACTTCAGCTCAGATGAACATCCCGTAAGGTGAAACATTTCAGCTTCCAGAAGCATGGGAGGGTTCACATGTAGGTAACTTGGACCCCCAAGGATGAGAGACATATAAATTGTTTCTGTGTTCATACTGATGCTCTTTCTAAAGCTGCTCCTTTGGAGACCGTGACTGCGTATTCTCCCTATATCACTCAAGTTCTTATTTCCTAAAACGTTTGGAGCATGGTGGGGGTAGGATGGAGAAGGAATAAATCCTGCGTACTATCATCCTGACAAAATTATTTATTGGTACTGCCTTTCTTGTAGGCAACTTCTAACTTTGAACAGAGCTGTAAAAGGTCTCAATTAAACAGAGCAGCAAAAGTTTAAAAAATTTTAATACTCATAATTCTGCTGAATGATTGTATTATTATTGATTCGGGGTATCAAAGAATTATATAAGGTAGCCAGTAAATCCACCATAGATAGGCAGGAGGCTAGCAGAACACAGCAAGCCAGACAGCATCAGGAGGTGGAGAAGTCGATGTTTCAGGTATAACCCTTCTTCAGGACTGGGGGTGGGTGTAAGGGGAGCTGCAGGCAAAGAGGGTGGTGGGGGCAGGGTGGTGAAGTGGGGATAAGTGAAGACAGGCAGAGGGTATGACCTGGTTGGTCAATGGGAAGAATGAATCTGGTTGGTGGCAGGAAGTAGTGAAAGGGAGGATAAGGGGTTGGGAAGGGAAGGGAGGTTATTTGAAGTTGGAGAACTCAATGTTGAGTCCTCTGGGTTGTAGGGTGCCCAGACGGAAGATGGCTATGCTGTATGGTTCTCAATGCTACCACTAGGTTCCCTCATCTACTCGGTCCAGACCTTCCATGATTTTGAATACCTCAATCAAATCTGCTTTCAACCTTCTCCTCTTCAAGGGGGATGGTTCTAGCTTTTTTAAAAGTCTAACCTATTTTCTCAATCAACATGTGCAAGTTGAACCCAGGTTTCCTGGTTCAGAGGTATGCACACTGTTACTGCATCCCAACAGCGCTAATTCAGCTTATCTAACCTTTCTACATAATTGAAGATCCTCATCCCTGGGACTTTTTGTGTCAAGCTTTTCTATGTCATCTCCATTGGCTTCATATCCTTTCTAAAATCTGATGCTCAGAACTAGGTGCAACACTCTAGTTAAGACCACATCACTGCTTTATAAAAGCAAATTACTGCGGATGCTGGAATCTGAAACCAAAAAAGAAAACACAGGAAATTCTCAGCAGGTCTGGCAGCATCTAAGGAGAGAAAAGAGCTACCTCCCTATTTCTCCCTTTTTCTTTAGCTTTGACAAAGGGTCAGTTAGACTTGGAAACGTCAGCTCTTTTCTCTCCTTACAGGTGCTGCCAGACCTGCTGAGATTTTCCAGCATTTTCTCACTGCTTTGCACATATTTAATACAAATTCTTTGCCTTTGTGCTCTATATTCCTATTGATAATGTCCAGTATGTTGTATGCTTTATTAACCAGTCTCTCAATCTGCCCTGACACCTTCAATTATTTATACTCATAATGCCAGGTTAACTCCTGCAACTTCTTTAAAATTCCTCTTTAAAAACCCTCCCAACCTGGTGTGGCAGTCTCCCAGCCTGGCGTGATGGCAGGGCAGTCGTTCGGCCTAGCATGGCAGTCTCTCCGCCTGGTGTGAAGGTTTCTTGGCCCAACGTGGCAGACTCTCAGCATGGCAGTCTCTCCGCCTGGTGTAATGGTTTCTCAACCCGGTGTGGCAGAATCTCAGCCCATTGCAAAGATTTTTCAGCCCAGTGTGGCAGTCTCTTGGCCTGGTGTGATTGTTTCTCAGCCCAGCGTGGCAGACTCTCTGCCTGGCACAGTAGTCTTTTGGCCTGGCGTGGCCTCAGCATGGTCTTCGAGTCTCAAGGTGATTCCTCGACAAACTGTCTCATTGTGGCTAAGTATTTGAGAAAGACTGTAGTTTTGAACTTGCAACTTTTTAAAATTTTCTACTTAAAACTAAGAAGGTCTGCAATGTGTAACTTAAAACAAAAAATAAGGTTAAAAGCTGCACTATAATTATTGCAATGTTTCACTTTTAACTTTGTTCTTTCTACCTTATTCTTAACTTTCTGTACCTAGGTACTTATACCTAAGATGGCTCCTTGTGTGGTAACATTATACACTTTTCACTGTGGTCCTGTACTTTTGCACTTGAGTACACCTGACAATCAAATCAAAATCGTACTCTTTGTTTTTAATTGTCTCTGCACTTTTCCTACCAAAATTCACTACTTCATATTTCTTAGTATTAAATGTAATTTGCTACTTTTCAGTTAACGTAATTTTGAAATTCTACACTATGCTGCTCATGGTTCACCATTTTTCCTAATTTTGGACTGCAAATTTTTAAATTATGCTCTGCACATCAAAGATAGCTCATTATCAAAAATCAGAAAGAGCAATGATCCTAACATTGATTCCTGGGAAACTCGACGATAAAAGTCCTCAATTCTAACAAACACCCATTAGCTATAAATTTGTTTCCTGTTACTCAATTACATATCAGTGCTGCCACTGTAACTGTTATGCCATTAGTTCTAACTTTTCTCATGACTCTGTCAAGCAGTACAATAGCAATAACCTTTCTAAAGTCCATGTACACCACATCAAAATGATTACTCTCATCAATCCTCTCTGACTTCAAAAATTCCAATAAGTTGGTTAATCATGACATGACCTTAACAAAATCACACTGTCTTTCCTTAATTAAAATAATTAAATGACTAATTTTGTCCCAAATTGTCAGTTTCTAAAAGCTTCCCCACCATTGAGGTTAAATTGACTTGTAGTTGCTTGTCTTTTCTTTATCTTATCTCATTTTCATCTCTTGGCTCTATCCTTTCTGAACAAGGAAGCAAAATTTATGATTCACCAGTCTTCTGACTAAGCAAGAGTGGCAAATTATGATTATTGCCTGCACAATTTTCACCCTCACTTCCTTCAATAGTTTTGGATGCACCTCATTCAGTACGGGTACCTACTCCACTTTAAATACAGATAACCCTCTTTATCAAGTGGTTGAACTGCCTCTGCATCACCATGACCTGGGCAGCAATTTCCTGGTTACAAGCAGATACTAACCTATAATTTAGTATCTCAGTTATGTTTTCTGCCTCAATGTGTAAATCTCCTTTTTGTTCCCCAATTACTTTGCTCCTTCTATTACTATGGTTTTCCTGCTCATATACCTGTAGAAGACTTTTTGGATTTCCTTTTATGATCGCTACCAGTCTTCTCATTTTCTCTATTTACTTATCTTATTGGACTTTTCAGTTACCCTTTGAATCTTTTATATTTAGACTTGTTCTCAATAGAGGTGCGGGGAGGTACTAAACAAGTAATTTGCATCAGTATTAACTGTGGAGAAGGATATGGAAGATACGGAATGTGGGGAAATGAACATAGCCAACTTGAGAATTGTCCATATTATACAGGAAGAGTTGCTGAACTTAAAATACATAAAAGTGGTTAAATCCTCAGTACCTGATCAGGTGTACCCTAGAACTCTGTGGGAAGCTAGGGAAGTGATTGCTGGGCCCCTTACTGAGATAGCTGCTGAGGTTCCGGAAGACTGCAAGTTGGCTAATGTGGTGCCATTATTTAAGAAAGGTAGTAAGCAAAACCCAGGGAACTATAGACTGGTGAGCCTGACATGAGTGGTGGGCAAGTTGTTGGAGGGAATTCAGAGGAACAGGATTTACATGCACTTGGAAAGGTAAGTACTGATTAGGGATAGTCAATATAGTTTTGTGCATAGGAAATCATGTCTCACTAATTTGATTGAGTATTTTGAAGAAGTAATGAAGAGGATTGATGAGGGCAGAGCAGTGAATATGATCTATATGGACTGTAGTAAAGTATTCAATAAGGTTCCTCATGGTAGACTGGTTAGCAAGGTTAAATCATCTGGAATACAAGGAGAACTAGCTATTCCGGTATAAAACCGACTTGAAGGTAAATGACAGAGGGTGGTGGTGGAGGCCTGTGACCAGCGGTGTGCTACATGGATTGGTGCTGGGTCCACTGCTTTTTGTAATTTATATAAAAGACTTGGATGTGAACATAGGAGATATGGTTAGTAAGTTTGCAGATTACACCAAAATTGGAGGCGTAGTGGACAGCGAAGGTTACCTCAGAATACAACGGGACCTTGATCAGATGGGCCAGTGGGCTGAAGAATGGCAGATGTAGTTTAGTTTAGATAAATGTGAGGTGCTGCATTTTGGAAAGGCAAATCAGAGCAGGACTTGGGCACTTAATGGTAAGGTCCTAGGGAGTGTTGCTGAACAAAGAGACCTTGGAGGGCACATTCATAGTTCCTTGAAAGTAGAGTCGCAGGTAGACAGGATAGTGAAAAAGGTGTTTGATATGCTTGCCTTAGTCAGAGCATTAAGCGTAGGAGCTGGGAGGTTGTGTTGTGGCTACGCAGGACACTGGTTAGGCCACTTTTGGAATATTGCATGAAATTCTGGTCTCTCTCCTATCAGAAGGACGTTGTTAAACTTGAAAGGGTGCAGGATTTACAAGGACATTGTCAGGGTTGAAGGATTTGAGTTATAGGGAGAGGCTGAATGGGCTGGAGATATTTTCCCTGGAGCATCGGACACTCAGGGGTGATCTTAGAGGTTTATAAAATCAGAGGCAATGGATAGGGTGAATAGACCAGGTCTTTTCACCAGGGTGGGGAGTCCAAAACTAGAGGGTTTAAGGTGAGATGGGAAAGATTTGAAATGGACCTAAGGGGCAACTTTTTCATGCAGAGGGTTGTTTGTGTATAGAATGAGCTGCCAGAAAAAGTGGTGGAGGCTGGTACAGTTGCAACATTTAAAAGACAGCTGAATGGGTATATGAATAGGAAGGATTAAGAGGAATATGGGCTAAATGCTGGCAAACAGGATTAGATTAATTTAGCATGTCTGGTGGGTACGGACGAGTTGTACCAAAAAGTCTGTTTCCATGCTGTCCAGCTCTATGATTCTATATTATCCTCCTGTCATCTGTACTTAGTACGCTTTTTAGGAGTAGCTAATGTCCCACATACAAAGTGAGGCATTTCACATTATTGGTTCAAAAGCCACCAATTACATCCTATGCAAATATGATCAAACATTCATTAAGTCATCCCCAATGCTAAGCAGAAATCAATTCTTTCACATTAGGACAAGACAATCAAAGGAGGGGAAACATTACTTTAACATTTTTAAGATAATGCACCTGGACAAATTATTTCCTGCTTTACATTTCTGTCCCTTCAAGGATTGTTTGAAGAAACATTCATAGGATAACTAATTGCTTTCAAAGTTATTGTTACATCTTTTCCTTTCATTTTATAAGTCATAATGAGGAACCTATGAATCGAAGTAATCATTTAGCTTTAACTTTGGAATATTAATACATTTTGCAGACTTTTTTGTGCTGCTTAATTCAGATCAGATGTTTATTATTATTTAGAGTTGAAAGGAGTTAAATAACTGAAGCTTTTGATATATTCAGCTTTCTTTAATTAAATGTAACAGGCTTCGCAGGAAAGATTAAATTAAAAAGCTGAAGTTTAGTATCGATTTTTTTTATAATTCCGCAAGGACTCCTGGTTTCCTGTTTGAGGTTGCATTGAATTGAAGATGTTTATTTTAAACTTGAACTGGCTGGAACACAATGAAAATTGTAAAAACTAAAAAATATTAGGTAAACAACAAATGGAGTACATTATGTATGTAGCAACACATTATTGTCAGGGAAGCTCAATGTTCTAGCTGTTACAGAAAAGTTGTTTTTCTTTAAGTGATAGTAATACAATGACTTTATTTCTACTCTCCTGCGGAACTAAGCATATGCTGTGACCACATTTTACTCTTGAATTTCAGCTTTCCCTTAGGTACAATGACCATCTGATTCACAAATCTCTTCACTTTTGCTTTGGTTAAAACCTACTGGCATAAACTTAATGGTCAGTATTCAAAACAAGGATCATGCTCATTTTTAAACCCCCATCTTAAATCTTAATTCTTGTAAACTGCCAAAGTTCTGTCCTTAAATATGACTTTATATAAAAGGCATCGTTTGTTACTTTTTGAACTTGCGTTCCTGCAAATGTCATGAAAGATATTTTTTAACCACTAAACTGAGAAGCAAATTATGTAAACTAGTTTGGGGCATTGTTGTTTCATGATGTACTTTGTGAATGTTGTAGTCTTCGGGTAAGGTACTATAGCTGCCTATTTGAAAAAAATTCCCGTTGTCCCGGGAGACCTTTTACTGAGGATGTGTACATGAATATAAAATACAACACAGTACTGACTGATTATAAATGGTGAAAAGCCATTTATTTAGGTCTGATTTCAGGGTACAAACTCTTAATTCTTTCCACCTGTTTTGTTTGGGACCTTGAGAAAAGATTCCCTTCAGATGATTATAAACATATGGCAAATTGTAAAACAAAAGTCCTCATGTATGTAGGGTGGCACAGTGGGTCAGTAGTTAGCATTGTTGCCTCATAGCACTAGAGACCCAGATTCAATTTCAGCCTTAGCTGACTCTGTGGAGCTTGTACATTCTCCCTGTGTCTCCTGCATGGGGTTCCTCCAAGTGCTCGGATTTCCTCCAACACTCCGAAGACAGGTTAGGTGGATTGGCCATGCTAAATTGCCTTGTAATGTGCCAGGTAAGTAGATCAGCCAGGGTGAGTGTGGGGAGAGTGTGGTGGTTCTGGATTTGGGTGCGATGCTTTTCAAAGGATTGATGCCTCCTTCTACACTGGAGGGATTTGTTTTGTCCATATAGTCAAATATTCTACCCCATCATAGCAGGTGATTGAGGGAATTCATTCTGCATCATTATGCATAGAACTAAATTCAATTTACATTGTGGTTTTGAGCAATAGATATTTTCAAAATCCAGGGGTGCAGCATTTCACATTAACAGTTTAATAACCATCTAAATGCAAAATGCAAATAGACTAGGATAACACTACCACCATAAAGAAAACAAAGACTGCTGGAGAAACTCAGCAGGTGGAGAGTGAAGCAGACTTAATGTTTCAAGTCCACTTAAAAATGATTGAATACATGCTGTTGACAAAGAGGAGGAAGAGGAGGAGGAGTGAGTGGAACAAATGGCGAGGTTATCCAGAACAAAAGACAAGTGGAATGCTCACATTGTAAAAGAGCACTGGAGACCTGAAATAGGTGTGAATGGTAGGTTGGAATGGGAGAAACTAGGTTAGCTCTGCAAGAGCAAAGCCAGTAAGACACAAGAAAGATGCACGGGTGGGAAGGGTTGTGGGGATTATGGTAATCAATATGGAAGAAGGTGTTCATGCTGTCAACTTGAAGAAATCAATGTTGAGTCCTGAAAGCTATAAAGTGTCTAACTGGAAAATGTGATGCTGTTCCACTACTGTCATTGTTGAGAAAAAAGATGACTCTTGGCTCTGCTGAAGTCAAAGAAGCAACGGTTTCATTTAATATCCAGATTTGGGCAGACACGTGGAAAATAACATCCGTGGCTCAGGAGTGCGAGGCAATGAACATTTCCATCAAAAGAGAATCTTATCATATTCAACAGCATTGCCAGCATTGAATCCCCATTATCAAGATATGGGGGCTGCCATTGACCAGCAATTGAACTGAATTAGCTATGTAAGTATTGCCAAGTACACCACTGTGCAGGAACACAAACATTGAGCACAACTACAGCATTTACTTCAAGGCTATCATACATTTTAAACTTGCTACAATTCAAGGGCGGTGAAAATACTTTGTTCATTACTGCGCTACATACAGTAGACTACTTTGGAGAGATTAAGTTTGTTCATTTTTCAGGGTAATGCATCTAGGTTTTAAAAAGCCAGACCATGACTAAAATGTTTATCCATTCAACAGCTACTTAACTCAATTAATGTCTGGCCTTGTGACTTTAAAGTTACAGGGTTGAGATGTTAAACTAATAAAGTTAAAGAAATTAGTGGCAATAATTCTGTCAATTTGAATGTGTATTTAAAGTATGCTAAATACAAACCCTGATTGAAGCCAGACCACACTGAGAAAAAGGAAATCCTAATGGCCAATTCCCCTCTACCCGGCCCCACATCACCCTCCCAACACAAAAAATTGTAAACAATTTTTGACCTCTGAGAAAGGAGCTTATGTCATTGTGTAAAACATGTTGAAATATTAATAGTATGACCAATCTATACAGTCAGACTAGCTGCTGCTGAATCATTAATGTTTTAGTTCAGTTTGCTTTTTCCCTAAATGTCAGGGATAAAGACCATCATTAAACCATAATTTAAACAGATGGTTAAAAACTGGACATCATTTTAAGCAAGCATATTACCAATTTAGGTAACATTTCTTTAGAATATTTTTATACAAGTTTGCAGACAGGCTGCTGAATGTCAACAAGGCAACATATCTCAAAAATAAACCTCTGCTTTCTCTGGCAACTGTTGTGGATTCAAAATTACACACATTTAAACAAAGTCTATTCAGTTTCCAAATAGGAGAAAGTGAGGTCTGCAGATGCTGGAGATCAGAGCTGAAAATGTGTTGCTGGAAAAGCGCAGGTCAGGCAGCATCCAGGGAACAGGAGAATCGACGTTTCGGGCATAAGCCCTTCTTCAGGAATGAGGAAAGTTTGTCCAGCAGGCTAAGATAAAAGGTAGGAGGGGGGACTTGGGGGAGGGGCGTCAGAAATGTGATAGGTGGAAAGAGGTCAAGGTGAGGGTGATAGGTCAGACTGGGGTGGGGGCGGAGAGGTCAGGAAGAAGATCTCAGGTTAGGAAGGCGGTGCTGAATTCAATGGATTTGACTGAGACAAGGTGGGGGGAGGGGAAATGAGGAAACTGGTGAAATCCGAGTTCATCCCTTGAACACCTCTGGGACACCCGGACCAACCAACCCAACCACCCTGTGGCTCAACACCAACTCCCCCTCCCACTCCACCAAGGATATGCAGGTCTTTGGACTCCTCCATCGCCAGAACACAACAAAATGACGGTTGGAGGAAGAGCGCCTCATCTTCCGCCTAGGAACCCTCCAACCACAAGGGATGAACTCGGATTTCACCAGTTTCCTCATTTCCCCTCCCCCCACCTTGTCTCAGTCAAATCCATCGAATTCAGCACCGCCTTCCTAACCTGCAATCTTCTTCCTGACCTCTCCGCCCCCACCCCAGGCTGACCTATCACCCTCACCTTGACCTCTTGCCACCTATCACATTTCCAACGCCCCTCCCCCAAGTCCCCCCTCCTACCTTTTATCTTAGCCTGCTGGACAAACTTTCCTCATTCCTGAAGAAGGGCTTATGCCCGAAACGTCGATTCTCCTGTTCCCTGGATGCTGCCTGACCTGCTGCGCTTTTCCAGCAACATATTTTCAGCTCAGTTTCCAAATAGGCATATATCCACAATGCATATTCAGTGCTAACTGCAACAAATGTGGCAATGCTGGTGAGAGAAGCCACACAGAAGGAGGCATTAGAAAATTAAAGTACACCATTAAGAAAATAATGGTGATCATATGTGACTGATAGGGAGGCAAAAGAAGTTAACAGAAACATGAATTTTATCTCCTATAAAAATAGCAACGTGACCTCAAGAGCCATGTTGGTATTTAGTTTGATGGTGTAAAATCTTAGTGTAAGATACTTTGCACATGCTATTTTGAATTGATTATATTAATTGTCAGCAACAGCACCACATATCTACTATCTACTGGCCCAGAGTTTGTTTAGTTGCATTTTGTTTAGCATGGTGGAGCAGAGATTACCACGGCTGGGACAAAAGATCGTGGAATATTGAATGCAAATTATGTTCAAAGTAAAAATCAAAGAACAGTGGATGCTGTAAAACAAAGAAAAACAAATTGCCAGAAAAGCTCCACAGGTCTGGCAGCATGTGTGAATAGAAATCAGGAAGGATCACTGGACCCGAAACATTAATTCCGATTTCTCATGTTCCATGTAACTTGAGTTTCTAAGATCTTTTGTGCTATTGCAAAACACATTCCACTTAATCCCCACCCATAAAACTGAACACACCTCATCATGTATTAATCACTATTGGGAGTTTCATGAATTGTGTCACTTGTTAAACTTTGAATTGGTTCTAAGACATAAGCTAGTTTGTTTGGGTGCAGCCATAAAAAGCTTTTGTTTTTTGTTATTTTCTAACCTCAAAAAATGTAAAACGACTTCCATATTTTACTGGGAAGAGTGGTCAGTGCCTCTACCACTTACAGACATGTTTTAACACACCTCTGAAGTAGGCAAGACTGGAAGCCAGATCTACTGGCTGAGAGAGAGGAGTACTCCATTGCACCACAAGGGTAGTCCATTTCCATACTTCTTTCCTTCAATATTCACAGATTTATCTTATTCAGTCCTGATGACTTATCAACCACATATAGCCAGCCTTTCTATTGCTGCTTCTTTCCAATTTTTAGCACACCTGCTATTTCAACAATGTTCCTTTACATAAAGCTTTGACAGTAGAGCACGGTGACAGGCCCTTCAACTCACCATGTCTGTAATGACCATGATGCTAAACTAACCCCATCTGCCTGCACATGGTATTCCTCTATTCTCTGCCTGTTTACAGTGTCTGTATGAACTGTAATGTTGCTATTGCATCTGCTTCTACCACCTTCCTTGACAGTGTGTTCCAGACACCTAGCACCCACTGTATTAAATAGACTCTCAAGCACTTCCTTTAAACTTTCCTTCCTCACCTTAAACCTATTTCTCTTGTGTTCTCTACCCTCCATCTCTCTTATATAACAGTCCCCCCAACTCCCACAACCCGTTAAACAATCCCCTCTCTCTGGACCTCTTGCACTCACCTGTCAACCACTCTCCCCCTCATGAACTAAGAGACATGGCCATTGTCTAACTTCCCTCCCCCTACTCTCACTTTTCATTCTCCTTATCACTCCAACTGAATTACCTCTTCCCTAATTAATAATTTTTACTCTGTTCTTGTTCCATTTCATTCCTAGCCAAATCCTTATGACACTATGATAATTGTGCCCTAAATGTTCTTCTTCTGACACTTAATACACTTGGAGAAAGTGAGGACTGCAGATGCTGGAGATCAGAGCTGAAAAATGTGTTGCTGGAAAAGCACAGGTCAGGCAGCATCCAAGGAGCAGGAGAATCGACATTTCAGGCATAAGCCCTTCCAGGAATGAGGAAAGTGTGCCAAGCAGGCTAAGACAAAAGGTAGGAAAGAGGGACTTGGGGGAGGGGCATTGGGAATGCAATAGGTGGAAGGAGGTTAAGGTGAGGGTGATAGGCCGGAGGGGGTTGAGGACGGAGAGGTCGGGAAGAAGATTGCAGGTCAAGAAGGCGGTGCTGAGTCCGAGGGTTGTGACTGAGATAAGGTGGGGGGAGGGGAAACGAGGAAGCTGGAAAAATCTACATTCATCCCTTGTGGTTGGAGGGTTCCTAGGCGGACGTTTACGAGGCGCACTTCCTCCAGCCGTCGTGTTGCCATGGTCTGGCAATGGAGGCGGCCAAGGACCTGCATGTCCTTGGTGGAGTAGGAGGGGGAGTTAAAGTGTTCAGCCATGGGGCGGTTGGGTTGGTTGGTGCAGGTGTCCCAGAGGTGTTCTCTGAAACATTCCGCAAGTAGGGGGCCTGTCTCCCCAATATAGAGGCCACATCGGGTGCAGCTGATGCAGTAAATGATGTGTGTAGAGGTGCAGGTGAATTTGTGATGGATATGGAAGGATCCCTTGGGGCCTTGGAGGGAATTGAGGGGGGAGGTGTGGGTGCAGGTTTTGCATTTTTGCGGTTGCAGGGGAAGGTGCCAGGAGTGAAGGTTGGGTTGGTGGGGGGTGTGGACCTGACGAGGGAGTCGCGGATGGCGTGGTCTTTCCGGAATGCTGATAGGGGAGGGGAGGGAAACATATCCTTGGTGGTGGGGTCTGTTTGGAGGTGGTGGAAATGACGAAGGATGATACAATGTATATGGAGGTTGGTGGTGTGGTAGGTGAGGACCAGTGGGGTTCTGTCTTGGTGGCGATTGGAGGGGCGGGGTTCAAGGGCAGAAGAGCGGGAAGTGGAGGAGATGTGGTGGAGAGCATCGTCGACCACGTCTGGGGGAAATTGTGGTTTTTGAAGGAGGCGGCCATCTGGGTTGTTCGGTATTGGAATTGGTCCTCCTGGGAACAGATGCGGCGGAGGCGAAGGAATTGGGAATATGGGATGGCGTTTTTACAGGGGGCAGGGTGGGAGGAGGTGTAATCTAGGTAGCTGTGGGAGTCGGTGGTTTATAGCAAATGTCCGTGTTGATTCGGTCGCCCGAGATAGAAATGGAGATGTGTAGGAAGGGGAGGGAGGAGTCTGAGACGGTCCAGGTAAATTTGAGGTCGGGGTGGAAGGTGTTAGTAAAGTGGATGAACTGTTCAACCTCCTCGTGGGAGCACGAGGTAGCGCCGATACAGTCATCGATGTAGCGGAGGAAAAGGTGGGGGGTGGTGCCAGTGTAGCTGCGGAAGATGGACTGTTCCACATACCCGACAAAGAGGCAGGCATAGCTGGGGCCCATGCGGGTGCCCATGGCTACTCCTTTGGTTTGGAGGAAGGGGGAGGATTGGAAAGAAGTTGTTCAGAGTGAGGACCAGTTCAGTCAGTCGAAGGAGGGTGTCAGTGGAAGGGTACTGGTTGGTATGGCAGGAAAGGAAGAAGCGGAGGGCTTTGAGGCCTTCGTGATGGGGGATGGAGGTGAATAGGGACTGGATGTCCATGGTGAAGATAAGGCATTGGGGGCCAGGGAAGCGAAAATCATGGAGGAGGTGGAGGGCGTGGGTGGTGTCCCGAACGTAGGTGGGGAGTTCTTGGACTAAGGGGGACAGGACCGTGTCGAGGTATGCAGAGATGAGTTCGATGGGGCAGGAGCAGTCTGAGACAATGGGTCAGCCGGGCAATCAGGTTTGTGGATTTTGGGCAGGAGGTAGAAACGGGCGGTGGGGGGGGGGTTGTGGGACTATGAGATTGGAGGCGGTGGATGGGAGATCCCCTGAGGTGATGAGGTTATGGATGGTCTGGGAGATGATGGTTTGGTGGTGGGGTCATGGTCAAGGGGGCAGTAGGAGGAGGTGTCCGCGAGCTGGCGTTTAGCCTCACCTTAACCTCCTTCCACTTAATACACTTGACCTACCTCATTCCTTAAAACTGCAATATTACCTTCCTTCTGGGGTCAGATCTATAAAGATCTATTAATCTGGAATGTTGATCTAAATACATTTCAGAAACTCAGTCTCCTTTTTACGCTTTCCACTAATTATCGAGTCGATACTGGATAATTGAATATCCCCATTATAACAACCCTCTAGTGTAAACTCCTTGAATGTTTGCACCTCTACTTCCTTCCCACTAGATGTGGCTTATAGATTACATCCAATAGTGCTTCTTTAGTGCATTGATACATCTTTTGTTCCTTAGCTTTAAACAAATAGGTTCTGTCCTCGCACCCTCTAGAACATCATTTCTTCTGCAATGCAATATTTTCCTTAATCAATATTATCAACCTTCCTCCTTTCATCCCTTCCTTAGCTTTCCTGATCACCTCATATCCAGATATATTTAATACCCAGTTTGGAGCAATCACCACGGCTTTCTGCAACAGCAGCGCAAAGTATTATTTACCACGCCCTCTTAGCTCATATATACACACACAAATTTAAATTTCGACCTTGCAGTGCTCGCTCTCAATATATCCCCTCCAAAATAATCATTTCTTCCACGAGTAGGAATAAAAGAATGACTAGGGTAGTAATAGGTCCAGTCAAGGATAGTAGTGGGAAGTTGCGTGTGGAGGCGGAAGAGATTGGGGAGACACTGAATGAATACTTTTCTTCAGTATTTACTCAGGAACAGGGCATTGTCGTCGATGTGAATACTGAGTCACAAATAAGTAGAATGGATGGCTTTGAGGTATGGAGAGAAGAGGTGTTGGAAATCCTGGAAAAGGTGAAAATAGATAAGTCCCCTGGGCCTGATGGCATTTATCCTAGGATTCTCTGGGAAGCAAGGGAGGAGATTGCAGAGCCATTGGCCTTGATTTTTATGTCCTCTTTGTCTACTGGAGTAGTGCCAGAAGACTGGAGGATAGCAAATGTGGTTCCCTTGTTCAAAAAGGGGAGTAGGGATAACCCTAGTAACTATAGGCCGGTGAGTCTCACTTCTGTTGTGGGCAAAGTCTTAGAGAGAATTGTAAGGGATAGGATTTATGCACATCTGGATAGGAATAATGTGATCAAGGATAGTCAGCATGGTTTTGTGAAGGGCAGGTCGTGCCTCACAAACCTTATTGAATTCTTTGAAAAGGTGACGAAGGAGGTTGATGAGGGGAAAGCGGTAGATGTGGTATATATGGATTTTAGTAAGGCGTTTGATAAGGTTCCCCATGGTAGGCTACTGCAGAAAATACGGAGATATGGCATTGAGGGTGAGTTGGAGGTTTGGATTAGGAATTGGCTGGATGGAAGAAGACAGAGGGTAGTAGTTGATGGCAAAGTTTCTTCATGGAGTGCCGTCACTAGCGGTGTTCCGCAAGGATCTGTTTTGGGACCATTGCTGTTTGTCATTTTTATAAATGACCTGGAAGAGGGGTTAGAAGGTTGGGTGAGCAAGTTTGCGGATGATACGAAAGTCGGAGGAGTTGTTGATAGTGAGGAAGGATGTGGCAGGTTACAGCAGGATATAGAGAAGCTGCAGAGCTGGGCAGAAAGGTGGCAAATGGAATTCAATGTAGCTAAGTGTGAGGTGATTCACTTTGGGAAGAATAACAAAAAGATGGGGTACTGGGCTAATGGTCGGATACTTGGTAGTGTGGATGAGCAGAGGGATCTTGGTGTCCATGTACACAGATCTCTGAAAGTTGCCACCCAGGTAAATAGTGCGGTGAGGAAGGCATATGGCGTACTGGCTTTTATTGGTAGAGGAATTGAGTTCCGGAGTCCTGAGGTCATGATGCAGTTGTATAAGACTCTGGTGCGGCCGCATCTGGAATATTGTGTGCAGTTTTGGTCGCCATACTATAGGAAGGACGTGGAGGCACTGGAACGGGTGCAGAGGAGGTTTACCAGGATGTTGCCTGGTATGGAAGGAAGATCGTATGAGGAAAGACTGAGACACTTGGGGCTGTTTTCATTAGAGAAAAGAAGGTTTAGGGGTGACTTGATTGAGGTGTACAAGATGATTAGGGGGTTAGATAGGGTTGACAGTGTGAACCTTTTCCCGCGTATGGAGTCGGGTATTACAAGGGGGCATAGCTTTAAATTAAGGGGGGGTAGATATAGGACTGAAGTTAGGTGTAGGTTCTTCACTCAGCGAGTCGTAAGTTCATGGAATGCCCTGCCAGTAGCAGTGGTGGACTCTCCCTCTTTATGGGCATTTAAGCGGGCATTGGATAGGTATATGGAGGATAGTGGGTTAGTATAGGTTAGGTGGGCTTGGATCGGCGCAACATCGAGGGCCAAAGGGCCTGTACTGCGCTGTATTCTTTTATGTTCTATGTTCTATGAGTGGTATCTGCACACCTTCTATTTCTGTTCTATTGTGACGTTCGCTTGTTACCATCACTCAGGTAAGTAGTTCAAACTCTCCCTAAAAGCAATCCATTCAGCCTGTAAAGAACCCAACTCCCTCAGAACCAGTCACAAAAGCTTTGGAATATTAAACCCTCCATCATAAACCATCGCCATGCATTCATCTTCTATACTTCTAGCACTGTAGTGATTGTAATGAGGTCAGTGGGGTGAACCTTATAGAATATGAGTTCCCTGATTGGGGCTGTTTATCTGGTCAGATATCTGGCTGACAGATATAAACAGGCGGGTCAGTGATATTGTTCACTCAGAGCTGGATCAGTGTGTGCGTGTTCAAGGACTCTCCTCCTTGAAGGGGACTGTCCCTGGACTAGCTGCCCCACATTGAGAAAGAGGAAGGAAAGAAGAAGAAGAGGAGGAGGAGGAAGCAGAAGCAGAAGGAGGTGAGAGCTTTTGAGTCTGGGGCCTACTTTTGGAGCTGCAGCCTAGGCCTCACCCAGGTCAAGGCAGTGTTGCTGCTAACCTGGGGCCCACTCCCACTGCTGGTCTCTGGGACTCCACCCAGACCTGCCTCAGCTGTTGCTGCTTGGGGCCTGCCTCACTGCTGCTGCCTAGGATTTGCCTTGGGGCCCCTCCCAGGACTTCCACCACTGCTGCTGTTACTAGAGGCCCACCTCCACTGCTGCTGCCTGGGACTCAATTTTGGGGCTGCCTGGGACTTGCCTTAGGGACCCTCCCCAACAGGTCTGCCCCCGACCGCTGCAACCAAGGAACTGCCTGGGACTTGTCGGAGGCCTGCCTCCACCGCTGCTGTTGCCTGAGGCCTGCCTCCACCACCGCTGCCTGGGACTTGCCTTGGGCCCCTCCCCACAACCTCCACCACTACTGCTGCCTGGGACTTAATTTTGGGGCTGCCTGGGACTTGCCTTGGGGACCCTCCCCAGCAGGTCTGCCCCCCCCTCCGCTGCGACCAAGGGCCTACCTCCACCGCTGCTGTTGCCTGAGGCCGGTCTCCACCGTCGCTGTCTGGGACTCGCCTTGGGCACATCCCCAGGACTTCCACCGCTACTGCTACCAGAGGCCCATCTCCACCGCTGCTGCCTGAGGCCTACTAAAATTCAGCAGCAGAGTATGGCGAGCCCGAAGGTTGCGGGGCCCAGCCGCACCTACGCCAGGGTAGCCGCTGCCTTAGGCTCGGTTGTCCCAACCCCGGCCGCAACCACGACCCCCTTCAGGCACTTAACCAAACGCCTGGGGGTAAAGGCCTATCCCCACCCCAATATGACCGAGGCCTGCAGCAAGGCCATGGCTAGTGTGGTAGGCCCACTGGCCATCATCGCTGCGGTCCGGATGTATGAGAAGGCCGTCTTTTTTCTTAAGACCGAGCAGGCGGTCCACCTGGCCATGGAGAGTGGGCTCACTGTGGGCGGGACACATTTGCCCGTCGACCCTCTGGAGGTTATGGCCCAGAGGTTCGTGATCTCCAACATCCCGCCCTTCATTGCCAGCGAGCTCCTTCTCCCCCACCTCACCACCTTGGGGGAGATCCGGTCAGGGGTCCAACCGTTCATGCTCGGTCTTAAGGACCCCGCCCTCCAACACATCTACTCCTTCCGACGCCAGGTGTTCATTTGCCTGGCCCGGGAGGAGGTCACCGAGGGCTCATTCACCCTCCTCCATGAGGGCGCAGCCTACCGCACCTTCTGGACGGCGGACGGCGTGCAGTGCCACCTGTGCCACGAGGTGGGGCACATTAGAAAAACTGCCTCACCCAGAAGGCTGCCCAGCCCCTGCCAACAGCTGATGGTAGTGAGTCAGCACCCACTCCCCCAAAACCAACACCACAAGCCCCAGCACCGGAGGCTAAGCCAGAGGCTTCCGACGCTCCAGCCTCTGGCAGAGAGGGGGGTGAGCGTCTGGCTGGCCAGAAGGCACTAAAGAAGACGCAACGCATCAGGCCCACCCACAGGGAGACCATCCTATCCCCTTCCACAACACCTAGCCCACGACCTGCCCTACCCCGGCACGACAACGCCCCTGCAACCGTGCCAGCGTCCCCCCGGCACGGGAACCCTGACCCCCAAACCTGTACCTGATCCTGGTCCCACTTACTTCACATCCACTCCCCACCCCAATAAAGAAACCCCTGGGGCTTCAACACTTGCCCCTGAGCCCGAACCCTGGCACTAACCTGGGGGGAACCACCGCTACCCCACCTCCTGAAGCGACTATGTTTCTGGGCCTCGGAGAGGGAACTGGGCTCACGCCCTCACCTGATAAACTAGGGGCAGGGCAGGAAGTGACACGACTGACCCTCCCCACCCTCACCACGCCCCCTGTCTTCCACCAGCCAATCGTATTCCGGGAAAGGCTGGGGGGAGGGACCTCGGGCCCCATGACCACCAAGGCGGGCGGGGAGGGGAAGACCCATAAATTCCCCCCTGCCTCTCTGGGGAAGAGGTACTGGCCCTTGGAGGGGAGGGACATGCCAACAGTGCACTGCTCCTCTCCAGGAGATGAACCATTGGTGCCCCTTGACTGTCCTGTGCTGTGGCCTGACCTACCCAAAACCCCAGGGGTTATAGTGGGGCCTCCTGCTGCCTCAACTCCTCTGGCCTCTGGGGAGGACTTTAACAACCATGAGGGCTGTGGTGTGGGTGACAATGGAGGACCCTCTGCTGGGTCATTGAGCGGTGGAGGGGAGGAAGGTGTTATCCTTGCTCCTCCCTCCCAGACTGTTTTTCTGGGGGCCTTGGCCCTGGGGGATGACCTTTTCCCTGAGGAGCCAGGTGTCCTGGTGTCGGGAGAGGAGAGGCGCCCCGAGCCTCTGCCGCCCGATGACCCGAACTTTGGTCGTTCCGGGAAGGGGTGCGCTGAGGAAGGTACCGCTGGTGACCCTGGGGGTGGGGTTGCTGGGGGTTTGAGGCCGGTTGGTGGCACTGGACCAGTCCCCATCCTCTCGGTGGTGGAGGGGTCGGTGACTGAGGGCGACCTCCCGGAGGAGGGTTCGGGATCGGTGGCAGACACCGGGGATGATGTGGACTCTGTCTGCAGTGACATTTTTGAATCCCAAGTGCTCCCCACTGATTTCCCCCTCATCCCCCTTGCGGAACTCCAGGAATTTGTCGATGAAACTGAGTCACCGGGATAGAGCCCAACTGGCGCTCGACTGCTGGAGCTCCTTTGAAAGAGTTTACTGGTCGGCCCATGCTGCTCGCCAGGTGCCTGGGCTCGATGTCAATGAGCAAAAGCGAGTCAGGACCTTCCTGGGGGTGCTCCTGGTGAGGGTGAGGGACTTCTGTACCCCTCCCCTGTCCTCCCACTAAATATGTAGATAGGTTTGTTAACTGTACTGGTGGTGGTTGCACAACGCTTCCGACATGGAGACAACTATAGCCAGCCTCAACATCAACGGCAACAGGGAGTCACAGCGCAGATTCCAGACCCCCTCGGTCCTCCGGGATGGGAGGTATGCGGTGTGCTTCCTGCAAGAAACCCACACTACCCCGGGAGACGAAGCCACCTGGCTCCTGGAGTGGCGAGGGGGTCGCTCCGGGACCTGCAGCTCGTCGGGGCTCAGGGCGCGTACGTGAGGTCACGGATCCATCTCCTCCAGGACCTGGACCGCGGCTCCCCTTCTACTTGCTGGAAAAAAGGTGTGGCACCCGTCAGCAGCTCCTTGTGCTGCTGGCCGATGACGGGTCCCTCGTCTCGGTTCCGGAGGGCATCAGGACCCACGTCCGAAACTATTACACGGCTCTGTTCTTTCTGGATCCGTCCAGAGAGGATGCTCGCAGAGTTCTGTGGGAGGACCTGCCGCAGCTCAGCCAGGAGGACGCTGGAAGGCTCGACGCTCCTGTCACTTTAGAGGAGCTGACCGGCGCCCTCAACCGGCTCTTGAGGGGCAAGTACCCGGGGCTGGACGGGCTGACTGTGGAGTTTTTCAGGGCGTTCTGGGACGTCCTGGGGAGCGACTATGCACAGGTCCTGGGGAGTGTCTAAATGCCGGAGAGCTGCCCCTTTCTTGGTGCAGGGCGGTCATCGTCCTGCTGCCAAAGAAGGGGGACCTTCGTTCCTTGAGGAATTGGTGTCCGGTCTCCCCCCTCAGCACGGATTACAAAATCTTCGCCAGGGTGTTGTCTTCTCGCCTGGCCTCCGTGCTGGCCCACATGATTCACCCGGACCAGTCCTACACGGTCCCGGGCCGGAGGATACACGACAACATCCACCTGGTCCGGGACCTGATCCATTTCTGTCGACGGGTTGGTCTGCCGAGCGCCTTCCTGTCTCTCGACCAGGAGAAGGCGTTCGACAGGGTCGATCACAAGTACCTGCTCAGGACTCTGCAGGAATTCTGGTTCGGGACGCAGTTCGTCGCCCGGATCCGACTTTTGTACGCCGCCACAGAGTGTCTGGTTAAAGTTAACTGGTCCCTGACGGCGCCCCTTCGCTTCAGGAGAGTAGTGCGTCAAGGCTGCCCCTTGTCTGGCCAGCTGTATTCCCTGTGTGTGGAGCCTTTCCTGCGCCTCTTGCGGAGGAGGTTGTCGGGGGTGGTCGCTGACTACGTGCTCCTCACTTTCACTGACCTGGGGAGGATGCGCGAGTGCCAGGCCGTGTACTCTGCAGCGTCTTCCGCCAGGATCAACTGGGCCAAATGTTCTGGACTACTGGTCGGCCCGTGGCGGGTGGACTCTCTGCCGGAGGAGTTACGGGGGTTCAGCTGGAGTACCACCCATCTCCTCTACCTGGGGGTCTACCTCAGCCCGGCTGAGGAATCCTGGCCGGCCAACTGGCAGGAGCTGGAGGCCAAAGTCTCGGCTCGCCTAGGCCGCTGGACAGGACTGCTCCGAGTGCTATCTTACAGGAGTCGAGTGCTGGTCATAAACCAGCTGGTGGCCACCATGCTGTGGTACCGGCTGGTCACTTTGGTCCCTCCTCCTGGCTTTGTCGCTGACATCCAGAGAACGTTGGTCGACTTCTTCGACAAAAAGATGCACTGGGTCGCTGCGGAGGTTCTGAGTCTCCCTATTGAGGAGGGCGGTCAGTCGCTGGTGTGCATCCGCACCCAGCTCGTGACGTTCCGCCTTCAGACCTTGCGGCGATACCTTTACGTCGAGCCTCCTCCTAGGTGGTGCGCACTGGCGACGTATTTTTTCCGCCAGGTGCGTAACCTCAACTACGACACGCAGCTCCTGTTCGTCGACCGTGACGGTTTGGAGGTCGCCCTCAAGATGCTGCCTGTCTTTTACCAGGACCTGATCACTGTCTGGAACATGGTTGAATCGCGTCGCGCCTACCCTCCGGCTGGAGTAGCGGCTGTCGTCAGGGAGCCGTTGCTCAGGAATCCGCACCTCCGTACTCGCGGGTTCGAGGGGAGGGCCATGGCGGTGAGGGTGACCAGGGTCGGGGACGTGCTGGGTGCTGGGGGCCTGGGCTGGAGGCTGCCGCAGGACATAGCAGGCAGGGCAGCGGTAGACGTCCGGTATGTGGCCACTGCCATCCGACGCCTTAAAACAGCGGTGCTCGGACCCGACGTAGTGCACCAGTTGGACGCTCAGGTGTGCGGTGGGATCCCGTCCGCGCTCACCCCAGCCTGGACGGGATTTCACATTGGCCCCAAGGTCCCGTACTTCCCGCGGGAGCCTGAGCCCCACAACCTGAGCCGCCTACGGAATTTTAATTTTGTTCCCTTTTAGGGGGTAAAAAGGCGAGCCCTGTATAGACTGCTGCTGCACACCGTCCACCTCTTCTCCCTTATCCATTGTCTGGACACTCCTTGACGTGCCCATTTGCCACCGGGCGGTGGGGAACCCCAGTGGAGGGCTCTCTATGTGGGAGTCCTCCCCCTTTCTCTCGGGGATCTGGGGTGGAGGGTGCTGCATGCAGCAGTCCCCTGCAACCGCAGATTGCGGTGGTTCACAGACTCCACTGCACCGCAGAACAAGCAGTTGGGCCAGGAGTCCGTGGACCATGTATATATTGGGTGTGGGCGTTTGCACTCCCTCTTTGATTTTCTGAAAAACCTCCTCCTCTGCTTTTGGTTGCACTTCAGTCCCATGCTCCTGATCTTCGGGCATCCGGTACGGAGGAGGGAGGGCAGGTCTGAAGACCTCCTCGTGGGTCTGCTCCTGGGCCTGGCCAAACTGGCCATCAACAGGTCGAGGCAGCGGGCCGTGGAGGGGGTGGTTCTGTGGGCAGCAGGGTGGCACAGTGGTTAGCACTGCTGCCTCATAGCGCCAGAGACCCGGGTTCAATTCCCGACTCAGGCAACTGTGTTTGGAGTTTGCACATTCTCCCAGTGTCTGCGTGGGTTTCCTCCCACAGTCCAAAGATATGCAGGTCAGGTGAATTAGCCATGCTAAATTGCCCGTAGTGTTAGGTTAAAGGGGTAAATGTATGGGTGGGTTGTGCTTCGGCGGGTCGGTGTGGACTTGTTGGGCCGAAGGGCCTGTTTCCACACTAATGTAATCTAATTAGTTAGGGCTGACTGCCTGCCCCTCTTCCGTGGTTACGTTAGGGCCCTGGTGTCCTTGGAGAAGGAGTATGCGGTGTCGACCAACACCCTGGAGTTGTTCAGGGAGAGGTGGGCGCCGCAGGGAGTGGAGTGCATCATTTCTCCCTCCAATTCTATTTTGATTTAGTCCCTACCCTCCCCTTCACTGTTTTGATCACACAGCACTGTCCCTTGATGTGAAGGGCAGTGCTTGTCACTGGCCACCCGGGTGTTTTCCTATCTTCCTGGTGGTGGAAATTGAATGAAGATTTGTGCACTGTGTGTCTCACTGTGTCTCACACCTGTGCACACCCACACCATGGGTGCTGGGGAAAAATAAGCACTACTGCAGTTAGGTGGTAGTGTGGGGGTTAAATTAAAAAAGGGGAAAAAAAACATGAGGGTCAGTGATATTTTTCACTGAGAGCTGGTTCTGAGGAACTTGGACCAGTGTCAATTAGTATCCACGTAAATAAATGGTGACTTGGTGACGCCTCTGCAGAGTTATTTCAGGCACCATGAGTACTCCCCAGAAATCATTTCTTTTGAAATTTATGATCGTCTCCTTCTTTGTTCCATAGAATGTGCTTGCAGAACCTCCATGCCAATTTGTTCCAGAATAAAAACATTGTATCTACCCCCTAAAGTCAGAAGGATTGCATAACTTTTGATGCGATCAAACGACAAGCAGTCCATCACAAATACTGAGATGGTCAATTATACTTTTCAAACAAGGTCCCTTGTCTGACTTACCTTAATGACCACAGGAGTAACCCTTGCCCATTAATGTTAGGATAAAGGCATTAGCAGTTTCAACAAGTTACCTGGTTGAGTCACCATAATATTGGGTCTCTTGGAGAGAGAAAAGATTATTTTGTTTTGGTTATTTAGATATCAATTCAGATTATTTTGTGTGAAACTTTGAAGTCTGAAGGCCATGGTCTCTTTCATCATCTGTTATAGTAAATGCAGATCCTCTTGAAAATTGCAATGAGGCCGAGGGAGGGGTTGAGAGTGAGGATGGTGGCACTTATCCGTTCATAGCACATAAGAACTTTGAGCTTCTTCCTGCACGGCTGATCATCCTGCCTTATAAAATCATAAGACACATTTATTAGAACAAGTCAACATGGATTTAGTAAGGGGAGGTCGTGCCTGACAAACCTGTTGGAGTTCTTTTGAAGAGGTGACAAGTAGGTTAGACCGGGGAAACCCAGTGGATGTGGTCTACCTAGACTTCCAAAAGGCCTTTGATAAGATGCCACACAGGAGGCTGTTGTACAAGGTGAGGGCCCATGGTGTTTGAGGTGAGCTACTGGTTTGGATAGAGGATTGGCTGTCTGACAGAAGGCAGAGAGTTGGGATAAAAGGTTCTTTTTCGGAATGGCAGCCGGTGACAAGCGGTGTCCCGCAGGGTTCAGCGTTGGGGCCGCAGCTGTTCACCTTATATATTAATGATCCGGATGAAGGGACTGGGGGCATTCTAGCGAAGTTTGCCGATGATACAAAGTTAGGTGGACATGCAGGTAGTACTGAGGAAGTGGGGAGGCTGCAGAAGGATCTAGACAGTTTGGAAGAGTGGTCCAGGAAATGGCTGATGGAATTCAATGTGAGCAAATGCAAGGTCTTGCACTTTGGAAAAAAGAATACAAGCATGGACTACTTTCTAAACGGTGAGAAAATTCATAAAGCCAAAGTACAGAGGGATCTGGAAGTGCTAATTGAGGATTCTCTAAAGGTAAACGTGCAGGTTGAGTCCGTGATTAAGAAAGCGAATGAAATGTTGTCAATTATCTCGAGGGTTGGAATATAAAAGCATCGTTGTGCTGCTGAGACTTTATAAAGCTCTGGTTAGGCCCCATTTGGAGTACTGTGTCCAGTTTTGGTCCCCACACCTCAGGAAGAACATACTGGCACTGGAGCATGTCCAGCGGAGATTCACACGGATGATCCCTGGAATGGTAGGTCTAACATATGAGGAACGGCTGAGGATCCTGGGATTGTATTCATTGGAGTTTAGAAGATTAAGGGGAGATCTAATAGAAACTTACAAGATAATACATGGCTTGGAGAGGGTGGACGCTAGGAAATTGTTTCCGTTAGGCGAGGAGACTAGGACCCGTGGACACAGCCTTAGAATTAGAGGGGGTAAATTCAGAACAGAAATGCGGAGACATTTCTTCAACCAGAGAGTGGTGGGCCTGTGGAATTCATTGCCGCAGAGGGCAGTGGAGGCTGGGATGCTAAATGTCTTCAAGGCAGAGATTGATAAATTCTTGATGTCACAAGGAATTGAGGGCTACGGGGAGAATGCGGGTAAATGGAGTTGAAATGCCCATCAGCCATGATTGAATGGTGGAGTGGACTCGATGGGCCGAATGGCCTTACTTCCGCTCCTATGTCTTATGGTCTTACACAGCATAGAAAGAGGCCATTTGGCCCATCAAGCCTGCACTGACCCTTCAAAGGGCATTCCATTCAGATGCATCCCAACCCTGTAACCCTGCATTTATCATGGTTATTGCGCCTAGACTGCATACTATGAGACTTTAGCTTGGCCAATCTATCTAACCTGCAGATCTTTGGACTGTGGAAAGGAACTCACGGAGATACAGGGAGAACGTGCAAACTCCATACAGACTCTAAGCTGAGGCTAGATTTGAACCTAGGTCCCTGGGATGTGAGGCAGCAGTGCTAACCACTGAGTCACCAGCACTGACTGGGCTGCAACTTGTGTCCGGGCTGGCTGTAGCTCTTAGCATGTCCTCCTGTGGCAGCCAGTTATAAAAAGGATCACCCTCCTCTCCAACAATTCAACCCCCTGATAACACCAAGCTCCCATCTGTAAAGCAAGGAATGAACTTTCCTTTCTTCCAGACCATGGCCTGAACGTTGAGGCTTGAGCCCCGCAGTTTGAGAGATTTCAATAGATTCATCTGTGCCCTCTAACATCATGGCAGGTGTGAAGACCTCACTAACTGCAAAGTACGTACGCATAAAAAGTTTTCAGGCAGTGAAACTAGCTGATATATCCTGGATTGGGCTGCAGAGGTAGCTTTTCAACTGAGATCCTTGGAGTCAGTCTAAAAATATCACATTGACTTTTATAAAAAAAAGTGTATTTTACAAGACTGCATACATACTGCATAACTATAATCAATGCATGCACTACCTCAGGGCTTTCTCTACCCCTATATGAACTAATATGTTATGATCTCCAAAATCACGCAGCATTCCTGAACTAATGTTAAATGCATATAGCACAATTCCAGAAAGATACAGACTGCAGCAAAATAGATAAGGGATTGGTTCTGTTAAAAATAAGTAAAAGAGGCTTATTCCATTCCCTTCTAAACACAGAAGAATAATTCATTATTTTAAATGACAAGGGTATTGTTGCTGCACTGTGTATTCAAACTTACCTTTTGATCTTGCTAATGTCAGCAAATTTTAAAGATACAATATGTGATTTTAGCAAAATCTTTCTGAAACTTTGAAGGTGTTGGCACTATATTGGGTGAGCTCATCATGAAAATGGTCTAAATTATATGAAAGGGAGAGAAGGGCCATTATTAAATTCCTTAAGTGGGTGGAGGAAGAAAGGGAGGTTTCTAAGTACAAGGATATTTATATCACTTGGCAGAATGAAATGAATGGTTCAATTCATATAAGCAGTCAGCAAAACCTGGAAATGTAAGAGAGGATGATAGGTTGCTTTTTAAAGGGAATCCTAACCTGAGGAGCTTTCAATTAATCAATTGTACCAATTCTCTCAATGTTATCTTAATTGAGTTTCATGTGCTTTATAAACATGAAAAGGAATTTCTCTGAATCTCACTGACAGAGCTGGGAAGACTGGATATGTGGATGATACTTTCCCTACCTAGGGTGCCCACAATAAGGGGCATGGTTTCTGGATAAAAGGTAGGCTATTTAGAACTGAGATGAAGAGAACTTCCTTTGCTTGGAGAGTAGTGAACTTGTGGAATTCTCTACCATGTAAGACTGTGGAGATTATGTCACAAATATACCTAAAGAAGAAATTGAAATATTTCTAGGCAGGAAAGTCATTAAGGTTTATGGGAAGAATGGCATTAAGATAGAAGATCAGCCATGATCATACCAAACTGTGGAACAGGCTTGATGGGTCAAATGACCCACTCTAGTTTAAAAACAAAACTCATTTAGTATGTTCCTCATATGGAAGCTCCCTGGTTACAAAGCATGAAGAAAAGAAGAAGTGATGACAGGCAGAATCCTATTGTTGCCTGAATGACTTGGATTATGGTCTGAACTGAAGTGGAATCAAGTGAGATGTCCAGGGAGGTCTATCATGACATCAGAACCAACTTGCTGCATCTTTTAACCAAGCTTTGAGGCAAGATTCTTGTTGGACGATAACACCATAAGACTTCAGGGTAGAAATTAGGCTGTTCAGCCCATTGATTCTGCTCTGCCAGTCAATCATGGCTGATTCATTTCTCAACCCCATTCTCCCTCCTTTTTCTCATAATCCATGATCCCCTTGACAATCACGAACCTATCTATCTCAATCTTAAATATACTCAATGCTGTGGCTTCCACCGCCTTCTGTGGCAATGAATTCCATAGATTCACCACTCTCCAGCTGAAGACGTTTTTCCTAATCTCCTTATCTCTGTTCTAAAAGATCTTCCTTTTACTCTATGGTTATGCTGTTGGGTCCTAGTCTTTCCTCCCAGTGGAAACATGTTACTACAACCACTCTATCCAGGCCATTCAGTATTCTGTACGTTTCAGTTAGATACGCCCCCTCATTCTTCTAAATTCCATTGAGTATAAAACCAGAGTCCTCAAACATTCCTCATATGTTAAGCTTTTCATTCCTGGGACCGTTCTCATGAACCTCCTCTGAGCATGCTACAGGGCCATGCTCACGTCCTTCCTGAGAAAAGGGGCCCAAATCTGCACACAATACTCTAAATGTGGTCTGGCCAGAGTCTTATAATGCCTCAAACATACATCCCTGCTTTTGTATTCAAGTTCTCAAAATAAATCCCATCATTGCAGTTGCCTTCCTAACTACTGACTCAACCTGCAAGTTTACCTTGAGAGAATCCTGGACTAGAACTCCCAAGTCTCTTTGCACTTCAGATTTCTGAATTTTCTCCCCATTTAGAAAATAGTCCATGCCTCTCTTGTTCCTACCAAGGTACATGATCTCACACTTTGCCACGTTGTACTCCATCTGCCACTTCTTTGCCCACTCTCCTAATCTGTCCAACTTGCAATTGTGAGTTACTATCAAGGGAATTATTGCTTAATAATCTTATTAACAGCAATTTTGCATCATTAATATGTAACTTTCTATCATTCTATCTGCTATGAACAAACTAAGTGTTCAGAATTTTTGAATATCAGGCATCACATTATCCACTTTGACTCTTTCTGCCCTATTGTCAGCCATTTTCCTACTGTAATGAGAAAATGGTGGGTATTAAGGGTAGTAAAATGTGGGTGGCATTTTAATGCAATTGGGGAGGTGTCCCCAGCTAATGAGTATGCAGCACAAAGGACACGCAGTGTTAGTAGTGTCGGGAATTGAATGGGTGGCAGGAAATATGGGAAGATATTGTAGGCAATAGTGAGAGTGATGGTCTTGCTGAGAGGAGAAAAGATATGGAGTGGAGAGGAGATGGACAGTGACCTTCTTCCTACAGTGTTGTGTCTCCCTCTAGACGACTGAAACTATGCTGACCGGATGGCAACCTTGGACCAGGCTGGCACGATCAGATGTTGCAGTATACTTTACTGGTCCTGGGAGAAGAGACAGCCATGCCTCTGTACCACCACATCCACCAGGAACTCCAGGTCTCTACTCTCAAAGCAGCAAGCCGCTTTCCCCCTTGTCTGCCATGTCCGGCACAAATGCGAGAAATTTTGCAGGGCTATTCCATGCTTACAGCACATAACTGGCTGCATAATGGACCTTTAAAGATGGCACCTGTGCCAGGGATATCATTCTATGATGCACATCCCTGCAGTGTTGAGATGTTCCATGGTATGGTAAGTGGTAGAATGGGGCAAGAATTGGACATAGGGCCAGGATAGAAAGTTAATAAGGAGAGTTTGGTAGGATGTAATGGTAAAATCCCACTTGTCCTGGCAGAGAGAAACCTGCCATAAAATGTGATGAAACAGTCACTTGGGCAAGAACAAGCACGATTCAGCCCACTATTACTGAGTAGAAATCATCTTTCTCCAGGAACTAAAGCTATATCCTTAGTTAATATAAACACTATTTCATTTGAAACCATTTTCTTATTGTTGCAGTGTTGAGGGGCTTTCCCTTGACTTTAGCAACTGTCATCTTACTCGGAAGGTGTTCAGCCACCTTAATGAAGAGGGAGGTGACATTCCCAGAGGTGTAGATGAGTTAACATCATTGGGTGTTGGGAAAACTATAACTGCAATGTAGGCAATACAAAAGATTACTTATATTATTAAATTAACCTTTAAAAATTCATAAAAGACATATAGAATTAACCCAGTGAAACTAACACAGTAGAGAGGGTGACCATTGTGAATTACTATTGTTAGTGGCATACAGCAACAGAAAAGGCAAAGAAAGAGAGAAAGAACAAGAGAAAGAAAGAGAAATAAGGAGAGAAAGAGAGAAAGAAAGAAAATAAGAAAAATATTGCTGAATGCAGCCCAAAGCTGCTATCAATAAAACTATGGTTCTGGCACTCCATCTCCCATTACTCCTGTAGATCTTACCTTTTGAATGTTTATTGTTCTTACTTCATAACTTTAAACTGAACCCATAAATGTGTGGTTCTCTTAAAACTAATATGTTTTTGGACTAACTGTTCATTTAAGAGTAAAAGTGGGTCAGGTGACTTATTTGGAAGTCTACTGGCAGGAAGAGCGGGTGGTTTGATTGCTAGAGATCAAAGGAATGCTTAGATTGCAAATGCAAATAAAATACAAAGTATATACACGTAAGAGACAATGGTAAAGCCCGTGTGTTAATAGTGTATGACCTAATTTTTCATTAGGATGCAGAGTCTGTGAAAATGCTGAAAGAGACTTGAAATTGCGAGTCACTTCAGAACTTCCTATTTTGGCAAGGGTGAGAGGGGAGTTTTACTGGAATTTGTAGATGCATGATTTGCATAGGCAGCAGTCATTTAAATTGTCTGCTGTCCCCCAAATTCTTATATCCTTGTAACATGAAACGTAAAAGGTGAATGGTAGACTTGGTACAAACAGATCTGAATTTGCGAATTCATTTGGAGAGTAAGGGTACCCCTTTGAAGGGAACAGGTACCTTGGGGGAGGTAGATCCAGGTGGGTCTCTAGTAGCCTTAGAGGTGTATCAGGTATGCTCTCGAGGATTGTAAAGCTTATGTACATTTCACAGAAGGGTGATCAGTTATCGTTTTATATTCTTAATGGTTTGGAAACTTGTGCGTAAACATTTTGGAAATGTAAAGCTGTCAAAGAAGTGTGAAACTTGTCAAGAAGTGTAAATGATGTAAGAACTGTCATGAAGCAACAAAGCTGTCAATTTTTTTATATATATGAAAGAAAGTGCATTCCCCAAAATAGATAAGCCTACATTATAGAACTTTAAGTAATAGAGCTTTATTTTATCTCCTGCCTGCAATGGTACTACTGGAGACTAGGTAAGGGTGAGAAGGAGATGAAGGCTGAAGGTGAAAATTACAGGTTGGGATGATCTGGTACTAAGTTGGCATGGTATTAGGAATGGCAGTGGGAGATGAGTAAAAAGCATTAGCTGGCATGGGTTGGCACGGATGGAGCATGAGGACTATGTAGAGGTCAGGGGGTGTGAGAGGTGATGGCGGGGGGAATGTTTTATATGTTATCATGTTATTTTTATCTTTGGACTGGAGCACAGAGGCAAGTCTTCTTCCTAGCCCAACTCAGCAACTGGCAGTCTGCTCAATTCTTTTCGAGTTACCTGGCCTGACTTCTAAACCAGCTTGGTGTTCCTCAACCCCATACCAGGCCAAAAATGGGGTGTGCAGGTAGCCTTTTCCAAAAGTTGGGTTCATAGAGCTCAGAATTCTCCTGCCTGATACACACACTCAACTAGAACAAAATTCTGGGCATGTGCTTGGATTTAAGAAGGAAAATTCATAGAATGTTAAAAGGAGGCTGGCTAAACCAGTCACCTCGTCTGAGCCAGAGGAAGAGTCTCTGGAAAAAAGAAAGCTTCCATGCAAAAGGCAGCTTGAAGATGGCAAGTCTCCAGGCTGAGGAAAGAGATGTATCCCCTCTGGGATTTATATTCACTTTGTGTAATAGTCACTTTGGATGAATTCTGAGAAAATTTGAATCCTTATATAAAAAAACCAATGTGAAGTAGATTTATAAGGTGTGCTTTCTTGATTGTGCTAGGAAAAAGAGAAGGTACTCCATTCATAACTGCCTTCAACGATACTAGTAAGTTAACAGTTTTGTCAGTTATTTGTTGCAGCAAATGTCTTAAATCATGAAATCCTGACCCCTCAGCTATTAACTGAAATTTAAAATGTCTTTTTAAAAGTTATTGGTCTCTACTGGGATCAAACCGATTCAAATGGATTACTTATTGTTTGTTCTGAGCATTAACCTATATTACTACAGATGAAATCAATATGTGCTGGTGGTTTGAGTGAACAGATCTTTTTCATATCTCTCAAATCAGAAAATAAATATAGTGACCTTTTCATTCCCATGTCAGTCTGCTATTTTCAATTTTGTTTCACATCTTGTTCTGTTTACTTCTAAGTTTGGTTTGAATGCAATTTCTGTTGTTTTGAAACTAGTATCTGTATCTTATCATCATTTACCACTTTCATCATATAAATTGTACAGCCATCTATGTCTAATGTTGTCTATCATATTCACTAGATAATTAACTTATGTGTGTGAGTATGCATATCCAGGCCAGCTTTACTCATGCAATGGTTTTACTTTGAAATACAATATTAAGCAAACTAGAGACAGCTGATAATTAAAGCAGGGTCAAATGTTGAAAAGAACCTAACATCAAGAGAACAATGTAAATGGATCACACATCACCAGGTTATAGTCCAACAGGTTTAATTGGAAGCACACTAGCTTTCGGAGCGACGCTCCTTCATCAGGTGATTGTAGAGGGCTAGATCGTAACACAGAATTTATAGCAAAAATTTGCAGTGTGATGTAACTGAAAGCATACATTGAAGAATTGATTGTCTGTTAAGCCTTTCATCTGTTAGAATACAGTGATAGTTTCACTTCTTTCATGTGTAAATCACAAAACCCTTTTTTTGAAAAAGTTGCATTCTTGGGTTAGCTGTTAACAATGGTGATAGCTAGACAATGTGTTGAAGGTGTTAGCCCCCTGTGTTCTCTGTCTATGACCTGATGTTTAGATTGATTCCAATCTAAAAAGTGAAATAACAGAGTTTTACATAAATTCATGCAGTTTTTGAGCTGCATGAATTTATGTAAAATTTATGTAAAACTGAATGAATTTATGTAAAACTCTGTTATCTCACTTTTTAGATTGGAATCAATCTAAACATCAGGTCATAGACAGAGAACACAGGGGGCTAACACCTTCAACACATTGTCTAGCTATCACCATTGTTAACAGCTAACCCAAGAATGCAACTTTTTCTCACTTTCCTCATTCCTAAAGAAGGGCTCATTCCCAAAACGTCAATTCTCCTGTTCCTTGGATGCTGCCTGACCTGCTGCGCTTTTCCAGCAACATTTTCAGCTCTGATCTCCAGCATCTGCAGTCCTCACTTTCTCCTATGTACAAGACACAGTCTTGAGATAAGATATTTCATCAGTTGATGACAACTATTTCATAGATGCTTAGTCTGGGTTCTGCCAGGGCCATTCTACTTATTTCAGCCTTGAATTCAAGAGCTGAATTCCAGATGTGAGGTAAGAATAATGATATTTGATTTTAAAGTTGCATTCAACCAAATGTGGAATCAAGGAACTTGAGAAAATTTGAAGTCTTTAGGAATTAGAGGAAAAAGTTTCCATTCATTGGATTCATACCGCTAACAAAGTAATATTTTTGAGTTTATTAGAAGAGAATAATTTCAGTTACAAAACATCACTCCAGATGTTCCTCAAGTTATTATCCTCAACCCAAAGCTTCAGCAATGACTTTTCCAAACATCGCGTCAGAATTTAGAATCATAGAGTCATGGAGATCTACAATACAGAGAAAGGCCCTTTGTTCCTTTGATTGCGTGTCATGTCAAAAACAACTACCTCACTATTCTAATCCTATTTTCCAGCACTTAGCCCATATCCTTGTGTACCTTAGTATCTCAAGTGTATATCTAAATACTTCTTAAATATTATGAGGCTTTCTGCCTCTACCAGCCTTATAGGCAGTGGCTTTGAGATCCTATCAAGCTCAGGGAGAAAAACAAGGTACCTGGCATTTCCTCTAAGCCTACTACCTTAAGTCTATTCCTCTGGTTATTGATCCCTCCACCAAGGGAAGAAGTTTCTTCCCATTGGATTTTAATTGGCGTCTATTGCCTGCAGTCTCCAGTTCCTTGGGGAACTGATGCAGTGCATGTAAGGCACCGCCTGACTCCCTTTTCCCATCTACTTTCTACAAGGCACAGGACAGGAGTATGGTGCATATATTTCACTTGCCTAAATGCATGTGCACATTTTTAAGGGGAGAGGAGAGAGATTTAAGAAAGACATTAAAATGCATTTTTTAAATACAGGTTGGTTCGCATGTAGAATGATCTTTCTGAGGAAGTGTTGGATGTAGGTATGATTACGATTTAAAAGACATTTGGATGGATACATGAATATGAAAGGTTTGGAGGGATATGGGCCAGGAGCAAGCAGGTGGCACTAGTTTAATTTGGGATTATTTCAGCATTGACTGGTTAGACCAAATGGTCTGTTTCCGTACTGTATGACTCTATGACTCTATGACCAATCCAGATAAAGTAACCATTTGAAAGTAACCTAACCACCACTTTAGATATTTGCTCCCTTCGCCACTTATACACAGTGAAAGCAGTGTGTACTATCTATTAGATGTGGTGTAGCAATTCACCCAGGCTTCTTTGGTAACATTTTCCAAACTCACAGCTTCTATTATCTTGAAGGGCAGATTAGTAGTTGCATAGGAACACCACAACTTGCGAGGTCCTTCTGTATTACATACCATACTGTTCTGATAGTGATGGGAGGAATGCATTGATAATCAAGTCCGACCACTCCACCATAGGCACCAATAGTGTAAATATTTACCAACATGGTCAATTCCATTCTTTTGTACAGCAACTGAGATTAAAAGAAACATTGATTAGGTTTCTTCAACTTCAAAAATAATGGATAGGAAGCAGACTTAATGTTCCAGGGTCAGTGACCCTTCTTCAGAATTGATAGTAGCTAGGAAAAGGTGATACATATACAGAAAACTGGGGTTGGGATTAAAGACTGAGTGGATAGGCAGAGATGGAGGCCACAGAGAATGACAGTTAAGAAGACCAAGGGATGGATAACAGCATTTAGGGGTTAAAGAAAAGCTAATAATGGAGCTCATAGGTAGTTGTAAATGGATTGACTGTGCTGAAAGCAATATAATGTCATGACAGGAGCTGGGGTTTGGGGGTGGGTAAAGAACAGGGAAGAAGATGTTCAGGCTCAAAGTTATTGAACATGATACTGAGTCTCCTGTCGGTGCTGTTTTGACAAACAGAAAATGAGAAGTTGTTCTTTCAGCTTGTACTGAAGCTCACTGGCGCACTGCAGCAGACCCGAGACAGAAACATTGGCCAAGGAAATGATGGTGTGCTGAGTGGCAGGCAACAGGAAGCTTGGGGTCATTTTTACGGACAGAACATTGGTGTTCCACAAAGCAGTCACCCAGTCTGTGCTTTGTTTCCCCAATACAGCCAGACCCTACTGTGAACAGCGAATATAGTAGACTAGATTGAGTGAAGGGCTGATAAGTTGTTGCTTCACCTGGAAGGTATGTTTGGGGCCTTGGGTAGTGAGGAGGGAGGAAGTAAACGACAAGCGTTAGGTCTTTTGTAACTGGAAAGTGCAGTGAGGCTATAGGGAGGAATTGGGAGTGGAGGAGGAGTGGACCAGAGGTTCTGGAGGGAATGGTGCCTGCAGAATGCTGAAAGGAAGGGGAGGGGAATGTGTGTCTAGTGGTGACATCTCATTGGAGATTGTGGGAATTGTGGTTTATGATCCTTTAGATGTGGATGCTGGTGGGATTGTGAGGACAAGAGGGACCCTATCGTGTTGAGGGAGAAAGACAGGAGGTGAGGACAAAAGTGCAGGAAATGGGTCAGACCTGACTAAGTGCCCTCTCAACCATGATGGTTGGGGATCCTCCACTGAGGAAGAAAGTGGACCTTAGGACCTATCAGAACAGGATTGAAGGAGATGGAGAAACTGGGAGAATTGGTCCATACAGGGAGCAGGGTGTGAGGATTAATAATGCAGATAACTATTGGAGTCAGCAGTTATGGATGTTGGTGGCCAGCCTATCATCAGAAATGGAAACAAAGATGTCAAGGAAGAGAAGGGAGGAGTCAGACATAGACCAGTTGAAGGTGAGGGGAAGGTGGAAATCGAAGAAAATTGATGATTGTTTTAGAAGAATCACAGATGAAAGTGGGAAGAGATTGGACTCTTTTTGACCTCTGGGTCTGCAACACAGTAATCTCAGCCCATAGAGGGTTGCAAGGTGACCGTTAAAATAGCCAGTTTTAAACTCAAAACATTAACTCTGTCTCTCTCTTCACAGATGCTGCTAGACCTTGAGTTTCTCTAGCATTCTCTGTTTGTTTCAGATTTCCAGCATCTGAAGTATTTTGTTTTTCACCATCAGCAAAGCCCTCTCATACTAACAAAGCCAGGTTTACTTTTCCCAGAAGTTAAAACAGTGTCTCATTGAAGGGCTTATGCCCGAAACGTCGATTCTCCTGTTCCTTGGATGCTGCCTGACCTGCTGCGCTTTTCCAGCTCCCATTTCTTATTGCTTTGCTTTGTGGAGCAGCTACTCAAAAGTCACTTTATTTCCAGAAATACTGGAGGGGGTTACAGCACACATCAAACTTTAGACTTCAGTCATTAATAAGTGGGTTGCAACCCATATATTGCTGAACACAATTCCATGTAATCACACGCTCCTTTTCAAAGCAGAAAATATTTAACGAATTGTACCTCTTTTAGTTTCCCTCACTCAGTTGTTAAGTATTGATATGGCTTCCCAACAATCCTGACACACGTAGAATCCTCAAGGCCGTAATGGAAAAGGAGAGGGTGAAACCTATTGGGTGGCTCCCTGAACAGACTGTCAATGTTATCTGGCAGAATGTCTTATTGCCAGAACTTTCCAACAAGCACCAAGATGTTGCTTGGCTGGTGGTGAGAATGGAACACCTGTGAGATCGTTCATGTGTACCCGGACCCACTGCACACTGCCCTGGGAGCAGCTGCAGGGGGTATAAGACTGTTACACATCTCATTCTGAAATACGCCTTTGCAATGGAAGTCTGGAGAAAGATGCAGTGGCTTTTGTTGAGGTTCATCTTGAGCACCTCTGTGGTGCAAGACTATGTGCTCTATGACCTGTTCCTTGGGACTCACACCAAGACAAACATAAACTGTGCCAGGAGGACCTTCAACACAGTGAAAGATGCTCTTTAGTCAGCCCGAAAGTTATTGGTCTTCCAGAGGAAGGAATTGACCTCAATCGAGTGCTACAGACTGGCAGATTCCAAGATCCTGGACTACATGCTGAGGGATTGAGGAACCACAAAGGTTAAAAAAAAAAACATGGTTAGAGTTATAGGCCTCCAAACAGAGGTCAGGAGTTGGGGCGAGAGATACATCAGGAAATAGAAAAGATGTGTAGGAAAGGCAAAGTTCCACTAATCATGGGGGAATTTCAATATGCAGGTGGACTGTGAAAATCAGGTTGGTAGAGGATTGCAAGTAAAGGAATTTGTGGAATGTCCACAAGATGGCTTTTTGGAGTAGTTTGTGATGGAGCCCATGAAGAAACAGCCAATACTGGATTTAGTGTTGTACAATGAGGCAGACTTGATTGGGGAGATTAAGTTGAAGGAACTCTTAGGAGGCAGTGATCATGATATAATTAAATTTACTCTGTAATTTGAGAGGGATAAGATAGACTCAGAGGTAACAGTATTACACAGCTGAATAAAAGCAACTACAGAGGCATGAGGGAGGAGCTGGGTAGAATTGACTGGGAGAAGAGCCTAGCAGGAAAGACAGTGGAAAGTAATGGCAGGAGTTTCTGGGAGTAATTCAGGAGACACAGCTACGATTCATCCTGTGGAAATAGAAACATGATACAGGGAGGATCAGGAAACCATGGCTGACTCAAGAAGTCAGGGATAGCATAAAAGCAAAAGACAAATCATTTAATATGGTGAAGGGCAGTGGGAAACCAGAGGATTGGGAAGCTTACAAAGACCAACAGAGAGCAATGATAAAAGAAATAAGGAGAGAGAAGATTAAATGCGAAGGTAAGCTAACCAGTAATATAAAGGAAGACTGTAAGAGTTTCTTTAGATATATAAAGGACAAAAAAAAGAGAGGCAAAAGTGAACATTGGGCTGCTGGAAAATGATGCTAGAGAGATAATAGTGGGGAACAAAGAAATGGCTGAGGGACTGAATAATTACTTCGCGCCAGTCTTCATGGTGGCAGACACGAGCAGTATCCCAAAAATTCAAGAAAGTGAGGGGGCAGAGCTGAGTATGGTGGCCACCACAAGAAGAATGTGCTAGCAAAAACTGAGTGGCCTGAAGGTGGATAAATCACTTGGACTACACCCTGGAGTTCTTAGGGAGATAGCTGAAGAGATAATGGTGGTGTTAATGGTGATCTTTCTGGAATCACTAGAATCAGGGAGTGTCCCAGAGGACCGGAAAATTGCTAATATGACATGCCTGTTTAAAAAGAGAGTAAGGCAAAAGACACAAAACTTCAGATGGATCAGCCTAATCTCCTTCGTGGGTATGATCCTGGAATCTATTGTGAAGGATGAAATTTCTGAATAATTGGAAGTATATGATAAAATAGGGCAAAGTCAGCATGGTTTCATCAAGGGGAGATTCATGCCTGACAAATCTGCTCAAATTCTTTGAGGGAGTAACGAGCAGGTTAGACCATGGAGAGCCAATGAATGTTATTCTACCTGGACTTCACGAAGGCCTTTGACAAGGTGCCATACAGGAAACTTATGAGTAAAATAACCACCCATGGTGTTAGAGGCAAAGTGTTAGCTTGGATAGAAGCTTGGCTGTCTGACTGAAAGCAGAGGGTGGGGATAAAAGGGTCCTTCTCAGGATGGTAGCTGGTGACAAGTGGTGTTCTGCAAGGTTTAATGTTGGGACCATAACTTTTCACTTTACACATTAACGATCTAGATGAAGGAACTGAAGGTGTTCTGGCTAGGTTTGCAGACAATACAAAGTTAGGTAGAGGGACAGATAGCATTGAGGAGGTGGGGAGGCTGCAGAAGGATTTGGACAGGTTAGGAGAGTGGGCAAAGAAGTGGCAGATGGAATACAATGTGGGAAAGTGTGAGGTAATGTACTTTGGTAGGAAGAATAGAGACACTGACTAAGTGGAGAGAAAATTCAGAACTCTGAAGTGCAAAGACACTTGGGAGTTCTAGTCCAGGATGCTTCCGAGGTTAACTTGCAGGTTGAGTCAGTAGTTAGGAAGGCAAATGCATTGATGGGATTCATTTTGAGAGGACTTGAATACAAAAGCAAGGATGTACTTCTGAGGCTTTATAAGGCTCTGATTAGGACACATTTGGAGTATGTGCACAGTTTTGGGCTTCATATCTCAGGAAGAATGTACTGGCAGTGGAGCATGTTCAGAGGAGGTTCACGAGAATGGTCCCAGGAATGAAAAGCTTAACATATGAGGAATGTTTGAGGACTCTGTGTCTAGAAAGATGAGGGGGGATTGAAATGAAACTTACAGAATACTGATTGGCCAGGACAGAGTGAATATTGGGAAGATGTTTCCATTGATAGGAGAGAATAAGACCCGAAGGCATATCCTTAGAGTAAAGGGAAGACCTGTTAGAAAGGAGATAAGGAGAAACTTCTTCAGCCAGAGAGTGGTGAATCTATGAAATTCACTGTCACACAAGGCCGTGGAGGCCAGGCCATTGTGTGTATTTAAGATGGAGATAGACAGGTTTTTGATTGTCAAGGGGATCAAGGGTTATGGGGAGAAAGCGGGAGAATGGGGATGAAAAACTTATCAACCATGAGTGAATGGCAGAGCAGACTCGATGGGCTGAATTGCCTAACTTCTACTCCTATGTTTTATGGTCTTATAGAACATAGAACATAGAACAATACAGTGCAGTACAGGTCCTTCGGCCCTCCATGTTGCTCCCACCTGCGAACTATTCTCAGCTCATCCCCCTACACTATCCCATCATCATCCATGTGCTTATCCAACGATTGTTTAAATCTCCCTAATGTGGCTGAGGTAACTGCATAAAGAATCTGCCTCTAACATCTGTTTTAAATTTATCACTCCTCAATTTGTAGTTATGCCCCCTTATACAAGCTGACGTCATCATCATTGGAAAAAGACTTTCTTTGTCTACCCTATCTAATCCTCTGATCATCATGTATGTCTCTATCAAATCCCCTCTTAGCCTTCTTCTCTCCAATGAGAACAGACCCAAACTTCTCAGCCTTTCCTCATAAGACCTTCCTTCCAGACCAGGCAACATCCTGGTAAATCTCCTTTGCACCTTTCCCAATGCTTCCACATCCTTCCCAAAATATGGGGACCAGAACTGTGCACAATATTCCAAGTGTGGCCGCACTAGCCTTTTGTATAGTTGCAGCATGATATTGCAGCTCCGGAACTCAACCCCTCTATGAATGAAACCCAACACACCATATGCCTTCTTAACAGTACTATCAACCTGGGTGGCAACTTTCAGGGATCTATGTACATGGACTCCAAGATCCCTCTGCACATCCACACTACCAAGAATCTTTCCATTGACCAGTACTTTGCCTTCCTGTTATTCTTCCCAAAGTGCATCACCTCACATTTAGCTGCATTGAACTCCATTTGCCACCTCTCAGCCCAATTCTGCAGTTTATCCAAGTCCCCCTGCAACTTGTAACATTCTTCCAAACTGTCCATTACACCACTAACTTTAGTGTCATTGGCAAATTTACTAATCCATCCACCTATGTCTGCGTCTAAGTCATTTATAAAAATGACAAACAGCAGTGGTCCCTAAACAGATCCTTGTGGCACACCACTCATAACCGGACTCCAGGCTGAATATTTTCCATCAACCACCACTTTCTGCCTTCTTTCAGAAAACCAGTTTCTAATCCAAACCCTCTGCAATTCCAAGCCTCTGCATTTTCTCCAACAGCCTACCATGTGGAATCTTATGAAAGATTTTACACGTCAACTGCCCTACCCTCATCTACATGCTTGGTCACCTTCTCAAAAAACTCAATGAACTTTGTGAGACACGACCTGCCCTTGACGAAACCATGTTGACTATCTGAATTCAAATTGTTGCTTGCTAGATGATTATAAATCTTATCTCTTATAATCCTTTCCAAAATCTTTCCTACAACAGAAGTAAGGCTCACTGGTCTATAATTACCTGGGTCATCTCTGCTGCCCTTCTTGAACAGGGGCACAACATTTGCAATCCTCCAGTCCTCTGGTACTAAACCTGTAGACAATGACCACTCAAATATCAAAGCCAAAGGCTCTGCTAAGTATTCCCCAGCTTCCCAGAGAATCCTCGGATAAATCCTATCCAGCCCAGGGGACTTGTCTACTTTCACTCCTTTTAGAATTGATAACACCTGTTCGTAACGAACTTCGATCCTTTCTAGTCTAATATCTAGTACCTCATTCTACTCCTCTACAATATTCTCCTATTCTTCAGTGAAAACCGATGAGAAATGTTCGTTTAGCGCCACTCCAATCTCCACAGGGTCCACACACAACTTCCCACTTCTGTCTTTGACTGGCCCTATTCCTACCCTAATCATCCTTTTTTCCTCACATGCCTATAGAAAGCTTTAGGGTTCTCCTTTATTCTATTTGCTAAAGACTGCTCGTGTCCTCTCTTTGTTCTTCTTAACTCTCTCTTTAAATCCTTCCTAGCTAATCTGTAACACACCTTCGCCTCATCTGAACCATCTTGCCTCATCAACACAAGTCTCCTTCTTATGCTTAACAAGAGATGCAATTTTTTTAGTAAACCACGGTTCCCTTACCTTATCACTTTCTCTCTTGCTGACAGGGACATACCTATCAAGTACACACAATAACTTCCTTAAACCAGCTCCACATTTCCATTGTCTGCATCCCCTGCATTTTGCTACTCCATTCTATGCATCCTAATTCTTGCCTAATCGCATTATAATTGCCCTTGCCCCATCGATAACTCTTGACCTGTGGGCATGTACCTACCCTTTTCCATGGCTAAACTAAACTTAATTGAATTATGGTCACTCTCTCCAAAGTGCTCAACTACAACTAAATCAGACACCTGGCTTGGTTCATTACCAAGCACCAGATCCAGTATGGCATCCCCTCTTGTCGGCCCTTCAACATACTGTGTCAGGAAACCCTCCTGTACACATTGGACAAGAACTGATCCATCTGACATACTGGAGTTGTAGCATTTTCAGTCAATGTTGGGGAAGTTAAAGACTCCATAATGACCACCCTGTTCCTTTCACTCCTACCCAGAATAATTTTGATAATCCTCTCTTCCACCTCCCTGGAACTCTGCAGAAGCCTATAAAAATCTCCAAGCATTATGTCCTCTCCTCTCCTGTTTCCAACCTCAGCCCATTCTACCTCAGTAGACGATTCTTCGTCAAAAGTTCTCTCAGCCACCGTTATAATATCCTTGACTAATAAGGCCACACCTCCCCCTCTTTTACCACCTTGCTTGTTCTTAATTGAAGATCTAAACTCTGGAACCTGCAACATCCATTCCTCACCCTGCTCTATCCATGTCTCCGAAATAGCCACAACATTGAAGTCCCAGGTACCTATCCATGCTGCAAGCTCACCAACTTACTTCAGATATGTCTGGCGTTGAAGTAGACACAGCTTGCTGTCTGCCTGCGCATTCCTGTGACCATGAAATCCTGTCCCTGTCCTCCCTACTCTCATCCTCCTGTGAACGGCAACTACATCTCAGGTTCCCATCCCCCTGCTGAGCTAGTTTAAACCCACCTGAATAGCACCAGCAAATTTCCCATCTAGGATATCAGTACCCCTCTGGTTCAAGTGAAGACCGTCCTGTTTGTATGGGTCGCACCTTCCCCAGAATGAGCCCCAATTATCCAAGCACCTGAACCCCTCCTTCCTTCACCATCCCTGCAGCCACATGTTCAGCTGATATCTCTCCCTATTCCTTGCCTTGCTATCACGTGGCACAGGTAACAAACCAGAGATGATTACTCTGTTTGTTCAAGCTCTCAGCTTCCACCCTAGCTCCCCGAAATCCTACCTTACATCCCTATCCTTCTTTCTACCTATGTCGTTGGTACTTACATGGACCACGGCTTGAGGCTGGTCACCCTCTCCCTTCAGGACCCCAAAGATACAATCCAAGACATCACGGACCCTGGCACCTGGGAGGCAACACACCAACCGTGAGTCTCGTTCATTCCCAACAAACCTTCTGTCTGACACTCTATCTATTGAGTCCCCAATGACTAACACTCTCCTCCTTTCCCTCCTTTCCTTCTGTGCAACAGGGACAGGCTCTGTGCCGGAGACCTGGGCCCCACTGCATGCCCCTGGTAAGTCATCTCCCTCAACAGTATCCAAAACGGTATACATGTTTTTCAGGGGAAGACCACAGGGGATGCCTCCACTGACTGTTTTTTTTCCCCCTTCAAACAGTCAGCCAGCTTTCTTCGTGCCTAGGAGAATTAAAGCTTGCATTAAAGCTTGGGGCAGTTGCCACCAAGGCACAGTGGGGAAAGACCACAGTCTGAGGCATTTTGGTCAAAGTACAAGGGTACCTGTTCACCTATTGAACCCTCAATGGTATCTTAAATATATGTGAATATAGTCCTGTATAAGTAAGAAATGTCTTGGGCTTGTTTGTAGGAAAGTCAATTTCCATTGTTATGTTTGTTCTCCATGAACTGCATGAACTGAACTGCTTTGGTGAATATGTATCAATATAAATAATTTCATGAATAAAGTATATTTTTGAAATAAAATTAAACCATGAATAACCAGAGGTGACCAAGTGAGGCCGACAGGAGCAAACTGCTAACCTGGCTGTAGACTGTGCTTTGCAAACCAATCAGACATGCACCCGCAATGGGAATCTTGCTGCTCATGAAACATAATTGTGCAGACCATTATGGTCGTGAAGCAACGTTTCCACGGTCTGACGATAGTCGGCAATACTCTGTTTCAATATGGTCTGCTGTACGCCTGTGAAATCCCTTTGCACTTGCCTCACAGGCATGTTTGTCTGTGTTAGTATACATTTGTTGTGCTATCCCCTCCATGCACCAGCTCACCCAATGCCACCCTCCCACACTCCCAGGAAGGCTGCTAAATTTTAGATGCCCTTGTAGGGTGATCTTGAGCGTCTTTATAAAATTCATTGTTGGTATTTCTTCTTCATCCATCTCTTGTTCATCTTGTACTAAGGTCTTGCATCAGTTTACCAGCTACCTGCTTCTGGATCTCTGAAGCAATAAAGATTCAAGAGTAGGGCTGTGATGAAGGGGGGAAAAAAAATTGTGCACATTTGCATAATTGGCAACCTATAATCCAGAAGAAATTTTAGAAAGTATAGAAAGTAGATTATGAGACAATAGGTATAAAACTATTGTCATCCTCCATGATGTAGTGTCATTGAGTCACAGAATCATACAGTACAGAATATTCTTGTGCTACCTAAATATAATCAAATGATGTATATGTATTAAATTCCTTACTGATGTGTTTATCTATGTCTAAGCTAACATATACACTACAGAACAATTTTCAAACATAGTCTGTGCCTTATGAACCATGGTCATGCAATAACATCCAGGTACTTGGCTCATTCATATGTTGAGCTCATAAAGGGACATTGTTCCAAGAATGAGAACACAACAGCATCTAACTTACGATACGACTGTAAGACACAGGAGCAGACGTAGGTAACTCAGCCCATCAAATCTGTTCTGCTATTCAATGGGATCATGGCTGATCTGTTAATCCTCAATTCCACTTTACTGTATCTTTCTACTTAAACCTTGATTCCTTGACTGATTATAAATCTGTTTATATCAGCTTTAACTATATTTAATGATCCAGGCTCAATCACCCTCTGTGGTAATAAATTTGACAGATATGACTGGATGTTTGCTCAGAGGACTGGATGGTTGCTCATGTTGTCCACCTGTACAAGAAGGGTAGTAGGGATATTCCGGGTAACTACAGACCAGTGAGCCTGACGTCGGTGGTGGGAAAGTTGTTGGAGAGTGTACTGAGGGAGAGGATCCACTTATATTGAGAAAAGAATGGACTTATCAGTGATACTCAACATGATTTTGTGTGGGGGAGATCGTGCCTTACCAACTTAAATGATCTGGAAGAGGACACTGTTGGTGTGATCAACAAGTTTGCAGATGACACGAAGATTTGTGGAGTAGAAGAAAACATAATGGACTGTCAAAGATAGACTGGAGAGTTGGGCGGAAAAGTGGCAGATAGATTTCAATCCAGACAAATGTGACATGATGCATTTCGGCGAGACTAATTCTAGAACGAATTATACAATGAACAAAAGAGAGATCTGGGAGTGCAGGTCCATTGTACCCTGAAGGTTGCTGCACAGGTGGATAGAGTGGTCAAGAAGGCATATGGTATGCTTCATTGGACAGGATATTTAATATAAGAGCTGGCATGTCATGTTAAAATTGTGCAAGACATCGGTTCGGCCGCACTTAGAATACTGTGTACAGTTCTGGTCGCCACATTACCAATATCATGTGGAGGCTTTGAAGAGGGTGCACAGAAGGTTTACGAGGATGCTGCCTGGTATGGAAGGTGCTAGCTATGAAGAGAGGTTGAGATGGTTAGGTTTGTTTTCATTAGAAAAAAGGAGATTGAGGGGAGACCTGATTGAGGTTTACAAAATCATGAAGGGTATAGACAGGGTGGACGAAGACAAGCTTTTTACCAGGGTGAAGGATTCAGTAGCGAGAGGTCATGCTTTCAAGGTGAAAGTTGGAAAGTTTAAGGGGGATACACGGGGCAAGTACTTCACACAGAGGGTGGTGGGTGCCTGGAACACGTTGCCAGCAGAGGTGGTAGAGGCAAGCACAGTGGATTCATTCAAAATGCATCTGGACAGATGTATGAGTAGGTGGGGTGCCGAGGGATACAGCTGCTTCGGAAATGGGCTACAGGTTTAGACAGTAAATTTGGATCGGCTCAGGCTTGGAGGGCCGAAGGGCTTGTTCCTGGGCTGTAAATGTTCTTTGTTCTTTGTTCTTTAAGAAAGATACACAATCCTCTGAGAGTAGAAATTCCTTCTTATCTCTGTCTTAAAAGTGTTATCTGCTTAGAGATCTCCCACAAGTGGAACAAACATTTTGCACTTACCCTGTCAAGTTCTCTAAGGATCTTGTATGTTTCAATAAGGTTACTTATCATTTTTCTTTTTTTCCTATGAGTATAGGCCCAATCTACGCAATCTCTCTTTGTGAGACATTCCCTCCATACTAGGTATCAGCCTACACAAACTAATACCAGAATATTTTCCGTTAGATAAGGGGCTGAAAACTGTTCACAGTTTTCCAGTTGTGGTCTGTTGTGCCTTGTATAATTTCCACAAAATCTCTGTACCTTTATACTCCATTCCCTTTGAAATAAAGGCAAGCATTCCATGTGAAATTGGATGTGAGCTTCTTGTGATTCATGGATGAGGACTCCCAAATCCCTCTGCTCTGTAGTTTTCTGCACTCTTTCTCCATTGAAATAATATCCCTCTATTCTTCCTGCCAAAGTGCATAACCTCACATTTTCTCATATTACATTCTATCTGCAAAGTGCATAACCTCACATTTTCTCATATTACATTCTATCTGCTAAGTTTTTGCCAACTTGCCGTAGCCTGTCTAGATCCCTCTACAGATGCCTTCTGTCATCATCACCTTTCCACTTATGTTTGTGTTATCCGCAAGCTTAGCTATAGAACACTCACTTCTGTCATTCAAGCCATTAAAATATACTGTAAGTAATTGTGGCCTCAGCACTATTCACTGTGGCACACCATTAGTTACAGATTACCATCCTCAAAATGCTCCCTTACCCCCACTTCTATTAGTTAGCCAATCCTCTGTCCATGCTAGTATGTTATCTCCAACACAATGAGCTTTAACTTATTACATTGCTTAATGTGTGGTGATGCCTTCTGTAAATGCCTTCTGAAATACAAATATAGTACAATCACTGGTTCTCCTTTATCTGTCTTGCTTGTTACCTCTTCAAAGAATTCTGGTACACTTGTCAGGCTTAATTTCTCCTTAATGAAGCTTTGCTGACTTTGCTTGATCATATTAGCATTTCTAAATGCTCTGCTACTAAATCCTTTAGAATAGACTCTAATATTTTCCCAAAACAGATGTTAAGCTGACAGACTAATAGTTACTTTTTCTTTTCTCTTTAAACCAAAACATGGCCCCAGGAACTTCTGTTTGTAATGATGTTGGCAGTAAGCAACATTTTGATTTTCTGTTGGTTTACCTGATAGCAGGATACTGAATGTCAAGATTCTGAACCTCAGCAAGGGGTTGCAGTTTGTGTGAAACCAGCACCAGTTGTGGTTGGCCTGCACTCTTAAAGCTATCCCATTGGGAGTTTTTCCAATCTTCTTCAGCTAACACATGCTCTGTCCTGCCTGCACCATTCATAGCGAGAATACCAGACCCTTAAGAAGGACATGTGATTGTGCCTTACCGTTACTGGCTAGGTGTAGTTCGTTCTGATTTGAGCAACATTAGAGAAGGGACTGTTGTAATGTGTTCTCATGATATGAATGTCAGTGCATGGAAGCTGTGGGTGTAAATGGGGTGCAGCAGTGCTGACTGGAGATGAAGTGAGGTTTGAGTGCTGCCAGAAAGATTTTGTTGGTATGTAAATGAAGAGGATGTGTTGAATGAAGCAATGTGTGAGGCTAGGAGTACATTTGTAAGAATAGATCATATGAAAATATGTTCACTGGCATTGGCCACCTGTGTGAATTTTTGGGGCATTGTATACTGGTTGTAGGAGCTAAAGTGCTGGCACAGACATGTACTTTCATTAACTGTCTGAGAACCTTCTGGAAAATTATCTCTCTCCTCCTTCCCACTTTCTGTTCCTAGGCTCTAATATTGCACAAAAAAAAAGTTAGGAGCATGCATTTCAGCCTGTTGTGCCATTTTGGTTCCTCTTTCTAACAGTCAACTCTTCTTAACCTTGATCTTCAATCAAACAGCACATCACCATTAAGTGATACAGGTTAGTTTAAATAGTGCAGGTTAGCTTTAACTGGTGCTGGTCTCACACAAATTGCAACCCCTTGGTGAGGTGCACAGACATTCAGAATCCTGCTGTCATTTAAATTAACAGAAAGTCAAATTGTCACTTATTGCCAACATCATTACAAACAGAAGAGGATTACTCATGCATCACAATTCCTGAGTCTATTTTCTGGTTTAACTAATTTTCCCCCATGGTGCTACACTGGTTGGTGAACAAGTTAATGCTTATGAAATATATGTGATAATATATTTCAGACTACTTTCACATTCAAATAAAAAATAACCACACACCGTCATTTTAACTTTTCCTTTTATTAATACAATCTGTGCTTCCCGTCAAATTCTTGAATTATTCTTGGTAAGTGTATAAACCAGCAACAGATGTGGGTCCTTGAAACGCCTTAGTGCCAAAATAAAGACATTTCGTGAGATTAAAATACAATGAAAACTAGAGATTGCACCAAATAAAACTATCCGCTCCTGTAAATTCTTGAATTTAACATGAAATTTGATTAGAATTCATCACCACAGATGTTATATCGGAATCTTCAATAATTTTTCTATCATCAGACTTTACAAGCAGCCAAATACTTTGAATAACCTTTTGGCACAGCACCAAAAATGCATTTTGCCAGAGTACTGCTCGGCTAGGGGATACTGAGTGCACCACAGTAAATCTGGAAGCATTTTGAACACAGCCTGTTCTAATTTACCACACTCCCCTACCCAATACACAGACCTTTCACTAATACATCAGCAAAGTATGGAGATAACAAGATTACTAAAATAATGATGAATGTATTTGAATAAATAACCATTATCTACTTTGTGTCAACATTGGTTTTGTCCTGTAGCACTTGGAAACTAATGGAACAAAAAGAACCCACTGTTTACTTTGATTGCAAGAGAAAAACCAAGGTCCATTATCGTACTACGGACCACATTAAAATCAATAAATCAATTGTTTATTGATAATAAAAACAAACGTTACATATTCCTAATAACATATTGGCCCACATTATGCATTCAAAATGACAGGGAAAAATTACTGTTCAATATTATTGAACAGTAATTTGGCGGCACGGTGGCACAGTGGTTAGCACTGCTGCCTCACAGCGCCAGAGACCCGGGTTCAATTCCCGCCTCAGGCAACTGACTGTGTGGAGTTTGCACGTTCTCCCCGTGTCTGCGTGGGTTTCCTCCGGGTGCTCCGGTTTCCTCCCACAGTCCAAAGATGTGCAGGGTCAGGTGAATTGGCCATACTAAATTGCCCGTAGTGTTAGGTAAGGGGTAAATGTAGGGGTGTGGGTGGGTTTCGCTTTGGCGGGTCGGTGTGGACTTGTTGGGACGAAGGGCCTGTTTCCACACTGTAATCTAATCTAATCTAATCTAATTATTACACTATGAAACATTTGCCAGCAACTTTTCTGGCATCCACTCTTATAGGTGAACAGGGAATTTCAAACAGTGCTGTGAGTGAATCCCTGCATCTCAACAGAGTGCACTTTTGCAGTCTCTACTGCTGGAAATATTTAGAAATCATTGAACTAATGAGAACCTTTCCCCTTACACTGAAATATCAATGTTAAAAACCCCAAAATATTCAGTCTCGTTAATGAGGTATACTGGGATTGTAAAAGTGCACTGAAAAACAATTATTACAAACAACTTTCTTAGCCTTTCAAAAGTAAGGTTATATTTTTGCAAGGAGAAAGTGAGGTCTGCAGATGCTGGAGATCAAAGTTGAAACTTTATTGCTGGAACAGCACAGCATGTCAGGCAGCATCCAGGGAACAGGAGATTCGACGTTTCGGGCACAGGCCCTTCTTCAGGAATCCTGAAGAAGGGCCTGTGCCCGAAACGTCGAATCTCCTGTTCCCTGGATGCTGCCTGACCTGCTGTGCTGTTCCAGCAATAAAGTTTCAACCTATATTTTTGCAAGGACAAATTTTCCCATTATACTAAAAATGCCATAATTTATTTGAATTTTTTAATATCATGCTCAATAAAAGTAGTTCTGTTTATAATACTTCAGCTTTTAATGTGTATCTTTATGCACTCCCTGTAAAATGTATTAAAGTAAAGAATTACAAATACACTTTATTTCCTGCTTTTCCATCAGTGGGAATACTTCATTATGATTGGTTGCTTATAATTGCATTAGGATTAATAGGCTCCTGAGATCTCGTTATCCTAATCCTTATTCAAGGAAATATGAAATCCACATCACAGAAATCGCTACATCATTGTGGACAACCCTCTTCAAGTCAACAGCAATTGTCAACATGTGCCATTGACTGCAAAGTTTAGGTCAGTGTGTTATTAGGGTAAGACAAAGTAGATTTTATTAAGAAGCGGTAATGATAAGTCATCTTCTTAATTTCAAATTAAAATAGTGACATCAAATTTTCACCAGAATCAGGACTTTGGATATGCAGATCTTCAAGAATCAAGATTCCCAGAATTTAGGCAAATAAAAAACAAATTTTGACAGTGAAATTGATCCTGACGGAAGCACACAAATTGGGTGACAATGAGTCGACAATTCATTTCACGCTCTGCCTTCGCTCATTTGCTAAAACAACTTGCCAATTTATTGTCATCCATTTTGTGCCACTGTCCAGAGCCAATGTAACCCATTCCCACTTAACATAAAGCAGACAAGTTCATAAAAATCATTTAAAACATCTGTTCAGAAGAGATTTTAGGACTACAACTGTCCAACAATTCCGTGGTTTTTTTTATCAAGACATTCTCTCGTTGGTGCATATAATTTTGGTTTCATAAAATAATAAAGCAGGCAACAAAAAGAAACTAAACATATTTCAACTCAGTAGTTCACCTCTGTAGGTTCTGATAATTTCAAACTCTGAAAGACACTTTTGAACTTTGGCAATAAACATGAACTATTACTGATGAGGCCAGTATCCCAACATCTAGAAACCCTTTATTTGCACATGCTTCATATTTAACACTGGTCTGCTTCCTCAGAGGCAGCTCGCTGAGTGAACAGAACCTCTGACATTCCTGTTTATATCTGTCAGCCAGGGCTCCCTGATTGAACCAAGTTAACATTCCCAATCAGGGAACTCATAGTCTATAAGGTTCACCTGACTGACCTCGTTACAATCACTACAAAATGTCTTGTGAATAAATTAGAGGGATTATATCATTTAGTCCCACTAACTTCATACAAATTTGTAGGAAATATAGGGCTGTCCTGAGCTAATGGTTTTATGAACAGCATGTGCTTATCTTCTGAAGTGCTTTCAATCAACAAAAGTATATTACAGCTAATCACATACTTAGAAATCTTAGCTTATGTTCTAGATGAGCTCTGCTGGTGAACAGGGCACTGCAATGCCTTTTGTTCGCTCTCCTATAAATGCTAAGTGCAAAAGAGAACAGGGTGAAAGAGAGAGAAAACCAGAGCCCTGAATTAATATGGACATATCAACATGAGTCAGAGGAGACACCATGGATAGGATGTTCCCACATTTCCAGCACATAGATAAGTAGCATGGACAGTAAGCTAATGGAAGGAATGTCCTGATCTCTGAATGATGTCAATGAGGTTTGCTTTTGGTTCATGGGTTGGAACCCTGAAGGAAAGGTTAAAGAATTAGAATTACGAGTTTCTGAAGAATGTTTTTGCAGAGCTTAACATCACCTTGGAATAATCAATGCATTACTACCTCCATGAGCTGTGGTCACCAGAGTGATGTCTTCGCAGGGCAACTACTCTTCTATTAAGATGAGGGAATTTATTTAATTTGTAGAAAGTTCATGGGGTTTAGCATCAAAGGTGCCTGATGTGGCAATCTCAATTTTATGCTGGATGCAAAGGGTTTTTTTAATGAAGTAGCTGAGATATTAAGATGTAAAGGAGAAAGTGAGGTCTGCAGATGCTGGAGATCAGAGATGGAAATGTGTTGCTGGAAAAGCGCAGCAGGTCAGGCAGCATCTAGGGAACAGGAGAATCGACGTTTCGGGCATTAGCCCTTCTTCAGGAATGAGGAAAGTTGGTCCAGCAGGCTAAGATAAAAGATAGGGAGGAGGGACTTGGGGGAGGGGCGTCGGAAATGTGATAGGTGGAAAGAGGTCAAGGTGAGGGTGATAGGTCAGACTGGGGTGGGGGCGGAGAGGTCGGGAATAAGATTGCAGGTTAGGAAGGCGGTGCTGAATTTGATGGATTTGACTGAGACAGGCTGGGGGGAGGGGAAATGAGGAAACTGGTGAAATCCGAGTTCATCCCTTGTGTTTGGAGGGTTCCCAACTTTCCTCATTCCTGAAGAAGGGCTAATGCCCGAAACGTCGATTCTCCTGTTCCCTAGATGCTGCCTGACCTGCTGCGCTTTTCCAGCAACACATTTCCATCTCATATTAAGATGTAAAGCCTTGTTTATTATTAGCATGCAAAATTATTTTCAAAATGAATGCTGACACAAATTGTGTGATGGCAATGACAAAATGGTCAGTGTTCTCTGTAGCTAACAAAGAAACATTCAGCAACTAAACTGGATTTCCAGATATTTGTATCAGTAATTCTCCAGAAGGTGCTCTGCTGAAGTTTCTTTCTCCAACAGCCCTCATCCCTGACTGCAATCAATGGAAAACAATTGAATTGACAAGAACAAACACATTTAGCCTTACTGCAGAAACTCTTGAAATACCTACACCTTTTAGAAGGTTATGTTACCAATGATATATTGCTTCAAAACTACTGCTAATTCCTCTCACGAGCTTTGAGAATCTGAGTTGATAATTGTGGAATGTCAAATTCATCCATAATAATAAAAATGCCACATTTTAAATAGCAGTTTTTTCAAAGCCTGCATTTTAGCACCCATCTTAACCCAGTTTCAGTCAACTATTTCAGCTTTTGAAAAATTAATTTACAAGTGAAGGATATTATTTACTTTCCATCTTCCTGGTTTGTTATGATTGGCTGTTCACCTTGCTTGCTGACATCACTGCTGCTGCATGCCAAGCCACCCTCTCAATGTGATATTCGATTTAAATAGCTGTCAGAAACAATCACACAATTTTTGAGAGTGGCTTCCTTCAAGAATAACATTGAGCACCACAGTCTCACCATGGATTGCAAAATGAATCAGTTACAGTAATATAAAGTCATAGAATTTTGGTAGCCGTCTGTGAGCAACTCTGCTTAGCAAGCTTTCCTGATCATTTTTTGTTGCCCTGCAAATCCTGTCACCTTCAGTTCTTTTGCCACTCACTGTGCCTACTTTGTCGTCTACACTTCTACCAAAGTGAATTGTTTCTCTCCATCTACTCTATCCAGACCCCTCATGATTTTAAACACCTCTGTTGAAACTCCTCATAACCTTCTATTCATGAACAAGAACAGTTCCAATTATTTATGTCACTAGACTTTCTCATCCCTGAAACCAAACTCATAAATCTTTCTTGCAAGCCCTCCAAGGTATTCATACAGTTCCTAAGTCAAGTGTCCAGAAATGGATATTCCAGCTGAGAGCAAGCTTTTGCAAAATATCACGGTTCTTTGATGAGGAGACTAAGGTTGCTTAAAACATTTGAAATAGATCATATTTTGTTTATTTTAAAATAGATTTTGCTGGATGAACAAGATTGCTATCAATCACATGATTTCTGCAAGTTAGCTACAACTCTCGAACAGTTGTAGCAGTATGATTATAAAGATCAAAGCTAAAATCACCATCCTCCTGACATCACATGGCATCTTTGATGTTGTATGGACATTGGAGGGAAATACTCATCAAAGAACAGTCGACACAGCATGTTCCCAGCAGAGCCTGAGAATAATGGGGAGGAATCAAATCTCCTTAAGTCTGAAGGAGTGCTATCAGCTCACCCTTTATCACATTCAATGAACAAACGGTTTTGATGTTCTGGATACAAACAAAACTCATGTAAACTCATGTCCACCTTTTCACTTATAATTTGGAGATGTCGGTGTTGGACTGGGGTTTACAAAGTTAAAAATCACACAACACCAGGTTATAGTCCAACAGGTTTAATTGGAAGCACACTAGCTGTAACAGCTAACCCGAGAATGCAACTTTAAAAAAAAGGCTTTGTGATTTACACATGAAAGAAGTGAAACTATCACTGTATTCTAACAGATGAAAGGCTTAACAGACAATCAATTTTTCAATGTATAATTTCAGTTACATCACTGTAAATTTTTGCTATAAATTCTGTGTTATGATCGAGCCCTCCACTATCACCTGATGAAGGAGCGTCGCTCCGAAAGCTAGTGTGCTTCCAATTAAACCTGTTGGACTATAACCTGGTGTTGTGTGATTTTTAACTTTGACTTATAAGTTAGTCTTAGCTGTAACCTCTTTCCCTTCCTTTTCTCTCACTTCCTTGCATATTTATATGTATATGTTATAACAACTATCACCTGCATCCCCAGAGTTTGAATTCCTGCATACATCATGCTTCTGTTCTCAAACTTAAAACAGTTTGTTGTGGATCAATAAAAAATAATTCAATTTTAAAACAGACAATTTAATAGAAACAAGCCACAGTCTGTTACAATAAAAGGAAACAAAAAAAAATTCTTTAAAAAACACCCTCTGATTACAGACAGAAGAGGAGAAAAACAAAAGAATTTAAATTATCTCTCCTTGCTTAGTGTAGCAACTAACTCTGAAAATGTTTATAACAAACTAAACTTCAACACCAATACATTGTCTGTACTGATTCTGTAATATATTTCTGTTTTGTACATACAGGGTTAAAATAATCATATTCTGTGGGCATAATAGGAAAATCACAACTGATTACAGTAATTCTCTGTACTGTGTTTCACAGTTGGGGGGAGTTGATATAGGGGAGCACTATTTATCATCAAGAATATCAGTGGCTGTCAGTGCCAAATAATACGATTAAAATTTATTTATTCTGTGCTGTTGATCTTACACAGTGAAAGCTAGATTTTATTTTTAACTGTCCTTACCAATTGGCTTTTATTTTGAACTGTGACTAAAGATTACATTGGAATGGCAACAGCTCCATTCCAACCCACAAACCTCATTACATTTCAAGTAGCAAAACCTAGAATATGATTTAAAATTAAAGTATTCAAGCACAAATAAGGGGTTTTGGCATAATGATTGTATGAGCTAATGCTGGGCTGAATCTGGCCTGAGGTTTCTTAAAATTTGGCTAAGTGTCAATTTCAGCGCAGTTTATGATGGGTTTCTCTCCTAAGCCTTTGTGAGTTTCTCATGTAATTCTCCTCTATCCAGTTCATTAAATATGCGCCATAGTGCCACTCTCATGCTATCTATTGAGCTGCAGAAGATGCTCGAACCTTCTGACTCTCATACTGCTGGCAGCATATTTTAATCCATTTTAAGTATTGCCAACCAGGAATTGCCCTTCACAGTTCATGTATCACAGAGAATTGCAATAGAGATGTCTGATGGAGACAAACCTACACCTTGCTTTCCTAAAAGAGACCTGGTTGTCCTGGGTGAAGGACAGGGGGACCATGGTCTTTCTGCTGGACTACTAGATGAGACCATGGCACCAGACTCTGCTCACCTGGCCCAAAGTTGCCACCTGGGTCAGTGAGGTGTCCATAGTCTAGCGGAATACACAGCAAAGCTGCAGGAAGCTCAATGACCCTCTGCGACCCTCCTGAGTTTGCTATGATTGGCTGTTCACCTTGCTTGCTGCTGCTGCTTGCTGCTGCTGCATACCAAGCCACCCTCTCAATGTGACACTCGAGTTAAATGGCTGTCAGCAATAATCACTCGATTTTTCAGATTTACCTTGTTTTACTGAGTTTTCAATTATATTTGGAGATGGTAAGCCTTGTCTTGCAGTAGTAATCCTTATAGGACACTCAGCACTTCAAATGAAGCAGAAAACAGGGAGCGATCAAGATATCAGTTTCCAGGGTACACCTCTAAAATGTGATAGCAGTTATGACAGATGACTTGGACATTAACCAACTGGAAGCCTTTCTTATTAATGAAATCACTCCTGTCATGATATAGAGTTTCCAGGGCAGCATGCATACAATCTATAGTGCCATGCATGTAGAGCACTCCAGCAAATGACACAGTTCTGGGACAATATCCCTGGACCTCGCCCAGCTTGGCACAATGCCTCACTAATCTGGAGGAAATGACATCAAGGAGGAAAGACCGTGAACCTCTTGTGTCTGCTACAGATCCTGAAGGGTCCTTCTGATGTGACTTCTTCATGTGGAGACTGTTCAGCAGCCACTGGAGGTTGCTGCTGGCCCTGGGCCAGTTGTAGCTCCTCAATTCCCATGAGCCTTCACTGTGCAGCTACCACAGAGGTGATCACACCTGTTGTGGTTGGATCTATTGGTGACAAGTCCCATTGAATGTATGTGGGAAATATCAGAAACAAAGCAGCTCCTTAGTAATTTGTAGCACACAGAGACGATAACTTACTGTCGCCCTAACTTAAATCATACATGGAGGCCTTTGATTAGATTGCCACGGGATGGACATTTTACATAGTACACCTTATTGAGATGGATGAAGCACAAACCCTGCTATGCAAATACTGTCAGATGTAGTAGCAGCACTCATACCTTAACCCTGCAACCCCATATCACCCAAAGTATTACATATCAGAGCATAGTTAATGAATACTTACAGTTGAGGATGAGAGAAAAGTAGCTCACCGTCACTGTGAACACTGTTGCATCTTGGAATTTGTTTGCAAATTGTGACTGCAGGTGACACCATAAGATGTTGCTGATGGTCACTTCTCCTTCATAGGGAATGCTTGGATTAATTTTTCACAAACAATTGCTTGTGCCAAGGATTTGTAATCCTCATTGTTGGTCAATGCATGAGGAACACATGCAGAATTTTGGGATTGTAGATATCTTTATTCTCAAATCTATAGCCGCCTGATTAATATAACTGTCCTTTGGAGGGCTTCACATTTCGTATGGAATGTTCATTCACAGACAAAAAAAATCTACTCCACCCACTCTGGGCATGCTCACAACCTTTTTCTATTTTATTGCATCTTTGAGAGTGGTATGGAAATGGAAAGCTTCACAGCCAATGCTCCAGGAGTGGGCTGTAGGCTTCACCTCCTAATTTCATGTTCCTTTCAGAATCACATTCACTGGTAGCCCATCAGGCTTCAGCCTCCTTATGTGCCAAGCCAACCCTTTTAACTGTTCATCTCCCACACTTCACCCCCTAAGCCCCCATACCTATGTTTAATAATGGGCAACAGTCATGCATTGCCTGCTCTTGAAAGCCCAAGTTGCGATGACTGCTGATGACATTACTTCTGACAGTAACTTGCATCCTCTCATGCTCTTTCATCTCCCCCTCACACTTATATACTGAGATACTTATCCCCTCACAGTGATTATCCCCTCTACATCTCAGTACGCTGCCTACAGTCCCGACACTTGACTTGCCCAACATCCCCAAAATAACTTTAGTTCCTGATAGGTCGACTTGATATGCAGTACACAAACCCACAGGATTGGCCATGGCCTACTCCCTGGCTGAGTTGGACAATCCTGACTGAAGTCAGACCAAAACCCTGACTCATCTCAGTCCAGCTCTCTTACTGAGCTACTGCTAAACACTAGTTTAGTGATTTGTTGGCCCTAATTTGCAGGACTGTCTGTGACCTACTCCCTGGACTGTTCATAATATTTCATAACATTTATTCATTTGTGGGCATCACTGGCTGTCCAGGATTAATTGCCTGTCCCTAGTTGCCCCTGAGAAAGTAGAGGTGAGCTGCCTTCTTCAACTGCTACATCCTTCTCTAGGCTGACCCACAATGTCATTAGGGAGGAAATTCCAGGATTTTGACCCAGTGACAATACAGGAGTGGTGATATATTTCCAAGTCAGGATGGTGAGTGGCTTGAAGGGGCACTTGAAGGTGGTGGTGTTCTCAGGGACCTCAAACCCTGATTGTGCCAAACAGTTGACTGACAGTGGGCAAGCCCTGAACTAAGATTGTGGCAGGGCCCCTTGGTCGATAAGAGTCCCCCTTGACTGGACTAAGCACTATTCCCTCTAGCCTGACAGATATAGCAATTAGTTTGAAGCCTGAGCAGTGTGAATGCTGGTGAAGTTGCTGTAAGTGTGACGGGCAATTGGGAGTGGTCTAGTTTGGTGTTATGTTTGGCATGGACTGGTTGGACCAAAGAGTCTGTTTCTGTGCTGTACAACTCTATGACTCTATGACAAAACAAGAGTGAAATACTGTGAGTCTGTAAGTTCTTAATAAAGTAGCAATATACTATGAGAGAAATGTGTGGCAGAGATTCTGTGAGTGTCCAAGAAGGTTCAAAATGAGTGAGCATCAAGACAGCAAAAGTTGCCAGCCAAGAGGTGCACTTCACTCTAATATTTGAGATAGGTGCATGTCCCTGCACATGTGGCCTGGCCGTAACATTGCAATGCAAACTGTTGGTGAGTTCCAAAGAATCGTAATCAATTGAAGAACTGTTTTATAAATAAGTCTGAGATGTGCCATGATAATGTGGTGAGGCTGGTGCTTTACTAATGCCCTCATCTAACATTGCCTGTTGTCTCCTACCTTTATATGTTAAGTTGCCCCCCTTCAGAGTAATTGCCCTTCTTCATCCCAGCATACTGCCTCCAATCCCAATGTTTCAATTGCTCAACTTACACAGTACAGAATTGGGCCCTGATAATCCACCTTGACCTTTAATATACAACCTCACTCCAAGATTAATTACGGGCCACTGTAGTGACTGACTTGGAAGGACAGCCCTGACTAAAGATGGAGGGCACTTGTGGGTCAACACCCATGGAGTGTGCCTTGAGATGTTGGAGTCACTGGTCAAGAGGATAGCCATAGAAGATGACAGGGAGCTGCAGCCACCAGATAACTGCTCTGCCTTTTATGTCAGGAATTGATACCATCACATCTCTCCCACTACTTGGGAATATAGCAAACGATATGTAACTGAGGGCAGATTATGCAATAATGAAATGTTATGCATGCAAATGGATTCATCACTGCTCACCGGTAAGATTCCCATTTAGCCATCAAAACCTTACGTAGAAGATCAAATTTTATGTTGAGAATCACAGGTTCTCATATTCCCTGACTGACTTGTCATTGCCCATTTTCCTTAGGAGCTGGAAAAGTTCTGCTGGTTGGGTCAAAGCATTTGCAAAATACCGTGAGGTATTTTTCATTCAAATATTCTATGGTTACATGAATGTCTAAGCAATTTATAATAAGCATTTCCTGTCAATAAATGACTTATCTAAGTGTCCTCTTCCTCTACACTTGCTTAAGATTCTAACTAGAGGTATTCACAACTGCCTCTGGTTCCAGGTGACGCCAGAGGTTGTAATATTGCAGGTGATAATGTTTGTTCTTCAGGCAGCAGGTTCCAAAATAGTGTTCATGATCGATCACACTGACAATCTACTGCACTAACAGGAAGCAAACCAGACTCCTATTGGTAATGTCCAGCAAAGTATGCTCAGCAGACAAGTCATGACATTGACAACTTTGCAATGTTGTTCTGATGGCAATTGTGCCTTTTGGAGCTCCATGCGCCAGTTTATGTCCTGGATAAAACTCGCACAGCTGATCATGCAGTAAAGAGTAGAAAGGACACACCATCAGTGCTATTTTTAGAGATCATAAATACTTTGGGTTAGTTGCAGATGTATTTATTCAGTTGTTGATACAATTCAAGATGTTTTATATGCTTTATGTAGTTGCTTGCAGTTTCAAATCTTTATACAGAGGTGCTGAAGGATGCTTTGCTGACTTTTAGAGATCTGCACAAACCAGATGTTTTGAGATGTGGGTGCTCTAATGACTTTCCTTCTGGTCTCAAGCACAACTGGGGGAATGAACAGGACGGGACAGGCTTTTCAAAGGAGATTTACCAGAATGTTGCCTGGTATGGAGGGAAGGTATGAGGAAAGGCTGAGGGACTTGAGGCTGTTTTCGTTAGAGAGAAGAAGGTTAAGTGGTGACTTAATAGAGACAAACAAGATGATCAGAGGGTTAGATAGGGTGGATAGTGAGAGCCGTTTTCCTCAGTTGGAGATGGCGAGTATGAGGACACATCGCTTCCACATCCTTCCTATAATGCAGCAACCAGAACTATACGTAATACTCCAAAGGCAGCCACACCAAAGTTTTGTACAGCTGCAACATGACCTCATGTCTCCACCCACGCCCTCCACCTCCTCCAAGACTTCCGTTTCCCCGGCCCCCAATGCCTCATCTTCACCGTGGATATCCAATCCCTCTACACCTCCATTTGCCATGACCAGGGCCTCCAAGCCCTCTGTTTTTTCCTCTCCAGACGTCCCCAACAGTACCCTTCCACCGACACTCTCATTCGTTTGGCCGAACTGGTCCTCACCCTTAACAATTTCTCCTTTGAATCCTCCCACTTCCTCCAGACCAAAGGGGTAGCCTAAAGCACACGTATGGGCCCCACTATGCCTGTCTCTTTGTTGGCTATGTAGAGCAGTTGATCTTCCATAATTACACAGGCACCACTCCCCACCTCTTTCTCCGCTACATTGATGACTGCATTGGCGCCACCTTGTGCTCCCGCGAGGAGGTTGAGCAATTCATCAACTTCACCAACACATTCCACCCTGACCTTAAATTTACCTGGACCATCTCTGACACCTCCCTCCCCTTCCTGGACCTCTCCATCTCCATTAATGACGACCGACTTGACATTGACATTTTTTACAAACCAACTGATACCCACAGCTACCTGGATTACACCTCTTCCCACCCTACCTCTTGCAAAAATGCCATCCCATATTCCCAATTCCTCCGCCTCCGCCATATCTGCTCCCAGGAGGACCAGTTCCACCACAGAACACACCAGATGGCCTCCTTCTTTAGAGACCGCAATTTCCCTTCCCACGTGGTTAAAGATGCCCTCTAACACATCTCATCCACATCCCGCACCTCCGCCCTCAGACCCCACCCTTCCAACCGTAACAAGGACAGAACGCCCCTCACCTTCCACCCTACCAACCTTCGCATAAACCAAATCATCCGCCGACATTTCTGCCACCTCCAAAAAGACCCCACCACCAGGAATATATTTCCCTCCCCACTCCTTTCCGCTTTCCGCAAAGACTGTTCCCTCCGTGACTACCTTGTCAGGTCCACGCCCCCCTACAACCCACCCTCCCATCCTGGCACTTTCCCCTGCCATCGCAGGAACTGTAAAACCTGTGCCCACACCTCCCCTCTCACCTCTATCCAAGGCCCTAAACGAGCCTTCCACATCCATCAAAGTTTTACTTGCACATCCACTAATATCTTTATTGTATCCATTGCTCCCGATGCGGTCTCCTCTACATTGGAGAGACTGGGCGCCTCCTAGCAGAGTGCTTTAGGGAACATCTCCGGGACACCCGCACCAATCAATCACACCGCCCCGTGGCCCAACATTTCAACTCCCCCTCCCACTCTGCTGAAGACATGGAGGTCCTGGGCCTCCTTCACTGCCGCTCCCTCACCACCAGACGCCTGGAGGAAGAACGCCTCACTTTCCGCCTCGGAACACTTCAACCCCAGGGCATCAATGTGGACTTCAACAGTTTCCTCATTTCCCCTTCCCCCACTTCATCCTAGTTCCAAACTTCCAGCTCAGCACTGTCCCCATGACTTGTCCGGACTTGTCCTACCTGCCTATCTCCTTTTCCACATAACCACTCCACCCCTTCCTCCCTGACCTATCACCTTCATCCCCTCCCCCACTCACCCGTTGTACTCTATGCTACTTTCTCTCCAACGCCACCCTCCTCTAGCTTATCTCTCCACGCTTCAGGCTCACTGCCTTTATTCCTGATGAAGGGCTTTTGCCCAAAACGTCGATTTCGAAGCTCCTTGGATGCTGCCTGAACTGCTGTGCTCTTCCAGCACCACTAATCCAGAATCTGGTTTCCAGCATCTGCAGTCATTGTTTTTACTTCCAAAACTCAATCCCTCTACCAATAAAACCTAACACACTGTACGCCTTCTTAACAACCCTATCAACCTGGGTGGCAACCTTCAGGAACAGTGAGATTGGTCTTCTCATCTACACCACCAAGAATTTTACCATTAGTCCAGTACTCTTTATTCCTGTTACTCCTTCCAAAGTGAATTACCTCACACTTTTCTGCATTAAACTCCATTTGCCACCTCTCTGCCCAGCTCTGCAGCTTATCTATGTCCCTCTGTAACCTACAACATCCTTCAAGACTATTCACAATTCCACTGACTTTAGTGCCATCTGCAAATTTACTAACCCATCCTTCTCCGCCTTCATCCAGATCATTTATAAAAATTACAAACAGCAGGTGGCTCCAAAACAGATCCTTGCAGTACACCATTAGTAACTGAACTTAAAAATGAACATTTCCCACATTTCCCATCAACCACCACCTTCTGTCTTCTTTCAGCTAGCGAACTTCTAATGCAAACTGTTAAATCACCCTCAATCCCATGTCTCTGTATTTTCTGCAATAACCTACTATGGGGAACCTTATCAAACGCTTTACTGAAATCCATTTACACCACATCAACTGCTTTACCGTCATCCACCTGTTTGAACACCTTCTCGAAGAACTCAATGAGGAAGTGAGGCATGACCTACTCTTCACAAAACTATGTTGACTACCCATAATCAAATTATTCCTCTCTAGATTATTATAAGTCCTGTCTCTTATAATCCTTTACAACACTTTACTCACAACCAAAGTAAAGCTCACTGGTCTATAATTACCAGGGTTGTTTCTACTCCCCTTCTTGACTATGGGGACAGCATTAGCTATCCTCCAGTCTTCTGGCACTATTCCTGTCGACAATGAAGTCATAAAGATCAAAGCCAAAGGCTTTACAGAATTGTCAACACTTCGTCCTTGTGAACCCCAATCCCATCTAGCCTAATAAACTATATCTCAGTATTCTCCTCCACAATGTTGCTTTTTTCCTGTGTGAATACTGACGATACATATTCATTTAGCAACTCTCCTATCTCTTTGGACTACATGCACAATTTCCCACTACTGTCCTGGACTGGCCCTACTCTTACTCTAGTCATTCCTTTATTCCTGACATACCTATATATAAAAAGTTTTAGGGTTTTTCTTCATCCTACCTGCCAAGGACTTCTCATGTCCCCTCCTGGCTCTTCTTAGCTCTCTATTTAGATCTTTCCTGGCTAACTTATATCTCTCAAGTGCCTAAACTAAGCCGACACGCCTCATATTTACTTCTCATTCTTCCTATTGACAAGATATTCAACTTCTTTAGTAAACCATGGTTCCCTCACTCAACCATTTCCGCCCTGCCTGACAGGTACATACTTATCAAGGATATGCAGTAGCTGTTCCTTGAACAAGCTACACATTTCAATTGTGCCCAGCTCCTGCAGTTTCCTTCCCCATCCGATGCATCCTAAATCTTGCGTAATCGCACCATAATTGTCTTTCTCTCAGCTATAACTCTTGCCCTGCAATATATATCTATCCCTTTCCATCACTAAAGTAAATGTAATCGAATTGTGGTCACTATCACCAAAGTGCTCACCTACCTCCAAATCTAACACCTGACCAGGTTCATTACTCAGTACCAAATCCAACGTGGCTTCACCTCTTGTTGGTCTATCTACACACGGTGTCAGGAAACCCTCCTGCATACATTGGACAAAAACTGACCCATTTAAAGTGCTTGAACTATTGCATTTCCTGTCAATACTTGGAATGTTGAAGTCTCCCATAACAACTACCCTGTTACTCTTCCTCCTATCCAGAATTATCTTTGCTATCCTTTCCTCTACATCTCTGGAACTATTCGGAGGCCTATAGAAAGCTCCCACATGGTGACCTCTCCTTTCCTGTTTCCAACCTCAGCCCATACTAGGGCTAGTAGACGAGTTCTCACAGACCCTAGCACCTGAAAGGCAACGCACCAACTGTGAGTCTCTCTCATTCCCACAGAATCTCCTATTTTCCCCCCTAACTATGGATTCCCCAATGAGTAATGCTCTGTTCCTCTCCCCCTCTTTCCTTCTGAGCAAGAGACTCTGTGCCAGAGACCTGTGCCCCATGGCTTATTCCTGGTATGTCGTCCCCCCAACAGTATCCAAAACAGTATACTTGTTATTGAGAGGATGAGCCACAGGGGATTACTGCACTGTCTGCTCCCTTTCCAGCCCCTGACTGTAACCTACCTACATTTTTCCTGTACCTGAGGTGACTACCTCTCTGTAACTCCTCTCAATTACTTCAGTACTTCAGTAAATGTGCCGTTGCTGAAATCTGCCACTGCTGCAGCCACAATGTCAACCTTCAGACCAAGGCAAGGCCACATGCTGCAAAACAGTCACTGTGTGGACATTCATATCCAGCTGGCATGAGAGAATTAACAACTTCTTGCAGCAGGTAATGCATTATAGAAAAAGGGAAGTCATTAAGGTTCTCTACTCCAAGGTAGATGTTTTCACATACATTCTTTCTGGCCAGAACCTTTTTTTAAACACTTGCGGGACTTGGGCATCAACATCTGTTGCCCATCCCTAGATGTCCTTGAGAAGGTGGTTTTGAGATGCCTTTTGAACCTGCTCAGTCCATATGGTTTGAGTCGACCCACAATGCCTTTAGGGAGGGAATTCAGGAATTTTGGCCGAGTGACACTGAACGATCAGTGATAAATTTCCAAGTCAAGATAGTGAGTGGCTTTGGGGGAACTCTTGCAACTGGTAGTGTCCCCATGGATCTGCTGCCTTTGTCCTTTACTCTCAGGCCATGCCCTTGGGTCTTTGTCTTCCTGACAATGGAAACATCTTCCCAACATCAACTTTGTCCAGGCCATTCAGTATTCTATTTCAATTAAATCCCCCCTCATCATTCCAAACTCCATCAAGTATAGACCCAGAGTCCTCAAACATTCCTCAAATTTTTATTCCTTGGATCAATCTCATGAACTTTCTCTGAAAACACTCCAGGGCCATTACATCTTTCTTGAGGTATGGGGCCCATGATTGCTCACAATACTCTAAATGTGATCTGACCAGAGCCTTATAGAGCCTCAGAAGTACATCCCTACTTTTATATTATAGTCCCCTCAGAATAAATGCCATCATTGCATTTGTCTTCCTAACTATCAACTCAACCTGCAAATTTGACATGAGACAAGCCTGGTCCAGGACTCCCAAGTCTCTTTGCACTTCAGACTTCTGAAATTTCTATGCATTTCGAAAATAGTTTATGCCTGTATTCTTCTTATCTAAGTGAATCATCTCACACTTTCCCACGTTGTACTTTATCTGCCACTTCTCTACCCACTCTCCGAGCCTGTCTAAATTCTTCTGTAGCCTCCCCGTCTTCTGAGTTCTACGTGTCCTTCCACCTATCTTTGTATCACCTGCAAACTTAGCCAGAATGTTCCTTCATCTAGATTGTTAATGTATAAAGTAAAAGGTTGTGGTCCCAACACAGCCTAGTGGAACACCATTAATCATCAGTTGCCATCCTGAGAAGGACCTTTTTACCCCACTCTCTGCTTTCTGTCAGACAGCCAATTTTCTATCCATGCTAGTACCTTGCCTCTAACACCATGGGGCCTTATCTTACTCAGCAGCCTCCTGCATGGCACCTTGTTAAAGGCCTTCTGGAAGTCCAGATAGAAAACATCTATTGACTTCCTTTGGTCTAAGCTGCTTGTTACTTTCTCAAAGAATTCTAATAGATTTGTCAGACAAGAGTCCTCTACCTCGATGAAACTATGCTGACTTTGCCCAATTTTACCACACATCTCCAAGTATTCAGCAACCTCATCCTTGACAAAGGACTCCAAAATCCTGCTAACAACTGCAGTCAGGTTAATCGACCTATAGTTTCCCATCTTTTGCCTTACTCCTATTTTAAACAGGGGGGTTACATTAGTGATTTTCCAGTCCTCTGGGAGCTTCCCTTACTCTGGTGATACCTGAAATATCACTATTAACGCTCCACTATCTCTTCAGCTATCTCCCTTAGAACTCTGAGGTGTAGTCCATCTGGTCCAGGTGATATATTCACCTTTACACCTTTCAATTTGTCTAGCACCTTGTCCTTGGTGATGGCCACCATATTCACTTCTGCCCATAACTCTTTTGAATCTTTGGGACATGATTTGTATCGTGCACTGTGAAGACTGACACAAACTATTTATTGAGTTCCTCAGCCATTTCGTTTTTCCTCATTATGACTTCTCCAGCACCATTTTCCAGCAGCCCAATGTCCATTTTTGTTTCTCTTTTACCCTTTATATATCTAAAGAAACACTTGCAACCTTCTTCGATATCACTGGCTAGCTTACCCTCATATTTAATCTTCTCCCTTATATTTTCTTCGTTGTCCTCTGTTGGTCTTTGTCGACTTCCCAACCTTCTGGCTTCCCATTGCCCTTTGCCATATTATCTGCTTTCTCTGAGTATACTAAGCTTGGATACCAGATGTTTCCTTTCTTGGTGCCTCCCAATTGTCAGACTGTTGCATCTCAAACTGAAAAACATTTGTGCGTTGAGTATGATCCAGTGAAAAACCCTCATTTGCACAATCCTTATGGCTGGATGAGCAAAACAAAAAGAATGATTGACGATCTGGAAAATCTGTTACAATAATAGTTTGTTTATATATTTGAAGAATACGCATGTGTTTCTCGTTATTCACTGTTACAGACACTGATGGCAGATGGTCCATTCTCCAGTTGACCATTAGGTTTCCTAATTCTGCATTTTCAAGAAATTTGATCACATAGCTCCCAAGAACTTTCCTTTCCTTTGTGCAGAGGACATCAGCACAACTAAGGGCATCACAATAACTAGCCTGAGATCTCCAGGATACTTTGAACTTGTTCACGGGAAAATCAGCATTATGTAACCAGCATTTATTGCCCATCCCTAATCCCCCTGGAGAGCTGCCCTTCTTCAGTTACTTACATCTCAATTCAATGGTTCAGATAGGATGGGAGTCCCACATTTGTCCAGTGACACTGAAGGAAAGGGGATATAGTCCTAGGTGAGCATGGTGTGTGACTTGGGGAGGATCTTACAAGCTGTGGTGCTTCCATGCATCTGCCGCCCTTTTCCTTATTGATCATCGTGGTCACAGGTTTAGAGGGTGCTCTCTATGGGGACTTGGTGAGTTGAAGATGGTACACATTGCAGCCACTGTGCATCAGTATTGAGGGAATAAATGTTGAAGTGGTTATGATACCAGTTAAGTCAGTTCCTTTGTTCGAGATGATGCTCACTATCCTGCCAAAGTTTGCAAAATTGAAAATTGTGTACAGCTATAGTTATTAGTTATCAAGTCATTAATTTAGATTTAAGATAGCAGTGATCCAAGCACCAAATTCAGAAAACTACTCCCTTGTACTTTCCTCTGATCTGGAAAAGAACTGTTTACCAGTGCAGGTCGTACAGCTATAACAAGCGTTTCATTCATATGAAATTGCTTGAACATAATTGACAGATTGGGGACATTGTTTCTAAAGCATGGACTTTTAAAATGTGTGTTGGCTGTAACGCCATTACAGTGCCAACACTTTAAGCATTATTTCTGAAACATGATTTTTCTATAACACAGGGTTGCACAACAATGCCATCATTGCGTTATACAACCACCTGCACTGTTTCATATATCTCAGGCAAGTTCATTTCCATGTTTCTGCATTCGCTGTTATTTCAAAGGCTACATTGTACTGGTAAGTCTACTAGCTGGTGCTTTATCAAACCTTAGATGTTCAGTTACAGTACAGAAATCAATTACTCTCACCATCCATATTCATTACCTAATCAAAAAAATAATTAAATTAGCTAAACACAATTTCCCTTTTACAAACTGAGCTATCTTTCCTTAATGAATCCATGTTTGACCAAGTGTCTGTCATTTTCTCCCAATTATTGTTCTTAAAGATTTCCCCATCATTGAGATTAAACTGGCCCATTGTCTGGGTCTATCCTTACACCCTTACTTTTGTAGTAAGTAAGGCTTTTGTGATGCAATAGCAGCACCCCTATCTCTGGGCCAGAAGACACTGATTCAAGTCCTACCTGCTCCAGCGATTTCTCATATTTCCAAATAGGTTGATTAAAAATATCTACATCCGTTGCAATTCTCCAGCTTCCTCTGACACCACCTGATTTATATTTATTCCTTCAGAATCCTTGAATGTGTTCTAGTTCTGGGTCTAATGACTCCTCGATTCAAAAGTACAGCTAGCATTTTGAATGCCCCATCTGTTTGCAGCTCAGCCCGTGTCCATGAAATCTGCTCTTTCACTGAGAGTTTATCTTTTCTTCATTGTTAATTAAGCTAATGCAAAGCACTCATTTATTTATGAGTATATTTGATTTACTTGTCTGTGAATCCTTTTGCAGAAAGTGCACTGGGAGAGTCCTGTGATCAGCAGCCTGAAGGAAGAAGAAGGGACTTGGAAATACCATTTCAGTCTCACATCCTGAGGATCAGTCAATCTGCATATGCCAGATGGTAGGACATGAAGTTGGCATGGCCTTCTAATAGTTCCTGTCACCTATCATGGAGGTCTCAGACAACTGCATGAGGGAGAGGCTGGACCAATTGTTACCCTTCAATCAGCTGACTAAGGCCACTTGAGTTCTTTGGCAAGAGTAAATCTCTTAGAAACAATGACTTAGTGGTTGAGTTTTATTCAGCTCTATGGTACTTGATTGGCCAGGACCTACTGGAGGTGTAGAACGGAATACTTACGGTAGTTAGCACATGTGAATCCATGAGGAAAGATATCATCCCCCTTATCTATAAGCGGAAGACAGAGAGAGGGGAAATTAGAAAGTCGTGACCTATTTCACTGCTAAACGCAGATGGAAACATCTTGTCTAAAGTCATCACCAATCGGGTCAAGTCTGCTCTGGGATTGGTGATCCACCCAGACCAAACCTGTGCTGTACCGGGCAGGATGATCTCTAAGATCCTCATGCTCCTCAGGGATTGCTTCCTATGTGTAGGACATTGGGGCTGGACACCTGTCTCATTGGGCCAGACCGGGAAGAGGCCTTTGACAGGAGTCGCACACCTCCCATGAGGGGTGTGCTCTCCAAAAAGGGCTGCAGGGAGGGAATCCAGAATTGAATCTGACTCTCTACATCAACATGAATAGTACAGTCTCAATCAATGGTGGGCAACAGAAAGCTTCCTGATCAGATGTGGCATCAGGCAGGGCTGCCCACCCTCGCCTGCCTTGTTATATAGAGCCTTTTTCTGAATTCATCAGGAAGGATATGAACCTGAGAGGGGTGACTATTCCAGGCACTGCAGACTTGCAGGTCAAAGCCTAGGATGGATGACATTGTCGTTTTCTGCTCAGATCCACTGTCAGGACACAGACTCATGAGCATCTGCGTCCAGTTCAAACTGACCTCGGGAAGCAAGATGAATCGAGGCATTTCCTTTGGAATCAGGGCAGACTGATCATCCCTTTTACCATTAGGTCAGACTGTCTGAAGATGCTGGGTATATGGTTTGGAGGGGCTGGGCATATATGGAAACCTGGCAGGAGTGTATCACTAAGGTCAGGCTAAAATGGAGCAGATGGGAGCATTTCTCCCTTTCCATTGCAAGCAAAATCTTGATTACCAGATGTGATGTACTCTCTATGTAGCTGTGTGTGGGTCAGGTCAGGCCTGTTCCCCAAGTCTGTGTCACTGCATTCACCTGAACCATCTTCCACTTCAGCTACATCAAGCTGTGCATTAACCCTTGGTATGCAAACACAAAGTGTCACCAAGTACTGAGATTTTACCTGTCCCTGGTGTTGCTGCGGAACACTCTAAGTAGTTGGAGAATTCCGTATTACCTATCCTTTATGGAAAAATTTGCTAAGGTAAACACCTTTGACCACAAGTCCATCAGGAAGTGGTCAGCACATAATATCGTTGAGATTCCGTGGGTTAAAGAGAGAGTGGATCCTGTCAGGTTGTTTTCTGAGCAGACTGTCAAATCCATTTAGCAGAATGTCTCATCACCAGAACTTGCCAGCAAGCACCAAGATGTTGCTTGGTTGCTGGTGAGAAGGGCACTACCTGTGAGATGCTTTATGAATGCCCCGATTCTATGCACCACCACACTCTGCCCTTGAAGTAGCTACAGGGGGGAGGAGACTGTCACACATCTCCTGCTGGAATGTGCCTTTGCAAAGGAGAGCAATCCAATGGTTTTTGTCAATGTTCATCCCAAGCAGCTCCATAATGCAGGACCCTACAGCCTGTTCTCCCAGAACACACACCGAGACACCGTTCAGACCCTCTCGGTGCCTCAAAATGAACATCAATAGGAAATGGCTTTCTTTGCAAATACAGACAAACTCTGAGGAAGGTCAAAATCCCAATGTTTTGTTTGTTTTCTGTCTGCAAAGACTATACAGGCACGATTTACAAACTTTATCTAAGCGTATAGTTGACTTTTTTGTGAATAATGTATATTTTTGAAACATTAAAAAAAATCAAGAAACTGCTGGATGCAACATTGTGGGTCCTGACAATATTCCAACAATAGGGCTAAAGGCTTGTGCTGCAAAACTAGTCACAAACTCCGCCAAGCTGTTGCAATACAACTGCAGCACTGGCCTTGATCTAACAACTTCAAAACTGTGCACGTCTTTCCTATCCCACAAAATTCAGGAAAAATCCAACCCGGCCAATTACTGCCTTATCAGCCTACTCTCAATTATTAGCAAAGCGATGGAAGGTATAACCAGCAGAGTTATCAAACAGCATTCACACAGCAAAAACCTGCTATCTGACCCTCGATTTGGGTTCCACAGGCTCACTCAGTTCCTGACCTCACTGCAGCCTTGGTTCCAACGTCGGCAAAAGAGGTGAGGTGAGAGTGATTGCCCTTGCTATCAATTTGACTAAGAAAGAATTCACAGAATCCTAGCAAAATCAGTCACTGGAAATCAGAGGGAAAACTCTTCACGAGTTGGGGACATGCCTAGCACACAGGAAGATGGTTGTGGTTGTTGGAGGTCAGTCATCTCAGCACCAGGACATCAGTCCAGGAGTTCCTCAGAGTGGTGTTCTTGGCCCAACCATCTTCAGCTGTTTCCATCGTTCATAAGGTCAGAAGTGGGGATGTTTGCTGATGGTTATACAAAGTTCAGCACTGTTCGCAACTCCTCAGATACCAAAGCAGCATCCAGACCTATAGATGAGATCCAGGCATGGGCTAAGAAAAGGCAAATAACATTCATGGTAAGTATGTACCCGGCAATGACCATCTCAACAACAAGGGATCTAACTTTCTCCAGTTGAAATTCAAAGGTACAACCATTGTTGAGTCCCCCATTATCAATGGCTGAATTGGATCAGCTATGTAAGTACTAAAGCTACAAAAGTGAGTCCAAAACTAGGAATTTTCCAGCCAACAACTCACTTCCTGTTTCCCCAATGCCTGTCGACCATCGACCAGGCACAAGTCATTAGTGTAAAGGAATACTCTCATCTTGCATGGATAAGTGTAGCTCCAAAAAGTCAAGAAGCTTGACATCTCATTGGACAGAGCAGCTCTCTTGATTGCTACCTCTTCCATCACCTTTAACATTCATTCCCTTTACCACCTAGAGTGGCAGTTGTACGTGCCATCTACAAGATGCAATAACAGCAACCCACTCAAAGTCCTTCAACAGAACCTTCCAAACCCATGACAAATGCTACCAAAAAGGACAAGGGGAACACATGCATGGAAACACCAACTTCCAAGTTCCAAGCCACACATCACCTCAACTTGGAACCACACTTCTGATCCTTATCCTTGAAGAAGACAGCTTACCATCGCCATCTCCAGGGCAATTTGGGATGGGCAATGAACGCTGGTCTAGTCTGCCATGTCCACATCCCATGAGTGAATAAAAAAGAAAATTTTTAAAATACAAACAGACAGAATGGGAGATGTAACTTTGACATTTTGAACTAATAAAAATCTGATAAGTTGAATGAATTTCATAAGTATCCTCTAGGGTATTGCGACTGTCTTCTGAAAATAAATATTTTTCAGCTTGAGATCATAAGCAAATGATCATTTATTGCATAACGTTTTTGAAAGCAACAATCAATCATACAAATTGAAACAAGTCCTTTCTTCCCTGAGCAGTTATAATTAGGAATGAGTGCAAAACTGGGGTCAACACATGAATCAGACTAAAATTGCCTTGTCTAATCAGGCTTAGCTATGATCAGTTCAGTTTGTGTTTTTTTTAATACACATCAGCATTCATGGCTTTGTAAATAAATTAGGTGAATACTAAGAACAGACTTTTAACCACAGCTGCAAAGGTAACTGCTCAGATTTGGTTTTGGGTGCTGTGAGACTGTCAAATTTGTTTCCCATCAAGTAAAATATTTCCCACAAATCTGAGTTTTAGATGAGCAGTGCACTTCTGTGTCCTGTTTGAATTATGTTTCTACTTGTGGCTCAACATATAAATGAAATGTCAGGCAAGGCGGGTCTCAAGTTAGATTTGTGACTTACGTTGTTCCTAAATCACAACATTGACCACATTTCAAAAGTACTTAACTGGCTGTAAAACAATTTGGGACTTACAGCGATCATGTGAAGGAATGTATAAATGCAATTTTTTTTTTCCCCACCAGGTTAGCTGATTTCTACTAGAGCCAGATCAGCTCCATTAAGGAGGAGCATATATCAGCCAAAGTATCCATTCTTCATCACTGTCCAATCATGCTTTTGGAAATCAGGAGTATGGACATGAAATGAAAAGAGAGTCAGAGTTTGCAAAGATGCACAATTGGGCAAACTGCCCACATACATTGTACAGAATTGCCAGAGTGAACAGCTTGTCCTTATTATAATAATACAAAGAAATGCGGAGGCCAGAGATGTGAAATAGAAACAGAATTTGCTGGCAAAATTCAAGAGGTCTGGCAGCATCAGTGGAGAGAAAGCAACATTAATTTTGAGTCCGGTCATTCTTCATCAGAACTCCTGTCCTTATTCATTGGATAGAATCACAAGTTTGAACCATTTGGTGATGTGCACATACAAGAATTGACCTCAAGGAAAAAGGCCTGGAAAGTTGCTGTTTCTCAGGCAATTGTATCCTGTTACAAGCACACATACACACACACGCAACTCTCTCTCATATACATACATACACACACACACACACACACACTCTCTCTCTCTCTCTCTCTCGCTCTCTCACAGGCTTAAACTTCATCACACTCACACTCACATGCTTTCACACACGCAAACACACACTCTCTCAGGTGCACACACTCAGACACACACCCTGCATTAACACCCTACTTCAACGTAAGTCAACACTACTAGGAAGATTGGAAATAAATATTAGCAAATGATTTCTAACATTGTACCAGGGTTGACAAATGATTTAGCCTTGTTATTCATTCTAGAATTCTACAGTAGTTAAGAAGTGAAAGACGGTTGTTGTTGTACTTTCATGACTATCCACTGTTCAGTGAATAATTTTGTTAATGATTAAAATGCTACATGTTATTGCATCATGAGAATTGAATTGTTTAATGTGAATTCAAATACAGACGATAAGACAAGTTAATAAGGCTGTCACATGCAGGATCTTTCTCTTTATAACTAGAGGCATAGAGCACAAATTAAAGCAAAGAAATTTAACCTTCAGATGTTTAATATATTGGTAAAAATGATGCTAAGCTGGTAACAACACAAAGTGGCTGAGCAGAGGCTAATAGCCCAGTTCGGTACCCATGAGGATGGCCTCAACCGGGACTTTGGGTTCATGTCACACTGCAGGTGACCCCACTACATGATACATTTTCTCACACATACACACATACACAAGCACACATACACACACATGCAACCCTCTCTCATACACGTGCTCTCTCTCATACACACACACAAACACACACGCTCTCAGGTGCACACACTCAGACACACACTCATGCACATATTCATTCTGTCTCTCTCATGCGCGCATGCACGCACATACACACACACAAGTCTACGGGGTGAATTTGTATTTGCAGAATTATATTTGCAGATACACTCTATTTTGCTCAAAAAATGCATGATCTACAGGCAGTTAATGCAGGCAGTCAATCCATGTAATATTTTGTAATTCCACTTTGGAAATAGAGCCAGTCTGACTCAAGATTGGGATCCAGACAGGCACTGAGCTCACACATATAATGCATTGTCAGAGCTGAGATGTCACCTTTTGTTATAAAACCTTAAGTTATCTTGAGAAGGTGACTTAAAAGAAATTCTGGGCTTTACATATTAATGAACCGAAACCTGCAATCCATTCTCAAAGATGAAAGACTTAACAACCCAATTTTGTTCAATATATAATTTCAGTTGCATGGCACTGTAATCTTTTGCTATAAATTCTGTGTCTTATGATCTCATACTCCACAACCACCTGAAGAAGGAGCAGTGCTCTGAAAGTTAGTGCTTCCAAATAAACCTGTTGGATTACAACCTGGTCTTCTGTGATCTTTAATCTCAATCATGTAATTTCTACGTAAACACCGTTTTGACAGTTAGTTTGTTAAAGGGATAGCGGTCCAGTTATAAAGTACATACTAACTGGGGAAACTGGTGTTCTGTAATGTATTCAAGTCTGAGAGATGGTTGGTAAAGGCTGCTTAATATTGTAATGTTTTGTGAAGACTTGGTGGGGATGGTATTGTTTACGATATTGACACCTATTCAGAGGTAGCTTTTAATGTAGAAATAGTCCTGATAAGGATTAAAGGTGGAAAAAAGCAGTAATGGGTTTGGAAGTAATGTTTTAATTTCGGTCTATTTTGCAATAGCAAAATGTCTGAGGGGTTGATGAGCTCAGTTGGCTTGGTGGCCAGTTTATAATTATTGAATGATGCTAGCAGTATGGGTTCAATTCCTGCAACTGGCTGACGGTACCATAAAGGGCTTTCCTTTTTAAGTTGGCTCAGTGGTTAGCACTGTTGCATCAAGGTGCCAGAGACCCAGGTTCAATTCTCACCTCAGGCGACTGTGGAGTTTGCACATCCTCTCTGCGTCTGCGTGGATTGCCTCTGGGTGCTCCAGTTTCCTTCCACAATCCAAGGTTGTGCAGTTTAGATGAATTAACCATGCTGAGTTGTCCATAGTGTTCGGGGATGTGTAGGTTAGGTGCATTACTCTGGGGTAAATGCAGGGGAATGGGTCTGAGTGGGTTACTCTCTGGACTTTCGGTGTGGATTTGTTGGGCTGAAGGGCTTGTTTCCACACTAGGGATTCTATAATAGGTAAAAACATCCCTGTAAAATTTAGACCGCGATAAGCAATGGACTCAAAGGAATACAAAACTGCTGTTTTTTGAATGGATCAATGAGTCTGTTTTATAGTTAGGACTTAGAGTGAATAATATGGAAACGCAGTGTTCGCTTGTGAGTGGGTTAGTAAAGGAGTTATGAATGAGTAAATATAAAGCACTTGTGCATGGGTTAGTGAAGGGACCTACCATACAATATTTCACCTTGAGCTTCTTGAGTGTTGTTGGAGCTTCACTCACCCAGGCAATTGAGGAGTATTCCATTACACTCCTGACTGGTGCCTCGTAGATGGTGGACAAGCTTTCAGGAGACAGGAGGTAAGTTGCTCATCATAGCGTTCCTAGCATCTGACCTGCTTTTGTAGCTACTGCGCTTAGGTGGTGAGTCCAGTTAAGTTTCTGATAAATGTTAACCCCAGGAATTTGATAGTGGGCGATTTAGTGATGGCAACACTATTGAATGTCAAGGGGCCGTGGTTATATTGTCTCTTGTTGGAGACGGACATTGCCTGGCATTTGTGTAGTACAAATGTTACTTGCCACTTGTCAGCCCAAGCCTGGATATTGTCCAGATCTTGTTGCATTTGGACACGGACTGCTTTAGTGTCTGAAGAGTCACGAATAGTGCTGAATATTGTGCAATCATCGGCGAACATCCCCATTTTTGACCTTATGATGGAGGGAAGGTGATTGATGAAGCAGTTGAAGATGGTTGGGCCTCGGACACTACCCTGAGGAACTCCTGCAGAGATGTCCTGGACCTGAGATGACTGACCTTCCACTCCACCAACCTTCGCATAAACCAAATCATCCGCTGACATTTCCGCCACCTTCAAAGAGACCCCACCACCAGGGATATATTTCCCTCCCCTTTCCGCCTTCCGCAAAGACCGTTCTCTCCGTGACTACCTGGTCAGGTCCACGGCCCCCTTTCAACCCACTCTCCCATGCTGGCACCTTCCCCTGCCACCGCAGGAATTGCAAAACCTGCGCCCACACCTCCTCCCTCACCTCCATCCAAGGCCCTAAAGGAGCTTTCCACATCCATCAAAGTTTTACCTGCACATCCACTAATATCATTTATTGTATCCGTTGCTCCTGATGTGGTCTCCTGTACACTGGGGAGACTGGGCGCCTCCTAGCAGAGGAACATCTCCGGGACACCCACACCAATCAACCACACCGCCCTGTGGCCCAACATTTCAACTCTCCCTTCCACTCTGCCGAGGACATGGAGGTCCTGGGCCTCCTTCACTGTTGCTCCCTCACCACCAGACACCTGGAGGAAGCACGCCTCATCTTCCACCTTGGAACACTTCAACCCCAGGGCATCAATGCGGGCTTCAACAGTTTCCTCATTTCCCCTTCCCCCACCCTCACCCCAATTCCAAACTTCCAGCTCAGCACTGTCCCCATGACTTGTCCTGACTTGTCCTACCTGCCTATCTCCTTTTCCACCTATCCACTCCACCCTCTCACCCCACCCCGACCTATCACCTTCATCCCCTCCCCCATTCACCTATTGTACTCTATGCTACTTTCTCCCCACCTCCACCCTCCTCCAGCTTATCTCTCCACCCTTCAGGCACTCTGCTTGTATTCCTGATGAAGGGCTTTTGCCCGAAACGTCGATTTTACTGCTCCTCGGATGCTGCCTGACCTGCTGTGCTCTTCCAGCACCACTAATCCAGAATCTGGTTTCCAGCATCTGCAGTCATCGTTTTGACCTTCCACAACCACAACCATCTTCCTATGTGTCAGGTATAACTCTAACCACAGGAGAGTTTGCCCCCATTACCCATTGGTTCTACAAAGCAAGTGAAATTATGACCATGAAAGTATGACTATGAAAAGTAACATTGCAAAATAAATCTAAACCGTGTACATTTTCATATGAAATATTATTCATATGATCAGCATCAAGTATAAATTATCTTGCCAAGAAAAGATAGACTTATCAGATAAAATACTATACCATAATCATTTAAATGTTTATCCTAAACACTCTACAAGTTGAATCATATTTGTTTTTGGCTAGGTTTCATTGAAATCATGGAGGGTTTCTCCCCCTCAAGGTCTCGCGAGTTTTATCGTTGCATCTTACCAAACTCAGCTCATTAACGACCTACTCAGCCTCTCAGACCTCTTATCTGATTCTAGCGCCATTCTCCCACTCCACAACCTGAAACAACTGGCCACTTCCAGAATTAAGCAGCATCCCAGGTGCGAGTACCATCTTTCGAAGGTTGCTGTGCACCCCAACAAGCATTGCTTGCTCAGAACCGCCCTTACGCCATTTGCCCTGGACAGACTGAACAATGGAGACTTGTTGTTCTGCTTTGTGGGAAAAGAGCTGGAGTGCCTGATCGATGGGGTGATGCAGAAATGGGACATCCCCTTTTCCCAGCACTAGCAGTGGAGGCCACGACACCAGAGTAAGCCAACTTGGTCCAAGGTTGCCACCTGAGTCATTGCAGTCTCAATCATCCAGTGGGATGTACAGCAATGTAGGGAGAGATCTATCCACTCCACCAGAGTAAGCATCACCATCTTCTCTCCAATACTCCACACTGACTCTGTCTTTACAATTGCATCAACCTCCGCCCAATCTTCATGTTCTTCCACTCTCAGTATTGCCCGCAACATCTTCACCACTCACTGTCACTCACCCCAACCTCCCACACCACTAATCCTGCATGACCTCTGCACTGCTCACCCACTCACTAAGAATACCTCCCCACCTGCATCAGCAGTAATAGCTGTATCACCAACTTTTATTTCCCTTAATATCTGCCTCTTTCTCATTCCAGAAGAAAACAGCCTATGATAGGGCAGAAAGTGTCACGATGAATGGCGGCATGCCTGACATTTGACTCCTCACCTATTATGAGGAGAGAATCCTGTCTCTGACCACCTTGAATGACTGATTAACTGACTGTGTCCAAGCCCCTGAACTGGTATCAGCTTACTGTCTGGGAACCCCTGACCAAAATCTATCCGCTTGACTTAACTGGGGCCTCCTGCCAATTATGACAATGTTCCTAACTTTGTGTCAACTAAAGAGCATGATATTATAAGAGCACAGTGAACTTGGTGTCTCTGGCTGAGAGCTGAGACTCTAAAAGATAGGGCAGTGATGCTGGGGCATCCAACTAGATTCAGAGTAATTGAGTGCTAATACAGCAATCAAACAACACAGATGTAGCCTGGCCCAGTCCGTGAACTGGGTGCTTGTCCCTGAGCACACAGTGTCCTTGCTGCTGCACTTCAATGATTGTTGCTGTTGTACCACTAGGTGCAGTATTCAGTGCAGAAGCATATGTCAAGAGGGTTGTTAGAGGCTGGTGCATGTTGGATGCCAACGTCTGTGGATAGGAGATACATGTGGACGGCGGCTCTGGAGCATGCCCTGTGATGTTGCTGTCCAGAGTCTAACATGGAGGTCCTTTGGAGCAATTTGTGCCCGGAGTTGCCACTACCAACTCTGGCTTCCATGTTGTGAATTCTGTATCTAATTTGCTCATGATGGATGATAGGATAGGAAGTTGCATGCTAATGAGGAGAAATGTACATTTACTGAGATTGTTAAAAAGTAATAACCCACCTTATTAGGAAACTCACTAATGCCTACAGAGAAGCTCACTTTAATGCCCAAAAGCTGGTGAAAGTATGCAGCAAGTTGTTCCTGGCGTCAAAATGGGCCGCGCTGGACTTCTCATGCCAATTTGTAACATTCCTTGCCATATTGTTCAGACCTCTATAATTTTCCATCTTATGTTACTTCTCTTTTAGACAGTTTTAATGAAGTGCGTCACTCAGACTGAATGTAATGTTGTGCCACAGTGCCCCCTGCTGAGTTGCACCTCAAATAATTTGAAAACAAATGGCAACAATTGACCAGAACAAAAAGCAATATAATAGAGAAAAAAAACTTAAATCACTAAATGTTGTTTATCTTGGTATAAAAACACTGTACTTAAACACAAACTCAGACACTCAAACCTGTTCAAAACAGGACAAGGCCTGTACAACTGAAGAATGAAATCTCTGCTTTACCAGATATTGATGTGTTAAATCCTATAAAGTTATTGTTCCTCACTGAATGATAATGCAATACTTTAGACTATTTAGCTCTTTCCCCTGCAAAAATTGGATCTGTCTAAACTTTTGTGTCAACCTGAATTAACTACAGAGCTCTTCCAAATTTGCTCCTTTTTTACTATAACATTCAACTAAGTTATAAACTGCAGTGTAAACTCATCAAAGAGCAAACAGAGTTTTCAGAGTTAATCATCTTGGAAAAATTGATCAGTTATGACCCAGATTATGAAGTATGTTAATATCACTGTACTTTTTTTAAAATCAGTATTTATGTGGGATTTCAATGGTGTATTGAAATACTGCAGAGGGCATTAATCAGACATAAAGGTTAAATCCACATTTTCATTTTTTTCATGTTTCATCCAGTTGTCAAACAGTAATAGCCTTAAGAGAGACCCTAAAATGTGGTTGAGTTTAATTTTAATTTCATTATTTTGGCAGTTTATTATACAGTGACAGAGAGGAAGACAGCACGTTTATATGAATGGGAAAAATTGGTATTTTTATTATTAGCTTCAAGATGATTTTTGGTCGTGCAGCAAAAGTAGAGATGTGAACTGAACAGAATTCAGGAATTCCAAAACTAAAATGAACGAAATTAATCTGGTTCAGTAAATAACAAACTTTTGTTCAGATAGGAGAGTCATGTTAAAAAAAAAGTAGCTCTTACAGCAAATCTCAAGCTGTCCTGCTACATCACACAAGCACAGAATTGTTACAGAGCAGAAACAAGCTATTTATCCCATCATGTCTGCATTGGATCTCAGAGCATTTTGTGCCAAGCTCTTGCTTTTATGCCACAACCCTGTGCACTGTTTCAGTTTAAATAATAATTTATTGCCCACTCACATGCATCAATTGAACCCACCTCCACCCATACTTTCAGGCAGTATACTCTATACTCTAATCGCTGTGAGAAGAACTTATGCCCGAAATATCGATTCTTCTGCTCCTGGGATGCTGCTTGACCTGTTGTGCTTTTCCAGCACCACATTTGTGAGAAAAATGCGCTTCACACCATTGGGGTGGCACGGTGGCTCAGTGGTTAGTACCGTCGCCTCACAGTATTGGGGTCCTGGGTTTGATTCCTGCCTTGGGCAACTGTCTGTGTGGAGTTTTCTCCCACAATCCAAAGATGTGCAGGCCAGGTGAATTGGCTATGTTAAATTGCCCACAGTGTTAGGTGCATTAGTCAGAGGGAAATTAGTCTGGGTGGGTTACTCTTCAGAGGGTAGGTGTGGACTTGTTGGACAGAAGGGCCAGTTTCCACACTGTAGGTAATCTGATCAGCAAAAACCATGAGTTGGCTTATTTTGCTTCTTATATTCATACAAATAATTCTTCTGCTCCACTATATTTTTTCTACTGATATGAAAGATAGTACATACATCATCACTGCCTTTTATTGACACTATTATAATAAATGTTTCTTTTCTCTCCTTACAGTTGCTGGGATGTATGCCACTTGGCTTCCTGGTCAAAGGATTAAAAAAAAGAGGAAATGCTCATTTATATTTGGTCTTTTGTTTTAATTCTTGGGAAGTGAATGTTACTGATTTATTAATATATCAAATTGCTCTTGAGAATATGGTGATGAAATGCCTCTTGAATCACTGCAGGAAGCCCCTAGGACTTCACAAAACATTTTCCAGGTTAAACACTATTGAAGTATTTCCTTCTTGGATAGACCGATGATATCAATGATAACTTGCTTTCATTCCAGTTTAATGATTTCCAGTGAGAAGTCCAATGGAGATCTACAGCCTCTTTCAAATGCAATGGGCTCAAGTGCTGTTTGAAGAGTTGGAAAGATGCGTTATTTGAAGGTTTCTGCACTCCCTCTGATGTCACAATTTTGTCTTTATATTTTCCTGATCAAATTTCTTATGATCAACTCCATTCTCAATGATCCTTCTCTACTTTGGTCAGTGACAAGCCAAGCTTTTACGTTAGTCAATGAGTATGTTTGATCTTTTTAGGGATGCTTTGAAAACATCCTTATAGTTTTTATTTACTTTCTTCAATTTTCCAAGTTCAGTAATTGCTTCAAGAGTCTGGGTATCAGGCACATGGATATTATGTTCCCAGAATAGTTAGTTTTGAGTGATTAACACTTAAACGCTGGACAAGTTGGCTTGAGAGAGTACATTGCTGTTGGACCATCTGTCTTTCTGTCATATTGTGAAGGAATTTGCAAAGAAACTGCTCATGATACTTCTCCAGTGCTTTGGAGAGGTCAAAATTGAAGTGTAGTCACTGTTGCATGGCAGCAGTCAAATTGCGCACATGAAGGCTTTATAAACAGAAATAAGATCATGTCAAAATAAACCATTAGTTGATTATGGTTGAAAATGTAGTATTAGCTACATTTCTACATTCCTCTTCAAATAATATCTTGGGTTCTTTTATGTCTACCTGAGAGGGACCTCAGTTTAACATCTTGCCCAAAGACAGCACATTCAACAGTGTCAGCTCTGCACCAAAATGTCATCCTAGGTGTTGTGTTCGGATATTGGTGATTGTTAAATTCCCAGATTTTTTTCATCGATAACGGGATGAATATTTACTTTTAATACAGAATTTGAGTTTTTGAGTGAGAGCAAGATAGAGTGTGATGAGAGAGAAAACAGAAGAACTTGAGAAGGGAAGTAAATTCTGACATAGATGGCAAAAGATACATTGAAAGCAGGGAACTTATAGAAGAAACTGTGGAGTGAGTGGAAAAAAATTCAGGGCAAGGACAAATGCACAACACAGATGCTGAGCCGGTTAAGGGGAGGCAACAGTCTTGTGGCATTGACATTGAATTAGAGACCCAGATAATGTTCCAATGACCTGTGTTCATAATTGTACCACAGCAAATTGTGAAATGTGAATTCAATTTTTAAAATCTGAAATAATGTGTCTAATGATGATTATGAATTAATTGCTGATTGTCAGAAAAGCCCATCTGATTCACTAATGTCCTTTAGGGAAGGAAACTGCCATCCTTACATAGTCTGGCCTATGTATTACTCCAGACCTGCAGCAATGTGGTTCTCACTCAACTGCCTCTGATCAATTAGGGCTGGGCAATAAATGCTGGCCCAGCCAGCGACACCCACATCCATGAATTATTTTTTTTTAATGGATCATATACATTGTTCTGCTCGTTTGTCTTTTTTTTGCTAACAGTGGAATAGATTTTCAGTTTCTAAATGTTGTTCTAAATAAATGAGATTTTTGGATAACTAGCTTAACTCACAGAAAGCAATGGGAGAGTTTTTTTTTTAATTGCTCCCATTTGATTTGTTTTCCAAGAAAGAATATATGCTAATAGAACACAATTCTGAATCTGATCAAATCTGTGGTTGGTAATTCTTTCTCTGGTCTCAAAGATTCTTGTCCTTCCTTCTAGCCTCACACTTCTTTTCCTCTGGGAGTAGTGGGTGGCACGGTGGCACTGTGGTTAGCACTGCTGCCTCACAGCGCCAGAGACCAGGGTTCAATTCCTGCCTCAGGCGACTCTCTGTGTGGAGTTTGCACGTTCTCCACGTGTCTGTGTGAGTTTCCTCCGGGTGCTCCGGTTTCCTCCCACAATCCAAAAATGTGCAGGTTAGGTGAATTGGCCATGCTAAATTGTCCGTAGTGTTAGGTGAAGGGATAAATGTAGGAGTATGGGTGGGTTGCGCTTCGGCGGATCGGTGTGGACTTGTTGGGCCGAAGGGCCTGTTTCCACACTGTAAGTAATCTAATCTAGTCTTTTTTAAGCAAGTGTGGTATAATGAACGTAGCTACCATTATTCCATATTTTTGTATTCAGTGACTCTCACCTATGCCAGCACGTTACTTGCATGATATAGAAAGAGAAGTTTCTAAATGGAATTAGAAGAATGTGTTTCTCTGTGTTTTAACCACTTAAAGGCTGTACATATCTTCGCCATCACTCTTGAATACTTCAGGCAAAAGAAAGAATTTTGCCAATGTCTCCACCAACACTGTATATATTTGAATACTTTTTTTTTTAGCAGATCAGAAGCAGTAAACCTCCAACAGACCCTAACTGTGTTACAAGTCTGCTTTAACTTATTTTTGCTTTTTCCTGGTGCTTGCACTTCATTGTTGGCTCATGAATTTGTTAAGATTTGTTAATTTTACTCTGTTTTATTAAACATAAATATCAACTCAAAAAGTACAAAATTTACATTGTAAGTGGTGTGTCAGTGTGTTATGTATTAGGAATGGCATCTTACTTAGCATTTTCAAATGGCTAGTAGACAAATTTAGTTGTATGATTGGAAAATTCCTATAGTAGAGATTAAGTACCTCCTAAGTGCCACTTTGACTGAATTGGTAGCACGCTGATTATGTAATTCTGCGTTCATATTTCACTATTAATTCCATTAAATAACCTTGGCTATCTTTTCAGAACTATATCATTAGCAGAGGTTTCAGATAAAATATTAATCAAAGTCCTGTCCATTTTGCTCAGATGCATTTAAAATATTTATGGCATGTTTTGAAGAATTGCAGGGAGTAATCCCAACTACTTAACTCAGTCATCATTATCAAAAAAACATTCATTTATTATCTGTAACATCTTGCTCTTCACACATTGCCTGCTCAATTTGTCTGTATAGCAATGGCATTATAGTAGTGGACATTTGTTCTTTTACTACTGTTGCTAAGAGGGTGCAGATTACTCAGCATTGGGAAAGGCAAAAACTAAGACCTTATTATCCTTGTAAGAACTAACAAAATGGTGAGGAAGAGGGTTGGCACCTTGCTGTTGAGGTTTAAGGAATTAGCAAGGAAGTTAAAAAGTAAGACCTCAATCTCTGGGTTACTTCCAGTGTCAGGGAGTACTAAGAGTAGAGTTAGGAGATATGTATAGCTAATTGTAAGTTATAGTATGTAATACGTTAGAGACACAATGAAGGAGAGAGTTCTTCACAATTGTGGTACCTTGAGAATCATTCTCGATGGGAGGAACTTATTCAAGATGGATAGTGGTATCTGATTTGAGCAGGTTGTGGATAAGGTTTAAACAAATTCACCATGCTTGGGCAAATGAAAAACATTCACTGAGAAATGTATATTATGTTTTCATACTTTGAAATGCTGTTATTGAATGTTGCATTCTAATGTAGATTTTTAATGCATTGATTCATCATACATATCTGTCATGCAAAGCAAAAATAGCCCTTCCATTGACTACGATTGTATAAGTGCTGTATGTATTACAGTACCTATATTTTTAACATGGTAGTTCATCATCTGTTCCTGTTATGTAAGGGTTAAACTAGCCCTTCTATTGCATGTGTTGTCCTACAGTGTATTTTCCATTGAAGGAAGTGCTGTAATGCATTACAAAATGGAGATTCAAATCAATGCTTAGCCTTGGCTATTAGAAAATCCTGATGTTGAAAGTGGAAGAAAAAGTCTGCATTGCACCTGTCCAAACCTGACAGACTTTGAATTGGAAATGGAACACTCTGTTCTGTTGCAGTTTCAGGCAATGCAGCTGGAAGCTTTTAATAAGCTGTAATAACAACATGTGCTATTAAGTGGTTCCTTTTTTTATTTACAAACCTAATAATTATTTAAGGATTACATTTTCCTTTGTAATAAAGTAGGTTTTTTTTTTGCAACTGTCAGTGATAATCTGTTTGAATTCAGGTTTTTGTTTGACTTTCTCCCCAATTTTTTTTTAAAGTTCCCATTGGAATTGTAAGATTCTTGCCAACTGTAAATAATGTACACTAGCTGATCAAATATTCAGAATACTTGGGCTCTTTGAGGTATCATGTAGGATTGAGGGTTCATAGAGTGACTTGGGAATCTTAGGGGGCATAAGTTGACATGAGCAACTTGATGAGGATAAGGGTAAGGGTGAGAGAGGACTTTTAAAACATGTTAGAGGTTTGGCTGCAGCCTTGAAGTACCACAAAACCATAAAAGAGGAGCAGAGGTAAGCCATTTAACCCATCGAGTCTGCTTTGCCAATCACTGAAGTCATGCCGGATCTGATAATTCTTCACTCCACTTTTCTGCCTTTTCCCCATAACATTTGATTCCCCTTACTGATTAAAAACCTGTCTATCTCAGCCTTGAATATATTTAATGACTTAGCCTCAACAGTAGTGAAGAATTCCACAAATTTACAACCCTCTGAGAGAAGAAATTCCTTCTCATCTTCAGCATGTCACCCTTTACTCTCTGATCCTAGACTGCCCCACAAGAGAAAACAACCACTTCTGCATTTACCCTGTCAATAGTCTTCTAAGAATCTGTATGTTTCAATAAGGTCATCCCTCTTTCTTGCATGTTCCAAAAGCAAGGCAGACTTTCTAACCAACTCACCTTCACATCCACAGTTCTCACAGATTCCAGTGGGACTTACAAAATACATGGCAAGCCCACCTCCTGAGCAAAAAGAGACCAGTCTTGGATAAAGTCATGTATGGGTTAGGTGTAATTTCAGCAGCTGGATAAATGCACAGGTCTATTTTTGCTGAGGCTGAAGGGAATTTGGTGTTGGGGGTATTTTAATTAAAATGTAGAAATAGGGTTCAATGAAAGAAGGAATCCCACCTGATTAAGTGACCCTACTGCTAGAAAATAGGGAGTGGACTCAAAATTCCACCTAATGTCTGCACTATTTATTTGTAAAAATATTAAATAATTCATGATTGACCATGGTAGAATTTCTTCCTCCTTGAAGCAACATGGAGATTTCCTGGTAATTCTATTTACCTGATATATTTTCTGATCTTGTTGAAGAAGTGTTTTCATTTTTGATCTTGTCCATTAAGAAGAGTATTCAGTGGCTCATTTAAACAGATGATAATACTATAGCATATGCATAACATATTAAGGATAGCTCTTTTCTTCCCATTCATTTTCACAACCATACCTCTGTTCTACCGACAATGTCATAATCTGGGTCACGATCACAACCAGGATAATTATAAAAAGGGATAAGGATAAAAGCGATGAAGATTTCTTCAGGGACACTTTATAATCTCTTGTTTGCAGATAAGTTTGTCTTGTGCTCTGTTGCTCCCTGTCAATATCTTACCTTTTTATCATGATTTTCTGGCCTGTCACTTTCATTTTGGGAGCAGAGCTGAGTATAATGGCCATCAACAAGAAGAAGGTACTAGAAAAACTGAAAGGTCTGAAGGAGGATAAATCACCTCAACTAGATGGTCTATATCCCAGAGTTCTAAGGGAGATAGCTGAAGAGATAGTGGAGGCGTTAGTGGTGATCTTTCAGGAATCGCTAGAATCAGGGAGATTAGATTAGATTAGATTAGATTAGATTAGATTACATTACAGTATGGAAACAGGCCCTTCGGCCCAACAAGTCCACACCGACCCGCCGAAGCGCAACCCACCCATACCCCTACATTTACCCCTATACCTAACACTACGGGCAATTTAGCATGGCCAATTCACCTGACCTGCACATCTTTGGACTGTGGGAGGAAACCGGAGCACCCGGAGGAAACCCACGCAGACACGGGGAGAACGTGCAAACTCCACACAGTCAGTCGCCTGAGTCGGGAATTGAACCCGGGTCTCTGGCGCTGCGAGGCAGCAGTGCTAACCACTGTGCTACCGTGCCGCCCACCAGGGTCCCAGAGAACTGGAAAATCACCAACATGACATCTATGTTTAAACAGGGAGTAAGGCAAAAGACAAAAAATTATAGACTGATGAGCCTAACCTTAGTCATGGATAAGTTGCTGGAATCCATTGTGAAGGATGAGATTTCTGAATACTTGGATGTATATGTGGCAAATTGGGCAAAGTCAGCATGGTTTCATCAAGGGAAGGTCATGCCTGACAAATCTGCTAGAATTCTTTGAGGAAATTATGAGCAGGTTAGATCAAGAAGAGCCAATTGATGTGATCTACCTGGACTTCACGAAGGCCTTTGACAAGGTGACACATAGGCGGTTACTGAGTAAGACAAGGCCCCATGGTGTTAGATGCAAGGTGCTAGCATGGATAGAAGCTTGGCTATCTGACAGAAAGCAGAGAGTGGGGATAAAAGGGTTCTTCTCAAGATGGCAGCCAGTGACAAGTGATGTTCCACAAGGCTCACTGTTGGGACCACAACATTTCACTTTATACATTAATGATCTAGATGAAGGAACTGAAAGTGTTCTGGCTAGGTTTGCCGACAATACAAAGCTAAGTAGAGGGACAGGTAGCATTGAGGAGGTGGGGAGGCTGCAGAAGGTTTTGGACAGGTTAGGAGAGTGGGCAAAGAAGTGGCAGATGGAGTACAATGTGGGAAAGTGTGAGGTCATGCACTTTGATAGGAAAAATAGAGGGATGGACTATTTTCTAAACAGGGAAAAAAATTAGAAGTCTGTAGTGCAACGAGACTTGGGAGTTCTAGTCCAGGATGCTTTCAAAGTAAACTTGCAGGTTGAGTCAGTAGTTAGGAAGACAAATGCAATGATAGTATTTATTTTGAGAGGGCTCGAATATAAAAGCAGGGATGTACTATAAGGCTCTGGTCAAGTCACATTTGGATATTGTGTGCAGTTTTGGGCCCCATACCTCAGGAAGATGCACTGGCCCTGGAGTATGTTCAGAGGAGGTTCGTGAGAATGGTCCCAGGAATGAAAGACTTAACATATGAGGAATGTTCCAGGACTCTGGGTCTTTACTCAATGGAGTTTAGAAGGATGAGGGGGGAATTTAATTGAAACATACAGAATACTGAATGGCCTGGACAAAGTAGATATTGGGAAGATGTTTCCATTGGTAGCAGAGACTAGGACCCGAGGGCACAGCCTTGGAGTAAAGGGAAGACCTTTTAGAACAGAGATAAGGAGAAACTTCTTCAGCCAGAGTGTGGTAAATCTCTGGAATTCATTGCCACAGAAGGCTGTGGGGGCCAGGTCATTGAGTATATTTAAGACTGAGATGGATGGGTTCTTGAGTATTAAGGGGATCAAGGGTTATGGGGAGAATGGGATTGAGAAATTTATCAACTATGATTGAATGGGAGAGCAGACTCGATGGACTAAATGGTCTAATTTCTGCTCATCTGTCTTATAGTCTTATTTACCAAGTAATAGCATGTAGTGTCTCAAAATGTAACATTAATCAAGTAAAACATGATAAAAGAAATCAAGTATGGAAGAAAGGCAGGGATTTATGATGGAAAATTGTTGCACTGTTTTTTACAAAATATGGTTAAAGCTGCTTTGAGCACATCTGAGTTATGATATCAATGGGGATGCAGTATAGGTGGGACACAGGAATCCCTGGAGAAGACCAAAGCCCCACAACCGCTCTCACTCGCTGGGGTTGTTAGGTGTCAATATGCCTATGACATGCTTTTTGATCCAAAGCATCTTCCCACCCAGTTTGATTTAGATTGGTCTGAATGCACATCTCAGTTTTATATTAGTGCATATTTCCAACATATACAACAGTTTGCTTTTGTATTCATCATTGCATTATCATATTGTTTTCTGTTCAAATCTTTAAGTTTGGAATCAAGCCAGACAGCTCAAGAAGAAGCTAAAGTTAATAACTGTTTTCAGGCTTGGGCCTCTTTATAGCATGTTTGTTACATATTGAGCCTGCATACCACAAAACATGATTATCAGAATACTGAAAGTTCTAATCTCACTGTTACATTATTGAGAGGCTATTTTCTCCATCTGCTTCTCTATAGTTATCTAACTAATTTCTCCCATACAAAAGTGATATTTATGACCAATGATACACCATTCTATGGCATCATTACAAAGTTGCTTTCAGGGTCTTAAAGCCCTTATTATATCACACCTTCTCAAGAACTTTCTTTAAACACTGATGAACCTTTATATTTCTTCTCAAATGGGTTACCAAGAATATTTTTTATAATATTTATTACAATTTATTTTCCATATCTCCCATTTGTCCCAAATCTTTGAATTGATTCACTTGTGTCAATAAGTGGGTCAGCTTGTCCTATGACAAGATATAGAAGCACATGAGGCAACATTATCGATCTTTAATTTTTAACGTTGGCTTCTATTAAATCAGCAGTGCTTGCTGAAGAGTCTTAAATTGAAGTAACTGCAGGAATATAATCAAAGGTTAAGTTGTTTCTTTTTCTCTGTCATTAATGTTTGGATCAGATGATGTTAAAGAATTATACTAATATAATCTGCATTTAATTTAGTATCCAATATCTTAGGACTTGAAATCTTAGGAATTGTGCATTCCATATTTGGCAATTTATTGATCTAACAAATGAATTTGATAGCTTGTTTTGTTTTCTGATGAAAAGGATAATGATGGATTTTGATGCAATGCCTGATTGTTGATTGGCGCATAAATATTTTTGATTAGTTTCTTGATTTAGATAATGATTGCAAGCATTTGACCTTGTACTTCACTCATTTTGTTGTCTTGTGCATTCTCAGTTGACTGAAGTTGTTGCACTTCTGTTGAAAAGATTGTTGGTATAGTGTGAACCTGAAAGCTGTTAATTCTTCTGTTGTTCTAAATGCAATTTTCAATGTAACATCTGGTTTTCCTTTATTAATATAGGAACATACAAATGGGAGTAGGCCATTCATTCCCTGAACCCTGCTCTGTCATTCATTAAGATCATGACTGCTGTGGAGCCTAACACCATATGCCTGCCTTAGGACCACATCTCTTGGTACCTTAATAAAAAATTGTCTATCTCAGGTGTAAATTTAGCATTGGAATTCGAATCAGCTGCAATTTGAGGAAAACACTGCCAAGCCTTCACTCCACTTTGCATGTCAAAGTGCTTTCTAACTTATCTCCTGAATGGCCTGGTGCTAATTCTTAGACTATGCCTCTTGGTTCTAGAATCTTCCACTTGTGAAAATAGTTTATCTTTATCAACTCTGTCTTTCCTTGTTAACACCCTGAAGATCGCATTCAGATCACCCCTTAACCTTCTAAATTTTAGAGAATAAAGCCCTAATTTGTCTAATCTCACCTCATAACTTCAACCCTGAAGTCTCAGTATCTCCCTCCAGGGCCAAAGCATCCTTCCTAAGGTGTGGTGCTCAGAGCTGCTCACAGTATTCTGAATGGAGTCTAACCAGGGTTTTGTATAACTGCAGCACAAAGTCTGCATCCTTATACTCCAACCATTTAGATATAAAGATTAGTATTCCATTAGGCAGCTTGAGTATTTTCTGCCCCTCTTCATGACATTTTAAAGTGCTGTGCACCTGAAACCTAAAACTCATTGGACATTCAATGCATTTAACTTTGTGCCCTCTAAAAAAATACTCTGATTGACCCTTTATCAGTCCGAAATGGATAATCTCACACTTGCTTATATTAAAATCCATCTTTCACAACTTTGCTCATTTACCTAATCCTACAATACCCTATTGTTATTTTATGCTGTCATCAATAGTCTACAATGGTCATCAGCAAATTTGGGTATTTGACTTTTTATACCATTAGTCAAGTTGGTAATCAATGTTGTGAATAATTGAGGCTCCAACACAGATCCCTGCAGGAAGCCATTAGTCACGTCCTGCCAATTTGAGTACTTACTTTTTAATCCAACTCTGCTTCCTGACACTCAACCAATTTCATACTCATGTGAGTAATTTGTCCTCAGCTCCATGAGCTTCCACCTTAGCTAACAGACTCTTGTGTGGGACTTTATCAAAAGCCTTCTGGAAGTCTATATGAATTGACTTACCTCACCACCTTTGGTACTTCTCCAAAAAAACTCATGTCTGACCTATTTTTCATGAATCTATGCTGACTCTCCCTGATCAACTGAAATTTTTCAAGGTGATCAGTTGATCCTTTCCTGCTGCGAATACTGAAGTAAAATAATTGTTCAGTATGTCTTCCATTTCCCTGTGCTCATTGACAATATCCACATGTCAGCCTTCAGTGGCCCAATAGTATTCTTAATCAGCCACTTTCTCTTTCTATAACTATATTGTCTTTTATGTCTCTTTCAAGTTTCCTTTCAAACATTTTAGCTGCTATTATAAGCCACGTGTTGGGCCTTCATTGGTCTTTGATTTGTCCCATTCTGTGGTATCTGTATGGTGTCTTCATATAAATGAATGAAGATGATCTTTTCTAAGATGACTGAAAGATTTTTAAATGACTTGTAGATAGAATGCTGTCCGAAGGCCATCAATCCAAGCTGCTTTTCATGATTAAGATTAATGGAACTTTAAACTGCTGAATAAACTTGTGTTTCTTGCCCAAAATGCTAATACAATGAAAAATATAGATATTTCATTGTTGGAGCACTGAAAAAGAAAATTTTCATAAACCAATTTGTTTTCAATCAGTATACTTTAAGCTTGTTTCTGAAAAATCATCTTAACTTGCTTGTTGTTAACTTTGTCACTAAGTAATTCATCCAGAAATTGATAAATCACTGCCAGGAGCCTTAACTTTGCTACGTAACATAGTTTTTCTTCCCTCTCAGGAATCAAATCATTGACCTCTTTAGGTAGATACATGATGCAAATGTATTCCTTTGGCTATTAGTGGGTTGTTACTACATTCGTTGCTTTTATTTTCATTTTCTTGGAAGTTTGTTTCCCTTATTACTGGCTGTTATTGGGAATTTTAACTGTTTTTGGTAGTTTATCTCCAAGAGTTTCCTTCACAGCTGCTATTCAGCCTGATGACTCTTCGGGCTGCTAGCTAGTCTTAAAGCTGTACTGATAACTCTTTTGAAAAAAGTAAGTATTTTTTTCAGTTTTTTTTTCAAATTATTTCAGGTCTACTTCCTGATTGTTGCAACAATTTTCTAGGCAGTGTATCCATTGCTGCCACTATCTTTTGTCATTTGGTTTTATGCCCATACCCAAGAGTTTGGATTTAGGACATCCAGTCAAGGAGAAGGCAAGATCAAGAAATTTATAAGAACTGATTATTACACATTAACTCTAAATATTAAAATACAGGGTTATCAGAGGTATACCTGACTTTAATCTTGCCATTATGTTATTGAACATACATGTTTCTCTCTATCTAACTAACCCCATCCTCACAGTGGTATTTATACCCAATGAAGAACATCTCTGTGGCATCATCACAAAGTTGCTCTAGAGTCCTAAAGCCCTTACACAACATTCACCACTTTCTGTATTTTGATCTCTTGACCAATTTTGTACCTATACTGCAACAAATTGTATTGCAACTTTAGGAGCTGCAAGAAATGAGTTACAAATGGATAAGGAAATCCATGTGATGGAGTCCAGGACATGACTGATGGAGTTTCCTGTTAGCTTGACACTCAGGAACCAGTTCACAATTTTGCTGCCAGCAGTTTGGAAGCAACCTGTTGGATGCTAGAGGTCAGAGAGTACAAAGTGAACTCTGGAAGGCAGAAAATGTTGAAAACTCCCCTGAAGTTTTAGGAATTCAGATACTGCGATGTGCTAGATAATAAACAATGTCACTGAGAAAAGTCACTAAAACTGGGTTTGTGTGGAGGAAGAGTGATGCTCAAATCCAGTGAGGAAATCTGAAGAAGTTCAAGATCCATAAAGCTGAAGATGCTGAGGTTTACATTAAAGTTGTAAATGCAGACCATTGGAAAAGTTAGAACAACAGTTGAATCAGAGTAACTTAGAGATAGCCAGAATGGCAGATTAGTTGGGCAGTATCAGCAGTATATAAGTCTGAACAGCAGTTATGACAAAGTCATCAACAATTTAAGTGGAATGAGCTTTAAAGAGATTTGTCATTGAGTCTTGGATATTGGACAACAAAAATCAATGTGAGGATGAATGCAATGGATGTGATTTAGCCTGGTTCACTAAATTAATGGGAGAGGCCTGTTGTTTCTGCTTGGCTCACACACAGAAAAATTATTCTTTGTGTTGAATCATTACCAGATCAGGCAGTTGAAATAAACATGCAATGCTCTCAAAATAGAGTCTACGTTTCAGCCCTGAAATAGTTAACACTTTAATCACGCTGTCTGAAATGTGAAGTTCACCAGCATTCATTTCCAGCTGATAACCTAATATTACCCACTTCTCTTCTGAAAGTCATTTAAGGATTAGGACAGAAAACAACATACTCCTTCATATAAAAGCTAAAATAAATGTCCTTTTTTCTAAGTGATAAATACCTGTTTAAGAAAGTTCATAAAGAAGTGAATACAGCTTCAACATTTGGAGGCAATTATTTTTGTTCCAGATCACTTCAGGGCCTAAGGTACTGAAATCTTGCCAAAGATGTAAGCCAGCAAATAAAATCTCAAAGCTAGAAATCGAAGTTAGCTCTTGACACTGATTTTATAAATCTGCAAGAGCAAACAAGCTTGTTAAATGAAAGTATTATTGTTCAAATTAAATGTATTATTATTATTATGTTCTCATAACTGTAAATTATAACAGAATGGAACATGAACAAGCTTGCAAAAGCCTAAATAAACTCCTCACACATGCATAAAACCTTCCATGTTTTGCGACGTTGTTTATATAAGCGTTTGTTTCCTTTCCACCTCTGGCATTTTACATTTTCTAATGTTATGCCAAGAAATTGTTTGGAGGAGCAACAAAGCAAAGAGAATCAACAACATGCAGAAATGCAGATGTAATCGAAGCAGTTTACTCATAGTAGATGCCACTGTGATGACATTGGATGAGGAAGACCTTTCAGCCCATTGCAATTCCAACTTGCAAAAGATCATAGCCCCCTTGCTCTTCACCCAGTGCTGTATTCAATAAAGTTTGACATGATTTCTCAACAACCCAAGCAGAATTTATTCCATATATTTACAAGATGATTAGGCGTTAAAATAGGGTTGACCATGAGAACCTTTTTCCACGTATGGAGTCAGCTATTACGAGGGGGCATAGCTTTAAATTAAGGGGTGATAGGTAGAGGACAGATGTTAGAGGTAGATTCTTTACTCAGTGAGTCGTGAGTTCATGGAATGCCCTGCCGGTAGCAGTGGTGGACTCTTCCTCTTTATGGGCATTTAAACGGGCATTGGATAGGCATATGGAGGATAGTGGGCTAGTGTAGGTTAGGTGGGCTTGGATCGGCGCAACATCGAGGGCCAAAGGGCCTGTACTGCGCTGTATTCTTCTATGTTCTATATTAATTACTTTTTATATAAAGTTTTTTTTGTTAGTTATCTTAAAAGTATGGGGTATGATTAACTCAGTTGGCTATAGTCGGGTGTTGAATGATGCCAATAATTTGAGTTCAAATACCATAATGTCCATAGAATCCCTGCAGAGTGGAAACAGGCCCTTCAACACAACAAGTCTACACCGACCCTCTGAAGAGTGACCCACCCAGATCCATTCCTCTACATTTAACCCTAATCTACACATCTCTGAACACTATGGGCAATTTAGCATGGCCAATTCACCTAACCTGCACATCTTTGGACTGTGGGAGGAAACCAGTGCACCTAAAAGAAACCCACGCAGACACAGGGAGAATATGCAAACTCTACACAGACTGTGACCCAAAGCTGGAATCAAACCCGGGACCCTGGCGCTGTGAGGCAGCAGTGCTAACCACTGAGCCACCGTGTTGCCCATGCTGTCTGTGGTAGTTCATGAAGACCTGCCTCCTTGCCTTGGCCCATACTTAATGTGAGTTATGCCTTTCAAGCTATGTAAACTCAAAATCTCTCTCACAAATAGTGATGTCGGGGGTCCTTTGAGAACGATGATTAATTTACTGATTTGAAAATGAGTCTTATTTAGCTTGATTGCATGTCACCCTGCAACATTCCCATAGTTAAATTGAAAGCAATATTCCCGTTTAGTTTTTGTTATACACCTTTAATAACCTCCAACCACTAGACAATAATCTTTCAGAAGTCTACTTGCTAGGCTGTTTTCTCACAAATCAACATTTTGACACAGCATATTAATCTTGTCACTTTCATTGCATTGTTCCCAACAATCAACTGCCTTCTTGTTTCTCAGCTACTAGAAATAGACATGGTATTCAGCATATGGTCTGACTAGAATACTATAAAGTTTCTGCGATTGATGTTCTATTGTTTTGGTAAAGTAGTCCAATACGTTATTAATTATTGATTGATTGATTGGGTTGGGCCATGGCTAAAAGTGAGCTATAAGACATTTGAATGAGGGTTACCAGGTTGCACTCAGCCTCCGATTCTCTTTGACATATCTGTATTTATTTGAAACTTTGACTGCAACATCCCCATCCAACCTTTTCCTTGTTCAGTCAGTGAAATTGTTCTTCTGTGGTTTGACGTTTACTGATTTAATCAATGCCAAAGCACCTCCATCAATGACTCTGCATCTCTCAAGGCCAACCATGATCTAATCTTGGGCCTTTGTGACCTCTGAGCCTAGTCAAGGAGGCCTGGTGAGAAACTATAGGTGTAGAGGGAAGGAACTGCTTTTGTATGGCTCCTTTCCTGACATACGAACATATATCCATTCTTATTTGGAGCAAGTGTAGGCCACACAGCATCTGAACCTACTCTGCCATTTGAAAAGATCAAGACTAATCTGAATGCTTACTCAACTGTACCTTGACTCCTTTGTCAATCAATAATCTATGTAACAACCTGAAATATTCAACGTTCCTGCCTCTATTGGGTGTCCATTAAGCTCAGACTTCCACACACTCCATCCACCTGGGCACCCCATGCTGGCCTATTACCCCTCCTCAATCTCTTCATTTCCAACTGCCGCTGTGACATTAACCACCTCAACCTGTCTACCCCCCTCCCCCGCTCCAACCTCTCACCCTCACAATGCATAGCCCTCCAATCCCTCTGCTCCAATCCCAACCTCACCATCAAACCAGCGGATATAAAGGGTGCAGTGGTAGTTTGGCGCACTGATCTCTACACCACTGAAGCCAGACGCCAACTCGAAGACACCTCCTCCTACCGCCCCCTTGACCATGACCCCACCCTCCATCACCAAACCATCATCTCCCAGACCATACACAACCTCATCACCTCAGGAGATCTCCCACCCACAGCTTCCAACCTCATAGTTCAGGAACATCGCACTGCCCGGTTCTATCTCCTTCCCAAGATCCACAAGCCTGACCACCCTGGCCAATTCATTATCTCAGCCTGCTCCTTCCCCACCGAACTCATCTCTACTTACCTCGATACTGTCCTATCCACCCAGTCCAGGAACTCCCCACATACGTTCGAGTCACCACCCCCACCCTCCACCTCCTCCAAGACTCTCATTTCCCCGGCCCCCAATGCCTCATCTTCACCATGGACAACCAATTCCTCTACACCTCCATCCGCCATGACCAGGGCCTCCAAGCCCTCCGTTTCTTCCTCTCCCAACGCCCCCAACAGTACCCTTCCACTGACACTCTCATTCGTTTGGCTGAACTGGTCCTCAGCCTTAACAATGTCTCCTTCGTATCCTCCCACTTCCTCCAGACCAAAGGGGTAGCCATGGGCACCCGTATGGGCCCCAGCTATGCCTGTCTCTTTGTCAGCTCCATCTTCCGTAATTATACCAGCATCACTCCCCATCTCTTCCTCCGCTACATTGATGACTGCACCGGCGACACTTCATGCTCCTGCAAGGAGGTTGAGCAGTTCATCAACTTCACCAACACATTCCACCCCAACCTTAAATTGACCTGGACCATCTCTGACACCTCCCTCCTCTTTCTGGACCTCTCCATTGCCATCAATGGTGACTGACTTGACTCTGACATTTTTACAAACCCACTAACTCCCACAGATACCTGGATTACACCTCTTCCCACCCAACATCCTGCAAAAATGCTATCCCATATTCTCAATTCCTCCGCCTCCGCTGTATCTGCTCCCAGGAGAACCAATTCCATCACAGAACACACCAGATGGCCTCCTTCTTTAAAGAACGTAATTTCCCTGCCCACGTGGTTGAAGATGCATCTCATCCACGTCCCGCACCTCCGCCCTCAAACCCCATCCCTCCAACCGTAACAAGGACAGAGCCCCCGGTCCTCACCCTCCACCCTACCAACCTCCGCATAAATCACGTCAGCTGCCGACATTTCCGCCACCTTCAAACGGACCTCACCACCAGAGATATATTTCCCTCCTCACACCTTTCCACCTTCCGCAAAGATCATTCCCTCTGTGACTACCTGGTCAGGTCCATGCACCCCCCCAACAACCCACCGTCCCCTCCTGGCACCTTCCCCTGCCACCGCAGGAATTGCAAAACCTGCACCCATACCTCCTCCCTCACCACCATCCAAGGCCCCAAAGGAGCCTTCCATATTCATCAAAGTTTCACCTGCACATCCACCAATGTCATTTATTGTATCCGTTGCTCCCGATGCAGTCTCCTCTACATTGGGGAGATCAGGCGCCTTCTCGCAGAGTGCTTTAGGGAACATCTCTGGGACACCCGCACCAATCAACTCCACCACCCCATGGCCCAACATTTCAACTCCCCCTCCCACTCTGCTGAGAACATGCAGATCCTGGGCCTCCTCCACCACTGCTCCCTCACCACCCAACGCCTGGAGAAAGAACGCCTCATCTTCCGCCTCGGAACACTTCAACCCCAGGGCATCAATGTGGACTTCACCAGTTTCCTCATTTCCCCTCCCCTCCCCTCCAACCTTCCAGCTCATGACCTATCTTACCTGCCAACCTTCCTTCCCACCTACCTATTCCACCCTCCTGTCTGACCTATCACTTTCATCCCCACCCCCATCCACCCATTGTACTCTTTGCTATCTTCCTCCACCCTCCTCTCTGACCTATCAACTTCATCCCCACCCCTATCCACCTATTGTACTCTGTGCTACCTTCTCCCCACACCCACCCCCTCCCTTTTATCTCTCCACCCACCCCCTCTCCCTGCCTTCAGTCCTGATGAAGGGCTTTTGCCCGAAACGTCGATTTTCCTTCTCCTTGGATGCTGCCTGACCTGCTGTGCTTTTCCAGCACCACTCTAATCTAGACTTCCACACTACTTCCCACCCCCACCCCCCAATATCATGCTATAGGAATGCCCACCAGGAATTGCCTGGCAGCTTGCTCACATGGCAATCTCACCACAAACTACCTATCTTTACCCATCCTTCTTCTCTATGCTGAACCAGAGCTGAAAAATGTGTTGCTGGAAAAGCACAGCAGGTCAGGCAGCATCCAAGGAGCAGGCGAATCGACATTTTGGGCATAAGCCCTTCCTGCTCCTTGGATGCTGCCTGACCTACTGCGCTTTTCCAGCAAAACATTTTTCAGCTCTGATCTCCAGCATCTGCAGTCCTCACTCTTTTCTCTATGCTGAACCACTCAAGTTGCAACTTTGGCTTCTTAAGTGACCCCAAGTTGAATTTCCAGACCTGTATTCAATCAATCAAAAAGACCATTTATTCTGCCTCAGTTACATCAATTACTGTTCCTGCCTCAGAAGGAAATTGTTAGATCCAGTGATACCAAGTCATCAGCTCCAAAACATGTTGTTGGTGCACAGGAGTCATATGTATTTTAGTGACTGAAAATATATGGAATAATAACACATTGTTGATGCTAACATATTAGAACTTTCTAAGATAGTGGGTTGTTAGATTCAACACAACAGATGCTAAGGATCATTGTACTTTTCCATAAGATGTATTCCAAACACTCGTCAAGCAACAGCCTGACACAGTCATAAACATGGGATCATGCCTTACAGACAATGTCCCAGTCATCACCATCACCATCACCATCACCATCCTTGGATATGTCCTATCCCACCAGCAGGACAGACCCAGCAGAGGTGGCACCACAGTGCCTTACAGTCGGGAGCGAGTTGCCCTGGGAGTCCTCAACATTGCCTCTGGATCCCATGAAATCTCATGGCTTCAGGTTCAAATTGAACAGGAAACCTCCTGCTGATTACTACGTACTGCCCTCCCTCAGTTGATGAATCTTTACTCCTCCATGTTGTACAGCATTTCGAGAAAGCACTGAGGATAGAACAGCCACACAAAGAGTACTCTGGGTGGAGAATTTCAACGTCCACCACCCCGTGTGGCTTAGCAGCAACACTACTGCTAGAGCTGACCAGATCCTAAGTTCATAGCTGCAAGACTCGGTCAGGGGCAGATGCTGAGGAAATCAACTAGAGGGAAAAAACAAACTTGACCTCATCCTGACCAATCTGCAGATGCATCTGTCCATGACAGGATCAGAAAGAATGACCACACCACAGTCTGTAGGCATACTGAAGAGTGAAGTGTCAACCTGGTGAAGCAAGCAGACAGGACCACTTGCTTGCTAACCAGCATAAGCAGCAAGTGATAGACAGAGTTAAGTGATTACACAACCAACAGATCAGATCTAAGCTATGGCGTCTTGCCCCATCAAGTTGTGAATGTTGGTGGACAATTAAACAACTCACTGGAAGAAGAGTCTCCACAATTATCCCCATCATCAATGGTGGAAGATCCAAGCCCATCAATGCTAAAGGTAAGGCTGAAGCGTTTGCAGTAACCTTCAGCGAGAAGTGCAGACTGGATGATCCATCACGACCTCCCATCTTTCAAAAATACCAGGATGTAGCCAATCCAATTCACTCTACGTGTTATAAAGAAATGGTTGAAGACACTGTATGCTGCAAAGGCTATGTGCCCTGACAATATTCTGGCAATAGCAATGAAGGTTAGTGCTCCAGAACTTGCCACTGTGCTATCAAAGTTCTTCCAGATCAGTTAGAACGCTGGCATCTACCTGAAAATGTGAAAAATTACCCAGGTATGTCCTGTACACAAAAAGCAAGACAAATCCACTCCAGCCAATTACTGCCCCATCAGTCTACTCTCGATCATCAGTCAAATGATGGAAGGTGTCAACAACAGTGCTATCAGGCAGCACCTGCTCAGCAGTAACCTGCTCAGTGATGCCCAGTTTGGATTCTGCCAGGGCTGCTCAGCTCCTGATCTCATTCCAGCCTTGATTCAAACATGGTCAAAAGAGCTGAATTCCAGAGGTGAGGTGAGAGTGACAGCCCTTGACATCCAGGCTGCTTTTAACTGAGTATGGCATCAAGCAGCCCTAACAAAACTGGAATCAATAGAAATTGGGGACAAACTTGTTGCTGGTTGGAGTCATATCTGGTGCAATAGTAGGTGGTGTGGTTGTTGGATGTCAGTCATCTCAGCTCCAGGGCATCTCTGGAGGGAATCCACAGGGTAGTGTCCTAGGCCCAACCATGATTAGCTGCTTCATCAATGATCTCCCCGCCATCATTAGGACAGAAATGGAGATGTTCACCGATGATTGTATCATGTTCAGCACCATTTGCGATTCCTCAGATACTGAAGCAGTCTATGTTCAAATGCAACATTTTGGCAGACAAATGGCAAGTAAAATTTGCATCACACAAATGCCAGGCAATAACGACCACCAACAAGAGACATTTTAACTAGCTCCACTTGACACTCAATGGTGTTACCATCACTGAATTCCCCATTATCAACATGCTAGGGGTTGCCATTGATCAAAGAGTCAACTGGACTCTCCAAATAAACACAGTGTTTACAAGAGCAGGTCAGAGGCTATGGATATTACAGTGAGTAACTCACCTTTTGATTCTCTTAAACCTTTCTATCATCTACAAGACCCAAGTCAGGAGTGTCATGGAACACTCCCCACTTGCCTGGATGAGTGCAGCTCTAACAACATTCAAGAAACTTGACATCATCCAGGGCAAAACAGCCCACATGTTTGGCACTGCATCCACAAGCATCCATTCACTCCACTACCTTTGATCAGTAGCAGCAATGTATACTGTCTACAAGATGCACTGCAAAAATTCACCAAAGATCTTCCAAAACCATGATCATTTCTATCTAGAAGTACAAGGGCAGAAGATATATGTGAACACCACAACCTGCAAGTCCCCCTGCAAGCCACTGATCATCCTGACTCAGAATAATATCGCTGTTCCTTCATTCTCAATGGATCAAATACCTGGAATTTCCTCCCAAATGGCATTGTGGGTCAACCCATAGCAGGTGGACTGCAGCAGTTCAAGAAGACAGCTCACCATCACCTTCTCAAGGGCAACTAGGGACAGGCAATAAATGCTAACCAGCCAGTGATGCCCACATTCCACAAGAAACAAAAATGGTTCAGGGCTTCCTCTATCAAGTACCCCTTTGTCCTATATAGTCAGTGATTTGAAGAGGTCTGTAGGGAACTATTCTCCTCTATCTTCTGCCCTTATTCTTTGAAGTTTGAAGGTTTGGGAAACCTTGCCAAGTTACTACAGCACATCTAATAGATGATAGGCACTGCAACTACGTTAGACTAGGGTGGAGAGAGGAAATAATTGACATGAAAGATGAGTTGCTGAGCGACTTAAGTGTTTTTGAAGCTGCACTCATGAGTGAGAAATATTCCAACCAACTCTGCCATGTGCCTTTTACAGGATGGAGAGGCCTTTGACGTCTCCAGGTGAGTTACTTGCCATAGAATTTCCAGTCTCAGGCTTAACCTTATTGTTAAAACGACATGCTAAAATTTCCTCTGCTATTGTAATTGACAATGGCACAGTGGCATTATCACTGGACTAGTAACCCAATCTAATGCTCTCTAGACATCTTTTGAATCATTCACAGGATGGGGGCATCATTGGCTAGGCTAACATTTCTTGCCCATACTTAATTTCCCTTAAGAAGCTGGTGGATTGCTGCCTCTGCAGGGTTCTGGTTTGCAGTCAGTTATTTTCCTGATCTTTAAGTTGTTCAAGTATAGTTCTCCATTCTATAGGAAGGATGTTGTCAAAATTGAAAAGGTTCAGAAAAGATTTACAAGAGTGTTGCCAGGGTTGGAGCATTTGAGCCATAGGGTGGGGTTGAATAGGCTAGGGTTGTTTTCCCTGGAGCATCGGAGGCTGAGAGGTGACCTGAAAGAGGTTTATAAAATCACAAGGGGCTTGGATAGGGTAAATAGACAAAGTCTTTTCCCTAGGGTGAGGGAGTCCAGAACTGGAGGACATAGGTTTCAGGTGAGAGGGTAAGGATTTAAAAGGGATAAAAGGGGCAACTTTTTCACACAGAGGATGGTGCATGTATGGAATGAGCTGCCAGAGGAAGTGTTGGAAGCTGGTACAAGTACAGCATTTAAAACACATCTGGATGGGTATTTGAATTGGAAGGGTAGAGAGATATGGGCCAAGTGCTAGCAAATGGGATTAGATTAATCTAGGATATTTAGTCAGCATGGACAAAGGGTCTGTTTCCGTGCTGGATATCTCTATGACACAATAACTCTATGAGTCATTCTCAGACCCCTGGTTCTGGACACTGGACTTATTTAGGGAATATAAGTGAAGAAGCAGTAGACAAGGGCAAAAAGATCTCTGTGTTTCCCTCTCTGCCAGCTAGTTCAGAAATTTGGGACTTCAGGGTTAATGCTCACCACTCAAGATGCTGTTAATTCTCAACACTCAGTCCGCCTGGCTGTTCTGGCATGCCGTGTCCAGAGCATGGATGAAGACTTTGGACTGTGCAGTTCTTTTCGGTTTGGGTAGAGTTTGCAGATGCGGTGAGGTGTGTATTGGATCTATTGGGTAAGTGCCTGGTTTTCTTTACTTTCTGCTGGTTTGGTGGGCCCAGCTTTTCTCTCAGGTTGGGTCTGAGGACGTGTGGTATTGGTCGAGTTGATTGTTGCTTTGAGTTGTCAGGTTTTAGTTCTGACGCTCGTGGTCAGTTGTTGAGATTCTTGTCATCAACGTTCTCAGTTTGGAAAGTCTCATGTTCGGAAGCTCTTGGCTGACCTCCCCTCCCCCCCGGATGTCTTTGGTTCCAGTGAGGCCCTTGGTCTGGCTTCTCATTTCTCGATTCTTGGTTTGGTCTCTGTGGTTATTGGTTCCCCGGCTGCTTGTTGGGGGTGGAAGCCTGTGGGGAAGTTGTTTCTGCAGAAGCTTGTTATTGGAAACGGGTCACCCTCGGGTAAGATCGAGGCAGGCAATTTTGCTGACAGTGAATTCTGTTATCTCCGTTCAAATCTGGAGTTTACATTGTGCTCTTGATGCTCTCTTCTGAACTTAACTGGCTTTCCAATGGTTAGAGTATGTGTGAATGGGTTTTGATCGAGATTATATGTCCAGTATCTCTGTCGGGCTGGGGTCTGTTGGTTTTGGTTGATCGTTGTTTTAGAGAGGATGTGTACATTGAGATTCCAGGCTGAACAATAGTCCCAGACAGCAATTACCATTCTCCTGGCCATGTTGTGTATTTCCTGCAGAACTCAGTCCAGCTGTTCCTTTTTCTTTGAACGTGCAGGGATATGCTCAGATATTTTAATATTGGAGATTTTTGCTTAATCTTACACCTCTTGAACCACAGGGATGTAAGGGAGGGAAGTCCAGGAACTGGACCCGGTGACAATGACAAGAAGATATATTTCCAAATCAGGATTGTGTGTGGATTAGAGAGGAACTTGCACATGACCGTGTTCACGTCCCACCTCGACAGCTCATGGAATTTTAATTCAACGGATAAATCTGGAATTTAAAGCTAATCATGACAATGATCTTGGGTCTGTGTAAGGAAAAACCCAATCGTACAGTCATAGAGACGTACAGCATGGAAACAGACCCTTTAGTCCAACTCGTCCATGTTGAACAGATGTCCCAACCAAATCTACCCACCTGCCAGCACCCGGCCAATATCCCTCCAAACCCTTCCTATTCATATACCTATCTAGATGCGTTTTAAATGTTGCAATTGTACCAGCCTCCACCACTTCCTCTGGCAGCCCATTCCAAACACGTACCACCCTCTGCGTGAAAAAGTTGCCCCTTAGGTCTCTTTTATATCTTTCCCCTCTCACCCTAAACCTATGTCCTCTAGTTCTGGTCTCCCTCACCCCAGGGAAAAGACCTTGTCTATCTATCCTATCCATGCCCCTCATGATTTTATAAACCTCTATAAGATCATCCCTCAGCCTCCGACGCTCCAGGAAAAATAGCCCCTCCCAATAGCTCAAATCCTCCAACCCTGGCAACATCTTTGTAAGTCTTTTCTGAATCCTTTCACGTTGCAACATCCTACTGATAGGAGGGATGGAGACCAGAATTGCACGCAATATTCCAAAAGTGGCCTAACCAATGTCCTGCACAGTCACAACATGACCTCCCAACTCCTATACTCAATGTTCTGACCAATAAAGGAAAGCATACCAAACGCCTTCTTCACTATCCTATCCACCTGCAACTCTACTTTCAAGGAGCTATGAACCTGCACTCCAAGGTCTCTTTGTTCAGCAACACTCCCTAAGACCTTACCATTAAATGTATAAGTCCTGCTTAGATTTGTTTTCCAAAAATGCAGCACCTCACATTTATCTGAATTAAACTCCATCTGCCACTCCTCAGCCCATTGGCTCATCTGCTCAAGATCCCATTGTAGTTCAAGGTAACCTTCTTCGCTGTCCACTACATCTCCAATTTTGCTGTCAACTGCAAACTTACTAACTGTACCTCTTATGCTCACATCCAAATCATTTATATAAATGACAAAAAATAGAGGACCCAGCACGATCCTTGTGGCACTCCACTGGTCACAGGCCTCCAGTCTGAAAAACAACCCACCACTACCACCCTCTGTCTTCTACCTTTGTGCCAGTTCTGTATCTAAATGACTAGTGCTCCCTGTATTCCATGAGATCTAATCTTGTTAACCAATCTCCCATGGGGAACCTTGTTGAAAGCCTTACTGAAGTCCATATAGATAACGTCTACTGCTCTGCCTTCATCAATTCTAATTCATTATTCTCCACCCAGCAGGAAATTAGTCTGCATTACTTTACTGCAGCCAATACCAATGTGGATACATTGTATGAAAAGGCCTCACAAGTCATTCAGTCCTAGGGCAATTAGGGATGAACATTAAATACTGGTCTTGCCAGTGACATCCACATCCCATGAAAGAAAAAAAAAGCACCTTAGTAACTTGTCAAGGCCCCCACTCCTCTATCCCGGATGTTGATGGTCGGGTCTTCAATGATGGCAGCGTCGTTGAATGTGGAGGGAAGGTGGTTAAATGTTTTTTCTTGTTGGTGATGATGTTACGTCATTAGGCTGGCATCTCATTTTCTGGAATATCTGCCGTGCTTCTGTAATGCTTATTTTCACTGTTCGTTGAAATAGTCATTTTTATCTGGCTGAGTGGCTGTGGTAAATTAAGATATATGCTATACCATGCAGTTATAGATTGGAGCACAATTCAATGAAAATTAATGAAATTTTCATTCTAGAAACAATGTTTTGTTGTCAGGCTGCATCTACAGCCAGCAGAGAGAAGACTAGCAAGCTTTAATAAATGTAATTATATACAATGGATCGTATGTGAGAACATCTCTGGAATCTTATGCACTTGCACCCTAGTCCTATGTGAGCTGATTCCACCATGAAACACATGCTCAACTGTTAACATTGGAGTGACTTTACAGTTAACTCTTTCATCACTAAGTCTCTACCCCCCTCTTGGCCATTAACACAGCTTCCATCTTACCCCAAACCTCAACAAAGCCTTTGTACTTGACAGGGAAATCCTGCAGGCCGTATTTACCAACTTTCTTGAATGTTTATGGAGCTTTTTTGGCGTTTCTAGGATATGGGTCAATGTCTGCAAAACTGCTCATCTGAGAATCCTCAGTCATTGTCTGTTGTTTATCACTGTATAGCTACAGTTTGCTTGTGAGGATCAGCAAATGCAGGATACCTTGCGATTGACTTTTTTTTGGCAGAATCTAGGTGCTCCTGTTTCTTTGATCATATCCATCTTCTGTTTCTAACAGGAGCAGCCCTTATGAACTGTGTGTCTGTTTGAAGGTGAGACCTTGATCTCCCCAAAAAGGTTCTTCTTTCTGCTGCTTGTTCATGTGCCATACTGGTTGTTAGTGCATGGCAAAGAGAGGGAATTTCGCTCACTTTCGTTATAAGTTGGTATGATGGAGCCATTAAGAAATGTCCTAGAGGGGTAGTGGTTAAATGAAAAGATTTATGCTTTCTCAGGATCACTGATTTGGGGTGATTGTGGTGAAGTCCAGGGGTGTGGGTTCTTTGATGTGCATTTAACCTGAAGAAATCCTAATGAGATTCCAAAAGATAGGACATATGCCTTGGTATATCATGTCTCTTTATCAGATACGATGACATCTGGGGTTCCATCTTTGGAAAATATAGTCTTAAAAGAGATTATTATGCCCTTTCAGATAGATAGATTAATTGAAGTGCTGAATGTCAATCCATTTGATAAAATAATTGATCACGGTGAGTAAAACCATCCCCTTCACCTCTAACAGAGCATGGCCTAGTCGAAAGAACAAGGAGAGAAAAGGTCATTTCTACTCCTGTCTGTGGATAGGAGTAATATTGCAATTGGAGACCTTGTTCTCGAGGGAATGTGAGATGCTAAGTATTATTTACATTAATGTGCCCTGACCCGATGCTTGGAAACATCCAGATGTCGCCTGTGGATTTTTAACTGATATCCAAACCTTGAGCTTGTATGACCACCAACCTCTCATCACAAGGTCATTGAAATTACTGGTGTGACAATGCTGGTCATAATCCTGCTTCAAGGCAGGGTTACTATGAACATACACTGACCAGCCATCAAGGCAAAGAATGTGAATCTATGTACATTCTTCATCACACAGTTGAGCCCAAAAATATTATTGCAACTTCTTCTGCGACAGGCAAGTCGTGACTGTTTAAGATAGTGAGGACCTCAAAGTCTTAAATAAATGTGTTGCTATTTCTTTACCGTTGTTCTCCATTGCACCTATTCTGATTATGTCAACTTCAACAAGAGGGCCTCCGAAATGTCCACCTTCCTCCTCGACTGATGATTCCCAAGCACAGTAGGTTCTCAGCCAGGTCTGACCCATCTCACACACTTTAGCCCTCAACCCCCTCTCTTCCCCTCCCTGTCCTTACCTACCATCCCACCAGCATCCACATCCAGAGGATGATTAGCAGCCATTCCCGCCAACTCCAGCTGGATGCCACCAGAAGACGCAGATTCCCTTCCTCTCCCCTTGTCAGCCTTCCACAAGGACCATTCCCTCCAGACACTTTGGTCCACTCCTCCTTCACTCCCAGCACCCCACCACAGCTCCATGGCACCGTCCCCTCCAACCACAGAACGTGTAACACCTACCCGTTTACTTCCTCCCTCCTCAGTATCCAAAGCTGAAACACACCTTCCAGGTGAAGCAGCGCTTTACCTGCATTTCACACAATCTAGTCTACTGTCTTTGCTGCTCACGATGTGGTCTCCTGGACTTTGGGGAAATGAAGCATAATCTGGGTGACTGCTTCACAAACAGTTATGTTCTGTCTGCAAAAAAGACCATGAGTTTCAGCTGCCTACCACTTCCACACACTACCTTGTTCTCTGAGTCAGGCATGCTGCAGTGCTCCAGCGAAGCTCAGCGCAAGCTGGAAGAACAGCACCTCATTTTCTGCCTGGAAATATTGAGCACACCTTCTCTCACGTCCTTACCCCAACCCCCATACTCCAGGCCTTCTTATCACACAGACTGCTACTATACATAGCCCATTGTTAGCCACTAATAGTCGCCATTAATAACTATTCATTCTCCTAAGTGATCATTATCCACTCCTTTGTTTGTTCAAATGTTCTTCTCTCTCTTCGGGTTCTATCTCCACCTATCGTTTACTCCTTAGGCCCTCTTCCTAGCCTATCTTATACATAAAAACCCACCCTTTTCCTGGCTACTCTCAGTTCTGAGGAAGGATCATCGCACATGAAACGTCAACTCTGATTTCTCTCCATAGATGCTGCCAGACCTGCTGAGGTTTTCCAGCAATTTCTGTTTTTGTTTCTGATTTCCAACATCCACAGTCCTTTTGTTTTTTTTTTTATTTTGTTGTTCCTCCTCCCTTGTAGATGAGTATCATTGAAAGAGTCACAGGAGTCTGGGGTTTCGCTTCCACATATTCTATAACCAAAATTTTTGTGAATCCCTTTGTGTCCAACAAAGTGTCCACATCCATCAAAGTTTCACCTGCACTTCCATACATGTCATTTATTGCAGCCGTTGCTCCCGATGCAGTCTCCTTTACACTGGGGAGACTGGATACCTTCTCGCAGAGCGCTTCAGGGAACATCTCCGGACCACCCGCACCAATCAACCCCACTGCCCTGCGGCCGAACATTTCAACTCCCCCTCCCACTCTGCCAAGGACATGCAGGTCCTGGGCCTCCTCCATCAACACTCCCTCACCACCTGACGCCTGGAGGAAGAACACCTCATCTTCTGCCTCGGAACACTTCAACCCCAGGGCATCAATGTGGACTTCACCAGTTTCTTCATTCCCCCTCCACCAACCTTATCCCAGTTCCAACCTTCCAGCTCAGCACCATCCTCATGACCTGTCCTACCTGCCAATCTTTCTTCCCACCTATCTGCTCCACCCTCCACTCCGACCTATCACCTTTACACCTTCCTCCATCCACCTATTGCACTCCTAGCTACCTTCTCCCCAGTCCCACCCCTTCCCATTTATCTCTCCAACCCCAAGACTTCCAGCCTCATTCCTGATGAAGGGCTCCTGCCTGAAACGTCGATTTTCCTGCTCCTCAGATGCCTGGCCTGCTGTGCTTTTCCAGCACACTCTAATCTCAACACTCTGTACAAGTCTAACATTACCCTCTTGCTCTTATACTCTATGTCACTGATGAAAGCAAGTGTCTCATATGCTTTCTTAACTATCCTATTTACATGCTTTGCCATCTGCAGGAATCTGTGGATAATTACTCCATGATCCCTCTGTTTCTCTAAGCTATCCAGTGTCTTGCCATTCACTAAATACTCCTTCATCTTGTTTCTTCTTCTAACGGGTATCACCTCACACTTATCAGTGTTAAATACCATCTACCACTGGTTTGCCCCTCTAACCAATCCATGTATAGCTTCCTTTAACCTGCAACCATCTCCTTCGTTTTTAACCAATCTACCAATCTTGGCGTCATCTGCAAATTTGTTTAACATTCCCCCCATATTTTCATTTATATCATTTATGTATATAACAAACAATAAGAGTTCAGTATTGATCCTTGTGGTATACCACTGGACGCCGGACTCCAGTAACGCAAACAGCCTTCTATCACTACCCTTTGTGTCCTGTTACTAGACCAATTTCTGATCCATCTCACCAAGTTTCCCTCAATTCCATTTGCTTTAACCTTCCCAATCAATCTCCCATGTCGAACCTTGTCTGAAGCTTTGCTAAAATTCATATAAGCTACATCAGTTGAATTTCCCTCATCCATTTGATTACAATTTCGAAAAATTCTAATGAATTTGTTAGGCTTGACCTCTCTCTGACAAAGCCATGCTGACTATCCCTCATTATCCCATGATTTTCCAAGTGGGTTTTAATTCGCTCCTTGAGAATTTTCTCCAATAGCTTCCCTACCATTGACATGATAAAAGGTGGTTGATATAACTGTTGCTATTATGGTTGAAAAGTCAAGGGCATAATGTGTAAGGACGTTGGATGTAATGAGTAGGTCTTTGATTAGTTCAAATGAGTGATGTTGATGCCCGGTCTCTGAATTGCTTAAAAGGTTGCCTGACAGGGTCATTCATTTGGGTTATGTGATTAACCTATCATGTTCTGCTTTAGTGAGACCATTGATGAAAATGCAACAGTAATGTTAGTCATGGCATGCTGGAAAATCTCAGACGCAGATGAGATGCCAAAGGGTTAAAACAATAATGTCCTCATGAAGTTCAGAATGTGGCTGGCAGTTTGCAATCCTCAAATAGGGGCAGTTTCCAATAGCTATTGTTCACATCCAGTTTGGTGGAGATTGTGTTGTTTGTATGTTCTGCCGAAGCTCATCTACAGAACCTATTGTATGTATCTCTCACTGTAGTGCCTTATTCAAATGTCAACACAAATTCTAACGGGTCCATTCAGTTTACGGACTACCACAATAGTAGAGTGCCAAGTAGTCAGCTGTGTGAATTTCAGAATAATTCCCCTTTTCAACCAGGGCCTGAATCTCAATTTGTACCTTGCATTTAAGTTGGTTTGTGACCTTCCTGGGTGTGTTCAATCAAATGGGTTTGAGATCTGATTTCAATGTCATGTAACACACTGTGTTCAGGCTCTGCAGACCTTGAAAGAATTTTGAGAATCCTTGCTTAAATTCACTTTCTGGTTCTTCTAATAGTTTTGTTTAATTAAGGATGAGGTTGAGGGCTATACAGACTGTCTTGCTTAAGTAGTGGCCAGTAACTCCAGCCCATGCCTAATTTAAGATATGTTGGTGGCCATTGTTGGCAACCATAGCACTCCCAGTATTGAATAACCTGGTCTCTGACTTCCCCAAGAAAGGTCATTCACTGTGGGGTTCATTTTTAACAGCAATTACTTTATATTGTCTTGATATAGACTTTTTTTTTAATGAGAAAGGAACGCTGTGGCTGCAACCAGTGTAGGACAAAGTCAGAAGTCACACAACCCCAGGTTATAGTCCAACCCATTTATTTGAAATCACAAGCTTTCAGAGCACTGCACATTCATTAGGTGAAGTGTCCACCCCAGTCCAACACCAACACTTCCACATTTTGACAGAGTGGACAGAGCTTACTTGTGGACCTACTTGGTGCCAACTTGGAAAGTTTACAAAATGGCAGTTGGTGGATTTTCTGTGACTTTCCTCTGTAGCCTCCACAGCACTTTTTCAATACTAATATCCTGTGGTGCCTCTGACATTGGTAGCCTAAATGGGTCCCTGTATCACCCAAAAGGTGGGTTAGGAGAGAATTCATTGCTCACCCGAGTTGGAGCTCATTTTCCATGGTGTGATCTACATTGGATGACAGACTGATCCAATGATAAGGTTGATATTAAAGTCCTTTGCCCACTGCACTGTACAGCTACTGAGCTGCTGACCCACTCTTCTGTGCTCATATTGCTGGGCTGGCCTTGATCTTGATCCAAAACATTCCATATCACCGGACATCAATGTAGGCACTCTTTGCCTATTGCCTCTAGTTTCCTGGATTTGGTCACTGTTGCTACCATGTAATAAGATCAAGTCTCCATTGTGGTGAGTGAATCTACTGGCTGTATTGAACATTAGTATGTCCAAGGTTTGGTGAAAAAAGACATCCCTGGAACTTCACCATATCAAATCCCACTTCCATGCAGTCTGACATTACTGTGAGAAAGCTCCATGCTCACATGCACAGTAATTGTTATTAGAGTAAAGGTATCATTACCACTTTGTGTTTCACTGTTTGATTCAGAGAAAAAGCATTCCTTAAATCAACTGAATGAAATACAAATAAAATAACTGAAATGTGCAGCATTCTTAAATAGTAATGGTAACAAATGAAAAGGATTGTAACAGGAACAATCCAACCAACAATGACTCCACTCGCAATAATAGCTATTTCATTTTTTGTGAAGTAGCAAACAAAGCACTTAACCCATATCAAATTCCCTCGAGTGCCTCCATCCTGCCAAATGTAACCAAAAGACTGACTTAACAATGCAGCTCAATGGGAGTTGATGGCATAGTGCTAATGTTATTGAATGAGTATTCCAGAGACTCAGGTAACCAGCAAATGGTGAAATCTGTATTCAATAAAATCTGAAGTCAATAAGCTAGTCTAATGGCTACCATATTGCCTGTTAAAAAGAAACACCCGGTTAACTAATATCCTTTAAGGAAGGAAATCAGTCTTTATCTGTGATGTGGAGGTGCTGGTTTTGGACTGGGGTGGACAAGGTCAGAGGTCACACGACACCAGATTATAATCAACTAGGCAGAAGTGGGTACTGCAGATGCTGGAGATTAGAGTCAAGATTAGAGTGGTGCTGGAAAAGCACAGCAGGTCAGGCAGTATTTGAGGAGCAGGAAAATCGACGTTTCAGGCAAAAGCCCTTCATCAGGAATCATTGTGCTTTTCCAGCACCACTCTAATCTTGACACCAGATTATAGTCCAACAGGTTTTCTTTGAAGTCACCATACCCACATTAAAGTGGTTGACTAATAACTGACCTCTGAAATTAAGTAACAAATGACTCATTTCAAGAGCAATTAAGGATGGGTAACAAATTCTAGCCTTGCCAGTGACACTCATATCTCATTCAAGAGAAAAGGAACCTCACAGTATATTATTCGGCAGAGAGGGGCAAAGGATTATAACAGCCACTTTCAACTCTATCTTTTCAGTTTTAAGAATGGGAATGAAATCCAACATACCTGAAACTGAAAATAACACGGATATGGATAAAAGAATGTTGCTGCAAAGCACAGCATAATCTATAGAAGGAAATCCGAGAAAGCTGTGTAGTAAGAGACTGATACACATTCTGTACCACCACAAACAAATGGTAATAATAATTTAACAAAAGTAAGATAACAGAACCGTTATGCAGATGGTATCCAGTGACCATATCATGGAATTCATTTGTAAAATTGCAAATGTAATGACAGAAATTTAGATGAGAAAAAAATTAACACAAACATGTGATAACAATCAGCCAAATCACACTGGCAAGACATACATTTACGGACTCATTGAGATTTTCCTGTTTACTACTATTGAAACCAGCAGTAACATCAGCTTGTGGATTTTACATTTCCTACTGTTGATCTTCAAACCATTAATTCTAAAAATTGAAAGACCACATGCTGTGAGTGAATAAATAGAAAATTCCAGCAATGAATGTATTTTAAACAATGTACAAAATGGAATCATCTTGTAAAGTCATAATAAAACACACAAAAATGGACCCTCGGCACAGAATGTGCCTCTCTTAAGGTAATGGTGTGGCTTAATCAACTGTAGGTACCAGAAGATTCTCAGATACTTCAGCAATGCTGACCAATCCTTCAGCCAAAACAGTTTATATGAGAAAGCAGATCCAGTAAATAGCTGTCAAGATAAAGGTTCAGTCTTGTTTTCTCATGTCACAGCAATTCTCTCTTGCAAATAAGGAGTATTCATGTTTATTTAGTTCAAAGAATGTTGATACAGGTCTGTCAGGTTATCAAGCCAAACCCAAACGTATAACAAGAAGCCTATGCCTATGGGGTCCACATATGATTTTCCCTTTTAGCATATTAGCTGAGATTGATATTTGATGCTTAATAACAAATCATTTAACTTGTGCAGACAAAATTCCTACATCTGCTAGTTAAAGATGTCATTAACCTGTTTAAAATAAGTAGGTTAATACGAAAAGATTATTCCATTTAAGTAGGTTAATACTATAAGGTATTTGTTGGTCATATCACAGAGAACAGGAGAATCGACGTTTCGGGCATAAGCCCTTCTTCAGGAAATGTCGCTTATGCCCGAAACGTCGATTCTCCTGTTCCCTGGATGCTGCCTGACCTGCTGCGCCTTTCCAGCAACACATTTCCAGCTCTGATCTCCAGCATCTGCAGACCTCACTTTCTCTTCATATCACAGAGAGCCAATTGTAAGCTGTTTTGGTAGATATATTTGATAAAATATGATCTCATAAGCAACTGATCCGTTTAAAGTTCTGCAGTCTTACTACAGTCACTTGCAAATGATTGTGGACAATTTAATAGCTAATGGAGAGAAGTGGAAAATTGTCCAGGCATATCTCATAAATATAAAAAGCATGCTAACCAATTACCAACCCATCAGTCTACAATGCCTATCCATCAGCATGCTGAAGGAACATAGAACATAGAATGTAGAACATAGAACATTACAGCACAGTACAGGCCCTTCGGCCCTTAATGTTGCGCCTCCCTGTCATACTAATCTGAAGCCCATCCCATCTACACTATTCCATGTACGTCCATATGCCTGTCCAATGATGACTTAAATGCACTTAAACTTGGCAAATCTACTACCATTGCAGGCAAAGCATTCCATACCCTTACTACTCTCTGAGTAAAGATACTACCTCTGACATCTGTCTTATACCTATCTCCCCTCACTTTAAAGTTGTGTCCCCTCATGTTTGCCATCCCCATACTTGGAAAAAGGCACTCCCTGTCACCCTATCTAACCCTCTGATTATCTTGTCTCTATTAAGTCACCTCTCAACCTTCTTCTCTCTAATGAGAACAGCCTCAAGGCCCTCAGCCTTTCCTCATAAGACATTCCTTCCATACCAGGCAACACCCTAGTAAGTCTCCTCTGCACCCTTTCCAAACCTTCCACATCCTTCTTATAATGCGGTGACCAGAACTGTACACAATACTCCAAGTGTGGCTGTACCAGAGCTTTGTACAGCTGCAGCGTAACCTCCTGGTGCCAGAACTCAATCCCTCTATTAATAAAGGCCAAAACACTGTATGCCTTCTTAACAACCCTGCCAATCTGGGTGGCAACTTTCAGGGATCTGTGTACATGGACACCGAGATCTCTCTGCTCATCTGCACTCCCAAGAATCTTACCATTAGCCCAGTACTTTGCATTCTGATTACTCCGTCCAAAGTGTGTCACCTCACATTTATCTCCATCAAATTCCATTTGCCACCTCTCAGCCCAGCTCTGCATCCTATCTATGTCTCTCTGTAACCTACTACATCTTTCGTCACTATCCACAACTCCACTGACCTTAGTGTCGTCGGCAAATTTACTAACCCACCCTTCTAAGCCCTCATCCAGGTCATTTATAAAAATGACGAACAACAGTGGACCCAACACCGACCCTTGCAGTACGCTGCTAGTAACTGGACAGCAAGATGACCATGTTCCATCAACTACAACCCTCTGTTTTCTTTCAGCAAGCCAATTACTGATCCAAACTGCTATGTCTCCCACAATCCCATTCCTCCACATTTTGTATAATAGCCGACTGTGGGGAACCTTATCGAACGCCTTGCTGAAATCCATATACACCACATCAACCGGTTAACTCTCATCTACCTGTTTGGTTATTTTGTCAAAAAAGTCAATAACATTCGTTAGGCACGACCTACCCTTCACAAAACTGTGCTGACTGTCCCTGATCAGATTATTCTTTTCTAGATGGTTATAAATCCTATCTCTTATAACCTTTTCCAACACTTTACCAACAACTGAAAGGAGACTCACTGGTCTGTAATTACCAGGGTTATCTCTACTACCCTTTTTGAACAAGGGAACTACATTTGCTATCCTCCAGTCCTCAGGCACTATTCCCGGAGACGATGATGATTTGAAGATCAATGCCAAAGGCTCAGCAATCTCTTCCCTTGCTTCCCAGAGGATCTTAGGATAGATCCCATCTGGCCCAGGGGACTTGTCTATTTTCACACTCTGCAGTATTTCTAATACCTCTTCCTTGTGAACCTCAATCTCTTCTAGATGCTAGTATCTTTGAATCTTCCTAGCCAACATTTTCATTTTCTATAGTGAACACTGTCGAAAAATATTTATTTAGTACTTCCCCTATCTCCTCAGACTCCACACACAACTTCCCACTATTATCCTTGATTGGCCCTAATTTAACTCTCGTCATTCTTTTATTCCTGACATACCTATGGAAAGCCTTAGGATTAACCTTGATCCTATCCACCAACAACTTTCATGTCTCCTCCTGGCTCTTCTGAGCTCTCTTTGATTATTGCCAGTGTTATCAGTCAGTATTTACATGCTGACATTGCAGTTTTTTCTAGAATCACTCGCCTCCACACCCGAGTACAGTTTTACTCCAAAAATAAACTGAGAGCGTCTGCTAATGACAACAAGGCAATGTGTTATTGAGGATGACACCAAGGCAGCTTTAGTAAATTTTAGGTCAAGGAGAATCAGGCAGATTCCACAGGCTGGAATTACAAAGAAAAACTTGTTGTGGTTGTTCAAGTCCAGGCTTTTGGCTGTATCATGTTCTATCAACCAGGAATATATGTCAAAGCTCTAAGTTTAAGATTACGTTCTTCATTTTACACTCCCTCACCAGAGGAAGTGAAGTAGATTGTTCATTTAATAATATTCAATCCCTCATTTAGTTCAGAGTTACATTGTACTTTGCTCAAAAACTGCATGCATTCATGTAGAACTCTGAGCTCAAAAACTGCATGAATTTATGTAAAAATCCGTTATCTCACTTTTTAGATGAGAATCAATCTAAGCATCAGGTCATAGACAGAGAACCCAGTGGGCCAACACCTTCAACATATTGTCTAGCTATCACCATTGTTAACAGCTAACCTGAGAATGCAACCTTTTTTAAAAATAAGGTTTTGTGATTTACACATGAATGAAGTGAAACTATCACTGTATTCTAACAGATGAAAGGCTTAACAGACAATCAATTTTTCAATGTATAATTTCAGCTACATCACACTGTAAATTTTTGCTATAAATTCTGTGTTACGATTGAGCCCTCCATGATCACCTGATGATGGAGCGCGCTCCGAAAGCTAGTGTGCTTCCAATTAAACCTGTTGGACTATAACCTGGTGTTGTGTGATTTTTAAAGTTGAAGATAGTAGTCACTGTGCAGTCTAACAAGAGTTCTATAACTATAGCAGAATTTCCAACTTATACTTTGCAGCCCCTTTGTGATAATAACTCATGTTCCATTCACTTCTTTTTTTGTGTGTTTTTTCACTATTTTCAGGCATCTCACCATTTAAAATCCTTCTGATGTAACTTTCTTAGATTCACAGAATTTACATTTATCCGTGTAGGATTTCAATTTGCCAAAGTTATTTCAATTCCAGCATTTATCAATGTTCTTTATCAACAACCTGATTCCATCTGTAATGCTTTCCCAACTTAGTGTTAGCAGCTAACCTGGATATACAGTGCCTTATTTGTTCATCTAAGTAATTAAAAGATTATTGAAAAAGAAAAGGCATTTTTTTCCTGGGAAAACCAGTCATTTCTTGACTTGCCAAATAGAAGAGAAATCTTCATCTCCCTTCTCTTTGTCTTCTACTCCACAGCCAATTGCAAACCAATTTCAAAGTTTATCTCAAATTCCATGTGTTCTCATTCTTGTGAATGTTCTCCAGTGTGGAACCTTATTAAATGCCTCAGGTACTTCAGAGATAATCAAGAGCAAATTACAAGGCTTCCTTGAGTGAAAAAAAGACAAATTTATTACCTGTGAACCACTAGGTAATGGGGGATAAATCGTAGAATCATAGAATCTCTCCAGTGTGGAAGCAGGCCAGTCAGCCCATTGAGTTCATACCGACCCTTTGAACAGCATCCCACCCAGACCCAATCACCTTATTCTATCCCTGTAACCTTGAATTTCCCATGACTAATCCATCTAATTTACATATCGCTGGACACGATGGGCAATTTAACATGGATAATTCACTTAGAGTCATAGAGATGTACAGCACAGAAATAGACCCTTCAATCCAACCCGTCCATGCCGACCAGATATCCCAAACCAATCTAGTCCTACCTGCCAGCACCCGGCCCATATCCCTCCAAACCCTTCCTATTCATATACCCATCCAAATGCCTTTTAAACGTTGCAATTGTACCAGCCTCCACCACTGCCTCTAGCACCTCATTCCATACATGTACCACCCTCTGCGTGATAAAGTTGCCCCTTAGGTCTCTTTTATATTTTTCCCCTCTCATCCTAAACCAATGCCTCTAGTTCTGGACACCCCGACCCCAGGGAAAAGACCTGATCTATTTACCCTATCCATGTCCCTCATAATTTTGTAAACCTCTATAAGGTCACCCCTCAGCCTACGACGCTCCAGGGAAAACAGCCCCAGCCTGTTCAGCCGCTCCCTATAGCTCAAATCCTCCAACCCTGACAACATCCTTGTAAATCTTTTCTGAACCCTTTCAAGTTTCACAACATCTTTCCGATAGGAAGGAGACCAGAATTGCACGCAATATTCCAACAGTGGCCTAACCAATGTCCTGTACAGCCGCAATATGACCTCTCAATACCCTGACTGATAAAGGAAAGCATACCAAACGCCTTCTTCACTATCCTATCTACCTTGACTCGACTTTCAAGGAGCTATGAACCTGCACTCCAAGGTCTCTTTGTTCAGCAACACTCCCTAGGACCTTACCATTAAGTGTATAAATCCTGCTAAGATTTGCTTTCCCAAAATGTGGCACCTCGAATTTATCTGAATTAAACTCCATCTGCCACCTCTCCGCCCATTGGCCCATTTGATCAAGATCCTATTATAATCTGAGGTAACCTTCTTCACTGTCCACTACTCCTCCAATTTTGGTGTCATCTGCAAACTTACTAACTAAAACTCTTATGCTCACATCCAAATCATTTATATAAATGATGAAAAGTAGTGGACCCAGCAATGATCCTTGTGGCACTCCACTGGTCACAGGCCTCCAGTGTGAAAAACAACCCTTAACCTACACATCTTTGGATAAAGGAATATAGAACTACCCTTTGAATTTTTTGGAGTCCTGATGTGTCTTTCTAATTAATATTTTCACCAGGCACATCTTCTCCCCAAGGAAGGGAGACAGAAAAAAACAAACGTTCTCAGCCCATATTCACTTCTACACCCTTCATTTCATCTTTTCTATAGGTCAGAATCTGTTCCTTGAAGTATAAGCCTGCATATGTGTTCTGTGTCTGTGAATGTTATTAGAGTTGTTATTTGTAGGCAATGATCCCTCTCCAACATTTGAAGATCCTCCTAATGGTGTAAATCAAAATAGAGGATTAGAGTCTTTTCATGCTTTTCTAGGGAGCTTTCTTGCTTGGTTTATTGCCTTTATTGGAAATGCTAGTTTCAGTCTACGTTCCTGTTTAATCCATGTTGGTTTCATGGAAACTGGAAAACCTGCAGTCATCATTATTTTTGGTTGTTCTTTCAAAGTATTTTAGTTGTTACATATCCAGGGTGATAAATTGAATGGTGGAATTCAAAACTCAACAGTCCATATTTGATGTCATATTAACAGATTAAGTCTTGTTATAATTTGACCTGACTATATAACAGGGTTAACATTACGTGCCAAAGGTTCAGCAAATGGTAAAATTAGTGACAGACAATTTATTAGAACATTTAGAAAGAATATTTTACGGCTGATCGATAATCTTTAGAAATTACTGACCTCTTTTAATGCCATAATGTTGCTGTCAAACCTCTCCCCAAAGAAAGAAAGTTACAAATGATGGCTTGGGAATGAGATATAACCTGACTTTATGGAATTTACAGCAAATACAGTAGAAATCTATATCTTTGACTGTCCAGAAAATTGTGGATGCTGGGGAAGAGTTGAAGTTTTCAAGAGGAGGTATGAACTAAAGCCTTGTAAGTGGATTTAAGGTGCAGATCGATCATAATCTATTTCAGTGGCAGAACAGGCTCAAGGGCTGACTGGCCTTTTCCTGTTCATAGTATTTTGGTACAATGTATTGGCCCAGATTTGCAACTGTAATGACGACAAAACTATCAATGTTTCCTATCATTGCCCTGTGAAAGCGATCGCAATTTGAGCAATTAAACATAGAACTTGCTGTTAGTGATTCCTAACTTTTCCACAGCTTGTGCTGCTGTGGTCTCAGCTGAGCGATAATCTTTAGAAATTACTGACCTTCTCTTTTAAAGCTGTAATGTTGCTGTAAAACCTCTCCCCAAAGAAAGAAAGTTACAAATAATGGCTTGGTAATGAGATATAACCTGACTTTAATGGAATTTACTGGAGGACAGTATGTCTGGGCTTTGGAAATATGATGTTATAATTGTGAAAAGTGTATCGTTTCCTTATCATATAATTTCCATAGTTCTTTATGATTTTGCAGGAGTAATGATGGAAAATTGTCAGCATTATTTCATTAATTCACAAATAATGACAGTAACTTTGAAAGTTTACACATGCACAGAATAATATGGATAACCTAAAGTTGTTACCAATAATTCTACGCCACTTCAAAATGTGTAGTGCTGATGTCACCCCTCCACCCAGACTGCAATTACTTGGCATCAATTATGCTATTATTCTCATAACAGCATAACAGCATATTAAATTAAGTGTAACTGGATTTTTAATGTTAAAAATCACACAACACCAGGTTATAATCCAACAGGTTTATTTGGAAGCACTAGCCTTCGGAGCGCTGCTCCTTCATCAGGTAAAGGAACAATGCATCGAATGCTTGTGTTTCCAAATAAACCCATTGGACTATAACCTGGTGTTGTGTGATTTTTAACTTTGTCCACCCCAGTCCAACACCATCTCCTCCACATCAGGGATTTTTAACAGCATACGAACCTCATAATTACTGCTAAGTACCCTTGTGGCCTTATAAAGTTAATTTAATATATGCAGAAGTGCCAATTCATCTGTAATGACAAATAAAGTCCGTTAAAATTTTCTCTTTAAGGTGATCATCTTTATATTAACTTCTCCATCATTTTGATTGCAATTATTTATTTTGCAAGCTGAAATTTTAAATTAGAAATGGTGGTTAAGAGCTTTGAACACCCAGGTTTGCTGGTTTTGATTCAGTGTTTGGCTCATTGCCTGTTTGCATTTCTGGTGTTAAATTCAAAGACAAAGCTGTGAGCTTGTCATCAGATTTAAACTGCTGCCTAGGAATTGAAAACTACACCATAGAAAATGCGAGATCTAAGGGGGCAGCTTTCTTCAAGGTTGATGGCATGTGCATTTGCTTTACTACTGACCACAAAACCCAGGCCAATATTTATTTTTAAGTTTATGGTATTTTAATTTGAATGTGGGTCTTAATCATTACTTCACTCTCAGTAAAATTTATTTTGTTAAAAATTAAAGGATAATCCGTGTATTTTACTTCCGAGTTTACTGTCTATGAGAATTCTTCAATATGATTGGTCACTTACACTGCTTCATGGTACCCCTTGATTCTGTGTTAGAAAAAAATTTAATGTTAACAAAGGAGCGTTCCACATCACAGAGATTACTGAATTTTTTTTAGCAGTTGTAAAATCCTAGGTCCTAAAATGTTTTCATTTTTTTTCTATTTTCCTATTTCTTATTTGCAGTCTAAGAATGCCATAAAAGAAGAAGAATTTACTTCCTTTAACATAAACGTTCTAAGTTTTCTACAGTAAAATGCTTCAGTGAGCACAGTGCGGAAGTGTTACTTTTTCTGAATCTGTTGCTTATAAAATCTGAACATTGGCAGTACTATGTCAGCACACTATTTTTGCCTCTGGGAATTTTCTTTTCAAATCAGTATTATTACCCAGTTCTTTTTCTCAGTTTAATGTCCAGTGAATTTATACAAATAGGCAAGGACATATAACTTATTTTATCAAACAAAGCAATATCTGTACCACATCATAACTATATTTTACACCCAGCATGTAAACAGTGCAAGGACAAAATCAATTCAATGAACAACTAAAAATTTGCAATGCAGAAAGCAATTCAGGGCAAATGTTTGAGCAAAAGGATACTAGAATATGAAGTATTCAAGAATACAAGGTTTAAGTTCAAAACATAATTAAAATATGCAAAATCTAAACTAAAAATTATGCTTAGTGAAAAGGGAGGCAGAAACAATAATTTAAAAATGGAGTTGGACATTATAGCCAGGATCTTGCTATTGGAAGTTAGACTTTTGAGAACCAGAGAGGAGTTATATATCGGGACCATTGGGATGGGAGTTCCAAAAGAGTTAGCTCCAATGAGTCATTTAAGATACATGAATGGGCAGGGAACAGAGGGATACAGATCCTCAGAAAATAGGCAAATAGATTTAGATAGAGGATATGGATTGGCGCAGGCTTGGAGGGCTGAAGGGCCTGTTCCTGTGCTGTAATTTTCTTTGTCCTTTGTTCTTTGAAACATTAGAGAAATTAAAACTTGCTCTAAATTCTAGATAACCATTAAACTAACCTTCCCCAAATCACCACTGCCTCAACCACTGACAGATAGCAGACCCACTCCTTAGCCCTATAACCTACACCCCCTCGACTGAAACCCCAGTAACCTTCATTAAACATAATTTGACCCAACCCCTAAACCACCAATCTCCGAGACAACACATATGACTGGACCGAACCAACAGTTCCCCAATCCCATACCCCAACCCAACTTCTCATTAACTTATCCTAAGCACTCAGTCACTTGCCAGTTGATCCCCTCACCCATCTGCCACCATACATCTTTACACATCTGCTGCCCTACTCCTCACCCACCTGCCACCGTCTCATTCATATACCTGGCATCATCCATTTAACTGCCATCTCACCTCTCACCCACAAGTCACCCTACCCCTTCATCTAGCTGACACTTTCCTCCCTCACCCACCTGGCAGTTTCCTTCCTCATCCATCTGGCACCTTATCCGTCATCGACATGCTGACCTAACGCTGACCCTTTTGGTATCCTTCTCCTCACTTAAATGATGTCCTACCCCCTGCCGTCCTACCCCTGCCAACCTACCAAGCCATAGCCAAAACTCTCAGCCAGCTGCCACCCTACCTCACAGCTCCCTCATGCTCACCACCCAACTTCAAACACTTGTCCTCCTTCAGTGACTAGCGAAGAGGCTTTGGAAGCTATAAAACCAGAAATACAGCATGATAAAACGGCATGGTTTCAATACCGATCTGCTTCACAGCTGGCTGAAGTTAGTCTTTGTCTGGAAGGCTCAGTTCCAGCTAAGATATTGGCCTGGATATGCAAATGGATAATTCCTCCAAAGATCAGTGTCTATGTCTTTTTGACCAATCAGAAAATTTAGGCCTATATGTTTCTTGAATCATCTTGTCCTTTCTTAGAAAAAGAACTCCCATGGACAAATCACTTTCGTTTTAATTTACCACTTGCCATCAAAACTGAAAGGTTCATAGTTTTGGAACGTGCAATTTCCTTTGTAGCAATAAAAAAAAGAACACCTAATTAACCACATAGTTTGTTCATACCGTCGTTGAGTACGCAACGACTTGGCTCAAACTAGCAACGTCTGTTTTATTAAAGAGGCCTTTGTGCACTAATAATTGTTACAAACTCAAGGGATTTGAAGTCTTAAAGTCAAGCTTTCTTGGCGGATGTTGGACCAGAATTGTACAAAGAAGGAAACAAGTGCAGCAATTCATCATGGAAGGAATTAAAATGGTGTCAATAACTTGGAAGGGATAATTATGCATATAAAATGTGGCAAACCTATGGTTAATAAAATACTCCAATAGTTGTTGATTGATATGGAAGTAATGGATAAAGTTATTACAGTCTGATCAGACCATAGGGCTGCTCTCTCATTAGACAGAGATGACTGGTGCTTGTTTAATCTGAGGGTCACCACACCTCACATGCAGGGGGAGTTTGAGAAGGAGAGCCCTTCATGGTAAACTCAGAAATTAAACCCACACTGTTGACATCACTCTGCGCTGCAAACCAACAGTCCAGTCAATTGAGCTAACCAACCCCTGATAATAGGGACATTTTAGCTTGCAATCAGTGAAGTTAATAACAAACATTATAAGCTGGAGATCAACAACAATTTCACAACTTCCAAAAGGAAAGCAGAAAGATAGTTGGAATACCAAATAGAACTGATACATAGAATTGAAAAATATATTGTTCACGTTTTGTTGGAATGGGGCATCTCATTTCATACATTGTTGGTTAGAATTCTTACTTAAAATATTTTTAACCATTAGTTTTTGGGAGTGTGAAGTAATAAAGGTATGAAGAGGGTAATGGGAACAAGTGAGCTCCTTGACCATTTATAGTTTCACAGCAAATTCTGCATACAATGCTGCTATCAGTGCTCACCATCACAAAGGAGTAATTGAACAGAAACAGCTTCTAGAAAGGGTTGGAAAGCAATGGAAATGAGTTCTGATCTAAATGTTCTCCTGTCATCAGATTGTTCTAATTTTAAATTTCAAACAAATTGGAATTTCTGAACTGTAATATAGACTGAAATAATTGAGTAATACTTATTTTGGCTACATATGAATTGCACTGAGATTTTTTGAGAGATCTCACCATCAGACCCAGTGAAATTTCTCACTGTATCTTACCAAATGCACTCCATCAAGTACCTTCTCTGCCTCTACGGCATTCCTTACCTTATAATCTGTCCTCAAATTACCATGCACCATTCCCAAAACAACTCAACATTCACCGGATATCTGCCAAATGACCCGCCTCCCTGGGGTCTGTGCCATATATAAAATATCACTGTGTACTTGGATGAGCATTGACTGAAGCTGCCTTACTTGGTCAAGGATGGAATCTGAAAGTGTCAGAGAAAGGGCAGATATTGTTGCAATTCTCCCACAGGGCCCTGGAGGTCCTGGTCAAGAGGGTGATGGAAAGTAGAGGCTGTGTAGTGAAAACATGTACTCCAGAACTAGCTGTACCCCTGACCAAGCTGTTCCAGTAAGACGATAACACTGACATCTACCCTGCAATGCAGAAGACTACCCAGTTATGTCCTGTCCACTAAAAGCAATATAAACATAATCTGGCAAAATGCAACTCCAATCTATTCTCAATCATCAGTAAAGTGATGGAAGGTGTCATTGACAGTGTTATTAAGTGGAATTTTTTCAACAATGACTAGCTCCCTGACACTCAGTATGAGCTCCACTAACATCACTCAGCTCCAGGCCTCATGACAGCCTTGATCCAAACACAGACAAAAGAGATGAATTCAAGAGGTGAGGTGAATGTGACTATCCTTGATATCAAGCAACATTAATTGAGTATGAAATCAAGAACTCTAGCAAAACTGAAGTGATTGGAAACCAAGGGGAAATCCCACCACTGTCTTCAGTCACAGTCAGTACAAGGAAGGTGGTTGTGGTTATTAGAAACCAATCATCTCAGCTCCAGGACAACACTGTTGTGGTCGGCCTGTCTCCCAGATGCTGTTTGCGGGGGCTTACTCTAACATAATGACATAGTTAAACTCTTGGACTTAGTTTTTAAAACAATTACTTATTTGCACAAAGCTAATCATATATTTTCCATTGCATGAGGTCTAAGCTAGTGCTCCTGCACACCATTCTATCTACCTGGTTATCATGTGGTCTTGAGATTATTACCTTCAAGAGTTAACTTTTTACTCTGCAGTCACTGCAGGAGTTATTCAGGGTGGTATCCCAGGCACAATAATCTTCAATGACTTTTCATCCAATTGTCACAAAGCTAGTCCTTTTCTTCCTAAAAGCTGTTCCTTGGCTCAAGAAGACTGTGTCCTTGATTTTTTTAAAGGGGCAATAAACCGGGCCAAGCTCCAATCAGTTTGGTTTGGTACAGAGATGAAAAAGATTTTGAGAGATCTTTTGTTTATATGTAAACAGATGACACTTCAGGCCAAAGTGGTCATGTTTTAGAAGTGACCTGTATATAATGAAAGGAGAGTGGTCAGCTCTCTAACTGAGCTGAGCAGTTTAGTTCAGTCTTGAACTGGTTGGAAGTTCAACAGGGAGCTGTGTGGAAACTCTCTCTCTCTCTCTTTTCTGCCCTTCAACTTCAACCTGTAAGCATGTTTTCCATTGATACTGGTTTTAAAGGGAGTTTGCTTATTGGGACTGTTGTGTACATTTGGACCAGCATAATTAAGTCTAGTTTGGATAGCCTGAGCTCAGTAGGGGTTCTTTATTCTGTTCTTAGTGTTTCATTATGTAATTTAGTGAATAAGCTTTTGTCTTTTTTAAAATCTAGTAGTCAACCTAGCTATCTCACTCTGGGTAATTTTCACTGTACACTTACTGAAACAAATTGCAAAGTTATGGTCTGGGGCTGCCTGCTTAAGAATGTTTTGAGTGGTCTGGCCTAGTCCATAACACAAATCAGATCAGAAGTGGGGATGCTCACTGATGATTGCACAATTTTCAGTATCACTAACGCAGCTCCTTGGATATTGGAGCAGTCTGTGCCCATTTATAGGAAGACATGCACTATACTTGGGTTAAAAAAGGCAAGTATATTCACGCCACCTAACTGCCAGGCAATCTTCATCTTCCACAAGAGAGAATCTAAATATCAATCCTGATATTCAATGGCTTTACCATCTCTAGCAACATCCTGGGGTCTACAATTGATACTGAAGTGGACCAATCATGAAAATACTATGGTAATGAAAGAAGGTGAGGAACTGAGAATGCTAATGAAAGTAACTAAACTCTTGTCTTCCTCGAAGCCTGTCCACCATCTATAAAGCAGTAATCAGGAGAATATTGCAATATTTTCTACCTGGAGTGAGTGTAGTTCCAACAGCACTCAAGAAGATTATCATTAGCCAAGACAAAGCAGATTTTATGATTTCAACCTTATCCACTACCTTAAACAGGACTCAACACCTTGCACAATCACAGCAGTGTGTACCATCTACATGCTGCATATAACAATGCACTAATAGTTCTTCAACAAAACCTTTCAAACCTATGGCCTATGCCACCTTTGAGGACAAGGACACCAGATGCATGGCAATACCACTATCAGCAAGGTTCCCTCCAAACCATGCACCATCCAGACCTGAAACTATTTCACTCTTCCTTCATCATCAGTGGGGGAATTATCTAGAACACTTCCTTTACAGGTTTTGCAGGTGGACCAGTTCCAGAAGATAGCTCACCACCACCTTGTTATTAGAAATGAATAACAAATCCTGGTCTTTCCAGCAATGCCCACATTTCAAAGAAGAAGGAAAAAGCATTGACCAAAATGCATAACCATGCATTGATCAATTATCATCAAAGCTATGATACTTCTAGGAATGGAATTCATTTAACTTTTCCAACTTACAATCATACACACAAAGGAAAAATTACAAATGAACAGTATGTTTCTGAAATAGTTTTTGGGAAGCTATTACACTGGAGTGGAAATCATAAACTAAGCTTATTTCTTCCCGCCACTGACGAAGATACGGTTATAGACATTTCCATTAAGTTTAGGAGATACTCCATCTTGCTTTGGCCTTCTTCTGACCTTGTACCTAAATTACTGAGTAGCGTATCACAGTAAGCATTTTTGTGCTAATGGTTGCATTCTTGCTTTGCACCACTCATGAGAGTGTGCAAAAGAATTCACAAAGAGAAGCTGGCACTAAATTTGAAAATACTAGCTATTGGTTCATAGGGTGTAACAAGAAGACATGGAAAAATGTTCAGATCAAAATATTTGCACAATTGTTAAGGTATGAATATGAAACTTGACAATGTGTAGGATCCCTGCAAAATGAAATACTTATACAGACACCTAACACAAATATCTATGACCAGTATGAACCGACTCTTCAATCCAATCGAATGTGCTACATCAGCAAAAAAAGTATTAATGTTTGAGAATATAAAACTTAAAATCAAGTCTATCTTGCAGTTAACATACACTCTGTTCCAGAAAACTGTAGGCATAGAAATGGAAAAGTCTGCTGACAAATAATTAGCCTGTCATATCCCTACCTGGTACTCATCTGTATCTGCTTTATTTGGCATAAGTTTGCAATAAGTGAAAAAACAGATGTTTGGACCTAACATGTCTGTAATCAGCAGTGAGCCTTCAATGATTTTTCTCCTATCTGGGAAATGACAAAAGACTGTATTACGTCTAGATATTAAAATTATTCCTTTCGGGCCACTGCCATTTATGAAGTTATTGGATATGGCATAGCCTGAGAAAATTGATGCTCTTTTTATTTAAATGTGACCAATCCACCAAATGCATAGACATGCGGTACTCTTCCTTGACACTGGGCAATATTACTATCACTTAAAACATTGATTGTATTGCCTTTAACATGAAAAGCATCAAGTTCAAAGTTCAATGTCAGCAGAAAATTGCATTTTCACACATTAACATTATGTTGACTTGTGTCCTGGGTACATCAATGGTATGCATTATCTCACATTTCTTTTCATGTACCTTTTAAATCTGTCTTCAAGAGAAGATTGCTTTTATACTTCTCTCATCCCCACTTCATTTGGCCTTGCTCCATCATCACTTTAGTCATTTAACCATCTGTGCATACCATCCTATTCTGTCCCTGTTGTTCTTAGCATGCTCTTCCCATCGCATTTGCTTGGCTTTCCATCTGTTTAAATGCTGTCATCTTTAACGGATTCCTGCTCTGGTGAAAACTCTCTTTCTCCACAGATGCTAACTGACTAGCTTAATCATTCCAACATTGGTTGGTGTTTATTTCAGATTTCTAGCCGGCACAGGAGAAGATATATTGAATATATTGAAACTAAAATGTTAACTCTGTTACTCTCTCCACAAACGCTGCTGGATTGGTTGGGTTTCGCTAGCACTTTGGGTCATATTTTCTAAGAAGTAGTAATCACCTGCATTTTGACAGCTCGTGAGAAAGTGTCAGTACGTCAGGTAAGCATGAGGCTAGAGTGCCTGGAGGGTAGGGTAACCAGGTGGGTTGGTGGGTAGGGGGAAAGCAGGTGACGTGCCAAGTGAGTAGGGTGCCAGGCAGGTGCTGTGTCGAGCAATTAGGAGATAGCATGTCAAGTTGGCAGGTTGCTGGAGGTTAGATCACTGGAGAGGTAGAATACCAGGTAAGTAGTTTGCTGAGTGGGTAAAGAGTAGATGAGTAGAGTTCCAGTGCATAAGGTGAAAAAGGGAGCTAGATAAATGATGGAGAATTAGAATAGACTGAGGAGGGTGCAAGATACCAAGACTATCAGATCTGGAGCAGTGGGAGGAATGTTTGATCTGGGAATGCAGGTCGCATTGGTTCCAGTGATGAAGTGGGGAAGCTGGCACTGTGGTTGTTGCAGATAAGGTTCATGTCTAGTGGCGGAGAGGGATTTAGTGGGTATCAGGTCTGGTAGCAGCTGAAGGGCAGAGTTGGGGAGCCTGATCTGGTAGCAAGAGGTGAGTGGGTGTTCTGCAACATAGATGGGGACTCTGATCAGAGTCCAATTCTAGTCTCATTGGGGGGCTGAATAAATTTAATGAAAAGGCTGCTGAAGTATTTTTTATTTCTTTTGAAAGGATAAAGTAGATGATACTCAGAAGGTATCACAGAGTAGTAAAATGGCTATACAGGAGTAAAATAGCTAAAGAGGAGTAAAGCCATATTTATGGTAAACTATATGTATTATTACCAGGGATTTGACTTACCTCGGCTATCATTGCTATTGAATGGCAGAGCAGACTCGAGGGGCCGAATGGCCTACTCTTGATCCTATTTCTTACGGTCTTAAGGTCATTAAGAGGATGTTGAACCTTCTCTGCATTATTGTCTGCGGAAGGCTGTATTGACTACATGCCCCCTCTGTAAAACCTGCACCACTGCCTATGGAACTCCCTACCCTCTGTGCCCAGTTGTTTGTCTCTTTGTGTCCATTTTTTTCAGACAGAATAACCTCCAGAGATCCATGTTAACATCTGGCGGCCCTTACAGCTGCTGGCTAGCTGACCCTGGCCTCTCCCACACTCACTTGAAAGACGTTGCTGATGTTTAAACTATTGTCATTGTTCTTTCTCCAGCTGTTCAGAAAGGGATAGTCCCCTTTAACTGGGTGCAGACAGAAATGCCTATGTCTGCAGCATGGGTTGACATAAATGCAGGTGCAGATAATCCATTATGCTGCATGCTGATCTCCCTGGCATGCCTTTCATCTCGTACCACTTCAACAGTGAAATATTAAGTTGACTTGCTAACTGCTGTGGGCCTTTTTAAATACCTTGATGCTCCTTGATCACCAAAAAAAAAAGATTGTATTTCCTTTTCCCCATTCTCAGTTTGCTAAGCACTTCTTGTTCTGCTGAAACCTTAATAAAACTTCCGTTATGGTTAATGTTCTCGAGAAGTAGCAGGATGTTTTAGATTTCACATAAAAATGAATTACTTCAACAAAGAAAATTACAGAAAACAGTAAAAGTTACTAAAACATTGTCAAAATAAGTTTTAAAAATATAATAAAACTATACAGTAAAACTAGAGATCAATATCTGAGCTAGTATAAAAATATAATTGCATTGGAACTTTTTCAGACTATTCTCAGGACATAGTCCAGTCTTTCTTGAACAAGAAAACTTGCATTTTATACAATTTACACATATTTAATCATTCAAAGGAAGCTCTCATCTGTTTTGGATGAGGAGGCTTTTGTATTCTTTTAAGAGTGTTGAATCTCTGTTTGGATTTCTGGTCTCCATTTATCTGCTCCTCTCCAGCATCTCCAGAGAATTTCTCATGTAGTTATTGCAGTGTTAAAATATCCCTTTGCTGTTTCATCATACTGTAGGAATGCTTCTTAGTAACTGTGGAGCAGAGAAAATAGAATTTTACATTTGTCTTGATTTACTTCCAGCAACCATCTCAAGAGGATTTTTAATGGGAATTATTTCTATGACTCTTAAAAGACTTGAGAGTTGTATTTTAGCTGGTAAAATAATTTTGCGTACTGAGATTTACTCCAATCAGGAAATGACACTGAGTAAACGTCAATATTATTCATAAGAAGAGTTTGAGGAATATCCTGAAAGGGTGAAGTTCAGACTACAAAGGGGGCAGCTTTACTGCTCTTAACATTTTCAATGTTTCTGTCTGATGTTTTCCCAAAAGAGAGGAAAGTAAATGGTCAAATCAATCCTGGTCGCACTCACCAACCTAATAAATCACTAGTCATTAATATATCCAATAAGGAATCCAGGACAACCGTTTTCACTCAGAGAGCATTGAGAGCACAGAACCTGCTACTGCAAGGGATTGCTGAGATCAGTTACAAAGCTGCATTTAGGGGGCAGTTATATCAGTGCACAAAGTAGAAATTGAGAAAAGGAAATGCTGATAAGGCTAGATAATGTAAGTATAAAGACTAATATAAATGTGCTGTGCTGTGCTGTGCTGTTTCAGAGTTTTAATTTCCATATAATTTCCTAAAAGTTGTAAGTGATTCCTGCTCCAATTTTACAATGGTCCTTATACTATTGGATCTTTATAAAGAAAACCTTGCACGTACACTGGGTCTGACTTGTTGTGATTTTAACAAAAGTCATGATGACTTGATGCAAAAGCTCTTACCTTGTCCAAATGAAACAATATCTTGATTAGTTGTCCAATTCAAATCCTACCACAATTTAACACTAGTTCCCATCAAAAAATATGCAAAGTCACCACGACCCAGAGGGGGAAAAGCCTTTGCTGGAGAACAACAGACAAAACCCCACTCAGGTTTCTCCTCAACCCTAACGTAAGCCAACTCCAGTCCTCCTGGATTTGGTTAGTTCCCTGTAAATTACTTCACTTCTCAGCCCCAGTATGCCTGGGATTTGGCTGAAAAGTTACAATCCTCCACACAGACATCTTTCTGGTCAGAATTGTAGGTTTGCAAGGTTCATTGTTCCTGACTGTCCGTTGTGAATACTGAGTCCCCAACTCCAGAACAAGCTTACTATAATATATTAAGGTCACTTCCTTACAACCTCCAACAGGGTTGGTTCATCCGGTGTCAATTGTAGGCTGGAGACAGGATGATCAATCTCCCCTCTTCTTCCAGCCTGCAATAAAGTTCCTTGGAGTTTGTCCCCATTTATAATGATTCATATCAAACATATCACAACCACATCAAACATTTCCTACTGTTCATGCTGTTCAGGATGTAGGAAAGCTTGGTATATTCCACTCAGTCTAGACAAATATGATCAGGGAAACAATGCAGTCCTGTTCCATGGGAAAAAAAATCCAGACACCATGATCAGTTCACACAGTTCAAAAATATCTCTCCTGCTGCTTGGAGATAACATGACAACAGCATTTGATCCCTAAGATGCACCAAGGTTTAAGTTATCCATTTCCATTGCCAACAGGAACTTACCATAGCAACAGTGACCAGATTCTAACATGATGGTGTTAGGTGAGGAATCAGGCAATAGTAGGTAAATGATACCTACCTGTATTATTGTCCCTTGTTCGCAGTCAGACAATGTTGAATTACTCTTGCTGTGATATAGTATTTTACTTAATATCTGAATTTTACCTCCTCTGCAAAGCCTGGCCCTGTTTTTTATGCTGAGGGTTGTCTTATGTGACTTATATCTGTGGGTTTAGAATTATACCAAACTCCATAACTTTCCCATTTGGAAGATATTCCAATCCTGCAAGTCCTAGGCGGTCAGCTGAAAGTATCTTTAAAAAACCTGAAAAACTTCTGCAGATGTTGTGAATCAGGAACAAAAACAGAAATTGCTAGAAAAGCTCAGCAGGTCTGGCAGCAGCTGTAGAGAGAAATCCGAATTAATGTTTCAGATCGCGTGACCCTTCCTCAGAACTCAGTTCTGAGGACGGGTCACTCGACCCAACACATTAACTCTGATTTCTCTCCACAGATGCTGCCAGAATTGTTAAGCTGAAAGTATCTGTTGAATATGGGTTTGAAAGGGTTCTGAAGAGCTCCACAGTTACCACCCACTATGACAATGCCTTATGGACTTGTGGACAGAACAGCTTAGGATCCAAGAGAGTGAAAACCCAGCATCTGATCCTCCTCGAAGTTACTGCAACAATATGTCAATCAGGGCTTTTGCCCGAACGTCGATTTTCCTGCCCCTCGAATGCTGCCTGACCTGCTATGCTTTTCGAGCACCACACTCTCGATACAATAAACTGCATCTTGTTAACTGCAATAGACTCTTCTAGTTAGACCAAGAAGTGGTTTTCCTCTACCACATTGTAATAAACAGTCCCTGTAACTCCATTTAAAATAGGATAGTGGCAGCAATCTTCTTCATGACCAACAGCTGATACAGCTTAGTGAGCTGACATGCCCATGCAACGATATCAGTCTGTAAAACTGTTAAAAATATTATATTGAAAACCGTAGAATAAAATTCACACGAGAAAAAAAATCTCGTCAGAAGACACAACTTTCTATGAATAAAAGCATTATTTGATTTTCTGTCAGATGTGAATAATGCTGTCATCAAATGGTCAACAGAGGGCAGTGTTGTTCTGTCTATCTGATCATGGAAATGCAAGACGCTTTTCAATTCTGGTTACAATCTTTCCCTCCCTTTGGATAAGAAACTGCTGATGTATTTATGACAGTTAAGAGTTTAAAACAGATCTTCGTATAGAGATATAGCATGTGGGACTGGAATGTGCAGACAGTGTGCAATTAATTTATGAATGTACGTATGATACTAAAGGTTTGGCTGTTCCAACACAGTAGCACCAATTCCTAACCCCACAAAAATGAAAGAAAGAATCCACAGGGATATTGATCGATAATAAACTGGATATTTCTTTTCATTTACTAAAGGAATGTGTGTGTCACTGGCTAGATCAGCCTTTATTGTCCTTGAGAAGGTGGTAGTGTGCTGCCTTCATAGACTACATGCTGCAAGTACACCCACAATGCCGATAGGGAGGGAGTTTCAGGATATTGACCCAACAGCAGTGAAGGAATGGCAATATATTACCAAGTCAGGATAATGAATTAATTCGTTATTCTTAGATTCTGACCTGCTACTGTAGCCATTGTGTTTATAGGATGAGTCTAGTTCAGTTTCTGGTGAATGGTAACCCCCAGGATGTTGATAGTGTGAGATTCTGTGATGGTAACACTTTTGAATGCCAAGAGGCAGTGGTTATATTGTCATTTATTGGAGATGGTCATTGCCTGGTGTTTGTGTTGCATGAATGTTCTTTGTCACTTTACAGCCCAGGCCTGGACATGGTGCAGGTCAGGCTGCATTTGAATGTGGACAGCTTCAGTATCTGACAAGTCATGAATGGTGCTAAACGTTGCGTAATCATTGGCGAACATACCACATCTGACCTTATGATATAGGGAAGGTTTTGCTGAAGCAGCCGAAGATGGTTGGGCGTTGGACACTATCCTGAGATGTCCTGGTACTGCGGTGACAGACTTCTAACAACTGCACATCTTCCTATGTGGCAGGTATGACTCCAACCAATGGAGATTTTACCGCCTCCCCACGCCACCGCCCCCCCCCCCCCCCCACCCCCCACCCCCGTGCCCCCACCACCGATACCTACTGATTCCAGTTTTGCCAGGGCTCCTTGATGTCATACTCAGTCGAATGCAGCCTTGATATCAAGGGCTGTCACTCTCACCTGACCTCTGGAATTCAGCTCTTGTCCATGTTTGAACCAAGGTTTTAATAAGATTAGGAGCTGAGTGACCCCGGTGGAACACAAACTGGGTGTCACTGAGTAGGTTGTTGCTGAGCAGGTGCTGCTTGATAGCACTGTCGATGACACTTTCCATCACTTTACTGATGATCAGAGTAGACTGATGGGCCAGTAATTGCCTGGGTTGGATTTGTCCTGTTTTTATGTACAGGACATACCTGGGTAATTTTCCACATTATCAAGTAGCTGCCAGTGTCATAACTGTACAAAAACAGCTTGGTAAGGGGTATGGCAAATTCTGGAGCATAAGCCGTTAGTACTATTGCTGAAATGTTGTTAGGGCTCATAGTCTTTGCAATATTTAATGTCACCAACCATTTCTTGATATCACATGGAGTGAATCAAATTGGCTGAAGACTGGTATATGTGATGCTGGGGACCACTGAAGAAGGCCAATTGAACCAGGATTGATCCCCTGGCTTGATGGTAATGACTGAGTGGAGCAGAAGCTCGGCAATAAGGCTGCAGACTTTGTTGGACTACAATTCTACTGATGTTGATGGCCCACAGAACCCCATAGATGCCCAATCTTGAGTTACTTGATCTGTCCAAGTTCTGTCCCATTTAGCAGCGTGATGTGTAGTGTCACACAACATGGTGTGAAGGCAGGACTTCGTCTCAGTGTGAAGGCAGGACTTCGTCTCCACGAGGACTGTGTACTGGTCATTCTTACTGATACTGTCATGGGCTGAAATATCTGTAGCTGGCAGATTGCTGAGGATACAATCGAGTATGTTTTTCCTTCCTGTGGGTTTCCTCACCATCTGCCACAGACTTGGTCTAGCAGCTATGTCCGTGAGGACCTGACCACCTCGGTCTGCTGCCGAGCCACTCTTGGTGGTGGACATTGAAATCTCCTACACAGAGTGCATTCTGTGCTCTTGCCACTCTCAGTACTTCCTCCAAGTGTTGTTTAACATGGCAGAGCACTGTTTCATCAATCAAGGGAAGATGGTATCTGGTAATCAGCAGGAGACTTTGTTGCCCATGTTTAACCTGAAGCCATGAGACTTCATGGAGTCTGGAGTCAATGTTGAGGATTCTCAGGCGACTCCCTTCTCACTGTATGCTGTTGTGTTGCCACCTCTGCTGGGTCCATCCTACCGATAGGACAGGGCATATCCAGTGATGGTGGTGATGGTGTCTGGGGCATTATCTGTAAGATATGAATATGTCGATAGTCTGTGAGACAACTCTCCCAATTTTGACATTTGCCCCCAGATTTTAGTAAGGAGGACATTGCACATTCAGCAGGTCTGATTTTGCCATTGGCTTTTTCAATTCCTTAGATGATACTATTGTTCCAAATCTTTTTTGAGACTTAATTATTATGTAAAGTCATACATTTTGTTAGGAGTAACAGCAAAATAGATTACTACTTGAAAAGTAAGAAGTTGCAGCATGCTGATTTGCAGAGGGACCTGGGTGTCCTTGTGCAAGAAACGCAGAAGGTTGATCTGTAGGTAAAACAAGTAATTAGGAAGGCAAATTGAATTTTGTCCTTCATTGTGAAAGGGGTTGAGTTCAAAAGCAGAGAGGTAAAGTAACAGCTGTACAAGGTCCTGGTGAGGCCACACCTGGAGTACTCTGTGCAGTTTTGGTCTCCTTACTTGAGAAAGGATGTACTGGCACTGGAGGGCATGCAGAGGAGGTTCACTAGGTTGAATCTGGAGTTGAGGGGGTTAGCTATGAGGAGAGATTGAGTAGATTGGGATTATATTCATTGGAATTTAGAAGAATGAGGGGGGAATTTTATAGGAACATATAAAATTATGAAGGGAATTGATAAAATAGAAATAGATAGGATGCTTCCATTGGTAGGTGAGACTAGAACAAGAGGGCGTGGCCTCAAGATTAGAGGAAGTAGGTTTTGAACTGAACTGAGAAGGAACATCTTCACCCAGAGGGTTGGTAATCTATGGAATTCCTTGCCCAGGGGAGTAGTAGACGCTACTTCAGTAATCTCTTTTAAAGCAAAGGTCGATACTTTTTGAAAAATAAAGGAATTACGGGATATGGTGAAAACGTAGGTAAGTGAGGCTGAGTGAATGAAAAGATTAGCCATGATCTTATTGAGTGGAGGAGCAGGCTTGAAGGGCCGGACAGACTACTCCTGCTCCTAGTTCTTATGTTCTTATGTTACAACTGAATGACTTGCTTGGCCATTGCAGACTGCAGTTCAGAGTAAACCATATTGCTGTGAACCTGGAGTTACATGTAGGCCAGACCAGATGAGGACGGTAGATTTTCTTCCTTAAACCAGATGGGTTACTCCAACAATCTACAATGGTTGAATTATCATTAGACTCTTGCTCCCTGATTTTTAAATGTATATCTTATGTAATTTTATGACAGCAATCATCGGTATTGTATGAATTTATCTTGACAAAGTTTCAAACCTAAACCTACTTTTGCCTGAACAAACTGCTGAATCTTAGCAGCGTGTTCACTGTTTATGTCCAAAGTCAGTGTTCACAGACAGGAGCAAGACACATTAATATCTTAAAACTTTAAAATCTAGTCATTCCCATTTATATTAAGCAGTGTTGTGACTGGCCTTGGAATTCTCCTGAATAATTTAAAGCCATAGATCAATGATAAAAGGCAAGCAAAGATCATTGAAAGAAGCAGAATTCCTTGCGTGTGTTTTTACTGATGCAACATGACCTTGTTGGAAGTATTGAGGATTACATGTTTTCAACATAAATTGTCATTTTAACAAGGACATAGAGGCACATCTCAGAAGAAATTCAGGATGATACTTGAAAGTGTAAATTTTTTAATGAATTTATAACATTGGTAACAGCATAGCAAGCCATTAGGTCTGCCATGGCTATGCTAGTTCACTGAATAGGAAATGCATGAAGTGTCATTGCTCTGTCTTTTCCCTGTAACCCTACAGACCTTTTCAGATAATGATCCAATTCCCTCTCGGATGCTCAAGTGAACTAGCCTCAAACTGTCAGGAAACATACTCTAGATCTTTATTTCTCATTGTATGAAAATGTTTATCCTCTTGTCTCCATTTACAATACGAATTATTATAAGTCAGTGCCCTCTCACTCTTGATACTTCTACCAGTAGGTCAAAAATCACATGACACTGGATTATAGTCTAACAGGTTTATTTGAAAACACAAGATTTCAGAGCCTTACTCCTTCAGGTGTGGGAACAGATTTTCATGGTTTTGGATACATCGATCAAAGCTCCTCTCAGCTTCTCTTCCTGAAGGAGTAAAATTGTCTCAACTTTTCCAATTTATCCACTCAACAGAAGTTCCTCATTCCTGGAACTATTCCTGTCAATTTTTCCCAATGGATTCACACCTGAGGAAAATGATGGAGATTTGGAATTAAAACAGAACTCCCTGGAATGTTAATAGTTAGTGGCTCTAATCAGCACAGTGAATGTTGAAAATTATCGTGCTATCATTATCACAAATGAGAAGTCAACACACTTGGAGTTGGTGTTAAACTCGAGGCATTGGCTTTCCACAGATTACATACTTACACCAATTCCAGCAAGACTGAACAACAATGCAAGGAAAACAACGCTGTATTAGACTGAGCGGGGGCTCATGAAATGGGAACGCGTTCACCATATTCAAAGTGGGAGGCTAAGCTATTAAATTCATTTACAGCCTACTTAACTGGAATAAATCAATTGGATTGCAACATTACAGCTGGTGGCTGGAGAAATCGCAAAGTGAATGATTCAAACTTTGATCTGTTTGTCAGAATGGATTTAAGTGAAACGGTTAAAATCAGTGGTGGACCTCAGCAGATTAGCCAGCCTGTAGGTATGAGGAAAAAATAGAATGAGAGAAAATTGGCAGGAAATACAAGAAACTGACTGCATGAGTTTCTACAGATCTTTTAAAAAGGGAGAGTTAACAAAGTGAGTGTTGGTTCTGAACAAAGTGCATTTAGGAAATTAGAAACACAAAATAAGCAATAGGCAGTTGAATTGAACAGATATTTTATATCAGTCTTTTCTGTAGAGAATTGGTACTGTCCATCAACAGAAATTGATGGAAAGCTCAATGGATCTGGCAGTATCTGTGGAGAGAAAACAGAGTCAATGGTTTGAGTCCAGTGACCCTTCCTCAGAGGAGTGAAATGTGGCTGTGGAAGTGAGTTTTGGCAAATACCTTGTCAAACCCTTGGAGGGAGAACGAATGTAATGATGGTGAACAAGTAGAAAGGCTAGAACAGAAATCCTGTCAAAGAGAGACGTAGAGCTTCTTCAAGGTGGGTATACCTTCAAGAGATGTGACAGTGAATTAAACATGAAAATAAAGCAAAGGACTGCTGTTGCTAAAATCTGAAACAAAAACAGAAATTACTGGTAAAACTCAGCAGATCTGGCAGCATCAGTGGAGAGAAAGCAGAGTTAATATTAAAGAAAGAAGACAGAGTTCCTCACTGTTGCCTAGCAAAATAAACTTGTACCGTGACTTGTGATCTGAACCTCAGACTTTTCTTTTCTCAGCTTTCTCAAGTCTAAGAAAGTTTGATTCATAACAAATAAGATGAATAAGCAGTGTTACTCCAGATTACAATTTCATATATTATTGCATAGTGATGCACACAGGGAATGTGCCTTTAAGACAGTGACGTCACAGCATGTGATGTTCCAACATAAAGATCCTCTCCTCAGTTTCACAGTGCAGTGTAATGGAGTCAACACAGTGTCATCCATCAGCCTACCACATGTAGTCATGTGATGGAGCAGTATTATGAGTAAGCAAAAACTCAGACCATATGCAAGTCTGAAATTTTATAGAAGTGCAAATTGTTAGTGTTATTAATAAATCTCTAGACTCGTCTCAAGAAAAATCCAGTCTTCATGACAAATATTAAATGGAATAATATACATGGAAGCTATATCATACTGGCAGTAATGTGTGACCCCAGAAATAATATCACTCTGTATTGTGGAAATGAATCAAAGTTTACATTCAATGCAAATACTGTTTGCATCTAATAATTACTTAGTTTCAAAATTTGCACAACCACATGGATTTACAAGCCAGATTTGACTCTATTCAAGTTGTCAATTGCTACAATTTTTATACTGTCCAGGTATTCAGACCACTTCAATAAGCAGGCCTCTGCTTCCCAGAGGTCAGGGCCATTAGGCTCACTACTGTGCTTGCTGGCAGCAGAAATTAAGGAATGACAGGGAAACATCTCACATTTTTCAGCCTTGAAAGTAGGTGTCCAACAAAAAGTATTTCTGTTTTCCACTGGAAAGTGACTTTCACAAACTTTCCTTTCTACATATGTTGCAGAGTATAGCCAACTAGCAACACAACTCCCTTGATAATTCTTGAATTTACACTCTTGGCTTCTTTGCAGATCCATGATTTCCTACATTGTACAAACCTCACAGATCACTAGTTTAGGTCATGATCCTGCTGTACTCCTAACTTTCATGCTACTTGAGACTTAATTGATAGAACTAATTCACACTTGTCCTGCAGATTCAATCCACTTTGTCACAGCTTCAACTCACATTGGGCAAAACCTGTTTCTTTACTTTATCTCAGAGAGGAAAAAATCTCACTTTTCCAGGATCCCATCCAGCTTCTTGTAGCTCGAGAAGCTTTTTAGTTCCACAGTTTTATTGTATACCCATGGGAAGCTAGCTGATGACTCAATCAGCTTTCTTAATGTGCTCTCAACTACATAAACACAACAATTTCACACCTGCACACACACACCATGGGTGCTGGGGATAAAATAAGCACTACCGCACTTAGGTGGTAGTGTGGGGGTTAAAAAAAACACAACAATTCAGTAATGTAATGAGCTTGGACATTGCTCTTATATTCCATTAACAATGACTGGTAGAACGTGCTACGTCTTGTGGTTTGCAGGAGTACTAAATAAATAGATGTTTTAGACTCAAATGCTGGAGCTTCATGGATCTATTCCAAGATCAAACCATACATTATGGACTGACAAGCTGTTAATTCAAGGAACAGACTGTGGTGCAGCAGCAAATTATAAGAACTTAAGGTCTAGGGGCAAAATTAGTCAATTCATCCCCTCTAATCATTTAATATGATCTTGGCTGATCTTATCTGGACCTCAACTCCACTTTCCTGCCCACTCCCTATAACCCTTCGACCCAGTAGTAATTAAAAATCTCAACACCTCCTCCTTAAATTTATTTGGTATCCATTGTCCTCTGGGGTAGTGAATTCCAAAGATTCATGACCCTTTGAGTGAAGTAATTCCTCCTTGTCTCTGTTTTAAATATACTAGCCCTTTGCAAAAACTGTGACCTCTGGTTCTATATTGTCCCATAACGTGGCAATATCTGCATTTTGTCAATTTCCTGTCGCATCTTATATACCTCAGTTAGATTTCCTCTCATCCTTTTAAACTTTAGTGTGTATAGGCCTAAATTGCTCATGTGGGTACTCCTCTTGATACTTACATATTCATACCATTAAACATATCAGCCCAGGATGTTTGCTGTTAGCCAGCTTCCCCAGCACTCACAGTTCAAGGTCCCTAACAGGATTGATGATCCACAATCTGTTTCAGGAGTCGTATGAGATAAATTCAAAATCTCTTACTCATGCTTCCTCATATGCCTCTTTCATGCTCCTGCATCCTCCTTACCCAATCACTCATTATGGACTATTTATTAGAACAAAGGAACTGTATAATAACAATGGCAGGTCTAGAAATGCTCTTGAGAAGAAATGGCATTCATAAGTCATCTTTGAAAAATGTGTTCTTGTATTCCTAAAATTGTATCAGATGGAGCTATTCATAGCTTCAACAACAAAAGCTTTAGCTACTTCATGCTTCTTAATCTTGTTCATATGCTTGCCTTCATTGGCCAGAGCATTGAGTATAGAAGTTGGGATGTCATGTTGCGGATGTATAAGACTGTAAGTGGCTGACGAGGCCACTTTTGGAATAGTGTGTACAATTCTGGCCTCCGTGCTATAGGGAGGATGTTGTTAAATGAGAAAGGGTGGAGAAAAAATTTACAAGCATGTTGCAGGCTTTGAGTTATAAGGAGAGGTGACTAGGCTAGGACATTTTGCCTGGAGTGTCAGAGTCTGTTGGATTACCTTATAGAAGTTTGTAAAATCATGAGGGGCATAGATAAGGGGATTGATTAAGGTATTTTTTCTAAGGGTAGGGGAGTGTAAAACTAGGGGGGAGAGGTTTAAGGTGAGGTGGGGAGGGGATTTAAAGTGGACCTGAAGGGCAACTTTTTCACATAGATGGTGGTGCATGTATAGAATAAGCCACTAGAGGTAAACGTGAGTACAATTACAACATTTAAAATATATTTCGACAGGTATATGGACAGGAAAGGTTTAGAGGGATATGGACCAAGCTGAAGCAAATGGGAATAGTCTGTTTTGGGATGTTTGGTCAGCATGGATATATTGGACTGAAGGGTCTGTTTCCCTGTTGTATGACTCTATGAATCTATGACTCTACATCAATATCAATAATATTTTACATTTATAAAGATTGCATTCAGATATAACACTCCGCTTCAGCCTGTGTAAAAACACTTGCTGAACTGATCTATTAGTGAGTCTTGAAGCTCAGACAAACTAATGAGGCCACCGGGCAACTGTGTCTATAAAAACAGATTTAATAATTTCCAGTTATAATTCTATATCATGTTTCCATGTGTTTGATTAGATTACTTACAGTGTGGAAACAGGCCCTTTGGCCCAACAAGTCCACACCGACCCTCTGAAGAGCAACCCACCCAGACTCATTCCCTTACATTTACCCCTTTACCTAACACTACGGGCAATTTAGCATGGCCAATTCACCTAACCTGCACATTTTTGGACTGTGGGAGGAAACTGGAGCACCCGGAGGAAACCCACGCAGACATGGGGAGAATGTGCAAACTCCATACAGACAGTTGCCTGAGGTGGGAATTGAACCCGGGTTTCTGGTGTTGTGAGGCAGCAATGTTTGCTGCAGTTAGTGCTATTCACTTTTCTGACACTTTTGTTAGCTCTTGATCAATGTTTTGTATCTTCACTAGAATATAACCATTACAAACCTTTTCATTTTCATGATTGAATTTCTCCCATTCTCTAACTTTTGTTCAACTTCCCCCTCCTCACCTTACAGGAGCATAATTACATTTCATCAATTCCAAAGAGGAGTCATATTCAACTCAAAATATTATTATTTCTGGTTCTATTTCCACAGATGCCACTAGATCTGAATATTATTTTTCCCAGCATGTTCTTTTTTATTATTTATATTCATGATGTTTGGTTTTAATAGAGGCATAAAGTTTTTTTTTAAATAAGTACAAAGGTGTGCTAAACATTTATAAAAATGTAATTGAGGTTCAACTTTGGCATTGTGTTCACTACTGGGTACATCTCAAAAGCATGGAGAGGGTGGAGAAGGAGATTTCATCGAATGAGATGGGGATGAAAGATAACGTTTATGTGGAGAGATTGGAAAGGCTAGTTTTTTTTCTTAGAGCAGAGAATATTGAGTAGAGATTTGAGGGATGCATTCAAAATCATGTACAGTTTTGACAGAGTAAACAAATAAAACATGTTAGTGATTTTTGAGAAGATTTGTATCTCAGGTTGATGATATGGATGTAAGTTAACTTGCTGAGCTGGAAGGTTTGTTTTCAGACGTTTCGTCACCATGACTAGGTAACATCATCAGTGAGTGTCCCCGGTGAAGCATTGGTTTTCAGGGTAAACTGGTCAATAATGAAGAAACAAACTTAAGCTGATTGACAAAGAAACCAGAGACTAAACAAGAAAACATTTTCTTTATGCATTGATTTGGCGTGGCCCTGCTTCAGGAAGGATATTACTAAATTGGATTGCAGAGCTTTATAAAATCATGAGGGCCATAGGTAAGGTGAGTCACAAAGGTCTTTTTCCAATAGTGTGGGAGTTCAAACCTGGCGGGGATATTTTTAAACTGAAAGGAGAAATATTTATAAGGGTCACTAGGGGCAACTTTTTCACATAGAGGGTAATTCATTTGTGGAATGAGCGGCCAGAGGAAGTGGTATATGCAGGCACAGTTACAACATTTAAAAGACATTTGGATACATACATGAGTAGGAAAGATTTACAGGGATATGGGCCAAACAGGGCAAGTGGGACTAGATTAGTTTGGGAATCTTGGTCGGCATGGACAAGTTGGACCGAAAAATCTGTTTCCGTGCCTTATGACTCAATGGGTCTATGAATCTATCTAGGAAGTAGATTCAGTCATACAATTGATAAGAGGTTTGAGTAAAGATTTGAAGAGGAAAGCATGACAGGGCTTTGAGAAAAGAGTAATAGAATTGGATTATTTGGATAATTCTAAAGAGATCTGTTACAGTCATGTCAGATCAAATGGCTTGCTTCAATGATTCTGTGATTCTAATGAGAGTCTCTCCCACTTATAGCAGGAAAATATTATCATTGGGCAATTAATGTTCCCCATTTCACCTGTCAGAACAAAAATGAATTCCAAAGGTAATTACAACATATTAAAAGCCTACCTTCTCTTTCAGGGCAATTCAGTGACCTCCTTGCACATTTTTACTAATGCAAAACAGTCAGAGGGTGGTGGTTGATGGGAAAAATTTATCCTGGAGTTCAGTTACAAGTGGTGCACCACAAGTATCTGTTTTGGGGCCACTGCTGTTAGTCATTTTTATATATGATCTGGATGAGGGCATAGAAGGATGGGTTAGTAAATTTGCGGATGCCAAAGTCGGTAGAGTTGTGGATAGTGATGAAGGATGTTGTAGGTTGCAGAGAGACATAGATAAGCTGCAGAGCTAGGCTGAGAGGGGCAAATGGAATTTAATGTGGAAAAGTGTGAGGTGATTCACTTTGAAAAGACTAACAGGAATGGGCTACTGGTAAGATTCTTGGTAGTGTAGATGAGCAGAGACATCTTGGTGTCCAGGTACATAGATCCTTGAAAATTGCCACCCAGGTTGGAGTTGTTAAGAAGGCATACAGTGTTTTAGCTTTTATTAATAGAGGGATCGAGTTCCGGAACCATGAGATCATGCTATAGCTGTACAAAACTATGGTGCGGCCGCACTTGGAGTATTGCATGCAGTTCTGGTCACTGCATAATAAGAAGGATGTGAAAGCTTTCGAAAGGGTTCAGAGGAGATTTACTAGGATGTTGCCTGTTCTGGAGGGAAAGTCTTACGAGGAAAGGCTGAAGGACTTGAGGCTGTTTTTGTTAGAGAGAAGAAGGTTGAGAGGTGAATTAATTGAGACACATAAGATAACCAGAGGGTTCGATAGGTTGGCAGTGAGAGCCTTTTTCCTCAGATGGTGATGGCTAGCATGAGGGGACATAGCTTTAAATTGTGGGGTGATAGATATAGGACAGATATCAGAGGTAGTTTCTTTATTCAGAGAGTAGTAGGGACGTGGAACGCCCTGCCTGCAACAGTAGTAGACTCACTAACAGTAAAGGCATTTAAATGGTCATTGGATAGGCATATGGACAAGAATGGAATAGTATAGGTTAGATGGGCTTCAGATTGGTTCCCCATGTCGGCACAACATCAAGGTCCGAAGGGCCTGTACTGCGCTGTAATGTTCTATGTTCTACGTAAGACATTTGAAATCCTCTGAAATATCCTGACATTGAAATGACGAAGTAAATTCAACAAAACCAAAAGAAATGATATTCTCTCCTCTCGCAAGACAAGAGTTCAAAGTGTGCAGAGCAGGGCTGGCTGTACCTATACATTGCTATGAACAATTTCAAAACTCCTGAACCATTACTGCTGTATTTGTTAATTGGTTTGACAAAGTAACTTTTAATGTGGAGATGATTCAAAGGCTTTATCATTAACTTAACTGTCAGGATTCTTTGATGTAACCATTGACAATGCAGAAGATTAAGTCTTAGGATCCTGCGGTTTGGGGTGATATAACTGTCCCACATTCACAACAGATTAATCAGATTTACGCCATTATACAAAATCCGACACAGTCTAGGTTATGTTAGCAAACCTATGACATAGGAGAAAGTGAGGGTTGCAGATGCTGGAGATCAGAGTTGAAAATGTGTTGCTGGAAAAGCACAGCAGGTCAGGCAGCATCCAAGGAGCAGGAGAATCGACGTTTCGGGCATGAGCCCTTCTTCAGGAATGAGGAAAGTGTGCCAAGCAGACTAAGATAAAAGGTAGGGAGGAGGGACTGGGGGAGGGGCGTTGGAAATGCGATAGGTGGAAGGAGGTTAAGGTGAGGGTGATAGGTCAGAGTGGGGATGGGGGCAGAGAGGTCAGGAAGAAGATTGCAGGTTAGGAAGGGGGTGCTGAGTTCGAGGGTTGGGACTGAGACAAGGTGGGGGGAGGGGAAATGAGGAAACTGGAGAAATCTGAGTTCATCCCTTGTGGTTGGAGGGTTACTAGGCGGAAGATGAGGCGCTCTTCCTCCAGCCGTCGTGTTGCTATGGTCTGGCGATGGAGGAGTCCAAGGACCTGCATGTCTTGTGGGAGACAGGCCTACTTGCGGAACGTTTCAGAGAACACCTCTGGGACACCCGGACCAACCGACCCAACCACTCCGTGGCTCAACACTTCAACTCCCCCTCCCACTCCACCAAGGACATTCAGGTCCTTGGACTCCTGCTTCGCCAGACCATAGCAACACGACGGCTGGAGGAAGAGCGCCTCATCTTCCACCTTGGAACCCTCCAACCACAAGGGATGAACTCAGATTTCTCCAGTTTCCTCATTTCCCCTCCCCTCACCTTGTCTCAGTCCCAACCCTCGAACTCAGCACCACCTTCCTAATCTGCAATCTTCTTCCTGACCTCTCCGCCCCCACCCCCACTCTGGCCTATCACCCTCACCTTATCACCCTCACCTTAACCTCCTTCCACCTATCGCATTTCCAACGCCCCTCCCCCAAGTCCCTCCTCCCTACCTTTTATCTTAGCCTGCTTGGCACGCTTTCCTCATTCCTGAAGAAGGGCTCATGCCCGAAACGTCGATTCTCTTGCTCCTTGGATGCTGCCTGATCTGCTGCGCTTTTCCAGCAACAAACCTTTGAAATAGCCGTAATAAGCAATTCCATCTTGGACTAAACTTGCTTCCTTATTTTGCTGAAGACAAAATTAATTCTATTAATGTCCTTCATAATCTGCTTGCAACTTCATTCTCAAAATCACTTTTCTGGGTGTGATATTTTGGGGGGGATGGCACAGTGGCTCAGAGTTTAGCATCAGTGCATCACAGTGCCAGGCACTTGGATTTGATTATACTCTGGTGCCTATCTGTGTGGAGTTTGTATGTGCTCCCTGTGTCTGCGTGGGTTTTCACTGAGTGCTCCAGTTTCCTCTCACAGTCCAAAGTTGTGCAGGTTAGGTGGATTGGCCATGCTAAATTACCCTTAGTGTCCAGAGATGCACAGTCAAAATGGATTAGCTATTGTAAATGGGTTATGGGGGTCTGTGTGGGATGCTGCTGAGCATCTCAGCCAGGCCCGGAGGGGCCAACCGGACCTCCCAGTCACCATCCATTTTAATTCCTCTTCTCACTCCCTTTTCAACATAACCGTCCTTGGCATCCTCCATTGCCACAACGAACCACAGTACAAATTGGAGGAACAACATGTCATTTCCGCCTGGACTGCCTACAGCCCAGAGGACTCAAACATTGAGTTCTTCACTTTCAAATAACCTCCCTTCCCATCCCCCAACTCCTTTTCCAGCCCATACCCCTCCCTCCAATCATCCCTCCCAACAACCAGATTCATTTCTCCCATTGACCAACCAGGTTATACCCTCTACCCTTTTTCACCTATCCCCACATTACCACCCTGCCCCCGCCACCCCCTTTACCTGCAGCTCCCCCTACACACACACCCAGTCCTGAAGAAGGGTTATACCCAAAACGTTGACTTTTCCATCTCCTGATGCTCCCTGGCTTGGCTGTGTTCTTCCAGCCCCCTGTCTGTCTACTTCAGAGGGTCAGTGCAGACTTGATGGGCCAAATGGCCTTTTTTCTGCACTGTCAGGATTCTACAATTCTATGTATTAGTCAAACAAAAGTTCCATTATTCTTAACATTTGAAAGTTGAAATTATGTATGGCACTCTTTCATATGACTGTTGAATGTGATTTCCACGTATTCACACATACTAATTCCTCCCTGCACTTTTGAAATGTATGTGATAACTATTAAGCTCATTAAGTATTGGTAAAAGGACAGTGACAATTGTAAATTGACCTACATGATATAGCTGCTGATTTCCTATAATGGTGATTATACTTCAGCAGTGTTCATGTGCTGTAAAGCGTTTTGGGATATTCTGAGGAAAGAAAGGTGCCATCTAAATGCAAGTCTTTCTTTTCCTTCCTCAAAACTATCTGGGACTATAGTGATGGTGATTTTATTGAAAACAAAATGTGCATGAGAATCAAGGTTATTGAAATGTCTTGTCAGATATGAATTCTGATGTATGTCAAATTAACATGAGGAAAAGTCAGACTTTTCTGAATTGCTTTTTACATCTTAAGTATATTCCAAGTATAATATTAAAAAGGATTTTTTGGTGTACCTTATATTCAAGTAAATTTACCTGTGAACAATTCTGCAATATTTCCAAAAAATCTGTACAATTGTAAAAGAGAAACAATTTAATTTTGGTGGTAATACATTCTTTTTATATATTTAAACACATCCACTGAAATATTCAGAAGCCATGTCATGGTAATAGTTCATGTGTCAATAAAGATATGAATTGCAAATGCATTTATTTTTAAAAGTTATTTTCTTTTGTTAGAAAAACACATTTGCAAGATAGCATGCTCAAAGGAAAGCAAGCCATCCCTGATAATTGGCATGTCTCACTTCCTTTTAGTTCATATCTAATATGTCAGATATCTTTCCTATATCTGTTAATAAACCAAAGTCATCAAATGTTTTGATTAAGTAAGGAGACAAACTGCTCGAACATGTCAGCAGATGTGGAAGCATCAGTGACAAGAGAAAGAAATACCATTTCTTTAATCAGGGCAGGGCAAACATATAGATGGAATAGGTTTTAAGCAAGTGAAATGGAAGATAGTGGGTGAAAGAACAAAACAAGCAACAAAAAGAATGGAAAGCAACAGGAATTAAATTGACAAGAGGCTTAGTTAAAGTGCCACGTTAAAGAAAGATGTCAGGGAGAAGAAAATAAAGGAAATGTAACTAGAGGTGGTCTGAACAGCAGAATGATGAGTAGCTGAGGTTTTGCCAATGTGACCAGGAATAATCACTGAGGTAGCATGCTAATATTAACATAAATTTGGTATACAAGCAGTTAGTTCCTATTTTGAAATGTTGATTAAACCTTGTTTTTTGAAGACCAAAATGGCTAATATACTATATCAGTTTGATAAAACTGGCTTGTTAAGTACATTTTGGAGACATTTGAATGTCAATGTTTAAAATTAGAAAGTCCGATGTGCCACAGCAAGGAACCGTAATGACCTCCTCAGGAGACAGACATGTGCTGCAATCGACAGGGTACCCTTCGTTGTTCAGTTTTTCCCAGGGGCTGAAAAATTACGTCATGTTCTTTGTGACCTGTAACACATTATCAATGAGGATGAGGACCTCACCAAGACCTCCCCCACACCTCCACTACTTGCCTTTAAACAACTGCCAAACCTCAAACAGATCATTGTTCATAGCAAACTGCCCGGCTCTCAGGATAACTCCATACAACCCTGTCACGGTGGACGCTGCAAGACATGTTAGATTGTGGACATAGATACCACTATTGCGCATGGGGACACCTCCCACCTTGTACATGGCAAGTACTCATGTGACTCAGCCAACGTTGTCTATCTTATACGTTGCAGGCAAGGATGCCCGGAGGCATGGTACATTGGGGAAACTGAGCAAAGGCTACGACAATGGATGATTGGGCACCGTACAACAATCAACAGACAGGAGTGTTCCCTTCCAGTTGGGGAACACTTCAGTGGTCCAGGACATTCAGCCTCGGACCTTTGGGTGACCATCCTCCAAGGTGGACTTCAAGACAGGCAGCAGAGAAAAGTGGCCGAGCAGAGGCTGATAGCTAAGTTCGGTACACATAGGGAGGGCCTCAACCGGGACCTTGGGTTCATGTCACACTACAGGTGACCACCATTGCACTATACACACACACACACACACACACAGATATTCCTACACATACACACTCTCACATACACACGGACACACATACACACAGACGCGCACACAGACACCCACACACACCCTTACAGACACACACACTCCCACACTCACACATGCACCCCCTCACAGACTTAAGACACTCTGCACTCACTACACACACACACACTTTCTCACACTCACAACCCCCACCCCAGGCAGACACACACACATAGACAAAGACCCACATGCACACATATATTTTGTGGGGTGAATTTGTACTTGCAGAGTTACATTGTACTTTACTCAAAAACTGCATGCATTCATGTAGAACTCTGAGCTCAAAAACTGCATGAATTTATGTAAAACTCCGTTATCTCACTTTTTAGATTAGAATCAATCTAAACATCATGGCATAGACAGAGAACACAGGGGGCCAACACCTTCAACATATTGTCTAGCTATCACCATTGTTAACAGCTCACCCGAGAACGCAACTTTTAAAAAAAGGTTTTGTGATTTACACATGAAAGAAGTGAAACTATCACTGTATTCTAACAGATGAAAGGCTTAACAGACAATTAATTTTTCAATGTATAATTTCAGTTACATCACACTGTAAATTTTTGCTATAAATTCTGTGTTACAATCAAGCCCTCCATGATCACCTGATGAAGGAGCGTCGCTCCGAAAGCTAGTGCTTCCAATTAAACCTGTTGGACTATAACCTGGTGTTGTGTGATTTTTAACTTTGTACACCCCAGTCCAACACCGGCATCTCCAAATCATAAAATTAGAAAGGTTTCCACTTCATGAACTTGGATAAGAGCAGACTATGTGATCCCATGACTTTTATGTTGAGAGTATGGGGCATTAGTTGTTTTACTTGATTCGCCAATGAACCAAATCTACAACAAAAAGAACTAGGAGCAAAGTTTGAGGCAAGGTTCAAATGCATCAGTTATCTGCCCCATTGACACCTGTGCAGCATATTGTGCCTTTGGAGATAAGCCATTGGTAAGGATGTCACACCTGCACTTTATCTCTACTACTGGTCACCCTTTGGAAACCCGATAGTCTCAGGACAATCCATGCTTTTTGAAATAGGTCACTTTCTGGGTAGAGGGAAAGCTACAGCATAGAAGAAGCAATTGGCACCTCTGCACCAAGCCACAATTTAAAAGAGAAGTGGTCTGTTTGTCGTCGTCCTGATCTGCGTTATACATTTCCCATCTCAGAATACAAGCTACTCCAAGAGCCATTGCTCTGTGGAACAGCTCGGCATGTTGCATGAGTTCAGCTGCAGGTCAGACTGACTGGAAGAAGTTGCATTTGACCATACATATGTCAGTTGAATAGCTCTGTGGACTTTCTTGGCAAAGACCTGTTTGGCAGGAAATAGGAAACTGAACAACCTGGAGAGTATTTAATAGTGGATAAAGCACAGAGATGTCATTTGACATTATGCTCAGAAAATAGCAACAGATGAAGGAGGATTAATAGTGGAGCCATTTAGTTGCAAGAATTGACAAAGCTGTTGACTGAACCAGGAAGAAGTATGAAACATTTGAATCCTCAAAGTATTTAAAAGAATGGGATATTAAAACTGCATCAACTAAGGTCAAGACCTGATATTCAGCTCGTACAGTGAAAAGGACTGGAGGTGATTCTTAAAAAGGTAAAGCTTAAACGGATCGAAAGTAGAGTGAAATTTCAAGAAGATAATAGGAAGAACTGGATGATAATGGAAATGAAGATGGATTGGAATGGAAGAAGGAATGGGCCAAGGGGAGCCCCTCTATTGATCAAAATTATTTGGAAATCAATTGTTTATCCACACTTCATTATATGGTATCAAAATAAAATATCACGAGACACCTTGTGGGAGGATTAACAAACAAAATTTGGCATCAAACCATTTAAGGATCTATTTGGATGGAATATCAAAGGCCTCAGTAAGGATTGCTTTAAAAAAGAGGGAAAAAGGTGGAGAGGTTTGAGAAGGGAACTCTTGGGTTTAGGGTTTAAGGCACTGAATACTCAGCTGCTCATGGAGAAGTGGGCGGCACGGTGGCACAGTGGTTAGCACTGCTGCCTCGCAGCGCCAGAGACCCGGGTTCAATTCCCGACTCAGGCGACTGACTGTGTGGAGTTTGCACGTTCTCCCCGTGTCTGCGTGGGTTTCCTCCGGGTGCTCTGGTTTCCTCCCACAGTCCAAAGATGTGCAGGTTAGGTTAATTGGCCATACTAAATTGCCCGTAGTGTTAGGTAAGGGGTAAATGTAGGGGTATAGGTGGGTTTCGCTTCGGCGGGTCGGTGTGGACTTGTTGGGCCGAAGGGCCTGTTTCCACACTGTAATCTAATCTAATCTAATCTAATCTAAAGTAATCAAAATTGGGAATGTGGCGGAATTCAGAACTGGAGAAACATAGAAATCTTGGAAGGGTGTAAGGCTGGAGGTGGCCACAGACTTGGAGAAGGGTGAAGACATGAAGGCATTTGAAAACCAAAGTAAGAACTTTTAAAATCAATGTGCTGATGGACTCAGAGCTAACGTCAGTCATCAATAACAAGGGTGATGAGTAAAGAGGACCCGATGTGAGATAGTTTGGGTGGAAGAATTAGGCATGATTCTAAACTTTATCATTCAGAACATGTGTTGCAATGTACAGTGAATCAAATGACACTGACATTACCAACATTTTTAAAGTCAAAAAGTGTGGTGCTTTCAGGCAGCATCCAAGGTGCAGGAGAGTTAACATTTCGAGCATGGGTTCTTCATCAGGAATGTGGGGGAGGCCCAAGGGGGCTAAGAGATAAATGGGAGGGGGTGGGTCTTAGGAGAAAGGTAGCTGGGAATGCAATAGCTAGATGGAGGTGGGGGCTGATGGAGATAGGTCGGAGTGGAAGGTGGAGCAGATAGGTGGGAAAGAAGATGGACAAATAGGACAGTTCAAGAGTGCAGTGCTGAATTGGAAGTTTGGGTCTTGGATAAGGTGGGGGGAGAGGAGATGACAAAACTGGAGAAGTCAGCCTTGATCCAATGTGGTTGGAGGGTCCCAAGGTGGAAGATGAGGCATTCTTCCTCCAGATTCTGGATTCGTGGTGCTGGAAGAGCATAGCAGTTCAGGCAGCATCCAAGGAGCAGTGAAATCGACGTTTTGGGCAAAAGCCCTTCATCAGGAATAAAGGCAGAGAGCCTGAAGCATGGAGAGATAAGCTAGAGGAGGGTGGGGGTGGGGAGAAAGTAGCATAGAGTAGAATAGGTGAGTGGGGGAGGGGATGACGGTGATAGGTCAGGGTGGAGTGGATAGGTGGAAAAGGAGATAGGCAGGTAGGACAAGTCCGGACAAGTCATGAGGGCAGTGCTGAGCTGGAAGTTTGGAACTAGGGTGAGGTGGGGAAGGGGAAATGAGGAAACTGTTGAAATCCACATTGATGCCCTGGGGTTAAAGTGTTCCGAGGCGGAAGATGAGGCGTTCTTCCTCCAGGCGTCTGGTGGTGAGGGAGCGGTGGTGAAGGAGGCCCAGGACCTCCATGTCTTCGGCAGAGTGGGAGGGGGAGTTGAAATATTGGGCCACAGGGCGGTGTGGTTGATTAGTGCGGGTGTCCCGGAGATGTTCCCTAAAGCGCTCTGCTAGAAGGCGCCTAGTCTCCCCAATGTAGAGGAGACCGCATCGGGAACAACGGATACAATAAATGATATTAGTGGATGTGCAGGCAAATCTTTGATGGATGTGGAAGGCTCCTATTGGGCCTTGGATAGAGGTGAGGGAGGAGGTGTGGGCGCAGGTTTTACAGTTCCTGCGGTGGCAGGGGAAGGTGCCAGAATGGGAGGGTGGGTTGTAGGGGGGCGTGGACCTGACCAGGTAGTCACGGACGGAACAGTCTTTGCGGAAGGCGGAAAGGGGTGGGGAGGGAAATATATCCCTGATGGTGAGGTCTTTTTGGAGGTGGCAGAAATGTTGGCGGATGATTTGGTTTATGCGAAGGTTGGTAGGGTGAAAGGTGAGCACCACGGGCGTTCTGTCCTTGTTACGGTTGGAGGGGTGGGATTTGAGGGCGGAGGTGCAGTATGTGGACGAGATGCGTTGGAGGGCATCTTTAACCACGTGGGAAGGGAAATTGCGGTCTCTAAAGAAGGAGGCCATCTGGTGTGTTCTGTGGTGGAACTGGTCCTCCTGGGAGCAGATACGGTGGAGGCGGAGGAATTAGGAATACGGGATGGCATTTTTGCAAGAGGTAGGGTGGGAAGAGGTGTAATCCAGGTAGCTGTGGGAGTCGGTGGGTTTGTAAAAAATGTCAGTGTCAAGTCGGTCATCATTAATGGAGATGGAGAGGTCCAGGAAGGGGAGAGAGGTGTCAGAGATGGTCCAGGTAAATTTAAGGTCAGGGTGGAATGTGTTGGTGAAGTTGATGAATTGCTCAACCTCCTCATGGGAGCACGAGGTGGCACCAATGCAGTCATCAATGTAGCAGAGGAAGAGGTGGGGAGTGGTGCCGGTGTAATTACGGAAGATCAATTGTTCTACATAGCCAACAAAGAGACAGGCATAGTGGGGCCCATACGTGTGCCCATGGCTACCACTTTGGTCTGGAGGAAGTGGGAGGATTCGAAGGAGAAATTGTTAAGGGTGAGGACCAGTTCGGCCAAACGAATGAGAGTGTCGGTGGAAGGGTACTATTGGGGATGCCTGGAGAGGAAAAAACGGGGGGCTTGGAGGCTCTGGTCATGGCAGATGGAGGTGTAGAGGGATTGGATATCCATGGTGAAGATGAGGCGTCGGGGGCCGGGGAAACGGAAGTCTTGGAGGAGGTGGAGCGCGTGGGTGGTGTCTCGAACGTATGTGGGGAGTTCCTGGACTAGGGGGGATAGGACAGTGTCGAGGTCGGTAGAGATGAGTTCAGTGGGGCAGGAGCATGCTGAGACAATGGGTCGGCCAGGGTGGTCAGGCTTGTGGATCTTGGGAAGGAGGTAGAACCGGGTAGTGCGGGGTTCCCGGACTATGAGGTTGGAAGCTGTGGGTGGGAGATCTCCTGAGGTGATGAGGTTCTGTATGGTCTGAGAGATGATGGTTTGGTGATGGAGGGGTGGTCAGGTGACTAGAATCTGGCAATGGAGGATGCCCAGGACTTGCATGTCCTTGGCAGAGAGGGATAGGAAGTTGAAGTGTTCTGCTAGTCCCTATACACATCCATACATCATGATGAAGGCCTCCAAGCCCTCCATTTCTTCCTTTCTCGCCGACCCAACTACCGCCTCAGTCATTCGATTGGCTGAACTGATCCTTACCCTCAACAATTTCTCCTTTGTATCCTCCCACTTCCTCCAGACAAAAAGGGTAGCCATGGGCACCCACATGGGCCCCAGTTATGCTTGCCTCTTCATTGGTTACGTGGAACAGTCCTACCTCTGCAGCTACACCGACACCATTCCCCACCTGTTCCTCCGCTACATCGGTGATTGTTTCGGCACCACTTCATGCTCCCATGAGGTAGTTGAACAGTTCATCAACTTCACAAACACCTTCCACCCTGACATCAAGTTCACCTGGACCATCAAGGACACTTCCCTCTCCTTCCTGGACCTTTCCATCTCCATTTCCAGTGACCAACTCACATGCACATCTACTTCAAACCCACCGATTCCAACAGCTACCTGGACTACACCTCCTCCCACCCTGCCTCCTATAAAAATGCTATCCCTTACTCTCAATTCCTCCTCCTCCAACACATCTACACCCAGGTAGACAAATTCCACCACAGAACACACCAGATGGCCTCCTTCATCAAGCACCACAATTTTCCCTCCCAGGTGGTCAACAATGCCCTCTAGCACATCTCCTCCACTTCCCATACCTCTGCCCATGAACCCCAATTGTAACAAGGACAGAAACCCCCACCCCCCGGTCCACTCCTTCCACCCCACCAACCTCCAGATACAATGCATCATCCTCTGCCATTTCTGCTACCCACAAACAGACCCCACCACCAAAGATATATTTCCCTGCCCACCCCTATCCGCATTTCGCAGAGACCATTCCCTCCGCGATTCCTATGTTAGGTCTACGCCACCCAAACATCCACCCTCCATTTCCGGCACCTTCCCTTGACACCGCAGGAAGTGTAAAATCTGTGCCCACACCTCCCCCCTCCACCTCCATCCAAGACCCCAAGGGATCCTTCCACACTCAGCAGAGATATTCCTGCACCTTCACACACCTCACCCACTGAGTCTGTTACTCCCAATGTGGTCTCCTATACATTGGGGAGACAGGACGCCAACTTGCAGAATGTTTCAGAGAACATCTTTGGGACACAGCACTAAACAACCCCACCGCCCTGTGGCTGACCACTTCAACTCCCCCTCTCACTCCACCAAGGACATGCAAGTCTTGGGCTTCCTCCACTGCCAGATTTTAACTACCCGACCCCTGGAGGAAGAACACCACATTTTCTGCCTTGGGACCCTCCAATCAATGCTGATTTCACAAGTTTCCTCATCTCCCCTCCCCCCACCTGATCCCAGATTCAATACTCCAACTCGGTACCTCCCTCTTCATCTGTCCTACCTGACCATCTTCTTTCCCACCTATCTGCTTCACCTTCTGCTCCGACCTATCACCATCACCCCCCCAACCTGCATGTACCTATTGCATTCCCAGCTACCTTCCCCACAGCCCCACTCCCCTCCCATTTATCTCTCAGTCCCCTTGGATCTCCCCCACATTCCTGATGAAGAGCTTTTGCTCGAAACGTCAACTGTCCTGCCTCTCGGATGCTGCCTGACAGGCTGTGCTTTTCCAGCACCACACTTTTTGACTCCGATCTCCAGCATCTGCAATCCTCACTTTCTCCCAATATTTTTAATGAGCCTAACAAGGGTGATATCTTTCTTGCCAAATGTCACTGCAGTAACTCTACAAAGGATTGTGTTTTTTAAAAATTTGGTTAAACAAAAATGAATGACATGATACATTTTGACAGTGTACAACATTAATTTAGAGTGAGGTTGAAAGATGGAGCCATAATACTAACACCATGTTTGCAGCTGTCATTCCTAAATGTCTGACATATATATTACTGAAACTGTGCTTTGGTTTAGAAGGGGTGTTCTTACTGTATTTTGAAGGAACAGTTCCATTTACTTAATGAACTGATTCTGGAATTATCTGATTTTCTAAATTCCAATAGCAGAGTGAAGAAGAATAAGATGATTTCAAAAATAGGTAATTATGATTTTGTATCATAACATAATTGTAATTTACAGAATCAGTTCCCAGCAGGTGCATAAACTAAGACTTCTGACAGCACAACTGAATTTCTGTGAACATTTTGCAGTGCATTTAAAATTATGCAAAATAAAGGAATCCTTAATACCACCATTAATATGCAATAGAACGGCCTGCAGCACTTAAACGACAGAATATTAATGAAGATTCAAGGATCTTGTTGAATTGGAAAAGCTCACCGTCACTATTTACTGTGGGAAAGCATTACACTTAGAGAAAGCTGACAACCCGTGAGATGTTTTTCAACACTAGGTTTAATTGTAATGCTACAGAAGATGCATACTGGCAGCTGCTGTGTTATCTGTCAAATCACTTATGAGATTTCCTCACTGATAAGGCAAGTGGAATATTTGTCATGCAAAGTCACATCATCCTTAAAGGTTTGTTTCAAGTCTCTTTTATTGTTCCAGTTTTAGTAAAAACATTAAAACCAATAAAAACTCGAACGCAAATAAAATAGAAGGAAATCACTTTGTCTTGAAGTTTCTTATCAAAGATATTGTACTGAAACTATTTTAAAGAAAAGATTTTACTGCATCAAATCTGCTACTTTTTTTAGAGTTGAAAGTAAAATCATTTCTCAAAAAGCAATTTTTAATTACTGATCCTAGTGCAAGATTAATTGTTCAATGAGATTAAAGCACTCCATTTGAAACACTTGTTCAAAAAGTAGATTAGCACTCTCAACAATTCTTTGTGAATGGCATGCCCTCAAAGGCAACATGCATGTTTGCTTCTCCCTCATGTCATTACGTACTTATGTTTAAAATGATTTTTGATTTGAAAGCAAAACAGAAAATGTTGGAGTGGTTCAGCATGTCAGGGGGCATCCAGCTGCCATTTTGGATAATTAGTTTTGCTCAGAACTGGCATTGGTTTCTTTTTCTTACACAGGGCATTAATGTCAATTTTAAACGCTCCTGCTGAGAGACTTTAATGCTTGAATACAGACCTGAGGCTAAAACTAAGGCCTGCCTAATTTATGTGAACCAACTTCTTACTGAACTTAATTGCTGAACTATCAGATAACTGAACACAAGAGTAAATAAAGTGGCCTGAATTGTTTTCATTACCCTATTTGTCAGTTTGTGGGACTCAGTATTATTATCTGTTAAATTTTAGTCTGTGATTCAATAATAGGAACACATCATTTGTTTCTGAATATCATAACACAATATAAAACAGTGAAAAACGTTTGCGCCGATGTAGCTCTTTACATGACTAACATACATCTCAAAACAGTTGATAGAAAATTAAGTATGCGGTCCCCAATTTACAAATGTCTGACTTATGAAACGTCATTCTTACAAACATGATCTCATATGTGATCTCATGTATACATATATAAGTTCCAATTTAGGAACCCAGGATTTAATCTGGCACTTCAAATTCTGCCAGAAAAAAACACATGTTTCAGTTGCCACCAGCTTCCTTACATACTGATAAGTTCAAAGTTTGTGAGAAGATTTGTAGCTCGGGTGCTTGTTGTTGTGGTTCTGTTCACCGAGCTGGGAATTTGTGTTGCAGACATTTCTTCCCCTGTCAAGGTGAGATCCTCAGTGCTTGGGAGCCTCCTGTGAAGCACTTCTGTGATGTTTCCTCCAGCATTTATAGTGGTTTGTCTCTGCCACTTCCGGTTGTCATTTCCAGCTGTCCACTGCAGTGGTCGGTATATTGGGTCCAGGTCGATGTGTTTGTTGATAGAATCTGTGGATGAGTGCCATGCCTCTAGGAATTCCCTGGCTGTTCTCTGTTTGGCTTGTCCTATAATAGTAGTGTTGTCCCAGTCGAACTCATGTTGCTTGTCATCTGCGTGTGTGGCTACTAAGGATAGCTGGTCATGTCGGTTTGTGGCTAGTTGGTGTTCATGGATATGGGTCATTAGCTGTCTTCCTGTTTGTCCTATGTAGCGTTTACACCTTTGTAATCATTCAAAACACAGAAATAGAAAACACACACCGGATCATCAACGCCACAATCAGAGGAATCAGATTCACTAGAGAGGAAGAAAAGGACAACCACCTCCTATTCCTAGACGTGATGGTCTAGAGAACATCTAATGGAGAATTCACCACTAAGGTACACAGGAAAGCCACACACACAGGCCAAGTCCTGAACTATGAAAGCAACCACCCCAACACACACAAAAGAAGTTGCATCAAGACACTGTTCAAAAGCGCCACAACACACTGCAGCACATCAGAACTGCAGAAAGAGGAAGAAGAACACCTCTACAATGTATTTGCCAAAAATGGTTACCCCTGCAATTTCATCAACAGATGCCTAAGGGAAAGACAATGGAATGACGACATGCCACAACCAAAGGACTAACCACCTTACCATACATCAAGAACATTTCTGAACTGACAGCCAGACTACAATGACCACTAGGACTCATAACAGCACATAAACCAACAGCCACTCTCCGACAGCAACTCACCAGGACAAAGGACCCGATACCCAGCATGAGCAAAACCAACATTGTACACAAAATCCCATGCAAGGACTGCACAAACACTACATAGGACAAACAGGAAGACAGCTATCGATCCATATCCATGAACACCAACTAGCCACGAAACGACACGACCAGCTATCCTTAGTAGCCACACATGCAGATGACAAGCAACATGAGTTCGACTGGGACAACACTACTATTAAAGGACAAGCCAAACAGAGAACAGCCAGGGAATTCCTAGAGGCATGGCATTCATCCACAAACTCCATCAACAAACACATCGACCTGGACCCAATATACCGACCACTGCAGCAGACAGCTGGAACTGACAACCGGAAGCAGCAGAGACAAACCACTATAAATGCCGGAGGAAACATCACTGAAGCACTTCACAGGAGGCTCCCAAGCACTGAGGATGTCACCTAGACAGGGGACAAAACGTTTGCAACACAAATTCCCAGCTCGACGAATAGAACCATACTGATAAGTTATTGTGAGGCATTTGGTTTTATTTAAATGACCAACTGATGGCTCATTTTTCCCATCATCATTTCACCCAATTACTCTGGTAATGCAAACACATAAACTACCAAATTTGAATGGCAAAACTGATTTGGCAACTTCGTACAATTTCAGCATAATATACTTTGGTTTCAATAAGGAATAGAATGGAACTGCATTTTTAAATAATGCAGGATGCCAAATAGTGCATTATGATAAACCTTTTTAGACTCATAGTCATAGAAATCTACAGCATGGAAACAGATCCTTTGGTCCAACTCATCCATGCCGACCAGATAATTTACATTAATCTCGTCCCATTTGCCAGCATTTAGCCAAAACCCTCTAACCCTTTCCTATTCATATACCCATCCAGATTCCTTTCAAATGTTGTAATTGTACCCACCTCCATCACCTTGTCTGGCAGTTCATTCCATACACGGACCATCCCCTGAGTGAAAAAAGTGCTCATTAAATCCTTTTTAAATCTTTTCCGTCTCATCTTAAATCTATACCCTTTAGTTTTGGACTCCCCTACACTGTGGAAAAGATTTTGACTATTCACCCTCATCCATGCCCCTCATGATCTGATAAACTTTGAAAAGGTTATCCCTCAGTCTCCGATGCTCCAGGGAAAGTAGCCCCAGCCTACTCAGCCTCTCCCTGCAGTTCAACCTTGGAGAAGGAAGAAATCTGGCCTCAGATCGATGAAAGTTCAGTTGGGCAGAAAAAATGGGTAAGGCCACCATGTGGAAGTGGATTCACTCCAAACAATTACTGTGAGCTGTGGTGAGCCCACCCTCATGTATAATCCAGCTTCAAGAACCCAGTTGCTGCCATTTCCCCATAAGGAAATAAGTCTTTAGTTGTGATGCTGTGACAATCAATGATATGAATAAGGTTTGATAGACCAGCTAATCTTCTTCTGTCTGCCTAACATTGGTACGAGATTTCAAAAGTCCTTTTTATGTAACGTGCTGTGTAGAGATACAAGCATAATAAAAAGGGGATGGTGGCTCAGTGATTAGCACTGCTGCCTCACAACACCAGGGACCTGGGTTGGATTCCAGCCTCAAGCGGCTATGTGGAGTTTGCACATTCTCCCCGTGTCTGCATGGGTTTCCTTCAGGTGCTCCGGTTTCCTCCCACAATCCAAAGATGTGCAGGTTAGGTGAATCGGCCATGCTAAATTGCCCATAGTGTTCAGGGATGAGTAGGTTAGATGCATTACTCAGGGGTAAATATTGGGTAGGGGGAATGGGTCTGAATGGGTTACTCTTCGGAGGGTCGATGTGGATTTGTTGGGCTGAAGGGCCTGTTTCCACACTGTAGGGATTCTATGGAAAGGTAAACAACAACATGAAAGGCTTCATAATTCAAAGTTAAAAATCACACAACACCAGGTTATAGTCCAACAGGTTTAATTGGAAGCACACTAGCTTTCGGAGCGACGCTCCTTCATCAGGTGATTGTCGCTCCGAAAGCTAGTGTGCTTCCAATTAAACCTGTTGGACTATAACCTGGTGTTGTGTGATTTTTAACTTTGTACACCCCAGTCCAACACCGGCATCTCCGATTCATAATCCAAATTCTATTTATTTTTGGCGCACTCAGCAATAACTGCGTATATGTTGAGTTCAGCACAGTACAGCTGCCAGTTGCAGAGTGCCCCTGTCCATTTGATACTCCATTCACCATGCCTATCGATGAGAAAAGATCGTGGGTAGTATTATGTATAAATGAACAGAAGCTATTGTTGGTTGAAAAGAGAGTTTCATTTTTAACATGTTAATCATGAATGTTTAGTTTGGCACAGCGATCAGTGTTAGACATTAAACTGCAAAGCACAATCCCAGATTTGCTTTTGAACCTATAAATTGATGTATTCCTGTCAAAAATGACGGCCAGAAATCAACTGGATTTCTTTGGTATGTTGCACAGAATGAAACAGCAGGCGCCTCCTTGGGCTTTGAGTGATCTGATTATGGCTGGAATCCAAGCAAATTCAATTCCTGCTGTGTGTAGAGTTTTGAAAAATGACTGGGATTTCTTCAATTGCAGTAGGATCAGTACAGAGCAACACCTGCTTTCAAATGGACAGGAGAGTTCAGGACTTCAATGGAACTATCCACACACACGTGCCTCTTCTTAAATAGCTACTGTCTGTGTCAGCAGGAGAAAACATCAGACCCAAGCTCATGAAATATTTAGTACTCACTCTGGGGCTGAATAAATGGTGAGATTTATGAGATTGATGAGATTAAAATTAAATATAACAATGCCTAATAATTACTCTGAAAGATAATTCCAAGATTAAACTTAAATGTAACAAAACCAGTTCTTGTTAATGGCTCAATACTTCTGATCCTGTTACTTATCACCACATTCTCATTTCCTGCAGGGAGTAATTCATATTATTTCCCATACTGATGGACAGAATCAGTGCAGAGCGCACCTTCAGTTGCCTACAACATGTGCAAAAAACAGACTGAAACTCAAAAACCTGCACTGCCAGTAAAGCTGTACTATACCTGTGAAGACAGTTATAAGAAGACAGCTACATTCTTGAAGTATTTTTTTCTCATTTTCCTCTTACATTTGAAGCTTGCAGCAATGATTAGGGTGGGGTGTGGTGGGGATGTATAATTAAAGTTTTGTAACTTCTCCGCTTTTGCTTTTTGACAAGACAAATCATGAAAGGCCCCACCGAAACCATTAACCATGCTTACTGTCAGCTATTCCTGGTATTTCTTTTTATTTCAACATTTTCCCTCAGTCTGCCAACATCCACAAGTGTCCTTTTCTCTACGTATGAAGCATTCTGATTCAGAAAGGAGATGGTTTATTTTAAAATGTTTAATGTGAATTAAATCAGCTCCATTTTAGTGGAATAAAACAATGTATTTTAAAGTATCACCAGAATATTAATTTGCTTTGTTTGCTAGTTATATTACCAAATGTTAATATATGTGAACAGTTAAATGGGAATTAACCACTGAGACGTTTTCAGTAATTTGAGCATGGCAAATGTTATTTCAATTAGGACTTTGTTTTCGAGTTAATTTAACCAAAACATCTTAAAATGAACAGGTGTGGACAGGGAGGTTTCTGGGATCACTGGCTGCAAGAAAATTGCCTGTTACACTTGCCAAAGTGACTGACTCTAAGATTATTCCTTGACTGATCAAAGAAGGTCATAAGGAAAAGGTCACTTCAATCTGTTCTTTCTCAAACTGGTATTACCATATCAATGTTCAAAACAGAAGACAGGGTCCCAAGAGGGTCATCTAGTCCACCAGCAAACAGATCATGAGCGTGGTACATTCATGTAGTTAGCAGTGATAGATCAAAAGTCCTTCCAGTGCACTGTCAGCTCAAAAGCAAGACAGCAAGTTTTAAACAACCTTGACAACAACTCTTGCCCCACAATAGCCTCAGTTGTTTTATGGATTGCTGCAGTGAAAGGCACACAGTCCACTCTTCTGTGCCTCTATTATTTTGCACTAGCAAAACTGAAAACGTTACCTGTAGAAATCATGCTTAAACCAAAAAAAGTTGAAATAAAACAAAGTCATTTTGTAAATAAAACAAAGAACTGTGCATGCCAAAAATATGAAATAAAAGCAAAAATTGCTGGAGAAACACAGCAGATCTGACAGCATCAATGGAGAGAAAGCAGATTTAATGTTTCAAATCCAACGCCTGTTCTTCAGAACTGCACTTCAGAAGTTTTGAAAATCCTGCTTCCTGCATCCTCAGCAGTGACAACTTTTGTAAAACCCTCAAGCTCTCAGTGACTGGATCTTTTTCCTATTTATTTTGCCATCAATCCTGCCTTTTGAGATGCAGAGAGGGAATACATGGAGAGAGACTCTTCCAAACCTGTTCAGCGCTGGCTTTCCAAATCCTTTTTTCTATTTCCTCTCTATGCATAAGCTGCTGTCCTGAAAAATGGGACATTTAAGTATTTTCGTGTCTGGTGTCCTTGCTATTTTTTATTCAATCTAGATAATCTGCTAGCATTTTACATCACAATAAATGACATTTTCAGAAAGATGTCAATCAAAAATAGGAGACAGGGAGTTTCATTTCACTCCTCACTAAAGTGCAGAGCCTGTGATAAGATGTTAATTTCACTCAGACTTTTCTTATTCATTTCACATTGGTGTCATTAACTTGGCTCAACTTGACCAAATCATTACTGTTGGCGTTTTAAATCAGTGCTTTTCCTTTTGTAAAAAGGATATCTTTTTATGCTTCTGCATTTTTAATTGTGGACTGAAATGAGAATATAATTGTTTTTAAGTCGAGGATTGCTTTGAAGTCATTGAAAGTGAACACTGTTTGCACAATAGTATGTCTCGCAGTAGTTGATGCATGGTTGGAGACCAGGTGGAGCTGGAGGGTTACGTTCAAATAGAGCTTTGGTTGGTATGAGTAGATGATTGGTCTATGGACCGGTGACTGGTTATCAATGTCAAAGATCTTGTGCCTGCTGAAAACTCTGTAACTGGTTCTCAGGTGACTGAACAGCTTGGGGCTGTGAACCAGATACAGAGAAGCCTTCAAACCTCCACAAGCTCAGGGGTTGAATTTATTCTTTGTAGAAGCTACTTTAAGCCTGAAGGAAACCAGTTGTGTTTTCCTCAGCAACTCCGTTAAGCTGTGCCTTTTATTTAATAAGTCAGAGATCTTATATAAGTGTGCACTGGTCCCCTGTGTCTCTGCAATCCTTTTGAAATGGAAGACCAAGAAACAGCATTCTGACCAGCAGAAAAATCATATGAATCATCTCAGCAACACTGTGAACAGAAACCACTGGACTGTCTACCCAATCTTTACCTCCATCCATAATATCCATGTTTATTTTTCCCCCATCTATGTGTGTGTGCAATGGAAATTTTATAACAGGATTAGAGTTTTAATTAGTAGAATTATACACCAGTTATTTATCTGTAGCTAGAGCCGAAGTAATTGTAATGAACAGTACATTTTTGTTTGGTACAAAAACCCGGTCTGTACTTCCTGTTAACCTAAATTCAAAAGACAAGTAAATTGGGGAAAATTCTTTTTAAAATGTTTAATTTTTGTGATGATTCCCAGAATAGTAGGAATTGATTTCCAGTGTACTACCTCCGTGAGTCTTGACATTTTTCAAAACCATTCCAGTCCTTGAAAGGGGTCGAGTACTAAAATCAAAAAATGGAAATCGGAAATTGATACTCTATACTTTCCCATTATTGTGACAAAACAGATTGCTCAAAGTGGGATGAGGACAGTGTGAGGCAATCACTCAGCAGGAAGCCCAAACTCCCCCAAGGTGAAAACCATTGACTTCACTCTCAGCATGGCTCAGGACATAGATGCCTCTTCTTCACTAAGATGTTGTTCAGTGACATCGCTACCATCTGCAGCCAGAACTGCAGCCTCGGTGCTGGGACAGCATCACCTACAGTTGCCAAAGTGATTGTGGCCATGAGCTTTTATCTGTCAGGATGGAGATATTGCAATGAACTCAGTTAGCCATTAATGAGGTCCAGTGCGTAAAGAGAGTTGTGTACATTTGATTCTTTCTTGGAAGGGAGAAGGAGAGCGAGTACACCACAGACTTTCCCATGGTATAGGCTGTCACTGATATATGTTGTTTTATGGACACAACTGACAAAATAATTCCCTTGTCGCAACATTCAGCTGGTGTGCATCCAGTTGATGTTCAGCATCCTGCAGCAGTCATGATGTCTTGATTCAGAGGCAGTCCTGTGCTATCTGTAAAATGAAACATGATAAACAAGTGCGGACAACATGGACTAGTCCCTGACAGCATGGCTATTGCTTCAGAGTGCAGACCCCCATGGATTGCATGAAATCTATGCTGCCCTGTAAATTGTAATTGGAAAGTGGATTGGGTGCTTAAATAATACTTCCACTGCCTGTGCTGTGGAGGGGCTTAGCATCATTTGTCAGAATGCATTGTCATGGTCTGCTGGATATCACACAGCGTCAGCATTAAGATGACACAGTCATAACCATCAGCAGTATGACAAGTAACTGAGGAGGAGGACAGGCAATAAATACATTCCCTTTGTGACTGTACTATATGCGATAGACTTATTTGAAAGTGAGTTAGGTCGACAAAACTATAATTCTCTATTCCCTCACCTCCTCTTGTTGTTGTCAATCACATCTGTGTGACAAGGCTGAAATAAAAGCCAGCACAAAATAAACATTCCAAACTAACGTTATAAATCACACCATTCAATTTTCCATGCTTAATCAATTCTTATTGTGCATTACCATTGCACCTATACGGAGTGCCTTTTCCTGTTTAGTTTTCCTATGCACCGAGCACCATATCCTCCATTGGAGTAAGGACTTCAGTTATGCACGGCCTTGCCCAACAAAATGAGGGGAAAAGGGTTTGTGAAATTGCTGCAATGTTCTTGGGTGATCTGATGTACTCTGGCAGAGTTTGCAATCTGGAAGGCCTGCCTATGAGGTTTGTAGTAGTGTAATTTGAACGAGGATGAGGTAAAGATGTAAATGTGAAGTCTGAGTTGTGATTTATACTGTTGGTAGGGGAGTAAAGTGAGTCTGTGATGAATTGTATGAAAACAGAATGCCATTTGAAGACTAAGTCACTGGCAATGACCATTCGTGCAAGATCATTAATTTTTTGAGCTTTCCATCCGGGTCCTCTGGTTTTTATTATTTGCACTAACTATGATGCTATCTATTTACTTTCTCAGAGTATGTTTGGATGGTGTCCTGGCCCCTGTGGGGAGCGAACCTCACTTCTCTGCTCCAGCACCTACAGCCATCAAAGGCCTTTGTGTCTGAGAGCCTTGGAGCATACTGTCTGATCTTTTACACCATTAGCCAGTGTTGTCCCTATTATGCAGCTCTTGCCCAGCCAATTCCAGCCTAAATGCTGTTCCCTTTAAGAACTTCTTGCTCACTTTAAACAGGTATGACTTTTACTCAAAACATGAACTCTCTTTCTCTCTGCACTGATGCAGCCAGACCTGCTGAATTTCTCGAGCATTTTCTCTTTTCCATATCATCCTATGACCAGTGTATAATAGTGAGTTTGATAAACTGAAATGAAGCGTTTAAATAATAGGGATTCTAGTCTCGCCTGCACAAGGTTTGACTGCTAAGGACACAAGCTTCGTAAGAACGTAAGAAATAGGAGAAGGGGCTGCAGCCCTTCAAGCTCACCCCACCATTCCATAAGATCATGGTTGATTTCTGGCTTCAACATCATTCTCTTCTATTATACCAATATCCCTTAATGCTTTTCCTATGTAGAAATCTCTCAGTCTTGTACATACTCAATGACTGAGCCTTCACAGCTTGCTGGGGCAGAGAATACCAAAAATTCACCAACTTTGAAGAAGTTCCTCTTTATCCCAGTGCCAAATGGCCTAGCCCTTACTGGGATCCTTGGTTCAAGGCATTCAGCTAGAGGAAGTATCCATCCTGCATCTACCCTGTCAGTCCCTGTAAAAATTGTGTATGTTTGTACAAGATCATTATGTATTCTTTTAACTCCAGAGAATATAGGCCCAGTCTATTTAGTTTGTTTAATCTTTCCTTGGAAGTCAATCCTTGCATCCCAGGAATTAGATCAGTGAGCCTTCTTTGCACACCGTCTGCGGCATATGCCCAAAACTTCCATGCTTGAAAGTTATTCTTGGCTTCGCAGTACGTTTACATTAGCTCCTTCCTCTTTTATACCATCAGACCCTCCTTTCATACTCCTATACACGTCTCTGGTTTTGTAATTTTTACTAATTAACTTTGTGGTTAATCATTTCTTCTTCCTCCATTAATTCCCAAAATGAAAGTCAGAATGGGGTAACTGGCAGCTCCAGTTCACCACGTGCTCCTCTGGGCATCCAACTTGCGTCAGCGGTCACTAACTTCGCTCAATATGTTCCATGGTCAGCGATCACAGGCAACCCTTGCCCAAAGAGATTGGCATCAGACACATACCAGGTTCACCACATGTCCGATCCACTTAGAATACAGCTCTCCAATTCAATGCTACATTTTGGAGTGTACCAGCACCTTCCATTGTAGTGCTGCTGCCAGGACACATTGTCTGAATGGATAAGCATCCAGCTTATTGATTAGACCAGTCTGCATCCCAAGGGTGCTTGCTTGCTCTCTTCACACTCTCACACTGCACCTACTTATTTGTTCCCAGTATCCTTGCTTCGCTGCCTCATTCAGAATTTACAGACGCACAGTACCTTGTCTTGCTTTTCAGTGCTGACCCAAAGCCAGGCAGCCTGTCCTGTGTCAGCAGTGATCAGTCAAGGGGGTGAACATGTTGCTGTATGGCACAGTGTTAAGTCAATGGTCACACCTACAGTACGTGTCAGCAGTTCATTTGGCAGTTATACTGAATGTGCTTCAATCAAGTGGCCATATCTCCAAATCTAAGGACACTAGTCATCAGTTGAGTCAAGGGGGACTGTTGTTACTTAGGGTCTTATTGCTATAGTCAGTCTCAGATGAAAGGCTTGGACACAGTCAGTCAGTTCTTGGTGCAGTCAGAATGAGGGGCTTCAAATTGTGGAAGGCTAGACAGTGGGGCTCGGTCAGCCCTGCAGGTCCTTTGCAACCAGTCAGGGTTTCATAGTAATTCGGTCGGAATGCTGTACAAAGATCAGTCATTTACAGGTCAATTTGTCCATGCAAGTCAGTCAGAGAGTGAGCCATGGTTAGTCCTTGGGGTCTGCTCAGTTAAAGTCAAGGGGGGCGGGGGGGGAGGGTTTATCAGGGGCCACCGCTACTGTAGGGTAACCAATTGTGGCTTTGCTCTTTCCTATTCCAAATATCTTTAATGAAAATCAAGACTTTTCTGTGTGTTTCCATCTGTCTGATACATAGCAAAATAGGGAACTGAGAAAATAAGAAAAGTTCTAATGTTTATTGAACTATTAGCCAGACTGTGAATTAGGATCTTTTGAGAGTTTAATTTCCACTACAGGAGCAGAAGTAGGCCATTCAGTCCATTGAATCTTCTCCGCCATTTAATGAGGTCATGGTTGATCTGATAATCCTCAACTCCACTTTCCTATCTATTCTCCTTAACCCTTGATGCCCTTATCGATTTAAAAACCTGTCTCTCTCAGCCATGAATATACTTAATGACCCAGCCTCACATTTGTACAATACCATGGGACAGTAATAATCTAAACAATATAGAAACTGATGTACAGATAAGACTGTTTTTAATATTACACACAATTTTAATACATATAGTGATTTGGTCTAGTTACACTTTAATTTTAAAAAATATGTACTCATTAAACAAACTCTTCAGAATGCCATTCTAAAGGCTTCACTTCTATGTTTTGAAGATTTTGTGCAGGAGTGCTCCGGGCATTATTCAGTGTAACCTAAGCCTGTTGACAGGGTCAGTTAAGTAGGATTTATAAAGCTATTTAAAGCACTGCATATTTACACAGTCACTAAGTCAGGATAGTGGTCATTAATTGTTTTGGCAGTTGTCAAAATGTCATAATATAAATGTTACGTTAAGTATTAAACATAAACCTTAAAATGTTAACATTGAGAATGGTGTTGATATTATTGTATCAATAAGAAATGTCAAAAAACAAAACCATTTAATTTAAATTTAACTATTTACTGCATGTTAAATGTGATCATATATAATAACCACAAAAATCTTTATGAATTCTTAATATTAACCTTTGGAATAGCTATAGTTGAAATTGTAGACCAAAATGAACTTTAAAATATAAATTCTGGATATCATAATTCTGGATATCATATGGAAGATCAACTCGTAAGAAACTACTTTTATATGAAGTGCTTCATGATGTCTATATTCAAATTTAATAACCTATTAAATATTCAGAGGTAGCAGCGATACTTTACATATTGCTACATATTAAACTTTATAAATGAGGCATAATTCTTCATAATAATGCCAAATTTTATTTAAAGTTTCTTTTTGGGACTAAAAGGCATAATCCCACCAACTCCTCTGGTTTAAGAAAGTATGAGTTAATGATGGATATAGTTCTACACACAATAGTAATCCTTTTGGTATCTTACCTAAATGACCATTCAAGGACCAATTCTATACCGATTATTTGACCATTATTTTGTCAGATAAGGTGGTTAATGGCATAGGTTATTAAATTTGAATATAGACATCATGAAGCACTTCATATAAAAGTAGTTTCTTACGAGTTGATCTTCCATATAATATCCAGAATTAGAAAATTATTTCAAATACCTAGCATTTTCTGAATAAAAGGAAGAATTTGCTTTATATCTTAAAGTTCATTTTGGTCTACAATTTCAACTATAGCTATTCCAAGGGTTAATATACAAAGGCAACAATTTCAGGATGGGAATTGCCTCTTGGAAGCATTTTAAATATGCTTATTTAACTTTAGATCATAAAGATTGAGTTACAAAAATGCAAAGAGATAAAGCATTGAAAGTGCAGAATATTTAGTGTTCTGTGTCAAACTGGTAACTCTCTTGGCTCGGTCTCTAAGCCCCTTTAAGCTCCTGATAACACCAGCTGGAATGTTCACTCTCTCTGGACAGCTGGGAGGAGTGCAGGGGCCAGTCACAAATTAAATTAAGAGGTGTAAAATGCTGTGGGAAGAAAAACAATCCATAATAGGGATAACAGGTGTCACCCGCCACTCTGTCTGATTATCCACTGTGCTGCTCAGGGGTGGGGGAAGCGGAGAACAGAGTGACCAAAGTTTGCTGAGTGTGCTTCGATAATAGTCATCAAAGTTTGCCTTTCAGAACTGGAGAGGATCGTTTTAAAGCAGTCATTGCAAGACAAGTTCCAGAGGGCATTTTCTTTTAGATGGAGTTCAAGTTAGATAAATATGAGATGTTGCACTTTGGTAAGGCAAATCAGGGCAGGACTTATACACTTAATGGTAGAATCCTGTGTAGTGTTGGTGAACAAACGGACCTTGGGGTGCAGGTGCCTAGTTCCTTGAAAATGGAGTTGCATATAGACAGGATGGTGAAGAATACATTTGGCACACTTGCCTTCATTGGTCAGTGCATTGAGTGTAGGAGTTAGGATGTTTTGTTGCGGCTGTACCAGACATTGGTGAGGCCACTTTTGGAATACCACAGTTAATTCTGGTCTCTCTGTTAAAGGAAAGATGTTGTTAAACTTGAGAGTTCAGAAAAGATTTACAACGATGTTGCCAGGATTGGAAGATTTGAGCAATAGGGAGAGGCTGAATAGATTGGGACATTTTACCCTGGAGTGTCGGAGGCTGAGGTTTATGAAATCATGATGGGCATTAATAGGGTGAATAGCTAAGGTCTTTTTTCCTAGGGCAAGCAAGTCTAAAACTAGAGGGCATAGGTTGAAGGTGAGGGGGCAAGATTTATAAAGGATCTGAGGGTCAACCTTTTCATGCAGAGGGTAGTGCATGTATGGAACGGGTTGCCAGAGGAAGTGGTGGAGATGGGTAGAGTTACAACATTTATTTGGGTATGTGAATAGGAAGAGTTCAGAGGGATATGGGCCAAATGCTGGAAAATAGGACTAGATTAATTTAGGATATCTGGTCAGCATGGACACGTTGGACTAAAGAGTCTGGTTCCATGCTGTTTAACTCAATTACTTTTTACTCACCCCAAAAAATATCAGTTAACAATCAAGATGGGAAATTTCCATCCTTCATACAAATTTTAAATAGTTTAAAATAATTTCATTGTTGGTATCTTCTTTACACACTGTGTAGTTGCCCTGCTTTTCTGGGAAGGCAGGATGCTTAATCCCATCAATTAATTCCAGATAGTAGCATCAATGAAGTTTTCTTGATCTATATTGGAGTAGCACGGCAGCTCAGTGGTTAGCACTGCTGCCTCACAGTCCCAGGTTCAATTCCAGCCTCGGGTGACTATCTGTGTGGAGTTTGCACATTCTCCCCGTGTCTGCGTGGGTTTTCTCCGGGTGCTCCGGTTTCCTCCCACAGTCCAAAGATGTGCAGGTTAGGTGAATTGGTCATGCTAAATTGCCCGTAGTGTTAGATACATTGGTCAGAGGGAGGTGGGTTACTCTTCGGAGGGTCGGTGTTGGGCCGAAGGGCCTGTTTCCACACTGTAGGTAATCTAATCTAATCTATATTTGAGAACATGAATAAACAGATTAGCAAGTGTATAGAGCCATGAGGAACTTAAGAGACATTGAATTTACTTTGAGAAAGACACCCGCCTGTCCTAACTTACCTTTATTTGACATTTACTAATTATACTCAGAGAAATTCATACACTATCGCAAGATGCAACCGACAGTGAATATCCAACTTAAATATTCATCCAGAAGAATAGGAAGATGTGGAAAGTTATTGAAAACAACTGCCTGTGGACAAAATTAGCTTTCATTGGAAAGATGGGTTAATCAGGAGAAACATGTTGAGACTAAATTATATACAAATTAGTTTAATTATTTGACAAGGTAATAGAAAAGCTTTGTCAATGTAGGTTTTGAACACAATGACCAATCAAAGTCATTCCAAAGTTACACAGGAGCCTTTTTAAGTTGAGGCAACTGGAACTTAGGGGAACGTGACAATATATACCCAGAATTATCTTCAACCAGATGTAGAGACTACAATATACAGAGCTTTGTAAAATACAGACCTGATTTATCAGTATGATATCAAAAACTAAGGACTTAAGTTTGAGAAGTCTGGTGAGTCAGAATTTTCTTTGTTCCATAGAGAACAGTTAAGAAGTGATCTAGTAATAGTTTACATGATAAATTTTAATCAGATAGATAGTGACAAACTGATCCCACTGGTGAGATGGTCAATAATCAGAGGTCGCAGAATTAAAATCATTGGCAAGAAATCTAGAAATGAGAATCTTATTTCACTTAGGCGTCATGATCTGCAGTGGAACACTACTTGAGAAGTTGGCAGGGAAGGATTCCATTAATATTATTGAAAAGGATTAGATTTGATTACTTACAGTGTGGAAATAGGCCCTTCGGCCCAACAAGTCCACACCGACCCGCCGAAGCGCAACCCACCCATACCCCTACATTTACCCCTTTTAACCTAACACTACGGGCAATTTAGCATGGCCAATTCACCTGATCCGCACATCTTTGTGACTGTGGGAGGAAACCGGAGCACCCGTAGGAAACCCACGCAGACACGGGGAGAATGTGCAAACTCCACACAGTCAGTCGCCTGAGTCGGGAATTGAACCCGGGTCTCTGGCGCTGTGAGGCAGCAGTGCTAACCACTGTGCCACCGTGCCGCCCACTAGGCGTTGGACTAGGGTTGAAGGATGATAAACTGAAAGAGTTTCAGGCAAAACGTGGGCGCCTAGGACTTGGCTAAAGTTGCTCTTCTAAAATTTCAGGATAGAACTAAACTGACTGACCTTTTTCTGCTCTTTAAGTTTTGATTCAATGGCAGAAACAGAAAGTAAGAGAATACAATCACAGGAATCATTACATGACCTCATAGATTTTAGAGAAAGTTCCATCTCTATTTTGCTTTGTTTTTCAGCATATTATTTCTGTAAAAGTACATTGCCCAGTCAAAATAAAGTGATTGCAAAGTTGTTAACCATCCTCCCCACTGAAGTGTTAATCCCAACCTCTATAAAGGCTATTCACAGTAAAATCTTCAGTTCTCCCATTGATAACTGCTGTACATTCTACTTGTGTATCTCTGGTAACTCAAAGTGACAACTAAACTATTTTAACAAGAATAGTTTAAATTAATGCAAATTTACAAATTGGTCACAAAAATAAGTGAGATGTATTGCCATTGAAACAAGTTATGTCATGCTCACATATTGGGGACGTGCTTTTTCTGAATAGTCAGAGACAGATCTGTCGTAATGAATATTATGTGCTTTGGTTTTCACAAGGGAGAGTGAGATGTTACAGCTGGTACTTATGGCAATGATATTTTTAATTGTTGGAAAAGTTCAGTAGGTCTGGCAGCATCTGTGGTGACAAATCAGAGGTAACGTTTCGGATCTATTGACTCTTCCTCAGAACTGAAAACAAAAAGTGCTGGAGGTCACAGCAGGTCAGACAGCGTCCATGGAGAGAAAGCAAGCTAACGTTTTGAGTTTAGATGACTCTTCATCAGAGCTTACCTTCTCTCCATGGATGCCACTGTGGTCTCTAGCAATTTTTGTTTTCAGATCAGATTCTAGCATCTGCAGAAATTTGCACCTTCCTCAGAATTGGTTATCTTTGTTTCTGTCCTTCCTTCTGATTTCCAGCATCAGCTGTTTTTTTCGGTTTTTATATTTTTAATTGTGCCTGCTTCAGCCTTAGAATCTGAGGTGATTTTTATCTCAGATTACTTCTGATAGAGAAAAAATTAACTAACTTGAACTTAGAAACAAGTTTTAACTTCGTTCTAAGAAAACAAAAAAAGTACGTACTTTCAGCTTTGTGTTTGGAATAGAAGAAGCAATTGACAGTCCAATTGGAAAACAGTCATTCAGCATTTATGGTGAAAGAGAGACAGCAGGTCAAATGGTCATTTTGGTATCCTGATCTTGCTGTAAATGCAGGTGACAAATCCAGAAATGCTACCAGAAGTCCTGCAGTACCATTAGATTGGAATATCCATTAGAAAGGGGGAAGTATTGATGCAAATGGAGGAACAACCCCAGGTGTCTTGAAGTGGCACACTCCTCCATGAGGGTGCTGTGGCCCTCTTATAATTGCCACTATGTGATTATGGAGATTTGAGATGCAGATACATTCAATGAGGCGTGAAATGCACTCTGACCACTTCCTTAAAACTATCTTTTACTGAAAAGCTGCTCTAATTCATTATCCAGTCTTCAGCCATTGTGAGGGCACATCTGTTACCTGGAAAATTCCAGCTCACTACTCACTTAATCCTCAATGGTGCACTTAACCAGTCTAACTACCAGCCACAGTCTCTGAATGGGTACCTGCGACCTCTCAATTCAGGTTCAATGTTAATTGTCTGGAAGTAAGACTTGGCAGCTTGCTGGGCAGTACCAGGAAATTGTGAACTCAACCCTTTCAGTCTCTCTCTATTTATGACTGTAACAAGTTTCAAGCAAGTATGGAGGAAGCAAAGAGGTGAGAGTGTGGGAGGGACAGGGCAGAAGTGGAGGAAAAAGCTGATGAGAAGGTCTATGATATGGTTGGAGGGAAAAGTGATTGAATGACAAAAATGCTAATGGTGAAAGGCAAAAGGTGATTCTAATGGAAAAAGCAAAAGATGGTCTTGAGGAACTGTAAATGATTCTAAAGTCATTATCAATAACTACCAACCAAATGAAAACAATGATAATGGTTATTATCTGAACTTGTTAAATTTAAGATTGAGACAAAGCTGAAAGCTGCCTTATCAACAGAAAGCATGTTATTCCTCAAGCTTCTATTGAGTTATTTTAGAATAATTTGGGAGGTTATGGATAGACAGCTCAGAAGGGCAGTGAGACAGAGAATTATGATGACACATGACTGGGCATTCAAGGTCATCCTGGTTGACTGAACAGAGATGTTCAGCAAAGTGATGATTCAATCTAAAACCAGATTTTAAACAATGCATTAATTTAAATAATTCCATGGATTACTATGAATGCCAAGTGTTTGCTATAAATTCAATCACTAGAATGCTAAATAAGCTGTCAACCTGCTTTCAAAACCATTTATGGATATATTATGTCAGTTTGTGGAATTAACATCTCTTTTTCTACTTTTACAATGAAGTGTCAGCATCATGTACAGCAGGTCAGCTGTAGGTTAGGGTTAAAGTTAAGGTTAGCGTCACGTACAGCAGATCAGTTGTATGGTTAGGGTTAGGATCACATACAGCAGGTCAGGGATAGGGATAGGGTTAGGGTCAGGGTCATGTACAGCAGGTCAGTTGTCGGTAGGTAATTAGCTGAGAGTAACATTTGGAGCAAGACAGATTTCCATGGACTACTCCTGCTTGTAAGGGATTGAGAATCCATGTTGTTGGTATCACTCTACCTCGCATTCAAGTCATCAGGGCTACTGCAATAATCAATCAGTAAAGAAAACATGCACAACCACTTTTCGAAAGGTGGTTTTTCTGGTAGTTTGCCCGTTGCACAAGAGGAAAGGCCACTGAGTAAGGCCCTCATGGCACCATGTGCAGAAATGCCAGATTATGTGTAAATTCCTTTGAGGGCTGTATGTTTAACATGAAATGTGTATTGAAAAGATAACCTGGAACTGACATACCTCATGACAATTAAGAGTGCCACACACTGCAAATGAAAGAAGTTGAAGGGTACTGAGTTTTATATAATGTCAAGTTTTAACTGTCACATAATGTACTTAAAAATTTTATGAGAAGTATATTTTTGGAAGAAATTATTGCATTAGTGTAGCAGCACTTCTGCTTAACTGGCCATTCTTTGCTTACAGAATCAGACAGTGAACATCAGCATTAATTTTTATCGTGCAAGACAATCAATCCAATCGTGATTCTACCCTTAAATGTTGCACATACTCAGCCTCAAGATAGTTTTCAGAAGTGGAGAACTCCAGCTGTCTTTTTCTACTGTAAGTCCAGGTACACTGGCTAGTATTGGGACTGCATTGCACTTTTGTGACAAGCAAGATGACTGTGCAATTATTAAATTCTGTATCACTGGGCCATTTCTTTCAGAGACAAAAAGTGTGGTGCTAGAAAAGCACAACAGATCAGGCAGTGTCTGAGGAACAGGACAGTTGATGTTTTGGGCATGAGCCCTTCATCAAGCGTCACACTTTTTGACTCTGACTCTCCAGCATCTGCAGCCCTCACTTTTACCATCTCTTTCAGAGAGTCAATTTGTTTGACTAACTACTGCCTCTTTTACCATAGCATTGCGTTTTACATCCTTGAATCCCCTTCAAGTCACGATTGATTATGATACCATCACCCTTTCAGATTATGCATTATAGATCATAAACAACTCGCTGCGTACAAGTCTATGTCAAATACAAATTACTGAAAATGAGGGGCCATCACATAAACTACCTGCCACCCTTCTCCTTGGAGATGGTGGTGGTTGTGGTTTTGGAAGGTGATGTTTAAGAATCCCTGGTGAATTTCTGCAGTGCATCTTGTAGATGGCATACACTGCTGATATCAGTGATAGTGGTGGAGGGAATGGAAATTTGCAGATATGGTGCTAATCAAGCAATTGGAATAAATAGCCATCTCTACTTTGCATGGACATTGTACATTAAGGCCATTGTCCATTGCCAGGGTGTATTTCTCCAATTGCATTAGTGTAATATTGCAAATCGACAGAGATACAAAAAATTAGGGAAGTGAACATATGGTTAAAAGAGTATGTGGGAAAGAGGGGTTCAACATTGTGGGGCACTGGCATCAGTATTGGTACAGGAGGGAACTGTACGATTGGGACCAGGATCTTAATGGAAAGGCTAGATGGAATGTTACTTTAAACTAGCTAAAGGAGGTGGGCTCAAGATAGGCAATGAAAGTTTCCAGAACAAGTAATAGAGCAGAGTATGGAAAGAGTGAGGAATCTAACTTCAGACACAGCAGATAAGGTGACAACTATGAAAAGGGGAGCAGCCAGTGCAAGCATGAGGGTGCTGTACTTAAATGCATGCAGTAAACAAGACAAGGTAAATGAGCTTAAACCACAGATTGAAATTGGAAGGTACGATGTTGTAGAGATCACAGAGATGGGGCTGCAAGAGGATCAGAGCTGGGAATTAAATATCTAAGGATATGCATTCTAGTGAAAGGACAGACAAAAGAGGACAGTGGGCAGGGTTGCCACGCTAGTAAGAAACAAAATTAAATCAATAGCAAGAAGTGATAAAGGAATGGAAGGTGTAGAATCTGTATGAGTAGAGTACCCTCAAAGGAAAAAAACACGTTGATTGGAGTTATGTACAGGTCCCCTAGCAGTAGTTAGGATGTGGGGAAGAAAATAATTAGGAGATGGAAAAGGCATTATTACAATAGTCATCAGAGACTTCGACATTCAGAGAGTGGGAAAACTGGGCTAGTAACAGATCCCAAGAAAAGGTATTTGTGAAATGTTTAGAAGACATTTTTTTGGCAGAGCTCACTTGGGAATACGCAGTTCCAAAATTGGTGTTGTGTAATAAGGCAGACATGATTAGGGAGCCTAAGGTGAAGGAACCCCTAAGGGGCAGTCACTGCCATATGATAGAAAAAAAAATTGAGGTATATATTATTTTCTAAAGTTTTAGAAATCTGAAGCACAAATAGACTTAAGGCAATTCTGAACTAGGACTCAAAGTTAACATAAAGGTTCAATTGCCAGTTAGGAAAGCAAATACAATGTTAGTAATCATTTTGAGTGGTCCAGAATACAAGAGCAGAGAAATACTGATGAGGCTATAGAAGACTCTGGTCAGACCACATTTGGAATACCATGAGCACAGTTGTGTTCCATATCTAAGAAAGGATGAGCTGGCCTTGGGGGGTGTCCAGAGGAAGTAAACAAGAATGATCCTGGGAATGAAAGGCTTGTCATATGAGCAGTAAATCAGGACTCTGGGTCTGTACTCAGGGTTTAGAAGGATGAGGGAGAATATTGAAAGGCTCAGATCGAGTAGACCTGGAAAAAATGTTTCCATGAGAAGGAGAAACTAGGACCTGAGGGCACAGCCTCAGAGTCAAAAAGTGCAGTGCTGGAAAAGCACAGCCAGTCAGGCGGTGTCCAAGGAGCAGGAGAGTGATTCCTGATGAAGAGGTTATGCTCGAAACTTCGACTTTCCCGTTTTCGAATGCTGCCTGACTGGCTGTGCTTTTTCAGCACCACAGTCCTCACCTTCTCTCAGGCACAGCCTCTGAGACAAGGGATAAGCCTTTCGAACTAAGATGAGGAGAGTGTGTATCTGTGGAACCCATTGCCGCAGAAGATTGTAGAGGCTAAGTCATTGAGTGCATTTAAGTCAGAGACAGTTAGATTCTTGATTAGTAAGAGGATCAAGAGTTCCCAGGAGAAGGCAGGAGAGTGGGGATGACAAACATATCAATCACAACTAAACAGCAAAAGACTTAATGAGCTGAGTGGCCTAATTTTGCTCCTATAACTTATCATCTTATATAGTTTGAATGCCTATTTGAAACTAAGAAATGAAAGAAGTCATGTTAAACCCAATGCAATAGTCAGTTATTTTTCATGTACGCATTAATAATTTCTCAGTTTGATCTGATTATGATCCATTGCTTAGAAAATCAAATAAATTTACTCAATGAATTTAGTCTAATCTGGCAGACAAATGTATGTTTTCAATGCTCGCTTTAAAAAAGAAACTGTAATCTATGAACTTATGTTTTATAAACAGGCATAGGATATAACAGAGAAAAGCAGCAGCTGATTGTGTGAACCTCTGGAGAATTCTCATCTGACAGATGCAATGAGCAGTTTACAAGAAATGTAAAGCTGGCATTGCCACCAGTCTCAGAAATAGCTGAATTGACTATTGTATGAAGGTGGTTCTCAGAAGTGAGAGAGGAGGATTAAAAACTCACTGGAGACTGGACTACTGTAAACCTCAGTTGAGGGCGAGGCATGAAAAGACAATAAATTGTCAAGGCATTTTGAAAAGCATGAGAATTGTTATTAAGTACGAGATTACAAAATCAGGTCATCATCTAGGTCAGACTCCTCTTGGTTCAAAGCAGGCATATGCAAAATATATCACCTTACAGTGAGCTAACTCAGGCACTTAACATATCATCCCAGTTTAGTGCTACTTTTTGAGTCATTATATACTCAGCACTTTTGTTACCAAAATTGCAATTGTCCCCCTTAACACTGTTTTGAGGGACCATCAAGGTAGAAACTGCAGCAACTGTCAACCACCAGTTCATATTACCCTAATCTAATTAAACTGCAGATTAATACAAGTGATTGATTTCACACAAGTGGCTGTTTCTAATGTCGGCTGTGCTGATGTAACAGTGACAGCATTACTGCAGTCAGAAAGAATACTGTGGGAACAGTTCATGTAATGTTCTAGGGTTAAATGCCTTAGTTACAATGAGACCCAGTGTAATGAAATTTCATTGCCAATTGCATTCCATCAAAAAAAAAGCTGTCACAGATAAACTCAGTAGCAGCCAACATAGTTAACCATTGAATAGACATCAATATTTAACAACACAAGAATTCAGCTTATGGATAGAGTGAAAAATCTACAGCATCAACTGCAATCATTCTGCAAGTTTGATAACCTTCCCAACAGTATTACATTTTTCATAGCTATATTGAGAATACTGGCTGCTTTACTTGCTCAAAATAATTGGACTCCTGAAAGCTTATCTGAAAACTAAAAAAAAATTTTTTCCCCTGTTCTAGTCAAATATGCTTTGACTACATTACTAAAGAAATTTGGCTACAAATTTTCAAACATACTCTGATTTATATAATGGGTGCCCCTTTAAACAGACTGTCTGTATAAATTTCAACAACTGAGATAAAGGTCTGATAACTTTTAACTCAAAATCCAAATGTTAATACAGTTTCTTTAGCTCAAACTGCACCTTATACGCAATCAGTTTTCAGGTAATATTTCTCACCCACGCCATAAGCTGGATCTTTAAAATGCTGTATTTTTTTTTTAGAAGATCACTACTTTTATTTCTGTGTGTAATCAACAATCAGACTTCCTTCTAAAAAAAAAGGTTTTCTACAGGTGTTTTATACTAAGATAGTAAAGACAGAAAGAAGAGGCAATGGGTATATGTAGGAAACCAATTTCCATCCAAGATACAAGAGAATGATAGAGCTTAAGTAATTTAATAATTAAGTCAATTAATAAGTAATTTACATTTTGCTACATGAGGGTGAGAAGAAACTCATTGGAATTGGAAGCTAGACCAGGATTAGAAGAATGTTGGACCATAACCTTTCAAAAATAACAAATGTTTGGAAAGAGAATTTGCCTCAGAGGAATTAGTGGTGACCCCCTTCAAAGCAAGAGGCAAGGATAAGCAAGGTATTTATGGCATGAAATAATTAAGCATTGAAACATGAATAAGTAGGGATAAGTAAGGCTTCATCAATCTTATAATTCTTTAAAAAAATGCAGTGGTTTATTTAGATGCAAAAACATTTGATAAGGTCCATGCAAAAGAGATTTATTGCATCTATTACTTTTATTTTTGAACTGCTTTCGCTTTGCAGTCAAGAAGGATTTATTTATTTTATGCAGCTGATCCATGATGTTTTCTCTTCTTTAGTTGTTATGGGCTGAATCTTACTTTTTCTTGGCCAAGCCAGAGTTGTATTGAGTTTTATTTAATAGGATTTGCGCCAGAAAGCCTAACAATTTTTTCTAAACCATGTCTTATCAAACTAGTCTTGTTAACTATCTACCCCGCTCCTATATGGTGTACCTAATGTCCAACTCCAGAAGCACCTTGACTTGCACTGTTCCAGAACAACTTGCCATTCAGCAGATAGGCAGTGAAAGACTACCATCTCACCAACACATGTCCTGGTGCACAGAAGCCTTTCAATTGGGTATTGCCCCTTATCAGTAATGTCATGGCCCAGTAGCTGTAAAACCATGCTGCCTAGGGCATGTACCCCTTTCTGTACATAAACTCATTCTCTTAATCTTGTTGCTGCATTATCACCAAATCACACACTTTACCCATCCTGGTTACATCACATCTAAATCTCCAATGTACACTGTCGGCCCAAAGCCTGTCATTGCCCAATAGGGAACATCGTATAAATGCAAGCAATTGGATAGGTCCAAAGATGAGATTTTGTTTACAGAAAGCAAATATGAACACAGACAAAACTGTGGCATTGTAACCAACAAATATTTAACAGTCCATGATGGTCTGTTGCACCCAGCTCTCACCTACTAAATGTGGGTGCCAAAGAACTAATGTAAAACTAAAGATGCTGGATATATGAGGGGGGAAAAAAACAAAATGGAAATTGCTACAGAAACTCATCAGGTCTAAGCAGGACCTCTCATTTATTTGTTATGCTTGCAGAGTGACGGTACTTAGGAATCTGGTGCTAGTTAAAAGCAATTGGCACCATGTCAGTGATGCTTGAATTTGGGCATCTCCACAAAGTTCAAATTAACAGCAAGAACATTACAAAAGGGCAATGCTGGCCAAAGGTGAACCATTATTCATGCAGCTTCCAAGGATGCTGTGTGAACACATACCATCGCTTCATCACCTTTCTGTAACAATAGCCTGTATCTTTGCAGTGAGAAGCTGAATGTTTGAGAGAGTCTAGGATAGGAGACATGGAGTACAGCAGGCACTTCGTTTTGAAGAACACGTGGCTGCTTAGCTGGCACGGCACCTTCAAGTTACTGGGCTTGCCAACCATGAAGGTGGATGAAGAGAAAATAAGGTTAATGTTTTGAGTTCTAAAGAATAGTCACTGGAATTGAAATGTCAATGTTCACAGGTGCTGCCAGACCTGCTGAGTTTCTCTATCAATTTCTGTTCTTTGTTAGTCAAAGATGCCCTGTGTGGTTTGTCAGGCCTGATGCAGCTGAGCTCCATCATGGACAAGGAGAGATGCATAATTGGAAGCTCCCATTTCCCCAGTTCCTCAAAATTCAACACATCGCCTCATTGTCTGCTTCAATTGTGCAGAGTACAGTACAGCAGGATAATGTGGCACATATAGTTTAAACTGTCCCCACCCATCTGAACAGAAGAACCATATATTAAACAACCCCTATCATCTATCCCATCACTGCGCTGGTCAACACATCCATCGGGGGTTATGCAATGGTATCACAGTAGGTAGCTCTTGTCCCCCAGTAACTATCTGTAAGACATCTGGACCCTCAAACTCAGCAGGTAAATGAGTGCTCCAGGATGTAGGAATTGTGGCAGCTGCCAGAATAGTCAACACATACCTCCAGGAAATGAGCACAGATCACCTACTCATGAATCCAACGAGCGCCTCCCTGTTGATGAATTCTGCAGCGTTGAAACAGTGCCCTCTCAGTGCCATGTGCACAATCAATGACATTCTGCACTTGGGGAACCAAGTTGTTTCTGAATCCTACTGCCCAGCTGCAGCATCAACCTTGTCAATGGGAAATGGACGAGTCTGATCTTGAACAGATAGTATCAGTCACTATCCTGATGGATTCGTGGGTGCATGACTGAGAGATCCCACACAGTTCATCCACTGCACCCTGGAAGGAGTCGTTCTCATAGATTTTCAGAGATTATCACCTTCACAGCCACCAGAAGAATAGCCTCCCACTCCTGCAGCCCTCAGGTCCTGCTTCAGTAACCAGCATGGCTCCAGCATGTCCTGGGCCATTCACAGCCCCACTCACCCCCAGGAAATGGAGCTGAGACCAAAAGTCTCTCGGCCTCCTGAGAGGCACTGTGGCTGTGACCTATCTTCAAGCTGGGTGTTACTGTTCCTGAGTTTGGCATCAACCCTGGTCCTCTGGCATCCATCTTTGCCTTCTTTAAAAAACAGCCATTGTGATGACTAGCAGCTGGGTGTAGGACTTCTGGTGGAAATGACCAACACTGGAAACAGAAGATTATTAGATCTCAGAAGAGGAATCAGTACCAAACCCTGTAAACAAGCACACTTCACCTCATAGTGAGGCATGCTGCAGCCTGCCAACAAGGGACATATCTCCATCAACCTCCACTTTCAGGCTTAGCACACCCAGCAACTTGAAGATGCCATGCCATTAAGCAGCCAGCATGTATTCAAAACAGTATCTGCTGCACTCCAAGTCTGTCCTTTCAGAGACTCACTCAAACATTCAACTTCTCCCTACATAAGTACAGGGAACTTGATATGAATGAAACGCAAGTAAAAGTCTTAGTTCAGTTAATACTTTATTTAGTGTGATACTTTTCATCATGTGTTCTATTGAACATTTTAATAGCATAATGCAAACTCAAAAATTTAGAGTTCCTCTTCAGTCTATTAAAAACCACCAAGACATTCTGATTGACATTTGTTCTTTCAGAAATAAGAAAAATTGACAGTACAATTAGGCACACTGTTGACACTGTACAATGAAATGCACAAATTCATTAATAGCTATTTACCATGTGCTCTTAAGATCCCCCTGTAGTTTACAAGCCGTGCTCGGATGAGGAAATTTCATCCGTGACAAGTGAGTTTACAAGGAGTGACTAGACTTTTAAAACAAGTCCTTAAATAAACTAATGCATCAACAACAGAATGCACGTTGTTGGGTTAAGACGACTGTTAAACATACATTGCAAAACATTTAAAATTTTTCATTTTACAATTTATTTAAACGCACATATGCTAAAGAAATATTGCACAAAATTAAAATCTCAGTATAAAGTATGTGGATGGGGCCCATTTAAATTAATTTCCATAAAGATGTTTGCTAGAAATAAGATTTGGTAATACGCAAATTACATTTTACAGATCATAGCTTTCTGACGATTGCAGAAATGGGCACTTATTTCTGTTGAAATATTTACCATACACAAGTGAAAACCAGTATTTGGAAACAATCCGGTCGGGTTAAAATGAGAAAACTATTTTTAAACGGGACATTTAAGGCTAATTTCAAATTATATTTGCTAGAGTGGCAACATTAATCTGATCAATCCTAATCAGAGCACTCACTTGTTATCTTGAACACACCCAACTTTAAAGTACATTAAAATCTCTGTACATTAAAATTTACAATAATCTCTGGAGGCTTTACGGTTGTATGAAAATACACGGCTCAGTAACTCCTTGACTTATGGACCAAGCACAGACATGTATGCAACTAAAAAAGACTGCTTTATTCAGCTGTTTTGACATGTGCAGGCAGTGGGTGGAATATAACCTATTCTTGTGGTTCTCTCAGATCAGTGATCAAGTTTTGAGATACCAGATCAAATCCACATCAGTTAAAATACCTAGAATTCTGTTCCTAGATATTCATTTAGGCTTTTTAGGGGCATATAATTGAACACATATTTGTACTCTTTTAATGCTGTCCTTTTTAAAACCGATGCCCATCAGCCATCACATTTTCTCAAACAAAAATGTTGATTTGTGCTGAATTCATCATTTGCTTTCCAAACTGGATAAACACTAGTTCATTCAAATGCAAAATCATAATTGTGCTTTGACCTATCCTTAAGCAATACTGCTATTCCCATTACCTGTCTGAGAGATGATTCAGTGGCTGCATAATTGATTTGACGCTAACTAGACACAAGGAGACAGCTACAAGATGCAGTTCAACCATGCATCTACAGCTCTTCTATTATGAATTAATCACATTTTCTCAATGAGCTTTGAAGACATTATAATAAATATAAAACAGTTATGATACACAGGAATATTATGAGAGAAAAGTGCATTAAAAACTCAAAAACAGCAGACAAACATCATCTGAAGTAAGCCAATGAGTCATGGCTCTAGAGGCTGGCACAAAAAGATGGCATCATAACTGCAGCTGTGTATGTTTCAGAGCCCCAGAGAAACTGCTGTAACATAGATTGAACTAGGGCAGGTGCACAAGACCCAATCCATAGGGCACAGTTTTCATGCTGGAAGTGTCACCTCTTTTGAGAGGAAGCAACTTGAACTGACTGAGACTTCTGCTTGTATTTTTGCAACCGCTGTGATCGTGAATGCAATTTGATGAAGAGCTCACGAAATTTGTATTGGGGAAAAAGCGTTTCAAGGAAGCCTTCTAGAAACACATAGACCAACCTTCGGTTTAACTGGTTATACTGGAACATCTCAAAGACTCGTAAAATGCCTTTCCGTGTTGTTTCAGCACCAATGATATGTTTTAGTTCATCTGAAAAGAACACACCAAAGTTAAAGTCGTCTCAAAGAAGTAGTACAAGAGGATAAAATTTTAAATATTTATATTAGCGAGATCTTTTAAACATGTCACTCTTGCAACCCATTACATGTTGAATTAAAACTAGAACTTGGGGGAAAAACAATCTCACTGCATATCAAGAAATATTGATGCTGGGTGACATTCTCCTTTTATTTCTACAAAGTGTCCAGAAGTAGTTTTACATTACACCTTTACTAAACCAGATGCAGGATGCATCTCCCATCCTCTGCAATCCTGGCGTGGTGCATTTTCTGCCCAGATATGGAGGTTGATGACTGAATAGTATTGTGGATTGGTTCTCTATCCTTAATCTCTGGATTCTAATTCATTTCAGAAATTTGGAAAAGTTTCCTTTTCATTGTTATATTTCAATGAAATTTATGGATACTCAACACAGCATCTGAGTTTAATGGCTTCGTTTCAAATTTGGCACTTACATTTAAAGAGCCACACAACATCTCCTCTTCTTCAGGCAGCTGAGCAAATTTGGCATGACAGCGAATACCCTTACTAACTTATATCGGTGTGGCATTGAGAGCATGCTGTCTGGATGTATCACTACCTGGTATGGCAACTGTACCATTCAAGATAGGAGACGGTTACTGAGAGTGGTGAACTAGGCCCAGACAATCACAAAGGGCAACCTCCCATCTATAGAATCTATCTACCAGGCCCATTGTCAAGGAAAGGTTGCCAGCATTCTCACCCTGGGAATGCTTTTCTACAACCTCTACCATCGGAGAGAAGATACAGAGACCTGAACACACGCACCAGCCAGTTTCGTAACAGTTTCTACCCAGTTAGAATACTAAATGGTCTCACAAACTCTTAACAGTCGACTATACCTGTGTTTTTGTTTTTGCTACTGTTTACCTATTATTTACTATCTATGCTACTTAACTATGTGAGCTGCCTGTACTGCTCGCAAGGCAAAGCTTTCCACTGTGCCTTGGTACACATGACAATAAATTCAATTCAAGGGGTGATATGAGAAACAGAAAAATCCCACTGCGCATTTGATGTAGAGGACTAAGCAGAATTTAGTAGCCTAACAATTACATCTCTATTGGCGAATGAACTAGTGTTACGTTCCAATAAATGCTCATTTATTTTAATCGGAATCATAAAACAATAACACAAATAGAAGATATATTTAGAATTAAGAATGAATGTTGCTTACCTGGCATAATCACCAGCATCTTAGTCTTAGCTGCCACCCTTGAGCGCATTCTTATAGCCTTTTCCCTGCGTGGTGCACTTTCTGCTAAGATACCATTAGGCCAGAATGAATCTCTGTCAACAAAAATTACAAATTATTTTAAACTAACAAAAAATAAATTCATGAAGCATGTATAACTTTATTTTTTAAGTTGGTTACCTGAATCGTTTTACAGTTTCTGCAACTTGCTCTGGCGAAGTCATCCAATCAACATGGTCCACAATTTTTCTAGAAGTGAAAAAGTATTAGAATTGAATGCAAAACTTGACAAGTTCACAAAGATACATTTCAGAATATCTATTCAATACTGCCCTCAAAATGAAGTTCATCTTGTGATGCCCCTTTAAGAACTAAGTTGATTTCTGGAAAAGCACCTTGCTTCCAGTACTTGAATATGTGATCAAGTCACCGCAAAAATAAACTTTCGATAAAGAATCAACAAATTTATTAAAGAGGAGAGTAGATTGTGTACGTGCTTTGGTTTCAAGTGCAATTTCAGAACAAGCCGAGTGTCAACCCGAGATCAGGAGAAATTCTCTGTGTTGGCTAAATGAACAGCAGGAAGTTCTTGAATGAGGAGACAATAAACAAGATGCTAGCGAGGCCTTTTCTGATTTGAGATGTCTACAATCATGGAATGGTGAATGGAGTAGATCTGAAAAGGACAACCCTGCTGGAAGAAAGTAGAAATCTCAACTCACATACGTATCTATGAATCAGCAATCAGGCCAAATGGTTAATCTTCAAGCTTCTAAGTAATGGATTTGAGTTTTTAAAGAGGCATAAGTAAAGCAAGAATTGAAAGAATTAAGTAATAATGTGTAACTTTGCTCTTTGCACTTTTAATATAATGTAACTGACTATTTAGGATACAGTGCAATTTGTTTGCTGTTGTAGTAGAATTATTTTGTTTTAAATTTCAAACCTTATGGCTTACTACTTTTAGTATGCTTGTGGATTTTCAGACTCTTAAAACTAAGTATATTACTGTCTCTACTGAGATCATAACAATACCTGGATAGCCTCTTTCAGTAAGATGGGAGACACACAAATGTGACAAGTTGTAAATATCATCAACAAGTTGAAATTTTCTCTATCTTGAGCAAGTTTTCAGGTTGGTACAGATAATGTTATTTCTGGCTGTAAAGCAGTTACATACTTTTACTGGAAGATACTCCAGCACCCCAGCTCAGAATGGATACAACTTTCTGCAAATGGAACTAACGTATTTGCATTTCCGTTTTAGTTCATATCACAAGACACTAAATTAATGGCAAACTTAAGATTATAACATATTTTATAATGAAAGATGTATTAATTTGGACAGCTTATTTTAATCAAACCTGTTGATTGTGTCCCCATAAGTTGCTCGGATAAGCTGCTGAAGTAAGTTTTTGATATTTCTTCTTAACCAGTGATTTTTATCTTTTAAATCAAATACTTCATCCATGAGAAGCAGCATAACTCGGAGAGGAATGTTGTCATCAACCTGTATCAGGAAATAATAAATGTAATTATAAATGAAAAATTATATACAAGCCTTTTGGCATTAAAATTAACTTAGTCACTACGCAAAGCCAAAATGGAAATTTGATGGTTCTCTAATTTTAACATGGGCAACAGCATTCAATTCTTAATATCCATATTTTCCTAGAATGTAGAAGTGTTACTTGAGAAGCTGTCTACCCCACTAAGGCTGAATAAAGTTTTCACAGGACACACTAATCGCAACAAGTCATTAGGAGAGAAGAACAGAAACATTCTTCAAGACATAATTTTCCCATCTTAATAACAAAAACAAAATCCAAAACCTATTAAGGAATCTTATCAGAACTCAATGGACCCGAGTGGATTATTCAGCAGCAAAGCTACATTAAAAGCAATACTTTAGCAACAGAAATAAAAAGAAAAATCAGTCACTCTCAAATACAAAGCAATATATTTCAAAGTGAAAAAGCAATAGCAAGTGTTAATAAAAAAAAACCTCAGCATCTGCTGATTTCCAACACTCAAACATTTAAAAAAGTAACTCACATTATCATCCAACTGGGCAGAAACACGAACATGTTCACTATCTTCTTCTGGCTTCAGTGGAGGAACCTGCATCAAACGTTGGACAAGTCTGTTAATATTATTTGCAATACAAACACAAAAAAGGTGTGAAATTGAGAAAAAGAAATCTTTGAACTGACAATATTTTCCACCAACATGCATTGTTTGATGTAAGAAATCTGCTCCATTCTTAGAACTGTCTGCCACTAAGATGTTAACAATTTTCCAGTTCTGGTTTCTTTTATATTCCTAATTTTAAATTGCTTAAATATTGTTTGGTCTTCAGTTTTGGCCTGAAAGTTTTCAAATCCCATTCCAAAAAGTTTTCAACAAAATTATATTAATTAAAGAGAGAAATTCAGCTGAAAGATCCATCAGTAACTTACTAGGAAAACAAAGGCAAGTATTAAATTTGTTATGAAAAACAATAGTAAACATGAAGTTTGAGAGGAGTTTTAGAAACCTAAATGTGACAAAACCATTAATAAAAACATTTAAAACAGAGTAAATTAGTCATAAATATAAAGAAAACTGCATGACTAAAACTTACAGACAGAGACAGGAGGAATTATCATGGACATTGAGGAAATGGCAGAGGAATTTAACAAATATTTGTCTTTACAGCAGGAGATAGAGCAGCAGCAAAGCAGGGGGTTAGGGAGTGAAAGGAAGAGAGGCAACTTGAGTGACAAAGTTAATAAAGTAATTAATAGCAGCAGAGAAAATATATTGGAGAAACTAAAGGGACAAAAAGCCGATAAAATCCTACACATTGACAGTCTAACTCTAGCACCCTAAACCTGGTGGCTAGAGGGAAAATGTATGTTCTGATTGTAATTCTCTAAAGCTCTTTAGATTGCAGAATTGTCTGAGTGCACTGGAAGTTTGCAAATATAAATGTTCAAGAAAAAAGTGAGGAAAAGAACAGGGAACTATAGAGCAAAAGGAAAATATAACACAGAATAGAAATCTGAAGTAAAATACTGAAAATACTCAGTAGGTCTAGCAGCATTGATGGAAATTTTCAGATAGCAGGCTGAAATAGCAGGTCTATAGGGGAAAATCTGTTTGAGAATCTCAGGAAGGAAATAAAAGTGAGGTGTTTGTGGATGGTGACTACGTGCTGTAAAACAATGGAGAGAAGACCCCCAGAGTTGATGAGATTAGTTCTGGAAAGAAAATAACTTGCTGTTGAGTAGTAATTTTGAAATAGATACACAGGCATGTGATAGCTCTCCAGAGATGCCAACATACCACTGAAATATAAACCAGTTTATATGGCACCAAACTTTATTGCAGAAAAATGCTGGATAGACATGGTAGAGGCTCTGAGGTCCTTTCCATCAATTGACCAAGAATCATTTGCACTCTCACATGGGATTGGGATGTACTGAAAAAGTTTACAGGTTGATATTTAACATGTTTGGTCACCTTGGCCATTGAGAGTTAGGATGAGACCTGAGATGAAGCCCCTGGCTCAAAGGCTAGGATGCTACCCACTGTGCTACATGACGTCACATGAAGAGAGAGAGAGACTGCTTAAGTTACTGGACAACAATGTGGCAGGTGAAAAGCATGACATTATCCACTTTGCTAGTAAGATTAGAAAAACACTTTATACTAGTACGTTAGTATAATAGCATACTAGTATGAAAATGCCTGATCTTGGAAGCTATGCAGGCTCTTGTGGAGTTAATACTTGGATAGAAGACTGCCAGGTATAATCGGCTTCTTTGCCGTTCAGAATTTGAAAATGGCATCAGAAACCAAACCCTCCCCTCGGGATTCTGCACCCTTCAACTTGAGCTGAGTAAATTATTTTTGAGCCTTTCAAAAATGGCACACAAAGCGGTTCCCTATATGGACTGCTACTGAATGCTCTCTACTGCCTTGGCTCTGTCCACCGGCCAGACTTTCTACCACCTGTCAGCAGAGACCTGCAGTGAAGGATACTTTATGAGGGGGGGTCCTCCTCCTTTCCATAGATGATCTAGGACAGAAAGCGTTGCAGCTCCATCAAATAAAAAATTAAGTATATTCATATTTGGGAGGACACATATTTTTTGTGACCTAGAAGAGTCAGTTTCCGATGTTTACTTTGAAAGTTTTTGTTTGCAACCTCTATTTATTGTTTTTTTTACAAAAGCTGTTTTTAGACTTTTGGTTATAATTCAGCCCATGCTCCTAATTTATGGGAAATCTGTATGGAGGGGCCAGGCAGAACACTTGATCATCTCATGGACCTGGTCCTGGCCAAGAAGACTATCAATTGGTCCAGGCAGCAGGCCATGTAGAGGTTTCTAACACCTGACTATTTGGCTTTCTTCCATGGTTACATCTATACTAGGGTGCCCATGGAGAGGGCGTGCGCAGAGTCCACTGGCATAATAGACCATCAGGTACTAGTGGCCACTGCAGGAGGTGGGGTGCATTATCACTCCCATCAGCGATATTCTGATTTAATGTTGGTACATTTCCATTTTAGGTTTGTCTTAATTACTTGATTTTTTTTTGTTACAAGTACATCGAGAAGCCTAAAGGGATGTTGGCCCTATTTATGGGAGTAGGAGTATAGAGTAAGTAAGTTTCACTGCAACAGTACAATGTGCTGGTAAGACCACATCTGGTGTATTATGCCCAGGTTTGGCTCCCTTCAGTGAAGGCTGTTCAGAGAAGGTTCACTCGGATGATCCAGTGTCTGGAAGGAAATGTATTATGAGCAAAGGCTTAACAGGTTGGGATTCTGTTCAGTGGAGTAAAGAAGAATGATTGAAACATATAGATTCTTAAGGGGCATAACTGGGTGAACATTGAGAGAATAGTTCCTCTCATGGGAGAGTCTAGGACCAGAGAGCACAGTATTAGAATACATTTAGGGCAGAGATGAGGTGGAACTTCCTCTCTCAGAGGGTTGAGTGTCTTTGGAACTCCTTGACCTAAAGAGCTGAAGGGACAGAATCTTTGTGTACATTTAGATTGATTCTTGAGCAGTAGAGGATTCAAAGATTACAGGGAAAACACAGGAAAGTGGACATGAGGAATGTCAGATCTATATGGTCCTATTCAATGACGAAGCAGGCTTGAGGAGCTGGATATTGGCCTACCTCATTCCTAGTTCTTTTGAAAGATTTAGGTGTACTCATTCTAGGAATCCAAAATTAACATGTAGGTACGTAAACAATAAGGAAAGCAAACAGGAAGATAGCTTCTTTTGGCAATGAGGACTTGAGTGCAGGAATAAGGAAAGATTGCTACAATTGTGTAAGACATTGGTGATGACACACCTGGAACCCTGCACACAGATTTGGTTTTCATATATATGAAAGGGTACACTTGCCTTGGAGACAATACAAAGACACTTCATTAGAAAGGATCTTGGAATGAGGGTATTCTCTTAAGATGAGAGGCCAAGTAAATTGTGCTTATGGGTGCTGCAATTGATTTGTGATGCACAAGATTCTGAAGACACTTGACAAGATAGACAGTGAGATTGTTGCTCCTCGATGGCAAGTTCAGAAAACAGGGGCATGATCTCAGAATAAAGAACAGAGTTCAAACATTTCTTTGTGAACCTCTGGAATCCCCAACCATAGATGGTTGTGCTCAGTACTCCAGGTGTGGTCTCACTAGCACCTTCTATAGTTGCACTAAGAGTTCCCTACACTAATACTCCAACCACCTTGAAATAAGGACCAACATTCATCTGGTGAATATATTTGAGGTTGGGCCAGAAATTATTTATCTTTCAGGGAATCAAGGGATTTGGGAGTTTACAAGAAAGTGATGATGAAAATGGTCAGCCATATTCATATTGAATGGCAGAACATACTTAAGGGGCCATATGGTCACCTCTTGTTTTTCTCTATTTTTTTTCTTATTAGCCTCTCTATCTCTAATTATCTTTTCTCCTTTATGACACTTGAGGCCTACCTTTCACCACTCTAATCTAATTTTGTTTTGTTTGATAATGCCATATACCAGCATGTGTTGTTATATTAAGGTGTTATAAAAATTCAAATTTTTGTTTTTAGAATACCTTCAAAAACGTATGCTTAAGTTCATGTCCCAACTTATCCATATTGTCTGATACTTTTGTCATTCCTTCTGCAAGACTGTCTGGAATTGACTTTACAACATTTGAAACATTTCTCATCGAGTTACGCAGTGGATTTACAAGCGTGTCCATCTGCAAAACACAAACAAGATGCAGTACATGTATTAGAACCTGCCAAATAGGCATAACTCATTAAATAAACTCTCTACAGATTGAAATGCATTTCTGGATGATTAGAAAGGCATTTTTCTTTCAGAAAATATTAAGTTTTAACCAATCAATATTAGGAAGGTAACATTGTAGAAAATCTCTAACTGTAAAATTCTTTGAGCCTATATCTTCCTCTCCATAAAGTTTTTGGCAATGCTAATTAGAAGTGAGACTCTGCATTTCAGACACATATCAGGTCAAAACGCAACAATCTCTCTCTAAACTGGACATATCCAGAATTCTGGAATCTGTTTTTGGCCAGACTAATATTAAGTGGTAGCAATTGGCAGTGGATTGGCAGCTACAGAAGAGGACAGATTTGTGGCATTGACAAAGTTTAACAAATCTGGGAATCAAAACAGTATACAAGCAATCCATTGGATTTTTTTTTTCTTTTAACTTTATGCGCTGTTGACTGTATATGGACTATAACGGTATATTGAATAGACTAGAGCTGAAAATGTGTTGCTGGAAAAGCGCAGCAGGTCAGGCAGCATCCAGGGAACAGGAGAATCGACGTTTCAGGCATAAGCCCTTCTTCAGTCTATTGAATAGACTATGCAATCTTGGTATTCTGATGACATTTCAAAGAAATTACATTGAGATGGTAAACTGACATTTTCCCCTTCTGGAACGTGGTTTTACAGTACAAGAAGGAAAAATGTAATACAGATCCAAGCAAAGATAGCTATTTAACAATCTGAAGCAGAAGTTAAAGCACAGCACAATCAACAAGTCCAGCACTTTTCAACCGACCAGATATCCCAACCCAATCTAGTCCCACCTGCCAGCACCCGGCCCATATCCCTCCAAACCCTTCCTATTCATAGACCCATCCAAATGCCTCTTAAATGTTGCAATTGTACCAGCCTCCACCACTTCCTCTGGCAGCTCATTCTATACCCGTACCACTCTCTGTGTGAAAAAGTTTCCCCTTAGGTTTTTTTTATATCTTTCCCCTCTCACCCTAAACCTATGCCCTCTAGTTCTGGACTCCCCGACCCCAGGGAAAAGACTTTGCCTATTTACCCTATCCATGCTCCTCATAATTTTGTAAACATCTATAAGGTCACCCCTCAGCCTCCGACGCTCCAGGGAAAACAGCCCCAGTCTGTTCAGCCTCTCCCAATAGCTCAAATCCTCCAAGCCTGGCAATATTATTGTAAATCTTTTCTGAACCCTTTCAAATTTCACAACATCCTTCTGATAGGAAAGAGACCAGAATTGCACACAATATTCCAATAGCGGCCTAACCAATGTCCTGTACAGCCGCAACATGACCTACCAACTCCTGTACTCAATACTCTGACCAATAAAAGAAAGCATACCAAACACCTTCTTCATTATCCTATCTATGTGCGACACCACTTTCAAGGAGCTATGAACCTGCACTCCAAGGTCTCTTTGTTCAGCAACAGTCCCTAGGACCTTACCATTAAGTGTACAAGTCCTGCTAAGATTCGCTTTCCCAAAATGCAGCAGCTTGCATTTATATGAATTAAATTCCATCTCCCACTTCTCAGCCCATTGGCCCATCTGGTCAAGATCCTGTTGTAATCTGGGGTAACCCACTTCGCTGTCCACTACATCTCCAATTTTGGTGTCATCTGCAAACTTACTAACTGTAGCTCTTATGCTCACATCCAAGTCATTTATGTAAATGACAAAAAGTAGAGGACCCAGCACTGATCTTTGTGGCACTCCACTGGTCACAGGCCTCCAGACTGAAAAACAACCCTCCACCATCACCCTCTGTCTTCTACCTTTATGCCAGTTCTGTATCCAAATGGCTAGTTCGCACTGTATTCCATGAGATCTAACATTGTTAATCAGCCTCCCATGGGGAACCTTGTCGAACGCCTTACTGAAGTCCACATAGATCACATCTACTGCTCTGCCCTTATCAATCCTCTTTGTTACTTCTTCAAAAACTCAATCAAGTTTGGGAGACATGATTTCCCATGCACAAAGTTGACAATCCCTAATCAGTCCTTGCCTTTCCAAATACATGTACACCCTGTCCCTCAGTAGTCCCTCCAACAACTTGCCCACCACCGAGGTCAGGCTCACTGGTCTATGGTTCCCTGGCTTGTCCTTACCACCCTTTTTAAACAGTGGCACCACGTTTGCCAACCTCCAGTCTTCCGGCACCCCACCTGTGATAATCGATGACACAAATATCTCAGCAAGAGGCCCAGCAATCACTTCTCTAACTTCCTATAGAGTTCTTGGGTACACCTGATCAGGTCCTGGGGATTTATCCACCTTTACCCGTTTCAAGACATCCAGCATTTCCTCCTCTGTAATCTGGACATTTTGCAAGATGTCACCATCTATTTTCCTACAGTCTATATCTTCCATATCCTTTTCCACAGCAGATACTGATGCAAAATACTCATTTAGTATCTCCCCCATTTTCTGCGGCTTCACACAAAGGCCTCCTTATGATCTTTGAGGGGCCCTATTCTCTCCCTAGTTACCCTTTTGTCCTTAATGTATTTATAAGAGCCCTTTGGATTCTCCTTAATTCTACTTGCCAAAGCTATCTTTTGTCCCCTTTTTGGCCTCCTGATTTCCCTCTTAAGTATACTCCTACTGCCTTTATATTCTTCTAAGGATTCACTCGATCTATCCCGTCTATACCTGACATATGCTTTCTTCTTTTTTCTTAACCAAACCCTCAATTTCTTCGTCATCCAGCATTCTCTATACCTACCAGTCTTTCCTTTCACTCTGACAGGAATATACTTTCGCTGGATTCTCGTTATCTCATTTCTGAAGACTTCCCATTTTCCAGCTGTCCCTTTACTTGCGAACATCTGCCCCCAATTGAGTTTGCAATTGAATTCAACAATTTAAAAAAATCTGGAATTTACAGTCTAATGAATTCATTGTGATTGTTGAAAACATCCACCTGGTTCACTAATGTCCTTTAGGGAGGGAAGCTGCCATGCTTATTTGGTCTGGCCAACATGTGACTCCAGTCAGACAGTATGGTTAAGAAACTGCCCTCTGGGCAATAAATGCTGGCCTGGCCAGACATGCTCTCATCCCATGAATGAATTTAAAAAAAAACAAGGTTGGCATCTTGAAGACTTAGATCGTAAAGTATTCTACAACTGATATTTACTTGCGGAGCACAACAGAAGACAATCAGTTACACTGTTCAAGTCCAAGCACATTAACTTTATTCAAAAGCTGATGGAACTCAGTTTTCTTTAAACATTACTCAAATGGAAGTACCAGTTAACTGCTTAATTTTTAAACGTTTACGGTGGATATAAAAGTTGCCATTCTGGATCAATCTTAAACCCAAGCAGAATAAGCCTTTAGGTGATGCCCAAATGATATCTCGAGCCCAACTAGTTTTTAATACTAAGGAGACACATCAAGTCCTTACTCCAAATTATATGTATGTTATCTATACAATGTTTATAATGTAAATTCACCATAAAACAATACAAAGCCATTTTAAATGGGCAGCATTTAAATATGATAAACACAAACCTGTAAAATCTTGTGGTACTATGGTACTGTCCCTATGTCTGGGTCAGAAGTTTCAGGATCCAGTCCCACCTGCTATGAATGTATGTTATGACATATCTAAACAGGTGGATTAATAATAATTTACACCAAAACTCAGGTGTTGTATCAGTATAACCACTGAGGTACAAAGATAGAACCTTGTTGCATTTACACCAGGATCATGCCTAATCTTGATATTATCAAATGCTTGTGTTTAGTTTAACAGGCAACTGGAAAGCATTTAATCTGTATATAAATTGTATATGAATTTGATGTTCAGCTGTCCCATCAATTTGGAAAATTTAAAACTTAGTTGTCCTGTGGAGACTAGTAGGGGACAATCTTGCTCACTCCTCTAATTTCATTTTTTGTAGTCAAATACAAGTTTTGTTAATATTGAAACATTGTATGTGCTTCAAAATTAGGGTCTTCATCCAGAATGCAGACCACTTCTTCTCCTGGATGATATGGGGAGGGGGCAATGTTCAGTTAGAGGCTTGTATGGTTCATCTCACCAACTCTAAAGCAGTCTCCAAAAAAAAAACCTAGCTCTGACTGTGAAAGGTTAATGTGAGCTTTCAATGTATGGAGTATTGCAGAATCACGGCATTATTATGTTGCAGAAGGAGATCATTAGCCCAGTGCATCAGCATCAACTGTCTGTTTCCATTTAAATCATATAATGCTCTCCTGAATGTCTCAATGGAACATGCAGCCAGGTACACTTCCAGGCAGTGTTTTTGAGTACTTAACTACTCACTATGTGAACTCTATTTCTGATCTCATATTTGCTTCTTTTGAAAAATGTTAAATCTGTATCCTCTGGTTCTGAATCCTCCTCAGAGTAGCAACAATTTCTCACCATCTGCTCTGCCAAGACCTCTCATGATTTTGAAAACACTCCCAACTTTGCCAATCTGTCCTTATAATTGAAGTTTCTTACCCTGGAACCACCTGCAGTTGCGTAAACCTTTTCTGCAAACTTTCCAATGTGTCCACATCCTTTCTACAGTGTGGTGCCAGAACTGTACACAATATTTCAACTGAGGTCGAACTAATGCCTTCCACAAGTTGGACATAATCTCCCTATTCTTAAACATTATGCCTCTACTAATGAAGGCTAGAATCCTTTCTTAACTACTCTTTTTTTGTTCTGTCACCTCTAATGACTTATGCCTGTAATGCCCTTTAGAAAAATGTTCTTCATTTTGTACTGTCTCCCCCTCTTGATACCAAAATGTATCAACTTGCACTTCTCAGCACTGAACTCCATCTGCCACCCATCTGTCCACTCCACAAGCGTGCCAATGTCCTTTTAAGTTTTATACTATCCATTTCATAGTTCATAATGCTCCAACACACTGTAGCATCTGTAAATTTTGAACCTGTCCTCTGCACACCAAGATCTGTACCATCAATATATTTCAGAAAATGCAAGGGTTCTAATACTATTCCCTGGAGAATTCCACTTCAAACATTTTGCTTAAGCCTGAAAATACCTGTTAACTATCACTCTATTTCTGATACAACTGTCCCTTTTCTCTCCATGAGCTATACCTTTCATCCCATGCCCATTATCTAGTACTGTACAGGTCGTTCTGATATAACGCACATTTTGTTAATTCACTATAACGCGGTTGACAAACTGGAGACACTATTTCTAAAACTCAAACTTTCAAAGTGTGTAGTGGTTATAATGCAATTCTGGTCCCATTAGTTTAAATAGTGCTGCTATAATGTGATTTTCTTACATGGGACTGCACGAGTATGGAACTACCGTGTTATAGTGGAACTGACTGCATTTAATACCATTTGGAAATCCACACACACCATATCAACATCATCACCCTCACCAATCCTCTACTAGCTCTTCAAAAAACTCCAGCAAGTTGGTTAGAAACAATTTTTTGTCAACAAATGCATGCTGGCTCTTCCAGATTAACCCATTTTCTTTCTATGTAACTACTAGCCCAAATATTTGTTCCTAAAAAAAAAACAAATTACTGCGGATGCTGGAATCTGAAACCAAAAGAGAAAATGCTGGAAAATCTCAGCAGATCTGGCAGCATGCTGAGATTTTCCAGCATTTTCTCTTTTGATTTGTTCCTAAAAGTTTTCCTACCACTGAAGTTAAGCTGACTGATCTGTAATTGCCAGGTTTATCTGTTTAACAACATTTGTATTTATTCCTGGTGCAGTCCCTTGGTGTCAGTTTTCATGTAATGGCAGATGGTGATTATTCCCAATAAAAGGCTACCTCAAAATTCCAGAAACCAAGTGCAATTACTGTACTGACATTTTTCAGTAGATTCCATGAGCATAGGTTCCTGGAAAAAGCCTCTCTCCTCATCACTATGGATTTGAGGCCAACATGATTGAAACATTAATAGCTTTTGACATTAAAGTGGTAATTTTTCACATCAGCATTTTTGATTAGAAATGCTGCTCACTGTGATCACAAGTTGGAAATTTATACAAAACCTTAATGCAGGAATCAAGACATATATTAATTGATTCATTTTATTTAAACTGTAGAAAACAAAATATTTAAGTGCACTCATACACTTTGCACATGTCGAATATCAAAACTTTAGAAGACTTATCGAAATACAAAAATCAGATCCTTCATCGAAACAAACTACAATGTGAATTACAATTTTTAATGAGGAACATTACACACTTTAAACAATAGATGGCAGGCTTACCTTGCGAGCAAAATCTCCCTTTCCCTTGCTATAGGCTTTGTTCTCCAGAAACTCATTCACATATGGGATCAAACCTGGACAAGCTCTTATTATTTCAGGGTTGATTAACAACTAAGTTAAAACAGAAAATAATTTAATTTAAAATAACTATGCTGCAGTCATTTAATATCAGATTTATTTTGCCTAACTACTTTAATATAAACCAACACTTGGAAAGGTACATTAAAAACCATTTAAGTGGTAACAACAGGATAACTTCTAAAGTTAAACAGAGCAGGAGACCAATGCAAGCACTGGTTGACGGTTTAGGTGTGTTCATGGTTTAATATTTGTGATCTTCAAAATTTGTATCTGAACTTCGTATTAAGATTACTTTCAAGTCTCTTGCTAAATAGTTATACATACTGACTTGTTTTTCATTTTTAATCATACTTTTGTTTCTAAATTCCAAAGACTGTTTTTATTGAACACATGTTGGACATCATTGATCATTGCAATCATTTTGCTAACTGGACACAAGACGGTACAACATTGATCTAAAAGCAGCAACACCAAATTATGGCACTTTTCTAACTTTGACAACAAGCTTGAATTTACCTGTAGGTATGTATTTAGGTCTTTTTTCCGCTTTCCCAAGAAGTCTTTATCCATGTTATTAAAGGTTTTTTTCCCAGGAAGTTTGAGCAGATTTGAAAGATTTTCAAACTAAATAAAGAAAATAAATACATTTTATTTCCTATCTTATATGGTGCAGATCAAATTCAGTCTTCTAATATTTTGTACTATCTGAATAATTAGACTGGTGTTTATACTTTCACATGTTACATAATAAATCAACTGTTAATTCAACTACATTTTGCATATAAAATTAACTCCAAGAGTGAACTGTACATGGTATATTTAAACCACAGCTGTTATAATGTGTATTAATCCAGTTATTCTTGTTTCCAGGTGCTAAATTGTAAGAATGCAGCCAGATTAATATAGGGCAGAGGGTACAGCTTTTGTCAACTGGTCCTTTTCAGTGGCAGCTGTTCAATTTTTAGTCTTGCCAAGTTTCGTGCATTTCATGTGATACTTTAACATTTGCTGTTTCCCAAGCATAATTTTGAGTTCTCATGCTTGGTGACCATAGGTTTAATGGTGAAAATTTTATAAATCCTTGGACTGAGGAGTGATCACTACATTATACTCTTAAAATAAGACTTTGAGTAGGTCATGCAAGTGCAGAATTGATGCATAAGCAGACTGTTGCAAAACCAAACTGAAGTCATGACTGCTTCTAATGTTGGGGAAGGGAGTGGGGTTGTGCGAAGGAGGGAAATCAAAAAGTACCTTCCAAACATAAACTACATTTTAAAAAAATCATAACTTGTTCAGCAATTTAAATACAAATTGTTAGGGACATTGCTGTTTAATTAACAGTAACACATATTCAGAAAAAAGGTCCATGTCTGCTGTCACCACAACTACAGGGGTACTCAGGCCTGTACTGCTTGTGACCTCACTCCAAGTAATACCATGGTACTAGTGTAATGGTTTCTTTAAGATTATGTAATGTAGCACCTCTAAAATGAACGGCAAAACAAGTGACCAGTGACTTGGAGGAAGACTCAAAAACAGCCTTGGTGCCTTACCTGCCGCCACACTCCTTGGGTGAAAGGAGTGAAGAACGGAAAAGCAGCAACAACAGGCACACACTGATGGCATTAACAGCACAGACCTCATGTTGAAATGGGTTGGCAGGAAATACACCATCAAAAATGCAGTTCGATCTTTACAAAAAATTAAACAGCTTCCTTTAACATAGACCTGGTATTTTTATAACCTCAATTTCAATAACTAAATTAATCTTTTAACAGATAAATTTTAAAGTTAAGCATAACAAGCCAGGAATATGTATAATCAATGACCCAATAAAGTTATTCAAGAACAGTTTGTTAGAAATTACAAATTTACTTCCTTGATCTACATTTCTGCTAAAATATATACATACTAATTTAATTGTTTGTCCATTTGCAATACCCCCATGTTAAATGTGCAGTAGTCACACAGATCTGATTATTAAAATGTTCTTGCCACAAATGCTACCTGACAAATTGACTAATTCCAGTATTTGTTCTTTATATTCCATGCACATAAGAACATTTTAAGTTAAATCCTTTGTTCTGTAATCTGCTATATGAAAACTGAAAAATACTAGAATATTTTAAAATAAAAATACTCGCTTGTGGTTCTATGAATTCATCTCATTGATGAACATAAAAACCTGTAGTGTGAGAAAAAAAGCTGAACATTAAATGGTTGAGGTTTATGGGTTTCTGTATGCATGACAGGTTAAGACACCAAAAGGTACCGGCACAACTAGCAGGAACCTTCCAACATCCATATTTAACTTGAGTGCACCTATTATCACGAGTGAAACCCCTATGGCACAGATGGGTATGCATTTAATTATTAAAAGTCAATTTAATTTAACCCTAGATTCTGTGGCTGAGCACAATCGTTTCCCAAGCTGAATAAGCTGTGAGAACAGAAGGGAATCAGTGGGGTTCAAGAACTGTCAGGCAAGAGAAGTCTTTAGATACTGAGAAGGGATAACTATTCCTTGTTTCTATTAAAGATTATTACCCTTGAGATTGGTCTTGATACTGTACTCACACTGCTTTGCAGGAGAATTCTGCACTGGAACTTTGGAATTCTGTGCACATCCTGTTTTCATAGCAGCATGAAAGCCACTTCTACAACACTGACTGGGTCTTCAAGAGCAGCAGCATTTTCACAACCACATGCAACAGTATTTGATTTTTGCACATAGCCTATGATAACCACGGCACTTAATTTTTTTTAACATCTGGCTTAGTCCAGGGACCTCCAAGAAATACTTGCAGAATCTCAATCTGATTCCCACAAATACAGGTCCTCGGTATCCAATTCCAAAGTTGGCGCAGGCTAATATTTTTGTACATGTTGGCAATGATAACACCAGTCAGAATACAAGAAGGCCCTTCAATTATGTATTTGAACCCCTTAATGTCTCTGTTCTAAAATACTACCCAGGGCCCTACCATTAGTTGTGTCAGTCCTGTCCTTGTTTACCTCAGATTTATCCAAATTTAATGCCGTCTGCCAATCGTCAGCCCACTGACCCAGGTAAGAAGGTTGAAAAGGCAGGTAGCACGTGTGCCTGCATTGGTCAGACTTTCCAGAATTTGGAATGTCTTGTTGAGGTTACAGAAGATGTTGGTGAGGCCTCTTCTGGAGTACTCTGCGTAGATCTGGTCACTCAGTTAAAGGAAGATCTCATTTAACTGGAGAGGGTCGAGAAAAGATTTACCAAGAATGAGGGTTTTAGATATAAAAATAGACTGGAAAGGCCAGAATTCTTTCACTGGAGCTTCGGAGGTTGAGGGGTGACCTTATGGAGATTTATAAAATCATGAGGGTCACAGATATGGTGAATGACAAGAATCTTTTCTCTATGGTGGGAAAGTTCAAATCGAGAAGGAACATTGTTAAGGTGAGAGGAGAAAGATTTAAAAAGAACATGAGGAGCAACTTTTTTTGTACACAGAATGGTTCGTGTGTGGAATGCTGTCAGGGAAAGTGGTGCATGCAGGTACAGTTACAATATTTAAAAGATATTTGGATAAGTTCACGAATAGGAAAAGTTTGGAGGGATATGGGTCAAGTGCAGGCAGATGGCATTAGTTTAATTTGGGAACACGGTCGGTTGGGAACATGGCCAGCGTGGACCGGCTGGAGCGAAGGGTCTTTTTCTGTGTAGTACAACTCAATGTACGCATGTAGAAATCAAGGTATCTTCATACCACCCAGCAGTATTCAGCGACCAAAACGGATTTCACTCAATTACTGTCCAGCTGGTATGTACCCACCAAAAGATGAGATCATGGAAGATATAAAGGAAGTTGCAATGATATCATCATTCTGCACTGTCAAATTTTGTACATCATACATCTAAGCAGTATTACTGAATAGCTGTCATCAGAGGATGGAAGCTGGAACAAGCAGCTGTGAAATGAATATTACAAATCATGGGTTTTTCTTGCAGAGTTGCACCGAATATTGGATAATTCAGAAATCTAAAGTCATGGTGTTGCCATGAATATAGAATCAATTGGTTAAGTTAGAAAGTTAATCACCATCTATGCACTTACAGATGCAGGTTATGTAAATGTTGTTCAACTGTGCTAACATTGATCATTTGCGACAGCAATAAAATCCACGTTAAAGCACTCATTGCTTAAAAAGTGGTCTACATGCACTTCTAATAAATTAATGTGATGTTCTTTTGTACACATCAACTCCTAAATTCCAAACAAATGATATGCAGAGCCATGCGTGAAATTCAATCGAGAGTCAATTCAGCAAGACACAAATGTCAAAGGATTTCACAAAAGTAAGTTCTTTAATTATAAAGCCGTATTGTCATAAAATTCAAGTGACAACAGATAGTTCAACCTTTAGAAAGTGCTATGTCTGCACGATAACGTGCTTCCAAGAGGAAGTAGTCTGATTAGTCAGTCTCAGGGTCTTGCCCAAATATCCCAGTGGGGTAATATACACAAGTTTTTCCATTTTGGGACTAGTTATAATTCATGATTCAGACTATCGATATGCCTCAAAAGTATCAAACATCATGCAGAAGTTTATTTTTTGGGACTTTTTCTTTTTGCAGAACAATTTTTTAAATGGTGGTTGTGCTTGTGGGTTAGTGGAGAGAGGAATAGGAGATCGAGAAGAAAAAAAAACCATGGCTTGACAATATAAATGTTCTACACATCTGCAACCGCTGGACAATTTTATAAAATAGTATTTTCAAAATTCCTCTACTGCCTTTGAAGTTTCAAATAATTCAGCAATATTCATCAGAACAAACAAAAACGCTTTGGAGTTACAAAATTCTGCAAAACATAATTAGTGCTCTCATTGTAGCAGTGCAAATAGTACAGTCCCAAAATCTCTTATAACCAAAAGAAAATTATAAGAAACTGCTACAAAACAATTTCCAAAATACGCTTTTACCTGTTCAGTTATCCGCATGTGAAAGTCATGGAAGTCACTATAGCGGCGATAGGTCTTCCACACATCATCACTACCATCTGGATTTCTTCTCTGAACAGTGATTGCATACAGAGCATATGTCTTGCCATGGTCATTACACACTCCTGCCACAGGATATGGTTCATAGTCAGCATGGACTAGTTCACAATGAAAGAAAGGAGAGGAAAATGGGAAACAAACATGGATGAAAATGGGACAGAAACGTATTGAGTGAGGAGAAAACAAGACAGACAATAGCTTGAAAGTAATTCTGGAATGACAAATGAATGAGAGAATAAATGTTTTTGACGTGTCTTTATTTTACAGAGAAGTCAATATCAAACATTTCAATTCTGGGTCCTTTAGCACACTGTCCTTTTCACCTACCAATCTGGGAATGGAAAACAAGGTTTACTTTTCTTTAGGTTAAAATTTTGCTAGTTGGAAAAATCTTATAACTGATTTGGTTAGTTTCAGTCTGGTTTCTCCAAATTTGAACCCACAGCAGAATGTGATCTTAAACTAAATATAAAATTCTTAATTTCTTAAAAGTAGGTACAGGTTGGCTGATGTGAGAAATGGGAGATTGCACTCTGACAAAGTGATTTAGGCTAGGATAGGATTGAATAAACATCTATTTAATTGTTGGATGTACAATCTTTAACCTGGGATGGCAAGACACCGTTTCAATTTCAAATTCCCAGGACATCCTTCTATTCAAAAAGGAAATTTTCATTTCACTGAATTAGTACATAGATATTGAACAAAGTGTTTTTTTCCCCAAAATAAGTATGATGCCATATAAAACAAAAATTTATGTATTTTTTTCAGAAAACAGATATGGTTTTGGTAATGGCATTTTGTGAACAGTGTTATGATTGCGGATATCAGATCACACTGAAAATTGAATCGATAGTAAAATAACAGTTTAGAAAATAGGTACATTTGGTTAATATGGGATTCAGGATGGGATCTTTAAAATCTTTCCTTTTTAAAATTTTATATTGATACTGAAGAGGTAGACCTTTGATCATACTGTCCACCCTTTTAATGCAGGCACAGTACACTGTCTTTGCACTTCACAAAATTGTTAGAAAAATTTGATTTAAAAAGATTCAAGTAATCAAATCAACTGTAGACTAAGTAGATCCATCTCTCAGAAAAGATAGTAAAAGATGTGTAGATAGACATTAAAACAGATCATGAAAAATGAACAGAAATGTAAACATATAAAGCAGGAATGATAATTAGGAACAGGGAGAATTGTCTAATCTAATTACTGCCACATTAAAATGAACAGATCTTTTAGAACAGTACATACTTGGTAGGTCAATCAGATTACTGCACAAATTAAGCATTTTTCCTTAATGCACTTATTACTATTCATCCAACATGGAAGGAAAGTTTTTTTTCCCCTTTTAAAATTACATATTGCTGACTGCTAAATAGGGGATCTGGTTTGACAAGGAAATAATTTGTGGCTCCAGAAGAATTTTACTGACTTGTGGCAACTATAGTGAATGATTTGTTTTTACCAACTAATCCCTCAAGTGTATTCAACGAGAAAATCATAGGTAGAGACACATATCGCTATTGCTTGGTACTTTTCCTTTTTTCTAAATAAGATATTGAGACCACTGATCTTCCCTCAGTGCAAGTAAGCCTCGTTATCAAAGCAGCTTACATGACTTTGATTGAAACAGCTGTTCTGTGACATAAAGCTTCATGCATGCAACAAATGCATCTGCCATTATTTGCAATATTTCTGAAATAACTCAGTGGCTAGGTGGCATAGATACTGAAAACAATTATTCACAGAATTATGCTTTCACTCAAATTGATATTTGTAATATTACTTACCAGTGTCACTAATAGATACTTGCAGTTGCAAAGAATCTTCAGAGCTGGCATTTGAAAGATCGTCGAGAGACTACAAAATAAAAATATAATGCTTTCATTTCTCAATGTGTATTTTGATCTAAAGTCTTTGATGTAACAAAATGCACTCTCTGCATTTCACACATGTATTATAAAACAATAATTTGACACAAACCATACAAGGATATTCGGACAGATGGCCTGAAGCTTGGTCAACCAAACAAATTCTCAACCAATGATAGAGCAATTAAAACAGGGAATGCTCAAATCAGAATTAGATGAACAGAGAGCGTGGGAGTTAGTGGTGCTGAAAATAATTGGAGGATGGGAGAGGAGACGAACATAGGAGCAGGAGTAGGCCATTTAGCCCTTTGAGCCTGTACACCTTTCATTGAGATCATAGCTGATCTGTGGCCCAACTCCATATATCTGCCTCGAGACCTGATCTCTAAATACCTTTGCTTTAACAAAAATTTATCTTGGATTTAAATTTAACAACTGATTTGTTAAAGAGAGTTACATTTGTCGAAGAGAGTTACAAATCTCAACCACGCTGTGTGTGTGTAGAAGAATTTCCTATTATTTCTCCTGAATGATCTGGGTCTTATGTTTAGATTGGAATTCTATAACTTGGGTGGAAATAGTTCATCTGACCTGTTTTTTCCAGATAATATCTTGGAAACTTCGATTTGATCACCCCTCAACATTATAAATTCTGGAGAAATCAGGTCCACTTTGTATTCTCTCTCCTCATTATGTAACCCCTGAAGTCCAGGTATCATTCCTGTAAACCTATGTGGTGCTCCCTCCAAGGCCAATATATCAAAACCTCACCTCAGGGTTCAATGCAACATTGAGGCTGTCACCAGTCTAGCTTAAGCTCAGTAGTTGCCAAGGAGAAGACTGGAATTGATAGTCAGGAAACAGTACACAGCAGAGAGGAAAGACTGTATCCTCAAATTACCCAATATTTAATTGGAGGAAATTTCTGCACACCCACTACTGGACGTTGGGCAAGTAATCTGACAATTTTAATAGTCCAGCCGTTTTACAGAAATTGAGAGAAGTGGTGGTGCTGAGGTAGAGCTGAGTGGTAGCAGTTCACGTGAAAAATAATGGAATGGTTTTTGATGATGTGGCCAAACGATAGCATAGAGAAATGAAAATGGAAGGGACCAAGCATTATTCTTGAGGGAAAACTCAGATAATTTGCAGGAGCAGATAAAGTCATTGCATGTGATACTGTGGCTTCAATTAGATGGAAACTTGAAACCAAACAAGTGCAGTCCCACCCAGTTAGATGACAATGGATAAGCACTAGAAAAGGATTCAGACAGGTTGATAAGTAAGAAAAAAGAAATTTATACTTTGCAGTCATGTGATATACCACTTGTCACTTTAATATGAGCCAATCCATAACAGGGGTGGAAATCACTGGAGCAACAGTTTTCAAGGATGGGCAAGATGGAAGGCATTTTATTTCCAGGAACAGATAACAGCAGATGTTAAGAAGATAGGGACAGTAGTTGAAGAGATCAAATAAGAGTATCAGTTAACAAGGGGACGAGGAAGGGATCCTGATGATACGCAGTTGGGTGGGATTAGAGTCGTGGGAGCAGGGGATTATTCACAGAGAAGGTGATTTTAGCTGTTAGGTTGGGGAAATAGGAGAGAAACAAGCAAATTCTAAGTTGAGGCAGCGGTTGAAGTTTGACAATAATGGACTAGGTGAAGGAAGGGGAGTGGCAGAAGCAGCTGATGGTTACTATGCAAGCAGAAGAATTCCTGGAAAAACTCAGTAAGTCTGGCAGCATCTGTGGAGAGGAAGCAGAGTTACAGTGTTGGCTCTAGTGACCCTTCTTCAGAATATGAGCTTTGAAGAAAGGTCACTGGATCCAAAATGTTAACTGAGCTGAGATTTTCCAGCAATTTCTGTTTTTGCTTTTTATTTCCAGCAGCTGCAATTTTTGGGATTTTTTTTTGATTGCCACAATGGTTGACACTACTAGATGGAAGTCATTGGTTCTTTGTGCTGATTAGAGAAGGGCTTTGGGGGAGGGGGGTTGGAGGAGGAGGGAAGAGGGGCAGTGGTGGGAAGAGAAAAAAATAGCTTCTATAGAGTTTCTAATATGACTGCAGAGAAATAGTGACTAGTGTTATCTATGCCTTCCAGGATCATCCTGGAATAGTGAGCAGTTTTAACATTCAAGTGCAGGATCTGGTATATACACCTCTTGCTTCAGCTGCACTTGACACTGCCGATCTCAACAGGTTGTCTTTCATTTGCATTTAAGGCCTCATCTTTTAGACTTAAGTACATACCAGAGGAGCAATAACATAGTATAAAAGCTTTATTGGGGAGGACAGCAACATTAACTTCTATTTACACACCTTGTAACTTCATGAAAATCCAAAATCAGTTGACAGGAGTGTTAGATCAACTAAAATCAAATAGTCTATCACAAGTTTACAAACTGCACTATTTAATGAAGACAATATAGACTCAACATTTCAGCCAGGACAGTTACTGTCTAATAATCTGGATTTTTGATTATAAATCTAATCTTTCTTTCAAACATTTTGAAACAAAAATAAAATGGTCAAAGATGCAATTACACAATGCAAATTTTGAGACTTATATGTACCACATTATATATTGAGATTAGTTTGTCAAAGCTCCACACCAACAAGTAGGAATTAACCAATAACCCCAATATCACATCTTTTTGAAACATTTTCTTTCCATTTAATACTTCCCATAATTTTATTGTAAATATCAATTAATTACAATGCATATGTTTTGACATCTGCTAAGCAGCAAGGGATATAGAATGGGTTAAATTACAGAAACACACTGACATTCCATACAGCCAACGACTATTCATAGCTTGAACTGTTTTATGTCACAATGAAGCAACAGAGTGTATTATTTAAGTAGGTATCCTTTCCAGACATGGGACTGAGCCAGAATAAGCTAATCTATAGATATTAAAACACCTGCACAAGTACTCTAAATCTAAGAACCCAGTAAGTAGGCATCAAAACATAAAAATAGCAAAAAAAAATGGCTTAAGTTTGTGGTTGACAGACTGAAATTAGTTTATTTCATGATGTAAACAAACATTATCAGTACGTGACCAAGATTACCTAATAGTCAGTAACACTTACCGAATTTAAACTGCCAGTTGGGGAACCATTGAAAGACTCTAGAGGAAAGAAAAACTCAATGTAAAAAAAATTGACTTGTGAAGTAATCTGAAGGACAGTAGGTCATGCACTTGAAATAAAAATTTCAAAGTACAATTAAACACTAACAAAGGAAAATGACCAATTCGTGGCAAAGTGCCAACATTCGTGCTACAATACCCAGAGGATTCCTAGTAAAACAAATGCATGCACCTGCAGTTTGCCAAGAACAGGGCAGCTGTGCACTAGAGAGTAGTTGATCTATGATTTTAGGTTCATAATTAAATTGTCTATTTAACACTGGTATTTATAATATGATGCAAGACGGTGTTCTGAAAGCAATTTCCTTGATTATTATTTTCCTTTTATCTGAAATTAGTATGTGACTGGGTCTGTTAAGAAAATGTTTTCCACATTCAACTTGTTTTATATATACTTCTGAACCAATAAATGTTTCAAAAACCTGTTAACTTTGCCAAATGATTGAACTTTATGCTGGATTTCAAATTCAACATGATGTAGCTGTTTCTATAGAAGTATATTATGTACAAATGTGACACAGCCATCAGTGAAAAACATCATTCTTCAAGGTTAATACTAATTAACAACGCAATACTAATACATATTTAGTGCAGAATCAGCTTATGTGGGTGTAGGTTTACTCACGGAGCTGGAACGTTCATTTTCAGACGTTTCGTCACCATACTAGGTAACACCTTCAGTGAGCCTCTGGACGAACAAGCCAAGACACATAAATAGCAAGTGGGACAGAACACCAACACTTCACTGGAGGCTCATCTAGCATGGTGACAAAGGTCGAGAATAAACCCACCAGCTCAGTGAGCAAACCTACAACCTGATCCACAACTGGAGCTATAAATCTTCCCCAAAATCTCAAAGACCAAATTATCTCCCTCACCCTACTGGCTTTATCAGGCTACACGTTCAAAGTAATTTTACTTCAAATTAGAATAGATCTAGAAAAGTAACATTAAAAATGGCTGGCACTACAAAAGTAGTGACATTCCATAGCAAGATAAGTCAATTTTGTTCACATGAAAACAATGCACTCTGAGGGCATAAAACAATGGAAAATTCCCTGCAGTACTTTTCCTTCATCACTAGAGGTAAATAGAAAGCTTTGTAAAATACCAACCATGGAAACAATGCAACAACATTTTTGGCAATTTGCCAACCTATGTCTTGACCTCCCATCAACTCTAATTTGATAGATGATTGAAATTTCCTTTGATTCTGTTTAAAATTTCTTGGATCTCAGGTCTGGAATGTGTTCAACTCAAAAGTAGCTCTATAGTTGGCCATTATAAACACCGGAAATAATCAAAACAGTATAGAAGAAAAGTCTTTTAATAATAACCAGAGTTTAATAGTAAATTAGATAATCAACGGAACATCAATTTCTAATTTTAAAATCCTATCTGTCCTTAAATTGACAGCATACAGGCCTTATTCTGAACAGCTGAACCAAGTGACAGAATAATGGAATCTGTTTTAGCTCATTTAATGTCTATCCATTTCCCCACATTTATTGTATTCATTGTCTCCTTAAAAGCAACTGTGGGAACTTTCAACTATGAATGTTTACATAACTAATATTCAGAAAAAACAACTTCTAAATCCATTCCATGAAGCTCAAATTTGAACATCTAAAATTATTCATTTGTCAAAGTGCAATTAAGCTTGTTTGGAGTGTACTATACAAGCACTAGATCCACCAATTATTCAAATTAGCATGCAAGAAACATGTCTAAGCAGTAACTGGTAATAGCTTCATAATCTACAGACTTGCTAGCACCTACAAGATATCTTCACAACTAAATATTGACTTGAGCACTGTACTGCAATCTTCTGCATGCAGATTCATACTTGAAATGATTTTTAAAATGTTATAACTTAGGCAAATATTAGTAAGATTTGCTTGGATCTTATGTAAATGTCACACAGATACATGACATTTCAATTAACTACTCCTAATCAATGTCGTGATACTATAGTATTGAAAGTGACAAAGCCAAAATTTCCAAGAATAAGATTAAAGGTACACAATTGCAGTTAGTTATAAAGAGTGAGCACCCTTTGTGATTCTTGTTACAGTCACTATGGGACTAGTCATGCCTCCTTTTCTACTGTTTATTAAATTGTCCATCACCAGTCAGAACATGATATTGGTAGAAATGCAGAGTTTTAACCCAATCTGTTGGATATATAATCACTTATCTCCATCTAATGAATACTGCCGCTGCTGTTCAACTACATGCAGTCGTGTTCTGAAGCCTCACCAAGTTGGTATACATATGCCTGGTGCTGTTCTTGCCCAAATGTTCTACCTTCTTTATTTAACCAGATTTGTCCGATAGCAACAATACAATGAGGGATACATCAAGTTAAAGTTACAAATTATTTAGTTCTGCAGCTAATAGAACACAGGGTCAAAACTGGACACATGTTAATGAAAATTAAACTTTGTGTCTGCACTGCAGTAATTCCTACCAATATTATGATGGACAGATGCCTCTACTACAGGTAAATGCATGAAGACAAGCTTAAGTAGCTTTCTCTCTCCTGTTGATTGTTTCTTTATCAGCCCATTCAGGCAGCTGTGCCCTTCAGAACTTAAGGGCAAGTGATGGCATAGTGGTACTATTGCTAGACTAGTAATCCAAAAATCCTGTTAATATTCTGGAGAATCTTGCCATAGTAGGTGGTGAAATTTTAATTCAACTTCCTGATAAAGGGCTTTTGCCCAAAACGTCGATTTTCCTGCTCTTCGGATGCTGCATAACCTGCTGTGCTTTTCCAGCACCATTCTGATCTAAACTCTGGTTTCTAGCATCTGCAGTCCTCACTTCTGCCATCTGGAATTTGGAGTCTAATGATGACCATGAAACCATTATTGATTATCAGGAAAAACCCATCTCATTCAGTAATGTCCTTTAGGGAAGGAAACTGATGTCCTTGTCTGGCCTACGTGTGACTCCAGACCCACAGCAATGTGATTGACACTTAATGCAATTAGGCATGGGTAATAAAAATGTTGGCCTGGCCAGTGACACCTCCATCCCGTGAATGATGTAAAACAAAACGTTGCTAGTTCAGTCAGAACTGTTACTAAAGATGACAGAACACATCTTTAGGAGGAGAAGGTCATTTGACCTCTTGAGTCTGTACCACCATTTGATAAGATCATGACAGATCAGATGATGGCCTTAACTCAACGTTCCTGCCTTTGCACATATAATTCAAGACTTCCTCGCTCAAAAATCTAACTCAGCCTTGAATATATTCAATAACCTAATCTCCACTGCTCTCTTAAACAGAATTTCACAGATGACGGCCCTCAAAAAATATTCTTCTCACCTCAGTTAATAATTGGATGTTTCCCATTTGAGACAATCTCCTGGCTCTAGACTCTGTCACAAGATGAAACATCCTCAAGGTACACTCAGGGTTTTATATGTTTCAGATTCCCTCTTGTTCTCCAAAATTACAGTGGGTACAGGACAAAACTGCTCAACCTTTCCTAAGATAACAGTTCCACCCTGGAAATAAGTCAACTGAACCTTCTCTGAACTGCTTTGAATGCAATTCTATCTTTCAAATATGGAAATAAAAGCTGTACACAGTATTTTGGAAGTGGTCTCACCAAAGCCCTGAATTATTGAAGCATAATTTTTCTACTTTTATTCATGATTCCCCTTGCAATAAAAGCCAATACAGAGGAATCTCAATTATCCGAATAACATGGGTGGGGAGTATTTTATTCGGTTAATCAAATGTTGGATAACACAATTTAGCCAAGTATCGGATCCTTGCATCTTGCCAGATAATCCAAAATTCGGATCTAATTTGATTTGGACGGCAAACGGAATACAGAGGAACCTCTATTATCTAGCACTCGATTATCCGAATTTTGGATTATCTGGCAAGATGCAAAGTCCCGATGCTTGGCTAAACTATGTTATTTAGCATTCGATTAACCGAACAAAATACTCCCTGCCTGCGTCCTTTGGATAATCGAGGTCCTCTGTATTCCATTTGCTTTCCTAATCAAATGGAAGCTTTTGTCATTCATACACCAGGAGACCGATGGTATTAGCCCAGTGGCAGTAGTTCTACGTTTAGAGCAGGATGCATAGGTTCAAGTGTATCCTGCTCCAGATGTACATAACCTGTCTGAACAGGCCCATGAGAAATACCTACACCATGACACCCAGATCTCTCTGTAGAGTTCTGCAGTCTATTAATTTAAACAATACACTACTTTTTAATCTTCTTGCAAAGTATATAACCTCAAATTTCTGCACATTACACGCCACCTGCCAAATATCTACTGACTGATGCAGTTTTTTTGGATCTACGTGTCACTGGCTGGCTCAGCATTTATTACCCATTCTAAGATGACCTCAAGAAGGTGACAGTGAGCTGTCTTCTTCAATTACTTAGTCCTTTTGGTTTAGGTCGATGCTCGATGACAGTAGGGAGAGAATTCCATGATTTTGATTGATCGACACTGAAGGAATGGCGATAAGTTTCCAAATCAGAACAGTGAATGGATTAGTGAGGAAACTGTAGTTGGTGTTCTTGTGTATCTGTTGCCCTTGTTCTCAATGATCATGGTGAGGTATTTAGAAGGTACTGTCTAAGGAGCCTTGGTGAATTTCTAATATCCACCTTATAGATAATACACACTTACTGCTACTGAGCATCAGTGTTGGAGGGAGTGTATCTTTGTGGATGTGGTGCTAATCGCATAGTCAGTCATTCTCCTGGATGGTATCAAGATTCTCTCATGTTGGTGGAGCTGCACTCATTCCTGATGAAGGGCTTATGCCCGAAACGTCGATTCTCCTGTTCCTTGGATGCTGCCTGACCTGCTGTGCTTTACCAGCAACACATTTTAGCTCTGATCTCCAGCATCTGCAGACCTCACTTTTTCCTGCACTCATTGAGGCAAGTATAGATGGTAGATGGGCTTTGGGGTGTCAAGAGGTAAGTTACATACTGCAGAACTCCTCGTCCATTAACTGTTCTTACAGCCACAGTATTTACACTGCGAGTCAAACTTAGGATATGATAGTGATGAATGCAGTGACTATCTACCACTGAATGTCAAGGGACAATAGTTAGATGCTGTCTTGTTGAAAATGGTCAATGCCTAGCACTTAAAAGTATCTTGGATGTAGGTTTGCTCACTAAGCTGAAAGGTTCATTTCCAGACGTTTCGTTATCTTACTAGGTAACATCTTCAGTGGACCTCACACAAAGCAATGCTGAAAATTCCTGCTTTCTATGTTTGGGTTGGTGATGTCATTTCCTGTTCCTTTTCTCATGTGTTTGTTGATAGAGTTCCGGTTGGAATGCCATGCTTCTAGGAATTCTCGTGTGTGCCTTTGTTTGGCTTATCCTAGAATGGATGTGTTGTCCCAGTCGAAGCGGTGTCCTTTCTCATCCGGATGTGAGGATACTAGTGAGAGAGGGTCATATCATTTTGTGGCCAGTTGGTGTTCATGTATCCTGGTGGCTAGCTTTATGCCTGTTTGTCCAATGCAGTGCTTGTTACAGTCCTTGCACGATATTTTGTAAATGACATTAGTTTGCTCATTGCCTGTGTAGGGTCTTTCAAGTTCATTAGCTGCTGTTTTACTGTGTTGGTGGGCTACCATGATGCCCCAAACTCCCTGGCAATCATGGTAGCCCACGAACCCACCAACCCTGGCAACATCCTTGTAAATCTTTTCTGAACCCTTTTAAGTTTCACAACATCTTTCCCATAGGAAGGAGACCAGAATTGCACACAATATTCCAACAGTGGCCTAACCAATGTGCTGTACAGCCGCAACATGACCTCCCAACTCCTGTACTCAATACTCTGACCAATAAAGGAAAGCATACCAAATGCCTTCTTCACTATCCTATCTACCTGTGACTCCACTTTCAAGGAGCTATGAACCTGCACTCCAAGGTCTCTTTGTTCATCAGCACTCCCGAGGATCTTACCATTAAGTGTATAAGTCCTGTTAAGATTTGCTTTCCTAAAATGCAGTACCTCACATTTATCTAAATTAAACTCCATCTACCACTTCTCAGCCCACTGGCCCATCTGATCAAGTTTCCGTTGTAATCTGAGGTAACCTTCTTCACTGTCCACTACACCTCCAATTTTGGTGTCAACTGCAAACTTACTAACTAGATGTAGGTTTGCTCGCTGAGCTGGAAGGTTCATTTCCAGACGTTTTGTCACCCTACCAAGTAACATCTTCAGTGGGCCTCTGAAACAGTGTTGATAATTCCTGTCTTCTTCTTATATAGAGTCATAGAGACATACAGCATGCAAACAGACCCTTCAGTCCAACCCATCCATGCTGACCAGATTTTGCAACTCAATCTAGTCCCACCTGCCAGCACCCGGTCCATATCCCTCCAAACCCTTCCGATTCATATACCCATCCAAATGCCTCTTAAATGTTGCAATTGTACCAGCATCCACCACTTCCTCTGGCAGCTCATTCCATACACGTACCACCCACTGTGTGAAAAAGTTGCCCCTTAGGTCCCTTTTATATCCTTCCCCTCACACCCTAAACCTATGCCCTCTGGTTCTGGACTGTCCGACCCCAGGGAAAAGGCCTTGCCTATTTACCCTATCCATGCCCCTTATAATTTTGTAAACCTCTATAAGGTCGCCCCTCAGCCTCCCATGCTCCAGGGAAAACAGCCCCAGCCTGTTCAATCTCTCCCTATAGCTCAAAACCTCCAACCCTGGCAACATCCTTGTACATCTTTTCTGAGCCCTGTCAAGTTTCACAACATCTTTCCGATAGGAAGGAGACCAGAATTACACGCAACATTCCAACAGTGGCCTTCTTTGGGTTTGGGTTTCTTTGGGTTGGTGATGTCATTTCCTGTGGTGACATCAAGCCCACAAACCCACCAATACACTAAAACAACAGCTAATGAACTTGAAAGACCCTATACAGACAACAAGCAAAACTAATGATATTTACAAAATTCCGTGCAAGGACTGTAACAAACACTACATTGGACAAACAGGCAGAAAACTAGCCACCAGGATGCATGAACATCAACCAGGCACAAAATGACATGACCCACTCTCACTAGTATCCTTGCATACAGAGTGGGACAACGCATCCATTCTAGGACATGCCAAAGAGAGATACGCACGAGAATTCCTAGAAGCATGGCATGGAAATGTGTTGCTGGAAAAGCGCAGCAGGTCAGGCAGCATCTAGGGAACAGGAGAATCGACGTTTCGGGCATTAGCCCTTCTTCAGATTCCTGAAGAAGGGCTAATGCCCGAAACGTCGATTCTCCTGTTCCCTAGATGCTGCCTGACCTGCTGCGCTTTTCCAGCAACACATTTCCATCTCTGATCTCCAGCATCTGCAGACCTCACTTTCTCCTAGAAGCATGGCATTCCAACCGGAACTCTATCAACAAACACATCGAGTTAGACTCTATCTACCACTCCCTGAGAAAAGGAACAGTAAGTGACTTCACCACAGGAAATGACATCATCGACCCAAAGAAACCAAAACATATAAATAGAAATCAGGAATTTTCAGCATTGCTTCGTATGAGGTCCACTGAAAATGTAAGGTAACAAAATGTTTGGATAATGAACCCTTCAGATCAGCGAGCAAACCTACATCCTAAACCTCAACCTGAGCTACAAATCTTCTCAAAACTCACTTAAACGCATGAATGTTGCTTGCCTCTTGTCAACCCAAAGCTGGACAGCTTCCAGGTTTTACTTTGCTCTGCAGTCATCAGCAAACGTCCCCATTTCTGACCTTACGATGGAGGGAAAAATCACTGATGAATCAGGAGAAGATGGTTGGGCGTCAAGAACCCCTGCAGAGATTACCTGAAACTGATATGACTGACCTTCAAAAAACACAGACATTTTCCTTTGTGTCAGGTTTTCTCTGTAGTTTATTGTCCACTTAATAACTTAATTTCCTACCTACATTTGAGACTGCACTAACCATACATTTAGTCCCTTCACATCAATTATTCAAACAGATTTTATATACTTGAAGGCCCAGCACTGATCCTAATTGCACTCTGAGTAAACTCTTGAGAACCCAAAAATGAATCATTTATCTCTAGTCTCTCAATCTTATTATCATGGATAGAGGATTACTTCGCTAATATATCCTGCACCATAAGCCCTGATTTTATGTTGCAACCTTTGATGTGGCGCCTTGTCAAATGCCATTTGAAAATCCAAGTACAACACAAAGCTGTCCTCGAAGAACTCTGAAAAAAAGTCACATGATTTTCTTTTGACAAATTGGCCCTGGCCAATTGCATTAAGATTTTCGTCTTGCCTTGTCACCTCCTTAATTATGCTATATAACATTTTCCATTTAACAGACATTGGACTAACTGAGCTATAGTTTCCAGCTTTCTCTCTCCCTCTGTTCTTAAAAAGGGTACTACATTAGCAATTTTCCATTTCTCCAGGATCTTACCAGAATATAGAGCATTTTTGGAAGACAGGAGATAATGTCTCCACTGCCACTTATGACATAAGACTAAGTCATCAGGTCCAGGGATTTGTCAACATTTTTTTCACCAATAGCTTTCTAATAAAGATGATTATTGCTGTAACTTCCACCCTCCCTTTTACCTTCAATTTTCATATATGCTTTTCATAGTGTCTTCTACAGAGAAACTGATGCAAAATATATGTGCAATGCTTCTACTTTTCCCTTGCTCCATCTTAATTCTCCAGCCTCAGCATCTAAGGAGACACTGTTCACATTAATTACTCTTCTTCTTTAAAATAGTTTTCAAAACTCTTGCCATTACTCAGCTTTTATGCTCTAATTTCTCTCTCTCAATTTTAAAGTTATTCTTTGCTGGTTTCTAAAATCTAAAATCTGTCCACTTTTCTAGCTTTCCACTAATCTCAGTATGATTTTCCTTTCAATTTGAACTTTTAGTTATAGGATGATGCATCCTTACACACTGTATAGCAAATGTTTTATTCACCAGCACCTATGGAGTGTGCAGTTAATCAAATATTCCGAAGAATCAAGTGGTCCGCATTGCCGTTGTGAACCCTGACCAAGCAAAGTTCCAAACACCTCCTTTACTGCTTGAGTCAACTCTGTTTATTAGTTGATCGAGTTCTTGACTGTGTTCAGATGATATGTAAAACAAAGAAAATACAGGGAGACAAAGACCCCTCAGTGTCCGTGCACTTAGCCAGGCAAACGTCAAGCTTTTCGGAGATGAAATCAGTTGGTTCGGCCCACCCAATCCCCCACACACGCAAACTGAGCGTAGCACCAAAAGGATCATGCGTGCACCATACGCACTTGGTTATGAGCACCCCACTCAGCACTGTAACTATCTCCAACCTCTCTCCCCTCTCCAGTGGCATGGCTATCTCTCCTCCATGATGGAGGATACCCTCAGGTACTGTCATTCAGTGTGGCTGTAGCTGCCATCTTCTTTACCTCCTTATTACCTGGAGGGCGATTCACAAACCATGAACATGGCTGCTGTCTGGTCATCTTGGTCCTCAGCCTCATGATTTCGTCAGTCAGTATCTCCTTCTCCTGTTGCTCGGTTGAGTTTATCTTCTCCACTGCCACAGCAGTGTTGATGAGTTGGCTGTGTTTGTGTCCTTAGCTTTCTGCTGGCATTCTGATGTACAGCATAAATACTTGGACATCACAGTAGATATTGTACAATTTTTGCTGGTTTATCAAGAGTGCTGGTTGATAAGGTACCAGTTAAAACAAAATTTGCTGTATTTAGAAAGAAGATTTCTATAGTTTGATGAGTGTTATGCGACATCTCATTAAATGTCTGTTTCTGTTTCTCTTTCTGTATGGTCCTATTTTTCTAATCAACATTCTATTCTCAACGACTTAGATAAAAGTAATTACAAGGGTAATTAGTTTGAGACTCACTTCTACCTCTTCAAACTGAATATGAAGTTCTAACATGGTATAAATACTATTGCTGACAGCCTCCTTTGCTATGAGGTCATTCATTAATCCCATCTCAGTGCACTTTATCAAGTCTAAAATAGCTTGCTCCCTAGCTGGCATGAGAAACTAATAGAAGACGGTGTCCAACTACAGCAAAACCGAGACAACATGTAGCTTGGGCTGATAAATGGCAAGTTAGATTCGCACCACACAAGTGACAGGCAATAACCATTTCCAACTATTTTAATTAAATGAATCATGATCTTACTCAATGGTGGAGCTTGTTCATATATTTATAAGTGAGAATCTAACTACCACTCCTTGACATTCAATAGCATTACCATCATCTAAACCCCCACTAACAACCATTTTGGACTTTCAATGACCAGAAACTCAACTAGACCAGCTTTATTTCATATTGTGGCTAGAAGAGCAGGTCAGAGGTTAAGAGTTAATGAGTTCCTCACCTTTCATTTTTCTAATGTCCATTCGCCATTAACAAGGCACAAGTCGTTGGGGGGGGGGGGGGGGAAGACCGGGGAAGATGGATTATTGATTACCTTTCTGGCTGAGTGCACCTCTGACAATACTCAAGAAGCTTGAGACCGTTACTCAAATCTTCCCAATGGTCACTTGCTTCTCCCGATCTGTATAAACAATCCAAATCCTGGTGTGCAGGGGACAATTTCAAAATATTGGACAAGGCAAAATTTGGGAGAATTATAAATTTTTAAGAGGAAAGTGTAGATGAGAGCTATGGCATGTTTGGAGGAGTGGGTGAGTAGGTGGCAGATGAATCTCAATGCAGAAAAGTGTGTGGTGATGCACTTTGGTACAAAGAATATGGAGAGACAGGATAAAGGGTAGGATCGTAAAATATGTGCTTTAGCTTTAAAGATAAATCAGAGGAGTTGGTCTGTTTTCCTTGAAAAGTGAGAGCTGAGGGGAGATTTGACAGACTTTTTCAAAAATGAAGGTTATCAACAGAACAGAGAGGGAGAAATCGTTCCTATATGTAAACAAATCGAGAAACAGAAGTTGAGGTTTGAAATATTTTGAAAAAGCAAATGCAAGAAGAGGATTTTTTCTCCACACAAAAATGTATTTCCTGGAAGTGTGGTGGTGGGAAGTTCAGTTGATTGATTGACTGATTGATTTATTATTGTCCCATGTACCGAGGCACAATGAAAAGCATTGATTTCCAAGCTGTACAGGAGATTGTATCATACAAAATGCATCAGCGTAGCAGAACAGAGTGCAGAATATGGTGTTACAGCCACAGAGAAGGCACAGAAAGTGTACAGAATTAATGTTAAAAATCACACAACACCAGGTTATAGTCCAACAGGTTTAATTGGAAGCACGAGCTTTCAGAGTGCTGCTCCTTCATCAGGTGGTTGTAGAGTACACAATTGTAAGACACAAAATGATGAAAGACTTAGCAAACAATCAAGGTATTTTTCAATGTATAATTTCAGTTACGTCACACTGGAAACTTTTGCTATAAATTCTGTATCTTACAATTGAGTACTCCACAACCACCTGATGAAGGAGCAGCGCTGAAAGCTAGTGCTTCCAATTAAACCTGTTGGACTATAACCTGGTATTGTGTGATTTTTAACTTTGCATACCCCAGTCCAACACTGGCATCTCCAAATTCAGAATTAACATTTGAGAGGTCTGTTCAAAAGTAGGATAGCAGCCGGGAAGAAGCTGCTCTTGAATCTAGTCATACGTGCATTCAAACTTTCATATCTTCTGCCGAACAGAAGAGGGTGGAAGAGAGTACAACCAGGCTAGGAGGGGTATTTGTTTGTGTTAGTTGCTTTCTGGAGGTAGTGAGAAGTATAGATGGATTCAATGGATGGAAGGCTGGTTTGCATGATGGACTGAGTTGTGTTCATGACTCTTGAATTGAGGCACTTAAGAGGTCATTGGATAATTATTTAAAAACACACAGTGTTACAGAGAAAAGGCACAAGGGTTGGCACTTAACATAGATTGACATTGAAATGTTCAGATAGCATCACCTTCCTCCAGAACAATAAATGCTGGCCTAGCCAGTGACATCTACATTGCAGGAACAAATATTTAAAAATTAAATTGTCCCGAATACACTTTATGACCTTATCATTCAAGATATATTTCACAGGAAAGGACAGAGAAGAGACACTGAAGTTCTTCACTCAGTACATACTGCCCTCTTGCTATCATCAGTGTCACTGTGGAGTTGTACTGATTCATCTACTTCGGGAGAATTGTTGTTTTTAATAGGAAGTTGAATTGGCTATTGACTTGAGGTATGAAATGTTATTGAGTCTGCAGACAATTCTGGATAAAACAAAGAGACAGAAAAATGCTAGAAACTACATAAACTGAAAAGGTGGTTTGAAAAAAAACCAAAGCATTCCTTGGCTTTATTGACAAAAGCATAAAGTACAAGAAAGGTATGCAAAACATTTTTAAAATATTGACTAGGCCTCTACTCAAGTATTATTCTCAATTCTGGGCACTGCACTTTGTAGAAGGGAACTACTTTCATGGTACTTTCACGATAGTCACAGGTGAGGTGCCGGAAGGCTGGTGGTTGGCTAATGTGGTGCCACTGTTTAAGAAAGTGGTAAGGACATGCCAGGGAACTATAGACCAGTGAGCCTGACGTCGGTGGTGGGCAAGTTGTTGGAGGAAATCCTGAGGGACAGGACGTATATGTACTTGGAAAGGCAAGGACTGATTAGGGATAGTCAACATGGCTTCGTGCATGGGAAATCATGTCTCACAAACTTGATTGAGGTTTTGAAGAAGTAACAGAGGATTTATGAGGGCAGAGTGGTAGATATGATCTATGTGGACTTCAATAAGGCATTCGACAAGGTTCCCCATGGGAGACTGGTTAGCAAGGTTAGATCTCACGGAATAAAGGGAGAGCTAGCCATTTGGATATAGAACTGGCTCAAAATGTAGAAGATAGATGATGGTGGTTTTTCAGATTGGAGGCCTGTGACCAGTGGAGTGCCACAAGGATCGGTGCTAGGTCCACTATTTTTTGTCATGTATATAAATGATTTGGATATGAGCATAAGAGGTACAGTTAATAAGTTTGCCAGTGACACCAAAATTGGAGGTGTCGTGGACAGTGAAGAAGGTTACCTCGGATTACAACGGGATCTTGATCAGATGAGCCTATGGGCTGAGGAGTGGCAGATGGAGTTTAATTTAGATAAATAGAAGGTGCTACATTTTGGGAAAGCAAATCTTAGCAAGACTTCTACACTTAATGGTAAGGTCCTCGGTAGTGTTGATGATCAAAGAGACCTTGAAGTGCACGTTCATAGCTCCTTGGAAGTAAAGTCACAGGTAAATAGGATAGTTCAAAGTTTGTGAGAAGATTTGTAGCTCAGGTGCTCGTTGCTGTGGTTCTGTTCGCCGAGCTGGAAGTTTTTGTTGCAAACGTTTCGTCCCCTGTCTAGGTGACATCCTCAGTGCTTGGGAGCCTCCTGTGAAGCGCTTCTGTGGTGTTTCCTCCGGCATTTATAGTGGCCTGTCCCTGCCGCTTCCGGTTGTCAGTTTCAGCTGTCCGCTGTAGTGGCCGGTATATTGGGTCCAGGTCTATGTGTTTGTTGATGAAGTTTGTGGATGAGTGCCAAGCTTCTAGGAATTCCCTGGGTGTTCTTTGTTTCGCTTGCCCTATAATGGTAGTGTTGTCCCAGTCAAATTCATGTTGCTTGTCGTCTGCGTGTGTGGCTACTAGGGATAGCTGGTCGTGTCGTTTCGTGGCTAGTTGATGTTCGTGAACGCGGATCATTAGCTGTCTTCCTGTTTGTCCTATTATAGTGTTTTGTGCAGTCCTTGCATGGGATTTTGTACACTACGTTAGTTTTGCTCATGCTGGGTATCGGGTCCTTCGTTTTGGTGAGTTGTTGTCTGAGAGTGGCTGTTGGTTTGTGTGCTGTTATGAGTCCTAGTGGTCGCAGTAGTCTGGCTGTCATTTCAGAGATGTTCTTGATCTATGGTAGTGTGGCTAGTCCTTTGGGTTGCGGCATGTCCTCGTTCTGTTGTCTCTCCCTTAGGCATCTGTTGATGAAATTGCGAGGATATCAGTTTTTTGCGAATACCTTGTATAGGTGTTCCTCTTCTTCTTTTTGCAGTTCTGGTGTGCTGCAGTGTGTTGTGGCCCTTTTGAACAGTGTCTTGATGCAACTTCGTTTGTGTGTATTGGGGTGGTTGCTTTCATAGTTCAGGACTTGGTCTGTGTGTGTGGCTTTCCTGTGTACCTTAGTGGTGAATTCTCCGTTTGGTGTTCTCTGTACCCTCACGTCTAGGAATGGGAGTTGGTTGTCCTTTTCTTCCTCTCTCGTGAATCGGATTCCTGTGAGTGTGGAGTTGATGATCCGGTGTGTATTCCGGTGTGTTTTTAATGTTTACAAAGGGGAAGAGTCCACAACTAGAGGACATTGGTTTAGGCTGAGGGGGAAATATAAAAAAAAAGAGACCTAAGAGGCAACTATTGCAAGCAGAGGTTGGTGGCGTATGTGGAATGGGCTGCCAGAGGAAGTGGTGGAGGCTAGTACAATTGCAACATTTAAAAGGCATCTGGATGGGTATATAAATCGGAAGGGTTTGGAGGGATATGGGTCAGGTGCTGGCAGGTGGGACGAGATTGAGTTGGGCTATCTGGTTGGCATGGCTGAGCTGGACCAAAGGGTCTGTTTCCGTGCTGCACATCCCTATGACTTTAGCAATGATGAGGCACTTCAGTTACATAGACAAAAGTATTGTGGCTAATTAGTAGATGGGATAGAATCTGAAAAGAGAGAAATTAATACTGTAGGTCATTGACTTTGTGTTAGAATAACAACTTTCATTTATGTTGTACATTTAATATGGTAAAATGCTCTGAAGTAGTCAAAATCATAAGTAATAAAGTCACTGTTAATATTGAGTCACAAAAGATATTAGGACAGATTTGCTTAATAGAAGAAAGTTTTTTAAAAAAAAAGATGCACCTTCAAAGGGGTCATAAAGTTAGAGGTATTTTGAAAGTAAATTCTGCATTTTAGGGCCAAGTCAGCAGAAGGCACAACTTTCAAAAACAGAACAATGAACATCAAGGATAGACGATCACCAAAAACAGAAGAATACTTTTTGTCAACCATGTGGCTGCACACCAGCTAAGTTGTACAGTGCAGCCCTCTTTCTTTGGCAGGTAACGAGTGATACTTGCACCTGCAACCATACCGAATCTATGGATTATTTTAGCATTCCTCACCACACTGATTTTTCATTATTTTATTTTATCATTCTTGCTTTGGAGATGTGAAATTTGGGCTGCAAGCTAAAAGGTAACATCGTAAGCAGCTTGTGTTTTCTTTTAAAAGAAGAGAACAAACAAGCTGTTACTTGTTTTTGAAGCCAAGTCTGAAAGTTAATTACAGATAATTTCTCCTTAAAAAGTCCATAGAGACTTCCAGAGAAGTCTTATGCTCAAGCAAAAGACATTATTGAATGTTAACTGGAATTTCATTGGGAAAGAGTCAGTTTGGCAGGGAGAGGCCATAGTTTGAAATGGTATTTCAACGGTGTTTGGATGAAAAGTATTGTGCCCATGAAAGCAACAGGACAGAGGTTTGATTGATTCCTGGTTGTCCTCTCCTCATCAACTTATTCAAAATTTGGCAAATAGTATATCAGTAACAAAAATTAAATGAATATTCGTCAGAGCCCACTGGAAGATAGTTGCATGCACTGATGTTGTCAGAAATCAACTGAGAAATAGCCAGCTGTACCTCTTTCCCCTTGAGTTTGGCTTTGAGAGAGAGTGGGGGCTAGAATTAAAGAGGATTGGGTTTAAAACCATAGACGTTGATCGGATTGCCTTGTGGTTTAATGTTGCTCTGCTAAAGCAACTGGTGTGATATTGGTTATTCACAAAATCTGATCATGATAATTCGAGACGACTGGTTAGGAACCACTAGGATCAATTTTAAGGATTTTCAAATATTCTAATTTTACTGTGTTATGAATACAGAGGTATGCAGGCTGTTTTGATTGCCTGTTTCCATATAGTAACACCAATTTCAAATAATAATTATAATCTTATCTTTTGAAAGGCAGGTGCTATGGCGATTCTACCGATACATTTTTCAATACCCTCTTAACGTTTTCAAATTTGTAGCTACTTTGGTATTCTTCTGCTTGCTTCATAGTTTCTCATAATTTAATCACTCCTGCTTTCCAACTGACCAGACCTTATCAGTACTTTCCACTCCTCCCTCTTTCCACACACATGTACTTGCTCAAAACCTATTACATCTCTAAAGTCTTCTAGTTCTGACAAAAAGTAAATGACATTCAGCATTGATGTTATTTCTCTTTTCAGAAATGCTGCCTGACATGCTAAATGATGCTAGAGTTCCATCTTAAATGAAAGCAAAACTGAAGCGGAATAATTGTTTGCAAGTCACATCACCTGTTCTTGTGTACAAGAATTACACTGTAAACATTACCCTGCCCTTCCATTGAAGCCAGTCTTACTTGTAGCTGTAAACGCACGTATTTGCTGAAGTCTATCACTAGAACCACTGTTCCTCCAAATCAATTTTGTCTGGGAATGACACAAAAACTTAGAAACTGGGACTTTTAATGGTGTGAGTGTGGTCGGCGGTGGTGGAGTTTAGGGATTGTGGCTGGAGAGAAACAAAGAATAAAAGGTAACTTCATCCAAAATGGCATGTTAAACGGAATGGAGTGAGGTCACCAAAGGTGACAAGAAAAGAAACTAAGTCTGTATCAGACTTATAGTTTCCTTGGCTTTATTAGCAAGAGTCTAGAGTACAAAACTCAAGTTCCAATGAGCCTTTCTCAAACATTAGTTTGGCTTCAGTTGGAATATTGTGGCTAAGTCTGGGTACTACAATTTAGTAGCTTATGCCCAAAACGTCGATTCTCCTGTTCCTTGGATGCTGCCTGACCTGCTGCGCTTTTCCAGCAACACATTTTCAGCGCTACTACAATTTAGTAGCTGATCAGGTCTTCGAAGATGCAATGGAAATTGACTGAAGGTGCCAGGGATGAAAGACTTCAGAACACGGAACTACTAAAGAAACTAGTATTTTTTGATTTATAAAATTAAACAACTGCATAACCTGTGCTTCTCATATGCACTAACTGGTATTTGTTAGACTCAACTAATACAATGCTCTCTTGGTCAGCCATCTCCCTCTTATGCACAATGAATAAGCCCATCTCAAACACTGCTACACAAAGGGAATCTCATTCAGCCACTTTCCTTTCATTGACTTAGCATCCAGTCCTCCGATTTAAAGAACTATTGTATTCATGAAATCCTTTCATCCCTCACTCCGCGAATATGCAGTGATTGTGGCGAATCCTCTAAACTTGACAGAGAGCACATTTTCTGAACTCAACTTTGAGCACTCTGAAAGTGCTCCTATCCAATGTTTCCTCTAGATGGTGAAAGAATGTGGCCCTGTAGCAAATGGAATCCACCATACAGGGAGCGAGCAGACAACATCAACGCTATTAAATTTGAGGTCTGATTATGTAGCAAATTTTAAAGGACAGATAAGACACAAATAGCAAAAAAAGAAATTACATGGAATATTACTGTTAAGGGGGGGAAGTGTGAGTCCAGCCTGTTTTGTGAAAGCACTAGCACTGTAAGCTTTAAAATCTGTCATCTGCAGCCCTCACTTTCTCTCTTAGATTAAACTACACAAAGTACAGACAATGAAGTACTCTAAACTTACACACTAAAGTCCAATGGTTCAGTGTATCTAGTTGTTCAAGGAAACCAATCAGAAACCAAGGTCAACAAACTTGTGGTACACAAACACATTCTCCTCGATGTCTTAGGCTTATAAATTCCCAGAATTAAGATTTTATCTTTTACTTGCATCTGCATGTGCCTTGCTCTAGTAAAGATGGTTCAGATACATGCAACAGGTATTAAAGTTTAAACATTCAATATGAAGTACAGCATATACGGTAGCAAAAGATCTCAGTAGATAATTTTGTATTTAATATTACGGTAACATTTAACAGTTGCAACAAAATATTATCTGTATTTATAAATTTTTCACATACCCAAGTCGCCATCATCTGACCCTCTGATGCTTGGATCTTTCAACATGTCTAACTCAGCTAACATCCGCACATAAAGCGGATTTTGCCTGAAAGAAGGGTAGAATTGCTCATCCTTCAGCATAATTTCATAGACCTTCATAAAAAAGTAAACAAATATTAGTTTTCTAAGACATAATACTTCCTACATTTGTACATAAATCTTAATATTTAACATGCAATGTAATAAGCAAACATCAATGGCCAAAATTTGCCAATAAAGGCTAGAATCCCCATTTCAAAGCCAGATCAGACGAAAAATCATTTATCTGCACACATCTTTTGAGGCCTAATTTATGATGCAGGATCCTTCCCAATTCAGGCAGTGTAGTGAACCATGCATACACTCAAGAATATATTTTCTCAGAAGCCATGCCCTCTTTTCACAACACTTCCTACTGTACTCCAGTAAGTAAATAAAGTTCAGAAGTTTGCAAAGTTTCTTTGACAAGCTGAGAGAAGCCACATAGGTAAATGCAGGTGGGTGTAGGTGGCAAAAGAGAGAGAGAGGGCTACGTGACAGATAGGTGAGGGATTAGATATGTAGACAGTCAGATGGCAAGGTTGCTCAGCTATTGGGAGGAGAGGGAGGATGTTACTCAGCTGTGGCTGGACAGGGATTTGGAGTGACTGCAGTATTGTAGTTTATAACAAAGTTTCCTGATTAATGATCAATGGAAGTGAATCAGAATCCTTTGAGATCTTCAACTCAGTTGAATAGAGTTTTGGAACATTCCACACACTGGCTAATAGCCCTTCAGAAATTCAAGCTTCCTTGGCAATTCCAGTGTAATCACTGCACTGGAACTAAAGAGAGTTTCTGATGTTCTGTTCCATCATGGTATGGCCCACGTCTGACTGTCTGGAGTTGGGAAGATGTGAACTAATAAATTTCACACTCATGATTCCTTAATATGTCAAACTCCACAGATAGCCACAAAATGAACAGAAACGAATAATGCGCAAATTTAGCATCTTGAAAAGGCTGGAAATAGAACAAATTCTATTGATGCTCTTAGCATAATATAGAGAGTAGGCAAGCAATGTCAATGTGAAGCCTCACCAATTTTATTTGGCCCTCATCTGCACACAGCTTCTTGGTTTCCTTGGAGTAAATCACAGTCTGGACAGTGTAAGGAACAGAATTCAGACTGGGAGAAAGCCAGAATTGAATACCAACGCATACAGTTCCCAGTATTAAGATAGTTTGATTGGCAGGAATGGCATGCAAAGGGGAGAGAACCGAAAGCAATGGAAGACCCAAGATTTCTGGAGTCCAGAAGAGCATATATTCTCCAGTGGTTTGAACAACTAATCCTACTTCTCCTGGGTCAACAGGGAAATCCAAACAAATTACCTCTGTGGACTTCTTCTATCCCTCAATATAGCTAAAATAAAAATTCTAATCTAACTCGTATGTTATATGCAACACGTCGTTATTTTCTAATGGGTGTTCAATGTGCAATGACAGAAAGGAGAAGGATCCTTTGAATCTAGTGTGATGTAAACTGCTTTTTTAAAAATATATATTTTAAGTTTGGATCCTTGGCCTTTGAGTCAGTAATCAATGGGTTTTCATTGTGTCTGAAACATTTCTGTAGCCAAGATGGTTTCGTTTACTACAATATTTGAGGCCTGACTTCAAAGCGAATTGAGTTTTGGGCACCACTTCTAATTTATTATTTATCTTTAATTGTTCTGTAACCTGCAAAGGCTTCCAGAACATTTTTTTTTTTAAGATTAATTATAACACCCATAGCTTAGAGAAGCAGACTTCTGGTTTCCCTCTTACTTTGATTAGGGCAGAGTTATTGGTTAAGGATGTTTGTAGAGACCACTGCTTCTCAGTAGAGAAGGATACAGTGAACTAGATGATGCTAGTGTGAAGAGTCAGTGTCATTGCTCTTAACTAGCCACACCCCTAAACTGGTTTCTGAAGTCCAAAATAACCCTTACTATTCAGTGGCATGTTTGAATTTCTATTTATAAATTGCCAAAAAATCAGATTTAAATTTTATGATACGTAGCAGAAGTAGTCCATTTGGCTCTTCAACCCTGTTTTGCCATTTAATAAGATCAAGGTTGACTTGCAAAATAATTGACTTGCCTCTAGTTTAGGTCCTTTTGGATTTTTGTTCACCAAATGTACCCTCAATCTCAGGTTTAAAAATTAACAATTAACTTGCAGAGAATTCCAAACTTTAACCACTTTTTTTCATGGAAAAACACTTTCTAACTTAATTCCCAAAAGGTCTGGATCTGACTTTTTAAGAATATGCTTCCTCTACATTCCTCCTCCTCCTTTTTCCCCTCTCCCCAATCAGTGAAAAGTGTCTTTATCTATCCCATTAGTATTAATACCTTCAAAACTTTGATCAAATCATCCACAACCCAATTTGAAAAAAATAAATCACTCCCTTAGTTTACAGACAACCAATGGGATTCCGACGAAGACTCATTGAGCCAGAAATATGAACTCTTTTTTCTGCACAGATGCTGCCAGACCTGCGCAGTTGTTCGAACAATTGCTGTTTTTGTTTCTGATTTGCAGCATCTGCAGTTATTTCAGTTTTTACTGCCTTAGTTTATGTAGTTTTTTCTTGTAATTTAATCTTCAGATTTCAAATATTGTGACAAATCTACACTGCACAATCTCCAAAGTCAATGCATCCTTCCAAAGGTGTGATGTCCTAAACTTCAAATGCAGTCAAACCAACCCCCTGCACAACTTTAGCGGAACTTCTACTTCTAGAAATAAAGTCAGCATTATATTAGCCCTTTTGATGTTTCCTGTTCTGGTGTATGATATTTTAGTGATCTAAATACAATGGAACCCCAATCATCTTTGGATCAGAATTATTTCTAGTGTTATTCAAATTGGAAAATACTTATTCCATCCTTTTTAAATCCAAAGTAAAGAGCCGACATTGAAATGGACTTGCTGATATCACATTTTTGCTTAATTTATTAATTAATATTTCTTGGCAATTTTATGCTTTTACGTACATTTAACATTGCTGTTAGGATACAAGACAAATCTAAGCAGAATCACGAATGGCAACAAACCATTCAATACTCAGAGAACTTACAGTTTGAAAGAGCTCCAACTAACATTCAGTCCACTCTTATGGAGGTAAGTAATAGAGCAATTTATTAAAATGTAAAATTGCTAAAACCTTTGCTCTACTGTAAATATAACCCTCCTTCACTCAATCACAGAGCAACCTTTAAGGTGGCAATGGAAAATTCATCTTCAAGCACAAGTATATAGAGACCTGACAAAGATGGAAGGCAAGTAACAAAGGGAAAGATTTTCTTCAAACCTACCTTTCGTTGAATATCGTCAAATATCTCTGGTGTGGTATCCTCATAATTTAGTTTTTCTGCCAATTTAGAAACCAAATTATCATCCACATGGACTCTTGGAGATGCCTGGTGAAGGAGGAAAAAAAATTGATAATTCAACAATTTATGAACCACCACATAGTTTGTTTCTGCATTAACATTAATAACATTGATTTTTCAAATACATGATTGAACCAGACCTAACTTGTCATCATCTGTTCACCATGACATGTTCCTTTTTCCAACAGAGTACTGCTCCAAAAAAATTATCCTATCTCCCAAAAAGAGAGATATCACCTTTCAGTTTACAATGGGTAATGGTTAAGGAGGTCTTGCTTAAATGATACAAGGCACTGGTCAGACCATAACTGGAATACTGTGAACAGTTCGGGTTCACTTATCTAAGTAAAGATATACTGGCATTGTAGGGTCACTAGGTTGATCCTGGGTAGGAAAGGATTTTATGGGGAGATTTTGTGCCCATTAGGCCTGCATTCATTAGAGTTTAAAAAAATGAGAGGAGTCCTAACTGGAAGATATACCTGCCTTTGGCCTATAGCTCTTGATAGCTTTACAGTCACAGAGAAAGCTTTGCTTAACAAAAAACATCTCAGATTTAAAATTAACAACTGATCCAATATATACTGCCATTTGTAGAAGAGAGTTCCTTTGTATGTAGAAGTGCGTCCAAACATCTCAGCTGAACGATCTGGCCTTAATTCTCACATTCTGCCCTCAAGTTCTTGATTCCCCAACAAATGGAAATATAGTTTATCTTTACCTACTCTCTTTTCCTGTTAAAGATCATGAAGATTTTGATCAGGTCATCCCTTAACCTTCTAATTTCTAGAGAAAACAGGCTGCAGCTTTTAGTGGAACTTCTAACAATAAATACTAATTTGTTTTGATTTAGAGGAAATATTCAGCATGGCCATCAAAAGTTTGGTTGTATTGGCAGAAGATAGAGTGATAAAGAATGCAGCCAGTGAATTCAAGGGAAGAAAGCTACGCACCTAAAAGCATGGAGATGGTTCAGAGATAGAAAAGAACAAGATTATAAAGGAATTTAGATCAAGAACTAGAAATAGGTATTTAAGACAAAAATATTTGGGTGTGAATACTGGTTAGGAATGATATTAGTGATGAGCGAGCAGAACCCTGTGCAGTATAGCACAGGATAGGGTATAGATAGTATAATTTTTGATTAGCTTCTATTTATGGAGATTTCTGGACAGGAAGTTGCCAGTCAAGACAGGAAGTCTTGAAGTGACAAAGGATTGAATCAGGGATTCAACTGCAACTGGACCAAGGGAAGGGAGGTTGTGGACAGTGGGGGGGAAATCTTAAGCAGTAGTGAAAAAAAGAGAGAAGTTGAGGATGACTCAGAAGTTAATGGGAGTAAGTTAAATAGACAAAAGCAGGCAGGAGCAGGGCAGAGAACAAAGTAAAATTGGAAAATTAAACTGCATTGATTTCAATGCAAGAGGCCTGACAGGTGAGGCAGATGAACAAAGGACATGACTGGAATATCTTAGCTATTACAGAAACATGGCTGAGGGAGGGACAGGATGGGAAGCTCAATGTTCCAGGGTATTGATGCCATAGGAAGAATAGAAAAGGAGGCAAAAGATGAAGGGGAGTGGTGTATTTGATTAAGGGACTTATCACCACTGTACTTAGAGAGGATATTCTTGGGGGATTGTCCAGTGAAGCTACATGGGTGGAACTGAGAAGTAAGAAGTGTATGATCACTTTGATGAGATTGTACTATAGGCCCCCAGTACTAAATGGGAAATTGAGAAGCAAATATGTGGCGAGATCTCAGACATTGGTAAGAATGATAGGGTTGTAATAGTCGGGGATTTTAACTTTCCAAATATAGACTGGGACTGGCATAGTGTCAAGAGCTTAGGTGGGGAGGAATTCATTAAAGTGTGTTCAAGAAAAATTTCTTTATTAAGTATGTAGATGTACCTACTAGAGAAGGAGCAAAACTTGACTTTTCTTTGCAAAATAAGGCAGAGCAAAGTGACTGAGATTTTAGTGGGGGAGCAGTCTAGGACGTGTGATAATAATTCCATTAGTTTTAAAACAGTTATGGAAAATGATAGGCCTTGCATACAAGTTAAAGATGTAAACCGAATTTTAGGTAAGACAAATCAGGGTAGGACTTACACAGTTAATAGCAGGGCCCTGGGGAGTACTGTCGAACAGAGACACCTAGGGGTTCAGGTATATAGTTCCTTGAAAGTAGTTTTACAGACAAACAGGTTGTTAGAAGTGGTGTTTGGCACGTTTGCCTTCACTATTCAAATCATTTGAGTGTAGGAGTTGGAACACTCGTGTAGCTGCACAGGGCATTTGTGGGGCCACTCAGTGTGTTCTGGTTTCCCTTGTGAAGGAAGGATATTATTAAATTAGAAAGGTTTCACGAAAGATTCAAAATTCACCTGTACTAGAGGATTTGAGTTATGGGGAGAGGCTGGACAGGCTTGGACTTTTTCCCCTGGAGCCTAGGAGGTTGAGGGATGACCTTATCAAGGTTTTATAAAATCATGAGGGATGAGGAAAGATGAATTACAAAAGGTATTTTCCCCAGGGTAGAGTGAGTTCAAAACTGGAGGGCATAGGTTTAAGGTGAAAGGAGAAAGATTTAAAAGGAACCTATGGGGCAACTTTTTCATACAAAGGGTGGTGCGTAAATTGAATGAGCTGCTAGGAAGTGGTAGATGCAGGTACAGTTACAACTTTTAAAAGTCATTTATACAGATACATGACTAGGAAGTGTTGAGGGGATATGGGCCAAACGCAGGCAAATGGGACTAGTTAAGTTTGAGAAGGCTGGATGGCATGGACGTGTTGGACTGAAGCGTTCATTTCTGTACTGTATGACTGTGGGAGCATAGGCAGTCCTGTGATAGAGAAAATGGTTTTGGAAGTTTTCAGCATTAAAGAGGTTACTGGATTGCAAACAACAGTCTGGTTTAACCTGAAATGGGATGGAATTACTGACTAGAAGACAGAGATTCAGATGGAGTGTCTTGATGATGCAGTACTTTTAGTGATGTTTAGGCTAATAGTCAAAAAGACAATGACATATACATTCCAAAAGAGAAAATGCTGGAAAATCTCACTAGGCCTGGCAGCATCTGTAAGGAGAGAAAAGAGCTGACATTTCAAGGCTAACTGACCCTTTGTCCAGCTTTGACAAAGGGTCAGTTAGACTCGAAACGTCAGCTCTTTTCTCTCCTTACAGATGCTGCCAGGCCTGCTGAGATTTTCCAGCGTTTTCTCTTTTGGTTTCAGATTCCAGCTTCCGCAGTAATTTGCCTTTACCCGGTATTTTATGACATATACATTGTTGGATTTGTTTCATTATTTGGTTGACTGTTAAAGCAGTGAAATTTGAGATAACTATAATTCAGAAAAGGTAGTATTTCTGACAAGACATTTCCAGGTTACAGGCTGCAACTAGTGGGATACTACAAGAATCAATATTTGGACTTCAATCTCCATCAATGAATATATAAAGGAAACGTGCACAATGCTGCTAAGAGAAGTAAAGAAGTTAAATGAGTGAGCAATAATGCAGCAGATGGAATGTAGAGAAATATGAAGTATTTACTTCGATTAAAAAAAAAGGAAAACATTTGCTTTGAAAAGGAAACACTAGTAAATGTTAGTATGCAGAATGACCTGAATGCCTCATACACGAGTCACAGAAGGTTAGCTAACATGCAGATACAATTTGTTTTCCAATTACTCATTGTATGTGAGATTTTCAAGCAAAGAGCTTTGAGAGCAAGCGCACAGAGGCATTACTTCAATTATACAATTAGGTCTTGGCAAGACTATACTCAGGAACATGCTTATGTTGAAGATCAAGCAAAGAACAGATTTCTAATTACTCAATCAGGTGACAGCGCAGAGCCCAGGGATGATTCTTAAGAACATAAGAACATAATTCAGCCCCTTGTGCCTGTTCTGCCGTTTAATACGATCATGGCTGAATCAGCCTTAACTGAACTTTCCTGCCCACTCCCAACGACCCTTTAACCCATTACCAATTAAAAATCTATTTTCTCCTCAATAAATTTATTTGGTATCGAGCATCCAGTGCACACTGTGGTCCTGAATTCCACAGATTCACAAACATTTCAGAAAAGTAATTCTCCTCATCACGGTTTTAAACCTGCCATTCATTAGCCTAAATACTGTTCAGAAATCATTAGTTGTGTTGATCCATGTGCACAGTGGTTCAATGGTTAGTACTGCTGGCTCACAGCACCAGGGACCCAGGTTCAATTCCAACCTCAGGTGACTATGTGGAGCATTTTCTGAATAAACATGGGTGAATGAGAAATGATTGCAGTGGAACATAAAACGTTCGAAAAGGGCTTGACAGTGATACTGTCAATGCTGGGAAGAAACTGCTATGGCTGGAAAGTCTGGAATGGTGGGCCACAAGCCTCAGGACGGGGAGATGATAGTTTAGCATTGAGATGAACAGAAAGAACTCTTTGTTCAGTGGGTTGCAAACACAAGTCAAAATATTTTCCTTGCCCTCAAAATCACTGGATAAATTATTAAATTATGGTGACTCCTTATTGTTCTGATGGAGAATTAACTTGACAGTCACAAGTTGCTAGTCCAAGTTCAGACAGTTCATTGAGGTTATCACTTCGATTAACCTAATATTACAAGGAACAGAAGGTAAAGATAACATTCAAACTTGAAATACAACATCATTCCTTCACAAGAGCATTTTACAGCAAGACATTCAGCCCCACAGACAACAAGGAAATAAATGATATGATAAAGTGTCTTATTTTTAAGATTGATTAATGAATAAAATATATTGGCCAACTATTCAAGAGGAATTCCCTTCTGTTTTCGAAATCATAAACATGGAAAATTGGAATCAGCAACCAGGTAAAGATTTCAATCAAAAGACAACATCAAAGTGCTGCATAAGTGTCCAGCAAGAATATATTTTCAAGTTTCGGAAGTAGAATTCCAGTCATAACCATTTGACTAAAATGATAAGACAGTCTGACCAGTAAATGTAGAATGATACTAGGAAGCATATCAAGGAGTCTATTTTAAACCAATAGAATAATATAAATTTACCTTCTCTGACAAATACTGATCATAAACACCAACAGCTGCAGCACGCAGCAATCCTTTGGTTTGATTGCTCTGTCTTTTTCCATCCTTTTGTGCACTTCGCAAAACGTCAAGCTGCTGCTGTGCAGTAACTCTATATCCTTCTACGGTTAACCAGAAGAAGAGATGTGCTTGTCCCCCAGTTTGCTGCATATAATCTGCAATCAGGAAAATAGTCACATTTTAATGGTCTATGGCAATTTAATCAGTTTCATTTAGTAAGTTGACCCAATTAAATAATTTCTCGTAAATGTTTTATTAGTTTTACATCTAATAATATAAATTCTATAAGTTAAACAAACAAAAGTAAAATCCAAATTAAATTGAACACTGTAGGAAAACTCAATATTTGCTTCTTGCAGAAGACTGGAAAGTGTCTAATGTAACACCCCTGTTTAAGAAGAGAGAGGAGGCAACAGACCGGAAACTATGGACTGACGTTAGGGCTGCCCATGGCAGTGTGGCACAAAATGGCCAACAACTGCCCCAGACTAACCCTGCAGCAGAACATGGCTGACAGTAGAAAGTGAGCCTGGGGAAAAATATTTTCTTCACGTAGTGTCAGCAAATCGATCAATAGCAAGACTGTTACTGGCTAGGATGGAATGTACAACTGCAATTTCTTACATAGATAAGAACATTTTACATTAAATAATTCAAGAGAAGCAACTGTTTAATCAACCTATTACAATATTAAGAGTAGGTTTTAGTTAAGGTTCTTCAGATAATCATAGATATAGATTCCATAGTAGTTATGATCCACATATATAAGAAAAATCACCAAAATAAAATGATTCAGGCAATAGAAGTGTTTCCGCCCCCACCCTCCAAACATTAAAGTCTGTGAAATCATCACAACTGGGTCTGGACGACCAGCATGACAATCTCTTTAAAGGTGCTGTACTGGAGAGCCAATCACAAAGGAATAACCCGACACCACTAACCAATAGTATCAAAAAGAGGGGCGTGTATGCTTTAATTTTTTATGTGTCTTACTGAAAAGAAAACCTAAGCTGTAACGAAGTTGTACTGGAATCTACCACTGGACTCCGACTCTCATTGGAAAACATGAGATCTAACACCTGACCTTGGTTGCAGGTAAGATTTTACAGTTCATTAATAAAGAGGAGATTGTGGAGTACTTTAATATGGTGAAATGGGACTGAGTCAGCATGATTTCATCGATTGTATGTTGGGGATGGGGGGGGGTCCACGCCTGACAAATCTGTTAGCATTTTCTGAGGAGGTAACGAATAGACAAAAGGAGATCGAGTGAATGTGATCTATTTGGATTTCCTAAAGCCTTTGACAAGGTGCCATACAGGAGGCTGTTAAATAAGGTAAGAGGATTCTGTTATGGTTAACATGTAGGTTTAGTTAGCAGTCAGAAAGGCAAATGCAACGTTTGCATTCATTTCCAGAGGGCTAGAATTTGAGAGCAAATATGTACTGGTGAGACCTAAAAAGCTCTTGGTCAGACCGTATTTTGGAATATTGTGAGCAGTTTTGTGCCCTGTACCTAAGTAAGGATGGGCTCGTGTTGGAACTAGTAAAAATGACTTTGACAAGAAGGATTCCTGGAATGAAGGGCTTGTTGTATGAGGAGTGGTTGAGTACTCTTGGTCTGTACTTGGAGTTTAGAAGGATAGGGTGTGGGGAGGGGGTTGGAATCTGATCAAAGCTCACAGAATACTAAGAGGCCTGAATAGAGTGGACTTGGAGATGTTTCCAATAGTAGGAGAGACTAGGATCTGAGGGCACAGCTTCAGAGTGAAGGGACAATCCTTTGAACAGAAATGAGGAGGAATTTCTTCATAGGGTGGTTAAATCTATGGAACTCATTGCTGGAGAATGCTACGAAGGCCAAGTCACTGAGTGTATTTAAGTCAAAGATAGATTCTTGACTGGAATGGGGATAAAGGGTTATGGGGAAAAGGCAGCAGGATATGTTTGAGAAACCTAACAGTCATGATCAAATGATAGAACAGATTTGATGGGCCCAATGGACTAAACCTGCTTTGTGTCTATGATCTTATTTTATTCAATACCATTCTATAGCAATAATAAGGCTGCTCCTTTCTAGTGTTTATGTGCAGTGACATGCCTTTTTAAGTCAAACTGTGTAGAAACTTTGCAAGGTATAAACTACTATCCTCTGCACCTCCAGAATCAACATTGATGATGCCTGACAGGTTTTCCAAAACATTGACATACAAATCTCCATTTTTAGCTCAAAAGAATAGATTTCGAGCAATAAGTTGTACCAAATGATAACCCCACTCTTTTGTCATGCTTACCAGGTTCCATCATCTCATCCCTACCCAATAGGCCATCACCATTCTTCCTATCAGCCCAAGGTAATAATGTTGGTGGACTCTCCTTAGCTTCCTGTACTTTTGTTCTCCACCAATACTCGTCTTGCTCCCACAAACAATTGTTAGCCATTACAATGTATCAAGCACTCCGAACCTCTGCTAGTGATAGGTGCTGCCCACCAAATAAACTCAGGTACCTTTCAAAGTTTGTGCGAAGATTTGTAGCTCGAGTGCTCGTTGTTGTGGTTCTGTTCGCCGAGCTGGAAGTTTTTGTTGCAAACGTTTCGTCCCCTGGCTAGGCGACATCATCAGTGCTTGGGATCCTCCTGCGAAGCGCTTCTTTGATGTTTCCTCCGGTGTTTATAGTGGTCTGTCCCTGCCGCTTCCGGTTGTCAGTTTCAGCTGTCCGCTGTAGTGGTTGGTATATTGGTATATTTCATCCACAAACTCCATCAACAAACACATTGACCTGGACCCAATATACCAACCACTACAGCGGACAGCTGAAACTGACAACCGGAAGCGGCAGGGACAGACCACTATAAACACCGGAGGAAACATCAAAGTACCGCTTCGCAGGAGGCTCCCAAGCACTGATGATGTCGCCTAGCCAGGGGACAAAACGTTTGCAACAAAAACTTCCAGCTCGGCGAACAGAACCACAACAATCAGGTACCTTTACCGAACAATTAAAGTAGTCTGGGCTGGGTGAAATGAGCATTATTGCTGTTATGTAACCAATTCAATTAGAATAGTGCTTAACCATTCAAACTCAAAAGGAATATGTACCAAGACAATTTAATTTGTCTTCAAAATGGTACTTCTTATAGCTTGGCATTGTTCTGATAAATGGGCATCATACAACTCCTAGGACAAACTTATTTTTTATGATCTTCTGCACAGTGAAGTCTCAACAAATTCTGCATAACTTAAGTATCACTCTGTTATTTGAAACCCCTTGTATTAAAGAACATTTCACAAGTTCAACTGCTTTCTGTACTTGTGCACACTAATTCATGGTAACACAAACATCTTTGCATTTCCACAGCTTAATATTTTTTTACAACGCAATATGGCTTGGAATGAGGTGAGCAGGAGAATCTTAGGGGTCAATCTCTTTCTAAAAATTTGGTAGTTCTGCATTTGCCATGAAGTATTAACAGCAAACATTAGACAAAGTTTTCTCCAACCTTCAGCAGGAAATACATTAGCTACATTCATTTGGTTTCTGCAACAGCATAGCTGGCTCTAGAGTTCCTGACAGTTCAATACAAAGTGTAAGTCAGATTCAGTTTAGTTTGGGCTGAATGAGAAGCTGAAAATTTAGTAAATGAAGGAGCTTGATGAAGGCAGGGGGTTGGAGGCGGAAGGAGGTGTGATGCTTTATGTATTAAAGGTGTGAACTGAAATCTGTGTCAATGCTGAATCAGTTTTATTCCTAAAGTGAGATTTTCAGAATCTGACATGGATTTATGCAGTTTTTGGGTAAAATAATGTTCTGAAATTGGTACATTCGCAAGACCGAGCAGACACTGACAACTAATGAATGGACTCCGTACAATGATCACCAGACAGGAGTGTTCCCTCTTAGTTGGAGAACACTTCAGCAGTCTGAGACATTCAGCCTCGGGCCTTCGGGTGACCATCCTCCAAAGCAGACTTTGAGACAAGCAACAACGGAAAGTGGCTGAGCAGAGGCTGATAGCCAAGTCTGATACCGATGGGGATGGCCTCAACCAGGACCTTTGATTCATGTCACACTACAGGTGACTCCACTGCGCCACACACACACACCCATCCATCTCACTGCCTCACTCAGACCCTCTCTCATAAACAAGCTCTCTCTCATGCATACACCCTCTCACAGGTTCTCCCCCATTACACACACACACATACTTGACCAAGCTTACACATACTCTTTCACATGCACTCACACCCATATACAACCCATTCGGTCTCTCCCCTGCACATGCACACATATAAATTTATGGGGTGGATCTGTAGTTGCAGAATTACATTTTCTTTAGCTCAAAAACTGCATAAATCCACGTCAGATTCTGAAAGCACCAGTTTTAAAATAAAACTGACTCAACATTGGGACAGACTTTAAGTTCACATATTGAATACATTGTCTGAGCTAAGATAACATCTTTTGTTAGATAAACCGATGCCACTTTGAAAATGTAACTTAAAAGGAGCTTTTGAATTTACATATTAAAGAGCCCAAACCAGCATATCCCATCCAAAAAAAATGCAAGACTTAATCGATGTTTGTTTATTGTATCATTACAACTCCGTGACACTGTAACCCTTTTGCTATAAATTCTGTGTCTTCTGGTCCTCCTCCACAACCACCCAATAAAGAGGCAGTGCCTCAAAAGCTAGTGCTTCCAAATAAACCTGTTCGGACTATAACCTGGTGTTGAGAGATTTTTAACTTTGTACACCCCAGTCCAACACCGGCACCTCTAAATCATAATAAATAATTTATGTTATGCTACAACATGGCAGCTTGGCCAAGTGAAATTTGAGAAATTATGGATGCACCATTTGATCTAAACAAATGGCCTCACAGGGAAACATGAACAATTGCAGAAGCCCAAGCTCCAGATGTTGGAACTCAGCAATAGCTGAAGTTATTGTGGTACACTCACAAGGCAGTGAACTATCTGAATGACATTTTTTTTAAAAAGTGGCCACATCAGTAGAGGAGCATACATGCAGTCTAGGAAAACCAGGCAAGTATTGCAGGAGTCTCAAAGGAAGCTCACTCGCAAACCATTTTCATTTTTGGATATTGGCAAAGGTGTTGATTCTCCAGCCAAGGCCATGACATTACAGGGGGCTCAGGTGCACAGGAGGGGAATAATCAGAGTAGAAGAGCAAAAGTATTGGAGGATTTGTTAGTTCAGAATAAGAATCAGGTTTTACTGCACCTATGGAAATGAATGGCTGTAAACTCGTCAGCCCATCCAGTCTGCCCAACCATTCTGGATCAGAGCTAATTGTGTACTCAAAGCTGTTTTCTCTCATTACCTTGATATACCTTGATATCATTCAACTTGAGAAATCTATTGACTTCTGTCCCGAATCTGCGGGATGGAGATTCTACAGCCCTCTGGAGCAGCCAATTCCAAAGATCCACTATCTTGCAAGTAAGAAATTCTCCCTCACCTCAGTCTTAAATGGCCTGTCCCTTATTCTGAGATTACATCCCTTGGTTCTAGAGTCAACAGCCAGGGACATAATCTATTGATTATAATCCTGTCAAACCTTATGAAAGTGTACAAATTTCAATGTGATCACCTCTCATTTTAAAAACTACACTGAATACAAATCTATTCTCATAATACAATTTCACTATTCCAGAGATTATTTGATGACCATCCCTTGAATTCCTTCAGTGGCAAATGTGTCCTTCCTTGGCTGAGACGACTAAAACAGGACACAATACTTATGCTATGTCTAATCACGGCACTATACAACTGCAGCAAGCCACCTTTACTTCCATATACAGTCATTTCTTCTATAATGCAACGGTTGCGTTCTTATGCAACCCCACGCTATATAAAATTCACGCAATAAAAATAGCACTTGAAGTGTTGGTGATGCAATTGCACTACAGGCGACATGTTTTAAAAGTTCACGTTCTAGAAACATCATTCCCTATTTATCAATCGTGTTAATGAAATACACGTTATAGCTGAATGACCTGTACACTCATACCCCCATAAAACAAATACCAACAGACCATTTGCTGTCCTAATGGCTTGCTGCCTCTGCATGCTAACATTTAGTTGTGCATTGACAAGGTCTTCGAAGCTCCTTTGGACACCAGCACTTCACAATTGCTGATTATTTTCAAAATATTCTAAGTTTCAGTTTTTTCTACCAAATATTTTTAAAAATCCTTTTAAAAGGAAAAATTTACATCTAGTCGCATTATATTCCATCAGACATGTTCTAGATCTCTTAACTTGTCCAAGTTCACTTGAAGCCTGCTTATATCTACCTCAATTTGTGTTCCCATTCAGTTTGGAGTCACCAGCAAATTTTGAGATATTACAATTGTTTTCAACATTCAAATCCTTCACATAGATTGTCAATAATTGTGGAGTTCACCCTGACCATTGTAGTATTCTGCTAGTCGCAGCCTTCCATCCGGAGAACCATTTGTTTATTTCTATTTTGTGTTCTACTCATGAACCAATTTTCAATCCATGCGAAAATATTTCCTTTGATCCGATACACCATACTTTTATTTACAAACTTTCTCTATGGACATTATCAAAAGCTTTTTGAATATCCTAATCCATCACTTCCACTGGTTCTTCACTGTTTAGGCTTCAAGTAACATTTTCAAAGGTATTCCAAGTACCTCAGAATCGAAGGAAAAACTCACATTTGGGCAGTATCATACCTAACAAAGAGAGATTGCTGGGATGTTGGGGCCTAGTCATCACAGTCTCAGGGTATCATTGCAGGTGCTCCAAAGGGTTGTGTCCTAGGCATAACCAGGTTTAACTGCTCCTTCCACCACAATAATGTCAGGATCAGGATACTTGCTGATGATTGCAGTGCTCAAAAGCATCTGCAACTCAAATATTGAAGCAGCCTGTAACTATACACAGCAGGATGTAGGCAGAGGCTTAACTAAACCAGCCAAATAAATATAGGCTGGGAATTTTAAAATAAGTAACACATCACACAATCCATCTTAAGTTAAAGGCACTATATTATTGCAAGATGTTGAAGTCTAGTTCAAACCAACCATCAGCACTAGGAATGCTGTGTATTAAGTATTTGATAAGGACATTTTTTTGCTTACAAAAAGGTTAAACAATTTGCAATGGGGCACAGATCCCTCACACTATGTACTGCTATAGCATGTGAACTGCAAACAAAAACTTTCAAGTGACATTTTCGGTGATCTTGGTCTATTCAAAAATGGAACTTCCTAGACGTGTTGAAGCACGGGCAAACATGCGCAGAGGCTTCTTGCTGAATCTCAAGCACAGCTATCACAAAAATTAAAAGAAGCATGAGACAAGCATACAGCCTTGAAGGACATAGTGGACAGTCACTTCACAGAGCTGGGGTAACTTTGTTAAATGCAGCTGACATATGGTGCATGATGGCAACTAACATTGTATAGCACCATAGAATCCCTACTAGGTCGAAAGAAAGCATTCAGTCCACTGGCGAGGCAATAGCCCTTCAAAGAGCACGTCTGTCTGTCAGTCAGTCAGTCAGTCAGTCTCTCTCTTTATTTAGCATGAGCAGTTCAGCAATCTTTGGATTGTGGGGACATTTTTGTTTTCTAAGATGATGATGCAATTTTGGATCATAATATTTGTAATGAAGAAAAAAAATTATAATCCCTAATAAATTTCATGAAAACTTAAAATTTAGGGAGTGTTCCTGAACAAAGAGACCTTGGAGTGTAGGTTCATAGTTCCATGAAAATGGAGTCGCAGGTAGATAGGATAGTGAAGACGACGTTTGGTATGCTTTCCTTTATTGGTCAGAGCATTAAGTATAGGAGTTGGGAGGTCAGGTTGCGGCTGTACAGGACATTGGTTAGACCACTTTTGGAATATTGCATGCAATTCTGGTCTCCTTCCTAAGGGAAGGATGTTGTAAAACTTGAAAGGGTTCAGAAAGGTTTTACAAGGATGTTGCCAGAGTTGGAGGATTTGAGCTATAGGGAGAGGCCGCATAGGCTGGGGCTGTTTTCCCCGGAGCAGGGAGACTGAGGAGTGACCTGAGGTTTATAAAATCATGAGGGGCATGGAGAGTATAAATGGACAAAGTCTTTTCCCTGGGTGGGGGAGTCCAGAACTAGAAGGCATAGGTTTAGGGTGAGAGCGGACATTTTAAACGGTACTTAAAGAGGCAACTTTTTCACGCAGAGGGTGGTGTGTGAATGGAATGAGCTGCCAGAGGAAGTGGTGGAAGCTGGTACAATCGCAGCATTTAAAATGCATCTGGATAGGCTTATGAATAGGAAGGGTTTAGAAGGATATGGGCCAAATACTGGCAAATGGGACTAGATTAGGTACTTATATCTGGTCAGCATGGATGAGTTGGACTGAAGGGTCTGTTTCTGTGCTGTACACCTCTGTGACCCTCATGCTACTCCCACTGTAGAAATTCTTCAGAATCAAAACACTATTTAACCAAGATATCATGTAGAAAAAAACATCTAATATTTATACCCCTAATTATTGCTGAATGCAGGTGTTTAAGAAAGCACTTACCCATGAAAAACTGTAATGCAACATTGTTCATAAGAATACTGTCTAGGGGTATCGTGCAAAGTTTTCCAAAGTTCGCAGCAAGCTTGAGCCTATCTACTTCCTGCAGATTAAAATAAGATGTGAATTAACAGTTGAAAATTTGCCGCACAGCAACATTTGAGAAATGTTGACTCAGCCACACACTCAAAATCTTGCAACAGTTGCACAAACTAGATTAGAAAAACAATAAACTCAAAAGTCCCATAGTATGTTACATGTAAAGTAAGGTGACCCAAAAAGACCACTGATAGAAAACAGGGGAATGTTTGGTGTGAGCTGAGGTGACAGCTTAAATTTTTAAATCGTATCTTTCATGTACTCAAGACATTCCAGAGTGTTTCAAAGACAAAAATATTTTTATTTTTATATTGCTGTTATTTAAGTAAAACTTCTGCCTACGTACAAATACATTTGCATGTTGAAAAATAAATCAAATAATTATATGAGTAAATCTGTGAAATACTGTATCTCTGCTCTCAAAAAGAGAAAACAATGAAGGCGCACTATATTGATTCTTGAAATGAGAGCGTTTTCCTATGACAGACGGAGTAAGATTGATTATATTCTGTGAATAAAAGATCAACTCATCAAAACATATCATCATTCTGGAAAGGTTCAAAACTTTTTTTGGGCTAGTATGTCTTAAACTTAGGGGTTGAGAGATGGGGCATATGGTCTCAAGATTGGGGGTGGAACATTGAATTGAAATGAGCAGAATTTTTATTTTTACTTGGAAGGTTAGGAACCTTTCAAATTCTCTACTCGAACAAGCTCTTCATACTCTGCTGTTGAGTTTAATTAAAGATGAAAACCATAGATTATTGGACTCGAAAGGAATCAGGTGATATTGAGATAAAAAATGTGGATGAGGGTAGAGCAGGGATGACGGTAGAGCAGTGTAGTGTATATGGATTTTAGTAAGGCATTTGATGAGGTTCCCCATGGTAGGCTTATGCAGAAAGTCAGGAGGCATGGGATAGTGGGAAATTTGGCCAGTTGGGTAGAGAACTGGCTAACCGGTCGAAGTCAGAGAGTGGTGGTAGATGGTAAATATTCAGACTGGAGCCCAGTTACAAGTGGAGTTCCGCAGGGATCAGTTCTGGGTCCTCTGCTATTTGTAATTTTTATTAATGACTTGGAAGAAGGAGTTGAAGGGTGGGTCAGTAAATTTGCAGACGATACGAAGATTGGTGGAGTTGTGGATAGTGAGGAGGGCTGTTGTTGGCTGCAAAGGGACTTAGATATGAAGCAGAGCTGGGCTGAGGAGTGGCAGATGGAGTTCAACCCTGTCAAGTGTGAGGTTGTCCATTTTGGAAGGACAAATAGAATGCGGAATACAGGGTTAACGGTAGGGTTCTCAGTAAGGTGGAGGAGCAGAGGGATCTTGGGGTCTATGTTCATTGCTCTTTGAAAGTTGCCACTCAGATGGATAGAGCTTGTAAGAAGGCCTAAGGTGTATTAGCATTCATTAGCAGAGGGATTGAATTCAAGAGTCGTGAGGTGATGTTGCAGTTGTACAGGACCTTGGTAAGGCCACATTTGGAGTACTGTGTGCAGTTCTGGTCGCCTCACATTAGGAAAGATGTGGAAGCTTTGGAGAGGGTGCAGAGGAGATTTACCAGGATGTTGCCTGGAATGGAGAATAGGTTGTATGAGGAAAGGTTGAGAGTGCTAGGCCTTTTCTCATTGGAACAGTGAAGGATGAGGGGTGACTTGATAGAGGTTTATAAGATGATCAGGGGAATAGATAGAGTAGACAGTCAGAGACTTTTTCCCCGGGTACAACAGAATGTTACAAGGGGACATAAATTTAAGATGAAGGGTGGAAGGTATAGGGGGGAATGTCTGGGGTAGGTTCTTTACCCAGAGTGTGGTGGGGGAATGGAATGCGCTGCCTGTGGGAGTGGCAGAGTCAGCATCATTGGTGACCTTTAAGCGGCAATTGGATAGGTACATGGATAGGTGCTTAAGTTGGACAAATGTTCGGCACAACATCGTGGGCCGAAGGGGCTGTTCTGTGCTGTATTGTTCTATATTCTATGAGATAGTGTGTGAAGATGAGGTGAGGTTAAATATCAACCACAAACTTGATTGAATGATATTGTGGGTTCAAGGAGTTTTTGACTTACTCTTGCTTTTATTTTTTTGGCCCGTAAATTATCAAAATTCATTCATCACCTGGGTAGAATCTGACTTGTCCTTATTTGAAAGTGGGTAGTGAAAGAAGAATGGAAATGGTTTCAATAGCTCTCCTTGTGAACACTTGCCTTTGGTTTGTCACTACTATAAATAATGGGATGATTTCTTTCTGAAAAGTGTTAACAATTCTGTCTTGTGACCACCAAATACACTGTATGCCAATTCAGGCACATTCCGAGTGCAGGAGCCATAATTAAGGCATAACTGATGACTACGATGCACAGACTCCTCGTGTAGTCTTGTTTAACACAAAGTGTCTTGGAAATTGCCTCATTAAATAATAATGAATAAGAGATTGATTTAATAAAATTACGTTAGCTCCAAAATCATTTTTCTTATTATTACAATCTGCAGGGGAAATTCACAAGCTTGAAGAGTAGGCTCCAAGCTGACAATGAGAGAGGTAAAGAAACATCCACTTTTATATCACAATAGTATCCCTTTTTGTCCTTTAATTGACCACACCTTCCACCTGAGGATACACACTTGCTTTTATTATTTCCTACCCTTCACCTCTTTTCCCTTGTTTCTGGTTTTGACAAATTGCTAAATCCCTGTCTCCTATATTTTTGTTGAAAATGACCTGAAATGTTCACTGTCTCCTCAGTTTCAGACACTGTCTGATCTCTATTTAGAGCATTTTCTATTTTTATAACATAATTCACAGATGCTTTACGCATGTTCAGAATCAATTATTTCATTTCAGATACATAAAAGTCAGTTTGCTGTAAGATGGCTTCAGTGTAACAATGAATAGTGCCTCAAGAGCAATATGTAATATTGTTACATAGATTCAACATTCCACAACAATTCTAAAGGGCTCTTACATCACAGATGGTAGGTTTTATAGATGACAGAAAAAAATGAATATTTCATAAAAATTTGAAAATAAAATGCTGTTTTCAATATATATATATAATATAAATGTACCAATAGGACATAAATTGAATTAACAAAGTACTTAGAGTCATAGAGATATACAGCACAGAAAGTGACCCTTCGGTCCAACTCATCCATGCCGACTGGATATCCCAATCCAATTTAGGCCCACCTGCCAGGACCTGGTCCATATCCCTCCAAACCCTTCCTATTCATATACCCATCCAGATGCCTCTTAAAATGCTGCTGTTGTACCAGCCTCCACCACTTCCTCTGGCAGCTCATTCCACACACATACCACCCTCTGAGTGAAGAGGTTGCCCCTTTGGTCTTTTATATATCTTTGCCCTCTCACCCTAAACCTATGTCCTCTAGTTCTGGACTCTCCCATCCCAAGGAAAAGACTTTCTCTATTTATCCTATCCATGCCCCTCATGATTTTATAAGCCTCTATAAGGTCACCCCTCAGCCTCCGACGCTCCGGGGAAAACAGCCCCAACCTGTTCAGCCTCTCCCTGTAGCTCAAATCCTCCAACCCTGGCAACATCCTTGTAAATCCTTTCTGAACCCTTTCAAGTTTCACAACATCTTTCCGACAGGAAGGAGACCAGAATTGCACGCAATATTCCAACAGTTATTGCGTTGGAATAACCAATGTCCTGTACCTAACCAATGTCCTGTACAGCCGCAACATGACCTTCCAACTCCTGTACTCAATACTCTGACCAATAAAGGAAAGCATACCAAACGCCTTCTTCACTATTGTATCTACCTACAACTCCACTTTCAAGGAGCTATGAACCTGCATTCCAAGGTCTCTTTGTTCAGCAACACTCCCTAGGACCTCACCATTAAGTGGAATAGTCCTGATAAGATTAGCTTTCCCAAATTCCGCACCTCACATTTATCTCAATTAAACTCCATCGATCACTTCTCATCCCATTGGCCCATCTGATCAAGATCCCGTTGTACTCAGAGGTAACCTTCTTCGCTGTCCACTACACCTCCAATTTTGGTGTCATCTCCAAACTTACTAACTATATCTCTTTTGCTCACATCCAAATCATATATATAAATGACGAAAAGTTGTGGATCCAGCACTGATCCTTGTGGCACTCCACTGGTCACGGGCCTCCAGTCTGAAAACAGCCCTCCACCACCACCCTCTGTCTTCTACCTTTGAGCCAGTTCTGTAGCCAAATGGCTAGTTCTCCCTGTATTCCAGGAGAGCTAACATTGCTCACCAGTCTCCCACGAGGAACCTTGTCGAATGCCTTACTGAAGTCCATATAGATCACGTCCACCATTCTGCCCTCATCAATCCTCTTTGTTACTTCTTCAAAAAACTCAATCAAGTTTGTGAGCCATGATTTCCCACACCTAAAGCCATGCTGACCCATCCCTAATCAGTCCTTGCCTTTCCAAATATATGTACATCCTGTCCCTCAGGATCCCCTCCAACAACTTGCCCACCACCATGTCAGGCTTACTGGTCTATAGTTCCCTGGCTTGTCCTTACCTCCTTTCTTTAACAGTGGCACCACGTTAGGCAACCTCCAGTCTTCTGCCACCTCACCAGTGACTATCAATGATACAAAAATATCTCAGCAAGAGGCCCAGCAATCACTTCCCTACCTTCCCACAGAGTTCTAGGGTACACCTGACCATGTCAAGCACTTCCTCCCCTGTATTATGGACACTTTTTCAAGATGTCACCATCTATTTCCCTACAGTCTATATCTTCCATGTCCTTCTCCACAGTAAATACTGATGCAAAATACTTGTTTAATATCTGCCCCACCTCCTGCGGCCCCACACAAAGGCCACCTTGCTGATCTTTGAAGGGCCCTATTCTCTCCCTAGTTACTCTTTCGTCTTTAATGTATTGGTAAAAACCTTTTGGATTCTCCTTAATTCTATTTGCCAAAGCTATGTCCCCTTTTTGCCCTCCTGATTTCCCTCTTAAGTATACTCCTACTGCCTTTATATTCTTTTAAGGATTCACTCGATCCATCTTGTCTATACCTGACATATGCTTCCTTCTTTTTCTTAACCAAACCCTCAATTTCTTAAGTCATCCAGCATTCTCTATACCTACCAGTCTTTCCTTTCACCCTAACAGGAATATACTTTCTCTGGACTCTCATTACCTCATTTCTGAAGGCTTCGCATTTTCCAGCCATTCCTTTACCTGCGAACCTCTGCCCCCAGTCAGCTTTTGAAAGTTCTTGCCTAATACCGTCAAACTTGGCCTTTCTCCAATTTACAACATCAACTTTTAGATCTGGTCTATCCTTTTCCATCATTATTTTAAAACTAATATAAAACTAAGTATAGTCGATGGCCCCAAAGTACTCCTCACTGTCACCTGCCCTGCCTTATTTTCCAAGAGTATGTCAAGTTTTGCACCTTCTCTAGTAGGTACATCCACATATTGAATCAGAAAATTTTCTTGTACACACTTAACAAGTTCCTCTCCATCTAAACCCTTAACACTATGGCAATCCCAGTCTCTTACATTAATTTGGTATTATGTTACACATTAAGCTTCTCAAACTTTGGCATTCAAACATTTCATCAAGTTGATTGTGATTTTCAAAGATATCTGCCATTGCCAGAAATTACTTTCCCTTTATCCCCTCATGTCATACAGTACTTCAACAGGATTACAGATCTCCTTCACTTCCTAATATCAATTGTATGTTCTGTCTGTCAAAAAGCTAAGTTGATGAACTACCTTATCAACACAGGTAAATGTGCATATTATTACGACAGTTGAGAAACAACTTCTGATTTCACCACTGTGTTAGTTAACATTAGTTAACATTCAAAGAAATGTTACAAGTGGACAAGATCGCAGCTCTGTTTACCTGTACTCATGCGGTTAAGTTTACAAGGTAACTGTTTAATATTTGGATGTTACGCAACCTTATGAGACACTGAAACCACTTGATTCTAATGACATTACAAGTCATGAACCAGAATTTGGTCCCTTGAATCTTCTTCACAATTGAAGGAGATTACAGCTGATCTGATTGTGGCCTCAGCTCTACTTTTCTATCCACACTATTTACATTAAGCATTGGAGTTTAATTTAGATAAATGCAAAGTGCTGCATTTTGGGAAAGTAAATCTTAGCAGGACCTGTACACTTAATGGTAAGGTCCTAGGGAGTGTTGCTGAACAAAGAGACCTTGGAGTGCAGGTTCATAGCTCCTTGAAAGTGGAGTCGCAGGTAGATAGGGTAGTAAAGAAGGCACTTGGTATGCTTTCCTTTATTGGTCAGAGTATTGAGTACAGGAGTTGGAAGGTCATGTTGCGGCTGTACAGGACATTGGTTAGGCCACAGTTGGAATATAGCATGCAATTCTAGTCTCCTTCCTATCGGAAAGATGTTGTGAAACTTGAAAGGGTTCAGAAAAGATTTACAAGGATGTTGCCAGGGTTGGAGGATTTGAGCTAGAGGGAGAGGCTGAACAGGCTGGGGCTGTTTTCCCTGGAGCTTCGAAGCCTGAGGGGTGACCTTATAAAGGTTTACAAAATTATAAGGGGCATGGATAGGATAAATAGAGAAAGTCTTTTCCTTGGGGTGGGACAGTCCAGAACTAGAGGGCATAGGTTTAGGGTGAGAGGGCAAAGATATAAAAAAGACCAAAGGGGCAACCTCTTCACTCAGAGGGTGGTATTTGTGTGGAATGAGCTAGAGCTGAAAATGTGTTGCTGGAAAAGCGCAGCAGGTCAGGCAGCATCCAGGGAACAGGAGAATCGACGTTTCGGGCATAAGCCCTTCTTCAGGAAGGCTTATGCCCGAAACGTCGATTCTCCTGTTCCCTGGATGCTGCCTGACCTGCTGCGCTTTTCCAGCAACACATTTTCAGCTCTGATCTCCAGCATCTGCAAACCTCACTTTCTCCTGTGGAATGAGCTACCAGAGGAAGTGGTGGAGGCTGGTACAATTGCAACATTTAAGAGGCATTTGGATGGGTATATTTAACTTTCCTGATATTGATTGGGAAAGCTATAGCTCAAGTTCGTTAGATGGGTCAGTGTTTGTTCAATGTGTGCAGGAGAGTTTCCTGACACAATATGTAGACAGGCCAACAAGAGGTGAGGCCATACTGGATTTGGTTCTGGGTAACGAACCAGGCCAGGTGTTAGAATTAGAGGTAGGTGAGCACTTTGGGGATAGTGACCATAATTCGGTGATTTTTACTCTCGTGATGGAGAGGGATAAGTGTGTACTACAGGGCAAGAGTTATAGCTGGGGTCAGGGAAATTATGATGCGGTGAGGCATGACTTAGGATGTGTGGCTTGGAAAAGTAGACTCCAAGGCAAGAGTGTAAATGATATGTGGAGCTTGTTCAAGGAGCAACTATTGAGTGTCCTTGATAATTATGTACCTGTCAGGCAGGGAGGAAAGGGTCGTGCGAGGGAGCCGTGGTTTAATAAGGAATTGGAATCCCTTGTTAAATGGAAGAGGGCGGCCTATCTCAAGATGAGACGTGAAGGTTCAATTGTGGCGATTGAGAGGTATAGGGTAGCCAGGAAGGACCTGAAGAGAGAGCTAAGAGCAGCAAGGAGGGGACATGAAAGGTCCTTAGTCGGTAGGATTAGGGAAAACCCTAAGGCTTTCTATAGGTATGTTAGGAATAAAAGAATGACTAGGGTAGGAATAGGTCCAGTCAAGGATAGTAGTGGGAAGTTGCGTGTGGAGGCGGAAGAGATTGGGGAGACACTGAATGAATACTTTTCTTCAGTATTTACTCAGGAACAGGGCATTGTCGTCGATGTGAATACTGAGTCACAAATAAGTAGAATGGATGGCTTTGAGGTATGTAGAGAAGAGGTGTTGGAAATCCTGGAAAAGGTGAACATAGATAAGTCCCCTGGGCCTGATGGCATTTATCCTAGGATTCTCTGGGAAGCCAGGGAGGAGATTGCAGAGCCATTGGCCTTGATTTTTATGTCCTCTTTGTCTACAGGAGTAGTGCCAGAAGACTGGAGGATAGCAAATGTGGTTCCCTTGTTCAAAAAGGGGAGTAGGGATAACCCTAGTAACTATAGGCCGGTGAGTCTCACTTCTGTTGTGGGCAAAGTCTTAGAGAGAATTGTAAGGGATAGGATTTATGCACATCTGGATAGGAATAATGTGATCAAGGATAGTCAGCATGGTTTTGTGAAGGGCAGGTCGTGCCTCACAAACCTTATTGAATTCTTTGAAAAGGTGACGAAGGAGGTTGATGAGGGGAAAGCGGTAGATGTGGTATATATGGATTTTAGTAAGGCGTTTGATAAGGTTCCCCATGGTAGGCTACTGCAGAAAATACGGAGATATGGCATTGAGGGTGAGTTGGAGGTTTGGATTAGGAATTGGCTGGATGGAAGACGACAGAGGGTAGTAGTTGATGGCAAAGTTTCTTCACGGAGTGCCGTCACTAGCGGTGTTCCGCAAGGATCTGTTTTGGGACCATTGCTGTTTGTCATTTTTATAAATGACCTGGAAGAGGGGTTAGAAGGTTGGGTGAGCAAGTTTGCGGATGATACGAAAGTCGGAGGAGTTGTTGACAGTGAGGAAGGATGTGGCAGGTTACAGCAGGATATAGAGAAGCTGCAGAGCTGGGCAGAAAGGTGGCAAATGGAATTCAATGTAGCTAAGTGTGAGGTGATTCACTTTGGGAAGAATAACAAAAAGATGGGGTACTGGGCTAATGGTCGGATACTTGGTAGTGTGGATGAGCAGAGGGATCTTGGTGTCCATGTACACAGATCTCTGAAAGTTGCCACCCAGATAAATAGTGCGGTGAGGAAGGCATATGGCGTACTGGCTTTTATTGGTAGAGGAATTGAGTTCCGGAGTCCTGAGGTCATGATGCAGTTGTATAAGACTCTGGTGCGGCCGCATCTGGAATATTGTGTGCAGTTTTGGTCGCCATACTATAGGAAGGATGTGGAGGCACTGGAACGGGTGCAGAGGAGATTTACCAGGATGTTGCCTGGTATGGAAGGAAGATCGTATGAGGAAAGACTGAGACACTTAGGGCTGTTTTCATTAGAGAAAAGAAGGTTTAGGGGTGACTTGATTGAGGTGTACAAGATGATTAGGGGGTTAGATAGGGTTGACAGTGTGAACCTTTTCCCGCGTCTGGAGTCGGGTATTACAAGGGGGCATAGCTTTAAATTAAGGGGGGGTAGATATAGGACTGAAGTTAGGGGTAGGTTCTTCACTCAGCGAGTTGTAAGTTCATGGAATGCCCTGCCAGTAGCAGTGGTGGACTCTCCCTCTTTATGGGCATTTAAGTGGGCATTGGATAGGTATATGGAGGATAGTGGGTTAGTATAGGTTAGGTGGGCTTGGATCGGCGCAACATCGAGGGCCAAAGGGCCTGTACTGCGCTGTATTGTTCTATGTTCTATGAATAGGAAGGGTTTGGAGGGCTATAGGCCGGGTGCTGGCAGGTGGGACAAGATTGGGTTGAGATGGATGGGTTGGACCAAAGGGTCTGTTTCCAGGCTGTACATCTCTATGACTCTATAATAGGTCTAACACAGTCTTAAAAATCTTCTATGACTGTCTCCATTGAACTCTGGACAAGAGAATGAGTGGAAGATAGTTCAAACATCCCATTAATACCTAAAGAATAGGAGGGAAGAATTAAGGACCATTACCATTATTAAAATAGGGTTAAAGACAGATATGCCCTAATGGTTTGCATCTTTGGATCATAAAAGTAATGGCTACCGAGAAAGTGGATGCATTGATAGTAATCTTTCAAAACTCTTTGGATTCTGGAGAGGTATCAGAGGATTGGAAAACTACCAATGTGATACCCCTATTCAAAAAGGCAGGAAGACAAAAAGCAGGTAATTACAGTCCAATTAACCCAACATCTGTTGTTGGCAAAATGTTGGAATCCATTAAAGAAATAACAACAACGCATTTGAAAAATCATAATCTAATCAAGCAGAGTCAGCATGGTTTCATGAAAGGGAAATTTATTAGAGTTGTTCAAAGAAATCCAAATCATAGTAGACAGAAGGAAAACAGTAGATGCATTGTATTTGGATTTGCAGGTGTTCGACAAGATATGTTACAAAAGTTTAAATCATAAGATCGCAGCCTTCAACTTGGTGTTAGAGGTAGTACACTGGCATTTACAGAGAATTGACTACGGGAAAGGAAACAGCAAGTGGGGATAAGGGACTCTTGCTCAAGTTGGCAACCTGTAATGTGTGGAATTCCACAGGGAGCAATGTGGGACTGCAAGTGTTTACAATGCATATTAATGACTTAGAGGAAGGAAACAACTGTACTGTAGCCAATTTGCAGACAACATAATTGCTAGACAGATACAAATAGTTTTCAGAAAAAGATTGATAGTTTGAGTGGACAAAAAGTTGGCAAATTCAATAAAATGTAGGAAAATCTGAATGTGTTCTTTTAGGGAAGGGAGAATTAAAGAACAGAATATTACTTAATTGGAGAAAAACTGCAGAAAACTGCAACGCAAAGGGTTCTTATGTATGAAATGGAAAGCTAGCATTCAGATGCCAATAGTAATCATTAAGTCTCACAGAATGTTGGTCCTTATTTCAAGGGGATTGGAATATACCAAAAGAAAACTATTACTGCAACTGTATAAAGGTGTTGGTGAAATCACACAGAGTACAATAATCAGTTTTTGTCTTCTTTAAGGAAAGATACCATTTAATTGGAAGCAGTTCAGAGAAGGTTCACTAGGATGAGCCAAGATATGTCGGGATTGTCTTATGAGCAAAGGTGAAACAGTTTTTGACTCGACTCACTGGAGTTTATAAGATTGTGAGGTGATCTCTTTCCAGCATTTAGCACTCTGGGCTTGACAGGGTAAATGTGGAAACAATGTTTCTCTCAGGGCAGAGTCAAGGATCAGAGGGCACAGTCTCAACATAAAGGGGTACCAATTTAACACTGAGATGAGATGGAATTTCTTCTTTTGGAGGGTTAAGACTCATTGGAATTTCTTGCAGGGCACAGTCCTTGTGTGTATTTAAGGCTAAGGTAGATAGATAGATTTTTGATCAATAAAGGCATCAAGAGTTCCGGGGAAAATGCAGGAAAATGGATGTGAGGAACATTAGCTCAGCTATGATCCTAAAGAATAGAAGAGTAGGCTTGAGGGGCTGAACGGATTACTCCTATTCCTATTTATTATGGTCTTATGGAATCCTTACAAGGAAAAAAACTCATCATCTCTAGGTCAAATGGGAGGAGTTATTTTTAAATGGAGTCCCCTGGTTGTAAACTCCTCCAAAAGGAGAATATGCTTTCTGCACCTACCTTGTCAAGTCCGCTCAGGAATTTATAAGCTTCGAATAAGACCACAACTTAAATCTCTAAATCCTAATAGATATAAGCTGAATCAGTTCAACTTTCTGTCAGAGATAACCTCTTCATTTCATAGAACAATCGAGTAAACCTCTTAAACAGTGGTGCCACTGTTTAAGAAGGGCGGTAAAGACAAGCCAGGGAACTATAGACTGGTGAGCCTGACCTCGGTGGTGGGCAAGTTATTGCAGGGAATCCTGAGGACAGGATGTACATGTATTTGGAAAGGTAGGGACTGATTAGGGATAGTCAACATGGCTTTGTGCGTGGGAAATCATGTCTCACAAACTTGATTGAGTTTTTTGAAGAAGTAACAAAGAAGATTGATGAGGGCAGAGCAGTAGATGAGATCTATATGGACTTCAGTAAGGCACTTGACAAGGTTCACCACAGGAGGCTGATTAGCAATGTTAGATCTCATGGAATACAGGGAGAACTAGCCATTTGGATACCGAACTGGCTCAAAGGTAGAAGACAGAGGGTGATGGTGGAGGGTTGTTTTTCAGTCTGGAGGCCCGTGACCAGTGGAGTGCCACAAAGATCGGTGCTGGGTCCTCTACTTTTTGTCATTTACATAAATGATTTGGATGTGAGCATAAGAGGTACAAGTTAGTAAGTTTGCAGATGACACCAAAATTAGAGGTGTAGTGGACAACGAAGAGGGTTACCTCAGATTACAACAGGATCAGGACCAGATGGATCAATGGGCTGAGAAGTGGCAGATGGAGTTTAATTCAGATAAATGCAAGGTGCTGCATTTTGGGAAAGTAAATCTTAGCAGGACTTATACACTTAATGGTGAGGTCCTAGGGAGTGTTGCTGAACAAAGAGACCTTGGAGTGCAGGTTCATAGCTCCTGGAAAGTGGAGTTGCAGGTAGATAGGATAGTGAAGGCGGCGTTTGGTATGCTTTCCTTTATTGGTCAGAGTATTGAATACAGGAGTTGGGAGGTCATGTTGCGGCTGTACAGGACATTGGTTAGGCCACTGTTGGAATATTGCGTGCAATTCTGGTCTCCTTCCTATCGGAAAGATGTTGTGAAACTTGAAAGGGTTCAGAAAAGATTTACAAGGATGTTGCCAGGGTTGGAGGATCTGAGCTACAGGGAGATCAGGTTGGGGCTGTTTTCCCTGGAGCGTCGGAGGCTGAGGGGTGACCTTATAGAGGTTTACAAAATCATGAGGGGCATGGATAGGATAAATAGACAAAGTCTTTTTCCTGGAGTCAGGGAGTCCAGAACTAGAGGGCATAGGTTTAAGGTGAGAGGGGAAAGATATAAAAGAGACCTAATGTGCAACGTTTTCACGCAGAGGGTGGTAAGTGTATGGAATAAGCTGCCAGAGGATGTAGTGGAGGCTGGTACAATTGCAACATTTAAGAGGCATTTGGATGGGTATATGAATAGGAAGGGTTTGGAAGGATATGGGCCGGGTGCTGGCGGGTAGGACTAGATTGGGTTGGGATATCTGGTCAGCATGGACGGGTTGGACCGAAGGGTCTGTTTCCATGCTGTACATCTCTATGACTCTATGACCTGTCTCCAGTGTAAAAGTAAATTTTAGTCCAAAAGTAAAGGGGGGATCATACTTTTACATGTAACATTCTGAACAAGTTGAAATCCACCCTTTCCCACTGCCTGTTATCACTGAATTTCCAATTTGAATACTGTTCCCATCAACCACGTTCCTAAAATTAGCACAAAAGGAGACACAAAGAGCTGGACATGTGTTGAAAATAATGTGTTATTCTACAATTCTATTAAGCATGTATATACCACAGTGAGTTCGATTTCAATTCCAACCAGGTGGTAAGTACTAAGTGTTGGCCAAACGTATAGACTGAGCACAGCAGGTCAGGCAGCATCCAAGGAGCAGGAGAATCGACGTTTCAGGCATGAGCCCTTCTTCAGGAATGAGGAAAGTGTGCCAAGCAGGCTAGGATAAAAGGTAGGGAGGAGGGACTTGTGGGAGGGGCGTTGGAAATGCGATAGGTGGAAGGAAGTTAAGGTGAGGGTGATAGGCCGGAGTGGGGGTGGGGGCGGAGAGGTCAGGAAGAAGATTGCAGGTTAGGAAGATGGTGCTAAGTTCGAGGGTTGGGACTGAGACAAGGAGGGGGGAGGAGAAATGAGGAAACTGGAGAAATGAGGAACCTGGAGAAATCTGAGTTCATCCCTTGTGGTTGCAGGGTTCCTAAGCGGAAGATGAGGCGCTCTTCCTCCAGCCATCGTGTTGCTATGGTCTGGCGATGGAGGAGTCCAAGGACCTGCATGTCCTTGGTGGAGTGGGAGGAGGAGTTGAAGTGTTGAGCCACGGGATGGTTGGGTTGGTTGGTCCGGGTGTCCCAGAGGTGTTCTCTGAAACATTCCACAAGTAGGTGGCCTGTCTCCCCAATATAGAGGAGGCCGACAAGCCGCCTACTTGCGGAACGTTTCCACCCCTTGGCTCAACACTACAACTCCCCCTCCCACTCCACCAAGGTCTTCCAGGTCCTTGGACTCCTCCATTGCCAGACCATAGCAACACGACGGCTGGAGGAAGAGCGCCTCATCTTCCGCCTAGGAACCCTCCACCCACAAGGGATGAACTCAGATTTCTCCAGTTTCCTCATTTCCCCTCACCCACCTTGTCTCAGTCCCAACCCTCAAACTCAGCACTACCTTCCTAACCTGAAATCTTCTTCCTGACCTCTCTAACCCCACCCCCACTCCGGCCTATCACCCTCACCTTAACCTCCTTCCACCTATCACATTTCCAATGCCCCTCCCCCAAGTCCCTCCTCCCTACCTTTTATCTTAACCTGCTTGACATACTTTCCTCATTCCTGAAGAAGGGCTCATGCCCGAAACGTCGATTCGCTTGCTCCTTGTATGCTGCCTGACCTGCTGCGCTTTTCCAGCAACACATTTTCAACTCTGATCTCCAGTCCTCACTTTCTCCCAAACGTATAGACTGACCTATGAATTAACCATGTGAGAAACAAGGAAATTTTGGCCCGAAGTCAGTAAAGAGGTGACCTTTACATGAGGTTAACCATCTCTCAAATATGTAAGATGACTAAACCGAACTCAGTGCTTCAGATATGCTCTAATCAATGCCCTGTTCAACGGTTCAAACAAAAGTTACACCCTACTTTTATAATCATTTTCCTTGCAATGAACAACATTTCATTTATAGGCATGCAAAATAAATTATTCATGTTAGAGTCTGGCAAGATGAGATTGGTGGAACAGGAAGGCAAAAGCTCTATGGTCAGGAAAGGTAATTCAGAGAGGTGAAATAAATGAATCGTAGAACAAAGGCAATGCTCCTGGACAGAGGCCAAACCAAGAACAACCAAAGGACTAATTAAATAACAAAAAAAAGCCAATTTTAAAGGGAACCCCCATTGGTTTATTTAAATCTGGGGCTGTGAAATATCTAAAGGCCTAAAATGTAAAGGATAAGCATGTTCAAAGATGTGGCACCTGGGATCAAATAGAATTGTTTGATTTCGGTTAAGAATACTGTGCAGATGATTTCCAAGATTCATGAAAAGACAGAAACAGTAAACATGCTTTGTTTTGAAACTTGTGGATACCTCTTATTTCTAGGAATTGTCCAAAGTTGGATGCAGTGCAAGGAAAGAGAGGTGTAAATGCATTTTATTTGATCATTAACACATTTAGATCTAATTGCTTGTAAGAATTAGCATTAACGACAATTTCTCCTACAGATTATTACCGATCAAGGTAATATGTGGGTGGTCAATACCGTCACAGATAGTGACTCATCCAGGTCTTCAGGTGTGGTGGAAAGAAGAAACAAAACTTTTGAAAATAAATTGAAATGTTGTGTACAGATAAGCATACAATGTGACACTACACTCAATGGGCTAACACTTACATAGACAGTAGGTAAGCTGTTGTGGCTTTACATCATTATATGGTAACATAGAATTGAGGAGGGGATGTTACCTCAGGAGGAAGATATATACAGAATGAGACAGCAATTAAGGAATTAGTGGGAGCTGCTAGACTACTGGAGGCAGTAGTGATAAAAGGTTACAGCACATCAGAAGGGAATAGATCCTGTTCAACTGGGTAACCAAAACAACAGCATTTGAGCTTGAAGTGATGAACATAGTCCACTTACATAGTGTGGGATTGTGTTCAAATAATGAGCAAAATAGGTGAGTGGTGAAAATAGCCTCTATATTCAGCAACCACAGTAGCGCAAGCTTGAGGCAGTGATGGAACAATAAAATACAGTTCTTACATATATTGAAATTCCATCACTATGGTGTTACATTGTGTACTGTAGATAAAACAAAGGTTTGAAGGACTTCTGTCCTGGAGAGACAGGAGATGGGTTAAACATCAGTTAAATCGAGGTTGCTACTTTTGATGGAATTAAGACCACCTATCTGGTCCACTTGCATAATTAAAGAGGTGTTAGTCCTTTTGACTTTTAAGTTAGCAAATGTTAGTAAAAATACTAGGCTAAATGCTCTAAACAAATTAGAAATTATACCTGTATTTAACAAAAGAATAAAGGATATTAAACTGATTATTGCAGCTGGGTTGTGAGATTTGTTTATTATTTGCCAGTGTGAGTTTCATTCATTCATTTATTCATGCAATTGCATATGAGTGCTGTTTGAATAATTAGTTTCTTAAAGGGATGGCAGTCCAGTCATAGGGTTTTAACTGGGAAATATAAGGGGAAACTGTTCGATGTTGTATAATCTTTCAGGTCCGAGAGAAGGTTGGTAAGGGCTGATTAATACTATAATGTTTTGTGGAAATTTGATGGGAATGGTATAATTTATGATACTGACACCTATTCAGAAGTAGCTTTTGATGTAGAAGTAGGCCTGGTAAGGATCAAAGGTGTGAAGAAGCAGTAATGGGTTTGGAAGTAATGTTTTAATTTTAGTCTATCTTGCAATAGTAAAATGTAGTACAAAACTGTGTTTTTATGAATGAATCAGTGTTATGAATGAATGAAATGGGAATTCAGTGTTCGCTTGTGAATGAGTTAGTAAAGCAGTTATGAATGAGTAAATATAAAGCGTTTGTAAGTGGGTTAGTGAGGGGACCTACAGTACAATATCTCACAATAGGGATATGGTAGAGGAAAGAAAAAGTGATGGGAAGAACAAGGAGGGTAAAAGCTGCCAATGGCATTTGAAGAAGAGGGGAAAGGGTGGTAGCACCACACTGCATTTAGCATAACCTCATGAAAATGTTGAGAGCATACCATGAGAGAGAGGCCACATTTGGAATGATAGGCAGATACTGGTGGTGGCAATGATTTGGAACAGGCATGGCAAAACAGTCAGCAATTCTGGTATATGCCCGGACTGACCTGGGAAGACAAGTCAAGGTCCCATGTTGTGTCAACCATATTGAATGGGGCCATAGGAGCAGCTACAAATTGATTCTTTCACAGAGTTATTGGGGAAAAAAAACTTATAGTTTGGTCACATTAACCAATTTATAGGGTGGGTGTAAGTGTATCCTACACACAACTGAACAATGAAAATATTGCTTGAATAATGTCAGAAGAGGTAATCCCAAAATGGGGATTAATGAAATCAAATAGGAAGTAAGTGCTACAGGACAAGTGATTAAGCTGCAGTAAGCAATTAAGAAGGCACATGGAATTTTGGCCTTAGAATATAAAACTAGGGAAGTCTTGTAACAATGCAGGGTGTTGGTAAGGCTGCATGTGGATTACTGTGTACAGTTTTGGTCACATATTTGAAAAGAATATACTGGCATGAAAGGCAGTTCAAAAGAGATTCAACTGGCTAATTCCTGGGATGAAGAGGCTTAATTAACTGATAACGGTTGGACAGATTAGGTCTTTATTCATTACAGTTAAGCAGAATGATGGGTGATTTTTTGAAGAAATATACAAGAATCTGAAGTGATTTGACAGAGTAGATGCTTCCACTTGTGGGGGAATCTTGAAGCAGGGGACATAGCTACAGAATAAGGGATTACTCATTTAAAACTGAGACATAAGGGAATTTCTTCTCTCAGGTGGTAGTGAATATCTGGAATTACCCTTATTGCTTCCTTGATCTAATGCCTTGTCGTTCCCTTTTTATTCCCATTTTCCTCATTAGAAATATTAACTTTCATGATCCCATTTTCATAACCCACAATGGCAGGATAGTGGCTCAATAGTTAGCACTGCTGACTCACAGTGCCAGGGATTAGTATTCAATTTTAGCATTGGGCGACTGTCTGTGTCAAGTTTGCACATTTTCCCCACGTATGCACAGGTTTCCTCCTACAATCCACAGATGTGCAAGTTAGATAGACTGGTCGTGCTAAATCGCCCCTAGTGCCCATGGATATATAGGTTAGGTGGACTGGCCATAGCTCATGTAGGGTTGTGGGGATAGGGGTAGGGGTTAGGTCTGAGTGGGATGCTCATCAAACATTCAGCATGGACTCTATGGACACTGAGCCATGCTTCCACATGGTAGGGATTTTATGATTCTACATAGGAGAGTAGCATATACTGTGGTCTACACAAAGCAAAAAATCCTTGCCCAGAATCTGTGCAAATGGGAGGTAGCATGAGGCCAGCCAGTTTGGAATCCTGAATGCGGCTGTTATTCCCAGTTGAAGGTTTTATTGTCATGAATAATTTTCATACTCAATCCAATCAGCAGTACGCTATCAGCTGCAATGTATTGAAGTCATACTTTATATGAAAACATCTGATAGCTTCTTATTGCATTTAAATTAAACCGGACCTTCAGGTGGCAATCATAAGTTAACTTATTCTTTTAATGCAGATTTCAACTTCCACATAAAAATGAAGGCATATTATTTCATAGGGAGATACCCTGGGACAGAAGCCTTTAAAAGTTTTGCACCCTGCATCGTGAGATATTCAATACTATTCCCATTTTGTCAAGGCCTGCAAATGTATATTGTTTGGAGGAAGCAGCAAAAGCCTCCCTTTAACTCTCTGTAGCAGGAGCAAGAAAATACATCGGAGACAGTAAAACTGAAAAATGCCTTGGTGTAAAAATTAAAAGAAACAATAACCTTCAGATCACAAAGATTGCAATGGAAGTTGAGCCAAATGCAAAGAATCAGCAAAACCCCAGATTCATCAAGGAATGGCAACCTCACACACATTGCCACTTTTTTTCTATATAAAAAAAAGTCACTCTACATTTCTGACAGGAGATTTTGATCAGGGCTCCCTCAGAATCAGAGCCAAGCTTTCACAATGACACATTTTTTGAAGTGCAGAGTTGTTGAGAAGTGCAAACCACATTCTTTTCACAGGAGTAAGCAGCATAGCCTGAAATTTGAAGGTACATGTAAATTGGTTACCAGAGGGGAAGGATTCAGCTCATGGGGAATGGGGTGGGGATAGCTGGCCTGAAACAGGCAAAATGAGGAGGGGACAGCTCTCAGAGAATGTCAGGTTAGATCCTGAGAGTTGTAAGGATCTGAGGGAGATGTTTAAATTGGAATTAGATTAGAATCCTTCCAGCATGGAAACAGGCCCTTTAGCCCAACAAGTCCACACCAACCCTCCGAAGAGCAACTCACCCTACACTTACCCCTGACTAATGCACTTGACACTATAGCCAATTCACCTAACCTGCATATCTTTGGATGTGGGAGTAAAATGGAGCACCCAGAGGAAACCCACGCAGACACGGGGAGAATGTGCAAACTCCACACTGACAGTCGCTAGCTAATTATGGGATCAGCTATATAGTTACTCAGGAGCTAACTATGTACTTGATCTAACTGTTCTCAAGAAAGTACTCACTTTCTTTCATCAGAACAGTTAGATTTAAATGAATGCTTTGAGAGTTCCAGATGTAGAGGAAATGCTAAGGAGGATCCTCAATTTCCTGGCAATTCTTTTGAAGTGCTGATGGGAATTCTGCAGGGTTCCCTTTCTATTTACTCTGAAATAATGATTGGCCAGTGAAAGATCCAGGTCAATTTTTTTCCCCCTAAGTTACTCAATATGTCTGTTCAAAGTATTGATCATACTGAAGATTATAGCATATGGGAATATAATATATTTACAAATCAAATAAACGGATACAGTGCAGCTCAATGGTACATCAAAATATATTTAACGTAATGTATGATCCAACCACAAATACTGTACACTCACCACAGATTCTATCCACATCCCCAACACAGTTTCATTGATGAACCATACCTCAAGTTTGATGTCCATTTCAACTCCAAGCCAAATTTCTAAACTCTTATGTTTTTTCTGTTATGATGATTGCCTCCACCTTACCTTAGTTTATTAGTTATTGTAATTATCATAATGCCTTTATGATCTCTAGGCTGAATTATTCGAATGCTCTCCTAGTTTGTCTCCACAACTTGAACTCATTTAAAAATCTGCTATCTGTAATTTATCCTTCACCAAGAAATGTTGATACATCACTAAACTAAGTTAAGCTCCTAACATTTGAAATTTAAACTCCTATCCTCAGGTTGTAATCTATTATCACATGTTCAATGCCAAACCTCTTTATGCACAAAACTAGACAAATTCTCTTCTCTGACCCCATTGTTTTTCTAATCCCTCCTCTCAACATATATTCTCTAAATGGTCTAACCATCTGCTCTCCAATACAAAGGACTCCCCTATCCCATCCCACCTCCATCAGTTTTCAGCACATCAACTGATTCCGCTATCACATTCACCTCCATACTGACATCTTTCTCAAAGAATTAACAGACATTTTCACCAATACTCTCCTTCCACCTGGATCCCTCTTTTAGCATCTTACCTGCACTGACTTTTTTTTTTTACGTCAAGAACTGTTAGCATGCTGTCAGCTGCCTTACTTTCTCTGTTGCCCTCACCCACTCTAGCCTATTTCCTGGCCCTGATCACCTCTTCTTCACGAAGGATATCCAATCCCTCTACATCCTACCATGCCTCAGATGATTTCTGCTTCAACCTTGAACAGAAACCATACAGCCCCCTATAATCACCAATCCCTGCTGCCTGCTTCTCCTTCAACTCTGTTCACTTCCTCCAAAACAAGAAGTATGGCTATGAGTACCTGCATGGCGTAATGCCCAGCTTATTATAGATTATGTGGAATATTGCTTGTCCTACTCCTTTTCACAACCTTCTAGAATCAACATGGAGTTCAGCAAAATCAGTTCACCAATTTTGCTCTCCATTTTGATGCCTTCATCTCTCCAGCATCTCTACCTAGTTTTCATAAACCATAGAACTAGGATGGTCTCATTCAGAGTCGAGAGTGTAATGCTGGAAAAGCACAGCAGATCGGGCAGCATCTGAGGAGTCCTCAATTTCTCCTGGTCCCATTCAGCCCTCATATCTGCACTGGCTCTCCAACTAGCACTGACTTTGTGCCAGTTACATAACTGCTTCCCATATCTTTGCACATAGTCTCCATTCAATGCTTGAACGTCTTCATAGACTCTGCCTCCAGGTAATGCATTCCAGACCTGAACCACTTGACGTGTGAAAAAGAAGTTCTCTCATCACATTTGCTCATTCTACAAATCACTTTACATCTGTGCCCTCTTATTCTTGATCCTTTTACAAGTAGGAACAGGTTCGCCCCATTTACTCTATACAGGGCTCTCATGACATTAAGGACAAGTATCACATTTTCCCTTAGTCATCTTCTCTCCAAGAGCAACTGTCACAACCTCCCCAATCGACCTTGATAACTGAAGTTTACATTTTTGCTGAGAGTCAGAATTGACCTGTATTCTACTATGACACCTATTCTGGACCAATGCTTTCCCTCTTCTGTTCAACCATTACCATTTCCTTCGCTTTTTGGTTTTAAGATACCTTTGATTTCTCAGTTTTGTCATGTTTTTATACTTCCCAGAACTCTTCTTTGTTCCACTTGCCCCAAAACCTCTCTTTACAACAAATAGCTCATGAAATTTCCAGCTCTCATTTGTTCCAAAGAAGTCATATTCAACTTGGAAATTAACTCTGGTTCTCCCTCCATAAGCGTAGATCAGATCAATAGATTAGCTCACCGGAGAATTATTAGCATGGACAAAGTCTTAATATAAGGGGCCAAGCAGTTAAGCCTGATGAGAAAAAAAAATCATGTAAAGGTTTGCAATTTTTTTGAATTCTATGAAAACTCCTTGAATATACTGAAAGCAGAGATATTTAGAATTTCAATCGTTCAAGAAAATGCATCAAAGAAAATCAGTCATGATCATATTGAGCACACCAAGGATCATATAATCCACTCGTTTTACTCCTATCCCTATTTAATCTGTTCTTATATAGCATGCTCCTTTCATTTCACCTACAGAAGTTGTGCCTTTATTCATCTAAACCCCACTTTCTTCCATTCATTCCTTTTTCCATTCCAGATACATCCATTAAGGATTAAAAAACACTTTGACCATCCCTCTCAATATCTTTGATTCAGTATCTGTTTGATGCAATATCTCAGCAGCATGCCTCATAACGTTTTCTTACCTTAAAAGATATTACGTAATGTAGATTTTGATGTATAATATTGAACAGACAGAATGTGGCAGGATGTTCAATTTAAAGTCAAAATATTGAAGTGTGACTTCAGGAAAGGTGTTCAAAGCTTTAAGCAGACACTCAACATTGAGGTTTTAAAGAAGATTTTTTTTAAAAGTGTCAGTTCAGAAGAGAGAGTGGAGTTGCTGTTAGAAGCAATTCAAAATTATAAAGAACTGAAAGGCACATAATAAGGTGGGTACAAAACTTGTTCAGTGTTACAAATATGAACTGGATTCAAAATGAACAGGTTTTGAGTGAAAGGATTGAAAATAGCAGAATGCCTTGCCTCTACTAGCGAACATGTGGGAAAACGTTTCAGCTGTTCATGCTGTGAACACTAATACTTCTGAAGAATTTTGTACAATTCTCTTTGCGAAAAAGATAGAAAATTATAGCAATGATACTGTGACAGCTCTTCAAGCCTCGTCACAAGTGCTAGACAATTGGCAACAGTGTCTATTTTCAGCCTCAAGGATGCCGTATCGGGAGGTTCCAAAGGGAAAAAAAAACACTCAATTAAGATATTTCAGGAGACCAGAAGAGAGCCCAGAGAATTTCTTGGTCATTTTAAAAAGTATTAACTGAAATGATCAAATATAACTCTCCCGATTTCGATTAAGGAAACATCTTGCATCTGAAACGTTATAACTAACCTGTTTTTCATAATTAAATGACTATGCATTTTCAACACGTTCTGAATACATTCCATATTGGCAAGATTTTCAACATTATTTCTTTTTCAAATATATCTATCATTGCTTGGTTTGAAGGGGTTGGTGGAAGGAGGAAGTTTGAGCGCATAATCTGGCATGATTAAATGACGAACATGTATACTCATCGTGAGTGTTAACTATTTCATTTTTGAATACAGGATCAATAACAATATGTACATTTTATGGCAGCATTGGACAAGCACCCAATCTTGTAAAATCCTTAATTGAGACAGACAATTTTCTTTCATTTTAATTTTACACAAACATGCATTGTTGGGCAAGCAAGTGTAGAAAATTCAACCACATGAATGGATTTGATATTGTTCTCTCATTTTTAAATTAATACTTTAAAATCTTCAATTGAAAATGATAGGAACTTTGGCTTCAAGAAAAAAAATCAAAAGTATTTCACTGATAAATATGGAAATTAAACCAGTTACCTTTCCTGAGTTTAATCTCTGAACTCTCGTTTCACAGATTTTCTTCACGAACAGTAAACTGTTCATCTGATTCTTTATAGTGCTTATATCTGAAATTAAAGCAGCAGTTATTCAAAACCTGTTAACTCAAAATTCTAAACTTATTTAATACATTTAAGTTATATTTCATAAAATAACTAAAACATATACAGAAATACAAGTTTAAAATAATACACAAAAGAAACTGTAATGTTAATGACTAACTTAGCAAAGTTTAAGCCAGATTGCGTAAGGTCTGAATTGGCAAAAATAATTCATTTAATTTTAATTTCACAGATGTGGCTGTCACTGGAAAGCCCAGATTTGCAAAGTTTTATTTGAGACAAACCCGTGTCCAAACAACAATCTTCATTAAGTATTCAGGCAAGTATGATAATACAGGCTGACCTAATGACTCAAGGTTTATTTAATATATGGTATTTTTATTTGGGATCAGGAAAAAATTCTGGAAATTGTACACTTTAATTGATACACCACAGAGTTTACGATGTTGAGACCAATTTTGCCAAAGGTGAGGGAAAAGAATGCCTTGGTGCATGGTCCATAGAAACAACTGGTACAGCGAAAAAAAACAGGATCTACTATAGCAGAAAGCTGTCATAGCCAGACTTGTAGTAACAGGCACAAGAAATAAAAGCTTCTTCTTCCAAGTTCAGACCTAGTACCAACCTCACCATATTTCATGACTCAACAAGATGGTTAATCTTTAAAGTATCCTACAGAAATCCATCATTATGCCATACTTTGTTCTCCAACATTTTCTGACCAGGAGCAGATTGCTTAATTTTCAATAATTTGAAATTGTGTTTTCACAAGCAAAGACAATCAATTATTGATAGTTTTTATTCATCATCCCTGCGGTAGCTACTTCCTCTTGCCCATTGTTTCTTTAAAAGTTGTGTACAAATGGTGTGTCATCTTATCAATATAGGATTTTCACTAAAATAGATTAACACTTGATTACTTTAAGCATGACTAACACAATTTAATCAAGGCCAGCTGGGTAGATTTTGCTTAAGTATTGCTGCATTAAAAGTAGTCTTTATTAGAGTTGGTCTTTAAAGTAAAAAAAAGTCAGGTCTTGTTGGGGATTGTTAAAATCAAGCACGTGCAAGAAGCAAGATTTGTCCCAGAAAACCTGCGCTATTCTTTATTCATTTTGGGACATGATCACCACTGAAAAATCCAGCATTCATTGCCCATGCCGGACTGTCTTGAGGAGGTAGTGGTCAGCTATTTGCTGCAGTTCATTTGTTGTAGGCATGTCCAATGAGCTGTGGGGAAGGAAGGTCAGATTTTGCGTCAACAACATGAAAGAACAATGACATAATAACAAGTTGGAACTACATGGGGGTTGGAGATTACATCTGCGGATGATACAGCTGATGTCTATGTTCTTCTAGATAGTAGTGGTCACAGGTCCAAGCCTAAATGTTACCCAGGTATTGAAACTTTAGTTTCTGAGTAATTACAATTGCGTGAACACTACACAATCATCAGCAAATTGTATTGTTGCCTGCAAAATACAGATGGCTGTGTTGATGTGCCCATCTTTATCTCTAAATTACACAGTAAGGCTGTCATAATGCAGTTTACAGCCGGATACATATAAACTTGAGACATTTGCAGCAGATTGCTTATTGGTAGAAATTCCAAAGTTGTTAAACAATGAAATTTCAGATTGAGATTGAAGCCAATGACTTTGAAGCAGCAAGAGGTTTCAACAATCCAAGACAAAAAGGAAAGATCCTTGAAAGAGGACTTCAAACTCTCTTTAATGCAATTGAGTGAACCTGCAGAGGGAAAGATCTATAAATCTGATGTAATTTGAGCAAACATGGATGGGTTTCAGTTGACAAGAAAATAGTATCCCCAACGTTACATTTACTATAATGTGTCAGGAAGTGGACATCAGCAGCTAAACCTTTTAGCTATCATTATAATTCAATCAATCCTACAACACTCACAAATGAACAACGAGATGTAATGAGTTCTTGAACACCTATTTTCTTCGACAGAAACCTAGCAGCCAGATAATAGATTTGGCAGTCAGAATCACAGATTTGGTTTCAGGAGTTGTACAGTGCATTAGTAATAGCATCAATGGGGGAAGGTGCATAAACAGTCCAAACTCAGTTATCAAGGTGAAGGCATTTCCTCATAATTGTAAAATAAAAGCAGCAGACACAACAAACAGAGGTTAAAAGGTCTTAGTTGCAGATATGGACAGTAAAATGATGCAGAGACTGTTTTGCCATTTCTTTGTGAATGAGAAGGTCAGGAAATTAAATGAACGCATATTGGTGAAGGAGAATGTGTTCACCATTCCTCCTGGTTGCAGTGTTGCTTCTGTACCAACATTTATTTTGCTCAATGTCTGCACATGACTCTGGCCTCAAAACCTAAGTCCTTCCTATAAGTAAGATAGTGAAAATCATACATTATTCTCTTGACTAACATAGACATTCATACAACATGTGTCTCCTTGGCATTAACAAATGCCATTGCACTGATGCATGGACAATTCAGTTCGAAAGTTTTTCCAATGAATGATACATCAAATTAGCTTACTTGACTGTCCATCCTCAACTTTCTTTCTATATTTTCTCTTCTATTATATACCTGAATTTTTGTAATATGTCTTCTGGAATTCATTTTTTTTAGCATTTTTTTTAGTAACCACATTGACCAATTTTTGGCCCCATATGGATAACCCTTTATTTACCCATGAACAAAACACACAATCCATTCAGTGTCATGACATAACCAGGAAGTATTCAGCAAGCTGTCATAAATACAAAGATGGTGACCAATTTGACTGACTACTACTCAGGAGAAAAGTAATTTATACCAGGTTTTGTCATTAACAGAGAATAATTATTTATCATAATATTCTTAATTTTAACAACTAACAGATTAAAATAATTCCTAATCTACTCTCTCACAATTTAAACTACATCCGTTTAAAAACACCAAATACATAGATACCCATTTGCAATTAAACCATACAGAAGACAGATGATTTCACACACATTATGTGTGGAAAGCCTGTAGAAGGGGAAGAAAATTATGTAGATCAAAAGCTTCAGATCAGAAGGGTAGGTTAAATTGGCTCTCGCCATTTATTCTTACTTTTAGTATTACAGATGTTAGCAGGTCATTGAAGATATAGTTGTTTTTCACTTTTACAATGGACTAGATCTTTTTAGAATTCTTTCCTCTTGGTTTTTGTCTCTTTTCACCCACACAGAAGGGGCGAGATTTCTCCAGTTCACAGGGTGTCTCTGGCAGTGCTGCTTTTACAGTTTTGTAACAAAATGAAACTCAACTAGACAGCTGTCATCTGGCAGGCTTTCCTCACAGTAGAAATGCTGGAAGCAACCAGGTCAGCTCAAGGTGAGTGAGCGAGAGAGTGATAAAAGCATAAGCGAATGTCCATGAGATATAATCTTGCCTAGTCTGTAAGCAAGGTTCTCTTGCAACAACATTGCAATGATAGTTGCTGGTTTGACTTGGGGTGAAGCGTTGCTATACAGGAGTGTGGTTCACGTGGATCAGAGATATGCCACAATGATGCCGAGTGGTTGGTATGTCTGATGTTAAGGTCAATGGATATAGTGTACATGCTGCTGCTGCCAATGAGGCATGCCCTGGTATACTGGTGTCAAGTGTCCAAAATAGAGGTCTTGAAATGGAAGAAGTGAGCTGGAGTGACCAGACATCCATGCACTTTCATGACAGGAAGTTTTAGCATCTAGTTTCCTTAGGGCAAGTAGTAAGATATGAAGCTGTATATTAATAAGGTGAGATCTGCAATTATTGAGAATAACAATAAGGAATAGCTCTTGTTAATAGGCATCTTGCTCCTCCATGGCAAAAACATCTCAATTCAATGCCTAGAATTCAGTTGGAAAATATAATCCATTTTCTCCATGTCGACAAAGACCTTGTTAGATTTCTCAGGGTTTTCACAGATCTCATGAGTGTTTACATCACTTTGGCTTGTATTGAACTCGGTCCTCTGTGTCAAAGTATCTTCCTCACTAATTCAAAAACAAACAAGTCTGTCACAGCAAAAAGTGGTGCTCCATTTAACTTTTTCAAGTGATAACCTCTCCTGGTTTCATCTATATAGCAGTGTCCAACTTCGATTTCAACATAGTCCAAAAAGGAAAATTTACTCTCTTACATCAACAATTCGTCTACTTTTCATCAAGGCAGCATAACTTATTGCCTACAACAGAATGCAAGGAGGCAAGCAAAACCACAAAGAAACAGATATTTACCATCACCAGCAGTATCTAAAGATCGAAGATACTGCAGCTCTTCTGCTGCTCGATCCCTCACTGCTTCTAGTTCTACGACCTTGTCACTTAATTTGATAATATTCAAAAAGGCTTCATAATTACAATTGGCATCGCGGATCTGAAATAAAGATTTTCAGTCATTTACAAAATAATTGTATCAAATAAGGTTTAATTGTATTGAATATCCAAAAAGAGAAGGCACAGCCAAAAGTCATTGAAGAAAACAAACAAACCTAATTTATAATTGTTACCAAAAATACATTTTGAAATTTTTAAAACATATGTTTTACTGTTTAAAATTTTTTCCCTGGCCCTTCATCAGGAATTATTCAAACAGGCATCAATCCCCAAGACTAAAACAAAGGATTGAAAAATGCTGCCAGGTCATCATTAGAGCAGTTTTGCACCTCCAAGCAAATGGTAACTGCATGAATTTAATTAAGTCTGATTGCTTTACTCTCCCATAAAGGAAAATTTGGATCCTGATGTCCCTTCTAAGCTCCTTCAAGTTGATTATTACTTTATCCATCATTGGAGAAAAATGACAATGAAGACACAACCATCCATTCCCTATATTTATTCCACTCATATAGATTCATATATTACAAGTACACATTGAATCAAATGCAACTCTATTAAAACTATACGTTCATGGTACATAATTCACCAAACATAATAGGATTCCAACAGATTCAAAATTCTTAATATCATGCTTGTCACTTACCAACCATATAATATACTGATTAATGTAGTCAGGATCACTGAGTTGGTTGATTAACGGCAAAAGGATACCTTTTGCCAAAGTTTCCTGAAAAATAAAATAACTTATTGAAAAGGATTATTTTAAAAGTCATAAGTAAAATGTGTCAGTACACCTGGAAACTATACACTTCATAAAATACGCACATAGTTAAGTTCTTGCTAGCCTACTGAAAATTCTATGCCAAACTGTGCAATAATAAAACCAAAATTATTTATCTGTGAGTAACAAACTATCAACAGAAAACATATTCAAGAGTCAAGTTTATATATATTATAATACAGAAGTTGTCTTAAAAATTGTCTTCAAATTCATCTGCACCTTAAAAACAGGTATCAATTCGATCAAAATTCCAAAAACTCTGAAAACTTTGCTCAGTTTATTTAAATTGAAACAATGAATTACATTCTTGCAGTCATTTTTGGATATAAACACATTTATTTTTAATCACCACAATTCTATACCCTCTTTAACAGTCTGTTATATTGATGAGTGCTCGTCAATAGATAAAGCACACAGAAGCAGTTTTAGATAAATGACTTGCACTTGAAAAACTACACCTGCTATATGAAGATGTAGATTACTCAAGAACACAGGAAATTGAGGATACTGAGCAATTTAAAAAAGGCTGAACAGTTTTAGTCTCTTAAGATAATTATTTGACTTAACATCACAATGAAAAAGTGAAAATGTGCAACATAAGTTTATTTGTACACATCTATCTAAAACAAAATAGTCATTTTAATGTTTTGGACACAATAGCATTAATTGTGAAATAACTACTATCCGTGTACAAGAACAACAGAATAGAGTTCTCACTTTAGGTGCAATTCATGACTCCAAGACTGTGTTCACTTCAAAAAGTGCATAGATTCTGCTACCATTCACAATCCAGTTTCATCTCAAATGCATTTGCATTTGCCAAATTCAAACTTGATTAAAATCAATGCTATTGGATATCTTTCTGAAGAAACTGTTTTTAAAAATTCTTTGTTACTTTTAAGAGCAAGAATTTGATGACGTTTCAGTACTATAGCTGAAGATGGGTTCAAAACAGAAAAAAAGGACAATAACATTCAATTTGTCCAATGTTAAATGACGAGAATCTCCACTTGGGTTACAGTGGTCAGTTTCATTGAATCACCGCCATGTGGAAGCAGGTCATTCAGCCCATCAAAACGTCCTCACCGATCCTCCAAAAAGCATCCCACACAGACGCACCCTACCCTATCCTTGTAACCCTGAATTTCTCATGGTTAATCCAATTAACCTACAATCCCTGCACACTATGGGCTATTTAACATGGCCAAGCCACATAACCTGCACATCTTTGGACTGTAGGAGGAAACCTATACTGACATGTGGAGAATGTGCAAACTCCACATAGACAGACAGTCACCAGAGGGTGGAATTGAACCCGGGTCACTGGCACTGTTAGGAGGCATTGCTAATGACTAAACCACAGTGCTGCTTCTTTTCACATGTTTATAAAAAACAAACATTCAAAAAACTTTTAACAGGTTTTTATACCCAAAAGGTCCAGTTCAATTTTTGGATGCCTCTGGAAGGCTTGCAAATAAATATAATTAGCAGAAATTGTAAATGGCAGTGAATTTAAATTGGGGAGAGCCAGCTTTGCAGATGGACCTGCTTCTTCATGATGTTTTCAAAACTAATATAAAGGACTACTGTTATGACACAGGGTAAACCCCCCTGCTTAATTTCAATCCAGAAACAGAAAAGATTTATCCTTTGCAGTAATCTGTAAAATGTAGAGAGGCCAAGAACTACTTAAAGTAAAAATTAACAACTTTATTTCTTAAAGTATAACAGAGAACAATTAACTAACAAGTATTTATAACTCCTTCTTCTAACCTACTTTCCCTTCTATAATACTATTCCGATAAAACGCCTAATTAAGATTTACCAAAAATTCAAATTTTCAAAACCAGCCAGATGTCAAACCTTCTCTTGACATCTTCATCGGTCTTCTTTTCTTCTTCTTTGGGATTTCTGTTTCACAGGTCACTGATCAATAAAGGTACCTTGAAGAAAGCTATTCTCCAGGCAGTCTGCAGATGGTGATGGTGATGGTTTAGGAGTTCTCCTCCCAACTGTTCAATTTTACCCTGCCTTATATCCCCAAAGCATCGGATTGTGTCATTGGCTTTTATGATTGTCAATATACTAAATTCAAACTTGATTGTCATTTGGTATGTTTTGGGGTATAATTTAAACTGATTGGCCTAATTCGAATCTGTTTTGTTGTTTCCAGGAAATCAGCTACCCTTAGCTACTGGACCAAAAGATTTCATTATAACTTGTGCTGAACACTTGGTACTGTCAGGTAGCTCTGCTAACTTTTAACTCTCTTAAAAAAGGTACAGCACACCCACATCTTCATGAGTTGCACTGAATGCAAACTGAATTGAAATAGAATGTTGATTGGTCAAGGTCTTGCTGATTTTGGACGAACTGTACTTAAAAATCAGCACAATTGAGGCTCATGATTATTGAAAAGAAAAAAGCTTATTATACCACTGTTCAGTGTTTTTTTTAATAAACTCTTCCAAATTGCACAATGCACACTTCATCCAACATCAGGTATGCAGGGGTGGGGAATAAATAAATTGCTGGAAGAGTATATTCCCATGCTTTTACTTCTCAATGCCCACAGTTACACAGGAAGCCTGTCACAGGCCCTTCTTTTTCCAATTTATATCATCCTAAAGTAGCAAGATTTGAAGACATGGGTCCAGTTTCCACATGTAAACTGTCACACAGTATTACCTCGTGACCAATTCCCTCAACCATACTATTGTTTCTTCACTATTACATTATTTATTCAATATCTTGAGATAAACAGCTTCATTTTCTCCAGATAGATCAGATATCAAAAGGTAGCTGTTGGATTAACTACTGCTCATTATCACTTTTATTAAGTATAAAATAATCTCAACGTTTAAAAGTCTCACCCTCAGGAAGTATCTCATGTTTTTGTTATGGAAGTCTCCAGGAGGTAGAAACAAATACAATAATATCTCACAAAGATCCCTCAGGAATGCTACAAAAAGGAAGAAAATTTGATATCAACAATTTGTTTTTACACACATATCGAAATTCTCCAACAGGTCATCTTGCTTCAACAATAACTTTTTATTTATCCAATGAAATTGAAAAACTATAGGTAGCACCAATACCCAAGAGTCTTATTGCACCTGGAAGACATTATAGAGCTGGGTGAAGGCTCAAGGACGGGGTGAAGGCAGTGGAGGGAATTGAGAACAATGACAAGATTTTTAAAATGAAGGTGTTATTTAACAAGGAGCTAATGTGGGTCAACAAAGACAGAGCAATGAGTCATTACAATCTGTTGGCCTTAAGAACAAGGTGTTTGGGACAACCTTAAATTTACAGAAGGAAGAATGTGGAACATTGCCCTGAAGTACAATGGAAAAGTATGTCTTCACCTTCTGGAAAATAGTTCAAATTGCTTCCCACAAGGCTGAAGGAAATGCAAGAGAAATGGATGCTGTATAACACCAGATTCCAAACAAAAACCATATAATATGCCTCCAGTTCAAAATGAAGGCTCAGCATTGGTCATTTAGACTAAAATATGTCAAAAAAGAATTCACAAATAGTATTATTCATAAAAATAAGCTGTAACCTAGTTACCTCAAATAAAATGAAAGCATGTGGTGTGCAACCTTTCAAAATTAAAAGGTAAAAGTCCTAGCTTAGTGATTTGTTTAAAAATACATAGCCAAAGATCTCTCTTTCAGTTTGGAAAAGGTCAGAAAATATGAGTCTCTATTTTAATAATTTTCAATTCAAGACTTCAAAGAATGTCAAATTTAAGCATTGAGTTTTACAATTTTATAGAATGCTGAAGTGGTTTGATTTCTGGTGGGGAATTTAAAGATTTTTGTAGAATTCAGTGACTATTTTGTAATATGAAATGTATGATCTGAACACTTTAAATATAGCTCATGTCACTGGGGTGGCTCAGTGGTTAGCATGACTGCCTCACAACACCAGGGACCAAGGTTCAATTCTACCCATAGACTTCTGTTTGGAGTTTGCACATTCTTCTCAAATCTGCATGGGTCAGTGTGTACTGAGGGGCTGAAAAGTCTGCTTCCACAATGGAGGGATTCTACTATCCTTCTCCTCGGTCAGTCATGCACTGCTGAAACTGTTAGGAACTTGCACCATTTTAATCCAGTGGGTTTAAAAGCTCCGCATAGCTTTACTTGCTTTCAGGAGTAGTCAATTTGCTTTTATAAAAGATCTATGTACAATTCATAATTCTGTAAAACAAAAACTCTACACACCAAGTTTGATCAAAACCACATCTAACATCACATAAATCAAGGAATGGTTTGCTAAAGCTGTTAAAAAGTGATTTGGTGAAATGTATCTCAAGCTCAATGTCCTGAGTTAGTACCAAATACGGAGATTACTACAAAAGATACCCCTAATAGAAAAGAGAATTTACAAGAAAAAGACTGCAAACAAATTGCATTAAAAAGTAACCAACAGGAACATCATGGAAGAACACAAAATTGCATAAGATATGAACAACTAACCTAATACTACTTGATTTAAAGCAGCTACAGCAAGACAGGCTGGCACAATTTCAAAAGGCAAAACTCTAATCAGAATGTCTTTTTAACAAATAAATAATGAGCATAACATGACATGGATTTTCAGAGTTTACTAAAGGTAAAATACTTGGAATTATTTAAGAAAGTTATAGACTGACTCTGGGATTCAGACAGGCAAGTAAGAAAGAAACGATAGGTTTGTATTAATTGAATAAGCTAAAATATGAAATAATTTCTCACTTCTTTATCCATATTTAGCCATTATAGTAGAAATGTTAAAAAATAAAATAAAATAAACCTTCTTCATCTTTAACTGAAGTACAGATCAGGTCACGGCAGACTTCTTTCTCCATTTCCACTTCAACTTCAAAAAAAGTGTCAACAAATTCTTCTGAAGCATCTGAAATGACAGGATTGTTGTTCCAATTGATATATTAAAACTCATTAAATGTTTGCAGTTATTTTTAATTAATTTTAAAACAGATAGTTAAATTGGCAAAGTTGGTTAAAGGTAACAGACATGACTGCAAAGAAATACACAAAGAGATATTCTAACGCATTATAAAAGTTTCGAAATCATAAAGTCTGTAAATATACAGTAGACCATCTTTTGCCATTCAGGTCACCATTCACTGATAAATAATGATTGATCTATATTTCAACTCTACCTATCTGCTTAAGCTCCATCTCTTTTCACACCCTTGTCTGAGAAAATAATTATAGATCTCAGATTGGAAGTTAGTCAGTGAGCAAGCATTTTTGCTTTCTGTGGGAGAATTTTCCTCACTTCTATCAACCTTTGCACAAAGAACTACTTCCTAACTTTTATTAAGGTGGCATCCCCTACCCATGATTCCAGAAAGAAAATCTCCACATACTGCATCAATTCCTTTCAAAATTCTAAACAAAATTAAATTAACATGACCTATTTCAGGAAATACAAACTTAGTTTATATATTCTTTGGGTTCCAGTTAACATTCTGGTGAATTTATGCTGCACTTCCAAAGGCAACATACCACATGGAGTCCATATTGCACAAAATACTCCAGATATGGTCTAATCTAGTGTTTGTATAGCTGCAGCAAAATTTCTCCCCATTCTATTCAAATCCTCTGGCCACATATGCTAAATTCCAATAGGACACTGGAAAGGTTTGCAACAGAGGAATTATATTTTCATGATCTGTGTACAAAGATCCCCAGATATATCTGCATCTCTGCTGTTCCCAGTTTTCATCTTGCAAACTTTCAAATTTTGATTGAAAATGGTTCAGATTCTGGGTAATGCAAGATGGTGGACAGGAAAAATTTCTGGCTGTAACAGGCTGCTCCTTTGAGATATTTTAGAAGTTGGAGGTGATTTTCTCGAATTTCAAGAGGAACAATAACTATTTTATATGCTGTTGCATTGTTTTAGACAGAGATCGCGAGAGAGAGAGATCGATAGATAGATAGAGAGAAAGAGAGATCGATAGATAGATAGAGAGATAGATAGATCGAGAGAGATCGAGAGACACAGAGAGAGACACAGAGAGAGACACAGATCGATAGATAGATAGATAGATAGAGACATCGAGAGAGACAGACCGATCGAGAGAGACAGACCGATCGAGAGAGACAGACCGATCGAAAGAGACAGACCGATCGAGAGAGACAGACACACACAGAGAGAAGCATCTCCTTCTTCATGATGCTGCACAACCTGTGGATAGTTTCTTGTTTGTTTATAAATTTAGACATTTCCGGTTTTTACATGAGATCGGAAAATAGAAAACACTCAGTTTTCTACTGACTTAGGTATTAGGTACAAATATAGGTATTTTTTCATGTTTCTAAATAGCAAATGCCTATGCCAACGATTTGGGTGAATAAAACAAAATACGTGCAAAGACATAAACGAGCTACACTTGCAGCATTCCCTTTCCTCACTTCTTGCTCCAAAATAGGCAAACAATTAAACAGCAATTATCTTTCTCTTTCAGGTAACAAGTGTGAATTCTCCAACATTGATATGTCTTCTGACATGGGACAAACAAATTGCAATTGTTTGCTCTCAATAACAACTATTGCGTATCCAACATTAATGCCTACAAAAATTTTCCTCTGGGAGGTTGGCTACATTAGAATTTATACTCCTGCATTACATTAACTCATATCTCCTTCCTCCCCTCCCACTGCAACAAGTAGGGAGCATGGCCTTATGCATTAAATGCTAGTGAGGCAAACATGGTTACCCACAAAGAAATCAATAACAAATCAAGAGGATTGTTTGTTAACAAGATTATTCTAAATGTATCATTCAACTGAAGAGCATCTATCAGAAATGATGATGGTCAGATTTTAATTACTTTGAGCCAAGTTAAAACAATTGACAATTAGTTAAGGATAGAAAAGACAAATTTAAGAAAACCACAAAGCAAAATAAAGTGAACTGAAACATACCAGTCATTTTCCTGTGATATCATGCATAGAGGTGGCAGCTAGGCTATTTCTCCAACTGATGGCAATAATCAGATAAGTCTTTCAATTCTATAACATTCAGTAATTCTATTATACAGCTTCCCCCTCATTCTAAGATTGTTCAGGTGAAAATCTACCATAGCAAATTCATTTTAATGACATAATTGCTCTCTTTGGAGAAGAGGCTGCTCGCTGAAAGGAGATAAAAGAGAGATGTTGAAGTCACGAAGTTCAGTTAGAGAAGGTAGGGAGATCTGTCCAATTGGCAGAAAGGGCAAGAATCAAAGAACATAAGGAATAAGAGCAGTAGACCTGTTAGCCCATGATTTAATCAATTGATTAAGAAGAACATGGCTGATCCTGGACTGCTTTTCCACAACTCTCCATACTTAATTCCGGGTCAAAATATCTACCTCTCCAAGCCGCAAATATATTCAATAATGACACATTCACAACCGTCTGGGCCAGAGAATTTCAATGATTTGTAACTCTAAGCAAAGTAATTCACAGGTTTTGCATGCTTTAAAAATGTTCATTTCTATTTTTACAACTAAAGTCAATAGCTTCACAATTCTGCATATTAGTTCATCTGCCATCCTGCTGCCCACTTAATGGATATGTATTTGCTTGTTGTCTCCCTCCATGTAGCTTTCCATCTAGCTTTGTACCATTATAAAATCTGTCTCTTCATCTAGATATTTTCTATTCAATCTATTGTGAGATGTTTTTGCACACCTCTGGAGCAAGTGGTACTTGAACCTGATCCCCTTGACTCAGAGGTAGAAATACTACCATTTCATCACAAGAGCCCCCATGTCTCTCAATCAAGTCATTACCATCAATTGTAACAGCTGATGTAACAGCACTGATCACTACAGCATTTCACTGGTCAATCTACCAACTTGGAAACACCCCATTATATCCATTGTCTGCTTGCTGTCTGTTAATCAACCTTCTATCCATGCTAATATTACCTCCCAGCTCCATCAACTTTTGTGTGGCTCCTTTTTGGAAATCCAAGTGTATCACATCTCCTGTTTCCTCTCCTGCGTCCCCACTTGCAACATCCTTAGACTCCAATAATTTAGTCAAATGGGCTTCCCTTTCTAAAAAGAGTTGATTTTCTCTAATCATACTTAGTGCATTGTTAAAACTTTTTTAATAATACATTTCAGCATCTTTCAATTGACTAATATTAAGTGAACAAAACAGTAGCTTCCAGTTGTTCCTCTCCCCCCTTTCATGATAGGCAGTATTACATACAACTCCAAATTGGAGGGATTACTGATGAATCTTAAATTCTAGAAAGTCATAGTCAGCATATTCACTATCTTAGAGAATATGGATTTTAGAATCCTAGGGTGTAGACCATCATGTTCTGGATTTATCAGATTTTAGTCCCTTGGATTTCTCCAATAACTTTTCTCCACTGGAATCAATTATCTTAATAACTTCATGTCTTTTTAGTTCCTAGGTACATATTCTGCCTGACTTCTCAGTAGAAGGCAAAATATTTATTCAATGCCTTTGTGATTTCATCATTCCCCATGAAAACTTCTCTAGTCACTACATGTAAAAGAAGAGTGTTTATGTTATCTATTCTCTTCCTTTGTTCATACTTAAAGTTCTTACAATTTAATTTCTGTTCAGTTTCTATTTTTGTTTTTAGTTTTCCCTCATCAACTTTTTGGTGGCCCTTGATTGGTTTCTAAAACATTCCGAATTCAAAGACACAATACTGTTCTTTGTAACATTCCTAATTTCTACCAATATAGATTCTACTTCAGAATTTTGTGAAGCCAAATCGTCTCTCACTAATGTCTTCATGTCATCCTTCACTCTCAGGAGTGTCTCTTTTTTTTGCTATTCTGTTCTTATAAAACACTGTAACAAAGAATATTCATTTTCCAACTTTGGTCAGCTGGCAACTATGTCTCTATAACAGTGATTAAATCTAAACCATTTGCCTTTATTTGCATACTAAATCATCTATCTATTTGTAGGTATTTCATGCATTCAGCTAAAGAACCTTGAGTTTATTTTCTTTTACATCTATTTCCTTCAATTATCTTACACATGATGTAAAATTTACGCTGAACTCTGTACTCTCCTGGCCTACTCTTCCTACGTAGAATTTTGAGTTGGTGAAGGCAATTTGAAGTGAGAAAGTTGAGTCTCATCAATAAAGAACTCCAAAATACTGAAGGTGAAAAATCTAAAGTAAGGGGGTATTCATTTGTTTCTGTAGCAAGATATCCAAGTGGGTTCAAGGACAGAGTCAGTGCTTAGTTAAATAGTCTTACCACATGTACTTCAAAGATAACAGAAGTTGATTCTCAATACTCAGCATCTGCTTGCACTGTCTCTGGACAAATGATAATGAAACTCCTTTAGGATCTGTACCGCATAAATCCTCCATTCAAAGATGAGCCAAGATTTTAAAAATTAGTCAAATTAACATGTAAACTGTCTACTAAAAATGCTGGCTTACATTTATAATCTGCGCACTGCCAAAATGAATCTTCTCTCATAACCCTCTTGATGGTCAACCAGCATGGGATTGTGGGTACATGAGTAGATTTCAGGCTGGATCAGCTCAAAATAGAGTATTTAAGGCAGATACAAAAATCAAAATTTAAGTCATACTAATTTTAAGGAAGAAAATTAGCTGAATCAGACTCCAAGTATTTAGCATCATGGGTGAATTTTCCCGGGAAAATTTTACACTTCTCGCTCATGCATATGGAGTTTTGTTACTTATCACTATCACTTAAAGTCCTTTTAGCAAACAGTCTACAGTTGCTTCCAGTTAAAAATGGGTTCTCCCATACCCCCACTTAAATCAAGTTACAAATTGGAGTTTCAGATATCATAGTAAATTACATTTTGTTGATTGTTCTGACCACAGCTAAAATTAGACAAATCTCCTACATTCCTAGATTGCTGCAGGCTGCATTTCTACGACATGAGATAGTCTTCCTCCCACAGCTGGCTATGGTAGCTGTAAAGTTAAGCTGTCTTTTCAACTTGCTGACAATGCAGAATTATCTGAGAGATTTATTGAATAGATAGAGTAATCACCTGACTTCAAAACAGCTTGCTTTGATTTCTTAACCGTGGAGACATGCAAGGTTAATGCATTGCATTCAGGTAGAACAACTACTTCGCTATTGTTGATCCCAAATTTTCTTTCATCTTAGAAGGTATAGCTTAGAGTACTACTGTTTACAATCCAGTATCTATAATATATTTCTAAGATTTCACAAGACTAAAAGATTGATCACTGAAAAAGTACAGAATTCTGCCACTGCCTCAGAGCATAAATATTTCAAGCTCTTTTCATCAGTAAAGCAATCCAAGCCTTTCTTTGAGCTCTTATCAAACATTGAGACTTAGTGTCAGGTAGACTTAAGATGTCATATGACTCCCCCTCATTAGCAAATAGACTTCATACACAAATGCATGGAGGACTGCATACCAAAAAAGTTAATCCAAGTGTTCTCCAATTGAAAATCTTGGGTGAACCAGGAAATCCATTCCCTACTGAAGACCAAACGGGAAGCATTCAAGTTGGATGTCCCAGACCAATACAGGAAATCCAGATATAATCTCCGCAAAGCCATCAGGGATGCCAAGAGGCAGTACCAGACAAAAACTACCAAACAGAACAACATTTCAGGATACAAAATGATGCAGAACAAGATAACAAACAAGACACACCCCTCCCTGATGTGCTCAATGCTTTCCGTTTGAGCAGAATGCCAGCGGCACCATGATGTCTGCCCCAACAGCTCCAGACACACCTGTTCCCTCAGTCACCACTGCAGATGTCAGATCGGTCTTCCTGGGAGTCAGTGCAATCAAAGCGATGGAGTTGGCCAGTGTTCCCAGCTGAGCACTCAGATCCTCTGTGGACCAACTCACCAAGGTATTCACCAACATCTTCAACCTCTCCCTCCAAGCGAAGTCCCCGCCTGCTTCAAGACAACCACCATCATCCCATACCTAAGAATGCACGTCCCTTAATGACTACCTCCCAGTGGCTCTGACTTCATTCATCATGGAGGTGCTTCGAGAGGCTGGTCATGGCCCAGATCCACTCCAATTTCCCAGCCTGTCTTGATCCCCTACAATTTGCTTACTAATATAACAGGTCAACAGCAGACGCCATACTCCTAGCTCTGTACTCATCCTTGGAACATCTGGAAACAAGGATACCTACATCAAACTCCTGCTCATCAACTACAGCTCCACCTTCAACACCATTATCCCCTTCACACTGATCTCAAAACTGAGACCTTGGTCTCAGCTCCCTCTGCAATCAAATTCTCAGCTTTCTGATCCACAGATCACAATCAATGAAGACAGGTAACTGCACCTCCTCCACAACAATAGTCAACACTGGAGCCCCTCCCCGAGGATCCATCCTCAGCCCACTACTGTATTCCCTGAACACCAGTGACTGTGCTGCTAAATTCCTAACAAGCGCCATCTGCAACTTCGCTGATGATACCACCGTAGCAGGACGGATATCTAACAATGAGTCAAAATACAGACGGGAGGTAGAGAGCTTGGTGACATGGTACAATGATAACAACCTCTCTCAAAACTGAAGAACTGATCATTGATTTCAGGAAGAGAGGAGAGGAATGCACCCCCATCTACATCAACAGAACTGGTGTTGAGAGGTGGACAGTGTCAAGTTTCTCGGAGTGACAATACCGACAACCTGTCCTGGACCTCCCACGTAAATGCGACAGTCAAGGAGGCATAACAATGCCTCTTCTTCCTCAGGTATGTCCATAAAGACCCTTACCAACTTCTACAGATACACCACTGAAGGTACACTATCCGGGTGCATAACAGCCTGGTATGGCAACTGCTCTGCCCAGTACCATAAGAAACTACAGAAGATGGTATTTACAGCCCAGATCATCACTGAAGCCAACCTTCCATCCACAGACTCCATTTACATGGCTTGCTGCCACTGAAAGGCTGCCAATACCAAACACCCATCGCATTCCAGAGATGATTTCCTCCAACCTCTTCCATCAAGCAGAAAATGCAGAAGTCTGAACACAAGCACCAGGAGGTTCAAGAATAGCCTCTTCCTGGCCATTATTAGACTGATGAATGGACTCTTTAGCCTCAAATAATGCTGATCCTACTAATGCTAACACATGCCCTGTGTAATGTAATCTATATGCCTCTAGGTTTTTCTTTAAAAACTTCTGATCCATACATTTTTGCTTATTGTGATCTGCCTGTACTGCTCAATATCAAATCTTTTCACTGTACCCCGGTACAAGTGACAATAAATCAGTTACTCTTAAAATTTAAAGCTACAGTTCCAAAGCACCAATTTTATAATTTCCATTCATTACATGTTTTCTATTGTCAGCAAACTTTGAAATTTTCCTCTTGGTCTCTCCACATAAGCCATTATAACAGATTGTAAATAACCAAGATCTCATCCTTGGAGCCTATTTGAAAACACCACATTTATTCCTAACCTTCTCATCAGCTAGCCAATCCGCTATCCATGCTAACATATTAGCCTGTTAATCTAGAAGCAAATCATACATGCCCTATTCAAAAGGAGCTGAAATGTAGGTATGGCTTTTGAGCCCAGACATCCACATACCCAGGTTATCTTTGCAAAAAGGAAAAATAGAAACACAATATCAAAATAACAGAGGAATAGAAAAGACTAATCCCGCCCCCCCAAAACAAAAATCAGTTGGCTTGATAACTATTTCATACCTTTCTTCTGCTTTGAGTCTTCTATCCTTTGTTGAGCTTTTCTGAATACATGAAGATGTGCAGCAAAATCATTTACCAACCGTGTAGTAAAATATGGTTGCCAGTCTACCTCCTTTGACCTGTTGATTAGTAACAAAAGACAATGAAACAAAAACCATAAAATTATAAAGAACATTTTCTAAAACTGATTTCCTTAATGAAACTAGAAATGTTATTGTCCTATATTTACCAGTTCTCATGGTATTAACTTTCCTCAGACTAATCCTCTACTGAAACATGGTTGACATAGAGACTGGACTGGACGCTCAACGTTCCAGAGTTTTGTTGTTTTAAACAAGATAGAGAGGTACGTAAAGAGGCAGAAGAGTTGTGTTATTAACCAGGGAGAATGTCACATCTGCACTCAGGACGGAATGGAGGGTTCATCCACTGAGGCAATATGGTACAGTTCAAAAATAAGATGGGTATAATCACTCTGATTGGGGGGGGGTTATAATATAATCTCATTAACAACCGAGACACTGAGGAACAAATATGTAGGCAGATTATGGAAAGATGCAATAAAAATCAGATGTCATAGTGGGTGACTTTTAACTTCCCCAATATTGACTGGGACTCCCTTAGAACAAGAGGCTCAAACTGGGCAGAATTTGTTAAGTGCATCCAAGAGGGTTTCTTGGAACAGTAGGTGGATAGTCCAACTAGAGGATGGATCGTACTGGACCTTCTATTGACTAATGTCCTTTTACTGCTCCTCGGATGCTGCCTGAACTGCTGTGCTCTTCCAGCACCACTAATCCAGAATCTGGTTTCCAGCATCTGCAGTCATTGTTTTTACCTAGCCAGGTGACTGACTTTTCAGTGATAGAACACTTTGGAAATGGTGATCACAGCTCCTTAAGTTTTAAGATAGCGATGAATGAGGTCAGGACTTTGGGGGAAAACACTAAATTGGGGGATATTAAGTAGGAGCTAAGGAGTATCAATTGGGAAGAGCCGTTATCAGGCAAATCCACATTTGACATGTGGGAGTTATTTAATGACTTGATTAGAGTTCAGGGCAGCATGTTCCAGTAACAAGGAAGAACAAAGATGGCAAGGTAAGGGTCCCTTGCAGAACGAGGGAGGTTGTGAATTTAGTCAAAGGAAAAAAATAGTACATGTAAGGTTTATTTGCTAAAATCAGACAGGGACTATGAGGAATGTAAACAAAGCAGGAAAGAAATCAAGCAAGGAATTAGGAGAGCAAGAAGGGGTCAGGAAATAACCTTGGTAAGTAAGAGAATCCCAAGACATTCTATTCATACATTAAAATAGGTGGACAGCTAGGATGAAGTTTGCACTACTCAAGGATGAAGGAGGGAACTTGCGCTTGGAAGCAGATGACATGGGCGAGATCCTAAATTAGTACTTCGCATTAGTATTCACCCAGGAGAAGGATATGAAGGATAATGAGATTTGTGTGGAGCATGCTAACATGCTAGGGCATTTTGAGATCAAGAAAGAAGTGGTGATAGGTTTCATGAAAGCATTAGGGTGAATAAGTCCCCAGGGCCCACAGGTTATTGACAGAGGCTAGAAAGGAGACTGCTGGGGCCTTGACGTAGATTTTTGTATCCTTGTTAGTGACTGGAGAGGTTCCAGAGGACTGGTGAGTTGGTAATATTGTTCCTCTGCTGAAGAAGGGAAATAGGGATAAACCAGGAAACTACAGATGGTAAGACTCTTATCACTGGCTGGAAAGCTATTAGAGAAAATTCTTAAGGATAGGATTTCTACACATTTGGAAAAGCATGGCCTAATTAGGGATAGTCAGCATGGCTTTGTGTGGGGCATGTCATGTCTTACTAACTTGACTGAATTTTTCAAGGGGGTAACAAAGGTTATTAATGAAGATAGAGCAGTGGATTTTGTCTACATCGCTTTTATTAAGGCTTTCGATAAGGTCCCAGATGGTAGACTCATCCATAAGATTAAGATGACTTGGTTCGTGGATTCAGAATTGGCTTGCCCATAGAAGGCAGAGGGTAGTGGTGGAAGAGTGTCTTTCCGGCTGGAGGTCCTTGACTACTGGTGTCCTGCAGGGATCCATACTGGGACCTCTGATGTTCGAGATATAAATGAAAATGTGGATGGGTGGTTTAGTAAAGTTTGCAGACAATACAAAGATCAGTGGAGTTGTGGATAGTGTCGAAAACTGTCAAAAGATATAGCAGGATATAAATCAGTTGCAGACATCGGCTGAAAAATGGCAGATGGAGTTTAATGCAGCTAATTGTGAGGTGCTGCATTTCAGGAGATCAAATTTAAGGAAAGGTAAACAATTAATGGCAGGACCCTGAACAACACTGATGTACAGAGAGATCTTGGGGTTCTGGTCCATAGCTCCCTGAAAGTAGCCACACAAGTCGGTAGGGTGGTAAAGACGACGAATGGCATGCTTGCTTTTATTGGTAGGGGAAACTGAGTACAAGAGTCAGGATGAGCTGAAAATTTATTGCTGGAAAAGCGCAGCAGGTCAGGCAGCATCCAAGGAACAGGAGAATCGACGTTTCGGGCATAAGCCCTTCTTCAGGAATGAGGAAAGTGTGTCCTTGTAGAGGGAGGAAGAGATCTTCTTCAAGGAAGGCATCCTTGCAAGAGGATTCGCATTAGATTAAAATCTTCCAGGAGAAAGTGAGGAAAAGCGCAGCAGTGCTGGAGATCAGAGCTGAAAATGTGTTGCTGGAATTCTCCTGTTCCTTGGATGCTGCCTGACCTGCTGCGCTTTTCCAGCAACACATTTTTAGCTCTGATCTCCAGCATCTGCAGTCTTCACTTTCTTCTCGAAGATTTTAACCTACTGCGAATCCTCTTGCAAGGATGCCTTCCTTGAAGAAGTTCTCTTCCTCCCTCTACAAGGACACACTTTCCTCATTCCTGAAGAAGGGCTTATGCCCGAAACATCGATTCTCCTGTTCCTTGGATGCTGCCTGACCTGCTGCGCTTTTCCGGCAACACATTTTCAGCTCTGATCTCCAGCATCTGCAGTCCTCACTTTCTCCTACAAGAGTCAGGATGTAATGTTACAGCTTTTTCAGACTTTGGTTAGGCCATACTTAGAGACTGCATTCAGTTCTGGTCACCACATTACAGGAAGGTTGTGGGGGCTTTGGAGAGGTGCAAAACAGGTTTACCAGGATGCTCCCTGGATTAGAAGGTATGAGTTATACAAGAGGCTAGAAAAACTCAGGTTGTTTTCTCTGGAGCAGTGGAGACAGAGGGGAGACTTGATAGAAGTCTATAAAATTATGACATGCACAGAGGGATTTGATGGTCAGAATCTTTTTTCCCCCAACAGTTGAAATGTCTAATACTAAGGACATGCATTTGAGGAGAGGTGGGGAGGAGGGGGGAGTTCAAAGGAGATGTGAGGGGCAAGTTTTATTTTTACACAGAGTGTGATAAGAGTCTGGAACATACAGACGGGGTGGTGGAGGCAGATATGTTAGGGGCATTTAAGGGACCTTTAGATAAGCACATGAATATGCAAAGAATAGAGAGGTATGGACCAAGGGCAGACAGAAAGGATTAGTTTAATTTGGCGTCATGTTTAGCACAACATTGTGGGCGGAAGGGCCTGTTCTACGTTCCAACTAATTGTTCTGATGAAGTTGCTTTAGGTTGTGACGAATTTTGACAAATTTACAAATAATTCATTACCACCAGCGGCTGATTTGGTTACCAGAAGATGCTGACTTAAATATCATTGGCAGAGAAGAGGTGAAGAAAAGTATTTATCTTCCAAAATTTGTTTTAAGCTGATAAGTTCTACCCCAAAAGGTTGGTGGAAGCAGACAATGTAAAAGTTAAATCAAAAATGGAAAACAAATAAAAGGACAGAATAGTAACAGGGAAGGTTAATAAAAGTATCATTCATAAAAGCATCATTCATAAAAGCTGGTAAGCCACAGGGTCCACAAAACATTAATCTAAGTTGCTGAAAGAAATGATTTTTCACAAGGATTGAGAATTGATTAACAGACTAGAAAGAGAGAATGGGAATAAATAAGTCTTTCTTTAAGTTGTAGAAAGTGACTACTGGTTTATAACAAGGGTCACTGCTTAGGCCTGTGATTCATGAATTATACAGATGTAAATGAATTAAAACAGGGAACCAAATGCACTATTCCCAAAAGTGTGCGGATGGCACAAAATGAGGTGGAATTAAGAGTTGTGCAGAAAATGCAAGGAAACTTCAGGGCAGTCGAGATGAATTGTGTGTGTGGGCATACATTTGAGATATTAAAGGCATTAAGGAGTGTGGAAAGAAAGTGGGATGATGTTGAGGTATTGGATCAGCTATGATCATATTGAATGGTAGAGCATTCCCGAAGGGCCAGATGTTCTACTCCTTAGTCTTGTTTCTACTTGATGGTCTACTCCGTAGTCTAGTTCATTAACAATTTTGACTTTGGAATTAAAAACATAATTGCTAAATTTGGAGAACAGTCAACCCTGAAGACTGCAACAAATTACAGGAGGAAACTAATAAACTTGCATAATGGGTAATTGACAAATAAAGTTTAATTTTAAAAAATGCATGATATATTTTAGTTGAAAAAGGTGGTCACATTTGGTGCAAGTCTAGGTAAAAGGACAAAGGCTTCAGAGTGTAAATATATCACTAAATGATGGACAGCAGATTAGCAAGGCAACAAAGAAAAAGTACACCAATGTTAATTTCAAAGAGTTTTGGAAAATAGGGAAGTTATGCTGAATCCTGTTCAAATAGATTTAAAGAGGACTGAGAGAAAAAGAGATGAGAAACATTAAAAGGTGCAGAGAAATGCTACCAGAAATGCATGGGTTTACATTTTAGGAAAGGATTGCATGCTGGGTCAACTCTTGGGAGAGCCAAAAAGGCTGACAGGTGACCAAGGGGTTTTGATAAATTAGATATAGGAAAAATGGCATTGTGGGAACAGCATAGCTAGAGGCTATGAATATAAAGACAGGCCTTGGATTGTGAAGGGTTCCATTCTGAAATCTGCTCGCAAGTGGATTGTATGCAAGTTGGAACACAATGTAGGACAATAAGACAAAAGGAGCAATTCATTAGTTATCAGGACATCTAACATGTACCTGAAAAGAAACTTTACACAAAAAAAAAAACAGTAAAGGTTGCTACTACAGGAAGTGGTTAAATGCTTACTCCTGCTCTCTAATTTGTATGTTCACATGTTCAAGTAATTCAGATGCAGGCTAAGTGGATTAACCATAGTAAATGCAGGGTTATGGGGATAGAGGCTGGATCTGAATGGGATACTCTTTGGAGGGTCTATGGAGACGCAATGTACCAAATGGCCTCTTTCCATACCATAGGAATTCTATGGCCTGTTTGGAACAAATAAAATATTGATCATACACAACCAGCCCACACTTGCAAAACTCAACAGTATCCAATATTAGATGTAAATTCGCAAATCAGACAATATGTGATGTATAATTTAGTGTATGAAGAGTGATGCCAATAACCAATTTAGGATCGTCGTAGAAATTTCTTGTATTAATACACAGGATATGATCCTTTGCAGACAGAAAAGGCACAGACATGCACGACACTTACTTCAACTCAACAAGATACGAGAAAGCCATTATGAACCTATATGAATCAATCTGCCTCGTGAAAAATTTAAGCAAAGCCTAGGTGTTAAATACCAATAATCATTAACTTGTATATTTTCCATGGCAAATCACCTACTGATCAGTCTATTTGTCAAGCAATTAGCACCATCTTCTCATATGGTATAATTGTTCGTCTTTCTCTAAATTGATGTTCTTGTGAATTTGTTCTGATGAATGCATGATAAAAACTTTGACAACATGACCCTTGATCATCAATTCTCAAGTTCTGTGCTACCAAATAACTAAACATTAACTTGTTATGATGCAACAATGGTGGAAGCAGAGATAATCAAGGATTGCAAAAGCAAATTCAGTGGGCTTTTGGGGAAATACATTTGCAGGATCCAGGGATAGAAAGGGAGGATAGGACTAACTTGATTGCTCTACACAGTGTATGGATCTGATGGAGATAAATGGCCTCCTGTTGTTTTGTAATGATTCTATCAGAAAGCTTTTTTTAATTTAAAGTGGCCACAGGGAAAGGATCGATACTTATTAAAAGAAGGAACATGAACTTAGTACTCGATTTTAGAATGAAACATGTCACTCATGGCCTATTTACTGTGCTTCAATACTGAAAATTCAAACACAAAACTGTTCACTATTCTACAATACTCTGCAAAGCAAAACATTATTTTTCACATGTACCTCAAATCAAATGAATTGCTTTTCTACTACAGAATAAATCCAATTTACCTTGTGGCAAACTGAACAAGTGCATTTTGTGTAGTTTTTCTGACTTCGAGTAAAAACGATTCATCATCACTTAGAGTATAATACCAGTACTGAATATAATCCCTTAGTGCAAACTGGATGACCTGAAAATGAGAAAAAAATAGATTATGCCCATTCATCTTATAAGGCTTCACTGGATGGTGCTAGAAACAAATTCAAGCAAAACAATTTAACTGTTAATACTAATTCTCACAATGCGTGCCGTGCACATTCATTCATTGTTATATGTAATAGTATACATAATGATATTAACATTCCTACTTCACAGATAACAAATAACATTGTTAGCACCAACACTTCTAAATCTATACATAACAAAATATCCATAAAATATAACAGAAATGTCACAGAAGTTTTATTATGCAAGTACACGTCAAAATGGACATGGAAAACCAAACTTCTATCATTTCACAAGAGTGCTTCAGACCTTCATGAAAAATTTGGTACTCCTAATTGTCTTTCACAATCTTACACTTTTGACAGTTTCAATTCTGCCCAATATTTCAAGAAATATCAGAGACTCTACTTTGCACTTGTTGCCACAAATTATGTTTCATGGGCAATATCTAACTGAACCAAGAGGAGACTGAAGAAGGAGGGCTTTTGTATCTCAGTGGTAGTGTCCTTACCTCTGGCCCAGAAGGCCTAGACTCAAATCCCACATGCTACAGAAATGTGTCGTACATGTCTTAACAGGTTGTCTAAAATAACTGAAGATATTTTCTAACTAACCTGTCCAACATACAACAACTATACTGAGGAAGCTCATTGATGATGCAGCTGAAGACAGTTGAGCCGAGAACATTACCATAAGGAAGTGGTTCTTCTGTGGTGCAGTTGTAGTATTCCTACCTTTGAGTCAGGAGGCTTGTGCTGAAGTCTCAGCTGCTCCAGAAGTGTGTCATAATCCTCTGGAGGATAATCCCTCTATCATTACCTCGATAAAAGAATTATGATAAATTTGTCAGGCATGATTCCCCCCCCCCCCCTCCTCCATGAGGCAATGCTGACTGTGCTTGGTCATCTTATATATTTCTAAATGCTGCAAAATTACATCCTTTATAAAAGGCTGACATTTTCCCAAGAACAAACGTTAACTGGCCTATAGTTATAATTTTGCTTTCCTCTGCTCTTTTTGAATAAGCATGTCACACTGCAGTTTTGCAATCCTCCAAAACGTTTCCAGCATCGAAGGAATCTTGGAACATTAGCTACAGAGATAGTGGCTGCACTGGTAGTAGTTCCTTTAATAACTTCAGATGCAATCCATCAGGCCTGAGGACTTAGCAACCTTTATTCTCATTAGTTTTCCCAATACTTTCTCTGTAAAACGTTGCTGGATTTATTTCCACCCTTCCCTTTGTCTCTTAATTTTGTATTATTTTTGCTATTAATGTACTTTACTGTGAAAACTGATGCAAAGTATTTATTCAACTTTTCTGCTATTTCCCTGTTCCCATGATTCTTTCCTTATCCTCGTGCTTTAAGAGCCTTTCTTTTCCTTTTTTTAAAATTTAAATAAGCTTGATATTACTTTCAAATTTACCCTCAATGTTTCTCTTCGTCCTTTTTATTAAATTTCTTATAACCTTCTATTGATTTTTAAAAGTTTTCCCAATCCTTTGACAAATAATCTTTGCCATATTGTAGTCTTTACTCCAATTTGATACCATTCTAAACTTCCCTTATAATCTTTCATTCTCTCAGAGATATATCACTGTGCACTATTTTCTTAAATGTATGTCAGGTGTTTCTCAACTGCTTTTGCTGCTAAACTCTCTTCCCACCACTCCAGCTAGCTCTGACCACGTTCCTTTGTAATTACCCTTATTTAGGCCGAGGAGATTTGTTTCTGACCTAAGTTTTTCTCTCTCAAACAGAATACGAAATTCTACCTAATCATGGCCATTATTTCCCTGGGGGTATTTTATTCAGATCATGTATTAAATCTGTTTCATTACATATCACTAGATCTACAATTGATTAGATCCAAAAAATATTGTTCTAAGAAAGTATCCCAAGTATATTATTATAAATTCTTCCTCATGGTTACCTCTGCCAATCTAAGATGAATAAAGTCACCTACTGTTTTTTTTTAAACAAATGCCCTCATTACTTCACAATTTACTGCCAGTCCTACTGTGCAGCTACTGTTAGGGTACCTGTACATTACTGTTAACAGCATCTTCTTCCATTGGTTATTTCTTATCTTCACCAATATGGATTCTGTATGTTCTAATCCAAGTTAATTTCTGGCTATCATACTTATTTCATCCCATACCAACATTGCTACCTCACCACTCTTTCCTTCCAGCCATTTTGAATAGTCACATACCCTTGGATATTTATCTTCCAGCTTGGATTTCCTGTAACCATACTGCCATGATGGCTAGACGATCAAAGCTTCAATCCCAGCTCCTTGATGCCAGAAAAAGCTTGTCACCAACTTGTTAATGTTTTAAAGACAAAAGTGACAAAAGCACTTTGTAAAATCTCCATCATCTCAACTATGTGCTGACAATGGTGTTTCACATGTAAATGAGTTATAACAAAAGTCAAATACCACGAATGCTGGAAATCCAAAACAAAAAGTGCTGAAAAAGTGAGGTATGGTAGCTTCCGTGGATGGAGAATCAGAGTTAACATTTCAATATTTGTCTGAAGAAGAATTATACTGGACTTGAAATGCTAACGTTTTCTCTCTCCACAGAGGATACCAAACCTGGGTATCTCCAAATCTTGGTTTTTACTCTATAGTTATAACTTAATTTGTACTGAAACTTCCCTTCCAAAAAAAAGCACATTGTGAAACCATCATTTAAATTAACTTATATCAATCCCTGTGTTTAAGGTCATCAATGGAACCTCGAACTGAAATTGACATTTCAAGATAATGAAACATTGAACTATGCAATACGCTGCACACCTTACAATGGAAAAGCAGTATGAAAAAGAGACCAATTACAACGACAGACACATTTTCCAAGAAAAATGGCAATGTTTAAGCTGTGGGGGTGAGTGTTAGCATTGGAGGTTTCACTTACAGAGTCAGATTATTTGATTTAACTTTACTGAGACAAAACGTTTTGATTTATGGGTTTTTCCACCACTGAATTATGGACAGACATCACCTTTACATGTGATGCAATCAACTTGTAAGAATGATAGATGCAAAAAGCAAGGGCAGTTACTAAATTTAAATTGGAATTACTTTGGCTGTAGTCAGGTGCAAGAGGGACATATTTTTCCCCAACTCTGAAGCAGTTCTCCTGAAATCAGGATGGCTAGAGACAGTACTGAGCAAATTGGAGTATTGTGCCCCAGCCTTGCTTGAAGCAATTGAATGACCTCACTAGCTCAAGAGAAGTGTGCAAATTTGTTGTTCTGACCATATCCTATGATTTAAGCCAACCTCGGTTCCAATCTTAATATTTGACTTGTCAAATGTACTCCTTAACATGACCCAAATTTCAATAGACCCCAGGGTTCACTTTCTATCTTCAAATCTTCCCAATTTATTCAACTGCCACTGTCACTCACCTCAATTCAATGCATAAGTTCAATTAACCATCACCAAATAACTGCATCCAGTTGAATATGGAACCTGTCACATCCAGGCCTTTTTTTTGTGTCGAATAAAACAGTGTGCAAAGTGCATGGTTAGAGAACTGGGAATGGGCTAACACAAATAATTCAGCTTTCAATTGTAGAAAATAATTCAACAAAGCTAATTGTCACAGCAACTGCCATTGAGAGAGCTAAGAAGAGCCAGGAGGGGACATGAGAAGTAATTGGCAGAACAGAGTAAGGAAAATCCTAAGGTTTTCTGTAGGTATATCAAGAATAAAAGAATGACTCGAGTAAGATTAGGGCCAATCAAGGATAGTAGTGGGAAAGTGTGCCTGGCGTCAGAGGAGATAGGGGAAGCGCTAAATGAATACTGGTTGTCAAGGAGAATACTGAGATACAGGCTACTAGACTGGACGGGATTCAAGTTCACAAGGACGAGAGGTTAGCCGTTCCGGAAAGTTTGAAAATAGATAAGCCCCTGGGCCAGATAGGGTTTATTCAAGGATTCTCTGGGAAGGCAGGGAGGAGATTGCTGAGTCTTTGGCTTGGATCTTCATGTCGTCACTGTCTACAGGAATAGTGCCAGAAGACTGGAGAATGGCAAATATTGTTCCCTTGTTCAAGGAGGGGAGTAGACACAACCCTGGCAATTATAGACCAGTGAGCCTTACTTCAGTCATGGGTAAATTGTTGGAAAGGTTTGAGGGATACGATTTATAGTCATCCAGAAATGAATAAGTCAATTAGGGATAGTCAACACTGTTTTGTGAAGGGTCGGTCATGCCTCACAAACCTTATTAAGTTCTTTGAGAAGGTGACCAAACAGATGGATAAGGGTAAAGCAGTTGATGTGTCGTATATGGATTTCAGTATAGAGTTCGATAAGGTTCCCCATGGTAGGCTATCGCATAAAATACAGAGGCATGGGATTGAGGGTGATTTAGTGGTTTGGATCGGAAATTGGCTCGCTGATCGACGACAGAGAGTGGTGGTTGATGGGAAACATTCATCCTGGAGTTCAGTTACTAGTGATGTGCCACAAGATCTGTTTTGGGGCCACTGCAGTTTGTATAAATGACCTGGATGAGCGCATAGAAGGATAGGTTAGTAAATTTGCGGATGAAACTAAGGTCAGTAGAGTTGTGGATAATGCTGAAGGATGTTGCAAGTTAAAGAGGGACATAGATAAGCTGCAGAGCTGGGTTGAGAGATGGCAAATGGAGTTTAATGCAGAAAAGTGTGAGGTGATTCATTTTGGAAGGAGTAAGAGGGATACAGAGTATTAGGTAAATGGTAAGAATCTTGGTAGTTTAGATGAGTAGAGAGATCTTGGTGCCCAGGTACACAGATCCTTGAAAGTTGCCACCCATGTTGATAGGGTTGTTAAGGTGGCATATGGTGTGTTCAATTTTATCGGTAGAATGATTGAGTTTCGGAACCACGAGGTCATGCTACAGCTGTATAAAACTCTGGTGCGGGCTCACTTAGAGTATTGCGTACAGTTCTGGTCACTACATTATCGGATGTGGAAGCTTTGGAAAAGGTTCAGAGGTGATTTACTAGGACGTTGCTTGGTATGGAGGGAAGGTCTTACGAGGAAAGGCTGAGGGACATGAGGCTGTTTCATTAGAGAGAAGAAGGTTGAGAGGTGACTTAATTGAGACATAGAAGATAATCGAGGGTTAGATAGGTTGGACAGTGAGAGCCTTTTTCCTCGGATGGCAATGGCTAGCACGAGGGAACATAAGCTTTATATTGAAGGGTTTTAGATATTGGACAGATGTCAGAGGTAATTTTTTCTACTCAGACAGTAGTAGGGGCGTGGAACACACTACTTGCAACAGCAGTAGACTCGCCAAATTTAAGGGCATTTAAATGGATGGGAATGGAATAATGTAGGTTAGATGGGCTTCAGATTGTCGTGCTGACCTGTGAAATCATTGCAGATTGAAGAGCCAATACTGCACTGTAATGTTCTATGTTCTATATTGGTCACGTACGAGGCTAATTCCTCAGAAGAGGCACAATCACAGGACACACAAGCACACACTAAAATACTTATCTTGGAAGAATCAATTCAATTTAAATATGATTTTCCACCCGGTAAATCACATTTCACAGGTAAGCTCAAGAACATAATGTCCTGCACACACAGTACTCAGTTAAGCAGAGATGAACATTCAGTACCACTGTTGAGAACTAGAATGCTAAAGGAGCATCAGGAATTTTGAGGGGTAGTGGCAGATCTGTTCCCCCACAACAACAGTGGAAAGGCTTGAAAGTGAAGACTTGAAACTTGGTCACTGATGGATTGATGTCAAAAAGCCTTCCTGGTAATCCAAACAAATCTCTCATGCAAATCCATGCATCCCATTTGCACAACAGTGCAGACTTTAGATGTCACAGATCTGTCACCTTAAACAAAATGGTTGATTCCTTACCCTCAATCTTCAGCACTCCAAACTGTAGCAGTGTGACAACAGAAATATGGTATGGTTCAACAGAGCAATAATGGTAATGAGGAATACAAAACTGAGAACTCTATTTGCAACACTAACACTTCTCACCCTTTTGTCCCATACCCCACCAGAGGCAATACCAAACAAGCTGTCTCTTTTGCCAATGTAGAATTCTGCGCCTGTACAGATGCAGATGGAACAATTACAGTACAGGGAATACAAGGGTCTCTGAAACAAGGGGGCATAGGTTAAAAGCCTCAGCAGTCTTGGCAGGAATTTGAGAACCTGGTCTCTATTTCTGTTAAACACATACTGTTTTCACCACATACAAAATAGTCGAAGTGTAAAAGAAAGCTACTGTAATAGACCAAGAGAACACACACAGGTGGTTCAGAATTTATCAATCAGCACCACTTCCACTTTCTGCTCATGACATTCAAAATGGAATTCAGCGCTTCATTTCTATGTTCATAGAATCCCTACATACGGAAACAGGTCATTTGGCCCAGGGGGTCCACAGAGATCCTCCCAAGAGCAGCCCACCCAAATGCACCCCCACCTAGCCTGTTTTTCTTTTCACTGTGAGAGGAAAACAGAGAACTTGGAGGAAACCCATGCAGACATGGGGTGAATGTGCAAACTCCATGCAGACAGTCGCCTGAGGTTGGAATTCAATCAGGACCCCTTGCACTGTGAGGCAGTAGTGCTTACTACTGAGCCACTATACCACCCTGTTGATGAATGGGTTTAAGCACACATGCCTTATCAATCTGCGAATTGGGTTACGGGTAGACATTGGTTGAAGGACTGCCAAGGGAGGAACAAGGTTTGGTGCTGGTGGGAAGACCAAGGGATTATAATTTGTGATGTTCTTGTGTGCATCACCACTAGCTAAACCTGCAAGTGAGAGGAGTACCCTGAGCAACAGTCAATGCAGCTGGTCTGCAGGTGCAACAGGTTTGCTCCTCCAAATTAATTGTTTTCTTTATTTGAAGACTAGTGATAAGCACTTTGTCGTCCTCCATTTGCAATTCTTTCTAACTGGGTGATCTTATGCCTTTCCAGAACTGCCAATCTGGAAGGACTGCACTCACCTAGTTTCTTTATAATTATTGGTGGAGAATCATATGAATTATTTCCTTAATTTCCTATTCCTGCTAGCATTATCTTTGTCCTCAAACATCCATCTTTGCCTGCACCAAGCTCTTCCATGTCTCCTCTGCATGCTGCTCCAGACATTTGAAAACAGCCACTTTTTAACATGCACACTGATGCATTCAGCTCTCTCACACCATGGTCTCTCTCAACTCCTTCAAATTTCATGAAATTATCGAGCTTCCTGTCTAATATGTAATACTGGATGAGAAGGAAATTCTCTATTTTGATATTGGTAAAATTGAAGTCATTGTCTTTGGTTATCGCGAGACTAATTCATATTCTTTGTTCCATTTCCCTAGTAACTGGGGTTGAATGAGATTGCTCAACTTTGTTGTCATATTTGACCCCCAAACACCTTCTTTCACTTCCTATGTCTCCCCCAAGATACACCTCCATTACATATCCTACAACATACATATTAGTACGACCAGTATATTTGTTCCTCTCACTTCACCCATCTGTGCTGATTTGCTAAGACCTTATGTTCAAGATGAAATGTAGCCAAAACAAATCAATGCATTCCTGGCAGGTCTCTCTCATTTTACACATCATGAACTCAATGTCATCCAAAATTCAACTGCCAACACTCTTACACCAAGTGTTATTCCCTTATCACCCTGCTCATTGACCTACGTTGGACCTATATTCAACAAAGCTCTGACTTAAAATGCCCATCCCAGTTTAAAATTTTCCATGCCTCCATCTCTCCATCTAATGCACTCCATAATAATATAATTCAGTCCAAAACAATCCAGGCCTATGTGCACTTTTTATTCTAGTCCCTTAAGCATTGCCAACCTGAACTGTTCCACCAGTCTTCTGCTTCCAAGGAACTAAATTCTGGAATTTTCTTCCCAAACCTGTATGTCTCTCCTCCATTTTCCCCTTGTAGCCCATCAGCCCCAAAATCTCCTTAAACAATATGGAATGAAATTTTGCGTTATAAAATCCCCGTGGAACAAAATGAAGCATTTTGTGATGTTAACTGTGCATTTTAATACAAGTTGTTGTTGAAGGATGCAACACACGCTTATGACTGCACAGCCCTCACCTTCAAATCTAAATAGACACTCAAAGTGCATCTTAAACATTTCAATGGCTTGCTCAATGAATCACCTGGTGGTCATATAGCTCTTTGTATTTTTTTTTAATTTAACCTATTTTTCTGATCAACTTACTATAAAACACCTCTAGAGCAGGTGAGACTTGAACCCAGGCCTCCCAGTCTAGGGGTTGGGGATCTACCATTACACCTTAAGATGGCCTCATGTTGTTTATTGATATGGCTCCTCGCTGCTATCATTAGACAAAGTTTGAATGGAGTATCCAGTGCCTCCTGTAGGTCAGCCTTTAAGTCTAATTGCTGGAACAAAAAAGTTTTGAAATGTTGAACTAGTACAATTAAAAACGTCAAAGGCTGAACTAAACTGGCACAGACCTGCAGGAGTGTCATCTTGTGACTGCATTCAGTACTGATGAAATACTGTTACAGAACTTCTGGTCAATCTGGTAGTATTTGAATTATTATATCTGTGTAATTGATGTTACTGTGCACTTATGGGAAACTAGCCACAGAGGTGAGAGTGAATGCTCATTCTGGCTTGCTTCAAGCCAGGCAATTAACATAATTCCAGCTTACGCACACATGCGTCAGTCACCAGCCTTATGGTGTTTGCAGAGTGTAATACATTGATCCACAAAGTATTGCCAGTTGCATTTGTGATAGATATAGAGGCAAAGTGGATTTTGAAGACAAAAGTAATTGGTCATTATCTGGTCCATCAGGGACCGCAACTATGTGATCACCTGACCTGATGAATTTAGCCTACAGAAACATTGATTTTCCATGAGGTTAAGGAGGCCAAACGTTTCAGTACATCCAGTTGTAGCAGTAATTTCTCCATCTTCAGTGCACTTGTTTGTCACAGGACAGAATACCTTCCTTTAAGGTGCACTGTCAATACCAGAGGCAGCTTATATCATACTGGCATCCATTTGAAAGCCTTGCAAGTTATTGCTAGAGGTTTAAAGATACAGGTGGTTCTTCTATAACACGATGGTTGCGTTCTTACACAACTCTGCTTTATAGAAAAATCGCACTTTAGAAACAGTGTTTAAAGTTTTGGCAAAGTAATTGCATCCCAGCCAATACACATTTTTAAAAAGTTCTTGCTTTAGATACAGTGTCCTCAATTCATCTATCACGTTACAGCAAATTAACGTTAATGAAACACACATTATAGCAGAATGACCTGTACCTTTGAGACACATCAGGCAAGGACAATGTCTGGGGGTGTGGTGGGATAAGAGTAGTGGGGTGGAGGAATACAGAGGGGGTGGAGGAGGAAAGAGGGATCACGGGAGGGGTGATGAAGGAGGAGATGGGGTGTGCGGTGGGAAACAGGGAAGAGAAGGGAGAACAGGGAAGGGGAGAGAATGGGGACAGAGAGTGGACAGGGATGAGGTCGAGGAATTGTGGGTGCAATGACAAATTGGGGGGAGAATGAGGAATTGGGGGGGGAGAATGAGGAATGGGGGGGGAGAATGAGGAATGGGGGGGGAGAATGAGGAATGGGGGGGGAGAATGAGGAATGGGGGGGGGGGAAAATGAGGAATGGGGGGGGGGGGAGAATGAGGAATGGGGGGGGGGAGAATGAGGAATGGGGGGGGGAGAATGAGGAATGGGGGGGGGGAGAATGAGGAATGGGGGGGGGGGGGAGAATGAGGAATGGGGGGGGGGAGAATGAGGAATGGGGGGGGGGGGAGAATGAGGAATGGGGGGGGGGGGAGAATGAGGAATGGGGGGGGGGAGAATGAGGAATGGGGGGGGAGAATGAGGAATGGGGGGGGGAGAATGAGGAATGGGGGGGGGAGAATGAGGAATGGGGGGGGAGAATGAGGAATGGGGGGGGAGAATGAGGAATGGGGGGGGGAGAATGAGGAATGGGGGGGGGGGGAGAATGAGGAATGGGGGGGGAGAATGAGGAATGGGGGGGAGAATGAGGAATGGGGGGGGGAGAATGAGGAATGGGGGGGGAGAATGAGGAATGGGGGGGGAGAATGAGGAATGGGGGTGGGGGAGAATGAGGAATGGGGGGGGAGAATGAGGAATGGGGGCGCGGGGGAGAATGAGGAATGTGGGGGGGCGGGGGAGAATGAGGAATGGGGGGGGCGGGGGAGAATAAGGAATGGGGGGGGAGAATGAGGAATGGGGGGGAGAATGAGGAATGGGGGAGAATGAGGAATGGGGGAGAATGAGGAATGGGGGGGGAGAATGAGGAATGGGGGGGGAGAATGAGGAATGGGGGGGGAGAATGAGGAATGGGGGGGAGAATGAGGAATGGGGGGGAGAATGAGGAATGGGGGGGAGAATGAGGAATGGGGGGGGAGAATGAGGAATGGGGGGGGGAGAATGAGGAATGGGGGGGGAGAATGAGGAATGGGGGGGAGAATGAGGAATGGGGGGGAGAATGAGGAATGGGGGGGGAGAATGAGGAATGGGGGGGAGAATGAGGAATGGGGGGGAGAATGAGGAATGGGGGGGGAGAATGAGGAATGGGGGGGGGAATGAGGAATGGGGGGGGGAATGAGGAATGGGGGGGGAATGAGGAATGGGGGGGAGAATGAGGAATGGGGGGGAGAATGAGGAATGGGGGGGAGAATGAGGAATGGGGGGGGAGAATGAGGAATGGGGGGGGAGAATGAGGAATGGGGGGGGAGAATGAGGAATGGGGGGGAGAATGAGGAATGGGGGGGAGAATGAAGAATGGGGGGGAGAATGAGGAATGGGGGGAGAATGAGGAATGGGGGGAGAATGAGGAATGGGGGGAGAATGAGGAATGGGGGGGAGAACAATGAGGAATGGGGGGGAGAACAATGAGGAATGGGGGGGCGGGGGAGAATGAGGAATGGGGGGGCGGGGGAGAATGAGGAATGGGGGGGCGGGGGAGAATGAGGAATGGGGGGGAGAGAATGAGGAATGGGGGGGGGAGAATGAGGAATGGGGGGGGAGAATGAGGAATGGGGGGGGGAGAATGAGGAATGGGGGGGGGAGAATGAGGAATGGGGGGGGAGAATGAGGAATGGGGGGGGAGAATGAGGAATGGGGGGGAGAATGAGGAATGGGGGGGGAGAATGAGGAATGGGGGGGGAGAATGAGGAATGGGGGGGGAGAATGAGGAATGGGGGGGGAGAATGAGGAATGGGGGGGGAGAATGAGGAATGGGGGGGAGAATGAAGAATGGGGGGGGAGAATGAAGAATGGGGGGGGAGAATGAAGAACGGGGGGACAATGAGGAACGGGGGGACAATGAGGAACGGGGGGACAATGAGGAACGGGGGGACAATGAGGAACGGGGGGGACAATGAGGAATGCGGGGGACAATGAGGAATGGGGGGGACAATGAGGAATGGGGGGGACAATGAGGAATGGGGGGGGGACAATGAGGAATGGGGGGGGACAATGAGGAATGGGGGGGGACAATGAGGAATGGGGGGGGGACAATGAGGAATGGGGGGGGGGACAATGAGGAATGGGGGGCAGGGAGAATGAGGAATGGGGGGGGAGAGAATGAGGAATGGGAGGGGAGAATGAGGAATGGGGGGGAGAATGAGGAATGGGGGGGAGAATGAGGAATGGGGGGGGGGGAGAATGAGGAATGGGGGGGGAGAATGAGGAATGGGGGGGGGAGAATGAGGAATGGGGGGGGAGAATGAGGAATGGGGGGGAGAATGAGGAATGGGGGGGGGGAGAATGAAGAATGGGGGTGGAGAATGAAGAATGGGGGTGGAGAATGAGGAATGGGGGGGGGAGAATGAGGAATGGGGGGAGAATGAGGAATGGGGGGGGAGAATGAGGAATGGGGGGGGAGAATGAGGGATGGGGGGGAGAATGAGGAATGGGGGGGAGAATGAGGAATGGGGGGGGAGAATGAGGAATGGGGGGGAGAATGAGGAATGGGGGGGAGAATGAGGAATGGGGGGGAGAATGAGGAATGGGGGGGAGAATGAGGAATGGGGGGGGAGAATGAGGAATGGGGGGGGGAGAATGAGGAATGGGGGGGGAGAATGAGGAATGGGGGGGGGAGAATGAGGAATGGGGGGGGAGAATGAGGAATGGGGGGGGAGAATGAGGAATGGGGGGGAGAATGAAGAATGGGGGTGGAGAATGAGGAATGGGGGGGGAGGAGAATGAGGAATGGGGGGGAGAATGAGGAATGGGGGGGCTGAGCAGAGGAGAGGAAGTAAAGTAAGGAGGAGTGAGGGAGAGGGTGTGGGCGCACAAAGGAGTTGGTGTTGGGTGGGGGTGGAATAGAGCAGGGCAGGGAGAGTTTCTTGTTCCCTCTTCGGTTAATTGATACCTTAATGGGTGGGGCAGTGCCAGGCGGAGGGAGCCAGTGCTAGATTCTTTGTTGAATTAGCACAACAGTATTTAGACAGTGACTTGACACTTCATGAGGTCACATGATAAGGCAGCGATCTTTGCTCCCTGGTGTAAGCAATATTAGCAATCGAGAGAGTTCACCCAGTCATCAAACTACTGCAGTCAGCTTGGAAGTCAAAAGGATCTAACTGTGATATCTTGAAAGGAAGAGAAAGTCTTTCTTGTAACCTGCTCCACCATTAAGTTCACTGAAAAAAAAATCCAACTCTGGAAAAATCAACTTTAGAATCTTCACAGTTACTGAGAAACCTCTGGTTTTGCAAGGTTTTCACGATCGCTGAACAGCAACTCAAATGAGAAACAGCAGGACTGCAATGGTATAGCAAAAAGAATTATATTTTTTGCCTATCTTCACCAGAATCTAAAGTTTTGAGAGAGAGAGGTAGGGACGGCAAGTCAAGTCCGTGAGTGAGAAATCACATTTAGACAAGCTTCCAAGCAAAGGTGAGTGAAATAAAATAAACTTTTACTTGAAATACACAAAAGCTTACTGCTGAGTTATTAAAATTCAGCCAAGCACTAAGGATTGAAGAGATACATTCACATAAATTTATTGGTCACAGGCAAATAATAGGAAACACCAAAATTTTATTTGTGATAAAGGTAACTAAGGATGGGCAATAAATGCTTGCAATGTCCACATTCAGAAAAATGTACATAATTTTTAAAATTGTGTGAAATCTTTGTGCAGCACATTGATTCAATGTAGTCAAACATAGACCTTAATCAGCAGAAGAAAAACTTCAAACAAACCTAACTGTAGAACTTTTTTGCAGGTCAAGCAGCAACTTGAGAGAGGGAAACAGTTAAATACTGGACTCAAAACATTAACAGAACGTCACCACAAATGCTGCCAGAACTGCTGAGTTTCTGCAGAATTAAGTGTTTCTTTCAGATTTCCAGCATCCACGGTGTTTTGCTTTTATTTAGAAAAGGAAAACTTTGATTTGACAGGCTACTCCTGTTGCATTCAACCAAAAACTTTTTACAACAGGAGCACAATGTTACTTTTGTTTTGTTTTTATGCTTCCTGAGGTTTAAAGTTAAAATTGTCACTTTAGAGTGCAATTAATTGTTCAATAGAGGTGTATATGAAGGAGTATAATGAGGCAGTGTCATACTCAAACAATAAACAAAAAGGATGTTTTGTTTCTTTGCTACTCACCTGCTGTAGAGGTTCATCAATTATACTGGAACCAGTCAATCGCCTGTCAATCTTTATTTGTCTACTTTCACGTTTCATTTCTTCTAAAGCCTGAACAGAATAGTTTGAGAATCAAAACATAATACCAACTAAACAAAAAAAATCACAGAAATTTGTTTCCCTGCCATTTGTAAAGGTTAAAACTCTGTCAAGAAATTACTGCTCACCTTTCCCAGAACTCCCTGCTGAATTCCCCAACTCAAGGCTTCCCAGCTGTGATCCTGAAATGGCTCTGTCACAAATGACATCCAAGTGACTACAAAGGTAAACTATCCCTCCTTGGCCTGTCTGTCATCTTTGACATAATTCAGTGCCACTTCCTCCTCTAATACCTCTCTCATCAAACCTAATGAGGTTGCACTGTTTCTGGTTCTATTTTTATTTACTCATCAATGTATTGCCTGTAATGGTTTATCTCTCCATTTATATACAGTTATATTTAAAATACAAGAATGCTCCTGCCTATTTTTCAACCACAAGTTGGCCATCAGTATCATCATCCAAAAACTTCTTCAGTTTTCATATGAATATTGATGATACACAATCAGTCCTAACCTCCAATGCACACAACTTCCTCCATTGTCTTTACATTGCCAGACTACTCATCAGGCACCCAAAACTTGTTCAGTGAAAATTTATTCATGTAAGTATTTGTGTGACTAAAACTACCATTTTTGGTCACTACTCCAAACTTTTGTTCAGCCCTGCTCTCAACTTTCCCTGGTAACTGTCCAGGACTAAAGAAAAACATTCATAGCCTTGATCTCATGTTTAATTCCAAGGTGAGATCTCAGTGCATATCATGCCATCAGATTGAGTGTGTGTGAACTAACGACAGGCTAAATCATCTGCAACATCAAACCTAGTCTAAGTCAGTCCACTTACTCTGGGGAGAGCAGTTGGTGCTGCAGGAAGGAAAGAATGCTCACACCTTTCAAGATATTTCTCGGAATTTATTTTTCCAAACAGCAGTGTAACTGCAAGACCCCTGAAAAATAGGACATACATTTTCAGAACTGTTGTGCTCAAGCACCAATTTCATTTGAACAAAATTTAAATGACAATATCTAAATCATAGTTATAGTTTCATTTGCACCCATTCATTTTTAGAATTTTTACATAAAGTTAAAAGGATCAGTGAATTGTTGAATCACAGTCAATGAAGATATCAAAAGAAACAATTTTATCACAGTGCAATGAAAAATCAGTGGATAGGGTTGCATCTTTTCATAGCCTTTAATTATTAGCCAAAAACAATATAAACTAAACATGAAATAACAAGTCACACAATAATTATAAATTACATACTAAATTGCAGATACAAACATGGATTGCTCAGATTTATTGAGTTTCTATGATACCACTTTCAGTCACAGACTTCCAAAATATGTGGTCCTCTTCATATACAATTCAATTTTCTTTTCTTCAAAAATTCAACCACAAATTCTCAACCGACAACAAAGTTCCCCTCAAACCAAGTTACACAGATCCTATCTTCAGGAAAGTGGTACACTTCTCTTCAACGCTTTCAGCTCTGGACAATCCACAAATATTACCTCTGACCCAAATGCCAGTGACAACCATGCCCAATATAGCTCATTCTGGGCATTCGTTTTGAAAAAAATAACTAACAGCTGCAGTCACATTGCTTTTCTCTTTTTCTAATTTTTTGGGTTTGGATCTATTACTTAAGTTTAGAATTGAATTTTGAACAGCAAACTTAAAAAAAAACTGATGTTTGCACATGGAAATTGGCTTGGAAAGATAACTGCAAGTTAATTATTGTTTTCAGAACACTGCAGACATTTCAGCACCATGATTTGTTATGTTCAAGGATGAGCAGCTCATTAAGAGGTACACTGATTAATTAAGGCAATGCCACTGATGGCTACCTAACTACAGAGGACACATGAAGAGGATGCATGAAAAGAAAGAGAGAGAAACCATACATTGAACTGGATTTGATTAGGTATTTTGAGCTGAAGGCTCGGTACTCAGAAGCTTCTCGCCTGGGAAAAGTGTTGAGTTTACCTTCTAGTTTAGTACTCTGTTGAAGAATTATTGAATGTTCTCAGAAAAGAATCCTAGTTTATAAGAGAGGCAAATATTCCTCAGAGCCAAAGAAAACTGCAGATGCTGGAATCCAAAGTAGACATACAGGAGGCTGGAAGAACATAGCAAGCCAGGCAGCATCAGGAGGTGGAGAAGTCAATGTTTCGATGTGAATCCTTCTCCAGGACCTGCTGGTAGCTGTTTGCATTGACCAGTGACTTCCAATTTCAAGCAGATACAATCTCATTTGCATGTAATACAAGAATTGCTCAAGGATTTCATAAAGATCTGATACATATCATTAAAATGGTCATTGAACTGGCCAGTTACAAGTTTTATTAATTTTTTACTTTATCCCTTAACTGTTTGAGAGAAAGCGTAGCGGTTATGGTCAAAGAAGACTGGATTCAAATCAAAGACCTGGATTAGATTAATTTGTTTAGCTTTATTCTACTAAATTTATCGTACAAATAATAAATTGTTCATTTCTGTTTAAGTTAAAAACTTGGTGCCTGATGTGTTATTCTTAAAGTCTGGTCAAGAACATAAGCAATTTTGAGGATCGTTGACTGTTTTAATTTTATTGTCCTGCAAATTTAGAGTTCGCAAACCTGATTGGATCTTGCTTGTTATCCCTGTGTGATAACAACGTTTTTTTCTTCCAGATTTCGTCATGCTCCCTTTCTCAAATGAGGCACAACCTTTTTTTCCAACACTCCTGGTCTGTTGGGGTTATTTTTTCAGCAAGTATCAATTAAAAAGAGGTGATATAGAAACATGTACTCTGGCAAATGTTTGAAAGTCGACAGCAAGTGTGTTCATCAGTCCAGTCTTGTCCTCCTGTATCCCCGTCTGCTTCTAAAACCTTTACTTAGCTCCCTTGGCAGAGAGTCTGATCCCAGAGCTGGTACTAGGCTTGGTAGCATCTTTTGGTAAATCTATTTCACATGAAAGGCACCCATTGCAGCAGCATAGAGATCCTCAATGCAACATATGGGAAAGACAATGCCCACAGTTCCATTCTTTTTGAGTGTAATATCCTACACACACCTCAAACCATGGATCCTATTATAGCATCCTAAGTTGACCACCAAGTTTGAGAAGCCTATTTTCTTAATCCATAATTTGTGCAATTGTTAGAAGAAAGGTATAATTTGAGGGTTTCTTCAAAACAAAAAAATCTGATACCAAGCCCACCCAACAGTTAAATGCACCTACCTTTTGTTAAAAAAAAATCAACAAATCCAAATAACAACTTCCCGGTGTTCAAAAGATCTGTGCTGTGTCCTGAGTTTCTTCCAATAAATGGCATATATGAATTTGAAGGTAGATAGAGGTATACTGTTATGTCAATGTCATCTGTCTACAAGTCTCATGAAAATGAGTTAAGTAGTTATACTTCTTAAAGGTGTAAGCAACTATTCTGTAAGCAACTATGTATATTGCACCTTAAAATGTAATAAAGCATCCTAAAGCAAAGAACAATACAGCATAGTGTTATGGATAGACCAGACCCCCTCAAAATATTTTAAGAGGGCAGCCTGGATCCTAACTTTTTTTTATTTTAAAGATACATGTGGAGTGCGTATTCCAGAAGTAATGCAATTGGTCAAACTGCTCACCATTAAGCAACACAATTTATTTAAAAGTTAGAGTTTAAATATAAACAAATAAAAGAGGAATTTAAAATAACTACTGTTGGAAAACTTAACTGAATAATAGATACAGTATCTATCATTAATTAACTGTTCCAATATAATAACATTGCATAAACACAATCCTTTGCAAAAAGGCAAATTCAGACACCGATTTATATATGCAATTCTCCAATCCAGGAGGAAGTAACGTCAAGAGAAAATTCAGAATGTGTAGCAGCCAAGAGACGTTCATTGGAGGGTGGCACGGTGGCTCAGCAGTAAGCACTGCTGCCTCATAGCACCAGAGACCCAGGTTCGATTCCACTCTTGGACAACTGTCTGTGTGGAGTCTGCACATTCTCCCAGCATCTTCGTGGGTTTCCTCCATGTGTTCCGGTTTCCTCCCACAGTCACAAAGAGGTGCTGGTTAGGCTAGCCATGCTAAATTACCCATAGTGGTAAGGGATGTGTAGGTTAGATGTTTTAGTTAGCTGAAATAAGGAGTAATAGATTAGGGGAATGTGTCTGGATGGGATACTCTTCGGTGGTCCAGTGAGGGCTTGTTAGGCCAAATGGGCTGTTTCCACACTGTAGGGATTCTATGAAGCTTCAAACTCTTTTTGAGATCTGAAACAGCTTCTAATGTTCCTGAAAAAAACAAAATCCAGAAATCTGGATCTGACAGAGCTAAAACTCTAAATGCCTCATGAGATGTTTGCTTAAGTCATCATCAAGTATCTAGTTCAGCACCTCTACCTTAAGAACTCTCAAAAAAAAAACCCAGGACAAAATTAACGTTTAAAATGACAGCACTGTTACACCTCCGTCCTTAAAAAAAAACTTGTCAATATGCAAAGATGGCTTCATTTTTAAAACCCTTAGTTTTATCCTACTGGTACATTACAATAAATGAATATTACCTTGACTCTAAGCTTGCAAAAATTCAATACTATATTTTATTTCAGTCCACATACTCCCACCAACGAATGCTTCTGCCTTTCTTCATCAAAGGTCGCAGGCCTCAAATGGCGGAGAATAATGCGCTGTTTCCGGACATTAGTGGGGTGCAAGGTGAGGGTTCTCTCTTTGTTGCGGTTGGAGGGCTGGGGTTCAAGGGTGGAGGTGCGGGAAGTAGAGAAGATGTGCTGGAGATCATTGTTAATCACATGGGAGGGGAAATTGTGGTCCTTCAAGTAGGATGCCATCTGAGATGTCTTGCAGTTGAACTGCTCCTCCTTGAGCAGAAACAGCACAGGTGGAGGAATTGGGAGTAAGGGATTGTGTTTTTACGGGCATGGAGGGGTGCGAGGAGGAGGTGGGGTTGAAATAGATGTCCGCATTGAGTTGGTTGGCGGAGATGAAGACGGAGAGGTCCAGGAAGGGGAAGGAGGTGTCTGAGAGGGTCCAGTGCAGTTGGAGGGGTTGTGTTCAAGAGCAGAGGTGTGGGAAATTAAGATGATGAGCTGGAAGGCATTGTTGATCACGTGGTGGGGAAACTGTGGTCCTTGAAATTGCAATTGGAGGGTTCAAGGGTGGAAGTTCGGTGTCACGAAAGCCAAAAGCAGAAATTGTCTTCGCTCTTTCGGATAAATGTACCTGCCAGCATCTTCTGATTAATCCAACTTAGAAACATAAGTTGCTTGTCCCAGGGTATGAATCAAACTTTGTAACTGCATTGACTTTGCAATAGTCCAAACATGATCGTCAGGTATCATATGGTTTCAGCATCTTACGATGAGTGAACTCCAGTCACTGCAACTCGCTTTGATTGTGTGGTCTTTGAGTATGCAGTCAATCTCTTTTTGAACCTGTGCCAAGTTTAGAGAGTTAAATGTATAAGAATGTTGCTGAACTGGAACAGCATTTCCTATACCTACATTATGTATAATTAGATTAGTACCTCCCAGCTTATTCCACCAATCTGCCTGTGTGATAGTAATAACTCTTTCAGCTAATTTTGAGTTTGCGTGGACGGTGACGCAATAATTTATCCCAATTTTTGAAAACTTCCTGATTGCCAAAGTTAATTTGAGGAATGCCCAATTCAGAATCCTCTGAACTTGGTTCTTCACTCTGCATTGTAACCAGTGATACATTCTCCTTTTGATTTCCTTCCCATGAACATTGTCAGATTGAAAGAAACCTCAGAATGTGTCATGTGACTATCTTATCAAATACCTCACCTTACTCAATCTCCTTTCAATTTGATAAGGTCCACTAAATCTTGCTTTTAAAGGTTCACCTATCACTGGAAGTAACACTATCTCCACTAGCAAAAAATTGTGAAGTTTTGATTTCTTGTCTGCTTTCTGTTTCATCACCTGCTCTGCTACTTTTAAATGCTGTCAAACTAACTCACCTGCTCTATTTAATCTTTCCCTCAAATTTGGCACACAGTCCAAATATGCGGTCTCTGAATTCCGACTCACCAATTTCTCCTTAATTAATTTCAGTGGTCCTCTCACCTCATGCTCAAAAACTAATTGAAATGGACTGAATTTGGTAGATTCATTTGGTATATCCTTAATTGTAAAACTAATGGAATTCCTTTATCCCAGTCCTTTAGATAGTCTTGACTATAAGCCCTCAACAAGATCTGTGATAAATTGTACTTCAACTTATCTTCACTCTTAGATTTCTCCTCCCGCTTCAACATGGAAGCTTTGTGATCGGTTTATCAGAGTCAGGAAAAATTCCAAGACATACTTCCTGTAATACCTCAGTGGCCTCGTTTTCCATTACTTTTTCAACCACAGTAGGCAGCATTCCCACCTGTGATCATTACTAAGGACAAACTGTATTCCTGGAGCCAAGAGATCCTCCAGAACTCCTACCAGCAATTCATTTTTCACAAAACTCAATTTACATAATGGAGCACTACTCATCTCACCATGCATTCGATGACCATTTCTTTTCCAACAATACAACTTCTGAATTACATATCTTCTCCTCTCCCAATATCAAAGATTGACATGCACTCGTATCTCTTAAAATTGTACTTTCTTCACCTGCTCCTCCTGGCATTTGCAAGTAAACATTACCCATTGTAAATAAATGGTGTGAGAAGATCTGACACTTCATTCTCTACCAACCCTGGTTATATATTCTACTACAGCGTTTTAGCTTCCATTGTATTTTTCTTTACCACTTCAACAAAATTCACTAGCTTATCCTGTTTACCATCTCGGTCTTCCCAGTGCTTTTACCAAACCACCAACATTGCGACTTCATGTGGCCACTTTATGGCAGTGAAAACACCGGAGCCTGTTTACTTCTCTTTCCCCCTCGGGGGTTTCCCTTTTACTCTATGGTACACCACCTTTACTATCTTCAATGAGATCTCCTTTCCCTTAACACCGGAAGATTTCTCTTTTCTCCAATTTCTATCCCTCACAGATTGAATTGATTTTGGAAGCTAAACTTTGATTTATGAACCAAATCATAATCATCTGCCATTTCAGCCACTAATGTTACTATTTTAACTCTCTGCTCTTCCGCAAGTTCTCACTACTTCAGGAAGTGAATTTTTAATCTAATCCAAAATAATCATCTAAGAGCATCATACATTTGGTCTATTTTCAATGCCCTTATCCACCTAACATAATTACTTTGATGCTTTCAAACTCATGTGTGTTTGACCAGGTCTTTCCTTAGATACCCAAAACTTTGTAGGCTTCTGGCACTAGCGCATATGCACTTAAGATGGCTTTCTTCACCTCCTCATACTCCACAGATACCTTTTTTGATGCAAATACCTCACTAGCTCCACCTACCAGCTTTGTTTGGATCAACAATATCCAATTGGTCAACAGCCACTTCATTTGTTTAGCCAGTTTCTCAAATGAAATGAAAAACGTTTCTACACCCTTCTCACTGAATTTAGGCAATGCTTGGACATACTTAAACAGATCCCCACCAAGCCTTTGGCTATGATCGGTTTGCTTGTCATGACTATTCTTCTCATTAAGCCTAACTTCTGCCTTCACTTCTGCCCTTTTTACATTGACTTCCCTCTCTTAACTGCCAACTTCTGAAGTTCAAACTCTTCTTCTGCTTTCCTTCTGCTCAGGCCTTCCATTCCTTTTTTTTTCCTCTGCTTTTAATCTTAATTCAAACTGTTTCATTTTCTTTTCATGTTCAAGCTGTTTCATTAGCAATTGAATTCGAGCCATTTCCAAAAGATTCTGATGGCATTTCCAGCAATTTTAAATGTTGCGCTATTGGTGCAACTACTTCCCTTTTCTCTCAGACAACAGCAACCCCACCTCCTGCTTGTCTGCCAATTATTACAGCTTTACCTTGCTCACTTTTTGGAAAACTCCCAAAATCACTTCTTCTACCTCTAGAAAAATCTTAGTGAGCAAAAGAGCCGGTACTACACAAGGCACATCCTGTTGAAACCAACTGAATTCAACACCCGAAACAAAAGATACTCATACCTACCACTTGCTGCTTTTGAGTCCAACAATCCAAAACCCAACTTGGAATCATAGATTTTGATCCTGTCAAGAGCCCCCAATTTGCTATAGGCCAGACCAGAACCCCTCAATATATTTTAAGGTAGCCTAGACCCTAACTTTAAAACAAAAAAAAAGATGTTAAGTACATGTTGCTGATGTGATGTGACTGGTTAAACTACTTGACAGTCAGCAACACAATTTATTTAAACATTATAGTTAAAATATAAACAAAAGAAAGAGGAATTTAAAATAACTTAACCATTGGAAAAAAACTTAAGCAAATAATAGATACAGTATATTAACTGTTCCAATACAATTATGGGCGACACCGTGGCTCAGCAGTTAGCACTGCAGCCTCACAGTGTCAGGGACCCAGGTTCGATTCCCACCTCGGGCGACTGTCTGTGTGGAATTTGCACATTCTCCCTGTGTTTGCATGGGTTTCCTCCGGGTGCTCTGGTTTCCTCCCACAACCGAAAGATGTGCAGGTCAGGTGAATTGGCCACGCTAAATTGCCCAGAGTGTTAGGTGCATTAGTAAATGTAGGGTAGGGGAATGGGTCTGGGTGGGTTACTCTTCAGAGGGTTGGTGTGGACTTGTTGGGCCAAAGGACCTGTTTCCGTACTGTAGGGAATCAAATCTAAACTAAATACAGTAAATCCCACGAACACACCCCTTGACAAAAAGACAAATTCAGACACCAATTCTTACATGCACTTCACCAATCCAGGAAGCAGAAACATCAAGAGAAAATTCCTGTTGTGACTGCACTGTCACAACAGGAATTGGTCCTATGGCCCACGAAGCCTGTGTCAATACATGATGTCTTTCTAATCAAATAACCTGCGGTCGACATCCCTCTATCCCCTGCCTACTCATGTACCCGTCAAGGTGCCTCTTATAAGTTATTATTGTATCCACTTCCACTACTTCTTGTGGCAGTGCACTTGCCACCCTCTGTATAAACACCTGCCTCTCATATCTCTTTAAACGTTTCCCCTGTAACTGTTAATCTACGTCCCCTAGTAATTGACATGGCTCCCTTGGGGGAGGAAAAAAAAAGACTCGGACTATCCATTCTAATCACACCCCTCATAATTTTGTTAACTTCTACCAAGTCACCCCTCAGCCTCGGATATTCAAGTGAAAATGAACTAAGTTTGTCCAATCTCTGCTTATAGTTAATACCCTCCAAACCAGGCAACATCCTTGTAAACCTTTTCTGTACATTCCAAAGCCTCCACATCCTTCTCGTGGAATGACAACCAGAATTGTACACAATATTCCAAATATGGCCTAAAAGTTCTATACAGCTGCAACTTGCCAACTTTTATACTCTCTGCCCCAACTGATGAAAGCAAGCATAGCATAGACCTTCTTGAACACCTTGTCCACTTGTGTTGCCACTTTCAGAGAAATGTGGACCCGTTTGCTGAAATCCCACTGTATGTTAATACTAAGGGTTCTGCCATTTACAGAATACTTCACTCCTGTATTCGACCTTTCAAAATGCATCAGTTTGCATTTGTCTAGATTACATTTCATCTGCAATTTCTCCAGCCAAGTTTCTAGCCTACCTATGTCCTGCTGTTTCTTCTGACATTCCTCCTCACTATTTGTAGCTCTTTCCAATCTTTGTGTCATCCATAACCTTTATAAACAGGCCACCTACATTCTTCTCCAAATCATTTATATTTACTAGAAACAACAGGGGTCCCAGCATTGATCCCTGCAGAACATCACTGGTCACAGATCTCCAATCAGAAAAATAATCTTCCATGCCAGTTCTGTATGCATCTTACTAGCTCACTGCGAATCTCATGTGACCTCACCCATCATATCAGACCGTCATAAGGGAACTTGTCAAAAGCCGTGCTAAAGTCCATGTCGACCACAAACCAGCCCTGCCCTCAATCATCTTTGTGACTTCCTCAAAAAATTCAGATCAAGTTTGGGAGACACAACCACCTCCGCAAAAGCCTTGCTGGTTGTCATTAATAACTCCATATTTTTCCAAATGTGAGGAAATTATGTCCCTAAGAATCTTCTCCAATAATATTTCTAACAATGATGTAAGGTTCACCATCCTATAATTTCCCAAATTATCCTTGTTGCTTTTCTTAGACAAAGGAACAACATTGGTTAGTCTCTAATGCTCTGGGACGTCTCCTGTGACTAAAGAGAAAAAAGGATTCATTCAAGATGCCATTAATTTCCTCCCTCACACAATTCAGCATTCTGGGATAGATCCCATTAGGTCCTGGGGACTAGTCTCAAAGTTTTCAAAAACACCCAACATGACCTTCATTTTTATATATAATTTGCATGCCCTAACATAACATACTCCTCTATAGACTCATGTAACAATACTATGGCTTTAAGAGGTATATTTTGTCCTTTTCTTTCCAAAGAGAAGGTGCGAGCCATAGGTTTCTACCTGTCTCCTCTAGCAAATAAAGTAAACAGCTTGTGAGGCCTTGAGTTTTTTTTAAGTTGGAAGAATAGAAGCAGTACGAATGGATGAAATCAGACTCCCATAGAACCAGGGTATAGTTTACGTTTTGGCAATTGTTGGGTTTTTGAAGTTGTCTGTGGAAACTGTTGTATCTCTCTCTCTATTACAGCAAAAAGCTGGAGTTCTCTCTGCTGCCAGAATGGCATCTCTAGCACAATCTACTTCCTGAACTTGCATTTGCCAAGGATGTGTTTAAGGGGTATTGCTATTTCGCAACAGTTACTGTTTAGTAATTAAGTAATCTATTATTCTGTTAAGTTTTCCAACAGAGTTGGACTTAAAGTTATACCGTTCTTATTCCTTTTGTTTTCATTTTAACTGCAGGTAAGATTAAAAGTGTGCTTTGCCTAAAGCAGAGTAGTGTGACAAATTGAATTACATCTAGAACACGGCACCTTATACTTGTCTTTAAATAAGATAAAAGTTAGGGTTAAAGATATCCCCTTGATATATTTGCAGACAGTTGGTCTGATCCATCCACCATGTCCTTCTCTTTAGTGAATACCAAGGCAAATTATTATTTAAAGGATCTCACTCACTTCTTCCAGCTTCATGCATTATTTCCCTCCTTTGTCCTTGTGCAGACCTATCCCTTTCCCTAGCTACCCTCTTTGTCCTTATATACATACAATATATCTTGGGACTTGTCTTAATCCTGTTGAGCCAAGGACATTTCATGGCCCCTTTTAGTCCTCCTAACTCCTTGTTAAAGTCATTTTCTACTTTCTTTATATTCCTTTTGGTTTATCAGTCTTCAGTTTCCTAAACCTTATGTATGTTTCCTTTTTCTTTGAGAAAGCTCCCAATTTCTCATGTCATCCAAAATTCCCAAATAGTCCCATCCTTATCATTCGTTTTCACAGGAACATGCTGGTTCTGAACTCTCATCAACTGGCCTTTAGGATATTCCCACATGACAGATATGGATTTATTCTCAAATAGCCACCCCTAATCTGCATTCCCCAATTCCTGCCTAATATTGTCATAGTTAGCCTTCCCCCGATTTAGTAGTTTCACCTGAGGACTACTCTTTCCTATCCACATGTAAAACTTATAGAATTATGGTCACTATTCTCAAAATCTCCACCACTGAAACATCAATCACGTGACCAGGCTCCTTCCCCAATACCAGGTCTAATACGGCACCTTCCACAGTTAGAGTCTTCACTAAGTATTAATCCAAACTTTACATTCATCTGCCTTACCAGTCACACTCCTCACATTAAAACAAATGCACTTCAGTCAGCTAACCCCGCCATGTTCAGTAACCTCTCCTTGTCTGTTCTTCCTCTTAGCCTTACTGGTCTTTGTCTCAACTCCTCCTCAGCTATTCACTTGCTGACCTATTGCTCTGGTTCCCACTGCCTTGCCACACAAGTTGAAATCTTCCCAAGTGACACAAGCAAACCTCCCTGCCTGGACATTGATGCCACTTCAGTTTAAGTGCAACCTGTCCTTCTTGCATACATCCCACCAGCTCTGAAAAACATCTCAATGATCCACATGTCTGAAGCCCTCCCTCCTAAACCAGTTTTTTAGCTGCATATTAATCTTCCTATTCTTTGCTTCCCTGGCACATGGCACAAGGATTAATCCCAAAATTACAACCCTAAAAGGTCCTGCTACCTAATACCCTCAGCTCTCTGTGGACCTTGCCATTTCTCCTACTGATGCTGCAAGTACCGTATACCATGACTGGCTGTTTGCCCTCCCTTTTGGGAATGACGTGCATCCACTCAGGCACATCCTTGACTCTAGCACTAGGGAGGTAACACACCATCCTGGAGTCTCTTTTGCAGCCACAGAAATGCCTGTGGCCCTGACTACACAGTCCCCTATCAATCCTACTCTATTGCACTTTAACTCTCCCTCCTATACAACAAAGTCAGGAATTCTCGTGTTTGTTACCAAATACCTTAAGGCACGACCACAATAGTGAAGCTAATATAAATAAGGAATGCTCAGCAGGAGCAATTAGGTGAGCACAGGTATCTTGGAAGGCAATAATATTGAAAGAGATTACAGAGAGGAATTTAAAAGCAAGAGCAAGAATTTTAAATTGAGCGTTGTTTAAGTAGGCAAAATGTAGGTCAGTGAGCACAGCAATGATGGACGATGGCATTTAGCGATTTAAGATTTGTAGAGTTTTACATAACATCAATTTTATAGAGGGTCGAATGTGGAAAAGCCAGCTAAAAATGTCCTCGAATGGTTAAGTCTACTAAGAGATAACTATGGCGCAGGTGAAAATATTGGTAGGAGAGCCAACCAAGTGGTAAAAATTAGCAAGTTTATAAAGTGGAAACTGGCAGCGCTAATCATAGCCAAGGATGTGGATGAGAGCTCATCTCAAGGTCAAACACGATACCAAAGGTTCGGAACTCTTTCGTTCAACACAAAACAGTTGCCAGAGATAGCTGAAGGAATAATATTTGCAGAGGGAACTGAAATTTTGGCTTCAGTCTTCAGAATTCTTATCTACAAATGGAAATGGAGTAGCTGTTTAATGGATGGTGAGGGGAAAATAGCAGTTCCCTTTTCCTCGCCAGGGATCTTCTATCTTGCTTAAGAAGAGTTAGCCCTTGGATTGATTCTTCACTAGATTCCACACAAGGTGAGTTTATTAACTGAGTAAGGTATAGTTGGGTACTGTTGCCCAAAAAGGAGTTTTAGTTCTGGATGTAAGTTTGCTCACTGAGCTGGAAGGTTCATTTTCAGACGTTTCATCACCATACTAGGTAACATCATCAGTGAGCCTCCAGTGAAGCACTGCTGTTAGTGACCTGCTTTCAATTTATGTATTTAGGTTTCCTTGGGTCGGTGACATAATTTCCTGTTCTTTCTCTCAGAGGTTGGTAAATGGGATCCAAGTCAGTGTTTTTGTTGATAAAGGTCTAGTTGGAATGCCACGTTTCAAGGAATTCTCGTGTCTCTCTCTGTTGGCTTGTCCAAAGATGGATGTGTTGTCCCAGTCAAAGTGGTGTCCTTCTTCATCTGCATGCAAGAATACTAGTGAGAGTGGGTCATGTCTTTTTTGTGGCTGGTTGATGTTCATGTATCCTGGTGGCTGCTTGTCTCATGTAATGTTTGTTACAGTTCTTGCAAGGTATTTAGTAAATGACATTATAGTTTTGTTTGTCGTCTATATTGGGTCTTCCAAGTTCATTAGCTACTGTTTTAGTGTGTTGGTGTGTTTGTGGGCTACCATGATGCCAAGAGGTCTGAGTAATCTGGCAGTCTTTTCCAAGATGTCACCTATATAGCGTATTCAAAAAGAACAGGTACCCAATGAACACAGTCCGCCGATTTCTCACAACAAACCCAAACAAGCAAACTAAACACACCCAGAAACCCTAGCTACTCTCCCCTACATCAAAGGCATCTCGGAAATGACTGCCAGACTACTCTTGACAGCACGGTAGCCCTTTTTTAAAAAAACAGTCTTTGACGCTTTCCTCCCGCCCTCAAACTTCAATTATATTATTGTCACTGTTACTTAGGAGTACCTACACAATTACATTATTACTCCGATTTTATCGCACACAACAGATCTAATATAGCCTGCTCTCTAGCCACTTCCAGAATATGCTGCTCGAAGATGATCTTGAAAACATTCTATGAATTCTTTATCTAGGCTATCTTTGCCTATCTGATATTTCTGGTCAAAATGTAGTTTAATCTTCCATACTATTACCATGCTTTTAAAATAACTTTTTTTTTCAAAAATGCTCCACTCTAACAAAGAGTTAACGCTGGGAATTTGTAGCCTACTCCACAGACTTTTTTCTTTTATCATTTCTCATCCCTACCCAATCTCTGAACATCTTAGTTTCCTGAATTTAGGTCATCCATATTTATTATGCTTACACCATTTTTAATTTATAGTGCCACCCTCTACCTTTTCTACATTTCTGCTTATTCTGATACGTATTGTATCCTAAAATAAAGAAGTCCTGATCCATGTCATCCTGCAGCCATATCTTTGATATCAATGACCAAATTTCTATTTGCACTTTCAGTTCATCTATTTTGTTTTGGATCATGATGCATTCAGATAGAAGCTGAAGGTTTTGTGTTTTTACTCTCTTAAATATATTCTTGTCTTATCTGTTATTTCACCCTTAGATTTAAATTAGATTTAGACTCTCCATTCCTTCCTGTCATAGGCTGTTTAACATTTTTCATTTCAATACATTTTCTTTGGCCTTACCTCTATTCTTTGATTTATCACATCTTTCTAAACATGACCTTTGTCTCCACTATTTTGGTAAACTTTCATTATCCACAGTTCTTGGTTTTATTACACAAAAACTCATGGCATTAGGTTAAGATATTAGGATGGTATCATGATTCCTACTGAAAAAAATCCAACCAAAATGCAATCCAACTTGATAGATCATATTTTGTTATTTTCTAATTTAATGTGGTGGTCTTTTACTAAGCCATAAACTCACAAGACTGCAGATCTAGTTTTAACAATGAAAGTTTATTAGATAAGAGAAGCAATACACGAATCAAGCTATATCTAATATAACAGTTTAAAAGACTTCAAATCCTCAGCAAAACACAATCCTATCATTACCTAACACTATCATTTTGGGATAACTCAAAATTCAGAGACATTTTCCTTCCTTGCTACATCTGTATTTTGACTCAACTGCTTCTTAGTTGTTCTAGTCTATGAGTTGCAAAGTCTTTTTTGTTGATTCTCACAGCTGAAATCCTTATCCTGAACTGACTTATCCCCTTAACTGCTCTCAACATATTCCTTTTGCTAGGGGTAACTAATCTTCCAAATGATTTTGTTCTGGTCTCCTTCAAACAGAGAAAAGCTTTTCCATCTGTGTTTTCTAAGTTAAGAATCAATCTTTGATTATTCTAAATCCAAAAACAAGTAAACTCCACAAAATAAACAAACTTCATTAACTTTCCACGAAGCCTTTAGTCATCTGCTCTCTGACACATTCTAGCTTAAAATCATAGTTCAGAAAAAACTGATCTAGTTAATTATTAAACACATTCACAAAAACGAAATAGACCAACATTAGTATGTCACGAGTGTGAAAATCCAAACAGTTTTTTAAAAATATATATAAAACTAACCATTTTAAATTAAAATGGATTGTGCATAAACAGTAGGCCCAAATGGGTCATCTTTGCATTTCAAGATCTAATGAGCAGAGTGCCATTGGGAAATAAACTGGCATCTGAACTATTTACAATCTATATGAATGACTCGGATGAAGGGACTGAATGTATAGCAGCTAACTGTGCTGATAACCCCAAAGATTAGTAGGAAAGTAAAGAAGAGGACACACTCCTACAAAGGGACACAAGCATGTTAAGTGAAAAGGCAAAAGTCTTAGCAATTAGAGAGTACGTTTGTGAAAATGTGAACTGGTCTACTTTTTCTAGGAAGGGTAGGAAACAACATTTTATTTCAATGGTGAAAATATGGCAGAACACTGCAAAACAGAATGATCTGAATGTGTTTAAGGTCTCAAAATGTTAATATATTCAGAAGAGCAAGTGATTAGGAAGGCAAGTCCAATGAGAAATAGAATGTAAAAGCAGGCAACTTTTGCTATAGTTGTGCAGTTTTGATCTCCTTATTTAAGAAAGAACGAAGTTGCATAATGGTATTAAGGTTGAGGGACTTCAGTACTTCAGTTGAGTAGAAGGACTGGGCTAAGAGGAAGAGGAAGTAAAAAGTTTTTTTTTAAAAAAGAGGCTTAAATAATAACTTCTAGTGGAATAACCCACTTGAAAGTATGGTGGAAGTAGGTTTGATCGTATCATCTCAAGGCAGATCAGGTGAACATTTATCAGGAAAGAATGTGCATTACTACAGACAGCGAGCATGCGATAGAGAGGAGAGGGAGAGAGGGGGAGAGAGATGGTAAATCTGAGTAATGAAAGAATGAGTGCTGACACTGGGTTTTTCACAAACTAAAATGTGCTGAATATCATCTTTGTCTTTTGACTATTATGTCATGACAAAGATTACAATTTGAACAGAAACTCTGTTGCTTATCTCCAAGCATTGGTTCTGATGAAAGATCATAGACTTGAAAATAACTCTCTTTCTCCACTGATGCTGCATGACCTGCTCAGCATTTCCAGCACTTTGTTTTCAGAAGTTACAAACTTCATGTCAGGCATTTTCATGATTCTAAAATTGCTCTGAACATTCTCATATCCAAGCTCCACCTCAGCAATACTCCTAGAGTCATATCTTATCCTAATATACACTGACAACACATTTTCACAAAAAAAGGTTTTATTTCATCCTGAGTCACCATTCTCAAATCAGATACGAGTTAAGATAATTAGTTTCTGGCCTCTTTCCAGCTCCAAAGGGGAGCCACTAATGTTTAAGAGTAAGTGTCTCCAATACTAAAAGCCTTATGTACCTTACACCCAACAAATACAATGCTATTGGTACAGCATGCAGTGCAGGTATGATTGAGACATGCCAGAATAAGCAAATAAGTCAATAAGCAAAACTGAATCATCATTGCATGGTACATGTGCATGCAACAAATCAAGATATAAGATAGACATTGTATATGATATTCCAAGGACACGTTCAGGGATAATGTGGCATCTACTTTGTTCATCAGGTGCAACTGGCTGTAATATCCAGCGGTACATTAGATAGCCTGGTTGCTCACTCATTTTCCTTCCATAAGACAATTCCTTCAACTCAGGAATTGGCATCCTGAAACTATTCTATACGGCCTTCAATTAGAGTACATTCAGGTGTAAGGAATCCAAACTGTATACAAGGCACTAGGTGTTGTCACAAAAAATGTTATACAGTTGCAGTAATACAGACGATTATACATCATGCCCCTTAAAATAGAAATTAGCATTTTCAGCACATTCTCCCAGAGTCTGCAGGGGTTTCTTGCAGGTGCTCCAGTTTTCTCCCTCAGTCCAAAAATGTGCATACGAGGTGAATTGGTCATGCTAAATTGCTGATTGTCCAGGGATGTGCAAACATAGGTTACAGGAATTGGGGGGGGGGGGGGGGGGAGGGTTACATGAGGCGGTCTGGGTGGGATGCTCTCAGGGTAGGTGTGGACTTGAACGGCCTGCTTCGGCACTGTAAGAATTTTATGATTCTATGAAAACTTGAAGGATTTAAAAAAATTGATTAGCAGCCCTTTTAAAAGTTGAGCAAAGTAACTTGAGAAAAATCAAGCCAAACATTTAATACTCAAATTGCAGTCATTTGGTCTCTCCCCAACACTCGTTATTCAAACTGATTATTGCAATGAAATCAATTTTCCTTGTGACTAAATCAGATTGTTGAAATAATTTGCATGTATCACAGAATTAACTCATTTTGTCCTTTTTTATTACTTGGAAATTTAATCCTGTTCAAAATTAGAGAAGCTGTAGAATATAACTTTTCTCTTTTTAAAAAGTAGAAATTGTTATCTATGTATCCAAACCTGGAAGGAAAAACAGGTCTACGAAAGAAATCCTGAATTCTGTTTTGAAACAGATAATATAATGTTTGTCATGTCCCTAGCCTAATAAACTAGATCAATAACCTAGTGCTGGCTTGTCCAAAACACAGCCCACGGGAGGTAAAGTGGCTCGCAGAAACGGTGAATCCTGATGGATAGGGAGACACCATGCAGAGATACTCCATTTACCCAGAGGGTAGGGATTTGGGTGGTTTGTACTTATGCAAGCAGCCAAGTGAATCAGACGGACAGCGCGCGCGTACACACACAAGTAGTCTCTTATAACGCCAAAACTGCATTCCAGCAAAACCTCACTTAATATAAATAATGGGACTTATAGGAAAAGTGCGGTTAGGAGCAGACCCGCAAAAGAAAAATCACTCATGATCGCTCGATAATCACCCAAAAGTCTAACACAAAATATAGCACAAAGACGGAAGTCATATTTATTAATGAAACAAAAGTAACTTTAACATAGGATATTTAAAACATGCAAGAAAGCTTCTCTCCGTGCAATACCTCTCCGGCAAAGCTGCACGATATCAGCTGAGGACAGAGCATGAGCAGAGCAACACAAAGACACTGATATGGCGCATGCGCAAAGCATCATGAAGCTGACCACCAGCATCACACATGTGCAGAATGGCACGGAGACTTTGGTGCGGACATCGGTGCATGCGTAGAATGGCATGCAGATTTCAGCGCAGACATTGGTGCATTCACAAAACTAAATGCCAAACTGTTCTACAATGGAATTGCGCTATTGAGAACAGAGGTAAGCAATCTGAAAATACTGTTCCTATTTCTTCTGTGACATTACAGAAAATAGCACTGCCGGAATGCGCGTTATCCAAGAACTAAGTGTGTATCCCAATCCCCTTCTCCTGTCTCATCTCCACAAATGTATCCATCTGTCCACAAAGCAGGCTCCGAGGCAGAAAACCTAGATTGAAAAGCAAACTACTTTCCAAGCCTACACCCACAAGAATGCATCGAACATAGTTCAGAGTGCGCAACAGAGATGAAGGGAAGGTTTGTAGACATTAAAATAGAGCTAGCTGCCCTAGCTCAGTGTTCCCTGGTAATCAGGGCTGGAGTCTCGTCTTTCCTCCACTTTAGTTTTGCAACTTAATTGAAAAGACAAGGTAGGTTTTAGGTAGCTCTGGTATTTGCCTCTTAAGCTGTATCTTTACGAAGTAATCATTTATTTTTAATCAGAAGTTCAATTCATTGCTTTGACTCTTTTTAAGTTCAAGTTAGTTATGCTTTTTCTTCATACCTCAACTTTTATTTTGAAATTCACCTTCAATGTTGTACCAAATTGTTGATCATTCTAGACCACTCATTGGCTCCTTGAATGGGAAAAAAAAATTAAATGTGACCCCTCCCTCAATAAGGACAACTATGAGTACAACCTAAAATTCCACCAAGGCAATTTGAAAACTTGAATTCAGTTTACTATCTGAAAACATTTTTAAAAAGCACACAACACCAGATTACAGTCCAACAGGTTTATTTGGAAGTACTAGATTTGAGAGCACTGCTCCTTCACCAGGTAGCTAGTGGGGCAAGATCACAGGACACAGAATTTATAGTAAAAGATCAAAGTGTCATACAACTGATGCGATAAATTTTACAAACCTAGAATGCTGTTAAGTCTTTCGTCTTTTAGAATGTGTTGCTTGTTTTGACTCATTTATACATAAATCCCAGAACCTTTTCAAGTCACGTTCCTGAGATAACTTAAAAAAGGTGACATCTCAACTTAGACAATGCCTTGAACGTATGAGGTTAGAGTCTGTTCAACCACTAATGCAGAATCTGTTCAACCTTGAGTCAGACTAGTTCTATTTCCAAGAGTCTGCTGTAGATTAGACTCAGATTAGATTAGATTCCCTACAGTGTGGAAACAGGCCCTTCAGCCCAACAAGTCCACGCCAACTCTCCAAAGAGTAACCCACCCAGACCTATTTCCCTCCGACTAATGCACCTAACACTATGGGCAATTTAGAATGACCAAATCACCTGACCTGCACATCTTTGGACTGTGGGAGGAAACTGGAGCACTCGGAGGAAACCCACGCAGACTTGGGGAGAATGTGCAATCTCCACACAGACAGTCGCCCAAGGCTGGAATCAAACCTGGGTCCCTGACGCTGTGAGGCTGCAGTGCTAACCACTGAGCCACCGTGCCGCTCTGGTAGAGTTGGTATATGAGATAACTGAAGAGTTTGCAAGAGGTGTAATAGTATTGTCTATGCTGTAGGTCAACTGGAGTAGGTCCGTGATCCGTAGTCCATTTGGGATCCTTTCTACTTTCTTGCATTTCTGCAAAAACTTGATGTATGTGTAAATATGTGCGATCTTCTTGGAGATACTCTCCACTTTGAGCTGGCAGTTGGTAGTGTCGATGATAGCCATGATGTGGAGGTGCCAGTGATGGACTGAGGTGGTCAAAGCTATGTGGACAGTAGCTACCTGACAAAAAAAAGCAGCACTCAAAGCTTGTACTTCCAAATAAACCTCTTGGACTATCATCTGTTGTGTGATTTTTTAACTCTGTCCACCCCCTTCCAACACCGGCACCTCCACATCATCTGAAATCTGACAGTAAATTAAAGACCAGAAGTAATCTTGAAATTGCTGGATTATCATTTCAAAAAGTATAAAATGGTTGACATCAGTTGGCTTTATCCAATCTATCCTAAACATGTCTCTTGACCTATATAGTGGCCAACTCTGAACAGTTCATTTTTTGAAGTACTTTGATACTATAGCAGCTTGCTCAATATTTCAAAGTAACAGTCCATCACTAATGTCTCAACAGCAATTACCAATTAATATAAACATTGGCCATCCTCGCGAAAGAAACATTCAAAAATTGAATTAACAAATTTAATTTCCATCTCTAAACAGTTGAATGGGTTCTCACTTTTCCTTCAAATTTTACAACTGTACGTAAAGTTATCAACTCCACCCTGGAGGACAATCCATAATAAAACCTTGTGACTTAATAAAAATGAATACAATACATGCAAACATTGTAAATCATTTCACATGATCCTTTGTCAGCATGAACGGATCATATTATGCAGACATTTACACTAATGAAAGCAAAATTAAATTACTGTAGCTTAATTTCCAGCAGCTGAAATCAACAAATATTGAATTACGTTGAGTCGACAGTACAGAGGTAGACTTCTCTCCCAATGGTCTATGCTGATGGTTAGCTCCATCAGAAGCTGCTCCCTTCAACCAGACACACTAAAAACAGGAGAAGGATGTGGGGTAATTTTCCCCTTTTCTCATCCTTCAGGTGACTGCAATAAGATGTATTTTTTGACCATGTAGTGTTTTAAACCCCTCAAGTGCTGTGACTTTTAAAAATAGATACAGCAGTTGGCTTTCTTCTAAGTTTAATTCGGAAGAAAGGCTAAACATTTATCTGTACAATAGCATGAATTTAATTGCAACCAACATTCATCTTTTTGTTTTTACAGCCTCCATTAGATCACTCTTCAGCTTTATCTTTATCCTGACTCTTATATCTTTCCCAATATGTTGCGACCTGTCAGTTCTGGTATTATCTTGTAACTATTTATTTGCACCTTTGCCAAGGTCTCCATATCCTTGCATTGAGATGGAATCATAAATTGATACATTATATAAATGGATGCCATTTAGACTGTATCAGCTTTTAAGAGCCATTCATAATTTAGACTTATGCTCCTGCTCTTTTCCATTGCCCTGTAATTTCATTTCAAATATTTATCCAATCCTCTTCTGAAAGATACTTTTCAGTCTCTGTGCTCCTGAAGTCTGCTGTAATTATACTTGGTTTTAGTTGCAAACTTTGATATTATGCCCTGCATTTCCAAGTCCAAGTCCAAGTTAAAAAGAGCACTGGTCTTATCCACACACATCATTGGAAATTTTCTTTCAAATTTTCAACAATAGCTTATGAAAAGAGTGGAATGCAAAGACTAGGAGTTCATCACCTGAACACCAAGACTTCTCACAACATTCAGAGTTTAGTCTAATCAAAGTTTTGTAGTAGTTTACTATGACATAGCAACTTTTCAATTCTAACATCTAGAAATAGATCTTTTCTAAGAAACATTTACCAATATTATTGTTTTTAGGATTAAAACAAAATTGACAAGCAATTTATGATCATAAATACTGTTCAAATATAAACTAAGTAATTGTCTATTAAGGTAGCTAATTAAACAAAAGCAAGAACAGCAATCCCTTAATTTCTATCATGGTCCTAGTGTGAGAGGGGGTTAAAACTATAGAGTGGAGTTAGATGTGCTTTCATAAAATTAACAGCGATCCAAGATCCTGTACAAACTGCCTATTCGCTGCATTAACACACAATGAGGTACAAATTTGGCATACAATTTTCTAAGGAATACATGGTAGTTCAAGAGTGGGTTCTTGAACTACCAGGTAGTCCCACCTGCCCCAGAGGCGTGTCATAACATGTCTGAACAGGTTGGTTAGACAATAAACACATTGCCATTCAGTGTAAACCAGAACAGGGGTGGAGGCTTAACAAGCTTTTGAAAAATTTTCCAAGATTAAGGTAAAGGACAACTTTAGAAGACTGCCAATAAAAATAGTTGAATAAGTTGAGAATTATTGCAAACTGAGAAACCACAAACTTTCAGTGCTGATCAACATGAAGAAGCTATGTTTTCTGAAATTAAAATGAAAGTTCAAAAGTTAAACTTGCTTATTCTATGTTACACTTTGGACTGTGCCACATGCACACTCTAAACTGCCCCTTGTTAGTGTTGGAATAACTTTTTGGGGTTAAGCATCGGCAATGAACCACATTACTATGATGTAAGTAAACAAAGTAGCTATACTACATTGAGATTTGGGTTGTCCTTAAAGCCTTTCAAGTATAACAAAACCCAACAGAAAATTATGTTGTATTATGAACCCAAATTCACTCCTGGTCACAAGTTTATTTACACAAGTCATTTTACTTAGAATGATTGCCTAGCCAAAAAAATTAAATCTGTAAGTATTTCTTATACCTTGAAACAGATTATGTGGCATGGTGGCTCAGTGGTTAGCACTGCTACCTGACAGAGCCAAGGACCCACGTTCAATTCCAGTTTGCACATTCTTCCAGTGTCTGCGTGAGATTACTCTGGGTGTCCTAGTTTATTCTCATAGTCCAAAGATGTGCAGGTTACAAAGATGTCCTGGGATGTGCAGACTAATTGGATTTGCAGTGGGAAATGCAGGATAAGGTAGGGGTTTGGGTCAGGGTGGGATGCTCTTCAGACGGTCGGCGTGGACTCAACAGACCACACTGTAGAGATGCTCTGATTATGACAAAATGTAATTTCATAAAAATATAATCTATTACTACACACAATGTACTGATTGAAGTGGAGAACTTTTCTAGGCTGCAAAGGATCCCACAAAACGTATCCAAAAGCAATGGTAATTAAATTAATCCATAAAAAAGAGTGCAAAATAAAATGAGGAACTCTTATGATTCTTTCCCCAAAAAGCTGGAGATCTTCTTTGAAATGAAATCCTATAACTGCAAAAGCATACACGATCTTTTTATTAAACAAAAACCTGACCAGCTTAATAAAAGCTGATTTAATAAGCACATAACTGTGCCAAAATTATTCAACTATGATACAAAGCAATTCTCAGTCTTCACATTTTTATAAAGAGAAACCAAAGTGGTGCAGCAGTAACACTCTTACATCTAGATCAGGAAACCTGGGTTCAGGTTCCATCTGGTCCAAAGTTGTGTCATAATATCTCTGAACAGGTCCATTTGGCCTGTACCAGTGTTTCGAGCCCTCTTATGATATAGTGGTAGTCTCCCTACCCCTGCGTCAGGAGGCCTGGGTTGAAGTCCCTTCTGTTCCAGAGGCATGTAAGAACATCTCTGAACAGATAGATTACAAATGTTTAGCAATTCAGCAGTGGTAATGCCATTGAAAGTCAAGAGAAAACATTTAGTTTTGCCTCTAGTTTAGCATAGCCATAACATGACAGTTAGAGGCAAGTAACAGCAACACCACCAATCAAAGCCTGGATGCTGTCTAGATGTTACTGTGCATGGAGCTGAGCTGCTGAATCACAAATAGCATTGAAACTTGTGTAATCATCAGCAAGTCTCCCTGTTGTTATTATGATGGAAGGAGAGTCACTGATGAAGCATACAGAGGTTAGACCAAGGCCAATACCCTGTCAAACTCCTGCAGTGATGTCTGGGACTGAGATGAGTAATCTTCAACAAACATATCCATTGTCCAATGTAATGGCTGTGAATCCAAACAGTAGGGAGAGTCAATTTCTATCTCAGGAGAATTCCCAGATGCCAGACTCAATTGAACACTGCTACAAGAGCAAAGGCAGTCACTATCATTTCACCTCTGCTGTTCAGTGCCTTGGCTTATTTTTCAACTAAAGGCTGTAACAAGGTCAGGAACCAAATGGTCCAAGTAGAACCCACATGGGCTAAATTGTCCAGTGTTCAGGGATGTGTAGGCTAGGTGTGTTGGTTAGGGGAAAGGGTCTGGGTGGGATATTCTTTGGAGGGTCAGTATGGACTTGTTGGGCCAAATGACTGTTTCTTAGTTTGGCCTGAATCCAAAATAAGTAATGAATAGGTTATTGCTCAGCAAGTGACAATGGTGCTTTCCATCATTGTGCTGATGAAGAGGACTAGTAAAGGTGGTAACTAGCCAGGTTGGATTTGTCTTGCTTTCTGTGTGCAGGACAAACCTGGCTAATATTCTATATTGTCAGGAAGATGCCAGTGTTGTAGCTGTACTGCAAACGTTTGGCTATGGGTACAGCTCGTTCTGGGACACGAGTCTTCAATGCTATTGCTAGAATGTTGTCAGAACTCAATCTTTAGAATGTCCAGTGCCTTCAGCCATTTCTAGAGAAGATGATGATATAGTGTTAATGTCGCTGGTCTAATAATCCAAAAACCCAGATACAGTGACTAAATCATTGGTTTAGTGATTACAGTGATTAAATCCCACCGTGGCAGCTCGTTGAATTAAAATTCAAACAAATCTGAAATATAAAGCTAGTCTAAGTAAGGTCAACCACTAAACTATAATTGACTGTGATAACATACATTTGATTCACAAATCTACTAAATTTAAAGAAGAAAATTTATCATAATTAGTTGGTTTGGCATGCATATGACTCCACACAGGTTTTTAACTACCCTCTGAAATTGTTGACCAAGCCATTCAGTTTAAAGGCAATCATGAATGGCTAACAAATGCTGACTTTTGTTATCATTGTAATGAAACAATAAAAAACAAAATTTCTAGATGTCACTCTGACGAATCAAATTGGTTGAAGACTGCCATGTAATTCTGGGGAGTTCAGGAAGAAGAGAGATGCAATTGGATCAGTGTTCTCTTTTGAACTAATGTGCTAGACTCCGTCATCAATAAGGATGGGGTTACTTGTGAAGACTTCTGTTATCTGTTGAAATATCCACCATCATTTATAACCAGATGGACAGAACTGGAGAGCATAAATTTGATGTACTGATTGTGGGATTGCTCAGTTCTGTTCAGTGCAAGTGACTTCCACTGTTTGATATGTAAGGAGTGCAATGTGGCAGCTTCACCACACTGACACCTTATTTTTATGTACTTCTACTGCTGCGACATATGGATATTTCTGTGAATCGCAGACTGGCCTTTCTCATTTTTGTTGTTTCCTTTACAACCTGCCACAGGTACATTCCAAAAGTTCTCCTTTTGACAGGTTTCCTAATTTTGGCATAAAAGCTACTGCACAACAGGAAATCATTACGGCAACAGGGTTAAATTTTCCATTTTCATTTCCAGTGCTTAGGTCAATACAGAGTAGTCTGCACTACTTCAGAAGGTATAGCGGTTTGATACAACTGTGTGGCTATCAGGACCATATGAGAAGAGTTAGTCAGTCAGTCAGTCAGTCACATTTTGGTGGATTTGGAGTCAAATGCAAGCTAGACCAAACAAGACAGCAGATTTCCCTCACTAAAAAAGTTAGAAAGCCAGATTTATTTTTCAAACGAATTAACAATGGTTACACAATTGTCATTCGACTAGGTTTCAATTCCAGATATCACTGGATTTAAATTTCAATATCTACTGTGGTGGGATTCAAGCCTGCACTCTTGCATTACTAGTCCAGTGACATTATCACTGCACCACTGCCACTCCTTTTTGTGAGCAGCTACTCTAGTATTTTTATAACATTGAACTGAAGAAACATTTTTACTACCGCAGCTGGATTTTAAATCATTGTTAAAATTCAAAAATAAAGTCAATTACAATTTCTAGCAAGATACTCAATTTGAAAGAAGATTGTGCAGCACAGACATAAATGAGTCAAGAATTAAATACTTCCATGCATCATTTTCGATGAACAGCCAAAGACTCAAATAGTTAATACAGCAGATATCCACAAGTAACATCGTTTTTATCTACGGAGATAATAGAGGATACAATGTTGTAATAAAACATTATACTTACCCACCAAGAAAGCACAGGATATAGAACGCAAAGTAAAATATAGCAAAAGGTCCAAAAGTGACTACAAAAAGAACGACGCCAAGGCCTCCCCATCCCCATATGGAAACACCAGCCTGAAACAAGAACAAATAAAGCATGTGTGAGGAAAGAGAACATAAAGGCATGTCCAACAATATTTGATAAAAACTGGAGTAATTTATAGCATATATAATTTAATAGTAAATTACAATCCAACCGTGGGAAGTAAAACCAATGCACTCAAATGTTTAAAATCAGGCACAAATGTAGACACTAAAAATAGAGAGCAATATTTTCTTAATAATTTGCACCACCTCTGGTTACATGCTCTGGGCCATTACGGAAGGCACGTAAAAGACATGTTGACAATATGGGCTCTCGGGTGGGTGGGGTGGGGGAATTCAATAAATTCCTTGATATTATCATGCAATATGTCAAAGCACTGTATAATTCAATTCAAGTTCAAGATTTAGGTACACTGTAAATGAATTTCCACAAGTAGTTTACACGACCCATAAACTTTTTTCTGCCTCAAATAGCACAGAAGATTTGCAATTACTCTTAAACCAAGACACTGTGCTGGTTTATATTAATTGCCCACCATACATCGCTCCCATAAGCAGAATTATACCCAACTGTCTAATTAAAGCCAAACTGTGTTGGACTCCTTCTTTGGTATTAGAAAGCACACAAATAAAAAGAGTCAGATCCTATCAGCACCATTACATATAAAAGACCTCAGACTGAAAAAAAAAGTTGAAAAAGGATTTTGAAAATTCTTTTCCAAGATTTGTTTTGACAATAAGCTGCACAAACATTGACTTGGATTCTGCAGTTAGCAGCGAAGTTGCTCACCACAGCCCTTGAGAAACGTCACCTACAAAAATCCAGTGGTGTGGATTTCACATTTTCTGTGATTAATTGAATTCTAATTTCATCTGAACAGATCTCAGCAAGCAGCATAAATAGCCAACACTGAAAAGTTTTCAGACAAAAACCACCAAGTAAAAAGATTGGGATATACACATGATTAAGGCAAAATTTAAATTATCATAACTTAAATCTTTATATTTGCCATGATATAATGATGAAGAAATCCCACCTTTTATAAATATAAAATGAGTTGATCTTATGAAGTTAGGTTGCTAAGCAGTAGGGGAAAGCTCATAGAGCCTGCTCTGCCAGTCAATAAAATTATGAACGAATTGATTACTCGATAGTCCCACTTCCCCATCTCATCTTCCACCTCATTACTTATCAAGAAACTGCCTTTGATTCCACCACCAGTGGTACAGAGTTCCAAACGGTAAGAAAACAAAATTCTCATTATGGTACCTCTTACACCATGAGGTCCTTCTTTGTGCATTAATATTTTACATGGTACCTCGATAAATGATTTGTGGAAATCCAATTACAGTACATCTACAGAGTCCCCTTAATTATCACCAAATGACACTTCCTCAAAAAACTCCAATACATTTGTTAAACGTACTGTTCCTTAAAAGCCTCCTTCAAGATCAACTTTAATATTGTCCCTATGACAGACATGCGTCAAGCTCACTAGCCTATAGCTTCCTGTGTTGTGCCCTCTTTTATTCAAGAAAGGATTGATGCTTGCTTCTTTCCAATCTGCTGGAATGTTTCTAAAATTTGCTGGATTCTGGAAAACCACCACCAATGCTCTCAGAAGCCACCACTTTTAAAACTCTAGGATGAAATCCATTTGAAACTAGGGACTTGTCAGCCTGCAGATCCATCAGTCACTCAGTACTTTGCTGATTATTGAAATTACACTAAATTCCTCAATCTAGGGGAACAGACCATAAAGTCGAGCCCTGCATCACAGAGCTGCTCAAGAAGAACCTTTTCAAAAACCAAAGTATCGTTCTTCAGACCTTCTTTGCAAAGGCACATTCCAGAAGACGAGTGACAGTTCCTTCTCTCAAACCCCAGCATTGCTTCAATGGCAGCATGCAGTGTCCTGGGATCGGGTATACAGAGCCCTTCTCAGGATCAGCCAAGCAATATCATGGTGCTAATTGGGACGTTCTGGCAATGAGGCATACTGCCAAATTACTTTGACAGTCTGCTCAGGGAACCACCCAACATGTTCAACTCTCTCTTTCTCCCGCAAGATTAGAGGATGCTATGTGCCGACCATTGCCTGATGGACTTGTAGTCAAGTGTTTTCCTTTACAAATTTTTACACAAGAGACAGATGATACAGAATGATCAAACTATTTGCGTTCCGCAGCAACAAGGCCAGGCCAATCCTTTGTAACACCAGGGATAGACAGAACATTAGTATACAGTGACACTTAGCTTTTGCATACCAAGGGTCTCTACACAGCCTGTTTTAGCTGATGGTCAAAGAGGCTATCAGAATGAGGGTGGCGTTACATACCAGTGCTGATGAGGAAGATGTCCATTTCCCTGTCCTGCATGTAGGCGATCGTATCCCTGAAGAGCACAAAGCTTTCAGGGATCTTCCTGCCCAGTGCAGCACAGGAGTGGTTGGGGTGAATCACTGATCCCAGAGAAGACCTGACCTAATTGGCATGACTGTACACAGGATTTTATAATCCACATTCAAAAGTGAATTGGTCGCTAAGTTCCAAGTTCCTTCCTCTTGTACATGAGGGTGACGATTTCTTTCCTCATGGATTCACACAAGCTATCTACCAGAAGCATACTGTCGTACACCCCCAGCAGGTCCTGACCTACCAAGTTGCACAGAGCCAAATAGAACACAGCTGATAAGCCATCACTTAGGGAAGATTTATTCTTTTCCAAAGGACTCAAGGGCTTTGATCAGCTCACCTGGAGATAACAGCTGGTCCAGTCTTTCCTGAATGTTGTTGTTTAAGACGACAGTGATAGAGGACAGGAATGATTGAGAGACCGTGCTGCCTGTGGGTTTTGTGTCATATAGTCCAGAATAAAAGGATTGGCTGAGCCTCAGGATGTCAGGCTGATATGACATTACTGACCCATCTTCTTCCTTCAGGCTGCTGATCACAGAACTCTCCAGGTGCACCTTCTGGAAGAATAAATGCGAACACGTCTCATCCTACTGCATGGACCAAACCCTGGATCAAATATTATCTTGGAGGCCTCAGGCGAAGTGTGTGGGTTGCTGGCACTTCACCACGTGACGTCCTCCTTGACATCACTTGCAGCAGGAATAGGTTCAGAAGTCGTAGATTCATTCGCAGAGCTGGTTTGGTTTTCGGCAAATGTTTTGTCGCCTCACTAGGTGACATCATCAGTGCATCTTCAATATGGTATTGGCAGTCTGACCCACCTGTTATTTGTGTATCTCTGTTTTTTGGTACTTCCAGTTCTGTATCTGAGTGGTTTGTATATGGTGTCCTGTTCAATGTGTTTGTTGATTGAGTTCCGGTTAGAGTACCAGGTTTTCATGAATTCTCTCGCGGGTCTCAGTTTTGCCTGTGCTAGGATGGTTACATTGTCCCAGGTGAATTTGTTGTCTGTGTAGTTGGAAATAAAGTCATAGAGATGTAGAGCAAGGAAAAAGACCTTTCAGTTCAACTCATCCATGCGGACCAGATATCCCAACCCAATCTAGTCCCACCTGCCAGCACCTGGCCCATATCCCTTCAAACCCTTCCTATTTATATAACCACCCAGATGCCTTTTAAATGTTCAATTGTACCAGCCTCCACCACTTCCTCTCGCAGTCCATTCCATACACACACCACCCACTGCATTAAAAAGGTGCCCCTTAGTTCCCTTTTATATCTTTTCCCTCTCACCCTAAACCTATACCCTCTAGTTCTGGACTCTCACACCCCAGAAAAAAAGATTTTGTCTATTTATCCTATCCATGCCCCTCATGTGCGGCACGGTGGCTCAGTGGTTAGCACTGGTGCCTCACAGCATCAGGGTCCCAGGTTCGATTTCAGCCTCGGGCAATTGTCCGTATGGAGTTTGCACATTCTCGTGGGTTTCCTCCATGTGCTTTGGTTTCCACCCACAGTCCAAAAATGCGCAGGTCAGGTGAATTGGCTGTGCTAAATTGCCCATAGTGTTAGGTGCATTAGTCAGAGGGTTTGGGTGGGTCACTCTTCGGAGTGTCGGTGTGGACTTGTTGGGCCGAAGGGTCTGTTTCCACACTGTAGGGAATCTAATCTAATCAAATCATGATTTTATAAACCCCTATAAAGGTCACCTCTCAGCCTCCAACGCTCCAGGGAAAACAGCCCCAGCCTACTGAACCTCTCCCAAAAGCTCAAATCCTCCAACCCTGGCAACATCCTTGTAAATCTTTTCTGAACCCTTTCACGTTTCACAACATCTTTCTGATAGGAAGGAGACCAGAATTATAAGCAATATTGCAAAAGTGGCCTAACCAATGTTCTGTACAGCTGTAACATGACCTCCTAACTCTTGTACTCAATACACTGACCAATAAAGGTAAGCATAACAAATGCCTTTCTACTTGCAGCTCTACTTTCAAGGAGCTATGAACCTGCACTCCAAGGTCTCTTTGTTCAGCAACACTCCCTAGGTCTTTACCATTAAGTGTATAAAGTCCTGCTAAGATTTGCCTTCCAAAATACAGCACCTCACATTTATCTGAATTAAACTCCATCTGCCACTCCTCAGCGCATTGGCCCATCTGATCAAGATCTCATTGTATTCTGAGGTAACCCTCCTCGCTGTCCACTACACCTCCAATTTTGGTGTCATCTGCAAACTTACTAACTATAGCTCTTAAGCTCACATCCAAATCATTTAAATAAATTACCAAAAGTAGCGAACCCAGCACCGATCCTTGTGGCACACCACTGGTCACAGGCCTCCAATCTAAAAAACAACCCTCCACCACCACCCTGTCTTCTACTTTTAAGCCAGTACTGTATCCCAATGGCGAGTTCTCCCTGTATTCCATGAGATTGAACCTTGCTAACCAGTCTCCCATGGGGAACCTCGTCGAACACCTTACTGAAGTCCATATAGATCATAGCTACCTCTCTGCCCTCATCAATCCTCTTTATTACTTCAAAAAAAGTCAGGTTTGTGAGACATGATTTCCCATGCACAAAGCCATGTTGACTATCCCTAATCAATGGAGAAGGTGTGACTAGAAAAATACAGCAGGTCAGGCAGCATCTGAGGAGCAGGAAAATCAACATTTTGGGCAAAAGCCCTTCATCAGGAACTCCTTTTATACCGAATCAGTCCTTCCATTACCAAATACATGTACATCCTGTCCCTCAGGATTCCCTCCAACAATGTGCCCACCACCGATGTCAGGCTCACTGATCTATAGTTCCCTGATTTGTCCTGACCACCTTTCTTAAATAGTGGCACCATGTTAGCCAACCTTCAGTCTTGGGGCACCTCACCTATGACTATCGATGATACAAATATCTCAGCAAGGGGCCCAGCAATCAGTTCCCAAGCTTCACATGAGTTCTAGGGTATACCTGATTGGGTCCTGGAGATTTATCCACCTTTAAGCATTTCAAGATATCCAGCACTTCCTCAAGCACAATCCAACACAAATGTAACATGGACATTTTTCAAGATGTCACCATCTATTTCCCTATATTCTATATCTTCCATGTCCTTTTCCACAGTTAACACTGATGCAAAATACTGGTTTAGTATCTCCCCCATCTCCTACGGCTCCAAACAAAGGCCACCTTGCTGATCTTTGAGGAGCCCTATTCTCTCCCGAGTTACCCTTTAGTCCTTATTGTATTTGTAAAAACCTCTTGGATTCTCCTTAACGCTATTTGCCAAAGGTATCTCATGCCCACTGATTTCCCTCTCAGGTATACTCCTATTGATTTTATACTCTCAGGATTCACTCGATCTATCCTGTCTATACCTGACATATGCTTCCTTCTTTTTCTTAACCAAACCCTCAATTTCTTTAGTCATCCAACATTCCCTACACCTACCAACCCTTCCTTTCACCCTAACAGGAATATACTGTCTCTGCAATCTCGTTATCACATTTCTGAAGGCTTCCCATTTTCCAGCTGTCCCTTTACCTGCGAACATCTGCCCCCAATCAACTTTTGAAAGTTCTTGCCTAATACCATCAAAATTGGCCTTTCTCCAATTTAGAACTTCAACTGTTAGATCTGGTCTATCCTTTTACATAACTATTTTAAAACAAATAGAATTATGGTCGCTGGCCCCAAAGTGCTCCCCCACTGACACCTCAATCACCTGCCCGGCCTTATTTCCCAAGCGTAGGTCAAGTTTTGCACCTTCTCTAGTAGGTACATCCACATATTGAAATCAGAAAATTTTCTTGTACATGCTTAACAAATTCCTCTCCATCTTAACATTATGGCAGTCCCAGTCTGTGTTTGGAAAGTTAAAATCCCCAACTATAACCTCACTATTAGTCTTACAGATAACAAAGATCTCCTTACAAATTTGTTTCTCAAATTTTTCTATGACTATTAGGGGGTCTATAGTACAATTCCAATAAAGGTGATCAGCCATTTCATATTTTTCAGTCCCATCCAAATAACTTGCATGGATGCATTTCCAGGAATATCATACCTGAGTACAGCTCTAATGTTATTCTTTATCAAAAGTGAGTGTGTACTGATCATATCTGGCAGTGGCAATTTGATTTTCATACATTCATATGGTCAGTTTTCTTCCTGTTTGTCCTATGAAAAGTGTTTTCACAGTTCTTGGAGGGTATCTCGTAAATTAACATTTGTCCTGTTGGATGTGTGTGTCACCCTTTGTGAGGAGCCAGTGTGGAAACACATCATGTAGTGGTTTTAAAGCTACACACGTTAATGTTGGCAATTTTCAAACCTATTTCAGATGGTTTTACATTATCAAGCGTCCAATACGCATTCACCCATGGTATTGTCACTGTGCAAGCTCCTCCATCTCCATGGTGAACTGTTGCACCCTCAGGGCTGAGTCAACTGTCCTGTTCCTCTCTAGGGTTTTTGCGCCGATCCAGTGTCATTGGAGCAAGTACTAAGCCAAGAATATCAGTTCTGAATTGGACAGAGCTGCCATCATGTTCTCCTCCATGTTGCCCAGAGCAGTGATGTGGCTCCCGAGGAACAGGGATTATGTTTCACTGGGCCACTCACAAAGTCCACCATTTCAAAGTTTTGTGATGGGCTCCTAATGTCTTTTTTTTTGTTGGTGGCCATCGCTCCGGATATCTTCATCGTGGGAGGTATGTCCTTCATGCAGCTGTCTCTTGCTGAGGGCTTGCCAGGTCCGATGGATTTTCCTTTATCTGTTGTTCTCCACCCTTGTTCACTCCCCGAACTAGTTTGTTTTCTTCTCAATTGCCTGTGACTTCTCGGTGGAGGTTGTGCTGTTGCACTGGCTTCCGTTCTCTCCTCGCCAACCTTTCCCGCCCTCTGAATCACCTTTATTTCACCCTCACCTTGTCCTACACTTACTTGTCCAGATCCCAAACAAGTGCATCATACCAGCGCTGTTGCCTTCCAACTGCATGTACCTTTTCAGGAAGGTCAGAACATTTGCTGCAGGATACTGGGATCATACATGTGGATGGTAACTAGCCAGCACTTTTGCACAGGTAGGATAAACAGCAGTGCTGCTGACAAGATGAACAGGGGACCCTCACCATCTTTTTCTTCAAGTACTTCAGGAGGAGCTTGCATGGTTTCATGCTCCAGAAGGTCACATCAAAATAACCCCCGCTGGGGAAATCCTGAAGTCAGTAGATTTTGGAACCCGCAGAAATTGAGGAGGATCTTCTTCACGAAGAAAAGTCCAATCAACCCGCATTCCTTCTTTAACTCTCTACACAGCCACCCCAACTGTGTTGCAGACACAAAAACAGAAGTTGCTGGAAAAGCTCAGCAGCAGGGCTGGCAGCATCTGTGAAAATAAATCAGAGTTAATAGTTCGGGTCTAATGACTGTTCCTCAGAACGGTTCCAGACATCCTGGCCTAGGGTGCAGGTGCTTGTAGCAGTCATAGCTCTGGTTGGCTATAAACCGAACTATCATTAGGCCAAAGCCAACATGAAGAGTCACTAATAGCAGTTGAGTCCAATGCCCAATCACGATCCATTGATGATCTCAAAAATCTCCTGATGATGCGCAACTGTGAGCTTACACTTTATCTTAACGATTCTGCACAAGCGCAATTTAAAAATGGCACATGGCATGAATGCACTGTTGTCAACAAATACAGCCTTTTTAAATATATGTAATAACACTTGCTGATTGTCTTACACTCTGACGTCCACCTACTGATTAACCTTGAATCATTCTCTGTTTTTTTACCTTCTGTCCAATCATCAGCTACTCATTTTGTAAAACTGAATCTATGTTTAAATAATAGTCGACATGCTGAAAAATATTTTAAAGTCTAACATGTTAAATGATTCCTGCTTAAGTTATTTAACAACAGGCTACATTATGCTAGTTTCTTATTCAGCTTTTCTCCAAGCACTCCTAGAACATATAATTTTAACAGGTTTTCTGTAATGTATATAATGTATTCAAAATAAATGATATGTTGAAATGTATGAGAACAAATTATTTTCAAATAAATCTGATAACATAGAAGGTTCACAGTAAGAAGATCATAACGTAGTGGTAACATCACTGGACTTACAATCCAGAGGCCAAGGTTAAAGCTCTGAAAACAGGTTATAATTGTATCATGATGGAATTTAATTTCAATGAGTAAGTTAATAGGCTTAAAGTCAGTGACAGCGATATCCTGAAAAACACTCATAGAAGCCCATTGTCCCTCCTGGCCTAAACTTGCATACATGCAATTTCAGACCCTCGATAGTATGATTGATTAGTGAATATCTTCTGCATTTGTGAATGGGAAGAAATGCTAGCTTTATCAGTAAAACAAAAAAGTGATTTCCCGCAAAATAAAAGTTACTGTTTTATCGCCTTCCAAAATGTGACAAAAAATATTTAAACCTAAATCTTGAAGGCTGGATCAGTTTTGAGCAGTTTTATTTACTGGCTAGCACTTAGTTTTATTCTATTAAAATTTCCCAGCATTCATTTCAGTTGCTGATATTTATCAGGAGATTAATAGCTGGCTACTCAGCTGCTCAAGACTGAAATAGCTTTTAGATGACAAGGCAGTTGGCACACAGCTAAAGAAATAGTTGAGGAGAAAACCAGTTATGCTACAGTAGCACTTTTTGATCACAACCAAAAGTGTAAAAGCACAGACTGTTAGGTAGCTAAATATTTATAAGGCTATGAGAAATGCCAGTGCAAAATGGTTATTGCCTCAGTTAGTGTGCTCTTTCGGTTAACTTGGTTCCACCCACACTGTCCCATCTCTATTTGTCAATGACATCTCTGTTTTAGTCTATCTCAAGAAACAACACAAAAGGCAACAAGGCATTTAATCCTGCAACCTCATACTCAAGCTTAATCCACTTCCATCAATGGAACTGTGCAGCAACAGTAGCTTTGATAACTTGTGGTCAATATAACTGCATACTTTTTTCACATATGCTGTTAAGGTGCTCAATTCCATTTTAAAGAGCCACAGATTTTTCTGTAGTGCCTTTGCTAATGACACATTCTTTGACCCAATAACCCTGCTGTCTTATTGACTCAGCAAGTAGCAGTGGAGATTGTTTTGAGAAGGCAAATCTGTCATAACTTTGAATATTTCAACCAGATTGCCTATATTTCTTCACTTTCCAGTGGAAAAAAATACCCAAATTGTTCTTTGTTCATAACTGAAGTGAACAATTAGCTAGACAGATGGTGACATGTTCATATTAGCATTAATATAATGGATCAATCAGTGTTCCAGCTCAGGAATATATGGGACAAAAACAAAAACTTGTTGAGAGACAGGTCTAGAGACCAAAAAAAACTGCAGATACTAGAAAAGTAGGAGGCTGGAGGAACACAGCAAGCCAGACAGCATCAGGTGGTGGTGAAGTCGATGTTTCAGGCGTAACCCTTCTTCAAGGCTGGGAGTGGGTGTAGGGGAAGCTGCAGATAAAGGGGGGCAGAGTGGTGGTGGGGATAGGTGAAGACAGGTAGAGGGTACAACCTGGTTGGTCAATGGGAGGAACGAATCCAGTTGGTGGCAGGGAGGAGTGGAAGGGAGGGGGAGGGGAGCGGCTGGGAATGGAGGTTAATTGAAACTGGAGAACTCCATGTTCAGTCCTCCGGGCTGTATGCTGCCTAGGCAGAAGTTGAGGTGTTGTTCCTCCAATTTGCAGTTTGGTTTTTTGTGGCAATGGAGGAGACCAAGGATGGTCATGTCGAAAAAAAGACTGGGAAGGGGAATTAAAATGGGTGGTGACCGGATGGTCTGGTCAACCCCTGCAGGCCCAGCTGCAACGCTCGGCAAACCATTCCCTAAGTTTATGTTTGGTCTCCCCGATGTAGAGAAGACCACATCGTGAGCACCTGATGCAGTAAACTAGGTTGGAAGAGAGGCAGGTGAACCTTTGTCTCACCTGGAAGGACTGTTTGGGGACCTGGATAGAGGTGAGGGGGGGGTGGTTTACCAGCAGATTTTGGATCTTTTCCAATTGGAGGGGAAGTTATCTGGGGGTTTGGGTGGGGTTGTTTGGTGGGGAGAGTGGCACAAACCAAGGAGTGTCGAAGGGAACGGTCCTTGCAGAAGGCAGAGAGGGGTGGGGAGATGGCTTGGTAGTGGGGTCTAATTAGAGTTGGCAGAAGTGTTTAAAGGATAATACAGTGGATGTGGTGACTGGTGGGGTAGTAGGTGAGGACAAGGGAGATTCTGTCTTTCTTGTGTATGAAGGCGGCGGGTTTACAGCAGTGGAACAGGGAATGTAGGTGCTGTGGTGGAGGGCTGTCTGGATGACAGAGGGAGGAAAAGTACATTGTTCAAAATAGGTGGACATCTGGGATGCTTGGGAGTGGAATATCTCATCCGAGCAGATGCGGTGGAGGTGGAGAAATTGAGAGAATGAAATCAAATTTTGCAAGATACGGGGTGGGAGAAGGTGTAGTACAGGCAGTTATGGGAGTCTGTGTGTTTGTAGTAAACGTCCATCTGAATACTGTCACCGAAGATTAAAATGGAGAGGTCAAGAAAGGGGAGGGAAGTGTCTGAAATGGACCAAGTGAATTTGAGGGCAGGGTGGAAGTTGTGGGCAAAGTTGATAAACTGTTCCAGTTCAGCCTGGGTGCAGGCATCGATGCAGCCATCAATGTAACAGCGTAAGATATGGGGCACAGTGTCTGTGTGGGTTATGAAGAGGGATTGTTCAACACAGTTGACAAATAGGCAGGAGTAGCTGGGGCCCACCTGGGCACCGAAGGCCACCACCTGGATTTCAAGGAAATGGCAGGAGTTAAAGGACAAGTTGTTGAGGATGAGGGCTGGTTTGGCAAGGCAGAGAAGCATACTGGAGGAGGGGGACTGGATGGGTCTGTTGGAGAGGAGGAAGCGGAGGGCCTGAAGGCCATCCTTGTCGGGTATGGACATGTATAGGACTGCATGCCCATAATGAAGATAAAGCTAGGGGGGCAGAGGATCTGGAAGTTACTGAAGAGATGAAAGGCGTGGTTGATGTCACGGATGTAGGTGGGAAGTGCCTGAACCAAGAGGGAAGAGGATGAAGTAGAGTTAGGACTAGATGAGTTTGGTGGGGTGGAAGAATGCCGAGACAATGGGTTAGTCGGAACTCCCAATGTTTTGATCCCTTTTACAGTATAAGGGCATTGCAAGGCATGAACAAATTGAAAAATGAAGGACATTTACACCCATTTACCAACTGTCATTGTTTTAAAAGGTAGGTTATGGTGTAGGCAAATCAGGCTACAGAAGTGTATCTCCCGCAGTATCTCAAAGCTTCACATTAAGTTTTGGGAGGGTTCCCTACAATTCAATTTATCTTTATTTTACAACATACAAGTTGCTGCATTGATGTTTTGCTTCTGTTGATGGAGTATCCATTCCAATTTCAATATTAGTTTCTTACTAGCCACTTCCTCAACTGTAAATGTTCTCAGGTTAAATTTATTCAATGTATCCACCATTGAAAACACACAACAGTAATAAAAACACAAAACAATTCATTTTCAATTTTGTTTTACTCAATATAATTGTAAATGTTTTTGTTAATTTTGACATTTTTGCAAGTTTATTTTCACAGTCTTTTTTGTAACAGTATTTGTCAGTTTTGCTATTCCTCCTATAGTCCTTATTTGTCAGGATACTACTTCACTTTGCTACTATCTGCATTTGTTTATGCTTTTCCTTTTAGATTTATATTGCCTTTCTAATTCTTCAGTTAACATGAGTTTTTGGGAGGTCGAAAGTTCTTGTGCCTTTGATGAGCATAAACTTGCTCCATATCACATAGAATTACATTTGCCAAACGTGTTGTCTTACCTATTAACCGCTCGCCCAATATTATGTGTACAATCTTTAACTTTTCCACTGAAGTCTGCCTTACTTAAATCTAAAACCTTAACATTTCACATTTCTCCCTTTCAAACCATCATTTGAACTTGATGATATTCTAAGTGTTAATAAAAATATCTATCCACAATTTGGGTCCTTACCAAAGCTAATGCAGTATGCTCCATTGTTGGCTCTACACCACTATAGTAAAAAAACTACCTTGGACACAAACAAATTAATATGCTAGTATACCTATATTATATGGAAGTCAAAGTGCCCATTAAAAATATTGTCTTTGCTTCATGTTGCCTAACCTCTACATTTATACTATCTACTTTTTATAGTCAATAGTACCACAATTATTACAGTACTGTTCTACACAAGTACGACACAGTCCTAATTTTTCTCAATTTGATCTATAAAGTCTCCACTACCAGCTTACTTCACATTACGTCCCTTCTCTTCATTTATGTGGTGTCATCCTTAAGCATCCAGAGTTTTCCTCCTACGTTACCAAAGTTTCCTGTATACTTAAACTTGTGTATTCAATACCCCATTCTAACCATTTTGTAGGCATGTCCTAACTTCCAACCTAAAATAAATTACAAGAATTGTGCCCCTTATAATCCAAGCACCTACTCAAATAATGCTTCTTTTTGCAATTCTAACTTACCCTTCCATTGTAATGTCTGACTCAATGAAAAAAATTCCTTCCTCCTGGTTTAATTGCATTAAAACTTAAAGTTTCCTACTTATCTGTAGCACAAGTTATAACTGCACTCTGACTATATCTGATTCTTCATTTTTCCTTCCAAGCCCTAGTACCTCCCACTCCTTGTGACAATGCCATTTAATCTTTCCACAAAGCTCCTGGTTTAGATGGAGCTACCAAAGAATATTGTTAAGGCCATAAGACACAGGAGCAGAATTCAGTAATTCAACTTATCAAATCTGCTCTGCCTTTTAATCATGGCTGATATGTTTCACAACCCATTCGCCTGCATATGCTCTATAACCTTTGAGCCCCTTACTAATCAAGAATCTCTGTCTTAAATACACTGAATGGCCAATCTCTAGTTGAAGAAATTCCTCACCTCTGTTCTAGAAGATCATCTCTTCACTCAGAGTCCAAGTTGCTAGTGGAAACATCTCCACATCTACAATAGGCTCTCAGTATTTTGTAAGTTTAAATCAGATACTCCCTCATCCTGCTAAATTTCATTGAGTAGAGATCCAGAGTCCTCAACAGCTCATATGACAAGCCCTTGATCCCTAGGATCATTCTTCTAAGTCTCCTCTGAACCCCCTCCATACCAGCACATCCTTCCTTAGATACAGGACCCAAAAGTGCTTACAATGTTCCAAATGCGATCTGACCAGAGTTTTATATAGCATCAGCAGTACATCACTGCTCTCATGTCCCAGCCCTCTCGAAATGAATACTAACATTGTATTTGCTTTCATAACTGCCAACTGAACCTTAGCAGAATCTTGAAATAATTTTTTTGAGTTCCACTGCTTATGTCAGCACCCCATGGAACGCAACCCTTGTTCCCACAATACTCTTTCCACTACATTTACTTCTAATCTTATGTTAATCTTAGCCACATACAAATTGATGTTCGGATAAGAAATTATATCCTTCAAAGTGCTGTTCTTTAATGTGATCACCAGGGTCCAATTCAAGACCGAAGAATTTGCAGCACTAAAACAGAGCCAATGCAAAGATTAGTAATATAACTGGAAGGGTGAATTGATCTTTCGAAACTTAACATGTTTAATGGCATTTATGGGTTCTATTGTTTGCTGCATAGTTTGCAAATTGCTCAATACGCATGTACAACTTTAAGAATAAAAATTGTTACATGGGATAAAGGCTAGGTTGTCAAAAAAGCATGGCCTTCCATAATCTAATGCAGAAGAAATGGTTACATACTGGATCACAGTAAGTAACATTCAAAAGGAGGGAGAAAAATGAGGAATGACGTAGTCTTTCACGAATCCAACTTTGCAACATTGTGTGCTTGTTTTAGTGAATTTTTTGGAGGGATCAGTTGAAATTTTTACCATTGACATTCCAGAAACTGCAAAGAAAACCAATGTGTGACTCCAGCTGATGTTATTACTAATTTTATCCCAGACCTGAAACCTGACTTCATAGGTCATATTTTTGTTTTGCTTTTGTTTTAACATGGTATCTCACTGAACCATGACCACACAATGTTGCAAAGTTGGATTAACAATGAAATTAAAGATTAAGCCAAAGAAAGGATGGTAAAATAGAATAGATCAAACTGTTTTATATATGCCTTTAAAGATTTTGAAATACATGGTATTTACTGTGGAGTGGAAGACACTATCATCCCGCTTCTGAAATGTGTTCTTGCAAAGCAGTTCTCAAATCAAATGTTTAAATTTTCATCAAGGTTCAGCCCAACCACATATTACGCAGCTCCCTATTCTTTTGGCAGACCCCAAGGACACACAAAGAAAGTGCAAGTATTGCAATAGGATCATATACTCAAAAAATTCTTGTTAGTCTTCCTAAAGTTTGCTGATCTTCCAAAGAAACAGTTGTCAACGACAGTATTGCAGACTGACACATCAAGGTCCAAGATCAAGCGTTGAAAATGCACTAATGTTTGAGCAGACTGCCATTCTCCCTATCAACTAAGTTGCAATTCAGTATTCATTTGTAAGATATGGTGATGAGGTGTTTCTGCCAAATAAGTTTAGCCGTCAACATTGGGTACTATTGGAAAGGATAAATATTCTCCTTTTCCATCAGTGATAAATGATGTGTTTCAGTGTAAAAGCCCTGGCTTTTACACTCATGATAGCATACTGAAGGGTTGGAACCCATGTAAAATCCCTCATTCACCAAACAAAGCTTGAAATATCTCCTGTGCATTTAATGATCATGTTGGGACTGTGTTCTGGTCACTGCACTGCAGAAAGGATGCGATTGCATTAGAAGTTACACAAAAGAGAGATCCACCAGGATGTTGCCTAGGATGGACCATTTCAGTTATGAATAGAGGCTGGATTAGCTTTGGAGCAAAGAATGTTGGTAGTGGTGTATACGATTTTGAGAGACTTTGAGAGGGTGAATGAAAAGCAGCTGTTCCCCCTTAGCTGAAGGATCAATAACAAGGGGTCACAATTTTAAAGAGAATAGCAGGAGCTTTAATAGGAGAAATAACGGAAAACCTTTTTCAGCCAAGTAATAGGGGTCTGGAATGCATTGCCTAGGAGCGTGGTTGTGGCAGGCAAGCTCATAATCTTTGAAAAAGTACTTGGATGAGCACTTGAAATGTCACAGCATTCAAGGCCATGGCCCTAGTGCAGAAATGTGGGACTAGTATAGGTAGTCAGTTCTTTTCATGGCACAAACCTGATAGGCTGAAGGGCCTCTTCTGTGTTGTGAGATTCTATAGTGAAATTGTTTAATTAATTTAACCATCATCCATTCTGAACTTCTGAAAATTGCCAGCAAACAAACAGCTTCTACAAAACAACAAGTAGCAAACTCTTTAAGATGATGTTTTGTATGCTTTCCTTTATTGATCAGAGTATTGAGTACAGAAGTTGGGAGGTCATGTTGCAGCTGTACTGGACATTGGTTAGCCACTGTTGGAATATTGTGAGCAATTCTGGTCTCCTTCCTATCAGAAGGATGTTGTGAAACCTGAAAAGGTGCAGAAATGATTTACAAGGATGTTGCCAGGGTTGGAGGATTTGAGCTATAGGGAGAGGCTGAATAGGCTGGGGCTGTTTTCCCTGGAGTGCTGGAGGCTGACCTTAGAGGTTTATAAAATCATGAGGGGTATGGATAGAATAAATAGACAAAGCCTTTTCCTGGGGTGGGGGAGTCGAGAAGTAGAGGGCATAGATTTAGGGTGAGAGGGGAATGATAATAAAAGGGACCTAAGGGGCAACTTTTTCACACAGAGGGTGGTACGTATATGGAATGAGCTGCCTGAGGAAGTGGTGGAGGCTGGTAGAATTACAGCATTTAAAAGGCATCTGGATGGGTATATGAATAGGAAGGGTTTGGAGGGATATGGGCTGGGTGCTGGCAGGTGGGACTAGATTGGGTTGGGATATCTGGTCGGCTTGGACAAGTTGGACCGAAGGGTCTGTTTCCATGCTGTACATCTCTAGGACTCTCAAATCATAGCTGAAAACTAAATGTGTGTATACACTATTAAAGTCACAACATCAAATAGTACTAGGTATGAAGGAGATCGTGTAGTGCAGAGAAGTTTGTTTTTATATTTTCTTAGCAACCTTTTCAGAGATGCCATACTTTTGAAGCAGGTCTCCTCTCAGAGATAGGACACCACCATGCACCCAAAGAACCCGCAAAAGCATTGTCCTTACAAGGACCTGAACCTGGATCCTCAGATTAAAAGTATGACACCCTATGGACTGAGCTCACCATACACACAACATGCTGCAACCTGTTTGATATTTTCAAACAACTGATCCAAGTAAAAGTTCATAATCTAAAGCTCCAGTTATTCAAATCTTAAAACATCATTTCCTTATAGCATGGGCTGGTTTATTCACTGAAGGGTGGCATCCTGCACACAAATATAAATCTGTGGGTAGGGAAGTATAGTCTGCAGCTGAAAAATGTGTTGCTGGAAAAGCGCAGTAGGTCAGGCAGCATCCAAGGAGCAGGAGAATCGATGTTTCGGGCATAAACCCTTCTTCAGGAAAGCAGATGAGTGAATCTGTGAATTAGGGCACCATGCCATTAGCTATGTATCCACTGCTATCTATCCTTGCCCAACTGCTCATGCCCGAAACGTTAATTCTCCTGCTCCTTGGCTGCTACCTGACCTGCTGCGCTTTTCCAGCAACACATTTTTCAGCTCTGATCTCCAGCATCTGCAGTCCTCACTTTCTCCTAAATATAGTCTGCAGCATCCTAGTTTTTCAGACATAGTGGTGAATGATCAAATTACAGGGAGGAGTCTCCAACTGGTGCCAGGAGCTTGGTACGATGCATGCCTTCCTCATCCCACTCATTCGATTGGCCAACAGCCCCAAAGAGCATAGGCCTCTTCCACTGCCTGTTAATTAAAAGCAATGGTGGGATCTTAATTGAAAATACTTACACACTTAAGAGCTTCACATGGGCCACAAGCACATGATCCACTGGATGCCTCCCAGACTCCTGTAAAAATCACAGTTGGGCAAGGGTAGATAGCAATGGATACATAGCTAATAGCATGGTGCCCTAATTCACAGATTCACTCACCTGCTTTCCTTAAAATTCAGGCCAATGAATTTGATGCTTACTAAAACCATTGACCCCTTGCAATGTCTCAATTTCCCTTAACTGATATTACAACTCCCAAGTGATTCCACATTTAAAAGAGAAAGCAAATTGTTACATTAATATCATTTATCTGAATATTAAGCAAGTGAGGTCACAAAACATGGAACTCTGGTCCTGTCAATTCTTTTATATATAAAAAAAATCATGAACTCCAAGAGGCTGGCATTTTTGTCAGCATCAGTTCTCCTAATATCTCATGCTTTCCTAGGTTTTGATTTTCAAGTGAAGTTTGAAAGACACTACCATTCTCCCTACACACTGACTAGTATAAGCTAAGGACATTATCTCTAGATATTATTTAAATTGTTCACATCTTATGGAATAATGTCCAAAATAACACATTAAAATGGCTGTGTGTTTGCAAGCAAAATACAAAAATAACATTTAACTACTAACATTTTGAAATTGTATGTCAACACAAAATATTCTTTATTTCCAATCTGGTAATACAGTGAAGCACCCCAAGCTGTTTTAAATGTAGAACAAGGCAAAAATAGATGCAAAGCAAAGAAGATATTAAAGGAACTAACAAGAAAATACATGTAAAAGTGAGAGTGCAGCAATCTATTCGGAAGATTAATGGACTGTTACCTTTAAATCAAAACAGGATCAGAATACATAAGTAGTGAAGGCTTGCTTCAAATTGTACAGGAACTTGGTTGGACCACACCTGGAGCACTGTGTATAGCTTTGGTTCCACTACAGCAGGGAAGTTATTGGAGAGTGTGCATTGTAGGTGTATTAGATTTGTTCATGGGATAGCGGGTTGTTAGAGTTATACAGCACAGAAGACGACCCTTTGGTCTAACCTGCACGTGCAAACTAAACTAGTCTCACCTGCATGCTCCTGGCCCATATGGGAAACTGAGCTATTATTATCTAAATTTTTGAACAATGAGTAGTGAACTCATTAAAGCATACAAAATACTTAAGAGGTATATAGAATAAATGCAGTTGAGAGGTTCTCCCTGGTTAGGAGTTTAGAACCAGTGGACACAACTTGAAAGCCCTGAAATAAGTCTTGAACACAAAACATGCAATTCAGAACTGAGTCATGATGGAGTTAGAGCAGTGGGGAGCTGAGGGTATCACTAGTATGGAGGACATTACCCAAGAAGTAGAAGTGAGGCAATAACAGAAAGCAAATTGAAAAAGCTTTTGATCAAAGCAAAGTTAAACATTCGGATGAATGGGACTGAAAATGGCAATGATAAACATTGACGAAGAGTCACAACCAAGATTTGGAGATCACCTGATGAAGGAGCAGCACTCCAAAAGTTAGTGTGCTTCCAATTAAACCTGTTGGACTATAACCTGATGTTGTGTGATTTTTAACCAAGTCACAACCAAAGTGGTCAGCTCACAACACAGCTAAACTGCACCATTAATCTTTGATCCCTAAATTGTATGTAATCACCCAGACTCAGACCAAATGTTTAACTTGGAGGGTTCTTATGGCACAGAGGTACAGTCTCTGCCTTTATGCCAGAATGCCTGGGTTCAAGTCCCCCAGCTCCAGAGATGCATAATAACATTGAAGAACAAGTTGATTAGAAAATACAATTGTTTCATAGGAGACCAGATTTAAAGTGCAGCAACTTGTTATGTATTCTTTCTAGCCTTCAGCTGCCAAAGATAAACACAGAAACATAGAAAACAGGAGCATGCTTTTTTTTAAAATCATGCTCGAGTGGGCCATTCACTCCTTCAAGATTGCTCCATCATTCAATAGGAATGTGGTATATCAAACATTTCATCAGGTTTCTCCCATTCCCTTAGATATTAGGGCTAAAGGGATCAAAGTTCTTCTTGAAAATATTCAATGTGTTGGCCTCAACCACTTTTTGGGGCATAAAATTTCACAGGATCACCACTCTGTGGGTGGAAAAAAAAAAGAGGTTCTCATCTCAGCCCTAAATGACATACCCTGTATTGTTAGAATGTCAGCCTTGATAAACTCTAGAATTAGCTCTCTTAATCTCTTCTTGTTTTAAAGAAATGCTTAAAACATCCTTGTTGAGCAAGCTTTTGGTCACCTGCCCTAATAGTTCATACTGCACAGTGCCAAGTTTTGTTTGATAACACTCCTATTAATTGCCTTGGGACAACTTCATTAAAAGCACAATACAAGTTTACCTATATGCTTCAACTATTATGCACATAATGAAGTACATAGAGTTAAATTTGCTCAACAGAATGCTGACAGCACAGTGTACCAAAACAAATACGTCACAACAACATTTTGCAACTATTTTCTCAGTTCAGCTAAAATTAAGCTTTTCTTCAAAAAAAAATGCAAATCAGCATAAGGTCATTCAAACAACAACAGTAGAAAATATTCTTTCAGCAAATAAAAGTACAATGGAATAAAACTCCATGTTAAATTTAACATTTAAATTTGGATTGTATTGATGCAGCATAACCAAAGTTACAGTGCAACATTAAAAGGCACCAAAGAGAGTGAAGTAAAACATTTGTAATTATATAAAATTGCCATAAGATCATATGTGTAGGCCAATCAGCCGCTTCTGGATTATCTCAAAGAAAATTCTGATAGATGCCAAACTTATCCTACATCTCATTTTTTTTTAAAAACAGGGCAGTGGTTTCTTCAAATTTTCTTTTCAACTCTTTTTTAAAAATAGCACATCATCCTTTACAAATTGCCAAATATGGGGAATAAAAGCAAACACACTGTTGAGTATAAAAATAATAGAGTCCGATTATAATTTTTTGATCTGTTTGGAAAGACCTTCAACTAGAAAATAAATAGCAAACTTGAGAATTGCAACAATGCCACAATCATTTAGAAATTATCCTAATTGTATTGGGGGAGGGGGGGTTCACAGCATCAGGAATAGAAAAATTTGAGCATGTACAGTTACTTCAAGCTTTCACACACATCAACATACGGTTGAACAAAGAATACACAAACCGAAAAGTGAAAACTATTCAACAGCAAATATGGATGGGCTGGGTTTCCAATCACATTTACTCCACCATAAAGAGTTTACATTCAACTCAGTTGCACAGAGATCTCCATCGCTCCTTCAACCCATGTGTTGCAAAAAATTCATCCCTGGTTTTGCTCCTTGACCAATCCAACATTCCTTGACCCATCACCTTCTATCATCAAAACCTGAGCTCAACACTTGCTTATTTTCTAACATGCACAATGTCCAGCTTCCTCGCCCCCTATGCTCACCAAGGTCCATTGACTCTAAATCAACAAAACAAAAAAAAAAAAATTTTGACCCTTGGTCTCAATGGTCTTACTTGAACCCTGAAGTACCTCCAGTCCTGAAAACACCCTGCTCCTCTCACTCCATCCACCAGTTCACGTACCACTTCATCTGAAGTAGTGGCAGTGCCTTCAAACCGAGAAGTTCTTTCTCCAAACCACAAGACCTCTCAGTATTTCATTAAGATACTCCTTGAAACCTACTTCTTTGATCAGGTTTTTTTTTAACATTTCCTCTCATACCTTCTTTCCTTTGGTGTGTATTACAACATTAAAAAGCACGTTATAGGCACACATGCATACCTTTCTACCCTTTCGCCATTGCCTATCAACAGCAGACAGGTTTACCACTCTTACCACAAAGATCAACTTCCAAACCAAGGTTCCCTGTCAGATGTCAAATGTCAACATTGATTTCAAAAATCGAAACAATAGGTTCCTCTACAAATACAGGCAAGCTTTCATTCAACTGACCTTCAAAATAAACCCAAAATCCATCAGATAAAGGATAAAATGGAAAGAAACTCGGGATTTTGTACCGAGACATGAAAATGACACGAAACCATGGGAAGGAGCAGAGACAGAAGACGTCGAACGCCTGTCAACTTAAGTGTTTTAGGACGTACAGAAGAAAAGCTTACTCCAGTGGGCTGCAAACGGCAGATTTGCTGCTCCCAGCTCTAATGCAACTGGGGATTTTGACAGTATAAGAGGACAGTGGGGAGGGGGTTGGGATGTTGGAGTGGCCCAGAGGTAGCACGTATAGGATGCAGCAGAGGGAAGGGGAAATCAGAGATGCCCAGGACTAGACGATCTTGCCCCCACACCCCCCCAATCCGAGGGGAGAATGGGCGTGGCGCGCGACTGCAGACAATGGAACAGCCGGCGGCAGCGGCGCGCGCTCACACCGGCCACAGATGCACCAAGCCTGAGCTTGGAAGGGGGCATTAACACCCAGGCCAGCTCCCGGGGAGGGCGGGGGAAAGACGGAAACAGACGACTACCAGCACCCCACCCACCCCGATCCTCCCAAGGGGCCCGACACGAACGTCCGATCCCTGTTTCCCCCCCACCCCACGAGAACACCCTCCCCGCAAAGACGGCGCTCACCTCTTGGCTCATCCTTCCCACATCGAGCTGCTGTCAGCCGGCACAGCACATCCTCGCGCCTGGCTGTCGTGACTGTGGAGAGGTAATGCTGAAGTTAGAACTGTCAGGGCCGATCTCGCTCTGCTTGCTCGTTGACCGTTACTCTTTCCGGAACAGCCGCACCACCGCCATCTTAACGCTGCTGACGTTAGATTTAAAAAAAACTGTTGTCACGGCGACGCCGTTGCTGATTGGCCAAGACCGACGCCTCGTGGCGGACGCGACGTCAGCTGAGGGCCGCCCACCTGCGCTGCGGAAAGCGCGTGCGCGCTGCCTGGAGAGTCGGAGTTGCGCGAGCGAAATGGTGTAACGGTAGGGTCGATTGTACTTTTGGGAGATCTGCGTGGGTTCCTGGATAAAAAGAGTTGCATTTTCTCCCTCCGTTAAAAGTTCAATCCTTTGAAGTAATTGGGATCTAATGACATGATAAGAAGTGTTCCCAGATATGCTTAATCCACCTGTTTTCAAATGGGTTATGATTCCACTGGATTAGGTGGGTTTTCTCGTCGAGCCTTCTGGTTCAGAGGGAGGGATGCTAGCACTGCACCACAAGCGCCCCAAAAGAACGCGTATGTATTTGCCAACCCACAGCTATTCCAACTGTATGTCTCAGCTTGCTCGTGTTTAGCAAGAGAAAAATGTTATTTTTCTGATTGGAATGAAGATTAGTAGCATCAACCAATCAGCCTTCACGTAGAAGGCTGCAAAAGCTGTCAACAACCGATTATCACATAATTGGTTAGACTTTGCTGCAACATGAATTTCTACCATAAAGCTTGTCAGATGAGCTGTTGGCTTTATGGTTTAAAATATGATTATATCATGGTTAACAGCGTATAACAAGTACGTTCCTAAATTGAAAGATGAACACTCCAGAGTAGGAATAATAATCGGGGCAAAGCCACCTACTGTGGGATATGAGTGGATCTTCAACAAATAAATTGGAGTTAAATGTAAGGAGAAACATTAGCTGAACATTTTCAAAGGAGGGATGTTTGGGCACAATCAAGGTACATTCCTTCAAAAGAGAAAGGGAGGGCTAACAAATCCAGAGCTCCCCGAATGACAAAGAAATTGAAATTAAAAGTGTTCCATTGACAGATCTCAGGCAGAAAATACCAATGAGTACCCTGCAGAATACATAAGATTCAGAAGGATTGTGAAAAAGCAGGAGTTTGAGAAAAGCATGATAGTTAACATTTTAAAAACAGAAATCCCAAAGTCTTCTACAGGTATACAAATAGTTAAAGGGTGGTAGAAGTGGGGTCAATTAAAATGAGTCATCATTTGGTTATTAAGGGAAAATCAGGTTTAATTAATTCACTGAATTTTTTGAAAAGGTAATAGAGAGTTGATGAGGGCTATGCTGTTGATAAAATTGACATTATGTTTGATTCAGTGCCACAAAACAGACTTGAGTGAAGTTATAGCTAAAAGCATGGAAATGATACCAAATTGGCTGAGTGACATGAAACAAAGTAGCAGTTAATGGATGTTCTTTGGAAGATGGTTAAGAAGGTGTTTAGCACGTTTGCCTTCATTGCTGAGATCATTGAGTATAAGAGTTGGGATGTCATGTTGCGGTTGTACAGGACATTGGCGAGGCCACTTTTGGAATACTGAGTACAGTTCTGATTGTCTTGCTATCAGAAGCCTATTAATATGTTGGAAAGGCTTCAGAAAGGATTTACAAGGATGTTGCTGGGATTGGAGGGTTTGAATTATAAGATTAGGCTGGGACTTTTTCACTGAAGCATGGGAAGTTGAGGGGTGAAGAGGATGGTTCATATGTGGAGTGAACTGCCAGAGGAAGTGATAGATGTAGGTACAGTTAGAACATGTAATGTCATTTAGGTAAGCACATGAAAAGGGAAGACTTAGATGATATAGGCCAAACACAGGCATTATTCTAGTTTGGGAAACTTAGTTGGCAGAGACAAGTTGAACCGAAGGGTCTGTCTCCATACTGTATGACCAGGGAAGGTTAACAGTGAAGTTCCCCAAGGGTCAGTACTGAGACCTTTTTATTCTTGATATATATCGATGATCTAGATCTTGATGTACAGGTTACAATTTCAAAGTTTATGAATTATTTAAATCTTGGAACCATTGTAACTTGTAAGGAGGATAGTGTTGAACTTCAAAAGTTGGTGGATTGGGAACATTAGTGATAGTTAAGATTTAATTTGGAGGTACATTTTGGTAGAAAGAACATGAAGAGACAACGTACAATGAAGGGTGCAACTCTGAGGGAGGTGCAAGATCAGAGGGGCTTAGCTGTATACATGGATTAATCATTTAAAGGGCAGAAATGATGAGAGAACAGTTAACATTTAAATTACGTTTTTTTTAATTGGGGGGTATAGAGCTTGAGAGCAAAGGGGTAATGTTGAACTTATTTAAGACTTAAAAAGTGTGGCACTGGAAAAGCACAGCCAGTCAGGCAGCATCCAAGGAGCAGGAGAGTTGACGTTTCGAGCATAAGCTCTTCATCAGGAATATGGGGGGGGGGGGGGGGGGGGGTGGCATGGGGGCTGACAGGTAAATGGGAGGGGGATAAGGTTGAGGATAAGGTAGCTAGGAATGCGATCGTTAGATGAAGGTGAGGAGTGATGGTAATAGGTCAGAGCAGATAGGTGGGAAGGAAGATGGACAGTTCAAGAGGGCGATGCCAAGTTGGAAGGTTAGATCTTGGGTAATGTAGGGGGAGGGACGATGAGGAAATTGGTGAAATCGACATTGATTCCATGTGGTGAGAGGGTTCTAAGGCAGAAGATGAAGTGTTTTTCCTCCAGTCGTCAGGTGGCTAGTATTTGGCGGTAGAGGAGGCCCAGGACTTGCATGTCCTTGGTGGAGTGAAACGGGAAATTGAAGTAGTTGGCCACAGGGCAGTAAGGTTGTTTAGTGCGTGTGTCACAGTGATGTTCTCTGAGATGTTCCACAAGTTGGCGTCCTGTCTCTCCAATGTAGAGGAGACCACATCAAGAGCAACAGACACAGTAGATGAGCTGTTTGGCTGTGCAGGAAAATCTCTGCTGGATGTGGAAGGATCCTTTGGGGCCTTGGATGAAGATGAGGGGGAAGATGTGGGTGCAGGTTTTACACCCCTTGCAATGGCAAGGGAAGATGCCAGGAGTGGAGGCTGGGTTGGTGAGGGGCGTGGACCTAACGAGGGAGTTGCGGGGGGAATGGTCAGGTTGAACACCTCACCTTCCACCTTGGGAACCTCCAGCCACATTGAATCAATGTCAATTTCACCAGTTTCCTCCTCTCCCCTTCCCCTCCCCTCACATCCCAGATCCATCCCTCCAACTCAGCACTGCCCTCTTGAATTATCCTACTTGCCCATCTTTCATCCCACCTATCCGCTTCACCCTCCGCTCCAACCTATCACCATTACCATTACGCCCCCACCTTCATGTACCTATCACATTCCTAGCTACCTTTGCTCCAGCCCCACCCATCTCCCATTCATCCCTCAATCCCCTACCCCCACCATACCTGATGAAGAGCTTAGGCTCGAAACATCAACGCTCCTGCTGCTGCCTGACCTGCTGTGCTTTTCCAACACCACACTTCTTGATCCTGATGTCCAGCGTCTGCAGTCCTCACTTTCTCCTTATTTAAGACTTGTTAACCTAGTTTGACTTCCGTTAGAGAATTGTGTTTAGTTCTGGATGCTGCACATTAAGAAGAAAGTGAGAACCTTGGATAGAATATGGAAGAAGTGAAAGAATGATTCAAAGGATGAGGAATTCCAGTTGTTAAGATTGATTGGAGAAATTGAGCCAGATTTACTTGAACAGAAGCCTGAGGGGAGATTAAACAGAAAGATTTCAATTCATGGAAGATCTGAACAGAGTAAATAGGAAGAAAATGCTTCCACTCTTAAGGGATGAAACATGAGATATCACTCCTTAAAGTAATTGGTAAAAGAAGCAAAGGTGATTGGAAATATTTTTCACACTGAATGATTACGGTCTGGAATGTTCTCCTGGAAAATGTGGTGGAGGCAGGTTAAATTGGGACTTTCAAAAGCAAATTTGATGATTGTTTACAAATGAAGAATGTGCAGAGTTAATGAGAACAGCCAGGAGAATACCACTATGTGAGATGTTTATCTAAACTGGCACAGACACAATAGTTTGACTCCCCTCCCCTCTGCATTGTAGATTAGATTAGATTTTTAGATTACATTACAGTGTGGAAACAGGCCCTTCAGCCCAACAAGTCCACACCGACCCGCCGAAGCGCAACCCACCCATACCCCTACATTTACCCCTTACCTAACATTACGGGCAATTTAGCATGGCCAATTCACCTGACCTGCATATCTTTGGACTGTGGTAGGAAACCGGAGCACCCGGAGGAAACCCACGCAGACACAGGGAGAACGTGCAAACTCCACACAGTCAGTCGCCTGAGGCGGGAATTGAACCCGGATCTCCAGCGCTGTGAGGCAGCAGTGCTAACCACTGTGCCACCGTGCCGCCCAAAATAGTACTGTGAATTCCACATTATTCTTATTGCACTGGAAGGGACATTCTAGGAAATTGAGTTGTTGCCTGATGCAAAGATTTATTATGGTCAATTAATTTTTCACTTCTGTTACATGTAGAGATAAGAGGATCAGAGATTATTTTTAAAGCTAAGATATTTAGGAGCAGATTTAATAGAGGTGTCTAATCATGAAAGACGTTTGATAATTGTTAAAGTCAGTAAGATAGTTATGTATTGGGACACCATGTTAAATTAAGGAAAATTTGAAAGGCATCATGTGACTGGTTTGTCTGACAGTAAGGCGAGATAGTTTGAGATATTTTGCAGTCAACCTAGTCTGAGATGTTATGACACATCTCTGGAGCATGTGGGACTTCTGAGATATAGGACTCAACACCCAGGAATTCTGGCGCACAGGCAGTGACACTGTGCTACATGAGACCCCCTGCCCCCTACCAAGTAGTTTGATTGCTAGAGATTAAAGGTGGGGGAGGGGGTCAAATTAATGTATTGGCAAGAATGTGCAATTTGTTTGCATTTGGAGGCAAAAATCAGCATTTATAGTTCACAGAAGACAACAACTGACAATTTCCCAGAATGTTCCTTCCAGAGAAATAAGATTGGTGTGGAATCACAGAACTGTTCCAGTCCAGAAAGGGGTCAATTCTAACTACCGTGTCTGTGCCAACTCACAAAATAATTATCTCACGTAGTGCCATTCTCCTGGCTCTCCTCATTAACTCTGCACATTCTTCCTTTATAAACAACCATCCAATTCGCTTTTGAATGTCTCAAATTAACCTGCCTCCACTATACTTTCTGGGGGAACATTCTGAACTGTAACCACTCATTGTGTGATAAGCATTTCCAATCACTTATGCTTCTTTTAGGAATTAATGTAAGGTGTGCCAACTCATATTTAACCTTTTATAAGTCATCTAAATTATGTTGCTCTACCTTGGGGAAATATTTTAAAGATATCTGCAAAACTTCTCAGTCAAATTGTGACTACCAGGACTCAGAGGAGAGAAACTATAAGCATCGGAACTCTGGTTCACTACAAAGAATTGCAGAGGGGCCTCATACTCAGATTGAAAAGATTAAATTCATGCGGATTTTAAAACAAGGCTGGAAGATTTGCCGAGCTTCCTAAAATGTGGGTTCGACCTCCAATGTGGTTGCCAGCCCAATCTTTGAGGTTGCAAGCACTGATCCAGCTATCGTCCTCATTTATTTAAATATCGATAAGACAATTGAACTGCTTTTCCGATCATCAAATCACCTGTGACAAAGTAATTGTCTTCATTTTTTAAAAATTGTTCAGAGGTATTACTATACATGTCTGTGCATGTGGGACTTGAAGTCAGGCTTCTTGGCTCAAACATTACTGCTGTGCCACAAGAGCCCTCCAGCAAATTCCTCATGGAGTTTTGAGGCCCATTTAAATCACAGTTTAAGAGTAGACAAGACCTGAATCTTTTCACAATTACATTAAGAGGAAGATAGGGCTTTCTATTTAAAGACCTGTAGATTAACAGCTTTACTGTTGTTGTTGTTGAATTCATTTTCCTACCACCCCAAACACTCACCTCAGGGGCATCTCACTTTCTCCCCACCCTCTCAAACAGACATCTCATTTACTCCCCGCCCTGTGAATTCTCGCCCTCAAGCAATTTTCCAGTTATAGGTGGAGGCCAGTATTATGGTTGTATTATTCTCTCACTGTATTGTAAAACTGAATACATATTCTGCAATGAGAACAAGTTTGCTTTTAAACAGATACTTATAAATTAATTGCTGTTTTTATTTTACTGGTTGTTGCTCTGATTCTACAAGTGTTTTGATGTTTTGCATGATTGTTTCAAGTTTCACACACCTGTACAAAGTCAATTGATAAGTACTGAAGCACTTTTTGTTGACTTCAAGGCTTCTGCACAAACCAGTTGCTCACAAACATGGGTGCACAGGTAGGCCTTCCCCTTGGAATAGAGCATGGCTTGGAGGATGAGCAAAGGACATATGAGCTGGACTAGCTGCTAGAAGTGGGAGGAGGAGAGAAGCAGTCATGGCAGAAGGTTACATCTGCTAAGCGTGTTCAAGGAGGAGATTGCAGACCAGTAGGGAACATCTGAAATTTAGCTATAATGTCTTCACTAGAATCTAGTGCTATCCGTATCCACAAGTTGAACCTCAACTTTATTTGCTTCACAACTGCCTATACTTGCAACAGCTGGGGTGGGAAGGCAATTTCATCAGAGGGGAATGGGATGGATGGTGTTAGGGAATGAAGGGTGGGGCAGGCAGGGATTCTTGCTCAAAAGCATTCAGCGCCTGATCGCACAGTCTTCAGGAAGGCAGAGCCATCGAGACGTACTTCTGCTCTTACTGCCAAAATGCGTGCCCCACACTCCCACCCCTTCTGTGCAGTAAACTGCCTTGCCAGAGTGAAACGTCTGAATCAAACCAAGCTTATTGGCATGGTCAAGGTGGACCAAAGGGTCTGTTTCTGTGCTGTACATCTCTATGACTATAATAGAGTTGACCACCAAGGCACAATCCATTATCATCTGAGACAAAAGGCTGACAAAGACGACTTAAGATCAGAGTAAAATAATTGTATTTGTGGTATGCATTGTGTATATTGTTTTGTTGGAAACTGAATTGTTTGAAATTTTCTAGTGTTTTCTGATTGCATTTGGAGTTCTTTCGAGTAAAAATTATTGTTTTGATTTTTTTTTTGAAATACCAGTGTGAAATATTGTTAGCTAATTCACCAGAGAGTAAGGGTTGCTGCTTCACTTATAAAAGATCTGTGACTTAACAGTTAAAAGTTGCAACTCAGCAACTGCTAAGGACAAATAAAATGGTTTACTTCGGGCACAGAAAAGAGAACAGGGAGAGCTTCTGAGCTGATGGTGGTTTAATGGCTTCTCTGTACCTGGTTCACATCCCTGACTGTTCAGCTACCTGAGAACCACTGTTGGCAAACAAAAGGTCTATGTGATCAATGGCTATGGATTAGGGACCAGTTAATCAGCTACTTCCACCAACTGAAGTTCCATCTGTCTACCACTCTCAGTTCCAGTTCATCTACAACCATGCATTAACTAGTGTTTAAGCAAGCAGCTGAGTTCGTGATGTCAGGTCACTTGCTTTCACAACATGAAGTAATCCTTGGTTTTCGAACTGCACCTTTATCATTTCTGTCCACAATTAAAAATACAAATAAAAATACACAATCCTTACAGCCAATTCAAAAATGAACGAGCCAATTGCACTTTCTTTGAGTGAAAGAAAGTAGAATGTCACTGCTTATTAATCCTAAGAGTAATAGCAAAATATTATGATTTGGAGATGACGGTGTTGGGCTGGGTGGACAAAGTTAAAAAATCACACAACACCAGGTTTATTTGGAAGCACAAGCTTTCGGAGTGCTGTTCCTTCATCAGGTGGTTGTCTATCATGTTATCAATGAAGTCAAACAATTTTGCATATTTTATGCTCCTCCATTCAGTAAGATCACCGTTGGTCTGTTTGTGTTTTGAATTCCACATTCTCATCTACCCCGATAACCTTAAGATTCTATGCTCAAAAAGAATTTATCCAAATCTGTTATAATTCAGTGAGACACGGCCTCCACCACCTTCTGATGCAGAAAGTTCCAAAGTTCTGTCCTGAAAGGGAAACTCCTGATTTTAAAACAATGTCCTCAGTTCTGGATTCACCCAAGAGAAAGCGTACACTTTATTGAGACTATTCAGGATTTATACACTTCAATAAAATCACCCCTCACTCATCTAAACTCCAGTGGAAACTATTCTTGCCTGTGTGGCAGGTAGGTAGGATGTCAAATGTGTCAGGATTAGGATGCAAGGTGAGTAGGATACCAGAGTGCAGGTGTCAAGAGGACCAGATAAATGACGTAGTTTTGGGTAGGCTGGGGTGGGTGGGAGAAATTGAGTCAGGCAGAGGGGGGCATTATTGCGTGAGTTCTGGGGTGGAGGTCAGGTCTGGCCATGGGGTAAGATCTCAAAAGGGTTGGGGGGTTCTGGTTCCAAGGGTGGTGGAGGTGGAGGTAACTTGGGCCCTGAGCAGGGGAAGGGGTTTTTCGGCTCCTGGGGTTGAAGGGGATGGTCAAAGCTGGTGTATGTGAAGGTGTATCAGGTCCAAAACGAGGCATGGGGAGTCAGTTGACCCAGAGTTCAGGGTTGAAGGGCAGTTGAGCAGGTGAAGGAGGCTCAGGTCCGAAACAAGGAAAGAGTACAGTAAGGGGTTCAACTCCCAGGGGATGAAGAAGGTTCATGTCCAGAGTGGTAGAAAGCGATGGTGCCCTTAACACATGAATGTGAGAACAGGTTGTTGGGTTGGGCAGTGGGGCAAGGAGAATGTTGAGCCCAAAGTGGGCAAATGTGTTGGGTTAGGAATTGGGAGAGATCTGGGGGAGATGTAGGCAGAACTATGTGAGATAAAGTATGGGGTCAGTTAAATAGTTACTCAGGATTATTAAAGAGACTAACTTTTCCTGAGTAATTATTTTACTTGATTTCCTTGAAACTAAATTCTCTGATACAAATGGAGCCTTCAGAGTTTCAGGCATGGAGAAACTGTGCTATGGAATCTTCAGTTTACCAGGCAATCCCTTTGGGGTTTGCTATGATGGAGATTGTATGCAACTCTGATTTATGCTGGAGTAATGATTAACTGACCATCAGAAAATCCAGCCTACCTTCAACCTCAACAAACTTCAGCAGAAATTTTGTATCTCCCATATCAGCCATTATCATTAAGGCATCTAAATGAATCTGCTAACCTGTGAATAAGCTTTAAATAGTAGTATAAACAAGCTAAAACCCTAGCAACGATTCAAAGTAATTTGTTGTGTAACTTTTCCAATAAAACTTATACAAATTTCATTTATTAAAGTAAGATTTCTTTCATTTGGATAAAAGTTAGTGTATAAATTCCATATTTTAAATAAACAATTAATTTGCTAAAATAAAAGAATGCCTGAAAGTGTTAATGGTGAGTAATGCAGAATTTTTAAAATGTCTTTCTCTTTTTCTTCACAATGACCTTACGTCTGCAACCTCTTGTTTGTAAGGAATGTACCAAGGTTGAAGTGTTAAAAATGGAGCAACATGTTCTAATGTTTGTGATATTAATCTTGAAAATGTAATGTCATGTTTCATTATACAAATCCTTCATGCTGTTTTAATCTGTTCCTGTATTGACTAAGCAGATTACACTCTCAGGAGCATAACATACAATTACTAAACCGATAAAATTTTATTCAGCACCTTCAGAAAACAACATACAAGCCAATAAATCATTATTGTACACCAGTCAAAAGTAAACCGAGCATGATACTTGCAGTATTGTGCACAGTTTTGGGCCCCATATCTCAGGAAGGATGTGCTGGCCCTGGAGCGTGTTCAAAGGAGGTTCACAATAATGGTCCCAGGAACAAAAAACTCACCATATGAGGAATGTTTGAGGACTCGATGAGTTTAGAGGGATGAGGGGGATTTTAATTGAAACTTACAGAATACTGAATGGCCTAGGACAGAGTGGATGTTGGGAAAATGTTTCCATTGGTAGGAGAGACTAGGACCCAAGGGCACATCCTTAGAGTAAAGTAAAGACCCTTTTACAACGGAGTAAGGATAAGAGAGTGGTGAATCTATGGAATTCATTGCCACAGAAGGCTGTGGATGCCAGGTCATTGAGTGTATTTGAGACTGGGATAGATACATTCTTATTGTCAAGGGTATCAAAAGTTACAGAAGAAAGCAGGAGAATGGGGTTGAGAAACTTATCAGCCATGATTGAATGGTGGAGAAGACTCAATGGGCTGAATGGCCTAATTTCTGCTCCTATATGTTATGGTCTTATGACATTAATTAATCCTTTTAAGCAGTTAACAATAATTTTACTATTTTCAGTCAGTTAGAATACATGCTCAAAATGGATGCCATTTATTGGACATTCAAGGGGCCTTGTAAAATAGCACCTTCAGCATGTTTGCTGTTCTCATGCACATTACACTGGATGCCATATTGGTGAAGTAATTAACACAAACTCAGCAAGCAAACTCAGTCAGTAAATCAATACTACAGGAGAAAGTGAGGACTGCAGATGCTGGAGATCAGAGCTGAAAAATGTGTTGCTGGAAAAGCGCAGCAGGTCAGGCAGCATCCAAGAAACAGGAGAATCGACGTTTCGGGCATAAGCCCGAAGAAAGGCTTATGTCCGAAACGTCGATTCTCCTGCTCCTTGAATGCTGCCTGACCTGCTGCGCTTTTCCAGCAATCAATACTGCAATTGGTTTCTAAAACTGATTTGATCCAACAATGGCATTTGGGAGCTTAGCAGTCCTGTTTATACCACCTTTTCATCTATGAATCTGATGGTAAGAGGCTGACCCTGCATGATTAAGGTCTGAGCTTCCACTGCAGCATCCAGATTTTGAAATGATTTCTGCTTGTGCTGTAATAGAAGTTGAGATATTGGCCATCAAACACTGCATCAGGTTTCAGTTAACCATGCATGGTTAAAAATGTATTTAGCAAGAAGGAATCCTTCACCAATCTTTATTAACTATTAATTTTTTTAAAATTATTGTCAATTTTCAGGTTATTTGATCAATCAATACTGATTGTTGCTATGATTGTACAACTCTTTAGTGTTTTCTTGAGTTCTTTAAAGTAGTTTACAGGGACTAGTAGGGCAGGTGGTGAAAATCTGTTGACTTCAAACCATCTGCATAAAGCAATTGGGGCATGAATGCAGTTATAGGTCTTAGCTTTGACGGACAGAATGAGCAGAAGCCATAGCATGTAGTGAAATGTAGGAAACGGAGAAGTAGTACTGAGGTGGATGAAAGTGCACTCAGCATAAGGTCATCATCACCAAGCGGGGAAGACAGCAGATGGACATATAGATTGCCCACAAACAGCTATGGTCCTGCAGCAACCAGATTTTGGAATGATTTCTGCTTGTGCTGTAATGGAAGTTGAGACGTTGGCCATCAAACCCTGCAATAGGGGTCAGTTCACAAGTGTGCCAATAAAACTGTTTACCTACTCCATATTGGAAACGCAGAGCTCAAAGGTTTTCATCAGCATAGAGTTTTTGCTAGACTTCTCAAAGCATTTTGACATTGAACATAAGAACCAGGAGCAAGATTAGGCAATCCAGCCCCTTAAACCTGCTCTGCTATTTAATACAATCATGGCTGATCTCATCTCTGCCTCCATTCTACTTTTCTATTTGCTCTCCATTACCCTTTAATCCATTACTAATTAAAAATCTGTCTATCCCTATCAAATTTATTCAGTCTCCCGGCTTCCACTGTATTCTGAGCTAGTGAATTCCAGATTCATTGAGAGAAGTAATTCTTCCTCATCCTTTTAAATCTGCTATCCCTAAACTTACAATTATCAACTCTCATTCTTGATTGTGCCACAAAGAGAAAAATCTGCTCAAACCTGCTTTGGGCAATCCTTTCTGGCATCTTATGTATCTCAATGAGATCTCCTCTCGTTCCTATAAAGTATAGTGAGTACAGACATAAAGTGCTCAGTCTCCCTTCAAGTCTTTTATCTCTAAAATTCATCTAAGTGAACCATCTCTGAGCTCCCTCCAACACTTTTACATCCTCAAGTAGGAGGACCAAAACTTTGCAGTACTCCAGATGTGATCTCAGCAGTGCCTTGTAAAGTTGCAGCTACTGTTCCCTACTTATATATTCTATTCCATCAGCAATAAATGTCAAAAATTCTATTAACTTTCCTCATTACCTGTTGTACCTGCATACCACCAATTTGCAATTCATGCACAAAGGCACACATTGAAGCATTTTAAAGGTTTTTTTTTCTCTATTTAAATAATAAGTTCATTCTTCTGACCAAAATGAACAATGTCACACTCATCCATATTAAATTGTCAAATTTTGGCTTATTGACCTGACCTATCCATATCCACTTGTGAATTTCTTGTTTATTTACTTCACAGACTTTCTGAAGGCTTCTCCTAATCACCAAGCATTTTCTTGTGCACACCAATAATCATTCTTCTATAAGCTATCTCATCAAAGTGCACACTTCATAATTGTCTTCTGCAGCAGCAGCAGTACGTGTGACTTTTTTTTTGGGAGCTGGCCCCTGACCCTTACTCTGTGCCCTGGTTTCATAACACATATGCCGGATATCTTACCACATGCCCATTCCATCTCAGAACTGTCCTCTAAAGTATTTCCGTTATCTGGTGTTTGAGCTGGTGCCTACAGGTGAAAGCTTAAGAGAAGATGTTCCTTCATCATCACAGGCTTCCTGTTGAACCACCAGTTTGAAGTAGTTTGGCATTATGTAGAGGGTAAATTAAGATGTTCTTTCTTGCACCATCTACAGTTTTTGTACAATGAGATCAGGTGGGATGTCAGAAAAAGGGCTGCAGATGGGAACACTATAATTCTCCGAAATTTCAGCCCTACAGTTAATCACACCCTTAGCAATGTTTGCATCAATGATGGCAAGCACTGGCCTTCTCTGTGGTTGTAGAGGATGCAGCTGTGATTGTCCTCCTGCTGCCTCTAACTGTGCAGTGCCTCGTGCTTCAACAGAGATGGAAATGTGTCAGCTAGTGTGAGTGAGTTTTGTTTAGGTAATGCTGCCTGACATGGTTGAGTAGCTTGAAGATGTGGGTGAGGCTTCCAGCAGGACTCAGTCTGCGAGGGTGAACATCGGTATGAATCTTAACTGTAGAGGATGAATGATGATGATGTGGTGTATTGAACATTATCTGAAGCTGTTGGTGCAGTTAGTTGAACATGACATTTGAAGACACATTCAGTGACCATAATTCATTCGTGGTCATTGAATGCTCTGTTGTACTGCATGCAGCTTGACACTCATTATTGAACTCTGTGACTACTTTTTATTGCCTTTTAATTAATTCTCTGGAGCGTCTTTCTGGTCCCATGGGTGATCAACATGTCTCGTCCTCTGCTTCCCCTTGGCCAAGGCTTCCAATGCAGTGTAAGGGCCTGCAGTTTCCAATTCAAGTGAGTTTTAAATGTTTCCCAGATTAAAATGGTAAATGAATTCCAATGGCCCCTATTTCAGCCAGAATGCACTTCCCCTTTAAGGATTGCAGGATAGCTTTATTTGGTTCTTACTCTGGCAGCTTTGGGACTCCTGATGAGACATGCAGCTCAACAAGGTACTTAGCCCTGGCTGCAGACTGTGACCATGCCAATTAACAAGCAACACAAATCCGAAGCACTACCTGCATCAAAATCAGCATATGTGAGATAGCTTTGTCAAATATAGAAAAGGAGAATCCAAAGGGTTTTTACAAATACATTAAGGACAAAAGGGTAACTAGGGAGAGAATAGGGCCCCTCAAAGATCAGCAAGGTGGTCTTTGTGTGGAGCCGCAGGAGGTGGGGCTGATGCAAAACACTCCCACCCCCCATCAACCCAACCTCCACGCCTGGCACCTTGCCCTGCAACCACAAGAAGTGCAAAATATGCACCCACACCTCCCCCCTCATCTCTCTCCAAGGCCCCAATGGATCCTTCCATACCCGTCGCAAATTCACCTGCACCTCCACACACATCATTTACTGTATCCGTTGCACCCGATGTGGTCTCTACATTGGGGAGACAGGCCGCCTACTTGCGGAACATTTCAGGGAACACCTCTGGGACACCTACACCAACCAACCCAACCGTCCCGTGGCTGAACACTTTAACTCCCCCTCCCAATCCGCCAAGAACATACAGGTCCTTGGCCTCCTCCATTGCCAGACCCTGACCACACGGCGCCTGGAGGAAGAGCGCCTCATCTTCCGCCTAGGAACTCTCCAACCACACGGGATGAATGTAGATTTCTCCAGCTTGCTCATTTCCCTTCCCCCCACCTTATCTCAGTCCCAACCCCCGGATTCAGTACCGCCCTCTTGACCTGCAATCTTCTGCTCGACCTCTCCGCCCGCACCCCCTCTCCAGCCTATCACCCTCCCCCTCACCTCCTTCCACCTATCGTATTCCCAGCGCCACTCCCCCAAATCCCCTCCCCCACCACCTTTTATCTCAGCCCACCTGGCACACCAGCCTCATTCCTGAAGAAGGGCTTATGCCCGAAACGTCGATTCTCCTGCTCCTCAGATGCTGCCTGGACTGCTGTGTTTTTCCAGCATCACATTTTTCAACCCTAGTACTATGCTAATAAATTTGTCCTGTCTTTACAGACTTTACATCCTTTCTAAAATACACAGCTGAAAATAAGCCTCCAACTGAGGCTGATAAATGTTATAGCATGTTGTTTCAGCAATGCCAATTCTGAAAGGGCCTTTAAACAAGGAAATGTCTTTATATTTTACAGTATTCAGTAAGCCCCTATATCTACGAAAATGAAAACTTGAATTTATATAGGGTCTTTAATGATTTCAGGATATTGCACAATGTTATACACTCAATGGAGTACTTACAAAGTGAAATCACTATTGTAACACAGAAAGTGTGGCAATTTAACTGGATAGAGCAAGATCCTACAAACATCAGTCGGATAATGATCAAATAATGCTTCAGTGAGATTGGCAGATAAAGATCAGCCAGGACACCAGGGAAATCTCTCCTGTCATTCCTTGAAATAGTATCAGGTTTTCTTCCTTGCAATGAAGAACTGCAGGGTCTTTCTTTGAGAAATTTCCTTGGGTCATTTATGATCTTACTTTGTGCTCTTTCATTTTAAGACATACTGTCTTATGGCACTGAACCCAAATAACGCCAGAGACATCATGGACAGTTTACCATCGATAGGATAATGATATTCGACCATCAGAATGATTCAGGATCTTATGATTTCATATGGAAAAATAACAAAGTGACTCTGTGCAACTGACACAAAATCAACACCCAAGGCGAATATTAACCTGACATCTCAGAAGTGAAGTGCGTTGTTAAGATTAGAGGCAGGACATTCAATCCAATAAAACCTATCCCTCTATTCAAATAATTCGTGGTTGATCAAGTCTCAATTCTATTCGTTTACTTTTTCACCATATACTTTTGATACTGAGACTTACAGTAGTCCTTCCTTCAATAGCCAAGCAGGAAGTTTAACCTTATGCGCCCCACCCCATTGTCAGTTAGAATATCTGATGAAACCATTTATCTGCAGTTACTCTATTGAATCATTTCATTATTTTTGAAAGCATTGATTAGATCATCCTTCAAATCCTCCACCCCCCCCCCCCCCCCCCCACATAAGAGAAGGCAAATTTATACGAATTCATAAGTTAACCTCTAAACACTGCAATCATTCTGGTGAATCTGCACAATAGACATTTCAAGGCCAATTTATATTTCTTGTTTTTTTTATTTTCAGGAAATTTGTTCCCAAAACCTTGTACAATACTCTAGAATGGTATATCAACAATGTTCTGTGAACAGAAGCTGCAGCTCCTTTGTTTTGTATTCTAAGCTCATGATCAGAACTAACATTCCATTAACCATTTTCATTACTTTTTGTTCCTCTGATCTAGGTTTTATTGATTGGGACGCATGGAGACCTAAATCTCTTTGGTTCTGCAAACTCCTAGCTTGCATCTAATAAGAAAATATTCACATTCGTTTTCATCCCGAAGTTGATAAGATCACATTGTACACCATCTACCATAGTTGCACATCCTCACATAATCTGTTTATATCCCATCATAATCTTCTGCTTCCAACTACACAATTTACTGTTCTTCCCAACTCAGTGTTATCAGCATACTTGGATATATAACTGTCTAATCCTTTAACGAAGCCATTAATATATATGTTGAAAAACTTAGGTCCAAGGATGAATTGTGAGAACATCATTTGGTCTATTCTACATACCTCACTAATCAGAGAACATTTCATTACTTGTACTTTCAGTCTTTTGCCTCCAATCAAATTAATAATAAGGGATGATCTCTTTCTGTGTGCTTTCGTTTTGGTGAAAACTTATCAATTGCCTTCTAGTAGCTCACCTAAACACCATCTATTCAGCAGGTGAATGACCTTCAAATTTCAAAGAAATTAATCAAACATGACCTACCCTTCAGAAATATTATGTACTGCTTTGATCAGCTGGTAATTGCTTATGAGTTCTGACATCCATCTCTAATGATAAATCAGCAAGACCACTGGCAAATAGCAAGCTGCCTCTACTACAACACTAAATTAAAATCTGGTTTAGGATCTCAGTGAGTGTGAGACTTATTTGGCTTGATTATAACATGCGTTTCCTTTAAAGACCTAATAGGTTCATAGCAATATTTTAAACCAATGTACCATAATACATGATACTTAGCACTGTGGCACATGGAGGCTACTTACCCTGAACAGTGCTTTGATAGGATCCAATAAATGATAGAAAATGGATACTAGTCCAAACATCTCTGCTCAGTAACTCCAAACAACAGTTGAATCCAAACTAGTTTTCAGGCTATAGTTTTTTTAAAAATAACATGATTAGAAGAGATTATTAATATAGTGCTGGGTTTACTTTACAATCCAATGATGTGACAGATTAACAGTACTTGTGATTATGACGTTACTGACCAATGTCCCATATGTGCTAAACATTACCCAGCAGAGTAAATTTTAAAAAAACACAAGCATTTATTATGAAGGAATTACGACAAAAATTATTCTCGGTTAAAATAAATTCTAACAGATACTCTCTATGGCCATTATAACAATCCAAAACTGATCACACCTCACTTTTCTCCTTCCGTAGCCCTATATTTTCCTCTACTGTAAATATTTATTCTGTGGCTCCTAAAAAACATAATGCGCTGTCTCAACCTTTCCTCCACTCATAACTCCAAAAATGATGTAAACAAACTTGCCCTCTTCTTTCTCTCCTTTATTGTTCATTATAAATTGATAAAGACCCAAACAAATGAAACAGACTTCTGTTTACTTTGTTATGACTCACAACAATTTTATAATCTTCTTTTAAATCCAGTCTAAACCTTTCTTACTCCAAGAGAAATAGTCCAAGTATCCCAACTCTCTCATCACAACTCCAGTTTCCCATATCTGTGCCTGTACATAAAAATAGTGTTTCACTGGGTGTTCTTGCCTGTTAAACTGGCAGAATAATAGTTCTAGAAGCCCCATAAACAAACCTAAGCCATATAAACCTGATGAAGAGACAGGTTTCTGAAACCTCTGCATAATTATACAGATTTATAGTCAGTAAGCAGCTCAGTCAGAGAGACTTGAATTAAATTGAATTATTGTCACGTGTATTTCACAGTACATAAGACTGTGGTATAAAGTGAAAAGCTTCAACTGTCACCACAGTCAGGTGCCATTTTGAATAATTAATTCAAAGAAATAAAAAGATATAATGGAAAATGAGTCCGTCATCGTTCTACCTCCTCTGTCATGAGTCCTGAGCCAGCTCAGTAACTGTAGTAATTGTAATGAGGTCAGCCAGGTGGGAACCTCATAGAATATGAATTCCCTGATTGGGGCTGTTAATCTAGTCCAATCAAGAAGCACTGGCTGACAGAGAAGAACAAGAATGTCGGGGTTTGAGGTTTGTCCTCATTTCCCTGAAAACTGGTGGAATGGTAGAATTTGGGGCCTGGCTTTGCTGCTCCTCTCCCTTGTAAAATTGCTGTTTCTCTGTATACAGCTGTTAATGTTCACTGTTTCGTAAACTGTGTATTGTTTAATAAAATAAGAAAGAAAAACAGGAGTGTCAGACTTTCTGTTCACTCTGAGAGATGGCTCTGAGAGAGTTGGATGACTCTCTACTTGCAACTAAAGGGTGACTTGGTGACAGAATATTGGTCTCTGTGTATTTCAGTGGTGACTAGAGTGGATTAATGACGTAACTATGTAAAAGCACCTGTTCGCTGAAGCCCAACTGGACTTCAAACAGGCACCACAACTGGCTTTATCATTGGAAAATGTGGCAAGTGGAACATATGAGTTGCAGTATATTCTGATGGAAGTGAACATCCTCACCAGTCCGGCTGAGCTTGGGGCACACCACTTGACTGAAGGCAATTGCATAACCTCACACAGGATATATCCTGAACAGAGGGACTATAGGTCAACCCACAACAAAGCCTTGGCAAAATGGTCAAATGTTTCTTCAGGATCCAGGCCAGCCAGCCATTGCATTTGCTGATGGAATTCTGACTCAGGATGGTAAAAGACTCCCATTAGGCCTAAACTGAGTAAGATAACTCATAGGCCTGGATCCAGGAGAGTGCACACCCTGGAAGGCCCTCTTACATCTGGCTTGCAATAGCTTTGCAACATCCAAATCAGAACTAATCAAAATAAATGCCTAGTTAAATGGTCACCCAGTTCTAATAGAGGTCAGAATTGGCACAGCTCTTTCGCTGATCACAGATCCAGTCTTTAACTATATTCATTCTGGATTCTAACACTTAAGTTTGTGCAAGACCTCGGCTAGACTGAGAACCTGTACTGGGAACCTTTATAGATTAGGGGTACAACTTCAGTTCTGGTCTCTTATGAGAAGTAGCTGGTTCAGTTACCACTAACTGTAGTAAAAGGCTCGGGCCCAAGCTTGATAGGGTGAAATTAGTTGAGAAACATTCACTAGATTGACTCAACGTTTTTCAGCAGGATATGGATGCCTGAGTGAAGTCCTCGTTAAATACCCAGAAGCTTTTCAGGAAGTCTGGGGGCTATCAAAGGAGCCAAGGCTACTTTACATGTTGACCAGGAAGCAATTCCACAATTCTGCAAGATCCGCCCAGTGCCGTTTGCCTTAAGGGCCAAAGTGGAGGCAGAAATCAGAAGGCTGGAAAGCAAAGGAATTATCAAATCAGTCCAGTTTGTGGAATGAACAGAACTGGTTGTATCGATTGTGGAGACCAATGGGTCGGTTTGCCTTTGTGGGGATTTTAAACAAACATTAAACTGCTTTTCGCAGCCAATAAATACTCAGTCTGTCACATAGAGGATTTATACACAAAGCCAGGAAAATCAGATTTAACCTGGTACGGAGTCTTCTCCCCTTTAGCAACTCTGCTGGAGCTCTCCCTGTACAGCTGTTGCATGAAGGGCGATCCTACAATTAAATAAGAACCGGGACAGTTTGACATGTCGTGAAGATGTAGGTTGTCTCTTTAAGTCTGCCTTCAAAGTTTGGACTGTTCTTTCTGCCAGACCATCGGATGATGAATGATATAGAGCTGTCCTATATGTCGAATACCATTCAACTTTAGGAAATATTCAAATTCTCTGCTGGTAAACGATGGCTTGTTATCTGTGACTAATACTTCTGGGATAGTGTGTATTGAAAAAGTTGTGCATGGTTTTCTATCATCATCCCTGTATTTGACAAATGCACTCGATGCACATCCAGCCATTTTGAGTGGGCATCCACAATGACTAGGAACATTGAGCTAATGAAATGACCTACATAGTTGACATGTAATTAAATACAGGGTTTACCCAGCCATCTCCATGCATGTAGGGGAGTTACTAGTGGGAATTTTTGTTCTTGTTGGTACTTTGGCCACTGCCCCACCAACATGGCAATGTCCACATCCAATCCTGGCCACCAGACATAACCTCTCACCAAAATCTTCAAAGCGGACATGGGAGCCCGAGGTCTCCCAATGGGTGAAGAGTAGATCCCAGGCTTAATTCCCCACTCCAGACTCATAGGCTGAGCTGAAACTCCGGGCCTGCGGATAGACCCGGGTGCTTGATGGCAGAGGCGGTGGCAAGTTTGGTCTCAGCGCAGGACACTGTGGTACTGACAAGTGGATGCTTCAGTAAGGTCAGCTCAGTGTGAACTCAAGGCAGTGGCAGCATTGGTGGAGGTGAGATGACCCCAGAGAGTGACGATGCAGCAAACTGCAGTTGCAGCAGTGTCATTGGTTTAGCACCTGGGTGGAGGAGCCTGGATCCAGCCCATGGCTGAGCCAGAGGTGGGAGCTGTTCAAAAGACCATCTAACCTTATTGAGACAAGACTATAAAATGGACTTCATTGTTTTATTTGTGACTTTATGGTCTGTGTTTTTGATTTACTTTTCTGTGTTTCACGTTAGCGCTGGAGAGTGGCAACACTAAACAACATTTTTCACAGTATTTTGTAACAGAATGCACATGTCAATAAATAAATCAAATAAGTAAATAAAACTGAATGGAAAGGGGACTCGTAGGCTTATAAAGCAAAAGGAAATGGAAGCATTGCAGGTTAACTATTAGGAAATGAACCAGCATAGGACAGGAAAGGACAGAGTGTATAAACATATAAAACAAAACAGGAAACAGTATCAAAAAGGTCAAAATTGTAAAAAGACAAAATTAATGGCTCTTTACTGCAATGCACATAATATTTGGAATGAAATAAATGAATTAATAGCACAAATGGAGGTTAATGGTATGATCTTAAAGTAATTGCAGAGATGTGGTTGCAAGGAAATAAAAGCTGTGAACTGAATCTTTTGCGGTTCGTAACTTTGTGAAAAAAAAGGCAGGATGGAAAGAGTAATGGGTAGCGTGTTATTACCAAACAGAACACATATGAAAGCAAGAAATAATCTTGGATCAGAAAAAGTAGAATCCATATGGGTAGAGATAAATAAAATGGGGAAAAAATGCACTGGTGGGAGTAGTCAATCGCCTTCATGACAATAGCTATATTATAAGACAGAGAATAAATCAGAAGGTAATGAGAACACGTAAAAATGTCAGTACATTAATCATGACTTTAATCTTCTGGCAGATTGAGAAAATTAAATTGACAAAGGCAGCCTCAAGGATGAATTCATAGAGTGACATTGGGATAGTTCAGGGAGAACATTTAGAAATGCCTAATCAAATAAAGTAGAGTCAACATAACTTCATGAAGGGCAAATCATTCTTAAAAATCTTATTACAATTCTTTGTAGAGGTAACAAGCAGAGTTGATAAAGGGGAACCAGGAGTTTGAATATACTTGTATTTCCAAAAGGTGTTCAATGAGGTAGCATACATAAGGTAGCTTAATAAGTTGATGTTGGTGGTAGTATATTAAGATGAATAGAGGGCTGGCCTACTAATATGTTTTTGAAATATGGGGGGGGAATCCTTCAGGAGTGTAACCTATAACTATTAGAGTGCCACAGGGATCAGTATTGGACCCATAATTAATTACAACATAGATTGATGATTTTAATGAGGGAAGACCATATACTAATGCTAAGTTTGTGGGTGAAACAAAAATAGGTGGGAAAACAAGTGCAGAGGATTACAAAGAGTATCTGAATATGAACATAAACAGGTTATGTGATTGAGCAAAAACTTGGCATGTGGAATATAACTTGTGAAAATGTGAGATTATGCAATTTAGCATGAAGGATGGAATGGCTGAGTAGTAGTTAAGTGAAGAGAAACTGTAATAAGCTGCAGAGGGATTTGGGGTCCTCAGTCACAAATTCTAAAAAGCTAGCATATATGTTCAGTGGGTTTTAGGGAAGGCAAATGCCTATATTTCAAAACAAATGGAATATAAAAATAATGAGGTCTTATAATAATTATACAAGACACTAGTGGCACCACATCTGTATTACAGTGAACAGTTTTGGTCCCCTTATCTAAGAAAGGCTTTAGTGGTAGTCCAGGGAAGATTCACCAGGTTGATTCTGGATATGTAGGGATTGTCTTATGTGGAGAGTTTTCAGTAGGTTGGGCTTGTATTCATTGGATCTTAAAAGTATATGAGGCAACTGTATGGAAACATATAGGATTTTTAGTGGACTTGACAGGGTAGATGTGGAGAAGTTGTTTCTCTTAGTAGGAGAGTCTAGGATCAAGGGGCATAATCTTAGAGTAAGGGGTTACCCATTTGGGAGAATTTTTTTCCTCCAAGGGTTGCCAATCTGTAGAATTCTTTATTGCAGAGGATTGTCGAGGCTGCGTCATTAAATACATTCAAGGCAGTTATAGACAGATTTTTAATCAATAAGGGAATCATGGGTTGTGAGGTAAAGTCAGGAAAGTAATGGTGAGGATTTTCAGATCAGCCATGATCTGATTGAAGGGCAGAGAAGACTCGATAGCCAAATGGCCAATATTTGCTCCAATGCCTTCTTGTCTTATGCTCTTATTGGATATACTACAGAAGTTAGATTTCTCATGAATTTTGGATCTTGCTTTACTGTCAGCAGATGGACACAGATTTTCACCGTTTATAATATGCAAACGAATGATTAAAAATTCTAATATATCAACATTTAGAAAAAAAGCAAAAAGGTTTTCTGGGAAACATCACTAGCAATACATGTGCAAATTGACTACATTGGGTAGATTACTTAACCTCATAGTTCTGTAGATAGATTTAAGGGCAAAAATCACAAGCCCCAGCTAGCAATAAGAGGTTCTTTGGAGAAGAATAGTTACAAAGTTTGTTTTGACATTTCGCTGTGGCACCCGTGAAGGGAACAAAAGGCCGATTATACATAACTGGAGTTTATCTTTTTGAGTTAAATATATGTTTCTTACGAGAAATGGCTTCTTCTGTAATATTGTAGAGACACATTTGTTTGCTGAAAATGTTGAGGTAGCTATTAGCTATCAGTTAAATAAATCAAGTTTGAGGTAAGAATTGAAAATATGTTTTGGTTTCTCCCAGGTATGTAAACATAAATGAAATGCTGAGCCATTGTCTAGTCAGTGAATGTCAACTTTGTTGTGCTTTTGGATGATGTTAGCAAAGGACACCATGTAAATGAGAAATAGGAGGAATAGGATGACTTGAGATAATTGAAACTGACTTCAATGTCCTTAGTAGCATTGTTTCCTACTTACATATTACCTTCATGTTGTCCAATATACCATGACTACAGAGTGAGCAACACCCTGATTTTAAAACTGTTGTCTTTATTTCCAAGTCCATCTGTGGCTTTGCTCCTCCAGGTCTCTATAATTTTCCAGCTCACTAACCTCCAAGATATTTCCACTCATTTAGTTCTGGGCTCTTAAGCAACTCCAATTTTTGCTGCCATGCTTTCATTTACCGTAGCCCTAAATTCTGGAATTTTCCCCCTAAACTTTTCTTTCCTCCTTTTTAGTGCTTCTTAAAATGTATCAAATAGACCAAGTTTTTGACTTTGATGTCCTAAATCATCTCCTGTGAATTGGTGTCAAAATTTGCAGCGAGATATCTCGAAATGATGTTCTGTTATATGTTGTTGTCGCTTGCCTTTGTTGAGCATTTGTGTTAGTATGGCAGACTGTCACTTTAAGAATCTGAACATGTCACATCATGATGTTATTAGCCATTTTGGGCTCAAACACATTTCTAACTTTGCTGCATGCAGACTGAACACCTCCAGAATAAATCTCCTGCTGTTTAATGCTTTCACCTCCTGATCCTTCTTGGAATTTAACACAAGAGGAAAATTGGTGATGAGGTTGGGATAAAAATTGCTTTGTGATGCCGGGTCAATCTGATGATTTGTCATAAAAAATAATCACCACAGAGAACAGGATGAATAGTGCAGAAAAGGTTGTGCTCCACCCTGAACAAACATTGTGAGTAATGAGTACGCTTTACGGAAATTCATGAGCTGGGGGTGTAGACTTGGAGAGAAACAGGCAGCTTCACTAATACCTTGTTTTAAATGGGAAGGAGTAAGGAAGAGCTACAATTTTCACAGTATATCTGTGCTACACAAGCCCTTCCATTTAAAAAAAAATAATAAACTTTAGTTCCATGGGACCATATAATGAAAATACAGAGTCTAGATTAGAGTGGTGCTGGAAAAGCACAGCAGTTCAGGCAGCATCCAAGGACCAGTAAATTCGACGTTTCAGGCAAAAGCCCTTCATCAGGAATACCTGATGAAGGGCTTTTGCCCGAATGTCGATTTTACTGCTCCTCGGATGCTGCCTGAACTGCTGTGCTTTTCCAGCACCACTCTAATCTAGACTCTGGTTTCCAGCATCTGCAGTCATTGTTTTTACCTAGTTGATCTGAATGAAAATACAGAGACCTGGAATTCCAATACAGAGAGATGTTTAGTTCAAGCTAATAAAATTGAAGCAGATGTAGTTGTTCCTACCCTCCTAAGTATTAATGGGAGGTGAGGGGGAATTTTGAACCTCCTGAGGAGTTTGCTACAGTCAGAGAATCTGTGTTCCAAAACTTATGAAGAAATAGTATGACTCCTACTGTACTACTGACCAATAGATGATTGCTGAAAGGTTCCAATTCCACAAATGCAACCAGCATGATGGCAAAGCTATCTCCCAATTCATAGCTGCAGGCACCAACAGATACTGGGTCACTTCCTTATTGATATGCAAACCAGTAAGAATGTAGGTGGACACTGGAACAGTGGTTTCATTAATAGCTGAAAATGTGTATTGGAGGGAGCTGAGTCACTGCAAGCTTCAAAAATTACACAAAGAATGGACGCCGGTGAAGTGGTGCCTTTAAAGGGTTGTATCAATATGAACATTCAGTTATACAGTCGGTCTGAAGATTTGTCCTTCTATGCATGTTGTCCAGGAAATTTTCCAGATTTATTTGGAAGAAACCTTTACAAGAAGGATGGATTGCACCTAAATTGGAAGGGAACTAATATACTGGCAGGGAAATTTCCGAGAGCTGCTCAGGAGGATTTAAACTAGTAAGGTGGGGGGGTGGGACCCAGGGAAATAGTGAGGAAAGAGATCAATCTGAGACTGGTACAGTTGAGAACAGAAGCGAATCAAACAGTCAGGTCAGGCAGGGACAAGGTAGGGCTAATAAACTGCATTTATTTCAATGCAAGGGACCTAACAGGGAAGGCAGATGAACTCAGGGCATAGGTAGGAACATGGGACTGGGATATCATAGCAATTACAGAAACATGGCTCAGGGATGGGCAGGACCGGCAGCTTAATGTTCCAGGATACAAATGCTACAGGAAAGATAGAAAGGGAGACAAGAGAGGAGGGGGAGTGGCATTTTTGATAAGGGGTAGCATTATAGCTGTGCTGAGGGAGGATATTCCCAGAAATACATGCAGGGAAGTTATTTGGGTGGAACTGAGAAATAAGAAAGGAATGATAACCTTACTGGGATTGTATTGTAGACCCCCGAATAGTCAGAGGGAAATTGAGAAACAAACTTGTAAGGAGATCTCAGCTATCTGTAAGAATAATAGGGTAGTTATGATAGGGGATTTTACCTTTCCAAACATAGACTGGGACTGCCATAGTGTCCAGGGTTTAGATGGAAAGGAATTTGTTAAGTGTGTACAAGACAATTTTCTGATTCAGTATGTGGATGTATGTACTAGAGAAGGTGCAAAACTTGACCTACTCTTGGGAAATAAGGCAGGGCAGGTGACTGAGGTGTCAGTGGGGGAGCATTTTGAGGCCAGCGACCATAATTCTATTAGATTTAAAATAATAATGGAAAAGGATAAACCAGATCTAAAAGTTGAAGTTCTAAATTGGAGAAAGGCCAACTTTGACTGTATTAGGCAAGAACTTTCAAACGCTGATTAGGGGCAGATATTCGCAGGTAAAGGGACGGCTGGAAAATGGGATGCCTTCAGAAATGAGATAACGAGAATCCAGAGAAAGTATATTCCTGTTAGGGTGAAAGGAAAGGCTGGTAGGTATAGGCAATACTGGATGACTGAAGAAATTGTGGGTTTGGTTAAGAAATAGAAGGAAGCATATGTAAGGTAGACAGGATAGATCGAGAGAATCCTTAGAAGAATATCAAGGAAGTAGGAGTATACTTAAGAGGGAAATCAGGAGGGCAAAAAGGGGACATGAGATAGCTTTGGCAAATAGAATTAAGGAGAATCTATAGGGTTTTTAAAAATACATTAAGGACAAAAGGGTAATTAGGGAGAGAATAGGGCCCCTCAAAGATCAGCAAGGCGGCCTTTGTGTGGAGCCACAGAAAATGGGGGAGATACTAAATGAGTATTTTGCATCAGTATTTACTGTGGAAAAGGATATAGAAGATATCGAATGTAGGGAAATAGATGGTGACATTTAGCAAAATGTCCATATTACAGAGGAGGAAGTGCTGGATGTCGTGAAATGGATAAAGGTGGATATACCCTAGCTCTCTGTGGGAAGCTAGAGAAATGATTGCTGGGCCTCTTGCTGAGATATTTGTATCATCGATAGTCACAGGTGAGGTGCGGGAAGACTGGAGGTTGGCTAACGTGGTGCCACTGTTTAAGAAGGGCGGTAAAGACAAGCCAGGGAACTATAGATCAGTGAGCCTGACGTCTGTGGTGGGCAGGTTGTTGGAGGGAATCCTGAGGGACACGATGTACATGTATTTGGAAAGGCAAGGACTGATTAGGGATAGTCAACATGGCTTTGTGGGTGGGAAATCATGTCTCACAAACTTGATTGAGTTTTTTGAAGAAGTAACAAAGAGGATTGATGAGGGCAGAGCGATAAATGTGATCTATATGGACTTCAATAAGGCGTTCGACAAGGTTTCCCATGGAAGACTGATGAACAAGGTTAGATCTCACGGAATACAGGGAGAACTAGCCATTTGGATACAGAACTAGCTCAAAGGTAGAAGACAGAGGGTGGTGGTGGAGGGTTGTTTTTCAGACTGGAGGCCTGTGACCAGTGGAGTGCCACAAGGATCACTGCTGGGCCCTCTACTTTTTGTCATTTACATAAATGATTTGGATGCGAGCATAAGAGATATAGTTAGTAAGTTTGCAGATGACACCAAAATTGGAGGTGTAGTGGACAGTGAAGAGGGTTACCTCAGATTACAACAGGATCTTGACCAGATGGGCCAATGGGCTGAGAAGTGGCAGATGGAGTTTAATTCAGATAAATGCGAGGTGCTGCATTTTGGGAAAGCAAATCTTAGCAGGACTTATACACTTAATGGTAAGGTCCTAGGGAGTGTTGCCGAAAAAAGAGACCTTGGAGTGCAGGTTCATAGCTCCTTGAAAGTGGAGTCGCAGGTCGATAGGATAGTGAAGAAGGCGTTTGGTATTGAGTACAGGGGTTGGGAGGTCATGTTGCGGCTGTACAGGACATTAGTTAGGCCACTGTTGGAATATTGCATGCAATTCTAGTCTCCTTCCTAATGGAAAGATGTTGTGAAACTTGAAAGGGTTCAGAAAAGATTTTCAAGGATGTTGCCAGGGTTGGAGGATTTGAGCTATAGGGAGAGGCTGAACAGGCTAGGGCTGTTTTCCTTGGAGCGTCGGAGGCTGAGGGGAGACCTTATAGAGGTTTACAAAATTATGAGGGGCATGGATAGGGTAAATTGGCAAAGTCTTTTCTCTGGGGTCGGGGAGTCCAGAACTAGAGAGCATAGGTTTAGGGTGAGAGGGGAAAGGTATAAAAGAGACCTAAGGGGTAACGTTTTCACACAGAGGATGGTACGTGTATGGAATGAGCTGCCAGAGGAAGTGGTGGAAGCTGGTACAATTGCAACATTTAAGAGGCATTTGGATGGGTATATGAATAGGAAGGGTTCTGGCAGGTGGGACTAGATTGGGTTGGGATATCTGGTCGGCATGGACGGGTTGGACCGAAGAGTCTGTTTCCATGCAGTACATCTCTATGACTCTAATGTGGTTAGAGAAAATCATATTCAACTGGACTGAAGTAAATCTCAGATTCTGAGACTAAACTTTCACAAATTCTAAAGAAACATGCTTCTGTGTGGTTTTGGGAAGACATAAAATATCTCCGTCAAATTGAAAATCCAGGGTGAAAATCAAGCAAAATGTTGCAAGGCCATTTCAGTGCCTTATGCAATCAGGCCAAAGGCTGAGGCAGAACTTTGAGAAGCTGGTCAAGGTAGGATTCTTTGAACCTGTAAATGCGAGTGATTGAGTCATGCCTATCAGTTTAGTAATGAAGAAAGATGGTGCAGTATGTATCTGCAGGGTTTTCAATGTTACTATTAATCTAGTATTGTGTGCTGAGTAGTATCCTTTGCTTTTAAATGGTGACCTACTCAATGGACTAGCTAGGGGTCAGTTTCTGGCAAATTAACTTTAATCAACCCTACTCCATGTAAATGGAGATCCTAAGAGACAGAAATACTAAATGATTGAAACACACAAATGACTATTCAAATACAAGAGACTTCCACTTGGAGTCATATCTACACATGTGCCATGACTCAGATTGTAAGTGAATTGGAAGGAGTCCAGTGTAACCCAAATGTTATTTTAGATACAATAGAAACAGAAAAGAGCATCCCCACAATTTAGGTACAACCCCAAAGAGACTTGAAGAATGTGGCCATGAAGTGAGGAAAGACAAATGTCATTTTTTAAAATCTTCCATTGAACATTTCAACTATCTCAGTGATGCTTTACACAAGTCACTTTCAAAAGTAAAAACCATAACTGAGGCACAAGTACCTAGGAGTATGAGATAACTGCGATCATTTTTGAACTTGCTAAATCACTATGACAGGTTTGTCCCAAGTCTTGTAACCATTCTTAAGCAGTTATTCAATTTATTATGTCAAAACAAAAATCAGAAATGGGAAGATCAAGTGAAATAGCCTTTACACAAGCTAAAGAGGGTTTATTAAAGTCAATTTTGACCCGAAGTTACTATTGCAACAAGCATGCAGTGGGAGCAGTTATTTCTCCAATGGTCAACAGAAGCCAATATTGTTTGATGTTAATCAAAGTAGAAATGATCGAGGAAGAAGCTGTCAGAATCATTGTTGCATTAAACAATTTCACAAATATCAATATTGCTGGGAATTTAAACTACTACGGATCATTGACCACAATATTGGTGCTTCATACAAGGATACTTTCTGTAGCAATGAGCCATATGCAAAGGTAGACATTATTTCTGTCAGCTCACACTTATACAATTAAGTATCAGCAATCCAATTACATGGGAATGTTGATGAGTTCTCTAGATTACTTTTGCTAAGTGCGTTGACGACAAACAGTCCGAATGTGAAATTCTCTATTTCAAACAAATATAAAACATTCCAGTAACAGCAGCACAAGTACACCAGAATCTTTCCACTACTATTAAAAGTGATGGACATGGTGTTTTGTGTAAGATTGTAGGAACAACTGCAAACTGAAGCCATACATCAAACAGAAGCTACAATTAGCTGTGTAAGCAAGATGTTTCATATGTGAAATGAGGGTCATCATTCCATCACAACGAAGGAAACATGTGTTATATCAACTATACAAAGGAGATAGCAGCATTATCAGAATGAGGAGAAGCCAGAAGGTATTTTTGATTGCCAGGTTTGATTCCAAAATTGAGGATAAGGTGGGTATATGTACAACTTGTGCAAGAGCTCAAAATCTATATCCATTAGTGAATGGCTTGAAAGGCAATGACAAAGAATCCATGTTGACTATGTTGGACCTTTTGTAGGTTGAATGGTTTTCATATTGTTTGATGCACATATGAAATAACTTGAATTTGCCATCATAAAGATGATATCTTCAGAGAAAACCATTGGAAGTTTGGGGGAGATTGTTATGAGCTTTGGTTATCCAGAACAACTTGTTAGTGACAATGGTCCATAGTCTGTATCACAAGAATTTATGGACTATCTGAAGCAGAATGGAATTCAGCTCCTTCTTACCCAGCCACAAATATTTTGGCTAAAAGGTTTGTTCAGACAACGAAACGTTCCTTAAAGGTAACTCAAGAACAAGGATCACCAGTTTTGGAGCTAAGTTTTGGTAACATACGGGAACACAACTTACTCAATGATTCAAAGTCTTCCAGCATTTCTCATGGTAAAGTGCCATTGTGCATGGCATTTGATTTGCTGAAACCACAAATGGAAAAAACATATTGTTTACAGGATAAAACACAATCAGGATTTCCAACGAGAGAACTGGTCTAAACATCATATTTTCCAAAAGAGTAATGTTGGTGAGGAATTACATCATTGTGAAAGTGGGTACCGGTCATCATTGGACTGGTTTCCTGCACCATACAGATGAGAGATTATGTATATGGAGAAGACATGAAGATTATTTGAAGATCCTTAGGCAACTGTGCCAAACAGCCACCTTGGTAATACTGAGGTCAGACAGATGATGTTCCTGATGAAGGGTTTTTGCCCGAAACATAAATTTTCCTGCTCCTCAGATGTTGCCTGACCTGCTGTGCTTTTCCAGCATCACACTTTTGACTCTAATCTCCAGCATCTGCAGTCCTCACTTTCACCTGGATGATGTTCCTAGTACACGTAAAAAAAAAGGTTAAAGCCAATGAGTTACCAAAGGAGTGCCAACAACCTCAAAGGAATCAATGTCCTCCATAATCTTAGCTACTGACTGCTGTACATAAGACTGTAAACCATTGTGAAAGTTTTCATTGCAGGAATCTTTGACATAAAGGGAAGGAATGGTGTGTATTTTTATGTTGGAATGGTGGACTATCACTTTAAGAGTCCAGTCATGCAATATAATGAATATATCATCAACTGCTTTGATTTCAAACAGTTCTCTCTAAGTTTGCTGATTTTTGAATAAATGCCTCCTTAATAAAGCTTTGATTGTTGAATGCTTCGGTGTCCTGTTCTTTCTTGGAAATTAACAGTCTTCAGACTTGCAGACTACACAGACAGTTGTGGATGTGCTGAATTTATGCGGAAAAAAAGAAATGCAGTAAATCGATCTAACTGTGGTTGGTGGGCTAAACACTGCGCAATGACATTTAACTTCGATGCATGTGTTCCGCTTGGGCAGGGTAAAGTCTGTTGAGTGGAAGGTATCTTGGCATTATAGTTCATAGCGACAACTTAATGACTGATGCCAAGAAGTCATAATCAAAGCAGGCTGGTTATTAGGTCACGAAATTAGAATAATTTAAGTTAAAACCAAATAAATCAGCACGGACCTTGACAAGAAATTGATTAACTGCATTTGTAATATTGCAACTAATCAGGGAGAAGAACCAGAATGTTTAAAAGACTTCAATTATTCAGAAATGCTAACACTTTGGGTGTATTCCCTTGAGAATAAAATCGAATTCCTACACTGTGGAAACAGGCCATTTGGCTCAACAGGTCCACACCGACCTTCCGAAGAGCAATCTACCCAGACCCATCCCCTACCCATTCCCTGTAACCCTATATTTCCCATGGCTAATGCACCTAACCTACACATCCCTGGACAGATATAGGCAATTTATCATGGCCAGTCCACTTAACTTGCATGTTTTTGGGCTGTGGGAGGAAACCAGAACACCCAGCGGAAACCCATACAGACAAGGGGAGAATGTGCAAACTCCATCTAGACAGCCGTCCAAGGATAGAATCGAATTTGGGTGCCTGGCACTGTGAGGCAGCAGTGCAAACCACTGAGCCACCGTCCTGCCATTTAGAAATGTTGGGCATAAGGAATTTCTGATAAAGATAATTGTGGTCCCCTTGAGAAACAACTCCAATAATATAGTTATAAAAAGACAAAGGGTGGAGCTAGGTAAGCTATTTATCTTTTACCAGGGGTTAGTCAACCTGTTAAACTGGTTCATGTAATGAGTGCAACATTTCTGCACACCCTCATGAAAGATCAACAAGTTCCTCATTGGTGAGAATAAAATCAAGAGAAAGAATTGAGTTTACATTGTGGACATATATGGATATGGATTGCTTTTCTGATTGAATCTGAGTGATAGGCAGGTATGGTGCTAATGGATGGTTGGGGATGCTCCAATTCTGGGGAGCAGGTTCAGTGAACCAAATGGTATTTCCCCATGTGTCACTTTGAATATTTTGATGCAACGAGAAGTTAAATTAGCAGAGAAATGTGATTTCTAAAGATAATTTTATTTGGTCTTCCTTTGATATTTTAAGATATTGTTAACTGATTATAATACCTTGGTCAAGAAATTTATTAATTTCTTTTGATGGTTTCAAATTGCACTGAAGTACTCAGATAACTGGAAAGCTGGTTCAGTCACCAACCACTAAAGCAATTATCACTGTTGAAATGAAACGATGCAGGCATAAATATTCAGAGACCATTATTCAACTAAACTATCAAGCTAGGAGAAAGTGAGGACTGCAGATGCTGGAGATTAGAGCTGAAAATGTGACCTTCCTAACCTGCAATCTTCTTCCTGACCTCTCCGCCCCCACCCCCATTCCGGCCTATCACCCTCACCTTAACCTCCTTCCACCTATTACATTTCCAACGCCCCTCCCCCAAGTCCCTCCTCCCTACCTTTTATCTTAGCCTGCTTGGCACACTCTCCTCATTCCTGAAGAAGGGCTCATGCCCGAAATGTCGATTCTCCTGCTCCTTGGATGCTGCCTGACCTGCTGCGCTTTTCCAGCAACACATTTTAAGCTATCAAGCTGCCAACAAGATACATAGACATGTCTTAATTAAAATTTTTCTTTCCTGAATACTGGATTGGATTTTCTCAGCTTTCTGAGAATGGGCTGGAATGTGGAAGAGACCTGCAATATGGATGGGAAGGTGGGGATATGGTGTCTGTAACCTTGTGCTATTTTAGCAGCAGTGGGTTTGGGGGATGGGCATGGGGGGTAGATGATAGTGCAAGATGGCCAGAGGCCAATTGAGCCACTTAAGTGACCAATTAGGAGCCTTTCCTGCTAATGGTTTTTTTGTTACTGGAACCAGGCGGGCCCTCTGCAACCACCTGGTGAATTTTGGCTGTCTCATTGTGGGGTTGGGGATGGGACTCTCCTTATTAGGCACTGAGGGGCCTCAGCAACAATGCCTGCTTCCTTAGCAGTTCCACCCTTTATCTCACTGATACCTGCCTGACAGGCAATCTTAGACCCTACTTATACTGAGGGAATGGGTGTCCTGGTCCCACAATGTTATCATCTTCCAGGTGCAGCTCCAACAATGGTCACTACTTCTGGTGGTACCACTATACCTGCTGAATAGGGGGCCACAGCTTCTAAGGGCAGTACCCGTATGACCATGCGACCATAAGAAATAGGAATAGAAGTAGGTCACTTGGCCCCTTGAGCCTGCTCTGCCATTCAGTAGGTGATCCGATATTCCTCACATCCACTTTCCTTCCTTTTCCCCAAAGCCCTTGATTTGCCTAATGACCAAGAATCTATCTCAGCCATAAATATACACAGGAACTCTGCCCCACAGCTCAAAGTGGTAAGGAGTTCCAAAGATTCTCAAACCTTTGATACAAGAAATCTTCCTCATCTCTGTGTTAAATTTGCACCCCCTTATTTTTCCTGAGATGATGCCCTTTGGAGCTAGACTTTCCCATGACGATAAACATCCTCTCAGCTTTTAACCTGGTAAGTCTCCCAAGAATCCTATCTGTTTAAATGAATATATTTTATTCTTCTAAATTCCAATAAATAGATCCCAACTTGTTTAACCTTTGCTCATAAGACAATCCACCATGAGTGGTGTAGACAGGATAGATAACAAGACGTTTTTTTCCCAGAGTGGGGGACTCAATTACTAGGGGTCACAAGTTCAAGGTGAGAGGGAAAACTTTAAGGGAGATATGCGTGGAAAATTCTTTATGCAGAGGGTGGTGGGTGCCTGGTACAGGTTGCCAGCTGAGATGGTCGAGGCAGACACAATACCATCATTTATGATGTATCTAGACAGATACATGGATGGGCAGGGATCAGAGGGATACACATTCTTAGAAAATAGGTGACAGGTTTAGATAGAGGATCTGGATTGGCGCAGATTCGAGGGCCGACTGGCCTATTCTGCTGCTGTAATTTTCTTTGTTCTTCTTTTGTTCTTAATCCCTCCATACTAGGGATTATTCTGGCGAACCGTCTCTGAACTGCCTCCAATACAATGATGCCTTTCTCAAAATAAAGGGACCAAAACCGTTCATAGTACTCCAAATATTGTCTCACTAACACCTTGTACAGTTGAGGTAAGACTTCCCTACTCTTATACACCAATCCCCCAGAAATAAGGGCTAACATTCTGTTATCCCTGCCTTCCAATGAATGGGAGCACCCAACAACTCCATTCCAGCAACTACTTAATTGCAGTACAGATATTGGCAGAGGCCTGGGAGAGAGTCAGCAAGAAATGCATGAACCAGGAAGACAAAGAGAAAAACAGAAAGCAATGTTATTAATAAAGAAAATAAAATCATCTGCCTTTCAAAAAACATTTTAAGATGTTCAACATTTTTAGATGTTTAACTGTGCCATTCATCTGAACAAGTAGAGATCAAAACATATTGAGAATGCATTGGATGGAGGTGACAATTCAGCCTGGTTTGTCTGTGGCAGCCAAAGAAGAGCTTTTAAATCTTTGCCACTTCCCAACTCTTGGTCCGTAGCCCTGTAGGGTTCCATTACTTCAAATGGATATCAAACTTTTTTTAAATACAATGAGAATTTCTACCTCTGCCACCTTTCAGATGATGAGTTCTTGAGTCGAATCACAAAACTTTTCAGTGCATTCTAAACTTCTTATAGAATAATTTAAATCCAGGCACATTGCTTGTTGAAATAAAAACAGAAAATGCTCGAGAAACTCAGCAAGTCTGACAGAATCTGAGGAAAGAGAGAATCAGAGTTAACATTTTGAATTGGATCTGAATCTTCATGTTGCTGATGTGCACCCTGAGAATTGAGACTGTTTGTTTGGGAATGGGTTGTTTGTTCAGATTAGCTCCATCCAGAAGCAGGAGAGAAAATTGTTAGCAGAAAAATTCCATTTACCTTAAGGATAAATCATAGTTCAGGGATGAAAGCAATTACAAAGTATCTTCCTTATGGAACTAATTAACATGTTAAACAAATATCTTTAAATCTGGAAGTATAATTTTCCATAATGATTATGCTAACATCATTCCCAAAGATATTTTCTGTTAATTTGATACAGTATCATTTTATTACCAATTGTGTATGTTAATCATTAATTACGTGGGGGCTATTGGCTGAATCTTAATTTTGTTTTGGAAGAATGTCATTTTCTTTGAGTCTCATTGTTGGTTTCTCTCCGTGAGGACTTCCAAAGTTTCTACTGCTTTCATTCCAAATGTACCTCATTAACTACATCTCATGTCCCTATGATGCCCTTCTTGTCCAGTGTGAGCCCAATTCTCTCAATCGCTAGCGCCAGGATTAATAACACGGCATCTGTTTTTAACCACATCCCTCTTTACAACACTCTTTAAGTCAGTGTTACTCTCATTGCCCATTATAGCCCAACAATTTGGAACCATCACAGAGAGGGAGTACTTCAGTCACTGCAAAAAATGTCACTTTTATTTACAAACACCAAAAGTGAAGCTGCATTTGCCTCTCAGAACAGAAACAAAATGTATCAGTGTCAAAAACCAACTGTTTTACAGTCATAGATTTTTAGTCATAGGGCCATACAGACCCTTTGGTCCAACTGGTCCATGCCGACCAGAAATTCCAATCTGACCTACTCCATTTGCCAACATTTGGTGCATATCCTTCTAAACCCTTCCTATTGATATATCCATCCAGATGCCTTCTAAGTGTTGTAATTGTACCCACCTCCACCACTTCCTCTAGCAGTTTATTCCATACATGCACCACCAACTATGTGAAAAAGTTACCCCTCACATCCTTTTTAAATCTTTCCCCTCTCAGCTTAAACTTATGTCCTCTAGTATTGGGGAAAATGACCTTGTTATTCATTCTTTCCATGCCTCTCATGATTTTATAAACCTCTACAAGGTCACTCCTTAGTCTCTGACACTCCAGGGAAAATATCTCCAGCCTATTCATTTCTCCTTATAGCTCAAACCCACCAGCAACATCCTTGTAAATCTTTTTTGCACCTTCTCAAGTTTAACAACATCCTTCCTATAGAAGGGCGACCAGAATTGTACATATTTTTCTAAAAGTGGCCTCAATAATATCCAGTACAGTCAATGTCCTGACAATGAATGTTCAGTGCACCCAGCTCACATCTATCGGAATCGGATGTCAATTAAATCCTGCCTGGCTTGTTAGCATTCAGTGCAGCTCTGCTGTTTCATTCGGGTGTTCCTCCTGTTAATGCCATTTTTCTCAGCAGAAGAAGAGTGCTCCTACTCTCCCAATTCATTACCATCCATCTTATCCCCTGTTTGCCTGCTGCAATTATGCAGAGCACAGCATGCTAGGATTTTGTGGCATACTCGGTCTAGAATATAGTACAACGCCTGAATGGGCCAGCTTAAGCAGGGTACTTCATCTTCAAGAGGCCTATTATCTGCTCCTCCATGGCCTGGGTTGAAGAATAGGCTGCATCATTTCTGCAATCTGCCTCAGTCAGAGGGTTGTGTAATGGGGTACAGTGAATAGCATTTGTCTCCCAGTAACCATCCTGGTAAGGCATCTGGATCCTCAAATCCAACAGGGATGCAAAAGTTCTCAAGAATAAAAACATTGTGTCAGCTCCCAGGGTACTGCATGCAAACTTCTAAGGAACTTCTGATGACAGACCATTTGACAGAGCTGCATTATGATATGGCTCTCTCAGTGTGATATGTGTACAGTTTATCGCATCCTGCACTTGGGGAATGCCAGCTATATTGCCAAATTCTTTTGCCCAGGCTGCCCTTGTCCTGAGGTAAAAACAATGACTGCAGATGCTGGAAACCAGATTCTGGATCAGTGGTGCTGGAAGAGCACAGCAATTCAGGCAGCATCCGAGGAGCTTCGAAATCGACGTTTCGGGCAAAAGCCCTTCATCAGGAATAAAGGCAGAGAGCCTGAAGCGTGGAGAGATTAGTTAGAGGAGGGTGGGGGTGGGGATAGAGTAGCATAGAGTACCATAGAGTACAATAGGTCAGTGGGGGAGGAGATGAAGGTGATAGGTCAGGGAGGAGAGGGTGGAGTGGATAGGTGGAAAAGGAGCTGGGCAGGTCGGACAAGTCCGGACAAATCAAGGGGACCGTGTTGCTGGAGGTTAGAAACTAGGATGAGGTGGGGGAAGGGGAAATGAGGAAGCTGTTGAAATCCACATTGATGCCCTGGGGTTGAAGTGTTCCAAGGCGGAAGATGAGGCGTTCTTCTTCCATGCGTCTGGTGATGAGGGAGCGGCGGTGGAGGAGGCCCAGCACCTCCATATCCTCGGCAGAGTGGGAGGGGGAGTTGAAATGTTGAGCCACGGGGCGGTTTGGTTGATTGGTGCGGGTGTCTCGGAGATGTTCCCTAAAGCGCTCTGCTAGGAGGCGCCCAGTATCCCCAATGTAGAGGAGACCGCATCGGGAGCAACGGATACAATAAATGATATTAGTGGATGTGCAGGTAAAACTTTGATGGATGTGGAAGGCTCCTTTAGGGCCTTGGATGGAGGTGAGGGAGGAGGTGTGGGCACAGGTTTTACAGTTCCTGCGGTGGCAGGGGAAAGTGCCAGGATGGGAGGGTGGGTCGTAGGGGGGCGTGGACCTGACCAGGTAGTCACGGAGTAGGGAGGCGTGGATGCGGTCTCCTCTACATTGGGGAGACTGGGCGCCTCTTGGCAGAGCGCTTTAGGGAACATCTCCGAGACACCCGCACCAATCAACCAAACCGCCCCGTGGCTCAACATTTCAACTCCCCCTCCCACTCTGCCGAGGATATGGAGGTGCTGGGCCTCCTCCACCGCCGCTCCCTCACCACCAGACGCATGGAAGAAGAACGCCTCATCTTCCGCCTTGGAACACTTCAACCCCAGGGCATCAATGTGGATTTCAACTGCTTCCTCATTTCCCCTTCCCCCACCTCATCCTAGTTTCTAACTTCCAGCAACACGGTCCCCTTGACTTGTCCAGACTTGTCCGACCTGCCCAGCTCCTTTTCCACCTATCCACTCCACCCTCTCCTCCCTGACCTATCACCTTCATCTCCTCCCCCACTGACCTATTGTACTCTATAGTACTCTATGCTACTCTATCCCCACCCCCACCCTCCTCTAGCTTATCTCTCCACGCTTCAGGCTCTCTGCCTTTATTCCTGATGAAGGGCTTTTGCCCGAAACCTCGATTTCGAAGCTCCTCGGATGCTGCCTGAATTGCTGTGCTCTTCCAGCACCACTGATCCAGAATCTGCCCTTGCCCTGAGGCAACAAAATTAAGCAGTGTGGTCTGGCACAAATGGCATTGGTTTCAGTCTCGATGCATTGTGGGTAGATGCTGAAAATGTGTTGCTGGAAAAGCGCAGCAGGTCAGGCAGCATCCAGGGAACAGGAGAATCGACGTTTCAGGCATAAGCCCTTCTTCAGGAAACGTCGATTCTCCTGTTCCCTGGATGCTGCCTGACCTGCTGCGCTTTTCCAGCAACACATTTTCAGCTCTGATCTCCTGCATCTGCAGACCTCACTTTCTCCTCAAAGATTGTGGGCAGATGATCAAGAGCTGTCACAGCAGTTCCTCCTGGCTCGCTGGAAGGAGCCAGTCGCATGTAAATTCAACACAGCACTCACTTTAACAGGCACAGGAACAGGATGGCCACTCACTCCTTCAGGACACAGGCTCCACTCCAGCAGTTGGTGTAGTCCTGTAGCAGGGCCCTGGGACAACCTCAGTCTGTAAAACACCGCACGTCGCTCATCTGGAGGAAATATTATGGAGGACGAAGGATTCTGGCCCTCCTATAAATTGTGCGCATCCTGAGGGGCTCTTCACTTGTGATCACTTCACGTGAAACTGTTCATCATCAGCTGGAGGTTACTGTTCCTTCTGAGCTTGCTGGTGCATCTGTTCTTCCTCCATGTCTCTGCACTTTCACTACATCACCAGTGACAGTCATACCTGCTGTGGTTAGATCTATCAGTCACACTTCCACTGACTCTGTGTCGGGAGTAGGAGAAAAAGAGCAATGAGAGCAAACAGCATTTGAATCATGAACAAATGACAGTTTAACTTATTCCTTCGTATAAGGACATCCAGACAAACAGGATTTTAAATTGACACATCATGATACTTTGACTTTGGACCTATTCCAATGAATGCACCACCAGTGGCAGAGGGAGAGCAGGAGACTGTCATTTCTGCATCTTTCTTTCCCAGCCCACATCACCCATGGACTGCATCATTGCTTATCGAGAATTTTGTATTATCCTTGCAGTTGAGGGCACCATTTCTGTATTTCTTTTAACTCCACGCAGATCTATATTAAATGTGTCCTTTGTGGCCTTCAGGTGTTTCCTTTAAGGTCACTTTTGATTACTTATGCATAACAAAGATGTTTATCTTTGCCTTGCAAGTTCAATAAACAACATAGCTTGTGACAAGCAGTTGCACCCTATACGTTTGTACACTGCAGTTCACATGCACAGTGACATAATTTCAAATGTCTTAACCTGACTCTAATTAAAGGTCCTCCCATTGCTTAAAAGTAAAGCCTGGTTTTTGATCAGCAAATAGAAATTACACTTACTCTGGGCATAGTTGCTGCCATTTTCCACTTGTGGGTCGCATTTTAGATTAGATTAGATTAGATTATATTACAGTGTGGAAACAGGCCCTTCGGCCCAACAAGTCCACACCGACCCGCCGAAGCGAAACCCACCCATTCCCCTACATTTACCCCTTACCTAACACTACGGGCAATTTAGTCTGGCCAATTCACCTGACCCTGCACATCTTTGGACTGTGGGAGGAAACCGGAGCACCCGGAGGAAACCCACGCAGACACGGGGAGAACGTGCAAACTCCACACAGTCAGTCGCCTGAGTCGGGAATTGAACCCGGGTCTCTGGCGCTGTGAGGCAGCAGTGCTAACCAATGTGCCACCGTGCCACTCAACAGATCGTGGAAGACAACAACGATCACACTCAATACCATGGATTTGTCTGGTCGTCACCTTCCTCCCCAAGACCTACTTCCCACAGAACTTCCACATCCCTCTCTGGACAGCCAATCTCTACAGAACACGCCTGTTCCCACCCATCCGCCTGAAATATGAATCTAACTCTTGTCCTCAGCCAGTGTAGCCTGTCATTATAGTTTGGTCATGCAGCACAGTTCCCACAATGAGGGCACATTGGTGGTGACCATGTATTATCATATCCCAACCTCCCCACCACAATTTCCAAATTACTACCAACTCCCTCTCTCACTCTATCCCCTCACTCTCCTGACTCTCTCTACATTCAAAGATGCTGCTTCCAATCCCCAACATTGAGTCACTCTCATTTCCCCACCACAACACTCCCAGATACCCATGATACTCATTCCACTGACCCCCAGGGCGAATGTGCTTCAGCCCACCCCTTGAGTGATGTGAACACAAAGCCCCAATAGATAACTGACCACACCTTGTATCTCTCCTACTGATGATCCACTAATCCCCTGATTTCTATTGGAGCTGCAGGTCTGACTATTCCCAACTGTTTGGACTGTAGTGAGTTGGACCCCTGACGTAGACCACCCTAAGCAGATGGACTGGCCATGTTCAAGACCCTGGATTGATCATGGATCTTGTCAGACTGCAGCAGGACACCTCTGAGTGGTAGCAGTCCTCCAACTTGACCGAGCAATCCGTGCAATTCTGAGACATGGCTGTTTCTTTGATTCACTTGTAGTGTGTTTGTCACATGATGGGGCATGCTAGAGATGTGATATTGATGGAGCATTATGCTGTGCAGTTACATGTCTAGTCCCTTGACTAATGACTGTTGGCAAGCTGCCTGGCTTTATGTTATATTAAACATCAAGGTAAGACAGAAGTATTCTGGGCCTCTGGCTGATGGGGCAAAGCACGAAAAAGCAAAGCAGACATGTTATGACCGTACAGGTACGTGCTAGGGGAATGAGCACTAAGCAAGCAACCCTGAGATGCAGCTTTGTCTAATCCATGCGCTGGGTGTCTGTCTCTGTGGGCAAATTATCCAGGCAACAACATTGCATTGGTAGCTGCAGGAGTGCCCTAAAGTGCAATATGGTTGTGCAGAGGTGTACTGTATGTGGATCAGATATGTGCCAGGATATGCGGAGAGACTGCAATGTATCAGATACTGGAATCCAAGGACGTGGGGCGCTTGCAACGGAGACTGCTCTGAGACATCAGCGCCGGCTGTCTAAGGTGGCATCCGGAGGAACAAATGGTGAGATGGTGTCATCCAATACCCATTCTGACTTTCATCAAGAGAATCCTTGCTGTCTGGTTTCTATCCAGTGGGTGGTAGAATATAAGAGTACATATTAATGTGGTGAGATTAAGTAAGAATGAATGTGATATTGAGTGATAATTCCTGTTAATAGGTCTCTCACAGCCAATGAGTGAGATTCTTGTCTTTATGTCTGGTACTTATTTGGAAAATGTGACTTATTACCCCCAATATCAAGTAAAACCTCACATGACTTCTCATACAATTCTTCCAAATTTCTTGCCATTTTACTTCCAACAGGAAAGTCTTCTTACAGGGAGCTTTACTCAACAGCATCATATCTCAGAATTATTTCTGACCAAACTCTGAGCAAAGGTTCCTCAAGTTGTCACAGCTCCAGAAGGGATACCATAAATTGTCAACTTCCTGGGTGAGGAGGGATGAATTGGGTCCCCTTCACAACGTCCCTCAATTAGTCTCAACAAGATTAATTTACAAAGGATCCCCTCCTTTGTAGATATATTTCTTCCTGACCTAATAAGTTTGTGATTTAAAAGGATCCAATTTAAGCAGGCTTTCTTAAGTCAACAAAAGAGGAAGTTAATTAGTTACTAAATGAAAAACTAAATAATTACGCAACCTATGTACATACAGATTAGAACTAGGATGTGAGCCAAAAATAGATAGAAGTTAAATGATCAGTCTCTAGAGGTTATTTGTGATATTGCGGTTAGTTGTAATAATCTACCACAGTAGTCTTGAATACATTGTTTTAGATAATTTATTCAACCATAAACAGGGAGAGTGTTTTTGAGGGCTAACATGAATAACTTTGAGGAATACAAGAAAAAGCAGTATTTACATTCTTTTTTTTTGTCATTTGGGCATCTCATTATCCAAATTTCAATCTTGCTTCATAAAAGCATAAAAGACAGATGTTCATTCTAGGTCATAGGTTAATGCTATGAATGTTTTCTCCTTCACCTAATCTGGTAACAATTAATCTTATCCTAGATTTTTTTTTAACATTTCCTATCAGTGTCTGGAACCTGCTGTCTCTCAACCTGTCTCTAAGGCCTACCTAGAAGGTTTTGATAGCACAAATTGTTGTTTAAAAATTCTTGCTGACACTATCCTCTAGAATGCACAAGACTCATCTATTACAAGATTCATTAATTAAAGTGTGCTCCCTAGTCTTTCCCAGTTTAACTCTTGCAGCCTAATTCAGTCTAGCAACGAAGAGTAAACAATGGAAAATGGATAGGTGAGCTATCAATTTTATAATACTTGGCTTTGCAGGTTAATTGAATTTTCTTTTGTCCTGGTTCCTTTCAGTGATGGTTAGCCAGCAGCACTCAGAGGGAGACAGTTCTCCTTTTCAAAAAGTGTAGTCTCGAAAAAGCACAGCTGGTCAGGCAGCATCCAAGGAGCAAAAGAGTCGACGTTTTGAGCAAAAGCTCTTCATCAAGAATCTCATGTTTCTCGGATGCTGCCTGATTGGCTGTTTTTTCCAGCACCGCACTTCTTGACTCTGATCTCCAGCATTTGCAGTCCTCACTTTCTCACAGTTCTCCTTCTGTCCTGTTACCTTTTGATTGGATTGCTGGCTGGCTTTGAGCAGTCAGTGAAAAGGATACTTTTACCAACAGTACTAGGGTAACTATTGGCTGGTTCTTCAACTGTAACCTTCATAAGACACCAGTGCTCAAACTCAGGCTAATATGCAAAAGTACTTTACCCCATTGGCAAACATGAGCATGTCAGCTCACTAGCACACCTTCTTCCACTAGCATACCAAGATGAGGGTTGAACTAGTAACCATTTCTTCCATATTCTTAAAAGGGGAAGACGCAAAACATGTCCATCATCAAGACTGCTGTCTTGCCCTCCACTATGTTCATGGTCTAAGTTAACTCCCAGGAGATTGCAATTTGATTGGTCTTGCATTTCTCTCTTTTAAGTCCATTGCTATGAAGCTTTCATGACACATTGTCAACTGTGATATTCTGTGATCTCACTCTCCAGACAGCCAGTGAATTTATATCCAAGGCCACCTCTTGGCTCTGTGTCCTTTCTTTAATAAAAACATGTGGTAATTAAAAGTTCATTATAGCTGTCTGAACTTTTTTGTTCCTCCATCGTCTTGACTGACAATCATGATTTTCTGACCATAATGATTGGGAACTTGTTGTTGATGTGTGTTCAACATTCTAATATATGCTGCTGATGAATGATATTATCAATTCAAACAATATATTAATAACACTATCACTATAATCTTTTCAGAATTTCAAGTGTTGTCTTTTTTAATCACATGATTGTTGCTGTCCTTTTTATTGCCTCGTTATCCTAGGTTTAGTCTGCACATGAGCTCAATTATCTCCATATTCAATGCTGCTTTTCTATTTTTACTGTTGCAAAGTTCTTGAATACTAACTAGTGATCCATTTATTCATCTGAATTTACTACACCTCACTTAAAGATTCTGCGACATGATTTGTATCAAATTCTTGAAATAAGCTTGATATGGAAATAAAATACGCGCTTCAACGGGTCGGTGTGGACTTGTTGGGCCGAAGAGCCTGTTTCCACACTGTAAGTCTAATAAGTCTAATGATAATAATAATAATAATAAATATAGTATATCAGTGTTGGGACCACAACTATTTATGTTACACATAAATGATTTGGAAGAAGGAACTGAGGGAATTATTGCTACTTGTTACAGATGGCACAAAGACAGTTGGAGGGAAAAATCAGGTTGAGGAAATGGGGAGGCTGCAGAAGGACTTGGACAGGCTAAAAGAGGGGGCAAAGATGTGGTGGATGGAATACAATGTAGGAAAATGAGAGGTTATACACTTTGTTGAGAATAGACTTATATACTATTTTCTAAATGAAGGTTTCACAAATCTGAAGCACAAAGGCACTTGGGAATCCTAGTTCAGAATTCTCTTAGGGTTAACATTCAGGTTCAGTTGGCAGTTAGGAAGGCAAGTGCGATGTTAGCATGCACTTCAAAAGCAGTGATGTATTGCTAAGTTAAAAATCACACAACACCAGGTTATAGTCCAACAGGTTTAATTGGAAGCACACTAGCTTTCGGAATGACGCTCCTTCATCAGGTGATTGTGGAGGGCTCAATCGTAACACGGAATTTATAGCAAAAATTTGCAGTGTGATGTAACTGAAATTATACATTGAAGAATTGATTGTCTGTAAGCCTCTTAACAGACAATGAATAAAGTGTCACATTGTTACAATTTGAGCCCATGTCTGATAAAACACTATTTACAGCCATCAATTGTTCACCTATATCATCCAGGGGGCTTTGAAGTTACAAATAAAGCCAAATAACATTCAAAACTATTGGGACACCAAATTCATGAAAATCTACTTGTATTTCACAACCAGGGACTCTCATTCCTGAGCAGAAGGTCAGGCATTGATTTCGACCTCATTCAAAATCTAAAACTGATTGAAATACAGAAGATCCCAGAAAAGCTGGTCAATATGCAGCCAGTCAAGGAATAGCTGGTGAAAGATATTCATTAGCTTACGGTGGAACCCGAATAAAGAAGAATTCCGTAAGGTTAATTACATTGAAACAAGAAACTTACTTCACATCACTGAGTTGGAATGCTGTGACTATATTGGTTTGATGGAAATGTTTTCCATTGCTTTCAAAACTGAGGAGAATTGAGATTTCAAGTGTGAACAAACTTCAGGAAAATAATCAAACAAAGATATAACAACTGGACAGTGTACCTGACTGGACAATTGAAGCATCTGTAACTCTTTGAGTCAAATTGCAACACAATACTGTCAATAACTAATAACATATCACAGTGATGCTTGAGAAAAGGAGGTGATGAGGAAGAGGAAAGTCAAAAATCTGATCTCCACACATTCCAAAAAGGTACCCCCAACAAGTGCAGCAGATATCAAACCAAGCAAGAATGAATCTTCAGGTAACACAACTGAGAAAGTGAACAAGATGCTTTCACCAATAGTTCAATTGCCGAAGGAATAAGAAGTCCAAACTAATCAAAATATTGCTGTAAACTGTCTAACTATTTGAGCACAAAACTACAGGAGGATTGAGAACAAAAGTCAATTGACTCAAATGGAAGACATAATCTATACAGCACCATTAATGACACCACATAAAAGTGACATGCAATCTCTAAAGATTCAAGATTCTGCCAAGAAAGAAGTGCCATCTTTCGCTGAACAACATCCGCTGAAAGTTATACAAGAGGTAATGAACTTCAGTTTCAAATTGGCAGGAAAACAGTCCAAGACTTAAAAAAATGTTGTGGTAGTTGGTCAGGCAGCATTCGAGGAGCAGGAGAGTCAACATTTTGAGCATAAGCTCTTCATCGGGCATGTCAGGGAGGCCGAAGGGGACTGAGAGATAAATAGGAGGGAGATGGGCTGGGGAGTATGATAGCTGGGGCTGGGTAGATGCAGGTGGGGGGTGACAGTGATAGGTCAGAGAGGAGGAAGGAGTGGATAGGTGGGAAGGAAGATGGACAGGTAGGACAGTTCAAGAGGGTGGTGCTGAGTTGGAGGGTTGGATCTAGGATAAGATGGGGGTGAGGGGATATGAGGAAGCTGATGAAATCAACTTTGATCTCATGTGGTTTGAGGGTCCCAAGGCGGAAGATGAGGCATTCTTCCTCCAGGCTTCAGGTGGTAAGGGTTTGGCAGTGGAGGAGGCCCAGCACTTGCATGTCGTTGGCAAAGTGGGAGGGGGAGTTGAAGTGGTCGGCCACGGGGTGGTGGGGATGTTTAGTACGTGTGTCCCAGTGATGTTCTCTGAAATGTTTTGCAAGTTGGCGTCCTGTCTCCCAATATAGAGAAGACTAAATCAAGAGCAATGGACACAGTAGCTGACGTGTGTGGAGATGCAGGAAAATCTCTGTCAGATGTAGGAGGATCCTTTGGGTGCTTGGATAGAGGTGAGGGGGGAGGTGTGGGTGCAGGTTTTACACCTCTTGTGGTGGCAAGGGAAAGTGTCAGGAATGGAGGGTGGGTTGATGGGGGTGGTGGATCTAACAAGGGAGTCATGGAGGGAATGGTCTCTGCAGAACGCAGATAGGGATGGGGAAGGAAATATATCTCGATGGTGAGGTCTGTTTGTAGGTGGCGTAAATGGCAGAGGATGATACATTGTATCCAAAGGTTGGTGGGAGCACCACAAGAGTTCTGTCCTTGTTGTGATTGGAGGGGTGGGGTTCAAACTCAAAGAAAATGGAGGAGATACGCTGGAGGACATTATCAACTATGTGGGAGGGGAAATTGTGGTCTTTGAAGAAGGGCCATCTGGGATGTTTTATGGTGGAATTGCATCTGGGAGCAGATGCAATGGAGGGATTGGAAGTAAGGAAGAGTGTTTTTACAGGATGCAGGGTGAGAGCAGTTGTAGTTCAGGTAGATGAGGAAGTCATGGGTTTGAAGTAGATGGCTGTGTTGAGTCAGTTGCTGGAAATGAAGATGGAGAGGTCCAGGGAGGGGAGGGAGGTGTCTGAGATGGTCCAGGTGAACTTGAGATCAGGGTGGAAGGTGTTTATGAAGTTGACAAACTGTTCAACCTCCTCGTGGGAACAAGATGATACAGTCATTGATGTAGCGGAGGAAAAGGTGGGGATTGGTGCCTGTGTAGCTGTGGAAGATGGACTGTTCCACGTACCTGACTAAGAGGCAGGCATAGTTGGGGCCCATGTGGGTGCCCATGGCTATCCCTTTGGTCTGGAGGAAATGGGAGAATTTGAAGAAAAGATTGTTGAGGGTGAGGACTAGTTCAGCTAATCGAATGAGTGTGTCAGTGAAAGGGTACAGGTGGGGTCAGTAGAAGACGAAGAAACGGAAGGCTTAGAGGCCGTTCTGGCAGATAGATATGTACAGAGACTGGATGTCCATGGTGAAGGCATTGGGGGCCAAGGAACCGAAAGTCATGGAGAAGGTGGAGGACATGGGTGGTGTCTCGAATGTATGTGGGGAGATCTTGGGCCAAGGGGGACAGGACAGTGTCAAGGTATGTGGAGATATATTTGATGGGCAGGAGCAGGCTGAGATGATGGGTCGACTGGGCAGTCAGCTAAGTGAATCTTCGGTGGGAGGTAGAATTGGGCGGTGCAGGGTTCACGGACAAAGAGGTTGGAGGCTGTTGTTGGGAGATCCCCAGGGGTGATGAGGTTGTGAATGGTCTGGGAGATGATCACTTGGTGATGGGAGGTGAGGTTGTGGTCAAGGGCGCAGTAGAAGGAGGTGTCTGTTAGTTGGCGCCTGGCTTCGGCAATGTAGAGGTCAGTGTGCAAGCTACCACTGTGCCCCCCACTTATCCGCTGGTTTGATGGTGAGGTTGGGGTTTGAGCAGAGGGAGTGGAGGGCTGTCTGGGAGATGATAGTTTGGTATCTCCAACAGCCTCTAACCTCATCGTCCAGGAGCCCCCTATGGGCGGCACGGTGGCACAGTGGTTAGCACTGCTGCCTCACAGCGCCAGAGACCCGGGTTCAATTCCCGACTCAGGCGACTGACTGTGTGGAGTTTGCACATTCTCCCCGTGTCTGCGTGGGTTTCCTCTGGGTGCTCCGGTTTCCTCCCACAGTCACAAAGATGTGCGGGTCAGGTGAATTGGCCATGCTAAATTGCCCGTAGTGTTAGGTTAAAGGGGTAAATGTAGGGGTATGGGTGGGTTGCGCTTTGGCGGGTCGGTGTGGACTTGTTGGGCCGAAGGGCCTGTTTCCACACTGTAAGTAATCTAATTCCTGATGAAGAGCTTATGCTTGAAATGGTGACTCTTCTGCTCCTCGGATGCTGCCTCACCAGCTGTGCTTTTCCAACGCTGCCCTTTTTGACTCTAATCTCCAGCACCTGCAGTCCTCACTTTCTCCAATGAAAACAATCCAATATCTAGAAACTAGCTGACAACATTCCCTTGAATGCATTTTACAAATTCTCTGCACACTCTATGCCTTTTTAACTCTGAATTTATTGCAATTATTATCAGAGTCACTGAAATTCCATACAATCACAGCACTATTGTTTCAGCATTGTGCCTACATATTTGTTCTTCTGTCTCCTGATGACTGTTTGAGGATGTATATATAATATAAAGATGTAAAATTAGGAGCAAAATAGACGATTTGAACCTTCTAACATGTTTTGCCATTCAATAAGATTATGATTTGATTGTGGACTCAACTCCACAATAAGTTGTAACATCTTTGTTAGCAAAAGTCTATCCACCTCTGTCTTAACGCTATTCAGTGACAGTGATTTCACTCCTCTCTAGGAAGGGAAGACTCAGGGCCCACGGAAGAAACAAAATCCTCCTCCTCAGTCTTCTATACTGTCAGGTTTTGCCCATTCACTTCACTTACCTATATCATTTTGCAGAATCTTTATGTTCACTTCACAAGTTACTTTCCTACCTATCTTTCTATTACCAGCAAATTTAATAACTATATTTGATCCCTTCATCTAAATTAGTGATGTAAATTATAAATAATTGAGACTCCAATCATTATGCCACTTTGCTTGTCTCATCTTGTCAACCCAAAAATGACCAATTTCTTCCTAACTTGTTAGTTGTTCCCTTTACATGCTAATATTCGACCTTGTGCACTATGAGCTCTTATTTTATGGAGTGACCTTTGATATGGCACCCTGCCAAATATCTTCTGGAACACTAAGTAGAGTAAATAAGTTCCCATTATCCATGTCTATTTTTATTACCTCAAAGAACTCCAATAAATCAGCCTAACCTCACTTCTATTTCATAAAGGAGAAAGTGAGGACTGCAGATGCTGGAGATCAGAGCTGAAAATGTGTTGCTGGAAAAGCGCAGCAGGTCAGGCAGCATCCAAGGAACAGGAGAATCGACGTTTCTGGCATAAGCCCTTCTTCAGGAATGAGGAAAGTGTGTCCAGCAGGCTAAAATAAAAGGTAAGGAGGAGGGACTTAGGGGAGGGGCGTTGGAATTGCGATAGGTGGAGGGAGGTCAAGGTGAGGGTGATAGGCCGGAGTGGGGTGGGGGCGGAGAGTTCAGGAAGAAGATTGCAGGTTAGGAAGGAGGTGCTGAGTTCGAAGGATTTGACTGTGACAAAGTGGGGGGAGGGGAAATGAGGTAACTGGAGAAATCTGAGTTCATCCCTTGTGGTTGGAGGGTTCCCAGGTGGAAGATGAGGTGCTCTTCCTCCAACCGTCGTGTTGCCATGGTCTGGCGATGGAGGAGTCCAAGGACCTGCATGTCCTTGGTGCATGTCTTGTCTCCCCAGGCCGCCTACTTGCGGAACGTTTCAGAGAAGACCTCTGGGACACCCGGACCAACCAACCCAACCACCCCATAGCCCAACACTTTAACTCCCCCTCCCACTCCACCAAGGACATGCAGGTCCTTGGACTCCTCCATCGCCAGACCATGGCAACATGACGGCTGGAGGAAGAGCGCCTCATCTTCCACCTGGGAACCCTCCAACCACAAGGGATGAACTCAGATTTCTCCAGTTTCCTCATTTCCCCTTCCCCCACCTTGTCTCAGTCAAATCCCTCGAACTCAGCACCGCCTTCCTAACCTGCAATCTTCTTCCTGACCTCTCCACCCCTACCCCACTCCGGCCTATCACCCTCACCTTGACCTCCCTCCACCTATCGCAATTCCAACGCCCCTCCCCTAAGTCCCTCCTCCCTACCTTTTATCTTAGCCTGCTGGACACACTTTCCTCATTCCTGAAGAAGGGCTTATGCCAGAAACGTCGATTCTCCTGTTCCTTGGATGCTGCCTGACCTGCTGCGCTTTTCCAGCAACACATTTTCAGCTTCTATTTCATAAAGCCATGTTGACTCTTATGGATTACTTGGAGATTTTTTAAGTGCCTAATATAAACTCCTAACATATTTCAGCATTTTCTCCATAATAGATGTTAAGCTGATTAGCCTTTAATCTACTCTTGGCAATGCCACTTTTTTTGGCATCCCTCAGTTCAAAAGGGATGGCCTCATTTGAAGATCTAACTGGTAAATTATCCCTCATTCCAATTGTGATGGATCCTTTAAAGCAATCTGCAAACCGTTCTCCCCAACATACCCACCCTTTTTGATGGCTGTTTCTGTGCTATTTCAAAACCCTGTTTCAACAATAGCAAGATATCAGACTTATACACATTTATCTGTGGCCTCCACTCATCCGACATTTTATTTGAAGTATATACTTGTATCATTTACTGGTATTAAATGATTCGTGTTGTTTAACATATATTTCGAGTTAATTTAGATTAGGAACATTTCCCTGATAATTTCTGTCTGCTGAATTCAAAACAATTAATCCCAGATGGTTTTGCATTTGTAGGATTAATATAACAATTGCACAGTAGAACAAGCTATTCCAGAATGTTCCCTTCCTCCAAACAGCCTACTGAATTTAAATAAGCCTCAGCACTGCTGTCTATGTCCCAGATATTTTAAACATCTAAAATTTCTCTTTGCAGAATATACACTTTCCCCCTTAAAGAGTATATAAGAGAAAGGCTTTTCCATGCCCCCTCCTAGCTCTTCCCAGTCCATTTTAGACTTCTTTCCTTGCTACCCTGTAATCTTCGAAAGCTGTGCCTGATCCTTGCTTCCTCAACCTTAAGTAAGCTCCTTCTTCCTCTTGATGAGAAGCTCCTCTGCTCTTGTTATGCAATGCCCCTTCCCCTTACTATACATTGCCTGTCTCAGTGGGACAAAGTTATCCCACACTCGCAACAAGTGCTCCTTAAATAGCATCCACATTTCTGTTGTGCCTTTCCCGTAGAACAATTATTCCTAATTTATATTGCACAGCTCCTGTCTAATAGCAATATAATTTCCCCTCCCCCAATTAAATACCTTCCCATGCTGTCTGCTCCTATCCCTCTCCATGGCTATGGTGAAGGTGAGGCAGTTGCGGTCACTGTCACCAAAATGCTCTCCCCCATGGTAGGCTTATTCAGAAAGTTAGGAGGTATGGGATACAGGGAAATTTGGCTGTCTGGTTACAGGATTCGCTGGCTGAAAGAAGACAGAGAGCAGTAGAGAATGGAAAGTATTCTGCTTGGAGGCGGGTGACCAGTGGTGTCCCGCAGGGATCTGTTCTTGGGCCTCTGTTCTTTGTGGTTTTTATAAATGACTTGGATGAAGAAGTGGAAGGGTGGGTTAGTAAGTTTGTCAAAGACATAAAGGTCAGTGGTGTTGTAAATAATGTCAAGGGCTATTGCAGGCTACAACAAGACATTGACAGGATGCAGAGAAGGGCTGAGAAGTGACAGATGGAGTTCAACCTGGATAAATGCAAAGTGATTCATTTTGGACGGTCAAACTTGAATGCTGATTACAGGGTTAAAGACACGGTTCTTGGCATGTGACTCCTGTCCTGGCTTGTTACCAAGCACCAAATCTAATATAGCCTCCTCCCCTCGTCAGCCTATCTACATATTGAGTCAGGAATCCCTCCTGGACACACCTGACAAAATTGGCTCCATCCAGACCATCTGCACTAAGGAAGTTCCAATCGATATTGGTAAAGTTGAAGTCATCCATAACAGCAACTCTGTTACATCTGCACCTTTCCAAGATCTGCTGCCTAATCTATTCTTCCATCTCTCTGCTGCTATTGGGGGGCCTATAGAAAAACACCCAATAAAGTGACTGCTCCTTTCCTGTTACTGACTTCCACCCAAATTGACTCAGTAGACAAACCCTCCTGAACAACCTTCTTTTCTGCAGCTGTGATGCACTCTCTAATTAACAATGCTACTCCTCCTCCTCTTTTACACCCCTCCCTGTTCTTTTCAAAAGATCTAAACACTGGAACATTCAGCAACCATTCCTGCCCTATGAAATCTATGTATCCATCATGGCCTCAACATCATAGTTTCAAGTAATGACCCATACTCGAAGTTCATCACTCTTATTCCTAACATACCTTGCATTGAAACAGACATACTTTAGGAGGTAAAAACAATGATTGCAGATGCTGGAAACCAGATTCTGGATTAGTGCTGGAAGAGCAAGCAGTTCAGGCAGCATCCAAGGAGCTTTGAAATCGACGTTTTGGGCAAAAGCCCTTCATCAGGACACACTTTAATCCAACCTTTTGCCCTAACAACATCCTTCCTGACAGACTCTCTGCATTCTATTACTGCCTGTTCAACAATTACCCTCGCCTCTGATCTGTAGCTCTGGTTCCCATCCCCCTGCCAATCTAGTTTAAACCCTCCCGAAGTGCTCTAGCAAATCGTCTGCCCAGGACATTACCTTTGTGTACAGGTCCCACCTTCCCCTTAAGGTACCCCAATGATCTTTGTATCTGAAGCCCTTCCTCTTGTACCAGCCTTGTAGCCATATGTTTAGCTGCACTCGCTCCCTGTTCCTTGCCTTACTAGCACGTGGCACCGCTAGTAATCATGAGATTGCTACTCTGCTTGTCCTGTTTTTTAGTTTCCAACCTAACTCCCTGTGATCACCTTTTAGATCCTCATCCCTTTTTCTGGCTATGTCATTGGTGCCAATGTGCACCATGACTTCTGGCTGCTCACCCTCCTCCTTCAGAATCTTGTAGACTCAATCAGGAATTCCTTAACTCTTTGACAAATCATCCTTTATGAAGTTCTATGCCTTTGTCTAGTCAATTGGTTTGTGATATTTTATACTGTGGTATTATGAAGATTTCTTCTAACTGTCCCTTATTCGTTTTCTTAAAGGGTAACTTGTTAAAGGTTTATCCCTAAAAGGCTGTGTCTTTTCTGTGTTTAGTTTACCAATTTGTTTTTATTATTTGTGTGGTTTGATACTGGTATCTAATGGCATTCATGTGATAAAAATCTTTGAAAACCTTATCAGTGGGGTACTTTTATCACAGAATCTCTGCAGTGTGGAAACAGGCCATTTGGTCCAACAAGGCCACACCGACCCTCAGAAGAGGAAACCCAACCAGATCCATTCCCCTACATTTACCCCTGACTAATGCAACTAATCCACACATCCCTGAACACAATTAGCATGGCCAGTTCACCTAACCTGCACATCTTTAGATTGTGGGAGGAAACCGGAGCACCGGTACTGATTGCAGTACTTCTCCTTTAGATAACATTCCTTCTTCACACTTAGGTATGATGGTACCATTCTTTTTCAAGGCACACTTTGAGATTAAATTATTGTTTATGCCTTTGTATTTCGTCTGTGGTGAGAACTAGTCTATTAATTTAATTATTATGTATGTTGTCTCCATGTCCCCTTTTAGGATTATCCAGATTTAAAACATACTTTTCCAGCTTTTCCTTCTAGCTGAGATGGAATGCTTAATGGTTAACTCCTTTTTCTCCATAAATGCTTATCTTTAAATATTTTTAATATCTATGTGCATCCTACCTAATTAGTTGTATTTATTTTTAAATCAAAACAATATTTCTAACCAGATATTTTTTGTAGCTGAACAGTTATATTATTGTCTATTTTCTGTCCTTTGTTTCCTCTATCTTTCACACTTGCTTCTACCTTCTATTTTCAATTTACGTTGTCTTTTTCCTCTGCATGTGTTGTGATATCATTTTCTGAAATTCCTTCTGTGTTTGTTTGCTGTGCTTTGTGTGTACCGATAACACACTCTGTTTACATTTCGGGCCTCTGCTTTGTGTTCTGTTGTTGAGAACTTTGCAGCTTTTTACTGCAGGGCTTCAATTCATGCAGGATAAAAATTTTGGCGGCTTGGTGGCTCAGTGGTTAGCGGTTAGCAGTGGTAAACTGGGACCCTGGTTCAATTCCAGCCTTGGGTGACTGTGTGGATTTTGCGCGTTCTCCCAGTGTTTGTGTGGGTTTGCTCTGGTTTAATCCTACAGTCCAAAGATGTGCAGGTTAGATGAATTGGCCATGATAAAGTGCCCATAGTGTCCAAGGTTGGGCAGGCTATGTTGGTTAGCCCTGGGAAATGCGGGGATACAGAGATAGGGTGGAGGAGCTAGGATGCTCTACAGAGGGCTAATGCAGACTTGATAGACCAAACGGTCAATGTACTGCACTGTAGGAATTCCGTTATTCTATTCTAAGTGAGAGATTTGGAAACAAATGATAGAATTTTATGGCATTTCTTTTGATGTACTTGAAGACAGGAAGGGCATTTAACTAGGTGGTATGGTGCTACGCCTGAATTAGATAACCAGTTCCTATTCCTTTGCTAGAATTCTGTCAGGTACAGAAGGGTTTTGGTCAGATTTCCTACCCTGCTAGTATTGAGACTCTAAAGCGAAGAATTAATGATGGCAGAATGCGTGTGACATTTGATCAATGAAATTATGGCACAAACAGCATCCTGACATCAGCCAACATGGGACTCAAGTACTGAAGAGACCTGTAAAATCCAGGATGGTGTGTCACATTGCCTGGTTGGAGGGGCTTATCATTTGAATGCACTCAGTGCATGCTCAAGGGATGTGACATCAGAAGGAAGGAGTTGAAATGGATGGCCTGTCCTTGCTGCTGAATCCCTGTTACTCTCCTCATCCATCAACCATCTCCCTGCAAAACCTCTCCTTCCACATGACTTACCTGTGGCAATCCTTGGATAGTGTAGTTCCAGGAGCAGACATGGCATTCCCAATATCGCACTCGTTCAAAAGAGTTGGCAGCCTCTGATTGAGCCACAACTCTCAGTGGGTCCTTGATCCTGGGAAAGGCCATTGATAGCCACTTGGCACAATACCAGTGTAATGTTGTGGAGAAAGCAAGATGATGAGCCAAAGAATAAAGGCCATTTGGCCCATTGAGCCTAATCTGACATTCAATGAGATCATGGCTGATCTGATAATCCTCAGCTTCATTTTTCTGCCTTTTCCTAATAACCCTTGATTCCTTCACTGATTAAAGATCTGACTCACTCAGCCTTGAATATACTTAATGATGCAGCCTCAAGTGGTAAGAGTTAGATAGGTTTATTACCCTCTGAGAGAAAAAGAAACCTCCTTATCTCTGTCTTAAATGGGCTCTCGCTTAGTCTGAGATAATACCCTCTGGTCCTATATTCTCTCTCAAGGGGAAACAATCTCTCTGCATCTCTCCAATGAGTACAGGCTTAACCAACTCATCCTCTCCTTAAAAGCCCAGTGAACCTTCATTGGATTGCATCCAATGCCAGTATATCTTTCCTTTTTTAGGTGGACCAAATCTATTTAGGTGTAAACTGACTCGTCGCTTCTATAGCTTTAACAGGGTTTTCTTTTTGTTTTCACTTGCGGTTAATGCACAAGGCTTCCCAAATTCTCCTGTGCTGCAGCTTTCTGCAGTCTTTCTTGATTTAAACACGTTTCAGCCCTTCTTTTCTTCTTGCCAAAGTACATAACCTTCCATTTTCCCACATTGTATCCCATTTGCCATGTTTTTGCCCCCTTGCTTATCCTGTCCACATCTCTGGAGATTGTTTATGTCATCTTCACTTGCTTTTCAATTTAATTTTGTTATCCGCAAACTTGGCAATACCACCTTGACTTTCATTATCCAAATCATTTATATATTGTAAACAATTGTGGCTTCACTGCTTTAGTTCAGGACTCAACATTGAGATCAACAACTGCAGAACATGTCCTCTATTTGAAAACATCCTCTTCCCAGCCCTCAGTTCTCCCCTTACCCCTCACCAAAGTTTGTTTACTCTCAACAGAGCTGAATGATTTTCTTCTGTTAACAAATATCATTCGCACTTTTTTCTTCATCTATATCTCCACTGTACGACTTTTAGCACTCCCTTTGCCTTTTGTTCTGAACACCATCATCATCTCTTCCACTTGCTCCTCCTCCCATTTACCAACAGAGTAAAAGTCTTCATTTTCCAGCTCTCTTTTCATCTGATGAAGATTCATATTGGACTCAATGTTAACTCTGATATTCTCTGTATAGATGCTACCAGACCTGGGTTCTCCTGCACTTTCTGTTTTTCATTTGGATCTCAATCATCTGTCATTCTTTGTTTTTATTCCCTCTTGGATGCAATTGGTGTGTAATTTGTGAATTATGTAAAAATGAATTATGAATTGTTTTTAAGCCTCAGTTCTGGATTTAACAGCAAGAGCACCTACCTTGTAAACCGTTAACAACTCGCCACTGAAATAACTTCTCAGAGGCTGGTCCAAATCACCCTTTACTTACATATGCATAATACTTGACGCTGGTCCTGCATCCTCAGAACCAGCTCTCAGAGAGAACAGAACCTCTGACATTCTTGTTTATACCTGTCAGACAGGGCTCCCTGATTGAACCTGGTTAGCCCCAATCAGGGAACTCATATTCTATGATGTCCACCTGGCTGACATCATTACAACCACTGCAGCCAGGATTATCAAGGCAAGTGCACAGTGAGAAGAGCTTCTTCATTGAATCCTATCAGCTGGCAAATCTTTGATCAGTGGAACATGATCCATGGCCAAGTGAGAAGCTGCTGTTCAAAGCACGTCTTCTCCCACTTCTTGTCATGTGATAATCAACAGGTGGGAATGTATCTTACCTCACTAGTATTTCACTTCCCTTCAGTTACACTTCTACAGTACCAGTCTTCACCATGGCATTGCAGCAGCTCTGCAGCTCCACCTTTCACATCTAATGAGGACCAATTGGAGACACAATACTACTGCCAACAACAACAGTAGCAGCACTAGCTGCTTTCACAACAGTCACATGACCATTCCCCAAAGTAGATGGGATACATAGACACTGAGATACAGCTGGAAGGAGGTGATGCCATTAGCACAGAGTCTACAGATTGTTTCTCTTTCTACAAATGTTGTCAGACCTGATAACTTACTCCAGAAGTTTATGTTTGCCCTTCAGATCACCAGCATTTGTAGTACTTTGATTTACAAAGAAATCAAAACTGTTCCAAACATTTTCAAATGGAGTCCCAGTGCATGGGTGACCAGGAACAGGCCATCTTGATTGCTCAATGCCAGGCATTTGCTGACTGGTTCTCAAGGTGTTCACTAAAACAGCTTGAGATTCAGAGTTTTTAATTAGTGGGTGGCACGGTGGCACAGTGGGCGGCACGGTGGCACAGTGGTTAGCACTGCTGCCTCACAGCGCCTGAGACCCGGGTTCAATTCCCGCCTCAGGCGACTGACTGTGTGGAGTTTGCACGTTCTCCCCGTGTCTGCGTGGGTTTCCTCCGGGTGCTCCGGTTTCCTCCCACAGTCCAAAAAAGATGTGCAGGGTCAGGTGAATTGGCCATGCTAAATTGCCAGTAGTGTTAGGTAAGGGGTAAATGTAGGGGTATGGGTGGGTTTCGCTTCGGCGGGTCGGTGTGGACTTGTTGGGCCGAAGGGCCTGTTTCCACACTGTAATGTAATCTAATCTAATCTAAAACTTGCTTACACAATGAAAGGTCATTTCCATGTAATTTGCACTTGTTGAATGTGTTGCAGAAAGTTTTGGAGCTTTTATGGAATGTTTTAAATTTATGTGTAAATTGTTTTCCTAATGCCAACATTATCCTTAATACACTCGATGACAAAAGCATACTGCCATTATATTAAATAAATTATAAACTGGAAAGGTAGCGTTTGGAGATATTTCAAGGATTTTTGTGATGCATTCCAATCAACGCTGAATGCACAATGAAGTTAAAAATCTCATGCGCTCCCCACGTAGTTTGAAACTTTAATTCACATATATCTTCAAATTTGTGCACTTGTTTGCAAGAATCATTTCTAAGATAATGAAAAGTATTGATGCAGTAGTGAAACCCAGAAAACCCTTTTGAATAATTGGATTGGCTTTGGCTACGAGGTTGACTTTCCCATTATCCCAAAACAAACAGAAGCTGGGAGCAAGGCCATGTTTTCATTTGTATTATTGACTGCAGCAATCATTTAAGTACTTGAAATGTGGTTTCAGGTTTGATGGATTAGTGTCAATGCAGGTGAAGCTAATGGACTGTGTGAATCAATGCTGGTTCACTTAGCCCATAATACATTATATATTGATTAAAATATACTTGAAGGATAAATGTCATGTACCAAAATTTACCGATCATTAATAGTTTGTGTTTGGTAACTAATCTCTTACTGTGGATTATCAACATCCTAACATGTGAAAGATTTTTTACATTGTTGGAATGTAAGCATCAGTGAAACATGCAGCATTTATTGCCCATTTCCTGCTTTTCTGAGAAGGTGCTGGTGGGGCAGTTGACTGGCTTGTTATTCTAGGGAAGTTAAATATTTGTCATGTGACATGAGCTACATATGTAGGTCAGACCAGCTAAAACAGGTTTTCTTCCCTAAATTTTGAGAACTGAACTCAAATTCTCAATTTTCTAAGATGAATTAATTCATTTCAGACTGTTAATTTCTGTTCCAGTTAACTGTTACAATGCCAAATACGTAAATACGACAATCATGTCTCTGAATGATGTTTGTCTACTTTTATCAGGAGATCCTGAAGAAGGGCTTATGCCCGAAACGTCGATTCTCCTGTTCCCTGGATGCTGCCTGACCTGCTGCGCTTTTCCAGCAACACATTTTCAGCTCTGATCTCCAGCATCTGCAGACCTCACTTTCTCCTACTTTTATCAGGAAAATGGCAAAACACAGACAGCTACAATCAAATGTAAAATGTGGTGAAGTGGGAAAATTAAAAGTGAAAGCATCACCAGCTCCAATATTTTGGATAATTGGGATCAGCATGGTGTCCTCATTTTCTATATTTTAAACTAATAGCAGGAGCACATCTGTGATTCTGTCAAATACAATTCTACATTTGTTTTCTGAATCAACTTGTTCAGATATGCTGTGGTACCTCTGGAGCAGGTGGGACTTTTGCCTAGGTTGTGTGACCCAGAGATAACCACTATCATTATGCCATATGAACCTCTTCAAATGCAATTCTACACTGATGGGAGCAAGATGACGTGACTTCAGTGGAAACAAAAATCCTCTATTTAAATGTGCGATGAACTTTCAAATTGTTTTCAAATCACAGAATAATCGATACCAAATAATTCCTGTGTCTCAGCCACATCACTAAATCCATGTTTATCACATATATATATATATATGAGATATTTAAACTTGTGTATAATAAGAGGAATGTCAAACAATGAACTTTGGATTTAGAAGATATGATACTATGTAATCTTGAACTAATAAATTGATGTCAAATCATGTTTCTCTGAAGTGTAGTTTGACACAAACAATAGTTATTAAAATATATATTGACATATGCATGTTTTGTGAATTAGCAGAATAATTGTATAAAAGGTTTTGATAAAAGACAATGGAAAGAGGTTAATCTGGAGTGTGAATATTGGATTGGACCAGGTTGGCCTGAATGATTTTTTTTCGCAGTATATTCTCTGTAATTAGCAGCATAATTGTATTTAGTCAGGTGCACACTATTTTCCTTGCTCTTCTTTCTCTCCTTATTAATTCATGGGATGTAGGCATCACTGGCTGGGCCATTATTTATTGCCAATCCCGAATTGCCCAAAGTCAACCACATTGCTGTGGGTTTGGAATCACATGTAAGCCAGACCAGGTAAGGATGACATACTTCCTTCACTGAAAGACTTTAATAAACCAGATGGATTTCTCCTGATAATTGACAACAGTTTCATGGTCATCTTCAATTCCAGGTTTTTTCCAAACTCAATTCAAATTTCACCAAGTGGATCCACAAGAATCATTTATAAGATAATGAAGAGTATTGATGCAGTAGTGAAATCCAGAAAACCCTTTTCAATAATTGGATTGGCTTTGGCTACGAGGTTGACTTTCCCATTATCCCAAAACAAACAGAGTCTGGACCCAGATTCTCAGAGCATTACCTGGGTCTCTGGATTAATTGTCTAGTGACTCACTAGACCATTGCTTTTAGTAAAAGTGTTGAGACCTTGCTGAACTGTAGTTTAATGGATATTGGTCAGCATTATATCTGAGATGCTATTAGTGATATGAGATTTGAAAGTTAATGTCATATTATTAACATTTCTTACCACAACAAAATGTTTTCCTGTTCCAGCTGCAGCCTAGAGTACACACACCTTCAACAACTACTTGCTGAACCGTGGTTAGTGATAGAACTTTCTTGTAAGATTCAGAATCCCTGTGTCAGACTCAAATGTGTGCTATAACCACACACGCTGTCATTCATTGTCATTCTGGAGTGATCAATTAGCAGCCAGAGGGTGAACTTGCCATAGAATCAAAGATGGTGAGCGGCCTCTCAAAGCTGGAGAGTCAACTCAAGAATGTGCAGTAGGATGTAGGGAGGTGCCCTCTCTCAGAATTTTAAAAAATAAGCAAAATTATGCTTTTGCATCCAGGTGATAATTGTGGGATGCGGGGAAACCTCATCTTCTATATGACCTGCAGCTGCTACAGCCTCCAGGGCTGCACAGCCTGTAGGCCTACCTGGTGTGCTGCCCTAACACTCACCTCGCCCTTACCCTACATGGTCTGTCACTCCTGTGACAACCTGGGTATCTAATGGAAATCTCCAGCTAGCTTCCTTTAGATGATTTTAAAACAACACTTAACAAGTTTGATTGGCTAATCTACTACGTGTGGGTGGGTAGCATGGCACACTATCTCAAATTCCAAACCCATCTCTGGGAAAATAGCTCAGAGACTTGAAGAAGTTTGGAAACCAGCATTCAGGCCAATGTGCTTTCACTCCAAGAGTCTAAAAGCCAGGCCCGAGGCATTGGAACATTTGCTGTTATTTTAGTTCACTAGCCCAGAGGGAAAGGTTTGTAAATATACTCGACTGCAATGAATTAATTTACTGGGCTTTTGGGATCAATGACATTAGTAAAGATCCACAGTGATTGGAACCAGATGGATCTTATTGACTATGAGATCTTTGATTGGGGCTGTCAACCTGGGCCAATCAGGGAGCACTGGCTGACAGATATAGACAGGAGATTACTACCGCAGTTAGGCGGTAGTGTGGGGGTTTAAAAAAAAAACAGGTGTGTCAGAGGTTCTGAAAAAAAGGGAAAAAAAATAGACAGGAGATTCAGAATCTCTTCACTTCACTGACTCTGAGCTGGCAGGCCACAGCCAATGTACTGTGCACATGTAAATAAAGGGGGACTTGGTGGTGATGGGATATTAGCCTCTGTGTGGTTATTTCATGGTCCAAATGCTGATTTATTATAAAATAGCCTACAGACTTTGTTTGAGAATTTAATTGAAAGTATTAACATGTTGCTAAACCACCAAGAGATATGCACACTTTCACAATCATATGATACTGGTCACTTGTTGAGTCTGGCTCATACTAGTAGAATATGATTTCTGGAGTGCATTTTAATACAGACGATTCATATGTCTCACTCCTTGAGCATGGTAATTCCTTACTGATCTATTCTTTTCATTAATATAAATTAATTAATAATGGTCCCTAAAACGAAATGTGAAGGATTGCCTAAATGAAGTGCCTAATTTGCTTGAATGTCAGAACTTAATGATATAGGTTAGCTAGGTGAAAATATTTTCATACAATGCAACAATTTGTGGATTGAATGATAAAATTGGCAAAAAGAATGTCAGCAAATGTTAATTTAATAAAGGGATTTTTTCCCAACGTTGTCTGATCATGACTGTGATGTGCAGGATTTGATGTCAGACTACCTTCTACATATTTAATAATCAACAGTGGCACTGGTTACATTTACAGATGATTTAAAATTTTGCAATAGTTCTGGCATCTTTAAAAAAAAGCTTACATGTGTATAACAACGAGATTCCTGTGTTCCATCTTTTTCCCACCTGGTTATCCAAGTTCCTTATGTTATTGTCATTGCTAAGACCCTGTCCCCCAGTGGACACTATGCAGTTCACGTATTGACCCAACTGCTCAAAAGATGATGCCATTCCCACCACCCTCCATCTGGTCCTCACCCATTGGAGAAGAAGGACAGTTACGTCGGATTACAGTTCATATTCTTCAGTTCTGCATTTAACACTAACATTCCTCAGCACCTGATTGGAAAGCTGAGTCTGCTGTGCTTAAATACCTCCCTGTGTAACTGGATCCTGGACTTCCTGACTGGGAGATCTCAGTCAGTCCAGGTCGGGAACAGCATCTCTAGTACCATCACATTGAGCACGGTGGGGGGACCCCAGGGCTGTGTGCTCAGCCCACTGCTGTTCACCCTGCTGACACACAACTGTGCAGCGATGTACAAGGTTGAATCACATCATCAAGTTCGCTGATGGCATGACTGTAGTGTGTCTTATCAGCAGGAACAACGAGTCAGCTTACAGAGAGGAAATGGAGCAGCTAACGGACTAGTGCAGAGCCAACAACCTGTCTTTGAACTTGGACAAAAGAGGTGATTGTTGACTTCAGGAGGGCGCGAAGCGACCACTCTCTGTTGGACATCAATGGCTCCCCTGTGGAGATCGTGAAGAGCACCAGATTCCTTGGTGTCTGCCTGGTGGAGAATCTCACCTGAACCCTCAACTCCGACTCCATAGCCAAGAAAGCCCAGCAGCGTCTCAACTTTCTGCGCAAGCTGAGGAAAGCCCACCTCCTACCCCCACCATCCTCACCACACTCTACAGAGGGTTCACTGAGAGTACCCTGAGCTGCTGCATCACTGCCTGGTTCGGGAATTGTACCGTCTTGGATTGTAAGACCCTACAACAGGTGAGAAGATCACCGGGGTCTCTCTTCCCTCCATTCAGACATTTACACCACACACTGCATCCAAAAGGCTAAGAGCATTGTGGAAGACCCCCACATACCCCTCACTCAAACTCTTCTCCCTCCTGCTATCTGGCAGAAGATACTGGAGCATGCAGGTTCTCACAGCTAGGCTGTACAACAGTTTCTTCCCCAAAGCCATCAAGCTTCTTAAAACAGTATGATCAAATGCTTTCCATTTGAAATTCTTTTGTATTGCTGCTAGTAAAATGGCTATCATTCATCATTCTTCTGTTACACTGTAACGTACGTGGTTTGCACTTTATGCCGTGTATGATTGTATAGTTTATGCTGTTCAGGTAGCACCTTGGTCCTGGAGAAACATTGTCTCGTTTTTACCGTATCAGTTGTATATGGTAGAAATGACATGTAAAACTACTCTACTCTACTAAATGGAGTCAAGAAGTCAAAGCTTTTCATCTTATCATCGGAATGATAATTCAAGAAACAGGTTTGAGAAAAAGAACACTGTTTTCTACAGTATAAGAAGAGGGTCCTGGTTAGTGGACCATCACTGTCAAGGAAATGGAGCAAGAACAGTTAACTGTCAGTTTTCATTCTCAGACCAGGCTGGTAGATTCTGATTGGTCAGGAAGTTGCTATGGCAATGCAGCAGACATTGGCAGTATCATGTTTTTTCTCATGAGAAATGTGTTGCGTTTGCACAAATTCCTGTTTGCCTACATAAAGCATATGTAATAATTTATGCATATTGCTTTTAGTATATGCAAACACATTATACTGTGAATTGGACTGATGATTTTAAATTGGTTTCCTGTATAATTCTTAGAACCATCTGGATTATTTAATAAAATTATTTAATCTGGATTTCAAATAAGAAAATCACATTTAATGGTGGACATACTTTTCTGAGGCTTGTAAAAACAGGCTGGTGAGCCTGATCATTACCAACTTAATACTGTGTTATTTGATATAGTGTGCAAATCATTGCATCATATTGTATACATACCTGACTTTACACCAGCTCTGAAACTCCTGTATCACATTTCTTATCTGTGTGGTTGACAAAACATCTCTTTGGCATGACAGCAGCATCCTGTTAGTACAGAAAACTGCTCTTCTGCTTGCTGCATAATAGCAGTGTGATACAGATAGTTTCACCTGGCGTTCAAATTTTTGAGACTCCTGCTTCCAGAGAAACCTAAAGGTGGACCAGGTACTGCTTGGGTTAAAATTAATTCTCCGCATACCTTGACACCGTCCTGTCCCCCTTAGTCCAAGAACTCCCCACCTACGTTCGGGACACCACCCATGCCCTCCACCTGCTCCATGATTTTCGCTTCCCCGGTCCCCAACGCCTTATTTTCACCATGGACATCTAGTCCCTGTACACCTCCATCCCCCATCACGAAGGACTCAAAGCCCTCCGCTTCTTTCTTTCCCGCCGTACTGACCAGTACCCTTCCACAGACACCCTCCTTCGACTGACTGAACTGGTCCTCACCCTGAACAACTTCTCTTTCCAATCCTCCCACTTCCTCCAAACGAAAGGAGTAGCCATGGGCACCCGCATGGGCCCCAGCTATGCCTGCCTCTTCGTAGGATATGTGGAACAATCCATCATCCGCAACTACACTGGCCCCACCCCCCACTTTTTCCTCCGCTACATCGATGACTGTATCGGCGCCGCCTCGTGCTCCCACGAGGAGGTTGAACAGTTCATCCACTTCACCAACACCTTCCACCCCGACTTCAAATTCACCTGGACAGTCTCAGATTCCTCCCTCCCCTTCCTCGACCTTTCTATTTCTATCTCAGGCGACCGAATCAACACGGACATCTACTACAAACCGACCGACTCCCACAGCTACCTGGACTACACCTCCTCCCATCCTGCCCCCTGTAAAAACGCCATCCCATTCTCCCAATTCCTTCGACTCAGCCGCATCTGCTCCCAGGAGGACCAGTTCCAAAAACGCACAACCCAGATGGCCTCCTTCTTCAAGGACCGCAATTTCCCCCCCGACGTGGTCGACGATGCCCTCCACCGCATCTCTTCCACTTCCCGCTCCTCCGCCCTTGAGCCCCGCCCCTCCAACCGCCACCAGGACAGAACCCCACTGGTCCTCACCTACCACCCCACCAATCTCCATGTACAGCGCATCATCCGCCGTCATTTCCGCCACCTCCAAACGGACCCCACCACCAAGGATATATTTCCCTCCCCTCCCCTATCAGCATTCCGTAAAGACCACTCCCTCCGTGACTCCCTTGTCAGATCCACACCCCCCACCAACCCAACCTCCACTCCCGGCACCTTCCCCTGCAACCGCAGGAGGTGCAAGACTTGCGCCCACACCTCCCCCCTCACCTCCCTCCAAGGCCCCAAAGGAAACTTCCATATCCGCCACAGATTCACCTGCACCTCCACACACATCATCTATTGCATCCTCTGCACCCGATGTGGCCTCCTCTATATTGGGGAGACAGGCCGGCTACTTGCGGAGCGTTTCAGAGAACACCTCTGGGACACCCGGACCAACCAACCCAACCACCCTGTAGCTCAACATTTCAATTCCCCCTCCCACTCCACCAAGGATATGCAGGTCTTTGGACTCCTCCATCGTCAGACCACAACAAAACGACGGTTGGAGGAAGAACGCCTCATCTTCCGCCTAGGAACCCTCCAACCACAAGGGATGAACTCGGATTTCACCAGTTTCCTCATTTCCCCTCCCCCCACCCTGTCTCAGTCAAATCCATCGAATTCAGCACCGCCTTCCTAACCTGCAATCTTCTTCCCGACCTCTCTGCCCCCACCCCAGTCTGACCTTTCACCCTCACCTTGACCTCTTTCCACCTATCACATTTCCGACGCCCCTCCCCCAAGTCCCTCCTCCATACCTTTTATCATAGCCTGCTGGACAAACTTTCCTCATTCCTGAAGAAGGGCTTATGCCCGAAACGTCGATTCTCCTGTTCCCTGGATGCTGCCTGACCTGCATGTGTTTCCAGCAACACATTTCCAGCTGCTAATAAGATTAATCTTGTAATGTGTGAAACAGTAGGAATCCGAACATGCATAGTGACAAGTGCATGATGTATTTCAGTACATTGTAATTGAGAATCTGTTGGCAGACCTTACAGCTGATACATTGAGGAAAAGGGGCTTTTTCAATTGCTTCATTTCAATGGTAAATTTGAGTGAAGGGTGGAGTTTTTTTAAGCTGTGACAAGAAATTCTTTGATACAGCTGCAGGTTCAAATATTGCAAATATGTCACCTGCATATTGGAGAATGCAAGGGGCAGAAGTCGGGTGGTCATTTCATCAAGGATGCACTTCTCAAGTCAACCAACAAAGATGTTAGCAAGAGCTGGCTCCAAAAGGGATTCCATGACAATGCCATCTATTTGGGTGTATAGAGTTTCATTGAAACTAGATCCAGATAGCCTTAATAAAGTGATGTATTGTCAACTTCACTGACATCTTTGAGTGAGACATTGGTAAATAAGCAGGCAAAATGTACGGCATGAGATGTCACCCTGCTATAGAAATTATTTATTAAATAATTTGAACTGGACGAAGCGATACAATGGAAACTAATCCAGATCATCAGTTGGGTTTAAGTGTAATAAATTTGACAGTGCTAGAAGCTGCATATATGAATAAAGAGGACACTGTTTTATGTAAGCAAAAGGAATTTGAATATTCATTACATGTTTTCATTTTAAAATAATCATGAAGCAATTTTCTGACTCAGTGTGTGGATGTACCTATGAGAGAAGGTGCAAAACTTGACCTACTCTTGGAAAATAAGGCATGGCAGGTGACTGAGGTATCAGTGGGGGAGCACTTTGGGGCCAGCGACCATAATTCTGTTACTTTTAGACTGGATCTAAAAGTTGAAGTTCTAAATTGGAGGAAGGCCAATTTTGACAGTATTAGGCAAGACCTTTCAAAAGCTGATTGGGGGCAGACATTCGCAGGTAAAGGGATGGCTGGAAAATGAGAAGACTTCAAAAATGAGATAATGAGAGTCCATAGACTGTATTTTCATGTTAGGGTAAAAGGAAAGGCTGGTAGGTGTATGGAATGCTGGATGACTAGAGAAATTGAGGTTTTGGTGAAGAAAAAGAAGGAAGTATATGTAGGTACAACAGGATAGATTGAGCGAATTCTTAGAAAAGTATAAAGGCAGTAGGAGTATACTTAAGAGGGAAATCAGGAGTGTGAAAAGGAAACATGAAATAGCTTTGGTAAATAGTGTTAAGGAGAATCCAAAGGGTTTTTATAAATACTTTAAGGACAGAAGGGTAACTAGGGAGAGAATAGGGCCTCTAAAGATCAGCAAGGCAGCATATGTGTGGAGCCGCAGGAGATGGGGGAGATACTAAACAAGTATTTTGTATTAGTGTTTACAGTGGAGAAGGACATGGAAAACATAAATGTGGGGAAATAGATGGTGACATTTTGAAAAAAATGTTCATATTACAGAGGAAGGAAGTGCTGGATGTCTTCAAACGCATAAAAGTGCATAAATCCCCAGGCCCTGATCAGGTGTACCCTACAACTCTGTCGGAAGCTAGGGAAGTGATTACTGGGCCTCTTGCTGAGATATTTGTATCATTGATAGTCACAGGTGAGGTGCCGGAAGCCTGGAGGTTGGCTAACGTGGTGCCACTGTTTAAGAAAGGTGGTAAGGACAAGCTAGGGAACTATCGACTGGTGAGCCTGATGTCGGTGGTGGGCAAGTTGTTGGAGGGAATCCTGAGGGGCAGGATGTACATGTATTTGGAAAGGCAAAGACTGATTCGGGATAGTCAACATGGCTTTGTGCGTGGGAAATCATGTCTCACAAACTTGATTGAGTTTTTTGAAGATGTAATAAAGAGGATTGATGAGGGCAGAGTGGATATGATCTATATGGACTTCAGTAAGGCATACAACAAGGTTCCTCATGATAGACTGGTTAGCAAGGTTAGATCTCATGGAATTCAGCAAAAACTAGCTATTTGGATACAGAACTGGCTTGAAGGTAGAAGACAGAGGGTGGTGGTGGAAGGTTGCTTTTCAGAATGGAGACCCGTAACCAGTAGTGTGCTACAAGGTTTGGTGCTGGGTCCACTGCTTTTTGTCATTTGTATAAATGATTTGGATGTGAACATAGGAGGTATAGTTACTCGGTTTGCAGGTGACACTGAAATTGGAGGTGTAATGGACAGTGAAGAATGTTACTTCAGATTACAATGGGATCTTGACCAGATGGGCCAATGGGCTGAGGAATGGCAGATGGAGTTTAATTTGGATAAATGTGAGGTGCTGCATTTTCCAACGGCAAATCAGTGCAGGACTTATACACTTAATGGTAAGATCCTGGGGAGTGTTGCTGAACAAAGAGACCTTGGAGTGCAGGTTCATAGTTCCTTGAAAGTCGAGTCTCAGGTAGATAGGATAGTGAAGAAGGCAGTTGGTATGCTTATCTTAATTGGTCAGATAATTGAGTATATGAGTTGGGAGGTCTTGTTGAGGTTGGAGAGGACATTGTTAAGGCTATTTTTGGAATATTACATGCAGTTCTGATCTCCTTCCTATCAGAAAGATGTTGTGAAACTTGAAAGGGTTCAGAAAAGATTGACAAGGATGTTGCCAGGGTTGGAGGATTTGAGCTATAGACAGAGGCTGAATAAGCTGAGGCTATTTTCCCTGGAGCATGGGAGGCTGAGGGGTTTCTTTTTTGAGGTTTATAAAATCATGAGGAGCATGGAAAGGATGAATAGACAAGGTCTTTTCCCGGGTTGGGGGAGTTCAGAACTAGAAGGCATAGGTTTACAGTGAGAGGGGAAAAATTTAAAGCCACCTTTTTAAGCAAAGGGTAGTGTGTGTGTATCGAATGAGCTGCCAGAGGAAGTGGTGGAGGCTGGTACAATTACAACATTTAGAAGACATCTGGATGGGTATATGAATAGGAAGGGTTTAGAGGGATATGGGACAAGTGCGGGTGAATGGGACTAGATTAGGTTAAGATATCTACTCAGCATGGACGATAGGAAAGGTCTGTTTCCGTGCTGTACATCTCTATGATTCCACAAGTCTGCCAGCCTCTGCCCTACCCATGGTGCCATTTTGACCAATCAGAATCTATTTGCCTGGTCTGAGAAATAATATTGATGATTAACTTTGCTTCGTGCATCTCCATGTCACTATTGACCCATCTCTTTATAAATTGCTGCAATACTTTCCACATCTGTTCCTTGCATCATAATCTTGATGGGCGTGCAATGAAAATGTTTCTCTTCCTGTCTCCTTTTAACAATGCTTAGGTTCTGTATTCACAACTTTAATACATTGTTTGAGTTGAGATATTACCTTTTTTTATATGACACCTTAATTTATCTCGAGAATGTGACATAAAAGAAGTTCTGAATTTACATATTAATGAACTGAAACCTCCAACCCATTCTAAAAGATGAAAGACTTAACAGCAATCTAGGTTTGTTCAATAATTTTGTTTTAATTGTATGGTACAGTGATCTGTTGCTATAAATTTTGTGTCTTATGATCCTGCCCCACGAGTAACCTGGTGAAGGAGCAGCGTTCTGAAAGCTAGTACTTCCTGTTGGACTATAACCTGGTGTTTTGTGATTTTAATTTTGTCCACCCCAGTCCACCACCGGCTCCTCCACATCATCGGTTCTGTATGATGAGGCATTTTTTCATGGTATGGTTCATGAGCAATGCTACTTGTTTTGCCATATATTGGATAGTGAAGACAGTTCCTATTTTATCAGTAACATGGGATTTGCTCGCTGGAGTGATTGGTAACATTGAATCTGAGACAGCATGAATTGCAGGCCTGGAATTTGTGATGGTTAGCTTTACAGGTCTATGTCTCTTCATTTTCCTGTCATAATAACCCAGAAGCTGGCCCTCGACAGTTGTTCCAGTGAGAAACCCTGTTTCAACCAGCTTTCCAGAAATAAACAACTCCTCTACCTCATTATAAAGGCAGAGAACATTTTAACACAGTTGGCAACAAGAAATAAAAATGTATCCCCTCGGATTTACTGTATTAAATATTCATGAACTGCATGATAAATTATTAATTATTAGTGAAGTGTAATCTTAATATTATAGTTCTTCTACATTATCTTATTTCTAGTTTTCTGATGCAGTTGTTTCCTGGCTATATTTGTTTGTTTGCTATCATAAGATGTAATTGGCATGTTTTACCCTGCTCGTCTTTTGTTTCTCCTTAATATACTGCTCACTTGTTTAAAATGATTGAACATTCAGTGTCTAGTCAGTTAATGACTCATTATTTCAAGCAGCTTAAAGGTGCATTTAACATCATAGAGTCAGTCATACAACACAGAAACAACACGTCCATGCTGACCATAATCTCAAACTAAATTCGCCCCCACCTACCTGCACTTGACCCATACCTCTCCAAATCTTTCTTATTCATGTACTTATTCAAATGTATTATAAACATTGTAACTGTACCTGCATCTACTACTCCCTTTGGAAGTTCATTCCACACATGAACCACTCTCTGTGTAAACAAAATTGCCCCTTATGTCCTTTTTAAATCATTCTCCTCTCACCTTAAATATATGCCCCTGGTTTTGGAATCCCCGACCATTGGGGAATAAACATCTCCCATTCATCTTATCTATACCCCTCATGATTTAAAAACTTCCATAAGGTCACCCTTCAACCTTCTATACTCCGTGATAAAAGTTCTGCCAATTCGTCCCCCCACTATAACTCGAAATCTTCCATTCCTGGCAAAATCTTTTCTGAAACCAGTCAAGCTTGATAATATCTTTCCTGGTACCAAGGTGACCAGAAACGGACACTGTACTCCAGAAGAGGCCTCACCAACACCTTGATAAAAAACAATGACTGCAGATGCTGGAAACCAGATTCTGGATTAGTGGTGCTGGAATAGCACAGCAGTTCAGGCAGCATCCGAGGAGCAGCAAAATCGATGTTTCGGGCAAAAGCCCTTCATTCCTGATGAAGAGCTTTTGCCCGAAACATCGATTTTACTGCTCCATGGATGCTGCCTGAACTGCTGTGCTCTTCCAGCACCACTAATCCAGAATCTGGTTTCCAGCATCTGCAATCATTGTTTTTACCCCCTTCTTAACTATCCTGTCTACATGTGATGCAAACTGCAAAGAACTATGACCTGACCCCCTAGTTCTCTCTGTTTGATAAAACTAACCAAGGCCCTACATTTCATTGTATAAGTCTTGCTCTTATTTTTTTTACCAAAATGCAATACCTCACATTTATCCAAACTAAACTCCATCAGCAACTCCTCAGCCCATTGACCCAATTGATCAGGATTTCTTTGTCATCTTAGATAATCTTCTTCACTGACCACTATACCACCAACTTTGATGTCATTCGCAAACGTACTAACGATGCCTTCTATATTCCCATCCAAATCATTTATATAAATGACAAACAAAAGTCAACCCAGCATCAGTTCCTGTGGAACGTTGCTGGTAACAGGCCTCCAGTCTGAAAAACAACACTCTCTATCTATCTGGCTGTAAAGCCAATTTTGTATCCAATTAGCAAGCCCAGCCTAAATCTCACAGAATCTAACTTTACTCATTAGTCTACCACGCAGAACCTTGTCAAAGACTCTACTAAAGTCCAAGTAAACAACATCTACTACTCAGCCCTTACCAATCTTTTTGGTTGCTTCATCAAAAAACTTAATGAATTTTGTGAGACATGATTTCCCTTGTACAAAACTGTATTGACTATCCTTAATCATTCCTTGACTCTCCAAATGCGTATAAATCCTATCTTTCAGAATCACTTCCAACAACGTACTCAACATTGAAGTCTGACTCACAGGTCTACATTTCCCAGGCTTCTCCTTACATCTCTTTTTATGAGAGGCACAACATTAGCCACTCTCCAGTCATCACCTGTAGTTATATATGATGCAAATACTTCTGAAAGGAGCCCCACAATTTCCTCCCTAACTTCCAACAATGTCCTGGGACACACTAGATCGGGTCCCAGAGATTTATCCACCTTTATACTTTTTAAGATTTCCAGCATGTCCTCTTTAATAATTTGAACTGTTTCAAAAACATTAAGATTTATTTCCCTGCATTCTCTAGTCCCCATTTCTTTCCCCACAATAAAAACTGATGCCAAATTTGGGACAAGATATCAAATATGATAGGAAACAAACACCATCACTGGAATATTATGAATGCTCTGGGTTAGAAATGGATTTGTATTATTGGAAGATCCACTATACAGAGGTTCACTGCACTAATAAATATTAACTCATATTGCTCTTCAAATATTCAAACCTGAGGAGCATTTTTTTTCTAATTTTTACATCTTGTTCAGTTCTTTATTAATTCAAGCTACAAAATAACAATTATAGCTTGGAAGAATGTCCTAGGTAGCATATACATACACCAATTGGGAAATAACAATTTGCCATCCTCTAAGTCCTTTTATGAGGCTCCATCTCTGTTTCATAAGATTTGAAGCTTAGAGTATCACTGGCTGGATGACCATTTTTCTGGCTTTAAGCAGGTACCTAAACCTTCAAAATAATGGATTGGAAGCATGCAATCATTACAATCCAAAGATTGATTTCTCAACAAACATGTTCAGGAACCACAAGAACAGGTATTAATTCCTTTGCAATCAGGCCAGTGTGTGAGTGGAATCATCGTTATTTATGGAGACGAGTAGCTAAAAGTACTTTCCCTCCTCATGGTTGGTGCACATTGATGGTTCCAGGGGAATTATGAACATTTCCTTTATTGTGGGCGAAGCATTTTTAAAACATTTTTTGTTCATGTTTTATTAAATGCTCACGTTAGTGTTATTCACCGCTCTGTCGGATATAACTGAACTGACAGGCTCAACCAGCTTTACTTCCTATCAACTGTAAAACAATTTGTTTGAGATATTTCACAGGAAGGTAATTGAGATATTGTAGGTGAACTCAAAACCCTGTGAGGAATCTGTCAGGAAACACTCTCAGTTGGACCACGTTTGGACAGTAATAATACTGTCCTTTAGGTTCCCTCATTTTCTTACCTTGACTGACATCAATTCTCATACTGGGGGGATGAATGATGGGTCCTCATCATTGGATATCTAGTTGTATGTGCTAGGGTGACTTTTGGCCACTATAAGATTTTTCCTTATCACTAACTCCACTTAGGTTCAAATCTATAAGGCCTGCTTTGTCTAGGACAGGAAACCCTTTAGGGAGACTGACAAAAAGGCTTTTGTCTTAAATAAAATGCACTTCATTGTATACTGATAGATGGAAATTAAATTGATCTGCTAGTAGTTATTGCTTAAATTTATGAGGAGACCTGGTTATCAGGGCTATCTGGTTAAGATCCAGTGCTTTTCTTCCCATTCATCAGTCCCCACCAATCCTTATGACCCCATTATATTAGATGGATTTTAAGGCACTCCCAGCATTACCCCTTTCAGAACCAAACACTATACAACTGGAGACACCTTCTGATGACAGGAAAATGCTGTGTACCAGCATTTCCTAACAGGATGATTTGCACACTGTGCCATTTAAACTAAAACCTTGATTAACACACATCAGCCATTTCATTCTTCTTCATGTGCACTTGGATCAAGGATTACAAATGCTCTTCTTCTGTGAGTAGTGGGGTTGGATCTTTAGATCTGTCCTGGGCTGAGCTAAACTGATCTCTGTTGACAAGGGAGTCGAGAGTTATGGGGTGAGGAAATGAAAGTGGATCTGAGGCCACAACTGGATCAGCTATGATTTTATTGAATGGTGGAGTAGGCTCGAAGGGACAAATGGCCCATTCCTACTTCTAAGTCAAATCCTCCTATGTCCTTAACTCTGTGGTCAACCATTTCATTTGTGGTATTTTTGGCTAAACCTACCCCATCACAGCAGAACTGATTTGCTGCATGTTCACCACTTTGTACTGACAGAAGGATGCCATTGATGTTGCTGTACTTGAAAAAATTAATTCCAAAAGATGCGCAGCATATGGCTGATATGTATTGGCACATAAATTTGTGCCACAGTGCAGATAAGAAGTATATTTTTGCTGATTGATTCCTTGAGTTGCATTGGAATTCCCAAACTAGGATTACGATGGTCCAGTTTTATTTTTCTCTGCTGCCTCCCTCAGATGGTAACATAGATAAGTCTCATTGCTTTCTTTGCAGGTCTCCACATATGCTCATTAAAAAAAAAATCACAAGCACCCTAGTAAGCATACTTAATAAGCATTTCATGTGAGTTACATTTTATTACCAAATTGCTTTTTTTTTCATTTGTTGATACAAATGAAATATTTATACATTGCCAACAAACCAGTAAGATATTAGCATTATAGATAATAGTCTGATTATATCCAATATAAATCAATAACTTTTAAAATCCATCGATTCAAACATTAAATATATCATTAAAAAAAATATCTGCTCCTCATTCTAGATATTTGGCAGCTGAATTGACAATAAATTATAAAATTAATTCACACTGGAAATTAGAATGTTACATTGTATCCTTGGAAGAATAAGGGAACAATTCATTAAAAGATGACTTTTTAAATGAAATTTGAGTACGACTGTTAAAGTATATTTTGTAAGATTGTTACATAGCAAAGCTTTTCATGAGAACAGTACCTCATCTGTTAGTACAATTTTAGCAAGGTTGGCATGAGAGATGAATCTGCTCTTTTACTTATGTTTTCTTGAATAGTTAAATTTTTTCCTTTGTTTGACCATTTTTCACCACTCATCCTATTTGCATTAGTCAGGCACTAGTTCGACATTCGACAAGATCCCTGATTGTATGCTGGTCTAGAAGATTGCATTTGACAAGGTCCCACATGGTAGGCTGGTCCAGAAGATTAAGTCACATGGCATCTACGGTGAGTTGGCAAGTTGGATACAAAATTTGATTGGTCATAGAAGACAGAGGGCACCGTCGGAGATATGTTTTTCTGACTGGAGGTCTGTGTTTTGCAAGGATCAATGCTGGGACATCTGTTTGCTATGATATATACATATGGATTGCAGACAACACAAAAATTGATGGAGTTGTGGATAGTGAGAAAAATAATCAAAGGATACAGCAGGATATCGACCATTTGGAAAGTTGGGTGGAGAAATGGCAGATGGAGTTTAATCTGGACAGGTCTGAGGTGATGCATATTGGAAGGTCAAAAGCAAGAGGAAAGTACACAGTATTATGGCAGGATATTTAGGGCATTGAGTTAGAAAGGGCCCTTGTGGTTCAAGTTCACAGCTACCTGACAATATTAAGTGGATAAAGTGGTAAAGAAGATGTATGACACGCTTGCCTTCATTGGTTGAGGCACTGAATATAAAAATCGGCACGGCATGTTGCAGCTGTATAGGGCTTTAGTTAGGCCACAATTGCAGCATTGTGTGCATTCTGGTGGTCAGGCTATAGGTAGGATGGGAAGGCTTTGGATAGTGTACAAAAAAAGATTTTAGCCAGGACATTAAACTGAAAGAACTGCAGATGCTCGAAATCTGAAACAAAAACAGAAATTGCTGGAAAAATGCAGCAGGTCTAGCAGCTTCTGTGGAGAGAAATCAGAGTTAATGTTTCAGACAGATTTTATGTAGAGAAATCAGAGTTAACATTTCGAGGTCCAGTCACCGTTCTTTAGAACAGGTTTTCCAGGTATTTCAGTTTATGTTTTACCAGGATGTTGCCTGGATTGGAGTATAATAGCGATAAAGATAAATTGAACAAAGTAGGATTGTTTTCACAAGAACATTGAAGGGTGAGGAGGTGAACTGAAAGAAGTATATACAATGGAGAGATATGGATAGTTGGAGTCGTTTTCCCAAGGTGGAAATGCCAGATACTAAGAGGAATATGTTTTTGGTTGAGAGGGTGACAAGTTTAAAGGAGATGTGCAAGGAACATTTTTTTTAACAGAGGGTTGTAGGTACTTGGAAAGCACTGCCATGGAAGGTTGTAGAAGCAAATACAATTACAGCATTGAGAGACATTTCAGTAGACACATGAACTGACAGGGAATAGAGCAATATGGACTGTGCAGCTGGAATTAGTTTGGAATGGCATATGGTCAGCACAGACCTGGTGGTTCAAAGATCCTGTTTCTGTGCTGTGCTGTTCTACATCATTGGTCAGGATGGAAATGATGTAAGCTGCTGCTCTGCAGCTCAGAGGAAATCCCAGGCTCTGATTTCTGACTCTAAATGATCGACATAAACTGAGTGAAAAGAAAATCCAAGACAAGTACTTGGAAGAAGTCTTTACTTAGAAATAATAAATGAGTGCATTATTAGGGATGATACAATGGGGAGCCACACTTGCAAATTAATTACTTGCATTTATATAGTGCTTTTCACAACCACCAATGTGTCAAAATGCTTTCATAGACAATGAAGTGTTGACACAATTGTAATGTAGGAATTCCATGGGCTTTGTGTTATTTATTGTGCTGTATTATCTCGACCGCTTTATGGGCTGCTGGTTCATCCAGCTCTGACTTCACTTCTCTCTCAGGGTTCTTTGCAATGGGCATCTACTGCCCCATTTGCTAGACATTAAACAGGCTCTTAAAGCATTCTGAGCATTGGTACAGGATGAACACTTGACCAAAGGGTTGTGTCTTCCAAAAATATGAGCAGTGGCTACTACTGTTAGAAAGATTGGCTTACAGATCTCAAGGTTTTGTAGAAGGATTTCATTTCTTGTATATTTATACACATTTGCATCCTCTGAATGAGCCAATTATCATTATTCCCTTTGTGTAGCTAGGTTAAATCCTTAGCACTCGTTCCCTAACAGCATTGCAATTCCAGTGGCCCGGCAGGCAGTCTCATCCAGGAGTTATGGTCTCAGCCCAACATGGCGGTCTTCTTCAGCAGAGGTTTCCTGCTAGTATTCCACTGGCCTGGCGTGGTGGTCCTGTCCCGAAGTGTCAGTCTCGGCCTGTACTGGCAGTCTCATCACGGCTACTCCTTCAGGGGATTCCATTGTTCTTTAATCGGCTTTCCCTGAGCCCAGTTTAGATGAAACTTTGATGAGCTTTGTCTTAATCTTACTTTTTAAAAAATTATCATGTACAACTTCTGTCATTGATGTAGGTGCTGCGATGGGGCGACTTATAAAACTTTTCACTGTATTTTTCATGTAAATGTATGTGACAATAAACTTTTATTCTATTGTAATCAAAGAGATAGCTCACCACCACCTTCTTGCTGTGTATTTTTCTCACTTCTGTTTGAAATGTCTACGCTGTTTGTCATTATCATGGACAGGCCTGAACTTGCTAATCAAAAGAGTGCACACAGTTCTGGGCTGCTTCTCACACTCTGGATACACTCACCTCTCCTCCCCTGTGTGTGCTGCAGCACAAGTTCAGAACTTCTACAAATATTTATAATTTCCTCAAGAGTCAGATTCTCTTTTTTACTTTCATTACTGCACTCTCATGGTAGGTTCACCTATACCTAAATATCTTTGAGATTATCTTTTAGGTAACTAAATTCACTAGATTCTGTGAGCTGTTTTGATGCAGTTGCACATCTACCAACATGTTTTTTTCTTACTTTGTTAGCACATATTGTTCATACGCTATATCAATTTAAGTTTAAAGCACACCTTCAACAAATCTGTTCTTCAGAGAGATATTGGGTAAAACACATTTTGTAACAATCTCTCCCCAACACTGAGTAAAGCACAGACACTCAAGTTTGATAATTAACTTGCATGCGTAAAACTATTAGTTCTGTTTCATATCATAGTTCATTTCAACTAGAACTATGACAGTCAAACTTGCAGCCGTTGTCTTGCCCACTGCTTACAGATGTGGCTTGTTTCTTGTGTGGATTAGAAACTTTCAACAGCACTGAAAAATCCTCTAGTCGTCGTTTATCAGCTGTGATTCTGTCGAGGTTTTCAGCACTCAATCTCAATGCCACTTATATATATGTTCAATTCACAGGGATTGCCACCTTACTTGCCTCTGCAGGTAATATTATCGACATTCTCTGTCAACTGCAGGAAGGCTTGATTTTGCAAACTTCTTATTCCCAACTAAGTATATCATGTGAGTTATTCCTGTCACTGTCTCCAGAAGAGGAAGGTTTCTCAAGACTTGAAAACTAAACATTAATCATTTAAAATAATTATTTTAGAATATTATTACAAATTTACTTGACAATTTTGGCAACATATCAACATAATACTTAAATTTGTTATTAAGTTTCTCATGTCTCTACAGCAAATCCTAGAACATAATTTCCATTATGCTCTGACATAGGGGAAAGATCAATACCTGTTACAAAATGCATTTTTGGCCTCTTGATTTTTATCTTGTATCACCCATTGCACATAATGGGTTATCGGACAGTCACATATAATATTTCTTAACAGAATAATCATCAGCTCAAAGTTCAGGCAATCTGACTGCATGGCCTTCGTAAAGCATAAAACAGCGAAAAGGGGGACAAAAAAAGGAGATAAGCAGTATTGTTGACACGATTGAAACCATTACCTTCGCTCATAAACTTTACAACTGACAACATTTGGCTCTCTTCCAACACTGATGGAAAGATTGGCTGGGATTTTCCAATAGCCAGTAATTGTTTTTCTAGTATAGATATAAGCTGTGGTGTAGGACCCTGGAGAATCATAGCAGACTCCATAGGAATTGCTTGTTAAATTTAAGGTAGCAATGAGCAATTCCCTTCTGCCTGAAGCCTTCCAGAAATATCCATTTATATTGGAGAATTTGGAGGGTTTCACTGCAGTTAAGGTAATGGTTACCCAGAAGAGGGTAGACAATTAAAAACCCAGGGGGGAGTTTTCCCAACCCCTGAATGATGCGGGCGATGCCAACACAAGTTCTTTCAGTTGGGAATGTGGGGAAGAGCAAAGCCAAAGGGATTGACAGAGCAGGCAAGGCAGAAAAGAACATGACAATTTGAGGTAGTCATCAATCTGAGAGCCTGACCCTGTGACTCACTCTGTGAAGTACTACCTGTGCAATAAAGGTGAAAGAATCCTCATTATTTCTACCTCACACTTCACCTGTCACTGTGTACGCAAAAGGCCTGAGTTGCATAAGTCAGAGCAGCAATGTGATATACCCAGCGAGAGGATCCCAATAGGCCTCCTTGTCAGGAACATCCATATCCCAATGTTTGGGGGATTCTGTTCAACAGTTATTTGAGTGTGCTCTGACTGCTGAGTGATCACTTTACCGAGGAGCTACTTTGATTCCGACATTACCAACACAAGCTGACTGGAACTGCATCCAGTGGATCCAGCACAGAAGCTGCTGCCGTTTGGATACTGCACTAAGGGCTGCTGCACTCATAGATGAATTTTTATAGGACCAGCATTACTTTCCTCCTTCTTTAAAACTTCTAATCATAAGTGAGCCTCATGATGCAGTGGAGCTTTAGTTGCTCTCCTTCCATAGAATGCTATACAAGTGAGGAGTGGTGGCATACACACTCTGTCCAGAGGTGGAAACGAGAACACCATATCCTGATGCCCGCTGTACCTGCAATACATCATCTTCACCCACTGGGGCTACCGAGGACCATGGAATGGCTCGTATACATCAGCTTTCCATCCAGGTCATCAGTAGGGCTTTGTAACAGTACCGTCCAGTCAGAGGAAGCCACTTGAGCCGGGCAACTCTGCTCCAGAAAACTGGAGGACACAGTGAGTCTATGGGAACGATGATCAATTGTATTGGGCTGAGTGAGAACTGAAGGAAATTCTTCAGATGAACAGCACTTGAATCAGCATCCTATCGCACAATCTTGCCGACCAAAGCAAAACAGGCCAAATGTTTTTGGGAACCTTGTTCAATGGAACTGAGTTTGTGTGAAGTCATCTTTCACTGACAAAATGTTTCTTTTTGAACTGAGGTCAAGGTCCCTCGTCACCTTGCCATTGGTGCTAAGAACCAATGTCTAGGGTGATGCAGTGCAGGTCTGTACATATGTCCAGCAGATACTGAGGGTGCTGGGCCTGGCTCTCCAGCGGTGTATCCAACCTGTCCACACTGGCAAACAGGCACTCAAAGCAGTGTGATACAATTAGGGTTGGTAGACTTCTCCAGCCTTCAAGTCAGTTTCCCCAATGTATCCAACAACCCTGCCGTGATGCTCCTATGCTTACTTGTGCATTTGGACGAAATTACAAATGACCAAAACCATGAGGTCCTCCCCTGTCTGGGCAGAATGACTGCCTCTCCTTGGAAAATCTGCCCCACTGATTCTGTATGACATCAAAGGATTTAAAATTACCTTTTGTGGGTAAGCTGGCATGAAAGTGGCAACCAATCTATAGTTACAGTTTACACCCAGTTGTTAGAATGATCTGTATTTAAGTTTCATGTCAATCCTCAAAGTAATTTGGTGAACTAGTAAAATGCAGATAAAAGGGAAAATGGGGGTATATATTGCCTCATATGTAGTTTGTTGTAATGTATTATTCATGTTTTCATTTTATCTTGTGTAAATAAAACAATTTATTTCCTATTCTGTTTTTTATTCACTAGAAAATACATGTAATGCATTATAGCCCTGATCCATGGAGTAAATATATAGTGCTGATTGCTTTGTGTCCTGCTGTGGTTTACCTGGATATGAGTCAGAAACAGACACTCCAAATTAGGATGTGAGCTCCACCTACCTGACTGGCTGATGACAATGACCTGACAAGAGAATGTGCAAAATCCAAAAATGTGACAGCAACCTGCTTCCAAATTCCCTCCACCTCCATCACCAGCTACAAAATGTTCTGTTAGCTGACAATGCTGAGAAGATTTGCTGGATTTATGACCATTAGTCAGTATGGCTAGTATCAGTTGAAACTACTGGCACCAGGTGGGAGAGCTACTCCCACAAAAATTCCTCAGTGAATAATAAATCAATTTATTACACATTACTTAGCTCATTACCTTACAACTCAGATGTAAGATCAACTCTTTAGAGACCATTAGGTTCAGTAAAGATGACTGATTTAGCTACATATTGTGAACACTAACAGCAACCATTGAAGCACTACACACATCCAAGTGAACAAATCCTAGTAAACAATATAATAATCATAACAAAAGCTTGGTGAGATACAAAGTAGTTAGTGGAGAGTAAGGGTTAATGGACATCACAAGACCAAATCTGCCACTCAAAGAACTGCCCTTCAGAGAAGTTAATCAGTACACTATGAGTGAATTTTTGACTTCCCGAGAGTCATAGAAGTCAACAGCACAAAAAAAGACCTTTTGGCCCATTGAGTCTGTGCTGGTCCCAAACAAGAACTGAACTATACTAATCACACTTTCCAACATTTGAACCATAGCCTTGTACTCCTCGGCATTGCAAGTGTACATCAAAATATGAAAATGTTATGAAGGCTTCTGCCTCTATGAGGTTCCAGATTCCCATCACTTTTTGCGTGATCAAAAGATTTCCTTGCATCCCTTCTAAGCATTCTTAAATCAATGCCTCCGGTCATTCATCCCTTCCACCAAGAGGAAAGCTTCCTTCCTGTCTATCCTATCAATGCCCTTCATAATTTTATGTCTCTCAGTATGTACCACCTCAGTTTCCTCTGCCCCAAGGAATACGAACTCAATTTGTCCAACACTCTTAATAGTGAAAATGCTCCAACCCTAAGCAACTTCCTGGTAAATCTCCACTGCACCATCTCCAGTACAATCGCATCCATCCTATAATGTGAACTGCAGAAATGCACACAATATTCTAGTTGAGGAGTAACCAATGTTTTCTACAATTCAACCAGAACCTACCTGCTCTTAAACTCTATGTCTTGGCAAATAAAGGTAACTATCCCCTATGCTGTCTTAATCACCTTATCTACCTGTTCCGCTAACTTAAGGGACTGGTGAACATGCATACCAAGGTCCCTCTGGTCTACGGTGTTTCCCAGAATACTACGATTCATCATGTGTTCCTTTGCTTTGTTTGTCCTGTCCAAGTCTATCAACCGTCTCTCATTTGTATGGAATGAATTCCACTTGCCACTGATCAGTCTATCTGACCAGCTGATCTATCATCCTGTAGTCTGAGGCTATCCTTCTCAATATGTACCACCCAACAATTTTCATATCATCTGTGAACTTACTGATTAACTTCCTACATTCAAATCTAAGTCATTTATGTATAATGTGAACAGCAAGGGCCATAAGACCATAAGATATTGGAGCACAATTTGGTCATTCAGCCCATCATATATGCTCTACCATTCAATCATGGCTAATATGCTTCTCAACCCTATTCTCCCACCTTCTCCCTGTAACCCTGATCTCCTTACTAATCAAGACGCTATTGATCTCCGTCTTAGATACACTCAATGATTTGGCCTCCACAGCCCTCTGCTGCACAGATTCACCATCCTCTGGCTGAAGAAATTCCTTCTCATCTCACTTCAAAGGTTGTCCCTTCATTCTAAGGCTGTGCTCTCAGGTCTGAGACCCTCCATGTCCACTCTATCCAGGCCTATCAGTATTCTGTAAGATTCAATCAAATCCTCCCTTATCCTTCTCAGTTCCATTGAGTCAGAGTCAACTGCTCCTCATATGATAAACCCTTTATCCCCAGGATCATTCTTGTAAATCTCAATGCCTCTCCAACACCAGCACACCATTCCTGAGATATGGACCCAAAACTAGTCCTCTTGAAATGAATAGGAGAAAGTGAGGACTGCAGATGCTGGAGATCAGAGCTGAAAATGTGTTGCTGGAAAAGCGCAGCAGGTCAGGCAGCATCCAATGAGCAGGAGAATCGACGTTTTGGGCTCATGCCTGACCTGCTGCGCATTTCCAGCAACACATTTTCAGCTCTTGAAATGAATGCTAACATTGCATTTGATTTCATAACTTGCAATGGAACCTGCATGTTAATCTTAAGAGGATCTTGAACTAGGATTCCTAAGTTTATTTTGTGTTTCAGATTTCTGATGTCTTTCCCGATTTAGAAATAGTCTATGCCTTTTGTTACCAAAGTGCATAATCTTACACTCCTTTGCCACTCTCCTAGAAGGTCCAAGTCCTTCCGCAGCCTCACTGCTTGCTCAACACTATCTGTTCCTCCACCTATCTTTGTGTCATCTGCAAACTAAACAACAATGCCCTCAGTTCCTTCATTCAGATCGTTAATGCATAACATGAGTAGCTCTGTTCCCAACACTAACCCCTGCGGAACTCTACTAGTCACTGGCTGCCATTCAGAAAAAAGACCCCTTTGTCCCACCCTTTGCCTTCTGTCAGTCAACCATACCTCTCTCCATGCCAGTACCTTGCCCATAATTCCAAGGGCTTTAATCTAATTTAGCAGCCCCCTGTGTGGCAGCTTGTCAAAGGCCTTCTGGAAATTCAAATAAATCATAGATAATCTAAGATGACACAGCATTGAACCTGCAAAGTTACTGCCTTTCCTGTTTGAATTCATGTATTGCTGGACATTGGAATATGTCTGGAAAATTAACAAACAGTGAAGTTCACAACTGATCTTGAAGGAACTGTTTGGATGAAGTTCACAGCACAGAAGCAGATAGGTTTATTGTTTTTAAGTGTGACCTACAGAAAGTCTGCAGTAGTGAATAAAGTGGGTTCTTTCTTGATTTTTTTGGGGGGATATGAATCTTGATTAAACTAAAATATAAGCCATAACTATTCATTTAACCTGGGGTAATGTTTTGTAGAGGAATAAGATGGTGCTATTTTCTGGGTCTGTAGATTGTGAGGGAGAAAGAAAAGGCCTTTAGTAGAGTGATATGCGCTTCTTGTCAGATGTGGGAGTTTAAAGAGAGTTTAAGGGTTACTATGGATTATATCTGCAAGAAATGCTGTTAGTTGCGAATCTTATCCGATCAAATGGAGAGACAGTTAGAAGCAATGAAGAATTTGCAACAGCAACAGTATGTGATGGATGGCAGTTATAGGAAGGGGGGAAGTTTAGATACAGTCACATAGATGGGTTAACTCCAGGAAAGGTAAGAGAGGTAGGCAGCTAGTGCAGGAACCTTCTGTGGCTATACCCATTTCAAACAAGTATGCTGTTTTGGAAAATGTAGGGGGTGATGGATTCTCAGGGGAACGTAGCACGAACAGCCAAGTTTCTGGTATTGAGACTGGCTCTAATGCAATGAGGGGTACATGGGTTCCAAGAGATCAATTGTGTTAGTGGACTCTTTAGTCTGAGGTACAAACAGACGTTTCTGTGGCCAGCAGTGAAAAATCAGAATGGTGTGTAGCTTCCTTGGTGCCAGGATCAAGGATGTCTCAGAGAGGGTGCAGAATGTTCTCAAGGGGGAGAGGGGCCAGCAAGAGGTGATTGTCCACATTGGAACCAATGACATAGGAAGGGAAAAGGTTGAATTTCTGAAGGGAGATTACGGAGAGTTAGGCAGGAATTTAAAAAGGCAGTCCTTGAGAGTAGTTATATCTGGATTACTTCCGGTGCTATGAGCTAGTGAGGGTAGGAATAGGAGGATAGAGCAGATGAATACACGGCTGAGGAGCTGGTGTATGGGAGAAGGATTCACATTTTTGGATCATTGGAATCTCTTTTGGGGTAGAAGTGATCTGTACAAGAAGGACGGATTGCACCTAAATTGGAAGGGGACTAATATACTGGCAGGGAAATTTGCTAGAGCTGCTCGGGAAGATTTATACTAGTAAGGTGGGGTGTGGGACCCAGGGAGATAGTGAAGAAAGAGATCAATCTGTCACTGGTACAGTTGAGAACAGAAGCAAGTCAAACAGTCAGTGCAGGCAGGGACAAGGTAGGACTAATAAATTAAACTGCATTTATTTCAATGCAAGGGGCCTAACAGGGAAGGCAGATGAACTCAGGGTATGAGTAGGAACATGGGACTGGGATATCATAGCAATTACAGAAACATGCCTCAAGGATGGGCAGGACTAGCAGCTTAATGTTCCAGGATACAAATGCTACAGGAAGGATAGAAAGGGAGGCAAGAGAGGAGGGGGAGTGGCGTTTTTGATAAGGGATAGCATTACAGCTGTGCTGAGGGAGGATATTCCCGGGATACTCCAGGGCAGTTATTTGGGTGGAACTGAGAAATAAGGAAGGGATGATCACCTTATTGGGATTGTATTATAGACCCCCTAATAGTCAGAGGGAAATTGAGGAACAAACTTGTAAGGAGATCTCAGCTATCTGTAAGAATAATAGGGTAGTTATGGTAGGGGATTTTAACTTTCCAAACATCGACTGGGACTGCCATAGTTTTAAAGGATTAGATGAAGAGGAATTTGTTAAGTGTGTACAAGAAAATTTTCTGATTCAGGTTGTGGATGTACCTGCAATATAAGGTGCAAAACTTGACTTACTCTTGGGAAATAAGGCAGGCCAGGTGACTGAGGTGTCAGTGGGGGAGCACTTTGGGGCCAGCGACCATTATTCTATTAGTTTTAAAATAGTGATGGAAAAGGATAGACCAGATCTAAAAGTTGAAGTTCTAAATGGGAGAAAGACCAATTTTGACGGCATTAGGCAAAAACTTTCAAACGCTGACTGGGGGCAGATGTTTGCAGGTAAAGGGACGGCTGGCAAATGGGAAGCCTTCAGATATGAGATAACAATAGCCCAGAGACAGTATATTCCTGTCAGGGTGAAAGGGAAGGCTGGTAGGTATGGGGAATGCTGGATGACTAAAGAAATTGAGGGTTTGGTTAAGAAAAAGAAGGAAGCATATGTCAGGTACACATAGGATAGATCAGGTGAATCCTTAGAAGAGTATAAAGGAAGTAGGAGTATACTTAAGAGGGAAATCAGGAGGGCAAAAAGAGGGCATGAGATACCTTTGGCAAATAGAATTAAGAAGAATCCAAAGGGTTTTTACAAATATGTCAAGGACAAAAGGGTAACTAGGGAGAGAATAGGGCCCCTCAAAAATCAGCAAGGTGGCCGTGGTGTGGAGCCACAGAAAATGGGGGAGATACTAAACAAGTATTTTGCATCAGTATTTACTGTGGAAAAGGATATGGAAGATACAGACTTTGGGAAATAGATGGTGACATCTTGCAAAATGTCCAGATTACAGAGGAGGAAGTGCTGGATGTCTTGAAACACATTAAGGTGAATAAATACCCAGGACCTGATCAGGTGTGTCCTAGAGCTCTGTGGGAAGCTAGAGAAGTGATTGTCGGCCTCTTGCTGAGATACTTGTATCATTGATAGTCACAAGTGAGGTGCCGGAAGACTGGAGGTTGGCTAACGTGGTACCACTCTTTAAGAAGGGTAGTAAGGACAAGCCAGGGAACTATAGACCAGTGAGCCTGACTTCAATGGCGGGCAAGTTGTTGGAGGGAATCCTGAGGGACTGGATGTACATGTATTTGGAAAGGCAAGGACTGATTAGGGATAGTCAACATGGCTTTGTGCGTGGGAAATCATGTCTCACAAACTTGATTGAGTTTTTTGAAGAAGTAACAAATAGGATTGATGAGGGCAGAATGGTAGATGTGATCTATATGGACTTCAGTAAGGCGTTCAACAAGGTTCCCCATGGGAGACTGGTTAGCAAGGTTAGATCTCACGGAATAAAGGGAGAGCTAACCATTTGGATACAGAACTGGCTCAAAGGTAGAAGACAGAGGGTGGTGGTGGAGGGTTGTTTTTCAGGCTGGAGGCCTGTGACCAGTGGAGTGCCACAAGGATTGGTGCTGGGTTCTCGACTTTTTGTCATTTAGTTAGTAAGTTTGCAGATGACACCAAAATTGGAGGTGTAGTGGACAGCGAAGAGGGTTACCTCAGATTACAACAGGATCTTGACCAGATGGGCCAATGGACTGAGAAGTGGCAGATGGAGTTTAATTCAGATAAATGCGAGGTGCTGCATTTTGGGAAAGCAAATTTTAGCAGGACTTATACACGTAATGGTAAGGTCCTAGATAATGTTGCTGAACAAAGACACCTTGAAGTGCAGGTTCATAGCTCCTTGAAAGTGGAGTCACAAGTAGGTAGGATAGTGAAGAAAGCATTTGGTATGCTTTTCTTTATTGGTCAGAGTATTTAGTACAGGAGTTGGGAGGTCATGTTGAGGCTGTACAGGACATTGGTTAGGCCACTGTTGGAATATTGCGTGCAATTCTGATCTCCTTCCTATCGGAAAGATGTTGCAAAACTTGAAAGGGTTCAGAAAAGATTTACAAGGATGTTGCCAGGGTTGGAGGATTTGAGCTATAGAGAGAGGCTGAACAGGCTGGGGCTGTTTTCCCTGAAGCATCGGAGGCTGAGGGGTGACCTTATAGATGTTTACAAAATTGTAAGGGGCATGGATAGGATAAATAGACAAAGTCTTTTCCCTGGGGGTTGGGGAGTCCAGAACTAGACAGCATAGGTTTATGGTGAGAGGGGAAAGATATAAAAAGGACCTACGGGCAACTTCTTCACACAGAGGGTGGTACGTGTATGGAATGAGCTGCAGGAGGAAGTGGTGGAGGCTGGTACAATTGCAACATTTAAAATGCACTTGGATGGGTACATGAATAGGAAGGGTTTGGAGGAATATGGGCCAGGTGCTGGCAGGTGGGACTAAATTGGGTTGGGATATCTGGTCGGCATGGACGGGTTAGACCGACGGGTCTGTTTCCATGCTGTATATCTCTATGACTCTGTGAATCTATGTCCACTGCCTCTCCTTTGTCTAACTTGCTAATTACCTTCTGAAAGAATTCTAACATATTTCTCAGGCATGATCTCCCCTTGACGAAACTATGCTGACTCAGCCCTATTTTACCATGCACTTTCCAGTACTCTGCAATCTCAGCCTTAATAATGGATTTTTAAATTCTTGCCAATGATCAAGTTTAGAGTAACTGGCATTTAATATCCCGTCTTCTGCCACACGCCCTTATTAAACAAGAGTGTTACGTTAGCTGTTTTCCAGTCCTTTAGGATCCTTCCTGACTTCAGTGATTCCTGAAAATTTTCCACCAATGTCTCTGCACTTTCCTCAGCTAACTCCTTTAGAACTCTGGGGTGTCGTCCATCTGACTTGAATGATTTCCAGCCCTGTTCTTTAGTGATGGCCACTCCACTCATATCTGTCACCTGACTCTCTTGAAGTTCTGCTTAGTGGTGTTTTCCACCATGATGATTGATCCAAAGTACCTATTCATGTTCCTCCGCCATGTTTTTGTTTCCCATTACTACTTCCCCAGCCTCTTTTTCCAATAGTCCAATGTCCAATTTTGCCTCTTTCTTACTTTTGATATATCTAAAAGAATCTTGCAATCTTCTTTTACATTACGAGCTAGCTTACCCTCATATTTCATCTCTCCACTCCCATTATCTTTTTAGTTATCTTCTGTTTTTTAAAGGTTCACAAATTCTCTGACTTCACGCTAATCTTCACGACATTGTATGCTTTTTCTTTTGTTTTTATGCTATCCCTGACTTACCTTACCACCCATGGTTGCCTTGTACTCCTCTTGGTATTTTTGTTTTTCCTTGGGATGGATTTCTGCTGTGCCTCCTGAATTACCCCATAAACCCTACTATTGCTGCTCCACCATCTTCCCTGCTTGGCTCCCTTTGTAATGAACTCTGCTCAGCTCCTCTCTTATGTCTTTGAAGTTACCTTCACTCAATTGTAAAACTGTGACATCTGATTCCAACATCTCCCTGGCAAACTGCAGGATGAATTCTTTAATATATTAATTGTCACTGTCTCCAAGAGGATTCTTCACCTTAAGTTCCCAAATCAAATCTGCCTCATTACACATCACCAAATCCAGAACTGCATGTTCCCGAGTGATTTCTACCACAAGCTGCTCCAAAGAAAAACCATGACGCAGACATTCCGCAAATTCCTATTCTTGGGATCTACTACCAACCTAATTTTCCCAGTTCACCTGCATATTGAAATCTCCTATGATTATTGTAATAATGCCTCCATTGCTTGTCTTTTCTAACTCCAGATTTATTTCCTTCCCCAAATCTTGACTACTGCTCAGAGACCTGTACACAATTCCCATGAGAATGTTTATTTCTTTGTGGTTCCTCAACTTTATCCACAGATTTTCGACGCCTTCTGATTCTATATCACTTAGAACATAGAACATAGAACATAGAAGAATACAGCGCAGTACAGGCCCTTCGGCCCTCGATGTTGCGCCGATCCAAGCCCACTAGCCCACTATCCTCCATATGCCTATCCAATGCCCGCTTAAATGCCCATAATGAGGGAGAGTCCACCACTGCTACTGGCAGGGCATTCCATGAACTCACGACTCGCTGAGTAAAGAACCTACCCCTAACATCTGTCCTATACCTACCCCCCCCTTAATTTAAAGCTATGCCCCCTTGTAATAGCTGACTCCATACGTGGAAAAAGATTCTCACTGTCGACCCTATCTAAACCCCTAATCATCTTATACACCTCTATCAAGTCACCCCTAAACCTTCTTTTCTCCCATGAAAACAACCCCAAGTGCCTCAGCCTTTCCTCATACAATCTTTCTACCATACCAGGCAACATCCTGGTAAACCTCCTCTGCACCCGTTCCAGTGCCTCCACATCCTTCCTATAGTATGGCGACCAAAACTGCACACAATACTCCAGATGTGGCCGCACCAGAGTCCTATACAACTGCAACATGACCTCAGTACTCCGGAACTCAATTCCTCTACCAATAAAAGCCAGTACGCCATATGCCTTCTTCACCGCACTATTTACCTGGGTGGCAACTTTCAAAGATTTGTGTACATGGACACCAAGATCCCTCTGCTCATCCACACTACCAAGTATCCGACCGTTAGCCCAGTACCCCATCTTTTTATTACACTTACCAAAGTGAATCACCTCACACTTAGCTACATTGAACTCCATTTGCCACCTTTCTGCCCAGTTCTGCAGCTTATCTATATCCCGCTGTAACCTGCCACATCCTTCCTCACTGTCTACAACTCCTCCGACTTTTGTATCATCCGCAAACTTACTCACCCAACCTTCTAACCCCTCCTCCAGGTCATTTATAAAAATGACAAACAGCAATGGTCCCAAAACAGATCCTTGCGGAACACCACTAGTGACGGCACTCCAAGATGAACATTTGCCATCAACTAGTACCCTCTGTCTTCTTCCAGCCAGCCAACTCCTAATCCAAACCTCCAACTCACCCTCAATGCCATACCTCCGTATTTTTTGCAGTAGTCTACCATGGGGAACCTTATCAAACACCTTACTAAAATCCATATACACCACATCTACCGCTTTCCCCTCGTCCACCTCCTTAGTCACCTTCTCAAAGAATTCAATAAGGTTTGTGAGGCATGACCTGCCCTTCACAAAACCATGCTGACTATCCTTGATCACATTATTCCTATCCAGATGTTCATAAATCCTATCCCTTACAATTCTCTCTAAGATTTTGCCCACAACAGAAGTGAGACTCACCGGCCTATAGTTACTAGGGTTATCCCTACTCCCCTTCTTGAACAAGGGAACCACATTTGCTAGCCTCCAGTCTTCTGGCACTACTCCTGTAGACAACGAGGACATAAAAATCAAGGCCAACGGCTCTGCAATCTCTTCCCTTGCTTCCCAGAGAATCCTAGGATAAATGCCATCAGGCCCAGGGGACGTATCTATTTTCACCCTTTCCAGAATTTCCAACACCTCTTCCCTACATACCTCAAAGCCATCCATTCTACTTAATTGTGACTCAGTACTCACATTGACAACAATGTCCTGTTCCTGATTGAATACTGACGAAAAGTATTCATTCAGTGTCTCCCCAATCTCTTCAGCCTCCACACGCAACTTCCCACTACTATCCTTGACTGGACCTATTCCTACCCTAGTCATTCTTTTATTCCTGACATACCTATAGAAAGCCTTAGGGTTTTCCCTAATCCTACCAACTAAAGACCTTTCATGTCCCCTCCTTGCTGCTCTTAGCTCTCTCTTCAGGTCCTTCCTGGCTACCTTATAACTCTCAATCGCCCCAATTGAACCTTCACGCCTCATCTTTACATAGGCCGCCCTCTTCCATTTAACAAGGGATTCCAATTCCTTATTAGACCACGGCTCCCTCACACGACCCTTTCCTCCCTGCCTGACGGGCACATACTTATCAAGGACACTCAATAGTTGCTCCTTGAACAAGCTCCACATATCAATTACACCCTTGCCTTGAAGCTTACTTTTCCAGGCCACACATCCTAAGTCATGCCTCACAGCATCATAATTTCCCTGCCCCCATCTATAACTCTTGCCCTGTAGTGCACACTTATCCCTCTCCATCACTAGAGTAAAGGTCACCGAATTGTGGTCACTGTCCCCAAAGTGCTCACCTACCTCTAATTCTAACACCTGGCCTGGTTCATTACCCAGAACCAAATCCAGTATGGCCTCACCTCTTGTTGGCCTATCTACATATTGTGTCAGGAAACCCTCCTGCACACATTGGACAAACACTGACCCATCTAACGAACTTGAGCTATAGCTTTCCCAATTAATATCAGGAAAGTTAAAGTCCCCCATAACAACCACCCTATTACTTTCACTCTTCTCTTGAATCATCCTCGCAATCCTTTCTTCTACATTTCTAGGACTATTAGGAGGCCTGTAAAAAAGTCCTAACAGGGTGAGCTCACCTTTCCTATTCCTAACCTCAGCCCAAACAACCTCAGATGGCGAGTCTTCATCCATCGTCCTTTCCACAGCTGTAATACTATCTTTGACAAGCAATGCCACACCTCCCCCTCTTTTACCCCTACCTCTGACCCTACTAAAACATTTAAACCCTGGAACCTGCAACAGCCAATCCTGTCCCTGTTCTAGCCATGTCTCCGTAATAGCCACAACATCGAAGTCCCAGGTACCAACCCACGCTGCAAGTTCACCTACCTTATTTCGTATACTTCTTGCATTGAAGTATACACACTTCAAACCACTTTCCTGTTTACAGGCACCCTCCTTTGAAATTGATGCCATGTTCCTAACCTCCCTACATTCCAGGTCCTGCACCCTAAAGCTACAGTCTGGGTTCCCATGCCCCTGCAGAGTTAGTTTAAACCCCCCCCAAGAGCACTAGCAAACCTCCCACCAAGAATACTGGTGCCCCTCAGGTTCAGGTGGAGACCATCCTGTTTATAGAGGTCCCACCTTCCCCAGAAAGAACAATTGGTTTAATTTCATTTCTTACTATCAAGGCAACTCTGTCAATCTGTCTGTCTTTTCAATGGGATACATATCCTTGGATATTTATTCCCAACCCTGATCCCCTTGTAGCCACACCTCTGCAATACTCACATGATTGTATGCACTAATTTCAATCTGTGCCTCAGCCTACATTCCTGATGAAAGGCTTATGCCCAAAACATTGATTCTCCTGCTCCTTGGATGCTGCCTGACTTGCTGTGTTTTTCCAGCACCGCACTTTCAATTCAGCTCATATACCTTGTTTCATATACTGCGTGTATTTAAGTACAACATCCTCAGTCCTGCATTGACTGACCCCCTTCTCATACTCCGCCTCTTATCTGCTGTGCCTAAAGTTAGATTCCTGACCCTTTCCATATTCTCTATTCTTTTACATGTTCTGAAACATTAATAACTTCTGCTAAGCCCTACCCACCTCCCTTTTGCATAATTTCCCCTGGAACTGAACCCATCCTCTTAATATTTAGTTTATAGTCTAATCGACAGCTTTCGCTATGCACTTCTCCAAGACTCTCGTCCCAGCATGATTGAAAACTAATCCCTGTGAAACCCCACCAGGCACAGCTTTCTTGTCACAAAAATATTCCTTGACAACAGCCTCGGATTCCTACTAATCAGCCAATTCTGGATCCAATTAGGTAACTTTTTTTGGATCCCATGGGCTCTTATCTTTGCTACCAATTTTGATGCGAGACCTTATCAAAGCCATGCTGATGTACAAGTACGTCAAATGCATTGTCTTTTTCTTTTGCAAAGGATGTTCACTGCCATTGGTTTTGCAGCTGAGCATATTTAGGCTTCTTGATTGTGACAGACAACTTAGTTACTGAAGTAAGTCATTGACTCCTCTTGGTGTTTGAATGATGTAAACTCACTTGAGATCCATCCATTCTTGCTTGTATTCTTTTGGATAGTATCATCATTTTATGAGGTTCAATCACAGACAGTAAAGCTGACCGAACTGTTTTGTTACTACATTTTTAAATCAAAATAATTGACTGTACTCAAGGCTACCACTACCTTCTGCTGGTTGTGCTGTCAAGCGTATCAGATGATTAGGTTTTGAAGACACCCCTGTGGATGGAGGACAGTTGGATAATTCCTTCAAACATGTGAAATGAATCATCTCTTCATAATGTCTCAGTCGTGAAAAATTGTTGCAAACCAATGTCATTTATGTCAAGTGATATCTTAATTCTCTATATGCTTCAAACATTCTTTGAGGCCTCTTAAATCTTGTTATTTTCGAGCAATATTATGTTGTTCACTAGATTCTGGTTACCATTGTGGTTAAATTCTTTAATGTAGTCTACAATTTTAAGATCAAAGCATTATTTTCTAGTCAGAAATGAGAAGTGTTGATTTTTGATGATGGTTGATTATTTTTTGTACCATTGGTTTCTATATTTTCAGGGTACTTACAGCATTCCTTTGATTCTGAATGGTGTTCTGCCTGCAACATGCTGATCTCTATGAGAGGGTTTTAATTTCATTCTTCTCCAGCGAAGGATTGCATCAAACAAAACAGTAATACTCACTATGCTGCCAAGTTTGGAATTAGTTTGGATGGCTGTTAAAGTGCATGACGTGTGTCATATCTGGTTCAGATGTGTCATCTGTTATTCCTCGGAAAGATTGATTCATAACTTCTGTAGGTGGCATATCCTTATATAATGATGTGAATTCTGATCAAGGAATTTCTTGGTATCTTGCATTTTTTAGATTTAGATGAGATTAGATTCCCTACAGTGTGGAAACAGGCACTTCGGCCCAACCAGTCCACACTGACCCTCCGGTTTTCTTCCAAAATGAATGCTGAAATGTACTAATCTCTATCTCCAAGTAAGCATTATTAGTTCTGTGGCTCAACGTTTATTTCTGAATTTTATACCTTCTCTGGAAATGTTCCTTTTCTCTTTGAAAGTTGTACTGATACCATAAAGCTGGACATTGTGACTGTTTGCACCTTTTTAAACTCCACATCACGGAGTGGTGTGTTAGTGTTTTTGAACATTGGAAAAATTCTAGAGCTAGATTGACTTTCTGTTCCCATCGTTTTTTTGTGCTGTTTTTTGGATTTCAGCTCCTACTGCTTTCTGGATAGTTCTTTGCATGTGAGATCCTCTTTAGACTATTATATCTGAAAGAAATCTCTCAGAAGTTCCGACTACAATTCTGTCTCAAGTTAATTCCGCTTGTCATCACCATAATTATAAGTCTGACAATTTTAAGGACCCTTGATAGAGTTGTCATCAGGTTCTCCTCTAAGCTGAATCATTCCTTTTAGTCTTGCCCTTTCCATCATGCAATTGATCATTAATGTGAAGTAATTGTCAAATGCTTTTACAATATTGTTATAGTTTTCTATATCTTGAGACAATTTAAAACTTACGACCTATCAGTTTAATTTCCTGTCTGAAGTATTGTGACTTGAAATCTGCTTTGAATTATAATCCATAATCTTTCAGATTGTTCTTGACAGATGTAGCGCTAGAAGGGATACAACACATTGCAGCACTCCCAACCTGCAAAGGGAAGAAGAAGAGTATTTGCCAAGAAAAGATATCCCCGGAGCTTCATCCGCAGATGCCTAATAGATAAACAATGTGACAAAGACATGCCAGGACCTAACTCACTAGCCAATACTACCTTACATAAAAATGTATCTCGGAACTGACAGTCAGACTTCTCCACCCATGGGGATTCATGACAGCCCATAAACTGACAGCCACACTCAAGCAACTAACGAGGACAAAAGACCCTATAACCATCATGTGCAAGACAAATGTAATTTACAAGATTCCATGCAAAGACTGCACAAAACACTATATAGGACAAACTAGCAGACAACTAGCAATCCGCATCCACGAACACCAAATAGACACTAAATGCCATGACCAGTTCTCCCCAGTAGTCACATGCATATGTGCCAAGGACCAAACATTTGACTGGGACAACACAATGATCATAGGCCAAGCCAAACAGAGGTCAGCCAGAGAATTTCTAGAAACATGGCACTCATCCACAGACTCCATCAACAAGCACATAGACCTAGACCCAATATACCAGCCACTACAATGAACAACCGGAACCGGCAACTAGACGCAGCAAGAATATATTCCAGAAGACACAGTACAGTAGCACTTCACAGGAGGCTCCAGACACTGAAGATGTCACGTAGACAGGGGCTGAAACATCTGTGAAACAACTTCCCAGCTTGGTGAACATACCCCCAACTACGACAACTGGCACCCAAGCCATAAATCTTTATGCAAACCTTGATTTGCAAACATTGTTCAAGAAAGGTTGTGAGGCTAAGCCCAAAGATTACACACCAGTCAACTTTAATAGTAGGGACATTTCTAGCAAGAATTATTTGGGATAGATAAACATTGATGCAATTGGCTTCTCCGAGGCTACAAATAAAAAAGTTGCAACTTTTTTTTATTCACTCATGAGACATGGGCATCGCAGGCTGGGCAGCATTTATTGCCATCTTTCATTACCCCTGAGAAGGTGGGGATGAGCTGCTTTCTTGAACTGCTGCAGGCCACATGCTGCAGGTTGATCCACAATGCCCTTGGGAAGGAAGTTCCAGAGTTTCACCCAGTAACAGCAAAGAAGTGGGAATATTTTTCCAAGTCCAGATGGTCAGTCAGTTGAAGGAGAGCTTGCAGGTTATGGTGTTCCCATGTATCTGCTGCCCTTGCCTTTCTAGATGGAAGTCGTCTAGGCTTTGGAAAGTGTTGTCCAAGGATCCTTGGTGAATGTTTGCAATGCATCTTGTAGATAGTACACACTGCTGCTACTGAACTTTGGTGGTGGAGGGAGTGAATGCATGTGGATGTAGTGCCAATCAGGGGGGCTGCTTTTTCATGGATGATGTCAAGCTTCTTGAGTGTTTTTGGAGCTGCACTCATCCAGGTAAATAGGGAACATTCTATCACATTCCTGACTTGTGCCTTGTAGATGGGGGCTAGACTTGGGGGAATCAGGAATTGAGTTACTCATTGCAGTATTCCTATCCTTGGATATGCTTTTGTAGTCACTGTATTTATGTGGTGAGTCCAGTTGAGCTTCTGGTTAATGGTTACCCTCATAATATTTATAGTGGTGGATTCTGTGATGGTCACACCATCAAATGTCATGGGGTAGTTAGTGTTTAGAAATGGTCAATGTCTGATATTTATGTGGTAGAAATATTGCTTGCTACTTGTCGGCCCAAGCCTGGATGTTGCCCAGATTTTGTTGTATGTGAACATGGTCTGCTTCAATGTCTGAGTTATGATTCATGCTGAACATAGAGCAAACATCAGCAAACATCCCCACATCTGACCTTTGGTGGAGGGAAGGTCATTGATGAAGCACTTGTAGATGGTTGGTCCTAGGAGATTACTCTGAGGAACTCTTGGATTGATGTCCTGGAGCGGAGATGACTAACCCCTAGCAACCACAATCATCTTCCAATGTTCCAAGTAAGACTCCAATCAGAGGGTTTGCTCCCTGATACCCATTGATTCTAGTTTTGCTGGGGCTCCTTGATGCTACATGCAGTGAAATGTGTTGTTGTTAAGGGATGTTACTCTCACCTAACCTCTCACACTTACATCTCACCATTTGTCATCCCTTTGTTGATAATGGAGGTCACTGAGCTTCTCCACTCATTGATTGATAGCTATATTTCACTCTCCCTCCCCTGACAAAAACAGTGATGCAATCACACATTTTTCCTACAAACTGCATGCACTTAACTTTACAGAAATCACACATCATCTCAGGTCTATACTGAGGGCAAAATTTCCAGCTAAAGTTTGGCCCCAGGCAGTCCATTGTGTGGCTTAATCCCAGCATCCTAGCAACAGTTATGATACTTTAATTCTGCAACAGTCTGATGTGCCAGATGAAATTAGCCCACAATGACCACAAAAGGATGGCTACTGGGTGACAGCAGTTCTCTGTTGATGACTTCAATGTGCAAAATATGCAAATGTGCACAAAATGCAAACGATATAGCCACTGCTACCTGTGAAATATTCTATGCGTCATTTTGATCAGTTTATCGCTCATAAAACTCATTGACCCAGGCATTTTTACTATGAGACAAATAAAAGACTGTGTTTCAAGCTTAGTTTTCTTAAAATACTCTCACGTCAAAGAAGCAAGTTACACAACAAATTAAATGAACTTTTCCACAAACTAGGCTGACTGCCTGAAAAACACACCTACTATCCAGCCTGGCTTGATTGGGCTGCTGGATTCAATTCACTGAGCTCAGTGACAGATGCTCTTCGGGACTTCTTGGTACAAAGGTGGGTCTTGTGTGGCGTCTTTACTGGCTGAGTCTTAATTGTGGGAATGGCTGCAAGATTGACTTCCTGTTCCCATCATTCTTTTGTACTGTTTTTGAATTTCAACATTTACCACTATCCGGCTGTCAGCTAATGAGTGCAAATCCAACATCATTCTTCCTAAGGAGCCCTTTCAAATTTCTCAGCTATGTAATGAGCAGCTGAGGCCATTTGTCACCTCGTCTGATGGCTTATACAAAAGCAAAATACTGCGAATGATGGATTTCCTTCCTGACCAGCCAGTGCAGCCTAAAAACTAAGGGTGAGAAGAACAGCAAGACCTTCACTTCAAATGACACTATTCTCAGGTGGTGGAATTATAAGACCTTTAGAAAAGATTGTAGTAATGGCATGTGCTCATAGAATATTCCCTAAAGTGTGTAAGCAGGCCATTCAGCCCATTGAGTCCACACCTCTGAAGATCATCCCACTCAGACCCCTCTCCCTACCCTATCCCTATAACCCTGCTTTGTCCATGGCTAATCCTGTACATCTCTGTACACTATGGGCAATTTAGCACAGCCAATCCACTTAACCTGCACAATGCTAGACTATAGGAGAAAATTGGAGCACTCAGATGAAACCCACACAGACATGGGTATAATGTGTAAATTCCTTATAAACAGACACCCAAGGATAGAATCGAACCCAGGTGCCTGATGCTGTGAGGCAGTATCATTAACCACTGAGCCATGATGCCACCCTCACATAGTGAGCCACTGAGCATAACTGGTCTGCACATAAGCCTCTCATTTCCTGATTCATACCCGGCAATTACTAACACTTTAATAACTGTTAATGGCCAATAAAATACTCCCACTTGTTTTTTCAGTCACTTGGTGTTTCTTTATTTGACCCAAACTGATTCTACAACTTGATTTTCCAAATAAACTTCTTTCTGTTGGTGTATTTTTTCAACTAAATCTTTTACCTTCAGGCTACTTAAAACCATGCCATTTTCCTAAAAAAATTAAGTACCATGGAACAAGTACAAGTGTCTCATCCTGGCTACTGTGCAACTATGTCTTGACTAGTTACTATGTAAGTAGTATTAATTTGCCTTTTTATGTTCGTGTTTCACATATTTAACTGTACTTATTTTATTTTACAATGATTTAACTTAGAGCCATTGAGTCATAGAGATGTACAGCACAGAAACAAACCTTTTGATCCAACTCATCCATGCCGAACAGATATCCTAAATTAATCCAGTCCCATTTGCCAGCACTTGGCCCATATCCCTCTAAATCCTTCCTTTTCATGTACACATCCAGATGCCTTTTAAATGCTGTAATTGTGCCAGCTTCTAGCACTTCCTCTGGCAGCTCATTCCATACACGCACCACCTTTCACATGAAACAGTGGCCCCTTTAGGTCCCTTTTAAATCTTTCCCCTCTCATCCTAAACTTATGCCCTCCAGTTGTGGACTCCCCACCCCAGGGAAAAAATCTTGGCTATTTACCCTATCCATACCCCTCATGATTTTATAAACCTCTATAAAGTCACCCCTCAGCCTCCAACGCTACAGGGAAAACAGCCTCAGCCGAATCAGCCTCTCACTCTTGCTCAAACCCTCCAACCCTGGCAACATCCTTGTAAATCTCTTCTGAACCCTTTCAAATTTCACAACATCTTTCCGATAGGAAGGAGACCAGAATTGCACACAATATTCCAGAAGTGGCCTAACCAATGTCCTGTACAGCTGCAACATGACCTCCCAACTCCTCCATTCACTGCTCTGACCAATAAAAGAAAGCATACCAAACACCTTCTTCACTATCCTATCTACCTGCCACTCCACTTTCAATGAATGTGACTCCACTTTTATTTCTGACTGATTTTGAAGTGATATTTTTCCTGAACCTTTTTTTAATAGAACAGCTATTGTATTACTAAGCTAATACAATATATTTATGCAATAGATGTCAATATATAAACATTGGTGTGGAAAACACATGAAATGCTACTCAATTTGTTAATGGCTGCACTGAAAATGCTTAATTTCTGTTTTAGTTTAAAAACTCCACTTGGGGGCAATGTTGAAAATGCCACATGGGGGTGGTGTTGCACAAGATTGGCTGCGATCAGCATTGAATCCACAAACAAAATTAAGTTCCATTTAGAATTTCTAAAGAAACCAAGAAAAGGAAAAACATCCTCAAACAAGACATTGGGGTTGAAATATCAATCCCAAAATTTGAATATCTAAAATTTTGTTATTTTTTAATGTTGAAGATGTCAGATATCTATGTTATTAAGTCACACCAGGCTGAATGCAAAATGGTGGAATTGTGTGAGGTTATTTCACTGCAACCAAATCGTTTTCATGCTTCCAATAACAGGGTGGCATGGTGGCTCAGTGGTTAGCGCCACTACCTCACAGTGCCAGGGATCTGGGTTTGATTCCAGTCATGGGTGACTGTCTGTGTGGAGTTTGCACATTCTCCTCATGTCTTCGTGGGTTTCCTCCCACAGTCCAAAGATGTGCAGATTAGGTGAATTGGCCATGCTAAATTGCCCATGGTGTTCAGGGATGTGTAGGTTAGGTGAATTGGCCATGCTAAATTGCCCATGGTGTTCAGGGATGTGTAGGTTAGGTTTATTAGTCAGGTGAAATGTAGGGGAATGGGTCTGGGTGGGTTGCTTATTGGGTCAAATAGCCTATTTCCACAGTGTAGGGATTCTATGATGCAATGAACACAAGTGTCAGGTAATGACCATCTCCAACAAAAGAGACAAAACCATTGCTACCTGGCATTCAACAGCACGACCACTGGTGAACCTCCAACTGTGAACATGTTGGCAGTTAACCTTGACAGAACTGAACAGGATCAATCACACAAATGCTGTGACTGCAGGAGCAGATTGAGAACTCTGCAGCAAGTAACTCACTTTCTATCTTCCCGAAGTCTGACCACTGTCTATAAAGCACAAGTTAGGGAATATTCTATTTGCCTGGCTGAACAACGTCCATGACAAAGCAGCCTGTCTGATGCAGCAGTGTGTACCAGCTACAAGATGCACTGCAGCAATTTGTTATCTCTTCTTCAACATTACCTTTCAAACCCACAATAATGAGATAAGTAGCTGCGGTCCACATTAGCTCTAGGCAGCACTCTCCATTGAAGAGAAATAGAGGGTCTCCCGTCTGCAATTATGGGGTAAAGCAGTGAGGCAGGCCTCCGTGACTACCACAATGGGTGCAAAGTTTGTACCTACACCATTGCTGTCATTGGCCATCTCATTAAACTATCTAGGTCCCTCAACTCACTCCACTAACTTGAAGAATAATGAGAGCAGGTATTTGGGAGCAACACATGAGGATTCTCACACACATCTGACTTGGAACGTTTTGTCTTGCCCTCAGTGCCCTGGGTCCAATACTTAGAGCACCTTTCCTAACAGTACTGTGGGTCTACCTACATCACATCAACTGTAGTGGTTCAAAGGAGCACCGTCTCCAGGGCAGTTAGGATAGCCGTCCAACACACATTCATTGAATGAATAAAAACAAATCCCGAGTGAGACAGTTGTTTCATATATATGTATGTATAACTCCAGAGGAGTGGTGGTTGGTCTACCGGCTCTTAACTGCATTGCTCAGCAAACCGCCGGGGAGAGATCCACTTCACATCCAATCCGAAAGAAGTATTGAACTGTTACCTGGATCAGGCGAAAGTGAGGAAACACAGCAGGTCAGGCAGCATCCCAGGAGCAGGACATTTCGGACAAAAGCCCTTCATCAGCCATTCATCCCTCTCCCCTATCAGGAGGAAGGGCTCTCGCCGGAAACGCCAATTCTCCTGCTCCTGGGATGCTGCCTGACCTGCTGGGCTTTTCCAGCGCCACATTCTCGACTGTTACCTGGATCAGCCCATTTGCCCGCTCTGTCCGACTGAAAGGAATAAATACTCAGTGCCATTGGCTTGTCAGGGATTGGGAGACAGCAAGGACTGCAGATGCTGGAAACCAGAGTCAATAGACATGAAGCTGAAAAAGCCCAGCAGGTCAGACAGCGGGCTAAAAACTTTCCTGCTTCCTGGAATGCTGTGCTTTTCCAGCGCCACATCTTATTGTCAGGGATTGCATGCCTGAGAGAATGCCTCACCTTGCTGCTGTTCTCTCTGTGCTCCCTACAACTAATCCGGTCGATCAGAGCGTGGATCTTTCTTTGTAACCTCGTCCAAAGACTTCTGTATACAGCCCCGGGGGCAGGGTGAAACTGCCCTCAGATTTGGAATTTCATCTGAACAGCGGTATCGACTCAGTTCAAGCGTTTATCCTACTGCACGTCCCCCGTAGCGGGTCACTATTAACAAACCACATTTATTTAGCAACCTTGGAGCGAAGATGCTGCAATGGGGGTAAAACAAAAAAAAAAGCAATATAGGTTCACATGAAGATTAATAGAATTCAAGAAAGATTAAAAAAGATTCCTAACTCAGCCTCATTCAGAGCTGAAAATATTAGATATCTTTGTTGTTAATATTATCTGCGACGTGTTTATCAAATGGAAACACCCCCCTAAGTAAAAAAAAACATATTTGACGATGATCTCGGGGGTTTCCGTTCGCATTTCCTGTCGCCCCACTGCTTGACTTAATCGTTCACAAGATCATGACCAGACAGCAGCCTGACCCTCCTCTTCAAAACTAAAACAAAATCCACACTATGTTCAGCTGAGTGATAATCATTGTCAGTCGGTTTCTCGGTTTCCCGAGCCGGCTGTGGTTTGATCACAGCAGGCACACACGGGACAGGAACCCTCAGCATTGCTGGCACTGGTTTCCTCTTCAGCTGGGTCGGCCCTTCTATAACGGGGAGAAATCTGTTTAATGGTGGAGTGAAATCTAATGTCTAATCTATTGAAGGGTGGTTTGACTGAACGGGGCACGAGTGTGGGCATAATTTAGCCACAGGACAAATAAACAGCTGTTGTAGTAAGAAAACTGCCCACGATCATGTTTGTGCACGAACTATATCAGTACAAGTGTAGACTGTTAAATGCGGTCAAATTTGCACCATTTCCTTTTTATGCACTAATGTTGTCCATCACCAGGACAAGCAAGCACTTTCACTCCATCCAATTGTATCCATGCCGCTGCCTGAATGTGCTATATACATACTTTGTGTTTCCTAGACTCCTCACATTATTGGATTGCTATTTTTAGAAAGCTCAAACCGTGTGCTGCCACTAGTGCGGGCTCTGATCACATCTCGGTGGCAGGCTGGATTTTCAAAACATTCACTGTCTCTTCTTCCTCATCCTGCTTCCGAGGAACATGGCGGGTTCGACCTGATCGCGGCTTCCCGCCCAACTTCGCAATCCCTGCCAGGCACCTCCTCATCTCAGCCGAAAGGTCCCTCGCCGCTCCTGATGTCCACCTAATGCTGTCATGGTAGCGGGATCCGCACGCTGGGAGGTCGCCTTCGATCGCAAGGTGGGAGTGGTGAAAGGCAAAATAATCCAAACACGATTACAAAGTGAGAATATAAATTGTGACACTTGCCAGCAAGGGGCTTGACGAAGCTGGCGAGAAGCGTTCACTGACAGAAAGCGTGCCCACAGGTATTTCTGCAGTTTGTGCACTAACCATCACGGTAGCAGACAGGAGATATATTCATTGTTGTTGTTTTCGGATGAATTAGAGGGTAGTTGAGTCTGTAGTGATGCTGAGGGATTATTCCTCAACCCTGTTCCCTGGGTTCTCGTTTGCAGTCTTCAGTGTGCGGGGAGTTACTCTGGTGTTCGTTTCATACAGGTGGGCATTTCGTTCATCCCCCTGTCGCTGGAAGTTGTCTTCATGCTTTAGGAGCAGTGTTGTGACGAATAAATAAATAGTTCATCTGATGTATTCAGATTTGTGTTGGCCACTTGCATATAACTGGTTTTATACCTTCTCCCTGATCTTTCAAACGATGGATATATGATGTGATTAACAGACTAACGGCAAAATGTATCACTTTAAGAGGCAATGGCAGATCCTGTGTGTTTCCTATATACACGGTTATGTACTTAATTTGCAATAGAATAAATGTTACTTAGAGTTAGGACACGCTAGCTGATATGCACCTGTCTCTGTGGATTTTAAGAATTCTAATGCACTGCATGTTCTAAGTCGTATCATTACAAACATTAGGTTTGGGATAACGTGTTGATTCTTCCAGTACTGCAATTGTTTGTACAAACGGGTTGGTTTTCTATTCCAACAGTCTATACAGAGGGGATGTGAGGAGCAGGTGGGAAGTTGGGTTTGGAAGATGTTTGTCACAGTCTAAAGGTACCTCATTGTGGATCGTATGATGACTAAACTTAAATGCACTTTCACCTGAAACACCAACGTATTAAGGACTGAATTTAACTGAGCTGCAAATAATGTTTGATATCTGCTGACAATTGATTTATAGTATCAGTAGAAAGCAAATTAGCATTTAATTCAAACTGGGGTGTGTCATTCTTCAAAGAGAATCTGAGAACACTTGCCCAGAATAAAACCGTGTTTCTCCAACAACAGTGACTTGTTCTGAAAGGTAACAGAGTTTTCTTTCTCTGAGATTATAAGAAAGGTATCTCCGAGAGCCAAAATTGAAATCTCCTTACTATCCCTGAAAGAAAATGACATTGCAGCATACTGATAAAAAAAGTTAATGGTAATATTCCATGTATAAGTCATACAGAGGAATTATTTACATTGAAAGAAAAAAAGGGGCTATATTTCCCTATTGCAAAAGGAGTTTAATTTGAGTTTTCTGTGTAAATTGAAACATCTGCCAATCGAAAAGACAGCTTTGAAAGATTTTGCTGCAATTTACTTTGTGCAGTTTGTTGGCTAAGATGACAAAAATATCAATCATACTCACCTAACAATAGCATTTGTAAAACAGCTAATAAGCTAGTTAACTACTTGAAGAATGAAGACTTAATTTGTCCAGTTGTTGAATATGCAACAATTATGGAGAAGTACAGAAAGATTTTAAGAAAACCATCCTATTACCTGTGACTTGAAAGTTCATTTGATCCAAGCTTTTGAAAAGTCTTGATATCTGGTTTAATTGAAGTGATGGGGCTTGGAGGGGGATGGGCTGTTAATCATGTTGAAGAAATGATTATTGAGAAGTCTGGACTTATTAGCCCAAATGCATTGAAGGAGCAATGTCCTTTCATCAGGAATAGAGGCAGGGTGCCTGCAGAGTGGAGAGATAAATGAGAGGGGGGTGGGGGTGGGGAGGAAATGGCATAGAGTACAATAGGTGAATGGGGGTGGGGATGGAGGTGATAGGTCAGAGAGGAGGGTGGGAGAAGGTAGCAAAGAGTACAATGGGTGAATGGGGGTGGGGATGAAGGTGATACGTCAGAGAGGAGGGTGGAGTGGATAGGTGGAAAGGAAGATAGGCAGGTAAGACAGGTCATGAGGGCAGTGCTGAGCTGGAAGGCTGGAGCTGGGGTGAGGTGGGGGAAGGGGAAATGAGGAAACTAGTGAGATCCACGTTGATGCCATGGGGTAGAAGTGTTCTGAGATGGAAGATGAGGCATTCTTCCTGGTACAAACTGTGGAGGAATAAAGAATACTTGTAATTTAACAATGAGCACTGAGGTAAGACAACTAGATTACTATGCAAAATCTTATATTTGGATGCATTTTTCAAAAGGGTTTCTGCTGGAGGACTCACATATGGGGTGAAATCATATAAACATGCAAGTAATAGTCACACCTACAAAGGCCATATAATAATCATTTTTAACAAAAGAAAATTTAACCATGTCTCGATGGTGTTAAACAGCACTGCCATTGCCGAAATCCTTACTATCAACATCAATGGATCACCATTGATTAGAAAAGTAAATGGAGCAGCTATATAAATGCCTTCTCCAAGACCAAATCAGAGTCTGGGATTTTTTTTAGTGATTGACTCCTTCCTTGACTTCCCACAATCTCTCCAACATCTACAAGGTACAAGTCAGAAGATGTGGTGGAATACTCACCACTTTTCTTGATGATTGCAGCTCCAAAAATATCAAAGCAGCTCAAAACCATTTGGGACAAAACAGACTATTTGATTGGCTAGATTAGAGTGGTGCTGGAAAAGCACAGCAGGTCAGGCAGCATCCGAGGAGCAGGAAAATTGATGTTTCGGGCAAAAACCCTTCATCAGGAATAGAAGCAGGGAGCCTGCAGAGTGGAGAGATAAATGAGATGGGGGTGGGGGTGGGGAGGAAGTAGCATAGAGTACAATAGGTGAATGGAGGTGGAGATGGAGGTGATAGGCCAGAGAGGAGGGTGGGGGAAGGTAGCAAAGAGTACAATGGGTGAATGAGGGTGGGGATGAAGGTGATATGTCAGAGAGGAGGGTGGAGTGGATCAGTGGAAAGGAAGATAGGCAGGTAGGACAGGTCATGAGGGCAATTGAGCTGGAAATTTGGAGCTGGGGTGAGGTGGGAGAAGGGGAAATGAGGAAACTGGTGAAATCCACATTGATGCCATGGGGTTGAAATGTTCCGAGGTGGAAGAAGAGGTGTTCTTCCTCCAGGCGTCTGGTGGTGAGGGAGCAGCGGTGAAGGAGGCCCAGGACCTTCATGTCCTCGGCAGAGTGGGAGGGGCAGTTGAAATGTTGGGCCACAGGGCGGTGGGGTTGATTGGTGCGGGTGTCCTGGAGATGTTCCTAAAGCGCTCTGCTCGTCTCCCCAATGTTGAGGAGACCACATCGGGAGCAACGGATACAATAAATGATATTGGTGGATGTGCAGGTAAAACTTTGATGGATGTGGAAGGCTCCTTTAGGGCCTTGGATGGAGGTGAGGGAGGAGGTGTGGGCGCAGAATTTGCAATTCCTGTGGTGGCAGGGGAAGGTGCCAGGAAGGGAGGGTGGGTTGTAGGGGGATGTGGACCTGACCAGGTAGTCACGGAGAGAATGGTATTTGCGGAAAGTGGAAATGTGTGGGGAGGGAAATATATCCCTGGTGGTGGGGTCTGTTTGGAGGTGGCGGAAATGTTGTCAGATGATGTGGTTTATGCGAAGGTTGGTAGGGTGGAAGGTAAGCACTGGGGGGGTTCTGTCCTTGTTACGGTTGGAGACGTGGGGTTTGATGGAAGAGGGGCGGGATGTGGATGAGATGCGTTGGAGGGCATCTTTAACCACGTGGGAAGGGAAAATGTGGTCTCGAACGAAGGAGACCATCTGGTGTGTTCTGTGGTGGAACTGGTCCTCCTGGGAGCAGATACAGCAGAGGCGGAGGAATTGGGAATACGGGATGGCTTTTTTGCTGGCTGCCTATCCATCATGTTGAAAATTTAACCATGTCTCGATGATATTAAACAGCACTGCCATTGCCAAAATCCTTACTATCAACATCAATGGATCACCATTGATCAGAAAAGTAAATGGAGCAGCTATATAAATGCCTTCTCCAAGACCAGTTCAGAGTCTGGGAATTTTTTTAGTGATTGACTCCTTCCTTGACTTCCCACAATCTCTCCAACATCTACAAGGTACAAGTCAGAAGATGTGGTGGAATACTCTCCACTTTTCTTGATGATTGCAGCTCCAAAAACATCAAAGCAGCTCAAAACCATTTGGGACAAAACAGACGATTTGATTGGCTGCCTATCCATCATGTTGAAAATTCATTTTCTCCACTATCAATGTGTGGGAGCAACAGTGTGTACAATCAACTAGATACATTGGAGCAATTTAGTTCAACAGAACTTTTCAAGCCTGTGATCTACAAAACCCAGAGGGACAAGGATGGCTGATGAATGGGACTACTACCGAAGTTCTCCTCCAAGTCTCACACCATCTAACTTGAAACTATGTTTCTATTCCCTCACTGTCTCTGGGCCAAAAGCCTGGTACTTTCTTCCTAATGGCACTGTAGGTATTGCAACATCAGGTGGTCTGCAACAGTAGAACAAGTTGGTTCACTAGGCATTTGATCCATCAAGTCTGTGGTCTTTTTGTTTGCTACACCCAATTCCTTTGGCAGGGCTCCTTTCCTGAATGTGTCCGCTGTTAGAAGTGGATTAATATGGCATTTCCTCTCACTGCCATGATCCTGTCATGACGCTAATGGCATTTCAGGTCTTGGAAGTTGTGATGGGATTTGGGGGTAATTACTTCAGGACAGTAGGTTTATGCGTGCTCATGTAATAGCAATGTCCTATTTCCTTCACAGAATGAGGACAGTCAAACATCACTCAAATACACAAAATGAGCATGTCTCACTTAAACATCAACCATTATTACACGTTGCTTCAGCAAGCAACAGTCAGATACAGGTGGATTTTACCCTGTTGGACCCAGGAGCTTTTTCACTGAAGAATTTCTGGGTAACCTTGCCAAAGTTTGCCAACCCAGGCATTATTTGCTTCCACCTGGCTGGCTGCATTTCTTAAATGTGTAAAGGGAGACAGCTAGCTGGATCCCCTATGAAGGGCTTTCTGCCCGAAACATCGATTTTCCTGGTCCTCTGATGCTGCCTGATCTGCTGTGCTTTTCCAGCACCATACCTCTCAACAGCTAGCCAGATTAGGGTGAGTCAAAATCATTTAGCATAGAGATTTCTGATCTGCACCAAGTCATTCGGTGAGGAGGGGATGCAATTTGGAGTCACTTTGAAAGTGAAGCACAAAACATCCATATGGGAATCAAAAGAATCAATCTGTTCCTGCAATCCCAAAGAGGAAATACTTTGACTTATCTTGAGAGAGCTTCTTTTCATCCCTAACAGGTTAAATTCATGGTTATCATGCTCAGCAGACCATTAAATACTAGCAGATTCCTATGGAAGTAATATGATTCTAATTAGCGTACATTAAAGAGACTCTGGCCTAAGTTAAGATGATGAAATGCAGAAATGGAATGAAAAGCACACTTAACATGTTAAAATATCGCAAGGTACTTCACAAAATAATTACTTCAGCTCACCCCAAAAGAACAGAGCTCCTGAGCCTGAGGCTTGTCCACTCCATCTGCATTCCTTTTCATTTTGATTTTTTCCACTTTTCTCATTTCTTTTCATCTTTTTACTTACCTCTTATGAAGAGCTTGGTCATGGCAACGGCATTCATGGCAATGAATTTCTTTATTTCTTTATTGTTCTGTCTTGATATTCTATGTTTTGGTTTATTTTTCTGTGTTTGAAGATAGCACCAGAGAGTGGCAACACTGTACAAAAGTCTTTGCTGTATTTTGTAACAAAGTACACACGATAATAAACAAATCACAACTCTGTTGCTCATAATTCAAGATCACATCAAATCGCTGTCATCCATCTCTCCCACAATTGCTGGCATTTATTGGCTTATAATCTACCATAATTTTTAAATCCCTTCATATCTTTACTCAACTCTGTCCCTGGAATCGCCACAACTATACGACTGTAAAAGGTTTTGACATCTGTCAAATTCTGCCGAGCTGGGGATGAGTGATCATAATATGATAGATTTTCATGTGGTATATTTAAATCTGAAGCTAGAAGACTAATGTTAAATAAAAACAATTACGTTGGTGTATGTTGAATTAAGATGGTTGGGAAATTATAGTAAAATGTGCAGTAACAATCAAGTAATTGCTTCAGAATTACTCATGCATTCCATGAGTAATAAAACCTCTACAGGACAACTACTACTTTTCATCATTTATATAAATGATTTGGATGTGAGCTTAAGAGGTATAGTTAGTAAGTTTGTAGGTGACACCAAAATTGGAGTTATAGTAGACAGCGAAGAAGGTTACCTGAGATTACAACGGGATCTTGATCAGATGGGCCGATGGGCTGAGGAGTGGCAGATGGAGTTTAATTTAAATAAATGCGAGGTGCTGTATTTTGGGAAAGCAAATCTTAGCAGGACTTATACACTTAATGGTAAGGTCCTGGGGAGTGTTGCTGAACAAAGAGACCTTGAAAGTGGAGTCGCAAGTAGATAGGATAGTGAAGAGGATGTTTGGTATATTTTCCTTTCTTGGTCAGAGTATTGAATACAGGAGTTGGGAGGTCATGTTGCGGCTGTACAGGACATTGGTTAAACCACTTTTGGAATGTTGTGTGCAATTCTGGTTTCCTTCCTATTGGAAGGTTGTTGTGAAACTTGAAAGGGTTCAGAAAAGATTTACAAGGGTGTTGCCAGGGTTGGACAATTTGAGCTATAGGGAGAAGTTAAATAGGCTGGGGCTATTTTTCCTTGGAGCATTGGAGGCTGAGGGGTGACCTTTATAGAGGTTTAAAAAATCTTGAGGGGAATGGATAGGATAAATAGACAAAGTATTTTTCCCTGGGGTGGGGAGTCCCGAACTAGAGGGTATAGGTTCAAGGTGAGAGGGGAAAGATATAAAAGAGACCTAAGGGGCAACTTTTTCACGCAGAGGGTGGTACGTGTATGGAATGAGCTGCCAGAGGAAGTGGTGAAGGCTAGTACAATTGCAACATTTAAAAGGGATCTGGATGGGTATATGAATAGGAAGGGTTTGGAGGAATATGGGCCGGCTGTTGGAAAGACTGATTAGATTAGGTTGGGATATGTGGTCGGCATGGATGAGTTGGACCGAAGGGTTTGTTTCCATGCTGTACATCTCTCTGACTCAATGATTCTATAGATGCTGAGGATAGTATGAAATTAATAAATTATAAATTACAAATTGTAAGCAACTCAATAAAGAATGTAGTTGAAAATAGTATAGTGAGCCTGATGATTGAATGAGCTTTGGAAAACAGCGAAACATGATCAATTGATCAAAATTGAAAATGAGAGCAAACTAGCAAGCAATGTAGAAAGATTGTACAGGCTTCTGAAAGAGATGTAAGAAAGGAGTGAGTAACAAAAATAAACATCGATCCCTTTGAGATTGAGTCAAAAAATTAAAACTGGGAATAAGGAAATGGCAGAGCCATGAAGCATGTATTTTTGTGCTTGACTTCATCCAAGATGATATTTCAAAGGTGTCAGAAATAGTGGCAAATCAAGGATCTAATGTCAGTGAGGAACTTATATGATTAATATTCGTAAAGACATTCCATGGATCACCACCTTGAAATGCTGGAGATGTGCTAATGATCCTTTGAATTATGCCAATGGAAGCTCTTTTCCCCTGGGAGAGGCACCAATCATGACAAGTGGAAGGTTCCATTCAAGGTGCAGTCTAAAAGGTTATCCATGAATAGATGAAAGAGTCAGTATATTTCACTGTTTCCTCACTATACTACTTGCAACCTTCTTTATAACGTTTCTTACAATTTGTAATTCTTCTTTGTAATTTATTAAATTTCACACTATCCTCAAATTCTGTGATTAGCTATGGGTGGGTCAGTTGTCCTGTAGAGGTTTTATTACTCATGGCAGTGGCAGAAGGATCCAGTAATCCTCACTTGACTGGTCAGTAAGATCTGATCATAATCTCATAAAAATTGTGTGGACAATGACAGTGTTATAAGATCTCCACATGAAACAAAGCAATGCACACAAGTCCATTGGCCAACTCCTGGAGTGATGAAAAATTGGTAAGAAGACTGAACCATATACCTACCAGTATCTAGTCAAGACTCTGCATACAGGTTACAGATGTATGAAGATTATTGAACACCTGTGTTGGGACAGAGATGTCTTTAGACAGTAACATCTGTGACTGAACAGTCTTCTTCAGAACTTCCACTCACCCACCAAATGAAGAGGGGAAGGGGCTAGAAAAAGTGTTCTAAAAGTATGCTGTCCAACTCTTGTCTATCTCAGAGCTGTACCTTGTAGGATGTCCATCATTATGAAATAATGTTAAGTTTTGTGATTTGGAATATTAGAATATTCATGGATAATCCTAAGTGTGATCATCTGGAAACAAACACTGCAAATGTATCTCATGATATATCAAGATGCCAAATTGAAATTGACACCCTCCGTATGACTTGCCTTCCTGGGTAGGAGCAGCTGAAGGAACACACAGGGACAGTTTCCGCTGCACAGAAAAGGCTTATTGTGAGCCTTGGGTTCACAGACTTGATTTTGCCATTCAAACTAGGATCTTGAATGCATTGTCAGAACTCTTCCATTATACGAATGAAAGGCTCTTGACCCATCAGCTACAGATCAGCCTTAATAAATCTGCCAAATTATCAGTGCTTCTGCTCTAACCCTTAACTCTGTTAATATGTTAAATAAAAGTTCTATTCTGACATTGATCAATTTCTCACTGCCATTACCAAATAAATTAGATTGGATTCCCTGTAATATGAAAACAGGCCCTTTGGCCCAACAAGTCCACACTGACCCCCAAGGAGTAAACCACCCAGACCAATTCCCCTATCCTATATTTACACCATGGGCAATTTAGCATTGCCAATTCACCTGACCTGCACATCTTTGGATTATGGGAGGAAACCCACACAGACAATCACCCAAGGTGGGACTCAAATCCAGATCCCTGGTGCTGTGAGGCAGCAGTGCTAACCACTGAGCCACCATATCACCTGATTACCCTTCGAGGAAAATTAAACACTAGGTTTGGCTGTGACCCTGATGTCTGGGGAGGAACCATTGAGGAAAGAAAAACTGTTTGGGGACAGCCATTGCAATGGTGTCTACCTGCTGATGAAGTGTGCCCGATATGGCCTCTTTAAACAAACATAACCAAAAGAAACGTAAACAAAATAAGCACCAGCCTTCCACCGGTAATTCAAATATAAAAGCATGGGCAGGCATCCTTGGTCAAAATATCACTGTCTTCTGCATTATATCCTTGTGTGATTTAAAGATCAAAGTGAATTATCTGTCATTCAACCAATTAGAGTACCGTTGCTGGCTGGACAGATCAAAGACTTGTTAAATCAGTAATGAAAACCCACCTAGCATCCCAGTCGTGGAAGAGCCAAAAGTCCAAGAGAAAGTAAATTAAAATCTCATCCCTCAAGCAGTCTGAACAAAGAGAAGATTTTCAAGGGCAGCTCACAAAGTAATCTGGAAAATCTTCATACAATCAACTCAACTTCAGGGACAAATCAAGTCATGCGCACATGGCTCGTGTGTTAAGACCTTTAACTTTGCGTGTCATTGTCACCAGATTTGATTTGCTGAGAGCAATGCTGAAATATGTGATCTCCTATAACACAAGCAGGTTGCCTCCATTGCTTAAATGGAACTATTCAAGATTTCAAGTCTAGAAGGCACCATTCCAATGATTCAAGACCAACTCCTACAGGTAAAGGACATGTGATGAGACAGGAATGCCTGAGAGCTCTAACAATATCCTAGTCATCATGGCATGAAAAACATTTCTGAAGTCAACACGATCATCTATAGATCAATGTGAAGTGGACAACACCCTTTCACTCACAGAGTGGTGATTTTTGTTCTTAAGAATGACAATGCTATCCATCACTGTTGGGAAGAACAGTTTCAATAACTTCTCAACCCCACGTATCCACAGTGGAAAATTTTCAGGCTATTTCCAGGACCCTGTGCGGTCTCTGGATGAACCAGCGAGCTGCAACAAGCATTGATCAGAGAGCTGCAACAAACAATCAAATGGGTAAGTATCAAAACATCTACAGCTCTGGTGGTATTCCGGCTGAGGTTTATCAAAATCATGGATTTATGCTCGCACCAAGACCCTAACTATCCTACCTAACTTCTGTATTGTGACAATTTTAACTATTTTCAAGATGGAAGATAAATCACACTGTGCAAACTATCAAGCATTTCCTGCTTGTTCTTAATGGGGAAATTTGACAGACAGTTTCCTGATTCATCTACTTCCTGTAGGCTGAGGAAATCCTCCCAGAGACACACTGTGGTTTAGACTTAACACAGGAAGGCCCCAGTTGGATTTTACTTGGAGATTTCTTGTGTTGGCATTTCTAGAGGTTAAAGGTTAAGGGGTATGGAGAAGGAGAAATCGTAGGGAGCTGAGGTAATGTATCAGACATGATCATGTTGCATGGCAAAGTGTGTTTGATGGGCTGAAAGTTCTAATTCTTCTCTTGTTGTCTGTTTCTACAAGGGAGCTGTTTCAAATGATCAAACTGGAGAAAGTAACAGACTTCACAGGGCTGGTGAAAATGTTCAAAATGCCGCTTCTACAATGGAATGGTCAATGCGAGTGACAAGGATTGTGCTGAGTGAGCAGCAATCTTTCAGTAACGCAACTGTGTCAGATAATGTCTATTTCACCATTAGGGGGTCAGTTAGCTCAGTTAGCAAAATGGCTGGTTTGCGATAAGAAGTAATGTCAACAGCAAGGGGTCACTTCCTGTGTCATGAACGACCCTTGTCCTCAACCTTTCCCATCACTAGAGGTGTCATGACCCTGAAGTTAAACCATCACAAGTCACCTCTCTCTCCCTCTCTCTCTCTAATGAGAGAGCAGTCGATGGTCTGATAACATATCACCAGTCAAACCACCACAGCTTGTGACTGAAGACTTTCAATCTGATCATCAACTAGTGTGAGAAGGGCTGCATATGTTTCCATGTGAGCTATGCCAGCACCCCAAATGCTGGATTTTCTCAAGCAGAAGAAATTGGCTGGTCTAAGTATCCAGATTACTGTGAAAAAGAAAATGCCTCTTCTGGTTAGAAGAATTAGAAACTTTACTGGGAATGTGACCACAATACTCATAGTCTAATGCCATAAAAATGTGTACTTTAACCTTCTTGTGCATTTGTGAAAATATGACATATAATCATTGGGGGAATTTTAAATAGAATCTGCACACAGTTGCATAGTTCAGAAATCCAGAATACTGGAAGCAAGTATATGGTTCAGCAGAACAGCTGACTTCTGTGATGAATATTTACAAGTTTACATATCGTCTGAATGACTTTATAAGGCAACTACATGAGTTATCAGAGAAAAGCTCCACCTCACAGGTAATTCAGGAGATTAAAGATCCCACAGATAAGGGAATGGACCAGAAACAAGGTCTAACAGTAACAACATCCTCCACAAATTATTCTCAAGATGTAATAGATCCTCCAGCAAAGAAATGATCCACAGACCAGATCCAAGATTACCAATCCTCAAGCAGAAGCCCTACATTCTCCCAAGTTATGTCTGAAGTGAATGCGTTCAGGAAAAATTGTGAGGCATCCAGACCACCTATATTTCTGAAGACAGACCTGTGGAGAGATGAGGTAGTGATGAAGGTGATATAGTTATATGTATGAACACTTAATGATTAACTATGGAGAAGTGAGCTTGGGGAAGATTTTGTAGTAGACAATGATTCTGAAAGAATTGTCATGAAGATGCATTAGATGCACCCAGTCTGATGATGTCACACAGTCTTTGAGTGAGGTGTGAGTTCTACATCAACCTTTGTAAGAAGCATATTTGTTCTGTACAACTCTCAAGGGTCTGCAGTAATTTTGATGGACCAGTAAAGTAATCTTATAGCTGTCATGCAATAAACCATCTTATCTTATTAACTAGGATAAGTACTTCTTCTGATAGTTAGGCACAGTAGTGGTGACTGAGAATTAGTGGCAGCAAACTATATCAAACAACCCTTACGCTCTGTTCATATGGCAGAGGGGGCAGATATCATGAGCTGTCTGCAGTAGCAGTAAGGACGAATACCAAAGATTGCAAATTCACATTGAGATTCTCTTAATGATTTTGTCACCTTTTCACAATAAAGTGTACAAGAAAGTTAAAATGCAATTTTTATGGCATTAGACTATGACTATTATTGTCACATTACCAATAAGGTTTCTAATACCCATTTTAAAATCAAAAATGCACTTTGTCTCCTTTAGATCTTCAATTAATCGGACGTAGCTAGTGACATATGTATTGGACAACATTATTTTGGATAACAATCACAAATATGATTATAAGGATTTGCTACTAAATTCTGGAGGGGTTTTCTCAATTGCCTGCATAACTTTGGGAGCACATCTTGGTGCAATAAAGATCCATTTATGCCATTTCTTCCTTTGGTTTTGATAACTCAGATAAGAAAGTTGTTTTGAGCCACTGTTACTTTCTTAGTCAAACTAAATGGGTTGCTTGGCCACTATAAAGGACAGTGAAGAGTCAGTTATGTTGGAGTTTAATTTGAGTCACATACAGACCAGATTACATTACGACAGCTGGTTTCCTTCACTAAAAGATATTCTTGAACTTATTATGATTTTAATGACCATCCAACAACTTCATGATTACTTTAACTGATATTGTGCTGTACTAAATTGCTTGTATGATTGATACCAAGATCCAGCAATTGAAACAAATCTCAGTGTTACGGAGAAAAGACGGGAAATGGAACAGAGTCATATTGCTTATTCAGAGAGCTGATGTAGATACTGAACAGCTTCTTTCTGCGCTGCTTTTTGTGAGTCTGCAACTGTCTTTGCACACTTCCAGGTGACAGTCATAGCACTAAAACTATGTGAAAGTAAAGAGACTGTAAATGTGGATTATCTTAATATTTATACGAATCAATAAATGTGTAATCTATAATTAGATCTGTTCAAGTTAGTAAGACTAATTTTTTTTTCTTGAAATATTGAATGGATGAAAGATTTGCATGACTTAGGAAAGAATATGTTCCATTGGTGTTGGATTGGTGCACTGGATTTTTGTGGTCACTTTTTCCTTATAAGGCGACAACAGCAGAAAAAAAGCTGATCCTTCTTGATCCAGAATACACTATCTAGTGACTCACGACATGGTAACAGAAAGAAGACAGCTACATAGGAAATATTGCACAAGAGCTACAGCATGAGCATATGTTGATGCAAGCTATCTGCATGTATGATGGATTTGCAGATTTAAGTTACAGGAAGCACAGCGAGGTGGCATTTTCAATTAGCTTTTGTCTTTGTGGTGAATGAGTGTGGCAGGTGGAGAATGGCTTTGAATGGAGAATTGCTACTCTCTCAAAACATCCTTTTTGCCTGCACCATCTGCCACGATATGTTGTAAGCTATGTGTGAAATGACAATAACAGAGTTGAGCTCCAACAATAAGTTGCTCATTCTAGATGTGTTATGCAAAGATTGAGGCTGTGTTACTTTTACGTCCAGTTTCAAATACTTGAATCTGACTGGCATGCCTGTTTATTGTAATCAAAAGATTTGTTCACGGATATTTTGGGGAATTTGTATCCAGGCAATTACAGTAATCATGCCTTCACTGATTCATTAAGGCCACCCATCTGGCTTCAATTTAAACTTCATCAGCAGGTCGCTCACTGTCCAAGAATATATATTGAACAGTAATGGCCTCAAGCAATTATGACCATTGTACAATTACAACTTCATTGAGCAAGCCCAGCAAGATCAGTAACCTGCAGTGACTGCCTCACAGTTTTCAGAAGGCGTTGAAGCAGGTGAAGATCTACCAAGGAGGTCGAGACCCTCTGCATTGATCGACCTCACTGTCATTTTCTTTAACTGTCTGAAAGAAAGTGCCGATGCTGATGAAGAATGTCCAGAGCCATCATCACTAAACTGTGTCAACTGCTGGAGCCAGGACTTTCAGAGTGACTTGAGGAAGAAACTTCAGGGGTCGAGAGTCTGATTCATCCTCCAGTGGGTGTGTGCTGGCACTAAACTGTATCGCTGAGAGAAAGGAGAACCTGGGCTTCACTTCATCACTTTGGCCTTGCCATTGTTCTTGAGTATCTTTGGTTTAAGGGATAGATATCTGTGAACATATCTGGCAGACCCTGAATGCGCTGGACCTGGGTTTCCACAGTGTTCACCAATCTGTCCATAGCTCCTGCCAGATGCAAGCGTGCACTATACTGATAAAGTTGATGGATTTCTCCGTTCTTTGATCCAATGTACCAAGTGCATCTGACAAACACACCTGCTGTGCCTGTACATGCCTGTGCATCCTGATGATGTAACAAATGGCTAAGACAGGGGAATCATCTTCTGCTTGGTGCCTGGCCTCTGCCTGTCTTCTGAGTGCATTAGAAATGTGGTATATTTCTTTCTTGACTAGCTGCCAATGATATGCTCATCAGAATTTTCTACTCAGTCTAACATAGATGGAGATACTACTGACGTGAAAGTCTCTAAGCTGGTGGAGGTGCAGGTGAAGACCCTCCTGGAGCATTCTCTGACCATTGTTTGATGTCCTCTTCAGAGATTGGGGAGGGCTGAAGGTTTCTGGTTCGGGGTTATTTTTAGCAGAGATTTGCTGAGTGCTGCTAATATCTGCATGATAGCATAAAGGGAGTTAGTTGACTTAAGAGGGATGAAAGCCAGTGTAGATTAAGAATGACTGAGCCCATCAAGAGCAGAGCAGCACAGCACACTGAAGCTCACTGAGTTGGTTCACGATTAAAAGTCTCTCCATCTTCACATGAGTAGCTGTCTTGTTCTCTGGGCAAATTCAGAACTTTCTCTTAATAATAAGTAAGGAACCTGATACCTAATACACTTCTCAACTGTCATGGACCTCTCAGCCTAGTAATGGGACGATTCTTCCTGAGGTAAAGGGAGGAATTTAGTGTGATGGAAGTTTATGGAAGAGGAAAGGGTGATGATGCATGAGCAGGAGATGTTCCCAGGTGTGAGTAGGAAGTGTTGAAGACAGGAAGGGGTCATGGTTTGGGGCAATTGAATGGACATGATATATATGCAATATTGAGAGTTGTAGTCCGTGACCCTTGGTAGGATGTGACTGCACTGGCAGCGTAAGAGTAAATGGTGCTCCTGTGAGCATGAAGTAACAGAGAGAAATTGGGAACATCTACCCTTATGAAATGCAAAAGATCATTGACATTTTGCATGCACTGCTGGGTGTCCCTTTTAACACGGGACACAGCAGTGACACAGCCGGCTATTGCTGTCTGACTGACTGAATCGATTGGTGTGGTCTTCCGTAGCAGTCAGCCAATGTAGGACTGCTCTTCTCTTCACTAGTATTTTCACCAAGACCTCCAGGGCTGTGATCGCAAAGCAGAAAGAAAGCTTTATTTTCCTCTGTACCGTGCTTTACAATATAGAGACTTGAACATTATGCCCTGAATGAATAACTAACAGTCAGTACCATTGTACCACTGCCTCATCTGCCAACCAGGCTGTTTGGAATCAATCTTAGCATAAAGGGAAGATGCTTTTTGTTGGAAGGCACTTGTTTCAGTCCAAGGACATGACCATAAGGTTCTGTAGGATAGTGTACTTGGCCCAGTCATGTTCATGAATGCTTTCCCTTGATGGAAATGACAGAATTATGACTATGTGTTGACAATTGCACGAGAATCAGCATCATTCGTGACTTCTCAGATACTGAAACAGTCCATGCTCAAAAGCAGCAAGGCCCGGAAAACAATTTGTCTTGGGCTGATAAGAGTCTGGTAACATTCATGCCACACTGGTGCCAGGTAATGACTAACTCAAACAAGAGAAAATGTAACAATTGATGTTTAATAGCAATACCATCACTGATATCAACATCTTGAGGAGTGCCATTGATCTGAAACATTATTGGAATTGCTATAGAGAAACTATGACCACAAGAGCAGTTCAAAGACTAGGAATTCTGTGGTGAGCAATTCAACTCCTGTCTTCCCATTGTCTATCCATAACCTACAAGGCACAAGTCATGAGTATGATGGAATGCTCTCCATTTGCTAGGATGGATGCAATTTCAACAACATTCTAAAAGATCAACACCATCCAGAACAAAGCTGCCCTCTTGATTGGCACACCATCCACCCATCTTGAACATTCAGCACTGACATGAAGTAGCAGCAGTGTGTACATCGACAAGATGCACTGTAGTAACTCACTTTCAGTAAGTCTTCCAAATCCATGACCTCTGCTACATAGAAGGACAGGGGCAATAGATGCTTGCCAACAACCTCAGTTGGCAGTTCCCCTCCAAGGTCAAGCATCCTCAGTTGGAATTAAATTGTTGTGGTTCTGTTCGCCGAGCTGGAAGTTTTTGTTGCACACGTTTTGTCCCCTGGCTAGGCAACATCATCAGTGCTTGGGAGCCTCCTGCGAAGCGCTTCTTTGATGTTTCCTCCGGTGTTTATAGTGGTCTGTCCCTGCCGCTTCCGGTTGTCAGTTTCAGCCGTCCGCTGTAGTGGTTGGTATATTGGGTCCAGGTCGATGTGTTTGTTGATGGAGTTTGTGGATGAATGCCATGCCTCTAGGAATTCCCTGGCTGTTCTCTGTCTGGCTTGCCCTATGATAGTAGTGTTGTCCCAGTCGAATTCATGTTGCTTGTTGTCTGCGTGTGTGGCTACTAAGGATAGCTGGTCGTGTCGTTTCGTGGCTAGTTGATGTTCATGTATGCGGATTGTTAGCTGTCTTCCTGTTTGTCCTATATAGTGTTTAGTGCAGTCCTTGCATGGTATTTTGTACACTACATTCGTCTTGCTCATGTTGGGTATTGGGTCCTTCGTTCTGTCACACACGCAGACAACAAGCAACATGACCACTATAAACACCGGAGGAAACATCAAAGAAGTGCTTCGCAGGAGGCTCCCAAGCACTGATGATGTCGCCTAGCCAGGGGACGAAACGTGTGCAACAAAAACTTCCAGCTCGGCGAACAGAACCACAACAACGAGCACCCGAGCTACAAATCTTCGCACAAACTTTGGAATTAAATTGCTGCTCCTTCACTGTTGCTGGGACAAAATCCTTAAACTGCCTCCCAAACACACTGTGTGCTCTAATACCTCAAGGGCTGCAGTAATTCATGAAGACAGCTCATCATCATTGATTATGGATTGGCAAGAAATCCATAGCCTAACTAGCGAAGTCTATATCTTATGAATACAAAAAACTTTTCTGATGAGTTATTCAATTCCAAACTGAGCTTTCAGCTTCATAACTGACCAGCACAAAATCTACTCTCTTTCACCTTCATTACGTTGCCTAACTACCACCTTGTCTTAGTTCATTTGGCACTGAAACTTTTATCAATTTTTTTTGCCATTTCCAGCCCTGACCATTTATACGTTTTTCTCAATTGTATACTGGCTGCATAAAGTTATTCTCCCTAAGGTTTCATGCTTGCGCATTGCCTCTGTTCCTGTAAGGCAATCCCTGGAACCTATGTCTTTGAGCAAACAATTGGTCATCCTTCTAAATATCTCCTTTGTTTTGATGCACACTTTTGTTTGATTATGCCTCCAGGAAGTGCTTCATAACACTTTTAACATTAAGGCATTCTGTTAATTTCTGGGAACAGTTCAAGAAATCCATGGGGAATAATGGTGTACTGAGAGATAAAGGAAAAATATATTTTGTCTGCATGTTCCAAGTGTTTACTCTTAATGTGCTCATGCTTTTGAACACTCGACATTCCATTCATACATATCAACAATACCAACTGTGTTTATAATATTTGTTATTACTTTTAATATTTTAAATTTCATCAACAGAAGTCACAATGTAGGTTACAATTAAAGCTCTGCTCATAGATACACAGCAGAGGCCTATGCACACATCTATGCCTCTAAATATCTGACAGCAAATACATAGGAGGTGGTACAAATGTTGCTCAGAACAATTTGATTCAGCATTTAATAACAATAAAGAACAGCAAATTAGTCATAATGTTTTGCTATTATATATGCAGTGTTTGCAGAATCAAGTAATTTAGTTTCCACAAATTGGACAGCAGCCATACTTTTTATTGCAAAGAATGAGTCTTGCAATGGGATAATAGATCTTAACAAAAAGAGAAATATGGTGAAATACAATGGATTTTTTTTGTTTACAACACACTGCAGCTGGGTTAAGGTACTTATCTCATCAACATACTGGCATTCATTGTTCAGATAATTATATTCTTGAAATGTATTTAACAGTACAGCAGTGCAAGATTGGTAATAATGACCAGACAATGGATCATTTTCATAGAATCACGCAGCACAAATTACGGCCTTTTGGCACATTGTGCCTATGCTGACTCTGAAGGAGATATCACATTAGCTTCTCTTTCATCCTCTCTCAACGAAATCTTACAAATATTTCCTTTATATGTGCTAATCTAATTCCCTTTTCCAAATTACTATTGAAACTTCTTCCAGCACCCTTTCACTTAGTGAGACCCATAATGTAACAACTTGTTGCATCAAAAAAACTCTCCATTTTGCTTCAGATTCTTTTGCAATTAGTTTAAATCTGTTGGGCGGTTCTGGTGGTACATCCTTAAAGCAGAAGCTCTGGTCTTAAATCCCATTCCAGGACTTTCTTGTCAAGGAAAGTGTGTAATAAACAGTTTGAGTATCCACTGGTAAATCTTTTCAATGCATACCAGTGGCAGACGGTAAGAATGGGAGAGCTCCCTGGTCATCAATGTGATGGAAAAATCACTTTTTCATCTTCTAAAATCCATTGGATAAAGACACATTCAAATTCAACTTTTTCTTATAAGATGAACCCTTATCCCAGGAATCAATTGAATGAGCCTTCTCAGAAGTTTTTTTTCAATTGTGCAACTTCCTCACTTGGTGACGAAACTGAAATTAACAGTCTAAAAACTGCTTCTCGGCAATATTCAGCTCAAAGCTTCTTCCACTAGAAAATTCCAACTCCTCCCTCTCTGAATAGCTTTGCTTTTCCAAAGGTCAAGTGACCTTTTGTTAACAATAAGTGAAGCATAACACAGATCCATGTTTGACAGTTGAGTCTCACAAAAATCATATGCTAAACTTTCTGCAACCTTGTCATCGACCAAACTTTCATTTGTTCTAATTTTAATTCCAAAAAAAAACTGTGGTTCTCACGCTGTGATAATTTTCTGTGATTCATCTGCCAGTACACCCAGATCCTTAAGTACCACAGTGTTCTACAATCTCTCTCCGTTTAAATGACATGTTGCTTTTCTTCCTGCTAAAGTGGACAAGTTCATATTTTCTCACATGGCTGTATACTTCATCCACCATTTTTGTTTCTCATTCACTCAAAATGTCTCATATCCCTTTGCAAATTCCTTTTGACTCCTTCACAATTTACTCTTCTATCAATCTTTGTGTTGCCAGCAAATTTAAATTTCATACTTTTGGTCATGTTGAAAGAGACTGATTAAGTATGTATGTTTGTATGTTTATACAGGAGACCATGAAAATATGTATGTTCATATGTATTTTTTCCAAGTTGCTTACTCTGAACGTGTTCATGCATAATGACATCCTGCATTTCATACACACCTATTAATGATTCTCACCGTGGTTATAGTCCCTGATTAACTAAATAAGAAGATAAATCTGAATCATCTGGTTACTGATAATAAAATTGCATTTGTTTTGATTTTATGAGCAACTGACATCTCAAAACACTTCAGTCAATGAAATACTTTTGAAGTATAATCATTGTTGCAATGTTGGAAAATACCCAGAAACAATAACATGATAATGACCAGACAATCTGTATTTTTGTGTGTGATATTGATTGAGGGATAAATGCTGGCCAGGACACCAGGAATAAAGTTCTTGGAAATGGTGACAGGTAGATAGGATAGTGAAGAAGGTGCTTGGTATGCTTTCCTTTATTGGTCAGAGTATTGAATACAGGAACCAAAAGAGAAAATGCTGGAAAATCTCAGCAGGTCTGGCAGCATCTGTAAGGAGAGAAAAGAGCTGATGTTTTGAGTCTAACTGACCCTTTGTCCAGCTTTGACAAAGGGTCAGTTAGACTCAAAACGTCAGCTCTTTTCTCTCCTTCCAGATGCTGCCAGACCTGCTGAGATTTTCCGGCATTTTCTCTTTTGGTTTCAGACTCCAGCATCCACAGTAATTTGCTTTTATTGAATACAGAAGTTGGGAGGTCATGTTGCAGCTGTATAGGGCATTGGTTAGGCCACTGTTGGAATATTGCATGCAATTCTGTTGTGAAACTTGAAAGGGTTCAGAAAAGATTTACAAGGATGTTGCCACGGTTGGATGATTTGAGTTACAGGGAGAGGCTGAACAGGCTGGGGCTGTTTTCCCTGGAGCGTCGGAAGCTGAGGGGTGACCTTGTAGAGGTTTACAAAATTATGAGGGGCATGAATAGGATAAATAGACAAAGTCTTTTCCCTGGGGTCGGGGAGTCCAGAACTAAAGGGCAAAGGTTTAGAGTGAGAGGGGAAAGATATAAAAGAGACCTAAGGGGCAACGTTTTCACTCAGAGGGTGGTACGTGTATGGAATGAGCTGCCAGAGGAAGTGGTGGAGGCTGGTACAATTGCAACATTTAAGAGGCATTTGGATGGGTGTATGAATAGAAAGGGTTTGGAGGGATATGGGCCGGGTGCTGACAGGTGGGACTAGATTGGGTTGGGATATTTGGTCAGCAAGGACAGCTTGGACCGAAGGGTCTGTTTCCATGCTGTACATCTCTATGACTCTATGACCTCAACTGAAATACAGCATCTCTAACAGCACATTATGCCCTCACAGTAGTGCATTGGAGTTTCAGCCTTGAATATTATGTTCAAACCCTGGAGATGTTCTTGAATCCAGAACCTTGTGATTCAGAAATAGTGGACACGACTCAATGTTAACATATATTCTATCAAATCATACCAAAATGTCAAATGCTTTTTCAAGAATTCTCTTAAAATAGATTCCCTTTGACTGGATCGGTTATGCATTTGAAAACTGAACGACACTGCGGTGCAAAACAGGCAGTATTAGATTGGCTGCCGTTATACTCCCAGCTTGAACTTCCCTTCCTAAAATGGTGGGTCATGGGTGACTGATACTGCCAAAGTTGAATTTATTTCCTTATCAGTTTATAATCCGGAGTCGATATCAAATTTGATTACAATTTCTGGGATTAAGGTGTTTTCTACTTTTTAGATTAGATTAGATTAGATTACAGTGTGGAAACAGGCTCTTCGGCCCAACAAGTCCACACCGACCCGCCGAAGCGCAACCCACCCATACCCCTACATTGACCCCTTACCTAACACTACGGGCAATTTAGTATGGCCAATTCACCTGGCCCTGCACATCTTTGGACTGTGGGAGGAAACCGGAGCACCCGGAGGAAACCCACGCAGACACGGGGAGAACGTGCAAACTCCACACAGTCAGTCGCCTGAGGCGGGAATTGAACCCGGGTCTCAGGCGCTGTGAGGCAGCAGTGCTAACCACTGTGCCACCGTGCCGCCCACAATCTATAGTTTTTATTTTCAAACGGACAGAACTCACAACAGTTTAGGAAGAGAGTCTCCATCACATTTTCTTGATCCACCATAATTTTAGTAAACGATCAATGAAACTGTGGTACAAACAGTGCAAACAACCCATTTGCATTGTTTCTGTGGAGGTTCACTTATCTTATGGCAATGGTAAAATGGCAGAGTGGGAGAAATTCCAAGCATTGTGTCTTATAGCATGAGATTTTCTGCTGCCAATTCCCCCAAACTCCTTAATGTGGTTCTATGTGAGGACTGTGTAGATTAAAAGAAACAAAAGACTGCAGAAACAAAAATAAAAATTGCTGGAGAAACTGCAGAATTCTGAAAGAGGGTCATTGGACTCAAAATATGAACTTTGTTTCTCTTCACAAATGCTGCAAGGTCTGCTGAATTTCTCTGGTAATTTTTGTATTTGTTTCAGATCTCCAGCATCCACTGTGCTTTGTTTTATAAAAGACTGCTTAATCTGATGTGTGGGTTATTTTGTAGGTTGTCAATTTCAAGTTTAAATATTAAAAGTAGATCTACTAACCTGTAGAGTAGATTTCTGCTTTTAACTGATGCTCAGCATTTTTGGAAGTTAAGTACAGTACCTATTTTGCATTAGTTTATAATATTGGTAGAATGTACACTGCTGACCAGGAATTATTATCTAATTCCTCACTTCCAAACTGAAGTGTTATTACAAACATTGCAATTAGAAGACAAAATCTGCTTTGCAATAATGTTGCTGGAATCTTTTCCTGTACTGTCGATGTGTTGAAATTTATTATTGAGAGTGAAATTGGGCCCAAGCATGTCCTTATTTTTTAGATTCCTGCTAGTGGTTGATAGCACCTAAGATACACATATACCTTTCCAGGTCTTCTTGATGCCTTCTTAAGTTGATTTGTGTGCTTGTGCACAAGAACTGCTAGCAGCATGCAGAGCAAGAAAATCATGATGTCAACAGAGTGCAATGTTGATTTGACACCAACACTGCCCTTTTCAAACACTACATTTCTTAATCCATTCATGGGTTGTGTCACTGCCTGGGGCAGCATTTATTGCCCATTCCTAGAAGTGTTGTTCCAGTCTATATTCAAGTTTACTTTCACACAGCTGAACCCAACATTAAATGGCATGAAGGTCACTCCTTACCTGTTCTGTTGTATAGTGGCGACTATTTCTCCCAGCTGCTTGTGCAATTGTGTACATTTTTGGATATTTTGTGACTTGGTTAAAGTTTCAGTAGTCTATTTGGAATAGTTTGACAGATGTTCAAGTACATTTCTGTCCATTTAGGAGCTAATGTTAAAACATATTTTTCCTAAACATAGATGACCTAATTGGCTTTGCTGTTGGAATCAAGCATGACAATGACGAGAGGCTCTGTGATGAGAGAGAGAGAGAGAGAGAGAGGTAGGAGGGCAGGAATGAAAACTTTTAGCATTGAGCCCAAATGAAGTAAGGATCTATGTAGAGTAATTTTATGACATCAAATTCAGTGAAGGCCAATATATTCACTTTATTAAAGACTTCACGTTGGAAATTGAAAAACTGCAGCAGTTGTAACTGAAAGTTTAGAGCAGGGCAAGGATTGCATTGCCTGTGCCTGTCAAAGTGATGGTTAATGTTCATATTTATGCATCTGTCTCCTTCCTACTGCTGGCGATATAAACAACATTTCACAGTTAATTGGCATATACAGCTGTATCTGGTACACAAAGAGACAGCCTATCTTATTTGCTTGGAGACATAAGCAGGCAGATTGTGCATGGGGTTTGGATTGAATTGCAGTCTTTCCCATGGTGCAGGATGCAACTGAATGCACATACATTTAATAGATAACCATGGAAACATGGACAGCAGAAGATTCCATTCCATTGATTTGTGGTGACAGACAGTGCTTCCTGCAGATACATACCCATTCTCCGGCAGTAGTCATGATTCCTTCATTATGTTACATTTCAGTGTGTCACCTGAACTTCGATTAACTATGATGGCATTTCAAAGACTAGCTACTGGGGGATTCACGATGGCGGCAACCCAGCCAGTCTGAGTCTACAGTGCTCCTCCCAAGACTTGGGCAAAGTGGGTCACCCACCCCCGCCACACTCACCAAATCATTTAAAATAGTTGTTTAATTTAATTAGTTGCTTAGTATTAAATTTAAACAATCTAATCTTCAGTAAAAATGACTAAAGGAAAGGGAGCCCACAGCTCTCAGCAAGCAGGAACCCCTCCCCCACCCTCTCCAGCTGCAGCTGAGGCGTCTGCAGCCGCCCCGAGGACTTACCTATGGTGGCGAGCTTCGTGGAAATCATCTCCAAACTGGATGTGAAGATCGACGCTTTTATTGAAGAATCCCAAAGTCGATGGGACTCACTCTCGGCCGCGCTGCAAAAGCACGACCGAGACATTAAGGAAATCGAGCGCCGAGTCGGAGGGGCGGAGCTAAAGTCCGCGACCTCCGAAACTACAGTGCAATCGGCCGTGGATCGGGTCCGGACTCTCGAACAGCGAGTCCAGACCTTAGAGAATCATATTGATGACCTCGATAATCGAGGTCGTCGAAAAAATATTCGTTTGCTGGGCCTTCCCGAACGGGAAGAGGAAGGCCAGCTTACAGCGTTACTCGAACAGTGGCTGCCACAGATTTTAAATCTGGAGGCTGGATCAGGCCAGGTAAGGGTAGAATGGGCCTACCGGGTTGCAATCCATGGGCACGGCTCGAACTAGCGTCCCCGCCCGGTCCTGTTCCGGCTGCAGAGCTATAAGGAGAGGCAGATACTCCTAGAAGCCTCTAGAAATCTTGGAAAAGATTCCCAAGCCATGATCTATAAAGGATCCAAGATCATGTTATTCCAGGATTTTTCCCCAGCTCTGTTCTGAAAGAGGAAGGCATTCGATGAGGCGAAGAAGTGTTTAAGGGACTTAAATATTCAGTACTCCTTATGCTACCCAGCGACGCTACGCTTTAATCATGAAAGATCCGTGTATAACTTCGGATCGCCGGAAAAGGCTAAGGAATTTTTGGACTCTCTTAGATAAATTGTAAGAGATAATGGATGTTGGTTTGCCTTCCCCCAACTCCGGTTTATATCCCCCCCTTTTTTTTTACCTTACTGTTTAATATTATCTTGAGGGGTGGGGAGAGGGATTTATTTATTTCTCCCCCTCTTGGGTTTTTGTTTTTTTTTATTATTCTTTTTATAAGCCGGGGGGTCTAGATAATGTTGGTGGGGGGAGGTGATTACCTTATTCTATTTTACCTCTGTCTCTAGGAGTGAGGTCATTTTCCCTTGTTATTTTGTATTATTATATTTAATTATTATTTGTCGAGGTTGTAATTTTATAGTTATATACGTTTATACATGGTATTAATATTACCAAATATATCCAGGTGTTGGTGTGGGTGGGGGGGGGGGGGGGGGGTGGTAGGGTGCTCACTGTTAACTCTAGTTTTGTAGTATATTTGAATTCTCCTCATCCTATTGAGGAGCGCCTGGGTCAAGGGTGGGGCACTGGTTGGGAGAGGATACGATGGACCTTTGGAAAGGAAGTGACACCCCCTGGGAACAAGGGGGAAAATCTCCATTTAAATACGTTTTTTTATTATTTAGAAATAGGTTTTTATTATATTGTTGTGAGTATATTAGAGAGCCTTTATTTTTGTGAAATTTATATGCTCTATGCTCGGGATGTTCTGGATAGGGTTTCCCCTCCCAAGGGTTCTCGGATTTGCCCGGACGATTATGGTTGATCAGTCGGTTAAGTGGTGCACCTGGAATGTCAAGGGGAGTAATTTGCCAGTCAAAAGGAAGAAAATATTATCAAATCTCAAGAAAGAAAGAGTTGATATAGCTCTCCTACAGGAGACACACCTGTTGGATAAAGAACACTTGAAATTATGACAGAGTGGATTTGATCAGGCCTTTGTTTCTTCTTTTAGCTCAAAAAGTAGGGGAGTTGTTATTCTTATTCGGAAGAATTTCCCTTTCAAAACCCTAAATCAGATAAAAGACGAATCTGGACGATATATTCTGATTAAAGTCCTTATAAATGGAGAGGAATATGGGATTTTAAATTTGTACTACCCCCAGCACACCCCTTTAAATTTATAACGGAAGCCTTCTCAAAATTGATGGCTCTTGGTGCCCGTCATACAATTATAGGGGGAGATTTTAATTGTATTATGGATCCGGAAATAGATAGGATTCCCAAGAGTACTGCAGGAGTATCTCCCAGATCTAGACAATTGGTGGATCTGAACAAAGAATTCCGACTATTAGATGTATGGAGATGTCTTCATCCACAGGGCAGAGATTTTTCTTTTTACTCCAATCCACATAAATGTCATACTAGAATTGATATGTTTTTTGCCCCCTCGATTTTTTTAAATTCCATATCATCCTGTAAAATAGGTAGTATAGCAATTTCCGACCATGCTGTTGTATATATGGAAATCAAGGCGAGGAACAACGGGACATCCTCTCGGCATTGGTGTATGGACCCCTTCCTGATGAAAGATAGTAAATTTGTAAAGTACTTCTCTCAAGAATTTAAAACTTTTTTAGAAATTAATTTAGGTACGGCTAGCAACCCATCAATGATGTGGGAGACCATCAAAGCTTACGCGTGAGGTTTGATCATCTCCTACTCAGCGACCCAGAAAAAATTAAAGGGAGAACAACAGCGTCTGCTCGAAGCTCGCTTAAAAGCAGCTGAAACAGCATACGCTGATAGACCTTCTATTATTAAATTGCAAAGGATTATGGCCCTTAGGACAGCTCTAAACACCACACTTACCCAAACGGCTAAGAGGGAAATATTATTTGCAAAACAAAGGTTATATGAATTTGGAGACAAACCTGGTAGATACTTAACATTTCTTGCAAAGAAAAAGAAGGCCCCTCAAACGATCAGGTCTATCAAGGAAAGTACGGGTATTTTGACCCATGATCATAAAAGGATTAATGCAATCTTTAGAAAATTTTATTCTGATTTATATAAATCGCAGGATTGTGAAGACAAGACTAGGAGGATGCAATCATTTTTTAAAAATTTGACCTTTCCGGACCTAACTCCGGAACAGGTATCGATCTTCAATGCTCCCCTAACAGTCCAAGAAATACTTGACGCAATCAGGCAACTTCAGAGCGGTAAGGCACCTGGCCCAGATGGTTTTCAAGCTGAATTCTATAAAGAATTTACAGGAGTATTGGCTGGTCCACTTATGGACATGTATAACTACGCATACAGTCAGGGCTGTCTCCCGCCTTCGCTGAAAGAGGCAAATATCTCTCTTATCCTTAAAAAAGGAAAGGATCCAGAAGACTGTGTGTCATACAGACCAATATCCTTGCTAAATATAGATTTTAAAATCCTTTCTAAAATGTTAGCTTTGAGACTGGAAAGGGTATTGCCACATATCATAAAGGAGGATCAGATGGGGTTTATTAGAAGGGTTTTGAATGTGATTCAAGCCTGCCATCAGGGAAAGATACCAGGAGTAGTAGTCTCATAAGACGCGGAAAAGGCATTCGATAGGGTTGAATGGTCATATTTGTTTTACACATTGGAAAGGTTTGGCGTTGGAAAGGTGTTTACCAAATGGGTCTCAACATTGTATAGTGATCCCAAAGCAGTTGTGATTACCAATGGATTAGGCTCGGATAGCTTCAGTGTGGATAGGGGCTGCCGTCAGGGATGTCTTCTCTTGCCATTGTTATTTACGCTAATAATTGAACCACTAGCAGAAGCTATACGGGCTGACCCTAATATAATGGCCCTGAGGATTGGTGCAGGTAAACATAAAATTACCCTTTATGCAGATGATGTTCTTCTATTCCTCAGTAATCCTCTGATGTCCATGCCTTGCTTAATCCAAGTTATTAATACATTTAGTGCATTCTCAGGCTATAAAATTAATTTCTCAAACTCGGAGTCTATGCCAATGGGTGGCCTTGTTATGATACCCCACTTAGTGGACGGATCCCACTTTCCCTTTTGGTGGTCCCTGGAGGGTTTCTTATTTTTAGGCATTTTTATTACCCCGGTATTTGGTCAGTTATACAAGGCTAACTTTGTGCATTTACTGGAAAGGATAAGGCAGGACCTCCAGCGATGGGGAGACCTTCCAATTTCTTGGCTGTGTAGAATAGCACTAATTAAAATGAATGTCCTGCCCCGTCTCCTATGCCCTATGAGAATGCTTCTGGTGATGCTGCCGAGGCTGGCACTACGTAAATTGTATGGCTGGTTGGGTTCCTTTATCTGGAATCATAGACAGCCCCTCATTAAGCTGAAGAAGCTACAGCTTCCACAGGCAAAGGGAGGATTGGACTTCCCAGATTTTAGGAAATATCAGTTAAGTTCCCTATTAAGCTACATAGCTGATTGGGTCTTGTCTGATCCGCAATCAATCTGGCTGGACATCGAGGCTTCTCAAGTAAAATGCCCACTTATTAACCTTTTATTTTCAGACAAGAGGAAAATCATTATGGATCACTGTAAAAACCCTATAATACTAAATACAATTAAAGCTTGGAATATAATGCGGCAAAATGAGGGCAACTCACATAAAACATCCCCCTATGCACCGATAGTGGGAGCATGGGGATTCCAACCGGGGTTTACAGATGCCACTTTTAAACTCTGGAGATCCAAGGGTATCTCATGTCTAGGGGACCTATTTAAAGATGGGGTCCTGATGTCTTTTAACAGCTGCGTCAGAAATTTGGATTACGTAATGGATACCTCTTTCGATACTTCCAAATTCGAGATTATATACAGAAGAAGACTACGTTATTAGATAGTCTTTATAAATCAGATAGAGAATGTAGAGTACTACGACCAATGGGGGTATCTTCCGTCAGTACTATTTATCATTTATTACATGATGAAGTATCGGGAGATATGGACAATCTGCTTTAAACATGGGATCAGGATTTGGGACTAGCAATCTCTATAGAAACGTGGAATGACATTTGGGAAAACGCAAGAAGAATCACCATCTGTAACTCAGGCTATCCAGCTGAAGATACTTCATAGGGCCCATATAGCACCGGATTGATTGGCAAAATTTAAGGCAGGAGCATCTCCAATGTGTCCCAAATGTAAAATAGAGGTGGGCACTCTTGTACATTGCCTATGGACCTGTCATAAGATCCGTCGATACTGGACTAAAGTAGCAAGTACCCTGACATAAATTTTAGGAACGGAAATTAAAGTGGACCCTGTATCTCTCCTTTTGGGCTTTTCGAACTTACCCTCCCTAGAAAAGCACAGGAAGAGACTATTTTCTATTCTCTCTTTCTGTGCAAGGAAACATATTTTGGTAAACTGAGTGGCTGAGGGCCCGCCTGGACTTTCAAATTGGCACAGATTAATTATGGAATGTATTCCCCTTGACTTCCTTACAAATATGGTACACCGAAAGACCGAATTATTTCATAAAATATGGCAGCCCTTCTTGAATTACACAAATACAGATATTTCGGCTATCCTAACAAGGGCTTTTATTTAATTGAGATTACGAACCTGGCTGGTCCAGGGCCCCTTGGGAGAGGAATCCCGCACGAATAAGGGTTTTGTTACATTTGATGTTAACACATTCTGAGCATGTATCTCACTACCCAATTTCTGTGTTATCAGTTGTTTTTTTTCCTCTTATTTGAATAATGTAAGAGACTTAAATATACACTCTGATTAGTTGTAGGTTAGATTAGTAGTTAGTTGAGTTTTGTTTTTTTTTCTTTCTCGGTATTTTTCTTTTGTTAAATTTTGGTTATTATTTATTTAAGATTTAATTGTATATCAATGTTTGTACTTGAGAGTTTTGTTTATTTTTGTAAACTTGTAAAAATGTTAAATTTCTAATAAAAATATCTATTAAAAAAAGACTAGCTACTGGATCACAAGATTTATCCACACACCTATAACTCATGACTCGATTCTGGAACTCATGCATAAATGCCAAGATGCCTATAGCAAGTGCCATGCTGCAAATAAACTACACAAAACAACACAACATTGGCATCTCACACTTTGCTTGTGCGGTTGACATGTTGGAGGAGCAGGTATCAGAATAGGTATCAGAATTTGTAGTGTAATGCTGCACAATCCACTCATTATAAATGAACAGCCCTTGGTATTATTTATCATTTAAGAACCTGAAGGATTGGAGAGGGCAAGACGGAAAGAAAGAGGACTAGATGGACAACACCCCAGTTAGCTGTGGGGTGAAGGAGATAGCTGAGGGCATTGGTGGTGATCTTTCAGTAATCACTGGAGACAGGGAAGGTTCCAGAGGACTGGAAATGGGTAATGCAGCCATCTTATTTAAGAAGGGAGGCAGAAGATGGGAAATTATAGGCTGGTTAGTCTGACATCAGTCATTGGTAAGATTTTAAGGTATATTATTAAGGCTGAGATTGAGGAGTACTTGGAAGTGCATGGTAAAATAGAACAGTGTCAGCACAGCTTCGTGAAAGGGAAGTATGCGTGACAAATCTGTTAGAATTCTTTGAGGAGATAATGAGCAAGTTAGACAAAGGAGAACCAATGGACATGATCTGTTTGGATTTCCAAAATGTCTTTGACAAGGTGCCACACAGGAGGCTGCTAAATAAGATAAAAGCCCTTGGTGTTGGGCAAAGTACTGGCATGGTTAGAGGATCGGCTGACTGGCATAAAGCAGAGAGTAGGGATATAGAGGTCTTTTTCAGGGTGACAGCTGGTGACTATTCATGTTATATGTAAATGATCTGGATGAAGGAACTAAGGGCATTGTTGCTTAGTTTTCAGATGACACAAAGGTAGGTGGAGGGGCAGGCAGTGTTGAGGAAGTGGGGAGACTAGGGCAAAGGCTAGAACTACAGGCTAGGAGAATGGGCAAAGAAAGGCAAATTGAATACAGTGTGGGAAATTTTGAGGTTAAGCACTTTGAGATAGGAAGAATAAAGGCATAGACTATTTTCTAAAAGGCTTCAGAAATCTGAAACACAAAGAGATTTGGGAGTCCTAGTTCAGGATTCTCTTAAGGTTAAAATTGGCAATTAGGAAAGCAAATGCAATGTTAGCATTTATTCAAGAGGGCTAGAATATAAGAGCCGAAATGTACTCCTGAGACTGTATAAGGTTCTGGTCAGACCACATTTGGAATATTGTGAGAGGTTTTGTGTTCTATATCTAGAGAAGGATGTGCTGGTCTTGGAGGGGGTCTAGAGGAGATTTACAAGAATGATCATTGAGATGAAGAAATTGTCATATGAGAAATGGTTAAGGACTCTGACTCTGTACTCGATGGAGTTTAGCAGGATGAGTGAGGGGGATGGCAGTGGGATCTGACTGACCTTACAGAATGCCGAGAGGCAAGAAAACCAGTGTGGAGAAAACAGATTTGGAGAAAATATTTCCACCAGTAGGAGAGACAAGGACCTGATGCACAGACAACTGAGATGAGGAAGAATTTCTTCAGCCAGAGGGCTGTGGAGACCAAGTCATTGAGTGTATTTAAGACAGAGATAGATACGTTCTTGATTAATAAACATCGCTCTTGTGCTCCTTACCTTTCCTCTACCAGTGACCATCAGATCATCGTCCTCAGACAGAAACTAAATCACCAGAAAATGCTCATTCCAATCCACACTTGTACTTCTTTCACACATCATTCCAAGTCCTGTTTAACTCAAAGATGAAATTTTACCTGACCTTCTTGAGTTGAGTGTATTTGTATATTTTAATAGATTTATTCTTTTTATTTTATAGGTTTCTCCTCTGTAAAAACAGAATTATTGCAGATATGTATTGATAAGTCAACAATATATGGTTAATTTATTCACAGATGCTGCCAGATTTGCTGAGTTTCTGCAGCAATGTCTGTTTTTGGTTCAGATCTCCTGCATTCACAGTTCTTTGTTTCATCATGTTTATAGTTGCTTAGTAATACATAACTTGAGTATTGCTGAAAAAGGAGAGATGCTATTGAAGTTATTTGTCTTCCACTAATCAAAACAGATGCAATTTTATCAAATACTACAAGTTATACTGCATGAGATAAAGGGTGCTTGATAGTTGGCAGCTGGACTCTGATTGGCTAAAATTTATCGTGGAGAATGTACCAGGAAACAACTTGCCCACATATTTTACTTAAATTCTGAAAAGACAAATAAACTCTGGTGCAGAAGTTGCCCAGATTGTCCTGAAACTTTTGTTTAATCAAACAGGCACAAAGCCTGGACAAATTCCTCTTGCCTGCAGAACACTGGACAGTTCATGTGAATATATGTAGCTTCTGGCAAAAGTTCGTGGTGAAGATTGTGTGTCTTAGATTGGTTGTTGGAGAAATTCTTGGCATACTCAGGGTAAGATTGTAATTTCTGTCTCACCACAGAGTTTTTAAAGCATGTGCCGATTGAATACGGTCAGCACTCTGACTGTTGTTAACAGCAGGGCAGGGCTATTTGATTTAATCCACCAATCACTGGGATGTACAGCCAAGATACTTGACATCACACCAGCACTAATATTCATGAACCATACTATTCATTTGGTAGGCAGGACATCTTTTCATCTTGATGGCAGCATCCTGTTAGTAGAGAACACCATTTAAGTTGCTACTTCATAGCCACAATGTGAAATGGCCAGTGCTTGAATCACATCTCCTGCTGAGAGACCTTACCATTCTAAGATGATTCGAGACTGACTGAACACCTTTCAGGACTGGGAGTGCTGGATATAGGCTCATTCATTGGCAGTCATCTGATCAGGGTAGCCATATTTGGCAACAATTCTGCACCATAGCTTGGAATCTAGTTACAATGTTACTAAAAAGGCCAATCTTTGAGTTTGTGTAGTTGTAGGATTTCCAATGTATATTTTGACCAGTGAAGGTAGACTTGCAGTGGACAGTCATACTACTAAGTATTGAGATATCTGAAATTCATTGTCAAGTATAATGTTTCAATCAATCAGAGTCCATTTCCTAATCAATCAGCACCATGCTTTTCATACAATATAAATTGTCATTCCCTTTGGAGTTTAGCATATAAGATGGAAAACATTAACATTAACAGCACCTTTCTTTTACAGAAATGTACAATTTGAATGTTGCTGAGAAAAACAAAATTGTCAATGTTTTCATTATGTCCTCATCCGGACAATTCACAAGGAATACCAAGTAAAGGGAACACAATATTTAATCTGTATGAGGGGAATGTGGATTGGTCATACTGAATGCACTAGTTAACGATGGCTGACTATTAACTGCCAAGCTTTGTTGAAAGACTTTTATTCAGCAATTCTCCAGTTCTGTAGTACCAAATGACAATATACTCAATTTATAATTTATGCTAATCCTTATAATATTTTATTGAGCTGAGCTAGCCTTTATTTAAGTGATAAAGCATTGGCGTACATTGTTAATCTCAATGAAAGCTAACAACAAAAATCTAATTATCTCTCTATAACAGTTTTCCCATTTCATGATGCTTGCTTCAATCAGGCATTATATCCAAGGAATCTCAAGGCATCCAATATTTGCCTTGTCTGTAAGCATCCAATCAAATTGAAGTGTTCACATATACAGCAAACCAGGATTTCGCACCACTAAAACCCTTCACATAATTTTGAATATTATAGACACTGAAATAAATAACTGAAACACAAATGGATTTACTGTAGATGCTAAAATATCATAAATTAACCTTATCAAAAAATTGTGGTCTTTTTCATCACAGAAAACAAAAACATTCAACAAATATAAAAGTATAGTTTCAGAGTCAGTGACATTGTTTTGAAGTAATTGAGTATTTAAAACCCCATTAAAACTCCTTTACAACTCAATGATTGATGTGTAGCTTTTCAAAACAATTTCACACTGGTCCTAAACATAAGAGTGGAGCTTTTCTTCAGTTCAATGATTTTGATAATGGTATTTTAGGTGAACCTGAATATCACACCCTGTGAGAAGCGTAATATTATTGTTGGCAACTTCTGAATTTAATTGTAGAATGGACTCCTGAAACTGGTGTCTGAGGTTTTGGAAGAGGAACACAAAACCTTATGCCTGAGAGACAAGAATTCTATCAAATGAACCAGGGCAGATGTGTTGAGGAAACTTACCAATTTTTTTGCGTTCAAATTGCACAGAAGAAGCAGATGCATACTGGCTTGCTGCAGTCATGGTGACTGCATTCATTACATTCTAAAAAAAGGGGCAATTAACCTTTCAGTCTTTTGAAAAGAACCAAATGCATTCCATAGCAATTTGAAAGCTATTACCCATTGATATTCATCAACAGGCAATTGGAAAGTGTTTTTTCACATAGATAACTGCTCTTGATGTGATTGTTTCAGTCCAGTGAGACAACAATTAAAGTACATAGTGAAACAGTTAGAAACCAAAGACTAGTTAATTGAGAAAGAAGAAGAGAGAAATAAAGTTTGCTTGATGAAGTGCTGTTGCTGTCAACAGTACACATTCCACCAGTTGGGTACAGAAAAATGTATCATTCCTGACATGATTTTCTTTTTCATGTGCTGTTATTAATCTTCAGAACTTGAAGTTGTGCACAAAGGATTATATTAACCTTTCTTTCAATCCCTCTGTTAGGCTTTCTGCTTTTATAACTAATGGGTATGAGATTTTATTCACTGTCTCTGAAGCTGCTTTTTTCAATCTTATTCTTTGTCAGTATGAATATATTAGGTAGTGTGTACGTCAGAGGGTCTTGGGGATGTTATGATTGTGACTATCCTCTGCTGACTCCATGATGATGCGCAAGCCTTGATCCTTACCGATGGCAAATCTGCAACCCTAGCTCAATGAAAACTGGGGTTAAATGAGGCTGGGTCTTTACATTAATTTCATCTCCATTTCCCTTGCTGTAGTATTGTACCTCAGCTCCAGCAAACTATCCTCAGGAGTGGACATTATCTATATAATAGATAGAAAACTATCAAAGCCCAAATCACTCCACCCTCAAAGAGCTTCAATGTGCAGATGATACTTTGTGCATAGTTATTCATAAATTGAGTTCCAGATCATTGTCAATGACTTCTCTGAAGCATATGACAAAATGTGTCTTTCACGAAATACTTAGGCAACTAAGGACCTCTTCCAAGCATCTCCAACAGCAAAACATTTCCTTCTGTTGGCTAAGATGAACATGGAAATCTTGGAGATGGGAACCAGCAGGCTCTAAGGAGCCTGCTCTAGACCAAGGCATACATTGCTTCCAGTGTGTGGCCTCAGCCTTCAGCCATCTGAGAAAAACAATCTTTGAGGACCAGGATCATGAACCTTAAAAGGAAGTTCATAGTTTGCTGGCAGCAGTGATCTCCATGCTCCTACATGCTCCAAAGACTGGGATGCCTACAACAGTCCACAGCACCCAGCACATCAAGATAGCTCTTTGGGAACATGTGTCACTGCATTGAAGACTGTGCACAAATCTCCAAATAATCCATCTATCCAACTCATCAGGCACCAGTCTTCCTCATTCTTGAGGGAAGAAGAAGAAACTGAGGTGGTCATAGCCTCAATGGATAGATAAATTGGTGCCAGGTTGGTCCTTGTGCCTACATATAATGTTGAAATTGATGGTTTGCTCAGGATAGGAAATAGATGTATTGAGTAGTGGTAAGTAAGCCCTGGAAATCTAGCTGTATGGTTTGACATTCTGTTCACAAATAACTACAGCATCATATTCACCAAAATACATTCTTTAAAAAAATTAAATATGTCTCTTGCATTACAATATCCTTAAACATGTTTCTTACAAGGAGAATCATAATTATGACAGCTAGTTTGTTCTTTGTGGACTCTATGAGGAGGGATTAATCTATTGGGGTATTTGATATATGAAGCTTTACATACCCATTTAGGAGCTGTTGGACGATTGTATAAGACTGAAAATGAGGTAGAAGTACCTAAAATAAGCAAAGCTGTCATGTAAACAAAATGAATGAGATTCAAGTCAATGTCTCATGTGATAATAGGAGATGTTTTTATGAACAGATGTGTGCAACAGAGACCCAACAAAAACATTGGATGCAATTGTGGTGATTGGGGTTGACCTCTATTATGTTTTCATGTGTCTATAAAAGCAATGTAAAATTATTTTTTTGCCAGCTTTAGAAAAAAGAGCTCGTTCGTCTTTTTTTCCAGGAAAGTGGCCAATACATTAAACTATCCAAAAGTATTTGATTGTAACAAGAAACAGTTTTTACTGTTGATCCACATGCTTGTACTCAGAAACTGATCAAGTGAGAAAGTGCTGGGTGATTGGACTATCCTTTTTTACAATCCAAGTCTGTGGATTGGGGGAAAAATATACAATTTATTATCTTAAAGAGCCGGATCTTAGAATTCTCTGCTCTTAGTGACCAAATGTGATACTGGGAGCAGAAAGGACCTATGTAAAAGGTGAAGCCAAAAATATAACAGTGCAAAAGGTCTTGGCTGGTTCTGGAATGGGCGGTGTAACAAGTTAAAGGCAGAGCAGACTATAGCAGCACAGGGCGATAGGATGAGATCAGGAGGAGGCCGTATCCCTTCATTAGGGTGGTGCTGGAAAAGCACAGCAGGTCAGGCAGCATCCGAGGAGCAGGAAAAATCAACATTTCAGGCAAAAGCCCTTCATCAGGATGAAGGACCTTTGCCCGAAAAGTCAATTTTTTCTGCTCCTCGGATGCTGCTTAACCTGCTGTGCTTTTCCAGCACCACTCTAATCTTGACTCTAATCTCCAGCATCTGCAAGACCCACTTCTGCCTCATATTTCTTCATTGTCAGTCTGAGCCATATGGGAGGGAGAAATTAGCCAAATTATGTCATAGTTCAAGGAGTCAGGCTGGGTAAACTTTTAATTTATTTTCATCACATCTCATATATGATATTTAAAAGGTTAATATCAATTTGATAATTCTTCACAATTACAATCAATGTTCATTTAGTTTTGTAGGCAGAAGGCTGGTCAGCAAGTGAGACTGCTTCAAAATGGAGTGATATAATTGAGGAGTATCCCTCAAGCTCCATGTTATGTATTTCAGTGCTAATACATGAGATAGCTGACAGCAGCTTTAGCATCTTGTTTCAAAGAATCATCTTGTTTATTCTTCCTTGTCTAGTCTCAATGAACTGCGCAATAATAGATTATCTTCTATGATTCTGTCATAGAACAAAGAGTAACAGAAAAAGAAATAAGGAGGGGGAAAATTAAATATGAGGGTAAGCTAGCCAGTAATATAAAGGAAGACTGTAAGAGTTTCTTTAGATATATAAAGGGCAAAAGAGAGACAAAAGTGGCCACTGGACTGTTGGAAAAAAGATGCTGGAGAGATAGTAGTGGGAAACGAGGAAATGCTTGAGGAATTGAATAATTACTTCCCGGCAGTCTTCACAATGGAAGACATGAGAAATATCACAAAAATTTAAGAGTGAGGGGGCAGAGCTGAGTATGGTGGCCATCACCAAAGAGAAGGTGCTAGAAAAATTGAGTGGCCTGAAGATGGCTAAATCACCTAGACCAGATGGACTTCACCCCAGAGTTCTGAAGGAAATAGCTGACAAGATAGTGGAGACAGTAGTGGTGATCTTTCAGGAATTGCTAGAGTCAGGGAAGGTGCCAGAGGACTGGAAAATTGCTAACGTGACACCCTTGTTTAAAAAGGAAGTAGGGCAAAAGATGTAAAATTACAGGTTGATTAGCCTAACCTCGGTTGTGGGTAAGATTTTGGAGTCCGTTATGAAGGATGAGACTCGTGAATACTTGGAAGTGTAAGGTAAAATAGGGCAAAGTCAGCATGGTTTCATCAAGGGGAGATCATGTCTGACAAGTCTGTTAGGATTCTTTGAGGAAGTAATGAGCAGGTTAGACCAAGGAGAGGCAATGGATGTTATCTACTTGGACTTTGAGAAGGCATCTGACAAGGTGACACACAGGAAGCAACTGAGTAAGATAAAGGCAAAGTACTGGCATGGATAGAAGCTTGGCTGCCAGGCAGAAAGCAGAGAGTGGGTTAAAAAGGGTCTTCCTCAGGATGGCAGCCAGTGGCAAGTGGTGTTCTGCAAGGGTCAGTGTTGAGACCACAATTTTTCACTTTATACAATAATGATCTAGGTGAATGAACTGAGGTTATTCTGGCTAGGTTTGCAGATGATAAAAACATAGGTAGAGGGACAGGTAGTATTGAGGAGGCAAGGAGTCTGCAGAAGGATTTAGACACTTTAGGAGAGTGGGCAAAGAAGTGGCAGATGGAGTACAACGTGGGAAAGTGTGAGGTAAGAAGAATAGAGGCATGGACTATTTTCTAAATGGGGAGAAGTCTGAAGTGCAAAGAGACTTTGGAGGTCTAGTCCAGGATTCTCTCAAGATAAACTTGTAGATTGAGTCAGGAAGGCAAATGCAATGATAGCTTTTATTTTGAGAGGATTGCATGTAAAAGCAGGATGTACTTCTGAGGCTCTATAAGGCGCCGGTCAGACCACATTTGGAGTATTGTGTAAGGTTTTGGGCCCCATATCTCGGGTGGGGGGGGCGGGGGTTGGAGGGGGTGGATAATTAATTGAAACTTACAGAATACTTAATGACCTGGACAAAGTAGATGTTGGGAAGATATTTCCATTGGTAGAAGAGACTATAATCCGAGGGCATAGTCTTAGAGTAAAGGGAAGACCTTTAAGTACGGAGATAAGGAGAAACCTCTTCAGCCAGAGTGTGGTGAATTCATGGAATTCATTGTCACAGAAGACTGTGGAGGCCAAGTCATTGAGTATATTTAGGATGGAGATAGATAGGTTCTTGATTGTCAAGGAGATCAAGGGTTATGGGGAGAAAGTGGGAGAAGGGGTTGAAAAACTTATAAGGCATTATTGAATCGTGGAGCAGACTCGATGGGCTGAATGGATTAATTTCTGCTCCTATGTCTTATGTCTTATGGTCTTATTCTAATGAAGATGTAGCTCAAAGCTACAGATACTACAATTACTTCATTCAAGTTTATATATCAAGCTTTTTTGCTAATTATTTGCTGTTCATTTCTTTAGAGCTTACTAGTATACAGATCAAAGCATTACTTTTAGACTGAAATTATTAATCAGACAATGGGAAGATTTACTTGGCCAAATGAGAGTTATGCACACTAGTCAAAGTATTGATGATGACGTCTCACAGTTTTATGGAAGAGGCACAACATTATTAAGTGTCCTTCAGGCACTTAGGTGGCCTCTGGCATGCCTACCCTGGCAGATTTACTTTCATTTTAATGATTTTCAAGACAGTAATTTAATTCCGAGTTTGAAATAGCAGCTATCAATCAGTTGAGCTTTACATATAATTGCATTCCCTTCATTTACTTGATTGATTTTTCAGAAATGCTTTGGGGTTATGGGTATAAAGCATGGCATTACAAACTTTGATTCACGTTCGCTTTGGGTTTTTGTGATTGGAAGAACTTTCCCCAGTGTGCATGAAGTAGAGCATTGTGGCTCATTGCTGTGTCAGATATAGGCAGCTAATCCTTTTATTCTTCTTCACTTATCTGTCTGAGACAGGTCTGACTGAGCGCCATGACAGCTCTTCCACAAACAGGGCAAGGAGGCAGGTCCCAAATGCAACCCAACCATGATGGGGATATAATACCCTCCGTTGGCACCAATCTGTCTTAACTTTGTGCAGAGAACCTTTTTTTCCTATCCTTCTCTGAAGATGCTGACTCAAAAAGTGGTATATTTTCATGAAGTGGCCACTCTTTTTTTAGCATCTGATCTACTTCCCAGACACATGATCTGATGAGCAAGGCTTATAATTCAGTACTGAGTAAACTGAGTGTTTCTTTCCCCCCTTTTTATTCCAGGGTACTGCAGCACCACTTTGACAAAGGTTATCTATCTCAGTATAGGACAGGGACTGAAGATCCATTGGAAACTGGGCAAAGCATTTAATAAGTAAACCATTGAGTAATCCTTTTCTTACTACAGTTTGCTCTCAACATTACTGTCTGGCCTTTTGCAGTGCTGGTGGGCTAAGATATGTAAGTGCTATACTATAATGTCATGATTTCATTAAAAAAAAGTGCTCCATTTGAGGACTTCATTTCAAGCTAACTGCACAATAAAATAAAACAAAGAACTACAGATGCTGGAGATCTGAAACAAGAAAGGAAATTGCTGGAGAAGCTCAGCAGCTCTGTCAGCAAATATGGAGAGAGGGATCACACCATTGCTTCTGAAGAAAGGTTGCTGGGCTCGAAACATTAAGTCTGTTTATGCCAGACTTGCTGAGTTTCTCCAAAAATTTCTGTTTTTATTTATTAACTGTGAACGTCTGTCAACATCTTATAAAGCAAAGAAGCATGCATTGTAATGACATAATTTTATTTGACTCCATTTTAAAACAAATCTTGGGATCTTTATTTGCAAGATGTAGAGAGTTCCTTAGGCTGCTTTGCTTACGTGAAGAAATTGGGTCAGCAATTATGCTTAAAGACTTCAGATGCTGCATGATTTATTTAATAAGCTTAAGTGCAGCTAAAGGGATAATGTGTATAATCAGATATTCCCATTTATTGGCTAGAATCTCAGCAGTTTACAGCTATATTTGATAAAGATAAGTGCTTTGTTATGATTGCAAAATAACTCCATTGCACACTAGCTAATCTGCTTGATAGAGTTGATGCTGAAGAACTGTGTGTGCATGGACAAGAGGCCTGTCAAAATGACAAAACGAGCTCAACAACGATTGTAAAGAAAAGCTTAACTACATTTTGTAATCAAACTCCTGACAGAATAGATAGTGTTTTTTTGTTGTTTGATAATATTACTGTCAGTATGCCAAGGAGATTTGTAGATGTGATGGTTGTGTTTATTTGAGCACATTCCTGTCAATGCAAGAACTGACAGTACCAGTAAATGGGTAACTGAGATCCCAAAGATTTGCGTGCTCCATAGTAAAAACAACATGAATTTTTGCAATGATGCCATTCCTACATCTGGGGAATTTTCTTTTAACTTAGCTGGTGATTCTGAATCCAGCTCGAAAATTTGAGTTTTTGAGTTTTTACAACTGCTGCAGACAAGATCAGCAAAACATTATATTCATTGTATATTTCTCTAACCGTAACATTATTTCCTTCAGAAGTTAAAAATCACACATCACCAAGTTATAGTCCAACAAGTTTAATTGAAAGCACTAGCTTTTGGAGCGCTGCTCCTTCATCAGGTGGTTGTGGAGTATAAGGTTGTAAGACACAGAATTTATAGCAAAAGTTACAGTTGTAATATAACTGAAATTATACATTGAAAATACCTTGATTGTTTGTTAAGTCTTTATTTGTTAGAATGATCATGTTAGTTTCATTTATTTCATGTGTATATCACAAAACTTTTTTAAAAAGTTACATTCTCAATTGAACTTTGACAATTGGTGGCAGCCCAGATAATGTGTTGAAGCCCCCTGTGTGCTGCTATCTGTGCATAATGTTTAGACTATTCTAATCTAAAAAATGAATTAACAGAATCTTATATGGATTCATACAGGTTTTGAGCAAAGTACAATGTAACTCAGCACTGTCCCCATGGCTTGTCCGGACTTGTCCTACCTGCCTATCTCCTTTTTCACCTATCCACTCCACCCTCTCCTCCCTGACCTATCACCTTCATCCCCTCCCTCACTCACCCATTGTACTCTCTGCTACTTTCTCCCCACCCCCACCCTCCTCCAGCTTATCTCTCCACGCTCCAGGCTCACTGCCTTTATTCCTGATGAAGGGCTTTGCCCGAAACGTCGATTTCGAAGCTCCTTGGATGCTGCCTGAACTGCTGTGCTCTTCCAGCACCACTAATCCAGAAGCACAAATTCACCCCACAAACGTATATGTGTATATGTGTACGTATATGTGTGTGTGTTTGTGTGTGTGGTGGGGGTTGTGAGTGTCTGTGAGAGAAAGTATATGTGTGTGTGAGTGTCTAAGTCTGTGAGAGGGTGCATGTGTGAGTGTGGGAGTGTGTGTGTAGGAGTGTCTGTGTGTGTGTATAGTGCAATGGTGGTCACCTGTAGTGTGACATGGACCCAAGGTACCGAAGAATTGTCAATAAGGACCTGAAAGATGAAATTCTGTATAAGGATCAAACACCAGAATTCCACCTCTGACAACACTTCGAAGAACAACCTTGCTGAACTCTGGACACTTCCAGAGGCAGACACTGTTGGTGGAATCATGATCAAGTTCCATCATTCGTTGGGTAACAGCCAAGTTGGGTTGTGACGCTTAACTTGGGGGGTCTTACTGTGGTTGCTACATGCAATAAAGTTTAAATGTTTCAGTATTTGATTGTCTATGAGATTTCTTAATAAGTAGCTGAATTAAAGGTAACTTGTGGTGATGTACTCACAACACATTCATTCCAGAAACCAGTCAAGTGAATCTGTTTTGATTTGCTTCCACTACCTTTCTTGGGTTAGGAATCCAAAATCTTATGCTATGTCCAGAAATAGTCTGACTGAAGTCCAGTAGAGCTGCAATAAAACTGCTGTACTTTTATTCTCGATTCTCCTTGCAAAAAAGGTACTAATATTGCATTTGCCATCCAAATAACCTATTGTATATGCACACTAACATTTTGTGCTTTGTGTACCTTGTTACCTTATTGCCGAGAGACTCTTACTACGAGGCTAGTACCTAATCCTGTTTGTTTGCATGTTACTTGGTCTCAAATAGTCTAAAATATACTAGAGTGTACAGGGCTATGAAATTGTCCTGAATACACTGTATAAACTCATCTTCAAGGCTATATTTGCTGATCTGTTTTAGCTACTCGACATGAAGGATCCATGCATTCAGACATCATATTATGTTATATTATGTTAAAGCAATTGGAATGTAAGAACCTTTCACCAGTAGCTACCAGAACTCTGGAAAAAGATCAATGGAAGTTCATAGGCATGAGATTTTCAATGAAAATAAAAAAGAAATTGCTGGAGAAACTCATCTCTGCATCTGTGCAGAGAAAGCAGAGTAAACATTTTGAGTCCAGTGGACCTTTCAGATCTGCTTAGTTTCTCTAGCAATTTCTGTGTTTGGTTCAGATTTCCAGCATCTACAATTCTCTGTTTTATTTTACTTTTTCAATGAACTCCTACTCAACTACAGCAGCAGTTTAATCTCACCAATTCCTCCAAAGCAACTCCAGACAATGGAATCGAAAATTGATCAGGTCATAAACCAGAGTCCCAAAATACAGTCTATAATGAACATTTTTTTGGTGTTGAATAAAGTGATGATTATAATCCATTGTAGCATTGGTCATGTTATACCAGTTATAAATGTAATAGTGCTTATATTTGCAATGACTCAAATATAAAGAACAAAGAACAAAACAGCACAGGAACAGGCCCTTTGGCCCTCCAAGCCTGTGCTGCCACATTTTGCCCTTATATACTACAACTCTCTTCACTTACAGGATCAGTTTCCCTCTATTCCCTTCTTAGTCATGTATTTGTCCAGGTGCTTCTTGAATGCTGCTGTTGTGTCTGCTTCCACCACCACCTCTGGCAACACATTCTAGGCACTCACCGTCCAATGTGTGAGAAATTTGCTTCACACATCTCTCTTAAACTTCCCCCCTCACACCTTGAACCTGTGTTCCCTAGTAATTGACTCCTCCACCTTGGGAAAAAAGCCTCATAATTTCCACTTTATCTATGCCATTCATAATCTTTTAAATTTCTATTAAGTCGCTTCTCAACCTCCTATGTTCCAATGAAAACAAATCCAGTTTATCCCACTTTTCTTCACAGCTAAAATCCCCCATACCAGGCAACATCCTAGTAAACCTTTTCTGTACCTTCTCCAGAGCATCCACATCCTTCTGGTAGTGTGGTGACCAGAACTGTATGCAATAACTAATGTTCTATAATGTTGCAGCATAACTTGTCTGTCCATCCACTCAATGCCCCTCCCAATGAAAGCAATATATTTAGTATGAAGCTTGGAGCTGATTCTTGGCCACTTCCATGATGGATATGATTGCATTGGGTTCAATTAAGTAGAAAAGTTTTGAAGATTTTTTTTCTATTTGTGCATATACATTTTCTAACCTTTCAATGAAATATTAATATTATAACTATTGTATAGAATTGGAAGGTAATCAAAGTCACTGATGGGGAATGGATTACTATTTCTCAATGTCCTAGTGATTCATATCAAATGTAATCTTTAGAGCAGTAGATTGGGAGGAAATGTTAATCTCATTAAACCAGACTGTGTTTAAATTCAGATCCAAGAGATGAAAGGACAATGTGCTGGCCCACTGCCACCTGAAAGTCAGCTGCATGATGATGTTTCAAGATGATATGCGTCTTTTAAATTTTGGACACTTTATCCCAGTCTTAACTTTAAGTAGCAATAATTACATTTCAAGCAGCAGAAGACAATTATCTTTTAGCCTGTGAAAGGAAGACTACGATCAATTCAGTCTTTTGATCATGATGTTATTGCCTGATTGTAGATTGCTGTAATTGAAGGAGGATTCCTTCCTGGATCAGTCAAAACTCATGAAACACTAATGAAAACTTTGAAAAATCTGCACTTAACAGCACCTCTGATGTGATCGAATGGGGAATATGTCGCTGTACCATTAATACATGTACATAGGTTTCATACTGTGCCTTGAAGGTTTACTTGTCAAGTTCTAAGTGAAAAAAAAGAAATATATTTCAGCCCTGAAATTCCCAGTCAGCTCTGCCACAGTACACAGTCACTTTGTGTTAGCACACATCACAGTATTGAGCATGTCAGCCAGGATGCTTGATTTGTGGTGCCCCTTGACTATCAGTTGTTGAAATCAATGGGAAAGAAATTGGGAGGTCTGTAAGTCAGAATAAAGATCTATCTTATATGTATTAAATTCAGTGTGGGAATTTCAATGATGATTCATTCCAGGCGCCTGGGGTTTTTTTGCTCCTGTAAGTGGTGCTGTGATTGTATTTTCAATGATCAAGGTATCATGCTGTGTGACATTGGTTTCTCACAAGTCACTCAAAGTGCTTCTGAATTTTATTTTCATAGCCATGTTCTTTCTCATTACTGAAACGTCTATCTGATGCATTGCTATGGAGGTCCCCCAGCTTGACTGCATAAATTCAGCAGACGAACCATAATAGAACTGCAGAACCTTGGCACAAATATGTATCCCTCTATAGTTACCTAAAAGAAAATAAGATGACAGAGAGAAGGAAAATGAATAATTGACATAAATGCAAAGGAGCTAAGAAGTGTGGAAACGGAAAAGGAGACAGTAGAAAAACATGAACCGTAAGGGTTGTTTGGAGAGCTGCTGTATTCTCCAAGTATGCAACATCACACACACAAAAAAAGACTATTTAACTGTAAATTTATGGGAAAATTTTCATTTTTACTGCCTGGGAATAAAGCATTGTTTGTGTGAAGCCAAGAGAGAAACATTTTGGAGAAGAACCCTTGCGGTAAAATTACTATCGGAAGGAAACTCATGAAAACAGGGCGAGTATTGTTCAGTTACTGGCATGCAATCTCCTGATGAGATGTTTTTGCTCTGTTCTCTATCTAGATGATGCTTAATGTGGTAAAACACAAAAATCTATCCATATCATTTTTAAGCAATCTTTCTCAGACTTCAGATCTCCACAATGCCCTAATTAAAATCTCCCTTGGAACCTAATCCTTGCTACTTTCTGAATCTGAGGAGAAAGTGAGGTCTGCAGATGCTGGAGATCAGAGCTGAAAATGTGTTGCTGGAGAAGCGCAGCAGGTCAGGCAGTATCCAGGGAACAGGAGAATCGACGTTTCGGGCATAAGCCCTTCTTCAGGATTCCTGAAGAAGGGCTTATGCCCGAAACGTCGATTCTCCTGTTCCCTGGATGCTGCCTGACCTGCTGCGCTTCTCCAGCAACACATTTTCAGCTACTTTCTGAATCTGGCCTAGTGATGGAGGCTTTCCTCTCCAACAGGTAGCCAGCCTGTCAATCTATTGGACTGTTGTGGGGAAACCAAAAATGGTGATGCGGTTATGTCATTAAATTTAACAGGACCAGCAGGAAAAAGATTATAGGTAACCAGTGGGGTGCATAGAGAGGTCAGGGTTCAGGGGAACATTGCTGATAGTTCTGGAAAAAATCAGGAGCTGGGCCAACACTGATGGGAACAGCTGAAAAGGTTTAGAAGTGGAGTGAGTTACAGGGAAATCCAAGAATTTGGATTGGGTGAAGAAAAGGTTTCTGGAGGACATGATGGGCTGTTCATTAACCAGAGAGATTATTGAAATGACCTCAGATTACAGATTGGCATAGTGAAAGATATCTGATTGCTGGGGGGTTAATAGGTGGTTTGTAATCATTATTCTATATTTGACCCTCCAAAATGGTTTCTGGCACATTTACACCATCACTAGGACCCCCTGGTTTGACCTTGACTAATGCTTGAAGAACTGGCTGACAAAACCTATCTTTATGGAAAAGAAGTGATTCAGATAAGTATTGACCCAGATCTTCTGCTGGCACACTGCTGGCTGCAATTGAAACTGGATCCACCTTTACATGTAAGTCCCCCTTGTGGACTTGCTGTTATGCAGCCTTAGCAAAGAGATCATGATGAGGTGCACAGGTTTTGAGGTCACACTGTCTTTAATGTCAACTGTACAAGCTCTATCCCATGAGGTCCAGCAGGCTTGTACAGATATACAGAGTTTTAAAAATATAGTAGTTAAATATTTGAAAAATACTATTTTTAATCAAAGCCTTTTATTGACTCATTGAGTTTATGTAACATTTAATTAAATATCGGTAGAGTTATTGTTGAGAAAAAAATACATTTATCAAAGCTTTAAACTTTGCACTCTTCAGGACATTTTGCAAGAATACAAATTCAAGGGAAAAACAACATCTAGATTGTATGAAAGGAGGATTATGTTAGGAGTCCTTTACAGTTTTGCTGCTAAGTGCAAGAGCTGCCAGCCTTAGTCTTCCTCAGTTGGGATACTCCTCCCGATCAGAAGCCCTTGTGACCAATTAGCTACCAGATAACCAAAAATTTCAGCAGGCTTCCAGAGCCAAACAGGGCCCAGAATTCTCCCTGCTGAATCTCTAGCACTTTTGAACTTAGTCTGAAGATGGGACAATTCTGCCTCTGGAAAATATATCAAAAGCAAGTAGGCCATTCAGCCCATTCTGTCTGTGCCAACTGAGAAATAATTATTTCTCAAAAAGAGCTAAACTTTGCAGCCAGGGACTTTGCTGCCACATCTCTAATGGAAAAAAATAGTTCCAGGCTTTGCACAATGCCCTCTGCTGCATTGGATCAGGGCTTCTCTTTGCTCTTCAGCACGAGCAGAAAAGGTTTGGCAAGCTTGCCAATGTATCAAGCGTCTTGGGTGTGCATTAACATCAGCCTTTTTATGTACATTGCCCTGCATGCCAACCATGTCTTTGTCCTTCATGGAGATCGCACATTACCCACTGACCTACCATGTGCAGATCCTGGTTTTATACTTGTCTCTCAGTAATGGTCTGTCCCAGTCCTCAACACTGTCATGGGTTTGCTCTTCATCATTCTTCTAGCTGCATTGAGCTTGTCCTTGGTTTGTCCATAGATCTTTGGATTTGAAAGCAAAATACAAAGTGGAATGGAGATGTTGGGTATGGGAAGGAGGGGAGGGAGGTAAACAATAGATGCATGGTCACATTATTTTCAATTTTCACCATACTTTAGAATAAGAATGAGGAGCAAGTTGAGAAGGGGCATAAGATAATCACTCACAGTTATCTTGAATAGCTTTGGTGGCATATGATGCCAGAGCCCAACCCCTGCACCCATGATTGACATCATCGTCTCCTCTATGGGAATGAGTGGATACAATCATATCAGCCTCCTACGAGGTTACTGAGTCGCCATGATATTGCAGGCCTTGCTGTCCTGAGAAGACAGATGTCTCATGTCATGTTAGATTACATCTGGCTGATGTCCCTGCTATTGCTGAACAACTGGAGGCATTAGAAGGCAGCGGAATTGGATGTGAGGCTGGAAACACTGGAAGGTGTGTGACAGTGGGGTGGAATATGTGAATATAAGAAATGAATCCTGAGTGCCAGTGAGTGCTGCTGGGTGAATGATGGCAGTGCGGTGCTTTGAGAGCTTGGTGTCTCTTGGGATGGACTGGACATATCATTTTTGGATTTATTCACTGACCTCGATGACCCCTGTGAGGTTATTAAACTTCTCAGGGACCTATTTCAGGCATTGACCTCCCCACTTCCTCTCTCTTTTGAGGCTGTGGGCTTCTGAATGAAACATGGCTTCCATCCTGGAGTCCAGCTGAATAGCTACTACCTTCATGGTAGCCTCAGGAAATCCAAATCTCTTGTACATTGTGTGTATCTGCTCAACTTCATTCTCAAAAACTCAATGATTGGTAGATGTTTCTCACTAATGTAGTTTTCTTTAGTAGAAATGGCAGCCTTTAAAAACCATTGAGGCTAGCTGGGCATCATGTTACCATGCACGTCATTAAATCCCACTGTGCAGGCAGCCAGAAGTAAGGCAGACATTCAAACTTGTGCTACAAACCTGTCAATAAGGAGGCAGCACAAAATGGACATGCCTACCTCAAAGGCTAGCATATCACAAACTTCACACCCAAAGCTACACTAGTCAAATCTTTAGCTCCTAACTTCTGGAAAGTAGCATTATCCCTGCTGCATCAGGTTATATGTAGATTTGTCTTCTTAAAAAAAAATTTCAAATTTCAGAAGTCGGGGTCATCAGTGGATATAGGATTACACTTTGTCCAACCTGATCGAAAGCCAATGGTCTCAGTTTTTAAATGGACTCTAAATTGACAACCCCAATGAATGCATCGAATTTTGTTGTTGCAGAAGGTTGACAACAAAATAATTAACATTATTTTGATCATGTTAATTTAATAGTTAATGACTTTTAATTGTTTGTGTCTCTTGATTGCCTGAGCTGAAAATTGAAAAATCCCCGATCTGATGGGATGCATGATAGGCTATTAAAAGAGTTAAAAATCACACAACACCAGGTTATAGTCCAACATGTTTATTTGGAAGCACTAGCTTTTGGAGCACTGCTTCACTCGTGAAGGAGTGCCACTCCGAAAGCTAGTGCTTCCAAATAAACATGTTGGACTATAACCTAGTGTTGTGTGATTTTTAACTTTGTACACCCCAGTTCAACAGCAGCACCTCCAAGTCATGGATATTAAAAGAAGTATCTACAGAGATCTTGGATGTACTGGTAGTAATATTTGAAGAGTCTTTCGAGGTTTGGAAAACCACTAATATAATTTAAAAAGGTAAGGTGACAAAATAGATAACCAAAGGCCAGTTAGCTTAACATCTGTTATTGGGGAAATATAAGAGCTCATTGTAAAAGATGTAATAGCATAGCACATAGGTATACATAATATGATGAAATAGAGTCAGCATGACTTCATGAATGGAAATCACATCTGACAAATTTGTTAGAATTATTTGAAGAGGTAACAAGTGTGTTTGATAAAAAGGAAGCAGTGCATGTAATATATTTGAATTTGCAGGAGGCATTCGTTAAGGTATCACCCATTAGGCCACTTAATAAACTAAGAGCCCAATATGCTGGAGATAGTATATTAGCATGGATAGAGGATTGGCTAATTGATAGAAGACAGATTAGGATGGGGACAATTTGGGCAATCTGTAATTAGTGGATTCACGATTATTTACAATATATATTAACAACTTGGATGAGGAAAGTAAATGTATTCTACCCAACTTTGCAAATGACACAAAAATAGGTGAGAAGGCCAATTGTGAGGATGACACAAAATCTCTCCAGAGGGATTTTGACAGTTTGAGCAGCGGACAAAAGCTTGGCAGATGGAATATAATGTGGGGAAATGTGAGATTATGCAATTTAGCAGGATAAATAGAGAAATACTGCAGAAAGCCACAGCACAGAGGGATTTGTGAGTTATAAATCAGCTGACTGGGAGCAGCCGTCCTGTGACAGCCTCGCTGTCAGATGGAGAACTGAACTATACGGACCCTGGGCCCGACCCGAAGACACCAGAGCGGGGAAATGGCTCCATCGTGGAGCCGGACAGCTACCTCAGCCCTGGGAGGGTCCAGCAGTTTGCCGTCACCACGGGAATGCACACAGCTACCCCAGAGGGGCAAGACCAGCAGCAAATGGACACTGTTAACCTTGTAAACTGTTAAAATGGGGTTAAAAATTGCCAGCATCAATGTGTGTAGCATCAAATTGGCTACGCGATGTGTATCTACGATGGCCTTCCTGGCCAACGCTAAAGCCGACGTCATGTTTCTGCAGGAATGTGGGATACCGCACCTCAGCAGCTACAGGAGATGGTCGAGCTTGTGGGCCCATGGGCTGTCAGTTTGGTTGGGGGGCAACGATAGCCGCGCCTCCGGCCTGGGTATCCTGTTGAGAGGAGGCAACTTCACCATCTCGGAGGTTAAGGAGGTGGTGGGCGAGCGCCTCCTCGTCGCCGACGTCATGTACAGGAATGCTCCCCTGAGACTGATTAATGTGTACGCCCCAGTGGGTAAGAGTGAACAGTTGGCCGTCCTGCAGCAGCTTCGACTGTTGCTGGCTACGTCCAGGCCGGTCATTCTGGCCAGAGACTTCAACTGTATCATTGATGCAGATGGACGATCCGGCCGGGGGGACAGTAAACTGGACGCCACGTCCAGAGCCCTGATGTACAAGGTAAAAGATGCCAAGCTGCACGACGTCTTCAGCACCACTGCAGACGGAGCACAGCGTAGATACACCTGGTCACGGGCAGACGGGTCTATCCGCTCAAGGATAGATTACCTGTTTGTGTCCCGAACGCTCTCGGTCAGATCCACCGACGTCAAGCTGGTGTTCTTCTCTGACCACTGCCTCCTGCTGACCGACTGTCACCTACAGGACGAGCAGCGGGCTGGTAAGGGAACGTGGAAGCTGAACACAAAGCTGTTGACCCCGGGAAACATTGAGGAGCTCAAGAGGGACTACGCAGGTTGGAGAACCGTGAAGCCCCTCTTTGAGTCCCCAGCGGACTGGTGGGAAACAGTAAAAGGGAACATCAAGAGGTTCTTCATCCTCAAAGGTGTTCAGGAGGCGAGAGAGAGATGGGGAAAACTGTCCCAGCTCCAGGAAAGTATGCAGAACCTGCTCCTGCTGCAGACGATGGGGGTGGATGTCACGGAGGACCTCAAGGAGGTGAAGGACCAGCAAGCCACTCTCTTTGCCTCGGAGGCCTCCAAGATAATCTTCCGGTCCAGAGTCCGCTTGGTGGAGCAGGACGAGACGTGCTCACGTTTCTTCTTCCAGAAGGTGCACAAAGAGAGCTCTGTGCTCAGCAGCCTGAAGGAAGAAGATGGCTCGCTAATGTCATCTCAGGCTGACGTCATGAGGATCAGTAAATCCTTCTATGCCAGTCTGTATGACGCGAAGCCGACCGACAGCACAGCCTCCCAGTCGTTCCTGTCCTCTATCACGGAGGTCTTAGACGACAGAACATGAGAGAGGCTGGACCAGCCGCTATCTCTGGACGAGCTGACCAAGGCCCTAGAGTCCTTCGAAAAGAATAAAACTCCCAGAAGCGACGGCTTACCGGTCGAGCTCTATTCCGCTCTGTGGGACTTGATTGGCCAGGGCCTGCTGGAGGTGTATGTCAGTATGCTTCGGGCAGGTACCATGAGTGAATCCATGAGGAAAGGCATCATCACCCTCATCTACAAGCGGAAGGGGGAAAGGAGGAAATCAAAAATTGGAGACCAATCTCACTATTGAATGCGGATTACAAAATTCTGTCAAAGGTAATCGCCAACCGGGTCAGGTCTGCTCTAGGGTCGGTGATTCACCCTGACCAAACCTGTGCTGTGCCGGGCAGGAAGATCGCTGAGAGTCTCGCACTCCTCAGGGATACGATCGCCTACGTGCAGGACAGAGGGTTGGACACCTGCCTCATCAGCCTGCACCAGGAGAAAGCCTTTAACAGGATATTACACAGGTATATGAGAGATGTTCTCTCCAAAATGGGCTTTGGGGAGGGAATCTGCAATTGGATCAGACTGCTCTACACCAACATTGTCAGTGCAGTCTCAATCAATAGGTGGGAATCAGATAGCTTCCCAGTCAGATCTGGAGTCAGGCAGGGCTGCCCTCTCTCTCCTGCCTTGTTTGTGTGCTGCATAGAGCCATTTGCCGAGTCCATCAAGAAGGATGCGAGCCTGAGAGGGGTGACTATTCCTGGCAGCGGGGGCCTGCAGGTTAAGGCCTCCCTGTACATGGATGACGTCGCCGTTTTCTGCTCGGATCCGCTGTCCGTGCACAGATTCATGTGCATATGTGACCAGTTCGAACGGGCCTCGGGGCCCAAGGTAAACCGAGGCAAGAGCGAGGCCATGCTCTTCGGGAACTGGGCCGACCAATCCTCGATCCCCTTTACCGTCAGGACTGACCACCTGAAGGTGCTGGGTATTTGATTCGGGGGGTGCTGGGGCGTGCGCCAAGTCTTGGGAGGAGTGTATCAGCAAAGTGAGGCAGAAACTGGGCAGATGGAAGCTACGGTCGCTCTCCATCGCGGGAAAAAACCTGGTCATCAGGTGTGAGGCACTGTCATTGCTATTATACGTGGCACAGGTCTGGCCTATTCCCGAACCTGTGCCGCTGCAGTCACCCGGGCAATCTTCCAGTTCATATGGAGGTCAAAGATGGACTGGGTCCGAAGGGACTCGCTGTACAAAGATCTGGGCAACGGGGGAAAAAATACACCCAATGCCACCCTCACCCTGATGGCCACCTTTGTGTGTGGATGCATCAAGTTGTGCGTGGATCCCCGGTACGCAAACACCAAGTGTCACTACCTACTGAGGTTCTACCTGTCCCCGGTGTTGCGAAGGATGGGCCTGGCCTCACTGCCGCAGAACGCTCCGAGTAGTTGGACCGTTCCGTATCATCTGTCCTTCGTGGAGAAGTTTATTAAGAAAAACACCTTTGACCACAAGTCCATCAGGAAGTGGTCAGCACGTAGTGTCCTTGAGACCCTTCGGGAAAAGGAGAGGGCGGATCCTATCGAGCGGTTCCCTGAGCAGACTGTGAAAGCCATTTGGCAGAATGCCTCATCGCCAGAACTTTCCAACAAGCACCAAGACATGGCCTGGCTGGTGGTGAGAAGGGCTCTGCCTGTGAGATCCTTTATGCACGCCCGGACTCTCAGCCGCACCGCACGCTGCCCTCGAAGCGGCTGCGGGGGGGACGAGACTGTCACACACCTCCTTCTGGAATGTGCCTATGCAAAGGAAGTCTGGAGAGGAATGCAGTGGTGTTTGTCGAGGTTCGTCCCGAGCAGCGCCGTGACGCGGGACTCCGTGCTCTACGGCCTGTTCCCCGGGACGCACACCGAGACGAACATCAACTGTGCCTGGAGGATCATCAACTCAGTGAAGGACGCTCTCTGGGTGGTCCAAAACCTGCTGATCTTCCAGCTGAAGGAGTTGACCCCGACTGAGTGTTGCAGACTGGCACATTCCAAGGTCCAGGACTACGTGTTGAGGGATGTGCTGAAGCTTGGGGCAGCTGCCGCCAAGGCGCGGTGGGGAAAGACCACTGTGTAAAGTCTGCCTGCCTAACGAAGAACAGGGGGCCCATGCAGTCATTTGGGCTCTGCTGACGCCTCAGCTAATTATATGGGCATATGATTGAAAAATGTACAGACCTGTATAAAAATGATAAATTCTGATCTCTGTATGTACATGTTTACATATGTATGGCATGACCAACTGTACAGACCATCAAATTATTTTATGAATAAAGTATATTTTTGAAATTAAAAAAATCACAATTTCAGCATTTTATAGGGAAGGCAAATGGAATGTTGGCCTTTATTTCAAAAGCTGAAAATGTGTTGCTGGAAAAGCGCAGCAGGTCAGGCAGCATCCAAGGAACAGGAGAATCGACGTTTCGGGCATAAGCCCTTCTTCAGGCATAAGCCCTGACCTGCTGTGCTTTTCCAGCAACACATTTTCAGCTCTGATCTCCAGCATCTGCAACCCTCACTCTCTCCTTTATTTCAAAAGGACTGGAGTTCAAAAATGGAGAAGTATTGCTCAAACGATATAAGGCACAAGACTGCACATGGAATAGTGTGAAGAGTTTGGTCCTTTTATCTAACGAAAGATATACTGGCACTGGAAACAGACCAAAGAAGGTTCACTGGTCCCAGATATGGAGAGACTGTTCTTATTAGGAGAAGTTGAGCAGTTTGGACATATACTCATTGGAATTTAGAAGAATGAGATTAGAGGCAAAAAGGTTGATTCCTTATTGAGAAAGACCAGGACTAAAGGGCATAATCTCAGAATAAGAGATCACTGATTTATGACAGAGATGAGGAAAATTTGTTTTCCCACAGACAGTAGTGAATCTGTAGAATCCTTTGGATTTTGAAGTATATTCAAAGCTGAGATAGAGAATTTTTTAATCAGGAAGAGAATCAAAGATTATAAGGATTAGGCAGTGAAGTGCAGTTGAGAATTATCAGATCAACCATGAGCTCATTGAATGGCGGAGCTCCCATGTCTTATGGTCTAACCTCATCCTTTTGTGAATATGACGATTGATCTAAACTGTTATTTGTTTATCTTTAATTGATAAGTAATTGTAAAAATAACAAGCAAAACATGCTTCCTACCTACACAAATATGAATTCCATTCAGAAAGCAGGTAATTTTACTTAGTCGTGAAAAAAGTGACAACGGGGTTCATTAATCGCAACTTTGTACATTGATGAGTTCTGAACCACATCTCTCATATCACTGACGTGCACACTTTGTTGGCAGTTGTTTTTAAGAAGTGCTGTAGCTCCAAAGATTATATGTTGTATTGAAAAAAAGCTTTTTTGTTAGTTTCTGAGGCTCTGTGCATACAAACAGGCATTGTAGAGTGAAGAGGAGTGACTTTGCATTGAAATTAATTTTTATAAAAAGAACTGCCTTTGAACTTACATTGTGTACATTGGAGTTCTTGACAATTTCTATTCTAGGATTTTCTGTAAATCGAAATTGCTTATGTGAGATTTCCTTTCCCTTTTTTCTTTCAGGTACCGTTTTGCTTACATGACATAGTGCTCAATGCAGCCGTTAATAAAAGGGTGAGGCTCTAAGCTTCTGTTTGTGTGGACACTACCACGTGTACGCTATTCTGTGTTCTATTGCATGAGACGTAACTAATGAATCATGAGTTCTCCAATACGTCCAGGTGAGTAGTGTAAAGTTTATATTTCTCTTGTTTTGCTGTACTGAAATGGATTTTAAATCTGCTGATGTGTTCTAAGTAATTTAATTGATGGTTTTCTTATTGAAGCTTTACTTTGACAGCAATTTGACTTGATTTGCTTGGCTGGGAGCTGGCAGACGTATGTGAAAATGTGGTTAGAAGCTTGACAATAATCCATGGTGTCATATTCACTATTTGGAGTAAACAAAAGTGAGCTTTCAATGATAGAAAAGTTGTTGTATGATAAATAATGATTATAAAGCCATGTTTAATTGAGTTTTACAGCAGTTTAGTTAAGATGGACAAATTGTTGCTTAGAAAATAGATTTGTATGAATCGTACATTAATGCAAGTGTTAAGTATTGCTCAGTCAATACAACTTAATTACCGTTTGTTTATGCATCAGTGGATACACAGGGCATTTCCTTCTTTTACACCGAGATGTATGTCTAGTATTATTTCTCTGATGACAAGTAATTATTTATTTCATTCATAGAATTCCACGAAATAGTGTCTTTAATGCAAGTCAATTTTAAAAAGGTGTGCAGAACAAGCCTCAATGTAAAAGTGTAGAAAACAGTTTTGAAATTGAGCATGTTCATTATGTTTGTCAATATATTTTCAGTAGAAATTCTGGTGTTGTAGCAGCAACTTTTTGTATTTGTATCATCTTTCAAGTTTTAAACTTTAATATAGAAATGGAATATATGCAGCAAATAACCATGTAAAGGGATGATTAAATGTTTGACTATTACTAATTAATTGTACATCGTTACCATATTTTTTATCTTTCTCTTTATAAGAGCTTATGGACTTAGTAATTGATCTTGATAAACATTCAGTCCAGTAAATGCTTAAATATGTTCAAAACAGTGTCACTAATTTACAAACATTCAGTTGAGAAATTACCTCTGTACTGATTTTGGGACTTCAATCAGAGAACAGCTATACAAAACATTGCAGTATGTTAAATGCTTTGCCTCCCATTAATTCTGGACTAGGGGGCCCATTTTTAAGGTTAGAGGAGATTTTAAAAAGACGTGGTGACAAATCTTTTACACAGAGGGTGGTTTGCATGTGGAATGAACTTCCTGAGGATACGGGCACAATTACAATGTTTAAAATACATTTGGATAAGCACATGAATGGGAAAGATTTGGAGGGATATGGTCGAGGAGCAGGCAGGTGGAACTAGTTTAGTTTGGGATCATGTTCAGCATGGACTGGTTGGACAGAAAGATCTATTTCTGTGCTGTATGACTCTATACGAGTTAAGAAGATGGTGTGATCTGTAAAAAGGAATGTTATCCTGTTCGTTCCAATTAATATCTGTGATCTTATGGTAGCTTCTGAGCAATGTAAAGATCCTGAATTCACATCACTTTGTAGAAAGTTTTGAAACTGAACAGAAAACAAAATCTGGTAGTTTCTGCCTCACACACATGAGCTGTTTATTAAATAAAAACCGGAAGAACTGCGGATGCTGTAAATCAGAAACAACAACAATAATTGCTGGAACCAAAAGCTCTGTTTTGGTTGTGGTGACCTTTCCTCAGTTCTGAACATTAACTCTGATTTCTCTCCATAGTTGCTGCCAGACCTGCTCAGCTTTTCCAGCAATTTCTGTTTTGGATACACATAAGCTATTGGATTGTTTTCAAATCTACCTGTTCATGAATGGTATTTTGAGAAGAGAATTAGTTACTCATATCTAGTATGGCCTAAGTGTGACTTCTAATGTTCTCAGTGCAACTCTGCATTGACAACAAATATTGGTTTTGTCAGTGTTGCTTTTTTGTCTTTCAAGTATTATAACTCTTCTTACAATGGCAGTTGTATCAGAGTGATGCCCGAGTGTGAAGGAAAACAATTGCTTCACGCTTAGAAATTACTTCAGCTATTCTAGAGCTGTGTCCTTGATGTAAGTGAGCAGCAAAATGACACAGACCCTCTAAAATTACAGAACTGTTACATGAGGTGGTTCATTTGACTCAAAATCTTGTTGCCCTCTGTACAACAGACAATGGCTGCAAAACTTAGTGACCTTGTAAATAGAGATTATGATGATTATAATTAACCAATGTCCATTGCTTACAATGTAACAGCATGTAACAGCATGTAAACGTTGTGCTGTCTGATCATTTGAATGATGAGAAGGTGTCGATTGCATAAAAGGTGCTGTTGAGAAGCAGCCTGCTTGTTCAGGGCACATCATCAGAGGCTCCCATAATTTAAAGCTAACCTGCATCTCTTAATGTGGAGATTCATTTTGACTGGAGCAGGTGCTGGAGGTCATTCTAGAAGTTGACCTGCAAAGACACAAGCATGGAAAAAGGGAAAAGAAAGCAGTTCTCCAAACTGATGCTGAACTGAGATGTTGTCATCGACCCAGACAGAAATTGTGAAAGCAGTGGGATCTGATAATTATGATAGTCAATGCTGCGAGTCTGGCCTGGACAATCTAAATGCAGTGTCCTCGCCAGAGCGGAGAACAGAAATAGCCCCTTAATCTGTCGAGGGTTGATGGCTTCTCCCTTTTCCTGTTCACAGCTCCAAGCTGTTCAGCTATCTGGGAGCGAATCACATGGTTGTTGCCAGGTAGGAGGCCTTTTGTCATCATTAACTGGTAGTAGTCCACAGACCATTCAACTACTTTTTATCAGCCAAATCTCCATATGTACACAGTTCTTGGCTCCAGCTCATCTTCAAATTGCAATTGAAATGTTTCTAATGGGATTTTGTCCTTTCTTATATAAGGAGATGAAAACAGTACGAATACTCTTGATGTGGTCTCTCTGATGACCTAAGCCACTATAATAAAACATATCTATTTTAAAATTCTACTTCACACAAAATAAACAACAATATTCCATTGCTTTCCAAATCACTTGCTGCACTTAAATGCTAACCTTTTGTCATTCATGTACCAATATACTCAGATCTCTCAGTGCTACAGAGTTCTGTAATCCTTTCCTATTTAAACAATATGCAGCTTTTCTGTTCTCCTCCCAAAGTGGATAAATTCATATTTTCACAATTATACCCCATCGTTCAAGCTATGGCCCACTCATTTAATCTCTCTATGTCTGTAGCAGATTCTATACCTCTCCGGACAAGTTATTTTCCTGTGCGCCTTGTTGTCATCAGCAAATGTAGCAACCATAAATTCAGTTGCATTGCCTTTAATCTTAATATTATTCTGCTAAAAGCAGCAAGAATGGTATTTGCTGTTTTGGGAATAACAACAAAACAAGTGGCTTTTCTTGGAAAAACATGTGCCTAATTCTAGGGGTCACATAAGCCAAACATTGCGTGTTACTCATCGACACAGTTTCCTTTCACTTGCAGCTGCATGTCCCAAGCTTGATATATGCAAGAACTGTGTACTGCTCACTCCTACCATTATTATCATTGATAGATGCGCCTGTTACAGAGGAGTTGGTGAGGATTTTGCTGGGATTAGAGGGTTTGCATTATAGGGAAGGTTATATAGGCTGGGGCTTTTTTACCTGGAGTGTCAGAGATTGAAGGGTGACCTTAAAGAGGTATATAAAATCCTGAGGGGCATTGATAAGGCAAATAGCCTTTTTCCCAGGGTTGGTGAGTCCACAACCAGAGGACAGGTTTAAGGTGAGAGGAGAAAGATTTAAAAATGACATGAAGGGTAACTTTTTTATGCAGAGGATGGTGCATGCCAGAGGAACTGGTTGAGGCAGGTTACAATATTTAAAAGATATCTGGATGGGTATATGAATAGGAAGGATTTAGAGAGATAGGGCCAGATGCTGGCAAATGGGGCTAGGTCAGATTGGGACGTCTGATTGGCGCAGATGAGTTGGACCAAAGGGTCTATTTCCATGCTGTATGACTCTATGATTCTATGACAAGATCAAGTAGATTGTTTTTCTTGGGTTGGTTGTCTCACCACCTGTTGAAGGGCCAGTCTGGCAGCTATAGATTTATAGTTAATGCTCCCATTAGTTGACAGTGGTGCAGGGTCTTTCCTGTTGCTAAATGTGTGTTCTGCTGTGCGGGGTAAGAGAGAGAGTATTGGTTGAGCATTGAGATTCAAAGTGACACCATGGACAACAAATCAGTTTTGCCTTCCAACTGATCGGTCTACTCCATATTCTTTGGATGAGATGCCTACCGTGTTTGCTGACTCCTGCACCAATACTGGTGATTCAGGCCACAAGTAAACATGTGTCTTTGATGCCATTCTGCTGATCCATGGGTCATACTTGTAGCCTCAAGTAAATGTGGTAAAAGTTCAGTTTCTCCCTCTTCTTCCCTTTTAATTGTGGACCAATCTGCTGTACTTTCTTTGTACATTTTTCCATTGCTCATGTCAAATTGCTGTTTGTCTCAAAAATACATTGAAATAGTCCTGGATTATTTATGAGACAGCAGAAGGGTAAACATTATATGCTATTTCGTAAATTATTTCATTTTGTCCACTGATTTGTGTGTCAGACTAATACTGTAATTGTAAAACTCTGCATGCATTAAGGTGGCCTTGGAGACAGTGAGTTGATTAAATCAGACATTAAAGGAAAAGGTTCTTTCTTTATTCCAGAAGGAACACACCTCCTACATGATTTTCTGTAGTCATTATTATTCAGGAAGAACCGTTTTACATTTATTTTAGGTAACACATTTTGTTCTGCTTTCTTTTCTGTTCAGAAGCCTGCATTTATTTTTAGAACATTGCACTTTGTTCTGATTCTTCTTGACACTGGAGATTTCCGAACTGATTCCCAGTGTTGACTCTTTGTTCTGTTCTATTATGTTGTTTCTATTCGGACTTAGCATTTGTTAAGCCAAGTTCTTCATCAAGAATTAATGACCGATTGTCAGGCAACTCTATACTAATGCTTTATTCAGCCATGCATTTATATGGTAATAATAAGTAATGCAGTATTTTCTGTTCTGAGGTAGAGGCTGATTTAAGTAAAAGGTGCAGTGTATTTATTTAACGAGCTTGACTTATTTGAGCATTAGAGATGCTGGGATGTTTGCGTGACTGCTGTTACTTGATAGAAGAAAGCTCCTTTCAGCTTTAATTGCGGTGTAATTGGATAGAACTTAACCAGGGTAGTGCACGCTGTGTGAAGACAGTAACCCCTGGAGACTTGAGGTAGATTCAGCAATGTACCTCCTTTAAATTAGATCAGATACCTGCTGTGCTGCTTGCATCCACACAGCAAAGCTGGGTTTAAATTCTGTTTCACTGCGTCCTTGTGGAACAACTTGCAGCGAAGTCTGGAAGAGAGTATGGGTAGACAAAAGGAGGTACCTGAGAAGTAAAGGCAATCAAAAGAGAACAGGACAATTGAAAGGGGGAGGATCATTCTTTTTCCTCCAAAAATATATTTTTGTAAGATTTGTGAAAATACAATTCAAAACATTTCTTTTATACTGCAATATTGGCAATAAAATTCAACTTTTCTGCATACAGTATGGTGCACGCAAAACAATTGAAATAGTCTTAATATTTACAATGAACATTCCACGTCAGGACCCATGTCACTTCAGGAGTACAGCTTTCAAATTGGCAATTACAGAAAGTGCAATAGATTATTTTACTAAACATCACGTTCCAAGGTTCACTTACTCCTAAGTTTCATCAAGTATGTTCTGTGTGAGGCACACAGCCGAAGGGCATTTACAGATTCCAGTCCTTTGTATACCATGACGAAGGGTCTTATGTAGCTACCTTTGTAAATTGTGCCACTGCATTGACTGCCCAAAGCTTTAGAGTGTCCCTTGTTACATAGTCCTGCATCAGAATTCAGTTTAGGAGAACTCTTGACACCAGAAAGCCAGCAAATCTGGGGGAGAGCTGATCTTTGTCTCAGTGTGCATCCCTGGGAACAGTCAACACTGCATAAAGTCCTGTGCATACAGAGCATAAAGAGCTGATTGGGATGAATTTCAGGAAGTACCACTGCATCCCTCTCCAGGTCTGCTTTTGCAATGGCACAATGCTCAAGAAAGTGGTCAACATCTTTTCTCCAGCACAACCACTGAGGACAATGTGTAGAATGGGCAACACCCCAGACCAGTAGTAAGAATGTAATCTGAAGGGTTTCTCACCACCAGTCAAACCATTGGGTGCTTTTTTGTAAGGTCTAGAGATGAGAGTTTTTGCCAAATGACTTTGACAGTCTACTCGGGGAACCATCTGTCAGGATCTACCATCTCCTTTTCCTGCAGGGCCTTGAGAACCTTATATCTCGAAACAGAGAAAATCAAAGCTGGAATAGGTCTTTCAGCACTTTGAACCTGCTCTATCATTCAACATGAGCATGGCTGGTCATCCTATTCAGTACCCTTTCCATGCTTTCTTCCCATACCCTTTGATCCCTTTTAGCCGTATGAACAATGTTTAAATCCTTCTTGAAAACATTCAATGTTTTGGCCTCAACTGCTTTCTGTGGCAGAGAATTCCACAGCCTCACCATTCTCTGGGGAAGAAATATCTCTTCATCTCCATCCTAAATGGTCTAGCCTGGTTCTGTGTTCCCTGGTCATTGGGAACATCATCCTCTATTTACTTTAACAAGTCCCGTTAGAATGTTTCAGATTTGTATGATATCCCCACCCCAACCAGCACCACTATTCTTGTAAACTTCAGTAAGAAGGATTCTGCTGAAAAGTGTGAAGTTGATCAAGAGGGCTAAAAACATGTCCAAAGAGGGCTGGTGTGATCTGTTCCTTCAGCTTCACGTTTGGGAAGTTTACTTTAGAAATTCTTTGAAAAGTCACTTTACGGGCTGCAGTTAGGTCATATAGAAGGCAGGTTTTCCGGAATGCACCTTGTTGATTCAATAAAGCTCAATTTTGTCTTGAGTCTTGAAATAGACAGCAGATTTTTATGGCATTTGTAAATAGGGCACCTTACCTCAGTTCAGACATAGGCACTTGACGTTTGTATTTTAGTTGTTATCAATATGTTGGAAGCATATTTCTCATGGAGAATATGCACACATGTCACATGCCATGTTAAAGCTTAACCACCCATTTTGTACTTGTAAAGTAGCCATGTCATCAACAAGCTTCTAGACATATATTTTCTGCAAATACATTTATTTATCACTGCATTACGAATTTTTTTGGAAGCTGCTTGTGGTTTTAAAATACACTATTAGAAAGCCAGACTTCAGAATAATTTGTGCATATTTATGAATGATTCCGCATTTTGATTGTTTCTCTACCACCTCATTTGAAGTCAGTTTCATACAAACTGAAGAAACCATTTGCATTACACTGTTCTCAGTTTTCTCCTCAAAACGGTTCATCAGAAAACTTTGAATATATATTTAAATACCATTTATAATTCATGCCTGTAAATTAATAAAGATAGTCCAATATTTTCAACTGACCATTTTTATTTCTGCTGGTATCAGTTATACAGGCGCATGTCAGTTTTTGCTCATTGGCCAGGCTATCAAGCTTCTTTTAGTTTATCACAGAATGCAGCAACAGAGTACAGCTTTCTGATATCAGTGGTTCACCAGGAACAGCTGATATTAGAAAATGAAATCTAAGTTAGAAAACCTGTTCACATTTGTAAAATATATGCTCGCAGTGGATAAGTGTGTCACTTGTAGGCTAGAGGGCAGAATGATAATAGCACAACAGGCAAAATCTATTTTAAATCCACATTTTTCATTTTAACCAACCTCAATGACCCAGCCCTCTTATGTCAGACCATTATAAAAATCCTATCCCTTTCTGCATATACATTGCAGTAGGTTGTCACAGTGCATTAGATGTACTTCTAACAATATTTACAGTTATCAACATCATGCATTACTAAGTTGATTCTTTAGCATTCAATAACCATAACAAATTATTTTCAGAGCAATTAACAAATGCATGCATCAACATATATTTTATGGACTATAAAAGTTTCTTAATTAGTCATCTCTCTTTCACACCTATATATTACATTAGTATCAATACTTTAATTTTATTGGTTAATGTTGCTTCAACTTACAGGTCTGGAAAATTTAAGTATGTTTTTAAGAATATTGAAAATGTTGAATTATAAAGTTGGATCTGTATCTGCATATATTTTCAAATCTTTTTTTCAAATTGTCTTTTTCAACGATTGTTAAAAATCACAGAGGAGAGATGTAACACTTTTACATTATATTTTATTATACCAATGTCTTATTCAATAACTTTCACTTATATTCTCTGAATTTTCTTGTTGATTTTGGTTTGATGAGATATTATAGTGTTGTGGGGAAAATCATCTGCCTCAGAGTGAGAGTTGGGGTTCAACAACAGAGTTTATTGTACAAGGAAATACCAGAGCTCCGGGGAGAGAAAGACACCAACAGCACAGGGGTCAGCTGTGAGCCTTCTCTCAACCCGGAGCACATGTCAAGATATTTTGTGATATAATAGGTCAGTGATGAGGTTATTGTCTCTGTAATATAGTTTGTTTGTTGTAAACATTGCAGAATCATTGATAGTTTTGATGCAGTCATTGTCAGTTCCAGCCGTTGTTCATTTCAGCGTGGTCGATGTCAGTTTCAGCGCAGACATTGTCAATTTCAATGCCTGCATAGAAGTCCATTGCTGTAGTAATGGGCACTATTCGCTCTTTCTGAGAAGGACAATTACTGCAGTCTTGGCTATTAGCACTTTGTATTGAGTCCGTATCAAACAGTTAGCATTCCTATTAAAGGTGTTGACTGGACTCAGACACTTTGGCGGGTAGTGTACGCTACTCATGTGTACTCTCTCCCTCACCCACCTTAAACTAATCAATGAGGTTGTGCTGGCATTCTGGTGGCCCCAGGCAGTATCTGTGTTTGCTCTGCTGTCCCTCTCCATGTTGTAGTCTGGCAGCCATCTTGTGTGACAGTGGTCCAACTTATGGCTCAGCGGCGATCTTGTGTGACTGTGTGCCTAGTGTCCTGGTACTGAAGAAGTGCTACAGTATTGGAGGTTGAAGTTGCTACCCTTAGATAAAATATTAAGTTGGACTCCCGTGAGGTAGATGCAAAAGATATCACAGCATCATTTTGAAAAAGAGTGGTATTGCAATATTGGAAGTAATGAGCACAGCAGTATTCCTGTTAAGCATCTAAGCTAGTATTTGTTAGTGACTGAAGTTTTCTGTACTGTGCATCCATCAGTGAGCACCTCTCCTGAACAAGAGAAATTTCTTACCACACAGATTTCTGATTAAGAATTTGTGTTTCTTCTGGGATTTTATTGAAACCATATGCTACTTAATGTGTTTTGTAGGGAATGGAGCATAACAACATCTGTCTTATATTAAATAACAGCGTACTGTAGCCAGCCACCTTATGCACCCCCTCCATGTTCTATTTCTGTAACTGTTGAGTTTTTATTTTCAGAAATTATACATTTTTGGCAAAGGTCAGTTTGATGATAATTAAGATCTCAAGTCCACGATGTGAAAAAGACCAGGTTCAGCTGATAATATTTCTGAGATGGAATTCAAAGTATGCTTCATAAAGTTCCACAGTGCGAATTCAAAGCTCCTGTTCTTAAACAATTACACCAGATCTGCAACCAGAAACCTGGAATGAAACATCAGTTCTATTAATTTTCTTACCCCTTTTAATTCATTCAATTTGTTTGCACTCATTATTGTGAAATGGAATTAGGGATTCCACAGTGGCTCAGTGGTTAGCCTCACAATGCCAGGGACATGGGTTCAATTCCACCCTTGGGCGACTGTCTGTGCGGAGTTTGCACATTCCCCCCCCATGTCTGCATGGGTTTCCTCCAGGTGCTCCGGTTTCCTCCCCCCATCCAAAGATGTGCAGGTTAGGTGGATTGACCATGCTAAACAGCCCATAATGTCCAGGTTTGTTGCAAGGTAGGTGGATTAACTAAGGGAAATGCAGGGTTACAGTTTTGGGGTCGGTGGGAAGCTCTTCAGAAGGTTGGTGTGGACACAATGGGCCGAGTGCCTGCTTCCACATTGTTGTGATTCTATGATATCATAAGAAGAACATAGGAACAGAATAGATCATGTCGTCCCTTGAAGCTGTTTTGTCAGTCACGGTGATTGTGACTCATCAGTGACAACCTCATATCCCTCAATACTTTTGTTTTACAGGAATTCATCAAGGTCAGATTTTAAATTAATATTGGTTAGCATCATTTGCCATTTACAGAAGAGAATACCAAATCTCTACCATAATTTGCATGGAAAAGTTTTTTGCAGTGTGACTCCTGAGAGGTCTGCTTCTGATTTTTAAACTGCCACCTCATCCTCTTGGAGCTAGAGGGGTCTATCTACGCTTCAATTCCCTTAATGCTGACAAACTTCAATCAAATCATCACATTTGGTTTTTCAAGTTCTGGGGGAGAACCATAATTTAACACTTAGAGTCCAGTTATCAATCTGGTAAATCTATGTTGCATCCTCTCCAAGGCCAAAGTATTCTTTCCAATGTGTGGTGCTTAGAACTGCTCACAGTAGTGTAACATGGAATTGCTGGAGCATAACTTGCACTCTCTTGTATTCTAGCTCTTTCGATACACTACTGTATCGAAATTCGATAATCTTATTTGACATTGTTTTCCCCATCTGTGCGTCACATTTAAATAAAATAACTGCAGGAAACACAAGGTCTATTTGAACTTCTACTATGTCTAAGCTTTTATGATTTTGAAGATACTGTGTTTAATCCTTTTTGATTACCTCACATTTCCCAAATTGCAGTCTGCCATTTTGTTTTGGCAACTCACTTAATCTGTTGAGATATCTTGGTTAATACTTCCACATATACTGATTACAGTGTAAGATGTATCATTGGCAAACTTGTGAGTTAGAATCAACAATATAACCTGGGAGTCATAATGAATTATGCAAGAAAAGTGAAATTTCTTCCCATCAGTGGTTCAATCATTTTGCAATCTTTAATTTGTATATGTCAAGACTACTGCAATATAGAGGTAGACATGGACATTGGATGATATGTGAAGTGCTTGAACTAACTTATGTTTTTTTTCTCATAGATTTAGGTTCTACCCGAAGTTGGGTTTGTTATTTAGAAATAGATGTCCAACATGCTTTATATTATATATATATTATGAGACTGATATATCTTTGAGTATGTATTGATCAGGTACAATGACATTATGTCACTACTGTTTTACACCACAGCATGCATTATACTGCTTCCATGATGTGATCACATCCTGGGTATAACTCAAGTGGCAGTATAACTTTGGTGTGTTAACCACTGTATATTCCAAAATGTATCAGTTTCCTATGCTTGCCATGAAGCAAAATTACATTCATTATTGTATTTGAAAAGATTTTTTTTCTAATCCTCATTAAATTTTGCAATTAATGCAATTAATGGAACAGAGATAGTCGGAGAAGTGACTGAGGAGGATTCTGGGAGAAGTTGGCTCGTTCACCATGACTGAGAAGGGGATCATAGAGGACCCAGTACTCAACAGGAAGAAGGACATCCAACAGAGGGAAGCAGTGAGAAGCAACTAAAGAGGATTGTGGGAGAAGTCAGCTTACTCACCATGACTGAAAAGTGTCGGTGCCAAAGACATAGTGAAATATTTGGATAAGGGAAAGGGAGAGTGAACAACCAGGAGTTGGAACCTGTGTGACCTGGGGAGGGATGGCTTGGAGGACTTGCAGGATCAGTTTCAGGTGTTAGGGAATGAACTGCAAGAAAGGACCTCCAGGGTAGTAATCACAGAAATATTATCTATACCACCAGCTTCATTATTAAGCAAAGGCAGATCTCGGAGATAAAAGTTTGGCTTGAGGGATGATATAAAAGGGAGGAGTTTCTGGGAAGTTGGGATCACTTTTGGGTAAGGAGAAAACTTCAGACGTGATGGATTCACCTAAGCAGAAATGGAATTAATCTCCTGGTTGAGAGAGTAAATAAAGTGGTGGAGATAGATTTAAACTTCTAAGACACAGGGGTGTGTTGAATAATGGGCCTAGTTTTGTAAGTACCACAAAGGACAGAGAGAGAAGATGGGGAATGGAGAAAATGAATTGAGGAAAGGCTTGAGTGTTGACAGTGAACAAGGAAATGATTGTGTTCTAATGGGCAAGGAAGAGATAAAAGTAGGGTTAGATTATATGTATGTTAATGCACAGAGTATCTTGAACAAAATTGGGGAACTGGTAGCAGAAATTGCTATCGGGGAATATGTTGGTAACATTGACAGAAACATGGCTCAAGCCAGAACAACACTGAAGACATAACATCTTGAGTTATAAGTGTTTTAATAAAAACATGGTGGGTAAAACAGGATGAGGTATAATAGTCTTGTTCAAAGTTAGTGTCATTGGCCCTTGAACAAGCTGCAGTTCCTGAATTAGAATCTGTGGTTGAAGGTGAGAAACAGGAAAGGATCAGTGACTTTGTTGGGTAGACTTCCATATAGTGGAGAGGAAGTAGAAGAGAGCATTTGTAGGCAGATTAGGGAAATCTGCAGGACAAGTTATGTTATGATAGTTAGTGATGTCAATTACCCTGGAGTAGACAGTGAAAAAGGTAACTATTGAGGTAAGGAGAGGGAGCAATGTGTGCAGGAGAATTTTCTGTAACAGTACATTTTACAGTTCTACCAGGGTGCGGGGCTGTGCCAGATCTGGTCCTAGGAAATGAGGCAGGCCAAATGGAGAGGATCAGAATGGGGGAGCATTTGGGAAACAGTGATCATAATATAATAAGGTTCAATATTAAGTTGGAAAAAGATTTTTAAAAATTCAATGATTAAGATCCCAAGAGAAAAAAGGCAAATTTGAGGGGTCTAAAAGTTGAACTGGAGCAGGTTAATCGCAAACGCATTTTGATGGATAAAACAGTGGATGAAAAATGGGATAATTTCAAAAGAGGGATAACCAGAATGCAAGTTAGGTACACATGAGAAATAAATAGAGTATCCAAAGCTAAAGTACCTTGGATAATTAAAGATATTAATGAGAAAATAAGGAAGAAAAAGAAGACATTTTGGAATAATAATAATAATAGAAATCAGGAAGAGTATCTGAAATGGAAGAGGGAGGCTAAGGCTAGAATAAAGAAGACTAACAGGAACATGATGGAAGACTAGCAGGTGGCACTAAAACAAATGGTAAAATGTTTTTCAAACATATTAACAGGAAACGATTAGTGAAGGATAGAATGGGGCCAATAAGGAACAAGCAGGTTATGTTGCGCACTGAAGCAAAGGATCTGGCAGTGATACTAAGTAAGGACTTTGCTTCTGTGCTTAATAACTTGGAAAATGGTGACAATGGCCTTGTTAAAAATGTGTGTTGAGCAACTGAGCAGTATCGTGATAGAGAAAGAAGAGGTGCTAGAAAAGCTGGCTGCACTCCAGGTAGAGAAATCATCAGGCCCAGATGGGATGCATCCTGAGATTGCTGGGAGAGATAAGGGAGGAAATTGTGAAGGTGTTGACAGAAACTTCCCAGGCCTATCAGAATTAGTCCTGGGGGACCGAAGGACAGCAAATGTGGTGCATTTCTTTAAGAAATGGACAAAGGAGAACCCCAGGAGACTACAAACATGTCAGCTTGACATCAATAGTGGAAAAACTGATGGTGGTCATAATACGGAGAAAAGGTAAACATACACTTAGAGAAAAAGACAGCCAGCGTGACTTGAAGGGTAGGTCATGCCTGACAAATTTGATTGAGTTCTTTGTCGAGGTGACACAAGCAGTGGGTGAGGGTGCATCAGTGGAAGTTGTCTAATTGGACTTTCTGAAAGTATTTGATACAATTCGATATGGCAGGTTGGTTAACAAATTAGAAATGTTTGGGATTGATGGGCCATTAGAAGCCTGGATTAGAAGTTGGCTGAAAGGTAGGAAACAGTGGGTAGATGTTGATGCGTGTTTCTCAAATTGGGGACCATTTGAAAGTGGTGCTCTCCAGGATTCTGTGTTGGGACCCTTGATTTTCTGATTTATTCAAATCTTTAGAGATGGATGTTGAGGGCAAAATCTCTAAATTTGCATAAATTTGCAAATTTGCCCAATTTGTCAATGTCCCTCTGAAATCACTCAGCCTCACAAGTCAAGAGGGCGATGCTGAACCCGGGGGTTGGGACTGAGATAAGGTGGGGGGAGGGGAAATGAGGAAGCTGGAGAAATCTGCAGCCATCCCGTGTGGTTGGAGGGTTCCTAGGCGGAAGATGAGGCGCTCTTCCTCCAGGCGTCATGTGACCAGGGTCTGGCGATCGAGGAGACCAAAGACCTGCATGTCATTGGTGGAGTGGGAGGGGGAGTTAGTGTTCAGCCATGAGGCGGTTGGGTTGGCTGGTGCAGGTGTCCCAGAGGTGTTCCCTGAAACGTTCCGCAATTAGGCGGCCCGTCTTCCCCAATGTAGAGGAGACCACATCGGGTGCAGCGGATACCATAAATGATGTGTGTGGAGGTGCAGGTGAATTTGCGATGGATATGGGAGGGAAATATACCCCTGGTGGTAGGGTCTGTTTGGAGGTGACGGAAATGACCCCACCACCAGGGATATATTTCCGTCCCCACCCCTATCAGCGTTCCGGAGAGACCACTCCCTCCGCGACTTCCTCGTCAGGTCCACACCCCCCCACCAATCCAACCTCCACTCCCGGCACCTTCCCCTGCAACTGCAAGAAGTGCAAAACTTGTGCCCACACCTCCCCCTCACTTCCCTCCAAGGCCCCAATGGATCCTTCCATATCTGTTGCAAATTCACCTGCACCTCCACACACAGCATTTACTGTATCCGCTGCACCCAATGTGGTCTCTAACCCAACCGCCCCATGGCTGAACACTTTAACTCCCCCAAGGACATGCAGGTCCTTGGCCTCCTCCATCGCCATCACCCTCACCCTCATCTCCTTCCACCTATCGTATTCTCAGCGCCCCTCCCCCAAATTCCCTCCCCCCTACCTTTTATCTCAGCCCGCTTGGCACACCAGCCTCATTCCTGAAGAAGGGCTTATGCCCGAAAGGTCAATTCTCCTGCTCCTCGGATGCTGCCTGGCCTGCTGTGTTTTTCCAGCACCACATTTTTCAACTCTGGTCTCCAGCATCTGCAGTCCTCACTTTCTCCTTACTGTCCTTGGAGCAAGGAAAATTAAGAGGTGACAATTAAGAGGTGACTTTATTGGATAATGAACAATTTTGACCAGATAAAGAAGGATATCCTGTTTAGATGACTTGGTGTGTCAGTAACTAAGGGTCCCAATTTCAAGACTGTCAGTAAGAGAGCTAGGAGTTGTTGAGGAAAAAATTCTTTACTCATAGTTGTTAAGATTTAGAACATTTTGTCTGGGAGAATGATGGAGGCAAATTCCATAGAAGGTTTCAAAAGAGAGCTAGATATATATTTGAAAGTGATGAGAATAGAGGGGTAAGGAGAGATGGTTGGAGAATGGAACTAGCTGGGAGCTCTTTCAGGAGTTGGTACAGACACGAGGGTCAAATGTCCTCTTTCTGTTCTGTAAAATTCTATAATTTTATCTCTTAATAATAGATCTTCCAATATGTACTCAAGTTGCAAAGACGATTGTCTAGAAATTTGAAAAGGCAATGCTTTCATTGGAAACACAATCCCAAATCAATTTATTAATACTAATAATTCTGCAGAGATCCTCAGATTATTTTTCTTTCCACTCAAATCAACTAATTCCTCTTTTTGTTCCTGAGACAACGATTTAGGCTGAACCGGATAAATTTCATTTGAACAGATTGTCTGATATGTTGACATTGCAGACCAGAACTCGGCTTTTTAAAAATAATCCCATTTCCACATATTTCTGTGTTTTTGTTAATGATGTGAAATTTCCCCACTGCAGCAGAGAAAGGTCTAAAATTAATTTTATTTAGGTTTTTGAAACATAACGTGGTCTGATCAAATACAAAGAGAAAGATGTTGTCTTCAGACTGAGCAATGAACAATAAGTCATCCATCTGAAGTTGTTAATTCGAGTGAGGCAAGAGAAAGGAGAAAATCCTTGACTTAAATGTTCCATTCTCAAGAGAGAAGCAACATCCAACACAAAGAGCTGAGTGAACTCTTTCTTTGCTGTGGATTTCTGAGGGTTAATGAGGATTTGAACTGAATTGACCAGAATGGGTCTATGGCTTAGGCGACAGAAATGTTTAGAATGGTACAGTGTTTTATTATAACAAGTTTCAGTAATCTTGTACTTGATCCAAGCCTATTTTTGATATATAATTTGTGTTGTCACAAGTCTACTATCACCATTGTTTATGATAAGCTTGCCAAATACAATCATTTGAGATATCCTCTTGAAAAACTATGCAAAAAATTGCCCAATTTTGCATGTTTTTTTATTTCACTGGTATGTGAATTTCTTTAATGCTGTGCCATACCAACAATTGTGATTCCATCTAAAACAAACAAGTGTAATTAGATACTAGTGTCTGAAGGAAATTTCAGAAATGCAGCTGTTCCACTTTGTGATTGAGTCGAATTCCCCAATGTTAATGTGCTGACTATAAATGGTGGAATTTTCCCTAGCATCAACATAATCATTAATCCCTGGAGCTATTTGTTTGTCAAAAAAAAATCAGGATTAATCAATTAAATTCATTCTTCCAGCAATGTATAACAAGTGAGTTGTGTTCCATTATATAAATACATATAGAAAGGGCCAGCAGATTAACATATCAGGTCCATTAAATATTTCTTCCTTGTTTGTTGTTCTCATAATTTATTACAACACAGGGCATTCCTATTTGAAGATATCCAACACCGTTTTTTTTAAAAACAAGCACTTCTTTTTGTAAAGCAATCCAAAAGCTGATTACTTACATCAACCCTTATTTTTGAAATTTCTTTTTAACATTTTTTTAAAATTAAGATCAATTCTCATTTCTGCATCACTCCTTGCTGAGTAGACATAGTCCTGGTGTGAATGATTATCAATATGGCATTCTATGGGCATACCTTCTTTCCCAATTGGCAATTGTATAAGAGTTCCTTGAAATTACAATAAACATATCTTTTGCTTCCAGTAGTGCAGGTGTATCTTTTGCTAAGGTACATTTACTACTTCTTTTTGATTCCCAGGTTAATGAACATTTGTCAATTTTATTGCACTAAAAACACAATGAATCTTGCTGTACTTTAATAACTATTGCAAAGATTAGTACATGAAACTTCACTAAAAATGACCATTTGTTCTGCATCTGGAAATCCAAATGTCCACAGTTCGAAACTTAATTATTAAAACTTTTCATATTTGCCTTCAGCACATCAAAAATAACATTTCAGCATGGCGCATAATTCTAATGCTTTCTTAAAAACATAATTTGTGTTTGAATTGTTCATAGCCACCAAGACTTCCCCAATCAGAGGTTTCTACTTCTGGTGTTTTTTTTAAAATCTGGATTGTACTACATTCTCGAAGCTTGTTAACTATACCTTCTACCTTCCTCCTAACCCTTTCTTGATGTTTGACCCTGCTGCCAAGCCCAAGTCTTAATAAGTTTCCATTTAGCAGTTCATTATTTATTTCTAGGGTCATGTTCACTCCTAGACCTACTGTCTGAGCTTGCATTATGCTTTCTTAATTTCCAATTTTTAAAATTCATATTCTTAACTTCCTGTGTGTTATCTTCTACATTCAATCAGCTTTCATATTTTCCAGTGGCCTTCCCTTCTGTATTTCCGAGAAGTCTTAGTCTTCCGTTGACTAGTTCTTTCTGGCAAATATTGACTTTAATGCCCACAAACCCAAGTGTACCAATTTGATCCTTATGGCTATGTAACATTTGGATATGAAAAGTACATGGTTCTCTTTGCCTCCTGTGACTCCTTTAGAATGTGAGATTTGGAATCCAGACCTCGCAACCTTGAAGAGTATCCAGCAATTTTTCTTTTTTGCCATATCATTAATAATTAATCCTTTCCATCTCTTCCAATAACTTTGCCCCTTCGTTCTTTAAGTCTCACTCTCTTATAATAAAACATGCCTTCCTGTTGAAACTGGTATCCAGTGATATTGTGTCATCAACTAAGGATCGCTGCAGTTTTGCTGAGACTTCTATTTTAATGCAACCCTTTCTATTTGCATGTAGTAAATTCAAATGCTCTAGAAAAGTAAAGCTAATTGTAGTCCCTTCCTAAGCTGAAGACTGATCACTTACAACTGATTGAATTTTAGGATTTTGACTAAAATCTGATACAGACATGTCTTCTGATAATATTCAGCAGTTTTGTTTTGCATTTGGCAGTCCATGCTTGGGCAATTAGTAATTTACAGATTGTTGATCTGCCAAAATTTAAATAACCATGTCACGTGGTACCGTATGGTTTCCTTCACACATCCCATTACTAAAACAGCTTTCAGTTACTGAATTCATAATAATTATTGTTCATATTTGCACAAATCTCGAAATTCAGTGTCAGCAAACTAACTGTATGATTGGTGAGAAATTTAGCAACTGATTCAAGTTGGTCCCTAATCACTTTCCCATTGCCTTAGCCATAAATATTTGTTCATCTTTATTGTTTATTATTGTCAGCTGACTAAAATCTGGTTACCAAACTACAAATGATTATTTTCTTTATCCTGCACCTTGAAATCCATAGCCACCATATTGTGAAATAACTTGCTAAGGGCACATTTACTATAGGTTCTAATTATGTCCTTTGCTATTTTTTTACAAATTTTACATCTATCACTTATCTCTGCGAAAAGCTTATTGTATTCCCCATCCCTTATTCTTCTTTTTTACTGGGTTTTTTTAATCTTTAAGGATAGATGTGTAATTGCACATACACTTTAAATACAGTTCACTTTTGGTTTTCCAAATTTCTGTTCTTTGATGTCAATAATGCTTCCTTAGTTTATTTAAGGAGATGTTCTCATCTATTAAAAGGAATAAATAGTGTCCCTTTGTGTAAATGTAGAGCGAGTGCAGATGAACATATGGCTGCAGCGCTGGTGTAGGATGGAGGGCATCAGATATGTGGATCATTAGGGCACCTTCTGGTGAAGGTGGGACCTGTACAAGAAGGATGGGTTGCACTGAACTGGAGGGGCACCAATAAGGTGAAAGTGGGTACTGCAGATGCTGGGGATTAGAGAGGTACTGGAAACGCACAGCAGGTCAGGCAGCATCCGAGGAGCAGGAAAATTGATATTTCAGGCAAAAGGCCTTCATCAGGACCTCATTGGAAGGGCACCAATATCCTGGGTGGGAGGTTTGCAAGAGCTGTTTGGGAGGGTTTATACTAGATTGACAGGGGCGTGGGAACCTGAGCTACGGATCAGATGATGGAGTAGGTAGTGAACAGCCAAATACAGCGTGCAGAGAGTCTGCGAGAAGGGATAGGCACTTGATAGGGCAAAGGTACAGTCAGTGTGATAGGTTGAAGTAAGTCCATTTCAATGCAAAAATTATCAGGAATAAGGATGACAAACTTAGGGCATGGATTAGTGCTTGGAACTATGATGTTGTGGCCATTACAGACACGTGGATATCACAGGGGCAGGAATGGGTGTTGGATGTTCCAGGGCTTAGATGTTTCAAAATGAATAGAGGAGAGGTGGAGGAGTGGCATTGCTAATCAGGGATAGTATCACAGCTGCAGAAAGGGAGGTCATCGAGGAGGGTTTGTCTACAGAGTCAGTATGAATGTAAGTCGGAAACAGGAAAGGAACAGTCACTTTATTGGGAATTTTCCACAGGCCCCCCCCAATAACAACAGAGACATGAAGGAGGAGATTGGGATTGAAAGGTGCAAAAGTAACAGGGTTGTTGTCATGGATGACATTAACTTCCCTAATATCGATTGGAACCTCCTTAGTTCAAATAGTTTGGATAGAATAGTGTTTTGTCAGGTGTGTCCAAGAAGGGTTCCTGACTCCATATGTAGATAGGCTGCATATTGGTTTTGGTGCTTGGTAACAAAGCATGCCAGGTGTCAGATCTCGCGATGGGAGAGCATTTCAGTGATTGTGATCACAACTCCCTGACCTTTACTATACTCATGAAGAGGGATAGGAGCAGACGGTATGGAAATGTACATAATTGGGGGAGGGGAAATTACAATGCTATTAGGCAGGAATTGGGGAGCCCAAATTGGGAACATTTGTTCTCAGTGAAATGCATGACAGAAATGTGAAGGTTGTTTAAGAAGTACTCGCTGATAGTACTGGACAGGTTTGTCCCACTGAGGCAAGGAAGGGATGGTAGGTTTTAAGAACCTTGGGTGACAAGACATATGGAACATCTAGTCAAGAGGAAGGAAAAAGCTTACTTAAGGTTGAGGAGGCAAGGATCAGAGAGGGCTTTAGAGGGTTACAAGATAGCGAGGATGGAACTGAATAAATCAACTTAGGAGAGCTAGAAGGGGGCATAAAAGCTCACAGGGGTAGGATTAAGGAAAACCCGAAGGTGTTCTACACTTACGTGAGCAACAAGGGGATGGCCAGAGTGATGGTAGGGCCGATTAGGGATAGTGGAGGGAATTTGGGCCTGGAATCGGAGGAGGTAGAGGAGGTCCTTAATGAATATTTTGCTTCAGTATTCACTACTGAGAGGGACCTTGACACTTCTGAGGACAGCGTGAAACAGACTGATATGCTCAAACAGATTGATGTTAGGAAGGAGAATGTCCTGAAAATTTTGAAGGATAGATAAATCCCTTGGGCCAGATGGGGTATACCCTAGGTTACTACAGGAAGTGAGGGAAGAGATTGCTGCATCTTTGGCAATGATCTTTACATCCTCACTGTCCACTGGAGTAGTGCCAGTTAATTGGCAAATGATATTCCCTTGCCCAAGAAAGGGAATAAGGAAAATTCTGGGAATCAGAGACCAGTCAGTCTTATGTCCGGTGGGCAAAGTATTAGAGAGGGTTCTGATAGACAGGATTTATGATTACTTGGAAAACCATAGTTTGATTAGAAATAGTCAGCATGGCTTTGTGAAGGGCAGGTCATGCCTCATAAGCCTTATTGAATTGTTTGAGGATGTGACAAAACACATTGAATGTAGAACAGTGAATGTGGTATGCATGGATTTTAGCAAGTCATTTGATAAGTTTCCCCATGGTAGGCTCATTCAGAAAGTAAGGAGGCATGGCATACAGGGAAATTTGGTTGTCTGGATACAGAATTGGCTGGCCCATAGAAGACAAAGGGTGATGGTAGATGGAAAGTATTCAGCTTGGAGCTCGGTGACCAGTGGTGTTCCATAGGGATCAGTTCTGGGATTCTGCTCTTTGTGATTTTTATAAGTGATTTGGATAAGCAAGTGGAAGGGTGTGTTTGTAAGTTTGCCAATGACACAAAGCTTGTTGGAATTGTGGATAGTGTGGAGGGCTGTTGTAGGTTGCAACAGGACATTGACAGGATGCAGAACTGGGCTGAGAAGTGGCAGATAGAATTCAACCTTGAAAAGTGTGAAGTGATTCACTTTGGGAGGTTAAATTTTATTGCAGAATACAGGGTTAAAGGCAGGATTCTTGGCAGTGTGCAGGAACAGATTGATCTTGGGGTCCATGTCACCATGTTCATAGGTTTGTTAAGAAGACGTATGGTGTGTTGGCTTTCATTCGGAGAGGGATTGAATTTAAGAGCCAGGAGGTTATGCTGCAGCTCTACAGAGCCCTGGTTGGACCATACATGGAATATTGTGTTCAGTTCTGGTTGCCTTATTATAGGAAAGATGTGGAAGCTTTAGAGAGGGTACAGAGGAGATTTACCAGGATGCTGCCTGGACTGGAGGGGACGTCTTATGAAGAAAGGTTGAGGGGACTGGGGCTTTTCTCATTGGAGCAAAGAAGGATGAGAGGTGACTTGATAGAGGTGTACAAGATGATGAGAGACATAGATAGAGTGGATAGTCAGAAACCTTTTTCCATGGTGGAAATGTCTATCATAAGGGGGCTTAATTTTAAGGTAATTGGTGGATGGTTTAGGGAAGTTGTCAGAGGTAGGTTCTTTACACAGAGAGTGCTGGGTGCATGGAATTCACTGCCAGGAGTGGTATTAGAGTCAGATACATTAGAGACATTTAAGCAACTCTTGGATAGGCACATGAAAGTTAGTACAATGGAGGGTATGTAGATTAGTCTGATTTTAGAGTAGGATAAAAGACTGGCACAACATTGTGGGCCATAGGGCCTGTACTGTGCTGTACTGTTCTATGTTCTTTGTTCTGAAGTGTGAATTCATGTAAATTGCAAGTTGACATATTTGAAAAATACAATAACTTTGTTATTTTTCATATCCAGTTTTATGCTTTCTTCATTGATGGCCTACTTAAAAAGCAACAGTATTTTACATGGATACTACATTGTCTTGACAACATTATTGATTCCAGTTATTTTACAAGGAATTATAAGTATTTTTAATGATTTTGGCATATTAACATTCTCAAATCTGGAATTAATGGAAATTTTAAATTCCTTTGAATACTTAGACTCTCTGACTAATAAGGATTATAAGTATCATTTTGGCTAGTATATTTCACACATGTAGATGTATACTGGCCAATACTGCTCAAATGCGAGATTCTTCCACTAATGTATTTATCACTGAAATGGAGCTTCTCATTACCAACACAATGACCTCTCTTTGATCTAGATCTCCATCTTCTCCCTTTGAATCTTCCATTTCATGCTGAGCTTTAAATACTCTAGTATTCCCTTCAGGACTGATCATGTGTAATGTTAATTTGAATCACACCTGAAACATTGACTACACTCAGTGCATTTCTGGAGTTCACCCTGTTATTGTAAATCCCAATTTCTCTTTAGGTCTTCTACTTTTAGCTGCAACTTCTATCGAGATGGTCTTGCCAGTCTGTTGACATTGTGCCTTTTCACCAGTCACCCTCTTCCTTCCACAAACATGGCTGGAAAGGAATGCTTCTCATGTTTTTTGTTCGCTTATGAAGTTGTTCCAGCAGCTTGTCTTTACCTGCAAACTTAACTCCTCTCAAAGCTAAAAGTCTGTTCACACTCAAAACTTTGGCACAAGCTAATAATTTAAATGTCAGTTCAGAGTAGGGAAATTTCAAATGGAATTTCTCTAGCTTCCCTGTAATGTACTGAGTTCTGCTACGTTTTCTTCCAAGGAACTATTCTCACACTTTCTAAATTTAGTCAAAATCTGACTATGCCTCATCAACGGTAAGGATATCACTTTTTTTGATAAATTTATCCATGTAATTTAATAGTCCAAGCTTTCTTCTACAATCCAATCGTCAGACTCCAGTTTTGAAAAACAACCCTTGCTTCTTATCCTGCTCCAGTACAGTAGTGAAAATGCCATGACTGTCTTATTTCTTTTTCAGTGAAGAAGTAATCTAGCCACACATGTTTACTTCAATTTTCCGTTGGTCATGAGGATCACATTCAGAAAAAGGCGTGGGTATTTTGTATTTTGATTCAACTGTTCTCCTTTACTAATATTTTTACACCAGAAGTTAAATACTTTTACAGCAGGTCCAGGCATACACGTCCCTGCTGGAGTTCTATTTCAATCAATCACACGTCATAAAATTCAGCCACTTTTTGGCTGAGTTTTAATGCAACTAACCACTCAATTCACAACACCTGTTTGTCTTATTCCCTTTAATTCCGGGGTATTTGGCATCTATTAATGGAATTAGATAAGAATACTGTGCAGGGTTCACTCCTACTGATACTGTCATGGACAGATGCAGCTGCAATAGGTATATTGGTAAATACAAGGTCAGCAAAGATTTTCCCTCTTGTTTGTTTCTCCCATCTCCAGTTGTAGATTTAGTCTGGCAACTATCTCCTTTCGGACTTGGCTAGCATTTTCAGTAATGGTGCTACCAAGCCACTTTTCGGACAGATGCCAAAGTTCCAGCAATACATCCCATAAACATAATAGAAAAGCTATGTTTGTCCATTAAAATTTAAATTAATTTTTTTAAGGGTGTTGCGACTGGTGTTAATTACTACCAAACAGCCTCCTTAGCAAAGTAAGTTAACTTTTTAACAAGCAGGAAATTGCATTCCTTTAGAATTTAAATAATGTTGGAATGAAAATATACTTTAAGTAACAGCAGACAATGCCAGAGAAACTCAGCAGGTTTGGCACTCTTTGTGGAGAGAGAAAATCAGAATTACTATTTTGAGTCTAAAGAGTTTTCTTCAGAACTTGCGGAGGACTGAGACCTGAGGGAGGGGTCCCAATAGAGAGGAAATATTCGTGTTAGGGTTTGGTGAAGGAGTCCATGGAGCAGGGACAGGACTACTGTCCAAAGAGGTGGGCATAGAGGTAAAGGCAATACAAGAGTTCAATGTTATATTATGCCTGAGATTCATTGAAACTGTCCTCAGAAACATCAAGGTTGCTCTCACTAGTGAATACTAAAGCATAGTATTCATTAAGGACCAACTCTACCTCCTCCAACTCCAGGGGCAAGTTCCCTCTACTATCCATGATCGGCCTTACCCTCACTTTGGCCATCTTCTTGTTCCTCATATAAGTGTAGAACACCTTCAGGTTTTCCTTAATCTTACCCACTAAAGCTTTTTCATGCCCCCTTCTAGCTCTCCTAAGTCCATTATTCAGTTCCTTCCTGGCTACCTTGTAACCTTCTAGAGCCCTGTCTGATCGTTGCCTCCTCAATCCTAAGTAAGCTTCCTTCTTCCTCTTGGCTACATGTTCCACATTTCTCGTCACCCAAGGTTTTTAAAAACTACTACCCCTTCCTTGCCTCAGTGGGACAAACCTGTCCAGCACTATCAGCAAGTGCTTCCTGAACAACCTCCACATTTCTGACTTGCATTTCCCTGAGAACATCTGTTCCCAATTTAGGCACCCCAGTTCCTGCCTAATAGCATTGTAATTACCTCTCCCCCAATTAAATACTTTGTCAAACCGTCTGCTCCCATCCCTCTCCATAACTATAGTAGAGGTCAGGGAGTTGTGATCACTATCACTGAAATGCTCTCCCACCAAGAGATCTGACACATGGCATGGTTCATTGCCATGCACCAAATCCATGTCAGCCTATCTACGTATTGAGTCAGGAACCCTTCCTGGACACACCTAACAAAAACTGTTACATCCAATCTATTTGAAGTCAGGAGGTTCCAATCAGTATGAGGGAAGTTAAAGTCACCTATGACAACAACCCTGTTACTTCTACACCTTTCCAAAATCTGCCTCCCAATCTGCTCCTCCATGTCTCTGTTGCTTTGGGGTGTCTGTAGAAAACTTCCAATAAAGTGACTGTTCCTTTCCTGTTTCTGACTTCCACTCATACTGACCCTGTAGACAATCCCTCCTCGATGACCTCCCTTTCTGCGGCTGTGATACTATCCCTGATTAGCAATGCCACTCTCCCACCTCTTTTACCTCTCTCCCCTATTCCTTTTGAAACATCTAAACCTTGGAACATTCCTGCTCCAGTGTTATCCAAGTCCGTAATGACTACAACAGCGTAGTTCCAAGTACTGATCCATGCTCTAAGTTCGTCACCCTTATTCTTGATATTTCTTGCATTAAAATAGACACACTTCAAACCATCACATTGACTGCACCTTTGCCCTATTAAGTGCCTATCCTTTCTTATATGACAGTGTAAAAGTTCACAGAAAGTCTTGAAATAAGTCTAGATCTCAGGAGCACATCTATTTTTTGCTGATGACAAACGTCATTAAATTTGATTTCTTTTAGAATTGGAAATTAAGGAGCAGACATCTTCAGGATGGTAACACCATATAATTGCAACTTCTCAGCAAACTGTTCCAAAATTCCCTCCTTAATTCATGAGTGGCCAGTTCATTTTAGGACTACATTTGTCTGTTTCCCTTTTATTATGTATGCAATTTAAGTAAATTTGGTGTGAAATTGGTTCAGTTACCCAGAATAGACAGTCAAAAATGAGAACTTCAAATAAACCACATTGATTTGAAAAGAATAGAGGATTGGTAGGATGAGGGGATGTTTGGAGGTGATTCAAGGACAGATTATTTATTGGGGTGTTTTTAGCCCAAAGAAGAAGCATGTGTTGCTGAATCTGGTTCTTATCGAAAATTTTACAACAACAATCGAAAAATGGTGAATTTCAGTTGGATAAGAGCAATGTATCCAGGGCAAGTTGGGATCAAAGATTTCCAGTTCAAACTACAAAGGGACAATATCTTTAAAGAGATGCTAGTCCAATGAAAGTAAAATCCCATAAGGGAAAAGGTAGGCCAGTCAACATCTTTGAGTCAGTCCTAGAATGACAAAATAGACAGAAAAGGCGGATATGGTAAATGCCAAGTTGGAACCCCAAGCGAAATCCAAGCTGAGTATCACAAGTTCAAAGGGGAAATGCAAAGAAAAGTGCAAGAGGCAAACAGGCTGTATGAGAAAAGAATAACATCTTACTTAAGAGGGAATTCAAATCTTCTATAGATAGAAAAATAGTAAAAGGGTGAGAAGAGGGTTCTGTTCAGGTCCATGTCGGGGATTTACACAGCGATGTAAAGGACAGAGTCAAACTATGAAATGAATACTTAACATCTGCCATTACGAAGGAACAAGAGAATACCAAAGTCATATTGAAAGAGGAAGTAGTTGATTTACTGAACAATTATTAAAGTAAAGGTATTAGAAAAATTGGTTGCACTAAAAGCCAATGAGTCACCAGGATGAGATGGGATGCGTGTAAGAAACTTAAGGGAAGTAAGAGTGGAAAAGGCATGGAGAGATGTCAGTTGTTGTCTGTCTCTGTGTACAAAGCAACCTTGTGAAAAGTGTGGTGCTGGAGGCTCTCCAACTCAGCACTGCCCTCTTGAACTGTCCTACCTGTCCATATTCCTTCCTATCTATCTGGTCCACCCTCTGCTCCAAACTACCACCATCACTCCTCCACCAGCATGCACCTAATACCTTCCAAGCTAACTCCCCCAGCCCTACCCCCTCCTATTTTTCTCTCAGCCCCTGCCCCTCCCCTCTCCCCACAACATTCCTGATGAAGGGCTTTTGGATGTAACTTTGCTTGCCATACCACCAGTGCTTCATCCGGAGGCTCACTGATGATGTTACCTTGTATGGTGATGAAACATCTGAAAACAAACCTTTCAGCTCAGCGAGCAAACTTACATCTAGAAACCAAACCTGAGCTACAAATCTTCTCAAAACTCATTAACACCAAACAGCTTATGCCCGAACATCACCTCTCCTCCTCAGATGATGCCTGACTTGCTGCACTTTGCCAGCACCACTTTTTTTTTTACTCTGATCTCCAGCGTCTGCCGTCCTCACCTTCTCAACCTTGCAGAGATGCCAAGTTTGCATTGCAAAACAAAACTTTAATAATATTTTGACTTTGGGTTTGAGAGTTTTATGAGTATAGCCTTGAGATTCCCTTATGTGGGGAAAACTGTGAAAAATACGCCCCACTATTTTACAGTATGCTAGGGAGTTATTATAGAAAATCTATATTTTCTTTAGACTGGTGGGTTTACATTATTCACTCGAAGTTTGAGGTAAATTTCAGCATCCCTCAAATGCAAGGTATGAAATACCTTATGAGGGCAATCAACATGGGCACCAGCTCCCTCAAACCCGATGGAACAGCTCCCTCTGCTTTGCTCCAACAATCCACTTTTGCTCCAGCATAAGAGGGCCACTGTGTATTGCAGCAACATCGACTTCTTCCTATTCTAGTATTGATTTTGCATTTTTGACAAGTATCATTCACTTTGATTGAATTATGGTCATTTTCTTAAGATCAACCAGGTTCTGGATTGTGAGTGCATGCATTCAAGTAACTTAGACACACAATTTCTGGTGAAACGTATTTTAACATTGACCCAAATAGATTATCGCTGACAATAACTTTGGACAAATAGAGGTGAGATTCCTTGAATCACTAAAAGGAGCTTTTGTCTCATCAGTTTGCACTGGATTTTAAGACCCTTAACTAGAATGAAATAACTTGGCAAGTTTAACAAGTATAAATCATTCCTTTTCAATGCATCCCTAATGGTATTGAAACAATGCCTTGTTTCATTACTTCTGCATCTCTTAAATATTTAGTATCTGCGTCGTTCATTGCAGTTTTATTTCCTGATCTTTGAATGTTCAATATTCTAGTGCTATTTACCAGAGCATCAATTACATAATAAAGTGAATACTTAGATAATTTTTTGTAGCAAACCTTATTCTTGCACAGTATTCTTGGTGGGGCAGTCTCTGATGCCATATTAATGGCAGAGCTAGTGGATGTGATCTATTTGGATTTTCAGCAAGTATTTGACAAGGTGCTGCACAGGAGGCTGCTAAATAAAATAAGAAACGATGGTGTTTGGGCAAGTTACTGGTTTGGATAGATGATTGGCTGACTGGCAGAAGGCAGACAGTGGGAATGAAGGGGTCTTTTTCAGAATGCTGGCTGGTGACTAGTGGAGTTCCGCTATGATCCATGTTGGGACCACAGTTGATCATGGTATACGTTAGTGATCTTGATGAAGTAACTGGGGGCATTGTTGATACATTTGTAGGTACCACATTATAGGTGGAGGGGCAGATAATGATGAGGAAGTGGGGAGGCAGCAGGAGGACCTGAACAAGCCAGGACAATGAGCAAAGAAGTGGCAGATGGAATATAATGTGGGCAATTGTGAGGTTATGCACTTTGCTTGGAAGAATAAAGGCATAGACTATTTTCTAAATGGGAATAGTCTTCAGGAACCTGAAGCACAAGGGGACTTAGGAATCCTAGTTCAGGATTCTGTTAAAGTTAGCATGCAAGTTCAGTTGGCAGTTTGGAAGGCAAATACAATGTTAGGATTCAGAGTGAAGAGACAAGGGGATTATGGGATGAAAGCAGGAGTATTGTGTGAAACATATCAGCCATGATCAAATGGTGGAGCTGACTTGATAGGCCTAGTCCTGCTCCTATGTCTTATGGTCTTGTGGTCTAATATATTAAACTAAATATTGCCTGTCACTGAAAATATGTACCATCATCCTTTAAATATTATCTTATTTCATTTTCTCACTCTTCATATGAATAAACATGATAGTTCTGTTGTTTATCCAAGCTGAACAAGTATTTCTTGTTTAGATTAGATTACTTAGTGAGGAAACAGGCCCTTCGGCCCAACAAGTCCACACCGACCCGCCGAAACGCAACCCACCCAGACCCATTCCCCTACATTTACCCCTTCACCTAACACTACAGGCAATTTAGCATGGCCAATTCACCTAACCTGCACATTTTTGAATTGTGGGAGGAAACCAGAGCACCCAGAGGAAACCCACACAGACACGGGGAGAACGTGCAAACTCCACACAGAGTCGCCTGAGGCGGGAATTGAACCCAGGTCTCTTGCGCTGTGAGGCAGCAGTGCTAACCACTGTGCCACCGTGCCACCCACTGTTATTCCATTGATTTCAAGGTAAACAATATTTCCATGCTTACTTATAAATTACCTTGTCTGGACAGAGAACCTCTTTTAGTATCTCATTGTTTTTCACTGATAAGATATTATTTTTAAATCACAGCTTCTGAAGTGCAATTTATTTGTGCTTTGTGGAGGGAATGAAATATTTCACATTTCACTGTCCATTTTTTTTTCAAAACCTAGTGGTTTTATACCCACTTCAAGTTGTCCACACAGAATACAAATGTATTCACCATTTGCTTCCAAAAATATTTATTCCATTCTGCAATACATGTTGAGAAATGTAAGAAATCACTGAACTAATCACAATATGAATGTTGCATTTTTTAGAATGGGGGTTATTAGTGGCAACACAAAAATGACATTTCCACTTTGCCATTCACTCACTTGATAATCATTCTTCACGTGTCGGCATCTAAAACATGTTCTTAATATTTAGGTAGTGCAAAAGGAATGTGACATTTATGATTAGTCTTCCTTTTAAAGTATTACTGCATTATAATTTTTTCAGCTGTCTTCTAGGTCGGTTGAAGAAAGAACTAACACAATTCTCGCTCCTGATCCTGTCATCAGAATGTTCTGAAGTTAGTTTACCCCAAGTGACTGTTAGTTTATAGACAAAGATCTAAGACAATTTTGTACAATTTAGTTTCTAAATTCAGCAAATAAATGAATGGATAGATAATCTTTTATTCAGTGAAGAATGCTGCACTATGAAAGATACTCATTCTTCTTTGACACATTTACGTGAGCTCTTTTGTGATCAACAAAAAGACAGAAACGTTGGCTCAATAAAAGAACCAAGAGCTATATCATGTGACAATTCACCAGTTTCCCTTGCTACCCCACACTCTCACTCTGCCAGCTCACGGTAAGATCACTAAGGCTTCATGATTTATTGATGCCAGACCCATGACCCATGATCCCTCTATTTCTCCTGACACTGCACAAATCTCCAAGGTGCCCTGCATGGCAGCAGTTTGTGGAGCCAGAAGTCAATGGGGCAATAGTTGATTTTGGCATGCGAGGACTCTGAGTGACTGCAGGGACCTTGACACAGGAAGTGGAGAGATCACAAACCAATAGAGAATACTCTTTTGAAGACTTAACTGAAGTTCAGTGCTGAGGTGGTGGAGATGCAGGAATTTTCTTGTGTTCTATACCTCACCTCACGCTGACAAGAGTGTCTAAATTGGAAATGGTTCCAGATTTCAGCTCTCACACCCTAAAAGGACCTGACTGAATCATGCCACCAAAGTTAATGGTCTACCCTCACTATTACAAACAACATCTCTACTCAACAGCTCTCCCCTACTTTATCCTCTGCTCACTCACTTGAGTGTCTCTCCTGCTGCTGCATTATCAGCAGCACCCACACAGCTTCCATCCTAAAGATGTCAGCCCTGCAGCCCATCAGCTGTTCCTCTAGCTCTGAGGAAGAAGTCAGCAATCATTCAGAGGATGCACTGGTAAGGCTTGCTCCTGCACCCTCCACCAGTTGAACTACTTTCACCTCCATGGGTTTTCCCTGTGGATTAGATTTGGGAGCTCATCACTGCTCCACAACAGATGGGGGAAGAAATTTCCAAGGTCACTGGCACTCAGAGGGCTGCTAGAGACCAGGAATATGCTCAGGCCCAGGCCCACAACTCTGTGGCATTGGCCATTAATAACCTTGTGTAAATACACAATCAGACACAGGGGCAGCAGGTGGTTCAGTGGTTAACACTGCTGCCTCTCTGCACCATGGACCCGGGTTCAATTTCAGCCTCGGGCGACTGTGCATCTCCACACAGACATTCTCCCTGTGGCTGCATGGGTTTTCTCCGGCTGCTCCGATTTCCTCCCACAGTCTGTGCAGGTTAGGAGAACTTGCCATGCTAAATCGTCCCATAGTGTTCAGGGATGTGCAGGTTACATGCATTAGTCAGGAGTAAATGTAGTGTAATAGGTTAAGCGAATGCGTCTGGGTGGGTTACTCTTCTGAGGGTTGGTGTAAACATGTTGGGCCAAATGGCCTGTTTCCACACTGTCGGAATTCTATTATTCCATGACAGGTGCAAGAGGCAGATTTGTCAACATAACCTGGATTGAAGTTTGGAGGAGATGGCCAACATGATCTGAACTGTGTTGTTCCAGCCCCCTAACATATCCAGGAAAACCAGCTCCAGTGGAACTCTCAGTGGCTGCTAGGAATATATCCAAAGCTGCACTCCATTGCTTTAGCTGTTTGTCTTTAGCAGGCCAGGAGAGAAAACAGAGTTAACTTTTTTAGCCCTGTGAACTTTCTTCACAACTACATCTAGTTCTAAAGAAGATTCTTCAAGGACTTAACAGACCAGATGCAGAAAGCTTGTTTCCCTTTGTGGGGCAGTCCAGGACCAAAAGGCATAATCTCCGAATCAGAGACCACCCATTTAAGACAAGGATGTGGAGAATGTTTTTCTGTCTGCCGTTGGTGGATCTGTGGAATTCTTTGCCCACAGAGGGCTGTTGAGGCAGACAGTTTTTTGATCAGTAAGGGAATGAAAGATAATGGGAAAAAGGCAGGAAAGTGGAGTTGAGGATTATTAGATCAGCCATTGAATGGTGGAGCAGGCTTAAGGGGCTGAATAGCCTCCTTCTGCTCCTGTGTCTTATAATGTAATGATATGTCCATCAAGGGCATGGAAAGTGGGTCAAAGGGCCTTGACCTCTCTTCAAAGGGACATGGTGCTGCCAACTGGCAATGAAACCGTAGGGAAACCACACACAGCCAGCACTGAAGCTTTCTCTCAGTGCACTGCACAGGTGCCAGGCTCCGCCATGTTCAGCCGAGCTGCTTACAATCCTCAAACTCCGTAGAAGTTGCTCTGAGGAGAGTGAACCTGCAACTGGGCAGAACGTTCACAGTATCTCTGAATCCTCTTGCCACAATCCTTCCTCCCCAGGTTGTCCACCCAAATCTACCAGGACAACTGGGTCCACCACAGAGCAAACTCCCTACACCCAAACTGCACCTACCTTGTAGAGTCATAGAGATGTACAGCACGGAAACAGACCCTTCGGTCCACCCCATCCATGCTGATCAGATATCCCAACCCAATCTAGTCCCACCCGCCAGCAACCAGTCCAAATCCTTCCTATTCATATACCCATCCAGATGACTTTTAAATGTTGCAATTGTACCAGCCTCCACCACTTCCTCTGGCAGCTCATTCCATAAATGTACCATCCTTTGCGTGAAATAGTTGCCCGTTATGTCTCTTTTATATCTTTCTCCTCACACCCTAAACCTATGTCCTCTAGTTCTGGACTCTCCCACCCCAGGGAAGAGACTTTCCTATCCATGCCCCTCATGATTTTATAAACCTCTATAAGATCAAACCTCAGCCTCCGACGCTCCAGGGACAACAGTTCCAGCTTGTTCAGCCTCTCCCTATCGTTTAAATCCTCCTGACAATCCTTATAAATCTTTTCTGAACCCTTTCAAGTTTCACAACATCCTTCCGATAGGAAGGAAACCAGAATTGCACGCAATATTCCAACAGTGGCCTAACCAATGTCCTGTACAGCCGCAACATGAGGGCAAGAGAAACACGCACTCTGGTGGTACATAGGTAGCATGGGAGATAAATCGTTTAAACACACATTTGCATTTGTAAATGTTACTGTAACTTCAATGGTTATTTGTGCAATTTATCATTATTTTAATTGTATAACCTAGTTAAGTGGTGACCATGCCAGAGATAAGCAGCCTCTCCATAAATTGCAGGGAGGATAAAAGTTAATTTACTGGTGAGGCATTGTTCAACTCCAAGAAGCATCTTGCATCACATCAGATTTCACACATCCTTCAAATATGCACTATGTACAGAAACAATTGGTCATATACTAAGGGTGTTTGAAATGTTCATAAACTAAAATACCAAAAAGAACCTCACATGTATCACCATCCTTATCAAAATATCAAAGGACAGAGCCATTCACAACATCACTGAGAGAAGCTTGGTGCTACACATGGAGCCAGTATCAGCCAGGAAAACACAACTATTGGAAGATCAAAACTATGGGCTAGACTGTAGGGTGCACAGTCCCCACACTCCTGGCTAAAAGATCAGAGGGAAGAACCTACCCATAATCTTGACAGCTCCATACAGTATATTCACTGGGAGAAGGGGAATTGCTTTAAGCAAGATCTCTGCAACTACTTTAGGAAGCAGGATCTTCTTAGAGCTCTGTAGTTTCACCAGCCTCAGTGGGAGCATTGCCAACTACTGCACCAACAAACAGTCCCATCATCATGAAGTTCCCAGCTAAGTCATTGAGGAGATGAGTAGTTACATTCAGCTGGCCAGGGGAGGGCTACTCTTGGGGGTGGGGAGCTGTGCCTCTCGTGGGTTTGAAGGAGCTAAAGCTGCTTGGCTTCCCACTCTCAGCATGGGTACCAAACCTGTCAAATGGAACAAGGCCCTGAAATAGCTATCAATTAACCAATTATGGTCCTCAATGAACCAAAGGGTGGACTGAGTCTCACCTCCCATGACCCCTAAACTTTCAGCTCGCTCATGGAGGTTGTTTAAGTTAAGGGAAGATTCTGCTTTGGATTTTGAGACTCCCCCTCATCTTCAAATCTATAGTCAGAGGAACATTATATTCTGCTGTATTTGTCGGATAGGGAACAGGTAGCCAGGTTTCTGAGTGACTTCATATTTATGGAATATTGAATCATGGGATGCCAACCCAAAATGCATTGGAATAATAGTGTTCAGAGGTAAGAAAGTTACTTAGAAGGGTTTCTGCAGAACCAAAGGTGAGTCTGGCCAAGTGGAAATAGACAATCTTTGTGATGTGTGGTCAGAAAATCACCTCAGTCTCATAGGATACCAAGGTAAGTCCCAGTATAGTTCAGTCTCAGGTGTTACTAAAGGGAGAGAGGGACAGAGAGATAGAGTCAATGTCTAAGGCTCAGAGTTTATAGTTGAGACCAAAGACAATAGCTTCAGACTTTCCATATTAAGTGTGTGTGTGTGTGTGATTTTCTGTGCCACCTTGATCAATCTTGTCTGTTACCTCATCAAATTCAATCAAGTGAGGTGAATAGAGCTGAGATTTCCCTTGAGCGACTCCAGCATGCTGATTTCATATTTCTTTATGACCTGGAGAGCTCTCTTCTCGGTTAATTATTATTTAATTCATACATTGGCGTAGCGCCCACATCAATACAACCCTCTTGTTTATACTGCACATTGTGATCTTGTTCTCATTTAATAACAAAAATTCATATTTAGTGGATTTTATTTATTCTTGCATTTATGTACTTTTAGTACTTTTGCTTTTGTAATTAAATGCTTGCACAGAATAGAAAGCCTTGAGATACAGTTATTGTAAAATACATGTGTATACATAATGGCTTCACCACAATTTTGGACCTAATTTCTGAATGAAATAACAAGTGTTATTCTATGTATTTCAGGAAAAAGTTTAATTTTATGGTCTTTAATATACTATTTATTATATCTTGGAACTGTTTCTGAAAATTTAATTTTTTTTTTGTTTTCGGTATTGGGCAGACTTTCCTTATAATCTACTCTATTAAAGACAGCTAGAGTATAAAGGACCACACATATTTCCTTCTTGGACTACAAACTGGAAAGGAAGTCAGACTGCATTTAGCTGAAATACCAGGAAACTCAAGTGGTGCAGATTTTTAGCCATACATGACTATGTTGTTTTTGGAGCAGTGAAATTGTTACATCGTTGAGTCAGAGTTGGGGCAAGGGGCTTTTGAGTTGAAGTAAAACTGCCTGACAACAGCCCTTAGATTGGTCAAGCTGCAGTTTACTACAGACTCTTGGATAGCGGTGAAGCTTCATCAGTGAAGAGTGTGTTGCTTCATCAGGCTCGGGCCCGAAATGTCTATTTTCCTGTTCCTCAAAAGCTGCTGTGCTTTTCCAGCAACACACTCTCAACTCTGATCTCTAGCACTATCTCCTGGAGTGTGTTGTCCCCACTGTTTTCACTGAGTCACCCCTTATTTGAAGACAGGTTCTCTGTTCATTCAGGATGGCGGGCTATCTCTCGAATCTAGAGGGCTTATCAGAGGTTACCTAGCTTGATATGAGTGCATCTCTGAATAAGGGGTAAGCAACTGAGAGGAAACTTGAACATGGAAGTGCTCCCTTCCCAACTAATTTCTCTCAGGTGAAATGCATAACCAAGAAAAGCACCCAGGTTATGATTGTGCTGAAGAGAGAATGTGGAGGAGAAATTGCTCTCAGCGTCCAAGGAAGCAGGGGGAGTCTGTGGACCTGCCTGCTGTATTGCCCTAATCTCTTAACAACCAGCCTTCAAGTAATTGAACTGCTGGAAAACTCTCCTGGGCTGTCCAACAGTTCCCTTAATAAGGCTATTTATGAGATTAATTGGTTGCCCACCCAATATTTATGGATCCTATCTTACTACAGAGTAAAGGTTATAGTGAGCATGTGCAAAAGGGGGCTATGCCATGGTGCCATCAAACAAGATAAAACTATATAAAAAAACTAAAAGTGGACTACAACATTCTATAGTTTCTCCAGCTGACGAGTACTTTAGAACAGTTTAAAGTAGATAATCAAAAAAATGTCAACACATTAAAAGTAAGCAAGAGTTGGAAACATTTACTTGCTGAAAAGAGATTGCTAAACTACAAATCTAGCTACTAGCAATGAAACAGTACTATCAAACCACAGAGACTGAAAAGGAACTGTTTCTTAGTGAAATTGAACAATTACAGAAATTACTTGATAAGGTAAGAATAGGAAGCAACAACCTCCAATTCTCTCATTCCAGAATCAACCACCAACTAACAGAAACTCAAGGACCAAGGAAGTATGTTTGCAGAAAGGTCTTTAGAGAAAAACAGGAACTCATAATTAGAAAAGAAATGCTTACAGCACATTTCTACAAGTCCAGTGCACAGACCCTATTCAGTGGACACATAAAAAGTCTCTCCTTTAATGAAATTGCCCTCTGGGCACTTGGGAAGGGCAATAAATGATGGCCTAATCAACTGTGCTTCGTCCCATGAATGAATTTTTAAAAATCAGCACTTGAAGGCCACTTTGAATGATTAGCTGAGGAAAATATGCTGTTTTAATCCACAAATGTTGACCTTATCTCTAACCAGAAACTCTGGAGTGAGAGAAAAGAGATCTTCATTTCAGTTTGCAGAAGATTATTCTGGAAAAAGCAAGCCCTCACTAATGAAAGACTCAATGTAGGAAGATTATGATCTTTTGAAGAAACAATTAACAAAGCAAGTGGAGTAAGATGCAAAAACTTTAATTTTCAACATCATGTTTGCTTAAACTCTTGAACATGATTAAGACAATGAGGCATTGACAGACTGTACATGTCCAGTCCTCTGTTATCACCACAGGAAAAAAGATTCCTAGGCATTTCAATTACCATGACGAAATCTTAGAAAGGCCACTTTCTGAGTCTTCTTATTGTGTTTAATAGTGACATTTTCCTGACATTCCAGGATCCTTGAGCAAATGCAGGAAGATTGGTCCACCACACCAACCAGGCAAGGCCAATCCTTCTAACGATCCTTCTTCGTTTCCATGGAGAGTCATATTGGACACAAATCCTTAACTCTAACTTTCGTGCCACAGGTGCTGCAGACCTGTTGAGGTTTTCCAGTACTTCCTGTTTTTATCATCACAGGAAGGATAGGTGTTCAGACACAAGGCCCAACCCAATTTATGGGCTTGAAGAAGAGTGATTCTTCTCCTGGCCTAATTACAATCTTAAAGCGAATTTAGTGGGAAAATTTAGTGGAGACCAGAGACAGCAGTCCATAGCTAAACTCATGGTTAAAATAACATTTTCTCTCAAGAACATTATCAAGTTGTAATATAGTTGTATAAATTAGTCCCCTGTTCTTCTGGAAGTAAAAATGAAGGGAGTGCGTAGAATGAGGAGTATGGAAACATGTGACGTATAAAAAGCCTCAATTCCCCACAATGCCACTTCTTCAGTCCACATCAGTACTGTCCTGGTATGAGGGATATTAAAATCAACCCATAAGTTAAGGAAGGTCTTAATCTGCTGAATGGATTGTAAAATGAGAGGGCAACTCAAATCTACTCCACTGCTGCTAGGTGGGATAAGTTACAATTGGGAATTCAATTTTTGCTATTTCTAATAGTTATTCATCCTGTAAGCCAATTCCTTTTAAAATTGTCTTCATGAATCCCTTGTGAAAATGGAATACAAACCTGCTCAGTATTAGGATCTGTTTGAAAAACAAATTTCAACAAAGCAATGACAGTATTCCATATGATGCATCTGACAAATTTATTAAACATTCTTAATTTAGATGCCGTGAAATGTGCAACATGTAAGTTAAAAGGTTAACACTTTCAGCAGGAATTATGATGATGTTGGTTCATTACCTTGAGCAGCAGACATTTAACCTTTCACTTCACGGTTTCTCAAATTCAAGAGTTCTTGTTCTAAAGAAGCGCTGCATTGGACTCAAATCAGAAACTCTGGCTCTATCTCCAAAAACACTGCCAGGTCTATTGAAATACTCCAGTATTTTCTGTATTTCTTTCAAACTTAACACAACATTTTTTGAGTTTTGTCAGTGTGGCCACTAGATGGAGCAATGCAGGACAGTAAAATAGTCCACACACTTGGAGAAAACAAAAATGTCCCCTGAGATAAGAACAACATTTCTGAATTTCAGAGTACTCTTGCAAATTAAGTCTTGCAAATTAAGTCATGCAGAGAACAAATATCCTGCCTGCCAGGCAGAAAGAGGAAGTGGAGCAGCAAAAGGGAATTGTAGGTAACTTACAAGATCAGGGATGTGAAAGTCTACTTATTTGTGGCTGTGCCTTGGACACTTTAAGTGCCTTTTGAGATCCAAAATAGCAGCTCGGGTATTCATACCCACATCTGTGGTGAAATACATCACATGCCAAACAGTGCAGAGATTAGTGTGTGTGCAGTGAATATCTGCTAGTAGAATGTAGAAAAGGAAGATCAGAATGCAATATTGCTTTGGAGCCAGCTCTTCCATGTTGGAACTTAACATTTTATTCAAAATACTAATTTATCCTTACAACTGAAAACATATTCAAAAGCAGGAGGTAAGGACATTCCCACCCCATTTTTATGCAAACATATTCTCAATTGCTGGTCAATTTCATCAGTACAGTCCTACAAGTGTGTGGTTCTGTCAATATTTGTTTCAAGTTGGAAAATCTTCGAGAAGGGGTATAGTACATACTGAGTGTTTGCTGACTTCAAGGCTTTTCCACAAATCAGCTTTTCAGACGTGGATACAATAGCAAGCATTCCCCTGAGAATAGAGCCTGACTCACAACATTAACATATAGAACATAGAACATTACAGCATAGTACATGCCCACTGGCCCTGGATGTTGTGCTGTCTTGTGAAACCAATCTGAAGCCCATCTAACCTACACTATTCCATTCTCGTCCATATGCCTATGCAATGACCATTTAAGTTCATGTAAAGTTGGCGAGTCTACTACTGTTCCACACCCCTACTACTCTAAGTAAAGAAACTACCTCTGACATCTGTCCTATATCTATTACCCCTCAATTTGAAGCCATGTCCCCTCGTGGTAGCCATCACCATCCTTGGAAAAAGGCTCTCACTTTCCACACGATGTAACTCTGATTATTTTATATGCCTCAACCTTCTCTCTAATGAAAACAGCCTCAAGTCCCTCAAACTTGCCTCATAAGATTTTCCCTCCATACCAGACAACATCCTAGTAAATCTCATCTGAACCCTTTCCAAAGCTTCCATAACCTTCCTATAATGCAGTGACCAGAGTTTTGTACAGCTGCAGCATGACCTCGTGGTTCCTCATGGCAGAGTAGAAAAAGCTGTTGGAAGAGGAAGCGGGGCCATGTCAATCTATAGTTTTCAAGGAATATTTATCCCTTAAGAACCTCAGTATAACTTGGACTAACTCAAAGACCTATAACCACTTTAAATGTTCTATATTTCAAAACATATTTTGTTGCTGTCTTAACTGTTCCCAAATATTTTTAATTATTTCCTTTATTCCTGTTCATGAACACAACAATTGTTTAGTGGAAACTAGACTTTCAATCCTGCCTGTTCATTGCCTCATTGATGATTATGGCAAATGGATGAGTGTTGTGAGAGTCATTACCAGTTCATTTGTGAGCATTTGAAATGTTTTCTTTAGGGTATCACAACAATTTGGAGTAGGCTTTTGTGGGAGTGCTGAACATGTTTATCATAAGCAGCAATTGATAAATATCAGATTTAAAATTTTAGTCAGAGTCGAGTCATGTACTTTTCTAGTCAGAGTTTTACCATTAATTCACACTGCATAAATTCCAACACCACTGAGGACTTGTGTGTTCATCTTCCAATTATGGAAATTTCAAAGTGCAATGCAGCATTTTTTATTTTTTCAATATTTCATTTACCCAAAACAAAATCTCCCACATTTGTTATCTTAGTCATACTCAAAAGACTTCGAAATTGGCACCTGGTCTTGTTTGGGTGCCCATAAAATTCAGCTGTTCTCAACTTCCTTCATTTCAGTTCTGGAAGCCATTACATCCTTTTATGAGGCCCTACTATTCATAACTGCAATAAGGCTAACAATTTCCAAATCAGATTGCTGGTGTGAAAGAACACCTGACCCATTCTGCCTGATTTTCAATCTAACATTGTTAAAAGCCCCTGACGCCTGACTCACGATTTGAATTAAAGCCCATTTGTGACAATATTTCAAATTCATTACTAACATACATATAAAAAAATGCGACATGCATCTTAATGATTCCTGAAAGGTGCTCACTGTGGTGCCAGTAAAATATGACAAGGTTTGCTTTCAATTGGAGACAATCCAATTTTTATAAGACTGATCTTACTGAGGAGTATCGAACTTCAGAGACATTGTTCAGGCCATATACACATTATCCAAGCAAAACCAGGAAAATCTTCACAATTGCTTGTCATGCTGGAGATAAATTTATATTTCTATCTCGGTTCTCCAGATTTTCTTCAAAACCTTATGCCAGTAGATTTTCTTTAGTCCTAGAAGTTCCATCAAGAGACAACTTTTCCATCTATATCCATCTACGTGATAGGGTTGGCTATCTAGCATCTTTGTGCACACTTCAAACTCTCTGCAGCTTTGTAATTCTTAGTGTTTGTCAGCTTCTTTAGTTTGTTTCTTAATTTGCTCATAGCCACTAAGACTTCCTGAATCCATTGGTTTCTGCTTCTGGTGGCATTTCTGGCATGTACTACATTCCTTAAACCAAAGTAGAAATTGCAGTGAAAGCTCAGCAGGTCTGGCAGCATCTGTGGAGTGAAATTAGAGTTAACATTTCAGGTCCAGTGACCCTTCCTCAGAACTACATTCCTTGACGTTGTTTGAAGCCACCCTGTCTATCCCTTTCTGGACTGTTAACCTGTTTGATCTTCTTCAATGAAAACAATTCCTATCCACAGTTTATGTTCTCCGCTTTGAGTCGTGTTGGCTCCCAGAGCCAGTGTCTGAGCTTACACTGCATTTTCTTGCCTTTCCCTTTTGTACATTATGTTCCTGATCAATGGGCCTAACCATCTGCTCCTCACTCTGAACATTCAACCAGTTGTTATGCTTTCCCTGCTTTATTTATAATAGACGTATTTATCCACTGACTAGCCCCTTCTAGTAAGTATTTGGCTTTCGTATCCAGTTTTGGTTGTTACCTTTTGGAACTAAAGGTTTCATTCTGATCACCTGAACTGATCCGTCAATTGAAACAGTCTAATTCTTATAAGCTGTGCAACATATATTAATGAGCGGAAACTGGTTTCTCATTACTTTCTAAAATTCCTTCAATATCCGCAAAGTTGTAACCAATACCCAGCAACCTTGAAGAGTGCACCTGAATAGTCTGGTTTCCATGCACACCAATTATTAATATTTTGTTTTGACCAATATCCTTTCCCAGACCTTACCACTCTTCAAACCACTCTCTTTAAAAATAACCGTCTCCATGATTGAAATTGGTTTCCAGTAGAATTATATCTTAACCATTGCCAAATTCTTTCTCGTCTTGGGGTCTACTGCCTGTTTAGTTTTGCATTTATGGTACTGACTTTAAAAGCGTGAAGGGATTGAGATGTATTTGGCCAATACAAAGTACTGACTGCGGGACATGTTATGATAAAGAGGTAATTTGCAAGAGGATTTTATTGTCACTTAACAGTATACTTACTATATTTCACAGATTTGTTTTATATTTTGTGCAGCTTTTCCCCATATAACATTTTAAATTACAACAATAACATTTTGTTACATGCACCCATTTTGCAGTGCTGTTTATTCTCAATTTCCTTGACAGCAGTTGGGTTTTGTTTAGTTATTGTTTTACATTGCCACCAAACAAAACTAAATTTTAGATGTTAAATTTTAGGAATTGAACAGTTTTTAGACATTTCATTTCTGCAATATGGTGCATTGTTTGTTGACTGTAACTAAAATTGATTTTTTTTTTAAAGAAAAGGAATGTTAACCCTCTGATATTATAACACGTAATATAACTTCACTGATTGTCTTGGATCAGAAATGGTCGCCTTTGTGCTATTGTGGGATGGCTTTTCATGTCAAGCTCATTTGTTTCTATCTCTGTAGAAAGTTTTTAAAAAAATTATTGTTGAGCAAGATTCAAGTTTTTGTTGCGAGCATTTACTCAGGGTATGATTTAAAAAAGACACAATAGAAATGGGACCCAAGTTAAGACAGATTTTCTTGTGATGTTGCCTATGTAAAACCAGCAGGCTTAGAGGGAAACTTGGGCAAGAGTGCCATTCTGTAAACCCTTTCTCTACCTCTTGCCTGGAATTTGGAGTAAACTGGCACGGTCAGAGAGGTGGAAACATTGGCTGGAGGGGAAGATGTAGCAATCCCAGGCATGTCTGTCAACTGCCCTGCAGCCAGAGAAGAGAGCTCAGGTGGCATCAAGCTGAGACTAGAGGAAGTCCGCATTCTGAGACCAGCCCCATCCCAATTGCTGGCATAGTGCCATGGAAGAGATGGGCAGAAGCCTGACATTAATGGAGGAGGAAGCAGGCAGGGTCAGTCCTCAATTGCAGATGGTGTGGCCAATGTGTAATCAGAGGACGGGGAGACTCCTTGGAAGTGGGCAAGAAAGAACCACCAAGTCAGCATGAAGCTGGTCTATTTCCTTCAGTTTACACATTCCAGACTGATTACAACTGCAGCTGGCTTAGTTGACCCTGGAATTAGAGACCTAGTGTTCCTGATATTTCTGTTATCGCATTTAGTTAATTGCAGGATGAGGAGGCTGCCACTCGTTCCATTTCTGAAGAGAAGGTCTGAATCTCAGAGTTGTAGCATCTTATTATTGCTTTCTGCACTCCCTCCTCCAAATTCTCCACTCATGCAGATTCTGTCACCTGGTCGAGTAAGTGCTCAGGAGGTGATTCAGGGGCACAACCTGGTATCTGGGTTTGAGCACCACACTTGCATCTAACCAGCTGTCGGATGCTGTGATAGTCAAGGTCAATGACACTTGGAGGAGTGTGGGAGACAGCCCATGATGATGGAGAAAGACCAGTTTAAAAAAAAGGAAAGCTTGAGAATGAAGTACTGGTCTAAACTTGAGTTCAATTTACAACATTACAAGACAAGTTGAGACCAGTTCCATGACCAGCTCTTCTGGTCTCTCCTTCTTGGGAGGCAGCATATACTGCACCTACAGTGTGAGGTGTAGATCTAGCAGACCTTTTTAAGTTTAACCTCAGACAATGGAGGTATCCATTCAGATCAAGAACTCTCTTACCTCCCTCATGTTTTTTTTGATCCAGAGATTGACTTCTCCTGGAGAATCCATTCCAGCAGACAGTCAAAATTGTCAAAGGTACGTACCTTGCCCATGAGCTCAATGCAGTGATCATAAGAGTAGAGGAGAATGAAGCATTTGAAGTCTCCACAGGTCCTTATCTTTCTCAGGTTGGTAGGATGGTACCATCTTTCATTGTGATGGAGCACTGCTCCACACACCATGGGGTTTCTCTTAGAGCATTCTGAGTCTGGACTGAATCGCTCCGACTATGATACATTTGCCTCCAGTAACCATCTTTACACAGTAGTCTCCTTGCATGTGTGTAACAGCCCCTTAGCACGGTCACAGTCCTCCAAGCCTCAAGCAGCCAGAGGACAGCTACCATGGTCATCCCAGGCCCCAGGGCAGCAAGGCCAACAGCCTCACCACACTCAGTGCCATTTCTTTTGATTTTGTGTGGCCCTCTCCAATTCCCAAATCTCTAAGCTTCCTGCCTTTGCCCCACTGTGCACAGGTTCAAGGTAATATCCCAGCAATTCCCAGTTCTAGAATTTCTTGCCTGGAAACTCTGATGCTGGTTCAGTATACTATTTGTGGGCTCATGTAATGCACAATTGGCTGCTACATTTGCATTCAAAGTAACTTTAAATCATTTGATTGTAAATTGCATTGGAAAATCCTAAGAAGCTAAAGGTTGCTATGTCAATGCAAAACCTTCTTTCATATTTCCCATTAGAGTGATTTGAAAGGGAGTTTAAAATTTTAATGCTTATAAGAGTGTGGGATTAATTGAGAATACCATATATACTTGTGTTTAGGTCAATCTCATATATAAGTTGACCCTGTATTTTGGCCAAAAATCTTGTATTTTCCATATATCTTGTGTATAAGTTGACCCTAATATATCGCACTAAATCACATTCATTCATTCATACTGGTAAATTTATTCATCGCTCTTTGCTTACTATATCGCATCTCTTTCCATTCATTCATAATTTTACTTACTGCACTTGGTTTACTACAGTATGTTTTGATTCATTCATTCATTCATTCATTCATTCATTCATTCATTCATTAGGACCAGTATCTCTACTCATCACTCTTTGTTTAATATATTGCATCTCTATTCATGCATTCATAACACTACTTACTGCACTTGGTTTATTACAGCACATTTTAACTCATTCATTCATTCAGACTGGTACTAAGTGGATCAGTACTTACAGCATTTTGTTCACTATATGGCAAAAAGTTAATATATTTAAAACGTTAATCATTTTAATTTCAGCCCCTCTAAACTTGTGCCCCTGTACTAATTTGGTTGTTGGAGGGAATCCTGAGGGACAGGGTATACATGTATTTGGAAAGGCAAGGACTGATTAGGGATAGTCAACTTGGCTTTGTGCGTGGGAAATCATGTCTCACAAACCTGGTTGAGTTTTTTGAACAAGTAACAAAAGAGGATTGATGAGGGCAGAGTGGTAGATGTGAGCTATATGGACTTCAGTAAGGCGTTCAACAAGTTTCCCCATGAGAGACTGTTTAGCAAGGTTAGATCTCATGGAATACAGGGAGAACTAGCCATATGGATATAGAACTGGCTGAAAGGTAGAAGACAGAGGGTGGTGGTGGAGGGTTGTATTTCAGACTGGAGGCTGTAACCAGTGGATTAACATAAGGATTGGTGCTGGCTCCACTACTTTTCATCATTTATACAAATGATTTGGATGTGATTATTAGAGGTATAGTTAGTAAGTTAGTGAGTTTTGAGAAGATTTGAAACTCAGGTTGAGGTTCTGGATGTAGGTTTGGGCCTCCGGGCAAAGCACTGCTGATAATTTCTGCTTCCTATTTATATGTTTGGGATTCTTTGGGTTGGTGATATCATTTCCTGTGGTGACATCATTTCCTGTGATGCATTTCTTCTTTTTCTCAGGGGGTGGTAGATGGGGTCTAACTCAATGTGTTTGTTGATAGAGTTCTGGTTGGAATGCCATGCTTCTAGGAATTCTCATGTATGTCTCTGTTTGGCTTGTCCATGAATGGATATGTTGTCCCAGTCAAAGTGGTGTCCTTCCTCCTCTGTATGTAAGGATGCTGGTGAGAGAGGGTCACGTCGTTTTGTGGCTAGTTGGTGTTCATGTGTCCTGGTGTCTTGTTTCCTGCCTGTTTGTCCAATGTAGTGTTTGTTCCAGTCCGTGCACAGTATCTTGTAAATAACATTAGTTTTGCTTGTTGTCTGTATAGGGTCTTTCAAGTTCATTAGCTGCTGTTCTAGTGTGTTGGTGGGTTTGTGGGCTTGATGTCACCACAGGAAATGACATCACCAACTCAAAGAAACCCAAACATATAAATAGAAAGCAGGAATTATCATCAGTGCTTCGCCCGGAGGCCCACTGAAGATGTTACCTAGTGACAAAACGTCTGGAAATGAACCTGCTAGCTCAGTGAGAAAACCTACATCCAGTTAGCAAGTTTGCAGATGACACCAAAATTGGAGGTGTAGTGGACAGTGAAGAAGGTTACCTCAGATTACAACTGGATCTTGATCAGATGGGCCAATGGGCTGAGAAGTGGCAGATGGAGTTTAATTTAGATAATGTGTGGTGCTGCATTTTGGGAAAGCAAATCTTAGCAGGATTTATACACTTAATGGTAAGGTTCTAGGGCATGTTGCTGAACAAAGAGACCTTGGAGTGCAGGTTCATAGCTTCTTGAAAGTGGAGTCACAGGTAGACAGGATAGTAAAGAAGGCATTTGGCATGCTTTCCTTTATTGGTCAGAATATTGAATATAGGAGTTGGGAGGTCATGTTGCGGCTGTACAGAATATTGGTTAGGCCACTGTTGGAATATTGTGTGGAATTCTGGTCTCCTTCCTATCGGAAAGATGTTGTGAAACTTGAAAGGGTTCAGAAAGGATTTCCAAAGATGTTGCCAGGGTTGGAAGATTTGAGCTATAGGGAGAGATTGAATAGGCTAGGGCTGTTTTCCCTGGAGTGTCAGAGGCTGAGGGGTGACCTTATAGAGATTTATAAAATCATGAGGGGCATGGATAGGATAAATAGACAAAGTCTTTTCCCTGGGGTCGGGGAGTCCAGAACTAGAAGGTATAGGTTTAGGGTGAGAGGGGAAAGGTATAAAAGAGACCTAAAGGACAACCTTTTCACACAGAGGGTGGTATGTATGTGGAATGGGCTGCCAGAGGAAGTGATGGAGGCTGGTACAATTACAACATTTAAAAGACATCTGGATGGGTATATGAATAGGAAGGATTTGGAGGGATATGGGCCAGGTGCTGGCAGGTGGGACCAGATTGGGTTGGGATATCTGGTCAGCATGGATGAGTTAGACTGACAGGTCTGTTTCCGTGCTGTACATCTCTACGACTATGACTCTATGACTCCCTAATTTCAGTTTTAAAAAGTCTTCAAAATTCGACCTATACATGAGTATATACGGTAATTGCTTTAATGGCCTAGCCCTCTAACATTATAATATTAAAAATAATATTCCTTGCCCCTCCACTCATCCCTCCAACTCCTTTCAGCTAGCCCTGTTGTGTTGCAGCAGGGACACTAGAGCAGAAACAAAGGCAAGATACCCACTAAAGTTATTTTAATTATCCAATGATATTGGTTGGGCCTTCAGATTACAAATGTTCTGGGTGTAAGTGCTGTTCTGTCAAAGGTAAGTGCTTCTGCCGTGGAGTCTGGAAGAAAGTCTTGAAGAGAAAAAGGAGAGATGATGATGATAACAGCTGAAATTTAGAGGGTCAGTTTAAACAGGAACTATAAAATTGCTCCAGTATAATTGTATTAATGGCACTTTACATGATTTGTTTAATGATAAAGCTACACAAAGTCCCTGAAATCCAATACAGAAGAATGTTGGAGATATCCCTTTCTCCGTTTTCTGGCCACTTGGCTTATATTGAACTAATTTATTTACACCTAATGTTTTAAATCTTAATTAAATGTGACTGATTCCCACTGTGATTTTAAATTATCTGGCTCACTGTAACATCAGAAGAATTAACAAACAAAGACAGTGAAAATTCAAAATAGTTTCTTTTAATAAAGAAGCTTGTAGTTTGCTTTTAAAAACAAGACTCAAATTACTTCACTGTTTCAGATGTTGTGTACTAATTTAATGCAAGGTTTACTCTAGAATGTATGACATTGTTTTCTTTATCTGACAATATGTATTGAAATTGTGTAAATTTATAATAGTTGATCAGATTTCTTTAAAGAGAGAATATTACAGAAGCTTTTTTTTTACAAAAACAAATTGGGATGAGAAATTAAACAGTTAAACTTGTTTCCATAGAAAATACTTCTACAGGTGGTCTTCAAAAGACAACCTTAAACAAACAGTAATTGTAGATTATTATGGCATTTTTATTTTATAAATATATGCCTGTTACACAGAGCAGACAAATTAGGATCCCACTGGGAAACTGTTACTGTTACTGATGGAGCTAATGCTATTTATATTTATCAAGATAACTCAATTCAGGAGATGAAATAAGTTCTACATATGAACATTCTAACCACAGAGTAGAGAAGTAGCCATATCCAACAACAAACCATTGGCCTCCTGAGACTGGTGTGTGGTTTTGTGTTTGTTTTTAGCTGTTTTCAGCCCTTGCGCAGTTATATTATGTGACTGCACAATCTATTTATACAGCAGAAGTGGATTGAAGTCTAAAACTAAGTTAATAAATTGAACTAACTATATTACTTAAGGACAAAGAAGCAGGGTTTCTGAATCCTTCACTACAGAGGAGAAAAAAATTAGAGTTTCAAAATTCTCAGGGTGTGGACATTATTGGTAAACCTGTCATTGGGGAGGTGCTGAGTTGCCTTCATCTAGAACCACAGTAGTGTGTGGGGTGAAGGTGCTTTTACAATCCTGTTGGGTTTAAAGGTACAGGATTTTGACTCCGTGACAATAAAGGATCAATGATACATGACGAGGATGTGGGTCATTTAGAGAATAGCTTGGAATGAATGGTATTTCTGTGTACCTGCTGCTCTTGTCCCAGTTGGTCAATGTCACAGTTTTTAGAGGGCTGTCAGTTAACCATGGGGAGTTGCTGCAATTATAGTAACTGTTCCAATTTAGTAATATCCCATAAACACACCCTTGGCAAAGGCAAATTCAGTAAAATAACTTGTCTTACATGCAATTCTCCAGTTCAAGAAGAAAAAGATCAAGAGAAACTCTGAGAGAGAAAGACAGTAGCAGCAGGAGATGTACTCCGGCTTTCAAACCCAACTTCAAGATCCCAACAACTGCAGAAAGCTAAAACTAAAAATCCTGGTTCTATGCGAGCTTGACCTCACCCATTCAGGATGCTTCTATTGTTCCAACTTCTGAAAAAAAGCCTTGCAAGCTGCTTACTTTATTGGCTTTCAGCAGACCCTTGGCACCTCTGTCTCAACTTTTCTTAACAAAAAAAGGACAGAATGTACCTCTGAATGCCATAGTATGATCACAAAGTCAAGTCAAGGAATATTTTCAGGAAAGAGTCAAATCTTTAGATTTTAAGTGTAGTAGGGAAAGGAAATGCAAATGTGGCATTGAAACAGAGGACCTGCCAGCATCATTCTGAATGCAGAAAAAGCTCAAAGAACCAAATGGCCTAGTTCTTCTCCTAGTTTCTATATTTCTATGTTTCATCATCTGCCCATCCTGGTAGTACTGGAGATTAGCAGCAAACAGCACATATATTTGGTACTCCCATCTCAATATTGTGGGTGTAGCACAGTGCCGCTGCTTTGCCATGATACTCTGCCTTTATACTCTTTAGAGGCCCAAGGAGCACTGTACCAATAACACATGGTGCAGCCAGCCTTCTACCCTAAAGGTAATCTGTCCCTTTTAAAGGAAAACAGCACTGCCTAATACTTTGCAATTCAAATTATGGAGTAAGGAGTACCATTGCAGAGAGATGGTTGAAGATGCAGCAATGAAAGCATTATTGGCTAAAGTGGGCAGGAGAAGAAAATGCAGTGTTCTTCAGGAGCATGAGACTTTCAAGGACAATCCTCAGAACAGTTTGGAAGCAGATAGTCAGGGAGGTGAATTCCTGGTGTTTGGTCTCAAAGTCTTAGCAGCAGTGTCAAAAAAACCCTGGTGAGTCATGCAGGGGGTTAAGGTTGGTGAATATACATTTGCATGATACTATTTGCCCAGCACACCATCAGCCTGTCATAATACTCAATCTATCCCACCTCCATCAGTCACTCATCAGAAACCACAAGTGCTCACACCATACATACCAATACTTCACCTCCCCCTCACTCACCTCCCAATACTGAAACTATCACGCTAACTCTCTCTGGCTCCATGTGGCTCCAACTATTCAACTGTAACAGGTACAACATCCAAATGCAGTGCCATACAACCTCTGGCTTTATCTGATTTGTGGGGCAATAGCAGGGATCAGTGTAGAGTCTTTGGAGACATCATCAACTCTGTTTTGTGAGTCCAAGGAAGGACACAGATCTCAGGATTGGCTGAGACAGAGCTTTTGTCATTGGCCATCATTGAGAACATTGAGGATGAGAGTATAACTGCCTTATGCTACTTCTCAACTCCCAGCTCAACCTAATCCTAACATTGGGAATAATGTGCAAGCCGCTGTTGGAGCGATCCTGGATGAATTGCTTCCCTTTCAAATTTCATCATTCAAAACTAAGCAGCATGGCCTAACAAAAGGATTTTAGATTCCATAACACTACATCAACTGACACTGTGGAAACTTAATTTAGTCCTTGATTGTGTTATCATTCCAGTTTGATGAACAAAACACAAGGAGGTAATACCATTGCATATCATAAAATCCCAAATACTGAAATAACTTTCCAAATAAGAATCACCTAAAATTATTTTAAGAATTTACTGACAAAAGGACAACTGAACATATTTTTAACAAATGGTAAACTCGTTTAAATGAATAACTAAATAAAACCGAGCTTCAGAAAGTTATTTTGATAGAAGCATGGTACTAAATACTGAGTTTTGTAAAAACAGACTAAATGTACCTTTTGTTTTTGATTAACAGACAGATGAATACAGTTCAGCACATATGCAGATTGGTCATAAAACAAAGGCGATTTTAAAAAAAATGAAATGAGATTATAAACTAGCCATTTGCAGAAATTTCCCTTGCATTTAGTTGGATTGATTCATACAGAAACTAGTATGACTTTGTATCAGTTTCATCTCAAGTAATTGCAGCAATTTTATGGAAATTTGAAGGCAAGCTAAAAATAGTAAGTTATTTTAAAGAAGAACATATGGTCTCGAAAAACAAGAAGCTGTTTTATATGGTAATGAGTACAACACTTCAAGAAAATGTGTTTGGGGAAATTTTTGGAAAAAAAAAGTCATGTAACAGATTGGAAAAAAATAGTGCATTGTCCTCTTGATTTGTTATCGGTTAGATTCTTACATATAGCAAAGTAATGTGAGATGCATAAAATAAAGAAAACCTAGGAGGTCTGAAACCCTGGAAGCGTTCTGCTGGTCTCTTGCCTGATGTACAGCAGGAGATCTAATGAACCCCCAAACAATTTCAGCTCAAGCTGCTTCTCAGTTGTAGCTTGGAGGATGTGGTAGTGGTAGGGAATTAAATACCTTCCAGTTCCAATTTTTTATTATGTTGGAAATTTGAGAGTAAATGCAGTCATGCAGTGAAATATCACTTTTCTTTATGTGCAGCTGTGATCAAAGATAGATTAAGTTCAGAAAATTCTTGTGAATTTCAAAAGATGTGAGTTCATTATAAAATAAAATGGACTTTGCAGAAGGCTTGTAGAGACCACAGAGTAAAATGTGTGCGCTCAGGATCCCAGCATGGAATCTTACTCAGTCGAGTATAGGTTGTAGAATTTTATTTGCACTTTTCTTATGCCAGAACAGCCTTCCAAAACTTACTCAACTTTCTTAGGTTTTCTTACTGAATTTTTTTCTTAATATTCATTCATGGGATGTGAGCAATGTTGGCTTGGTCAACATTTATTGCCCATCCCTAATTGCTCCAGAGGACAGTTAAGAGCAACTACATTGCAGTGGGTCTGGAGTCTCATTTAGGCCAGCAGACATCCTTCCTTAAAGAATATATAGGAATGACTTATTCACTTGCAGATACATTAACCAAATGTATATATTATATACAATATAGGAAAAGCCTTGCAAATTCATAAACCTTCCAAAAGCATCTAACTCTCTTTATGCAGCATATTTAAGAGGAGGTATTATCGCTGGACTGTTAATCCAGAAAACCCACGTAATGTTCTCGGGATCCAGGTTTGAATTCCATCACGGCAAATGGTGGAATGTGAATTCGATAAAAATCTGGAATTAAGAGTTTACTGATGACTGTGAATCAATTGTTGGAAAAACCCTTCTAGTTCACCAATGTCCTGTAGCGAGTTTTGAAAAGATTTGTAGCTCAGGTCGAGGTTCTGGATGTAGGTTTGCTCGCTGAGTTAGACACCATCTACCACCCCCTAAGGAAAAGAACAGGAAATGACATCACCACAGGAAATGATATCACTAACCCAAAGAAACTCAAACATATAAATAGAAGGCAGAAATCATGTACATTGCTTCGCTTTGCTTAAGGCCCACTGAAGATGTTACCTAGAAGAGTGACGAAACATCTGGAAATGAATCTTCCAGCTCAGCAAGCAAACCTACATCCAGAATGTCTTGTAGGGAAGGAAACTGTCTTCCTTTCCTGGTTTGGCCTACTAGTGACTCCAGACCCACAGCAATATGTTGACTCTTAACTGCCCTCTAGATAATTAAGGATGGGCAAAAAATGCTGGTTCAGCCAGTGAAACCCTCAACGCCTGAATGAATAAAAGAAATTTATGTGAGATTTCCCATATTAGCTGATCCATTTGAATATGCCTATTTTTTAGAACACCCACTTACATTTATTTAGCACTTTGGGATGGTATATGATTAAAGGCACTTATTGATGTGTGAGTTGTCCCATTTCTATCTCCAAAATTGCTGTTATTGTTCTTCACAGTGTCACCCTTTACTCCCTTGAGACCCTCACTGAAAACAACTCTGTAGACATCAACTGATGGATGTTTCCAACACCTAATTCATCAATCAGGATGAGAGCTCATGAAGGACTTGTACAGCAATCACAGTTGTGTTGCAACCACAGTATTGACCAAATTGAATGTGGTTTCCCTCCTCCTCTCCAGCATCATGATGCTAACTATCTGTAATCTGGAAATCCCAAACTGATTTGCTTAGTTCCCAACTGGTTAAAACCAAAATTAAAGCTTGAATGTATCTATCTTACTTTAAATGATAAAAATTGTGTCATTTGATGACTCAGTGAGCAAGAGTATCAATGTAATTTACATTAAAGATAAAGGGCACAAGATAAATTCCTGCTTTGTGTTGTGTTGACTGATCTGGCTTATGATGGGGCATCTCGGTTGTTATTATTTTTTGGGAAGAGGGAATAATCTACATTTGCTTTAATTGATTGTTAATTCAGTGAGCTTCTCGGAAAATTGCTTTGTGTGCTCATTGAATGAATAGAATCTTAGCTTTTTTGTGATCTTTTCATACTCCAGTCTCACACCCGTTGTCAGTAGGTTTTTGGGTACAGGCTACTAAAAAATGACTGGATAATGCAGATAGTGTGGAAAGGTGGATTTGAGTTAGAGGATCAACAATAATCTTATTGAATGGCAAAACAGGTTTTCCCCAAAATGTTTTACTAGTGTTCTTAAACAACAATGAAAATGACCATTAAGAGTCAACAACCATTATGAAAGAAGAGAGGCACTTGAAAAAGAACAGAAAATTTTGGGAATTCCACTTAATATTCAGTGCAGATCAACATCTGTCCTTTGACTTTTGAGTAAAAATGAGAATAAATATATCAAAATCATTTTACAGAAATGTGACAGAAATTCACGAATAACACATCACTCATTTTTATCAAAGCTGTTCACCTATCATAACAAAGAACAAAGAAAATTACAGCACAGGAACAGGCCCTTCGGCCCTCCAAGCCTGCACTGATCAGATCCTCTATTTAAACCTGTCACCTATTTTCCATGTGTTCATATTCCTCTGCTCTCTGCCCATTCATGTATCTATCTAGATACATCTTAAATGACGCTATTGTGCCCATCTCTACCACCTCCATTGGCAATGCGTTCCAGGCACCAACCACTCTGTGTAAAAACTTTCCATGCGTATTTCCCCTAAACTTTTCCCCTCTCACCTTGAACTAGTGACCCCCAGTAATCGAGTCCCCCACTCTGGGGAAAAAGCATCTTGCTATCCACTCTGTCTATATCTCTCATAACAGAGCTGTTTAGTACAATTTTTGTTTTCTAAAGATCCAGCAACAGCATGCATGAGAATTTATTAACATTTTATTATCTGACTAAATATGAAAGATGCAGATTGTTAACCAACTCTCAGAATTTTTGTGAATCCTTTCTTTAGATTGCTGTATATACTCCATTAGAGTCTTCTTTCTGACCTCTTTAACAGCGTGATTCATCTAATTAATATTCAACTTCCTATCTCACTATAGATGCCAAACAAGCTCAATATCAATAACTTTTGACATGGAAATCGGAGCAAGTATCAGATAGCTTCAGCTCACCACTTGCTCCATAGACACAGGGCGTCAACATCTCAGGGTACATTCAAAGGCACTACCACATGCACTGTGTCCACAAACATTGGCATCTGACATGGGCCAGCCTCTTAGAACCCACATGACACATCTCTGATCCACTTACAAGATGCTACAGATTTGGTTTTAACAATAAAAAATTATTACACCAGAGAAATAAAAATACAAGATTAAGTCAAACCATGCCTTCTAAACATAATCCAGTTTGAAAGGTTTAAAAACCCTCAGCAAAATAAAATCCCATTTATTCTCCAATATCATCACTTAGCAGTTAATGCTAAACTTCACAATCTGTCGGACTGATTTAACTTCTTTGGCTTAATTAGGTCCTGTGAGCTGGCAAGTTTACTTACTCGAATCTCCATATAACCAAATGTTTCTCAGTCTTATAATAATTTGCAGAGGTCTAAGAAATATCCTGGGTCTGGAAGTTTCACAAACTGTGCCCTTGCACTGAGGTAACTTATTGCCCTAATATCTCTAAGTAAGTTCCGTTTTTCTAGAAAATCTATACTTTTCAACTGATTTTAGTCGGGTCTCTTTGAAACTAGCAAATGCTTTCAATTCTCTGGATTTTCCTAAACTTTTACCAATCCATGATTGGCTTGCTTTTGAGATTAAAACAATGTTGTTCAATGTTTTCGATCTCCTGTTGTAAATCCCCACAATATAAACAAATTTCCATTATCACTCCAGGAGGCATATATCAGCTTAAGAGTATTGTTCGAGAAAAGGCTGGTGTTGTTCATTTTTAAACTGCTTCATGAATAATAGACGAACAGCCACATGCCATTAGTTTGAAGTCCAAATTCTTAAACAACAATAAGAAATAAATCACGCACTCTTCATCACATAGGTAATGTCAGTTGTGTCTCAAATGGTAACAACCCCCTGCCACACAAAGTTCATCTTCCACATCACTCATCATCCAAGATGGAGGTTGGGAAACATTTCTGGCTGTAAGAGCTGCTCCTTTTTTTGAGGTATTTTTGGTACTGGAGGTGATTTCCTCGAATTCCAGGAGCAGCAATTACTGTTTTATATGCTGTTGCATTGTTTTGGAACTTTGGAAAAAAAACAGTCAAAACAACAGCAGTTTTAAAAGGGAGAGGAACAGACAAAGGAAGCACATGGTGAGGACAGTGCAGGAGAGAGAGAGAGAGAACCTGCACAGTTACCGCCTTTGCTGTTCGAATTCGTATATCGCTGGACGTCGGAGTGCATGTGGAAAAATTAACAAACAGTGAAATTCACAACTAATCTTGGAGGAACTGTTGGGCGAAGTTCACAGCACAGAATCAGATAAGTTATTTGTTGTTTTAAGCCTGTCCAAGAGAAAGGCTGCAGTAGTGAGTATAGTGGATTCTTTCTTGATTATATGTTTTTGGAGATAAGTCTCTTGATTAAAATTAAAATATAAGCCATAGCTATTAATTTAACCTAGGGCAGTGTTTGTAGAGGAATAAGACAGTGTTATTTTCTGGGTCTGTAGATTGTGAAGGAGCAAAAATGGCCTTTGCAGTGATATGTACTTCTTGTCAGATGTGGGAGTTTAAAGAGAGTTTAAGGGTTACTGCGGATTATATCTGCCATAAATGCTGTTGGATGCGAAACTTATCAGATCGAGTGGATCAGTTGGAGAGACAGTTAGAAGCGATGAGGAATTTGCAACAGCAACAGTATGTGATGGATGGTAGTTATAGGAAGGGGGGAAGTCTCAGATACAGTCACATATCTGGGTTAACTCCAGGAAGGGTAAGAGAGGTAGGCACCTGGGGTAGGAGTCTTTTGTGGATATACCCATTTCAAACAGGTATGCTGTTTTAGAAAATGTAGGGGGTGATGGATTCTCAGGGGAACGTAGCACGAACAGCCAAGTTTCTGGTTTTGAGACTGGCTCTAATGCAACGAGGGGTACGTCGGCTTCCAAGAGATCAATTGTGTTAGGGGATTCTGTATTCAGAGGTACAGACAGACGTTTCTGTGGCCAGTAGAGAAAAAACAGAATGGTATGTTGTTTCCCTGGTGCCAGGATCAAGGATGTCTCAGAGAGGGTGCAGAATGTTCTCATGGGGAAAGGGCCAGCAAGAGGTCATTGTCCACATTGGAACCAACGATATAGGAAGGGAAAACGTTGAGATTCTGAAGAGAGATTACCGAGAGTTAGGCAGAAATTTAAAAAGGAGGTCCTCAAGGGTAGTAATATCTGGATTACTCCCAGTGCTACAAGCAAGTGAGGGCAGGAATAGGAGGATAGAGCAGATGAATGATGGCTGAGGAGCTGATGTATGGGAGAAGGATTCACATTTTTGGATCTTTGGAATCTCTTTTGGGGTAGAAGTGACATGTACAAGAAGGACGGATTGCACCGAGATTGGAAGGGGACTAATATACTGGCAGGGAAATTTGCTAGAACTGCTCGGGAGGATTTAAAGTGGTAAGGTGGGGGAGTGGGACCCAGGGAGGTAGTGAGGAAAGAGATCGATCTGAGACAGGTACAGCTGAGAACAGAAGTGAGTCAAACAGTCAGGGCAGGCAGGGACAAGGTAGGACTAATAAATTAAATTGCATTTATTTCAATGCAAGGGGCCTAACAGGGAAGGCAGATGAACTCAGGGCATGGTTCGGAACATGGGACTGGGATATCATAGCAATTACAGAAACATGGCTCAGGGATGGGCAGGACTGGCAGCTTAATGTTCCAGAATACAAATGCTACAGGAAGGATAGAAAGGGAGGCAAGAGAGGAGGGGGAGTGGCAATTTTGATAAGGGATAACATTACAGCTGTGCTGAGGGAGGATATTCCCAGAAATACATCTAGGGAAGTTATTTGGGTGAAACTGAGAAATAAGAAAGAGATGACCACCTTATTGGGATTGTATTATAGACCCCCCAATAGTCAGAGGGAAATTGAGAAACAAACTTGTAAGGAGATCTCAGCTATCTGTAAGAATAATAGGGTAGTTATGGTAGGGGATTTTAACTTTCCAAATATCGACTGGGACTGCCGTAGTGTTAAAGGTTTAGATGGAGAGGAATTTCTTAAGTGTGTACAAGACAATTTTCTGATTCAGTATGTGGATGTACCTACTAGAGAAGGTGCAAAACCTGACCTACTCTTGGGAAATAAGGCAGGGCAGGTGACTGAGGTGTCAGTGGGAGAGCACTTTGGGGCCAGCGACCATAATTCTATTCGTTTTAAAATAGTGATGGAAAAGGATAGACCAGATTTAAAAGTTGAAGTTCTAAATTGGAGAAAGGCCAGTTTTGACGGTATTAGGCAAGAACTTTCGAAAGCTGATTGGAGGCAGATGTTCGCAGGTAAAGGGACGGCTGGAAAATGGGAAGCCTTCAGAAATGAGATAACGAGAATCCAGAGAAAGTATATTCCTGTCAGAGTGAAAGGAAAGGCTGGTAGGTATAGGGAATGCTGGATGACTAACGATATTGAGGGTTTGGTTAAGAAAAATAAGGAAGCATATGTCAGGTATAGACAGGATAGATCGAGTGAATCCTTACAGTATAAAGAAAGTAGGAGTATACTTAAGAGGGAAATCAGGAGGGCAAAACGGGGACATGAGATAGCTTTGGCAAATATAATTAAGGATTTTTACAAATATATTAAGGACAAAAGGGTAACTAGGGAGAGAATAGGGCCCCTCAAAGATCAGCAAGGTGGCCTTTGTGTGTGGAGCCACAGAAAATGGGGGAGATACTAAAAGAGTATTTTGCATTAGTATTTACTGTGAAAAAGGATATGGAAGATATAGAATGTCGGGAAATTGATGGTGACATCTTGCAAAATGTCCGGATTACAGAGGAAGTGCTGGATGTCTTGAAATGGTTAAAGGTGAATAAATCCCCAGGACCTGATCAGGTGCACCCGAGAACTCTGTGGGAAGCTAGAGAAGTGGTTGCTGGGCCTCATGCTGAGATATTTGCATCATCGATAGTCACAGGTGAGGTGCCGGAAGACTGGAGGTTGGCAAACGTGGTGCCACTGTTTAAGAAGGGCGGTAAAGACAAGCCTGGGAACTATAGACCGGTGAGCCTGACCTCGGTGGTGGGCAAGTTGTTGGAGAGAGTCCTGAGGGACAGGATGTACATGCATTTGGAAAGGCAAGGACTGATTAGGGATAGTCAACATGGCTTTGTGCGTGGGAAATCATGTCTCATAAACTTGATGGAGTTTTTGTGAAGAAGTAACAAAGAAGATTGAGGGCAGAGCAGTAGATGTGATCTATATGGACTTCAGTAAGGCATTCGACAAGGTTCCCCATGGGAGACTGGTTAGCAAGGTTAGATCTCCTGGAATACAGGGAGAACTAGCCATTTGGATACAGAACTGGCTCAAAGGTAGAAGACAGAGGGTGGTGGTGGAGGGTTGTTTTTCAGACTGGAGGCCTTTGACCAGTGGAGTGCTAAAAGGATCGGTGCTGGGCCCTCTACATTTTGTCATTTACATAAATGATTTGGATGTGAGCATAAGAGGTACAGTTAGTAAGTTTGCAGATGACACCAAAATTGGAGGTGTAGTGGACAGCGAAAAGGGTTACTTCAGATTACAACAGGATCTGGACTAGATGGGCCAATGGGCTGAGAAGTGGCAGATGGAGTTTAATTCAGATAAATGCGAGGTGCTGCATTTTGGGAAAGCAAATCTTAGCAGGACTTATACACTTAATGGTAAGGTCCTAGGGAGTGTTGCTGAACAAAGAGACCTTGGAGTACAGGTTCATAGCTCCTTGAAAGTGGAGTCACAGGTAGATAGGATAGTGAAGAAGGTATTTGGTATGCTTTCCTTTATTGGTCAGCGTATTGAGTACAGGAGTTGGGAGGTCATGTTATGGCTGTACAGGACATTGGTTAGGCCACTATTGGAATATTGTGTGCAATTCTGGTCCATTTCCTAATGGAAAGATGTTGTGAAACTTGAAAGGGTTCAGAAAAGATTTACAAGGATGTTGCCAGGGTTGGAGGATCTGAGCTACAGGGAGAGGCTGAACAGGCTGGGGCTGTTTTCCCTGGAGGCTGAGGAGTGACCTTATAGAGGTTTACAAAATTATGAGGGGCATGGATAGGATAAATAGACAAAGTCTGTCCCTGGGGTCGGGGAGTCCAGAACTAGAGGGCATAAGTTTAGGGTGAGAGGGGAAAGCTATAAAAGAGACCTAAGGGGCGACTTTTTCACGCAGAGGATCGTATGTGTATGGAATGAGCTGCCAGAGGAAGTGGTGGAGGCTGGTACGATTGCAACATTTAAGAGGCATTTGGATGGGTATATGAATAGGAAGGGTTTGGAGGGATATGGGCCGGGTGCTGGCAGGTGGGACTAGAATGGGTTGGGATATCTGGTCGGCATGGAGGGGTTGGACCGAAGGGTCTGTTTCCATGCTGTACATCTCTATGACTCTATCAGTGTTTGAGTATAAAAATCAAGGCTGATATTTCAATGTCTCACAGTGCAGCAGTGTCAGAAAAACCATTTAGATGGAATGTTAAACTGAAGCCATATCTACCTAATTGGGTCGTTAGAAAGAATCATGGCAGTACTTTAAAGAAGAGTAGGGGAGTTATATCCAGTATCTGTCCAATATTTATCCCTCAAACAACTTTCCAAAAGTAGATAAACTGATCATTTTCACGGAGAATTTGTGTGAATGGCTATGCACATATTGGTTGCGGTGTTTCTGAGATTATAAGAATGATGACTCTTCAAGAACTATCTTATTATCTATAAGGGCTTTGAGACATCCTGTGATTATGAAAAATGCTATGTAAATGCAAGTCATTTTTAAATTCTATTTCTTTCTACTTCCATTTTAGAATCTGCTCCTGTTTATAGTCTGTTATTCTAATTTAACAGAATTTTGAAAATAGACTTCTTTTTGTATCACTGGAATGCGTACAGGCAGTCCCTGAGTTAGGAATAGATTCTGCTATTGAGTACATTCATAAGTGAATTTGCGTGCCATTCAGAACATAATATTATACAGTACAATAAAAAAAGCCATTTGTAAATGTGAAAAAGCTTTGTATTGTTAAAATTAATATTAATATGGTATCTCATTTGTAAGTATGGGCCTTTGTAAGTCAGAAATTTGTAAATCAGGGACTGCATGTAAATAAATGGTTGAAAAGCGTCTTTTTAAAACAATTAATTCTGCCTGGGCAATTTGAGAATTAGTTGAGTAACAAAGAAGCAGAGAAAAGGATTTTTTCTTTCATTATACTTAGTTTTAAAGGCTGGGTATAGTTTCACTAAATTGGTTTTGTTCTGCTTCTGTGTTGCTAAACCAGAAAAAAATCAAATCATTGTTTAGTATGTATTTATGTGACTGTGTTTGATTTTCTTTCTCGAAGCATTTTTTGTATACCTTGTATTGTAGCCTTTAAGCATCTGTCCACAGATGATCAGCAAACTTCCCCATAGGTACATTTTGAACCAAAATTTTGTTTAATTTTTCTAAGGCATTATTGGTTGAATAAATAATCTGGGGAATCCCAGATATGCTGAAACTGAACTCTAAAATTTTCCTGTCCAGGAGCAGCGGAAGACAGAGTGGAGGTGACATTGGATACCAGGAGGTTGTCGGGAAGGTTAGTTGAGTTAGAGCTAAGGCTGACAATGGCAGGTGACCTCAGACCCATGGCATGTGCCTCTTACTTGATGTGGGAGGTAAGGGACATGGCTGACGTCCCTCACTCTTACACTTGCAAGATGTGTGTCCAGCTGCAGCTCTTGTTTGACCACATGAGGCTCTGGAGCTGCGGATGGACTCACTGTGGAGCATCCTCGATGCTGAGGAGGTCATGGATAGCATATTTAGTGAATTGGTCACACCACAGATTAGAATTGCTGAGGGAGACAGTGAATGAGTGACCAAAAGGCAGAGAAAGAATAGGAAGGCAGTGCAGATGTCCCCTCAAGTCATCTCCCTCAAACACTTTTGGATACTGTTGGGGGAGATGGCTTACTGAGGAGGGCAGCAGTTGTCAGGATCATGGCACCGTGGCGGGCTCTGCTGTTCAGAAGGGCTTGAAAAAGACTCGTAGGGCCATAGTCATATGGGATTCTATTGTAAGGGGAGTAGATAGATGGTTCTGTGGCTGAAAACGAGACTCCTGGTATGTTGCCTCCCAGGTGCTCAGGTCAGGGATGTCACTGATCGGCTGCAGAGCATTCTGAAAGAGGATGGTGAACAGGCAGTTGTTGTGGTGCATATAGGCACCAATGATATAAGTAAAACAAACTAGATGAGGTCCTGAAAGCAGAATTCAGGGAGCAAGGAGAGAAGTTAAAGAGGTGGCCCGCAAAACTGGTGATCTCAGGATTGCTACCAGTGCCATGTGCTAGCCAGGGTAGAAATGAAAGACTGGGTAGAATGAACACATGGCTTGAGGCATGGTGTAGGAGGGACGGGTTCAGATTTGTGGGACATTGGGACTGGTTCTGGGGAAGGTGGGACAGTTACAAATTGGATGGTCTACACCTGAACCAGACTGAAACTAATGTCCTTGGGGGAGTGTTTGCTAGTGCTGTTGGGGAGGGTTTAAACTAATGTGGCAGGGGACTGGGAATCAGAAGAGAAGACTAGTAGACAGTGAGATAGAAACTAGAGACAGTAAGGATCATGAAGTTAGCATTATCAAGGGGAAGAGTAGGCAGAGAGCAGATGAACGCCAAGGAACTAGTGGTCTGAAGTGCATATATTTTAATGCAAGGAGTATAGTGGGTAAAGCAGACAAACTTAGGGCTTGGATTGGTGCCTGGGTGTATGACATTATTGCAATCACAGATACTTGGTTGAAGGAAGGGTATGATGATTGGCAACTAAATGTTCCAGGAATATAGATGCTTCAGACAGGACAGGAGGGAGATAAAAGGGGTGGAGGAGTTGCATTGCTGGTCAGGAATGATATCATGGCTGTGCTAAAGGAGGACACTATGGAGGGCGTACAAAGTTAAAAATCATACCACACCAGGTTATAGTCCAACAGGTTTAATTGGAAGCAATAAGGGGCCATATTGGACCTGGTGTTGAGGAATGAGTCTGGTCAGGTGGTAGAAATTGCACTGTGGGATTTCTTTGGGAATAGTGACCACAATTCTGTAAGCTTTAAAATACTTGTAGACAAAGATGAGAGTGGTCCTAAGGGAAGAGTACTAAACTGGGCCAAGGCCAATTATATCAAATTATATCAAAATTTGGCAGGAGCTGGGAAATGTGGATTGGGGGCAACCATTTGAATAGAAGTCAACATTTGATATTTTTGAATTAGATTTTTTTGAATGAGATTACTTACAGTGTGGAAACAGGCCCTTCGGCCCAACAAGTCCACACCGACCCGCCGAAGCGCAACCCACCCATATCCCTACATTTACCCCTTACCTAACACTACGGGCAATTTAGCATGGCCAATTCACCTGACCTGCACATCTTTGGACTGTGGGAGGAAACCGGAGCATCCGGAGGAAACTGATATGTCAGAGGCTTTCAAAGATAATTTGAAGATAGTGCAGGGTAGGCTTGTCCCTTTGAAAACAAGGGAGAGGAAAGGCAAGATTCATGAACTGTGGATGACAGGAGAAATATGCGACTAGCCAAGAAGAAAAGGGAAGCGTGAATAAGGTTGAGGCAGCTAAGAACAGAATGGGCCTTGGAGGAATATCGGGAGAGCAGTGCAATCTTAAACGAGGAATCAAACGGGCTAAAAGGGATCATGAAATAACTTTAGTAAGCAGAACTAAGGAGAATCCCAAAGCCTTTTATTCTTATATGAGAAGCAAGAGGGTAACCAGAGAAAGGGTTGGTTCACTAAAGGTCAAGGAAAGAAGGCTGTGTGTCGAACCTGAGAAAATGGGTGAGATTCTCAATGATTACTTTGCATCAGTGTTCACTGAGGAGAGGAGCATGATGAATGTTGAGATTGGAGATAGAAGTTTGTTTACTCTGGATTACGTTGACATAAGCAGGGAAGATGTGTTGGGTAAGCTAAAGGATATTAAGGTGGACAAATCCCCAGGACCGGATGGGATCTATCCCAGGTTGCTGAGGGAGGCAAGAGAGGATATAGCTGTGGCCCTAAAAGATATCTTTGTAGCATCCTTAAACACAGGTGAAATGCTGGAAGACTGGAGAGTTGCTAATGTTGTCCCCCTGTACAAAAAGGGTAGTAGGGATATTCCAAGTAACTACAGACCAGTGAGCCTGACATCAGTGGTGGGAAAGTTGTTGAAGGTACTGAGGGATAGAATCTATTTATATTTGGAAAATAATAGGCTTATCAATGATAGGCATCATGGTTTTGTGTGGGGGAGATCATGCCTTATTAACTTAATAAAGTTCTTTGAGGAAGTGACCAAGTTGATCAAGGAAGGGCTGTAGGAAGGCATTTGATTAGGTTCCCCATGGTAAACTAATGGAGAAAGTGAAGTCACATGGTATGCATGGGTTCTAGCTGGGTGGATAAAGAACTGATTGAGTGACAGGAGACAGAGAGTAATAGTTGAAGGGAGTTTCTTGAACTGGAGAAAGGTAACCCATGGTGTTCCACAGGCATCGGTGCTGGGGTCACTGTTATTTGTGATATACATAGATGATCTGGAAGACCGCATTGGTGGTCTGATCAGTAAGTTTGCAGATGACATGAAGATTGGCGGAGTAGTAGAAAACATAGGGGACTGTCAAAGAATACAGGAGAATATAGATAGACTGGAGAGTTGGGTGGAGAATTGGCAGATGGAGTTCAATCCAGGCAAATGTGAAGTGATGCATTTTGGGAGATCTAATTCTGGAGTGAATTATACTGTAAATGGAAGAGCCTTGGGAAAAGTTGATGAGCAGAGAGATCTGGGAGTTCAGGTCCATTGTATCATGAAGGTGGCTGCACAGGTGGATAGAGTGGTCATGAAGGCATATGGTATGCTTGCCTTCATCAGCCGGGAGGATTGAGTTTAAGAGCTGGCAGGGCATGTTAAAATTGTACAAGACTTTGGTTTGGCCACATTTAGAATACTGTGTACGGTTCTGGTCGCCGCATTACCAAAAGGATGTGGATGCTTTGGAGAGGGTGCAGAGAAGGTTTACAAGGATGCTGCCTGGTAATGGAAGGTGCTAGCTATGAAGAGAGATTGAGTAGGTTAGGATTGTTTTCATTAAAGAAAAAGAGATTGAGGGGGTCCTGATTGAGATCTACAAAATCATGAAGGGTATAGACAGGATGGATAGAGATAAGCTTTTTTCCCAGGGTGACGGATTCAATAACGAGAGGTCACACATTCAAGGTGAGAGGAGAAAAGTTTAAGGGGGATACATGCAGCAAGTACTTTACACAGAGGGTGGAGGTGCCTGGAATGCTTTGCCAGCAGAGGTAGTAGAGGCAGGCATGGTAGATTCATTTAAGATGCATCTGGACAGAGGTGTGAGTAGGATCAGAGGGGTACAGATCCTTAGGAATTGGGCGATTAAGTTTAGACAGTGGATTTGGATCAGCATAGGCCGAAGGGCCTGTTCCTGGGCTGTAAATGTTCTTTGTTCTAAAAATCAAGGGAAATATGCACAAGTGATGATCGTGTGGCACTCTGAGTAAGGGAGCGTGCAGGGTTGATAATCCGGGGGATGGGTCGCATGAGAGCTGCTAAGGGAAGGTGTTGCATACAGCAGTGGGAATGGTAGATCATGAGTCTTGGTGGGAAGGGGGTGTAGTAGCAGAGTTCAAGTTAGAGTGAGTGTGAAGTAGCAGCAAGAAGATGGTGACAGTTACCTTTGTGGAGCATACAAGGTCATAAACTTTCTTATGGTATTGCTGTGCATATTGTAGTAATACAATGCTGACACCAGTAGCAGGAAGTCACCGGGGTACCAGCAACAGTGAGCACTTGTGCTGCTGGTGAGTGCAAGACAGTCAGAGTGCAGCATTGTGGGAGTTTCCTGCAAAGGTAATGAGCAATATAACATTGTGTGAGAAAACTCTCTGGAGCTCACTCAGTGAAACCCTTTTTACACTCCTCAAAATTGGCACTCAGCTAATTTTTGGGAAAATTTTGCCCAATGTCTACATCTTCTAATGATGAACTAAATATGCTGTACAAAAGAGATACTTTTTTTGAGTAAGATAGAAAAGAGTGTGGAAAAATAGGAATGGACAACATATTTATGGTTCAGAAGATGTTGTGGACATTCCATGCACAAACCCAGAGACCCGGGTTCAATTCCCGCCTCAGGCGACTGACTGTGTGGAGTTTGCACGTTCTCCCCGTGTCTGCGTGGGTTTCTTCCGGGTGCTCCGGTTTCCTCCCACCATCCAAAGATGTGCAGGGTCAGGTGAATTGGCCATTCTAAATTGCCCGTGGTGTTAGGTAAGAGGTAAACGTAGGGGTCGGCGGGTCGGTGTGGACTTGTTAGGCCGAAGGGCCTGTTTCCACACTAATCTAATCTAATCTAAACTGGCCTTCATTCACAAAGGGCCAACATTTTCAACTGGATGTCGAGGTACATTTTACAGTATGTATGGTCACACTGAAAGTTTATGAAGGAAATGCACTTTTCCTCCACATTCTCAACCCTGCAACATTTCCTTCTGGCCTTTTTAAGTTAGGGATGCCTTGTCTGCAAAATACACTGGCAGATCTGTTTTGTTTTTGTAAAGAACATGTTTCCAAAAGAAAAGAATGATCTGCACCTGCTCCCCTCCACTCCCCATTCTTTAATGTACACTCTGCTTTCAGATGGATATGTATTACATTATTATAATAAGTGTAAATACTCTTCTAATGAAACTGGAATTCATTATGACAACTGTTCCATTGTGAATGCCTGGCTGAGTTTCATAAGTTTTAGCTTAGCTGGTGGTATTAATTGATGCAAAAGCTATAGAAAATTTTACAAGTCTGTAATAACAGATTATGTCTTTGAAATGGTTTCATGCTTTTAAAAAACAAGAAGGGAGGCAGATGACCTAGTGATATTATTGCTGGACTGTTAACACAGAGACACTTTAGGGACCCAGGTTTGAATCCTGTCATGGCAGATGGTGGAATTTGAATTCAATAAAAATCTGGAATTAGGTGTCCAATGATGACCATGAATCCATTGGCGATTGGAGGGAAAAACCCATCTGGTTCAATAATGTCCTCTGGGGACAAAACTGCCATCCTGACTTGGTTTGGCCTGCATGTGATTCTGGACCCATAGCAATGTCATTGATTCTTAATTGGCCTCTGGGTAAATCGGGATGGGCAATAAATGCTGCCTAGCCAACAATGCCCTCATCCTGTGGATGAATAAAGAAAAAAAACAAATAAACATTTAAACTCTTACCTGTCCTTTATTTTCTGATCCAGTGTCATAGACAGTGAATTAGAATTCAGGAATGACTTAAACAATTAGAGGTTTAATGAATTTCCAATGATTTAAGAAAATTCTCAGTTATTGCATGACTTCTGAGAACTGTACATACAAGTAAGTGTCTAGGGAGGATACTTAAGGCATAATGGTGGCATGACTGACATGGGGAATGTAAGGGGCATGGTAATTGTGAGGTAGAATTGTGGTTATGAGGGGGCATGGAGTGGTATGGGAGAATGTGGAGGGGTATAGGGATTGTGATGGGGTGTGGAGTGGCAAGAGGAAATGTAAGCAGGAACAAGATGGCACAGCAAAGTGTGAGGTGGCTTGGAGTGATGGAGGATGTTTGAGAGATGATGGGTGGAATGGTTAGGTTTAGGAGGACTTTAAACAAAGTTGGGAGCTGGGCTGTTGGCTTGAACAATTGAGAGGGGCCACCTCCACATCCAGACGCTGCACAATCTCCAAAGGGGTTCAGAAAATGCACTGCAAACCCGATCATTGTGTGAAAACACCTCATAAAGTCACACAAAGGGTTGAGTTTGCACTTAGAGAATCGCAAAATTACACTGGCTAGGTTTCTCCAAGCTGAAATGAAAGTACAGCCTAATAAATGAAACTTCCTCATGCAAACTAAAGTAGGATCCCCACGCATGTAAAAGTTATTTATTTCACTGATGACGCCACATGCATGCAAAATGAAACCCTACACACGTAATCCTTCTTCCTTTACCGATCTGCTGATGGCATAATACATTCCTATTCTTCGTTAAACACAACCTCTCATATCTAATTTCCAGTTACCTACATTCTTCCTTGTCACATATAAAGAAAAGGTGAAAATGAAATGCTGAATCAGTAAAAGTGACCATGGTGCTAATGAAATGTGATTAAGATCTAACTGGTGCATTAATATCGCCCATACATTGAAAGCTGACATCTTCATTTGCTTGGATCTATATTTTTGATTTGTGATTCACATCCAATGTAAATCTGCATTAGATCAGTATAAAGCAGCACTGGAAGTGCTCACTTGGTGCAATGATAGTGTCTCTACCTCAGAGCCAGGAGGCCAGCGATCAAATCTCACCTGTTCCAGAGGTGAATAATAACATCTTTAAAAATGTCAGTTACAGAACAGCAAATAACTAGTATATTATTTCCGGAGGGCTGCTGTAGCACTCTGATAGTGTCCCTATCTCCGAGCAAGGAGGCCTGGATTCAACTCCAGAAGTCTACACATGCGGAATAACATCTCTAAACAGGGTAATTAGAAAATATCTAAAACAACATTGGACAAAGACCTGCCCAGTCTAAAGTAGGAGAAGAGGGGAGGTCTGGATCATTGAGTAGAGACACGGTCGAGTACGAAATGGAGCAGAGACTGATCTTGTCTAAAGCAGTATGACATTGGGTATTCATCTAGTATATGTATTTAAAACTAAACAGTTATATGACCTTATCGGCCTTAAATTTAAATGTTATTTCAAACATGTCTGACAATTGAAGCCTATCGTCTCACATCTGTGCCAAGCAGAAATGTTAAAACACTCTGTATCCTGGTAAACAACATATTCAGGAAATTCCAGCAACAGCTGAAACATGTCACTCTCAGCTTGACGGTTGACTGGCTTTGTTACATTGCGTACTTGAATTTTGAGGATAAATAATTTGGAATATTGTCCCGCAACAGCGACAGATTTCAGTGGAGGTGGGGACCAGTGTCTACCAGACAGACTAGGGAAGAATAGGAAGCAATCTCCTGGGAAGATGGTGCTTGCAAACTGTGATTTTAGTGTTGAATATCGCTGACAGTGAAAGGGTCCTGGTGATGAACATTGAGAAACAAATCATCAGAACTGTGGGAGACTCAGCTGCACAGGGTAGAAGTTCAAGAAAGTGTAGAAACATTTATGAGGGGATTAAAAAGTCATTAAAAAGAGATGGACATTTCTGCAACTCCAAGCAAGTGCATGATAATCGAGATGGCACAGGAAATAGTCAGAATTTGTGGTTCATGTTCAAGGAGAAAGTGAGGTCTGCAGATGCTGGAGATCAGAGATGGAAATGTGTTGCTGGAAAAGCGCAGCAGGTCAGGCAGCATCTAGGGAACAGGAGAATCGACGTTTCAGGCATTAGCCCTTCTTCCTGAAGAAGGGCTAATGCCCGAAACGTCGATTCTCCTGTTCCCTAGATGCTGCCTGACCTGCTGCGCTTTTCCAGCAACACATTTCCATCTCTGGTTCATGTTCAAGCCAATGATAAGAAAAGGATTGAGGTGAGCCAAGCAGAGTTTCAGGAGCTTGGAAAAAGGCCATAATCTCTGTAATATTCCAAATGCTACACAATGATCTACATAGTAAAAGCAAGATAGTGAAGGAAAAGGATGGTTGCATTTGCAGTACAAGAGGGAGGGCACTAGATTTCTGGGTCATTGGGTCCATGTGTCGGGCTGGAAGGACACAGCAAGCTGGACAGAAGCAAGAACTTTATGATATTATGATCACTGTTCTCTAAATGTTCCTTTATTGACATTTGAAATATTTGACTCATCTCATTTCTCTGAATTGGATCTGGCAGTGCATCCTACCTTGTGGGCCACAAATGTATTAATCAAGAAATATCTCCTGAACACACTTCATGAACTTTTCCAATCTTTTTCCACTAACACTATCACATTCTAAGTTAGGATAATTGAAGTGCCCCATTATTACTTCTCTATAATTTTCTAATTTGAATCTTATTGCGCGCTGCCAGTTAGATTGATCTTATCTAACACCATAACTCTGGGACTACCTGTGTTTTTTTAATGCTTCATGCAACATCTAGGTGCCCATCATCCTGCCAAGTTATATTAAACCCACCTCAACTGCACTGGCACAATAAAATAGTGATGTGAGATTTTTATTTGTGACAAGACAGATAGAAACAATAACATCTCCAGCACTGGACCAATGCTTTTTGGGTCAGAAGGAACTGACCTGCATTTGATCTTAGAGATTAGAACTTTTAAATTTATGAAAGATATGAGATTTGGCAACATTGTAAGCCAATACAGAAGTTAAACATTTTACTAAAAGTATGCAAACTTCTCCAGTTTAGTTGCTTTTAGGTCTAAGTCCACAGAAAGCACAGGTCAGGTTTCTGTCCTTAGCAAGTATTATTACTTATCACAAATAAATAGTCTAGTTAAAGGATAATTGTTGACATATAACAGTACTTGTTATAGCTATAACCTCCTTATAAAACTCCCCTTGCACAAAACCATGCAAAGAGACAAAATTACAATTTTGGTATCGGAGATGGAGAGAAAAAATGGGAAGACAGTTCAATGGTCCCTGTCCACAAGGTTCACTGAGATAATCCTTTTGGCGAGTTAGGATTTGCTGCTCCTTGATCTCTCTCCTCCAGGTATCTTCACTTCTTTGCAAGATGCACAGAGCAATTCATTCACAATTTTTAAAGTGTCTGGCTAATTGGTTCAAAGCAACAGCTTATTGTAACTGGTAAGGAGAACTATACTAGTTTTCTTTAGGCTTTCAGTTTTTTTTAATTGCAGAAGGAAAGACGCCACCTCTCTTTCCAGAGGTCCAAAGCTTTTTGACCAAATCGCTGAAACCCACAAGCTGTTTGGTGACCTAGGAGCCAATTACTTAGTTATTGGCAGGCAGATGGCCATTGTCATCAACTACTGGTCACCACTCCACAGGCCAACCATTATTTGTTACCATCATACATACCCCTGTCTCCAGTTTGTTGATAGTAATCAGTTCCTTTGCTTGAACAAACAACAGAGTAAGCAGCAATTACAGTGCCAGTAACCTGCTTTTAACAAGTTCAGTATTCCCCTCCATAGACTTTAAAACAGTCCTTTTCCCACTTCAGTCCTTAATCAAAAATACCAATAAAACAAGATAATCTTTACAGTAGGGATCTGGCGTATTCAAATCAGAAAGGTGCGCAGTGCTGCACTTTGGGAAACCAGTATGATGGTCACTATCTGCTTTCATTCAGTTAAAGGAAAAATAATCTCTATCTTAACCCCAATGGTACAAAAGGCACCTACTCTACATAATCCTACATCTTTGAAGTGCAATAGTGCAGGTTGATGAGATGAAAAAATAAAGTGTCTGGGATATTTTGGACTTTATAAGTAGGGACATTGTTATAAAATCCTTATGAATCTCTTGTCAGTCCTCAGGTGGAATATTATACATGATTCTAGTAACCACACTTTAGGAAAGTGTCAATGTCTTGGAAGAATCCAGAAGAGGCTTAGCTAGAAGATATCCAGGATGAAGGACTTCCATAAATTGGAGAGACAGATGATGCTGGGATGAAAGTTAAAATAGTTGAAAAAAAGGCCAATTAGAAATGTTCAGAGTTATGGGTGTTTTAATGGAGAAAGTGGAGATAAATTGATTTTTATGTCTTCTTTAGTGTTCTTCATCATTATGTGAGCATGATATCATCAATGACATAACTTGCTAGGTGCTCAGGAATTAACGATTTGCTGTATAGGCATAGTCAACAAATGTTGGCCTATGGACATCCTATGGACAAATAAAAACAAACCAAAATGTTCAGTACTCTCCTCTAAAGTTTTCAAAGCTAGGCCAAAGGAAAATTTTAAAACTGAGGTTGATAGATTTTTGCTTTGTAAAGGTACTAAGAATGACATATTTCTAGGCAGGGACATTGGGGTTAAGATAGAGATTATTTTTCCTTTAACTGAATGACAGCAGAAGGACTGAATGGTCTCACCCTGGTCTTGCATTTCTGAAATGTATCTCCTGCTAGTACTGTTAAGTGAAGACATATTTTATCACACATAGTTAGTACTTACAGTTGCTAATTGCCACATCTAATAAACTACATTGATTATCAAATTCCTTGTTCACTTGCTTGAATATTCTAGCTATCGGTAAGACAGTGCTCATTCACTTTTTCACCTCAATTTAATGCTCCTCTTCTTTGGAAATCCTTATCTCTGAAGAGAACCATCTATATTTCTGACCTTGAACTCAAGGTACACAATTTGTCAGTTAACAGCCATTTCCCTCCTGAATATGAGACATCAAGTGACTACTGGCCCCTTAAGAGCTGCTGGAATGTATAATCTGCCCCTCCATCCAAGGCACTCTTGATGTATTATTCTTAGAATACCAGTATTTGAGGATGGAAGATGATTATGTAAATAGAGATAGATTGAGAAACAGTGAGATGCAATGAGACTTGGCTGTGCTTTGGACCAGTTGCTGAATGTAAACATGCAGGTGCAGCAGGCAAATGCTATGTTGGCCTTCATAGCAAGAGGATTTGAGAATGTTTTAATGCAATTGTATGGGGCCTTGATGAGACCACACCAGGAGTATTGTGTGCTGCTTAACATGCAAGTTCAGTTGGCAATTTGGAAAGCAAATGCAATGTTAGCATTCATTTCAAGGAGGCTAGAATACAAGAGCAGTGATGTACTGCTGAGGCTGTATAAGACTCTGGTCAGACTGGATTTGGAATATTGTGCAGTTATGGGCACAGTATCTAAGGAAAGATATGCTGGTGTTGGAGGGGGTCAGAGGTGGTTTACAAGAATGACCCTGGGAGTGAAGGGCTTGTCATATGAGGTGCGATAGAGGACTTTGGGTCTGTACTTGATAGAGTTTAGAAGGATGTGGAGGGATCGGATTGAAATTTATGGAATACTGAGAGGCTTGGATTGAGTGGACGTGGAGAAGATGTCTCCATGAGTAAAAAAGACGAGGACTGGACAGCACAGCCTCAGAGTGAAGGACAACCCTTTAGAATTGAAATGAGATGGAATTTCTTCAGCCACAGGGTAGTCAATCTATGGAAGTTATTGCTGCAGAGGGCTGTGGAGGCCAAGTCATTGAGAGTATTTAAAATAGAGATAGAAATGTTCTGATTGGAAAGGGGATCAAGAACATGCGAGGGGAATAGAGTTGAGAAACATATCAGCAAGGCTTGACTGGTGGAGTAGGTTTGTTGGCCTAATTCTGCTCCTATACTTTAGCGTGTTAAAGTCTTATAGTTTTGGTCTCTTTATCCGAGGAAGGATGTCCTGGCTATGGAAGGATTGCGACAAAGCTTTACCCAACTGCTTTATAGGATGGCATATGAAGAGAGATGAGATTGGTTAGGATTCTTTTCACTGGAGTTTAGAAGAATGAGGCAGGATCTCATGGAAACCCAAAATAATTCTAACCGGACTAGAATGCAGGAAGGATGTTTCCAATGTCCAGTGAGTCCAGCGGGCACAGCTTAATGATATGAAGTAGGCCATTGAGGACTGAGCTGAGATGCAATTTCTTCACTCAAAGATTGGTGAGCCTGTGAATTTCTTGGGACTAAAGTGATGAAAGATTATGGGGAGAAAGCGAGCATAATGTACTGGTTTAGATAATCATTCATTATCAGATTGAATGGTGGAGCAAATTTGAAGCGCTAAATGGCATATACCTGCTCCTAGTTTATGTTTCCAGGGAGATGTGAACTGATTTCAAGCAGCAGTGCAAGAAAACATAATAGATACAAACGAACTCATAACATCAAGCCATTATCTATTTCCCATTGTTCAGGGAATTTTATACAATGTAGTGTTTTAATTCTTGTATCAACACATTTTGTATCAGTAATTAAGGAATGGAGAAAATTTGTAATTTTGTTATGAAAATGAGAAATTGGGATTTCATTGTCTGTGTAATGGAGTTGACAAAGTGGCTGCTGGTCTCCTGTTGTTTTGTTGATCTCATAACAGCAGGAGCTTATTAGATACAAGAATGCTCATGCAGCAATAAAAAAGACAACTCGCAGGATTTATAGATCTCATTAGTTGTATTGATTGAATTTGAAATGTCCTGTTTTCAAAGATATTGATGAAATCAGCATGTGCTGTGTTCACCTGGATTAAAAGTATTATAGAATCAGAATCCCTACACTGTGGAAACAGGCCATTTGGTCAAGTCCACACTGACCCTCTGAAGAGTAACCCACCTAGACCCATCCCCCCATGCTATTACTCTACATTTACCCCGATTAATGCAGCTTACCTGCACATCCCTGAACACAGTAGATATTGAATTGACACTACCATGTATGCTTGTGCCACTGAAGTGACTTCAGTACTCATATTTCATGCTGCAATATCTGTCAAACATTTAATGGCAACATTGGAAACATGTGTCAATCAACAGCATTCAAGTCAGTTTGTCAAATCACACTTAATTTGCTGAGAACGTTTTGCAATTTTAGTGTTTCAACACATTTAGAGAGAAATATTATGTGTTTTTCTCGACTTGCCTAAATAGTTGGCTTAATCCACTATAATACCCATGCATTTCTCATCAGTTATCTACTGTAACAGGATAAAGTTCATATTTAATTATTGATTAGTAGAGGCAGTGCATGGAATATCAATCGCAGGCTAAGCTGTAGTCTGACAACATCTACAATGTGCACAATGTGATCTGTCAAGATCTAATGTAGATGATGACTAAATAGTTTGGTGGACAACTGCAAGAGAATACATCCATTTACAAACTTCACCATTTGTTTCTAATGCCATTTTGGCTTTGGCAGACATCATAGGCTGCAGTCTGATGCCATATCTCAAAACTAAATCCTCAAGCCTCTCCAATCGGTAGAACACTAGCAGACACATTAAGGCCAATTAATATCTTAAATAACAATCTAAAAGCTTGGATTTTATAACTTCAAGTTCAGTGCAAATCTGAAGAGGACTTTGAAAATATGATCATTTATTGCAGACTATACAACATGGGGCAGTACAGGATATGATGGCAGTCAGATGTATGGACATATTATTTATTGTAGCTAATGAGGGGTTTAAGAGTTCACCTTAATTTGAGAACGAGGAATAACCATAGATACTCAGATTCAGTTGATGAACTGTGAAAGTCACTTCAGGTAAATGCCACTTGATAAATGCAAAACCGAAGCAGCAAAGATAAAAGTTCCGAAATGAAACTGAAAAGTAACATAGAAATAAAGGAGCAGGGGTGGTCTATTCAGCCCTTTCAGCCTGTTCCCCCATTCAGTATGATCATGGCTGATCATCCAACTTAGTGAGAACACGGTACTTTCTCCCCATATATTCTAATCCCTTTACCCCTCAGAACTATGGTTAGATTGCTTTAATCAAAAAGTAATAAAATGGGAAGATATTTTCACATGGTTTAGTAGATCAGATGATATTATTTTGCCTGAGTGATTTCTTTCTTTTACATATATTTATAGCAATAAATAGATGAGGGCAGTTGTAGAGAAATCTACTCCAGTGCTGGGTTCTGTTAAGACAGGTGCTCCCTTCAGTAAGTGGGAGTGTCAGAACTGGTAAGTGTAGTTTTCGTTGTTAACAAACCACTTCCTTTGATTGTTGCTTCTTTAAAAAAAGCAGCCACGTAGATCCTGAGAAGGCATTATTATGAGTGTGCAATAACAGGTTAGATGAGCCATTCTTGTGCGAAAATGAAGAGCAGGACTGGTAAGTTCATGATTCAAACTGCATTATTAACTTCAGTGTAAATTAATGTCATGTGTAAACTGTATTTCAAGCATGATAAAATGAAACAGTGAGAAAGTAATGACTGATTACAAAATAGAACTTGCATTTACTATAAAAGAAATGCCGTTCCAATTCATAGCCCCTTTGCAATGTTAATACAATATAGATAATTAAAACATATTTAAACATCTCAATGAGCACAGGAGTGAATCACAGAACTTTTAAATATAACTTGCACTAAGTAGTTATCTGCAAATTTCAGTCACAGTGCTTGGCTCAGTAGATGACTGAATCTAAGAAATCTATATATTTTGCAGTCTTGTCAAGCATTTGACACTCTAATGAGGAGTGACACTTTACTAAGCAACTTATAATTTCAGCATTTTATCATGTCACTGCTTTGCACTGAGTGGAACCTGTGGCATGCAGATGTTCAATCATTTGTTTAACATTATATGAATTTCAGTGAGGGATGTTAACTAAAACCATATCAATGAAATATGGCTATGACATGATCTCACCATTTTATTGGCAGAAGATAAAATCTAAATGCGCATCTTTGCCTATAATACAATAATTGGAGAGAAATGAATGCTTTGCTGCTTTGAGCATTTTGAGCCTGCTCCCCAGCTTAATGTTCAGTGTCAAAATAAGTGGGGAAAATATGCTAATTATTGATCAGGTGATACTCCTTTCCCAAAACTGCTGAGATATAATTAGAATGGTACATAAACAGAATAAAAGCATATTTTATGTTAAATATTCATTGGTTTTAGGCCTTTACTAGAAGTTCATTGAGCATTGCCTTATCATTACAATGTAGATAAAAGAAAGTGGAACAATATTTTGGTAGACTCATGTTAGGGAACTGAATTTAAAGGCAAATAGTCAGAGGTTAACACCTCAACATTAACTGTTAACTTTGTCTGTTCAGGATGGAGAAATGATATATGATAAGAGGTTAAATCTCATTTCATGAAAACTAACAAGTTAATGTAATATCTCCCAGCTGGTTGTTTCCACAGTTTCTGGATTTACTCTGCTATGGAATTACATCTTTGTAATTCATTATTTCTGCTGGATTTGGTGGTTTATCGACACTGGTTTTCCAACTGTTTCTGAATGATTATTGTGTATGAATTGAGGAAACATAATCAGAAAGTTAGGTGGAGTCCTATTATGCTGGATCTCTGCCAAGTTTTGGATTTGCCTAATTTCCTCTATTTTTCCAGTGGGTCACAGGAAGTAGTTGTCCATTTTTACAAATAAACAAACCATCCTGCAGCTCATTGAGTTATGGCTTTTCGTTCAGCAATCCAGTCATACGGGAGTCATCATGCTACTTGTAGCTGTTGCGGTAAGTTAAGGTAATCACTGAGCAAATGACCAATGTTTCACAATCATCTGCACTCTGATGCATTTAACAAATCAAAGTTCTGTGACTCAGTCATGCTAGGAATTCCGTCTCTTTCATGAAGCAATGAGTGATAGCACAACTCTCAACGTAAGCTTTTCAAGCATTGAAGGAATCAACATCAGCAATATTGGCCATTTGAGTTTACTATTAATTTGTATTCCTGATTGGATGATTTTTGGATTAGGCCAGATTATCCATTTTTAAAACTAATCATGCATCTGCTCAAATGGAACATTTCTATTATGCTGTCACATTGTTGTCATCTATGAATGTTAGTCATTACAGATATTTCTACTTAATGATGGACTTGATGACCACAGTAGACTGTAAAACATAAAGGTGGAATGTTTTGAGATAAACTTGAAAAATTCAAAATATCCTAGATATGCCCAGATTTCAGATGCTATTCACAACCTATTTAACTCTTCTGAATCTTTCACCTGTATGAAACATTTCAACACCATTATAAATCTGCACTTTAAACCTAAATCAGCTCAACACATAAAAAATCAGGGACATGTTTGCATGTTCATTATTAATGGTTATTTTCTGCTCTATTCCTTTATTGTGCATCATGCATCATGAGGAAAATGTCTTGCATTTAGAAATCTCTAAATCACTGAACAATACTCATAAAAATGTCTGCAATAATGCCTAATTTTACTTGTCCTCTTTGTCTCTGAGATTCATTACAGATCTACATGATTTAGAAAAAGGAATGTAGAATAACATCTATTTTTCCATGGACATCTATGAAAGTTAGTCTCTCAAACCATTAGCCTTCAGAATTTCAGGACACAATAGATTGTTTAAAGTGATAGCTTGATGAAAATAGGACTAAATATATAAAATTAGCTATAAAAGAGAAGCACTAATTTGTACTGCCACTACTAATAAGATAATGTCTTTACTAGCCTACATGTGATTCCATACCCACAGAAATGAGGTTGACTCTTAACTGCTCGCTGAGCAATTAGGAATCAGCATCAAATGCTACCTAGCCAGCGATACCCATTTCCTGTGAATTATCTAACAAAAAATGTTTTGTGCTAACAATTCCCAATACTGGGCTCTCAAGTTTTCCTGTAAATGTGTAGAATGAGTGAAATATTTTCATGTCAACCCATGTCTGTGCTATATCTTTCTGCGTCATTCATAGCCACTCACTCAGTATATCCTATAGTCAAGCCCAGGACGTCTTTGTAATAAACATTAAAGGTAAACTACTAATTATCTGGTAGAGGTGTCATTCAATGAATTTAAATGAATATTGGAAAAAAAACTTACTTATACTAATCTAGAAAATGTAAATCTTTTCAAGTGGTGAATCTATTGTGGAATATGTACTTACTCAGTACACCCATGAATGATCCCGAAAATATATTTTAAAAGCCTGTAATAACCTAGTCAAATAATCAATAAAAATGTGAATATTATCACTTGCCGAGATAAGCTCACAGAGTCTGAAACTCAACCATGCATTCATAATAGGCCCAGCTGTTAAACAAATCATTAGTAATGCCAACAATACAGTTCATTGAATTGGCAAGATAGTTGGCTATTTGATTACTGAGATGTAGCAGAGAGTAACAAGACATCTCCTTTTGGTGTTCTAAGTGCAAATTGTTGAAAGTAACTTTTTATACAATTCAAAAGATCTTGAAGTATTTAAATCATATCAGATCATCATAATTAAATACGAAACAGAGTTTGAATATATAACTGTAATTCTCCTAGGTTTCCTTTGAACAATATTTATTAACAATTGTCCATGAGGGTAAGAGTTCCATATGTAAGAGTACCTCAGAGGCTCATCTACATATTCAATAATTCCTAGTTATACACATTACAGTGCATCACCTGAAAATTGCTAAAAGAGACATGAAGTCAAAACTTTTCATCTTGTTCTCATCAGGACTGAAACACAAGAAAACCAACTTTACGAAGGAACCACTAATTAATATGGCAGCTAAAGAGGCAGCTGAGTGTTTGTTTGGACTGTAGAAACATAGAAGATAGGAGCATGAGGAGGCCATTCAGCCCTTTGATCCTATTGGCCCCAAGTTCTCTATCCAGCCACCTCTTGAATACATTTAATATTTTGGCATCAATTGCTTCCTGTGGTAATGAATTCCACAGGCTCATCACTCTTTGGGTGAAGAAATGTCTCCTCATTTCCATCCTTAAGTGGTTCACCCTGAATCCTCAGGAGGTGACCCCCTGGTTCTGGATGCACCTACCATCAGGAACATCCTCCCTGCATCTTACCCAGTATAGTCCTGTTAAAGTTTTAAATTTCTATGAGAGTCCCCCGTCACTCCTCTGAACTCCAGCGAAATAATCCTAACCTGATCAATCATCTCCTCATACGTCAGTCCCACAATCCCCGGAATCAGCCTTCGGTAAACCTTTGCTGAACTCCCTCAACAGCAAGAGAATCCTTCCTCAGAAAAGAAGACCAAAACTGCACACAGTATTCTGGTTAGCACAATACCACAGGGATTGGCTGTTATCATAGCCCATTCCGCTGTGAAAAAGGTACAAAGTGTGGTCATATTGTTCATGCCTGCAAAGAAAATGGCCCTGTGTATGAATAAATGTAGATTCTGGAACATATTACTGAATCACATTTTGAGCCAGACTGATCATCTTAAATTAACGTCTGGTTTAATTCTTGGCACAATCAAATTTTGTAAATATTGTTCAACTGCAGTATCCCATCAGTGCTGGGCATTGCATTCTAAGCTTTGTAAGGAAGAACTGTATGAGCACCTAGTAGTTGAACATTTAATAGTGACATCTGATGTTGTCAAAACAGTTAACATTTACTTGCCAGAATGTCCCTGACTTCTCAACAGGTCAGTGGTCATGACTTTCCCAATGAAATTGGGTTTTTATAGGATTTCCCAAGCCTTGCTAGCATGTGTAAATAGTGGTGGGGGAGGGAAAGAAATTCAACTTTTCTCTCAGATTCACATTTCACTCTATAACCTCTGAAAGGTATTTGTGTGGTCATGACCCAAGAACTTCTTGATTTGCAAAGTGGCCAAACAAAAATAGTGCAGAGTTAGGAGGGCTTAGCAAATTAGTACTTCCAGAAAAAATAAATCTTACATTTTGTGCATTTCCATATCTATTCCCACAAAAACCTCAGCCATGCATACTTCAGACTGCCTGAGGAATGATTCTTGAAGTGGATTTGAATAAAGTGAGGCCTAGACTGATCAGATGTTATCTTTAAGCTTTCATACAGGAAATGCAGCATCACTTGTGACAGTTTGTGTTCTGAACTAGGGATGGTGAAAACTGGTGTCTCTGACATGTGGAACTGTTTATACACACTGCTTGCTAAATACTAATAGATGAATGCAAAATGCTGAGGTTTAAATTTCTGGAACCTCTTCAGCCTGTGGTTAGCTAACATGTTTCAAATCATGAAAGGATTACTGATCCTCACCTTTGCAAAAAGGGACCTATTGACTCAGTGAAATGTTCCCATCCCTGAGTCAGAGTTTGGACCTTGCAGCCAGTCCCAGTATTAGCATCTACCATCCAGTAGATAGAGATGGCCTCCCTGCCCCATTCTTTAGCAAGGAATTTGATTGACCAATATCTTGCTTTTTGGCTGTGGAATAACTGCACAGAGGCCAGTAACCCATCACCAAGTCACCTTGTATTTACTTGTGCGCAGTATATTGGCTGTGGCCAGGCAGCTCAGTCAGTCCCCTGGACTGAGGAGATTCTCACCTCCTGGTTATATTAGTCAGCCAGGGCTTTCCTAATTGACAACCCCAATCAATGACCATGTAGTCAATGAGGTCAACCTGGTCCCAATCACCACAGGCCGGTATGAAGATGGCGCGTCAATGCAAGGTATGTTCATGTTATTACTACCATGAAAATCTTTCCCCTACTTCACAGGATGAGAGTGATGTAACAAAATAAAATCTCAACAAAAAATAATTCCAAAGCTAGCAGAATCCAAGAATAAAGGGAAAAGGTTTGAAGACTGAAAGAAAAGAACTAAAGTCAAGGACTCCTCAGCAAAACAAAAAAAAAATTGAAATAAAATGGAGAAAAGGATGCACAAAGTATATTTTAACAAGTTATTAAAAATAGTTTAAGCCTGTATTTTTCTGCTTTGAGAAGCTTACTTCAGCAACCAGGTCATAGAATAGTCCAAATCTGTAAAATCAGCCTGGATCTTATATGTATAATTTAAATATTTATTTAATCTTCTCTTTGCCTACAAATTACTCATTATAAAATTGAGCACCTTACTACTTAGTTGCATGGGGCTGTTCTTTTCAACCTGTACTAAATAACTGGGTGGTTTTCACAAACTTTTCCTTTTCTCAAAGGAGAGGAACAATCCTGATGGACTCGGTCGCACAGGCTAAAACCCCTACCCAGGTTAGAAATAATAGTCATTTTTTTCACCAGAATGAACAGTGATAATGTAAAATAATGAGATCTCATGAAAAATTTGATGTGATTCTTCCCCAATTCAAGAAGTCGACAATCTCACTCAGAGCGGGTATGAGAAAGGATTTTCTGTGAACTGGAGAAATGGCACACTGACAGATTCTGTCCTAAATGTCTATCTTATGCATCTTGTACTGTAAGTCGTTCCTTGTTTAGACAAGAGTTGAGTCAAACCCGTTCTGTAAATGAAAAGTTTATTTTCCATCTGTACTTTCTCTAACTCACCCTGTGAAAGAAAATGCCATTAAGGCATTCAATTCGGCTGAAATTGTGTCTTTCTTGCATTAACTTAAGCCTATATGTTTAGGGTATGGTGTGATTCAGGTTTCAATTTTAAATAGTGGTAATCATGAAATGCTCTGTCTATTTATTGTGTTTTGTGCCTTGGAGATATGCAGAAATTATATGCCTCCAAATTTAATATAATGCTTCAATATGTTGATTGTGTGCTTCTGGCAGCTTGTCCACAGTTTAGAGTCTTTTTCTTTGTCACCTCACTCAGGTTTAATTAATCACACCACTGAGCAGTCAGCAGTCACCAGACACACATTATCAAGCACTGAATAATTAAACACTACACCTTTTCCCTCTTATAAAGCTAAACATGGTTTAATTTAAAAAAAAATTATACTAAACAACAAAAGTGCACAACATGTCATGTCTTAGAGTTCAAGTGTATCTATCTTCTCTGAGTACAGAAATAGGCTTTGAGATATGAAGTTCTGTCATGATGGCGTTGAGATCTATGAATTTGAAGTTGTGGTTCTGCATGATCAGCTTGGTAAGGCAGATGATCAGTATCATAGTCATTCCTGAGAAAATGGAATATTTATATAAAATGAAATGTATATTGACTGACCCTAAAATATCCTGGTCTGCTCAGTAACAAACTATTTGAGTTGAACTCTGTGTACCTTCAACAGATAAGTATTAGTATCAAGCAACCAAGTGATCTGCTTTGGCCTTGGTAGAGCTGATCAAGTTTGTGGTTGCAGTTTGGCTGGTTGATACTCATCGAATCTCCAACTTCAAACTGTGGTTTCTTTGTACATCAACCCTTGCTGAAAGATGCTTTTGTTTAACCTTGCAATTTCTTCTGTTTTATCTTTGCCATTCATATTAGACATCAGTGATGCTTTAAGAAAGAGCAGTAGAATGCAAAAATGAAAACCAGTCATACTTGAATGCTAGAATGGTGGTTATGGAATTTACTGTTGTGATTTCCATCCATTTTTCTATGCAGGTCATGAACAACAAACAAAATATTCTGGCTGCTAGGGGTTGCTAGCAATACTCCCTTGAGTATTTTTATCAGTGTACAGACTTTGAAGATTCGTGTGTGGCCATGACTTTAAAATTTGGAAGTCAGTGCTATAACCAGCTGAAGCTTGAAGCAGAGGGAACACTGATATTTGCTTTTCTTCAAAAATATCTACGTGGAATTACTGCCATCATTATATTGACCATGGGGTCAATTATAAAAATGTGATTGGTGTAGACATTACAAAGCTGAGTAATATATAATATAGCTTTGAGTTCTTAAGTTTTGAAAGACTTTGGAGAATACATCTATTTCAGATTTTGTGGAAATACCTGGAGTGTTTTCGAGAAAAGAGTTCATTGGAAATTAGCTGTGAACACTGCAGTTTATTTTTTTTTTAACATGGCCTCCTAGACAAGTGCTTACTTGACTGTAGATCACTATTGTCTGTTTACTTTTTAACAATGATTGGCTTGGGAAAGTTCTTGTTTTATCTGGTTGATTTGGAGGAAAGCCTGCTAAGAACAAGTTGAGCTGCAGGAAAGCTTTCTAAGAATAAGCTGTCCAGCTATTCCGTCTCATTTCTGAAAGAAAACCCTTCTACCCTCTTGTTCAGTTCTGGATGAAACCCATTTGTTCTTTTGAAAGAATGATTGAAGAAACATCTCAAGATTGTATTTCCTGAGCAAGCTGTGTCTACAAGACTTCAGAGATAACTGTGTATGATTAATGATTTGACCACACATGCGAGGACAGCTGATCATCAAACTCTGGAACTTTTAGATTATTGACTGTGTGTTTTAAGCAATAATTTCACTTTTATTGGATCAGCTTTATTTTTATAATAAAATGCAAATGGTATATTCTAAACATATATTTTTGAGAAGTTATTAAAATACAAAGGATTCTTCCTGTGGTTAATGGCTGCACTTCTTCAACGAATTGCATTCAAACAGGAGCTGGGGCGATTCACGACCCAACATGTTATGAGGAACATTTGAGGACTCTGAGACTATACTCGATGGAGTTTAGAAGGATGAGAGGGGATCTAATTGAAATTTACAGAATACTAAACTGCCTGCACAGAGTGGACATTGGGAAGATGTTAAATTGGCAGGAGAGATGAGAACCCAAGGGCCCAGCCTTAGAGTAAAGGGAAGACCATTTAGAACAGAGATAAGGAGAAACCCTTCAGCCAGAGAGTGGTGAATCTATGGAATTCATTGGCACAGAAGGCTGTGGAGGCCAGGTCATTGAGTATATTCAAAACAGAGATGGATTTAAGCAAAGCCTTGACAAGGTTCTACATGGGATACTAATAAAGAAGGTCAAAGTACATGGATCCAGGGTAACTTGGACTGTTTGCCTGTGTTATGACCTTGCACATTTAAGTTAAGCATCTCATTGAGGCTAAACTAATCCCAAGTCACTCTAAAATGGCACTGTGGACCACAGAGCAGAACACTAAGACCTCATAGTCTGCACAGGCACACTGCACTGATTCTCTGTCAATGTGATCTGTAAGTATCATGTTAGATGCTCTTATATCGAATGATACTTTTGTGCTTGATGTGGGGCTGGATGGTTTTATTACTCATGAAGCACATGCAATGCCATACTATCTGTTTGCCTCATGACTGCTGGTGCTTTCCTCAGTATAATGTCCGATGACAGAGTTCCATACCCTCCATGTCAGAATGCTCCATGTACCATTGTATGGACAATTGTGCAAAGCCATCAACTAGGAGTGATGGAAGTGCTGACTGCTCACATTACTAAGGACTTGTTTTACTCATTCTGTTCCCCTCAATATGTTCATTGCAAGTGTGACTGATGGATCCAGTCACAACAAGAGTCATTATTGCAGGGCAATGCAGCAGGGAAAGGAAGCGGGAACAGATACATCGGCAAGTTCAGGGCCAGCAGAAACCCCCAGCAGATGCTGAGCTTCTATGTGAAGATGTCACTGCTGAAGGGACCCTCAGGGTACACATGAGGTACAGGAGGATCAGAGTCAATCATTGTTGATGCCACTTCCTCCAAATGAGAGATTTAAAAAAGATTGGGCAAATATTTTACACAGAAGGTAGTTTGTGTATGGAGTGAACTTACTGAGGAAGTGATGGATGTGGCCACAGTTGCATCATTTAAAAGATACTTATTTTAGTGCATGAATAGGAATGGTTTGGAGGGATATGGGCCAGGAGCAGGCTGGTGGGACTTGTTTAGTTGAGGATTATGTTTGGTGTGGACTGGTTGAACTGAAGGGTCTGTTTCTGTGCTGTATGACTCTATAAGCAAAGTGCACAGTTGGCACAGGCTGAGAATATTCCAGCACTGTCACACACCTGCTGGATTGGGACCTGTGACCTGAAGGCATGGGTTGCCATTCTATCCTGATGGCCTTTCAAGGAGCCACTGGGGACCTGTGTGACATCTGTCAATCATCCACCCATGAACATATTAAACTGTTAATGAGGTCATTATGCCAGACCACGCTACTTCATCTTGTTACCCGATGGTGAGGTCAGTGCTACAGCAGGGGCAGTAGGATTTGGAATTCCATCAGGTGCAGGATTTGATAAACTGTACATACATCGCACTAAAAGAGCCATGTCAATGAGAGTTCCTCAATTGAAAAAGCTTCCATTCTATCGATGTGTAGGTCATCAATGAGCATCAGTACCACTGCTTTCAAACTTGTGCCCAGTACATTGGGAGCTGCCATGACATCTAAATTCTTGAGAAGTCTCATATCCCTGCCGCATGCGAGAAACCTGGTGCCTTACAAGGCTGGCTACTGGGAAACAAAACTCATACTGATGACTCTGTGATCATACTGATGACTCCATTATGCAACCTTTGACTGAGGCAGAGCATGGATACAATGCAGTTCACTTTTCAACCTGGGCCATGATAAGCAGACATCTGGCCTCCTGAAAATGAGTTTCCAACCATCGGATTGGTCTGGAGAGCCTTGAAGTACATTCTGGACACACTGTGTGCCACTTTATCATTTCAGGCTGTTCTCTGCACAACTGGAACTGTCAAAGAAGGGGTGTGATGGATGCTGAAGAGCTGGGAGAACAGCTGACCTCTTCGGAGGAGGAAGGTGAGGGTAACATCCAGGCGAATCATCACATTCTGCAGTGCCCCCGGTTGTTACAAGCCAATAAGGACTTAATGACACCTGGTTCCAGTAGATGAGAGCTGGGTGCATTAGTCATGTGTTGACTATACCACCATTGCTACTCACCAGGGAAGCAATCCATTTCTGTTCCAAGAGGCACATGTTTGTTTATTGCTGGTGTGGTATTGGTGAATAAATCTGAATCTTTTGAACTGTATGAAGTTTTCCCTGTTCGTGATGGGTCCACATTGAACCATTATAGGATGGTGGGCTATGATGGACGTTGGGAAAAAAAATGCAGTGACTTCAAGAATTGTAAGAGGAATTGTGGGTAAGAACAGGTAAACAGTGTGACCTGGTGCTTATTCCATGATAACTGTAGGAAGTTACAGTTGTATGTGTAAAGCAGTGTTGAGAGTGTGGTGCTGGAAAAGAACAGCAGATTAGACAGCATCCGAGGAGCAGGAGAATCGATGTTTCGGGCATGAGCCCTTCATCAGGAAAGGGAAGCCGTTCCTCTACTTTGTCACAAAAAGCTTTGGTTTACAGCTGCCGTGCCACTACTCTCACAGTGAAGGGCAGGTCTGGACTGCCAACATACCAGTATATCCTGAGGTATCTCTGCAGTGGTGACTACTTCTGGCTTTGGCAAGTGGGAGAATTGGGATAACATAAGAGAAAAAATGTATGAGAGGGGTATAGGAGATAGTTAATGAGGCCTCAGGACGAGCACACGAGAAACTCACTAGGTCTCATGGAGAGAAACCCTTCCTGAAGCTCACTGAAAATGACAAAAAAGAGAAGATTCAGAATGAGCTTTCTGATAAAGGGATATGCTAAAGCATATTCTAAGAGCCAAGAAATGAAGACTCTATTCTAACAAAGAGGATTGACACTTTCAGTGGCTGACACTCTTGGATTGGGTTTGAACTCTACTTGAGGATCTGTACCAGAGAATCGCTATAAGATTTTGTTTTTGCACTTTGACTGGAATGGAATCACGGAAATTTAGATTAGATTAGATCACTTACAGTGTGGAAACAGGCCCTTCGGCCCAACAAGTCCACACCGCCCCGCCGAAGCGCAACCCATCCATACCCCTACACTTACCCCTTACCTAACACTACGGGCAATTTAGCATGGCCAATTCACCTGACCTGCACATCTTTGGACTGTGGGAGGAAACCGGAGCACCCAGAGGAAACCCACGCAGACACGGGGAGAACATGCAAACTCCACACAGTCAGTCGCCTGAGGCGGGAATTGAACCCGGGTCTCTGGCGCTGTGAGGCAGCAGTACTAACCACTGTGCCACTGTGCCACCGTGCCACCCACATTTGTTGTGCTACTACAAATATAAAAGAACAGCAAATCAACCTTTCTAAACCTCTGTACTCTTTTTTTTTTCTTTAAATGAAGGGTTGGATGCTTATTATTTGGAGTCATCATCCCCAGGAAAAGCAAATGTAGGACAGAACATTTGAAATCCTTCGACTTAAACATGTACTACTTCTATAAACGTAGTCGTTTGAGTGTGTGTGTTTTGTAAAGTGTGAGTGTGGTTGTAGATATTTGTATACAGCTATAAAATCAAGTGTTGAATAATGTATGTTTTCTTTTAAAGCTGATGATAAACATTATCATTTGCTCATTTCTGTCAGTTACTAAAGGGTAAACACTTTCGTTTAAAATATGCTACTTTCACTCAGTCAGATGGTGGAGAAGGGGAAACCATCTTTTTCATCTCTGTTCATAACATGGACATTCAAGTACCTGAGTCAGTATAGGCAGTACTGAAGTCAAAGACTATTCAGTGAAGAGTGACTTGGTGACCGGATACTGGCCTCTGTGGAGTTATTTCAATGAGCGTCACTGATAATTGCAGATCGTGTTCTGCTTTGACCCTTTCATGGACACTGACATCAAGAAACTTAAGAATCTATTCAATGACTGATAATGACAAATGAAATGAATTTCTGGAATATACAAGCCCTGAACTTAATCTGTAGGGGGTTTTGCAGTACAAAAGCATTCTTTCATGAGGAACAAAGCTGCAAGAAGTTGACTGGTGGTATCTGGAAATAGTTCTGTCATTGCACTTCCAGCTTTAAGATAAAAGTTTTGGTCACAGCTGGAAACCAATAATCAGAAAACTTCAAATGTTAAAAGCTAGTCTCATGGTGACTATGTAACCATTGCCAATTGTTGTAAATACCCACTTGGTTCATCATTCCCTTAGGGAAGGAAATCTGCAAATCGTATGTGGTCTGGCTTACAAGAAACTCTGAATCCATAGCAAAGTGGTTGACTTTTAACTGTCCTCTGAAATGGCATTTCAGTTCAAGGGCACATTAGGGATGGGCAATAAACGATAAAAGATCTTGACTTGTTTACTTAATCTTTAACCTGCCCATTATATTAATGCATTCTCTGCAGTTCGCAGGTTCTAGAGTGCATGCACTGGCGCCATAGTATTTCGAGGTAAAAACAATGACTGCAGATGCTGGAAACCAGATTCTGGATCAGTGGTGCTGGAAGAGCACAGCAATTCAGGCAGCATCCGAGGACAGGCAAAATCGACGTTTCGGGCAAAAGCCCTTCATCAGGAATAAAGGCAGAGAGCCTGAAGCGTGGAGAGATAAGCTAGAGGAGGGTGGGGGTGGGGAGAGAGTGGCATAGAGTACAATAGGTCAGTGGGGAAGGAGATGAAGGTGATAGGTCAGGGAGGAGAGGGTGGAGTGGATAGGTGGAAAAGGAGCTGGGCAGGTCGGACAAGTCCGGACAGGTCAGGGGATCGAGTTTCTGGAGGTTAGAAGCTAGGATGAGGTGGGGGAAGGGGAAATGAGGAAACTGTTGAAATCCACATTGATGCCCTGGGGTTGAAGTGTTCCGAGGCGGAAGATGAGGCGTTCTTCCTCCAGGCGTCTGGTGGTGAGGGAGCGGCGGTGGAGGAGGCCCAGCACCTCCATATCCTCGGCAGAGTGGGAGGGGGAGTTGAAATGTTGAGCCACTGGGCGATTTGGTTGATTGGTGCGGGTGTCTCGGAGATGTTCCCTGAAGCGCTCTGCTAGGAGGCGCCCAGTCTCCCCAATGTAGAGGAGACCGCATCGGGAGCAACGGATACAATAGATGATATTAGTGGATGTGCAGGTAAAACTTTGATGGATGTGGAAAGCTCCTTTGGGGCCTTGGATAGAGGTGAGGGAGGAGGTGTGGGCGCAGGTTTTACAGTTCCTGCGGTGGCAGGGGAAAGTGCCAGGATGGGAGGGTGGGTTGTAGGGGGGCGTGGACCTGACCAGGTAGTCACGGAGGGAACGGTCTTTGCGGAAGGCGGAGAGGGGTGGGGAGGGAAAGGTGGCGGAAATGTCGGCGGATGATTTGGTTTATGCGAAGGTTGGTAGGGTGGAAGGTGAGCACCAGGGGCATTCTGTCCTTGTTGCGGTTGGAGGGGTTGGGTCTGAGGGCGGAGTTGCGGGATGTGGATGAGATGCGTTGGAGGGCATCTTTAACCACGTGGGAAGGGAAATTGCGGTCTCTAAAGAAGGAGGCCATCTGGTGTGTTCTATGGTGGAACCGCTCCTCCTGGGAGCAGATACGGCGGAGGCGGAGGAATTGGGAATATGGGATGGCATTTTTGCAAGAGGTAGGGTGGGAAGAGGTATAATCCAGGTAGCTGTGGGAGTCGGTGGGTTTGTAGAAAATGTCAGTGCCAAGTCGGTCGTCACTGATGGAGATGGAGAGGTCCAGGAAGGGGAGGGAGGTGTCAGAGATGGTCCAGGTAAATTTAAGGTCAGGGTGGAATGTGTTGGTGAAGTTGATGAATTGCTCAACCTCCTCGCGGGAGCACGAGGTGGCGCCAATGCAGTCATCAATGTAGCGGAGGAAGAGGTGGGGAGTGGTGCCGGTGTAATTACGGAAGATCAACTGCTCTACGTAGCCAACAAAGGGACAGGCATAGCTGAGGCCCATATGTGTGCCCATGGCTACCCCTTTGGTCTGGAGGAAGTGGGAGGATTCAAAGGAGAAATTGTTAAGGGTGAGGACCAGTTCGGCCAAACGAATGAGAGTGTCGGTGGAGGGGTACTGTTGGGAATGTCTGGAGAGGAAAAAACGGAGGGCTTGGAGGCCCTGGTCATGGCGGATGGAGGTGTAGAGGGATTGGATATCCATGGTGAAGATGAGGTGTTGGGGGCCGGGGAAACGGAAGTCTTGGAGGAGGTGGAGGGCGTGGTTGGTGTCTCAAACGTATGTGGGGAGTTCCTGGACTAGGGGGGATAGGACAGTGTCGAGGTAGGTAGAGATGAGTTCAGTGGGGCAGGAGCATGCTGAGACAATGGGTCGGCCAGGGTGGTCAGGCTTGTGGATCTTGGGAAGGAGGTAGAACCGGGCAGTGCGGGGTTCCCGGACTATGAGGTTGGAAGCTGTGGGTGGGAGATCTCCTGAGGTGATGAGGTTCTGTATGGTCTGGGAGATGATGGTTTGGTGATGGGGGGTGGGGTCATGGTCAAGGGGGCGGTAGGAAGAGGTGTCCTCGAATTGGCGTTTGGCTTCAGCGATGTAGAGGTCAGTGCGTCATAGTATTTCAGTCAGCCTTATGCTGGCTGACTAGTTGTTGGATCTGTAGAATGATGAGGCAGGATAGCCACGAACTCTCCTTCCACCTCATAATGACAACTCTGGCTCTGCACTTTGCACAGCTATGGGTGCATCCACTCAGACTGGGCAATTCCTATGAGACCTTGGAATTTTGCTGGTTTGGCAGAGACCCAAGGCAATGATCTCTGTCCCTTCTTCTTTCTGGCATCTGGAGCTGCTAATTTGCCAATACACTTTCTCATGATGGTATTCTTTTTCAAAGCTACTACATTCCTTGAAATATTCTGCTCCCATCTAAGACTTTGACGGGAGCTACTGTCACATTTATAATAATATTTGTATTTTCTCCAAGTACACCAGCTTGGTAAGACAATTGAATTCCTCCCAAAAGATTGGCGTAAGTAAACATGTTGGAAAGGGAAGTACACAATGCAATGACACACAGTCATGTGGAAGTTGTCCCCATTTGTACAGTCGTTAATGTATTTTAGTTCAGTATCTACGGGGTGTAACTTTCCTGGGGCTACCATTACCGTTAATTGCACATCAAACTCACACATGATCAGGGATGTAAACAATCGGATGGCAAGTAATTTAAAATATACCACTTTTCTTTTGATGAAGGAACAAGATGAGTATTTGCTTTTGATTATAAGCAGTACAAGTGATCTTCCTTACCAAGGCTCATACTCATTTTAACCTCTATTAATCTCCTTTTAACTGCAATCTTGTCATTCTTTGCATTCATCATTTTCTTGTTTTCACCTTTTCCTTCCTCTAGTTGAGCTCTTGTGATTTGGGTTCCCAATCGCTAATTGAGTATGTATTTATCATTTGGTATTGTTTATTTATTTCACATCCTCACTTTCTCCACTAGTGACCCACCCATCAATTGTCTTCCCATCTTTGTTTTGATGTGCAACTTTGCCTTCTTATTTGATGCCAATAGTTAAGAGGTGCTTTCCAATGATTGCAAGGTTCTCCAAAGGTCCACTGCAGCCCCCATCAATAACATATAACTAAAACACTGGAGGAGGTCAGATACTTTAGCATCTATTTTTAATTGCCATTCAGTCTTCAGCACACCAAGATTGCGCCCATTACTACACACATCACTGATAAAATGTGCAGTGACCATCATTTTAGTAAACAGGTTAGTGTGCATGGCTAATGATCGTTGCAGTATATATGATTGTCTCAATCATTGTACAATTCTGATTCGATGTGAGAACTGCCATCTTTGAACTTGCTCCAATCTATGTCCTTTCTTTAACTGAATGGTAAATGGTATGTAAAAGCCCCAACCAGCATTAGTCAAAGTGATCATGAACCTCATACAGTCTCCATATAGGATTATTTATTTTGGCTCATGATAAAATTCAAATAATTTATCTTTACTTTTCTATACTTCTCTATTGTTTTAATGGTCTGCTTTACCTTGTATTTGAACATTGTCATTTTCCTGAACTATAAAGAATTCTAATTTCTCAATGTAAAGCTGATGAGCTGGTGAAATCCTGTGATCCTGGCAGTAACTAATCCTTCATTCTAAGGTAGGCCTTTGCACGAGCTCTGGTCAATTAACCACTGAAAGTCAATGCTGGATACAGGGTGACAATGGTTACCTGGTCATAACATAGATCAGGATCCTGTCCAAAACCCATATCAACATACATAGCAGGCATACAATGAGAGCGATGCTTTCACAAGGATCCTTACAGAGCATATCTTCAGAATCCACTAAAGATGCTTCAACATTTAAAGCAGTATGCATACTGTACAGCCTGGCTATTAAGACCGAATAGCTTTTCCCGTTACCCAACAGGCAAGACATTGAGGATTAAGAACATAAGAAAGGAAAGAGGTGCAACAAGAAATGGTTGAACAGGAAGGGGAAAGGAATATACAACTTTTACATTTCTCTTTACCTATGTCCTGTCAGTTACTTAAACCACAGATTCATATTCACAAACACCATCTCCTATTTTACCTTTCCTCTATCTCTGGCCATCATACTATCATCTTAACAACACAAAAATGGAAGCCAACAGAAAATGCACACACCAATCCAAATTTAGGGATTATGTCATGAATTAATGCATTATAAATGTAAACTAATTTCCACTGTCCAGTTGCTTATGCCTTATCAGTGTGCTTGACAATTCACAAAGTGATTTCCCAGAGGCTGCAGCATAGATTGTAGGGGATAGGTTGCTAACCTTCACATAAAAAGATATCCTTGAGGGATGAGCTCAAATATAGTACTTGGGAAATTATGTTGAGGTTGTACAGGATGTTGGTGAAACCTCTTCTGGAGTATGGTGTCCAGTTCTGGTCACCCTGGTGTATGAAGAATATTATTCAGCTGGAGAGGGTTCAGAAGAGACTTAACAGGATATTGCTGGGAATAGAAGGTTTGAGTTGTTAGGAGAAGCTGCATAGGCTGAGATCTTTTTCATTGGAGTGTGGGAGATTGAGGGGTGACCTTACTGACATTTATAAAATCCTGAGGGGTATAGGTAAGGTGAGTGGCAGATTTCTTTTCACTGGGGGTGGGGGATTTCAACACTTAGGGGCATGTTTTTAAGGTGAGAGAAGTAAGGTTTACAAAAGATATGCAAGCAATTTTTTTCACACAGAGGGTGGTTTGTATGTGGAATCAACTTCCAGAGGAAGTGGTGGATGCAGGTATAGTCACAACATTTAAAAAGACACTTAGATAAGTACATGAATAAGAAATGTTTTAAGGGATATGGGCCAAGTGCAGGCTGGTGGGACTAGATTAGGTTGGATTATGGTTGGCATGGACGAGTTGGACCAAAGGGTTTCTTTCTGTGTTGTATAGCTCTATGACTCAAAGCAACTGTTCAGCTTAAAAGGACAACTTTAAAAGCAATCCCTATCTTGCACCATCAAAATAGTCAATTAGATTAGTCAGGTACAATCTGCTTTTTACAATTTTGTGCAGGCTTTTCTTGATTAACTCAAACGTCTGTGTATCGAGAGTCATAGCATCTCATAGTAAGGAAACAGCCCCTTCAGTCTAACCAATCCATGCTGACTTGTTGAATTTATTCCCCTATTTATTATTTCCAAAACTCAGCTGCCACTGATATTAAACTAACTGGCGTATAGTTTTGAGGAAGGTCTTTACACCCTTTCTAAAAATGGGTGGCACTCCCCAATCCTTTGATGGCTCCCCTGTATGTAGCAGCCCTTCTGCTATCTCCATTTTCACTTCTTTTTGCAAACCTAGGATGGAAGCCATTAGCACATGTGATATATTCATTCTGAATTTAGCCAGCATTTTCAGTTTTTCATTTCTCTTAATTTTCATTCTGCTTTGACTGATACTTAGCAGTTTTTCTCTTCCTTAGTAAACATTAGTTCAAGGTATTCATTAGGTATTCTAGCCTTGCTTTGTGTGTTCCTAATATGACCCTTTTCACCTTTTACAACTAGATACTATTTACGTGCTGCTTGAAAGTGTTTGGGCTCCCTATTCTATTCTCTTATTGTCTCTTTGCTAGCCGTATATTCCCTTAACTTCCCCTTCCAGTCTGTTGAATTTAGTCTGTCTCTTACATTTCTGAGGAATTTTTCATGCATCATTCACATTTTCTTTGATCTGTTATATTCTCTTTCTTTTGTTATCAAATGAGTCTTGGCTTGGGTTCCTTTACTTGTCACTCATGTTGGAATATATCTGAAGTATTTCCTCTTCAAATGTTACCTGTTGGTCCATTATAGATTTTCCCATCAGACTTGGGTTCCTTTTCTCTTCTGGCAAGATCCATCTCATCCCACTAAAATTGCTGTCTTCCAATTTAACTATTCTCCCTTTAGATTGGCCCTTGCTTTTCCACATTACCAGTCTAAACCTTTTGATACTATGATCATTGTTGCCAAGTGTTTGCTCATAGTTGTTTGTTTTCACTTCCTTGCACCAGATCCAGCAGTTCTTCCTTTCAAATTAGCCTTGGCCAGTGAACAGTCTGAGGACAAACCAAGGCAAAAGAGAATCAAATATCTTCAAGAACTATCTTGAACATCCATTTACTTGGACCAAGAGCATAGTGATGAAGCAAATTCTTTTGAACACATTCCAGAAATTAATGTCCTTCCTTACAGATTACTGTAACCTTATCCCAATTGATGTTCAGGCAATTAAAGACTCCCAATATCACCACATAGCAATTCCTGCACATCTCTGCGGTTTTCTTGCAGATTTGCACATCTATCTTTATTTCTCTGTTGTTTCCTCAAAGTATGCCCTCAGTATTGTGACCATACCCTTTTTGCTTCTCAACTCTAACCAAATGGATTTTGCTTTGGCCCTTTTATGACATCCTCACTACAATATCTTCCCACATCAGTATTACCACACAACCACTTTTTTTTTGTCCTTCTCTCCCTTTCTCTTCAGATCACTATGGATGCTTGATATTAAATAACCAGCCCCCATCATTTTAAGCTATGTTTCTGTTATTTCCATTGCATCGTGTTTTCACACAGCTATTTGTGTCTGTAGTTCACCAACATTATTCACCACACATCTGCATTTACACACACGCATCATATACATATCTTTGCATTCCTCTTAGTGCTTCTTTGTCCACTGTATCACATATAGAACTACTCCATTCTCCACTGTTGTCCATCTCTTTCACTTTATGTACTACATTGCCATGTTCTATTTCCATACTCTTTTGCCCTACCCCACAAATCTAGTTGAATCCCTCCCTAAACCATACAAATGGAATTCCCCATGAGGAGATTGGTCCCTATCCTATTGAGGTATAGCCTTTTGCATAGGTGCTTTCTACCCCAGAGCTGGTCTCATTGCTCCAAATTCCAAACACTTCAGGTCATATTTTGATCTGTTCTATTTTCCTATTTCTACTCTCACTAGAACATGGCAATAAACCAGCAATGTAATAGATTGTACTGCAAGGGAAGCTAAGACATTGTCCATCATGTTGGAGTACAGAGGGGTGCTCTTAATGTAAACTCAGTCTTTTGGAAAGGTTTTCCACTGCTTCAGTCATTTGGATGTGTACAATAATGAGGCCTTCTTCTGAGTTCTGATAGGTCATTGACCTGAAATGGTGGTGGCACAGTGGCTCAGTGATTAGCACTGCTGCTCCGCAGGGCTAGGGGCCCAGGTTCGATTCCAGCCTCAGGTGACTGTGTATGTAGAGTTTGCACATTCTTCCCGTGTCTGCGTGGGTTTCCTCCGCGTGCTCTGGTTTTCTCTCACAATCTAAAGATATGCAGGTTAGGTGAATTGACCGTGCTAAAGTGTTCAGGGATGTGGAGGTTAGGTGCATTAGTTAAGAGTAAAATGTAGCGTAATGGGTTCGGGGAGTGGGTCTGGGTGGGTTGCTCTTCTGAAGGTCAGTGTGGACTTGAAGGGCCTGTTTCCCCACAGTAGGAATTTTATGAAACCTCCACTCTGTTTTTCTCTTCAGTTGCCTGAACTACTGAGGACCTCTGGTATTTTCTGTTTTTATTTTCCCTTCATTTCTTTGTTGTATACAGACTTTTAAAACAAAGAAATGGAATTCCAAATATAATATAAAAAGAATTGGAAATTCAAACAATAACAAGGAATTAAGAAACTAAAAGAGTTATTAATATCAAAAAGTGTGGTGCTGGATAAGCAGTTGGTCAGGCAGCATCCGAGAAGCAGGAGAGTCGACCTTTCGAGGAATGAAGAAGAGCTTATGCTTTTCCAGCACCACACTTTTTGACTTTGATCTCCAGTATCTACAGTCCTCACTTTCTACTTAAAGAGTTATTTAACATGTACAGCAGATAATCTTTGCTATTTTCCCCATTATCATTTTGTTGTTGGAGGTGGGGACAATTGTATCTTTAAAGCAAACATTTTTAAGGAAAATGTTACGTTTTGGAGAGATTGGGGGTAGACGAGATCAGTTCTGAATGCCTTAGCGAAGAGCCAACATAGAAATTGTGAGCTAAGTGGCCAAATCTCAGTAGCTTCATAATTATGTAAAATTAGTATTATATAATATTAATTGAGGTAGTGTCCTTAGAGGCAATTTAAATGAAAGCAATGATAAGTTGTGTTAGTTTATCACAAACTTAGCTTGATGATCCTAGTTTCAGTCTTTCTGTCACCAAATTTGTTTGTGCTTTAATAAACATATTTCTGTGAGCAATACATTTGGTATAAATATAAATAAACAGTTTCTAAATTACATATATTTCTTGTAGATGAATACAAATGTAGCATACTAACTAAAAGATGCTGGATTATTAGACAGACAGCAATGAGATATCAAACTATTAATCTTAACTTCCCAGCTGTCACAGACTCAGTTATAAATGGAGAAAATCTGATTGGTCACGTCTGCGCTATTAACATATATTGGAGAAAGGTATCTTACTAGCCAATATTGGCCAAACATGCATCTTGTTTCATTTGGCTTGTTTTAAAAGCAGAAATATGTTTCTATCAGAAAAATGTTTTACAGCAAAAGTTGCTTTATCTTGACAGTTTTCATCATTTCCATCTTTTAAACTGTTGTAATAAGCTGTGTGCCCTGAAAATGTATAATGTGATGCATGCCCACCTCCAGATTAAGGCCAGTTTGCACAAGGGTTTCTTTTGTGTTTTCCACATGTGAATGACAAAAGAAAAGTTTAATTAAGTAAAGATTATAAATCAAAACCAGTGAAGTATCTCTCTTTTTGATTTGAAAATATGACCACTGAGGAAATTTGCATAAAATATTCATAAACCGTACTCTCTGTCTAACCAAAGTAATAAGTTTTATTCATCATTGATTTCTGTGACAGCCCAGAAACTCAGGCTATTTGGAAATTAGGGGTTTTCAATTTTCTATTTGAAGCTTCTTGGAGTTTGATATCATTTACTCAGTGAACTCTCACTATGTTATGCATCAGTTTGTCACAATTGTTGAGTTGGTGATTAGTTATATCTTTTAACTTGCCTGCACTATTGAAAAGAAAAAATGGTTTGGCCTAGGATCAGTGCAGCCTAGATAGGGAGGGCTGAGGCCAACACAGAATTGAGCACCCAGTTATATCTCAATAATTCAGGTACACTGGCGCCTGTCATGCCTCTACACATAGGTCATCCATATCCATTATGATAGACCAGTGGTATCATTAGACTAGTGATATCATGAGCAGTGGTCTTCAAGCAGGTATTTCCCAGGAAGAGTTACCAGGCAATACTTTCATTCATGATGGAATGAGCTGTGAGAACGATGTTTGTTAGAGCCCTGGAATTTTAATACACCTTGATGTTACCATATCTCCTGCCACACTGTTAGCAGATCCAAATATTTACAAATAAATAAAAATAATCAAATGCATAAATGAATGCTTTTTAAAACTTGTTCATTGCAAGTATGTAATCCCATCAATGGTGGTGATTCTGCTCACGGAATATGTGAATGCAGTGCTAAGTACATTTTTTTTCAGATAAATAGAAGGTGTATACAGAATAAGATCTGAGTTGATAATAAAAGTAGCAACACTAAAACACACTATTTGGTCCAACTAGCTTATGTGTGCATTTATCGACCATATACATGATTAGTGCTGACAACATTTATCCATCCTAAAATTGTTTCATCCCTTTTTCCTTAATTCACCAAATCAGGCTCGTTAGGATATGTGTTTTCAAAGTATCAGACTGAGAGGTAGCCTATTATTACATGGATCTAATGGGATTATGTATTCTGTTGATCTTGATGGATATCCATGATAGCTGCTATCTATCAGCTTCTCTCTGAGAAATCATTCTTTTAAAGTTATATAGTGATGCAAAATTGCAGAAACACAGTTGTTATAATGCAGAAGGAGGTCATTTGACTGTCCAAATGATCATAATTTATGTTATTTTCTTGCCTTTCCTCATAACAATGAAAGAGGTTCTCTGGGAAAGAAGACATGTGTATAAGTGAGTTGGGACTAAGTTGGCATTGGAGCTATAGAAGGCCTTTGGGAGTGGATGAAGGAGCCTGGGTTGGCATGGAAAGAATGAGGGTGTGTTGGAACAGCTGTTGGGATGTTTTGGCTTGAGTGGAACATGAGGAGTGAATGGGGAGAGAGGGGATCTAAGGGCCTAATATTGAACAACACAATGGAATGAAGCCCCCTAGAATTGATGAGGGCCTGAATTGTCTTGTCTCCGTGGACAGATCTTCCGATAAGGCCCAGGATATCACAGATTGAGCTAGTTTGCAACTTTGGTCTTGGGTATTCTACAGCACACTTGGTGTGATGACAGAAGAAAAGATAAATGTTCGTCAGGTCTGCAATTTAAGTGTTAAAAATGTTAATTTCATTTTTCACACCATGGATAGTGATTGGGAGTTCACACCTCAATTTGAAGACAGAGTTCATGAAGGGAAAGGTGGCCATAGAATTTGCTAAATTTGGAGCTCGAGAAAAAAAACTCCAGTTAGTCTCATTGTGGACATTGCAGCTGATATTTGGAAATCACTGAAGCCAGAGGAGTTGCTAATAGTTGGCACTTTTAAGCACTAGAACCATACAAAGATCTTGTCAGCAACCAAGGAGTTTTTCAGATTCTGAAATCAACCAGCAAAAAGGCTGGTGGGTCCACTCTTGAAGTGAGGAGTCCACAATGGTGCAACCTTGAAAAACATTTGCAGGGTTACCTTGCCAAAAGTTAGTAGAAAGATTCCCATGAATTCATACCTTATAAATAGCTAGAACCCTAAAGAAAAACCAAAGTGAATTCTGAAGAGCTGTGGCATATCTTGGTTTGGTCATAGGAAAATTGAGTGAAAATATTACAATGTAGGGGTAAACTATTGGATCGAAGTAAATTACCAGAGGTGTAAGGCATAGGTAATTACAAAATATTGTATTATTTAATTATGCTTTTTTGTATTAAAGCTTTTTTAAAATATAAAACTTGGTGGTATAATTCTTCAGTTAATAACTAGGAGTTTGTACATATAGTTAAACCTTAACAGCCTCTATGCAGGTCATAACAAAACTAATCCACTATAGCACAGGAGTGAAAGCTACATAAGCTTATTTACAGAATTGAGACAAGCTATTTGTTCCTTTACAGTCAGCAGGCCCAATGAGAGAAACCAATTTTCAGGGGTTCTTATAGCACATAGGTAAGTCCTAACTTCTGAGCTAGGAGGCCTGAATTCAAGTCACAGCTGCTTCAGAGTTGTGTGATAACACCTCTGAACAATTTGGATAGAAAAAGTCTAGAATCTAATTTTAGGTTCTCTACCTTGCCTGGATGTGGAGGTGCTGGTGTTGGACTGGGGTGGACAACGTTAAAAACCACACAACACCAGGTTTTAGTCCAACAGGTTTATTTGGAATTACCTACTGTTGTGTGATTTTTACCTTACCAGGAACACTTCTAAGATAAATTTTGGGGAGGGTCAGTACTATGGAGAGGTGGTTATATAGTCACAATGCCACAGGGATAGTAATCCAGAACCCGGGCTAATGTTATGAGAACATAGCAGCTGGTGAAATTTGGATTTAATGAAAATTTGGAATACAGAGGAAACTCAATTATCCGAATACTAATTATCTGAAAATTGAATTATCTTAAGGAGATCTCGAGGTCCTGATGGAAACATTACCACAATTCCCCACCCTTCCCCAGATAATCTCTCCAACATTGTTCTGTAGAAGGCAAAGGTGGAACCTGCCAAAATGTTACAGTAAAAGGTGTGTGTGCGCGTGTTCTCTGTTTGGAGACTTACCCCACAAAGGAAACTGCAGCAACAGCAGTCTTGTTGTTAGTGTCCAGTCCAGCTACCCCGGAGAGGGGGTGGGTGTGTATGATGCTGGGGGGGGTGGGGAGCTGTGTTGGATGGGGTTGGGGAGTGTTGCACGGGGTCGGGAACAGGGGCTGGTGTTGGACTGGGTTGGGGGCCGTGTAGCATGGGAGTACGGGGGCGGCGGCGCTGAACGGGGTTGTTGGGCAAGGCTCACGTGCTCTGTGCTGCTGCTAGTCTCCTAACCAGGGAGCGGACTTTAAAAGCTCTGAGCTCCAGACAAAAGGCATTTGATCAATTAACCAAATAATCGATTATCTGAACGAAATAGTGCCCATCCATCAAGTTCGGATCATTGAAGTTCCCCTGTAAATAGCTAGTCTAATTGCTACCGTGTAACCACTGTCAATTGTTGTAAAAGTCAATCTGGTTCATTAATGTCCTTCAGTTCCTTCCTTGGGAAGGAATTCTACCATTGGTTTGGCCTACAAGTGACTCCAGAGCCACAACAGTGTGATTGACCTCTGGGCAATTAGATGAGCACAAATGCAAGCCTAGTGATGTCTACATCCTGGGAGCAAAACAAAAGTGCTTTAATTATGAATTTATCTTCTCCTGTTTCCTGGTTTTTAAATCAAAAAGGTTTCCAGTCTTATCTTTATTTGACAGCTACTGAGAAATCATCAGCTTCATGTATAAGGAACTGCATTCTACAGGAATCGTCAACTGGTTCTAAGCCATTAATTAATCTTTTCAAGTGGTCTTACGTCTGTTTTGAAATGGATTGTACAAATGGGATCAATGCTGAATAGGTTAGGTGACAAAATTATGATTTACACTCCATGGAGGGTAGAAATACAAATTCTTACCTAAACATATATGCATAGGAGCATTCTATTTACAAAACATAGTGACACAATTGTTTTTATTACTCAGCCAGGGAATGCAATTAGATTCCTGCGTACATAAATTATAATGCACATTTCTGACAGGTTGACTCACAAACATCAATTTATAGTCCAGACTTGCAGTTATCAGGAAGCTTCAAAATCTTGAGTGTTTTCTGGAGAACAGGTTAATGACTAAGCAATTTTCTACATCCCCATGGAAGGTTATACAAATATGGTGCATTCAAGCTAAATGTCTAGAATTTCTTGAGTTAATTTGTTGATATGCTACATAGCAATTCAATGAAACAGAGTGGTACAAAACGAACAGGGAATCTTTGACATGGGTGTGATGTGATTATCAAGCTCACTGAGTTAAAAATAGATGGTACAGACATATTATTCAGACAGTGTCATACCATCTTCAGTGGACAGACAGGACAGAAATAGGTTTTTGAGCATTTCATGTTCATCTTGCTTGCTTGAGTTCTGCGTAGTATTCTTATTTTAAGATGCTACTGATGTTAATGCAGAGGAATTACTGTTTACAGTTCTAATGGTTGATGTATTCAAATGGCAACTCTGTACTTGCTGTTTGAGGCACTAACTCATTTAAAATAAATTAGTTTATGTTAAAGCCGTAGCTAGTGGAACTTCAGACAGTTTAGTGCTAAGTGTCTGTACACCCATAATTGATAGTTTAAGAACATAAGAAGTAAGAACAGCAGGCCATTCAGCCCTTCAATGCTCCCATACAATTCAGTTAAGGCCAAATGTGTTCTCTGAAACAACTTAAAATATCTTCAGTGAATTGCATGATTTTATGGAGGAGGTGTCAAAATAATTATTTTAATCAGTTTTAAATCTTTATTATAAATCAGAATAAGAAAAATACTTATCACCTGTGAGATGAAGAACAATATTTACACTGTGCTACTTTAAGTTATACCCGAACACTATGAATGAACAGCCGCTTGTATATCCCTCCTGATATTCCTGTCCATAGCACCACCACCAAGATTAAGTTCACCCCATTATTTCTGACCTATTTTGTGTCTGTGAATGAAAATCCATTGAATATCTTCTATCAGATTCAAGGAAGAGGCTGGTGGATGAAAAACAATTTTATTTATATTTAGCTGTGGGTTTGCAGGCAGAGAACTGTTGAAGTAGCATGCAGAACTTTCCTGTTCTTGTGTTCAGTGGTTTTCTCATTTTGCATTAAAGTTATTCTAGAAAGAAAAAGAATGGACTACAATGCAGAAGTACGTATCAAGAAGCAACTTGCAGATGCAGCAAGATTCACCGGCTTAAGCAGAGGCTTTGATCCATTAGCAATTCCCCTGTCTTGGCATCAACGCCAGGGACATGGTAAGTGCTTATTTAATGATAACAAAGAATGGGAATCAGTACATTTTATGACCTTTACCTTGAAGGCTTATTGTTTCTGATCAGTGTGCTTGTGGCTTGAGCCAAATGCAAATGAAAGAACACAAGTTTTGAAAACATATCCAGGTACACAATTGTTTTTATTACTCAGAGGGTGTGGGCATCACTGGCAAAGACAGTATTTATGTTCCATACTCGGTACTGTGGAGAAACTTCTTCTTGAACTGCAGTGGTCAGTGTGATGAAGCTATTCCCACAGAGCTGTTAGATAGGGAGTTCGAGAATTTTGACCATGCAATGAGAATGCAATAGTGATTTACTCCAAAGTCAGAATGCTGGGTGATCAGGGAATTAACTTGCAAATGGTTGTGTTCCTATTGGCCTCTTGGCTTTGTCCTTGTGAATGCAAGCTTTGAAGTTGCTGTCAAGAAATCTTAATGAACTGCTGCTGTGATATTTCTAGATGGTACATGCTTTAGCCCACAGTTCACCACTAATGGAGGAAATTGATGTTTAAGATGAAGGATAAAATGCCAAATAAGTGGTCTGCTTTGTCTTCGATGGTGGCAATCTTCATGAGTTTTGTTGGAGCTGCACTCGCAATTTATATAATAAGATGAAAAAGCTGAATTTTAAACAATGTAACACCATCAGGTGTCTTCATGGCCATAAATCAACCACAATTAACTTCATTTGATTTTTGAAAGCCTAATAAGAGTGACTTTTATAGTATGATAACGACATTGTAATCATCAAGTTGCTGTTTCAAATGTACTCAGTTTCAAGAGAAAATATTTGATTGAATCCCAGGCCAGCTGCTAAAAGCAAGGCAATGAGAGCAGATAAACTCCCTCTTAGTGCAACTGCCATCAATATAAATTAGTGGCAAAAAAACAAATGACAGTATTCTGACAAATAGTAATCATGAATAATGTTAAAATTCAACCTAATACTTTACCTCTTCTTTTAAGTTATTGTAACTTGATTTCATTTATTGGAGACCTTGATGCTATTCCAGTAGGTTCCTGCACTTAAATGTTCAGTTTTGATACTGAACAGTGCTCAAATATGGTACATCACAAAACTTAAAAACAACCAATGTTGCTCATATTTTGCTATTTTATTGCACAATATTGACTAAAGAATTCAGTTACAGGTGTCTTGGTAAAGGTGAGATACTGTGATTTTGAAAACCATTTCTGTTGAACAGTTCTATCTCTTTTTTGATCTAGCATAATGTACCTTATTTTCTGATATAAACACCGTGGCAATGCTTGATAATGTGAATTATGTTGTGTATTCTGAATTTTTGCAAAGCTCTGGTGAAGCCATATTATCAGATATGGATCTGGTCATCAAATTTAGGTGCTTGGAGGGGTATGGAGGAAGTTTACCAGCAGAGTTCTGGTAATGAGGGCACTGAGCTACAAAGATAGGGTAAAAAGCTGAGATTCTTCTCTTTATAGCAAAGCAGGTTGAGAGTAGACGTGAGAGAGGTATATCAGGATTCAGATAAGGTTGGCAAAACAAAATATTCCTATTAGCTGGTGTTGGAAGGAGTCCAGATTTAGATTTTGGGGAAGAGATGCAGGGGAATGTGAGGAAGAGCTTTCTTTTCTGGAGCACGTGGTAAGGACCTGGAACTGCTTCATAAATAAATTTCTGCTGCTAACATTGAAATAATTGCAATTATTTTACAGATTTCCTCTTTTCATACTTTCTTCATACCATTTGGTTATATTTTATTATTTTCCTGCATTTCCACTTCACCGTTCATTTATGTACACTTTTTGCTTCACTTGAAGCTCCCTCATATTTATTTGCTAGCCAACAATACTTAAGTGCAATAGACTTAAATATGAGTCAAGATTAGAGTAGTGCTGGAAAAGCACACCAGGTCAGGCAGCCTCCGAGGAGCAGGATAATCAACATTTCGGGCAAAAGCTCTTCGTCAGGAATTAAGTATGAGATTGCACCTATTGTAGAGGTTCATATTTCTATATTTTAATAACTCTAATCAGAGGTAACATTATATCATGAGGCATACAGAACACAAAGATACAAAAAGCCGAAGATATTACATTATTTCATATTCCTAAACCAATGATATTTATAAATTCTGCAGTATAATGCATGACTGATAGATTGAGAAGCCTATTGTTCTCTGATCAGTTAAACTATTTTGCTGTAATAAGGATGAATAAGGAAATCATCTTTTAGATGATATTTTATGCGTTTTTTTGTGAATCTTATAATTAATGAAAATGATCACTCAAATGTAGATGAATGTTTTGCTGGTTCTCTTGTGCTTTGTTTAGCTGCAATAGGAATACCCTACTCTGTAAAGATAAAGTCACCTCAGTCCTCACGGACCATAGGGTTGTCTCTCATTAGGAAGAGGCAACTGATGGTGGTTTAACCTGAGGATCAATACACCTCAGGTTAGGGGAGAGATTGAGAACTAGTGTACTTCATGGTAACTTTGTCCGGTGTGGGAATTGAACCCATGCTATCGCCATCAATCTGCATTGCAAACTAGCTAAGACAATAACTGATGAAAGATATAGGCATGTGATAACTTTTTTAAGGGCAAGCTTTTATTCAGCAATTTTATTAAGTGAAATGACTTAATATACTTTGCTATGGACCATTGGTACTAGTTAAGTCAAGAAATGAGAGCAGAGGTGAGAAAGAGCGATGAAACCAACTTATAAAGTGTGAAAATGACTGACTACTAATTTAAGCAGTACCTTAAATTAGATAAAAACAAAATTACCGTAAAAGACTTTGGCTGGATACATTCCATTAAGTGGAGTGGCCTTTAACTGTGATTATGAAAGCCTCTTTAGTAACTGTGAACTATTGTATGAGATGGTGAATAAAATCATTGCCTATTGCAGATTAAACAATTAAAATAAAATAAGTCTTAATTTTTGTTTACATCTCCACGATCACCAAAGATTTGTCTTTTCTCTCTAAAGCTCTCAGAAAATAAATGTGTAAACCTCACTGTTGAAGTGAAATGAAGGGCCATATATTTTGTCTTAGTGGCAGTTCTTTTGTTAAGTGTAAAAGGATAGATACAGGTTTCTTTTTTAGTTCTTTTTCCCATGTATATTTTGTTGCCTGGATTCCTTTCTGACAGGATCCAAGTTTGTTTCTAGTTTTATTTAAAGGAAAAACCAGTAAAGAAAAACTTGGAAATGAACATACTGGCTGGCCATACTAGAGCACCATTTTGAGGTATACAAAACCAGTATTCGTCATTCACAGGTTTTACTGGTTTCTCCTTATTATTCCCTACTAATGTGTTGTCACCCATATTGTACAAACAGTCTTTCTGATGTTCTTCTGGCTTTCTGGGGAGGAACCTTCCATTCTGGGCTCAAGAGGAGTCTTGCCATTTTCATCCTACATTGTGATAGTGACTAGACCTTGAAAAGTACTTCAATAGTTTTAAGATGCTTTGAGATACCCTGAAATTGTGTGAGAATCACTCGATAAATGCAAGTATATAATAAAACAAAGAACTGCGGATGCTGTAAATCTGAAAGAAAAACAGAAATCGCTGGAGAAACTCAGCAGGTCTGGCAGCAGAGTCACTGGGCCTCAAACATTAACTTTGCTTTCTCTCCACCGATGCTGCCAGGCTTGCTCGGTTTCTCCAGCAATTTCTGTTTTTCTTTCAGATTAATAAAAGTCTGTATTCCTCTCTCTTTTTTTAAATTCATCTCTTTGCCCCCTCCGCCCACTCTGCTAGATTCACACTGCCTTTACTAAAGAAAAAGAGCATATGCAAATAAAATCTTGAGGACAAACTAGAAAGCAAGCAGAGAATTGGACAGGTTAAAGGGCAAAATGGATAAATCCTACCGTCTGGCAGATGATGCAATCATGGCAATGGGATATTAATGACATCACAGAGGAGTATGTAGGACCCTTTTTCAAACTGCATCAAGCTCCAGTGTAGATTAAATTTCCCATGACAAAAAGGGAAGTGTAGTCAAAAAAAAAGAATCCCACAACCTCTTTCATGGAACCAAACCTGAAGTATTAGTTCAGTCAGAGGTTGGTGAAATGAACTAGACTGGATGATTTATCTAATTTTAAAAGGGTGTGTGGTTCTGTGGTATTGCTGGTGATAAGTCAGAGGGTATGCTATTTTATGAAGACAGGAAGCTTACACCATGAGATCATGCAATGTTTTATATAATCTTAAATTTCCTGTGACGCAACTCCGATTCCATAAAAGATGGAGTGAGCTGCTCTGACACAAACTGTGACAGGACTTTCCATCCATATCTGTGCCTTGGCTCTGATCTCACCCCAAATTCCAGGAATGAGGTTAATTGAATGAGGAGATGGTTGCACTGGAGAATCCTTGTTGCAATTTTTACATTGGTTGAAATGTTGAAAGGAAAAAAAATTACTGATCATTCCGCGTATGGATTTATGTTGTTCTTTTCATGGTAATTGACCATTCTAACTTAGGTTATAAACCATGGAGTCTACCTAACTTGAATGATTAAGGTGCCTGCAAGAATTGTTCTCCAGTCACAATATTTCAGTGAGGCAAAGTAAGGGCAGGATCAAATACCATCCCCCTCCATCTCCATAATGGTTGTAATATAAGTATGTAAGTTAGCTTGCTGAGCTGGAAGGTTTGTTTTCAGATTAGGTAACATCATCAATGAGAGTCTCCGGTGAAGCACTGGTGGTATGTCCTGCCTCTCTATTTATAGATCTTGATTTCTTAAGATGGTTGATGTCATTTCCAGTTATTTTTTTCAAGGGAAGGTTGGTAGGATCTAAATTGATGCATTTATTGACAGAGTACTGGTTAGAATGTCATTCCTTTAAGAGTTCTCATGAGTATCTTTGTTCCGCCTGTCCTAGAATGTGCGTGTTGTCCCAGTCAAAATGGTGTCCTTCTTTGTCTGTATCTATAAAAACTAGTTATAGTATGTCGTGTCTTTTGGTGGCCAGTTGGTGTTCATGCCAAGGTGGTAATATTTCTGCTTATATAAGGAAGAACTCCCAACATTTCACCTCTCTGCCAGCAATAGCTCACTTTCAAATAAAAATCTAAAATGCTTCCTAACATAACTCTAGGTTTTGCATTATCACAGGATTTGGGACTCAAAATTAATTAATAAACAGGTCCTGGGCCTACACTTGCCAACAGCAGTACAGTTCTAATGATTTCTCCACAGACATCTGCTCCGTGTTGGCTGTCTGCAAGTCTGTCATCAGATTAAGAAAGATCATATATATAACTCATATATTAGGTGCTCCTGATGTTGCCTACTCAATCAGAAGAGGAGAAAGTGAGGACTACAGATGCTGGAGATCAGAGCTGAAAATGTGTTGCTGGAAAAGTGCAGCAGGTCAGGCAGCATCCAAGGAGCAAGAGAATCGACGTTTCGGGCATAAGCCCTTCTTCAGGAAAGACTCAATCAGAAGAGTTGGAAGGAATCTGGAAAGTACCTCAAAATGAAGGAACCCAAGTAAAAGTATAAATTAAAAGTCCAGGTGCCTGAGTGGGCAAAGACAGTCGGATGATTTGGTGGAGTCCCCTAGGACTGCCTTTCCAAATGTTGCCTTTCAGTAGAGCATGGAGCCTCCAGCAAGAGTCTGCCCTCTAGCTTTAACAGCTGTATTTTTTTTGCTACTGCTCTCATTTTTTGCTCGGTCACCAACAGACTAATACACCCTGTTGATTTCTTTTGCGCTGTTTCTTTTTCACTTCCCCTGTAACACTCTCTCTCTACTGTTTTCTTTCTCTTTCACATACCTAGCAGCTTCGTCCAATTGCTTTTCTAGTTGGGCAATCCAATATCATTCTAATTAGTTTGTTTAAAAACTGTCTCTTCCCTCTGCGTTAATTAATATCAATGTCTTCTCTTTTTTTTTGAAGCCGAAAATGAACTACTTTTCTTATTTAGAGCCTAGTGTTCCTCACCTATTTGTTCCATAGACCCAACTACTGATGGGGCCTGTTTAATGTTAGTTTACAGCCAACCTAGTCCTCTGTTTAATTAATACTGGGTATTTGTTGACGCTTTTGGTGTTCTTGTGGTTTAATCAAACAGCTTGCCTGTGTGAGCAGGTAGGATGCAACTTAATTTTTAAAAAGGTGTAATGTTGCACATTGAGAACTCTAGCTGCTAGTCTGGCCTTGCTCGCAAAACTGACTTCCTATGAATGAATAAAAAAGTGCAACCAATTGTATCCTAAAATAGTAAGAAAACCCTCATCCAAATTGTAAACATGATCTATTTTTCTGGGTCAAGCTGTACTAAACATGCAAGGTGAGCTACTAGTAGGATCGCAGCCATACAGAGGGAGCCTGTCACTGCCACGTAATAGAATATAGTGATATTGGAGTGAGTTATGAGTTAGAAGGAGGCTAGATCAATGGGTAACAATGCCCTTAAATGTTTATTTACCATTTTTATTAAAATAGGTTTTGCAATGGTTATCCCATATTTTATTTGTGGTGATGCAGTGCAGTTTGCAACATTTTTGAGAGTGTTTGGTTCTTGCTAATTGCCATTGTAGAGGAGGTGACATATTTTAAAAAACGAGATTATTCTGTTTCTTAATTGCTTCATAGTGCCATATCTCCCAACAGCTTTGCTCATTTATGTGCATATTCTAGTTTGTTTCTAATTTGGTGCACATTTATAAACAATACATTTAAGCCATTTTTCATTTTAGAGAAAAATATACATTAACAGGATCTGGTGTCCATTTGTGATTCTGTGTAAGACAAGTTGAGCTTGTATATACATAAATATATACTCATTTTCTCAGATTGGGGATTAACCATGAAACCATAAGACTTAGGAGCAGAATTAGGTTATTTGGCCCATTATGTCTGCTCTGCTATTCAATCATGACTGATGTTTCTCAACTCCATTCCTTGCCTTCTCTCCATAACCCTTGACCCCCTTCCTAATCACGAGCCTATCTATTGTTGTCTTAAATACATTCAATGACTTGGCCTCTACAGCCCTCTGTAGCACAGATTAACCACCCTCTGGCTGAAGAAATTCTTCCATATTTCAGTTCTAAAGAGTCGTCCTTTCATTCTGAGGCCCTGCCCTTGGGCTCTAGTCTCTCCTACTAGTGAAAACACTTTCTCCATCTCCACTCTGTCCAGGTCTCTCAGTATTTTGTAAATTTCAATCAAATCTTCCCTCATCTTTCTAAACTTCATCAAATACAGACCTAGAATCTTCAACCATTCCTCATATGACATGCCCTTCATCCCCAGAATCATTCCTGGATGCTTCCTCTGGCCCGCCTCACAGCCAGCACATCCTTCATTAGATATGAGCCCAAAACTGCTCACGATATTCCAAATGTCATCTGACAAGTTCCTAGTGCAGCCTTAGCAGTACATCTCTGCTCTTGTATTCTAGCCCCTTTGAAATGAATGCTGACATTGCATTTGCCTGCTAATTGCCAACTTGAACCTGCGTGGTAACCTTAAGAAAATCCTGAACTAGGATTCCCAAGTCCCTTTGTGCTGCTGATTCCCAAAGTTGTTCCCCATTTAGAAAACAGTCTACATCAAAGTGTAGTAAAGTGCGTAACCTCACACTTTGCCATGTTGTTTCCTATCTGCCACTTATTCGCCCAGTCTGCTTGTGTCCAAGTCTGTCTGCAGCCTCTCCACTTCCTCAACATTACTTGCCGCTTCTGGCCCCAACACTGTCCCCCATAGAACTCCACAAGTCGCCAGCTGCCATCCTGAAAAAGGCCACTTTATCCCCACTCTCTGCCTTCTGCCAGTCAGTCAATCCTCTCTCTGTGCCAGTACCTTGCCCGTAATACCGTGGGCTCTTATTTAGCAGCATTCTGCCTCCCTCTCTTCTAAAACAGAGGTATCATGTGAACCATTTGCCAGTCTTCTGGGATCTTTCCAGATTCCAGTGATTCCTGAAGAATCACCAACACTTCCTCTACAATCTCCTCAACTATCTCTTTCAAAACTCTGAGGTGTATTCCATCTAGTCCAGATGATCTATCCACCTTCAGACCTTTCACTTTCCCCTGCACCTTCTCTTTAGTGATGGCCACTACACACACCTCTGCCCTTGACTCCCTTGAAGCTCCACAATGCTGATGCTGTCTTCCGCTGTAAAAACTGGTGCAATATCCCTATTCAATTCCTCTGTCATTCCTTTGTTCACTGTTGTAACTTTTCCAGCTTCATTGTCGAGCGGTCCTATATCCTTTCTTGCGTTTCTCTTTTAGATATTAACAAATCACTTGCAATTTTCTTTCGTATGACAAGCTAGCTTTACTCTCATATTTCATCTTGTACCCCTATATTGCTTTTTTATTTATTTTCTGTTAGTTTTTAAAGGTTTCCCAATCCTCAGGTTTCCCACTAATCTTTTCCACATTGCATGCTTTCTCTTTTGTTTTTTTACTGTCCTTGACATTCCTCATTAACCATGGTTGCTCATCCTCCCCGTAGTATGTTTCCTCTTCTTCCTTGGGATGAATTTCTGCCGTGCCTTCCGAATGATCCCCAGAAAGTCCTACCACTGCTGCTCCACTGTTTTCCCCTGCTAGGCACACCTTCCGATCAACTCTAGCCAGCTCTTTCATCAGGTCGTTAAAGTTGCCTTTATCCAATTATAAATCTGTTACATCTGATTCCAACGTTTCCCTCTCAAGCTGCAGGATGAATTCTCTCATATTATGATCACCGCTCATCTTAAGTTCCCTAATCAAATCTGCCTCATTACACATCATCAAATCCAGAATTGCCTGTTCCCTAGTGGGCTCTATCATGAGCTGCTCCAAAAATTCATGTCATAGACATTCCATAAATTCCTTTTCTTGAATTCTGCTACAAACCTGATTTTCCCAGTGCACCTACATATTGAAGTTTCCCCATGATTATTGTAATAGTGTTTTTCTTACATGTCATTTCTATGCCCTGATCTTATTTTCTTCCCCACATCCTGAGTTTGACGATGAGGCTTTTACACAACTCCCATCAAGGTCTTTTTTTTTGCGGTTCGTCAACTCTACCCATAGATATTCTACACCTTCCAATTCTATATCATTTATTGCATTTGATTTAAGTTCATGCTAACAAAGCAGTCCCACCCCCATGCCCATCTGCCTATCCTTTCAATGCAACATGTACCCTTGGATATTTAGTTCCCAGCCCTGATCTCCTTACAGCCATGTCTCTGTGATGCCCACAACGTTGTACCCATCAATTTGAATCTGCACTATAAGCTCATTTACCTTGTTTCATACAGTGTGTGCATTTAAGTACAACACCCTCAGTCCTGCATTGACTGCCCCTTTATCATAATTGTCCCCTCATCTGCTGTGCCTGAAGGTAGATTCCTGGCCCTTCCCATACATCCTGTCCTATTACTTGTTCTGGAAACTTTCTGGACAACTACCTGATGAAGGAGCAGTGCATTGAATGCTAACGCTTCCAAATAAACCTGTTGGACTATAAGCTGGTGATTTTTAACTTTATATAGATATGAACTGGTAAACACAAATTCCAAACAAAAAATCTGGAGATCATATTTAATTTGGAACTCCTAAATGTAGGTTTGAGATATAAAGCTGAGACTGACTTTGCAAAACAAACACTAGGTCATTATTATTTGTTGTACATTATTCATATTTAAACAATAAGTCATTGCCATTTCAATGAAAACTCAAATAATGATGGGCACATGAATGTGATAGATGAACCCATTGCGATGGGCAATCCAGTAATTTTATTAGCATGATAATTCATTCTCACACTCTATGAACAGAAATCTTTTAAAAAAAAATGCCAAGGCTGGGGAAATTGTAATGTTGTTCAAATTGGTGACAATATACAGTAGATGGAAAAAAGTAAAGACTTGATTTAATTTTATATATTTGGTATTAGTTGCTGAGTAAGTACTTATTTGTATAAGGTTTACCAGTTGAGGACTATGATAGTATTCTTTTAAAAATGCATATGCCTGATCTATGCAGTTAATACAAAATTCGAAGCTGGGGTTTTCCTTCCCTCTAATTAATCAAATGCTCTGATGCACTAAGAACAGGAGCAACTAAGTATGTGATGAATACATTTTTCTGCCATCTCAGTTGCCATAAGTTGAAGCAATTCCAAGAAGCTTAATGAGCCAGTTATATAATTTTATCGCCAGATGTAAATCTGTTGCCAGTGATAGGCAGTCATATTTAATTATGGATGTTTAGAGGATGCTCATTATTAGTCAAAATATGAGAGCAACCATCTCAAAAATAATGTTTTACACTGTATGAATACCATTTCATTAAGAATTTTCTATTTCTGAGATTTAACAGTAAGATTTTTTATGTGTTGAAAGGTGTTATTTTTCCCTTTTTCATAATTCCAAATTTTCAAAGTGTTGCATTCTTCTGAATTATTATAAATAATCAAAAAAATGTGCAGAGTCAGTTCTTTAACTTAATGGAGGACGAATTTGATACTCCATTCATCCTCAAAGGGTTGACAGATAAATGTTGATCACTAGTCAAAAGCTGGTTTCATAAGGTGTAACTAAAGACTGTGGTAGTTCAAGAAGGCAGCTCATAACCTTCTCCAGGGTAATTAGAGATAAGTAATAAATTCTGGTTTAATCAGTGCTGCCAGACCTATGAATGAATAACAAAAGGACATTTTTCATATCTTCACTACTAATGTTTATTGAACACACTGCTGTAAACTTTACTTCCAATTCTGTTTTCCTTTTCTTAATGTTCTTGAGATGGTTTCATTTATAACAATAAATAAGATTCTTAGCATGTTTGAATTAACATCCAATTATTCCTTCAAACTTAACAATACTAGAAGTAATAAGTGTTAATTTCTTCAACATCTCTGTGAGGTGAAAGCTCATTTCAGTAGTTTAATGTTATTGAGAGATGGCAAAAATATTCAAAATTGTTGGGAGTGTCTTTCACATGCTTCTTCCAATTCCTTTTCTATTATTATTGTTCTCACACTGTTTTGCTCAAACACAGAGGACAGGAAGGCGTAAAGGGTATCATAAGCTTATAAATATTTAGTATTTCCATAACTTTTCCTCCCACAATCCAAAGGTGTACAGTTTAGGTAAGTTGGCCATGCTAAATTGCCCATAGTGTTCAGGGACGTGTAGGTTAGGTGCATTAGTTAGGGATAAATATAGGGTAAGGAAATGGGTCTGGGTGGGTTTCTCTTTGGAGTGTCAGTATGGACTTGTTGGGCCAAAGGGCTTGTTTCCACACTGTAGGGGTTCTATGATTTTATGGTTCTATAATAATTTTACACTCAAGAATATTTCAATGCTTTGGAGCAAGTCAGTCTAACCTTTTCACATATGTAGAGGGCAAATTTCAATTCCTCTCTCAGTTGGAAGGCTGGTGAGCAGATTTCAGAAAGATAAGGATTGCCTCAACAGAAAAGATGAATAATTCTAAAGGGATAAATTCACAATTTAAATGCATAAGTAATTAATACACATGACCAGTAAAATGTACAAACAGCAGAGCTAACTAATAAAACTTATTTTTTGCCTTTTCAGTTAAGGAGCAGAGCTGGAGGGAAAGAGAGAAAGAGACAGATGAGACCTGATTACTCAGGAAGGGGAGGTGTACAATCGAAGGAGTTGGCTTTTAGTAACACTAGGAGAAAGTGAGGACTGCAAATGCTGGAGATCAGTGCTTAAAAATGTGTTGCTGTAAAAGCACAGCAGGTCAGGCAGCATCAAAGGAGCAGGAGAATCGCGTTTCGGGCATAAGCTCTTCTTCAGGAATCCTGAGAGGGAGAAGTATGACTTTATGATGAATGGTGAAATCAAGAGGAAATATTCATTTACATAAGGAAACCTGCCATCCTTACTTAATATGGCTTTGATTCCTACGTGGTTGACACTGTATTGTCCTATGAAGTTTCAAACATCACACTCCTGTATTGTTCACATGCAATTATGCTCTATCTTTTAACCAAATCCTCCAACATCAGAATCTCACTTTACCCCAACACTTATCTAAAATTCCACTGGAGATTTATTAGTAGGAACATCAGAATGTATCCTGTCCACAGTCGAACTGTTAATTGTTCAGCCTTTATTCCCACAAGCAGGATTGTCACATATTTCGGTGGTCTACTTTCTGACTGATATTTTATTTCTTATTCAGCCAGATATTTAGATTGGGTGAATGAACTCTCATTCAATTTGTTTGAGTTAGGCCTAGTTAAGAATATCCTTGGGAGATATTGTGGATATGATAGAGTTTCAATTGGTTTCATGTTGTCACTGTTAATAGAGAATTTAGGATTGATTGTAATCTTCAATTCCTGGATCGATGTTTAATTATTGATAATTCTGGTGCTTGACAATTTTTACCCCAATGGAAAGAATAAGGATTTTTTTTTTCAATTTTTAGGAGTTCACAACAGTTTTTCAGTCATTAAAGCTGGACAAGAATGCTGCATGTTACACCATATTTTACATAATGCTTTGTATCAGGAAGAACTGGGAGATCAATAATTATTCTGATAGAGATCTTAATGAGGTAGTATGGCCAAGCGAAATAAGATGCTGGATTTAAAATGGGGAGTTACCAAGGGATGGGTGGGTCTGAGTGGGACGCTCTTCGGAGGGTTTGTGCAAGTTTCATAGGCTGAATGGCCTCTATCTGCATTGCAGGGATTCTTTGATTAATATATTTTGTAAAACATTTGTTGTTTAATTGTGCTTTTAATTAATATAATTAATGTATAGTTCAACAGAATGCATATTAGGTGGGGTTGTAAGTAGAGTACAGTTGCCAAGCATGTCAATGTGTTCTGAAGCTTATTATAGGTTAAAGATTGTAAAACGAGTCATATATTTTGAGTTACTAATGAATGATCTTATATCTAGTGAACCAACACTGGAGTCATAGAGACGTACAGCATGGAAACAGACCCTTCGGTCCATCTTGTCCATGCTGACCAGATATCCCAACCCAATCTAGTCCCACCTGTCAGCAAGGCAAAAGTGAGGATTGCAGATGCTGGAAATCAGAGTCCAGATTAGAGTGGTGCTGGAAAAGCACAGCAGGTCAGGCAGCATCTGATGAGCAGGAAAATCGACATTTCTGGCAAAAGGCCTTCAAACCCTTCCTATTCATGTACCCATCCTTTTAAATGTTGCAATTGTACTCACCTCCACCAGTTCTTTTGGCAGCTCATACACATACCACCCTCTGCATGAAAAGGTTGCCCCATGGGTCTCTTTTATATCTTTCCCCTCTCTCCCTAAACCTATGCCCTCTAGTTCTGGACTCCCCCACCCCAGGGGAGAGACTTTGTCTATTTATCCTATCCATGCCCCTCATGATTTTATAAACTTCTATAAAGTCACCCCTCAGCCTCCAACGCTCCAGGGAAAACAGCCCCAGTCTGTTCAGCCTCTCCCTATGGCTCAAATCCTCCAACCCTGACAATATCTTTGTAAATCTTTTCTGAACCCTTCCAAGTTTCACAACATCTTTCCGATAAGAAGCAGACCAGAATTGCATGCAATATTCCAAATGTGGCCTAACCAATGTCTTGTAGAGCTGCAACATGACCTCCCAACTCCTGTACTCAATACTCTGACCAATAAAGGAAAGCATAATAAATGCCTTCTTCACTATCCTATCTACCTGTGACTCCACTTTCAAGAGGTTGAAACCTGGACTCCCTAGGACATTATCATTAAGTGTATAAGTCCTACTAAGATTTGCTTTCCCAAAATAACGGCACCTCACTTTTATCTAAATTAAACTCCATCTGCCACTTCTCAGCCCATTGGCCCATCTGATCAAGATCCCATTGTAATCTGAGGTAACCTTCTTTGCTGTCCACTACACTTCTAATTTTGTTGTCATCTGCAAACTTACTAACTATACCTCTTCTGCTCGCATCCAAATCATTTATATAAATGATGGGAAGTAATGGAGCCAGCACCGATCCTTGTGGCACTCCACTGGCCACAGACCTCCAGCCTGAAAAACAACCCTCCACCACTACCCTCTGTATTCTACCTTTGAGCCAGTTCTGTATCCAAATGGCTAATTCTCCATGAGATCTAACCTTGCTAACCAGTCTCCCTTGGGGAACCTTGTCGAAAGCCTTACTGAAGTCCATTTGGATCACGTGCATGGCTCTGCCCTCATCAATCGTCTTTGTTACTTCCTCAAAAAACTCAATCAAGTTTGCGAGACATGATTTCCCACGCACTAAGCCGTGTTGACTATCCCTAATCAGTCCTTGCCTTTCCAAATACATATACATCCTGTCTCTCAGGATTCCCTCCAACAAGCCCACCACGGGTATCAGGCTCACCGGTATATAATTCCCTGGCTTGTCTTTACCACCTTTCTTAAACAGTGGCACCACGTTAGCCAACCTCCAGTTTTCCGGCACCTCACCTGTGACTATCGATAATACAAATATCTCAGCAAGAGGCCCAGCAATCACTTCTCTAGCTTCCCACAGAGTTCTAGGGTACACCTGATCATGTCCTGGGGATTTGTCCACTTTTATGTGTTTCAAGACATAAGAGACTAGTGTCTGTTTGTTTGGCAAGTTAATTCAGTCTTTTTTAATGCTGTTCATATCCTTTTAATTAAACTTACATGAAGTGTACCTTAGTCCACTTGTACCATTGATAGGTATTGAAAATTCTTTTGCTGCAGGTATGTGTTTAATATAAAAATGAAGGCACTAACTAGTTAAACCTACAGAAAATCTTTGCATGTTTTCAATATTATTTTTATTAGGAAGATATAACATTTCAATGGTAAAACTTTTTAAAAAAGTTCTTCACAGGATGTGGGCACCATTGTTCGGCCAGCATTTATTGAGCATCTCTAATTGCTGCAAAGAAGGTGGTAATGAGCTGCCTTCTTGAAACGTTGTTATCATTTGGGTATAGCGTGATCCACAGTGCTGTTAGGAAGGAAGTTCCCTGGGATAAGTCATTGTAACATGGTAGAGTTTGACATTCAGATTAAAAATAAAAATCTTGCATTGGATGTACTGTGTTTGCATTAGAATCAGACTAGAGTTGTCTGGAGTGGGCTGCCAAAGGAGTTTACCACAAAAGATGGCTGATGATTGATGGCAAATGTTTAAGAAAATAGTTGATGATTCACAGCAAAGATATATTTAACTGAGGAAGAAAGATTCTAGGAAGAGAATAAACCAACACTAGTTACAGGGAAGTTGTCATGCCGCAGGTTCAGTCGGGCAGATGAATGACTGCCAGGAGAGGTAGGCAGGTAGTACAATTCCCCTCTAACAGGTATACCGCATTGGATACTTTTGGAGGGGATAGCCCTTCAGGGGAATATAACAGCAGCAGCCAGGCCTGTGGCACTACAACTGGCTGTACTGTAGAACAGGGTCAGGCAAGACCAAGCAAGTGAAAGTAGGGGACTCCCGTGTTAGGAGCACACTCCGGTGTTCTGTGGTCATGTTCGAGACTCCAGGATAGTGTGTTGCCTCCCTGGTGCCAGGGTCAAGGATGTTACTGAGCGGTTGCATGAAATTAATAATGTAGAAAGATGGATGCGATCCTATGGAGTGAGTACAGGGAGTTAGGAAAGAAGCTGAAAAGCAGGACCTTGAGGGTAGTAATCTCTTGGTTACTATTAGTGTCATGTGCTAATGAGGCAAGGAATGAAAAAAAATAGGAGAAGAGATTGTGTGGCTAAGGAGTTGGTGCAGGGGGCAAGGTTTCAGTTTTTCAGATCATTTGCACATCTTCTAGGACAGGGGTGACCTGTACAAGAGGGGTGGGTTGCACCTAAATGGAAGGGGAACCAATAACCTCACAGGAAAGTCTGCTAGTGCTACTCGGGAGAGTTTAAACTAACATGGCAGGGGACTGGGAACCAAAGCAGTCGGTCAGCAAGTGGAAGGATTGAGGAGAAGGTACATGTTCGGACCATAAATCAAGAAAGGAAGGACAGGCAAAGACAGGTAAACGAACATGATGGTACTAATGGGCTGAATCAGTGCATCGGACTATGACGTTGTAGCCTTGACAGAGACTTGGTTGAGAGTGGGGCAGGACTGGCTGCTTGATGTTCCAGGTTTTCACTGTTTTAGATGAGATAGAGAGGAAGTAAAGGAGATAGAAGAGTTGCATTACTAATTAGGGAGAATGTCACACCTGCACTCAGAGAGGACATACTGGAAGACTCATCCGCTGAGACAATGTTAGTAGAGCTCAAAAATAAAATGGGCGCAATCACTCTGATAGAATTGTATAATAGGCCCCCAATAATCACCGAGACACCGAGAAATTTGGAGGCAGATCATGGAAAGATGCAAAAGGAAACAGAGTTGTCATAGTAGGTGACTTTAACTTCCCAGATATTGACTGGGACTCCTTTTGAGCAAGAGGCTTATATGGGGCAGAATTTGTTAAGTGCACCCAAAAGGGTTTTTTGAAAAGTATATGTATAGTCCAACTGGAGGAGGGGCCATACTGGACCTTGTATCAACTAATGAATCTGGCGAGGTGACCAGTCTTTCAGTGGGAGAGCATTTTGGAAACAGTGATCACAGCTCCTTAAATTTTAAGATAGCTATGAATAAGGATAAGCCAGGACTTTGTGGGAAGGTACTAAGTTAGGAGAGGAGAAAATATGTCAGTATTAAGCAGGAGCTAGGAAGTGTTAATTAGGAGGAGCAATTATCAGGCAAATGCACATTTGACATGTAGAAATTGTTTAAAGACCAGCTGATGAGAGTTCAGGACTGGCATGTTCCAGTAAGGAGGAAGGATAAGGATGGCAAGGTAAGGGATCCCTGGATAACGAGGGAGGTTATGACTTTAGTCAAAAAGAGAAAGGAACCATATATAAGATTTAGAAAGCTAAACTCAGACAGGGTCCATGAAGAATATAAAGAAAGCAGGGAATTAGGAGAGCGACAAGGGGCAATAAAATAATCTTGGTAAGTAGGATTAAAGAGAATCCCAAGGCATTCTATGCATATATTAAAAACAAGAGGATAATTAGGGAGAAGATAGGACCACTCAAGGATAAAGAACAAAACTTGTGCTTGAAGGCAGATGATATAAGTGAAATCCTAAGTGAGCACTTTACATCAGTATTCACCCAGGAAAAAAATATAGAGGTTAGTGAGATTAGTTTGGAGCATACTAAATATGCTACGGCACTTTGAGATCAAGAAAGAAGTGGTGCTGGGTCTCTTGAAGGACATTAAGGTGGATAAGTCCCGAGGGCCTGATGATATCTACCCCTGTAAGACAAGCTCTACTGAAGTGTCCTACTCTACCGCCATCTTACCGGAAGGTCTTTGATATAGTTCTTTGAGGAGGTAACAATCAGAATCAATAAAGACCCCGTGTTGGAGGTAGCATATTAGCATGAATGGTTTACTAATAAACAACAAAGAGTTGGTGGATGGGAGCATTTTCAGGATGGCGACCTATAAATAACGGAATGACACAGGGATTAGTACACAGGCCACAATTATTTATAAAATATATTAATGACTTGGTTGATGGATGCGAGTGTTCTAGAGATGGAAATGTGTTGCTGGAAAAGCGCAGCAGGTCAGGCAGCATCTAGGGAACAGGAGAATTGACGTTTCGGGCATTAGCCCTTCTTCAGGAATGAGGAAAGTTGGTCCAGCAGGCTAAGATAAAAGATAGGGAGGAGGGACTTGGGGGAGGGGCGTCGGAAATGTGATAGGTGGAAAGAGGTCAAGGTGAGGGTGATAGGTCAGACTGGGGTGGGGGCGGAGAGGTCGGGAAGAAGATTGCAGGTTAGGAAGGCGGTGCTGAATTTGATGGATTTGACTGAGACAGGGTGGGGGGAGGGGAAATGAGGAAACTGGTGAAATCCGAGTTCATCCCTTGTGGTTGGAGGGTTCCTAGCCGGAAGATGAGGCGTTCTTCCTCCAACCGTCATTTTGCTGTGGTCTGACGATGGAGGAGTCCAAAGACCTGCATATCCTTGGTGGAGTGGGAGGGGGAATTGAAATGTTGAGCTACAGGGTGGTTGGGTTGGTTGGTCCGGGTGTCCCAGAGGTGTTCTCTGAAACGCTCCGCAAGTAGGCGGCCTGTCTCCCCAATAAAGAGGAGGCCACATTGGGTGCAAAGGATGCAATAGATGATATGTGTGGAGGTACAGGTGAATCTGTGGCGGATATGGAAGTTTCCTTTGGGGCCTTGGAGGGAGGTGAGGGGGGAGGTGTGGGCGCAAGTCTTGCACCTCCTGCGGTTGCAGGGGAAGGTGCCGGGAGTGGAGGTTGGGTTGGTGGGGGGTGTGGATCTGACGAGGGAGTCACGGAGGGAGTGGTCTTTACGGAATGCTGATAGGGGAGGGGAGGGAAATATATCCTTGGTGGTGGGGTCCGTTTGGAGGTGGCGGAAATGGTGGCGGATGATGCGCTGTACATGGAGGTTAGTGGGGTGGTAGGTGAGGATCAGTGGGGTTCTGTCCTGGTGGCGGTTGGAGGGGCGGGGTTCAAGGGCGGAGGATCGGGAAGTGGAAGAGATGCAGTGGAGGGCATCGTCGACCACATCGGGGGGGAAATTGCGGTCCTTGAAGAAGGAGGCCATCTGGGTTGTACGGTTTTGGAACTGGTCCTCCTGGGAGCAGATGCGGCGGAGTCGAAGGAATTGGGAGAATGGGATGGCGTTTTTACAGGGGGCAGGATGGGAGGAGGTGTAGTCCAGGTAGCTGTGGGAGTCGGTTGGTTTGTAGTAGGTTGGTTTCAGCGAGTGTTCTAGAGCCAAGTTCAGAGATCACAGAAAAATAGGCAGGAAGGCAAGTAGTGAGGATGACACAAAAAATCTATAGATGGCTATAGATAGGTTAAGTGAGTGGGAAAATGTTTGATAGAAGGAATATATTATGATAAAATGTGAAGTTTAAATCTTTGACAGGAAGAATGAAGGAGTTAAACATTAATTAAATGGAGAAAAACCGCACAAATCTGCAACATATTTCAACAAATTAGCATTGAGAGGGAGGAGATATTACTGATTTTAACAATCATGTAAGTGGATAAATCCCCAGAACCAAATATGATGTATCGCAGACAACTGTGGGAGGTAAGGGAGAGATTGCATGGGTTCTAGCATTAATTTTCAAAATCTCCTTGGTCATAGGAAGGGTGCTAGAGGATTGAAATACAGTTAATAGGTTTAAGACAAGAGGGGAAAGATTGGAAAGTGACTTGAGGGACAACATTTTCATGCAGAGGGTATTTGTACCTCATTACCCAAAAGGATTGTAGAGGCAGGAACTATCAAGACATTTACCAACTATTTAGAGATGCACTTGAAATGCCATCGCATACAAGACTACTGGCCAAGTGCTGGAAAATGATATTGGAATGGATAGATGCTTGAAGAGTGGTGTTGGCAAGGTGGGCTATCAGTGCTATAAACACTGTATGACTCTAACACAAAGTGATTTGGGAGTCATCGTTTCTGAATCACAAAACTCTAGTATCAACGTTCAGTAAGTATAGGGAAGGTGAATGGAATGTTGGCTGTTATTTCAAAGGAGGTGGAGTGTAAAAATAAAGAAGTCTGGATTAAACAAGACACTCATCAGATTACAGCTGAATACTGTGAACAGATTGGGGGGGGCCACTTATCTAAGATAGACTAGCATTGGAGGCAGTCAGGAGAAGGTTCACTAGGCTGATCCCAGATACAGAAGGACTGTCTTATGAGGAGTTTGAGTATGTTGTACTTGTACTCATTGGAGATTCGAAGAATGAGAACTTCCTCATTGAAACATACAAGGTTTCCTAATGAAGGGCTCCTGCCTAAAACGTCGAATTTCCTGCTCCTCAGGTGCTGCCTGACTTGCTGTGCTTTTCCAGCAACACTCTGATCTTGTCTCTGATCTCCAGCATCTGCAGTCCTCACTTTCGCCAAGATTCTTTAAGTGACGACCAGAATAGATACAAAGCCGTTATTTCCCCTTGTGGGACAGCTTCGGGCCAGAGGGCATAATCTCATCGAAAGGGACACCCATTTAGACAGTGTTGAAAAGGACTTTTTTCTGAGGGGGAAGTGTGTTGATGAAATTCTTTACTGCAGACAGCTACTGAGACTAGGTCATCAAGTATATTCAATATTCAATTGAGACAGATTTCTATTCATTAAAGGAATGAAGGGGAATGGGGATAATGCAAGAAAGTGGATGTGAGGATTACCAGACCAGAGATGATCTTATTGAAGGTGGATCAGACCCAATGGATTGAATGGTCTACTTCTGCTCTGATGTCTTAGGGTAATCCATGTTATAAGAAACTCCAGGTTTACAGGGTTGTATGTGCAGAGAGCAGACCAAAATCTTTATATATCAATCTATAATTAATCTTATTTAAAGATTGACAAATTTTCAATGAATGAATTTTGACATGAAGTCAATTATTCAAAGAAGCTTTAACAACCTAAATTTAGAACTGATTGATGCACAGAACTCAACAAGTTAATTATTTTTGTAATTTATTTATTATTTTCTGATTGTCACATGCTCAGTCTGATTTTATAGTGTCACATCTGTTAAGTCCAGCACATGTTCTTCCCAAATGCACTAAGAGTGGACTCTCTGCTCCCAGTGTAAATGTCAGGAGATTCCCATCTTGGATGGCTCATCCTGCTTTATTATTTCAGGCAATGGTCCTTCAATTTGTATAAAGTGAGACTGCTATCTCTGGGAGTAAGTCCCACTGTGTAGAGCAGCGGACTGTCGGAGGCAGCAGTTTTGTATCTTATCAGGATTGGTGACTACTGTTTGTATTGCAGCATGCAAGGGAGGAGAAGGAGCCATGGATACACAGAAATCTAGGCCAGTCCATGGTTGGTGAGTGAGAAGGTTTGAGGAACATGTTGGGCAGATTGTGGATGGAGGGTGGACATGATGAGACAAGGCTATAGATGGAGGACTTCTGCTTGGCACAGGGTCCCTCTCTTTCTTTCACTGACCAGCAACCCAGAGAATGAACCTAACGAGTCAATGCAGGACCAGCAATGGAGAGAGGGTTCATCACTGGATTTTGTACAATTAATTAGAAACTCAAATGTTCTTTTTCTTCATTAAATCTGCCTTCCCTTTAAGCTGCTATCAGCATCTTAGTCTCAGTAATTTCACACACTCCCAACCAATGTGCTTCAAATTGTCGGTGGCATGTTCTGGGAGTGCCCTCTTTAGCACCACCCCAACCCCCCCGTCCCAAACAAAAATAAACCTCAGAAACCGAGTTGGTATTATTAATGTGTCAGGTGATTAATTGCCTTGTCATGTTTCCACTGGACAGATAAATATCAACCAAATGAAGTTTCTTTGTTATATAATTGGTAGTAGAAGTGCACACTAAGGTAATTTTCAATATTGCTTGAGGCATCATTTGAAATGAATGGTGATTACATAACATGGGGAGACATTTGTACTGCAAACATGGATGAAGGGGGAGTGTATTTTTGTCATCCGTCCCACCTTTCGTAATGTGTAACATTAGCTTCTGTTGAATGTTGATTTTAATGAGAAGCAGAGGTTTATGGAAGACATGAGATTATTAAACCTGCTGTTATAGATAGCAATGCACCCATTCAAAAATCTGGGTGGCAGCATCTTTGATAGATCTTGCATATTAAAACACCACTGGTTGTTCAGCTGCAATCCAGAGTGTGCTATTTAGAAAATTACACAACAGAGAAAATGTGACGGACAGACAAAGAGACAATATTTCAAAATCTTCTATTATTATCAATGTGTACGCTTTCATGCACAACACTAATTTTGTTCAACCTTGGAACATAAGATTAAATAAAGTGTTTTATCTTTGCATCCCCAAAGGCCTTAGATTTATCAATCTGACAATGCAGCGCAGTTTATGTTCAGCACACATTACCATCTATAAATAACCTTGTATTTTGCCTCAGCATTGACCTTATTTCAGGCTTATTTTTGTTTATGTATTGACAATGCCTCAGTAACCTTGCATACTACCATTAGCACATTCGTAAACGGTGAAACAGTGGAAGGAATAGTCCTGTCAGGTTGTCAGTGCAACAATAAACCTCACAACTCCTATGGAAACCTGCAAGTTGTGCTTAACTTATGATTGCCAGGATACCAGATAGTTCAGTAAGCTAAGCCGTATAACATAGTTACCAATTGTTTTGTGCATCACAGATGCTCTTTGAGCGAAACTTTTGTTTATGAATTTTTTGTATTTTTTAAAATCCCTTTTTGTAATATTTTTGCAACATTCCTACTCAAAGATAAAAGACAACTGATGTTTTCTGTTCATGATAAATACTGAGTGCAGAGCTGAAGACCAAGTTTACTTGACTCCTTGGGAGTGTAAAATATGTCCAGGCAAAAGTTAAATTACAGAGAATATTATGCATTGTGTGATATCTTGGGGCTTTCGTCCTCAGGGGGACCAGTGAGAAATTTACAACTTTTTTCATAAAGCTTTCGCCTACGATGGTACACTTTCGTTGAAATGTTAATTAAATTTGAGGGATACATTCAAACATACAAAATAGGAACAGAAATAGGTGATTTAGCTGCTTGAGTCCAGTGAACCATTCAATAAGATTATGTTTGATCAGTTTGTGTTTCAAATTCCACATTTCCATCTACTTACCATAACCTTGGATACTCTTGTCTAAGAAGAGTCTATCTGTCTACACCTTATCAATAGTCAATGAACTATCCCCTGCTGCATTCTAAGGTAAAATATTCAAATTTTACAATTCTCCTCAGCTCCATGTTAAAAGGAAGACACCTAAATCTGTAATAGTGCCCCCTAGTTCTAGACTCATGCACAAATGGAACCAACTTTCCACATCCAGCTTTTCAAGATTGTTTACGATCTTAAGCACTTCAATCAAGCCTTACTTTTCTAAATTCTTGTGGACACAACCCACAGCCTGATCAACCTTTCAACTCATTCCATGTGTCAATCCAGTAAACCTCCTCTGAACCACTTCCAGTGCATTTAAATAAGGAGACCATGCGGTATTTGAGATATGAAGCAGAATCTTCTAAGGGCCTGTATGATATGGGCTATGGCAAGAAACAGCAGAAATGCCTGAGAAGTCCAACAAAGCCAAGGCCAATGTCAGGAGTAACTTGCTGCATCATTTAATTTCTGGTTGTTGAGATAAGATTCTGGTTACATAGCAACAAGTTACCTATTGAGGGGAATAATTGTTTGTTACTGACCTGATTAACTGCACATCACAACTCATTAAAATGCAGCATTCTATCCTACGTCCTGCCCCAAGCAAACTGGACAGTGAGAATTTCCAACAAGAAGTCATAGCTGGAACTGGGGACTTTAGCTCACTGCTTGCTCCAGAGGAACTCTACGTTGAATACTACACATGAACATCTCAGGTTATGTTCCATAGACGCCACTTACATGAACCTCATGTCCACAGACATTAGTATCTGAGATGTGCCGGCCTCTAGGAACACTAATGGTACATCTTCAATTACAATACAGTTCTTCCTCAGGCTGGACAGGCATTTATCCTTGTAATGTTGAAGCAACGACCCTGTGTGCTCAGGGACATGCATCCAGATCATGGAGTGGACCAGGCTGCGCACACACTTTGGAATGCTCATAGTTTCCCTGTCTTGCTTTGTCTTCCCTATTTTGTGCTCTGTCCCTCAGGCAGAACTGCCAGGCTTACAATACATTTGTATTGCATTGTCATTTAATACAGACACCAAGCCAGGCAAATTGACCAGTTTGTCAGCTGTCCCCAGTCAAAGACAACAATCTTCATCCAGGGGGTCCCAGCACAATAAGCCAAGGGCAGCCTCTATTACCAGTCGAGGGACTTGGTCACAGTCAGTCACCCACTTGGGGCAGTCAGGATCAGGATCCTCACCTTGTGTGGAGAGAGGAGCTGGGTGTCAGGCATTCCATCACTCTCTTTGCTCTTTCTGACAATTTAAAAGCACTCCAAACACCAGTTAAACACGATTTCACTTTCACAAAAGCAGGCTAACCCTTCTCAAATGCCTTGATTTTAGTTTAAGAGACCAGCTACACCATCCTTAATGGACAATTTTAACATCTTCTCCACAAGAGATGTCAAAGCTAGCAATGTCAATGTTTACCACCTCCATGAGTTTTTTGAACAGAACAGTTATATTTATTACTTTCAAGTCTGGTGGAATCTTTCCTGAACCTAACAAGTTTTAGAAAGTTAATACCAATGCAATTATTACATAATAAGCCACTTCTTCAAGCCCGTAGGATAAAGTCCATCAGGACCTGGGGATTTGCCAGCCCACAGCTGGATAGTTCCAGTTCTATAGTGATTTTACCAAGTTCCTCTCTCCCTTCCACCACATAATTTATAGCTTTGACTAGATTTGTTTTTGCATCCTCTATCATTAAGAATGAGGCACAGTATTTTCTTTATTTCATGATTTATTGCTCACTCCGTATCTTCATTCTCAAGAGGACCAACATTTGTTTTATCTCTGTCTTTTTTATTCCTAGCTTCAATGCCACAACTATGGAAATTGTACATAGTTTGTTGATAACAGTAAACCTAGAAGACTGAATCTATTACAGAAGGCAGACACTACCGGAAAGTGTTAACTGACGTTGAAAGATATGTTTTGCCCATCAGTATATAAAGGATTGTTCTTGATAGGACCTAACAAAAGTTCAGCTTGTTCAGCTGTCTGAGTTGCGTATCAGATTGATTTGGTACTGGTATTATGTAATTAATTTTAAGTATAGCCTGAGGTGTCACAAAGGACACTCATGTATTTCAGACATAATGGAACTAGCTATTAAGTACTGTTAAGATTGCATTTCTTTTCTTTTTCTTTATTTTTGATAATGAACTGAAATAAGAAGAGGATTGTTTTGCAATCGAGGACCAATGAAGGATTTGCTTTACGTTTTAAAAACAATTTACAGGAACTCATTATGAGAAGTGTTTATGCTGACACTGGAACTTATTTATTTGTAATCAACAATGGTACTTATTGTGTACAGAAACCCTGGGTCACTGTTTTCTGTTAACCTGTTTCCAGTTGACAGGTAAATTGCGACTTTGCATACTTTGATTAAGTCACAAACCTTTGTGGTGACCCCAGGAAAAAGAATCAGAGCACTTTTCCAAGTGGGTTGTGATAGTACCAGATAATAAACCTACCCTGTTTATCGAGACTGAGCGTTTCTTCTGCTAAAGATTTTTTTTGTGTGGGTATTCTTCCTTGAATTGGTATTGAAGATTTAGACAAATACCCATGAGAAAGATTGGTGGCAGTGAATCCCGTACTGTTCTGGTGGACATGACCACAACACTTAGCATGCTGGCAGCACATACAGCAGAATGTCCTCCCATTGTTAATGTTCTCCAGCTTGCTTTGATTATTAGTCAAATTCTAAAAACCACCTCCATCCCACTTGATAGAAAAAGCTGCTTCCTCTATTTGCTTCCAGGGAATTGATGGGTGGTGGGGCTGGTTGGAGTTCCCAAATAACTCACTCACTTCTGCAGTACTGAACTTCCTTAATTTAAATTTCCAAGCCTGTTGTGTGTCAGCTATGGATTAGTAAGCAGCATTCTTACCTCTGAGTCAGATTCTGTCATGGACTGGGTCTCACTCAGGGCTTTGAGCTGTAAAATTGATGCTGTCATTTTAGCGTAGGCTGGCTTTTCGCCATTGAGAACAGAATCATGAGTCAGGAAAGTTTCTGACGTTACAATCCTGTGCCCAACTATGCTGTTTCCGTGGGCAAAGCTGAGAGCAGATGCTGGGGGGGTGGGGTGGAGGTATATTGGCCCAGTTCTGTACAAAAACAACAAGGTCACAAGATCCAGGGAAATGCATCAAACTGGTAAAAAATTGCTCAATGGCAGGAGTCAAAAGATAATTTGTGATTTGAAGGCTGTTTCCATTGGAGTTCTGTAGGACTCAATACTAGGTCCCTTGCTTTTTGTGATATTTATTAACAGTTTGGATGGAAATGTGAGGGAGAAAGACCAAGAAATTTACAGACACGTCACGTATTTGATAATGAGGAGGGTAGCTGTAAACTATCAATTGGCTGGCCAGTTGAGCAGAAGAGTGGCATGGAACAAAAATTCAAATGGAATTCAACCTGGACAGGTCTGAGGTGATATAGAGTCAAAGAGCTGTGCAGAATGGAAACAGACCCTTTGGTCCAACTCATCCATGCCAACTCTTAATAAATTAATCTGGTCCCATTTGCCAGCATTTGGTCCCTATCCCTCTAAACCTTTCCTATTCATATACCCATCCCGATGCCTTTTCAATGTTGTAATTATACCAGGCTCCGCCACTTCCTCTGGCAGCTCATTCTATACATGCACCACCACTGCATGAAAAAGTTGCCCCTTAGATCCCTTTTAAATATTTCCCCTTTCACCTTAAGCCTATGCCCTCTAGCTCTGACCTTGTGTATTTACCCTATCCATGCCTCTCATGATTTTATAAACTTTTATAAGGTTACCCCTCAAGCTCCGACACTCCAGGAAAAATAGGTGGGATGATCAAGCAATGAAAGGAACGTTAAATTAATGGGATGATACTGAGTATTGTGGAGAAACCTTGGAGATCCACAGATTCCTGAAGGTAACAGGACAGGCCAATAAAACGATTAAAAAGACATAATGAATCCTTTCTTTGTTTTGCCTAGGTATAGAATGTAAGATTTTGGAAGTTATCCTGGAACTGTATAAAGCACTAGTTAGGCCACAAGTTGAGCATGGTATGAATTTCTAGACCTGGGGGAATTGGTTTAAAATGATTGGTAGAAAGATTAAAGGGAGGGGTCAAGACAATTTCTTTAACCCCGATGATGGTGTTGGTGGGGAGTGCACTGCTTGACAAGACAGTAGACACAGAAATCCTCAACTTAATTTAATAGATATCTGGATATGCAGCTCCATGAGCTGTAGGAGAATGGAGCAAATGTTGGAGGGTGGGATTAGGCAGGGTGGCTCATTTTTCCATCTGGTGGAAAAATTTCCATTGGGCAATTAGGAATATTTATGACTCTTATCCATGATCTTTTTATTCTAAAATATAGTATTTTTAAGATTACATTACAGTGTGGAAACAGGCCCTTTGGCCCAACAAGTCCACACCGACCCGCCGAAGCGTAACCCACCCATACCCCTACATTTACCCTTTACCTAACACTACGGGCAATTTAGCATGGCCAATTCACCTGACCTGCACATCTTTGTGACTGTGGGAGGAAACCGGAGCACCTGGAGGAAACCCACGCAGACACGGGGAGAACGTGCAAACTCCACACAGTCAGTCACCTGAAGCAGGAATTGAACCCGGGTCTCTGGCGCTGTGAGGCAGCAGTGCTAACCACTGTGCCACCGTGCCGCCCACTCATATTCTGGCTGGAGCCATAGTATCTTGCTTGTACTAGTAAACTGTGCTATCTATTCTTGAAATACTTGACAAATGTGAGGATGGCTGCTAGCTAACCAAATGGATCAACTGCTGGCTGAGGATGGCACTAAAAACATCTGTGAAAATATGAAATGCTGCTATAATAAAGACAGAACTTCCACCTGAAATCAAGTGGCATATATCATCATTGTACTCACACAGAGTTCCATGTTAGATTAGATCAGGAGGGTTACTGTTTTAAATTCACTTTGGTACTCAACATCATTTCTGTTCACTGTACCTTGCACAATTGTGTCAATTGGAGAAGAAAAAGCAATTGAGACACTTTGTGGGAAGTCAAGCAAGTCTGGGCTTATTTGCTAATGTAGCAGAACAGCAAGACATGCTCAAAATGGGTTATTTTAGCTTCTAGACATTAGAAAAATATGGAGTCATTTTTTAAATCATTCGCCAGGCATTAACCAAGAGTGTAAATTTAGAATTTGACTGTGCAGTCCACATTGAAATGAATGAAGGTTTAATCTTAGAAGAAAGGAACAGACACTAGATTGTGGATAAATACTGCTGTTGATGAGGGTTGGGTGAGGGCTGGGGGTGCAGTGGGATGTATAACATCCAGGGGAGGTGTAGATGGATATTTGTGTGATAGGTTTGAGGGGGGCTAGTCAGTTTAACAGTTTCTCAGGAATTAGATTAAATTTTGAATTGTTTAATTTTTCATGGATAATTATTTACTTATCTGCAGCAGAACCCTCTGAATTCATTGATTTTAAAAGGTTCCTTCAGAGGGTTCCTTGTTTAGTGCAAATGTTGATTTAGAATCTTTACTTGCCCACATAATTCCCTCTGAGTTTGCTAGATTGGGGATTCTGCAGAGCCCTAATGCACAATTACCACCTACACTACAGCAATGACAGCCTGGCAATTGGAACATGGCAGCCATGTTTGTAAGCATTCTTCCAATTCAGTGATTCCCAACCTTTTCAGTATCAAGGCGCATTTTAATGACAGAAACAATCCTGTGGCAAGTCCACATTTTCAAACTGTATGCACTGTCAGTAAGGGCACCTGGTGTCAGCGGGTACGGCCTTCAGTAGCAGACACGGACGCTCAGAGAGAGATTGCCTTCAGTAATAGACACAGCCTCGAAGCTCAGGTAAAATGAGTAATCCCAAACATTGCACAGCACACCAGTTGTAAACATACTCTATCTAATATATTTATTTCTCAATCTGATAGGCAGGCTGTACGCAGTTGTCCAGAATTGATCTGTTCTCCAACAGGACAGTTACAGCAAATTAGACTTATCTGACCATTAGACAGGAGACTTCATCATCACAGTGCACAAAATAGCAGGATGTCAGTTACTGAGTGAAATCACATATACTGGTATACATACAACCCCAGAAGATAATCTCACTCTTTAATTGACCTGGAAATTGGTAAATGCTGTAAACGTAGCGTTCTTTCATGTTCAATTATTGAATGCTGCTTGATAGTCGTTACATTGGAGCCAAATTAAGAATATTGTAGCCGCAAATATCCGACGTCTAGGGTTTCACCTGTGCCAGCCATAACGGAGCGGAAGGTTGGTGTTATTGTTAGTGGATGACGATAGAGTGCTAATGAGCATGATTTTCTGTGGTATCAAACTAGCTGCTGTACAAATAGCTCAAAGAGTTCTGTTTTCTGCTGATAGCAAGAACACCAAAACCACAAACTAAGTTTACAGTGCACGAAAAGCGAGAGGTTTGCAACTATTTGTGAAACTTTTGTTAAAGATAATGAGCAGTTCCTGTGGCTTCATGTGAATGCTTGATGGTGTAAGAATCTATATTATTGTAATACCGCTTATATACAGGAATTTGAAACAGCAAACCAGAAAGTTGCAATTTCTGTTGAATTGTTCACAACACCACAGTCCTCTTTATTCTAAAATTAGAGAATGGTATTGATTAACACAAAGTTCATCTCACTCTTTAATCAAATGACTCACTGCACATATTTTGTTTTATTGGAAACCGCCAAAGGTATTGGCTATACTTTGTAAGCTGTCACTTATTCATAAGGTCTTAGAAGCTTTGATTTTTGTTTTCTTTTGTTCTAAGTTCCTTTAGTTTTGTTTAAATTTGTGGAATAGATATTTGCGAAAGATTGTTCGATTTTCACCACTTGTTTCTCTTCAGAATGTTTTGAATATGTTACTTTCCCTTAAAGCGGTGGCTACCTTTCCTAGAACTCCATGATTGATCCTTCCAGACAAATTTCTGCTTCTGTCATGAAGTCCCTACCAAAGTGGCTACTGAAATGCTCTGCAACTCTGACCGAGATGAAATATTCTTCGTAGCTCTGCTCCAAGTTTGTATCGTGTAATGTGGCTTTCATCCTCAGTTAGTGCTTTCCTTCCATTATCCTACTTGATGCGAATATCAGCACATAGGCCAGGGTTTCTTTTTTGTATTGGGCTTTCCTTGTTCACTTTCCCAACACATGGCCACTGATTCCTGGCTGCCCTGATACTGATACTGACTGTCTCTATGAGCATTAGTCAACTGGAGGTGGGACTTAGGGCCCTCATTCAGGAGGCAGACCTGCTTGGGAGTGCTGCTGGCCAAATTGCGTAGTTGGAATCTCTCTAGTGCCTGAAGCTGCAGAACTGGGACTACAAACCGTTCCTGGAGTCTCTGTTTGGAGCTCAGCACGAAGCTCCTCGGATGCTGCCTGAATTGCTGTGCTCTTCCAGCACTACTGATCCAGAATCTGCTTTCCAGCATCTGCAGTCATTGTTTTTACCAGAAAAACCTGGCAATCTCAGAACAGAGAGTGTGAAGAGGGTCACCGTTGGGCAAAGGAGCAACTGAGTGTATTGGTGGAGATGCCAGAGGGTGAGTGAGCAGCTCTGGGCGCATATCTTGTGACAGGAGTGTCAGATTTTGAAAGCAGGCTGTTAATAGAGGGACTCACACTTTTCCACCCAAAGCTTGAGCAGAATCACTTTGTCAGCTTCCCTCCAGCTGCTGAACTCTTCTTGTCAGCTTGAAAATTGAAGATGAGTGGGAATTAGCCCTTAAGTGGTCATTAATTAGTCTCTGGAGCCTTGCCTGTCCCACTGTAAAATTGCAGAGAATTTGGGGCAAGCAAAAGAAGGCCATCTGAGGAATCTTATGGGGTTCCCCACCAACAAACTGAACAGCTCTGCCACATAAAATTCTGCCCTTGGTTGTAGTCTCGCTGAAATACATTTTTGCTAAAATATCTCGAGCAGTGCTTTCTATTACTATCTTAGTGTTGGAAACTACCAATAATCAATCTTTGCTCTCCCTTTCTTGTTCCTTTATGAAGTGGCATCATTTGTAGACATCAGGGCAGTTTTCTCACATAATCTGCAAACACCCAAGGCTCTTAGGGGTCTAAAGGGCAGATAGAGACCTCTTTTGATACAGTGTTTTCAATCGTTTTTTTCTGATATTCAGTCACTGGTGAGTTGCAGTTCCCCAAGTTAACAATTGGGAACAATGAAACCATGGGCCCAGATATTGTAAGAAAATTAACAATGAGTTCATCTTTACTCATGTTGTTAAAATATCAAGCAGACAGAAATTTTCAGCATCAGGACATTTTAGAGTTAAACACAGGTATTAAGAATTTGATCTCCAAGTTGCCCTGCCCTTTCATGATTACATTGAATAGCAAAATGTTGCTGAAAAGTTAACATTGAAACAAAGGATGGCTGTGATTGATACAGACTAAAACTCATCAGAGGATTTGCCTATCTGTTGTAAGTCCTTTTTAAATTAATTAAACACTTGGCTGGGCTGCATTCCAGATTTGCATTCTGGGATCCCAGCTTTTTAATAAGCTGTATTGTCAGCTTATGCCCGAAACGTCGACTCTCCTGCTCCTCGGATGCTGCCTGACGGCCTGTGCTTTTTCAGCACCACACTCTTTCTGTTCTGATTTCCAGCATCTGCAGTCCTCGCTTTCTCCATATGTAGCCTCATTGTCTTTTTTCATTTTCCATTTAACAGGCAAGTAATTTAAACAACTTTATATCATGACACTTAAACAGCTCTTCTTTACCCTTGAAGATCACTTAAGTCTTCTCCATAAATTTGTAACCCTCTCACTGCATGTTGAGGCTTTTGAAACAGTGAAAACAGGTTCATCTGAATACGAAGGTGTGGAGGTCCTGTACCTTTAAGAGAGATGAAAAGCTAGCAAGGACTGCCTGACAGTGTAAAGTGTTCTGAACAAGGTAACATTTGGTCGAAACCAATAGTACAGTTGTGTTGTAATGGAACAAAAACAAATGCAGATTTGGCCAATTTGTTTAAATTATGCCCCAAGATACCAGAATCCAATCAAATTTGAATTTATTATTTTGATAAAATTAAAACCAATGAAACAATCTGATGTTTTCGGGTATAAAACTGGACATTTTGAACAGCTGAAGGGAGAACTGCCAAGCCACCAACAAGTACAGACTCAGCAGAACAACTCTTTGAAAGGTACCTGTCTATAAGAAGTTTGCGCAGCAGAACATCGAAGAGACAACAGAGGAAAATCTGCAGAGGAAGATAAAAAGAGAAGATTCGACAGCTGACTTGTTTTGAAAGTTGAATTTTTTTGGGAAATCTTAATTGGGATTTTTTTTACTGGTATTGTAGAGTGGGAGGTAAAAGATAGGTTTAAGAGAAAGGAGTTGTAAATAGTTGTTGGTTTTGATATTCTCAAATGGTTTGGCTGATGCAGCCTCCTGATTGATACGTAAGTACCTTTCCTCTGCTGACAAATATGGGATTTTGTGGAAATAGTAGTAATACTTGTGATTCTGGGTTCAACTCACCTCTTTCAAAGGTCTATAGACGTGGCCCAACTTAGTGAAGATAAAGGTCCTGTGCCACATAATGAATTCTTCAGTATGATTGGTTATGGACTTACACAACGGCTGTTATCCTGTTTGCATTTGTTCCAAATCCCATCTCATCCCATCCTGGGATGGCGGGACTGATGTATGAGGAAAGGTTGAATTGGTTAGGATTACATTCTCTGGTGTCCACGGGTGCTAGCAGGTGGGACTAGATTGGGTTGGGATATCTGGTCGGCATGGACGGGTTGGACCGAAGGGTCTGTTTCCATGCTGTACATCTCTATGACTCTATGTGTGGGAATCTCAGAAACTGATAAAATTCTAACAGGACTTGACAGGGTAGTTACAGGAAAGATGTTGCTGATGGTAGAGGAGTTCAGAACCAGTGTCACAGTTGAAGGTTTAGGGTAAACGTTTAGGGTTGAAATAATAAAATTCTTCCTCCCCAGGAGTGGTGAATTTGTTTGTCAAGATCAAGCAAAAATTCTATGATTTCAAGAAGGAGTTGGATGTAGCAACTGGGCTAAAGGCATCAGAGTATATGGAGAAAGGTAGGGACAGACTAGTGAGTTGAATGTTCAGCTATGATCATAATGAACGGCAGAATAGCCTATACCTCCTTTTTTCTATGTTTCTAAGCTCTGTTACCACTGTTGTCCGTGTCACTGTCCCAACGTTGTCTAGGGTGAAGAAGGCATACAGGAAGCTTGCCTTCATTAGCCAGGAGAAAGGTGAGGACTGCAGATGCTGGAGATCAGAGCTGAAAAATGTGTTGCTGGAAAAGCGCAGTAGGTCAGGCAGCATCCAAGGAGCAGGAGAATCCTGAAGAAGGGCTTATGCCCGAAACGTCGATTCTCCTGCTCCTTGGATGCTGCCTAACCTGCTTCATTAGCTAGGGCCTAGATTATAGGTGCAAAAAAGTCTTGTTACAAATTGATAAAATATTGGTTAGTCCTCACATGGAAGTGTATGCAGTTCTTGTTGCCACACTATCTGAAGGCTGTGTTTTGCACTGGAGAGGATGCTGAGCAGATTCAGCAGGATGTTGCCTGGGATGAAATGCTCAGATGAAGAGAGACTGGGCAGTTTTGTTTTCCTTGGAACAGAGGATGCTGATGGGGAATCTGATTGATGAATATAAAATGATGCAAGGCATAGACAAGGTAAATCATGGAGATCTCTTCCCAATGGCAAATATGTCAAAACCAGAGGGCATAAGTTTAAGGTGAGAAACCAGTAGTTTAGAGGAGACCCAGCGCGTGCTGGATATATAGAAAGTGTTACCTGAGAGGCTGGTGAAGGCAGGCACTCTTACAGTATTTTAAGATGCATCTGGATGAGCACTTGATACACCAGGGCATACTCGGCTATGGATCAAGTAAACATAAATTACATTAGTGCAGTTTTGTGTTTGTTGGTCGACATAGACATGGTGGGCTGAAGGGCCTGTTTCTATGTGGACTCACTCTATTTTCCACATTATGTTACAGGCAATGCTAAATATTTAAATGACCTATTTCAATACAGCCTCTATCTCACAACTCCATTGTATTTAATCGCTCTATTACAATTCCCATATTGCTATCCTGATTCTGTCTAAGCCAATTGCCTTTTTAAAGAATAAAATAAAGAATCATTACTATTGACTTTGAACTTGAAAACACAGTCTATGCCTTACTGTACCCTGTTCAGCCAAGAGTCTTACCAGTATTGATGGTTAAAATAATATTTTAGGAAATGGCAATATTTCTCAGAAAACATGACTGATCTAGACAGAATGAGTTATTTCACTGAATTATTAGACTATCTGATTCCAGGTCCATAGGTCAGATGGAGGATCGATCGAGGGAATGCTGTATTGTCAGACATCTTACTTGAGAAATGAAACTGGGGCCCACTCTGCTACTTCAGTACTTCAGATCAAAGATTTCAGGACACTATATGATGAATAATAGAATTTTATTATTTTGATATGATTTTTTAAAACAGGCATTATTAATATATAGTTCTCGCCCAAGCCTGCATGTTGCCGGTTGTGTAGGTAAATGGTGAAGAATGCAAACAAATGAAAACAAATTGTAATAAAACTTTCGGAAATACTAAAAGTGATCCCAAGATCCGATATTACCAGTGGAATTTGAGGAATTATTTGAATACAGCTTGTGACTTTCCACCTTTTAGGTATATTGGTGAAAGATGATAACCAATGAAATTCCTAGGATATACAATACTCCTTATGATTGCCAGTCCCTAGTGAGAGCACACGATCACATTATCACTCCGAGAACATTCAACTTTATTTGATCGCTGCAAAGTATTAGAGATGTTTGTTTGGAAAATGTAAATATTAAACATTACTAAGTTGAATAACTAAATCTTTCGGATGGGCATTCAATACAGTCATTAACTTCATACTTTCTTTTGTTAAACTTTCAATTATTTTTCTGTGGGTTTTTAAAAATGACAGACAAGATGTCATTCCACATAAGATTGTGTTTAGTGTCTGCCAGTAACTGCATCGTATGCTAACAATAAAGAATTAAGTTCTGAAATCAGTGACACATTGAGCTTTTGCGTCTAATTATCAACAAGCATGGGAATCCCCGGTCACCATGTGGAGCATGGATTTCATAATGTTTCTCACAGTCACTCTGGATAAAATGAAGATAATTTGCAAAATAACAAGGGATTATGAGAAGTTTGTTTTGTTAATTGCATCGGAAGTTGGCAGGGGAAAGTTCACAATTAACAAATAATGGAGACAGTTTATCCCTTGTGTTAACATCAACACAAATTCATACCCAGCCCCCACACTATTTAGAAACTCTTGCAAGATTGCATAGCTGGATAAGAGCAAAATGGGAGTGTGAAGATATTGGTTTACCCGAATTCTGTACTCATGTAAATGTTTTAGGAGGTTTTTTTTGAGGTTGACACGTTATTCGGTAAGGTATCATGTTTTTCTCTTCTGGCTGGCATGCTTAATGTAAAAAAACCTACAAACAAATTCTTCTTAGCTATGAATTTTAAAGTGAAGTTTTGCACTTTGATTCTGTCATAGTTGTTTAATCAGTCATATTTGAATAATTGTAAATGAATTGGAAATGTTATTAAAGGTAGTTTGCATTTGACATGCTCATAAGATGTGGAAAATGTCTAATTTTTGACTAAGTCATCTAGTGTAATGACATTTGAAATTTCTGTTCACTATAAAATGAAAAATACATCTTGCAAATTGTGTTGATATAATGCCTTTCACATTCTCAGAATGGCTATAAAATGATCAAATGCCAATCATTCCTTTTTATAGGTTATTACAAGGACACATGATAACCAATTTGCACACAGTGAGATCATGAATGAATGCCTCATGAACCTGGTTCTATTCCCTCCTTTAAATTGCATCACATGATACTTAATGATTTTCTTTTGTTGCTATTCTATATTTGCTATTGTCTATCAATATTCCTTTGCGTGGTAGCATATTAACATTACTGACTGTGTCCATGAGAAAGAGAGGGTGGGGGAGGTGCAGGAAGTTGTCAACAACGATATAATGTGTGTTAAAATGCTACCATTGAGCCAAGGTTAGTTAATAGGTGATTAAACTGACAGGATACCAGGACTGGGAGATGTAGATTAGATTTCAGACAGGATGTCTGAACTAATGTGCCACAGACAATGAAACATAATTTAACATTTCAGTGATTATTCACAGTCATTGCTGCTATGACAGCTCACTATTCATTTGAACTCAGAAGGGGTCATTGCCAAGTTAGGCTGGGGGATTCCCTCTTGAGTTGGAAATAGTTTGTGTGAGTGCAAGTTGACTCTGGAGTCAGGTTGGTTTGAGAAAAAACAGTGACTGCAGGAAAAGGAATCATTGGCCTTGGCAATAGGACAAAAAAAACTATTGTTTGATTGCTCAAAGCTAGTAGTTGTACAGCAAGTAAGGCAATTCTGAAATCATGAGTGAACAAAATAGTGCATAATGCAGCCTTTCATGTAAATTAATATTCTGTTTGTGACTGAAATTAAATTGACACTGAGTAGATTACCTGTGCTTTGATTACCTCCTGTACTCAGTGTGTTCATGTGCATGCTGCAAAAGTGGCAGACAGAACTATCCTAGCACTGGCTCTTTATTGCAGCCATGAGTCACAAAAAATTAAATTGGAAACTAAACTTTCAGTTGGGCTCACAAAGTGATTAAACTGTGCATTGTAGTTGTGACATTTATACACAGAGAGACCTGTTCTTTGTAGGCAAAAACACATTGCCCTGTCCTCAGTAAAAAAGGTGCAATGGAGACAGCCAATTGCAGTTGCATCTCCATGGAATATACCAGCTAATCGAAGCCAACTTGCCGGATTTGAATTTAATCAGATGCTAACTATAACAGTGAACTGTTCCTGCTGTGCCTCCATGCAACTATTACTCAACCAGTCAGCACCCTCTGTCATGCTGTTTGAATTGTTCTTTATTTTTGAAGGTTAATTTTTTTTGCATTTCAGTCTTGATGACTGCAAGACAAAAGTTTTCATATAAGCATAAAGAACTGTCGGTGCTGGAAAGCTGAAACAAAAAAACAGTGCTGGAGAAACTCAGTAGCATCTATGGAGAGAAGTTAATGTTAACATTGTGAGTCTGGTGACCCTTCATCAGTTCAAAACCTAAAGCTTTCAACAGCATGTCACTTTTTAACAGTTTAAGATCTGTGCTACCAAGCAATTATGCATGCTATTTATTTTGAAACCCCTTCTTATTCCTCCTACAAAACTAAATCATTTCACATTTCTCTGCATTTCATTTTATCTAATGTGTTTGCACCACATTAGTTTGTTTCCTTCTGAAGTCCAAAAACATGTTCCTCATTTTTTTGTACATGTTTGAATTTTGTATCAGCCCAGAACTTTGACAGTTTATCTTGTATATCAACGACCACAGTGGAACATTGTTGTAAACTTCCTTTCACTCTGAAAAGCAACCCTTCACCAGCATAGTTTTTTTTTGCATATTAGCCAATATTTATAGAATCCCTACAGTGTGGGAAAAGGACATTTGGCCCAACAAGTCCATGCCAACCCTCCGAAGAGTAACCCACCCCAACCCATTCCCCAAACCTATTACTTGACTAATGCACCTAACCCCTGACTAATGCACCTAACCGACAAATCCCTGAACGCCATGGGTAATTTAGCATTGCCAATTCACTTAACCTGCACATCTTTGGATTGTGGGAGGAAACAGGAGTACCCAAAGGAAACCCATGCAGACCACAGGGAGAATGTACAAACGGAGATAGTTGCCAGAGTCTGAAATTTAACCCGGGTCCCTAGTGTTGTGAGGCAGCATTGCTAGCCACTGAGCCACCGTTCCATGCCAATATTGTTTCTACTCTTCTGCTTTAATCCATTATCTCCAGATTTAATTCTGCTAGCATGTTTTTCCTACTCTATTCCTCTGAAGGTTTATTGTAATCAAATATTTATTCAGTAATACAGAGTGAGACTATTGCTAAAGGAAGTCATATGCTAGAATTATCATAGAATCATAGAAACCCTACTGTGTGGAAACAGGCCATTCTGCCCTACAAGTCCACACTGACCCTCCGAAGATTAACCCACCCAGACACATTCCCCAACCCTATTACTCTACATTTATCCCTCACCAAGGCACCTAACCTACACATCCCATAACATAATACTGTTGAAGATTTTCATCTTGCATTTATCAAGACAATCCACAAAATAGATCAAAGGAAAAAAATAAAATATTCATATTGCATCCAAGGAGAGTGCTAATTGATTGGCAGGTGAACTCAGATTGGGTGGTGGTGTTGTCATTGAGAATGCAACATTTATTGATGATTGACAGTTAACTGCCAGATTTTGTTTAAATTTTAAATCAGGCAGGTTGACTGTAGTTGGTGAGGGAATTGCTTTAAGAGATGAAAAAACAAATAGTAATGACCTATTTTGTTGAGTTGAAACAGGCAATGTGTGAGATTAATGAATCTGTTGTAAGAATATGCTATTTGAAGATGCTTTCACTGACCTTCATCTCTGACATCAGTAAACACTGGCAATACTGTATCCTGGTCCTTGGGATTACACTGCCCTTGTTAACTGTGATGACTCTGCTCCCAGTGCCTTTGTAGTGCTAGACTGGAGATCTTTAGCTCATCAATCCACCTCTGGCACAAAGGCCTCCACTGCTGCAATTGAGAACCCAGGAAAACGGATTTACACCATTTATCACTCTTTTTGCTGGTCAGCCACTGTTCTTCAGTCATGCCTGCTCCAGGCCAACACACACCCCATTTTAAAAGGCACAAGATGGCTGTGAGGACAACTGGCTAACCTTTATCGTTTACCAGACACCAGTTCTCATATGAAATTGGTAAGAGTTTATATAACATGGTCCCCTGAGCTACTCAATAGCATGTTCATTACTTGCTGTCTTTTAAATTTGAAGGCAATGCACAGTTTGCATGTTGTACGTGTCAGAAGGATTGATAAAAGCTCATCATGATCACCATATCCCTTTTACAACTTATCCAATTTTCCTCCATTTCTTTTAATGGCAGTGATTTTGGGATTGAATGATTGATTGCAAGTATGGTTTAATCAAGTGAAGTATATATATGTGAAACAAAATCATTTTGGAGAAAAAGAACAGTACTCCCCTAAAAGGATTTAATTGGGAGCAGCATTAGTTAATTTAATATTAGTAACTGAGGTACCTTTTCTACAAGCTTCACATTTACATCATATCATGGTATCAGCAGACAGGGTTAAATCTTCAAAGGACAGTGTAGCGATCATCACACAACATTGAACACTGTGCAGTCCAAAGCATTCAACTGTGTTGGAGGAGGAAACATGACACTGGTCTGAAAAACTCATGGGGAACAAAGAAAAAACTCAAAGAAAACTACTTAGAGACAGATAATGCTACTTTGGGAGGATTTGCAAAGATCAGATTCGATGGGCGTATAAGGTGCATTTATCTCCCAGTGCTTTCTGCAACTTGATGTAACTATGCAAAGATTGCCACTGTTTCCTAGAATCTGAAACCAGTCCCTCTATAAAAATGAGCTTTCATTGCCTCTGAGGGAATGCAATTGATTAAAATAAGTTAGACTTTCACATCGAAGGTATGGGGAACCACATTTTCTTGCAAATTCGGTTTACCCGAATGGCCATAAGTAAGTTTTTGCACTCTAATCTATACAGATTTTCATTCAATACAGTGGTCACAACAATCAGAACATGCTGGAATTTCAAAGCAATATACATGCACAGTTTTGTTTTACTATGTACCATAATGTAGACCTATTTTACAGGTGCTAGAGCCCAACTAATGTTGCAAACGTACTTCTTGCTTAAATCTGCCAAAAGTTCTAAGTTGTCAGGATAGAAATATGAACATAAAGAATATTTGACCTTTTTTGAAACTGGAAAAGGGTTGAAAGACATTGTCAATGAAGGACAATGGAGCTTGGAAAACCTTACTTAATACCAGTGATACCAACAGCTTTTTGGAAGCTAAAGATTTAGTAGCAGCTTTCGAAATTGTTAGAAACAATACTTATCTGCCATAAAATGTTGGTGAACTAGTTGTGAAACCACTTATTCAGTAGAGAGAAGATCCATTCCTCAACAAAATAATTGTGTGTGCTGTTGCCAGTGACTACAATAGAACTGGAAATTTTTGTTGCAAACGTTTCGTCCCCTGTCTAGGTGACATCCTCAGTGCTTGGGAGCCTTCTGTGAAGCGCTTCTGTGGTGTTTCCTCCGGCATTTATAGTGGCCTGTCCCTGTCCCTGCCGCTTCCGGTTGTCAGTTTCAGCTGTCCGCTGTAGTGGCCGGTATATTGGGTCCAGGTCGGTGTGTTTGTTGATGGAGTTTGTGGATGTAGTGTACAAAATCCCATGCAAGGACTGCACAAAACACTACATAGGACAAACAGGAAGACAGCTAATGATCCGCATCCATGAACATCAACTAGCCACGAAACGACACGACCAGCTATCCTTAGTAGCCACACACGCAGACGACAAGCAACATGAATTTGACTGGGACAACACTACCATTATAGGGCAAGCCAAACAAAGAACAGCCAGGGAATTCCTAGAGGCATGGCACTCATCCACAAACTTCATCAACAAACACATAGACCTGGACCCAATATACCGGCCACTACAGCGGACAGCTGAAACTGACAACCGGAAGTGGCAGGGACAGGCCACTATAAATGCCGGAGGAAACACCACAGAAGCGCTTCACAGGAGGCTCCCAAGCACTGAGGATGTCACCTAGACAGGGGACGAAACGTTTGCAACAAAAATTTCCAGCTCAGTGAACAGAACCACAACAACGAGCATCCGAGCTACAAATCTTCACCCAAACTTTGTACAATAGAACTGGTACCTACCCAATATCATTGCCAAGCATAACAAAGTTACAAAAACCTTGGACTTTGTACCTACAGAGGAAATCACCATTGCTTCAGATGACAAATCTTTTTTTTTTACAAAAGTGCTTGTTGCATTACTTAGTAATGTATGACAGACCACCAAATTCTGGGAAGGAAATGAAAGAATAAAACTGCAGTCAAATTACAAAAATGACTGCAATAAAAAAAATTGTTCTGCAGAATTTGGATTTGCAGAGGGAGTATAAGGAGAAATTGCAATTGCTTTCCTGAAATATAACACAAAAAATAAAGGTTATGAGGAAGTTCGGAGGTGATGGTGTAGTTGTAGTATTGCTGGTAATCTAGACCCTCAGACTAATATTCTGGGCAGATGGGGTTGAATCCTACCATGAAATTAAAATTCTGGAATAAAAGTGTTAGCTTGAAGGCTATTACTTTTTTTAAAGAATCCAATCTGATCCACTGATGTCCTTTTGGGAAATAAATCTGCCACCCTTTGCTATGGGTCTGGAGTCACACCAGACCAGCTATGTGGTTGGTTTTTAACTGACCTGTGGGCAAGTAGGGTTGGGTAATAAATGGTGGCCTAGTGAACATATATTTTAAAATGTTGAGATTTCGGAGAAGTATCAGCAAACGTAAGGTAGGCTTTAATGAAAGTAAAAAAAAAGATGCGAACCAAACTGAACACAAATTGTGTAGAGGGGAAGTGAAAAAAATAAATAGAAAAGTGAAGGGGAATTATGAGGAAGGACTGACAACCAATATAAGGGAATCCACTTGTCTTCTACAGATACACAAAATGTAAAAATGTGGCAAAAGGAAGAGTCTGGCCAGTAATAGAGCAAAAAGGGGATTTATACATTAAAGTAATAGGCATGGCATGGTGTTAAATTAATACTTTCAATCTGTCTTTACCAAGAAGGTCAATACTAGCCAGATCAGACAGGGGAGGAAACACTGACTACAAAGGACCCAAAATTGATGAGGAGGAGGTGTTGCCATTAAGAGTTGGCATGGCACCAGAACCAGATAAGTTGTATCCAAGGATTTTGAAGGAAGTGAGAGTGATAATTGGAGGGGCACAGGCTATAAACTTTCGGTCTTGACTCAGAGGGCTGTTTGTGAGGATAAGTTCAGGAGTTATAGATGGGTTAGTTTAAGATTGGCAGTAAGGAAGCTTCTGGAAATTATTAAAGGTAGAATTAAGTGTCACCACAAAAAACATAATTTCTTAGAAACAGTGGGTAGGTAGGTGATAGATGAAGTTCAATGCAGTTAAACGTGATGTGATTAACTTTGGTAGCAAGGGCATAGAGAGACAAAATAAGAGGTTCAATTATGAGTCGGATTCAGGACAAAGATGTGAGTCCAAGTGTGCACAAGTTATTAAAGATGACGAGAGCCTTGTGTTGTGTCATTTGGTATTCAGGCAATTAAGTAGACACTAAAATGGGCCTTCCCTAGAATCAAGAGAGCTGGGCAAGAAGTCCTGACCACTGAAAGCTACTGGCTAGTCAGACACCAGGAGATCAGCATGGCCGAGCAGCTCCACTGGGGAGCTATGGATGCAACTGGTACTACACCTATCCAAAGTTCAGGGACATCACAGCACGGGAATTGTGGTGTGCGAGTCATGAGAGAGGCTAGTGTGGAGATTGACAGCAATCGCAGGAGGTCAGATCCTCAGCACTCTCTGTTGTTCCCCTCCAGCACTATCCAGCTTTCATCATGGTTTCCCTCCGGAAACCATCAAGCAACCACAATGGAGTTAACTTTCAGGCTTTCTGATGAGTGAGTCACATATCTGCCACTAGTAGTGGCAGGATGAAGCACTTAAGCAGGCATTAATTGCCTACTTAAGCGCCTCTATTACCATTGGGAGAGAAAGGGCATCTGCACACTTAATGAGGACAGAAATGGGAAGGCAGCAAAACTCCCATCTGACACCTTCCCATCCAATTAAACATCTCATCATCAATCTCACCATCAAACTCACCATGGTGGGAGGCATTAAAGACCACACGATAGGCAGAATCTTTTCAGTCTTCTGAACACCATGGGCATTGGTGAGGAAGTTGAGAGAATTGGGTGAAATCAACAATGAGATGCTTCCTGACATTGACAGTAAAAAGGTTCCATTTTCTAACTGAGTGTTGAATGCCTAATAAACAGTGAGATGTCTGTTTGCATGGAATGACCTGGTCATTATTAAGTAATCTCACTTCACTGATATACAGTTTCCCATTCTCCCACAGACTGCATGAAAATTAGATGATGACAATCCACAGTATGAAAATCAGAGTGGTACCCAGCTTGGCCCTCCATTAGTCACCAACATCTCAGGGCATGCTCCAAGATCAGCCCCCTGACAAACCCTCTCCATCCAGCAGCATGTCCAGATCCCTGGTGGCAGAGTAGGCTGAAAATTACCCTTTAGCATGTTCAGGTCAAGCCAGATAAACTGTGCAGGGCAGCTATGGAGTACCAACACTTGATTAAGTGCATGCTTTAAAGATGGCACTGGTACCAGGAAACCTGTGAGGGGCTGGCAGTGGCCTATGCATCCACCTGTGGCATGTGCGAGAGCATGGCAAAAAGTTGCAATAAGAGTGTGCTACCATAGCTCCTATTAGGGTTCAAACATGGTAACCACAGCCTACACACACAATTTGGTGTACCTACATTGGTGAAGACGTCGTGTGGAGAAAGTCCAGCAGCAATATGCAAAGAAGGAAGAGCATAATTTCAGTTGGCATGTATTTTGCTGTTCTTACACTTCTGCGCTCTTCATTGGCAGCTCCATCAAAATCCTTAATTGAATCTACTTCAGTGAAATCTGTTTATCACCTCATTCTCTAATGAGCTGGTACCTGCAGCATCTTTGCCCTAACCAAGGCTGAACTCTGGTGCCCAATCTCTCATAGCATGCAAATCTTCCCTCTAGTCTCCCTATATAAGATAAGATATGCTCAGTCTCCTTTTGATTACAAATGATTATACATGAGAACTCCAACGATGTTGCTGTATCTCTTCAGAGTGCTGTTCCATTGCTGGTCCAGATTGGACCACTGTGGAAGCTGAAACGAAAAAGGCACAATGATCAGATGTGATGTGGCAAAGATTGGGGAGTAGTGGGTACATCATCTGCAACTTGTAAGTTGGAAGAGAGTGTCGGATGAGGATGGAGTGGGATTTAAGAGAGCGGATATGTAAGTACGAAGATAACTTTGTCTTCGATTGTTAATTATTTTAGCCCAGTCATGGACTACAAACACAGCAGTGGCTATATTGGCCAACATAACTTCCTCTGGGAGAGTGAGGACATGAAAGCATATCCATTTCCCCCTCTATAAAACTGCTGTTGCCTTTGGCTATGTGCCACCTTGCCCTGCAAAGCAGAGGACTATTTTGCACTAAGTATAGTCAAATTGTTTTCTTGATGTGTTCATCAAATTTTCAAAGTGCACAGTGTGTTGTCAAGTTGCACTGATGAAAGATGGAAAACATGAAACATTAATTCCACAGATATTGCCAAACCTCAGAGTATCTTTAGCATTATCTGATTTATTTGGCTTTCTGGCATCTGGAGTATTTTGCTTATGTATAAAGATGTAGATGTAAGGCTTACAGCAATGCTAAGTCGATGAGGATGAGGTAAATGATATGAGCAGTGATTGTTACAGATTGTTGGTAGTTGAGTTGGGGTTTGTGGTAAATTGAGCAGTGTTTGGTTCTTTAGTTAATGAGAACATTTTGCAGCACACCATTCAGCTTCTTGATGTTACACTCTTGGCATTGATCTCCATGGCTATCTGCTCCATTCATACATCTATGAAATGTTTCCTGGCCAACTCTGGATAAATGACCACTCTCCTACTTGCCATTTCTTCCATCTGGGTCTCTAGAGAAATTTCTGACAATCTTGTAACCTTCCCATGTTGTGCCATCCTTCAACATTTTCTTGGTCAAATTCATGGGTGTATAACTGCAAGTGGCAATTCCAGCCACAAGCATTTATTATTTAAGATGTACAGGATAAGTTGAGGAAGCTCCATTTGTTGGTCCCTGGCTAGTTTGTACAGCCAATTAACTTTGTGGTTAGTAGTAAATCGTTCATGGTATTCATTCGAATGTGCAGGCAGCATGATGTTAAAATGTTGTCTGCATCATGTGGGACAGGCATGGAATATCACATAGTTATCCCCACACTCATTTTCAAGCACAATGCAATATGATCAATAGGCACCTGAAGAAAAATCCAGGATCACACACAATTCCCTTAATTCACATCCCTGTCACTGGACACCATTGCAATTTCTTTGATCATCTGAGAACAGTCTACAAGATGCAGTGCAGAAATTTAGCCAGCTGACGTCAGTAGGACTAACTATCATTAATCACTGTATTCTAACAGATGAAAGGCTTAACAGACAATCAATGTATAATTTCAGTTACATCACACTGTAAATTTTTGCTATAAATTCTGTTAGCATTGAGCCCCCCACTATCACCTGATGAAGGAGCGTCGCTCCGAAAGCTAGTGTGCTTCCAATTAAACCTGTTGGACTATAACCTGGTGTGTGATTTTTTAACTTTATCATTGATTGGAATTCGAGTGAATATCTGTCTAAAATGTGGAGTTAAAATGGTCAAAGGCACAATTACTGGCCTTTGTAATTCCAAAAGGTTTGCAATATCTGAACCACAGATCTTTCAAATGGTTAATAATGAAACTAGATCCATTTCATACAGAATAGCTTGATAACAGGGAGACGTGTGATTTATTTTTCGAATGTTATTTTGAAAGCTTTCACTTTATGCATTAATCAATATTCAAATTACATAACAAGGAAGTAAATGAATCAATGCTTGTGTTGTTGGAGGTCAGTCATCTCAGCTCCAGAACATCTCTGCAGGTGTTCCTCGTGGTGCATTTCTTAGACAACTTTTCAGATGTGTTATGACACACCTCTGCAGCAGATGGAACCTAGTTCAAAGGTAGGGGCGCAGCCACTGTGTCACAAGAACCCTAATTCTTCAGGATAGTGTCTAGACCTACAGATGATCAGCTCCATCATCTATGACCTTCCCTCCATCATAAGATCAGTGGTGGAACAATGTTCAGTACCATTTGCAACACCTCAGACACTGAAGCTGTCCATGTCCAAATGCAGCAAGACCTGAACAATATCTCAGTTTGGGCTGACAACTGGCAAGTAATATTCATGCCACACAAGTGCCAAACAATGACTGTTTCCAACAAGTTCAATCAAACCATCATCCCTTGACTTTCAATTGCTGAATCTCTCACAATCAACATTGCTATGGGGATTAATATTGACTAGAAGTTGAACTAGTCAAGCCACATAAATACTGTTGCTACAAGAACAGCTCCAGTGACACACAAGAAGCTTGACACCATCTAGGACAAAGCAGCTCCTCTGATTGCTTGTGGATGTGGTGCCATTCACTCGCTCCCCACTAATGCTCAGCAGGAGTAGGGTATGCCATGTACAAGTTGTGCTGCAAAAATCCACTATAGCTCCTTAGACAGCATTAACAACCACTACCATCCAGAAAGACAAGGACAGCAGATGCATGGGAATATCATCACTTACATCCGAGCCATTCACCATCTGAAAATAAATGCATAAATTAACCATTCCTTTCAAACCTGGATATCTGAATGAAGTTGTCAGTTATGTAAATTCTGTCTTTTATTTATTGCTGTGCTCTGTTCAGTTTCTTAGGTTTTGCTGTGCCCTCAATGACAGCAAAGTGAAAGTCATAAATACTTGGTTTATTTGTATTTTTTGCTATGTTTGGGTCTCAAATCCTATTTACAGACTTGAGAACGTCATCTCAATTGGTACTGTATTGTAGTCCTGAGGAGGTGAACATTCTTGGAGATACTGTCTTTCAGATAATACATTAAATTAAAGCCCCGACTTCTGAAGTGGACTGAAAAGATTTCAGCAAAGTTCTGATTCTTTGTCCAAAGACAACAATTATGTAAAAATTGTACAGAAAAAAATGGAATTGTGTCACTAATAAGCACAAATAACTACATTAATTTATCAACGCTCTGCAAATGTCAAATTCTACTCGAAAATGTGTTAGCAGATGTGGCTCCTAAATTTTCTTGTCAAAAGTGTTGGGCATTATGTTGGTTCTTAGGTATTTGCCCCCTCTACTGGTTAAGGTGCTTTATGAAGTTATTTAAAGATCCCTCAGGAAAACAGCTTTTCTGAGCTTTGCACAAAAATGAGATAAATCGCTCAGTGTTATATACTAGGAATTGCACAAAGGTTTTATTGAATCTTAAATGTTTCAGGTATATTCAATTTTTGCCTGTGCTTTGGGCATTACAGTATTAGAAGCTTAAAGGAGCAGATATTCAACATTCATAGTGTTAAAATGGAATAGTAGTCTTCATTGGACAGTTGATTCACTTGACCAGATTGATGGCCAAAGACTGAAGAGGAACAATTACCATAACATGTGGAACATTCTAGCAATCTTTACACTGTGTCTTTCATAAAAACTCTATCACATTCCTTTGCAACAAAAATATATTCCTACTATAGATTTATATTTTAGAGGAACCATCATTGCTTCTTGGTCTAAACTAGAGCACCTAACCACTGATGCATTACCACCTCCCTGCCCTGGAAAATGCTGTACTGGAGTGGGCTGACACTTGTGCAATTCTCGGACTTGTGCCTGATATATGCAAGGAACTGCGGTGAGAAATACTTTTTGTCAGAAAGTGTAACTTTGTATTTGATGCACTTATTTGCTTTTGTATTAGATGCTTATTTATTCTAATGGATATTATCAAGAACAATTGGAATCGAACCACTGCCCCCTATTTCTTGAACTGTTGGATTGGCTTCAGATTCCAATTTCTGCACAGGATCAATACAAGCATGTACAGTTGGGCTTACAGTGCCATTCAGTCTACTTGGACTAAGTATAAACAAGGCAAAGGGGTGACGTCGTTCTGTGCACACGAGAGCCGAGATGTATACAGGTCATTCTGCTATAATGTGACAACCGCACGTAATTCCTCACATCATAGAAAATCACTATAGAAAATCACGCTGTGGAAGATCGCTATAGGAAGTTGCGATACCTGTTCGGTAGAAAGTTAGCGTTAACCAAACAGCGTACTCCATTCGTCAATCGCATTATAACCAATTTGCATTGATAAAGTGCATCAATGTTATACCAGAACAACCTGTAGATATCTCTTTCCTGCATCAATGTGACAAGTCAATGGAACGTTCACATTTACCAAACTGGGAGCTGGGCTTGTGCAATCTGCCATACAATGCTTTACACTGCTCACCAATCTCTGTGGTAACTTTATAGCACTTCTTAATGCCTTCTTTTCAATTAGAGTCATACCAGACAGCTGTCTTTATAAATATGTTTGCTAAAGACTCAAGCTCAAGATTGTAGCTTATGTTAAATTCACATTCTCTGAGGAGATTGTTAATACTGCAAATCAGTTCCGCAAACGAATGATGCCTATTTATTACTTTAGGCAGTATGAAAGCTGGTAAGCTCATGATTGATATCAACTATGCTTACTTGTCAGTTTGAAAAATTCTACAATATTTACTACAAATCAAGGGATTGCAATAATCTAAAGAGAGTATATTCATAATTAATATGAAGCATTCAAAATTCTCTCAATGGAATCCAAATTTTCTCCAATTTTGTTTAGTTGATTAAGTTTAGCAACAGACTTCACACTGATATTGACAATTAACTGTTCAGAACAGACGCCTCACTGCATTTTCAGTCAAAAAGTGTGGTGCTGGAAGAGCACAGCCGGTCAAGCAGCATCTGAGGAGCAGGAGAATCTACATTTTGAGCAAAAGCTCTTCAACATGTTGCCAAGCTCCTTTGCAAAGACTATAGTTTTAGTCTTCGAGGAGAAAGTGAGGTCTGCAGATGCTGGAGATCAGAGCTGAAAATGTGTTGCTGGAACAGTGCAGCAGGTCAGGCAGCATCCAGGGAACAGGAGAATCGACGTTTCGGGCATAAGCCCTTCTTCAGGAAATCAGGTTTTAGTCTCACATGTCCAGATGAAGCAAGTCCATCTCCAGCAATATGTTGTCCTCTCTTTACAACACCATCACTAACTCGAATTCCCAACATCTGCTGTTGGTATCTTTGATCTTTTTTGATCCACGTAGACCCCTTGCTCACATCATCTGCAGACATGGGGCCAGTTTTCCATACTTACATTCAAAGCATCCATGATAGCATAAGAAATAGGATCAGAAGTAGGCCAATCAGCCCCTTAAACCTCCTCCGCCATTTAACAAAATCATGGCTGATCTGCCCTAGGCTTCAATTCCTCTTTTGTGTCCGCTCAGCATAGTTGTAAATTCCCTGATAATTCAAAAATCTATCTACCTCCACTTTAAATACTTCCAGTGATCCATCCTCCAGGGTAGAGAATTCCAGACCCTCTGGAGAAGAAATTCCTTCCCAGCTCAGGTTTAAATGAGCATCCTCTTGAGAAACAAAACTCACATATTAATAAATTTCAGTCCGAGTCAAATTCTGAAGCAGTGAATTTTATTGATACATACTTGCAAGAACGGGTGCCTAACGAGTAAGCACCACGATCTGAGGGTTACATTCTGATTTCTGCTGTTCAGCTGTGTCTCTCGGTCCTCCCCTTTTACCCCATTGGTTACTTTTGCTGTAGCGCGTAGCCTATCACAAGCTCTAGCTTCACTCCACCTTTGTCTAGCGTCTCTCCGCCTCTGTTTACTTCTCCCATTACTCTAAGCCTGTCGCCCCTTACTCTTATTTATCTCATTCCTTATATGTGACTATCCTGGCATAGTTTGCTGTCTTCGTGCGATCACCCGCCAAACTAAATTCCATCCGTTGGCCACATCCCTCCTGCGACTGGCACACTATTCTCCTGTTACTGGTACATCCCGCTACACGGTCGCTCTGCCCTATTAGTCATAGATAATTCTACCTGTTTTCACTTCTCACTGTTTAGTATTGGCACGCACAGCCTAATTTTATAATGTAAGCTTTTGCAGAAGCAACACCTGTTCCCTTATTCTGCACAATTTTAACCCTATACTTTACACTCTTATTCTGTAACTATGCTCCCTAGTTCAAGATTCACCCACAAGTGGAAACACCTTTTCAGCATTTATCCTGTCAAACCTACTGTTTCAAACTTGTATGTCTCAATTATCCTCCTTCTTCTAAACGCTAATGAATGAAGGCCTAACTTGTTTAGATGTTCTTGACAAGTCACCCCTGCCTGGAATATGTACAATGCCAACCTTGCCAACTGCCTTTTGAACCATTCCCTGAGTTGCTGGGGACTGCTGTCAGCAAGAAGTGAGCTGGAGTTGCCAGGTGCCTGCTTTGACCTTCATTTGGAAAATCATTGCCATCCAATTTCTATCTGGCATGTGGAAGTATAGGAATCTGCATATCAATGAGACAAAATGAGGTGATAAAGCACACTATAATGTGCAAATAGATGTCATTTGGACTTCTGCCAGTCACAAGCGAGATTCTTATCTCACTGTTCTACACTGAGTCAAGAATCAGCATTTTCCTCTCAACAATGTGAATGTTAATTTCTGCCATTCTCGCTATACTTTCCCATTGGACTTGCTAATGTCCACATTGTTCAACACCTGGGAAGATTCTGCCCCTTTTTTCTCACTAAATCTTCAGCCAGCTGTCCTAATTTTTCTCTCATGATTTACCATCAATTTCTCTTATCCAAACAAAATCTTGATACACCTTGAATTGCTTAATGAATGCCCTAGCTGATACAATGAACTTCTAATACTGGTATTAAAAGGGCTATGCAAATAAATGGGCAAAATGTTCACAAACATGCTTTTGAAACTGCAGTTCTTTTTTCTTGCAAATTCTATTTTTAATCTTAAAATTTTAAAAAAGCAGATATTTAATAAAATGGGCATGCATTAAGTATAGATATTTTCCAACCAACCTGTTTAGTGATGTTCTTTTTCAGCTTTGCAACATGTAGGAATTGAACCTGTGTCAGAGGTGGAGACTCTACAACTGTGCCACAAGAGTTCTTTATAGTTCAGGAGTATATTGAACATAAGTGTAAAACGTATCAAAAAATCAAATTAGGAATTAGCAGTTGGATACTTACTTCCATTTATTGACCAATGTGAAAGCTATGTTTCACAGCCAAAATAGATTACTGCTGATGTGGAGTTCAACTATAAGGTTCCTATGTTGGTAATCTATCCACCATCTACATAGGCAAGGTTTAAATTCTTTACTTTAATCCTCTGAGGTCAATGATTTATAGTTGTGATTGATGCTAAACAATGTGTACAAAGTTCAGAAAGTTAACCTGTGCTTTGTAATCTTCTTAAAGAGGTGGTGAGAAAAGTCAATTAAGTATGTAATTGTCAATCAGGCTCTAGGGAATGTATGGACTTTAACAAATTATGCCATGCTGTCAAACGTGGGATACAGATTAAGAATAATTAGAGTTGAAAGAACAATTTAGCTACTGTGTAGTTGCGTGTGTTAAATCAACGCTGAGCTGGCTCTCTAGCTTGCGCTGGATCACATTCCTGTCTCCACAGGGGGTAGTATGGTAAGAGTAACTGTAGCCCCAGTGGAAAATCCCTGAAGAGCCATAGCTCTACAAACACATTTGAGCTCATGATGTGACTGCAGTACCTCACTAAATCTGCAGTGTCTTTATTCTTTGGACACTGCTAATCTGTGTTGAAATTCTTTGCACAGGGTCACTGGATTTAAATGCATTTATATTCCCACAGAACTAGCACTTTAACAAACCGCAAATGAAGGCAAGTTGATTGTGACGCCTCTGCAAGAAAATGTAATGTTACAGGGAAAGTAACAATCCCAGCGTCATCTTTTTAATAGGTAGCAATATGTTTCAATCTTAAAAGCACACTTAAAACTTGACATTTCACAAGAGAAAACAAGCAACTGTAAACACTAAAATTCCATTGCAAATTTTGATGAGTTGCTAAACCATCAGTGTACGTGAGAGTGATCTTACTTTTCGTAAAAAAAACACAATAACACATGCTTAGGATATGAACAAACACATTAAGTGAGGTAATTTTTTTGACATGCTCCAGAACAAAATCACAAGTTTCGCTCAGCATCACGGTGAATAGGCGAATGCTATTAAGTAAATCCAATCTGTTCAGTGCTGTTCAATTTATTAATTCATCATTTGGTGTAAAAAATGTGACAATGCATAGATTGCTACACTGACAGTTTCTAGTTCGATGCACAGGATAAATTACATCAGTGCCAACTGCTGCACACTCTCAGCTCTGAGGCAAAAGATTGCAAGTCTATGTCCCACTCCAGAGCCAGGACCACAAACTCCAGGCTGATAGTTCAACCCTCCATTGAACTACCTGAAGTGCCTTCTTTCCAGATGATGGATCAATCTGATGCCTTATCTTCCCTCTCAGGTGGAAGTGAAATATTCCACTGCACTATTTCAAAAAAGGACATGGGATTTTCCCTTCCTTTCCAGTTAGCATTTATACTTTGATCAACATTGCTACACATATTATCTGATCTTAATCGCATTCTAGGACATTACGTGTGGAAATTAGCTCTCATGTTTCAGACATTGCAGCAGTGATTTCATTTTGAAGACAATTCATTGGTGGTAAAACATATTAGGCTGTCCCAAGATTGTGTTAAGTGCAAAACAAGTGTAAGTCTTCAATTTTGTCTGGAATTAAATGGTTGGATTAAATAAATTTAATTTATACACTATAGCTTGCTGATATGGAATTAGGTCACAGATCAGTGATATCTAATTGTTTTGTGGAATAGACTTGAGGTACTAAAACATTACTCTAACACAGCATGAAGCGTGTGTGTTGTGTGTGCATGTGTGTGTCTCTTCCAATGACCCATGCAAGTGAGAGTACCATTGATCCATTCTTGAAAATGTTTACGAAAGTATTGACGAGACATACAAATTTATAATCATAGTAGTCATTCTGGGATTGGACTCACCATTTCCATTCAATGAAGATCTTGCTGGGACTCATGAATCAGCAGAATGGCAGTTATATATGGGGCAGAGAGTGGCTGCATCACTATTAGCCCATCTCCAATGCATGCCTAGTCTGCAGACAGAAAATCCATCATGTGTCCATTTGGGAGGGGGGGAGGGAGGGAGCTGGCTGTTGCTTTGGGAACAGTTGCTTTGGCTCCTATAAAACTCTGTTGAGCATCTCTGCATTCTGTAAATAATGGGATCAAACTAGATCAATATAAATTCCTGATTTCCCAGGTTCCATCTATTTCTTTGGTTGAGAATATTCCTGACCCCAATAAATAAAAACAGAAAGTGCTGAAGAGATATAGCAGCATCTGTGGAGAGAGAAACACAGAGAATGTTTCAAATCCAATCTGACTCTTACTGTTTCAAGTCCAATATGATCCTCTATTGAACTCAACTGACAGCTGGTAGTTCAGAACTGATTTAGTGATCAGGCCGACAATCTAAATTACATAATGGCTGAGCTTGGAAAGACTGAAAGCTCAGTACATGGAGTTCTAGGTTCTATTATGCCTCTTTGTGTAATTGTCCTCAAAATGGATAGTCAGAGGCTCCTATCATTATAAGGCTAAGTAGAAAATCCAAGGTATGCGGAAGTGCAAAGGGGCTCACAACAAGGGTATTTTCGACAGAAAACATGCTGGAACTTTAAAGATTGGAAACATTCTTGAGATATATGTATTATACAATATATACATAAAACTAATGTCAATATATAGAAACATCTTCCTATATGTTTATAGTAATTTGAGCGCATCCCCAGGTGATTCACAGAGGAGGTTCAGAAAAGGATGGAAATCTTGGCAAAGAGGGAGACTGAGCACAAAAATCTGCTCAAGGAAATGAGGTTTTCGAAGGGTCTTAAGAATGGAGTGGATGGTGCAGATTTGAAAGCGTTTGGGAAAACATAGAGAGTGTAAGCCTTAAATCATTGAAGGAGGGGTTTTGAATAGTTAGGCGAAAAGAAGGGAATGAAGAGAAATCCAGAACGTGGGAAGAGTTTGTAACCTGAAGGAGATAAGCAGAGATGAGGATTGGAGAGCTTGGAAAGGGATTTAAAAGTGAAGGTGTGAATTTTAATTTGCTGCCCCTGCAGAAATTGGGAGCCAGTATAGATCAGGAACAGCAAGGGTAATGAATGAAAAAAACTTCATGCAGGATTGTCAAGTAGCATTTTAAAACGGAAAATAAATTGTTTCAAATGTTGTACTTAAGAGTGTTAAACTGATGAACTTGGACTAATACAGCTGATGTGGGTTTTACTAGAGTAAAATAATTGCACAGGGTGGGTTGAATTTTACTGGCCCCTGCAAGGCCTTCTTTCAGTCAGGGTAATTATAATGGAGGACTAACCCATTGCCTTCCCGCCATCTGGTTCCCATAATACAGGAAGTGGGAGGGTGTCAAAATCAGCTGTCCATCCACCATTTAAATAGAACTACTTATGAAGTAATTTAGCTTGTTACCAAGCCAGATTACCCAAATACAATGTTGTCCACACCATTCAACATGGTGATGTGGGCAGTCAGGTGGGAATGAGAAATATTTGCAAAACAATGGTGTAGAAATTGTAGGAAGGAAAGGATACATCATTCAGAAGGTACACTGTGTACCTCTTAGGGCACCCTTCCTCAATGTGATATTGCCTCTTACCTTGTTCCTCCTGCCCGGAATCCAAAATCTACTTGCCTTTCCCTTGGGTCTATAGGCCGTGGTGGTCTTCATCCTGGGGCCTACTGTTATTCCCAGCAGTGCCTAGTACCGTTGTGGTACTGCTGGGATTGCGAGAGCTGCCAGCCAATCAGCTGATTTCACTAAGGAGCTGAAAGCCAATTATCTGTTTGTTTATTGCATCATGCAACTGTGTGTTATTGCTGCTTGGTAGGCTTTCATAAAGCTAGTTATATAGCATCTGATATTTGGAACTGGTGCGGAAAGTGATGGGGCAAACAATACAATACCCTGTGAAATTCACCCCACAAGATCAATCTGCCATCTGAATGTAACCCTATTTTAAATGAAGAGTAGTGGCTTTTAAAAATATGACCACATAATTTCCTCCAAAGTCTGTGTTATGATAGCCATGATGAAGAGGTGCCGGTGTTGGACTGGGGTGGATAAATTTAAAAATCGCATAACACCAGGTAATTGTCCAACAGGTTTATTTGGAAGTACTAACTTTCGGAGTGCTGCTCCTTCATCAGGTAGCTAGCTGACGAAAGAGCAGCACTCCTGAAGCTAGTGCTTTCAAATAAACCTGTTGGACTATAACCTGGTGTTGTGTGATTTCTAAATGTGTTATGATAATTAGCTCCTTAGTAAATTTTAAGAAATGTTTAATTCAATGCTTTTGAAAACCACCTGTTAGTGTCTTTGCATGTGTTTCATTTCTGAATTCTTCATAAATATATGATGAATTCAGAAATTAATGGAAGCTCCTACTGGTGATTTATTTGTCCGGGGTGGGGATGGAGTGTACCAGTTCTCTGGATGGTGCCTACTTGTTGTGTCTTTCTTGCAGAAACTTGAGTCGTACAAAACGTAACTAGAGCTTAAAATTCCACAAGTTTTTTTTGCCGTTTGCTCCACTACCTGAGGAATTGCGCCAAAAAACCTGTGCAATCGAGCGGGCTGTACTGCAGACCATAAAATTCTATTTATTTAGTTCCACTTTAACATGCCAGTCATAATCAGTTATCTGAAAGCACAGGATGGATATCCTGTAGCCTTTTCTTGCTAAAATAAAAGCCTTTGCCTGGAATTTCCCTGAGATTTCTCTTGATTTACTACCAGCTTTCACAGAAGATCTGCTAAACTCCCTGAAAAATGGCATAAATAACTCAAAATAAATCAAGAGAACATCAACAAATTTCAAGCATCCTGTTCAGTTGGTTAGTTAACAATAATTCCGCATACTTTTCCATTTTATTCTCCCTTCAACACCTCCCTCCACCATTAGTAAAGGCAGTCACACTCCAACTGACTTTAGAAATAACTGCAACGCGGTGACATTATGGATATTAACATGGAGTGATTGGGATTTTCAATCCTCAATGGAAGGTAGATCCATTCCTGGGAGCTGCTGGCTAATCTGCTTTGTACCAGCAGTCGTGGCAAAAGAGAGATATTGGTAATGCTGGACTGCAAGGAGTCCATGAATAAGTGTGAGCTCCAGGTTTTGTGGCTGGGGATGGATTGACCATCCAGATGGTGGGAGTAGTGAGGAGGGAGAGGGAGGGTTTTGGAGCCGAGTCAAAGAGTCACAAAAGGGGTGCTATGACCTTGGGTGTGGGCCAAGGTGGACAGAAAATACACCCCAACACCAAATAATGTTACTTCTCACCTTTCCTTTCAGCAACTACCATGTTAAAATAGTAAAAATCACACAACACCAGATTATAGTCCAACAGGTTTAATTGGAAGTACTAGCTTTCGGAGCGCCGCTCCTTCATCAGGTAGTTGTGGAGGACACAATTGTAAGACACAGAATTTATAGTGAAAGTTTACAGTGTGATGTAACTGAACTATACATTGAAAAATACCTTGATTGTTTGTTAAGTCTCTCATCTGTTAGAATGCCCATGTTAGTTTCACTTCTTTCATATGTAAATCTCAAAACTTTTTTTAAAAGTTACATTCTCAGGTTAACTTTAACAATTGGTGTCAGCCCAGATAATGTGTTGAAGGAGTTAGCCCCCTGTGTGCTGCTGTCCGTGCCATAATGTTTAGACTGATTCTAGTCTAAAAAGTGAGTTAACAGAATCTTACATGGATTCATGCAGTTTTTGAGCAAAGTACAACGTAACTCTGCAAGTACAAATTCAGCCCACAAATGTGTATGTATATGTGTGCATATGGGTTGGTGTGTGGGTGTGGGGTGGGGGGTTGTGAGTGTCTGTGAGAGAGAGTGTATATGTCTGTGTGTGACTGTAAAGGGGTCTAAGTCTGTGAGAGGGTGCATGTGTAAGTGTGGGAGTGTGCGTGAGTGTCTGTGTGGGTGTGTGTGTGTAGGAGTGTCTGTGTGCATGTGTATACTGCAATGGTGGTCACCTGTAGTGTGACATGAACTCAAGGTCCCAGTTGAGGCCTGCCCAATGGGTACAGAATTTAGCTATCAGCCTCTGCTTGGCCACTTTTCGCTACTGCCTATTCCAATGTCCATCCTGCAGGATGGTCACCCGAAGGTCCGAGGTTGAATGTCCCGGACTGCTGAAGTGTTCTCCAATTGGGAGGGATCACTCCTGTCTGTTGATTGTTGTGCGGTGCCCATTCATCCTTTGCTGTAGCCTCTGCTCAGTTTCACCAATGTACCATGCCTCAGGGCACCCTTGAATGCAGCGTATGAGATAGACAACGTTGGCTGAGTCGCATGAGTACTAGCCACATACATGGTGGGAAGTATCCCCTCGCGTAATGCTGGTGTCCATGTCCACACTCTGGCATGTCTTGCAGCGCCTACCGTGACAGGGTTGTACGGAGTTGTCCTGAAAGCCAGGCAGCTTACTATGGACAATGATCTGTTTGAGGTTTGGTAGTTGTTTTAAGGCAAGTAGTGGAGGTGTGGGGAAGGTCTTGGTGAGGTCCTCATCCGCATTGATAATGTGTTGCAGGTCACGAAGAACATGGTGTAGTTATTCAGCTCCTGGGAAGTACTGGGCATGTTAAAATAGCCAGCCCAATCTCAACCACCTCCCATTGTCCAGTGTATAGACAAGGGTGGCACATATATGGGAGCACAACCACCTGCAAGTTCCATTCCAAGCCACTCACCATCCTGATTTGGAAATACATTGCTGTTCCTTCACTGTTGCTGGGTCAAAATCCTGAAATTCCCTTCCTTACAGTATTGTGGGTCTACATACAGCATATGGACTGCAGCGCCACTTTTGCAAATGCAATGAATGCTAGACCAGCCAACAATGCCCACACTCAATGAATGAATGAAAACAAATTGTGACAGTGAAGGCAGTTTGAAGTCCTTAAGAGCCATTAATTGAGCACTTAAGCGTGTGAATTGGCCGAGAAATCAGGGGTTAATGGGCATTCTGCACATTTCCCACGTGGGGACTGGAGTTTGGGCTGGGTGGGAAGGTGGTGCGCTACCCATATTTCATATTTTATGATCTCTTTGTCCATTGAAAACACATCAAGAAGGAGGCCATAAAATCCCTTCCAACATAAATGCTCCAGTTTCATTTCACCTTGCTTTCTCCTTGTTCCTTTCACAGTTCCTTTATAGTTTCGGCAATGAAGCCTCTTTACCCCATTTGAACACTGGGAGGATTCTGAAATAGATTATTAAATTCAGATGTTTTTAACATTGAGAGTGATCTTTGGGAATGTACAATTGGCAGCCCATCTGCAATAGAACAGATGATGAAAATGTACAATTTTCACAAAGGATCGAATATATTTTCCATCACAGTGTTAGGAACTGAATTTTTATTGTTGCATGGGATCATTGACAAGGACAGCATTTCTTGCCCTTCCTTAACTCCCCTTGAGCTGAGTGAGCTGTGCGGCCATTTCAGAGAGCAGTTACGAGTCAGACACACTGCTGTGGGTCTGGAGTTACGAGTAGGCCAGACCATGCATAGGTGCCACATGTCCTTCCTTAAAGGACCTTAGTCAAGTAGCTGGCTTCTTATGACAATCAACAATGGCTTCATGATCACTATTCACTGAGACTAGCTCTACACCCAGATTTATAAATATATTGAATTTAAATTCAACTGGTTGTCATTGTGGGATTTGAACCCATATCATTGCACCAGAATGTGATCCAGGGCATCTGTATTACCCAAATAGTGACGCCACTGCACCAGTGTTTTTTACACAAATGGTAAGATTGAGACAGTAAGCATAAAATCTTTTCTGTAACAGAAACTGGACATAGTCTGGCAGTAGGCTGCTCAACAACGTGTTCTAACATTACTTTTGAATTATTTGGAATGGATTCAGTCTTTCTCAATTATAAAATGCTAGACAATAGAGCACAACCATTATTAATCTGCCAGGACTGCACTTATTTAGATGCTGAGATCGTTTAGGTGATGTTGATAACCAATTTTGGGCTGATTTCCAAATTCATGCACATGATGCAGTCCACCTTTTTGCAAGTGTCGGTGGATTACAAGATGTAGTGTATTTAATTATGGAGTGAAACATTTTGTGTGGCTAATCTGCTGCAAATGTTGTAATGTAAGCAAGGCTGAATCATTTGTTAAATAAATAAATTCTTTTCAGAACAAGTTGAAAGCACTTCATGCAGGTGAAAGTAAACTCTCGCTGCACGTAAACAATATGGATGTGAAAAGCTCAGCTTACGTTTAGCACCAGCTTTCCTTCACGGGTGCTGTGAGATTTTATTTCCATGTTTATCTCTTCAGGGACTGCACTGCTTGATTACATAAACAGAAAGGCTTCTACCTGTTCCCTGTGTCAGCTTGAATTGCCCTCTTTGCCATCTCGTTTGTTGTAATGATCCTGGGACTTGTGCTTCATGTCACCTTCAGCGTTTGTTCAAAGCTTTCGACTGTAGTTCCGCCTGCCAGGAGGGAAAGCGATTGCAGTGACTTATGATCCAGGGGTGATGGGACATTCCCCTTGCAGCCTGGCATGTAATTTGCTGAACAAACCTTGCAGCATGGCCATTATCACGGGAACAGTACAGTTACAGTTTGAAAATGGAACAAGGCAACTAAAGCAAGCTGAACTTTCCTACATTGTTACTGGCTACATTGTTACCATCAGACTGGGTGCTTTTTAATCTACTTTAGATGGTAAGAGGTTAACATAGATGGCTACCCGTATTTTATTGAAAACCTCAAAGTAAGTGCAATCTTCTGCCACAGAGTGCTGGCCATAAAGGATGTACAGTGGAATCTTCTAGGGGCTGGAATGACAAGGTATGACAAGATTTGTGATAGAATCAGTGTCGAAGTCTGATGATGCCTGTCCCGCCCTGAAGAGCAGCTCACAGCATTTTTAAATCATTTTACAGAGTGGCAAGCAGTGAGCTGCTAATTAAGGGGGAAATAGTAGTTTGTTAAATACCTTATTAAGGTACAATTCACCTCATCAAAATTCAGCTCCCTACATTACAAACTGTGTGAAACTAACAAAATGTTCAGAATTCCCGATATGGAAGTCAGAGCGGGTACCTGTTGACTTCAGCTCACTGCTGGCTGCGAGGAGCTTCCGAGTTGCTCAGTCTGTGTGCACCAGCCACATGCCCTCTTTGTCCATGGACATTGGCATCTGACATTTTCCAGCCTCTCACAAGCATCATGACACCTCTCAAAATCACTTGTGGGCCACTTAAAGCACAGACCTTAATTGCAGGGTGCACTGGCAAGTTGCACTGCAAAACTACTGCAAGGTTTCTGCACAGGGACAGACGCCCAGTTCATGGATTGGGCTAGACTGCCTGTCAGGGCTGCTCACTAGCTCTCTTAGTAGTCATTTTTTGATCGTCTTGCTGCATTCAGACAGCATTCATGCCTTGCTTTGCCTAGTAGCACATTGGCACTTCAGCCAGAATTGAAGGCTATCATTATTGTCATATTGATGTGCACTATTGTACAGATACAGAGGCAGACTACTTGTCATTGGGATTCTGTTCGGGAAAAGGGTCAAATATGTGAACAGCACTCTGAAATATTCATTTAACGCCTTCAGCAGGTGCCAGCCACCTGTACGGCAAACACCCTGCACATTTATTCCAACAAATCACTGTGCCTTTAATCAGATTTAACCTCAGTCAACTCAAGGCTGGGGGGGGTGGGGGGAGTGTGGGGTGAGCGACACTGTCAGTCAGGGGGTCCCAGTATCGTCAGTCATGGGAATACTCCAGGTACTTGGCCATGTCAGTCATCGCCTGAGCTGCTCGTGGTTAGGAGAATCACATTGTTTGTTGGGGAGCTGCATACACAGCAGTCAGGGGTTTGGTCAGTGATGTTGAGGGGTTCATTGTAAAGGTCTGTCAGAGATCAAAAGTGGGTACAGTCTTGGAGGTCCTTCTGTTGATCACTGAGGAGGCTATAATGGGACCCGTAGAGGCAGCAAAGTGATCTTTGCCAAAACAAGTGAGGGAATCAAGACTATAGAGTGAAAGCAGAGATATTTGTTGAGCTGGGGTCAAGGACAGTCGTAGAAGGGAGACCTAAGGTGGGTGAGAGGTCATCAGAACAGTTAGAGAGCATGGGAAGCTACAAAAGGGTGGAAATTGACAGGCACCGCCATTGTGGACTCCACAGAGGGCACGAGGATCAGAGTGGCCATCAGTAAGGTTTAATGTCGGGGCTTAGGGGGCAGAGTGGATATCTGACCATGCAAATTCAATGTGGGCATCACAATGATGCTGTAGTAAGCAGAACAGATTTTAAAAAGAGGCAAACACTGGCTCAAAATGACCCAACACTTGTGCAACTTCCAAGTCTACTATAGGAGGAGAAGACCATCATTCCCTCATCTCGCATGTTGGTTTGACGACGATCTATTTGGAGATGAATGAAAAGACTGAAACGTGGAATGGTTGATGTGGGTCTGGGGTGAAAACAGGCCCAGAATGCAACAGACACTCCCTTTTGCTGTTAAACCCTTGGCTGGAGCAGCACCTTCACCAAGTCAATGCATGTGCTGAGGCCGAATGAACAATGGAGCCATGTCCCAAGGTATTGGGCCACTGCATGTCTGGAGGAGTGTGAGCAGGCCTCATCTGCAGGGTCTGCCAGCATTGAGTGTTCCTATAGCTAGAACTCTGTTTTACCCCTTATATTTGCAACTTTATGTCATTTCCAGTGGGATTCCTGTGCCCAGCTGCTGGTGGGATGTTAGTTACTGTAAGTTTGTTTAACCATTTGTTCACAGGACATGGGAACAATTCATTTTGTTTCCCCTTTGACAACTTCAGCCTGGGCAGTTTGATTCAGGAACACAGGTCTAGGGTGACATCGACTGTAAATACGTGGTACTGAGAGAGCAGAATCACAACGCTGCGGAATTTATTGACAGGTTCCATTCCATTACTATTCAAGTGATCTCTGACTCCTAAGTTCTGGAGCTCTCTCATGTACGTGGTGCGTTAGGTTGTCTAGGAGCTTTACGAGGCTGGTTACTAGTGGACAAGGGCCATTCACTGTGACCATGGCTGGCAGCATCCCCTGACTGAAGTGGAGTGCAGATACAATGCTGCACATACTTTGACCAGGCCCACGCTGGGTAGATGATATGGCTGCCACTATGTACAGTTTTGGTCTCCTTACTTGAAAAAGGATGTACTGGCACTGGAGAGGGTGCAGAGGAGGTTCGCTAGGTTGATTCTAAATTTGAGAGGGTTGACTTATGAGGAGAGATTGAGTAAACTGGGACTATAATCATTGGAATTTAGAAGAATGGTGGTGGGGGGGTCTCTTATAGAAACATATAAAATTATGAAGGGAATCAATAGGATAGCAACAAAGAGGTTGTTTCCACTGGCAGGTGAAACTAGAACTAGGGGGCATAGCCTCAGAATAAGGAGGGAGGAGGGCAGATTTTGGACCAAGTTAAGGAGGAACTTCTTCACCAAAAGGGTTGTAAATCTGTGGAATTCCCTGCCCAGTGAAACAGTGGAGGCTTTCCTGTTGAATGCTTTTAAGGCTAAAATAGATTTTGAAAAGTAGAGGAACTAAGGCTTATGGTGAGGGAGCTATTGAATGGCAGAGCAGGCTCGAGGGGCCAAATGGCCTACTCCTGCTCCTAGTTTTTATGTTCTGATGTTCTTACACTAAAGACGCCCCTCTGATCTTGGGATGGTGGGCATGCATCTGGTGTAGTCCAGGCAGAGTGAGCATGTTGTATTCTGCACAATCCGAGCAGGCAGTGAGATGATGTGGTAATGCAGAGGAAATGGGGGACCAGCAGCAGTTTTCCATGGAAGAGGACAAGGACACTGGAGGAGGACAGGATGTGATTGATACCCGGCTCCAGTAGCTGAGGAAAAGCTGAAAAAAACTGCAGGCACTGCAAATCAGAAACAAAAATGGAAATTACTGGAAAAGCTCAGCAGGTCCAGAAGCATCTGTTGAGAGAAATCAGAGTTAATGTTTCGGGTCGAGTGAGCCCTCCTGAGGGAGAGTCTATTCTGAGAAACAATCATTTGGCCAAAACGCTAACTCTGATTTCTCTTCACAGATGTTGCCAGACCTGCTGAGCTTTTCCAGCAATTTCTGTTTTTGTTCCAGGAGCTGAGGTGGAACAGAGCACCGTACCATGTGGCCATGATGCCAGCATTTGAGTTGCATTGTAGGGGATATATTCAAACCACTATTCATCTTACTTGTGTTTCCTTTTTGCTGATTGTAAATAAATGCTTGTGTTTAGAATTGTCCATTTGCTTGTCTAAATGTGCTGTTCCCTTACTTAAAAAAAAGACACAGGTGACCAGTGAACATTGCGGACAAAGTCACTTAGAAACGGTGTTCAGGCAGCATGTTATGAAGCATAGGTAAACTGTATGGTGTGGTGACCAAACAGTGACTACAGTGACACAATAAGGTTGTATGTGTGAGGGAGTGCCAGCCATACCAGCGATGTGCCATAGGCAGTGTATCTTTGTACCTGCTATGCTATTGTACTGCTAGAATTAGATGTGAGGGATTCTGTAGAGAGGGCTTCGGTAGTTAATGAGATGATGTACAGTGAAATAGCTTTCTCAGCTATTACAGCTAAAACCCTCCAACAAAGTCAACACAACTCAGTTATCCCAAACTATATAACATTCGTCACCCTGCCCCTTGTTTTGTCTCTACCATTTCTCCTGATTGTAAAAACTCCCCTCCTATTTTCTGAAAATTGAACATCAGTCTATTCAAGAAAATCCGATGTGAACAATTCCAGGTGTGTCACATCAATAAAAACTCCTAGGATACATCAGTATAACTGATTGCTTGATGCTTCACTGTAGCAGATACCAATTTCCCATTTATTTTTGAGTGACTCTGTTGTGCATTAATTAAATGCATTTGCTACATTTCATTCCAAACACAGCACTTCAAGTGTAAGTTGTAAACACTTTAGAAAGTTTTGAATTTATATTCAAAAGGGATTACATAAACTCAAACCTTTCTTTTTTCCATTGTTGAAGAAAACATTATTTTGATGCCAAACATCTCAAAGTGAGGGATGTATTGTTATTGGAAGCACAATCATGTAGGTCTCCAGAAAGTTACTTATTACAGAGCCACAGATGTACCATGATTTCCCCATTGTTGGTACTTAATCTAATTAATGCCAATCCTTATAAATAGTAATGAGCTTCCTTTTGCTGCAACAGGAAATTTAATCTGGACATTTCTACACAGTAGTTTGTCAGACTCCTAACTTGGTTTATAAAAAGGACAAAAGGGAGTTTCTGCCGTTCCTTTGTGCACAGTTAGGAATCCCAGGCTCTGCATGCCTAATGAAGGTTGGAATGGAGGATTTGTTTTTGTTAGCCATGATCTAATTTTACACCGTCCCATCCCCCAAGTCAAGAAAAGTCCATGCTACCTGCTCGGTTTTTGTACAGTATGCATTTTATTGCACATAGATTTTTTTTGTCGGAAACTAAACCATCAATTGGCATGCAATATGCAATCAGTTTTCTTGATGTTCTTGGGACATTAAAAGTGGTATAAATGAATTAATAAAGAGTTACAAAGAAATTGTACAACACAGTGCACTGTGCATTTCATGTTCATTCCCAACTGCAAGGGATAGTTTTGGAAATCATGAGTTGGTTTCTGTAGGGGGAGCTGTTAGAGAATGCAAATACTTCCAACTCTGCTTTCTTTCTATCTGGGTGGAATTTCTTTATGGTATATTTTGGACATGATGTGAAGATCAATTATATAAGAACAAACATTGTAATAAATCAAGCATGATGTGCCTCATTTAGAACAAACATCAACTGATTTGGAAAAACATACACTGCATTTGGATTTTAAACGATAAATGTGACAAGACAGCGCCGGCCTTGAGAAACTTGAAAAATAAATAGTGATGTAATAGTGAATGCTGAAAGAATATGTCATTGCAAAACTGTAGCTGCTTCAGGGTTTGTAAATATTTAGAATTGCCTTGTGGTGGAGTGATCTCTGTGATCTCTGGATCAGAAGATGTGGGGTTCCAGCCCCACCTGCTTCAGCTGTGTGTAATAATGTTACTGAGCAGGTTGTTTAGAAAGTATCCCTATTCCATTGATATTAGAAAATACATTCACTCATCCCATTCATACTTTGAGCCTGGCGGCCTGAGTTCAAGTCCCATCTGCTCCAGAGCTGTGTAATAGCATTCTGAACTGGTTGACTTAAAAAAGAATCCCATGAGGTTTAAACATAAAATGTGAAAACTATTTGTGCTATATCTCTTACTTGGGGTAAAATATTCTGAGTTAACTCTACATTTTAAAAGCTTTCAATTGTTTTCTTGGCTTTTAGAGGTTAACATTGTGAGGGCAAAGTATTTCACATAACCCCAAAAAGGGGTGCAATGGTGGATTAATTGGCAATATCAGGCAATAATGGCTGCTTGTTATGGAACTTGTTACAGCCTGTTTTAGGGGCTATGATGATGAGATTGGCAGAGCAGTGATACCAGCCGATTGCTGGTCATATGCCCCATCAGGAACATAACTTTTGGCAAAATATTTAATCGATTGTCTGCCGGCTACTCCTCTCTGGGTTGAATTTTAACATAAGCCAAAGTTGGGACAGTTCATTATTGCCTCAAATGAGCCACTTTGTATTAAATTTCTCTTTTTCCAACAATGTCACTGACCCATTTGTTACATTAAAAAGTATCTGTTAAAATAGCTAAAACAGGAATTTGATATAAATTTATAAGGCACAGTGCTCAAAAGGCACACATAGGGATTTTAATCTGTGGGAGTACCAATTGCCCCACCAACAATTCTGAAGGGGTAGGGAACAATGCTGGAACTGGCAGAGGTGGACCAGAGATCAGATCAAAATTGGAGCTGAGATCTCATTTAAATTAGACCAGGCAAGCTATGCATTGGCAGGCAGCTTGCCAGCAAAGTGGATGTAAATAATGAGTGCTGCAGTGAAGAAAAACCAATTGGGCGAGACCCCAAAAATATGTCAGCAAGAGTGTTCAGTTGTGAACCCAGTGGGAGTATAATACTGCTCTTCCTGCCTTTACATTTAAGGAACAATTTTAAAGAACTAAAAACTTTAGTTTTTAGGAATCTTCCAAGACTTTGTTGATTGGGTTTACTGAACAACTGGTTATCCTGAATGCATTGCATTTGGAAGTTTTATATATATATATATATATATATATATATATATATGTGTGTATATATATATAGTATCAAGGTTTGTAATAGATGGAAAGTAATACGGTTGATTTGGTGGTGGGAATTTTTTTTTAAAATTCAATCGTGTATAATAAAAGTTAATGCCTCAGAACTCCCTCAAAAAAAATCCCACTCTTGGAATTTTTCTTACCGTTTGGAATCTATTTATTCTGTGTAATCTGAAATATCCACTTAATTGTCTGTTACTACAACTCAATTAATACATCCTTTAACGTAATTTGCCAATTCCCTTTAGCCAGCTTGGTTTTCATGCCTTGTGATTTCCCATTATTTAAATGTTAACAAAAATAGTCTCAGACCCACTCCTCTCTCCCTCAAACTAAAGCACGATTTAAATCATATTATAGTTGCTGCTTGCTAGAGCATCTTCGCTATGAGATCATTAGTTAATCCAATCTTATTGCAGAGTAGCATGTCTAATATAATCATCTTTCTGCTGTCTTCATCTAGTTTACTTTTGCCTATCTGACTTTTCCAGTCTATATGCAGATTAAAATCTTCCATGGTTAATATTATGCCATTCTGACAAGTTCCCATTATTTCTACCTTTATGGTCTATCCTACTGTGTGGTTACTTTTATCACTCCTACAAATGACTTCTTGCCCTTATAATTTCTCATTTCTACCCAAAATATTTCCACATTATGATTGCCTGAACTTAGGTCATTGCTGCCTATTTTCTTAATACCTTAATAACCAACAGGAGATCCAGTGGTCTAGTGAATAATGCTCCTGACTCTGAGCAAGAGGCTCTGGATTCAAGTCCCACTCCAGGACTTGATGGCCAAGGAAGGTGCATTCATATAGAGGCCAAGCAGGTTGAGAATCAATCAGAAAATTCATCCAAAACAGTAGTGGGCAATAAGATTGTGTTGAGATTCCCTGTCAACCAAAGAAAAGGGAAGCCTTCTGCCATCACCATACATAGCTCCAAGCTACAACATACATTAAAAAAAAAAGGTACATGTTGTCACAGCAACTTGGACTTCTTGGGGTGAGGGTGCAAGTTTGCCAAATGGCATAACAGATTGGTGCCAATCTGTTTCCCCATCATGGTCAGGTAGCATTTGGGACCTGCCTCCTTGCCCTGTTTGTGGTAGAGCTGTCATGGGTTGCACAGTGGCTCAGTGGTTAGCATTGCTGCCTCACAGCACCAGAGTCCCAAGTTTGATTCCAACCTCCGGCGACGGTCTGTGTGGAGTTTGCATGTTCTCCCTATGTTGTGTGGGTTTCCTCCGGGTGCTCCAGTTCCTCCCACAGTCCAAAGATGTGCAGATAAGGTGAATTGACCATGCTAAATTGCCCATAATGTTATGTTTGTTGAAACTTTATTGCTGGAACAGCACAGCAGGTCAGGCAGCATCCAGGGAACAGGAGATTCGACGTTTCGGGCACAGGCCCTTCTTCAGGAATGTTATATAACATAATGTTATGTGCATTAGTCAGAGGGAAATGGTTCTGGGTGGGTTACTCTTCGGAGGGTCGGTGTGGACTGGTTGGGCCAAAGGGCCTGTTTCCACACTGTAGGGAATCTAACCTAACAGTGCCATCTTTCCACTGTTTCTTAATTTCCTGTCATGCCAAAATATACCCTTCAAAATTCAGGTCCCAATCCATGTCATCCTGCAGCCATATCACTATAATCACTACAAGATCAGGCCTATTCATTTCTATTTACACTTTTAGTTGATCAGTTCTGTTTTAAATGCTGGGTGTATCCAGATACAGAACCATCACTTTTATCCTTTTACTCCTTTAAGTTTTAGTTGTGTCTGTTGGTTGACTCTTTGATTTGTGCTCTGCATCTCTTCCTGTTGTAGTCTATTTAGCATTTTGTTTCTTAATATCTATTGTCTTGGCCTTGACTCTAGTGCATGTTACAAAATTTGATCTCTTGGCCCCACTATTTAGTTTTAAATCCTGTGTCTTTCCCTCGTTATGTGGCAAGAATACTGGGCCACTGCAGACCGTTACGCCACTACAGATCCCACTTTCCTCAACAGTGGAATTAGTGCCCCACAAACCAAAGCCCACTTCTCCCACACCAGCCTTTGAGCCATGCATCCATCTATCTAATCTAATATTCCCCTGAACTAGTTGCATGTGGTTCCGTTAAGAATGCAGAGACTATGACCTTTGAAGTTCTACGTCTTAATTTACTGCCTAGTTCCTCGTATTGACTCTGCAGAGCAAATCCTTTTGTCCTGTCTGTGTTATTAGTGCCTACATGATCCGCAAGGACTAGATTGTCTCCCTCTCACTGCAAATGCCTTGCTAGCCCTGAGCAGATTTCCAAAACTTCAGCACCAAGTAGGCAGCCCAGCGATGTGGACTTACCCTCTTTGCTGCAGAGAATGATGTCAATGCCCTTCACTATACTGCCCTTCACTACCAGTATATTCCTTCTCATTGCTCCCTGTCAGACCCTTCCTACACTTGAAAGTGGGTATAAAGTACACTAAATTTCATTTCACAGTTTCATCCTAAACATTTCAGTGTTACATGATGCAATGAACCAAAATGGGTTCCCCAGGCAGCCATTTTATTTCTCAGCCAGCCAGCAATGAACAATTAGAAGAAAGTACAATTATTAACATTGGAAGGACAAAAGAAAATTACCTAATTTGCAAAATACATTTACTATTATACACAAAAATGCATAAATACTGTTGGGAAACCATAAATTAAAATTTGTCCCAAAGTTTTACCCTTTCTGAAGAGTCTGAGATTTGAAAGTTACATGTTTTTTTTAGAGCTGCATTATGGTTTGTTTCTCTCATTATTTGTCAAGGTTATGCACATCTGTGCCTTATTTCAATTTCTCAATTCTGGTACTCCTTTCCTCTAATTCCTCCCATCTTATCCCAACCCCAATGCTGTGATACATCAAATTCTTTTGTCGTGCTACAGTCCCCTAGTTCTTTGTTGTATAAGGAAATTATACTGAAGTAGTTAATGCTGGAGACTCCATTAAGTTCCACCAAAACTGGTAATTTCATTACTCACATCAATGTTGATAAAGCAAAATGTTTTGGGATCTCGTGATGAGAAGATATATATCCACAGGCCTCCTCTTAAGTCGTAGTAACAATGTTTATCTTGTTAATACAATTTGCCCTTAAATGCTATTATGCATTAAATTATATCTCGTTGAGTCTCAATAGTGGTTGATCCTCTAACACTGTAAATCTATGAGGGCCTAGTCTCAGTCAATGCCAACCTTCTGCCTACCAATACCATACCTTTCAGTTCTAAAATGTGATGCCAAATCCCAGATTCTCAGTGGCAATATGATTTACTAGACTCCTACCACGGTGTGATTATCATCTTACAGTGCTTCTAAGTTTCTAAACCACTCACTGTCATCATGTCTCTATCTTCCCAATGCTACAAACCCAAAGACACCAGTTGTCTCACACCCCACAAAATCCAAATTGTTTATAGGCCCTTCTTATTGCATCAAAATGTACCCAGCTTTTTTTAAGCATGAGATCTTATACACTCAAAATTATTCAAATCTTTCCTTCTCCTTGAACACTCTCGGTTCCCCCTGCATTGTATGGATTGATCAATATCTTAGTTGTCTGTTCTTCATCTCTGCGTTCCTGGATTCACAAGGTTCACACTCACTAAGCTGTCCAAATTTCATCTGAACTTCCAAACTTTCTTCATGCCCTGACCCCAATATACTGCCTACTATAGAGCCCTTGACAATGCTGGGACTGCTCTCCAACCAGATGGGCAGGAAGCATTCAAAGGTGGGACTCTGTCCCTTTTGAGGTGTGAAAGTTTCACTCTGCCCTTGTTAATGCCATTAGTAACATCTTCTTGCTTTGGGGGAATTTCCTTTTTGGCTGGGTGGTTCTTGACCAAATTGTTAGCACTGAATTCAGCATTGTTTCCCCTAGCCTGTAGCACTTTTTCACTATGTGGGAGAAATGATGTACAGAGACAGAGACATGAAAGCAAATTAAAATTGAAATAAACATAAGACTAATTTGAGAGCAGATAGAGAAAGAAGTGACAGAGACAAAATTTGGCTTTTAATTTTCACAGGAAGTAATGATACATGAAATCAGATGTATTACAAAGTAACACAATTTGTGTTGCATGGTTTGTGTCTCATCATTATAAAACTAAATATGTTCTGACTCACCATCAGAAATGTAATAAAAGATCGACAAGTTTCTATAATAATTTAAAAGAAAAAGTACTGCTGACAAAGTTGTGGTGCCTGATTTTGAACAAAACCATCCAGTTAAACTTGATTTTCAATTAAACCTGTCTTTTATATTTGTGTTGCTGGCCACATCTTCTATCCTTTGAAGGAATCCTTTGCTGTTCACTGGAGTCAACCCTCTGGCTTCTCTCTATTTCCCTTTGTCCCCTTCTGCAGAGCTTTGCCCGCATGCTGATGGAGATATTACTTCATGATGCTGATACCACACACCCCAATCACAGATGGAGGGACATGAGCACCTGCCTTGTGAACAGTAAGCAGACTCTGCCCAGACTCTGGCCTATTATTCCATGCTATCACATACATACCAGACTCAGCCTTGAAGTGTCTGCTATGTGCCACCTGTCACGATGCTGACTACATGAGTATAAGGGCTACTCATATTCTCAAGATGTGAGCATTTCCTTCCCCTTTGCAGCTGTGCCTTTATCTGCATTGTGTGTCTGACTGGCTATGGGACCTCTCAGATGTGTACCACCCACTCTGTGTTCATTATAAGCTGTCATGGCGGGGCTGTATGTTTCAAACAGCTGCTTCAGTTCCAATCTATGTCCATAAAACTGTTGTGTCTAATCCCTTGAACAAATCTATGTCTCTCCCTTCTAAGTAGCTTTGTGAATTATGAGAATGGAAGGAATTCCACTCCCAGCAGCAGAGTGTCCTTGTACCATTAAATATTCAAGTTGTATTAGAATAGGCAGCCTAGCTGGTCGCTATAATAGTGGAGTTAAAAATCACTTGCAAATGTTTAGCTATTACCCATGAGATAATGTTGATCCTGTTGTTAAATGCACCGTTGCTCATGCGAATAACACATCATCAATTCCAGCTCTAGGGTCAGTTTGGGAAAACTGGGCTGCTCATGATTGCCAGTTGAAAATCATATTGGTGTCAACTATGGAAAATCCCATGGCTTCAGCTTTTTTTTATTTGTTCATGGGATGTAGGTATCGGATGTGGTGAGACTATTAGGTATTGCCCTTGAAAGGTTGGTTGTGAGTTTCTTCCTTGAACTACTGTGATTCGTTTGGTTCAGCTGCACTCACAGTCCTGCCAGGAAGGAAGCTCCAGGATTTTATCCCAGCAACAGCGATATAGTTTCAGGTCAGAATCTACGAGGCTTGGAGGAGAACTTATAGGTGATACTTTTCTCATTCAAATTCTGTCCTTGTTTTGGTTGAAGGAGATTACAGGTTTGGAAGGTACGGATGGGAGCCTTTGTGAATTACTGCAGTGCAAGTTGTAGATGATCTATTCTGCAGCACTTGTGGGTCAGTGATCAAGGTACCACCATTGAAGATGGTGGATGGGGTGTAAATCAAGCAGACTGCTTTGTCCTGGATGATGTCAAGCTTTTTGAGTGTTGTTGGAGCTGCACTCATCCAGGCAAGTGGAGAATTTCCATCATACTCCTGACTTGTGCCTTTTAGATGGTGGCTAGGCTTTGGGGAGTCAGGCGTGAGATATTCGCTGCAGAATTTCTAGCATCTGATCGACCCTTAGAACCATAGTATTGATATGGCTAGTCCAGTTCAGTTACTGCTTAAGGTAACCCTCAGGATGTTGATGGTGGGAGAATACAACAATGCTAATACTGTTGAATGTTAAGGGACAATGATGAGATTCGCTCTCGATGTAGATGATCATTTGTTGGTGTGACTGTTTCTTGCCACAGCTCAAGCCTGAGTATTGTCACAGTCTGGCTGCATATGCTCACGAACTGCTTCAGCAACTGAGGTGGTGTGAGTGGTGCTGAACACTGTGCAATCATCGATACCCATCCCATTTCTAACTTTATAATGGAGAAGCACTTAAAAATGGCTTAGAACACCAACCTGAAGAACTCCCACGGAGGTGTCCTGGGGCTGAGATGACTGACCTTCAACCATCATCTTTTTGTGTTAGGTATGTCTCTAACCACTGGGAACTTTTATTCCTGACTCTCATTAACTTCAATTTTTTCACTGGATTCCTTGATGCCGTACTTGATCAAATGCTGCGTTGATGTCAGGTACTATTGCTCTCACTTTGCCTCTGGAATTCATCTGTTTTGGTGCAAGTCTGGAATGAGGTCAGGAGCCAAATGGGCCTGTTCAAACTAAACTTAGCATCAGTGAATAGCTTATTTCTTTGCGAGTGCCAAATGCAGGCAAGCTCTGGCAAGTGTAGTTTGAGAAACTTGGTTGGCATGGATTGGTTGGGCTGTTTCTGTTTCTGTTTCTGTGCTGGATGACTCTATGACTCTGTAACACTGCTGATGACCTCTTCCATTAGTTTGTTGATGATGGAGAGTAGCCTTATTGGGTAGTCATTGGTCAGCTTAAATTTATTTGCTTTTTATACACTTTTTTACATATTTTGATTTGTGTTGTAGCTATGCTAGAGCTACTTGGCTAGGAGCCTGGCTAGCTCTGAAGCACATCTTCAATACTATTGCTGGAATATTTTCACCGATCATAGCCTTTGCAGTATCCAATGCTTTCTGCTGTCTCAGGTACTTTGGTGAGGGCGAGCTTACAGTTTTTTTATTTTATTGGTATCTCACCATTTCTCACACACCGGGTCCAACTGATGTGTCCTTTAGGATCCAGTTGGCTCCGTCAGCTCCAATGCTAGAATTCTACTTTCAATGCTGGCCATCCAAGTGCCCCGACTAGAATACATTCTGAGCCCTAGCCACCCTCAGTGCTTCCTCCAAGTTGTGTTCAAAATTGAGGAACACTGATTCATCAGTCAAGGTGTGGAACTGTGGTAGGTGGTAGTCAGCAAGAGGTTTCCAACATTGAGAATCCCTGGAGCAACTCCACAGTACCACCTTCTTTGGTGGGTGCGCATTGCCATTGGGACAGGGTACACTCCCAGGTCGTGACGCTAGTGCCTGGGCTATTGTCTGTAAATTACTATTTTGTGCATATGACTATGTCAGATTGTTGCTTGACTAGTTTGTGGGATTGCTCTCCCACTTTTAGCATAAGCCCCAGATGTTGCTAAGGAGGACTCTGCAGGCAGGGTCAATATGGCTTTGTTGCTTTTGTTGTTTCTGCTCCCTAAGTCAATGCAGCACACCATCCAGTTTAATTTTCTTCTTTGGACTTTATAGTAGTTTGATATAAGTGAGGGACTTGCTCGGCCATTTCAGAAGTTAACTGAGATTCATACACATTGTCTTGGGTCTGTATTCATGTTTAAGAAAGCATAATAACATCTCTACTTTCTGAGGGAGGCTAAGGAAATTCGGCAGGTCCACAAGGACTCTTATCAATTTTTATAGATGCACCATAGAAAGTATTCGATTGGGAAGCATCACAGTGTGCTATGGCAACTGCTGTTCCCAAGACCGCAAGAAACTACAGAGTGTTGTGAAAACAGCCCAGTCCATCACACAAACCAGCCTTCCATCCATTGACCCCCTCTATACTTACTGCTACCTCAGGAAAGCAACCATCATAATCAAAGACCCCTCTTTCACCCTCGTCCATTAGGCAGAAGATATAAAAAACTGAATACACATACCTCTTCCCCACTGCGATCAGACTTTTGAATGGACCGCTCAAATGTTACCTAATGATCTCTCTCTCGGCACCTTTTCTGCAGCTATCACAGCATATTCTGCACTCTGTTCTGCTACCCTAATGCACTTTGTATGGTACAATCTGCTTGTAAAGCACATAAAACACCACTTTTCACTGTATCTTGTCATATGTGACAACATTCAATGTGATCACCATCAGACTCATTTTTCAGTTCTGATTTTTAGTGTATTTAAATAACACCATATTCCATGGTGGGTTTTGAACCCATGGCCCTAGAACTGGAGTTCTGGATTACTAATCTACTGACATTAAACATTCTCTTGGTTAAATGCATAAAATTCTGGTCAGACTGCTATAGGAAGATGTTGCCAAACTGGAAAAGATGCAGAAAAAATTTACAAGGTTATTACCAGGACTGGAGAGTTTGAGTAATAAGGAGGAGCTGGATAAGCTGGGACTTTATTTCTCTGGAGTGTTGGAGGCTGAGGGGTATGCTTAAAGAAGTTCATAAAATCACGAGGGGCATAGCGAGATGAATAGCCAAGGTCTTTTTCCAAGGGTAAGGGAGTCCAAAATTAGAGGGCATAAGTTTAAGGGGAAAGATTTAAAAGGCATCTAAGGGGCACCTTTTCACACAGAAGAAGTGTGTATGGAATAAGTAAGTGGTGGGGGTGGTTATAATTACAACATTTAAAAGACATTTGGACAGGTACATAAACAGGAAAGGTTTAGAGGGACAGGCAAATGGGACCAGTTCAGTTTGGGATACTGGGTTAGCATGGATGAGTTGGACCAAAGTGTCAGTTTCCATGCTTTAGGACTCTATATATTTATGTTGAAAAGTATGAACATCGGTTGAAAAATACAATAAAAATGTGTCCATCACTTCAAATACGATTTCTATGAGAGCTGATATTTCATATTGAATGTAAATCAACTTCTACTTTTATAGTTGTAATATAATTGTAGATGCCAGAGTGCTGGAATCCAAACTAAACAAGGATTGATATTAAAGTGGCTGTGAAGTGGGAAATATGACGTTTATTGTTCATTTTAGCACTGGTGAATTAATTTTCTGGGGAATAAATTATGGTTGCCAAATTTGTCAACTAAACAAGAACATCAGATGAAATGCTTTATGGTGTTTCCATAATTTCTGAACATCTAATGGAAACTTGCCTCTTCTGCACTTGCTGCAATATTTCTCTGAGTTACAGATTTTCCTTTGAAGAAGGCCAGGAAAAAAAACAAACAAACTGTAATGGTTCACAAACAAATCTGCAGCAAGATGAAATGGTTGTAAATTCACTTTTATTGATAGCATATATCTGCAAAAACAAAACTCTGTAAATTAACATTTGGGTGGGAGTTTGAAATTTGTGAGACGTTGCTTTTACAGAGATATTGCATATTCATGAATCAGGCTTTTAGGGACATAGATACATAGTAACAGGAGAAGGCTATTCAGTCCCTCAAACCTGCTGTGCCATTTAACAAGATCATTGCTGAACTATGGCCTTGGGTTCATACCCCTTGCTACTCTTGCTTAATAGAAAACTGTCTACAGTAGACTTAGATTTAACAATTAGATTAGATTAGATTACTTACAGTGTGGAAACAGACCCTTCGGCCCAACAAGTCCACACCGACCCGCCGAAGCGTATACCACCCAGACCCATACTCCTACATTTACCCCTTCACCTAACACTATGGGCAATTTAGCATGGCCAATTCACCTAACTCCTGCACATTTTTGGATTGTGGGAGGAAACTGGAGCACCCGGAGGAAACCCACGCAGACACGGGGAGAATGTGCAAACTCCACACAGTGAGTCGCCTGAGGCGGGAGGTGAACCCGGGTCTCTGGCGCTGTGAGGCAGCAGTGCTAACCACTGTGCCACCGTGCCACCCACTATTGAATTAGCTTTGGCTGTTTGAGGAAGAGAGTTCCAAACCTCCACTGCTCTTTCTGTGTAGAAGTGCTTTTTAACATTTCTCCTGAATGGCCCTAATTCTTAGCCTATGCCCCTTGATTCTAGAATCTTCAACCAGTGCAACAGTTTACCGATCTTGTCTTACCCTATTAACATCCTGAAGACCTCGATTAGATCACCCCTTAACTTTATAAATTCTGGAGAATAACACCCTAATTTATCTAATCTCTCCTCATAACTAAAACCCTGAAGTTGAGGTATCATCCCCTCTACTGCCATGTTCACCACCACTTCCGTCCCCCACCAATGCCACTCACCTGCATTCTGCCAACACGCCCTCCGCAGATCCCACTGTCACCATCCCCGCCCCCCACAACTCTGAGGGGAACACCACCCCTGCTCATGACTCCACATCCATTCCCTCTACCACCACGCCCATTCCAGTTACAGACTCCGCCCCCACTCCCAGCTCCACACCTACACCAGGTCCTAGCTCCCAGCCCTGTTGCGTTTTCACCATCCCTCCAGACCTCCCCCTCACTGAGGACGAATGATCAGTCCACAGCAAAGGCCTTACCTTTATCCCCCTCCATCCACGTATCAATGAATTAAATACACATCGTGACACAGCATCTGCAGTCCTCACTTTTGCCATTATGATAATCACACATGGTGGTTGATATTTTTTCGCGATAATGTTATTTAAGCTGCTGCAATGCAGCTCCTGTCATTATGTTTTGTTTAAATCTCTGGTTTGGTTCAATGACCTCTTAATATTTCCACTGAAGGACTTACTGAATGAGTGTATCATGCTTCTACCAAGTTCTCGGGTTCCCAGGTTAGAATGCTTGATCTGGCTCCCCTTTTTTTATTTTTCTGACCCCGCAGTTTGTTGCATCAAAGTTAATTTGCAAAGGATCCTCTCTCCGGTGGATCTCTTTCTCAGAGGCAAAACTAATGTATGATTTAATATGAGCTAATTTTACCAGGCTTTCTTAAGTTAGCAAAAAAGTGAGTTTATTAGATACTGAATATGACAAGCAAAAATAATGCAACACACAGATTAGAAATGAGAAGTATGGCCAAAGAAAAATAAAAGGCATACTGTTCAGTATCTGGGTCATCCATGTATTATGGATAATTGAACATTGATAGCAAGTAGTCAGATTTGAAGTGTTTCTAGTTTGATTGAAATTATTTTGCCCTTTTTTTTGATTGGCTTGCTGGCCTCCTGGCTTTTAGCATTTTGAGTGGTGGAATCATTTACCTGCAATGTAGAGATGACTAGTGGGAGGTTCTTTGATAGTAACCTACACAACACAGTAGCGCTGAAATCCAGGAGAATAATGCTTGAGTGCCTCAACCAAGTGGCACACAAGAGCACTTCACCTCACTAGCACCTCTTCTTCCACAAGCACACTCAGACCAGAATTGAAATGGCTTTTCTTGTGCACTCTTGAAAGTCGAAAACACAGAGCATGTTCACAGTCTGAGATAACTCAGAAGTGATTAAAGTTCCATTTGTAATATGTTCCTTCCTTTTAAGTCTATCCCTCTAAATTATCCTTGACACTTCATTCGGCATGACATTCCAGGGTGTCTGCCTTCAGACAGCCACTGAATTTACTCCTGCAGTCATTTCATGCTGTACATTCTTTTCCTTAACATACAATCCATATCATAATTATAAATTCAAATATCTATATGTTACATTCATGACAGCTCTATGTACATTATTTTATACATGATAACAAGGGAACTTTTTACTTGAAGCTGTCCTTTCCATTCTCAGGCCTCCCACAGGCAAAAGGTTGTCCATCAGGAGGGCATGTCCCACTCCAAGCCTGGAGAGAGATTGTAAGCTTTAACTGTGTGGCCTACCCAATAATTGGTTACCTAAGGGCTGCAATTTTTCATGCAGAGGGTGGTGTGTGCATGGAACAAGCTGCTAGAGGAAGAGGTAGAAGCAGGTATAGTTCAACATTTGAAAGGTATTTGGACATGAATAGGAAGGGTTTACAGACATCTGGACCAAATGCTGGAAAATGGGACGGAATCAGATTGGGATGGCTGGTTGGTGCAGCTGAGGTGGACCCAAGGGTCTGTTTCCATTCTTTATGATTCTGCAAAGTCAACCTTAATCTTCCACACCATGAACCTACTTGCAGGGTGAGGGAAGCAATGAACACCCCATGCTTGTCAAACCCACTGCCGCCCCACTTCCCAGGGAACACAATGTGTGGAGTGGTTGGAGTCTACAAACCTGTGCGTCATGCCAAAAGCATTGTTTGAATACCAATTTTATCAGCAGGAGGGGTGATGTCATGCAGACCCCTCACTCATATATCCATTGAGGCCTTTATGAGGCTAATTAGTGGCATTTATGGGGCTCCTCCTGTGATCTCAGGGAATTTTACCATCGTGGGAGTGACTCATCCCTGGTTACCAAGGTGGACCAAAGTGAGGACTGCAGATGCTGGTGATTAGAGTTGAGAGTGTGGTGCTGGAAAAGCACAGCAGGTCAGGCAGCATCCAAGGATCAGGAAAATTGATGTTTCAGGCAAAAGCCCTTCATTAGGAGTCATTCCTGATGAATGGCTTTTGCTCGAAACATCAATTTTCCTGCTCCTTGGATGCTGCCTGACCTGCTGTGCTTTTCCAACTCCACACTCTTGACCCTGGTTACCAAGGTGCCAGGTAAGATCTGGCAAGCCTTGAACACAGGGAGAGGAAGTGCCTCTTGTATGAGCAGCCATGCCCATTTCAGGACCGTCTCAGGATTGTGCTCCAATGCCCTTTTCCCCATTTTGGCCTTCCAGACATGTTCCCTTCACTCCAGACTGCAGGTTCACCTTTTCCCTGGCTTCAATACTGAATGTCACTCTCCTCACTTCACTGCAGTCTCAGCCATGGCCACTGCTTCCAGTGATGTTGCCGGGAAATGAGAACTGCCATGTTGTCTCATTTTTGTCCAGCTGCCGTCTGAGGCTGGACCTTTTGTGAAGGGTAGATGTCCTGCCTAAAGTCAATTGAAGCTTCTTCAGTGATTTAATAGCTGCAGGATGAGCCAGTAAAGTGGAGCTAGAACTATCCTGATTCTTAAACAACAGTGCTGGAACAGTCACTTTGAATGGGTGAGTTACCTCATCAGTGAGGTAAACCAGTACGTCAGTTTCCACCTAGTCCACTCATTTCCACACTTTAAAAGAAAAGGAACTCAATGTTTATTATTTTCTATCAAGAAGCACGCTGCATGTTTTACCAGCACCAAAGTCCTGCAGATGCTCTGAATCTTTAAATTAATTGTCAAAATTGATGGAATATAGTAAACACAAGTAATCTTTCTTAATTCATTCATGCAACACGATCATCGATAGCATGCCAGAATTTGTTCCTCATCCCCAATTACCCGGCTCAGGTCAGTGATAACCGATTATGTAATAATTTTAGTTATCCTAAGAGATTAAACTCTGCTCTATCTATAAACTGATGTGTTGTGACATAAAGTGGTCAGACATACTGGAAATAGTAAAGAGACCAGCTGGTTCAGATGAGTGGTATTTCAATAAATGGTTTCCTTCTCCTAGTTATAAGATCTTTTAATCCAGCAATTGCTTTTCATGCTTAGTATGCACCCTCATGTTCTTTGCTTATATTAAAGCTATCCAACTCAATTTTGACGTAGGGAATTCTCAGTGAATAAAAAATTCAATATTTGAAAATCCTTAACTGTGAATATCTTATTGAAATGCAGTGAATTGCATTTGAACTGACCAGGTGTTAATACCTTTGCAATTGTATCAGCATCAAAGATATAGAATAAAATTAATTTTCATATTCCTTATTATTGTTTTTGTAAGAAAAAAAATCAAAATTTCGTAAGCAGACGAAATTAGCCCAGATTACTAAAATGACACAATTTTCTGCGCCTTATTGGAATGTTTAAAGAAGGAAGGAAGGGGCCTCATAGAAGGCATGATTACCAAGGAAACATAGCTGGAAAGAACACTGGGGAATAAATGTGGATGTGAAATAATTGTAATGATTGTAACAGCAAAGTGTTCTGATTGAACAAGTGGAGAGAACTCTGACCTTCTGAGCTGAATTAAAAGGTAGTAGGAACTTGGGGGTATACAGGTCTTTTATATCATTGCTGCTGGAGTTGCAGCAATATAGACATGATGCTTTTAGTGTAATTTAAAATTCACCAGTAGTACCCTGTACTAAATGTGCATGCAATTGCTATCTGTGTTGTACATTAACTTATAAGGAATCACCTTTTGGAGATTCTAAAACGTATTTTGTTCTCACTTCCTATTTGATCAGTTTCTCAGGGGAACTGAGAAATTGAGAACATGAGAAACTGCAAGTCTCAACTGAATGAAACTTCTAGATCAAAACATTCCTGAAATTTTTATTTTGTCTTAGTTACAACTAAATGTGTTTGAGGACAAAAAGATTCTTAGAATGAATAGATCAGTGAGGGAGCTTGAGCTAGTCTGGAAAAAATGTCTCTTCTCGGAACAGTAGCAAACATTATGTATAGTTTGGTAACCATTTTAATGGGACAACATTTTCAGGATGAATGTCTTTTTAGAGTAATCTTTAAGAGGGGATGATACTGATCTGTTTTCTTACTTCAAATATTTGCATACACATGTTTTCTATGTAATATTTTGGTGCAAAATTGCAGAAGTGTCTCAAAACATCGTTCATCGATAATGTCATAGCATTGGTGGGGAATCAACATTAGGATTGATTATCTTGCAAGATTTTTGTGCACAATGTCACAACCTTTGCAACACTTCCTCCAGGTTTAGAGTTGTCCACCTGTTCATACATCTGGGGGCAATTGCTCGTCACTTGCTTCATGACACTTCATAAGTAACTTCCTGTCATTAGATGTGAGCCTCCTTTGACATACAGGAACGCAATGAACTTTTTGTGTGTGGACACGTGTCTATGGTCTTTGTGAAGACTGACCCAAATCAGTTATTCCACAAGCTTTATTGAATTTCAAACATTAATCAATTACTCCTTCTCATCCATGGGGATAATTTTCAGAAGTACACAACACTATCTCAGAAGGAAATGACAAACAACTTTGCAATACCTTTATGTCATCAAATTCATACGATATAGTTGATCAGGAGAGAGGAGCATAATAAACTAAGCATGCTCAAATCAGTCTTACTATCTCATATTCTTGTTGTAAAAGTTCTCACTGAGCCAATGTAAGAGCAGGAAAGAAGGGAATATTTTCCTTCGTAGTGAATTGAGAAAATGTATAAACTACTCATGAACCAGAAAGTTGCCTCAAGCAAATTTAAGCATTAGCCTTAAACTTCACGCTCCCCCTGTTTTGGTATTCACACTTGAGGAATAAATATTGATCAGCTCGTGAAGGATAATTTCCCCATTCTTCTTCAAAATGGCTACAGGATCCTTTCCATCTTCCTGAGTAGGCAAACAAGGTCTCAATTTAACGGCTCATCTGAAAGACAGGGCCTCCAGCAGTGCAGCACTCTCCCAGTACTCCAATGAAGTGTTGACATCAATTATGTGCTTAGCCTTTGGCGTGGGATTTGAGCACAAGCCCTCTCAGTCAATGGTGCAAGTACTAGCACTGAGTGCTGGTTAAAAGCTAATGTTTAAATAAGGGACACATTTGCTGATCTTTTATATATATTTTCCTGGCATTTCTTACACCAGTTTATTACAAAGACAAAAATCAGAGTAACGTTGTTTTCGTATGAATTTGATGACATAAGGGTAATTAAGTTAAGAAGTGTTTTGCCTGAGAAGGCAGTGATGGTGAATAGTGACTGCAAACACCAATTATTTGTATGAGAACTATGGGTCAAGAATCCATTAAGTTGTCTTTCCCATCTTAAATGTCAAAATGCATCTAATAAGTATCGATCCTGCTGAAGTTTTTGTGTGTAATTTGATAGAGCCTAGAAGCTAAGGGTGGATCTTCTGCCCTCTCTGGGTTGCTTGGAGGAAGGGAGGGTATTTAATTGGCCGGGGAAAGTGGTGGATATGCAGCTTGTTGACTTCCTGTCCCATCCGCAATTAAGTCTGGGGTAGAAGACTTTCCAGTCCCATCCCCAAGTCCAGCCCTTATGTGGAGAAAGTGAGGTCTGCAGATGCTGGAGATCAGAGCTGGAAATGTGTTGCTGGAAAAGCGCAGCAGGTCAGGCAGCATCCAGGGAACAGGAGAATCGACGTTTCGGGCATAAGCCCTTCTTCAGGAGGGCTTATGCCCGAAACGTCGATTCTCCTGTTCCCTGGATGCTGCCTGACCTGCTGCGCTTTTCCAGCAACACATTTCCACCCCAGCCCTTATGTGGACAATTAATTATCAGTGAAGTCAACTATCATCCTGCTATAAGTCCCACCCATTTTGTCAACTCTTGATTAACTGGTAGCTGTCAGTAAGCAAGATCACCTTTGCGAGGATCAAGACCCTCAGGAAATGCCCTCAAACAGCCTCTCCATTGCCTGACTGGCTTATGGTTCACTGGATATCCCAAAGGAGGCAACAAAGGCTTCTCACTGGTTTACCACCCAGCCAGCCAGACTCCTGTCATTTCCAAAAAAATTCACCCTGCGTGTGGAACTTGGGCACCACAAGATTGTGGAAGTCTAGACGCTTGATCAATGCTGCGCAGCTTGACTAGGTTTCCCTAGGCTGAAAATCATTTTGTTGCAATCAAACAGAAAGATTAAACTTTTCCCAATCTAGCATCCACAGTATCAAAGACAATGTTTAGAGTGCAAAGATGGCCTTAATATTTCTATGCTTGAGCTTTTGCTAAATATTTTTAAAATGGCCATGTGGAAAATGGTAGATCTCAAGTAGGACTAACATCAGGTGTAGCACACTATTTGATATGGGTCCCTGTGCTTCAACTATACATATGCACAACAAATTTTATTCCTTTAAAAAGAGGACTAATAGACTACAGAGTACCAATCATTTTAACTGACAGTTGATACCAGCAAAGCTTTATGAGTTACTCACTTGTATTTTGTGCCTGAAATTTTCAAACCTTGGGAGCAGGCATCATAACACACAGACACTAACAACGCTTGTATTGGGCTCTGTATACCAACCACTGTTAGCTTGTGGTTGGGGTTGTTCATCATAGGTAGGCTTATGTTTTCAGGGTAGTTTTAAATTATGAGAGAGAGGAAACTCTCCTAATTTCCTTGAGGTCCTGCTCTACTCCCACTATGAGGATTAATCTCACAGAATTATCCAGATTTCTGTCAAGTTGGGGTGACTCTGGTCCTCTTTAAAAAAGTTGAGCAGAATCCAATTTCAAGATTTCTGTCGCTGTTCTCATTGCGATCTGGATAAAGGTACAGGCAGTTAGCTCATGCACAGCACTCCTACTCTTGTAGACACCATCGCGGGAGGTGGGCAATATAAATTCCCCTGCAGTTTTCATGGAGATGGTTCTCTTCAGTAAGTAGACTGTTCATGGCCTCTTGGAAAAGGCATAAGCCACAGGGGAATCCCAATCTCAAATGGGAAATTTAAAAAAAAAACGCCATCTATTTCTGAATTGAATTGAATGGATTTGACAAAAAAAATCAGTGTCAGGATATAGTTGCTCTGTTTTTACTGTAGTAAATATAAGGCCCTAGCCTGCAAAGATAAGTTAACCAGTACATTAGTCAGCATTTTGTCAGTGTTGTGTTCTATTTGGGTATCTTTCCCATGGAGAAAAGTGCTTAAATGCATTCAAAACTCAAGAAAACACACTTGGGATCTCTGGCATAACAATCTGAAGTGTTGTAAGTGCTTTTTATTTTAAGTGTATTTTCAGTTTCAGTAGATTCCATAATTTTCATTGGTAAGGGTTTGTTTTAGCAACTGAGTCTGTTATGAATGCCTGGCTTAGTTTCAACAGATCCAAAACTACTTTTCTCAGCAGGGAATTGCATTCACATTTGATTGACAGTTTTAAAAGGTTATTAAATAATTTTCTAAAGGCCAATTAAAGAGATGTTTTGTTACTTTTTGAACAGATTGAACTCTGGAGGAGATTTACACTTTTCTCGTGGATTTTGTGAATGAGCTTATTTTCAGCATGAAGTGTTTGATTCAGAGTTCCATTAGATTGTTAAAGATGTATTCTTCATTTCCATTTCAAAGACATGGCTCTGATGTTTATCTATAACAGATAGTGCTGTGAGTGGCTATGGGGATACATGGGGGCATGGATGGGGCATGGGGATACGAGGGTAAATGGAGCTACAGGGACATGAAAGATATAAAGGAGCATGGACAGTGTGTGGAGAATGAGGGGACATGCAGTGAGTTTGGGTTATGAAGGGGCGTTGTGGTAATGTCGGCAAATTGGGTCATAGAAATGGAATATGAGGGAGTATCGTAGTGGTGTGAGGACTATGAAAATGCATGACATGGAAATGGAAAGGATGAAGGTGCACGGAAGGGCTATGGGGAAATGAAGGGACATAGATGGGCATTTGTGATGGGTGGGAAACTGAAGACAGTGAGGAGTGAGCGAGAGCCTGACATTCATGATTAAAACTGGGTCAAAGTCCCAATAAGTGGATGTGGGTGATCCAGTTTGCCAGTGTAGCAGCTGGCATCAGCTCATCTCCATTCTTATCTTCAGAGGAGGCAGATTCATCTCTGTCTCACTTCTGCCTCCCAAAATGGTTGGCGGCAGCTCTTTTCAATTCCAGTCTGCCGGGATCAGGAGATTTCCTTATCTGACCGTCCCATTTGCTGCATGTAAATCTAGCTCAAGGTCTTGGAATCAACACCTAGAGGTGACTGGGGAAGGCGCAATCATTAAGTGCCCATCTGATATGAAATTGGCCAGTGTTGGTCCTTTGCCAGGTTCTTACATGCTGGGAATGAAATCTCACCTTCTAAGAACTGCTAATCTATGAAAGGACTGCAGCTGTCCAGTTTCTTTTCCTGAAAAATATACTTTATTCACAACATTTGTAAAAAAAATTGCATTACAATATATTGCAACTTGGATATTACAATATTGCAATAAAAATACCACTGCATTTTTACTGTTAGTTTCCTCAATAGGATTGTAATAGTCTTGCTACACATTCAATGTCAGGTGTACAGCCTGAGGGTGTTACATTATAAACTGGAAATTGCCAAAGGTATACACTGTAATAGGAATACATTTTTCTCAAAACGCCATGTTCCACATCAAGGTGCCGGAGTAAAATCTTAATATTGTTAATCTTCACAAAGTACAATCTGTTTCAGGCACACAGCCTGAGGGATTCTACAGTTTCTTGTTCCTTGGTGTTCTATGGCTGAAACACCATAGACAGTTGCCTTTCCCCCTTCTGCTTCTGCCCTTGGTCTTGGGATGCGCCAGCTCATAACGGTCAGACAAGGACAACACTTTGCACTGGAAGATTGGTAAGTTGCGGGCAGACCAAAGAGCACCAATCACCGAAAATGGCAGATGAAATTGATTCTTGTCTCAATGTGGAGAAAGTGAGGACTGCAGGTACTGGAGATCAGAGTCAAAGAGTGTGGTGCTGGAAAAGCACAGTGGGTCAGGAACACCCGAGGAGCAGGAGAATCGACATTTTGGGCATAAGCCCTTCATCAGGACCATTCATGATAACTCAAACCTTCCAGTCCCGGTACCATCCTTGTAAATCTTTCCTGCATCCTCTCTAATTTAATAATATTTTTCCTAACTGTTTAAATCAAACCCCACACTCCTAACCTACTGCCTGGATGGGATTAAATTCCGTGCTTCGTAGACTTTTACAATTTAGAGGAGAAAGAGAGGTCTGCAGATGCTGGAGATCAGAGATGGAAATGTGTTGCTGGAAAAATGCAGCAGGTCAGGCAGCATCTAGGGAACAGTAGAATCGACGTTTCGGGCATTAGCCCTTCCTGAAGAAGGGCTAATGCCCGAAACGTCGATTCTACTGTTCCCTAGATGCTGCCTGACCTGCTGCGCTTTTACAATGTAGAGGCAAGATAAAATCACTAAATGATTTTTGAAAGGGGGGCTGTTCCTTCTTAAATAGAATGTCAACTTTAAATTAAAAAAAAACAACTAATTTGTCACAGGGTCTGAATAAATTTGTAATTACAAGTAACACTAATCTTAGTACATTGGGAAGATATTTAGATTAATTTACTACTTAAATTCAACACAGAACGGTTAGCATGTGATCAATCAACAGGGGGCAGCAAAAAGATGTTGAATATTCATTTGATAGAACAAGCTTTATTCAAGGATTGCATTGCACAGACGTAAGCTATGTAGAGGAAATTCTTGTCATATGCCACCCACTGTGTACAGTGGATGGGGAATGAAGAATCAGTAAAGAATTTCAATTCACCAATCAAGTTTTTGTAACTCATGAAAAGGCAAAAATTCTTTATTAACTTGCATTCCTTCGTGCTATTCTGATCAGAGTTCAAGGTAACACTGAACATATCAGGGCAATTTTCAACTTTAGGGGAGGGGTGTAGCTCAGAAAACTAGCCTATTATGTACTGCCCAATTTTCCTTCCTATTAACTCTAATTTGTCCTGTTCGTATTGAAAAAATATTACCATCACAGTTCTCAAATTTTCTGTGTTTTGAAGTTACACTGCTGTGCCCCACCGCCATTAATGAAATGAATCAGTAATATTTATATATGTAGAAATGACCCTTTTCAAAGAATACAATGGACAGGAAGCATAATACGAAAGTAATATACTCAGTTTTGAATTCAGTCTCTTACAAGTTTAGTATACTTAGCAGAATTACAGTTTTAAAGAAAGATACAAAAAACATATTGTACACTAATTTATTTGTAAACTTGTTATTTCCTATTTACAATAATTAAGCAGTTTGGCATTACTATTAAAATTTAGAATATGATGTTTATGTAAATAGACAGACAAATAACAGATTAACGGTTACAATGGGAAGTGTGCTGAACCTGAACTGCAAAACAATATATTTAACAGAAAATTACCATGATTATCATATTCTCAACAGAAATAGATTTCCATGTATGTGAGTAGACATTTCAGCTTTTAAAATACAATATGCTTAACAGGCACATACTTACATGGAGTTGACTGTAATTACAGTTTTGATCTTACAGTTGAGTGGGAAGGAGGGAAGAACAAATGAGTATGCTAGTATATGCGGGGAAAAGAATGTGCACATGAGTTAGAGTAGCTACTTTCATTGGAAACTAGCTTTTTAAGTAGAGATTTAGTGTGGCGGGGCCAGTGTTGGATTTGGGTGGACAAAGTTAAAAATCACACAACACCAGGTGTTGCACCATAACCTGGTGTTGTGTGATTTTTAACTATAATTAGTTATGTAGGACATGATATTAAAACCATTTAAAGATCATGAAAGAGTACCGCAGTTGGCTGGAAAACAAGATACCTAACAAGGAACATGGAGGTGATAAATGCCAAAACATATACATAATAGTTAAATAACTGAAAAGAAGACCTGGAAAGACACATGATGACAACATACTTGGAGTAAAGTGTTAATGACAAGAGGAATACAGGGACCATCCAACTTCTGTAATAAGAATGGCCAAGATTCTTAACAGGAATACCATGAGAAACGAGGATAAGACAGCACTCAAAGTCAGTGAAATAAATCTTTACTTATAAACTCTGAATCAAGGATTATTTTAAGATTTAACAACTAAGGAAAAGATGAAAGGAATATTCAGATACAAGTATAAAACATCACAAATAATTTGACTAGATAAAAGCTCCTAAAGGAATCTTCACTGAATAATAACACTATAGTGTTAACTGATACAGCATCACATGAAAGTGAGAAGACCCTATGCAGCAGGTTAACACCAAAGTTTTCAAAGCAAAGCAAAAAGACCCAATCGCTGAAATTTCAAAAGTTTTAGGGATCCTCAGACAATGCATCTCAAAAGATACCAACCAGATATGGTATTTTACTCACTCAGGTCTTGAAGGTACCACTGTACTTTAATTGTAGATATAAATTCTATTCTTAGATACTGGGAGATATTTTAATCTTCAGTAATCTGAGATATTCCTGGATATCCTAAAATATTCTTGAACAGTTACAATAACATTAAACTGGATTCAATTAGGTTTAGTAGCTTTTCATAGCTTTTGCACAGTAGTATATATCCACTTGTGTCTTATATGTACAGCTAGTAAGGATAGCATTTCAGTATATATTTATAAATTTAGAATATAACTTTCCATAAATCAATTTATTTTAAAATGCTCCTTCTATCAGACCTTTTTGACTAAGCATTTAGTTATCTGCCCTAGTATCTCCTTGTGTTACTTGTGTTGAGGTGAGGTACCCTCCACTTGGCCCTTCATAGTCTGGTCAAATAAGTAATGAGAAGGCAGTTGCCTCCCCGTATTTCCATCAATACTGTTGAGCCCATAGATCTTTCACTCCATTATTTTTCAATGTTTTGTAGTTTGATTGCACAGAGAGTACCTTACCATATGATGTGACATAGGGGCACCTAGCGAAGAAAAGCTGCAATTTGAGAACTGCCAACCAGTGATTGATTTCTAGTCCTCCTTTTCCAAATTTCAACTCCATAATTCTCCAGAGTATTATTCCAGTGCACGGCTGTTTATAGCATTGCACAACAATGATTAGCTCAGCATAATCCCAATTAATAGCATGTTTAGCTGGATTAGATTTCTCATTCTCTTCTGTCATTTATACTTATTTGCATTCAATCCTCTTGACCTCTTAGTTTCCTCAATGTACTGATAGTCTCACTTAACATGCTACCCATAGTGTTAGTGTTATGGGTTGGACTGAGCAATGTGGGACATGGCGAGATGTGTGGCAGTTTTTGACAAGAAATCTAACGCGACCCATCTCGCATCGGGTGTCATGTTTTATGATTTTTTTTTCACCAGGCAGCGGTGAGTTGCCAGTTAAAGGGGATTATTGTCTGTTAAACAGCCTGTTGAAGCCTAATGACGTCCAACGTTAATATTGCCTCGTTAATATTTAGCTTTCTATCTTCCCAAATGCAACAACCTAACTAAATACCAGCCAACTAACTAGACGTTAAGAAAACATGACAGGGGAACCAGAGTGGTGATCCAGCTCATAGCTTACTCTGAACAACACCCATTTTAGACATTGGGCACCAACGTCTCAGGGAACACTTCATGGACATGGAGTGCATGCACCCCACATCCATGGACATTGACATCAAGCATGTGTCAGCTCCTAAGAGCCCTCATGGGACATATCCCATCTACTTAGAGGATATTTCTGCACTTTAGTGTTGGGCCTCGAGGATAAACGGAAACTATTATTGTTACACTACAGCAAGGGCATTGTGTGCTTAGGGACATGCTTCATCCAACTCATGTTGCTCTGGATGCTCACAACAGCACCCCTGATCTTGCAGCATGATGCCACATTAGCCAGAGATTACAGGCCAATATCACTTTGAACTCACGTTGCTGTTTAGTGGATACATGACAGAAGGAAACTTGTCATGGTTGTCAGCTGAATTCTCTCAAGTCAAGGGAGATGGCCTCTGCTCAGGGGATCCTGGCACAGGAAGTCAAGAACAGCTATGGACGCAGTCACTCAGACACTTGGGGTGGTCAGAGTCATGGTGATCTTTACAGAAGGGGTGAGGAGCCTAATGATGGGCGGTGTACCTGTGTCTTTTAGTCTTTCTGCCCCATTATAGGCTGCATTCCTCATGGACTGAGAGTGAGGTAGGTACAAAGGGAGATGAAAATAGGTGACGTAGCTGTAACCGTTGCAGTTTGTGAGGTGTCCTGGACAATTGAGCAGGCAGCACAGTGGGGATGCAGTGTTAGTGGTGTGGTAGGTTACAGTGGTGATAATGAGTGAGGGAAGATGTTGCAGGCAATAGAAAGAGTGGTAGAGCATGAGCCTTGGTGAGAGATCAGTGCAGGATTAGAGATAGACTGAGAGTGAGGTATTGGAGAGAAGATGGTGCCTCTTTTCTCTGGTGGAATGGAGAAGAGCATTGACCTTCATGTAGTGCTGTGATCTCTCCAGATGGCTGAAACTGTTTTAACCTGCATGACTGGGTGTTGTGGCCTCCATTGGCGATCAATGGGGAAAAGCACATTCTGCCTCTGCACGGCCTTGTCTTTTACGACTGAAATGACTCTTTGGGCTCAGTGGGACACTGACTTACCCCTGTCTGCTATTACCAGGGCAGATGTTCAGAACCATGCTGGACAATTCTGGACTGATAGCTCTTGTCCAGGTGCCCAATGAGCTTTTAAATATGGCACAGATGCTAGGGATTCCAGTGAATTCTGGGCTATCCGCTGAGGGGCGAGATTTTTCGGGAAAGGCGCATGTTAAGATCAGGCTGGAATTGGATGTGAGGGTGGACCCTAGGGCCAGGAATATTTAGTAAGATACTTCAGGGAATTCACTAGGACTCATGGTGAAAATCCCTGCAAAACTCTGAACACAATTTGAACTTAGTGAAAAGAAAAGTAAGAATCTATCCTCAAATTTACAGTCCTCATATAATTTCTCTTTGTACAGACTCTTACAGACTGCAGTTCAGTCACAGCTATTTGAAAATTACGGAGCAGACATGCATAGAGGTTCTTGTGATCGTGGTTTATGATTAGTAAACATCCACTGGAAAACTATCTTCTAGTCTCGTTGGAAGTTATGAAATATAACTCTCCAGAAGGGTATTCATCAAATGCACAAAATCGCTTCTGATGCTGGTACTATCTGATGTCAAGATATGGTCATGCAATTCACACTGTCAAACCAAGGAACCTTTGAGTTTGAAATGGAAAGATTCGTATAGGATCTTGCTTTGTGCTTGCTTGGTAACATGATGGTAATAATTTGAGGACAATAGCTTTTCTGCTCTTTTAAAGAGATGTTAATCACATTAGATAACCACTGGTGGGGCACTGTAACTAAGGATCAAAAGTTCAATGGAAATTTAGAATGGAAACTTTAAATGTCATTAATGGGAAGGGTGATGCATGTGGCCCTTAAAACTCTTGATTATGAGAATGCTCGCTCTCCATGGATACCTGGGCACAGATGTAATCACAGAAGAAAGGCAGACAGTTAGGTAGCGCGAGCCACTGCAAAGCATACCCAGCCCCCATCCCCCCCACTGCACCTGTGGATGGCCGCCTTATGAGGATCTACCCATCCTCCCTCTCTGCATAACGTATGCATAAATCAGGAGCGCAGGGTAGAAGTGTAAGAAAAAAATTAATAGTATCTCTTTTAAAAAAAGCTAAAGAGAGGCTGCAAATGTGAGTATTCAAAATTAACATGATAGAACAGCTTCCTTCATACCACATAGTACACATGTGGCCTAGCACCCTGGGAATTGTTAAAAAAAATTATTTCATGGGATTGCTGCATTGCAACACTCTCCGCCCCAGATCCCTGGTGGAAAGAGGGAGGGCATCCTTATAGAGAGTTATCCGTTCGCGGGAAGGTGGACAAAAATGAGGAATTGGAGAGTGTGCAGCAGCAGCTCATACAGTAAGCTCCTCCGTGCTGTTTTGAAGGGTACAATGGGAAGGTGCATGACCCAGCTCAACTGTGGAGTGCAGGATTATGAGGGAAGGTTCGTTATCAATAGTTTTTCTATTCTGAGAAATGCCACTGGACTAAACAGCAGAAGCTATGGGTGGGAGTTAAATGAGAAGGACTCGGAAATGGAGATGTGGTTTGTGATATGCCATTAATTGCAATGGCAGTGACATTGGCAACTGTAGATTGTCTCATCTTTTGAATTGTTTTTAGATTCAGACAGGCACTATCTGATTTAACTTCTCATGTTGGCCAGTTGCGAGGAGAGAAACAGCAATAAGTTGGTCCGGTCATTAAATTCAACAGGATCTCTGTATTCAGTTTTGCCTCCTTCCAAAATCATATGTCCCTGCACTCTTCCTTTCTCCCTGTAAATGTCAGGCCCGAAAGGAGAAACTTCAGCTATTTTGTCTGGAGCTTCGAGCAGAAACCTCACTGCCGGTATCTTAAACGTGATGAACAATATGTCCTTTCACCCTGTCAGGCTCCAGTGAGTGAACTCATGCTAACATTCTACAACCTTTGGGTAAAAGCAAGTGAATCCAATAATAATACAGCACATTTCCCTGCTTCCCTTGTGTTATTCGGATGAAGTGTTACTTGGATGAATTCCAACCTGTAATACTCGAATGTGAAGGACTCTGCAAAAGTCATGAGATCATGCAAGAATCTACTGGGAATGAAATTCAAGGTATTTGTGGGATGCCACAGGTTTTACAGGCTGGATATTGTTTGCAAATCAAAACGATAAAATTAGAGAGGGAAAGTTTTTGGACTAGTAATACAGGAGTTTAAAAGCTAGGCACTGAAAGGGAAGTGGGATACTCACTGTATTGTCCTGGAAATTGCAGGATTTTCATGCTATGTTTTACACCTTTAGGCAGACTCAAAGGCAGAATCAGCTGCCACCAAGAGACGCAGGCAAAGGGGTCTGGTATAGTGTTCTGTTGGTTTGTGTCTGCATTTAACTGTGCATTTGTATCACAGTGCAGTAATGTTTTCACATTTTTGAGTAAGAGGAAGGAAAACCAGACTGGTGTGAAAGTGCAATGTTATAGTTTAATGTTCGTTTTGCACTGAGTTAGTGTAGCGCAGCAGGTCAGGCAGCATCCAAGGAACAGGAGAATCGACGTTTCGGGCATAAGCCCTTCTTCAGGCTTATGCCCGAAACGTCGATTCTCCTGTTCCTTGGATGCTGCCTGACCTGCTGCGCTTTTCCAGCCACACATTTTCAGCTCTATCTCCAGCATCTGCAGTCCTCACTTTCTCCTCCACTGAGTTAGTATAACAAAGCACAGAGTGGTTTGTGTGCAGGAGGAGATATTCAGTCCATCAATTTGTACCGGCACCCTGCAACAGTAACTATGCTAGTCTACTTGCACTTTCCCCATAGCCTAGCAGTTTTTCTTTTCTTCATAGGGGTTAATTCAGTTTTCATTTGAAAAAACACAATTAGATCTGCCACTATCACACTGCCCAGCAGTGTATTTCAGATCCTGGCCACACACTGCTTTAAAAATTACCAGTCTGTCACCATTGGTTCCTTTACTGATCACATTATCCTCAAGTTCATGAGCCTTCCTCCAACAGGAACAGTTTCTCCTTATCTGTGCTGTACTGACCCATTATGATTTTGAGCACCTCTGGGATGAGGGGTTCGGGGAGGCTGGGGGTGAGTGCTGCCACTTCCTGGCTGAGCAGCTCTCTGCTGCATCACCATCTGCCTACCATGGGTTGTAGTGGTGAGCAATGTGCAGGCGTAGTGCCCAGCAGTGTGTAGAGCATGTGTAGTGTGAGTGCTGGCATTGGACAAGAGTTGGGTCCACAATCAGTGAGTTTTTGCCCCACTGTTTGGTATGGCTGGACTGGGCTGTCTTGGAAACACGATTTGTAGGCCACATTTTCCAGTAAATTACTTTAAAGACGAAAGGCAGATGAAGTTCGAGCAGCTGCTGTTTTGTCACTGTTCCTGTGCACACATAACCACTGCGCCACCCAGCGGTGATGCTCACAATAAACACAGCCATTTAGAAAACCCAGGATTCCATTTAGCTTCTTACCCACCTACTCGACTCCACTTGCCACCTTTGACAATTTGTGTGTATACATCCATGTGAAATTGAAGACTACAGATAATAAAAGCAGTCCCCATGTGATGAATAGGTTCCTTCCTAGAGTCCACTGACAAGTCAATTTGTAAAACTCAGAACACAATGCAGGACACTGTATAAAATAGCCTTTTGTAAGGGTGAGGGAATGTGTGCATGTCAGATCTGTAAAATAAATATTAATACACCCTATATGGGATCTTGTTCATAAGTTTGTGCGGCACAGTGACCCAGTGGTTAGCACTGCTGCCTCAAAGCACCAGGGTCTCGGGTTTGATTCCAGCCTTGGGTGACTGTCTGTGTGGATTTTGCACATTTCCCCCGTGTTTGCATGGGTTTCCTCCCACAGTCCAAAGATGTGCAGGTCAGGTGAATTGGCCATGTTAAATTGCCCATAGTGTTAGGTGCATTAGCCAAAGGGAAATGGGTCTGGGTGGGTTACTCTTCGGAGGGTCGGTGTGGACTTGTTGGGCTCAAGGGCCTGTTTCCACACTGTAGGGAATCTAACAAGTCAGGGACTTCCCATATTGCATTATTTTTCATGCTGAACTGTATCATTTCACTCTTGTCTGTATTAATTTTCAGTCGACAGTTAATGTCACAGTCTACTTATTGCATTAGTCTATCTATGTGCTCTTCACGTCTATCAATATCCTCTTTACAGTTCATAACACTTCAAAGTGTTGTATTATCTATAAGTTTTGAAATTGTGGCCCTTCAGACATGTCTTTACCAGTTAGCAGTGGTCATAGTACTAACCCCTGAGGAAATCACTATGTACCATTCTCCAAGCTGAGAAACAACTGTTCACTATGGCTTTCTGTTTCCCCTCATTCAGCCAACTTCAAATCCAAGCTGCCCCTTTATGTCAACTATCACTTTTATTCCATGGGCTTCAGCTTTGTTGACAAGCCCTGTTATGTGATACATAATGAAACGTCCTTCAGGAATCCATGTCCATCATATTCATTGCACTATCTCCACTAACCCGCTCTGCCTCAACAAAGTTCATTAAACACAGTATACCTTGAACAAATCCATTCTGATTTTCCTTCATGTGTCCCCACTTTTCCAAGTGACTGTTAACTTTTTCCTGAAATATTATTTTAAAAGCTTTCCCACCATTGATGTTGAACTGACAGGCTTGTAGATTTTTTTGAACAAGGTTATAACTCTTGTAAATTGCCAGTCCCTTGGCAAAGCCAATGTATCTAAGGACAATTTGAAGATATGGCCAATATCTCTGCAATGTCTACTCTACTTCCTTCAGCATCCTTAGGCATTGTCAGCAGCAGTGGTAACTTTCCCAGCAATCCAATCAGAGAATGAATTGATCCAAAAATGCAATGAGTAAATGGTGACATACTAGTAATCGTCCAGATACCAGACTAATGTGTTCAGGACATTGATTCAATTTCTAACATGGTGTAATTTATATTGAAGTAATGAATCTGAAATATACAGCTAGCCAATCAGTGCTGGTGAAAGAATTTTTGCAAAAATCAAGATTCACTAACGCCCTTGAAGGAAATCTGCTTGTCCATGTCTTGTATGGTTGACTGTGACTCCAGACTCACAGCAATGTGGTTGACTCTTAACCACTTGATGAACTGGGCCACTCATGAGTGGCAACATACTTTGGCCTTACCAGTAATGAAAATGTGTTGCCGGAAAAGCGCAGCAGGTCAGGCAGCATCCAAGGAACAGGAGAATCGACGTTTCGGACATGAAGAAGGGCTTATGCCCGAAACATCAATTCTCCTGTTCCTTGGATGCTGCCTGACCTGCTGCGCTTTTCTGGCAACACATTTTCAGCTCTGATCTCCAGCATCTGCAGTCCTCACTTTCTCCTTACCAGTAATGTCCACCTGGAATACTGTGTGCAGTTCTGGTCTCCAAATTTGAGGAAAGACATTCTGGCTATTGAGGGAGTGCAGCGTAGGTTCACGAGGTCAATTCCTGGAATGGCGGGATTACCTTACACTGAAAGACTGGAGCGACTGAGCTTGGATACCCTTGAGTTTAGAAGACTGAGAGGGGATCTGATTGAGACATATAAGATTATTAAATGATTGGACATTCTGGAGGCAGGAAACATGTTTCCGCTGATGGGTGAGTGCCGAACCAGAGGACACAGCTTAAAAATACGGGATAGACCATTTAGGACAGAGATGGGGAGAAACTTCTTCACCCAGAGAGTGGTGGCTCTGTGGAATGCTCTTCCCCAGAGGGCAGTGGAGGCTCAGTCTCTGGATTCATTTAAGAAAGAGTTGGATAGAGCTCTCAAGGATTGTGGAATCAAGGGTTATGGAGATAAGGCAGGAACAGGATACTGATTAAGGATGATCAGCCATGATCATATTGAATGGTGGTGCAGGCTCGATGGGCAGAATGGCCTTCTCCTGCACCTATTGTCTATTGTCAATCTAGTGAAAGACCAAAGAAAAAAAATCACAAGGATTTCTGAAAAGGACATTTTGCCTGACAAATTTCTCAAGAGTTTTGAGGTTGTAAGAATGAGAGTTGATGAAGGGGAAATCAGTAGTTTTTGTGTATTTTCAGATACCATTTAAGAAAGTGCCACGGAAAAGATACTGCACAAAATAAGGATTTATGAGATTGGGAAAATATTTCAGATTTAGGATTGGCTAATGGATAGAAAACAGAGTTGGAATAAATGGGTTATTTCTAAATTTTAACCAGATGGGCTACTGCAGCTATTTATAATTTGTGGCAATTAGTTAAAGGAGGGCACTGATTGTAATATTTTTGAGTTTGTTAACAAAAGAGTTTGGAAAGTTTGTGAGAGAATTTAAAAACACTGCAGAGGGATATAGACTGGTTACACAAGTGGGTAAGAATATGACATGTGGAATATAATGTGTAGACTTGCAAAGTTATCTATTTCGATCAGAAAAATGAAGAAACAGAATATATTTTTAAATGGTAAGATGTTGGATAATATTGCTGTTCAGAGGGGCCTATGTGTCATTGCATATCAACCACAGTGTTACCATTCGAGTACAAAAAACAATCAGGGAAGCAAATGGTGTTTTCGTCTTTATTACAAATTGGACTATGCACACTGAACAGTCTTGATGTGGTTTTTAGAATATTGGTTAGATCACATTTAAAGCACAGTGTACAACTTTTGTCTTGTTAGTTAAGGAAAGATGTATTCGCATTTAAGAAATTGCCACAAAGGTTCACAAGACTGGTTCCTGTGATGAGGGGCCGGAATAGATTAGGTTATGTTCCCTAGGATTTAGAAGAATGTGAGGTGAGCTCAGTGAAAATTAAAACATTCTTAAGGTAGTGACAGGGTAGAAGCTGGGAGAATGTTTCTCCCTGAATGGATGTGGAACTTGGGGTCACAGCCACAGTATATAGGGTCAACCATTTAGGTCCGAGATTAGGAGATTTTGCTTTTCACAAAAGGACTTTTTTTTTCAGAGAAGAGCATTGTGGGCAATCTGTTTTGGGTGTGTTCAAGGCAGAGGTTGAGATATTTTGACACTACGGAGTCAAGGCAAGTGAAGTTGAGGTCGAGGATCAGCCCATCATTTTACAGAATAAGGGCTAAAAGGTCTACATCTTTCCCTATTCCTAATGCCCTAATGGTGTGCAATAACACTGAAACAATTTAGTATTGGCAAAATAACAATTCATTTTCAGTTCTCATGTCCTATTGTTTTACAATTCATTTTAAGCTGAGGAATTTTCAGTGACATTAATGGCTAAATATTTGTATAACGTTCTTTTGCTGCTCAATTTTAACACAAGTATTAAGTTACTTTTGTTTTAAAGAGAGCTATGTCAAAATATCAGGCAAAATTAATTTGGTGTCAAGATGAATTGGTTTTAATAAATTGCCCATAGTGCCCAGAGATGTGCAGGCTCGGTGGGTTAACCATAGGAAATGCAAGGGTCTGGGTGGGATGCTCTTCAGAGGGTCAGTGTGGACTCAATGGGTCGAATGGCCTGCTTCCACACTGTAGGGATTCTATCATTCTATAAGAGAGCAGTTTGAAAATAACTGCTAGTGGCAGTGACCCTTCGGGTGATGATCAAAATCAGTATCCCACATCACCCACATCTAAATTATTTCACATTTTATATAATTCAAGCCAAGTTTTGATATACTTTGGATTCAACAATAGAAGAAATTGACCATTTAGCTTCACATGTTAAAATGTTTTGGCCCAGATCATCTGATCTCTGGATCATTGGAGAATGGACTTCCAAGCTAAGGTAGTTCTGACATGCTGGCAATTGTAGGAACAATTCCACTGTTCCCAAAACCCTATGTGAAAGTCCAAGACTCTAAACTGGAATTGAAGACTTTGGACAGTACTGCTCTACTTATTTGAATAGTCACCCATGGAATGTTGCACGGAAGCATCCCTATCTAATTCCCAAGTACCATGTGATTGATCCCCTCAATCATTCATGCTGACCCTATGACACATAGTGCAACTACTTCCTTGACCCCTGATTCCCCCGTCAACTACTCCCCCAACCTCCCAATCATCTTCCCAGCCCAAGAACACCCAATCATCTCACTTTCCAATTCTCCTGATACACCATCCTGACTTACTGCCAACCCCATCCTCCAAAACACATTAATCAACAATTATCCCTCCTGACCTGACTACTGTTTGACCTCATCCTTTATTCCTGATGAAGGGCTTTTGCCCGAAACGTCGATTTCGAAGCTCCTCGGATGCTGCCTGAATTGCTGTGCTCTTCCAGCACCACTGATCCAGAATCTGGTTTCCAGCATCTGCAGTCATTGTTTTTACCTTACTGTTTGACCTGACTACCCCTGCTGGCCCAACTCGACTACCCCACTGACAAGACATGACTATCCTCTGCCACCCCTTGGTCCTTACTGGATCTCCCAACCTCACCCAATATCCATTCACTCACCAACCTACCCAACTGCTACCCTACTTAAGCCCACTTAATATCCACTTATCTCATCCACCTATCCATCCTCCCAAATGACCTATTTACCCATGCCTCCATTCGCTAATCCTCGTACTGAATACTTAAATGAACCATATGGCAACTAATGCCATCAAAGGAGACATGACCTGACTGGATGGATGTTTCCTCTAGTGGGAGATTCTAGAACTAGGTGTCTTAGTTTAAAAATAAGGGGGGTCCCATCTAAATCATAGATGAGGAAACACCTTTCTTATCTCAATTTCTGGAATTGCTCTTCCTCAAAAAGTAGTGGATGCAGAATTTTAAAATATTTTTAAGGTGGAAATCACCAGATTCTTAATTATCAAGAGGATGAAAGATTATCAGGGATAATCAGAGGTCAGGCGTTTGAAAATGTCACAAGGTAAAGGCGCAGTTTTCTGTGTGATCTGGGTCGGCCACAATGGGCAGATTCTGTTACAGGCCTCAACAATGTGAGTGATGGTGAGAAATGTGGCAGAATAGTGTGAGAGTCCAGAGAGGCCTCGCTCAATGTCGGGAACAACTCACTGCACAAAGTCGTAGGTGTTGAGGTGAGAGTCTCGCTAGGCAGCAACGAGTTGAGGGGAATTAATGCTTGTTAATGACCTTATTAGCTGCAAACTCTACCTCGCTAAAATACAGCTTGCCATTGGAATGTCCAAGCTGTCTAGCCGAGAATTCAGAATGGGGTCTCTGGCAACTTCAGCTTGCTGCATTCACCAAAGTTCGTTGGACATCTATAACATGTAGCAGCCTCCACGAACACTCATGGCAGATCTCTGAACCTATTAAAAGTACACTCTGTACTTCAGTACCATGCCTCTAGATGCAATGGCTACTAGCATTATAATGTTGAAGCAAAGATACGTTGAACTCAGTGATTTTTGACCCAGCCCATCAACTGGGCCAGGCTGCATCCCTGGGCTTCTCACTTGCGCTCTTAGCACACCCTCACTTGACTGTCCTCGGATGCTCACAGCATCCCTGCCTTGCCTTGCATTGCACTTTTCCCCCTCAGCCACAGATACCAGGCTCTCAGTACTGTTGTGTTGCTGTGCTGTTTAGCACAAATGTAAAGCCAGGGAGCTTGTCATGGGTTATCACCAGTTCTCAGTCAAGTTAAGGGAGATAGGCTTCGATCATAGGGTCAAGGGCAGCCTCCGATTCCAGTTCCAGGGTTTAGATGAAACCAGCCAGACCACTAGAGGTGATCAGAGCCAGGATGTTCTCCTCATAAGGAGTGAGGAGATGAACGTGAGGCAGCCTCTCACCAGTCTTGACTCTTTCTGTCCTGTTGGGGAGTGTTTTCTTCTTATAATGAGAGCAAGGTAGGAATTAAGGGAGATGAAAGCAGCACAGCTGTTATTTTTGATGTGTGCAGGTAGCGTAGAGTTTAGTGGTGTTGGAGGTTGGAGTGGGTGACAGCGAGTGAGGGAAGAGGGTGCGGGCAATAGTGAGAGTGATAGAGCATGAGCCCTGGTGGGAGGTTTATACAGTAGCAGAGATAAAGTGAGTGTGAGGTGTGGGAGAGGAGATTTTGCAAAATGGAGAAGTCCGTTGAATTTCATCCCACATTGCTGTGTATCCTTCCAGAAGGCTGAGACTGCACTGATCTGGGTAGCAATTATACCTGGATGCAGGCGGCATTTTGAAGATGGTGCCAGTGCTAGGAATTTGAACGATAGAATCCCTACAGCATGGAAATAGGCCATTCGGCCCCATTGAGCCCACACCGACCCTCTGAAGAGCATTCACCCCATCCCTGTAGCCCCACATTTCCCATGACTAGCCCCACCTAACCTCCACATCCCTGGACACTACGGACAATTTACCATGGCCAATTCACCTAACTTGCACATATTTGAACCATGGAAGGAAACCGGAGCACCGGGAGGAAACCCACGCAGAAATGGGGAGAATGTGCAAACTCCACACAAACAGGCTGGAATCGAACCCTGGTCCCTGGCACTGTGAGGCAGCAGTGCTAACTACTGAGCCATTCTGGTCCATTCCAGCATATCCTCTGATGGCAAACTGATCTGGGTTATGACAAGTGGTGAAATTGTGAGAGGCACCTTAGGGACAGGATAGGTTGTTAATAGAATGAGTTGAATAAGACCCGGTGGGAAAATTGGCTTTGCGTTCATGGAGAGAACCCATTGATGAAAGTGACACGTGGTCAAAAACAAAAGTTCTCGTCATTGATTCTGTGTCTGATCGAAAGGTTCAGCCTACCATGTTTGAACTGAGGGGTGTGATTTTTATTTTTACTGGCTGGGATATAAGAACTTCTTGAGAAGATTGCTGAGTGCAAAAACTGGAAGTAGAACCGGTCTGAAATCGATGGAAGGCTAATCTTGCAGAACTGTCACTCCAAATCTCAATGAAGGTGGTGGTAGGGTAGGGGTGGGGAGAGGTGGTTGCTGAAATAACAAAGAATAGAAGTTTGGCTGTAGTTGTATGAAGTTGTGGTTAACTGGCCATGAGAGAATGCTATTTTCTTGAGTAAATAAGAGGAGGGTAATCTAATTGAGGTGTTTATGATGAAGAAAAGAATGGGACACTGCCAAATACCTCGACTGCGTCCCACAGGCCCTAATAATTGTGCTGTTTTCCCTCAGTGGGGATGAATGCACTCTTTCTTGGAGTAAGTACCAGAACTTTCCCATCCAGTGCTAGACTCCCGAATAGGACGGCATAGCCAAAGTTCTCTTCATTGCATGTGTCAGTCAGGCAGCAACCCAAATGTTACTATGTCGGCTGTACCCACATGTCCATCCATTGGTGGTCCCTCATAGATGAGGATGACCCTCTTCCCCTCTCAGGGTGAATCTGTAGGTGGCTGTGCAGCAGATACCTCAAGGCAAAGGAGCAGTACCACCAGCCCTTCCTGCGCAAGCTCCTGTAAACCTGATGGGAAGAAAGACTCACCAACTCCAGTGTCCTCAACCAGGCCAACACCCCCAGCATCTAGGCACTGACCGTCCCTTGATTGGCTACGCTGGGCTGGGCATATTATCCCCTTGACCAACACAAGATCCCCCAAGCAGCTGCTCTACTCCCAGCTAAGAAATGGCAGGCCAGCCCCAGGTGGCCAGAGGAAGTGCTTCAGTGATGACCCTCAAGGCCTCACTGCGGCATTCCCACAGACACCTGGGAATCATTGGCCCAAGACCATCCAAAGTGGAGGTGGAGCATCCGGGCAGGCGTCGATCACCTCAAGATTTGTTGCTGGGTAAAAGTTGAAGCCAGAAGCAAACAGTGTAAGGAACTCCCAGGCTACACTAATGTCCCACCCATTCCTTCCCATGACCCAAGTGTAACACAGCCTGAAGCTGTATCTGACTGTGGTAACTAAAGGGGAATCTCCCTGCTATTATCCGTTAGAAATCACCAAGGTCATCCTCAACCATCTCCTCCCTGTGGCTGACAAACTCTTCCAGGAATCGCTTTCGGCCACGGATGGACACAACAGACATGATTTGCACCATGTGACAGCGACAGTGCAGAGGACAGAACATACCCACATATATGAAGGTACCCACATCCCAAATGGCAAAGTGTCAGTTTCCCTCCATGATGCCTGGTGATTTTCTCAGTATATCTCACTACATTTGTCTCATTACCTACCTATGGGACCCCCCTCAGGTGATTCTAGCACCCAGAACAACTCAACACTGCTGAGATATGCAGCAATTGACTGATATTCTCGGAGCCTGTGCCGTCTTCAAAAGGCCGTTGCGCAATTGAACAAGCATTTAGTCTGGAGCTGCCCTACCCCGGCCATGTCAGAAAAGGGAAACTTGGCACCCAGGTTTGAGGACAACCATTTGGCAGTCCTGGTGTTGGGATGGTGGTCATGCTGCCGGACTCGGTCAGCCTGATCTGAGGCTGTTACCCGGGACAGTGCATCCACAGCACTCTGAAGGGATGCAGAGCACTGTAGAACGAAGGTCAATTACCTCATCCACTCCACCAGAGAAAATGCCACCACCTTCTGCCCAATACCTCAGACTTCCTCTATCACCACTACTGCATCCACCTCCCAACAACGCTCATGCTCTGCACTCTCACTATGGCCCACATATCTTCCCTCATTCACTGCCATGTATCACAGCCCTCGACACTACAAACTCTGCGTGCCCTCTGTGCTACACACAAACACTCACTCGAGTAGAGTAGAGTAGAGCAGAGTAGCTTTTATTTGTCATTTCTAACATTTACAACTGATACAGTAAAAACGAGACAGCGTTCCTCCTGGACCAAGGTGCTACAGGGACAGCACAAACTACATGATCCTATACAGGACAGCATAAGGTGCATAAGAAGTGCAAAATATGAAAGTTACAGTGTAATAAAAGAATAATAATTGATAGACAATGCTGTACCAGCAATTCAAAGTCAGTAAAGAATTTCAGATGGGAAAGAGTCCGATTATACTGTGTTAAGGAGCCTGATAGCTTTGAGGGAAGAAACTGTTGAACAGTCTGGCCATGAGCGATTGAATGCTCCGGTATCTTCTGCCAGATAGCAGGAGGGAGAAGAGTTTGAGTGAGGGGTGTGTGGTGTCTTCCACAATGCTCTTAGCCTTTCGGATGCAGCGTGTGGTGTAAATATCTGTAATGGAGGGAAAAGAGACCCCGATGATCTTCTCAGCTGTCCTCACTATCTGTTGTAGGGTCTTATGATCCGAGATGGTGCAATTCCCGAACCAGGCAGTGATGCAGCAGCTCAGGGTACACTCAATCAACCCTCTGTAGAATGTGGTGTGTATGGGGGGGTGGGAGGTGGGCTTTCCTCAGCCTGCGCAGAAAGTAGAGACGCTGCTGGGCTTTCTTGGCTATGGAACCGGTGTTGAGGGTCCAGGTGAGATTCTCCACCAGGTGGACGTCAAGAAATTTGGTGCTCTTCACAATCTCCATGAGCGAGCCGTCGAGGTCCAGTGGAGAGTGGTTGCTCCTTGCCCTCCTAAATTCAACAACCATCTCTTTAATTTTGTCCACGTTCAGAGACAGGTTATTGGCTCTGCATTAATCCATTAGCTGCTGCACCTACTCTCTGTGTGCTGACTCATCGTTCCTCTGATGAGGCCTACTACATTCATGTCAGCAGCGAACTTGAAGATGTGATTCGACCTGTGCATTGCTGCACAGTCATGTGTCAGCAGGAGATACCTCCCCACCTGCACCAGAAGTAACAGCTGTGTCATTCACTTTATTGTCCCTCAATACTTACCCCTCTCTCATTCCAGGAGGTAAAGAGCCCACACGAGGGCAAAAAGAGAATAGCTAGGTAATGGTCTTTTCAACATTCAGCTCCTTACTTCATATGAGTGGCTGACTGGCCATATCTAAGTCCATGGGCTGCTTTTGGGTGCTGCCCTTGACATACTGTGCCAAAAAACCCCTGAGCAAAAGTGATCTCCCTTGAATGACTAAGGCCTGATGATAACCATGTGTATGCCCTAATTGGCACAGCAATACAGCAGTACTGTGAGGCTGGTATTTCTGGCTGAGAGGCAAGATGACAAAAGGCAGGAGGCAGGGATGCTGTCAGCAACCAGGTAGGCTCAAAATGAGTGAGATCTAAGAGAGCAAGTAGGCCGGAGATGAAGCCTGGTCTAGTCCATGAGCTAGGTACATGCACTTTGGGGTGACATCAAAATGTAGAAGCATCCTGTACACGGGGAACAGAGATGTGCCATGATCAATGTACCCTCACAACTGCACAAGAGCTGTACCCACACACACTGATCGTTATGGTGATGCATTGAGTTCTGCATGCTGAAGTCATTGTCATGCATGAACCTCAGAGATCTGCGCAATGAAAAGAAAATTCGGTGGGAATGTAGGACATGAGAGTTCTTCGAGGCTGGAACAAGTCAGATGCCAATGTATGTGGATGGAGGCTCGTGTGTCTGGTGTCCTGGGAGAATGCCCAGAGGTGTTGGTGTCTGGTGTCCAACATGAAGGTCCTTTGGAGCAAACACAAGCTGAGGTCAGCCCTGGTACCTGCTCTGGTTTCCATGACGACAATTCTCGGTGTTCAGTTTGCTTATGGCAAGTCATTAGATATGAAGCTGCATATTAATTGCTGAGGTGGGCAATTAGTCAGGTCATTAATAGGCAACTTACTACTACCTCATGACAATCTCACCTCAACTTAATTTAACTGGGTGACTTTAACTTTCCCAATATTGATTGGAACCTCCTTCGAGCAGAAGATTTGAATGGAGCTGTTTTTGTAAGGTGTGTTCAGGAGGGTTTCCTAACTCAGTACATTGACAGGCCGACGAGGGAAGAAGCCATTCTAGACTTGGTGCTCGGAAACAAGCCGGGGCAGGTATCAGATCTTGTGGTGGGAGAGCATTTTGGTGATAGTGACCACAACTGCCTCACATTCTACATAGCTATGGAGAAGGAGAGGATTAGGCAAAATGGGAGGATATTTAATTGCGGAAGAGGAAACTATGATGCAATTAGACATGAGTTAGGAAGCATGCACAGGGAGCAATTGTTCTATGGTAAAGGCACTATAGACATGTGGAGACTGTTTAAGGAACAGTTGTTGCAAGTGATGAATAAATATATCCCTCTGAGACAGGCAAGAAGGGGTAAGATAAAGGACCCTTGGATGACGAGAGCGGTGGAGCTTCTCGTCAAAAGGAAGAAGGTAGCTTACATCAGGTGGAGGAAGCTAGGGTCAAGCTCAGCTGTAGAGGATTACAGACAGGCAAGGAAGGAGCTCAAAAATGGTCTGAGGAGAGCCAGGAGGGGGCACGAGAAAGGCTTGGCAGAATCGATTAGGGAGAACACAAAGGCATTTTACACTTATGTGAGGAATAAGAGAATGGTCAAAGAAAGAGTAGGGCTGATCAGGGATAGTATAGGGAACTTGTGTGTGGAGTCTGAGGAGGTAGGGGAAGCCTTAAATGAGTTTTTTGCTTCTGTCTTTATGAAAGAAATGAACTTTGTAGTGAATGAAACCTTTGAAGAGCAGGTGTGCATGCTGGAATGGATAGAGATAGAGGAAGCTGATGTGCTGAAAATTTTGTCAAACATTAAGATTGACAAGTCACCAGGCCCGGACCAGATTTGTCCTCGGCTGCTTTGGGAAACGAGAAATGCGATTGCTTCACCACTTGCAAAGATCTTTGCATCCTCGCTCTCCACTGGAGTCATACCTGAGGACTGGAGAGAGGCAAATGTAATTCCTCTCTTCAAGAAAGGAAATAGGGAAATCCCCGGTAATTACAGACCAGTAAGTCTCACATCTGTCGTCTGCAAGGTGTTAGAAAGGATTCTGAGGGATAGGATTTATGACCATCTGGAAGAGCATGGCTTGATTAAATTCAGTCAACACGGCTTTGTGAGGGGCAGGTCATGCCTCACAAACCTTATCGAGTTCTTTGAGGATGTGACTAGAAAAGTTGATGAGGGTCGAGCTGTAGATGTGGTGGATATGGACTTCAGCAAGGCATTTGATAAGGTTCCCCATGGTAGGCTCAATCAGAAGGTCAGGAGGAATGTGATACAGGGGAACTTAGCTGTCTGGATACAGAATTGGCTGGCCAACAGAAAACAACGAGTGGCAGTAGAAGGAAAATATTCTGCCTGGAAGTCTGTGGTGAGTGGTTTTCCACAGGGCTCTGTCCTTGGGCCTTGACTGTTTGTAATTCTTATTAATGATTTGGATGAGGGGATTGAAGGATGGGTCAGCAAGTTTACAGACGACACAAAGGTTAGAGGTGTCGTTGACAGTATAGAGGGCTGCAGCGGGACATTGATAGGATGCAGAAATGGGCGAGAGGTGGCAGATGGGGTTCAACCTGGATAAATGCGAGGTGATGCATTTTGGAAGGTCGAATTTGAAAGCTGAGTACAGAATTAAGGATAAGATTCTTGGCAGTGCGGAGGAACAGAGGGATCTTGGTGTGCAGGTACATAGATCCCTTAAAATGGCCACCCAAATGGACAGGCTGGTTAAGAAAGCATATGGTGTTTTGGCTTTCATTAACAGGGGGATTGAGTTTAAGAGTCGTGAGATCTTGTTGCAGCTCTATAAAACTTTGGTTAGACCGCACTTGGAATACTGCGTCCAGTTCTGGTTGCCCTATTCTAGGAAAGATGTGGATGCTTTGGAGAGGGTTCAGAGAAGGTTTACCAGGATGCTGCCTGGACTGGAGGGCTTATCTTATGAAGAGAGTTAAAAATCACACAACACCAGGTTATAGTCCAACAGGTTTAATTAGAAGCATACTAGCTTTCGGAGCGACACTCCTTCATCAGGCGATAGTGGACGGCTCGATCGTAACACAAAATTTATAGCAAAAATTTACAGTGTGATGTAACTGAAATTATACATTGAAAAATTGATTGTCTGTTAAGCCTTTCATCTGTTAGAATACAGTGATAGTTTCACTTCTTTCATGTGTAAATCACAAAAACATTTTTTAAAGTTTCATTCTCGGGTTAGCTGTTAACAATGGTGATAGCTAGACAATATGTTGAAGGTGTTGCCCCCCTGTGTTCTCTGTCTATGCCATGATGTTTAGATTGATACTAATCTAAAAAGTGAGATAACAGAGTTTTATATAAATTCATGCAGTTTTTGAGCTCAGAGTTCTACATGAATGCATGCAGTTTTTGAGCAAAGTACAATGTAACTCTGCAAGTACAAATTCACCCCACAAAATATATGTGTGCATGTGGGTCTTTGTCTGTCTGTCTGGGGTGGGGGTTGTGAGTGTGAGAAAGTGTGTGTATGTGTGTGTAGTGAGTGCAGAGTGTCTTAAGTCTGTGAGGGGGTGCATGTGTGAGTGTGGGAGTGTATGTGTCTATAAGGATGTGTGTGGGTGTCTGTGTGCGCGTCTATGTGTACCTGTGTCCGTGTGTATGTGAGAGTGTGTGTGTGTAGGAATGTCTGTGTGTGTGTGTAGTGCAATGGTGATCACCTGTAATGTAACATAAACCCAAGATCCCGGTTGAGGCCCTCCCTATGGGTACCGAACCAAATCAAACCCGGCATCTCCAAATCAAGACTACTATCGATACTACTAATCGCCGGCTTAAAGTGTAGAGGATCTCCAAGAAGATTGCACATATCGACATAGACATTAAGTTTCTACAGGAATGCAGGCAAGCAGGAAAGATCCCGAAAGAATTATGGATCACGAACCCACTTAGGTCAGCCTTCAACACAGACTATGCAAAGAGACTTTGCCACCGCACCTCACCAGCATCTCCTAATCCAACTTATGAAGAGAGGTTGACTGAGCTTGGACTTTTTTCATTGGAGAAAAGGAGGAGGAGAGGGGACCTAATTGAGGTGTACAAGATAATGAGAGGCATAGATAGAGTCGATAGCCAGACACTATTTCCCAGGGCAGAAATGGCTAACACAAGGGGTCATAGTTTTTAAGCTGGTTGGAGGAAAGTATGGAGGGGATATCAGAGGTGGGTTCTTTACGCAGAGAGTTGTGAGAGCATGGAATGCGTTGCCAGCAGCAATTGTAGAAGCAAGGTCATGGAGGACATTTAAGAGACTGCTGGATATGCATATGGTCACAGAAATTTGAGGGTGCATACATGAGGATCAATGGTCGGCACAACATTGTGGGCTGAAGGGCCTGTTATGTGCTGTACATAGAACATAAAACATAGAACATAGAAGAATACAACGCAGTACAGGCCCTTCGGCCCTCGATGTTGTGCCAATCCAAGCCCACCTAACCTACACTAGCCCACTATCCTCCATATGCCTATCCAATGCCCGCTTAAATGCCCATAATGAGGGAGAGTCCACCACTGCTACTGGCAGGGCATTCCATGAACTCACGACTCGCTGAGTAAAGAACCTACCCCTAACATCTGTCCTATACCTACCCCCCCTTAATTTAAAGCTATGCCCCCTTGTAATAGCTGACTCCATACGTGGAAAAAGATTCTCACTGTCGACCCTATCTAAACCCCTAATCATCTTGTACACCTCTATCAAGTCACCCCTAAACCTTCTTTTCTCCAATGAAAACAGCCCCAAGTGCCTCAGCCTTTCCTCATACGATCTTCCTACCGTACCAGGCAACATCCTGGTAAACCTCCTCTACACCCGTTCCAGTGCCTCCACATCCTTCTTATAGTATGGCGACCAAAACTGCACACAATACTCCAGATGCGGCCGCACCAGAGTCTTATATAACTGCAACATGACCTCAGTACTCCGGAACTCAATTCCTCTACCAATAAAAGCCAGTACGCCATATGCCTTCTTCACCACACTATTTACCTGGGTGGCAACTTTCAAAGATTTGTGTACATGGACACCAAGATCCCTCTGCTCATCCACACTACCAAGTATCCGACCGTTAGCCCAGTACCCCATCTTTTTATTACTCTTACCAAAGTGAATCACCTCACACTTAGCTACATTGAACTCCATTTGCCACCTTTCTGCCCAGTTCTGCAGCTTATCAATATCCCGCTGTAACCTGCCACATCCTTCCTCACTGTCTACAACTCCTCCGACTTTCGTATCATCCACAAACTTGCTCACCCAACCTTCTAACCCCTCCTCCAGGTCATTTATAAAAATGACAAACAGCAATGGTCCCAAAACAGATCCTTGCGGAACACCGCTAGTGACGGCACTCCAAGATGAACCTTTGCCATCAACTACTACCCTCTGTCTTCTTCCAGCCAGCCAACTCCTAATCCAAACCTCCAACTCACCCTCAATGCCATACCTCCGTATTTTTTGCAGTAGTCTACCATGGGGAACCTTATCAAACGCCTTACTGTTCTATGTTCTATGTTCTAACTTAGTTAAAAGTTACAGCATATTATTCCTCACATCAAGATATGCCTCACTGGACTTTGCACACGATTCTGCTACACTTCCAGGATAGCCCACATCGTTCGGGTCTCTATAAGATTTTCCCCATCGAAAGTCAAGGAGATATTAGCCATAACCTTAAAATTAGCTCATTACGCTAGTTCGGGACTGGAAGTTGGACAAGCAGTCTGACAGTGTAAAGACAATGAGGATGTTAGAAGTGAGTTAGAACAAGTTGTCAGGGTTACAGTGGAGGAAGTTTGACAATGGTGAGTTAGGAGTGGGAGAGACGCCACTGCACTATTTCGATAATACTCAACATATGCATCATGTTGAATTGTGCATTGTCCTTAATTTGTTTTAAAGTCTGACTCACTACATTTATATCAATAATATTATTTTATAGATTGCTATCCCAAGTACAGGATGTCTAATTTTCACAATCACTTGTGCAGTGTACAGACATTTTCACATAGCAGCAAATCAGATTAAAAGCGGTTTGATTTAAAGGAAAAATGTTATTAATGTGCAGATCTGATTTTCGTTCCACTTGTTTCCCATCTCACCAAAGAGATAAGCATTCAAATACATTTGGACAGGCGCCCACTTAAAATTCAGGACCACAATAGATCCATGGCTAGCAGATTTTTGTGATGGAACAGGTTATGAAAGAACAGCCTGATACACTTCCTGGGGGGAAAAAAAAGTCCCACAGTTTTATAACCAATAGACCACCACAGAAAATAAAGTGAAAGGGTAAAGAAAACAATAATCAAAGCTGTAGGGGTTTTTGCATTCCATGCAATTAAACCAGAAGAAACAGGCAGGAAAACCATTGAATACAAATGGATTAAGAAACGGCTCTATTCTCTCATTCTTCTCACAGATTTAAATATGTCTGCCTTACTCCTGACTGGTTTTAAAACCTCACCGAAAGAGAGTGATGGTTTCTGTATAGGATTAGCACCCTCTACTGGGTTGTTCTCCTATTGGCAGGCTACGTCAACAAAGCTCCAATCTGCTCATTAAATATATTGGGCTGCATTTTATTAGTTGGGGGGAAGTGGTGTGCTGGGAAGCTCCTCAACCTCATCCCAGAAAAGAAATATCGAAATATTGGTGTCACACCTATCAATGTTCAACAATGTTAGCATACTGCAATAGCACACTTCAGATGACTTTAAAGGAGGGGAGAGACAGACTTCTGCCCTTTAATAAGTGGCACCCCATCCTCCAAAGGTGCTGTCCCATTTGATCGGTCAGAAAAGTATATTTTTGAAATGAAAAATAGCCTCAAGCAGTTCCAACTGTGCCAAAAGTCAGTCAGTTCGTCAGTCAGTGGGTGATGCTGGGAATGTATGAGGACTAATGGATCCTGGAGGACCTGGACTGAGGCAAGTTCCAGGCCTTTTGGGCAGGAGGAGACTGAGGAGGGAAGTGTCATGAGGTAGGGAAAGTTTTAAGGCCAGATGGGGAAGTACAAATGCAAGGTAACCTCTTGGGATGTGTCCAGATGGCATCATCCAAAAGATGCACACCCTTTGCTTCCTAATGTTTCCACAAAATTATTTACATCATAGCTTTCTGACTCTTGCTTGTCTACCTGGGCCAGTAGTATTATGATATCAGTAGTGGAAATATTTGTGTTAATTGGTTTGTTAGTGTGCTCAATTGTCTGTTTTTTTTAAGTGGCAGGCTAGTTACAAATTTTGGCATACTCCAGTTGACAGTGCTATGGGGACAGAGGCAGGAGTGGGTGAGATGGCAGTAAACAGGTCCTGTCACGTTTTGGAAACAGTGAGAACTGCAAATGCTGGAGATCAGAGTCGAGAGTGTGTTGTTGGAAAAGTACAGCAGATGAGGCAGCATCCGAGGAGCTGGAGAATCGACATTTCAGGCATTAGCCCTTCATTAGGAATGGGGCCTTTGGGCCGGGGAACTGAGAGATAGATGGGAGGGAGGGTGGTGGGGATGGGCATAAGGTAGCTGAGAATGCAATAGGTGGGGGAGAAAATGATTGGTTGGAGAGGAGGGTGGAGTGGATAGATGGGGGAGACGATGAACAAGTCAAGAGGACGGTGCTTATTTGGAGACTTGGGGCTGGGATAAGGTGAGGGGAGGGAAAATGAGGAAACTGGTGAAATCCACATCAATCCCGCATGGTTGCAAGGTCCCAAGGTGGAAGGTGAGGCGTTCTTCCTCCAGGCATCAGATGTTTCGGGTTTGGAGATAGAGGAGGCCCAGGACCTGCATATCCTTGGTGGCGTGGGAGGGGGAGTTGAAATGATCAGCCACGGGGCAGTGGGGTTGGTTGGTGGAGGTGTCCCAGAGATGTCCTCTGAAAAGATCCACAAGTTAGTGTCCTGTCTCCTGACTTAGAGGAGACCATATTGGGCACCCCTTTATTCCGAGACCATGCCCTTTGGTTCTAGACTACGCATGAGTGGAAACATCTTTTCAAATAGCATTTATCCTGTCTAGCCCCTTACGAATCCTGTATGTCTCAATGAAAGCACCTCTCATTCTTCTAAATTCCAGTGAGGAGAATCCCAAACTGTTTTGCCTTTGCTAATAAGACAATCCCCACATCTTTTCAACTGCCTCTAATGAAGTGATGCACACTCTTGACCTGATCACATTTTGCCAAACAACAGTCCCAACATGGAGCTATACAATCCAGGCCATTGTTATCAACTGAGTGAGAGTGATCTTTTGTAACACCTGTCGATGATTGGTTAACTTTTGGGTATGTTTTGTAATCTTTGAGTGCATCGACAATAAACACAGCATCACACTTTTAGTAGGTTTGAATAAAGAAAGAGGATTGTTCATTTGCACTCTTGCATTGAAGTCTGCTACGGTATTCGCACAACCTCTCGTACACACATACGTCGTGAAGAGGCACGTACACTTTTATAGATTAGAAACAGATTAGATTAGATTTAGAATTGATTAAAAATCATAATTCAGGAAAACATATATTGGTGGCCTGATGCAGAAACTGGCCGTACTCCTGAAGGGTAATATAAGTAAATTTGATGGCTGAAGTCATATCCAAGAGTTGTTTCAGGATTCTGTTGAAGAGATAGCCTATTTGCAGTTCACAAAGTTAATTGCTTATAGTCTTCTTACCAGGAGGTCGAGTTGTTGTATTTTTATGGAGCTGAAAATGAAGAGGCCTGAAGATCTTGCAATATTATAGCCTCTGGTTTGTTTAAGGTACAAGTATTACTGCCTTCTTTGCTTACTTTCTGCAGTCAACATTTAAAGATTAGATTGGGACATAAGTGGCTGCTTTACAGAGTGACTCCTCAGAGTTTCAGTTTCTTTTTCAAATATAGTGGTAACCTTAGGTTGACTAGCTGCATCCTGGTTTATTGCTTGAAGACACTTGTGTTATGACAATTACCTTCTTTCAGAAGAAACACATTCAATTCAGGAAAGACTACTGATGAACTCCAAAGGTTATAGTTGGCGGCTTTCAGACTAAAATCTATCTTTTTTGTCACTGTCAGACAATGAGGCAGCTTTTGAACACACATGCCAAATCATCTGACCTTTGGCAGTCGCCAGTTTGCAGCACTTTGGCCATTTTCTGAAAGAAAATGTTCACTTTAGAGTCCACACTGAATAACATTCATTCTATGAGTGTCAGGGATGTGACACCATCAGCAGGGCATAACAACATGAATGCACAATGATTTAGAAGTCTGCCAGCTTGCAACAATTGTTTTCTTTTCAGGAACGAGATTAATTTATTTAGGGTCAAAATATGATTTGGAGTCCAAATGTTTCACTTCATCCCGAAACTAATTTCTTCAAAGTGCTTCCTTTTTAATTTTAGGTTGCTGTGATACAGTAAATAAGGGCACTGGCAGTATGTTGTTTTATCATTTGCTTTTACTCTGCTACATAATGAACAGTTTCAAAATATTCAAAGTACCTTCCAGCCAATGAATTACTTCTAAAGTGTAGTTATCATAGTTATGCGGGAAACATGGCTGGTTGCAAAACTAGCCAAGGAGTTTAATGGCTGCAAATAATATTGACCAATATAACAGCAAAACACTGGTACTTTGTTCCTACATTGATTGTGTTAAATACAGTTCATGCATGATGGATTTGTTAAACTAACTTTAAAACAGATGCCCAGGCAGCTAGCCTCAGTGCCTTTTTACTAATAATGATAAAACAAAACCTCATATCCTGTTTGCTACTTGCCCCCCCCCCCCCACCGACCCAGTCCTTAAAATTGACCAACAGTCATTGTAGAGAACAAAGGAAGAAATTGCAAGATTTGCATTTACATAATGCCTTTCATGATCTTAGGTTTTTGCGAAGTAATTTATAACCAGTTTCGTCCAGAGCGTTGCATTTATATTTAAACGCTCACATAAGGGTTTCTGTTTTCACAAACTCAATAACTGAATGAGCTGCAGTATTCAGTGCATCTTTAATTCGAGTAAGCTGTTAATCAGTGTTCTTAAAGATCCATTCATTTAGTAATTAATCATCATAACATTTCACAACATCATCATAATGTAACAGACAGACTGAGAAAGATTTATCTTGTTGCCTTGGGAGAAAATGAATGCAGATTGCATGGCCTGGCCATCTCCTATCCACATCACTGTAGAAACTTTGTAATTATCATAATAAATTTAATTTTGTTTCTGTGCAGCAAGTTGAAAACCTACTGCACAATTTCAATGGTATACAACATATGTCCCATCAACTAAATCTATTCTGCGATCATTTTATGCTTGCTCGTGTAATACTTCAGAACAAGATATATTGCCTGCACCACTTCATTCTGCTTGTTAAACCAGTTTGTTTTCTCCATATGCAAATCTGTACTTTTAAACATTACTAACCACTATATGGAAGCAAGCCGTGATTGAAGTAAAAGTTCATGTTTTATCTCCCGGCAACAAAAATGCCTTCCACCCTTTTACTTACAAGAACACGTAGAGAAAGCCAGATCGAAAAGTTTGTGAAAAGCAGGCCTTTCACCTTTAGTCAAATCCTGTGCCTGAAAAGTTTTGATCAACCATGTCCCAACCCACCCCTTCAATGGCACATTTGTTTCATTCCTGTTATATTAAGGTAATTATGCATAATTATACATATTCCCCAATCTCAAGACAGCATTGGAGTAGCAATGCTGCATTTGGGTTGCTGGTCCAAGGCTTGTCTGCTTCGTTCTGCTTTCTTTTTTTTTTGTTACTTTTTACTCTCGCCCTTTTCCTTTTTTTTATTTCTGTTCCTCTTCAAAAGCCTTTCTGACATCTTTAGCAGGGTGAGAGCAAGCCCGACCAGCTGAGCATGTACGGCGGCAGCAGCAACACAGCTGGCTCCTCCCAGGGATGGGAGGCGGCAGCAACAGCTCGGACAGCATCAGGGACAACGCGAGTTATTCTGGCACAGACCGATGTTGGAGAACAGCCTGAGGGAGAGTACACCCTGAGGCGACATTGATGAATTAGGCTCAATGGTAACAAGATGACACCTGAGGATCAGCAACTTTGATGTTCAGTCTGGCACTGATGGCAGCAAATGGCACCATTGATGAGCTGAGCCGGCGTGATAGTCTCTGACATTGGTATACTCATGATCTGGAGTCCACATCATGGCTACCATTGACATCACTAACTGCTGGCTCAAAGTGGAGAGGATCTCCAAGAATATCGCGCATATCGACACAGACTCCACATCATTGGTGCACCATACAGGCAGCACTGAGGGTGAATTGGCCCAGAGGCAAAAGATAGCGTCTGAGGATTGACGGCATCCATGTTAGTTGGGTTTAACAGACATCTGACAGAAATTTACCTGTACTTCCACACATGTCATTTACTGTATCAGTTGCACCTGATGTGGTCTCCTCTACTTTGGGGAGACAGGACATCAACTTGCGGATTGTTTCAGAGAACATCTCTGGGACACCCACACCAACCAACCCCACACCCCCTCCCCGCCGTGGCTGAACATTTTAACTCCCCCTCCAACTCCACCAAGGACATGCAGGTCCTGGGCCTCCTCCATCACCAAATCCTAACCACCCAATGCCTTGAGGAAGAATGCCTCATCTTCCACCTTGGGATCCTACAACCACATGAGATCAATGTGGATTTCACCAGTTTCCTTATTTCCCCACCTTATTACAGTCCCAAGCCCTTTTGACCTGTCCATCTTCCTTCCCACCTACCCGATCCACTCTCTTCTCCAACCTATCACCTTTCACCCTAACCCTCATCTACCTATCACATTCCCAGCTACCTTCACCCCTGCCCAAACCCCCCTCCCATTTATCTCTCAGCCCCCCGGCCCACAAGGCTCACTCCTGATGAAGGGCTTATGCCCGAAACATCGATTCTCCTGGTCCTCGGATCCTGACCTGCTGTGCTTTTCCAGCACCACACTTTTGACTCTGATCTCCAGCATCTGCAGTCCTCACTTTCTCCTAGATGCATTCAGCAGCTAATGTTCACATACTAGATTCACATAATAATACAATAATAAATATTTTTTTGGGGATGTTGCTTGAGGGTTTAGGACAGTGGGACTAATTAACTCTCCTGTTTTTTGTTAAATTAGTACCAGACATCATCTGAAGGGGTATACCAGACCTTTTCTTTAAACACCTCAATTGAAAGAGTTCTATAATGTAATACTCCCTCAGTGCTGTACTGGAGTGGGTCTTGAACTCATAATTTTGAGAATTACAATGAATGCTACCTTCTGAGCCATAGCTGTTACTTCAAAGTTAATAACACCTGGAAGTTAGATGATGGAACAAAAATTAAAAGGATTTACTTTTAATGGGAGTATAAATACTGTTGGAATCTGTTGGCGTTCATGACCTGTTTCAGTCTATAAATACTTGACAATTCTTTGTACTTCAAAGCAGCAAAATTCCACTTTGGGAGCAGGGTCTCACAGTGTACATTGTGGAAGATTACCAAACTTTTTATGGAGCTCTAACAAATGACCTACATATTATGATGTGGTTCACATCAGAAAGAATAATCGAACTCCGAATCAAGACAATGATGTGAGTTGTTGCATTATGAAATATCTTTCAAGGAATTTGCTCTTTTTTTTTGTCTGATAAAGTGAATGCCATGTAACCTAAAGCCCGTGTCATTGAATCTTTTATCAACTTGCCATAATATTTGATGAGGCCATTCTCATGTAATTAATCAAGAGGCAGCAGCTGATAGCATAGTCTAAGATTGTTAGAGATAATGTGAATTTAACAGCGAATTACTGTAATTTGTGCAAATTATTTTATTTCTTTTTATGTAAGAATTATTTTGTTTGGGTAAGTGTGAAGTAATGTTTGTAATGTTGTTGTAACAAATTACAGAGCATTTATGACAGCTGCTCATTGGATTACTTGGTGTTATGGAGCTTTGGCTGGAACAGCAGGTGGCCATTAGTTCTCTAATATTAAAATCTTATTTGATTAGTGTCCAGTTTAAAAGGCAATGACTGTTTTCTGGCTGCAGAAAGACTATGCTCTTGCAGATACAGCATTGAGCTTTATTAAGCCTCTAATGTTTGAAAAAGACTGAAAAGTCAGTTGCTTACAGATAGGAAAAGCAAAGACCATTGACACTGTATGGTACCATATACAGCACAAAATCTTTGATAGACGGATAAATATTCACAAGGGCATCAGATGAACTATCACTGCTTCTCTTCAAATAGTGCCATGCGTTTTTTTTTTTACTGTCTTCCTGCAAAGTTTCTGTGGCCTTACAAATTGACTTCTCTAATGTCCTTTTAGTTGATCTCCCAAGTTCTGATGTATCCTCTTCACAAATGCCTAGTTATCAAACACTCTAGTCCCTGTATCTAGTCTCTCACTGGGTCCTTAAGTCTCCCTGCTTTAATTCACAATCCTCAATCATTGTTACTGATCTCTCTACGGCCTTGCTTCACTCTTCCTCTGCAATCTGTTCCAGCACTTTGTCCTGGACTCTACATTTCTCTGACTTTATTCTTCAGTGAACCACCCCACCATACCTACAAGTTTGCTCATAGAGCTTCCAGTTGTTTAGCTCCTACTACACTGGAACTCCATCCTGAATCCTTTCATCTTGCTACTTCTATCACTGGCTTTATATATATACTGTTTCTCGGAGTATTCTTTCCGTAAAGCACACTGGGGCATTTCATTATGACATGGATCATTAATGAAAATGAAACTTATTTAACAACACTGGATGTTTTAGATGATGGGTGCTGTAGAGGTATTCAGTCTAACGTTTGTCTATTTTTAATTAAACATTTTTACTTTGAAACGAATGCGATGGAGGAAAGGCATTTTGTAATATTGTGTTTTAAAATGTATCTTTTATCACAAAATATACGTGGGCGACATGCCAATAAAAAGTATATATGAAACAATTTAATGACATTGAAAGGTACAAATTCATTAAAACACAGTGAATTTAATACGAACAAACTGCAATCATCATGGATAGCTTTGACAGTTCTGCATTCTGATGTTGCTTTTTGTACAATCTACCATTGTGTTGGGTTTTGTTAAAGGTAGGGGAAACAGAGGAAATTTTGGCAGGGAGCATCACTCACCTGGTAATGTTTTAAAATATTACACTATATACTAGTCAGACTTAGAACATGATCGACTGGCAACATATAAAAGAGCAATCAATATGCCTTTTGTCACAATGCTATTCAGAAGATAAGCAGGCTGCTCACATCCAATGAACCAACTAAAAAAAGACACTAAACTCAATAATTATATGGCATTAGGAATCTTTATTACGTAAAACTCATGCAATACTCAGTCTATCATTTTCTTTTGCTAATAGTGTCAGAGATCTGAGCAAGAAATTTAACAGTTTGGAATGTATCAAGTTACAACAACTGTTGGAAGCTGATGAATTGAAGGTTTCACTACCTTTGTTGAAATGCAGAATTAAAATGTCTACGGTTAGATCAATTTCCCCTGCTACTCGATTTTCTTATAACAAATTCAATTTGGTCTAATGGTTTCCATAATAATCTTTGCCTTATCATGGCTGCTCTTGCATCAAATTGATGCAAATCAAAGATGAAGATTTGTAATGTCCTTGGAGTTATTCCTTTTCTGTCATGGGAACGTCACTAGCATGACAGCTGATTAGCATTGTCAGGTGACACAAACTAAAATCCTTTTTGGCTTCCCTCTGTACTAGTGATATCTTAAAGTACAAGTGCCAGTTGTGCAACATACTGAATTATGACCTTAACTGTATATACATGAGCTGCTTGAAAGAGTATAAACATTCATTTTAGTTAAACATCGTTCAATAATAGGTTATAATCCAACAGGTTTCCATGGAAGTATAAGCCTTCAGAGTGCTGCTCCTTCATCAGGTAGCTGGTGGGGCAGGATCGTGTCCTACTTCCTGATGAAGGAGCAGCACTCAGAAAGCTAGTACTTTCAAATAAACCTATTGGACTATAACACAGTATTGTGTGATTTTTAACTTTGTTTACCCCAGTCCAACACCAGCACCTCCACATCATTCATTTTATTAGCATCACTGATGCAATGTATCTCTTTCTTCACAATCCATGAGGTGAAGGTCATTACAAATTGCAAATGCAAGGAAACTAACTTAAGTTAATTTGCTCAGGCTTCAAACTGCTTTATAGTGGCCACTTGTCCATGTCATGGAGCTGAAAGAAATTCACCACCAATTAAGACTAAATTGTCAGCCTGACTCTGAAGAGTCCATAGGGTTATTTGGCTTTTTAAATAAGGGGGGAAAAAATGTAGTGGTGCAACAGAGATTCCCTGACAAAGCTTGTGGGCTGAAATTTAGCACACTCCCAACACCACCTTCCCCTCCTCCAAGTGTATTTGAGCATGGGGGAGGTTTCACAAAATAAAGTGGGTGGCCAGCTTGCTGCGTCCTCATCTACCTTCGACCACAACCTGTTTTCCGTATTACACAAGCACGTAAAGCCCTCTACTCCAATCTCCCCATCATCTATCCTTCCTACTAGGACTACCCAAACTCTGATTGGTCAGCAACTGTTGCGGGCAGACGTTCCACTCTAATTATGTTAAAGCTGCCTTCAATTTATGTCACTGAGAGGGAAACACATTCCTGGTCCACCACAGGGTCTTACACTTAATCACAGATTTGGTCATAAAATTGTACCCTTTTGAGGCAGTGAAACTCTGCAAATGAGATGTGTTTGTTTGACAGAACCTCTGGCAATACCAAGTAGAAAATATCTCAATGTTTATCCTATGCACAGAGGAGAGGTCAAACCTGGGATTTTTCTAGTGAAGGAATTTGTTTTGTGGACTACATTCATGGAATTAGGTTTCAGAGCAATCAGAATCTCACGGTATAGCTGTCCAGAGAGGTGAATGACTTACTCCTTTTCAGATGTTCCAATGAGCCTCGAGCACTACATTTAAACATTAAATCCGTGTTCTCAATAAATTGTATACTTTTTCAAATTGTGGATGTCAACAAATCTTTGTGCCCTGTTTTAGGATTTAATCACCAATGTAGAGCCAACAATGACAAGAATAGGCCTTCCCAAAGTTACAGGTCCACAACTTCAAAATAGATGTTTCAGGGGGGTTAACATAAACCTGTGCATCAGTGCCGGGGATCTTATGAAAGGATGCACAGATCAGTTGAGCTTACTTTTCCCAATCAGTCTATTTGGAGAATTGAACATGCATTGTAGGTGTACTTGACCTATGACTACAAGCCCATGTCACATTGCTGGCAATTAACAGTTGCTCACAGTAGCCCACTTCTGACTGAAGTTCACCGGAGGCCAGTTCAAACTCTTCCATTTGGAATTTATTAGTTTCTCTGTTGCTTTAACTTGCTTTGAATTTTCTAAAAAAAAAAGTCTTGGCAAAGCCAATTTCATCATTTTTCTCTTTCCTTTCCTAGATCATGTGTGATACACTTTGTCATGCATTCTCCTCTAATCACTTAAACTTCCATTCTACTGGCATGGATGAAATGCACACCCAAAGGGTGTACAATTTTCCCATTGGAGACTATATGCCAAACCGTTCTGTATAACGTACATCAGAGAGTGCTGGCAATGCAATTCTTATCATACAAGTTTACTGTCCTGAATTTGTGGCACAAGTCAGGAGTATGATAAAATAGTCTCCAATACAACCTGCAGATTTTTTCAAATCACAAACTATTTGAATTGGAAATATATTGCTGTTTCTTCACTAATAAAATCCTGGACTTCCCATGTGAACAACACTTGTGTCGGCTTCATTGATCAGAGTTGTTCATAAAGGTGGCTCACCGCCACCTTCCCAAAGGCCATAAGGAGCAGATAATAAACACTGGCCTTGTCAGCAATGCTCATGGTCAGGTAAACAAAACACAGTGGGCTATGATCCACCCCATATCTTGTATTTCCATGCCTTCCCACCACCACCAAACCTTGGAACCTTTACCATTCCCCAATTCTGCGATGAAATTCCAACTCCCCTGCCCCCTGCCCCACCCAGCACTATGTCCGGGTCCAGAAACCAATCCTGTTAATACAGTTGCTTTCTGGGTTCGGAAATCTATTGGTGAAGCCACACCCCTGCCAAGTGTGCAGGTGAAATCCTGATTTCGAGGTTTCCACCTCTCATCAGAGCTCTCCACTCACTCCCAGAAAGCCAGGAAATTAAATTGCAGCCCTCCAGCTTTTCACTGACGTTTGTTCAGGAACGAAGTTGAGGACACTGAGTAATGTTCTTCGTTCTTTGGAAAGTACAATAGAATCCTTTACATACATTTGAAAGACTAGACTATCGCATTTTAAAGTCTTATCAAAAGAGTAACATTTCTGAAGTGTAGCACTCTTCAGCGTCATACTGACATGTCAGCCAGGATTATTTACTCAAGGCTGTGGCAAGGGATTTGAATATTCCTCTACCTCCTCACTGTTGTAGGGAAAAAAGCTTCTCAAAAAACCTCCAACTATATTGGTACAAGTTATTCTTTCCACTGCTCATGGGAAGGGAAGACTTTTCCTGTTTCAAGTATAAAAATCCACAAATAGCTGAGCAGTCACCTTGCAGAATAGATTGTGCATGCTACCTTTGAACCCTTATCTGATTTTCATTCTATTTGATCCACTTTGCCAAATTGTTAACATTAATCTCTTATGCCCAGGTCTGGAATAAGATAAATCCTATGGGGTGCACTAGTAGCTCATGCTACTCTGAGCAAAATAAAAGTTAGATTCTGTACTCTAATATACAAGCATGTGGTAAATTTCAAGTATTCAAGATTTATCATATTTCACTATTGTCAAACGTTATCAGGAACACTTTAGAACTGTTAGAAATCTTTTTTTTATTCCTGGTGAAAGTAGCACAAGCATATTGAGACTCCCATGCACGTATAGCTCATTCAAAATGGGACTGATTGGTTTTGTTATAAAACATTGATTGTTGTCTCTTCTGCCCTTTTGAATAATAGATCCAATGGTCTTGGGTGAACATTTTGCACTCAGTACTATACTGTGGCCTCTTATTTAATTTTAGCAGTTTTTTAAACCAATTGCTAGAGGCTTTTATCTCTCCTTTGCTTGCAGCAATGTTAGTGTTTTGCGGTTGATGTGATGGAAAAAAATAACTGGATGACTGGCTATAAAAGTCAAACAGTCAAATTGTCAGGCATTTCACTGACGTATGTGTTGAAATATATTCATAAAGCTAAAGAAGAGAAAAAAACTTCTATGACGCATGTGAAGGATAATAGTGTGGCAATAAGTTTGTTTTGTGTCTGGTCCACACAGACCAGACCATTTTCATGTTGATTAAAAGCTGGCAAGTTTTACTTAGTACAGGAAGTCTAAATGGCACCAATTGTATTAAAACCTGTTTTGCCAAATAATGGGAAAAAAATCCAAATAATTTTAAAAATCTATCTATGTGAGAATGCACAAGTGTCCTTTTCTTTATTTGTTTTATGAACTCAAGCTTGAATTTAATAGGAATTTTTTAATTGTTTATATCTTATGTACTCAACATATTATTAGGTAAACTTGCTTATTTAGAGTGACTCATTTTCTTTCTGTAAATTCTAAGAAGTAGAGCAAAGCTGTGTAATGTCTTATCTTGCTATTGGAAATATAATTGATAAAATAATAGTTTACACATTATTGAACTCCAATATGATTATCAAGGCTTCATATTCCAAATCTGTTAAATAAGCCCCATGACTGAATGCAAGTGCTCTTTACTAAATCCTTTATTATTTGATGCATATTTCAATTAACTCAGTTTCAGCAACTAGGTATATAAGTGCTGTACCTTGCAACAAATCTTTAATGGGTTTCAGACTTTCAGGCTATCTTTTTCAAATTTATACTGAGTTGCCATTGAGTAGTTTTAGACCTAGATTTCTTCACACATTGTCATCTTGAATACTGTGCGTTGGGAAATACATGCATCCCTACCTCAGTAGCATCCTCCAGACCCACAATCCTCCAAAGATTCTGGGGTGGAGTTTTGCTACCAAAACAGACAGGATGAGTGAAAACCTCCTGAGATGACACACTTGCTTCAGTATAATGTGCCTCAAGAGACCTGATCTTTATTCCAGTTGAGTCAAGGGTGCAAGGCAGAATTGGACCTCGATTTAAAGACAAGTGTGATCCTGAACTGGGGCAGACTGTGAAAAGGCCTGGTTCAATTTTCTGGGATTTGGCCCCAGTTGTTGGTATATTAAAAAGTCCACTAGCCCTCATCCTACAAGCCTCTCATTCACTCATGTGCTGTTCTGTGTCACCTGTTGGCCTACTGAAGTCAGTCCAGCACCCACAAATGCCCATGTCCCCTCATAGCCTCTGAGCTAAATCATTATGCTTGCCTGAGAACCTGAACTTTTGTAAAATGTTTTGCTTTGTTGACACAGCTGGAGAGAAGTGATTTTCCCTGATATATAACTTTATGACAAAACAATTAGCTGTTTCTTTTTTTGTGATCTCTTTTGCCAATGGCTCAGTATTTATTTATACAAGATCAAGAGGTATGAATTGTATATATCTTTTATTCTTGATACTTTAAAGATCCTGTTGATTCACACTTTTATAGGCTTGTAGTAACAGCTGTTTGTTTCAAAGAGCATCATGTTTTTTTAAAGCAATTTCACACATACCATTATTCTGGAGGTCAGTTAGCTCAGTTGGCTGGACAGCCGGTTTGCAATGCAGAGTGGTGCCAACTGTACTAGTCATTAGGAAGGTCATCAAATTTGCCCCTCACTTTAAGTGTGGCAACCCTCAGGTTAAACTCACCACTACTCATCTATTTTTAATGAGAGAGCCGCCCTGTAGTCTTCTGGGACTATGGTGAATTTACGTTTTAATTGTGGTAGAATTCATCGAATCTATTAAATACGTATGGATGGTGAATGGGCATGGCTGTGCAATGGGTTGCCGTGTAGAATAAGAAGGGCTATGGGAAGAGGGAGAGTGTCATGAGTTGGCATGTTGGGTGGGCAATGGCCTAACTCCAACCATCTTCAATCACTTCATGAATTACTTTCCCTCTATCATAAGGTTAGTTGTTGAAGATGTTCACTGATGATCACAGTGTTCTGTCCCATGCACAAACCTTCAGATAATGAAGCATGCAGCAAGACTGCGACAATATTCAACATAGGCTAATAATGGTAAGTAACATTTTCACCGTACAAGAGACAGACAATGACCATCTCCAAAAACAACATCTAACCATTCCCCCATGACAATCAAAAGTACTAACATTTCTGACCATCAAAACACCGTATTTTAAAGTATTAAAATATAGTAATTATGTATATATATTTAAAATATATTTAACATATTAAAATACTATTGATCTGAAATTTACCTTTTCACAGTCTGCCCCAGCATGGGATCACACTTGTCTTTAAATCCAGGTCCAATTCTACCTGCAAATACTGTGGCGACATAGCATAAGATGGGAGTTAATAGTTATCTCTCACCAGATTGCACAGCACCCTGTCCACCAGTCATGCACCAGGTTGTTCATCAGATCTACCTTTCTCTCTGACTGTCCCTATTTCTTTAGAAGCCAAGAGTGCCAACTAGGCTGGCTTCAGGATAGCCAAACTATCGAATATAAAGCAACATATTCCCAACTGCCTATACAGCTTCCTGTCCAAAACTCCATTCCCCTAAAGCCACTATAGCCTCTGTAACTTGCCTTGTTGGTATCCAAGTTATTAATTCTTGGAATGCTATGGATTGAGAGTTTTGAGGCTCGTATATATAAATATGGTGCTGGATTTTGCATGTAGTTTTTCACTAGTACTTGCGGCAAGCAATAAGAAGGCAAATGGTATATTTCTGTGCAGACTTGATCTCCCTACCTAAGAGAGAATATATTTGCCACAGAGGGAATCCAGTGGAAGCTCACACGGCTGATATTGGAGATAGTAGGACTGTCATTTGAGGAGAAATTGGTTTAACGTGACCTGTATTTATTCAAATTTAGAAGAATGAGAGGGGATCTGATTGAAACATATACAATTCTAACAAACCTTGACAGACTAGGTGCAGGGAAGATGGTTTCTCTGATTGTGGAGTCTCAAACCATGAACCATAGTCTCATGGTATGGGATAGTCGACGTAGGACTCAGCTAATGAAACATTTCTTCATTCAGGATGGTCAACCAGTGGAATTCACTATCAGAATGTTTAGGCATTAAAGGAGTATGGAGAGAGAGCAGAAATATGGTGGTGAGATCGATGATCGGGCATGATCATGTTCCATGGCAGGACTGGTTTGAAGGGGCAAATGGCCTACTCCTCCATGTTTCTAAGTAATCAGTGGGTAAGGTAACAGTTCTGAAGGTGTTAATGAGGAAGTTGCATTAATCTCCACCTTAACTAATGATGTTACACAGAGGTAGTTGAGATCTGTGCAAGTTCCTGACAGGAGTAGTTGTGTTCAGCACAGCTCCGAAAAGCCTTCAGTAATTACATACACCAAGCTAATGAATACTCTGCCTGTTGCTATCAGGAAAGAAACTACCTTGTTATGTTAGATTCTTTGTTGAAATTTCCCAGTGGTCTACCCTCTACCATTGACAACTATACAGGCCCTGGACTTGGCATAGAGTAAAGATGATTGGTAATAGTGAACAGTCCAAACTGGGATACAACATGGTGATTAGCAGTACCTGATCTTGAGAAAAAGAAACAAATTTAAAGAAAAGAGAATTGACAACTTAAAGAGCATTGTGGCTTTAATGAGACACTGATTGCACTTGGATTATTGTGTGCCAGCAGCAGTTGAAATATAAAATCTGAAAGCAGTCAGCAGCAACTATAGGAGAAGCAGCAGTGTGAGGTCAGCACTCAAAAATCAAACTTTCATCAAGAAGTTGGTAAGAGGCACTTGCATAATAGTATGAGCTAGGAATAAAGTAAAAGACTAAGGCCTTAGCAAAGGAAGCAGTGTAGGGAGTGACTGAAGGGTCTAACAGAAAAGGGAGGGAATTTAACAGAGCTGGGTTATCAGGGAACAGAGGTTTAGATAGGAAACTGTAGAAATTCAACTCCAAAACATGAGATTGAAACCTTCAGGAAGTGAAGGAAACTCTTTATGAAACAGAGAAAGGACCAGAAAGAGAAGGCATGGGAGTTTAAAAAAGAGGGTTGTTACCTCTCAAAAATGAGCATCACTTGTCGTCACAAGTCAATTCCATAAGGCACAGCAGGAAGGAACAGTGGAAGAGCCAGAAGAAAATAAATTTTATAGGTACTGTAGTAAGAGGAAGGCCTCAGAACTTATTTCAGATGGAAAAGAGCAAATTTAGAGAAATTTGTGGGAAGTATGTAGCAGAAGAAAAGTCAGAAGAAGCTTGAGATTTAAAAGTGATCAGGACTCAAGTATTAGGCTTCAATTTTGGTCGGAAAAATTATAAAAGCCGTAGCCAGACAACTTCATTCATTATGCAGAATAAAATGCATTGTGTTTTGCACTGTTAAAGGTGAGAAAATGACTGTTTTGCCTATGAAGAAGGGGAAGAGTTTCAGCGTGGCTACAGGAGATGGGAAGCCACCATTTAGATCATTTAAAAAAGTAGGAAACCCAGCAAGCAGTACAGAGAGACTGTAGTTAGTCAGAATTTAAAAATTTGACAGCAGTAAAAGTTTTATTGGAAGCGTTTAATACAGCAACGCAACACTAGATTTTCAAAAGGCTGGCAAATGGGAAAAAACAGCTGCAACTTTGCTGCACTACAAAATCTAGGTCGAGCGTGTGGTGCTGGAAAAGCACAGCAGGTCTGGCAGCATCCGAGGAGCAGGAGAACCGACATTTCGGGCATAAGCACTTCATCAGGAACGCACTACAAAATCTAGCAAGCTTCATAGTAACAAAATGTAAAACAACATTAATGAATTCAAGAATACAAGCTTAGGGAGTTGGCAGATTACAAGCATTATTGTAACGCTGAGGACTTAAGACTTAGCTGATAAAACTAATAACACAGAAGACTGTGAAGACTGGGTCATTGAGTATATTCATGATTGAGATTGAGATTGATCAATTTTTTGGTATTAAAGGCATCAAGGAGTCTGGAGAGACAGCAGAAATATGGTGTTGAGATAGAGGCATGTGATAAGCTAGCACAGAGTTTAAGCCAAGCACCCAATGCTAAGACTCAGTTTCCGTGTCAGTGTTATGGGACAATACAGTCTCACAAGCACAGGCAATGGCCAACCAAGAACAAAGGGATTGTAGATTACTATCGAAGATGTGCAGAAGTAATACACAGCTGCATTACAGTAAAATTACTGGTGGTCACAGACACAAAAGGGTTTATGTAATACAGCATCTACTAGCATTGGAAAAAGTAATATCCTGGGAGTCAAGCTTCCAATTCTCTGTCAATACCCACATCAATGGGTCTGCTGGTGAGGGATAACAACATTAGCTGGGAATGTGCACTTTTCCAAATTTTATTGCCTCTGACCTTGCCGGCATCATTTTCTTTGTTGCCTCCACAAGTCGCACAACCTGCTGTCTTAGGTGTAATATATGTACACTACACTTGCTAAATTCCAAGATTTAATCTGCTGTCAGGAATGTCTGAAAATAATCAGAATCAGTGTGGAATGACCGTATCACTAGAGGAGATTAAGTGCAGGGTTTTGTGCTCAGAAGCTGGAATTCAATATCCATGGTGAATATCTTAAAAACAGGCAAAGTGGTAAGTTTGGCTCCAGTGTACCCGACTAACTTTTGACTCTGATTAGTACCAGGATGTTCAATCAAACATTTCATAAAAATGAATATGACAACCTCACAATAACCTTTACTTTTCTTATTTAGAATGTTGATATACTAGTTGCTTTGGCCTGAATCTTTACAATAACTGAGTCTGTCTGTCATTGGGAAAATGGTGGTGGATGCGAAAAGCTGGAAACCCCACCCTCAAACATGGCCCCACTATTTCTGACTCACAGGCTGCAGATTAGGGCAAGTTCCAAACCAGCTGACTAGTTTATGGAGACAGCTGTCCACACGAAACAGCAGCTGGTTCCAGCCATATCTGACTTTTCAATAGCCAAGAATAACAGCATGTATAGATTAAACCTGGTCTAAAGCAGGTTCAGACTTTGCTGAGTTCTTTGTAGAGGAGGGATGAGCTGTTCTTTGTGAGAGGTAAGGTGGCCTAACAGGTGATAAAAGTAGACATGAAAGTGCATGAACACTGCATAAACTCATTGGTACTATCAAAATTATTGGAACATTCAACATAGCTGTTGGAAGATTCAAATAAAATGTTAAAACTTTTCAAAAACGTCTTTCAATACCATCTGTCAAAGGGACCTGTCAGAACCAGCTGTGAAGGCATGCAAGTCTCCTGCCCTTAACTATTTGAAAAACTAGATTTAAAAAAAAACATTGCTTGTTATTTCGCTGTTTGATACCATAATCTTGGTTTCACAGCCTTCCATTATGACAATGGGGTACCTGCTGTTTCACAGTAAGACATGCCAGTACCATGTGATTATATATAATTTGAAGGGAGACAAGGAATTTCAATGCCTTTCATAATATAAGGAATTAAAAGAAGCTAAATTCGGTGGACGAGTTTCTCAGGAATGAAGATTTTGTTTTTGTTTCATTTCAAAATAGTGAATTCTTCAATAGACACATGAGGAATTCATTTTACCTCAGCATATTTCTGATCAGTCCACTCAGAAGGAGGGCAGCTTAGCAGCCTTAGCGTTGCCACCATTAGTGGAATCCATTGTTGAGGCTGCAGCTATAGGGAGAAAGTATCTAAATAGATGGCACATTCAAAAACAAGTGAGTTTAGTTGGAGGAGCCAGGGCCGGCCAGGCATGTCCCAGTGATCAGGGCACAGATATGGGACATTGGTGTTGTAGTGTTGTGCTTGTGCTGTTGCCTCTAATGGCTTCTCCATGGGTCATTGAGTGCCAGTTAGGGAACCTGCAGTCAGCCACTACCACCAGAATTCACAAGGAGGCATTAGAGCTGGGAAGCAATGCAGGATTAGCCACTTAATTGGTTCTGTTGTACAAACATCCAATCTACAAATGTTCTTTTTTATAGAAAAGCTGCACTACAAAAGGAAAACACAGGCTTCCCATCTGACACGTAACATGACCAGTTTTCCAGCCCTTCTGTTCCCAAAGAGCTCAAGAAGGTCTGCCCACTGCAAAACATTGATCCAACAAGAACTTCAATTTATGCAGCCTCCTTAAACAGGGAGAAAGTGAGGACTGCAGATGCTGGAGATCAGGGCTGAAAAATGTGTTGCTGGAAAAGCGCAGCAGGTCAGGCAGCATCCAAGGAGCAGGAGAATCGATGTTTCGGGCATAAGCCCTTCTTCAGGAAAGCTCCAGTCTCCTTAAACAGCAGTGATTAAACTGCTTTATCTTGGGCTGTTTTGCAGTTCTTGTTTTTTTTGTGTTGTCAGCTATTTGGACCTGTATCAGCCTTTTTGAAGATGTTGTTCAGCTTTTCTGAGTTTTGTAAGTTAGCAAATTTTTTATATAATATGATAGCTATTCTACAGCTGTTCTTGCATAGCTTAGTGGCCAGTTATAGAGGAACATTAATAGAGATCTTGAAATAAGTCCCTTGGCTATAGCTCCTACTGGGGATTGTGAGGAGGTTGAAATGACAGGTTGAGGGCAGGGAAATGTTAAATCTAGAATATATGAAAGAAACAAATCTTTCCTATGGATAATGCTACATTCAAAATTCATTGGTTGCCTTAAATAATTTGTGAATCATTATGATATGACTCATGTAATTATGAATAAGTTATCATCAATTTATGATAGCATGGTTTCCAGCTAAATTGATGTTATCTGGAAACTTCTTGATTTTCTGAAATACACTACTATTTATACATATGATACACCCTAATCTAGTGTGTTCCTATTTGTAACCTATTCCTAACCTTGCATTATTCTATTTCAAACAGTCAAGCATTCACTCCAACATTCCTCATTTATGTGATACCTTGCAAGCATTGATATCACTTCTTTTTAAATCACGTGATGCAGTGTAATTCCTTTGAAAGCATGTTGTTGCTGTGAGCAAAAATAACAAAAAGAACACACTTACTCATACTTAATGCTTTTCATTTTTGTTAAAGTTATGCAGAAAAGCACCTTATTTTAGTGGGCAGGAAACTGAGAAAAATGGTCCTGAGTTCCTGATATACATTTCAGTCGGCAAATTTCCATTTCAGGATTACAAATGTGTAAGATTGCCCCACATGTATTTATGATGTTAGCTTAAACTTATTTCTGCATGAGATTCATACAAGAATGTATTTCACTGACTATTAAAAGAAAACACTATGCCATGTATCCATTAAAGACTTTCTCTATTTTGCATTTTCACTTTGATTACCAAAATGTTGAAGAACATAGATGTTGAACTTGCCTTCATAATCGGCGGTGACATTCAAGTGGTGAGTAATTGTGGAGGATCTCTAGGTACAATGGCATGTCATCAAGAGCAAGTGAAATTGAAAAGTTAACTGTTACTTGCACAAAATCATTGCTTTTTGGGTTTCTCCATCAGTGTGTTTTATTTATTTTTGTCTTTGTTTTTTTTTTCTTTTTTTTTATTACTCCCACACTACTGCCTAACTGCAGTAGTGCTTATTTTTGGTGTGTTTTATTTACTGTTTTCATTGATCTTCACTGGTTGGTATTGGGGCTCAGGTCATGTGATTTACAGATTTCCATGTGCAAAGTACAAAGGTCAGTGACATCAGCACATAAATATATAGATATCTAGGGTCAGATGCAAAGTTTTAAAAATAACTTAAGATTTCTTTTTGAGAGAAGCAGAATTTGGTTACTTGAGGCTGAAAATAGTTTCAATTAAGTAGTGAAGTTTGTAATTCTTTTGAATCAGTAATAATCTTGCCAGCAAATAACTTAATGAGCCACTTTTAATCCAATTTAGTTAAAATTAATTTCCTATAAATAATATTTCAGTGAGTGTTATAATTGTTTTGAACCAGAATCAAATTATAATTTTTACTGGATTAATGCAGAATTTGCTATCAAGCATACTATTGAATAGATTTGGGTCGCAAAATGTGTCAACATACTGCTTGCTTTGGTGGTGCTCCTGCTTTTTAGAACATAGAACATAGAAGAATACAGCGCAGTACAGGCCCTTGGGCCCTCGATGTTGCGCCGATCCAAGCCCACCTAAACTACACTAACCCACTATCCTCCATATACCTATCCAATGCCCTCTTAAATGCCCATAAAGAGGGAGAGTCCACCACTGTTACTGGCAGGGCATTCCATGAACTAACGACTCGCTGAGTGAAGAACCTACCCCTAACATCAGTCCTATATCTACCCCCCCTTTTTGTGGTGTAGAATAGCACTGTGTAAGCACACTTCTGGTTCAGGCCATATCGGGTGTTATTTCGGTGAGGTATAGTATGGGTACTGCCTCTAAGTCTGCAGAGTTGGTCATTCGTAACCAATTTCATTCTAATATACATTGACTTTGGGGGATCGTTTCTCTCTACACTGTGCAATTGTTCCACAGCCACAAGTCGACACATCGTAAAGGAATGACTGCTTATTCATGCCCAATTCAATCCTTGTTTTTGACCTCAACAGTTCAGTTACTGCACTCTCATAAGCTTGGACAGATTAACATTAGTTTTTCAGTATGAAAAGTTACAAACACCACTCCCCCATCAGAAGTATTAAAAGAATCATCAACTATTTTGTGATTGAGCCCTAGGAGAGATGAGACAACACAGTTGCTAGGTGATAAGAGTGATCTGTTGACCCTGATTTATGGTTACATAGTGTAACCCACACATGGATGGACAGCATGTCCATAATATGAGGCACGATCCTGCACAAATGTCATCATACAGACAATTAAAGTGGCTATATAATGTCTCTGGTGACTGGACTGCAATGGAGGAGCTCTGCAATTATCCCCAGACAGCAGAGCACGATCCATTAGTCTGCTGTATCCTCAACTTGCCGCTGCAGCTGATTCTGCTCTGAGTGTTTTGAGATTAAACTATGAAACACAATGGTGCAAGCTATGCAAGAGTACTTGATTGGCTGTGCAGGATCTCTGAAGGAATAAAGTGATTTTACTTTTCTGACCATGGCTCTTCCTTGATACTGTTTAGGAGTTGAAGGTATGCTGGGTAAGTGTATACAAGTAATCTCCCTCTGCCAGTTATTCTGTAAAGTCAGGTTGTGAGCCAGAGTTGTTGTGTAGCTTATCTGCCACTTTGCTCTTGACTCAATGGCCTTGTAAAGTAAAACTTCCTTTTTTTTTGGACCATTTAATTTTTCATTATAGCGTAGTTTAGTTGGTGTAACAATACAGTTTTACTATAATGTATTATAATGAATAAATTACTAACATTTAATAATAAACAATAAACCTGTTATACTACTGAAAAGATTTGGGTCACAAAATGTGTCAACATACTGCTTGTTTTGGATGTTATAAATTTTACATAACATAAATTTGCATACAAAATCTTGGTCACATCAGATATTCATGCATGATCATGGTGCATAGTTTAATTTGCTACAAGATTTAGTCCATAGTGTATATGAACAAGTGGGCTGTTTTATCTAAGCTATCTTACAAGGAACAAAGATCCTTCTGGAACAATGTTGAACAATTATGAAGCTTCTTTTAGAAATGCAAAGTAGGGCTGTCAATCATTTTGAAGAATGAGATGGGTTTATCTGTAAACTGTGTTAATTAAATCAGTAAGGAATCAAAAGATGACTTTACTACTCACAATTGCCCACCCCAAAAGTTGGACATATGGTTACAATCTATAAATATTAATTTCAGCGTCAAGTCCTGAAGTGCTTTACCATCACTGCTTATCTTGTCATTTGCTTCTGCCATTTAATCTTTCTTGCCTCCTACCATATCACAGATCTTTCCTATCGTCATTTCATTCCCTCCTGCCTTTCTGTGGTTCTGCGCTTACTCAGAAACTGTCACATCACTAACCTTTTTCTAGTTGTGATGAAAGGTCATCAACCTGAAATATTAACTTTGCTCAGATCCTGTAAGATTCAATTCAATGTGGGCTGTGGCAAGTTGTGTGGCAGAATCAAACTGCTGTCATGGGAAGGAGACTCTGGAATCTATCCTTTCGGATTGGGAGCTGCAGGTTGAGGGGAAAGATGGATGACAACTGAGAAGTGGGTAGTGTGGGGAGGTGCAACACTATCATCAAGTGGGGGATACAGTAAAGCATGCATGGGAATGAGGTAATGTGGGATAAGGAGTTCATCTGCAGTCAGGAGCATTCTAGCTTCAAGCAGGAGACAGTGTGCGGCTGTACCTAGCTGCAATTACTGGTGGGAAGGTGCAAGCTCATGTAACTGGGGGTGTGGGAGATGAGAGATCTATGGGGTTCAGGGAAAGGCTAAGAGGAAGGGAATATGGATGTTTCAGGTCTGGCCAGCTGGTAGTGAAAGCCACTGATGGAAAAACACTCACTGTCACCTCCCATTGTGCTGGAAATTGAAAGTGTGCAATGGGAAAGAAAATGGCTACAAGCAAATGAAGAGTGGGCGGAGTAAGTGACTGTCAGGGAGGCGGCTGTAAGACCCACTGATGTGAATCCCTTGGAAGAGAAAATGACAACACACACCAACTCATGCACTGTACAGGTTACAGACCTGTGGGGTCCTAAAGGGTGGCACGGTGGCTCAGTGGTTCGCACTGCTGCCTCACAGCACCAGGGTCCCAGGTTCAATTCCAGCCTCAGGCAACTATCTGTGTGGAGTTTGCACATTCTTCCCTCTGTCTGTGTGGGTTTCCTCCCACAGTCCAAACTTGTGCTGGTCAGATGAATTGGCCATGCTCAATTGTCCAGTGCATTAGTCAGAAGGAAATGTGACTGGGTGGGTTACTCTTCGGAGGGTCGGTGGGGCTTGTTTCCACATTGTAGGTAATCTAATGCTTTAGCTCCCTGTTTACTGTGCGCTGCCCTTCCTCAGACATTGCTGATCATTTCATTCATGCCAACTCTTTTGAACTCAGAGACCAGGGAAAGAATAAGGATCTTGTAGGACAAGATCAGTGGTGTTTGCAGGACCCATTACCTTGTATATCCCTTATTCTCATTTCTAGATGCTGCAGGAAACTCACCAATGCATCAGAGATCCTTATAGATAAGGAGTTAGCCATTATGTGAGACAAATACATTCAGGACTAGAAAGAGAGTCCAATAACAGATGTAAGGTTCAAATAATGAATATTATCAAAAACATCATAAATGCTGTATGTATTGTCACCTACGCCACAAAAGTGTCCTCAATACATTTTCTTCTTTCTCTCTCTCACACACTCCATCTCGGTGTACTCCCTGGTTCTGCAGCTGGAGTGAAGGGAACCTGCTCAGCAGTGGAGCCCATTAGCCCTGGACATTTGGCTGGGCAACCTCTGGGGTGTCTATGTTTGAATGGCCCAGAGATGCCAGTATCTTCTTGTCGGAGTCAAGTGAACCCTCTCTGATTGTAACTGGAGAGTACAGGTCAGGTGGAGGGCCCAGTCACTTCTGGAGTGTTCCAAGAGGGGATTTCTCTCTTCTGGATTGATGCCCTACTAGCACCATTTTTGTGAGAAAAGGAAACCAGGAATGTCTGCCGTCCTCTTCTCATTAGCCTGTGGTCATGAAGATCATTGTCTGTGGTGATAGAGTACAGTATATGCAACTCTCCAGGAAACCCTGAGGGAGCCAGATTTGGCTGTGCAGGGTAGCTACTAACCTGACCAAGGACACAGCCAGATGGTCACATGACTCATTGCACTGCTGCAGCCTCTGGACACTGAGGGCCATTACCTCCCAAATACCTGTGTTTTACATTGAACATATATGTTGTGTCGAGGATTATTCCTAACCTGAAATGAAATAACCTAACCTACGCACCCCTCAATTCACTGCTGTCCACGTGCATGCCCAGCAGTTGCTTAAATGTCCCTAATGACTCTGCTTCCACCAGCACTGCTGGCAACGCATTCTGTGTGTTCACAACTCTCTTGTGTAAAGACTCTACCTCTGAAGTCTCCTCTATACCTTCCTTCTAACACCTTAAAACTATGACCCCTTGTGCCAGTCAGTCTTGCCCTAGGGAAAAGTCTCTGGCTATCGACTCTATCCATGCCTCTCATTACCTTGTGTACCTTGATCAGGTCACCTCTCTTTCTCCTTCTCTCCAAAGAGAAAAGTTCAAGGTTAGTCAACCTCTCTTTGTAAGACAAGCTCTCCAGCCCAGGCAGCTTCCTGGTAAACCTTCTTTGCACCCTCTCCCAAAGCTTCCGTATCTTTCCTTTAATAGGACAACCAGAACTGGATGCAATATTCCAAGTGTGGTCTCACCAGGGTTTTGTACAGCTGCAGCAAAACCTCATGGCTCTTAAACTCGATCCCCCTGTTAATGAAAGCCAAAACACCACATGCTTACTTAACAATGCTATCCACTTGGGTGTCAACTTTGAGGGATCTATGCCCTTGAACACCAAGATCCCTCCGTTCCTCCACACTGCCAAGAATCCTGTCTTTAATCCTATATTCAGCATTCAAGTTCGACCTTCCAAAATGCATCACTGTGCATTTATCCAGGTTGAACTCCATCTGCTATTTCTCAGCGCAGCTTTGCATCCTGTCTATGTCGCACTGCAGCCTGCAATAGCCCTCAATACTATCAACGGTACCTCCAACCTTTGTGTCATCAGCAAATTTACTAACCCACCCTTCAACCCCCTCATCCAAGTCATTTATAAAGAGCAGAGGCCCAAGAACAGAGCCCTGTGGGACACCACTCAACACTGACCTCCAGGGAGATGCTTTCCATCGTCAACCATTCTCTGCCTTCTGTCAACCAACCAAATCTGAATCCAGACAGCCAAATCTCCCTGTATCCCATAACTCCTAACTTTATGAACAACCCTATCATGGGGAACCTTATCAAATGCCTTGCTGAAGTCCATATACACCACATCCACTGCTTGACCTTCATCGACCTATGTCGTCACCTCCTCAAAGAGCTCACAAAACCATGCTGACTGCCTTTAATCACACTATGCTTTTCCAATTAGTCATAAGTCATATACTTCAGAATTCTTCCCAAAACCTTGCTGACCACAGGCATAAGACTGACTGGTCTGTAATTGCCAGGATTTCTTTATTACCCTTTTTGAAAAGCGGAACAACATTCGCCTCCTGCCAATCCTCCAGTATGACCCCTGTGGAGAGTGAGGAAGCTGAGCAACCTCCTTTCTCGCTTCCCAGATCAACCTACAATAAATCTGGTCTGGCCCTGGGGTCTTACCAATCTTAATATTTGCCAAATTTTCCAGCCCATCAATTTCATCAATCTTGATCAGTTCAAGCCTATTTCCCAGCAACTGAAAGTTCTTAGTCACAACAAGATCCCTTGCCTTAGTGAAACCTTCTGCTTCTGTTCCTCCTGGTGTATGTGAACAAAGTCTCTGTTTGCAGACACCACGGGGTCTTGTCTGCTGAGGCTGACTGGTTACTGGCTGCCCTCTGAATAGCAGAGGCCTAGGCCAATTCTTCTCTGCCTCCTGGGGAGCTGTTGCTCACCACTTTCTGCTCCCTAGCTTTCTAAATCCTGACATCCCTACTGAGAGTGTTACTACGTTAGCTAGCAGAGGATGCAGGAGGCAGTCTTGCTAATGCTTCCTCTGACCATTGGTTCTTTCATCTTTAGACAGCAAGGCGATGATTTCAGAATCATATGTAGGCCAAACCAGATAAGGATGATAGATTTCCTTCCCTAAAGGATATTAGTGCACCAGAAGGGGTTTTTCCTGACAATCTGCAATGGTTTCATCATCATCATTAAATTCTTATTTCCAGAATTCAAAATTCTACCATCTGCTATGGCAGGATTTGAACCCAGGTTCCCAGAACATTACCTGGGTCTCTGGATTCATAGTCTAGTGATAATATCACTCGGCCATCACTTACCCCCCCTAAATTGTTTTGGGAATGTTCCACGGTAAGTTAGGGATAGAATTGGATGTGAGGAATGTGAGGAGGTGAGGTAGGTAGTTAATGATATGCATTTGGTAAGACACAGTAAGGAACCTTGCAGGACCTCACTGTGAAAATCCCTCCAATAAAGCCACATACCTCACACTTTGTCAAAAAATGTAAGATTCAACCCTCAGTTTCTCTGTCCACTGCTTTCTGATCTGGTGATTATTTCCAGCATTTCTAGTGCTTATTTTGAATTTGCTGCTCCTATGGTAGTTTGCTTCCTTGTTGGTGGGGGCATTAAGGTTTCTGGGTAATGCAAGATGGAGGAAAGGAAAAAAACAAGTGCCTGTAAGAGCTACTCCTTTTTTGAGGTATTTTAGGTGTTGGAAGTGATTTTCTCAAGTCCAGGAGCAGTAATTACTGTTTTATAAGCTGTTGCATTGTTCTGGAAGTTTGGGGAAAAAAGATCAAAACACGGCACTTTATAAAAGAGGAAAGAACAAAGGCAGAGTTCATATGGTCAGTGAGAGAGTGAAAGAAGGAAACCTACACTGTTAACTGACATAGCAGTATATCTGCACAGCTACTGCCTTTGCTGTTTGAGTTTATGCATCTCTGGATTTTGGAGTGCATCTAAGAAAAATTAACAAATGGCTAAATTACAGCTTACCTTGGAGGAATGTGTGTGGAACCTGGAGACCTCACACCACAGGGTCAGATAAGTTTTTAATAGTGAGTAGAGTGGGTTCTTTTTGGTTATATGTTGTATTGAAATCTGTCTCTTGATTAAAGTTTAAAAATATAAAACATAGGCACTAAGTTAGCCTGGAGCAGTATCTTTTTAGAGCAGTAAAATTGTGCTATTTTCTGTACATTATTAAAGTGCAAAGGTGGCCTTCAGTAGAGCGATGTGTTTTTCTTGTCGGATATGGGAGATTAAGGAGAATTTCCATGTTATTGATGATTATGTCTACAATAAGTGTGTTTGATTGCAAATCCTGTCAGATCACATGAATAGGTTGGAGAGGCAGTAAGAGGCAATGAGGAATTTACAGGAGCTGAGGGGATGATGGATGGCAGTTATAGGGAGGGAGAAAAACCGCAACAAAGTCAGGTGGATGGGTTACTGCCATGAAAGGTAGGAGAAGGGGTAGGTAATGCAGGAATCTTCTGTGGCTATCCCCATCTCAAACAAATATGTTTTTGTGGTAAATGTAGGGGGTGATGGACTCTCAGGGGAATGTAGCTCAAACAGCCAAGTTTCTGGTACCAAGGCTGGATCTATTGTAATGAGGGGTACGTCGTCTTCCAAATGACTGACTGTGATAGGGGACTCTCTGTTAAGACGAACTGACAGACATTTCTGCAGCTGGCATTGAGAAATCAGAATGCTGTGTTTCCTCCCTGGTGCCAGGATCAAGGATATCTGAGAGGGTGCAGAATGTTCTCAAAGAGGAGTGGGACCAACAGGAGGTTGTTGTACACATTGGAACCAATGATTTAGGAAGGAAAATGGATACAATTCTGAAGGGAGAATGTAGGAAATTTGGCAGGAATTTAAGAAGGAGGTCCTCGAGGGTACTAATATCTGGATTGCTCCCTGTGCTACAAGCTCATGAGGGTAGGAACAGCAGGATAGAGCAGATGAAAGCGTGGCTGAGGGTCTGATGCAGGGGAGAAGGATTCACATTCTTGAATCATTGGAATCTCTTCTGGGATAGAAGTGACCTATACAAGAAGGACAGATTGCACCTGAATTGGAAGTGGACTAATATACCGGCAGGGAGATTTGCTAGAGCTGCTCGGGAGGATTCAAACTAGTAAGGTGGTGGGGATGGGGGTGGGACCCATGGAAATAGTGAGGGATAAGATCAGTCTGAGACTGATACAGCTAGGATACGGAACAAGTCAAACAGTTAGGGCAGATGGGAACAAAGCAGAGATCGAGGTAAATTAAACTGCATTTATTTCAATGTAAGAGGCCCAACAGGGAAGGCAGATGAACTCAGGGCCTGGGGTATCAAAGCAATTACAGAAATGTGGCTCAGGGATGGACAGGATTGGCAGCTTGATGTCCTTAGATACAAATATTATAGGAAGGATAAAAAAGAGGCTCAAGAGAGAAGGGAGGGGTGTTGCATTTTTGATAAGGGATAACATTATGGCTGTACTTACGGAGGATATTCCTGGGAAGACATTTAGGGAAATTATTTGGGTGGGACTTAGAAATAAGAAAGGGATGATCACCTTATTGGGATTGTACCATAGACCCCACAGTAATCTGTGGGAAATTGAGAAACAAATTTGTAAGGAGATCTCAGTTATCTGTAAGAATAATAGAGTGATTATGGTAGGGGGTTTTAACTTTCCAAACATAGACTGGGATTGCCATAGTGTTAAGGGTTTAGATGGAGAGGAATTTGAGTGTGTCCAAGAAAATTTCTGGTTCAGTGTGTGGATGTACCTACTGTAGAAGGTGCAAAACTTGACCTACTCTTGGGAAATAAGGCAGGGCAGGTGACTGAGGTGTTAGTGGGGAAGCAGTCTGAGGCCAGCAACCATAATTCTATTAGTTTTAATATAGTGATGGAAAAGAATAGATAGGATCTAAAAGTTAAAGATTTAAATTGGAGGAAGGCTAATTTTGATGGTATTAGGCAAGAACTTTCAAAAGTTGATTGTGGCAGATGTTTGCAGGTAAAAGGATGGCTAGAAAATGGGAAGCCTTCAAAAATGAGTAACAAGAATCCAGAGACAGTATGTCCTGTTAGGTTGAAAAGAAAGGCTTGTAGCTGCAAGGAATGCTGGATGACTAGAGAAATTGAGGGTTTGGTCAAGAAAAAAAAGGAAACATGTGTCAGGTATAGATAATACAGATCGAGTGAATCCTTAGATGAGTACAAAGGCAGTGGGAGTATATTTAAAAGGGAAATCAGGAGGGCCAAAAGGGGACATTGGATAGCTTTGGCAAATAGGGTCAAGGAAAACCCAAAGGCATTTTATGAATACATTAAGGACAAAAGAGTAATTAGGGAGAGAATAGGACCCCTCAAAGATCAGCAAGGCAACCTATGTGTGGAGCTGCAGGAGATGGGGGAAGATGCTAAACAAGTATTTTGCATCAGTGTTTGAAGGACATGAAGATATAGAATGTGGGGAAATAGATTTTATATCTTCCAAGTCCTTTTCTACAATAACCACTGATGTAATATACCCTTTAGTATCTCCCCCATCTCCTGTGGTTCCACACATAGTGAAACTTGAAAGGGTTCAGACAAGATTTAAAAGGATGTTGCCAGGGCTGCAAGGTTTGAGTTATAGGGATAAGGTGAATAGGCTGGGGCTGTTTTCCCTGAAGCCTTGGAGGCTGAGGGATGACCTTATAGAGATTTATAAAGTCATGAAGGGCATGGATAGGGTAAATAGGCAAGGTTTTTTCCCTGGGGTGAGGGACTCCAGAACTAGAGGGCATAGGTTTAAGGTGAGAGGGGAAAGATTTAAAAGACCCCCAAGGGGCAACTTTTTCATGCAAAGGGTGGTGCATGTGTGGAATGATCTGCCAGAGGAAGTGATGGAAGCTGGTACAATTACAGCATTTAAAAGAAATCTGGATGGGTACATGGATTGGAAGGGTTTAGAGAGAAATAGGCCAAGTGCTGGCAAATGGGACTAGATTAATTTAGGATATCTGGTTGGCATGGACAAGTTGGACTGGTGTATTTCCATGCTGTACATCTCTATGACTATCTTATTCTGATTTTTGAAATGATTCTCCTTGCTCTGGCTCAGGCTACATCCTGTCCAGGTGTAGGTGATCCTGGATGCTGTTTGCTGAATCTGCTTTACTATATTTGGAATGAAGTGAAGTACCTGCAGCACAAGGCAAAGCAACAGGCATTTCTTGTTTAACTCTTTCCAACCCAAACAGACAGCAGGATCAGTAATTCAATGCAAAGACTCCATTCAGTCACTGACTGAAAATGCTGAAGAATGGCACAACATGGGAGGAGTCAGTATGGCTTGTTGAACTTGTGCTTGTCTTTTGGTAAAGCTACTCAGTTCATTCAATTCCTCTGCTGTTTCTCCATACTCCTGTGAATCTATTCCAATCAAGTGTCTCTCCAGTTCTCTGTTGAATGTTACTATTGACTTCACTTTCACCAATGGTTCAGGCAGTCCATTTCAAAACACAATAATTCACTGTGTTAACACGTTTCCTCATGTCATCGCCCTTAAGGAGACTAACATTGTACTTCTCTCACTGGAAATAGTTTTGCCTTATTTACACTGTTAAAACCCTTCATAATATTGGTCATCTTTCTCAAAACTCCTTTTAGGCCTCTTCACCTTAAAGAGAACAATCTGAACTTCTCCAGTCTCTCCAAAAATCTGAAATTCCGTCCCGTCTGTTCAAAGAAGCGTGGGGACATGGCCTGGTGAACGTTAATTCCTTAACTAGTCCAAATCAATCAAATTCTCTGATCATTCATTACAGTACTATTTCTACGATAATGCTGTGTTCAGTCCAGGTGCAGCATTCTCATATGTTCCAACTTTAGAAGCAGTCCATCTGATGTGAAGAATTTTTAAATGTCTTAGATTAGATTAGATTACTTACAGTGTGGAAACAGGCCCTTCGGCCCAACAAGTCCACACCGACCCGCCGAAGCGTATACCACCCAGACCCATACTCCTACATTTACCCCTTCACCGAACACTATGGGCAATTTAGCATGGCCAATTCACCTCACCTGCACATTTTTGGATTGTGGGAGGAAACTGGAGCACTTGGAGGAAACCCACGCAGACACCGGGAGAATGTGTAAACTCCACACAGAGAGTCGCCTGAGGCGGGAGTTGAACCCGGGTCTCTGGCGCTGTGAGGCAGCAGTGCTAACCACTGTGCCACCGTGCCGCCCACACATTCGTTGTCCATATAAATACAAGCTGAACATGGGGAATATCGGTTATGAGTGTGCACTATGGCTCATAAAGAATCTTGTGGTATAGAAGGATCTCTCAGTTGTTGAGATCAATGGAATGGATGTGCTTCACATAATTTAATGACTTGATTGATGTCCTTATTGTTGCCGGGCCAAAAAGTGGATCTGGGCACAGTATCTTGGTTTTTTCTGCACCCACATAACCTGTGTACATGTGCCGAGCATGCCTAGATGTAGAGCTTGTACAATTACTACCTGTTAACTTTTGAATATTACATTCCTTGAGAGTTCCAATTCATCTCATAATGACCAGGCAGTATGTGCTGTCTTGTGGGCCTGTTGAAAGTGTTCAGGCTACCTGCTGTCGATGATCTTTTTGAGCTGCTGCAGCTGATGCAGCTTGGCAACTGTGCTCTACAGACCAAAATGAATGAGATCAAAGCTGAAGTAATCATCTAGCTGAAATTTAACAATATTCACTTGAAGAATATTTTTGTTCTTCACAGGGTTTGGAAGTCAGCTAAGAGCATCGCAAGTAGCCACTTAGTCAGCTGGTTTATTTTGAATTTCTAAATTGTACTCATGGATCTTAACAAGTAATCATTGTGCTTGTGGAGACTTCTGTGAGAGGTTTCCAACAGATCATCTCTAATGGCTGCTGTCCGCATTAGCAATGAAATGATTGCTGAGTGTGAATCTGTTGCATCCTCTCAAAAAGAATCTCTCTTTGATTGTTTGAGTACTTCATCTTAGTTCTTGTAAGGATCTTGGAACCAAACACAATAAGCTTGGCAAACTGAAATAGACATACTCCAAAGCCTTTCTGGGATGCATCTGAGAACATTGGGTTAACCTTTTCATGGTAGGAGGCTTGTACATTTTTAATGCGGTTTGTAGTCATCTTGGAATTAAACTAACACACATTTAATACCAGCTTTTTAAAAATACAGATAATGGAGCTGCACCATTCAGTGTGATGCTGTACTTTCCGGATGATATTGCTTTCTTCCATTGAATTCAGTTCCTGTTTGAGCTTATTCTGAAAGTGAATACTGTATTTATGAGGCAGCTCAGTTCTGGGTTTGTCATGATTTTTCAGAAGTAACACTGTATCACCTTCAAAGTTGCTAAAAGCATCAAACCAGGCTGGACAGATTAGTCAGGTAATATACAGACTCAACGTTGCAGTTCAGAATTTTGAGTGTTGTGACAGTGAGTATTATTATCTTGTGGATTATCTTGTTAACTACTGTTTCTAAATGTGAAAAATGCCATTAGTCATCCCAATAAGCTGTTTCGACATTGATCTGAATAATACCAATGTATGGGTTGTCTGACACATTATAAGCAGTTAGTTTATTATGATGATTTGCACCGTATTTGTCAGTCTTCTGAATATATTTCTTGTAAGATGTGGAAAGGGATGACATTTGCACTTGCACCCGTGTCAATCTTGGCATTTATTGCATGATTTCCATTCTTTTTGGGATGTATAATTTTTCTGACACCGCCAAGTGGGAGCGTAAATGTTACCACATTGACTGCTTGACTGGTCTCTAAGCTGTGGCATTGCAGATACGTCTTGGACTTTGACGTGCTTTTGTGCCATGGACAAAACATCATCGACATTGTCCCTTGGTTGACTGTTCTTCACATGCAGCTTTGGGTTGCATTTTGGAGTTTTGCTGGGCAGTTGGATTCCTGGCAGGTTTTAGCCCAATGACGTCTTGTAGAACATAGCTTGGATATGCTAAGAAATGTTGGAGACTGTTTCCAGAGATGAAACAAGTCACATCTGATTACAAGATTTGAGTGTTTTACAGAATCTGTTAATGACTGCAGTTGTTGATGTAGAGTCAAGCCCCTGTAGATGCTGCTGACCAGCATGGAATGCTTTGAACTTGCACTCTCTTTCTCATGTGCATCAATGGGATATTCTTTAAGGTTTATTTTGAAGCGCTTCTGTGGAGACTTTAATTAGCGCAGTGGCAATGACCAGTTCCAAAAGCCTTCCAGTTGAGTTAGCTTCAGTGAAATCATATTCTGTACCTTTATTTTGACACCTGGTTACAAGTTTTACCTAGTGTTATCTGTATGACCTTTTATAAATAGATTGGTGGTGGGAGCTTTTCTTTTAAAAGAGAGGGTGTGTGTTCATGACTGTTTCTCTGTTGCTTTGCTATATTTGTAACAGTTGAGATTTGGTTGTTAACTTTAGCTCTGAACTCAGGTATGTGATGAAAAATGACTGATAGAAACAGAACTCTTCACAACTCTCACTGCTGCTATCAGCTTTTAGTATCAAAAGTTTACTTGCTGTCACCATGATGTAGTTTCTTGTGTCAAATAGTACTGCCAGTATGATATGGTTTGAAACTTGCCCTATATTTTAGCTCACATAGCATATACCAGAGAGACAAAGTACTTGTTGAGATTGATGTCTTGAAGTCAAGATTAGAGTGGTGTTGGAAAAGCACAGCAGGTCAGGCAGCATCGGAGGAGCAGGAAAATCGACGTTTCGGGCAAAAGCCCTTTATCAGGAATTCCTGATGAAATGTCGATTTTCCTGCTTCTCTGATGCTGCCTGACCTGCTGTGCTTTTCCAGCACCACTCTAATCTTGACTCTAATCTCCAGCATCTGCAGTACCCACTTCTGAATAGATGTCTTGAAGTCTATTGACCAAACCAACTTTTCACATTGCTATAAAATCATCGTCTTATACATTATCTGAGCGTTGTCCTGATGTTACAATATGTAACATACATATAACTGAGCACACTACACCTACTTCATTGCAATGAGAGAGAGACTAAAAGTCAGGTAGGTACCATTGTGTTGGAATGTGACATGTGACCAGTGTTTCCTCTAATTTCCAGAACCAGAAGTCAATGTCGCAATCGCCATCACTGATCACTGTGTGTACAACATCAGAGCGGCTGTGCAGTTTAGAGGGAGCATGGATTGTGATGTCATGTAACTCTTTTAAAGGAACACTGGAGTCTATGCAGTGACGCAACAATTTTGATATTATGAAAGTACCCTGAAATATTAATGAAATAAATTGCATTTTACCAAAAGCCTTAAATGACTTCTACTAATTTTGTAGTACTGTAAAAATAAATTATCTGCATCTCATTCAGGTACTGCAGTGTTAAACAATCATAAAATGTTGCTTACCAGCTAATACTGCGCTTGATTCCAGCCTTGGGTTTGCATGTTCTCCTGTGTCTGCGTGGGTTTCTGCTGGGTACTCTGGTTTCATTTCAAGGTACAAAATTGTGCATTCACTATGCTAAGATTGCCCTGTAGTGTCCAGAGATGCGCAGGTCAGGTGGATTAGCTATGGTCAATCTGAGGTTATGGGCAAAGATTAGGGAAGTGGATCTGAGTACCATCCTTTTTGGAGGGTCGGTGTGGACTTGATGGGCTGAAAAGCCTCTTTCTGTCGGGATTCTATGATTCTATTACCTCTCCCACTGAGGTAATAAACCAAGTGACAAAACTGGTGTACAGTAAAACCAACACTTGTTCTGACCATGTGTTTACATGAACTGAATTTTTTTTAAATTCTGGAACCTGTTTAAAATGTCATCACGTCCAGAGAGGGAACATTTTTAAAATGGGACATGAATTATGAATGATCAGCTTCTCTCACACTGTTGCTTCAAATTTGGATCAGCAAGTATCTTGGACAAATTGGAATGATTTTGACTAATGTAAACAGGATCCAGTGATGCCGCTTCTATTCTGAGGATATGAACAAAAATAGATGTCAATACATTTTGAGATATTGCAGCAGGACTGGAGAGCAGCATTTCCAGCTGAGGGATTGGACAGCTGTACACTGTTTGCTCTTGCAGTGGTATTTTTCAAATGCATTAATACAGCTCAATCCCTGCCATGCATGACCTATTTTTGGTTAACACAAGCCATTGTTCTATTTCTGTCGCCTGTGGGCTGTGTTGTTGTTGATTCATATGTAAACGTTTTATCACTTCATTTTGCCAACTTGGAGAGAAGTAAACAGGGGCAGTGCAGACTTGTGCGTACAGTGGTTTAGACACTACACTTGCAAACCTCTAGTGCCTACTACGAAGCAAAATAAAGGCTTCCCTGAACTGTGGTGACTACCATTCCAGTTACTTTCAACTTAATTCATGAAACAAACAGGCCAAAAGAAAACTGCAAAAAATAAATGTCCTTTGGAAAGAAAAGTTTGAGTTGCTTTTTATAACTATGTGTATTTGGCTCAACCAAAATATAAAATTGAGAGAGGCACTTAACCATTTAGAATTGAAAGAAAGAGAGCACTTTACAATGTAATAATGTGCAAGTCATCTGATTGTTTCGAGAGGAAGAATTAAGGAGGAAATGACTCTGTCGGTGCTCTGATGAATCTTTTATGTGGCTGAAGTGAGGACTCAAAGGAAAGATGCTGCAGACTATTTATGAGACTGAATCATGTTTCTCCTCAGATGGGGTTTCTGACCGAGAGCAACCGATCCAGCTGTTGGCTCAAGACCGAATGCATAGCATGCTCACCTCAGGTAAGCACATTTAATATCATAGAGATACTGTATAATAACATGCTTTTGTTATTCTCCTGATTACATTCAAGTTGTTTGAACTCTACATTAAACATTCTGTAGAAACCTGACAATCAGACCGTGGGGAAATTCTGCTTTTTATTAATCCAAGAAGTAACCTGTGCATTATTAATAGGAGACTATTGTAGGATAATATATGAGTGTGTTACTTGAATTTGTTTTATGTATGTTGTGTGCAGTGAATATGAAAGGTAGTTCTGGAGCACTCTACTGTAAATTGTACAAATAGAACACAATGCCACTGAAGAGAAATGGCAACTTAAATTCCCTCTTGATAATACCTCTCCATCCTCCCCTTTATTTGGAATGCTATTTGTAATTATATTGCTTAAGAAATTGTCAATAGGCTGGGCAGAAGGGAAGGGAAAATCAGAGAGCTGGTTTATAGGACTTCAGATGACTTTAGATGTTGAGCTGTCCTGCTTTAAGTAAACAGTTGAATGCATAGGTAAGGAATAAAACTGCAGATTCATAGAAATATGGATTGTTAAGTGTACATACAAAGGAGATCAGTATCACTAAATGTCGGGATATGTGCATAGTTTGCCATTTCCTTAGACAGCTCCAGTGAATTTAAACATGACAATTGTGGTTGCCTCAGTTGTGACCCTGCTGCTTCAGGAAGAGCATCCTTCAGTTGTAGAGACTGGCCCAAAACGGGACGGACGTACAAAAAATGAACAGAAGGAGATCATTCTACACTTTGAATCTACTCTACCATCAATAAGATGATGGCTGATCTGCCTGTGTTTTGAATTCCACATTGCCAGCTACTGTCCAGGACCTTTGGCCCCCTTCTTGATGAGATTCTGCCCATCTTTGCCTTAAAAATAGTTGATGCCCTCACTTGTACTTGGGCAAGGGAATACATGGTGAATAATAGGACCCTGAGAGACACTAAGGATCAGAGGGACCTTAGTGTGCTATTCTGGCAGTCCCTTAAGGGAGCAGGAGAGGTGGATAAAGTGGTTGAGAAGGCAGAAAGATACTTACCTTTATTAGCCGAGACATAGTGTTTAAGAGCAGGGAGATGATGATGGAAATGCATCAAATGTTGTTTAGACTACGGCTAGAGTACTGTGTGCAGTTCTGGGATTCACATTATAGGAGGGATGTGATAGCACTGAAGAGGGTACAGAGGAGATTTACCAGGATGTTGCCTGTGCTGGAGAGTTTTAATTATGAAGAGTATTTGGACAGACTGGGATTGTTTTCTTGGAGCAGGGGAGATCGAGAGGGGGTAAGATTGAGATGGATAAAATCATGAAGGGTGAGAGCAGGACAAATTGTTTCTCCACGTTGAAGGCATCAGTGACCAGGGGCATTGATATAAGACTATAGACCATAAGATATAGGAGCAGAGTGAGGCCATTGAGTCTGCATAACCATAGGCTCATATTTAGTAGCCTCCTGTGTGAAACCTTATCCAAGGTCTTCTGGAAATCCATGAAGATAACCTCCACTGGCTCTCCTTTGTCTCGTTTGCTTGTTACCTACTCAAAGCATTCCAACAGTTTTGTCAAGCATGACCTTCCTTTAGCAAAACCATGCTGACTCAGCCCTCTTTTACCATGCACTCCAAAGTACTTCACAGTCCTATTGTTTTTATATTTGTCCTGTGCTGATTTGAAAAGGGTTTCTAATCCTCTGGTTTCTCACTAATCCCCACCACATTGTATGCTTTTCCTTTCGCTATTATAGTGTTCCTGACTTTCCTTGTCACCCATGGTTGCCCTGTATTCCCGATGAAGGGCTTTTGCCCGAAATGTCAATTTTCCTGCTCCTCGGATACTGCCTGACCTGCTATGCTTTTCCAGCACCATTCTAATCTATACTCTGGTTTCCAGCATCTGCAGTCCTTGTTTTTACCCATGGCTGCCGTGTCCTCTCCTGAGTATGTTTCTTCTTCCTTGGACTAAATGTTAGCTGTGCCTCCTAAATTGTCCCCATAAACTCCTGCCATTGTTAGTCCACCATCTTTCAACTAGGCTCCCCTTCCAATCCACTCTCGCCAGCAGCTCCCTCATTAACAGGAAGTTTAGAGAGGTTGTGAGGAAAGTCTCTTTTCACCCAGAAGATGAAAGAATCTGGAACACTCTGTCTGTAAAGGTGGTAGAGGCAGAAGCCTTTATATCATTGAAGATTTAGGCTTGCAATGCCATGATATAAAGGCTATGGGGCTAACGCTGACTAGTGGGATTAGAAGAGTTAGCTGATTGTTTTTGACCGGTAGGAGAAAGTGAGGACTGCAGATGCTGAAGATCAGAGCTTAAAAATGTGTTGCTGGAAAAGCACAGCAGGTCAGGCAGCATCAAAGGAGCAGGAGAATCCTGAAGAAGGGCTTATGCCCGAAACGTCGATTCTCCTGTTTCTTTGATGCTGCCTGACCTGCTGCGCTTTTCCAGCAACACATTTTTAAGCTCTGTTTTTGACCGGTGCAGACTTGATGGTTCAAATTGGCTTCTGTGGCAGCGAGTTTCCAAGTCACACAGCCTTCTGAGAGAAACAAAATTCCCTCATGTCTGTCCTGAAAAGTTGACCCCGATTTTAAATCATGGTCTCCTAGTTCTGGTCTCCCCCTCAAGAGGAAACATCCTTTCCATGGCCATCTTTTCAAGACTGTTCAAGATCTCGTACATTTCAATCAAGTCATCTATCACTTATTTAAACTCCAGAGGAAAGAAGACCAGACTGTCCAACCTCCTTAAAGGACAACTCATTCATTCCAGGTATTAATCTGGTAATCCTTTTCTGAACTGCCTCTATTGCATTTATCTCCTTCCTTAAATAAAGAGCCCAAAACTGGAAATGGTACGCTAGTGCCCAATAACTGAATCATTATATCCTTTCTTTTATGTTTAATTCTTCTTGCAATAAAATATAGTATTAAGTGGTGTTTCAGCAAGCTAAAGTTTTGATATTCATACACCAGAGCATTTAATTCCCCCCTCCATCATAAAATTCTGCAATCATTCTCCATTTATGTAATACTCTGCTTTTTCATCCTTCCTGCCAAAGAGAACAACTTCATATTTTCACAGATTATCCTCCATCTCACTGGTTTTTCACTGCTCATTCAATTGATCTATAGCATTTTTAACTTCCTCATATCCTCTTCACAAGATGCTTTAGTACCAATCTTGGTGTCATCACTAAAAATAGAACATATAACAGTACAGCACTGTACAGGCCCTTTGGCCCTCAATGTTGTGCAGGCCCTCTATCTATTCTAAGATAAGACTAACCTACATACCATTCATTGCATTATCTTCCATGTGCCTATCCAAGACTCACTTAAATGTCCCTAATGTATCTACTACCACTGCTGGCAGTGCATTCCACACACCCAAAACTCTCTGAGTAAAGAACCTACCTCTGACATCTCCGCTAAACTCTCCTCCAATTACCTTAAAATTATGTCCCCTCATGATAGACATTTTCACCATGGAAAAATGTTTCTGGCTACCCACTCTATCTATGCCTCTCAACATCTTGTACACCTCAATCAAATCACCTCTCATCCTTCTTCGCTCCAATGAGAAAAACCCTAGCTCCCTCAACCTTTCTTCATAAGATAGGCCCTCTAGTCTAGGCAGCGTCCTGGTAAATCTCCTTTCCACTCTTTCTAAAGCTTCCACATCTTTCCTATAATGAGCGGACCAGATCTGAACACAATATTCCAAGTGTGGCCTAACAAAGACTCTATAGACCTGCAGCATAACCTTGCAGCTCTTAAACTCAATCCTCTTGCTAATGAAAGCCAAGACACCATAAGCCTTCTTAACAACCCTATCAACTTGCTTGGCAACTTTGAAGGACCTATGGACATGGATCCCAAGATCCCACTGTGCCTCCACATTGCCAATAATCCTATCTTTAGCCCTGTATTCTGCATTCAAATTCGACCTTCCAAAGTGGGACTCCATTCATTGCAAGCTGCCAGCATCGTCATAAAATAAACTCTAAACAATGAGCTTTTACTTTTGTCAATAACCTTTGATGTGACATCTCATCAAATGCCTTCTTCAAATCCATGTTCAGTAAGTCTGCACCCTCCCTTTTATCCAAAGTGCATGTGATTCCTTCAACAAACTCCCATAAATTGGCTAAACAAAATTTCCCTTTGACAAAACCATGCTGATTCATCCCAATTGAGTTTTTCTAAGTGGACAGCTATAATGTCTTCAATGTTCTATTCTAACAACTTCCTTTTGATAGACATCAAGCTGACTGGTCTACATTTTCCCTGCCTCTTTCCCTTCTTGATTACAGGAGCTATGTTGTTACTTTCTAGTCTGATGGAACCTGTCCTGAATCAATGAACTTCTGGAAAATTAACATCCAATGCAAATATGAACTCACTAATAATTTAGTTAAGGCCCTAGGATGAAGCCTACCTAACCTCATAGACTTGTCATCCCACAGCTCAATATGTCTTGTATACTTTGTCCTTATATTGTCTTTACTGTTAGGGGACCTGTTGACTTCACACTAGTAACATCTCTCCTCTGCTATTCGTCATCTTCATCCAAACCAATTCTTATTTTCTTATCTGCTGATCTGTTGTACCTCACTATTGCAAAAATGCCCATTCTTGATTAACAATGTTACCCCTCCATCTTTACTTTGCTTTTTATTTTTCTTGAGGGTCCCATATCCTAAAAATTTAGAACTTAATTCTTTCTATCTTGAACATTCCACGTTTGATTCCTTGCCTCCACTATTTAGGTTAAGACCCTTTCTTCTTCCACAGTTATGCGTTTCACAAGAACACTGACCTCAGCATGGTTCAGTTGTAAACTGAATGGTATAGCCCCTACCTTCCCCAGTACAGGAGCCAATGCACCATGAACTAGAACCGAGTTCTCCCACGCCATCTGTAAGCCATGTATCCAACTTCCTAATTTTAGTTTATACCCTATATCAATTTGTTTCCAACTCAGATAATAAACTATAAATTATAACCTTTGGAATTCTGCTTTTTAATTTAGTTCCCAGCTCCTCCTACCCTCTTTGCAGAACCTCTTTCCCAAATCCACTAATGTTTTGGTATCTATGTCAACCACCATTCAAACAGTATTTCATTGTACAATTACACAAATCGAACATAGCTTTCTGAAAGGGAAATAATTGTTAAAATGTTTGTTAGAAATGCTTGAGGATTAATCCAGAAGCTCAAGGACCTGGATTCAAACCTTGTCATGGCAGATGGTAGAAATTGAACTCAATAAATATCTAAAATAAAAGGTTTGATGATAAGCATGAACACCATTGTTAATTGTCGGAAAGGAATGCCTGGTTCATTAATTTCCCTCAGGGAAGGATATCTGTCATCCTTACTTGGTCCAGGCTCTATGCAACTACAGACCCACAGCAATGTGGTAGAGCTCTTAACTCCCCTCCAAAATGGCCTTGCAAGCCCTCAGTTGTATCAACCGCTCTGAAGTCTCAAAAAGGAAAGACAACCTGGCATCAACCGAGGCACAGAAATGGCAATGACGAAACAGCCCTGTTGGCCCTGCAAAGTTCACCTTGCCAACATCTGGGAGATAATGAGAAAACTGGTGGAGTTTTCTCACAGACTAGTCAGGCCACTGCTTGACATAGTTATATTTACGGCATCATACCTTATAGACAATTTCCCATAAACCAATATCTGCATATGTCCGATCCCACAGGAAGGGCAGAGGTGGCGACACAGCAAGGAGGGATTTTCCCTGGCAGTCCTCAACATTGACTCCGGACACCAGGAAGTCTCAAGGCATCAGGTTAAACAGTGGCAAGGCAACCTCCTGTTGATTGTTGTTATCCCTCGGCTGATGAATCAGAGCTCCTCCGTGTTGAACAACATTTGGAGGGAACACTGAAAATGAGAATGTATTCTGGAGGGGGGATTTCAATGTATACCACTGAAGGTGGCTCAGCAAACCACTACTGATTGCGAAGAGATGTAGACAGACTAATTGAGTGAGCAACTAGATGGCTGATGGAATATAATATGGGTAACTGGGAGACTGTTCACTTTACTTGCAAGAATAGAAAAGAAGTATAGTTTGCAAAAATGCAAAGTTTGTAAACATTTATGTTCAGAGATACATTTTCTCATATAAGGAACCCCCAAATTATTATGCAGCCACAGCAAGCAATTTGGAAAACAATTGGCATGTTGACCTTTATAAGAAAGGGATTGTAGTACAGCATAAGGAAGACTTGTTCAAATGCAATGAGGCTTTGATGAGACTATATTTGGAATATTGTGTACAATCTTGGTCTCCATAATTAAGGAAGGCAGTACAGGGAAGGTCTCTGGGATCAGAGGGTTATTCTATGTTGAAACACTGAGTAATTTGGGTATAAATTGTCTGGAATTTGGAAGACTGAGAGGAAACTTCTCATTAAATGAGAGATGCCACTCCCCTGGCCAAGCTGTTCCAGTTACAACATTGATATCTACCCAACAATGTGGAAAATTGGGCGAAAGTGAGAACTGCAGATGGTGGAGATCAGAATCGAGAATGTGGTGCTGGGAAAGCACAGCAGGTCAGGCAGCATCCGAGGAGTTAGAGAATCAACGTTTCGGGCATAAGCCCTTCATCTGGAATGAGGATTGTGGGCTGGAATGCTGAGAGATAAATGGGAGGAGGGTAGGTTTGGGGAAAAGGTAGCTGGGAATGCGATAGGTAGATGAAGGTGAAGGAGAAGGTGGTAGGTCGGAGACGAGAGTGGAACGAATCAAGAGGGTGGTACCGAGTTGAAGGCTTGCGACTAGGATAATGTGGGGGGAGGGAAATGAGGAAACTGGTGAAATCCACATTGATTCCGTGTGGTTGCAGGGTCCCAAGGCGGAATATGAGGCATTCTTCCTCCAGGCGTCAGGTGGTAAGGGTTTGGTGATGGAGGAGGCACAAAGCTGCCGTCTGTGGGATGGCGGGGGCGGAAGTGATGTTGTAATTTGCCACCACGGATCTCACCGCAGCAGCCACGTGGCAAAATTGTCCAAGTATGACCTTTACATTAAAAAAAAGGACAAATCCAACCCAGCCAATTACTGCCCCATCAATGTATTCTCAATCATCAGTAAAGTGACACAAGGTGCAATCAACAGTGCTATCAAGCAGCACCTGCTCAGCAATAACCTGCTGAGTGATGCCAAGTTTGGTGCTCTGCCAGGGTCACTCAGCTTGAGTCCTCTTATAGCCTTGGTTCAGACATGGACAAAAGAGCTTAATTCCAGAGGTGAGGTGAGATCAAGGTGTGCATTCAACCGAGTGTGGCATCATGGAGCCCTAGCAAATCTGGAAACAGGCAGCAAACTCTCCAGTGGTTGGAGTCATACCTGACACATCAGAAGATGGTCGTGATTGTTGGAGATCAGTCATCTTAGCTCCAGGACATCTCTGCAGGAGTTCCACAGGGTAGTGTCCATGGCCCAACCACTTCAGCTGCTTCATCAATGACCTTCCCTCCATCATAAGGTCAGAAGTGGAGACGTTCGTCAAGATTGCATAATGTCCAGCACCATTTGCAACTTCTCAGATACTGAATCAGTCCATGTGCAAACACAAAAAGATCTGGACAACATCCAGGCTTGGGCTGACAGGTTGCAAGTAACATTCACGCCACACAAATGCCAGGTTATAACTATCACCGCCCTTGGCATTCAATAGTGTTACCAAAACTGAATTCCCTACTATTGACATCCTGGGGGTTGGCATCGACCAGAAACACAAACGGACTCACGACATAAATTCAGTGGCTACAAGAGCAAGTCAAAAGCTAGGAATATTGCAGCGAGTAACTCACTTCCTGACTCCTCAAAGCCTGTCCACCATCTACAATGCCCAAATCAGGAGTGTGATAAAAAATTGCTCACTTGCCTGGTTAGGTGCTGCTCCAACAACACTCAAGAAACTTGAAACCACTCAGGACAGAGCAGCCTGCTTTTGATTGGCATTACATCCACAAACATCCATTCCCTCTACCACCAACACTCAATAGCAGCACTGAGTACTATCAACAAAATGAACTCCAGAAGTTCACCAAAGATCCTAAAACAGTACCTTCCAGACCCAGGACAACTGCCATCCCGAAGGACAAGGGCAGCAGGTATATGGGAACACCATCACCTTCATGATCCCCTCCAAATCACTCAGCATTCTGATTTGGAAATATATCACCATTCATTCACTGTCACTGGGTCAATATCCTGGAACTCCCTGCCTATTGGAATTGTGGGCGAACCCACATCAGGTGGACTGCAGCAGTTTAAGAAGGCTGCTCATCACCACCTTCTCAAGGGAAACCAGAGACAGGGCAATAGACACTGGCCAGCCAGTGATGCCCACATCCCACAAAATTAATTTTAAAATTATCTACTCCTGTCTCTTGTATTCTCTCTTGGAGTCCCTTGTGCCTGTAAAAGTTATTAAGATAGATAATGTCATTCTGATGTCAGTCCAGCATAGTTTTCTTTTATATTATTTCATGGGATGTGGGTGCCATTAGGAAAGGCCAGTAATCTTCACCCATCCTTGATGTCTTGGAATTGAATAGTTTGCTGACCAGTTTAGAGGGCAGGTGAGGGTCAACCACACTGCTAATGGCCTGAAATCACATGTTAATCAGAACAGGTGTGGAGGGTAGATTTCCTTCTCTAAAGTAATACATGATGGGCTCTGAATTACTAATCTATCAGTATTACCACAAGACCCCTGTCTCTTATAGGTCCCTAATAAACTGAGAGAGCAGCACAGTGAGATCCTATTTCCATGTACCCCTCAAAAGAGAAATTACCATTAAAGCACCCAGAGAGTCATTCTTGGATAACGGTGCTTCAAGATCAGCAAAGGGTTTGGTCAGTTAATCTATCACTCAGCACAACTAGCTATAAAATAGATGAATATTGTGCTGTTACAATAATTGGATTGAAACATTAAAATGAAAGCCACAAAGTCAATCAGACTTTTAAGTCAACATATGATTGTTGTGCTTCATTTAAATGTTACTTCTGTCCGTAGTACTATGAAGGGTATTTCAAAGTTAAAAATTTCAAACTGCTGCCAATAGATGAGACTTGCTCATAAACCTAGGCAGATCCAATGATAGCCAAGGAATTGAACTCTTAATTAATAATGCTTAGCGAACTCAAACTACCTGTTGCCTATAACTTTCACAGCCCTCTACATGTGTGGTTCTCTACCTATCTGAAACAAGCACCAGACCTATGTTTTTCATACAAATTGAGATTCCAGTGTCGATGCTGTTGCAAAGTGCATATGCTCTACATAAGTGCACTGTATTTTAATCAGGAAACAGATAAACATTTTCTTTAAAACCTGACTACACAAAAGTGCTGCATTGCCAGCTCATGCCAGCTTGGCATTTTGATTCCTTACCTCTTCCCTCTGTGTACCAACATCTGGGCTAGCTCTTGTTTTTTTTGAGATTTGTTACTGGGAGCTAATTTTGAAATAAATATGCCGTGTATCTAATTTTTCAGGACACATCAGTACTATTAAGTCAGCTGTGCATGAACAAAATGCTTTTTTAGCTTCAACTTTCTGGTCAGTTGGGTTTCTTGAAATAATTTTCAAAAACAGAGCTATTTCAACCTTTATTGAGATGACATTTCTATTGAGTGTTTTATTTACATAGGCCATGTAACTGCATATGTCGCGGGTGGTGCTGGAAAAGCACAGGTCAGGCAGCATCCGAGGAGCAGGAGAGTCGACGTTTCGGGCCTAAGCCCTTCATCAGATTCCTGATGCCCAAAACATCGATACTCCTGCTTCTCAGATGCTGCCTGACCTGACCTGCTGTGCTTTTGCAGCACCACACTCTCGACTCTGATCTCCAGCACCTGCAGTCCTCACTTTCTCCTCCTCCTAACAGCATATCTCTGATAGCATGAGATAAATTGGCAGTGCACTAATTATACACCTATATTAGCTGTGGAAAATGTATTCAGCTGATAGAGGACACGAGTGGGCCAAAGAGAGAACAGGTGCATAAAAAAATTACTTTCCTGTACTCAAATTATTCTGAACATTGAGCACAACTAATGAATAGGCTTGTGTTTTGTTGACATAAAAATCCATACTTATAATTTACATTCGTGGGCGGGAGAATTTAAACTTCTAAAATCTAATGGGTTAAAAAGAAACAGAATTAGGAATAGAGAGAAAGGAAAACCGTTCCCTTGGACATTCAAATTTGATCATTTAATGCTTTAATTTTGGAAGCCATCAAAGACATAACATGAAGGCATGAAGAGAGCAAAGATGAAATATAAGTGGACTATGGAATGATGTTTGAGAAACAAAGTGTTGAGGAAGACCATGTTAGGAGAGAGACTTCCAAGAGCATGAGGTGTTGAGTAATTTGAGTGGCTCAAGAGAGAAAGTTGAATAAAGGAAGGAGAAAAACGCATGAGACTGAGGATTCGAGAGGGAAGCTGATGGCGTTAAATGTGAGAGATAGGAAATGTGGGTTGAGTGGGGGAGAGAAAATAAGTGGGCGGGCTTGAGACTTAAAGACGAAGGTGTTGAAAGAGGGAAATGCTGAAGAAAAAAATGAAAAAAGACATGGACAGAGAGAGACAGAGAGATGCCAATAGCTGATGTACTGCAAGGGTTGGTGTTGGGTCCACTGCTCTTTGTCATTTTTATAAATGACCTGGATGAGGGCATAGAAGGGTGGTTTAGTAAATTTGTAGACGACACTAAGGTCGGTGGAGTTGTAGATAGTGACAAAGGATGTTGTAGGTTACACAGAGACATAGATAAGCTGCAGAGCTAGGCTGAGAGGTGGCAAATGGAGTTTAATGCAGACAAGTGTGAGGTGATTCACTTTGGTTGGAGTTACTGGAATGCAAAGTACTGGGCTAATGGTAAGATTTTTGGTAGTGTAGATGAGCAGAGAGATCTCAGTGTCCAGGTACATAGATCCTTGAAAGTTGCTACCCAGGTTGACAGGGTTGTTAAGAAGGCATACAGTGTTTTAGCCTTTATTAATAGAGGGATCAAGTTCCGGAACCATCAGGTTATGCTGCAGCTGTACAAAACTCTGGTGTGGCCGCACTTGGAGTATTGTGTACAGTTCTGGTCACCGCATTATAAGAAGGATGTGGAAGCTTTGGAAAGGGTGAAGAGGAGATTTACTAGGATGTTGCCTGGTATGGAGGGGAAGGTCTTATGAGGAAAGGCTGAGGGACTTGAAGCAGTTTTTGTTGGAGAGAAGAAGGTTGAGAGGTGACTTAATAGAGACATATAAGATAATCAAAGGGTTAGATAGGGTGGACAGGAGAGCCTTTTTCCAAGTATGGGGACGGTGAGCACGAGGGGGCATAGGTTTAAATTGAGGGGTGATAGATATAGGACAGATGTCAGAGGTAGTTTCTTTACTCAGAGAGTAGTAAGGGTATGGAATACTTTGCCTGCAATGGTAATAGATTCGCCAACTTTAAGGACATTTAAGTCGTCATTGGACAAGCATATGGATGAACATATGAAATAGTGTAGGTTAGATGGGCTTCAGATTGGTATGAGAGGTCAGTGCAACATCGAGGGCCGAAGGGCCTGTACTGTGCTGTAATGTTCTATGTTCTAGCTAAATCTTACATTTTTAGCAATTTGCATAGAGTTGTTTGGAGGGTTTTTCACCACAGGACCTAGTGAGATTTCTTGCTGTATTTTACCAAATTTGACTCATTAACTACTATCCTGCCCTTATGGCATCCCTTCTGTCTGATTCTAGCCCTGTAAAACCACGCTCCATTGTGAAACAACTTGCAATTTCCAGGATATCCCAGAATTGACAGGCATCTTATTGTGTTAATTCTCACAAAAATGTATGTCAGTATATCTTTAGAAAACATACTTTTAGTATCACGCAGGCATGTGACCTGAGATTATAAAAGTCTCAGAAACCATCTTAGTATGGAACACTTGAAACATGACATGCTATTGAAACTAGGCTGTTCTTTGTAATAGCATCACAGTGAATAGCTATGAAAACTCATTGCTATTAATTGAACAGCTTAATGTTAGCTGAGACAATGATCTGCCTGTGAATATAATATGTGCAGATAATAATAAGCTGTCATAACTGTCTGTTGAATTCTTCAATACAATATCTAGTTTCTTATGTTATAAGGGATAGCACAAACACAACTGCATCAGGTAACATATCCTGCTGGAAGCAAAACCCACATCATCCCTGGCTATGATTAGCAGTCCAACCCAGCAGTGTAACATTGAAGAGCTGCTGGCAGAAGATGATGTTGTCAACTTTGTCAAAGGCTGTAGAAATTTGACAAAAATGAAGATGGAAAGCTTACTTTGTCACAATCACATTCAGGCCATTTCAGTGCTGTGTTGGCCAGTACCAGGAATGGAGGAATTTCAACATGGAGTTCAGGAAATCTAGGCACAGATTTGGCAGGAAACAATACATTCAAGGTATTGCAAATGAAGCAGAGGTCGGAGATAATGATGTTGTAGTTTGCATGGACGATGAGCTCTACAAGCAATCCCTGGGTTAAAAATGGTTTCACTTCCTGAGTCCTTTTGTAAGTTTACTTGTATGAAGTTGGAACACAATACAGTGCAATATAAACTCATCGTTCATAAGTATATCCAAACATTTGCAAGTTGGATCTTTTAAATTAACATAAAATAGGAGCTCATACGAGTATTCATATGTCGGATTTATGTAAATTGGTGACCGCCTGTAATGGTTAATGTTTGAGTATCGAGTGATGCTTGCAGGCTTAAGAGAGGGAGACCTGACCAAAGAAAACCAGTAAGAATATCAGCTTGATATTCTTCACCAGGAATGGAAGGTAGGTGTTAAACGGAATTAAGATTGAAGAAGCAGAACGTGGTTCACATGAACAAGCTGACCTAAGAGATAGTGAGGTAGGAGAGAAAATGTAAAAATAAAATGTGTTCAGAGCTAAATCCATGGTGGTGAGGGTTGAGGTGAAGATTTGTGTGAAGTTTGGCCTAAAGGGCTAGTGAAATCCCTCCAACACACACCGACAGCACGTGGTAAGAGTGGAAGTGATTCCTGATCAACTGTGTGATGGAAAGAAAATCGGGTCTCTGTCATCATTGTCCAGAACTCCAGGCTACGAGTAAAAGTGAACGTTGCCACAGCAACCTGGACGTCTTGGAGAGGATGTGGGAGTAGTTGACTAAAAGACAAGTGTCAGCATACAAAGGAGGAACCAGAGAAAGCCATTCAGCCTCTCAAACCTGCTTCACTATTCACTAAGAACATGGTTGATCTCATTGTAACCTCAAATACACAATCCAGCCTACCCCTGATACCCTTTCAACCCTTTGCTGAGGAAGAATTCACCTGCTAATGTCTGCCTTAAAAAAAGAAATCACTAATCCCTGTTTTGATCAGTTGACTCTGATTTTTCAACCATTCTAGATTTTCCTGTAGGAGAAAACATTCTCCTCACATCCACTCTGTCAAGCCCCCTCAGGATTTTATAATTTTTAGTCAAGGAATCTTTTACTCTAAACTCCAGAGAAGACAAGCCTGGCCTGTCCAACCTTTCCTCATTAGACAACGCTCTCATTCCAGGCATTCATCCAGTAAACTGTCTCTAAACTGATTGGATCAGATTGGTGTCAACAACATAAGATTCAATTCCCATTCTGACTGTGATAGTTAGAGAAGCTGTCTCCTTGCATTACCCTAAGTTGAGGTAGTAGCACTGTGGGTCAGACCTGCCTTTAAGCAAAGAACTGAAGAACAAATACAAAACGTTTTATTACAAAATTATTAATCCAGTAACTTCTCATCAATGGAGAAGGTCTTAGTTTGGCTTCTACATCAGTATTTCATAACAACATAAATGTTATCAAAATTATTGCAATGAACGAAGATAAGGAAGATTGTAGAAATTGCAGAGATGTTATCATTGCCTTTTAAGTGAAAATTCCTTAGATAATTGCTGGTAAGGTTAATTAATTCTCCAGGATTCCACGATTGCCAATGAAGTTCTCATACACTTCCACCTCTTTTTGTGAACATTCAGCGAGATTATGTCATGGAAAATTGTCGTGAAAAAAAGGTAACAAAGTGCTTCAGCAAGAAAGTAATAAGTGTTTTGTTAAAATAAATATGTTACAAGTAAATGTGCAATGTTAATTTGCTTTACATTTGTCATTGAATTATGTCTTCAAATTTTGTGTATTTTCAATAAAGTAGTGTCAGATTTATATCGATAAGAGTTTTCTTGTTGCATGTACCTTAATATTGTAACTAACAAATTGGGTGGAATTTAATCTAGCTGATCAGGTTCTCATTAGTTTCCCAATTAAGGCCATCAATTGCCAAAAAAGTAGAAAGGCCATCTCTAAGTCTTTCCACTAAGGGACTTAGTGAAGCAGAGGTAGGAAGATAGCATGATCTCCACCTGCCACCTTTCTGCCCAATTTAATGCTCCCTTCATTCAAATTTACCAAGACAGAGAACATTCAATTCTACCCTTCATGACTCTTTGGTTGACTCAGTCAGCAAATGCACTGAGCAATCTATATTGTGTTTGCCGGTATCAGCCAGGCCAACAGTGTTGAATATTATAGTTTGTCAGGATTACAAAATATAGTCAGCCAGGTTTCTCACAGTTGTGTGATATCCAGCGATTCTTAATGAAAAGACAATAAAAACACAGAAATTCATTCTTACCCTCATCATAGTTTCCAACAGACAATATGTAGGCTACCATACAGAAAATGGCTACTGGTGTGCTGCGTATCGGATGCTAATAGCTATGAGGTCATACCTAAGTTTGAATTACTCTACTCAACAAGGACGAACCAAAATAGTGAAACAAACCACCTAAAATTAGCTTTATGGTTAAGTCTTTATGGAATTCTATCTAGCATAGTTGGTAATTCTTCTCAGTTGTTTGCAGCTCCATGTCCAGAATAAAAGTGGAAGGGTACAACCTGTCCTTTCATAGCCTCGGAGGAACTGGCCTGTTATTTCGCAGGTTGCATATAACAGTCAAAAATACACCACAGTGCACATCTTGTAACTTAGTAAAAATGGACCATAGGATAGAGCATTGGTGCCAAATAGTCTCAGTGACTGAAATGAATGTTTTTCTTGTCAAACTCCGTGAATGCTTTCATGGAATGGAAATCTGCCAGACATAAAATATTTAAGGAACGGATACCAAATGTATTAAAAAACACAGCCTGGAATTTAACCCCCTACATATCTAACTAAAACAGGGCTGTGGAAAGGATAAAACTGCACTGCCTTTAAAATTCACTCACAGGATGTGGGTGTCACTGGCTGGGCCAACACTTACTATCTATCCCTAGTTGCCCTCGAGAAGGTGGAATGAGCTGTCTTCTTGAACCACTGCAGTCCATTTGGTGGAAATGTGGGATCCGAGCTGTACCTGTGTTCTCTGCCATGCTAAGCAGCTTATGTGAGATCCCTTCAGACAGGAGAAAGCTTTACTGTCATCTAAAACTTGGTGTCCCATGACATATTTCAGATCCCAATGGTACCATGTGTTTCGCACTTGGGGACAGCTAGCCAGAAACATCGTGCACAATAAACTGGGCCCTGTGAGACAGGAGCCATCCATTCAGCCTCACAAGAAAACGTAGGACTTCCCTTTCCCTCAGCTTATTTTCTCCTTGCAGAAAGCAACCATGATTGCCTATCCTGAAACATCCCCATATCCCTCCCTCAATGCTGAGCATGTATGAAATGAGCTGCCAGAGGAAGTGGTAGAGGCTGGTATGATTACAACATTTAAAAGACATTTGGATGGGTATATGAATCGGAAGGGAATAGAGCGATGTGGGCCAAATACTGGCAAATGGGACTAAATTTATAGAGGAGATCTGGTCAGCATGGGCAAGTTGGTTCGAAGGGTCTGTTTCTCAGCTGTATATCTCTATGACTCTGTAACTGTTCACACTGATCCCTAGCAACCTCTTGTTATGTTTGTCTCATTCCTGCATGCTAACTTCACATCATTGACCATGGATTTGGGTCAGAGAGTTTAATGAAATTCTGGAATTAACATAACTTACACACATCCTGCTGACACCATGGTTAATGGACACATTGAATTAAAAGATGAGTTATTGTTACTGCAGCTTGGAAAGGTGAATCGTCTGAAGTACAGGTAATAAATTGCAAATACAGTATGTTAAATATTTGTATATAGTTCAATGTTCTCATTGCAGTAAGGCATAATTTAATTATATACTTGAACATATTATCATCTTTTACTTTCCAGATTAGGAGCTTTAACCAGAGGCTCAGTTATTTTTAACCACCTGTCGCTTGAAAACACTATAATTTTGTTTTATGTCTGTAAACTACAGATGGTACATTTTCTTCTTTACTAACTACACTCATTCTTAGACTTTAGGATGTGCACAGTACAATATTTATTGCAGTGCAGAAAGCTTTCTATTCTCAGTTCAGCTATTTGTGGATTTGTTATATTCAGCTTATGATATTTACATGATGAGGTTAGACTGCTAGGCATTATCAGGATATCTGAAGTCATTCTTAAAATATCCCAAGTCTCAATAAATATTAGTACGATTATAATTTAGTTGCACATTTTGTCACCTTTGTGGTAACTTCAAGTGGACTGCAAGTTTTAAAAAAATACACATACACTCACACTCTGAGCCTAAAAATTGTGATCTTTTATTTCTCAAGCTTGGTCTCAGAACTTTGTATGTATTTAGTTGTTTCTTTATAGTACATCCGAAAAATTACAGGGTCAATAATTAGTCACTGTACTTACAATTGAAGAAAGTAGATTAATCATTATAATACATTTCACTTCCTCCTGCTTTGAAAGAAAAATTCCCCTTTTCATTCCGATTAGCTCTTTTTGGACACAAAGTGACTCAGACTGTAATTTATGCAGTTCATAGCCATAATTTCACACATATGCAAATTGCTTACAGTAGATCGATTTAGTATTGTGACCTGTAGCCTAGCAACTGATACGTGGCCCATTTAAAATTATATTAATTGTACATTTTCTCTAAACACTACAACTTTATCTCAGCTTATGTTCATGATTGGTTGATTTTAGCAATGCATTATTGATTTCTTTATGGACTAATCTCATTACGTGTTCAAATCTCTGGACATACTTTTTGGTGTGAGCTCAGTTCCTTGTTGGTTTTGTGGCTTTTGTTTCCTGAGTATTAAAGTGGTGAGTATAGCTCCAATTCTCTGTGAACTTTGTGATGATTGTGTGTTCAGTTCTCAGGTATTCTAATGCAATTAGAAATCAACTCACTGGTTTTCTCCTGATAATAACTATATGGTTCCTTGGTTATCTCATGATTGTTGATTTGCTTGTGGATATATCAGCATTGCTTTAATATATCTAATAGTCATAAGCATCTGGTAGGTCAGTGCTAGGCACAGGTTACATCCCCTGATCAATACTGTTGAACTTGTGTTTCAGTTTATTAGAATGTATACTCTAGCAACTCTATGGAAAGAACATACCTGATTCTCTGGCAGTCTTGGCATAAGTGGATGTTTGATTTCCCTGTTGTCTTGTGGTGGACATGTGTTTGCCAGTTGGTATTCTGCAAAGGGCAGCCATTTATTATTCATTCCTATCAATTCAATAATTCATACCAATTCCAGTCCAATAAATATTTGACATGGATTCTAACACATACAAGGTTGGTACAAACTTTCATTTTGTTTTATTGAATTGAATTTATTGTCATATGTACAGAGGCACAGTGAAAAGCTTTGTCTTGTGAGCAGCACAGGCAGATCACAGAGTTAAGTAGCATTGATAAGTAAATAATAGGTAAACAGCAGCAAAAACAAAAACACAGGTACAGGAGAATGTTAAGAATTTGCAAGTTCAATCTATTTTCTCACAACAGTACGGTAAAAACTGTTGCGAAACCGGCTGGTGCGTGTATTCAGGCTTCTGTACCTTCTCCCCAATATTAGAAAAACATTGGCGGGTGGGGTAGATCTTTCCTTGACAGCGATCCTGGTAGATGGATTCTATAGATGGCAGGTTGGCCTTTGTGATTGTCCGGGCTAAGTTCGCCACTCTCTGTAACCGTCTCTGATCTGGAATGGTACAGTTGCCATACCAGGTAGTGATACATCCAGACAGAATGCTCTCGCACCTATGAAATTTGGCAAGGGTATTCATCGTCATGCCATGTTTTCTCAGCTGCCTGAGGAAGAAGAGATGTCATTGGGCCTTTGTAACCAGTGCATCCACCGGAAGAGTCCAAGAAAGTTTGTTGTGGACGACCACTCCCAGGAGCTTGACACTCTCCACTCTTCCACCTCTGTGTTGTTAATGTGTAGGGGGGCATGAGTAACATCCCGCCGAAAGTTCCTTGGTTTTGCAGGCATTGAGAGCTAGGTTGTTCTCAGTGCACTATTTTTACAGGTCTTCCACCTCATGTCTGTAGCCTGTTTCACCACCATCTAGGATTCAAGTCATCCCAAATTACACTCAAATCTTCCACTTTTTTCTGTAATAAGTACCAGACACTTTAAATTTATCCAAAATGGAACAAACAATCAGTACAGTTGCTTCCCAAAGCCCTTTGGAATGTTTAATTAGAGCTAAAATAATTAAATAATCTTAATGACATTCAATCATAAGCATTTTTAGACAATTTAAATCAAATACTTTTTAAATATTCCCGGCTTAGAGATAGGAAGTGAACTTCATTATGTTGCATGTTGGTAGGCCAGGACCCCGTTATACTCTTGCCTCCTCTTGAATTAAGTTCAGAGTGTGAAGTTTCAAGCTCCACCTGCCTGCCCTGTTGTCTGTTGAGGTCCTTAACTGGTTAATTAACGAAGCCATTCAAGCGTTTGCCTGCCTGGGTTGCAATTAGTTTGGTTCCAGGTGGGTCAAGAAAGAATCCACCAATCTGACTTGAAGGTCAGTATGGATTAGAGTGGTACTGGAAAAGCACAGCAGGTCAGGCAGCATCTGAGGAGCAGGAAAATCGACATTTTGGGCAAAAGTCCTTCGGATGCTGCCACTCTAATCTCCAGCATCTGCAGTACCCACTTTCACCTAGGTGGTCAGTATGAGCAGCCTATCAATTGGAATGGGGGAGGGGGCCATTTGATTTGCATATGACTGATCAACTAGAGCTAGGGCAAGGCAGTGTAAACTGGAGCTAACCTCTGCCCTTGTTTCTGATTCTTACCCTGTGAGATCCCTCCCCCTGCCCCCTTTCTGAAGACGTATCTGCTATTCTGGGAAATTGGAGATATTGCATAGGTACCAGCCATGGCCTTCACTATGTCACTGCCAAGTTCTTGAGCTTCTAGCCTCTGGCAGCTCTTGGCAGTCAGGATTTCCTAATCCCAGGTCCTAATTCTGGATAAAAATCCTGGCGGCAACTAACCACCTGCTTGACTTCTGGAATGATTCGGAGATGCCGGTGTTGGACTGGGGTGTACAAAGTTAAAAATCACACAACACCAGGTTATAGTCCAACAGGCTTAATTGGAAGCACACTAGCTTTCGGACCGACGCTCCTTCATCAGGCGACTTCTGGAAGGTCCGGTAGGATTTACATCTTCATAGGCAGTGCATTTCCCTTCTCTGGTCCCTCCTAGGTTTTGTGTGTTCAAGTGGGAATCTATATACACAGTAAGACGGTCCCTAATTCAGTGAGTAAAAGTTTCATACACTACAGGAGATTGGAAATAAACCGATCCACATCAGTCCTCATTCCTCTATTATTACATCTAATATGTGACATTCAAATTAATGTGAAATAAAGAGAATGCAAGATAGGCAACATGCTCACATTTTGGTATCCTTATTAATTTCTCTCTTCTAATAATGCTTCTGTTGGGTTGCACTTTCAAGGCAACAGGCGATTATCCATGACCTTATCAAAGTGACCAGTTTTCTCACACCATGTGTGTTACTCGACTGTTTTACTGTGAGACACCACAACCTGTCTTGACTATTCTGGTTTGACACTTTATGACAGTGGCTCACACCACGTTGTATATCATTTACAGGAAGTTTATCCCAGTTAATCTCAGGTCCATGTGATCAACATATGCATCAGCTTCTGGATTGATTTCAACATGGGTCAGATATTATCTGAAAGAATAAAAACAAGAAATGCTGCAAACACACAACAGATCAGATGGCACCTGTGGAGAGAAACAGATACACTTGATCAGGATTATTTTTAGCCACCTAAAACAATGTTGAGCATGGCTTCTTTTTACCAGCCAACACAATATTGATTGGGGTATTTTAATCATCTAAAATAATATCGATCAGGCCATTTTGTTTTATCATCTAAAACAATGTTGTTTGGGGAATTTTATCCATCTAAAACAAGGCATTTTTTTAACTGCAGAGCAGATCCGAAGTAAACCAACCTGCTAACACTTTGACTTGGTCTCTGAAATAGTTATACATTCATAAGTCAAAGTCAGAAGTCACACAACACCAGTTTATAGTCTTACAGGTTTGTTTAAAATCATAAGCTTTCAGAGTGCTGCTCTTTCGTCAGATGAAGTGATCTGTTGGACTCTAACTTGGTGTCCTGTGACTTCTGACTTTGTCCATTCTAGTTCAACACTGACATCGCCACATCATTCATAAGTCAGATTAAGTTTCTTGAGGTATACTTATTGATTAATGAAGTGATACCTTTTCAATGGATGCTACGTCAATTACCATGGACTATTACCAATGCATAGCACCAAATGGTCCCGCAGTACATTTCAGAGTTTCACAGTTCAATTGCTCTTATATTTGTGTTGTTATTTTGTCTAATTATCTTAAAACTGAACTTAACAGTCGCCAATTTGTTCTTTAGTGAAATGAATGGGATCTGTGTGGTTTCCAAAGCACATCAAAGTGCCACAGATTAGATCATATCACGGGTAAAAATGTATTTATGTAGAGCAGATGGTGTTGCCCAAGAAATGATGTGCTGTACACAGGGGCCTGAATGTGCCTTCCACACCATAGCTTTATTCTGCATCCTCTGAAGCTAGTTTCTGCTCCTAGTCTTCATTAAACTCTCTCAGGAGAGTATACTCATCCTCGTTAAGGTGGACCTACTGATCAGAGAGTAACATGTCTCAGAGGCAGCCACAGTAGCCTGTTGTCTAACTTCCGCCACCCAGCTCACAGTCGGTTTCTTCTCTTCTTCCATTCAACAGTAAAATTCCCTGGGAAGTCAATTATGTCCTGTTTGTGATGAGAGATGAGGGAAGGTGATGGGGGTGGCTTGTAGGTAGAATTACATCACAGTGAATGGCAGAAACATGGAGTAGATTTCTTCTACATATTCTATAAATAGGTAAATATAGTTGGAATCTAAAATAACACCCATATTTAAAGGAAATAAAGTTAAAGCAGAAAGTATTCAGTGTGAAAAATCCTTGAGCCAAATGGAAGAGTTTGGTAATGGATGATTCAACTTCCATTCAAACACAAGGGGACAGAGCATCTCTGTTGGGAGTACAGAGAAATTAAAAATGGCAATATGAAGGTGAGTAGGGCCAGGAGACTAGAAACTAGAGGACATCAAAATCATCACTGATGTGGGGTAGAAAGGACTTGACAGAAGAATGAAAAACATTGAACCAGGTATGGGCAGCATGGTGGCTTAGTGGTTAGCACTGCTACCTTACAGCGCCAGGGATCTGGGTTCGATCCCAGCCTTGGGTGACTGTCTATGTGGTGTTTGCACATTCTCCTTATGTCAGCATGGGTTTCCTCCGGGTGCTCTGGTTTTCTCCTGCAGGTCAGATGAATTGGCCATGTTTAATTGTCCATAATGTTCAGGGATGTGTAAGTTAGGTGCATTAGTCAAGGATAAATGTAGGGAATCGGTGGGGTTATTTTTCAGAGGTTTGGTATGGAAATGTTGGACCAAATGACCTGTTTCCATGTTGTAGGGAGTCTATGATAGGATGAAATCAGGGCAGGAGCAGGCTAGAACAATGGATTTTACAAGAGGTGGATATACTGCTGAGGTTCCAGTACACCACATAGAAGCAAAGTCAACACCTGACTTGATTGTCTTCTCCTCTATCTGATTGATAATCATCCAGAGAGGAATAAGTTGATTAAGGATAATCAACATGGTTTTGTGAAGGGTATGTCATGCCTCACAAACTTTATAGAGTTCTTTGAGATGGTGACCAAACAGGTGAATGAGGGTAAAGTGGTTGATGTGGTGTATATGGATTTCAATAAGGCATTTGATGAGGTTTCCCACTGTAGACTATTGCACAAAATTGGGAAGCATGGGATTCAGGGTGATTTAGCGGTTTGGATCAGAAGTTGGCTAGCTGAAAGAAGACAGAGGGTGGTGGTTGATGGGAAATGTTCATCCTAGAGTTCCGTTACTAGTAGTGTACTACAAGGATCTGTTTCGGGTTCACTGCTGTTTGCCATTTTTATAAATGTCTTCAATGAGGGCGTAGCAGAATGGGTTAGTAAATTTGCGGATGACACAAAGGTCGGTGGAGTTGTGAATAGTGCTGAAGGATGTTGCAGGTTACAGAGGGACATAGATAAGCTGCAGAGCTGAGCTAAGAGGTGAAAAATGGAGTTTAATGAAGAAAAGTGTGAGGTGATTCACTTTAGTAGGAGTAACAAGAATAAAAGGTACTGGGCTAATGGTAAGATTCTTGGTAGTATAGATGAGCAGAGAGATGTCAGTGTCCATGTACAGATCCCTGAAAGTTGCCACCCAAGTTGACAGGGTTGTTAAGAAGGCAAACGGTGTGTTAGCTTTTATTGGTAGAGGGATAGAGTTTCGGAGCCACGAGGTCATGCTGCAGCTGTACAAAACTCTGAGAGATAACGAGAGGGTTAGATAGGGTGGACAGTGAGATCCGTTTTCCTCAGATGGTGATGGCTAGCATGAGGGGTCATAGCTTTAAATTAAGGGGTGATAGATATAGGACAGATATCAGTGGTAATTTCTTTACTCAGAGAATAATAGGGTGTGGAACGCCCTGCCTGCAACAGTAGTAGACTCACCAATGTTAAGGGCATTTAAATAGTCATTGGATAGGCATATGGACAAGAATGGAATAGTGTAGGACAGATAGGCTTCAGTTTGATTCCACAGATCAGCACAACATCGAGGGCCGAAGGGCCTGTACTGCGCTGTAATGTTCTATGTACCTTCTCAGTGAAATCTTAACTCAGTAATGGGGGCTGCAGAGGCTACAAGAGGTCCCAGGATGAGGGAGCAATGGCCACTGCAAGGAGGTAACTCTGGGCTATTCAATGGGAAAGGATCAGGAAGCCCAGAGAGAGTGGCAGAAAGTGTGGGTTTGGTTTGTGCATCAGGTGGAGGAGGACAAAGTGTGCAACATCTTGTAGGGGGATGTATCAGATGGATACAGGGCACCCCTTAAGTGACGTGCTCCCTTCCTGCCCTTTCAGAAAAGTTATTTAAACATAGCAGTATTACCCTCTCTCGCCTAACATTGCCAGGTGTTTTATGGCAGTGGAGGCAGATCGAGGACCTAACTAGGCAATATTTGGCCCTCAAAAGGCCTAAGAATGCCCAGACGGGTTGGTAGATGCCATAACCAACAGTTGTATTATGGGGACCAGGTCAGGGATGAACAGGAAGGGAAGATTAGCCACCCATCATATTTTAGATTTCTTTAGCTGCAAATGTCTAAGTGTTGCCACAAAATCTAAACCAATATTCCCCAAAAGATTAGATTCATAGTGAAGGCATTGCCCAAGGAGAAGAGACAAGATTGCAGCCCTTGAAATGGAGATGAGTAAAACTAAGCCTTGTGGAAGTGTATCTGCCTTAATACTTTAAGTTTCACTTGCAAAGAAATCCTGACATTTTATTCATTTTCTTCTCCTATTTGCATAACATAATCTGTCTTCCCACTGTTCTAACTGGGTAGCTTCTCTTTGTATTCATTTTCATTTTGCCATGGAATATTTTTTTCTCAGCTTTCATCTGGTTGATTTATTTTAGCAAGAAATTGTCCTCATAAATTAAAAACAGATAAATTGTTTCAGGGTGCATTTAATCTCACAATTTACGTCAGTGCACAAAATGCAGCTGAAGCAATACTTCGCAAAATGCCTAAGGTAACCATGACTATAGCATACAGCCATCAGTGTCATGTTCTGCATCATTGAAAATTACATTAAGTGTTGGCTTTCTGTTTTCTGGGTGACAAAGACCGATAGCAATGTTATTACACGGACTTTACTCATCAGTTGCTTCACAGAGTGGTTCAGAATTATTATTTTTATTGAAAAATGAAGCAATTCTGTTATTTTGACAAAGATTCAACAGCAGTTATGTTGAAAAGATAAATTTATCTTTTGGTGTTTGTCAGTTAAGATTGAGTTTTCTTTCCATTTTCACTTCCAAAATTTCTGCATTTTTTGACATAATAGTCAATCCCAGACCTGAAGAAAATGAGATTTTGAGGTTTAATATGGCTTAAAGGAAAGTTTTCATATCTACAGATTATAAATTATTCCATTTGTTTCAGCTTTTGTATTTAATGTTTATATTAAGCTATTGTAACAATTAAGTGACATTGTACAACAACATTATGCTTAGCACAGCTGTGAATGTGAATTTTGGCGAGAAACATTTTGGCAAGGGCAGCATGGTAGCACAGTGGTTAGCACTGCACCCTCACAGCACCAGGGACCTAGGTTCAATTCCAGCCTTGAGTGACTGTCTGTGTCAGTTTGCACATTCTCCCTCTGTCTGCAATGGGTTTGATCCAATTTCCTCCCATAGACCAATGATGTGCAGGTTAGGTGAACTGACTATGCTACATTGCCCATCGTGTTCAGGGATGTACAGGTTAGGTGCATTAGTCAGGGTTAAATATAGGGTAGGGGGAATGGGTCTAAGTGTGTTACTCTTCGGAGGGTCAGTGTGGACTTGTTGGGCCAAAGGGCCTGTCTCCACACTAGAGGGCTTCTATAAAACTTAAACTCAAGCCTTTCATTAATCTTTAAGAAATTATCCTTATTTTTACCTCTGTCACTGAGGATGGGAAAAAAGTAATGTTTTTGCCTCTATTAATCTGTTTTGCCATAACAATAGGATATAGAAATTTGCTCGTGAGACTGGTGATGTGAGGTGGAAAATTCCATGGATCACAATGTCGGCTGCGGGACAGTCTTCCCCAGTTAGTTCAATCTTCATTCTGCAATGGCAGGGTGTATTGTGGGGGAAGGAAACAGTTGGATGCCTGCATCCCCAGAAATGAAGATGGTTACAGTGAATGACTCATGCCCTGGAGCCACCTCTGATATTTCTTATACCCTCCAAGCCCCAACCTTAATCTCTGTACCCACCACTCATGGATCTTTATAAATTGTGAAAGCTTATTTCCAATTAATTTCAATTCATGCCTCACCATCCAACACTCTTAGCCTTATAACACATCAACCTACCCAGTATCCACTATGGGCACACCTCAAAACCTGCTGAGATAAAATAAGGATTTTTAAAATAAAGTTCAAAGTATTTATTGCAGAATTTAGTCTGTCAACAATACATCTCATTCATAAAATCCTATTTACTACATTTCCATTCCTTCAATGACATAAAGCCTTATAAGGGCAAAAAATCATATGCGTAATTCCATATAGAAAAAGCATTGGAATTCATAGTCCTACTTAAGAGAGTGTTTAACCACCTGTCACTGTCAATCAACCTGTGAAATGTTATTTGATGGTTATGAAATTAGCAGAGAAGCAGAAATGTGGTAATGGAAGCCTTCAGGCTTATTTTGGCTAAAATAGCCAGCAGTACATTTATTTTAACATGCCAGATATTTTCTTTTCAATTATTTAAAGGGCAGGACTTTTAAATTCTTGAAATGTTGACTGCTTCCTTTGGCAGTTACTTTTTACAGTTCCTCTTGACACTGTTGACAGGTGTTCTTGACAGTTGATCTTCATTGCCAAAGTCTGTTGATTTTTCAGATGAGCTCGATTGTTAATAGGTTTGTGTATTTTTCATGGTCTCTCATCTTCTTGACAATTCCAAAGGCCACCTTATCGTCCTCAAAGGGTACCTAAACTCCCCAAATGTTCACCTTGTCTCTCCCAAAGGTGTCCCTAGGACCATATCCAAAGAGGTATTCTGGTTATTCATAGAAAAATTCACAATTCATCCTGTTCTTAGCAGGGTGTCTTTGCACCACTTTCAGGATTAATAAACTTGAGCTATCAAAATCTAACTTTATTGGGGGCTATTAGCGATTTAAATGACCAGCTGCCTCTATGAACTGGGTATATACACAATGCCAATCATTCCCATCCCCAGGGATGCAATCCCCACAAAATAAATCCTCTTCTCTTTCATCTTATATGCATACACATGTTCTAGCGTGAGGCTACTGCATTGCAATGCTTAACCAAATTTTTCCCTCCCGATCTATGGAGCAGCAGGATTTCTGGTCAATGCCACTGATTTATATTTTTCACAAGAAAGCAATAGGTCTGCAAAATATGACCCTAAAACTCTGGTTTTAAAAATAACCCTTAATCTCATATAATATTCAATCATCAGAATAATTCAAATATTCTGCCTATGGTTAAATCTATTATCACTTCATTATGACTTAATCTCACTCAATGTATTTTTCCTAGTTTTTATTATACTTGATCTAGGTGAGTATTGGTTTCCACATAAATTCACCACTAAACATTCCTAGCAGAAATATTGGACACTGACTGGGAACTGGAGAAGATACCATTTTATTCCAGCCCCCAACCCATTAACCTTCTTGATGGTTACCAAAGACTTTTTAAAGAGTAAATGATACATAACTATCAGTTGTTTATAAGTTACATGACTTAATGTTTTGAAGCATTTTTTCAAACTGTGCGGTCAGATTTCACACATAAGTAACTTTTATAGCTGGAAAAGCCAGAGCATGCTTTCTTTCGGAGTCCGTTTAATTATTAGGCTGGTGCTAGAGAAGTATTCTTCAATTGTAATGGCTAGCGTCTCCAGGTTCGTCTGATAGAACTCACTTGAGATACTTTGCTGGGAATGTAAACATACTAGAATTAAGAATAGTTGTACATTACATGTGCAGAGCTCAGTATGAAGAAAGAAAAACTGGGTGATGCTGTCCAGTCCAACGTGCCGTGCCAATGATTTGAGACTCCTATGAAAGGAATTGTTTTATGTAAATCTTCCTCTTTTGGAGGGCTAAGTTGCTGCGTTAACATGTCTTGGGTTTAAAATAAGAACTTATTTCCTGCTTTAGCACGTGGTTACTGTTTAAAATAGCCCATAGAAATTTATAGTTCTGATTACATATGAAGCACAGAGCTTTGAATATTCTCCTAATAAAGTAATCACATAACTCGGATTTAACTATTTGCTTGTAATCTTGTGATCATTTTATGATTTATTTGTACAGTTTATAGAAAAGATCTTATAAATTAGTCTTTCAGAGTTTTACGTGGTAGACAACTAGTAAGAGGTACACACTTAACTCTGAACCCACTCCTGGACATAATCCAAGCTGGTACTTCAGGGCAGTTTTGAGGGAATGCTACATTATCAGACAGAACAACTTTTGCTAGCTATAATAACATAAAGTCCACCTGTTTATTCAAGTAGATACAAAATGATACCATTGCACTACTAATGGAAGAGCAGGATATCTTTTCTGATGCCATGGTCAATGTTTATACCTCAACCAATTCTTCAAAAATAATTACCCTCTCATTTATTTTGTTTCTTGTTTTTGGGATTATCACTGACTGTAATTTATACAGCTGTTTTCTCACATAGCAGAGGTGACTGTATTTCAAATACATTTGGTATTATTCCCACACTATTCCCAGATCCCTTTAAGGATTATGGGATAGTATGAAAACAACCCTAAATTGGACTAGATTTGTTTCATTGATCACAAATAATCCAAACAATGTCATAAACATTAATGATATAATGGAATATCCAGTGGCAGACAGCTTAAGGGGACATGGCCATCACTTGACGCCGAGAAGAGATGTGCACCATAATTGTGAGAATATCATTTTTGCATGATTTACTGGCTAACAGAAGAAGAAATAATTTTAATAAATATCTGGATTTGAAAGTTATAAAGCAAGACAAAATGAAAGCAGAGCGAATGGGAAGTTCTCTCGACTAAGTTTGCGTTCACTTGGGTTTTCAGGATTGAGGGGGGATCAAATTAAGGTGGATAAGATTATTCCAAGGTTTGATGGTATGGTTTCAGAGTAACTATTTCCTTTGGTGTTGGGATACATCTAAAAAAAAGGGTGCAATCTTCAAACTAGATCTGTACTGCTTAATGATCTCAGAATGTTCTTTTTGCTGAGACTAGGCCAATTTAATTTTTTCGAAACTGAGATTGGTAGATTAATTTTAAGCAATGGTATTAAGGATCATAGAACCAATTCGGGTGAGTGTAGTTATGTTATAGAGCAACCATGAAAAGCAGAGCAGGCTCCAGTACCTTTGTTCCTGCTTTCCAAATAATCATATATTCCAGGGAGCATAATGGTTGTGTTAATGTTGGCCACCTGGAAATCTTTAGAGCAAAGAGCTGAGGAATGAATAATGGATGTACAAATATAACTGGATATTATGGAGTTTGTGTGATGACTGTAGATTAAAGCTTTCAATACTTTCCTGTAGGAAGTTAAATGTGTACCTATAGGCAAGGTAGAGGGCACAGGGGCTGTGAAGGCACTTGCTTTGATGAGCTAAGTGGATTGTGATTTTATTTGTAGAAGCAATGCTGCCCTTTAATAACATGTTTCTATGCTATGTGTCATCAGATATATTCTGTACAAATAAGTTCAAAATTCTCTTGAGTGGTCCTGATTTTAATCTGATCTGAGGAAACATAAATTTAAATGTCCAAGCCAGCAGAATTCATTTCATATTTATACAATATTAAACTCACTAATCAGAACTGGAAACCACAATGACTATCCTGCCAGGTAAGAAAACAGTTTGGGGGTAGTACAGACTCAAAAAGGCACATTTGTCTACTGTGTTTGCTGTCTTATGAGCTTTGAAGGAGTGCTAATGAGCTTCATTAATCCATTTGTGCCTTGTGGGGTGTTAACGAAACGTTTCTGAAAGCATACATTTCTGGAGCAACGTAGGTGTATTGCAAAATAACCTAATTTATACAGCAGTGTAGCAATAAATCCAATAGCAGCATTACAGTATAAATGGACACTTATGCATCATTTTCAGCTTCAGTACAATATGAAACCCACATCTAAGAGACAGAAAGTGACCTTTAAGTTCGTTGACAAATTGCTATTGTTACCAGGCCAGTACCATCAGTCTATCTTGCAGATATATTCCAGTTGATGAACAGACAACTTGTAGCTTGACCTTATCCTCGGGTAGTCCTTGTGGATAAAATAGGATACCTCCATGAACAAACTTGGGTTCAGGAGTGTAAGTAGAAGGTGAAACTGAATTTAAGTTTAATTTGTGCACTGAAGTATGCCTAATATGATGATCGTTTGGTTTTTTGCAGAGATATAATTTGAGCATGTTACTATGGGTGATGGTAATCTGGGGTCCAGTTTCACTGTAACTTCTAGGAATTAAACCTAAGGGATTTCCCTCCCCATCTCTTATATTCTGGATATCACAGACTGAAAAAGTAATGGTTCACCTTATTTGCAAACAGTTTGCTTATGATTCAATCGATATGCAAATTTGACAATGTATCACAGTACGATTTGTCTTTGAGGCAAAAAAAAACTCTTAGTCTCTGTATTTTCATACAATTCCAATGCATTATTTCTGAAAACTGATGATTATCAAATATGGGAGAAAGTTATCAATGTGTGGATATGAAAATTTGGACACAACAGAGCCCAAATACTTCAAAATGTTAAATGAGCAGCAACTGGTGACAGCTTTCTTGCTTGGATAATTCTATGGTATTAATGTTAAACTGAAGTGAACTTATGATTCGGAGATGCCGGTGTTGGACTGGGGTGTACAAAGTTAAAAATCACACAACACCAGGTTATAGTCAAACAGGTTTAATTGGAAGCACACTAGCTTTCGGAGCTTTCGGAATCACCTGATGAAGGAGCGTCGCTCCGAAAGCTAGTGTGCTTCCAATTAAACCTGTTGGACTATAACCTGGTGTTGTGTGATTTTTAACTTTGAAGTGAACTTAGATCTATTTAATCTATTAATCATTACAGGAACTCGGATATAACCATTATGATGGTTAACTTGATTTCCCACAATAACAGGAAAAAATGTCATGGATTTCAAATAAGAACAGAAAATGTTGGAATTTCATGACGAGTCCAATATTGAAGAAGGGAAGGAAAGGTTCACATTTCTAGTGAGAGCTTTTGATGATTTAATACACCTAAATATTCACTGTTCTTTCTCTTTCCAAACATGATTGCTCATTTCTATGACTGGTATTTTGGCACAGTGCTTGACCCATCTACCAGACAAAGTCTGGTGCAACCTTTCTTCAGCTGGTTACAGAAGCCCTGACTGGACTTCATAGTCCTTACACAATAGATGGCACGTGGGGCTGCCACTCCTATAAGGAAGGAAATGTCACTCCAAGGAGATGCAAGCCATTCTGATGGCTGGCAATTCGTCTGACCTCGCAGTACCGCCAGCAGAAGTGGCCTCTGCTGGGGGGAACTGCAACAGGCTCCAGACTATACAGTAAAGAAGAGGCTTTGGGGTGGAGGAAAGTTTGTGGTGCTTTCTAGGGCCAGTCAGACAAGGAATATGAGGGTCACCTGTGTGAATGTTGTGGGCATTCTTTCAGCAGAGCTGCCCATTGCCACTAGTGAGCCTGTCATTGAGTCACAGGGTGGTCAATCAGCAGATTCCATCTAAATGCACAGGATGTCTGCCAAAACATCTCTCTCAACATAACTAAGTAGCCATCCACCACTGGAAATGCATCACTCGCAGGAGGAAGGCGCCCTTGGGTGGCCCTCACACTAAACACATCTTCTTTGGAATTATGTACCAGCCTGAGTACATTCAATGCTTATTTGTTTTATAGTATACAGTGTAGAGACTCTAACTGTGCAGCAGCTCTACAATTACTTGCCAAAAAGAGGGTAGCTTTTCCAATCTAATTTACTGATTAATTTAGTGTGACTTAACATAATAGAAATTGAGACACATGATAAATATATTGATTTCTCACCTAATATGCCTATTGTGGAATTTGATGGCCAGTCACACACTATCTCTTACATAAATTTAAAGTATAAGTGGCAGTTTCAAAGCTTTGCACCGCTAATGGTCTCTCATCTCTGGAAATGGAAATCATAGATTTGTATGCTCTTAGGATACAAGCTTCTGACTCTAAAACTAAAAGCTCCAAATTTCTGTGATGTATAAAAGGGAAGTTGGGCTCCCAGCAACAAGACCATAAGACTGTTCGACATAGGAGTGTAAGTTAACCAGTCAGCTCATTGACTCTGCTGTGCCATTCATTGAAATCATGGCCGGTCTGATAATCCTGAACAACAAAATCAGAAATTGCTGGAAAAACTCAGGAGGTCTCGTAGCATCTGTGGAGGGAAAGCAGACTCTTCTTCAGTACTCACTGGACCTGAAATTTTAACTCTGATTTCTCTCCAGAGAATCTGTCAGACCTGCTGAGCTTTTCCAACCATTCTGTTCTTGTTTCTGATTGCTGGAACCTGCAGTTCTTTGGTTCTTTGTTTTTCTGATAATCCTCAACTCCACTCTCCCCCCATAACCCTTGATCCCTTTACTGACCAAAAATCTGTCGATCTCAGCTTGAATGTTCTTAGTTAAAAATCAACACCAGGTTATAGTCCAACAGGTTTATTTGGAAACACTAGCTTTCAGAGAGCTGCTCCTTTATCAGGTGGTTGAGGAGAATGTTCTTAACAATCTAGCTTCAACATCTCTCTGTGTGAATGAATTCGACAGATTCACTTTCCTTCGAGTGAAAAGATTCCTTCTCTTCTCTATCTTAAGTGAACAACCCTTATCCTGAAATTATGCCCTTTGCTCCTCGTGCCTCCCACGAGACAAGATTCTTGATCACCAAGGGCATGAAAGATTATCAGGGATATGCAGAGATGTCTCAGAATTGAGGTTAAATTCAGACCAGCCAAGATCCTATTGCATAACGGAGTAGGCTCAACAGACTGAGTGGCCTAATTTGTTCCGTATTTGTATGTTTTGTTCTAAACATATTTAGACAGCATATGCTAACTGCCCATGTGGCAAAAGAACACTGCATGTTCTTTTTCAAGAAACAGCCATGTTGGAAACTGGCTAATTCAATTAAAATGGAGGGGGTGTTAGGGGAGCAGTTGTGATGTTGGTCATGGGCTTTGAGTCAGGGATACATCCACACTCACTCCAGGGGCTTGTATGCTGTCATGGATCTGTCTGAGTAGAGTACAGAGGGTGGGCCACAGTCTGTCTCAATTTTTTTGCACATTAACTTCACAAATGGTCAGTAATAGTTGGGATCTCAGCGACCGAGTAGTTTACCTGCCTATCCGCTTAATGGTTTTTTGTTCGGTGGGCAGTGATGTGTTCTTGATCTACATTGAGACTACTGTTAGTGAGAAGATTTATGCATTCAAAGTTTTTTAGTTTAGAAAGTCATCATGTATCAGCACAGGCTTAATGGGCCAATAGACCTGTTCCTGTACTGTTCTTTGTTCTTAGTTCTTTTGAACTTTGTTCATAGGGCAATTAATTAAATGCATTATAACTCTTTCATGGACAGTGGTACAATCTGGTTGTATGACTGACTTTCCTGATGAATTGCAAAGGACAGCAGCAGTGTATACAAGAATGCATGATGCCACTCAGATGTCATCACTTAAGTAGACATGCTTAGCTGATCATAGATATTTGTAATATCACAACATTCCCCTGTTTCATTGGAGGAATCTGATTTCTTTCATGGGAAACCTGTACAAGGCTTTAGATCAAAGTGACAGTGATGTATTGACACACATTATCTTTACACATTGAGAAAACATTTTGATAGACGTATAATGTGACTGGATAGATTTCTTGTACAGTTCCTGGATGTAGTTGCACAATGTCATGTGGTTATGTGTTGTCTGTGATTGTCACTGGAGAATGGTGTGGAATATTCACTGTGGATATGTTAAATGGTGTCAACATGATATTTTCAGTTATGAATCATTATTTTGAATTGCTTTTGAATTGTCATATGCAATTTGAATGCATCTTCTGTTTTATCTTAGAATATAGCAATGCTATACAATTTCAGTTAAGCCTATTTTCTCAATAATCTTCTATCTATCCAAATGTTAGTGTTGTTGTCTCAAAGTTCATACTTTGACTTGACTAAAGCTGAGGTAATTTTCAAAATTCCATTCAATCTTGTTGTATTTTGCACTCTTCCTGATGATTAGATGTTCTGCACATCTTTACCCTCTGCCATTTGTGGTACATAGCCTTCATATGTTGCAGAAGGCTGAAAATTGTTTTGGTAATGGGGATGAACCACAACTCATGCATAACTTGAGTGGTTTAATGTCTTTGTTTACTGTTGCTATTGTATTTGCAGATTCATGAGATTGAAGACTGATGTCCACAACAATGATTTTAAACTTACATCTGTCTTCCAATAGTGTCAACAGTATGTCCTTAACTACTTCAAAGAGTGTTTTTTTTAGAATGACTTCATTGGTATTGAACCAATTTTTCTTTGCTGAAATCACACACTCTGCCAACATTACCGACAAAATGGTCAATTGTTTAACTTTGTTGCTGCCTGTAGGACATAAATTCATCCTGTGAATTCTGAAGACGTAAGGAGATCTTGAGATGATCTTCTGAGTTTAAGAAATCTTTTGATGGTCTTTCTGTCAATGGTTTAGGGTACTGAGGAATCCTCTCTTCCCACACCTCCATTTCCAAGTCAGCAATGAGGAGTTTGACTCCTTTCTTTTCTTAGTAAAATATTTGTTGCTTAATGAAGTAGGGAAATTAATCTTACTTTTGAATATTTGGAACTCTGCTATGAGTTGATTAGCCTACTAGTCTATGTTGAGATTTTTGCTCTACATAATGGCTCATCCATTATAACCTGGCTAGAGAATTAATTGTATTTGAAGAAATTGGTCAGAAGCATCCAAAGCCTCTGTCATTAACTCAGAGTTGGGACCATATTTGGAGGGTGCAGCCACAATATTATTGACTATGGAAAGCACATTTCTGGGGCAATACTTGTGGAGATAGCTGTGTCAAGACCCCTGCATGGCTCCAATATTCTAATGTAGTAATGGTTGCCCAGAGAGCGTCTCCACGTTTGTACTGCAAGCTGCATTCTTCACAAATGGATCATTTTCCAATATGCAGATCTGGGCCATGTATTTTAACTTCCTATTGACACAACCCAGCTACAGGTTATGGCAGGTATTTCTGCCTCTTTAATTGCTCAACAAATATTTAAAACTTCAAAACCAGATACACTTCCAATATTTATTGTTGTATGATTATTTGCCACAAGCCTGAATTGAACCAGTTTGTTGTTAGTGCGGATGAAATGATATCAGTCCGAGCCCAGAGCGCGGTTCAACAATCGGTAACGTTTATTGATACAGTAACACCGGCGGAGACCAACCGAGGTCCGAATCTCGGCTGTTCTGCTGTTCCCGCGCGCTGCTACACATTATATACCTTTCTTTGTCAGGATGTGAGGATTTTGAGTATGAATGGGATGATAGTTCCCCATCATCGCTGGAGTAGGTGCAAATAGTGGGTTTCCTGCCGTCCCAGGAGAGTTGCAGTGTACACACAATAGGGTGCTAATTGGATTATGTAAACGGGTCTGGGTACTATCTGCTTGTCTCGCTCTGTGAGGGCTGGGGGCTAGCACCCCCCTTTGTTCCCTTGGGGTGCTAGTGTGTATTAGTCTGTTCATTCCTGTCTGGTGGATGCCTGTCCTTTGTGTCAGGATGGTTCTGTATTGATGAATATGGGTGTGTTTCAGTCAGTCTCTTGATTTGATTAGGAGATGGGTTTCCATATTAATTAGCTCTGGAGTTTCGGTCTATGAGTCATGGTTAGTGTCTTGCCTAGTGTGGATTTGATCTGTCCTCTGGCTCCCATCTCCCGGTCACGTGGGTGGACCGGCAGCTGCTGAGTTCTGTGGGTTTAAGCTGCGGCTGCTTTTTAAAACACAAAATGAATTCCTATAGTTTTACTGATGTCGGCATAGTCTCGTGGCAAATGTGAGGCGGCTCTGATGCCCGCTTGCATTGTGTTCAAAATATTGTAATGAAACTGATTTTGTCTAACTGCTGGAGAAACTCAATATGTCCAGTAGCATCAGTGGAGAGAAAGCAAAGTTAACATTTTGAGATAACATTTCATTCTTCAGAATGGGTTTCTCCAGCAGTTTCTGGCTTTGTTTCAAATCTTCAGCATCTGAAGTTCTTTGTTTTATCTGTCTAACTTCCTCCTTATTAGTACTTATCAACAGAAGAGATGTCAGCTTAGAAAAGTCATTGGGGAATACTTTGGCGAAGGGTGAAACCATATACATATGACTAAGGCGTGCTGATCTGTATATCTGTCTTGATTACCGTAACTCGAATTTGTTTGGAAATGCTAAAACTGAGACTCCTACAGATTTGGAACATAACTGATGATTGGATCTAATTTTCATGAATTGTACATGTGGGCTCTATTCACATGTTCCAATTAGATGGAGGGAGCTTGCTGAAACACAATTTCAGGAAGGTTCAGGGAACACAGTGTTAGGTGTCCGAGCAATGGAGGTTCAGAGCTGGAAGGGTATCCTATATCTGGAATTGAGAATATATTCATATTGTCCTCTCTTTGATCTCTTCTATAACAGCAGTGCAATTCCGCTTGATCTTCTCTCTTTCTTTCATTTTTCCTCCAGACTATTGATACTATTAGCAAGATATACTTGACCAAGCAATTCCTTTCTTCTGGTAGTTCCTATTTGTTGTCCATTAAGATGCGATATCACAGCACTTTCAGAACACTTTTTGGAGAGTGGCATTAAAGAGTTGACTGAATTAAAAACTGGTTGAGAATGTTATGAAAACACGGCAAAGGTCTCAGAAAGTCTCCAGTTAGATTTCCAAAAGCCTCAGTAACTGTTCAGTACAAAATAAGAAACAAAAAGTGAGAAATCCTCACCAGAAACCTGCTGTAGATTTTGGGTTTGTAACAGTTAATGTCTGCAATATCTGCATGTCAGCTCTAAGCCAGATACTTGAGTAAATAAAGGTTTAATTTGACAATGAATTGTGTTTCAGCAAGCTCCCTGCAGCCAATGGAAACCCAATTGCACGGTGCAAGAAGATTTGAAGGAATCAAGCGAATGTTAAAAAGCAATATTGCAGTCCAAGTGGAGAGCAAATATTGAAAACAATTTTTCCTTTACAAAATCAGGAATGTTCTCTTTTTAAGTAGAAGGGATTAGATTACATTCCAGTGTGGAAACAGGCCCTTCGGCCCAACAAGTCCACACTGACCCGCCAAAGCGCAACCCACCCATACCCCTACATTTACCCCTTACCTAACGCTACAGGCAATTTAGCATGGCCAATTCACCTGGCCTGCACATCTTTGGACTGTGGGAGGAAACCGGAGCACCCGGAGGAAACCCACGCAGACAAGGGGAGAACGTGCAAACTCCACACAGTCAGTCGCCTGAGGCGGGAATTGAACCCAGGTCTCTGGCGCTGTGAGGCAGCAGTGCTAACCACCGTGCCACCATGCTGCCCAAAGAGCTTGTATATTAACCAATCTTATCAAAAAACTGAAAGAAGTTAATTTGAAGTAATCTGGTATCGACTGCAGAACATACATTTTGTAATTATTAACTGTTCTGGGAAGACTTAAGATCACATATAATGTGAAGAGGTGCTAAATTGTATTTCTTTTGGTACCTAAAAAGATACGACACTCATGAGTGAAACAAATCTAACCACGGCTACAAAAAATGACCAACATGTGTTGGGGATACATACTTAGATTAAGGACATTGTGAAAAAAACTAAAAGATATGAAGCTGTTTGGAGGAGCAAGTTACTGCAGATGCTGGAATCTGTACTGAAAACCAAAAAAATACTGGAAATCACTGCAGGACAAGCAGCATCCTGAATATAGGAAGCTAATGTTTCAAGTCTAGATGACTCTTCATCAAAGATGGTGAACAGACATCTAGACTAAAAATGTTAGCATGCTGTCTCTCCCAGTATTCTGCCTGGCCCTCTAAAACTGCTTAGACACTTTCCAGGTTCAAAAGAGTTTTTTTACAAAATGGTTTCTTGGAAATGAAGTCAAAAATTTAGTGTTTTGTTTAGTGCTGCGGTTTTACTGTTATCTAGAAAAAGACAACTTTGAAGAAAGTGTCAAAAAGTGCGGCGCTGATGGAGTACAGCAGGTCTAGCAGCAACGAGGAGCAGGAGAGTCAACACTTCGGTCATAAGCTCTTCATCAGGACTTTGAAGAAAGGGCAAGCAAAGTTTTTTCAGAGATAGGTGATGGGCTTTATGGCGAGAAAAACTGGCTTTGAAAAGAAGTCTGGTATCTGGCACTGTATCTAATTAGCCCGTAGACCCCATCCCCAAGAAATGACAATTCCCATATTAGCCTCTTCCTTTCCACTCTATTGATCCTAGGTTTTTACCCCATTTGATGGGGCCTACCTGCCTGGTCCTGGTGAAAACCCAGACTTAGCTGTAAATCCAAATGCCATGCTGCTCATCCTTGAGGACTCTGTACAGTCTCAGTAATGATCACGGCTCCCAGTGGCACTATTGGGACAAGAAAGTTACAAGAGTTCTGATAAAAGGTTTTAACCTGAAATGTCGACACCCCCTGCTCCTCTGATGCTGCCTGACCTGCTGTGTTTTTTTCCAGCTCCATGTTTTATTGACCCCAAGAAAGCTACAAGCCTGTCAGATAGCTGTCAGATTTCTGAAGCACCTTCCCTGCCGATGGTATAAAGCACCCACTTCAAGCTGTTTAAAGATTTAATTAGCTCCATATCTTTTAGTAAGGCAGTAACAAAGTTCTTAATTTATTTCTTTAACCATTTAGTAGATAGTATTGCAGAAGAAAAATACTGCAGGTGCTGGAATTCTAAATTTGCAACAGAAATTTCTGCAAATATGTGGTCTGGCAACTGTGATAAGAGGAACAAAATTACTGACCCCAATGTTTATTAGGACAGGGCTTTAGAGAAGAGCAATTGGAAGGAAGGTTGGTCAAAACTGAGCACCATGAAGCTTAATCTGAATAGATACCACACCCAGAAACCAATGTGGTGGAAATACTCAGCTGCCTGTTGAATGGGAAATATTCTCACAAGTGCAATATGCGGACTCACTAGATGTTGATAGTAGCGATGGGAGTGATTAGGGGATCAGGGATGGAGACCGCATGGTCAAGAGGGTTGGATGCAGTGATCACAGGAGGTCAGGGAGAATTTGAAGATTGGCAACAGAATGAGGAAATCCATATTAAGGTTGAGATCTTGGGGATGGGGGAAGGAAATATGGCTGAAGATAGGGTTGCTGTTGATCACAAATGAATTGGAGATCTTGCAGAGTAGTTCATTTCTGAGGGTTGTTAGAGGAGTTGCACCATGCATAGGATGGAAGGGAAGGTAACATCTGTGAAGCAAGAAACAGAGTTACTGCTTGAAGTCTGGTATGATTTCTTCAGAACTGGAATCGTACAACAGTTCTCGCTGAAGAGATCAATTCAGGTAAAAGGCCATTGGAAGGAGGGGTGTAGGTGGACCAGAAGAAGAGTTCCATTAATCTTTAAAAATTAATTGTTTTTCTCTCCACAGATGCGGGCAAACCTGCTGAGTTTCTCCAGGCATCTTCTGTTTCTATTTCAGATTTCTAGCCCCCATACTATTTTGCTTTTATTATTATGGAAGGGAAGGTCTGTTCAATGGGTATTCTTTGGCATGAGGCTTAAATACTAAGAATCTGAAGCAGAAACCCAGCTAGCCTTTACCTGCCAATGGCAGCTGGAATAGAGGTTAGAGAGGGGAAAGGGAAAGCAAATGAAGGGAAGGTAATAGTCCACTTTATCCAGATGCAGTTCTGCAAAGATACTTACTTGCTGGTGCAGCTCTTTACACCTTCTACCTTCCAGGTTCCCAAAGCCAAGCTAACATAAAAATAACCATTGAGGGAAAAATCAGGAAGAGTTGTGTTGGATTATCAGCCATGATCATATTGAATGGCATCCTCCTGCTTCTATTTTCTATGTTAATATATTTCAATGTGGAAAGTATTAAACTTGGAAATGATTGGACTTGGAAATGCTAAAGTGCTGTTTTGAAACAAGTCATGTTCGACTAATATGTCTCAGTCACCAGGTTTACTGGGTTTTGTTTTTCCTTTCTAGGATACAGCTCCTTAAAATGTTTCAACAACTGACAATCTCCCAAAACAAGTTGGTTAGCTGTCACTCATCCAAGCTCCATTAAAAACACAAGTGGGCAGGCTAGAGGCAGGGTGGGTTTCTATTTCAGATTTTTAAGATTTTAACTTTCCAACAAAAGCAACCCACTCATTTCTGGGCATCAAGGTGATCCTTAGTCTTGAAGTTCAATTACTTATCTTCCAGTTCTGATGAAAGATTATCAATATGAAACATAAGTTCTGCTTTTCTCTTCACAGTTGCTGCTTGATCTACTGAGTGTTTCTTGCATTTTTTTGAGCCTGTTATTGGAGTTGGCATTGCTTATTTGCTGTCTATTTTAGAGTATTTCTTTATTAGTTTTTCTTTTTATGGCTGCAAATAAGAATTTATTTACAGAATTGTTGAAAGGTGTTGTTTTGGTAATGATCTAACAAGTTAAATTAGTACTTCAGTTTTTTTACAATAATAGAATTGTGTGGCTTGCCAGCGAAATAAATCCAAACCTTCAATGTAAGTTGAGCACCTCTCAATTTATATTATTACAACTAATCTAAGATAGCAAAGACTTCAACTTAGCTTAGAATTACAAGTCACTTTTACACTGGAGGATTCCATTTCATTAGAATTGAACCTATCTGTTATGACACTCATAATGCTCAGCATTAAGATTGTGGTCTCAGCTGTAGATAGTATCACTTGTTATAAGTTATTCATATTTAGCTGCAAAATTTAGTTTTATAAATATAAGAAAGCATGAGTAAGAAATGACCTTTGAACCCACCAGTTTTCCTGGTTCCATACTCGATGCTGAAGCTATTACGTATGGAGTCCACTTTGGTAAGTACAGAAGAAAGTATTTTTGGGGCCAAAGTTACATTTATATTTATTTTAACCAATATGATAAACCAACTTAGAAAATAACTTAGTGAGAAAACATGAAATGAATTGAAAATAGTTGATAACTGGGAGTGTTTGCATAAAAGCTATCTCACAGAGGGATTCTGATTAATTACAACCACTTTATAGATGTCTTCTGAAACCATCAAAAACAATTATAATCTCTCCAAGCTATATGTTAATGCTATCCTCACTAAATATTGTTCAGATTTAATGAGGGGTCGGGGGAGGGTTTTTTTAACTGTTGCCATTCCATTATCATTAAGTAATCATAATCATTAATGGTCATTATTTACTTAGTGTTGGTTGAAAATGTTCATTTTGCGCTAGAGAAACTACTACAGATCATTTTCAAATCACTGAAGTCAGACTATGAAAAGAAATTCTCTTCCTACTGTTGGAACTACACACTGGTTACTCGTTAGAAAGTCTGGTTAACTCTTCCCAGAAAGAGTGTTTTATAGTGTGATAAGTGGACCTTATCCAGTGATGTCCCTTCAAGTATTAATTGTCTTTGACAACATTAATTTTTACAGAACATTTCTTAACATTACACATTGTGAATTGAATTATCCGATGGCTGTAATGCTGGGAACCTCAGGAGCCTGTGATGGATCATCCACTTTGAAACTGTGGCTGAAGATGGTTACAAATACTTCAGCTTTTTTTTTAATGATGAGCTGGCTGTCTTCAATGAAGGTGGGGATATTGGCAGAACCCACATTGACTGTTTTTTTTTATTTTCAGTTGTTCACTACCATTCGTGTTTCAGTATGGTAGGACTACAGATATGATGCATGAGTGTTGGGATTACTTCGCTTTGTCTTTTGCATGCGGCTTACATTGCTTGGAATGGAAGTAGTCTTGTACTGTAGTCTGTACTGGTTGATACCTTATGTTTCAGATATGCCTTATGCTGCACCTGGCATGGTTCTGGCACTCTTCCTTGAACTAAGATTGATCCCTGGCTTAAAAAAAATGGAAGAACAGCAGATGCTCTAAATCGGAAACAAAAGCAGAAATTGCTGGAGATGTTCAGCATGTCTGGCAGCATCTGTGGAGAGAAAGCAGAGTTTCAGGTTGAGTGACTCTTCCTCAGAACTGGTTTAATGGTAGTGTAGCGTGGGTGACATGCCTGGCCAAGAGGTGACAGATTGTGGTTGAATATAATTCTGCTGCTGCCAATAGCCCACAGCATCCTGCCCATGGCCAGTTTTGAGATGCTAGATCTGGTCTGAATGTATACCATTTAGCATTGTGGCAGTGCCACACTGCATGATGGGTGGTATGCTTTGTGTGAAAGCAAGACGTTTCGTCCACAGGACTGTGTGCTGGTCATTGCTTCTAATGCTGTCATGGATGAATGTATGGTTGACTGGTATCAATGAGGTCAAGTAAGTTTTCCACATTGTTGTTTGCTTCACCACTTGCTGCAGGCTTAGTCTCGCCGATTGTGTCCTTCAGGACTCAGATGGCTCAGTATTAGTGATACAACTGAACCACTCTTTGTGAAACACATTGATATATCCAACCGAGAGAGCATACTGTTACTTTCTCACCTTCAATACTTCTTTTAAGTGGGTTTGACCATGAAGGAATACTGACTTAACACTTGATGAAGATACAATATGTGGTAATCAGCAGGGGGTTTTCTTACCTTGAGATTTCATGGGGTGGAGTCCCAGGACATCTCCATCCCCACACAGTATTCCAGCGTGCTGATATCCCAAGTGGGTCTGTCCTGCCAGTGGGATAGGATACATGGAACTGATGGTCGTGTCTGGAACATTGACTGTACCAAGCTATTGTTTGACCTGTAAGGCAGCACTCAGAATTTAAGGGAGGACATTGCAGGGTTGACAGGACTTGGTGTGCCATTGTCACTTCCGATGCCAATTGTCCTAAAACTTGTTGACTTTTCTGTCAAGATTTGGAACAAATGTATGGCTTGTCAGGCCGTTTCTGAGGGCAGCTAAAAGCCAAGTCTCAATATGTAGACCAGAGAGTGAAAATCACCATAGAGCCATTGGCTGCTCTCTCATTAATTAGAGAAAGATAACTGAAGGTAAGTTTAACCTGTGGGTCACCATACCTCAAATGAGGAACAAGTTTGAGATGGCAGGGCCTTCATGATGGCCTCAGTTGGTTCACAAATTGAACCCTTCCTGCATCCCAAACCAACCATCCAGATAATGATGGCAGATTTCTGATAGAACAATGACAATCACCATCACTGAGATTACTTTTTGAATTAATTGAATTTTAAATTCTGCCACCTGTTGCAGTGGGATTTGAACTCCTGCCTCAAGGGCATTACATCAGGTCTGCAGGCATTGACGTTACCATTATGCTGCCATTGCCCTGGCTGTAACTGGTTCTATTTCAGTCAAGCAGTACTTTGATTCAATGAAATAATAAGAAACTCATGCTTTAATATTAGATCCATGCTCTTTCCGTTTAATTTCTGATATCTTGGTGCTTGTCACTGTGGTTTCCTTTTACTGTGGTTTCAATAGAAATAGCTATATCTTGAGATGTTGCTACCAACTGCTAAATAAAGAACTGAAGCTATATTTTTAGAAGAGGGTGAAGTAAGAAATGTTTGCTTTTTATGTATGATATATTAACCATTATCTCTCTTTTTGCTCATTAGTTGATACAATATTGTGAACTGTGTGTTACTTTTATGCATACTTTTAAAAACAAATTCAAAACTTTCCTGTGGTGAAAATGTGCCATGGTTAAAGGGAATGGGCAAGAAATTGGTGTAGAACTCTTTTTTTCTTTGTTTGTTGTTCTTTTCAGAAGAAATTCTTATGGGAAGAGTAAGGCTTAGGCACATGTCCTCTCCCTTTCACTGTAACATTTAGGCAAGGACTGAATATGTCCCATCAGTCTTGCTTGGTGTGCAGAAAATGTGACCATATAAAAGAAAGACCATAAGTAAGGCGTCGGAGCAGAAATTAGGCCATTCAGCCCATCGAGTCTTCTCCACCATTCAAACATGGCTGATAGGTTTCTCAACCCCATTTTCCTGCTTTATCCCTGTAACCTTTGATCCTCTTGACAATCAGGAGCTGTCTATTTCAGTCTTAAATATACTCAAATCACCTGGCCTCCACTGCCTTCTGTAGCAATGAATGTTGTACAGATGCCATACATGGGATCTAAAACATTCAATAGGCAATCTGGAAAGTATATCTGTACCCTTTGGATCATCTACCATTCTAGCTTATACACTCCTTTCTAACCAACTCCACTTCCCATTCCTCCTCTAAGTTTTTTCAAAAACTCAGCACTTCTGCCGAAATTTTGGTTGCCTCTATTTTTGTAGATTTTGTAGTTTTTTCAGTAGATTTATTATGCCTTTGTAAAACATTTCACATTTTTCTTGGAGTTCAGACTGCGACATAGGTGCATGTTTTGTGAGTATTTCTGAAGAGTATTTATGTAGTTAACCTTGAAATATTTGAAAACCTGGAACATTATTGGACAGAACACTGAGTATAGGAGTTGGGAGGTCATGTTGCGACTGTACAGGACATTGGATAGGCTACTTTTGGAATATTGTGTGCAATTCTGGTCTCCCTCCTATCAGAAGGGTATTGTGAAACTTGAAAGGGTTCAGAAAAGATTTACAAAGATGTTGCCAGGGCTGGAGGATTTGGGCTACAGGGAGAGGCTGAATAGGCTGGGGCTGTTTTCCCTGGAGCGTCAGAGGCTGAGGGGTGACCTTTTGGAGGTTTATAAAATCATGAGGGGCATGGATAGGTAAATAGACAAGGTCTTTTCCCTGGGGTCAGGGAGTCCAGTACTAGAGGGCATAGGTTTAGGGTGAGAGGGGAAAAATATAAAAGAGACCAAAGGGGCAACTTTTTCACGGAGAGGCTGGTACATATATGGAATGAGCCGCCAGAGGAAGTGGTGGAGGCTGGTACAATTGCAACATTTAAAGGGCTATGGGTATATAAACAGGAAGGGTTTGGAGGGATATGGACCGGGTGCTGGCAAGTGGGACTCGATTAAATTAGGATATCTGATTAGGATGGATGAGGTGGACCAAAGTACATCTCTATGACACCTATAGATAGTCTTAGGTTAACGGGAAAGAAAGGCACTTGAAAAACAAGATTCTTTCTGAAGCCAATGTGCCCAGCAAAGAAGAATTGATCACTCAAGCCAGTTTGCTGGACAGGATATCTCCTCTGTCTCTAATAAGAGAGAATCCAATGATCACTACTTGAAATTCCAAGGCATAACCAATGCTGAGTGCTCCACTATCAACATCTTGGAGGTTGCCATTTACCAGAAACTGATCTTGACTAACCCCATAAGCATTAAGGCTGCAAGAGCAGGTTACTGTCCACGAGCTTGCAATAATAACTCCCTAACTTCCCAAAGCTTTTCCAAAGCTGGGAGTGTGATGGAAAACTTCCCACTTGTGTGGATAAGTGCAACACCAACAACACTTAAAACTTGACACTATCCAGCACAATGCAGTCGACTTGCTTTGCCGTCCACAAACGTCCACTTCTTCCACTATTGACACTCAGTAGCAGCAGTGTGTATCATCTGCAAGATGCACTGCAGGAATTCACCAAGTTTTCTTAGGTGCAACCTTTCAGACCCTTGAGTCCTGGCAACATCCTTGTAAATTTCTTTTGCACTCTTTCCAGTTTAATAACCTCCTTCTGTTAACAATACTCAAACTGCGGCCTCACCAACGTCCTGTGCAACTGCAACATAATTTCCCAACTTCTGTACTCAATGCCCTGATTGATGAAGGCCAGTGTGCCAAAGCCTTCTTCACGTCCCTGTCTACCTGTGACTCCACATTCAGAGAACCGTGCACCTGAACTCCAAAGTCCCTATAATCCACTACACTCCTTAAGGCCCTACTATTCACCAGGAAATTCTTACTTTGATTTGACTTCCCAAAATACAAGACCTCACACTTATCTTTATTAAACTCCATTTGCTATTTCTCATCCCATTTCCCCAGCTGATCAAGGTCCTGCTGCAATTTCTGATAACCTTCCTTAGTGTCCTCAGTATCACCAAATTTAGTGTCATCAGCAAACTTACTAATCATGCCTTGTACATTCTCATCCAAATCATTGATATAGATAACAAATAACAATGGGCCTAGCATTGACCCCTGAGGCACTCCACTAGTCACAAGCCTCTGGTTCAACAAGCATCCTTCCACTATTACCCTCTGCTTCCTGCCATCAAGCCAATTGTGTATCCAATTTGCCAGCTCCCCCTGGATTCCATGTGATCTAACCTTCCAGAGCGGCCTACCATGTGAAACTTTATCAAAAGCCTTACTGAAATTGATCTAGACTACAAGAATCTAATTTTGCCACATTGAAAACATTTTCTATTCTTCCATATGTCAAGGAGAAACTAAACAGTGGTGACTCCTGACACGAAAGTCACAGTAGGTACCTGGCAATTTTTCAAGCTCACCATTTGCTTCTCCAGTCCTCCATTTTGAACAATAAGCACCGACCTCTCAAGGCAAGCTCCATGTGGTTGATATCGGACAAGTATCTTCGCATTTTCATGACAGGTCGCATGTCTGTTTATGATACAGTTTATCATTCAATGTTATGTTTTTGAGTGAATTGGCGCCTTTTGTTGTAATGAGATTACCCAGACACTTTATGTGCAGGAATAGGCAACCATCTCAAGAATTCAATAAGTGTACCCCCAGGGTTTCTCATTCGCTCTCTCATGTTCACTCACTTTGCACCTACTTGGATGCTCACATTCTTTCTCTCTTGCCTTGCCCTCTGGTGCTTTTTTCCCTTGTTCAAAACCTTAAAGCTCAGGGTACCTCTTGCTGTTTATCATAGACAGAAGACCAGGAGCTTTTGTAGTTGTCAGCAGTGTTCAGGCAAGTGGGTTGACATGTTGCTGTACAGAAGTGTGCAACATTAATTCAACATCTCCACCATTTGCCATCAGCATACATGGCAAACACATTGCATATGGCTTCAAGCAAATAGCCATGTCTCAAAGTCTAAAGGGAGTAGTCCTTGGTCAAGTCAGGAGAGGTAGGTTTCAGTCAGGGGTGTTGGCAAAGTAAGTTAACGGTGTTATCTGACAGCAACTCCTCTGACATTTTGGTCAGGGTCAGGCATTGTGTAACAGTACAGACCAGGGAATGGGCCCCGGTTAGTCCTACGGGTCCAGTTTAACCAGTCCAGCGCTCCGCAGTAAATCAGGTGGGGAGCTGCACAAAGATCAGTTTGGGGTACGGTCACTCATCAATCTACGTTTTCCATCCAAGTTGGTCACAGTGCATGAGGTATAAAGTGAGCTGTGGAGAACAGCATGAGAAAACTGCTCACGTTCTTGTTAAGAACTTCACTGTGAAACTCCCCAAAATTAACACTTAAGCCAATTCCTGTTAAAGATTTTAACCCTTTGTTTCATAAGTTGGTAAGAGAGATTTTTTTTCTTTCTCCCCTTCTGTTTGTCTTGAAGCCAGAAAACAACTTTTTCCTCTAATAATGAAGGTGCACTTATCAATTTAAGCTCTGAAATGAATTTGCTTATTAATTGCCTAAGAATTTCTTGTTAATAATTGCCAGCCAAGTAATCTGGAATACATAAAAACATATTTAACTGGGCAGTTACCTTGAGCTGAAAATGTGTTGCTGGAAAAGCGCAGCAGGTCAGGCAGCATCCAAGGAACAGGAGCATCGACATTTCGGGCATGAGCCCTTCTTCAGGAATCTTCAGGAATCAGATTCCTGAAGAAGGGCTCATGCCCGAAACGTCGATTTCCTGCTCTTTTGATGCTGCCTGACCTGCTGCGCTTTTCCAGCAACGCATTTTCAGCTCTGATCTCCAGCATCTGCAGTCCTCACTTTCTCCTAGTCACCTTGAGCTGTCTGTGCTTTGGTCAGTATGTGACAGCAGAACGTGGTCCTAGCCACAAGAACAGAAATTGCTGGAAAAACTCTGCAGGTCTGGCAGCATCTGTGAAGAGAAATCAGAGTTAACATTTTGGGTCCGGTGACCCTTCCTCAGAACATAGTGCTAGCACTGCAGTTCAGTAAGCGTACATATGTGAAAGGTAACGCGACTCAGTGAGAGTGATACAAGAGAAGATGGAGGGAGATCTTGTCAACACATTGGACTGGACAAGGAGAAAATGGTGGCAGACAAAACAAAATTCTATTAGTAATGCCATGCAAGTGAAGAGGTCTAATTGCTGTTAACTCATGAAGAAAGAGTAAATTCATCTTCATCTTGTCTGTTACCGCACCATCAAATAAAAGTGACTTTCAGTAGCAGGAAAAGAGTACAACAAAAGGCCACTTGCCTGTGGTCATTGTTCTTGTGCTAGCTAACATTATTAGCTCGTAAACTTACTGATAAAAGCCTGTAGCCCAACAGCAAGATAGAACAAATAGCAGTTGCAGTTTTTTTTGTGTTTAATATTCCTGTAGGATTATAAAAGTGACCTTCGCCTGAGTTATATATAGAAACCTAGATACTTATTGAGACAGGCTGTCACAATAGAGAGCTTTACTTCATTTACATTTTAATATGAATTTTAATGATTAAAGCGGTAACAGTATCAACTAGTGACATGTATTGTGTGTTTGGATAATTAAAACATTGGCTTTCACAAGATTATTTCCTTTTTTTAGCAAGATTTTAAATTTTTATTTTAAATATAAAGGAGGGAGAATTAGAAGAAGCACACGGAGTGTTTTCTTATTGTCCAGATCTTTCTGACAGCTGCATATTAAATTTTTCAAAAAAAGCTAATTATCTAAGAAAGATATTTTCACAACACACCGAATTATTTATATATATCTATGGGCTTTGTTCCTGGAAGAACATTTGATATCAGTCCTTTCTATGCTCTTAATAGCAAATGATTAACTGTTTAGTTTTCTCTGTTGTATTCTTTGGATGAATATTAAAACATTCTACTTGTAATTAGCAGTATCAGATGCATCAGAGTAAGCTGTCCTTAAATAGAACAAAAAGAAAAGCTTTCATCTTTTCTGTAATTATTTTTTAATCTTAAAGTCATGCACCACAGAAGAAGACCATTTCATCCATTGTGTCTTTGCTAGCTCTCAGATTTCCTCTTTAAATTTATATCCAATTTTTTCTTTGAACTGTCTTTAATATAGAAAAATAAAATGTTTAATGAGAAAAAAACGATATCAGCTTTTCAAAAAATGCAAAGGAACATTGAATGTTGAGCCAGAACATTTTTTTACAGCATATGGAAGTGGAATAAAGGTTTGGACTCCATGATTCTTGGTTACTATGGTATCCTGGAACCAACTTTGATCATTGTAGAATCATAGGAGGGAGTTTTAATGTGGGCAAGTGAGTGGGATTAGATGTGACTTAAATGGAGGTAAAGTCCTTGGTGCATTTGGAGGGCAGCTCCAATCTGCTAATATTTGAGCTTTGTTAAGGTAGCTGGTTTGACCCACTTCAGGGAACCTGACATCTGTAACAAAAGCAGTTTCAGGAAGAAGATGAGTGCCATTTCAGCACTGCTTGTGAGCCAGCAGGAGCAGGAATGCTTGCTCCAGCCCCCTTCAAGCTCCTCTAGCATCAGCATCCACTACTGTCGAGTCCCACCAGTACAAAAGGGCCTGAGATCTAGACTCAGATGACCATGCTCCTTCACCCTAACCAATCTTATATGCTGCAGCTTGCTCCAGAATCATCACATTTGATTGGAAGTCAGGCTTACCATCAAGTTTGAGGGTTTTCCATGCAAACCAGGGCATGGAATATTACAGAACAGAGGCAGACTATTTATCCCATATGTACGTGCAGTTCCTCTATCGTTGTCCAATTACTCAGATATGTTTGCAATTTTCCCATTAGCAATTTCTTTGCAAATGTTTCCCCTCAAACATTTGTCCAATTGAATGTTGTTGCTAAGTTTGTTTTCTCTACCCTATTAGGGTAATCATAATATCACCCTTTTCAAAAGAACATTTTCTCACGTGAGCTCTGGTTTATTTGCCAATCACACTTCAGAGCCTTGTTATCTGGTGTCCATCACTTCAGCCACAGGAAACAGTTTCCCCTTATTTTCTCTCTCCGAGCCAGTCATGATTTTGAATGTCTCTATGCCATCTCCCCATAACTTTCTCTGATCTAAGGAGAACAATCCCAGCTGCCCTAGTCTGTCCACATAAATGAAGTTCCCCTCCTTGATACCCTGGCTAATCCCTTGACATTCTTCCTAACAACAGTAGTGCCTGGAATTGAACACAACTCTCCAGTTTAGGGTTAGCCAGTGTATTATAAATGAGCAGTATAACTTCCTTGCTTTTCAATTCTTCATCTCTTCTCTTTTTACAAAAGTTAGGATTGCAAATGTTTTTAACAGCCTTATCAGCCTGGCCTGTCACCTTGAAAGATTTACGTACAGACCTCTTCAAGTCTTTCTGTTCCCAAATCACCTTTTAAAATTGAACCATTTAATTTAGACCATGTCTGATTTCATATTTTCCTCTTTTAAATGTCATCAACCCTGACTGCCCATTTCAATAGGCCAATTGTGTCACCTGAAGTGTATTTTAGTGCTTCATGATGTTAACCACATTACTGTGTTTTGTTTCAACTGGAAACATTGTTTTACATTTTATAGAGTCTGTAGGAGCTAAATAGAGGATTGGCTAGCCTATTACTGAGATATTTGTATCATTGATAGTCACAGGTAAGATGCCGGAAGACTGGAGTTGGCTAACATGGTGCCACTGTTTAAGAAGGGTGGTAAGGACAAGCCAGGGAACTATAGACCAGTGAACCTGACGTCAGTGGTGGGCAAGTTGTTGGAGGGAATCCTGAGGGACAGGATGTAAGTGTATTTGGAAAGGCAAGGACTGATTACGGATAGTCAACATGGCTTTGTGCGTGGGAAATCATGTCTCACAAACTTGATTGAGTTTTTTGAAGAAGTAACAAAGAGGATTGATGAGGGCAGAGCGATAGATGTGTTCTATATGGACTTCAGTAAGGCGTTCAACAAGGTTCCCCATGGGAGATTAATTAGCAAGGTTAGATCTCCTGGAATACAGGGAGAACTAGCCATTTGGATACAGAACTGGCTCAAAGGTAGAAGAGAGCGGGTGGTGGTGGAGAGTTGTTTTTCAGACTGGAGGCCTGTGACCAGTGGAGTGCCACAAGGATCGGTGCTGGGCCCTCTACTTTTGGTCATTTCCATAAATGATTTGGATGCGAGCATAAGAGGTACAGTTAGTAAGTTTGCAAATGACACCAAAATTGGAGGTGAAATGGACAGTGAACAGAGTTACCTCAGATTACAACAGGATCTTGAACAGATGGGCCAATAGGCTGAGAAGTGGCAGATGGAGTTTAATTCAGATAAGTGCGAGGTGCTGCATTTTGGGAAAGCAAATCTTAGCAGGACTTATACACTTAATGGTAAGGTCCTAGGGAGTGTTGCTGAACAAAGAGACCTTGGAGTGCAGGTTCATAGCTCCTTGAAAGTGGAGTCGCAGGCAGATAGGATAGTGAAGAAGGCATTTGGTATGCTTTCCTTTATTGATCAAAGTATTGAGTACAGGAGTTAGGAGGTCATGTTGCGGCTGTACAGGACATTGGTTAGGCCACTGTTAGAATATTGCGTGCAATCCAGGTCTCCTTCCAAGCAGTTCTTGGAGGCACATTGCCTTGTTGCTAGATTGGCATAGACTTTGGCAGGAGAGGAAAGCCACCTCAGCCCAAGTTTCCTGGAACAAATTTATCTAGATGGTGGTCTGCTGAGGAATCATGGGTATCAATTGACTCATTCATGAGCCACATTGGCATCCCGGTGCCCCCGGCTGAAAATCCTGCATCTCCTTCAACTTAAGCAGAGGGTTTTTACCACCACCACGACAAAACTCCTCTCCCACAATTAAATAGACCTGTTTCTCACTGTGTCTTGCTACGTTAAATCCAACCTACCATTCTAACTTGGAACATTATTGCTATTCCATCACAAAATCTTAAAACTCCCTTCCAAAGGATACTGAGAGCATTTTTAAGCACCCAGACTGCAATATTAGATTTTTTTTTTTTCATAGTAATTAGATTAGATTACAGTGTGGAAACAGGCCCTTCGGCCCAACAAGTCCACACCGACCCGCCGAAGCGCAACCCACCCATACCCCTACATTGACCCCTTACCTAACACTATGGGCAATTTAGTATGGCCAATTCACCTGGCCCTGCACATCTTTGGACTGTGGGAGGAAACCGGAGCACCCGGAGGAAACCCACGCAGACACAGGGAGAACGTGCAAACTCCACACAGTCAGTCGCCTGAGGCGGGAATTGAACCCGGGTCTCAAGCGCTGTGAGGCAGCAGTGCTAACCACTGTGCCACCGTGCCGCCCATAATATTTTAAAAAGACAACTCACCGTTAGCATTTCAAGGGCAGGCAGTCAATTATTTTAGCCTTGCCAGCAGTGCCAATATCCCAGTGAATTAATAGACAGTGGTTGTTTTGTCGTTTTCATTTCTGGAATTGGAGTATAACATTTGTAATCTTCTAGTCCTCTGGCACCATTCACATATCTAAGGGGGAACTGGATGATACTGGCCCGTTCTTCCTTGTCCTTTCCCCTTACTTCCATGAGTAACAAAAAAAAATGCATAGCAACTAAACCAAGTGACATTTTTAAGTACTTAACAATTTGGCCTGTTAACCAGAAAATGAACTGGACTCACCCAGTGGCTACAAGAACAGGTCAGAGGTTAGAAATATTGCAGTGAGAAACTCACCTCCTGACTCCCCACAGCCTATCCATGATGTACAAAGCACAAGTGAAGTGTGTGATGGAATACACCCCACTTGCCTGGATGAGTGCATCTCCATCAACAGTGAAGAAGCTTGATGCATCCTTGATTGGTACCACATCCACAAATATTCACTCCATTCCACCACAAACACACAGTAACAAAAGTGTATAACATCTGCATTATCTATTACTGAAATTCACCAAGCCAGCTCCTTCCAAATTCATGACCACTTCCACCTAGAAGGACAAGGGCAGCAGATACATGGGATCACCACCACCTTCAAGTTCTCCTCCAAGAAAATCACCACCATTCCTTGACTGTTAGTGGATCATGATCCAGGAACTTGCTCCCTCACTGTTAGTGTACATATACCAACTGAACTGGAACAGGTGAAGAAATTAGCTGAACAGAACCTTCTCAACAGCAAGTAAGGATGAATAAATGCTGAGTTAAAAATCACACAACACCAGGTAATAGTCCAACAGGTTTAATTGGAAGCACTAGCTTTCAGAGCGCCGCACCTTCATCAGGTGGTTGTGGAGTACACAATTGTAAGGCACAAAATTTATAGCAAAAGTTTACAGTATGATGTAATTGAAATTATACATTGAAAAATACCTTGATTGTTTGTTAAGTCTTTCATCTGTTAGAATACCATGATAGTTTTCACTTCTTTTATATGTAAATCACAAAACTTTTTTAAAAAATGTTACATTCTCAGGTCAATGTCATGAGAGATGAGCTGGTTCCACTTCTTTCTTCACCCAAGCCCTTGCTTGGTGACAAGGCTATCTAAAAGGTTGCCTTCCCTTGTAGATACCTTTGCTCCACTTCCAAATGAACTTATGTTATAAAAACTAATTGAATCAGGAGCCAATTTAGCCAAGTTTTCTTGAATTGACAAAGGAGATGAGTTTATTATTTACTACACGTGGGAATAAGCATTATGACAGCATGCATGTATGTAATTACAAATAGACTAATAAATATTTACTCTCTGACTCAGAAATATAAATGTTAAAGAAGGTATATGTGGATTTGTCTCTGAATTATTTGTAAAGAAGTGCACAGTTGAATGTTGTCGAATTCAGCGTGTGAAAAAGATGTTTACCTGCAACAGAAGATGACTACAGGATAGCTCTCTGACTGTAACCTTTAGAGCTCAGTAACACTTGAACACAGGCTGGTTAGACACAAGAGCATTTCGGCCTACTTTCTTTTTCTCCTTTTTTTTAGACTTACTAGTCCACTCCAGAAGAATTAAAGCTGGCTTTTTAAACTTTTCTGTGTATATTCCTGAAGGATAAAGCAAAATGTCTGTAAGAGGCAGCTTTCTGCTGAGAGGAGATCGGTAATCAGCTTCTCCCATTATCTCTTCATATTAAATCTCTCGTGGTTTGAAATTTTCCTAGCAAATTACATGCATAACATTCCATGGCCTTCATACAGGATTTTGCCAGTCACTGAATTTAAACCTGCATTTTTTTTTAAATGTAGCAGTCCTTTTTTTAAAAGCAACACATTTTGGAATTGAAAGTGAAAAATATCTATAAATACTTTGGGATTCTAATCCATCGTCATAACAACATGAGGAAAAACCAGTTCAAACTGTCAAATATTAATCCTGCTGGCACCAGAACCACTTGAGTTCCATTTTCAGCTTCACAAAAGCAGGTTGGAGCAGCACTAGTCATTTCTAAGTTGTACTGCTTTTTCTTTCCCCATCCTGACTGGTTTCAGGGCAATTTGATATACATTTTGGTGGCAGGCTGGTAGCAATATTTGCCATGTCTCAGAGTTATCCATCTCAGGTCCAGGATGTTGCAGGCAGGAAACTGCTGGGTTTGCAGAGCATTTAAAAAAAGTCCTTACTTTAATTTTCAAATGATATGAGTTACTTGGTTCAGTCTATCATTTAGATTTGGCATTCTTTTTATATTTAATCCTGTCTCCAATACCTAACGCAGGACATGAGTACTATTTAGCATTGTAGAGTTAGTAATGATAGGAAATAGGTTGGATGCTATATTCCCATTCCCATACCTATTTGCTCAAATATGGACCTGTTTCTGCCTTCTCTGCTGCTATTTTCAGTGGGACACTTGCCCACTGGATTGCTTCAGCATTGGCGGTTGTGCTCTGAGTCACCTAGGCTTTGAGTTCTGGAATGCTACAGTACTTCTCCAGTTCACTACACTTCTCAAGCTCTATACCTCCTGTTCCTCCTCTAAGGCACGCCTAAAAATCTACCTCTTAGACTCTTCTTTTTGATCATCTGACCTAATTTTCTAATGTTCTTGAGATGTTTTGCTATATTAAATACACTATGTGCATACATGTTATTGCTGTTCACTCCTACCTAGCTCAGCTCACACACAAATCATAGGGCAGTCCAGGTCCTGTTGCATTACTTCAAATATTATTGCAAGCATTTACAAACCTCTGCTTCTCTTAATTCCACCAATAGTTCTTGAACACTAACCCTGTAATGTTAGGGACCAATGTCCTGACCATCGCTGTGTGTGGCTTGTCTGGGACAAAAGTCAGGGAAAAAGGAACAGGAACCAGCCTTGTAAGGCCTGTGTACTTTTATATTGTTGCGGGATTTCCAGAGAGAGGGAGTTGCTCAGGGCACATACCTGAAGGTGCCAACTGGTTGAACCCACAAAAATGAGGCAGTGTACAGCAGGTTCCCTACATGATTTTCCAGATTATATTCCAATCCCAGCTCAGGAATGCCTAAAGAAATACAGCACTGTCATCTGTCCTCTAACCGCACCAAAGAGTGTACAAGTGATTTGGAAGTAAGTTATCTGTGCAAGCTAAGGCCCTGTCTGTATATGTCACAGGATATATTGCTGTCATCAGGATTTTGCGATCATAAGTCAAAGAAACATACATCGTAGAAGAGGCCCATTGAGGTGCACTGATGAAAAACTACACTAAATCTCCACTGGTTACACTTTCCAGAAATCAGCCCATAGATTTGAATATTATGACATTTCTGGTGCTTATCCAAGTACTTTTAAAAGGTTGTGAGGTTTTCTGCCTCAACTGCTCTCCCCAGTTAGTGCATTCCAGATTCACACCACTTTCTGGATGAAGTGATTTGACCTCCAATCCCCTCTAAACATCCCACTTTTCACTTAAGATTCTGCCCCTTTGTTATTGACTGTTCAACTAATGGGAACAGCTGCTTTCCGTCCATCCTGTCCATAGTCTCCATAATCTTATACATCTCAATGTGGTCCCCTCTCAGCCTTCTCTGCTCCAAAGAATTCAAGCTTATCTAGCTTCTCTTCATAGCTAAACTGCTCCATCCCAAGCAACATCCTGGTGAATGTCCTCTGCACCCCCTCCAGTGCAGTCAATTTCCTACTATAGTGCAGTGACAAGCACTGTACACCACTGTACAGCTGTGGTCTTATACTTGACCATCCTACTCATGTAATCTACATCATGACTGATAAAGGCAAGTGTCCTCTATGCCTTCTTAACTACTCTATTAACTATCCTTGACTACACTGTTGCCTCAGGGATTTGTGGACAAGTATTCCAAGATCTCACTGTTCCTCTGAGATTCCTAGTTTCCTGCATTTTACTGAATATTCACTTTCCTTGCTATTTCTGCCATCACCTCACACTGATCAGGGTTAAGTTCCATCTGCCACTGATATGCCCATTTGACCAATCCTGTAACCTGAGACTTTTGTCCTCACTGTCAAAGACGCAGCCAATCTTCTTGTTAATCTCCAGACTTACTTACCATTGTTCCCACATTTTCTTCCATATTGCTTCTATATATCACAAACAAAAAGGGTCCCAGCAGTGATCCCTCTTGTACATCTCCACCCAGGAGAAAGTGAGGACTGCAGATGCTGGAGATCAGAGCTGAAAAATGTGTTGCTGGAAAAGCGCAGCAGGTCAGGCAGTATCAAAGGAGCAGGAGAATTGACGTTTCGGGCATAAGCCCTTCTTCAGGAATGAAGAAGGGCTTATGCCCGAAATGCCGATTCTCCTGCTCCTTTGATGCTGCCTGACCTGCTGCGCTTTTCCAGCAACACATTTTTCAGCACCAATCGCCACCCACACAACTTTCTACCGCCAGCTACTTTTAAGCCAATTTTTGGATCCAACTTGCTAAGTTACTCTGGATACCAGAACCATTTATCTTCTTATCCCATGTGGGACCTTATAGAGATCCATGGTGATAGACCCTCAAGCTCAGGTATTCCACCCTCAGGCTGTGTGGTGTTTAAATATTCTCCCTGTGTCTGTGTGGGTTTCCTCTAGGTGCTCCGGTTTACTCCGGTTGGGTGGAATGCACAGGTTACGTGGCTAGACCATGCTAAATTGCCCATTGTGTCTAAGATGTGCAGGTTAGGATGATTAACGATAGGAAATGCGGGATTGGGTAAGAGGGTGATGGGATGCTCTTTGGAGGGTTGATGTGAACTTGATGGGCTGAATGGCCTGCTTCCACGCTGCAGGGATTCTATAATTCTATGATTCAATATACACATATAAAATACAAACACAGCCAGATGATTAAAATCATGGAATCCTGATACAAAAACTGCAGACTTGAGTCCTCTCCGCTTCTGCCTTGGCATTGGACAGAAACGGCACACTTTGTAGACTCAGGCTGGGATTTACATGGACATTGGAAATCTGACCAGCTGCAGGACATAGGTCTATATGCATCATCAAGGAACTCACTAATGCAATGTCATATGAAGTGGGTACCTATTAATTGCCTCCACATTCTCCATCACCAGTTAAAGTGAGGCTGAGGTATAAAAGCAGTATATCTCAAAATGAGGTGCTCTTGGAAGTTTGCTGAAAATTTTTAAATTAAAGAAAACCTACAATTGTTAGATCCCTTGACAGGGATGGTTTGGTCATTGAGAGGAGGTACTGTCACCAGAGTTGTTACTGACTTCTGGACTGTGTAATGAGAGGAGTCGAATGCAGGAGCATTTTAAAAATAACTTCTAAATAAATCCTTAACTGGCTGCCTGCCTCAGTGAAGTTAATTTCTCTGCCAGAATCTCCAAAAAATGTGCCTATTAGGCAGCCATCCCAGCTCCGAAATCACCTCTGTCTTATTGGGAAAATTCCAAGGCTTCTGGGTACAGCTAGGGTGGGATGCAAAGGGGGGAAGCTTTATCTGGGTCTTTTAGCCAACAATAGTTGTTGCAATCTATTTTCTGTAAAAATATTTCAAAACTGGCTTTGAAGATGGTGCCTGGAAATAATAATGCAGCTCAAGACATAGAGATAAATAAATTTACACTGCAATGTTTATTTTGTCTACATAACCTTGCCAAAACTAGCTGAGCTTTGTAGTCTTCACTGCAAATAGTTTATTTTCCCTTGAAATTCTAACTCGATGTCATATTGTGTTACATTTTTAAAATTGGTTTGTTTAAACATAAAGAAGATATATTGTTAGAATACTTATTGTCTTTTATCTTCTCTTCCTTTCTGTACCTTGGAATTGGTTTGTTCTGTAACTTGGAGGAAGTCTGCAAGGTTGTCATTTTGCACAATTGACCAGAGTTCCACCATCAGACTCCAGGGATGCAGGAAGTCCTCAGCTGACCACCAGGACTTCAACATAAGTCATGTAACTTTGGACAAATTTTTGGGAAGCCAGACTCATTGGAAATGGATTAGTGGTGCTGGAAGAGCACAGCAGTTCAGGCAGCATCCGAGGAGCAGTAAAATCGACATTTCCGGCAAAAGCCATTCATCAGGAATAAAGGCAGAGAGCCTGAAGGGTGGAGAGATAAGCTGGAGGAGGGTGGGGGTGGGGAGAGTTGCAGTGGGAGAGGGACTCCTGAGATTCTTGTAGAGAGAGGCGGAAAACTTCTTCAAGGCAGGCATCCTCGCAAGAGGATTCGCAGTAGGGTTAAAATCAACTAGGTAAAAACAATGACTGCAGATGCTGGAAACCAGATTCTGGATGAGTGGTGCTGGAAGAGCACAGCAGTTCAGGCAGCATCCGAGGAGCAGTAAAATCAACGTTTCGGGCAAAAGCCCTTCATCAGGAATAAAGGCAGAGAGCCTGAAGGGTGGAGAGATAAGTTTAATTTGAAAGTCTTGCAGGGCATTATTCAAAGAAATAACGTGTAAGGAGTCTGGTAGGTTGAAACTTCAATGAAACAACACTGAAACATTTATCTGCAGATTCCACTGTGTACTGCTGCAGTGCTGGGAGCTTACCTTTCATTGTACATCCAGCTGGCGTGTTTGACGAAAGCTAAATATGGATGTCACCTGCAGCAAAGCATCATAAGCATCCAAGGGGAAGAGAATATTATCATTTGTGTTGAATTATTGATTTGAAAACCTCAGTTACATAAGTTGTCAACTCTTTTAATGTCATTCTATCAAGTATGTTACAATGACAAAGCTGGTGATAAGGTGAGGGTGGGTGGGTCTCACCTTTGATCATCCAAAAATTTGGTTCTGGAGTTCTATTTATAAGCTTGCCTCAAGAATCATCTTTAATTGTTGTGACTAAAGCCATTAATTCTAATCCTTTTCTATGACTTTAAGCCTAAATAAAGGTCACTTTTTTTTGGCAGGTAGTGAAATATGTTTTATTTTACTGTTTTCGAAGGAGAAATTTTAGATGAGTCAAAACAAAATGAAATATATTTCAGTGAGAATAGTATCTTGGCATTGGTTCTGTGACAAGCTATAGCAGCTTCTTGGCTATATTCCCAGTGTCAGCTGTGAGAAGCTAGTGCTGGATGGTACTACATCAGAGAAGGAGTGAGTAACAAAAGAAAGATACAGCTGGTCATAGAGCTACCACAGAAGAGACACATGAGTAAGTAATCCCAGAATCATAAGGTACAGTGTATCATGTTTCAATTCTTAACAAAGTGAACGGGAGAAAATAAAGAGGTAATAATCACTGTTATTTGATGCACAAAGCAGTTTCTAATTGTAACTCCTGGGCCTCAATACTAAGCACCCTCATAAAAGATGAGATGAGATTGAGGTGTGGGGTTGTGGAATGTTGTTGTTTAAAAAACCATCCCGAATGTACCCATTGGTAATTTTATAGCAGGAGGTTGTGTGAGGTGTGCAAGCGTCCCCTCTTGGGAAGTGGGAAACCAAGAGGCAAGAAATTGAGAAGCCGATTGAAATGTAATTGCTGTGGATCATGTTTCTGAGAGTCTGGTAAGCTGTGAGCTTCCAGCTTCAGAGGTTCAATCCATGTTCCAGCACCCTCCTGGGGACCAAGCAATACAGTCAACCACAGGCCTTTCACAGAACTCTTCAGCCTTTTCCTGCTGATAACTGTCTCTCTCTCTAGTTCCTATCACAATCCTCTCCTTCTGCCTCACCCCCCACCCTCAAATAAATCCCTATCTGTCTCCTCCTGATTTATGATAAGTTTTTGTGAATTGACTTGATTGAAACAAAAACAACTCCAGCTTCAATCTTGTGTTTTCTCATTTATTTTTCTTGCCTGCTCTATGGGAAAGTACCTAACTTTCATTGTCACCTTCTCAAGATGGTTTGCAATGTGTTCTGTCATTTTTATAGCCTGCCTTTCTTTTGTGTACCATTTATCTCTTTAAGTCAGTGTCTATGAAAATGAACAATGAAGAAAAGAACAAATCCTGAAATAATGTGGGTTTTCAATTTACCCTCTCTGAGGCCTCTGGCAGAATGCCTAAGACTGTAAGCTCACTATTAGGAGACTTACAACTGCAACTGCACAGAAATTGTGATATTTCCAAAGTGAATCTTTGGATTATTCTTTGCAATTTGTTCCTCATTGTTTTATTTACTTTGATCAAAGAATAAGAAGCAGGAAACACTAGAAATGCTGAGCGAACTTAGCAGCAGAGAGTAAATGTTTTGAGTCAGCTGTAACCCTTCTTAAGAATTGATGGAGCTGGAGTAGGTAAGGCTTTTATACTGTTGACAAAGGGAAAGGGTAAGCAAGTGAAACAGGTTGTGGAGATGGCCAGACCAAAAGGGAAAGGCAGTTCTAAGGTAACAGAAAAGAGAAATAGATCAAAAGTAGGTGTTAATAATAGGTATTAATAACAGAAATGAAGGTGGATTTGCTGAGAGTGAACCCAAGACACTAGTAAAGGTGTGGAGCAGTGGGTGAAGGGGATGGGGTCAAAATTGAGGATAGCGTGCATTGTCTGACATTGTTGAATTCAGTGCTGAGTCCTGAGGGCTGTAAAGTGCCAAAGTGAAAATTGAGATTGTCTTGCTCCTCTTTGTACTGGAGCATTGCAACAGGCCTAGGACAGGAATGTTAACATATTAGGAAATGCTGTGATGTGTGCACTGTGCTTCTGCTAGCATTTGATTGGACCAATCATAGTTCAAATGTTGGTAGGGAAAGAAAAAGCATTATTCAAGAAGTATTGTTAACTTGCCAATACCTTTGGCATAGAATTGAATGTGAAAGCACACATGCAGGGAAGTGTTTAAATCCTTTGGCTAATATGTAGCTCCTATTGCAATGCTTGATTTGTGGACCACCTTCAGAGTTGAAACCCCATGGAATAAATAGTTCATTCTTCTGATCTCTCAGTGAAAAGTTAATTGAAGTAGGAGTAGGGATCCAATCAAGTGGGTTTGTGTATTTGAGTGTACGCGTGCAGATGCACATGTGAATTGGAGAGGAGGGAATTGAATAAACAAACTTAAAAGTAATAAGTAATTTTGCTGTTTGAAATAACATTTAACATAACTCAGCTTTCCAAGTAAATCTGCAGGTGTACTTATCAGGCAAGCAACATTATTTAAGCACTTCTTCAAATGTAATAGCAGCTGTCTCATTGTTGTTTAGTCGGGTTGGAACTTTTATAGTGAACAGTTCTGCATAACCTGACTCCATATTGTAAAAGAACTGACAGAATTTTCTTTACATTGGTGCTTCATATACAGTTGAAATCTTTTCCCCAACAAACAGATGCCCAGCTTTAAATGAAAGCAATGTATTCTTGTGAATCACACCGTATAGTGTATGAAAAGTAGCAACAACCTGTAACTAAAGTCATGCTTATTAGATTCACTAATAAGCATACCCAAATGTCTATGCAAGAATTTAATGATCATTTAAAAAAAATGATGAAACATCTGTGATGTTTGGTGACAGCCTGATCATGGAAGTCTTGTTAAATTACTTATATTGTCCCTTCCTACTGCCACCAAATGAAAATCTGGTTGTGTTGCATCTAAATTTATCTCAAATACTAATGTAGCAGTATGTTCATCTTCTGCTTTAATTGCTGTTAATACTTCTGGAAAAATTATATACTCTTCCAGAATTCTAATGTGCTTCCAAGTTTAACAACACATGTTGACAATGCCAGAAGTAATTAATGTACATAACTTTAAATTTCAGCGTTATCAGTGCATAATACTGTTACCACAGAAAATGCTCATGGCCTTCCAATCTTCACTTTTAGCTATTAGAACTAAGATTACATTGAAACGTTTCTTTACCATTCTGCTCCATTATGATTCTTCTCAAGTATTTTACATTTTAGAGCTGTGGACATAGCATAAACTGCTTTTAACAATTACTGAAATGTGAAGTAGCAGTATGTCAGAATGTTGTGGTAGCAACAGTCTTCGAGGGGATGAGAATACGAGATGGTGAGAAATGGTTTTAAGCCCAATGTTCTAAGATTATATATGTTTCCTTTCTCAAACATGCACTTGAACAGGAGCTAAGCATGGGTCACAATGGTCGGTTGGAAGGTCAGAGCTAAAGGAACTAGACTGTGAAATAAGTAACAGATTTTAAGATCTTTTTGAGATGAGTTCCAATGAAGAAAGTCTTCATCAAAATGATCTCATCCTTCCATATATGAATCTGCTATTTCAGAGCTTTAGTATTCACCTGATTGGACAGGTAAAGTTCATGCTTAGACATTTTATCCAAAGGTTGCTTACAGACCAATAACTTTGTAGTTATGAATAGACACCTGCAACTTTGGCAGTTTAAAATTAATGGGTGCAGAAAGCAGAAGAGAAAAGTATACGAGTGACAAAAAGCAAGGTGAAAAACAAAAATCAAACCCACTAAATAGTTAAGTGCTGTATAGTTTATGGACTTATTGAGCTCTTATTGCTCTCACGATTGATATTGGATGGCTCTCCAAATATTTTGGTAAGAATTGGAATCCTTGTTGTCTTCCCAATTTTAGTCCTCTTCATCTGAATGTTTCTTACTTTGTATTCACTTGCTCTTCTGTGTCTTTCTCTGGTGACCTCTTTTTGTTGCTTCTCTATTGCAGTGCTATTAGATTCCAATTAGGAAGGTGCAGTTACTGTCTGTATCATGTCCAAATTTATTCTTCAATTTATCCTTCATCGAAACAGGTTAAATGCTTATTCTTTGGTGAATCTCGTACATGCATATTTAACAGGTTTTCTTACCAAACAATAATTACTGTTTCAAATGTAATTCAATAACCCATAAGCAATTTCAATATCTTGAGGATGGGACTAGAGATATAGAAATGCAAGTTTTCTTTTTAGCTCTATGTTCTACTACTTTGAGCTAATTACTATTCTCCTTGGCTTCAATTTGTTTTTCCTGGCCACAGTTAATACATGTAGTGTATCCCGATATGAACATTGGTGAATGGGAATCCTGTGTCGAAGAGTGTGGTGCTGGAAAAGCACAGCAGGTCAGGCAGCATCCGCGGAGCAGGAGAGTTGACATTTTGAGTGGAAGCTCTTCATCAGGATTAACAGCTTATGTTCAAAACATTGACTCCCCTGCTCCTCGGATGCTGCCTGACCTGCTGTGCTTTTCCAGCACCACACTCTTCGACTCTGACCTCCAGCATCTGCAGTGCTCACTTTCTCCTAGAATGGGAATCCTGGTCCCATCTGAAATTGTGCTTGTGTTAGCAAATTGTGTATGCCAGTGAATCTCAACTGCTTAGTGATTTCTAGGAATCTTAGTGTCATTTTCAAAGCATGTTAACAGGTCTCTGAAGAGATTAGGTTTACTCGAGAGAATTTACTACCCTCACCTGTGATGAATTTGATGGTGAGGTATTTACTCAAGCTTGAAGGTGTGGAGACCCTGCTATCTTCTGACATCCAGCTGAATGAGTTCATGGTGGAAGATAGTGAGTAGCCTTTCAGCCCTGAAACCAGTTGTGACCCAGAAATGGCCAATTAATGCCAATTTAAGGACATCATCGTGCCATCAGTGGCTGAAACATCATAAGATCAAACCCTGTATGGATTGCCTTCAAGATCCAAACAGGTTCCACATTAAAAAAAACCCTCATTGCCTAATCAAGGGACCCAGAATTAGGAAAGAAGTTGGAAAGGAGCATCTGAATGGCTTTCTGCTTTCAGTGAGCAGGTATTCTGCCCCAAGGAGCAAAATGCAGGTCATTTCAGCCAAATTCCGCCTACTATGTGAGGAATATTAGTATGAGGGGAGGTGGAAGTCAGTGGCTAAGGAAAAAAAATTGTGATTTTTGTGGAGAAGACAGATGAGTTATTTGGTGTTTTGGGGTTAATTTGTCATTTTTTCATGTTTATAAGATAAAAGTGATTTTTAGCATTGAGTGAGGAACTATTCTATTGGGTGCTTTCAGAGAATTTTGTTTTTTTTATTGTTCCGTAGAATTTTGCATTTCATATCGTGAGCTTGAAATGGAAGAAATGGTTTTATATATGACTTGTCAAAAACATATAATTTAGAAGCGGAAGTAGACCATTCAACTCCTTGAATCTGTTCTGCCTTTCTATTAAATCATGGCTGATCTGCTAGTATTTCAAAATTCACATTGCCATCCATCCTGATCAACTTTTAAACAAACATGTCTACCTCCAGCTTAAAAATGTTCAATGACCTTGCTTCATCCATATTCCAAAGTCATTCATCCCTTTGTGAGAGAAAAGAAGATCCTCATCTATATATACAGGGGACGGAAAGGGAATCAGCAGGCAGTGCAGGAATCCCATGTGGCCGTTCCCCTCAACAAGTTCACCGTTTTGGATACCGTTGTGGGGGGGACGACTTACCAGGGGTTATCAATGTGGCACAGGCTCTGTCCCTGTTACTCAGAAGGGAAGGGGAAGAGGAGCAGAGTATGAGTCGTTGGGGACTCCATTGCGAGGGGGACAGATAGGAGGTTCTGTGGGAACTAAAGAGACTCCCGGTTGGTGTGTTGCCTCCCAGGTGCCAGGGTTCATGGTATCTCAGATAATGTTTTTGGGTCCTTGAGGGGGAGGGGAGCATCCACATAGGCACCAATGACATAGGCAGGAAGAGAGATGGGGATTTAAAGCAGAAATTCAGGGAGTTAGGGTGGAAGCTCAGAGCTAGAACAAACAGAGTTGTTATCTCTGGTTTGTTGCCCGTGCCATGTGTTAGCGAAGCAGGGAATAGGGAGAGAGAGGAGTTGAACACGTGGCTACAGGGATGGTGCAGTTGGGAGGGTTTTGGATTCCTAGATAATTGGGATCCTTTCTGGGGTAGGTGGGACCTCTACAAACAGGATAGTTTTCACCTGAACCAGAGGAGTACCAATATCTTGGGGGTCATTTGCTAATGCTCTTCGGGTGGGTTTAACCTAATTCAGCAGGAGGATGGGAACCGAAATTGTAGTTCAAGTATACGGGAGGATGAGAGTAATGAAGTAAGAACTAAGATTTCAACATCGCAAGAAGGCACTGGCAGGCAAGAAATTGTTTTGAAGTATGTCTACTTCTAGCCAGGGCGCATCCAGAATAAGGTGGGTGAACGTGCAGCATAGGTTGGTACCTGGGATTTTAATGTTGTGGCCATTTCAGAGACGTGAGTAGAGCAGGGACAGGATTTGTTATTTCAGGTTCTAGGATTTAGATGTTTTAGTAAGAACAGAGAAAGTGGTAAAAGAGGGGGAGGTGTGGCATTATTAGTTAAAGACAGTATTATGGCTGCAGAAAGGATGTTTGAGGATTCCTCTATTGAGGTAGTATGGACTGAGATTAGAAACAGGAAAGGAGAGATTACCCTGTTGGGAGTTTTCTATAGGCCTCCAAATAGAGGATAGGATAGCAAAGATGATCCTCAATATGAGCAAGAGTGACATGGTAGTTGTTATTGGGAACTTTAACTTTCCAAATATTGACTGGGAATACTATAGTTCAAGTACTTTAGATGGGTCAGTTGTTGTCCAATGTGTGCTGGAGGGTTTCCTGACACAGTATGTAGACAGGCCAACAAGGGACGAGGCCACAATAGATTTGCTACTGGATAATGAACCCGGCTAGGTGTTAGATTTGGAGATGGATGAGCACTTTGGTGATAGTTACCACAATTTGGTTATGTTTACTTTTGTGATGGAAGGGGATGGGTATATACTGCAGGGCAAGAGATATAGCTGGGGGAAAGGCAATTATGATGCAATTAGGCAAGATTTAGGATGCATAGGATGGGGAAAGAAACTGCAGGGGATGGGCACAATTGAAATGTGGAACTTATTCAAGGACGAGCTACTGCAGTTCCGTGATAATTATGTACTGGTCAGGTAGGGAGGAAGTTGCCGACCGCAGGAGTCATGGTTTACGAAGGAAGTTGAATCTGTTGTAAAGAGGAAGAAGAAGGCTTATGTTAAGATGAGATGTGATGGCTCTGTAAGGATGCTTGAGAGTTACAAATTAACCAGGAATGATCTAAAGAGAGAGCTAAGAAGAGCCAGGAGGGGACATGAGAAGTCATTGGCGGATAGGATCAAAGAAAACCCTAAGGCTTTCTATAGTTATATCAGCAATAAAAGAATGACTAGAGGATGATTAGGGCCAATCAAGCATAGGAATGGGAATTTGTGTGTGGTGTTAGAGGAGATAGGGAAAATGCTAAATGAATACTTTTTGTCAGTATTCACACTCGAAAAAAACAATGTCATCAAGGAGAATACTGAGATACAGGCTACTAAACTAGATGGGATTGAGGTCTATAAGGAGGAGGAGTTAGCAATTCTGGAAAGCGTAGATATAGATAAGTCCCCTGGGCTGGATGGGATTTATCCTCGGATTCTCTGGGAATCCTGGGAGGAGATTGCCTAGCCTTTGGCTTTGATCTTTATGTTGTCATTGTCTACAGGAATAGTGCCAGAAGACTGGAGGATAGCAACTGTTGTTCCCTTGTTCAAGAAGGGGGGTAGAGACAATCCTGGAAATAATAGACCTCTGGGCCTTATTTCAATTGTGGGTAAAGTGTTGGAAAGGTTATAAGAGATAGGATTTATAATCATTTAGAGATGAATAAGTTGATTAGGGATAGTCAACATGGTTTTGTTAATGGTAGGTCGTGTCTCACAAACTTTATTGAGTTCTTGAGAAGGTGACCAAACAGGTGGATGAGGGTAAAGTGGTTGATGTCCTGTATATGGATTTCAATAAGGCAATTGATAAGGTCCCCATGGTAGACTATTGCACAAAATATGGAGCCATGGGATTGAGGGTGATTTAGCGGTTTGGATCAGAGATTGGCTAGCTGAAAGAAAACAGAGGGTGGTGGTTAATTGGAAATATTCATCCTGGAGTTCACTTACTAGTGGGGAACCACAAGGAACTGTTTTGGGTCCACTGTTGTTTGTCTTTTTTTTTAAAATGACCTGGATGAGGGTATAGAAGGATGGGTTAGTAAATTTGTGGATGACACTAAGGTCGATGGAGTTGTGGATAGTGATGAAGGATATTGTAGGTTGCAGAGAGACATAGATAAGCTGCAGAGCTGGGCTGAGAGGTGGCAAATGGAGTTTAATGCAGGAAAGTGTGAGGTGATTCACTTTGGAAGGAGTAATAGGAATGCAGAGTTCTGGGCTAATGTAAGGTTCTTGGTAGTGTAGATGAGCAGAGATCTCGGTGTCCAGGTACATAGATCCTTGAAAGTTGCCACCCAGGTTGATAAGGGCTGTTAAGAAGGCATATGGTGTGTTAGCTTTTATTGGTAAAGGGATTGAGTTGCGGAACCATGAGGTCATGCTGCAGATGTACAAAACTCTGGTGGGGCCACATTTGAAGTATTGCGTATAGTTCTGGTCAACGCATTATAGGAAGGATGTGGAAGCTTTGGAAAGGGTTCAGAGGAGACTTGCTATGATGTTGCCTAGTATGGAGGGAAGGTCTTATGTGGAAAGGCTGAGGGACTTGAGGCTGTTTTTGTCAGAGAGAAGAAGGTTGAGAGGTGACTTAATTGAGACATATCAGATAATGAGAGGGTTAGATGGGTTGGACAGTGAGAGCCTTGCTCTTCGGATGGTGATGGCTAGCATGACATAGCTTTAAATTGAAGGGTGATAGATATAAGACAGAGGTCAGAGGTAGTTTCTTTACTCAGAGAATAGTAGGGATGTGGAATGCACTGCCTGCAACAGTAGTAGACATGCCAACTTTAAGGGCAATTAGATGGTCATTGGATAGGTATATGGAAGAGAATGGAATAGTGTAGGATAAATAGGCTTCAAATTGGTTCCACAGGTCAGTGCAGCATCGAGGGCCAAAGGGCCTGTACTGCCCTGTATTGTTCTATGTTCTGTGTTCTATATCCTAAAAGGGTAACCCCTATTTTTCAAGCAGTGCTTCCTAGTTCTTGAAATATGTTTTCAATGTCCAACTTATCAAGGACATTTAGAATATTTTAGACTTCAATAAAGCCACCTCTGAGTTTTCTAAACTGTGGTACAAACAAGACAAAATTTTCAACCTTTCCTTAATAGAAAACTGGCTTATTCCTGGTATCAATCTAGCAAATCCTTTCTGAACTGCCTCCAGTGCAGTTACATCCTTCGTTACACAAAGAGACCAAAACTGTACACAGTATTGGCAATGAAATTTCACCACTGCCTTTTATATCTGAAGGAAAACATGCTTATAATTTTGTATAATTCCTATCATAAGTAAAGATTAGCATTCAATTAAGCCACCTTCATTGCTTGCTGTACCTGAATTTTAACCTTTGTGACTCATACACTAACACATTGATAACTCAGTACCTTTGAATTCTGCAGTCATTCTCCATTTACATTATACTCTGTATTTTATTCTTTCAGCCAGAGTAACTTCACCTTTTCCCACATTCACCTGCTAGATTTTTAGCCACTCATTCAACCTAACTATATCTATATTCTTGTTCTGTTCTCTTCGCAGCATATTTTCCAACCTATCTTTGTGTCATCTGCAAACTTAGCTACCATGCCTTCCCTTTCTTCATCTTTGTCCTTGATATAAATTGTAAATATTTTGATGGCCCAGTACATTCCTCTGAGGAATACATTCATCACATCCTGCCAATTAGACAAAAATCCCATGTCGACGCTCCAAATTTTCTGCCAGCGAGCCACTTTTCTATCCACGCTTCTGTGTTCCCCTTTGCATCATGAGTTCTGACTTTGTACAAAACCTTTTATGTGGCACCTCCTCAAATGCCTTTTGAAAACCTGAGTAAAGAATGGTCTGCACTGTCCCCTTTATCGACAGCATATGTTATTCCTTTGGGTAGCTCCGATATATTTTGTAAATATGATTTTTTTATCACAAAGCCTTGCTGACCCTTCACAATTTCTTGAGTTCTCCTGAGTCATTTCCTGAAGAAGGGCTTATGCCGAAAGGTCGATTCTCCTGCTCCTCGGATGCTGCCTGGCCTGCTGTGTTTTTCCAGCACCACACTTTCCAATTTCTCCTGAGTTATAGCTTTCTTACTGATAGATTCTAACATCTTCCCGACAAGAGACATTAAGCTAATTGGCCTATAGTTTCTACTTTTTGCCTTTCTCCCTTCTAGAATAGGGTAATATCTATTAGAAATCCTTCCAGAAGATATCCTTCCAGAATCTTGCATATTTTGGAAAATTATCCCTAAAGCAGCCACTACCTCAGGGCCATCACTTTTAAGATCATAGGCTGGTCCTGCTTCTGGTGATTTGTCAACTTACAACTCTATCTGTTTGCTCAGTATTATTTCTGTGGTGATTATAATTTCACCAAGTTGCTCTCTCCCTTCCGGCTCCTAATTTGTAGCTATTATTAGCTATTATTATTGTAGTTAGGTTTTTTGGCTTTTAATTAAAATAGTTCCTAGTTTCATCCATTTCCTTATTATTTGTAATTAACTCCCCATCCTCACTCTTGAGAAGTTTAACACTCATTTTACTTACTCTCTTAGTTTTTAAATAGCTGTAGAAACTCTTGTCATTTGTTTTTACATTTCTCGCATCCTCCAATACACTAATTTCTTTCCCCGCTTGATCTTTTAGCCATTGCTGTTCCTCATAGCCAATAAAAAGAAGGAAAACACAAGGAATTAAACACTAAACAAATAAGAGCTAAGACACTTAACCAATTGTTGATCTATAGAACAAACGTGGATGTTTACCGGTCACAATATACCTGACAGATTTTGCATGCATGGCAGTCAGATAGAACATAGAAGAATACAGCGCAGTACAGGCCCTTTGGCCCTCGATGTTGCGCCGATCCAAGCCCACCTAACCTATACTAACCCACTATCCTCCATATACCTATCCAATGCCCGCTTAAATGCCCATAAAGAGGGAGAGTCCACCACTGCTACTGGCAGGGCATTCCATGAACTTACGACTCGCTGAGTGAAGAACCTACCCCTAACTTCAGTCCTATATCTACCCCCCGCTTAATTTAAAGCTATGCCCCCTTGTAATACCCGACTCCATACGCGGGAAAAGGTTCACACTGTCAATCCTATCTAACCCCCTAATCATCTTGTACACTAAATCTTGTACAGATGATGCATGGCTTTCCTTGTTGCAAAGTTGGGCTAATTGCAGTGTTAATCTTTTTTCTTCAAAGTTCGTTGAATGTGCTGTTTACCATTAGAAACAAAATGCAGTGCTTTCAATGGTGCTGACCTATACCAGGGAGAAAGAAGGTGCATTGTATGACAAATGAGTCATGTCCTTGACAGGATTCCAGCACAGAGTTGTGAAACTCAAAATTCAACCACCCTGTTTAGTGCAGACTATAAGACTTTCCAAAAACTATGTTCCCAGAATTCTAAGAGGAACATGATAGCTGCAACATATTTATTGCCAAATGTTATTTTAGGATTTTCTTCTTTGGCTGAATGTTGATTATCTTTCAGGGACCAGTAACTCAAAGAAAAGATTTAGAGTTAAAAGATAATTTCAACATTTGTAATTTTGACTAAGTTTAAGCACATTTGAGGGAATCAATGAAAAGATGGTTATTTTATATGCATTATCAATAAGTATCAATTTTTACAAAACAAACCACTTGAAATAATCATCTCCAGTATTCCAAGATGTTAACTATCATATGTTTGGATGCCTTATTAGTTACCACTGTCTAGCAAACTACATCATGATAGGATAAGATATGAATTATAATGTAAGCTCAAGTATTTAGAGAAGCAACACTTCTTTTAGCCATCAGACCAGGTGGCACCAAAAAAACTTGCATGATAATAGAAAGAAAGCAAGTAAGAAATGTAGTTAGATAGTATCTTTCAGAATCATAGGGTGTCTTAAAGCATTTCTACATTGAAATACTTTTGAAGTGCAGTCACGGTTGCAGTGTAATATCTCCTTATTAGTGCTGTATTTGGACTAAATTTTATTTGTAATGCCCAATACAACAGGCAGTTCATTAGCATGCAGCAACTCGATATTGCTGGTATTTAGCAGATGTTCTACTTTTTTGTAGTACTGATTGAAATGTTAGCTTTGCTCCCTTGCTCAGTTTTGAAATACTGCAGTGGGATCTTATGCATCCACCTGAGAGAGCAAAATGGACATTGATTCAACATCTTGGCTGAAAGATGATACCTCTGCCAGTGTAGCACGTCCTCAGTGATGCTGGACTGTCAGGCAAAATAATTATGTGGAAATGCTAGAGTGAACCTTGGGTTGAATAATTTTAGAAACAAGAATGTCACAACCTGAGCCAGGGCTATAGAAAGGTAATGTCCAGACACTAGTTGTTGTTTTCTACCATTATAAATTTACACCTTGAAGAGGAAAGGCATCCTTTAACTGACTGTCATATGCAATCTTTCTATCCCAACTACTCAGTATCACTGGACTTATATAAAAAAATTAAAAACTCTGATGCTTCCCAGACGTGGAGCTGTAACAGAAGGGAATTCTGGGTGGCTGGGATAGAGTTTGAAGCAAAGCGCAATTGTACTATTGATGACACCTTCCATCCCTTTTGACTGATGAGCAGTAATGGATTTGGTTTGTATGTTCTGCTTTTTCAGGGAATGACAAAACTTGGCAATTTTCCACATTGCCAGTTAGATATAATGTTCTACCTGTGGTGATACAACTTGTCTAACAGTGAAACTAGTTTTGAGCACAAATCATCATTACTATTACTGGAATAATGTCAGGACTTCACTATTACCATGAATTATGATCTTCAAACAGAACAAACTTCAAAAAGAAAGAACTTGTAATTATATTATTGGTTTCACAACTTCAAGGTGTCTCAAAGCGATTTGTGACATTTGAAATTTTCAAAATGTCAAAAAGTCGCCATTTTGTACACAACCCAATTTGCAAAAACCAATGTGATTATAGAACATAGAACAGTACAGGCCCTTCGGCCCTCAAGGCTGTGCCAACCTTTACCTACTCTAAGATCAGACTAACCTAGATACCCTTCATTGTACTATCTTCCATGTGTCTATCCAAGAGTCACTTAATGTCTCTAATGTATCTGACTACTACTGCTGCTGGCAGTGCATTCCATGCACCTACCACTCTCTGTGTTAAGAACCGACCTCTGACATCTCCCCTAAACCTTACTCCAATCACTGTAAAATTATGTCCCCTCATGATAAACATTTCTGCCATGGGAAAAAGTCTCTGGCTATCCAGTTTATCTATGCCTCTCATCATCTTGTACACCTCTATCAGGTCACTTCTCATCCTTCTTCACTCCAAGGAGAAGAACTCTAGCTCCCTCAACCTTTCTTCATAAATCTGGTCTCCAGTCCAGGCAGCATCCTCGTAAATCTCCTCTGCACCCTCTCTAAAGCTTTCACATCTTTCCTGTAATGAGGTGACCAGAACTGAACACAATATTCCAAGTGTGGTCTAACCAGGGCTCTATAGTGCTGCAGCATAACCTTGTGGCTCTTAAATTCAATCCCCTGCTAATGAAAGCAAACACACCATATGCCTTCTTAACAACCCTATCAACTTGGGTGGCCACTATGAGGGATCTATGGACATGGACCCCAAGATCCCTCTTTTTCTACACAGTGCCAAGAATCCTGCATTGAACTCTGTATTCTGCAAATTCGACCTTCCAAAGTGAAACACTTTACCAGGTTTGAATTCCATCTGCCACTTCTCAGTTCACTTCTGTATCCTGTCAATGTCCGATTGCAACCTACTACAGCTCTCCATACTATGCACAACTCCACCAACCATCGTGTCATTGGCAAACTTAGTAACCCACCTTTCTACTTGTTTATCCAAGTAGATAAAAATCACAAACAGCAGAGGTCCCAGACCGATCCCTTTGGAATACCACTGATCACTGAGCTCCAGGCTGAATACTTTCCACCTACCACTACCCTCTGTCTTCTATGGGCCAGCCAATTCTTATCCAGACAGCCTGGTTTCCCTGCATCCCATGCCTCTTTACTTTCTGAATGAACCTACCAAAATTCTTTCTTTTTGAAGTTGTTCTGTTTGAACACTTATTCTATTTTTTTTGTGTATTTATTGAGGTATAAATATTAGACTGAATTCCTCTGCTCTTCTTAAAATTAGTGTCATTAGCTTTTTCACCTCAGAGGCAGATGTTGTATTGTTTAATGGCTTATCCAAAAGGCAAAATTTCTGTAAGTGCAGCACTGCCTCTGCCGTGGGGTTCTTTTTACGGCTTTCATGTCACAGATTGACATCTGATATATTTTTTAAAATAGTGTTTCCAATATTTGGCACCGCTTAGTACCATGCTGAAACTTCAGCCTGAGTTTTCTCAGGAGTAAGACATAAACACAACTTTCACAATCATTGAAGCTGTCAGAATACAGCGAGGCATAGTTGGAGTCGAAATGGAGAAGATGTTTCCTCCAGTACTAGGAGAGACCAGGACCTGAGGGTGCAGCCTCAAAGGGAAGGCTTGCCTTTTTAGAACTGAGATGAAGAGGAATTTCTTTAGTCAGAGGGTGGGAAATCTGTGGAAATCATTTCCACAGAGGGTTGTGGTGTTCAAGTCATTGAGAGTACTTAAGACAGAGATAAAATGTTCTTGACTGATAAGGGGATAAAGGGTTGTGGGGAGAAGGCAGGAGAATGGCATTGTAAATCATGTCAGCCATGATCAAATGGCACAGCAGACTTGATGGGCCAAATGGCCCAATTCTGCTCCAATGTCCTATGTGCTATACAAGTGAGAATGATCTTCACTGAGGTTGGACAGACATATGCGAATTTTCCATTGTGCTATGTCATCAATCTGACAGACTGACTTTAATATAGTTATTGTTTAATATGCCTTGTTACAATAGATTAGATTACATTACAGTGTGGAAACAGGCCCTTCGGCCCAACAAGTCCACACCGACCCGCCGAAGCGCAACCCACCCATACCCCTACATTTACCCCTTACCTAACACTACGGGCAATTTAGCATGGCCAATTCACCTGACCTGCACATCTTTGGAATGTGGGAGGAAACCTGAGCACCCGGAGGAAACCCACGCAGACACGGGGAGAACGTGCAAACTCCACACAGTCAGTCGCCTGAGGCGGGAATTGAACCCGGGTCTCAGGCGCTGTGAGGCAGCAGTGCTAACCACTGTGCCACCGTGCCGCCCACGGTGTGATCTGAGTGATCGGAGATCTCCGAAATTGGAGAACTCAGTGTTGGGCCCTCTGGGCTGTACGCTCTAATGTAGATTTCAATATTATCTTTTAAATTGCAGCAGGTGAGGGTTAAAAAGTGAAATACATTGAACATATCCTCAACCGATTTCGTGTTTGCTACTAATATTACAGCATCTTAGAGTTCCACCATGGAGAGCCGAGATACCTTTCCTTTATATTAGACTTCCAGGTGTGAGTCCAATTTGAAGGCAACTGTTGCTGCAGGAAACCCACTACGAATTCATTCAGGTACTTTTCAAGGCTCAACCATCTTCAGTTGCCATCATTCATAAGGTCACATGGGAATATTTGCTAGGGGCTTTTCAGGCACAATGGCAATGCGATAGGTCAGAGAGGAGGGTGGAGCAGATGGGTGGGAATGAAGATGGACAGGTAGGACAGTTCAAGAGGGTGGTGCCGAGTTGGAAGGTTGGGACTGGGATAAGGTCGGGGGAGGAGAAATGGGGAACCTGATGAAATCCACATTGACCCCGTGTGGTTGGAGGGTGCCAAGGCTGAGTATGAGGTATTCTTCCTCCAGGCTTCGGCTGGTTAGGGTCAGGCGATGGAGGAGGCCCAGTGGGGAGTGGGAGGGATAATTAAAGAGTTCAGCCACTGGGTGGTGGGGCTGGTTAGTGAGGTTGTCTCAGAGATGTTCTCTGAAATGATCCGCAAGTTGGCATCCCAGAGATGTTTTCTGAAACTTCCCAACTTTCTACCGTGGCACCTTCCTCTTGAACTGACCTACCTGTCCAACTTCCTTCCCACCTATCCGCTCCACCCTCCTCTCTGATCACCTTCATCCCACCTTCATCTACCTATCACATTCCCAGCTACCTTCCCCCCCAACCCCACCCACTCCCATTTATCTCTCAGCCCCCTTGGCTCACATTCCTGATGAAGGGCTTATGCCCGGAACGTCGATTCTCCTGCTCTTCAGTTGCTGCCTGACCTGTGCTTTTCCACCACCATACTCTTTGACTCTGATCTCCAGCATCTGCAGTCCTCACTTTCTCCTGAAAAGCGGCAAGTAACATTCACGATACAGAAAAATTAGGCAATGATCATCTACAACATAAGAGAATCTAAACATCTCTCCTTTAATGGCATTATCATTGCTGAACTCAGCCACTATCAACATCTTAGGAGTTACCATTGACCAGAAGATGAATTGGATGAGCCATACAAATACCAGGGCTATGAAAACATGTCAGACGCTATGACATCTGCAATGAATAACTCAGCTTCTGTCTCTCCAAAGCTCGTCGACCATTTGCATGGCAGAAATCAGGATTGTGATGGAATACTCGCCAGTTGCCTCGATAAGTACAGATCACACAAAACTCAAGAAGCTTGAAACCATCTGGGACAAAAGTGCATTTAATTGGCAACACATCTACCACCTTCAATATTGCCGCTACTGAGAAAGCAAGCAAGCAGGAGGCTGGAAGTACACAGCAAGCCAGGCAGCATAAGGAAGTGGAGAACTTGACATTTCAGGTGTATCCCTTCTTCAGGAACGGAGGTGGGAGTAGGGGGAGCTGCAAATAAACAGAAGGGAGAGAGAAAGGTTATAGGTGTGGAGAGGCGCGGAGAGGTGAAGTAGTGATAGGTGAATACAGGGTGGTAGCTACGATCTGTTTGGTTGATGGGAGGAATGAATCTGGTTAGTAGCTGGAAGGAAGGGTGGATCAGAGGGGTGGAAGGATGGAGGTGGGGCTGGAAAGGGATTCAGGGGATGGGTGAGAAGGTTATTTGAAATTGGAGAACTCAATGTTGGGTCCTCTGGGCTGTGCGCCGCCCAGGTGAAAGATGAGGTGTTGTTCCTCCAATTTGCAGTCTGATTCACTGTGGCAATGTAGAGATTGAGGATGGACATGTTGGAGAGGGAGTGGGAAGGGGAATTGAAATGGGCAGTGACTGGGTGATCAGGCTGGCTCTTGCGGGCCCAAATGAGAAAGAGAGAAAGTGACATAGTGGCAGCAATGTGTACTAGCTACAGGATGGGCTACAGTAGCTCAGTAAGGTTTCCTTGGAAGCACCTCCCAAAGCCATTGTCTCTATCAACTCAATGGACGAGGGACAGCAGATACGTGAAAACCTTAGGATCAGCAAGTAGCCTCCAAGCCACTCACCATCTGACTTGGAATTATTGGCAACACTTCACTGTCACTGGATCAAACTCCTGGAGCTCTCTTCCAAAGAGCACTGTGAATATACATATACCAAATGGATTGTGATGGTTGATGTGGCCGCTCAATACCATCTTTGATAAGACAATTTGGGATCGGCAGTAAATGCTTCCCAAACCAGTGTTGCCAACCTTCTATGAACACTTTCATAAAATAATCCAAGTGCTCATCTGCTTAAATCACAATCATAAGGCAAATTTATTTTAAAAGAACAGAAACAAATGCATAATACATTTGTCTAAAGTGTAAATTTGGATTTCATCTTAGTATTATTAAAAACCTTCAGAAGAAAGGCATAAATATTAAACAACATGTAAATCTGGCATCACTAAAAATAATGCAAATTCTGAGTTAGCCTTGTTAGTGGAGCAATTAAAATTGTAAATCCTTCCTAAGTTGTGATAAAGTGTTTTACTTGCACTCAAGCATTTTTTTAATCATACGTAACCTAGGATTGCAGTGAGTGGGTGGCATTTATGACAAGCAAAGGACAAGCAGTATTTTAATGTTGCATTGAGTAATTGTGACTCATCCTTTGGGCCATGGCCTGCCCACTCAGAACTATCACTTCGCTGATTGCCATCTCCCATGCAATGAAATATTTATGTGCTGCCCTGCACTTACCGTGCCCTATTGATTTTTTTCCTGTAAACTGGGTTATATTTAGTCCCGAAGGTTGAAATATAGATTACGGTCCAATAAATTGGATTTTTGGTTTGACGCCTAAAGCTTTGTGGAAAGCTGGTGTTTTTCTTTCTTCATTTGTTTTGGCCTACTCCTAACTGCAATCGAGATGTAGAAGTTAAGGAATCATCAGCAAGTTTATTCTCCACTGAATATGTTCTGTGAGTACAAGGTTTTACAGTTATATCTGCCAGTTGATTAAAATGAATTTTATTCAAGAGCTTGTATAAAATAATCTTGGATGTGCATTTTCTGGACATTACTAAGTGTGGTTTTTCTTAAATATTCACTTCTTTTGAAGGGCAAATTTAAAATTCTTGTTGTCTAATGAAACCCTTGAGGACATATTTTTATTAGCATTTCCTGAAGGAAGAGTTCTAAAAGATTCACAGTTGCTTTTGCTGTGTCCTGTATTACTCGAGAGACTGCTGAATCTCAAGACCTATACTGCACACAGACTTGTCCTAAACTGAGGCTCACTGAAGTGCTGCTTTCCCCAATTACATTCCTATAAAAATGAAGCATATTGAGGAGAAATAAAATGTTTTTATTCTCAACATAGTTGTCATATTTCGCTGTGTCATGGCATCAATAACCTTACTAGTATAGCGTCACAATATTGATTATATTCCATCTATGTAATAATACAATATTTCTTTTGTCAGCGGGATCTCCAGATTAGGTGCCTTAATCCCAGGTTACAGTAGAGTTTAATAGTGGCCCAAGAACTGTCAAACTGACCTTAAAATGATCCCGTAGGAGAGCAGGATCACTGCCACAGGCCAGGCAGAATGAGGCCGTATTCATTATTGCAGATTTACAGCAAAAAAATATTATTGCAGATGTGGTGTAGCAGAAAGCAGGTGCAAACTTGGAAAGCTGCAAAGGAAATCCAGTTCTCAAAAGGTTGAATATCTCGACTCATTTTCGCTGATCTGTGTGGTCTGCAGGCCTGTGGGATAACCAGTGTTCAGGATATGCTTGCTGTGTGCTTCCAAAAGCCATCAGTACTCTATCCAAACAATGATATTCAATGTTGAATGACAAGGCAGAAATTTGTTTTCAAAGCTAACATTTTAAAAACGGTGCATTTTTCAAAAAAATGTCAGCAAACCTTTTTATTGTTTACAAACACAATGCCGTTACTGAATATAAAACTGTATTCAAGGTATTATTAGATTAGTTAGACACAATAACTACTTAACAATTTGACAATTGGCTGCTTCTTGTGTGTAAACACAAAGAGAGTTCGATCAAGCTTTTATTTCTTGAAAGTCTTTCCCTTTGAAGCAGGATTCGTATTCCTTGTAGTACAGCCAGTTCCTGGTAATTAAGTAACCTGTTTATGACAAAATCTTGTTAACAGAATTAATCACTTGTCATGATTAGCTGGAAATTATACTTTTAAACATGCAGGTGGAGCAGGTGGTAAAGAAACCAAATGGTATGTTGACTCTCACAGCAAGAGGATTCGAGTATATGAGCGGGGATGTCTTAGTGTAATCATACAGGGTCTTGGTGAGACCACACCTGGAGTGCCGTGTTCAGTTCTGGTCTCCGTATCTGAGGGAGGATGGTTCTTGCTATGAAGAAAGTGCAACAAAGATTTACCCAATGGATTCCTGGGATAACAGAACTGACATTTGAAGAGAGATTACATTGCTTAAGTCTACATGCACTGGAGTTGAGAAGAATGAGAGTGTAATCTCCAAGAAACCTATACAATTCTAACAGGAGCAGGACAGGGTCAATGCAGGAAGACTGTTCCACATGACCAGGGAGTTTAGAATGAAGGGGCACAATCTGTGATACGGGGCAGGCCATTTCAGACTGAGATGACAAGAAATTTCTTCGCCAAGAGAGTAGTGAGCCTGTGGTTTCTCTGCCACAGAATGTGGTTGAGGCCAAAACATTTAATGTTTTCAAGAACGAGTTTGATATATTTCTTTCGGGCTGAGGGGGTCTAAGGGTCGGGGAGAAAACGGGAGCATGGGTATGAGTTGGATATTTAGCCATGATCATATCATGGAACAAGCTGGATGGGCCAAATAGCCTACTTCTACTCCTATTTCTGTGTTTCTTGCATTATTCCAAAGTTTAAATTAATTCTTTACCGTTATGGAAATTTTTAATTGTTTTTCTTAATTTATGCACTACTATCTTCCTATTCTGGCTCAAGTTTTTCCCTACCTCTCGAGAAAGTGGTGATTCTCTCTGATGTACAGTTTCTCTGCTTTCCATTAACATTCCTGCCTGTCATTTCTCCTGTCCTGGTTCCCCATGGGTTGAACAGCAGACTGTCATTGGATAGGTCCAGACTTGCAGGCTAAATACTGCAATACTTTGCCACTGAGTCCTGCAGGCTGATCGACCAGGAGATGCTCCTGTTCATTCCGCCTGCCATCAGAAAATTGGAAAAAGGCTGAAAGTCAGCCAGTTTAGCTGTGTTAAGAATGTACCTTATTTGGCCAACCAGCCCTGGCATAGGACTCAAACCTGGAGCTTCTGGCCTAGTGGTAGCCCACTACCATTGTTCCACATGTCTTCCTACCTTTTCTATGCCTTATTTAAGTGACCATCGTTCATAGGTCAGGACAATTATTCCCTCTTCTAGCTCAATCCAATTGCATTGATTCCACTGATGCCTTGGCTGAAACCAACCAAAACAATGGAGTCCAGAAGTTTACTTTGGAAGCCCATATAATGGAAAACAACACAGGTGACCAAACATTCACAATCACTATGGAAAATTCACAGATTCATTTTAGCACTTATTTTTCCTGAACTGTGGGATCACTTTGAACCTGACTGGAAACGCAACCCCATAGATTTCTGAGTGCCAGAATGAAAGGACTGCATTTTGTACAAGTCAATTAAAAGTACAATGAAGAACTTCACATCAAAAGAATTTCTGTTTGAAGATAAATGACTATTGTTATGAAAGTCAATTTCTGTACTTTCCCCAATTATTTTTGCAATTTAATTAATAAAATCCAATAGTACTTAATTTGATCAGAGTGATTTAGCAAATTTAAATACCATTAGTCCTTTTAATAATGTTCCCTGTATTTTTTTTTTCCCTTTTGTCATTTGGGGCGACTGCGCAATCACCTCTGCAATGTAAATAGGACAAAATGCTTGTTACGAATCTCTTCTGATTTTGCATTCTCTATTAGAAAGTTTCTGACTTTGTCATCTATTAGCTCCAGGGCTTTTGCCCTAAACGTCATTTCTCCTGCTCCTTGGATGCTGCCTGACCTGCTGTGCTTTTCCAGCACCACACTTTTGACTCTAATCTCTAGCATCTGCAGTCCTCACTTTTGCCTATCTATTAGCCCACTCTATTTTGACAGAAATGTAACAACAAGCCTCTAGAACAGTAACTCTCTTTTGCTGGTGTTGATCAAGAGACATATTTTGTCCAGATCTAAGGAAAATTCCAGTTTTTTTTGTCTCTTTATGCAATTTTAACCTGCCTCATCCAGTTGGCACTGGGAAAATATATATTTGAAACATCTAAAGTTACTGAGATCCTGAATAGCCAGGTGGATCCTGCTGACTGCCCAATGTCTGCAGGGTCCTTCTTTTATCATGCAATTGACTTGCATGAAGCTGGCTGTAATATTAACCTCAACCTGTGCATGTAATAGGGTCAGGGCCAGCCAGGAAGAAGGAAATGCCTCTAAAATAAGTCTTACATTTTCTTCTGCTGAGCCAGGATTAACACTTTTACTTTGGTAAACTTAATGGAAAATTGAGACCCTGGTCATTTGCCATGCTGTGCTCCCCATCCTCAACATTCACCTGATTCCCTTTATCAGACTTAGCTGAAAGCAAACAGCCACTTATTAAATGGAACATGTTGATGCGTTCCAATGGTTAAAATAGTCCCACCTCAAAATTTCTCCAATTAATGTGCTTTTTAAAATCTTTATTGAAGGGATGTGGGTATCGCTGGTTATTATAATGTGCCAGCATTTATTGTGTATCCTTAGTTGCACAGAAGATGTTAAGAGTCAACCACGTCCACTGTTCACAAGGGTTACAATCCTGGACTGAGGAGTTTCCTTTAATACGTAGTTCTCTTTTCAAACTTCAATTTTGTCTTAACTACTAGAACAATGAAATGGTTTAATTATTTTCTCCCAGTGAACCAACATGGAGGCTGCTTTGTAAGTGGTATTTTGGTAACTGATAGTAAACAGTAATGGAAAACTGGTAATTAAGTTGCTGAGTGTTGCTCTTTCATTGCTGGGGCTCCAGTGGTGTCTTTAAAAGCCTGTTATTGAAAGCAATGGAATAAAAATTGTGCACATAGATGAGTAGGTGCGCAATTCACCCCGACACATTCCTTCTCTCCCACCTCCCCTCCAGATGGTGTAGTTACAAATCTGCCCCAGTATGCACAAGGGGAAAACATTTTGCTTTTAACAATATGGTTTCTCCAGTCTCACAACAATATAATTGACTCATAAGCAACCTTTGGGCAATTCCCATGAATGCACTAAAAAAAAGTTCATGGGGTAGATCTTGACTTTGTGCGATAATGAAAAGCAACAGCCCATTTTATATCTCCTCTGATTTTTACTTCAATTGACTTGCAGGAAAATGTTTTCCATTGTCTTGGCCAATACTTATTCCTCAACCAGCATTTTTAAAATCTGGTTATTTTTACATTGCTGTTGGTGGGCCTTGCTGTATGCGAATTAGCTGTTCCATTTCACTATGTCATATCAATGACTGCAAAACTCTATCTCTGGCTATGAAAACAGTTTGGAACAACCTGATGTTGCAAAAGACACTAACTACCTACATATAAAGTGAAAAGTCACACAACACCAGGGTAGAGTTGAACAACACTGCTCCTTCAACCACCTATGAAGAAGCAGCGCTCTGAAAGCTAGTGCTTCCAAATAAACCTGTTGGATTAGAACCAGGTGTTGTATGATTTTAAACATTATACACCCCAGTCCAACACCGGCTCCTCCAAATCATACTTAAATACAAACATTTAATTGTTCTATACATCCCAGCTTTAAGACAAGATGTGAAATCAAGGCCCCAGCTACCTCCTTGAGAGGGTGTTAAAGATCTGATAGCACTATTTTGAAGAACAGGGGAATTATCTCTGGGATCTTGGCCATTATTTATCCATCAGTCAACATCATGGAAATAGATTATTTGGTCATTTGCAAAGATTTGCTGTGATCATATTGACTGTTACATTTCTTGTTTTATTTTACTCAAAAAGTATTTTTTTAGTTTGTAAAGCATACTGAGACATCTAGAAGCCATAAGAGGCACAACATAAATACAAATTAAAGTGTGCCGTTTAAAGTGCTGTACGTGCTGCCTTCTTTCTGTGAATCTGAGAATGGTTGGGCATGGCAACTTCACCTTGACAGATAGCTTGAAGGGAAAAGACATTGAAAACAAATGGGAATCGATGGTAGGAAAAATAATAGATTTCTAAAGGCGGTGAAAGAAATGAAAGTTGATTATTTTTTTTAATTAAATAGTTGAAGTCAGCTCGGCACTCCCTGTGGCACTCCAACCAACTGCCCCGATAGACTTACGAACAGACCTGCGGATCACCATGCCAGCTGTGGACCCTGTCACAAGAGAACGCCAGTTACAGCAAGAGCTCCTCCTGCTGCAGCAGCAACAACAAATTCAGAAGCAGCTTCTCTTTGCTGAGTTCCAGAAACAACATGAAACCCTCGTGAGACAGCACCAAGTCCAGCTTCAGGAGCATCTCAAGGTACCACAGCTCAAAACTCATCAAATCCAAGCAATGTGCACCGCACATAAATGGAGTGATAAACGCCACAATATTTTAAATTTTAATGTTGTCTGAAGTGCATCCATGTATCTCATTATATATACGTACCTAAATGAGAAAGTGTGATCATCTGAATAGCTGAGTAACATTTCATTTTGTCAGATTTTCATATTTTAATTCTTTAATACACCATCAGAAAATACCATAGTCGAAAGTTCCTTGGGCTGTGCTTTGTGTCATGACATTGTTGAATTTTTAATCGGAACAAGGAGACTATGGCTTTGAATTTCCCTCTGATATTCTGTTTCAAATCAGGCAGCATGATTTTGATGGATTCTGATGACAACTGTCAACGGTTTTCCCAGTTGTTCTTGCCACCTCCTTGAGTTGTCAGGAAGGGAAACCTGTAGCCTGTGGGGTCAAAGTGGCTGACCTGATGATACCCACTTTGAAAGGCAAAGCATCCTGGCCACAACTTACCTGTGATTACAATCACTCTGTGATTATCAGGGCTTTGTGTCTATTTTGAGCCAAGATCTCCCTCTTCAGGAGCTGCAGTAACACTGCCCAACTTTCCACGTTGACTGTAACGTTCTTCCACTTTCTTGCTGATGATCCCACTAAGAGCCCCAACTGCCTAAGCGGCCCTGACAAACAAAAACTCAGCTAACTGTGGAGACAGCCCTGGGTTTGCATTGACATTCCTGAGTGGAAAAAATGAAAACTTAAGCCTGTGTGTGCATACCTTTAGTGATAAGTGACCTTTTTTGAATGATTATTCTCAACCCAGAAGCTGAGATAAACTTTGCCCAAAAAATCATTGTGTGCTCCAACTCAATTGACAAATCTTCACTGTTCAATGCTACTTCAATACAGTTATTATCTTTTGTGGTCAGCAATGTCAACTTTGAAGCAACTTTATTAAAATCTTTGCTGTAATTGTAGGCTGATAGCATTATAAAGAAGTTCAGTTGTTTCCAATATTATCTAAGGTCAAACTTCCTTTTTTGATTGCAAATCCTTTCCTCATGCTTTCGTGTTTTGGTACTAGGATGCCCTATGATAATAACTTAATACTGCACCCCTTATCTAAAACTTCTATCTGACAGGATACAAGGGAGATTAATCATATTCATTACGATGGTCTTAAGAGTGTGAGTTCTGTCACTGGTAATTTTGATACTTCGATATGTTAAAGTAGCTTTTAACTTGACATTCAGTGATAAAATTATATTTGCACATTATTTAAAACTGGCCAATATCTATTTTCATTAATTCAAAGGAAAAAATACGAGCTTGCATCTCTTTGTCTTCAATAGTCCATAATTCCCTGTTGTGCATCTTCTCTGTGCCAGTTTACAGAATCAATGAAAGAGAAAGGTTTCCACAGGACTCAACTCCATCTGTTGGAAGTGTCGAAAGCAGAATGAATCCATATAATTAGTCATTGTCAGAAAATACCCTGATTCAGAACTCCCGAGTGGCACCAGAGAGTGTACCTTACTCTGTCATTTGGTTTCAGTTCATATGTGACTGCATCCACGTCTACTTGAGCGGTTATTATTTCAGTCAAAAAACAAAATTAGAAATAGCTGGAAAAGCTCAGCAGGTCTGGCAGCATTTGTGGAGAGAAATTAGAGTTAACGTTTCAGGTTGAGTGACCCTCCTCAGTTCTGAGGAAACATCATTTGACCCAAAATGTTAACTCTGATTTCTCTCCACAAATGCTGCCAGACCTGCTGACCTTTTCCAGCTATTTCTAATTTTCTTTCTGGTTTATAGCATCCGCAGCTCTTTAGGTTTTTATTATTTCAGTCATGTTCACCTACCTTTATATTGAGTTAATACCAAAGAACTGCAATGTTGAACAGTCGAGGTAGTTTATGAAGTTTAACCAGAAAATAATTTTCTCCCTCTGCTTTAAAACAAAAGACTTTGGCCTGGATATTTGCTCCCAAGTCGAACAGTCTGAGACCTTTGGTTTCCCCCTGCACACTACACATATCTGCAGACCCACCTTGTGAAAATGTGCCCCGAGTAGGAGAACCTTCACTCTGGAGGGATGTGCAGTTCCACTGCTACTGGACATAGCTCAGAGACAGCCACAGCAGCTGCCCTGTGGTTTGGTGGGCAGCTTAAAAGATCTGACTTGATACTCTGGGACTTTGTCGCAGTCATTATGTTAAATATTAAACCCACTATTTCTCGTCCTTCTCATACCATCATCATTCTATCAGCACCGCTTGCAAACTCATGTCAATACGTGGTTCCCTCACCCACCTACAATGATCCCTCAAAACTTCTGTGCCAATACGTGGCTTCCACCCATCCTGAATGGCCCCTTGTTTACACTATTCCAATATGGTTCCAACTCATGAGCCCCAGCAGTCAAGCATTGGCAAAGCCAAAATGATAGCACTTAAGGTTATGTGAATAAACAACAATTGAAAGTGCTAGAACAATTTTGTTTTAATCTCTCAAAGCCAGCAGACAGTTGGTTTTTGAGTCTTCAAAGGACTGGTCACTTGAATAACTTGACAGTTCTCCAGTCCTTATCCACCTTTGAAGAACATTCAAGATTCCTTCAAAGATAACACCCACAATAATAAGACCTCTGTTCCAAAAAAAATAGATTATGTCTGAACTTGTTGGGATTTCCACACCTGGGATTCACATTCCATTTTCATTCTCATCATCCCACCTACTGGACGTAGGATCTGACAGAAATCGGAGGTAGAACTTCCATCATTTCCATGGAGTCTACATGCTCCTTTAGATATCTAGTCCTTGACATCTACTCCATCTGAGAAGATGAGGAAATTGACTGTGGGCTTTTCATAGTAGCTGTAGGTACATTCCAGACCTTTGGTTTCCCCCTGCACCCTACTCTTGCACTCCAGCATGAATCAGTTGCTTGTGCTCCATCTTGTGGCCAAACTAATAACTGGTGAAAGTGAAGCTTGACTTGCCGTGGCAAACTGAGTCTCAAACCTTGGCACCTGAACGTAGCAGCTTCCAGTTGAGATCAGAACTCATCAATTTATGTCATTTCATTGGACAGTCAGTCATGAGACAGTTACGAAACTGATAGGTTCTGATAGGATGCAAATATTGCACGTAACCTAAGAATTATATTTGTTTGAAAGCAACAACAGGAACTGCTAGCTGTGCAACACCAGCAAGAGCTTCTGGAGCAGGAACGCAAACTGGAGAAACAGCGGCAGGAACAAGAGTTTGGGCGACAACTACAGGAACAACATCTCCTGTTTCTTCGAAATAAAGAAAGGAGCAGAGAAAGTAGGTACTCAGCTATTCACTATGGTCTTGCATCTGCTATGTACTGTTATTTGTGCTTGAACAGAAAAATCCATCAAAATCTTACTGGCAAGTGTTGATGTACTTATTAATGGGGCCAGTAATGGTACTAATATTATAAAACATGAGTGATACAAAATTTGAGTACTAATGATCTGTTTGTGGTTTCTATCTTTGTTACTGTAGTTATTTTAGGGAGAGAAAAACAGTTTCATTTTTGGTTTTTCATTTTTCATTCTGACCCTTTTTACTTCATCTTTGAATTTGCAAACCAAAAACAAAGACGTATCTAACCACATTAGTGGTAGTAAAATGGCAAATTTACCAAATATCCCGAGATCACAGTTGGTAAATGCATCCAAAGTGAAGCATGATCATAAATAGTGAGGAAGAGCCAGACTTTAACATTATAATTGTCCTCAGTAGGGGAAAGTCACATCAGAGTTCATAGTTCTTGTGTCTGTCCGTTGACCTGCTGGAACCTATTGAGTAGGTTATTTTGTTCAGTTTTTTGTAGTCACAATCGTTTACATGATCTCCCCAGAATTTTCACACCTCTTCCATCCAAATCTCACAGGCTCTCTGGAAATCTCTATGGAAATCCCATCTCTCTTATCTTCATAATAGGCAGCAGGTGAAGATAGGATCAGGCTTAGCTATAATGCCTTCTATTATTATTGAATACTGCAAGCTTACAGTAAAAAATGTCAGATACTAGATCGCTGCTTGTAACTGTGCAGGCATGCATCATTTCTGTCAGAAACATCAAGAATTTAAATGAGGAGGAGGTGAGGGATAAAATAAATCCATTCATATCCTTCTGAGAAATCAGCCTGGGTGGAATAATCATCTCAGTACTTCATAGGCTCCTTATCATTTATTAACACATATGAGAGAAGAATGCCATAAGCATGTTTACACTAGCAATTATTTCTGCCTTTATAATTGGTTGAATGATGAACTCTTGTGTCTAACTTGTGGAAACAGGGCTAGCTCTTCCTACATTGTGGTTGTATTTGTTTCTCAACTTTAACCAAAACTAAGAGAATAGTATAGGTTTTTAGTAAAAACCCATGAAGCCTTCACACACTACTATCCATAATAACATTCCAGATACCATATTCACTAAAAGCGAATTGTGTAATATTCAATGATTTCCTCACTTTATGGATTGTGGATTTAAGTAAGTAATTTTTCCACATTCACTCATTACTTAAATGCATGATGGATATCATGTTGCTGTTATTTTAACTTACAGATATTGTGAAATGTCCGTAGCTTTCAGAAACGAAAACATCCATTTAAGAAAGCAATTGGGAAATCAGTTTAGCAGACCTGAAAAGAAGCCTTAAACATTTGCTGTGAAAGAGGAATATGACACTATGTTGCAATCATTTCCAACTCACTACCATCACTATTTTCAGAATGAATGCATTTAGAACAATTTACTGGAGCTTTTGAAAGTGAGTAGATCAAGTCCCGATGGGTGAACGTTTAGGGGAAATGGTTAGTTCAGTAAGTTGGTAAGTTTAGGATGATGGTGTACAATCCAAATAAGAATAATTGAACGGGGGCGAATTGACTTCAAGTAGCAAGAACAGAGCTGGGGCAGATTGAGTGGAACACATATTTAACTGGAAAACCGTAGCTGCGTAGTTGACAACCTTCAAAGAGAGAGTTCAGGTCTATTTCCACAAAAGGGAAAAAGAGAGCAAACACATCCAGAGCTCCCTAGATGAATACAGAGATAGAAATCATGTACTCATGAAAGTTATCAGTTGGAAAATACCATTTAAAACCAAGAAGAATCAGATTCAGAGGAAAGGTTAAAGTCATTAGAGAAGCAAGAGACAGTATGAGGAAAAGACTGCGTCTCAAATGTAATGGGAAGCCTAAAGTCTTCCATAGATACATCACTAGTCAAAAAGAGATAAGGGAAATAGTAAGGCTGAATAGAAACCAAAAGGGGATTTACACATGGATGCAAGAGGCACAGCTGAGGTGCTAAATGAAAACTTTGTATCTGTCTTTATCTGGGCTATGGGGATAGCAGAAAAGTTCTGTTATTATGAGGAATCAAAATTGATTTGGAGCAAGTGTTGGATGGATTATCAATACATAATGTTGGCAAGGCACCAGGACTGGAGATGCACTCAAAGGTATTGAATGAAGTTAGAGTGGAATTTGCAGGGGCATTGGTCATAATCTGACTGTCTTCCCTGGAATCAGGGGAGATGCCAAAGGGCCAGAGAATTGCAGATGATACAGTCTTGTTAAAAAAATGTTGTTAGTATAAGCCCAGCAATTAATCAATTTACCATCAGTGGTGAGGATGCTTAATGAAATAATTATTCAGAATAGAATTAGTAGCTATATGGATGGGTTGTTTAGGGCAGCATGGATTGAAATTGGTGAGATCATATTTTAACAATTTGCTGGAATTTTTTGAAGTACTAACAGAAAAGACCAATGCTGTCAAATATTGTTGATAGGGCGATACATGCATTTTTAAAAAGTGTTTAATAAAATATCACACAGTATCTTGTGAGAAGACTTATATCTCATGTGGATACAACACTGAGTAGGTAATAGGATGCATAGAGCTGTGGTCAATAGATATTTTTCAGATGGAGGAAGGTTTGCAGTGGAGTTCTGAAAAGGTTTGGTATTGGGATCCTTGCTTTTCTTGACATATATTAATGATCTCGACCTTAATGTGTATGGGATAATTTGGAAGTTTGTACATGATACAAAACTTGAAAGCATTGTAAACTCTGAGAAGGACAGTGTAGAACATAGTTAAGTTGATGGAGTGGGCAGATAATTGGCAGATAATTTCAGTGTAGAGAGGTGTGGCACAATGCATTTTGGCAGGAAAAATATGAATAGACAATATAAAATAGGGGACACCATACTCAAAGTGGTGCAGGAGCAGAGGACCTATGTGTGTGTGCATAGATCACTGAATAGGGCAGGATAGGTGAACAGAGCAGCTAATAAAGCATACAGTTATCCTGAAATTTATTAACAGAGGAATAGAGTACAAGAGCTGAACCTATATGAGACACTTGTTAGCCTTCAGCTGGAGCATTGTGTGCAGTTCTGGATGCCATACTATAGGAAGATTGTTGGAGAAGGTCAAGAAGAGATTTGCAAAAATAGTTTCAGGGATGAGAAACCTAGGTCTGAGGAATATTGGAGAGATTGGAACAATTCTACTTGGAGAGAAGAAGGCTACGAGGAGATCTGAGAGAGATTTTCAAAATCATGAAGGATAAATTAGGTAGAGAGAAACAACTTCCACTTGTAAATGGCCAAGAAGGCAAAGCTTTAAAATGGTTTGTGAATGTGAGAGGAAGGATCATTACACAATGAGTGGTTTAGGCCTGGAATGCACTTTCTGGAAATGTGGTCATGATGACGAGATGCCAGTGTTGGACTGGGGTGAACAAGGTTAAAAATCACACAACACCAGGTTATAGTCCAACAGATTTATTTGGAAGCATTAGCTCCTTCGTCAGGTGCTTCCAAATTAACCAGTTGGACTATAACCTGGTGTGGTGTGATTTTTAACTTTGAAAATGTAGTGGAGGCAACATTAAGTGAGGCCTTCATTAGGGCATTGGCTGATTATATGAAAAGAAGCAACGTGCGAGGAAATGGGGAAAAGGCAGGTAAATGGCACTCAGTCATAATGATTATTGGCAAGCCAGTACACACATGACGGGCTGAATAGCTTCCTTTTTGCTTTAATAATTCTGTGATTGACAGGTGAAATTCAGTGAAGGATTGTCCAATGTAATTTTCTTACAAGTTGGATTTGATGGCAAATGCTCTGCCTGTGTAAGCAGAGATCTCACTATAATATTGAAAATTGGAATCAAACCATGCGTTTAATATCTGAATATAAACTTGGTCTTGTATTGAATGGATTGAGCACAATTTGTATTACTCCTCGCTTGAACGTCACACAAACGTACATCTTCTCCAAAAAATAATTCAAACTAACTTTCCTGACAATATTTTGAGGCACCACCAAATGTGTGATTGCTCTTCTGTGCAGTTGGCATATCCCTCTCCTCTTGTTTGGGAATTATCTCTTTTAATGCTGCACCTGTATTTTGAAATCTGAGGCTTGGCCACACGGGGAAACCCACCAAAATGTGCCAATCTGTTGAGTGACTTGCCTGTTCGTGTTCACTTGGCATTGGTAATAGGAAGATTGTTGGAGAAGGTGTAGAAGAGATTTGCAAAAATAGTTTCAGGGATGAGAAACCTAGTTTTGAGGAATAATTGGAGAGATTGGAACAATGACCGTGTCCCACAGGTGGGTTAGACTCACTGCTCACCCTGTGAGTATTGACACCATAAACCTAAGAGTAAAAGCAGTCTGTTTAAACAAATTGCCTACTCTAAATGCACAAACTTTATATAACACTAAAAATAAGTATTTCTTTCTTTAGTTTTCCAATTTTGTCTCTTTCCTTTCATATGGTACTGGTTGATACTGAGGGACAGTTCTATGAATTCTGTCAGTTACCGTAGACCAGCTATTTTTCAGATTCATATCCCAATAAGATATCCGCAATTCTACACCCTAGCTTTTTTTTTTATTTCCTATATTTATTTTATTAATAAATCATCTTGCATGCGAAGAGTAACTTAATTGACTGCAAATTGTGAATTCCAGCTCAACTAGAACAGCAAAGGGAACTTTACCAAACATCATTAGTTACAATATGGAGCAAACAACAGTTCAAAGTTAGACATCACACAGTGATTCTGATATGTAAACAGTGCTGCCAGGAAACAATTTAAGTATAAATCAGTTCCAAAGGCCCTGTCCTGGTACATGCTTTCAGTGAGTACTCAGTAGGGAAAGGTCAGCTACTGATGCCAGCAAAAGCTATTGTAAATAACCAACTGTGTGACGCCAGTAAAATCTTTAGGTCAAAGCTGCAGTGATTTCAGTCAGCACTTGCTGCCTCAACTTTATTAGTACTGATCTATGTAACAGAGAAAAAGAGGCAGAAACTGAACCCATGCAAAGCAAGCCTTTAGAGGACTGTACAGTTCTTTCAAGTTTCAATACTTGTTGAAAGGGGTCAGTACAGAGGCTTCCATATACTTCATCAGCACAGTTTAATTTGGTTTATGGTTCACTCATTCTGAACATCAGATGGCTTCTGATTCATTTAAAGATTCCTGCTTTGCCAAGAATCAACAATGGATCGAACACTTGCAGTGTGTCCGAGAATACAGGAAAGATTTGATTTGTATAGAGAGCACAAATAGTAAATTAATATATACATAATATTTAAAATAGATCCATTATATTGAAAATAAGATCAAAGTGTCACACTGCATTAAAAAAAATCTTACACCATTGTATTACTTAGTAGCATCTCTCAGCATGGTGAATTCTCGTGCGTAGAGTTGAACACATGTAGAATCCATAAAAACGGCCTAACCTACTGTATCCTGGTTATGCCATTGTGTACAAATGAACAATTTTCCTTTGTCCCGTGGCTTTTAATCTACTGCAATCTTTTTTATATAGAAGGTGGTTCAAGTTCAGCAGTCCTGCAGTTATCAACCACTCCATTCACTCACCAAGGCTCCTTCGACTGCAGTTTCTAAACTTATGACCTCAATCACGACCACCAAGAAGGAGGACAGCAGCAGATACATGAGAGAACCATTAAGGGCAGCTTCTCCATGAAGTCAGACAGCATCATGATTTGAAACTATATTGTTCCCTCCCTGGATTCACTGGCCCAAAATCCTACAACTCTATATCGAACAATGCTGTGGGTGTCCCTACAGCCCAAGTCTGCAGCAGTTCAAGAAGGCAGCTTTTTCCAGGGCACTTAGGGATGGCCAATACACATGCGCCAAGCCAGAAATGTCCACGTCCCATGAATAAATAAAACAATTTAGAATATTCATGAATTATCATCAACAAAGGAACAATTCAAATAAGTGGATAAAGGAAAAACATTCAAGCCAGGTTAGATTAATGGAATTATTCTTGAGGAATGTAACCAACAGTCAGCTTTTCTAGTATTTCAGAGATTATTTGATTGTGGTATTGTTCCTCACTGTTGAAAATTCACTATCATCGTTCTGCTTGCTAAGAGGTTGTGGCTGAGCTGAATGACTACCAATGAGTTCCTTTGACATTAAAAGCTGTGAAGTGTTTCAAACACATTGAGTCATAGTATCTGTTAGATACTTGGGCAGAATTTTTCCGTCCCTGAAAGAGGAAAGAACGGAAAATAACTGGGTGAGTTGACATGGAGAGATTCACACTTCCTTCTCATGACCTCAACAATTAAGTTCAAACGGTGACATTCTCAACCTGCCACTAATTGAGTCCCTTCAGTGTTCAATTAGAGCCATTTACGGGTCGCAACTCACCAGCACCCCAGCTATTTGCCTCCTCAGTTGGTGAGAAAAATGCCTAGTACTGGTTAACCAGGGAAACTTGCCTTTTGGCATGTAATCTGACGAATTTTCTTGGCAGTGAGGGTGGCAAGTTAGTTGACACCAACATGCCTGCCCCAACACTTATCGAGTCTTAGAGATGTACAGCACGGAAACAGACCCTTTGGTCTAACTCGTCCATACCAGATATCCACCTGCCAGCACTTGACCCATATTCCTCTAAACCCTTTCTGTTCATGTACTCATCCAGATGCCTTTTTAATGTCGTAATTGTACCAGCCTCCACCACTTCCTCTGGCAGCTCATTCCATACACACTACCCTTTGCATGAAAAAGTTGCCCTTAGGCCCCTTTAAAATTTTTCCCCTCTCACTCTAAACCTACGCCCTCTAGTTCTGGACTCACTCACACCAGGGATAAGACCTTGTATGTTGACCCTATCCATGCCCCTCATGACTTTATAAACCTCTATGACATCACCCCTCAGTCTCCGATGCTCCATGGAAAACAGTCCCAGCCAATTTAGACTCTCCCAGCTTTAACCCTCTAACTCTGGCAACATCCTTGTAAAATCTTTTCTGAACCCTTTCAAGTTTCACAACGTCCTTCCAATACCTCACCTCTGACTATTGATGATACAAATATCTTAGCAAGGGGTCCAGCAATCACTTCCCTAACTTCAAAAAATGATTTTCGTGTCCATCTTATTGATCAATTTCCCTATTAACCTTGTTAGTCAGTGGATGATGTGATTCTGACCTTGTGTCCAATTGGTCCAGTAACACAGAGAAAGATTAGACAATGGCTTGCAAAATATGAATTGAATTATTTTCTGCTTTTCATACCATGTGATCATTTAAGCTTATCGAGAAATTGAAAATCTTTGAGAACAAGCCTTCTCTCCAGTGATTTCCTTCACAGCAGCATCCAATTGGAGTTAGCCACCAGGATTAATGTTAACCACTGCTGAATCTCCTCAGGGCTGTGTACGTTCAGATTTGCTACTCTTCCTTTGTCCAGATATTGCTGACATAATGATCCTGAAATATGCTGTACTTGTGAATCTCAAAAGGAATAAGGAAGTAAATTATAGGTAAAGAAGTTTGTAAAATAATATGATCATTCTCTGAAAATCTACATAAACAAGGTAAAAGAACTAATTATACGCTTTAGGAAAATCCATTCAATTACATCGTTCTTGTAGCATTTCATAATAGAATCATAGAATCCCTACAGTGCGGCTAGAGCCTAGTCAGCCCCTTGAGTCTGCACCAATCCTCTGAAGAGCATCCTACCCAAACACACCCCAATCTCCATAATTCCACATTTACCTTGGCTAATCCACCTAACCTGCACATCTTTGGATTGTGGGAGAAAGCCAGAGCACCTGGTAGAAACTCCCACAGACACAGGTAGAACATGCAAACTCCACACAGACAGTCACCCAAGGCTAGAATTGAACGTAGGTCTCTGGCAATGTGAGGCAGCAGAGCTAATCACTGTGCCACATGAGCGTGGCCACTGAAATAGGTAAAAACAACAATTAGCTAGGTATCAGATGATAAGTTGAACTGGAGAAAAAAGTTCAGAAATATGGTAGCCAAGAGACAGACTTAGAAAAATGACTTTTGAAAATCAAATCACTTTGAGTCAATCCAGCAATTCTGAAGTTTTTCCATACAGCTGTGGTTGCAAGTTTTTTCCTTTATGGATGTCCCTCCTGGTACTATGGCCTTAGGAAATAAACTCTGGTAGAGGATAGAGATTATTGTGCCCTCGCAGGAAGGGTATTTGATGAATGGGTCTTTCTTGATAAAATGTGAAGAATTTAGATCAGAGTGGTGCAGGAAAAGCACAACAGGTCAGGCAGCATCCGAGGAGCAGGAAAATTGACGTTTCGGGCAAAAGTCCTTCATCAGGAATAGAGGCAAGATGCCTCCAGGGTTGAGAGATAAATGGGGAGGGTGGGGCTGGGGAGAAGGTAGCAAAGAGTACAATAGGTGAATGGGGTGGGGATGGAGGTGATAGGTCTGAGAGGAGGATGGAGCGGATAGGTGGGAAGGGAGATTGGCAGGTAGGACAGGTCATGAGGATAGTGCTGAGCTGGAAGGTTGGAACTGAGGTAAGGTAAGGGGAAGGGGAAATGAGGAAACTGGTGAAGTCCACATTGATGGCCTGGGATTGAAGTGTTCCGAGGTTTAATTCTGCTCCTATATTTTTTGGTATTATGGAATGGTGTGGCAGTCTCAATGGACCGAAGGCTGAACTGTGTTCCTATTTCTTATTGTCTTAAATCATTTATAATTTAACTTCTATAGTGGAATCTATTGGTAACTTAACTATTTATTGTATTTTGCTTCCATGAACCATGTCATGCTTTAAACAACTTTTTAGAAAATTATTTCCAAAAACCATATAGTCCTGTTTCTGGAATGATTCTTGTTGATTGGAAAGTAGCAAATGTCTCCTCAAATGTTCAAGAAGGAAATGAGAGAGGAAACTAGGAACTATAGATGTGTTAGCCTTTTATCAGTAATAGGGAAATGCTTGGATCTGTTATAAAGAATGAGATCAATAGGCAGCTGGTTAATGGTGATCTGGTTGGGCATAGTCCCTGCAGCATGGATTTATGAATTGGAAATTATGTTTGACAAACTTGTTAGGGATTTTTGAAGATGTTGCTAATAAAACTAGTAAAGGAAAGCTGACAGAAGTAGCTTTCCTGGAGGAGGCAGGTTAGAAAGATTTAAGCCCATGGGATAGGAAGTAATGTGTTGGTTTGGATTAATGATTGGCTAACTGACAGAAAATAGAAAGTAGGAATAAGTGGGTCTTTGTTGTGTTGGCAGGCTCTAACTACAGGGGTACTGCAAGGATCGGTACACAATATCTATCAATAATTTGGATAAATAGATCAAATGTAATGTTACAAATTTGCAGATGATGCAAAGCTAGGTTGTAATGTGTGCTGTGAGAAAGATGTAAAGTGAGGGTTTGGACAGGCTTTGTGATTGGCCAAGAATGTAGTAGATGCAATATAATGTGGGGAAAATGTGACCTTATCCATTTTAATAAGAGATTAAGATGTGCAATGTGTTTCTTAAAAAGTGAGAAGTTGGAAAGTGTAGATGTACAAAGAAACCTAGACGTCCTTGTTGATAAGTCACTAAAGGCCAACTTGCAGGTGCAAGCAGCCAGCTATTAGGAAGGCTATTGGAATAATTAAAGCTTGATTCAATTGTATAAGAGCTTGGTTAGACCACACCTAGACAACTGTGTTCAGTTGTGGTCACCTTAGAACATAAGAACATAAAAACTAGGAGCAAGAGTAGGCAATTGAGCTCCTCAAGCCTGTTCTGCCATTTAATACGATCATAGCTGACCTCATCTCAACCTCAACCCCACTTTCTTGCCCACTCTCCATAACCCTTCAACCTATTACTAATTCAAAATCTATCTATCTATCTCCTTAAATTTATTTAATGTCCCAGCATCCACTATACTCTGAGGTAATGAATTCACCTTTGAGTGAAGTAATTTCTCCTCATCTGCTTTAAATCTGCTACCTTTTATCCTAAAACTATGGTCTCTCATTCTAAATTGCCTGTTATAAGGACAGATCCTTTCCACTTTATTAATCCTTATCCCTATCTGTTAATGGCATAAAGGGAGTGCAGCAAGAGTTCATGAGAATTGTCCCTGGGAAAGCACAGTTGTAGAGAGATTGAGTAAACTAGGCCTGTATTCACTAGAGTTACAAAAAAATGAGAAGTGATCTCTCCGAAACTTAGAAAACTCTTAAAGGGATAAGCAAGGTAAGTACTGGTAAGATGTCTCCAGAGGAGTCTGGAATTAGGCGACACAGTTTAAGAATACAGAGGATTCCCTTTGGCTCTGAGACAAGAAATTATTTAATTCAAGAGTTTGTAAACTTTTGGAATTCTCGACCGGGAAGGGCAACTGATGCTCAGTCTTTGAGTCTGCTTAAGCTGCTGATTGTTAAGATGGGGTGGAGACCTGATTACCAGTGGGTTTGATGTTGATGAGGATGAAATGAGTAAAGACATTGAGTCTTTGATTAGTCCTGATTATATTAAATAATGGGGCAGGCTTGATGAACTGAATGGCCTACTCTTGTTCCCATGATCCTCTGTTAAAAGTTATTAAAAGATTCCAAAATGTGACAATTACTGAGGCGCATGTTCTTTTTTCAGGTGCTGTGGCCAGTACTGAGGTCAAGCAGAAACTTCAGGAATTCCTGTTGAGCAAATCAGCGAAAGAATCTCTATCAACTGGACAGAACCATTCCTTCCCTCCAAATCCCAAACACTGGTATAAGTAGGTACCATCATTCTACTAACGGCATTTGTATTTTTCATGTATTTCTTTTAAGAAAAGCTTGTTTTGATTAAATTACAGTTTATAGAAACCAGATTACATTTGTTTATTCAAACAGACAAACAGTTTCTTTAGCAAAGCACCATCATTCAGAGTTGCAATGAGGTGAGATCGAGTGTTGTTTGAATCCACAGGTTTGTGGATTTAAAAGTGAGAATGTTGTCGATTGAACAACAGGGCTTTCACTGTGTGACATCTGCCAGAGAAATGTAGATAAAACAACCTACATGGCCTTCTTTGACCTTACAAGAGACTTTGAAACCATCCGTCGGGAAGTATTATGGAGTGGTCCTCTGCTTTGCTTGCACCATGAAATTTGTCACCATCTTTTGATTGCTCCACGATGACATGGAAGTCGTGGTAGTGACAAATGGCTCCACCACTGACCCATTCCCTGTTAGGACCAGTGTCAAACAGGGCTGTGTCATCATCCCAACAGTGTTCTCGATCTACCTTGCTGCAATGCTTCACCTCATCATGGACAAGCTCCCTGCTGGAACTGAACTAACCTGCAGAACCTGTAGGAAACTATTTAATCGCTGCCACCTTCAAGCCAAAACCAAAATCACCCCAATCAGTATCATTGGGCAGCAGTATCCAAAACATGCTTGTGTATGTGCAAACTCAGACAGCGTACTCCAGACCATTGTTAGCACCTTTACGGAGGCATAGGAGAGCATGGGGTCGCACCTTGAATATCTACAAGTTGAGGATCTTCCACCAACCTGGCCCAGCATTGTGGAGGGAAACTCCAATCATCGTGGTCCGTGGGAGATTTTACAGAACAGTGGCCACTTCCAATACCTCGCGAGTATCCGGTCAGCCAAAGCAACTATTGATGAAGAGATCCAGCAGCGTCTCCAGGGTGCTATGCTGCCTTCGGCTGCCTGAGGAAAACGGTGTTCAAGATCAACAACATCAAATCCAACACCAAGACCATGGTATCCAGAGCTGTGGTGGTACCCGCCCTCCTCTATGGCTCTGGGATGTGGACTGTCTACAGCAGCCATCTCAAGGCATAGGAGAAATACCACCAGCCCTTCCTGCCCAAGCTCCTGTAAACCTGCTGGGAAGAAAGACACACCAACTCTAGTGTCCTCAACCAGGCCAATACCCCCAGCATCAAGGCACTGACCCCCCCCCCCCCGCCCCCCCCCTTGATTGGCTACGCTGAGCTGGGCACACTGTCCCCATGACCGACATGAGACTCTCCCAAGCAGCTGCTCTACTCCCAGCTCTGAAACGGCAAGCAAGCCCCAGGTGGACAGAGGAAGTGCTTCAGTGATACCTTCAAGGCCTCACTGCGGCATTCCCACAGACACCTGGGAATCACTGGCCCAAGACCAAAATGGAAGTGGAGCATCCAGGCAGGTGTTGAGTGACTTGCCATCGGGACAAAGCGGAAGCCAGGAGCAAGCAATACAAGGAGCTGACTGCCAGAGCAACGCTCCACCCACCCCTTCCCACAACTATCTTCTGCCCTAAGTGTAACAGAGCTTGTGGAAGCTGCACCAGTCTGTACAGTCACCGACAGACTTGTCCTGAGAGTGAAAGAGAGTCATCCTCATCTGCGAGGGATTTCCATTGATGAATGATGACCCCTTTACCAGTATCTGCAGTGTACCCTTAATGCTATTCAAAGTGAAGTTGCCAAGATAGATAAAACCTTTAATGGCATCTAAAAAGAATGTAACTGGCTAAGTGTCATAATAACTTGTACAGTTACAACACATTAGTTTTGCAGACATTGAACAGACATCTCATTGTTCTCAGGAAGAACAGCTAGAAAAAATAAAAAAGGTTTGATGGTCTATCTGACACAGTACTTCAATGAAGAGTCATGGACACAGAGATCCAGGAGATTGAAAGAGGGTAGAACTAAAGCAGAATGTGAGCAATTAGAGACTAAGGCCTGTTCTAAAAGAAAACAGGAAGGTGCAAAAAAAAATGTTGACTTAGCAGAAGAGGGACAGAAGTAGACATAGAATTTGTAGCTGGTTTTAAATGATCACTGCCTCTGCACAAAAGCAAACAGGAAGGTAAATCTAAAACAGGGTGGGGAATGAGTAGAAATAGAATCTGAAATAGTGTAGAGGCTGAATTGTGAGCCATATTCAAGGCTGAGATAGACAGATACTTTACACTCCAAATGGGAATCAAGGTCAATGGGCAAAAGGCAGGAAAGTGGGGTTGGCGATCATCACATCAGCCACGATCTCATTGAATGGCAGAGCTGATTTGATGTGCCAAACAGTCTACTTTGCCTCCACAAATTTTGGTATTATCTGCACTAGGATGAAATCTTTTTGTTTTGCAATTGTGAGCTGAAATGATAAAAGTATTGTTTGCAAAACCAAGGATTTCTGCACAATTTGGAAGTAAGTAATTTGATACTTGTGAACACTGTTTGTACAGCAATGGATTACAGCAGTGTTTGCAGATGAACTGGAGTCGAGGGGCTGTGTACAAATGGAGCTTTGGTTGCAGCAAGAAGCTGTGGATTTAGTGACCAATTTTCAATGAGAAAGTAAACGGAAAGAACTGCAGGTACTGTAAATCAGAAAGAAAAACAGAAGTTGCTGGAAAAGCTCAGCAGGTCTGGCAGCATCTGTGCCGAGAAATCAAAGTTAATAGGGTGGCATGGTGGCTTAGGGGTTAGCACTGCTGCCTCACAGTTCCAGGGATCTAGGTTCAATTCCAGCCTTGGGCGACTGTATGGAGTTTCCACGTTCTCCCCGTGTCTGTGTGGGTTTCCTCTGGCTGCTCCGGTTTCCTCCCACAGCCCAAATATGTGCAGGTCAGGTGGATTGGCCATGCTAAATTACCCATAGTGTTAGGTGCATTAGTCAGAGGGAAATGGGTCTGGGTGGGTTACTCTTCGGAGGGTCTGTGTGGACTTGTTGGGCCGAAGGGCCTGTTGCCACACTGTAGGGAATCCAGTCTTAGTGTTGTTAACGTTTCGGGTCCTGTGGCCCTTCATCAAAGCAGATGGGAAAAGCCTGTCAACAATCATGTGACTGGTTCTCAGATAACTGAATAGCCTGTGGCTGGGAACCAGGTACAGAGACGTCGTCAGGTCTCTGTGTCAGAAGCACTTTCTCCCTTCTCTGCAGTACACTGGTTTAAATCTGAAGAAAACTAGTTAATCTTCCCTTCAGCTGTTTCTGCAAGGTGTGATTTTTAATTGATAAGTCAAAAACCTTTCTTATCAGTGGACTAACCAACTTGTGCCTATTGAAAACCAGTGGAAACACAATGAGAAGGTTAATTGAAAAATATCATGCTGATCAGCTCAAGAATTAAAACAGTCATTTCAGCAATTTTTCTGAACAAGAAGCTGAAATATTTTTCCAGATTTTCCCTTGATCCATAATTTGCTTTTTATTTTCCCCCTGTAAGTGTTTGACTGTGTGTTCATGTGTCTAAGGGATAGGACTTTTAATTATTAGTGTTATATTGCCAATGGCTTATAATTGATTACTTGTAGCTCAAGTCTAATTAGTTGCAATAACTAATAATTCTTCTTAAATACAGGAACATAGCTCATGCTTTATGTTCAGCCTTGGTCTCAAAATCTGGTAAAGTGGAGAATCTTTGCATAGTTTAAAAAAATAACTTTTACATTTGTGTTGACTCTGGAACAGTGGGGCTTTATTTCCAGTGCTCTAAACCAGTGAATTGTGACACTTAAAATGAAATAGAAAGACTGTAGGCAGAGTGGGAGGCCAGGAAGAAGCATCGAGCAGAAGATTCATGAGCAAGAATGATGGCACATGCAAGCTGTACTAAAATGAAGCCAGAACCAGAGCTTACAGAAAGAATTTGATCTGATATACTGTCTTACCACATCATTTGGTTTACTTTTAAATTTCAGTCAATGTTGCTTCAGCGAGTTTTTGCATGATTTGATTGCTTGATTTGCTGGTCTGTTTTTAGTGGCATTGGTTTTAACATCTCATTTGAAAGAGAATGGAATAAATCTTAGCTAACAAAATAGCTAGGTTGGGGTTAGTGAGAAATTAAAACTTCAATGATCTCAATAAACATAATCGTCCACTTCTCTATTTAATGGAGACATAATAAAAGGTCTTAGAAAATCTGACAATTGAAGAAAGGTGAGGGTATCAGTAAGGAATAGGTAAGTACTTCCCTCTAACCTCCAAGCTTCCAACCATTAACTGTAATTTCTTCCCCACATCTCTCTCCACATACAAATGACACCCCTAACCCTGGTTCACAGATCTCCTGCAAACACCCTACTTTTGGAGATTGCACCTTTCTTAGCTCGATCACAAACCTCCCCACACTCCCAGTCACAAAGGTGGATGACTTACCTGTAGCTACAGATGCCTCAGAAGTGCTACCCAATTGACAGGAAGAAAAGACAGGAGAAAAGGGATGTTGATTGTTTGGTATATCAACTCTGGCTAACGTTTTGATGTTCAGAGAGCAGTAGGGAATTGTATTGGCTTCCCATGCTTCAGGATAATTCAACTAATTTTACTGCTTAAAGTGATTCTATAATTGGGCAGCACTTATTGAATAATACGGAGTGTGATAATATCTACACATGCAGCCAATTTAAGAAAATCAATCAAGCTCATAATGTGTTACACTTACAGTTGCTAGAAAAGACATACGTTTATATGCAGTGCCTGTTCTTTATAAATATGTTTAAGCCTTGAACCTTTTTGTTTGAATACCTGGAGCATAGGAAACCTTACTTTCCAGCTTTTTCCATGGCAACTTTTCAGCCAATCAGTATCTACTTGCCAAATAATCAGTTTTCCTTTTCTCCTATGATTTTAGGAAAATTGACACACTTACATTTATCCTGAAGAGTGTATGACAAAAGCTTCAACAACACGTCTCTCGTTTCAGCAATATTCAACTTTTTGAAGAATGAAAGCATAAGTTAGAATATTGGTTTTCTCATTTGTACAATTAGAAATTGGAACAATTTGCCACTAGAGGCTGGGGACACAGAAAATCTATACTATTGGGGATTAATAAAATAGAGTTACACTGGATTACTTCACTTTCGAACCACTGGCATACGTCCATTGCTCAATGTTTCCTTTCTTCACACTTCCTTGGTCTAATGCTGAAACAACCCTTCACCAGAGACTGTGTGCAGGACAGTTTTGACAGAATGTTAGAAATGCCAAAGAAGAATCATTAGTAGTTTGAGTAGAAAATTTGTGTATAATTTCCCAAAGTTGACAAATGGTAATAATTAATTCTCAGTTCAGTCACCATCTGTTTAATAGAGTTAGACTGTTTAAAAAGTAGGGGGAAAACAGAAAGAGCTCATGGAAACAGGGGGAGAAAAGGAAAGGTAAATGAAATCTGGGACAAGTCAACCAGTTGAGGACAAATGTGAATAACTGACATGGAAAGGGTATCTTAAACTGGAAGCAATGAGACCACCTACAGAGATTATATTGTCATTTTACGATGTAGTCTGTTTAATGGTTGTTAATTCACTGTTCTTTGTTCCTTTGCCAGGGGGGCCCACCGTGCTTCACTGGACCAGAGTTCACCACCACAGAGTGGAAATTCTCCATCATATAAGCAACCATCACTGGCAGTTAATGACAAACAGGATGATTTTCCCCTGCGTAAAACTGGTGAGTCAGGATCAATGTTTGCCACTTCAGTTGTGAAAGCCTTTTGGACCTGCAATGACTTAATAGGAATGAGGTTTTTCACTTTGTATCAAGGTAATAGTATATTCACTAGAAGACTCTGCCTAAATTGAGAAAAATCTGAATTAATGCATTTATTCAAACTAAAGACTTTTGTGACCTTTTTATATTAAACCTGGTCTTTAATGTTAATTTGTACCTTAAGAGTGAGGTTTACTTTAATAAGCAACCAACTCACCTCAGCCAAAGGAAATATTGGAAACTATCAGCAGGCCTGATAGCATGTGTGAAGAAGATAGTCAGACCTTCTCAGGTATTGACTGTTTATCTGGAGAAGCATCTTGTTTATTTTCTCCACTGCTGGCTGACTTGCTGAGTATTCCTGAATTCTAGTGTCTGTCTTGCTTTACACTCTGAGCTCATCAACGAAAACTTTATTCGACTTAGTGATCATATATTTCTATCAATTCTAATGAAATACCCTTATTATAAGTCCTCAATACACTCCACATCATTACAACAGTGTGGCCAGATGTGTAATATGATTGCCAATGCAACATACAGTGCATGTCTTCCAGCCCCAGAAATATAGTTTCATATCATTATGCTTGTGCATACTTTTATTTCACAATTTTCTTTATTTTTTCGACAACAACTGCAAATTTTCTTCTATCCATTGTTCCTGAAAGCCATCACATCCATAATGGATGGGAAAAGTGTACAGAAAGCATAGGTAAGTCAATTGTGAATGGCAAAGATGCATATCGAAGAACTTCATTGTCCTTCATTACCATGAGTTCACATGTACATTGATAATACTCATCATAAGTTCAGCAGTCAAAATACATAATTTTAAGTCATTTTTCATCCACAGTACAATAAAGGCCAAACAATGGAATAAAACTGCTATCACAATTCACCCAAATTCTCTACATGGTGTACGTATGAACCATTTAGTGTCTTAGATTCAAATATCACTGTATGATGAGAGCTAATCTTAGTCTGGCAGTCTTCAAACAACTAGTTCTCCTTATTCAGATCATTATCTGCAGACAGGACAGGAGAATGCATTTATAATGTTGCTTCATGTAGCTCATAGTATATCCACGTGCATGCATTGAGTATGTTGAGTTCCATTGGTTTCCAAACATGAATTGAACACCACCCACAAAGGGCTGAATTTGACACCTTCCCCCTAATTATAACTTGGCAGGTGAATGTAAAATTGAGGGCAAGGTCATGAACTCAATTAATGACAATTCCTACCCCCGCCACAATCTCTTTCATGACAAGTAGAGGCCAGTTTCAAATGTGTAGCCTGTCACCTTTCACTTTTTGATGTGGTAACAGACGAAGGTGGGGTGGAGGGGTTACCAAACCCAAGGCCCTCTGCGCCCATCATATTCCAAACAATTCCCTGCCCCAGTGTGTTCCTGCCTCTCCCCTTCGCCCCACTGTATTTCTCACCTTCCCTGGGCCTATCCAACCTGCCTCTCTCAAGGCCTTTGACCTTTCTGCTGGGATCTGCAAGCCCGAACCTGAAAATACCAATCCCCTCCATCTACCATTGCATCCAGCGTCAGCAGTGATTGCTGTTGAGGTCTGAATGCTCTCCACTAGCCAATACGACAAGAGAGCTGCAGGTCATTTGATTAGCAAGGCAGTTCCCACCTCCCCAAATAGCTCAAAAGCCTGCCTCAGGCCAGTTAATTTCCAACTGGCTCATTCCAACAGTTATGCCATGGAACAGTTGATTATTTTATCTCTTCTGAAAGCTAATAGAGATTATTCTGAATTTGACAATAGCAATGAAAATCAGGTGAAATGTGCAAGAGGCAATTGAATCAATTATGTCTGTCTTCCACTATCATTCAAATCACTACTTCCAAAAGATGCTGTTGCAACTCTCCTCTTAGGCATTTAAAACAAAGTGAGAAAAGATGAGTAATCTTTTGAAAGAAATAATTTAAGATGTTGTAGCTCAATATTGAATATCTAAAGACATCTCAATGTATTTCACATAGAATGTATTGAAACACAAAATATTTCATACATAGCAATGACCCATAAATAATTGCTTATTGGCCAATTAATCTGTATCATTTTTAGTTATGTAAGCAGAGAATGATAGCCAGGATACAGGAGATTTATCTGTCCTTCAAACATTACCACAAAATCTTATAAAATCACATGAGGAATAGATCCAAGTATGAGCAGTCCATGTTTTGTTGCATGCTTCATGTGAACCATAGTATCTTTAACAATTGGATTACTTTCATTAGTACACATGAGTGTCCAATTTCCTATATTCAAGAACTCCTGATGCAGAGTTGAGACATCTGGGCCAAGTAGGAGTGTGTTTTCCAAGCTGAAAGATGGAAGAACTTTATGTTCTAATAATCTAGATGGAAGTCCTCAGTTGCTCTGAGCCTATATTAGAAATATGGTGAAGCATGAAATAAATAATTTTCTGACTATTTAAATGATCAGATCAGCATGTGCTGCAGATGCCCAGACTTCAGCAACATGCATTTGATGGGCAAGACTCCGTTTTGGGAGCAGTAAGGTAATAAGTTAGCTAAACTGATTCAGTACTATGAGTAGACCAACTTGCAACAGTTTCTGTTTGTAATAAAGTGATCATGAGGATTGTGTCTAACCACAGAGCTTCTTGCTTTGTAGTGGCAGTGTGTTGTAAGTTTATTACACAAATATAGAGTCTGTGATAATTAACGATGGAAAGAAAAGGGTATGTTCCAGTCTTGTGGATAATGAATCATCATATTTTAAAAATAGAACTATTTCTGTCATGTAATAATTTTCTTTTATTGTTATTACTTACTGTAACAATTTGTGTACTGGAAAAGTTATCATAACATTTTTAATGTGAGTCAATAACGGAACAAAGAACAACATGCAGCATTTAGACGATAATTTTAACCTCCCAAAAATGGCTGGATTTGTATTATGTGAGGAGTGGTATCAAATATATTAAAGTATTTTAAATTTCAAACAAATTTTAAGTTATTGCTTACAGTTCTGGTCACTGCATTATAAGTAGGATGTGGAAGCTTTGGAAAGGGCTCAGAGGAGATTTATTAGGATGTTGCCTGGTATGGAGGGAAGGTCTTGGAGGAAAGGCGGAGGGACTTGAGGCTATTTTCATGAGAGAGAAGACGGTTGAGAGGTGCCTTAATTGAGACATCTAAGATAATCAGAGGGTTAGATAGGTTGGGCATTGAGAGCCTTTCTCCTCAGATGGTGATGGCGAGCATGAGAAGACACAGCTTTAAATTGAGGACTGAGAGAAAGAGGTCAGATGTCAGAGGTAGTTTCTGTACTCAGAGTAGTAGGGGCACAGATGAAGGGCTTTTGCCTGAAACGTCGATCTTCCTGCTCCTCGGATGCTGCCTGACCTGTTGTGCTTTTCCAGCACCACTCTAATCTAGATTCTGATTTCCAGCATCTGCAGTCCTCACTTTTGCCCTGTAATGTTCTATGTTCCATGTTCTTTGTTTTATGTTCTATGTTCTGAACCTGACACTAGCCCATTGACTTCTGAATTTATTGGTGGCATATTTTAAAATTCTTTCTCATGAGATGTGAACATTGGCTTTTGAGCCAAGAGCCTCCGGCTTCAGCAAACTTTCCATTGTTCATCCCATGAAGTCTGACCTTCTCCTCCACCCACATCTTGTGATTTCTAGTACTCGCATCCTAATTTTCAATAACCCCATTGCCAAAGTATGGCCCAAGAATAATTTATTTTGTTTTAATCATGTGTTCATATTCTTCCATTTCTTGTTGTGGGATTAGTTCATCCCCACAGTTTTTCCAATGAACTGTGTTATTTTTGCATGGTCACACCCTGACCAATGTACATGCTCGTTTCAGCCCAACACACTCTTCTGGCAGAGGTTATTCTTCGAAATCAAGAGGTGGAACCCTGGCTTAGTTTTCACCCTGGTTTGCTGACAAAAGTTTCCTCTATGGTCCCTCTAACCTGGAATAATGCAGAGCTGGTGTTATTGATTTCTATCCAAACTGGGTCTGACTGCGAGAGTAACTGCATCACCTGCATGAAGCCAGCATTGGGAATTGAAGAGGTGTCATATTGGACTTGAAATGTTGACCTAGATTTTCCACTGGCCAGCCTTTATGCCAGTCATAGATAGGAGTTGAGCGTGAGCAACCTGTAGAATCCCGATCTGAAGGTTTTCATTTTAATTGGACATTTTGCAGATTTCAGATGAATCGAGCTAAAGTAGTTACTCGGGAAAAGTTAGCCTATTGAATACTTACTTGTGAGTAACAAATCAATGAATCCCATATTTACACACCACCAACTACACCTTCCCTAGACCACTTATTGCACGCAGACTCTGACCTGATCGCCCCCAATATCCTCTTCCACTGGACTACCCTTCCCCTGATGGACTGGACTTTTTAAAGCAGCTTACCAAGCTCAACACAACCCACCACCTGGTACGTAAAACTCATCCTCCCCTCCTTCTACCAGACCCAATTTCTTCTACCCAGCCTGGCCTATTCTAAACACCGCAACACTTGCACCTTATCACCCTCCCCACTTGAAAGCTTATCCCTTCACACTTGACATCCTGTTTCCCTGGTACACTACCCCTTACACAGCTGGTGCACTACTCAGCTGGCTCCCTACCCCCAATTAATTTTACACCTCACTTACTTGGCACTTTACCCCTACCCATCTGGCATCCTACTTAGCTGGCACTCTGCTCAGGGTACTGAGCACTCTAATTCCAAGCTGACTTATCTGACATCATACCCATGTATGCTACACGTTTACCACCTGACACCCTACTTCTGTGGCATTTGATTTAAATGGAAATCAATTTACCCCTTACCCAAGTGGCATCTGACCCTGCCAGCACCCTATCATTACCCTGACATTATGGATTTATGGTTTGATAGCGGCTATCCAAGTAACTGTCAGAACCTTTACATTTCAGAATACAGCAGCTGACTGCTGTGAAAATGGGGCATGGTTTGGCTTCCTCTGTAAGAACTGGCAGAATGGAATTACACCTGCCTATTTCTGAGGGAGTCCTGAGCAGAATCTCCTCTCAGAAATGCATAGCTCCCTTCTTTCATACAAAGGAAGGGCTGGAGTGGCAATCCAGGTGAGATTGTCCCTTCTCAGGAAACCCAGCCTGAAGCCAGCATTGAGAACTGTAGAGTCATTTTGGACTTGTGACATTAATTTTGCTTCAGTCTCCACAGATATTGCCAACCTGGTGAGTTTCTCTGGCACTTTGTTCTTATTTGATATGTGAATAGCTCTTTAGCTGTTTTTTTATATAGTGACTGTCTGGAGCAAATGAGTGACCACACAAAATTCACACTCTTCTTTTCAGTAATACTTGTGCAATTTGCCTGCAGAATACAAGCCAAACCCTGACACTTGCACACACCATTCCCCGGCCGCCCTGAGTTTGATACTCTGGAAAGAATTGGAAACTTCTGCAGCTAATGATTTGCACAGTTCTATCCAGCCCTGTTCACCTATTCCCAGTTGTGAACATTATGCTCTCTCGCCCTGGTCATTCCCTTCAAACAGCCCACATCCCTTAAGAACAAAGTGAACAATCTGTAATGAATATGTCAGACAACTGGTCATTTTTGTCTTTTTTTTTGCCAGGTCTAGCTGGTCCATATAAAGCACTATGAGGTCATGTTCTTCTCACGTATACCTGCTCACTATTCCAGAATTAGCCTCATTAACATTTTCTGACCTCAGATGATCCACTGTTAACAGCCTCACCATGCATATGCTGCCTTGAAACTTGGCTGTTACATTGGACTCCAGCTGGAGCATCAGTCATCCACCCTTTGAAAACAAACATTTATGGGATGCTTCAGAAGGTGGTGATCCGATTTCTTTAATCACTGTAGTTCATGTGAAATAGATAGATCCACAGGATCTTGACCAGCCTCCGTGAAGGAATGGTGAATTGCTTTTGAATCAGGAAAGTGAGGGATTTGGGGAAGGGTCTTGAAGGATGCTGTTCCCGTGTCCCTGTTGCCAGTGGTCTTTTGAATGGTAGAGATGGTGGGTTTGGTAGGTGTTGTTGATGGAGGCTAGGTGAGTTAGTGCTGTGTGCCTTGGAGATGTTATGAGCTGTTGACCACTGCTACTGTTGCGGTGGTCAGAATGAAAGATGAAATTGCTCAATTGGGTATAAATCAATCAAACTGATTCGCCTGAAGGGTGGCCAGCCTTTTGAGTATTGTTTTCATCTTTTTCTTTCTTTGTTACATCCTTCAGCCCCACAATCCTCTGAGATCTTGAAGCCCCTCCAGTTCTGGAATTCTGCACATCTTTGATATTATTTTTTTCATTATTGGCAATCATAGCATCAGCTGCCTGGGCACTGTGCTCTAGAATTCCAGCATAATGTTCTCTGCCTCTGTACCTCATGTTCTTTCCTTAAGGTTCTCTTTAAAATCTATTTGATGAGTAAACCATTGGTTCCAAAGAAAAATTGTATTGGACTCGAAATGTTAACTCTCTCCCCAGATGCTTCCAGACCTGTTGAGTTTCATTGGCAATTTCTGTTTTAATTTCAAATCTCCAGCATCCACAGTATGTTGCTTTAATTTCAGTCATCTGCACTAATACCTTCTTGGGTGGTTTGGTGTCATTTTTTTTTACAAATGCTCCAGTGAAGTGCCTTTGGACACTTCATCATGTTGAAAGAATGATATAAATGCACTTTTTTTAAGGGTTAAAATTCACCTCTTTGAATCTGATCAGTTTCATGCAAGCTCTTCATGATGGGTGAGATTGTGACTTCAGCTCAGGGCAGGGCGTGATTTGGCTTTTGTCGTGATTGATTAGTTTTCGAAATTCTTTGTACCTCAGGCATGGTTCCAATTTGTCTTCCTCTCAGTTCATCACCTGAAAAGATTAAGTATATCATTGTATCACTATTGTAGAACTTAGGAAAGAGGCAGGTTTAAAGTCTACATTTTTATATTTTAACTCAAATATATTTTACTTTAAGTGACATTGTAAATCAACACAATGTTTTTGAAAATGGATGACAACATTGCAGCCTGAGGCAGCTTTTGAAAATTATTTTAACATTCATCCACCATTTTTTCTTAAATAGTAATCTGGTTATATCAAACTAATACATATTTGTTAATAAATCTATGTGACATTGTGCTTTATGTAAAAAGCTACCAGCACAACTTGATCAGAACTGTATCTTTTGAGTTTTTTCTCCTCCATCCACCCCCAATCAATCAATATGCAGGGGCTTACCAAGAGTTGGGAAGCTTGTCAACTTCTGTTCCAGTGTGATATTTGCTTCTGTAGCACCAGATTTTTCTAGACCTTGGGTATAGTTCTGTCTCAAAATGAAGATGCATGTAAAGACTTCTGGTTGTGCCCAAAATAATTTCAGTGAGGGCATTAGTGCATGCTCAGATTATATCTGCTCAAAGTATGCAGAGGCAACGAATTGTGGCATTTGCCATTGTGTTACACTGATGTGCATCAAAGCTGCCATTTTTGCAGCTCAATGCTCCAGCCATTTCTTAACCTTGAAGAGCTGACCATGCATTGAGCAGTAAGAACGCTGCCTCATGAGCATTAATTTTCTGCTTGCTTAATGATTGACTTCTGCTGGCTCTTATTGAATTATAAAAGTGTTTGGTGGCTTCCAGAATTATTTAAAAGTTGTTGAAGTCTACAGGGAGCGGCACGTGCTGAAAGACTTTGTCCAGACTTCGAGGAGACAGCTCAAACCATTTGCTTTCAGAAAGAGGAACAGAAATTACAGAAATTGGATGACAGCGAAACAGAGTCAGCTAAACTCTCGAAAAGGGAGGGGAAGGAAGGTGTAAAGGGTACTCAGCAAGTGTTTAAATTCACCCAAAATGTATAAAAAGCAATTGTCTTCCCTCAATTGTGGCAAGATGTCTCTGCTTCATTAAGTACACTGTCACTCAAATTTACCATCTCCTGCAGCGAGAACTGCTACTTCAGAGCAGGATGAAGACAGCATTTCCAGAAACTGGCAAGACGCCCTTGGCGATGTAACTCTTTGTGTCATGCTTTTTCCACAGTGGAACAGGCAATATTTCCAATATCTCCCAATTCACCATCTGTTTCTCTGTAAGGGAGATACTGAGATTCCCTTTTCAAAAAGAATCATGCACATTTCATTCACACTTGCCAGAGAGAAGCAGCAGAAGCATGTCTATGGCTTTAGGGGTATATATACTTTCTCTTTTATGCGGGGTGCAATTGATTATATGCACTTTGCTTTGTGAATGGCTCATGTCAATTCTGAGGTGTAACACAAACAAGCAAACAGTTAGAGAGACATAGTCATAGAGATGTACAGCACAGAAACAGACCCATTGATACAACTCGTCCATGCCGACCAAATGTCCTAACCTAAACTAGTCCCATTTGCGAAGACTTGGCCCATATCGCTCTAAACCCTTTCTATTACATACCCATCCAGATGCCTTTTAAATGTTGTAAAATGTACCAGCCTCCACCACTTCCTCTGGTAGCTCATTCCATACAACGTCACCCTCTATGTGAAAAGGTTGCCCTTAGATCCCTTTGAAACTTTTCACTGCTCATCCTAAACCTACGTCCTCTAGTCCTGTATTTCCCCAGCCCAGGGAAAAGACTTTGTCTATTTACCCTATCCATGCCCCTCATGAATTGACAAACCTCTATAAGATCACCCCTCAACCTACGATGCTCCAGGGAAAACAGCCCCAGCCTATTTAGCCCATAGCTCAAACCCCCCCAACTCTGGCAATTGTAAATCTTTTCTGAACCCTTTCAAGTTTTAAAACATCCTTCCAATAGGAGGGAGACCAGAATTTCAAACAATATTCCAAAAGTGGCCTAACCAATGTCCTGTACTCGATGCTCTGACCAATAAAGGAAATCATACCAAACACTTTCTTGACTATCTGCAACTCCACTTTCAAGGAACTACGAACCTGCACTCTGAGGTCTCTGTGTTCAGTAACACTTCCAGGACCTGACCATTAAGTGTATAAGTCCGGCCTCATTTGCCTTTCCAAATCACAGCACCACTAAATTAAACTACATATGCGACTCCTCAACTCATTGGCCCATCTGATCAAGATCCCGCTGCACTCTGAGGTAACCTTCTTTGCTGTTCACTACGCTTCCAAATTCAGTGTCATCTGCAAACATACTAACTATATCTCCTATGTTTACATCCAAATCATTTTTATATAAATGACAAAAAGCATTGGAGCCAGCACTAACCCTTGTGTGTATGACCATACACACCCTATTAGTCAGGTTCCTTGCAGCATTTATTAAGTCTTCATTTCATAAATAACCTTCTTATTTGAATCACCATGATAAAGAGCAACTGGGCAACGAGAGCCTCATTGACTACATGTTTCATGAGCCCAGGGTGTAACCTTCAGTTATGTGTACAGCACATGTATGATGAAAGTCTGCAGTACTTGGCAGGGAATATGTGTTAAGGTTCATAGAGGTCTGTCATGTGCTCCACAGTTCCATGATCATGAGAACAGCACTTGCCATCAGCGATTCAGTGAGCCACTGAAGAAGGAGAGACAGCCTGTCTCTGACTGGACAGTCTGTGATTAATTTTTTTTGATTGTGATAGCAGTAAATACAAGCCCATTCATTTTATCTTTGTCTAAAATTGGCTATCTCAACTGTCATGATTTACTGGGATAGTGCACAGGAAATCAAGCTCCGCTTTCCTGGAGTAATCACAAAAGTTCATGTTTTTAAAAGAAAATGCAAAATCACCAAACGAGCTAATTTACAGATTCCGGTTGATAGAAAGTATGGACTAGGTTTTGTACTTAACAAGAAATCACTATCTATTATGCACCATTAAGTTTCTTGATAAAGTAAACAATTGAAATAAATTAAGTCAACTGCACAAATTCAAATTTAAACCCTTAATAAATCCCCAACTCCTTGCACACCACCGATGAATGAGCATAAACCAGGAAAGAAAACATGAGGAGAGGACACCTGGGAAAACAGTTCGCTACTCATCTTTCATAAAGTCTGTTGGTTTGGTTCTTGCTGTTCTGAATGTTTCACCTTGGTCTTCCTTATTTACATTGTTTCTACTGGTTTGTGAGAGGCATAGGAATGCTATTTCACTTATGAAAGATAAATCAATGGATGTTGTATACATGGACTTCCAGAAGGCTTTTGATAAAGTTTCACATAAAAGACTGTTAACTAAGGTGGAAGCTCATGGTATTGAGGGCAAATTACTGACATGGATAGGAAATTGGTTGAGCGACAGGAAACAGAGAGTTGAAATAATGGATAAGTACTCAAATTGGCAGGATGTGACTGGTGGTGTTTTACAGGGATCTGTTTTGGGGCCTCAATCATGTATAATTTTCATAAAAATTCAATTATCCCAATTTGCTGATGACACAAAATCAGGCAGCATGTCAACAGAATAAAATGACAACAGCATGTTGATTAGGCGAATGGGCAAAACCACGGCAGGTAGATTTTAATATAAACAAGTATGAGTTTGTCCATTGATAGATTAAGAATTTTTTTAGAGGAACAAAGTTAATACATTGGATGGCCAATGAAATTTGAGGGTTCAGGTGCATAGCTCTTTTAACTGCCACAGACAGGTGCAGTAAATAGTTAAGAAGGCTAATGGAATGTTGGCCTTCATACCTAGGGGTGCAGATGTTATGCTGACGTTATGCAAAACCTCAGTTACTTAAAGTATTATGAACAGATCGAGACACCACACCTTAGGAAGGATGTTTTCATCCTGGAGTGAGTTCATAAGGTTGATATCTGAACTTCAGGGCTTAGGTTATGAGCAAAGATTAGAAAACATAAGCTGTTATTCTCTCGAATTTAAAAGGTTAAGAGGTGATCTAATCTAAATTTTGAGGGTATTAACTGGGAAAGACAGGGCAGATAAAGATAGACAGTTTCCACTGGTTGAAGAATCTAAAAACAGGAGAGATGCTCGAAAGAACTTGTACATGCAAGGAATCCTGGAGGTTTAGAACTCTCTTCCTCAAATGGCAGCCAATGCAAATTCAATTGCTAAATTTAAATCTGAGACTTTTTTTATTAAGCAAGTGTATCAAGGGATATGGGCTCAAGGCAGGCAAATGAGGTTAAGCCACAGATCAGCCATGAGCTTATTGAATCACAGAGCAGCCTCAAGGGTCTGAAAGGCCTACCCCCCTGTTACGATGTTCCTAAAGGTCTCTGACTTATCCAATTCAAGGTCACAACTTGCAGCATCTGCTGAGGGAAAGATAAGCTAGTTTTTTTCATAATTAAAATTGCATACTGCAGTGAACTGAGAGAGTCTTTTATCGGCTGCTGGAGATTTGCTAGTTTCGCCTGGTTATTGGCAGGCAGAGGACATTTCTCATTGAAAATTGGTCTCTTCCACAAACCAATCAGCTTCACTTGTAAACAACTGTTGGCACCAGTTCATCTACACATTGAGGGAATCCACAACTACAATAGAGTTCATAATAGGAATCAAATTCCTTACTTTGAAAACATGCTTGTAAATCTCGAGTTTAAAACAGTTATTTCTCATTGTAATCTAAGTTTTAAAAAGCACAAAATAAAAATGCACATGTTGGGTCTTCTCACAGCACTCTTCAGACCATAATACAAAAAATAAATGTCGCAAAACAACATTTCAGGCCACATTTAGGAATCGAACCCTCATGTCATGTTGCATACCAGAGTCAACCAGTCACCCTTTTGATATTCTCTTAGTGCTGATTTTCTATGTACCTTTACCTGTCCTAGTGCACTTCTAAAGTGCTGTCCCAATAGCTACAGCATGACTGATGACTTTCAGTTGGGGAGAATGTAAACAATCTTGATAGATGAGTTTTGAGGTTTGAGTTCTGAGTGCAGAAGTGGTATAATTCACTGTGGATTATACCACTTTGACATATGTGATGCCATGGATTGGCTGAGAGCCAACAGCATGGACACTGGTAGAATTGCAATGTTCGAAAGATGAGTATTATCGTTCTGAGAAATCTGAAGTGACTAACATTCACCTAAGGTGTAATCCTAGCAGTATTTTGGAGGCCAGTGGACTGGAGGTCTATGCAGAGCAGGGACAGCTGTTGGATTGGGGACCAGTGCAGGTGGTCAGCAGCTTGCAAACCCAGTCAGACTATGTGTGGAAGCTCCCTGCACTGATCTGCTGCAGGCCCTTTGTGGAAAGACTGTAATGTTTATCTTTTTAATTTTATATCTTATTTTTCTAACTTATACAATGAATAACTGTCAGATTAAGTAACTTTTTTTCTCTTTATTTCTCTGTTTTGTATCTGAGATTTGTACCTAGGTACTTTGCCTAAGTTGGCGCCATGTGGGGCAACATTGTAAACTTTTCACTGTACTCCTATACTTGAGTACACATGAGAATAATCCTAAATCCAATTCTAAACATTGCTGTACTATTATGTGACTAGTCCACTTGAATACTGGCATTTATAAACATTGGTGGCAGCAATTGTAGCTTGCCTGGCTGTAGATTGAACTCTCAAGACTTCACACTGAGGTTTTACAGCATAATTTAGATGTTGGGTCTTTTGCTTGCACCATATCAAAGCTGAGGCATTGATTATCAGATACTGCATCATAGTTGGGTCTTGCAAGAATTCACTTGGAATTGAGCACCGCTTCCGCACTGAGAGGATTAGCTTCAAGCTCAGCGCCATGTTGGTGGCAGACTTCTCCAAGCTGTTTGGCAGTGATTGTGGATTTTCTTTTATTTTGCAAACTTTTATGACCAAGTGAGCAAGGGCTGGAGTAGCTCCATTTTTTCCCCCACATCTCATTTGAATGTAACAGGTTTTAAATTTAGAAAAATTGTATTTGTCAATCCTGTCTTCCTCAAGACAGGATTTCTTGAGTTAAGCAACTGAGCGCTTTGTGTTATTGAACCCTCACCGATAAAGTTATTGCAAGTCTTAAATATATAAAAGTATATCCTGTCTTCCAAATATCGCATGAAAATACACAAACATAAACTAAAATTATGACAACACATTTCACAGAGGGGGGGTGTTAACAATTGTCAAAATTGAAGCTCATTAAGAAAAAAAGCTTTCTCTGCTTGTGGCTGATTGGTCACTTTGTGGCTACCTATAGGCCTTGGCCCTCAGCTGGTACTTTAAGGTCATCGCTGATGTAATTTCCTCTTGCAGGAAATGTTGCTGTGAAGACTAAAATCTTCCTTGAAAGGTTCTCTGGTCTTCTCTGGAAATATGCCCCCTTGGTCAATACATCCAAAACTTGGTTTGTCATGTGACTTATCTCTAACTCCCCCCAAAAATATATCTTCAACTAACTTTGGTCTGCATAATTATTTTAAGAAAAATGGGGTACTTTAGCATAGAGTCATACAACATGGGAATAGACCTTTGCGTGCAACTCTCCCATGCTGACCAAGTTTCCCAAGCTAAACTTAGTTCTAGTTGCTTGCATTTAGCTCATATCCCTCGAAACCTTTCCTATTCATGTACCTGTCCAAATGTCTTTTAAATGTTATAACTGTACCCACAACTACTGTGTACTCTGGCAGTTCATTCCACATGCAAATCACCCTCTGTGTGAAAACGTTGCCCCTCAGGCCCCTTTTAAATCTTTCTCCTCTCACCTTATAAAAATGCCCTGTAGTTTTGAACTCCCCTATGCTAGGGGAAAGATCTTTGCTATTCACTTTACCTGTATCCTTCATGATTTCATAAACCTCTATATGGTCACTCCTCAACCTCCTATGCTGTGGTGAAAATAGGCCCAGCCTATCCAGCCTCTCCTTACACTGCAAACCCTCTTGTCCTGGCAATATCCTTATAAATCTTTTCTGAACCCTTTTCAACTTAATAACATCTTTCCTTTAGCAGGGTGACCAGAACTGTACACAGTTCACCAAAAGTGGCCTTAGCAACATTCTGTTTCACCTTAACATGATGTCCCAACTCCTACACTTTAAGTAATTAACTTCTGCACCATTTACAACTGGACAGAGGCAGATGATCAGCAGAGTGAGGACCCATTATTCCTGAATAAATACATCTGTTTCGGACTCCCCATCTAAGTGGCTCCTTGACCAGCACCGTTCATCAAAGACCAAAAGCAAAAACCTTCTGACATGTTGGTATCTCTTGTCAATGAGGAGGCTCTGGTAGAAACATTTGTACTGATTCCAACTAGGCTGAGCCAGAATTGAGTGTTGGGCCTCATTTCAATAATCCAGGAGAACTGCCAAGACCTTGTCAGCCTCCACAGATTTGCTTCCATAAGAATTTTGGCCCAGTTGCCTGGCTGCAATTGTCAGTTCTTTGGTAAAGGCGATAACAACAGGAAAAACAAGCAATACCCTGGCTGACAAGGGACATCATGGTGTCAGGGCTAGAAATGCTGCTTCTCTGTGTGAGCATGTATTTAAAACATTGATTTTTAAAAAGTAGTTTGGATCCTAAAACCTGCTGTGTTTAAGTGTCCATCCTGTAAAAGGGATGCAACAAGTCCACATGCTTTGCAAACATGTAAGAAACACCCTCCAAGTCCATTAATATGTGAAAAGAATAAAGGGGGCTAAATTTAATAGCACCCAAAAAATGATCAAAGGTATTGTGGAGTAGGACAATTCTGTGCCTGGTGCTTCCATTGCAGCTAGCACTCCAACTTCATGTTGCCTGATTATTTACACGATTGCAGTACGTAGATAGAACAGACCTCAGCAGATGATCCAAAAGAAAAACACAAGAGATTAGCACCAGTTAGCATTAGCCTGCACTACTTAGAACCAGTCTGTATCCATAGAGGGGAGCAACTGCTAAAGTCATTTTACAATTGATTCAGACCTGGGTAAGATGGAAGTAGGGAATGTTTCTCCCATTAAGTCAAAGCCCGTTAAGGGCAACACAGGCCATCAAAGGTAAGGCAGAGGGAGGGAGAGTAGAAGGGAGCCAGATCCTATATCCAAAAGGGCTCTTCCATACAACTGACTATTTTCTTTTCCATCACCTGTGGTGATTGTTCTCATCTATTAACCACCACCACCACTAAATCACCTGTGCTTTTCAATTGACTAATTTACATGGAAAACCTATTGAAGGAATTGCAAACAATCAAAGGTGGAGGGAGAGGAGACCAGCTTCTAGCTTGGGTTTTATATTCAGAGGTGCTCTTACACATAACTGAATATTTATTTTCCCCATCATTAAATCACTTTTTTTCCACCTGTGTTAAACATCACCTGTTAATCACCCTGGTTTCCAAATTAATAATTTATGTGCAAAGCCTGTTAAGAGAAATGTAAGCTATTAAAGGGAAGAGGGAGATCCTTGCTTTTATTACTATTTTCTAATCAATCTGTTCAGAGATGTCCTCATACACCTCTGCAGCAGGTTGACTTGGACTGGGTCTCCCAGTTCAGGAGTAGGGACTCTACCACTATGCCACAACAACCCTCGATACTTTTTTAAAAAGTTAACCTATTTTTCTATTCAATTTACTTACAGATGTTAGCACACACCTCTGGAGCAGGTGGGACTTGAACTCAGGCCTCTTGGTCCAGGGAATAGGGACACTGCTAATGCACCACAAGACAGCCCTGGGGTATTTACATTTGTTTTTTTTATTTAACCCACTGATGAGGGAGACTCTGGTGCAGAGTTGGCATAACGATGTCAGGCAGTTGCTGGCCTTATCCCTCTCTGGGGTGTGGAGTAGTTGGGTGGAGGCTGGACCTTCCAAGTAATTTGCACTTGTAGCTCACACACAGGCATTTAATAATGTAGGTTAGCTACTCACTGCTGCAAGGAGGGTAGCCTCTGCTGGTATTGGTCTGCCTCACAAAAGAGTGTCAGTGGTGTGAATGCAATACCTTGCTGACCCAATGTGGATTTCTCTGAAATTTCTCCCACTCCCACCCTGAAGCCTGCCTCTTGGGCCTGAGAATATTCTACCTTCTCTGAGCAGAGGATTTGTTCTCTCCTGAAACAAAGGAAACTTGTTGATGTGCTGTCACAATGACTGTTGAGGAAAGGTAGATATCTTTTGGTAAATGATGTAGATGGGACAATGAAGAAGAGATGAGAGGAAATGCAGTGAGTCTTCACTGTAAAGATATTTGTGATACAAGGCAATTTGCACTCTTTTTTTTTCCAGTGAATTCTAATGTAACCAAGATCCTTTTGTTACCGAGAATGGAGGGTTTGAGATATAAAAATAGACTGAGACGACCGTGACTTTTTTCACTGGGGTGTGGAAATTGAGGGATGATTTTATTGAGGTTTATAAAATATTGAGAGGCCTAGGTGAATTGAATGACAAGGTTCTTTTCCTTAGGATTTGGGAGTTCAAACTCGGGGGAATATTTTTAAAGTGAGAGGATTTAAAAAGGACATGAGGGGCAGCTTTTTTATATAGTGTGGTTCATGAATGGAATGAACAGACAGAAAATGGTGGATGTCGGGACAGTTCCAATGTGTGAAGGACATTTAAATAAGTAAATGAATAGAAAAGATCGAGAGGGATATGGGCCAAATGCAGGTAGGTGGGACCAGCTTAGTTTGGCAACATGGTCAGCATGGACTGGTTGGACTGATAGGCTTGTTTTTATGCTCTATCACTCTAAAATAATGTAAATTTTGTGTGGTGCAATATGATGAGAATGCACTCCCCATTGCTTGATTTTCACCCCAGTAATCTCAACCAATTGATCAGTGCTCTACGCAGTTAGATTGCTGTCCATGTGGTGAAAATGAAAATTAATTCCAAGCTTCTTGCTAACTAATTTATTCCTCATTGCTGTTCATCTACAGTGCACACGGATGATCCCTGGAATGACAGGTCAAACATATGAGGAACGGCTGAGGATACTGGGATTGTATTCGTTGGAATTTAGAAGATTAAGGGGAGACTTAATAGAGACGTACAAAATAATACATGGCTTGGAAAAGGTGGATGCTAGGAAATTGTTTCAGTTAAACGAGGAGACTAGGTCCCGTGAACACAGCCTTAGAATTAGAGGGGGTCATTTCAGAACAGAAATGCGGAGACATTTCTTCAGCCAGAGAGTGGTGGGCCTGTGGAATTCATTGCCACGGAGTGCAGTGGAAGCCGGGACGCTAAATGTCTTCAAGGCCGAGATTGATAGATTCTTGTTGTCTCGAGGAATTAAGGGCTACGGGGAGAACGCTGGTAAGTGGAGCTGAAATGCGCATCAGCCATGATTGAATGGCGGAGTGGACTCGATGGGCCGAATGGCCTTACTTCCACTCCTATGTCTTATGGTCTTATGCACAGTGTTAAATAGACAGGTGACCCACAGTGTTGAAATAGAGCATCAAGAATGTTATGTGATTAATTGAACCAACATGGTATTAAGGTACAATATAACAGTGACCACACACTTCAAGGATACTTCATTGGCTGGAAAGTATTTGGCATTGCCCAAGCCAAGACAGGGAGTATATGAATGCAGCTTCTTTGCTTCTCTTGATTCACCTAGTGATTACTAACTGGTGACATTTGTAATGTGTATAGTTACCAAGTGTGGTTTCCTTTTATCTGCCAAAGAGAAAAAACAATTTTAACAAATGATGAGGTTACCACAAAGTATTTTATGGATTTTTGAAGCAATTTTGTTTTAAGGCCCAGAGAATTTCCAGTTGAAAGTTCTGTGAAATGCAATTACTATATTTAATACAAAGGTGAAGTTGAAAGGTGAAGCTAATATATATTAAGATACTTTATAAATGGATACTTTGCTAATCAGAATGGAAAGCAGAGCTTTCGTGACTCTAGCCACTATGTCAGTTTGGAATTTCCACAAGTAACGATATGGATCAGACCTGACATAGGGTTGACTCACCTATCGGATTACGCAAGCGTTTCTCAGATTGGGACATGTATTCCTCAGTTATTATTGCTGCTATCCTAAAACAAATTGCTTCGATTCCTTCCTGCAACAACATCCCATCATCTCACTTTGACATCACAGAGAGGATTGTGGACTGAAGGATGAGTGAGGAGGTGAAAGAAGGAGGATATGGAATGGGATGATCAAGGATTGAAATTCAGTTGAGAGGAAAGAGGTAAACTGGGTAGTGGACACTGAGGGGATCAAAACACAAGGGAAAGAGAGGGTGAGGAATGGGATTGATATGAAGACAGCATTATCTGCTGAGCCAGGAACAACAGAGCAATGTTGTTTTTATTAGAATGGCACTAGGAGAAGAGGAAGGAGTGGATGGTTGTGCAAAGTCCAGGGATCTTACTGTGGGTAAACAGCAATAGATGGAGATCATGAGAGAGAGAGAGAGAGAGAGAGAGAGAGAGAGAGAGAAGTAAACAATTTTAATTTAAACAAACAAGAAGGAAAGTTTTATTTTAACCTACCTGCTATGTTTAGGTATGTTATATCACTACAATCAGCAACTGAGACTCAGATTAGAACCTATCTTGAAAGAGAAATGGAATGTATATTTGGAAGGAGGAGTATGGAATTTCTGGCGGATGGACCAGCGACACAGGCATAAGCAGTTGAACAGAATAGATGAATAAGATAATAGCTCTGAAAAGGTTAATGCTGGAGATTGCATAAACTGTCATCTGACTTTATGATATCATAAGGGCTTGGGTGAGGAAAGATCCTTCTTGGAATCTTGCAGGGTGAAGGCCTACATCTACAGATCACCTAATAATCTAATTAACTGTCCCTAGCTTACTAATATAACTCATAACCCAATTGCTATCATCCAATAAATTATATCATGTTTCAGATAAATTCCTCTTTTCATTAAGACTCACCGGTGGTTTGCTCCACCGCTGAAATCTTTCTTGGCCTTTAAACACAGTGAAGGTAAGAAGATGGCGGCACCAAGCTACAACAACCATAAGCTGGTAGTGGCTGGTATTATTACGCCTGCAACAAGAATGATCTCTCCTTTTTCTGTGACTTCTCTCATTCTGTGAAAACTGTTTGTTACTGAATCCGAGCTCAGGGAATGGTTTAGAATTGCTGGTGTTGATTTGAGTTCAGAACATGCAAAACACACATACAGAATGGGTTTTGACTGAAAATTCCATTCAAGATTTTTCATGCTGGACATGTATCCAAACTGAGTCCAAGGGGACAGGGACAAGTGATATTAGTTTAAAAAAGCCAACTGAGAACCTTATATTCACCTTTTGTAGTGCAGGAAGAATATCACTTATTATCAGATGAAATTCACTAGGTCATTGGAATACTAATAGATAGATACGGGTGGGTTATTTGGGCATTGCATATATTGAAACATACAATTTCACAGAATTACTGTTAGTTCTCAATAGAATCTAAGTAATACCACTGTTAACATTAATTATTGATGTAAATTCAGTGAATTTTGCTGGTAGACTCAAAGTTTCTCCACCTTGGTTTCTGAGCACAAATCATTGTTCTCTCCCACCCTTTTCTATTTTCAGTTTTCCTTGTTCACCCATTTACTGGCAACTTAGTTTGTAATAGTTGCTGATGGGAAACCATATTCACCTACAGGAGATCCAATCATGGTGAGGTCAATCCAAAAACATTCACAGATGTCATTCGCCATGGAGTAAAATCTTAGAAATTTCTCTAGTCAGAGTTGGCGAGTCAATTTTAATTTGTTGCAGTTGGTACTAACAAGTGATACATGTCAAAATGGGGTCAATAGACTCTTATTTATTTCAATGCTGTGTCTGCTTCCACATTTACCATTGGCTGGTTGAAACAACAGCTTTCTTCAGATCGTTTATCTCATTGAATGTGGAAATTAAGAACTCTGTTTTCCATTTTAGAGTGTAGCTATTTTGAGCATGTATCGAACACTCTTCAGTCAGTGTTACTGGTCTTACAGCAAAATATGCCTTAGAACTTGAAGTGTGATATTACTTTTGTGGGGCCAGAGGTAGCAGGAGAGAGAAGCAGTCATGCCCTTCTGGGCCCCACCATTCTCCAGAACTACAGGGTTCCCCTTGATAACTGGAATGATCTTCCTGTTAGCAGGACTAGCTCCATAACTGGACTGCCCCATGTTGCGACAGCCTCAATCTAGCAAGCTGCATTGGAATGCTCATGTATCAACAACTCTATTTGAATGATACCAGGGCCTCATGTTTGTTGTAGATGTGAAAGATTGGGTTTTCTGCTTGGTGTTAGATGCATTAGTCAGGGGTAAATATAGGGTAAGGGAATGGGTCTGGGTGGGTTACTCTTCAGAGGGTCAGTGTGGACTTGTTGGGCCGAAGCGCCTGTTTCTATACTGTAGAGAATTTAATCTAAAAAAAACTTCAGTCTTATCTTAAATAGAATGCTGGAGCTCTGACATTTGGTAAGTGTGAAATCCTCATTGCTTCCTGCTGTGCAAATTCCATTCTTCCCATAATTATTCCTGTAAAGGTCCTCAATGTAGTATCATTATGAGTCAGATTTAAATCGGCAGCAAGATTATGGCATGCAAAATAAGCCACTGTTGGATCTTAATCTGAGACAATCCAGTTATGGAGCATTTGTAATGAATGGTGTTATTTTTCCCCTTTTGAGGTCTGTTGAAAGAAGGCACCATACTGCAATGCTTTTCTTTAAATTCTTTTTCTGTTCTGATTACACTTTGCAGTTTTTAAAGCACACTTTTTTTTTGTCATTGTATACAGTCTGTCAGATTAATATTTAACTGATAAAGATTGTGGAAGCGAAAAGTTTAGAAGTAAAATGAAAGGTTCCTTGGTTTCCTTGAGTAAGTACCAGCATGCACATTTTACACATGTGGTATATTTTCAGTATAAATTCTGTCATTATGGACTAATTTAAAACATCGCAATATACTAACTGAATACATATTTATTGGAACATGGCTATATGTATGGTCACAACAGACTAGAAATTGCATGGTCATAATCAGATTTGCACATAACAAGCCAGTAAGCAAAAGTTAAAACTTGGTTTAAAAATAAGTGCCCATGGAATTTAGAAGGGATTTATTATTATCAAGTTGTCAGAAAGCAGATTTGCCTATATGGCAATCAGTTCTAGTTCAGTATTTTTGCTACATCTGTACTTTCTTAGTGGCTGAGTGTGTGATGTGGTGCGGTGCTGTAATGTTTTGCCGGCAACATTAGGCAAGAGCTCCGCAAGAGGTTAATGAAAAGACCAGAGCTGCTTAATTGTTTGCAGATGAATCCACAATGAAATGTATGAGTTTGTGATCTACACATTACTGATATTGTACACAATAATAGCAAGTACCACAGTTTACATCACAGGTCATTCAAAAAGAAGTGGTGAGCTTTAACCCCTTGTCCTTGGACTGATAACCTTAATGGCCCTGTGTCAGCTGACCCCTTGTCCTGAATTCTTTCCAGGAAGAGCAACAGGAACAAGGATGACACATACCAAGTGACCCTAAACTGGTGAAGTGACCATAATGCCTTGCTTCCACCCTGGGGACTGCACAGAGCCTGTGGTGTCATCATGGGACCAGTTTATGCTGAGTTGTCACAGGAACACCCACAGTAATGACCAGACTCTTTGGCTGGGCTTCTGGGTGACCTTTAACACAAGGGCAGATTATTTTCTTCCCAACCCCCTGGCTAAAATTTGACCACCTCCCCTTATAGTACGACTCTGAAATAGTATATTAATTCTTATTAACTTAGTTATTTATTAAACACTAGGGTGAACGTGAAGAACTTTTTGCATTGTACACCTCAAACAGTTTACATTGAAAAGCATCATTATATTTGATCCCTTTTCAGGAACCTATGAAGCTGTTCCAAGCAATATTAGGAAACAGCCCAGTGTTCCTTTTATCAAACACACTGAAATGTTGGTACAATCCTGATGACCGTCTCATTCTGCTTTCTCTGTCAATGTGTTATCCGAGTATGGCTACTGAGTGATGAATTAATATTAGGCCATTTAAATAATATTGTCTGCATGGTTGATAACATTAATCACTTGAACAGATTGGAGGATGAGTCTAATGACTACTGTGGTTAATTGACTTACCTAAAATCATAACTTATTGTTTAATGCATTCTTGATTTAACATCCTAGAAATCCAATATTCTTGGATTTAGCAGGCTTGGGGAGTTCCATGCCAAAGTTATATAATAATTGTTTACATTTTAGATATGTTTTAACTGCTTTAGATAGGAATAGACATTTTGCCCCATTTTCTCCTTTTCCCAAAATTTAGTGCAAATAAGATTATCTTCACTCTCCCTAAACTTTATTTTGTCAACAAGAAATCAGTGCTAACCAAAGTACTGTTGTTTCTTGATCTTTGTTTTGACCAAAGCAGAATGGAATGTTCCCTTGACAGTTGCTACACACAGAGACCACTGAAGAACTAAGTAATTGAGAGCAATTTGGTCATTGGTTTGTCCCAGCTATTCTTTACCTTAGTGTAAAATTGACCATAGCATCCTGAAATATGAAGGCGATAGAATCAATAAATGATTTTTCAGGAAGTGTGTATATCGGAAGAAGAGAGGATTAAGTTAAAATGTGATGTTCATCAGAGTACAATAGTCAGTGTTGAGAGTGTGCTGCTGGAAAAGCACAGCAGGTCAGGCAGCATCTGAGGAGCAGGAAAATCGACGTTTTGGGCCAGAGCCCTTCATCAGGAATGAGGACATTGCTGACGAAGGGCTCCAGCCCAAAATATCGATTTTTCCTGCTTCTCAGATGCTGCCTGATCTGCTGTGCTTTTCCAGCAACACACTCTCAACTCTGAACTACAGCATCTGCAGACCTCACTGTCTCCCACAAGAGCCAGTGTCCCTACCCTTATTATCTGTGATCCCACATGACAAATATGACTGCATATAGTAGGTAATGCCCATGAACCATATCTTATTGTGGACCATTGACTTAAGGTGGAAAACTGAAGTAAAAAGGTTTTTACTGATGGGAAAAACATCAATCGTTATGGCAAAACTATTATTCTATGATGCATTGGTATAAAGTTTGATACATTTGTGTATTCCCAAATCTGGCAAAAGTCACCCATTAGCAAAATTGGTCAGGTCTCTTGTAAGTCATTTTGTCCTTTTTAATTTCCATTTTCTGCAGCTTTGGGAAACCTATCAACTATCATTAAGGATGGAAGTAAAGAACAGAAAAGCTTAACAGGTTCTGAATGGCTCATAACTATGTCATCAGTTGCAAATGTTCTCTTTAAGTTTCTCATGGGGAAGCAGTAGAACCAAAAATGATGCCTCCTGTTGACTTTTATTATTACAAATTACAATCATGTTAAACTTTTGCTCAATTCTACTGTGAAGTAAAGGAAATAGCTTTTAAATCTTTTTTGCTTGATGTCTCATTGAATTACTGTGACACACAATCATGCATGTTAAACTAATCTACTATATGACGAAAATACACTAGGTATGGTAATTGGTGCGTAAAGTGGAAGGTAGGATCCCCAGTGCATACATGCTGAATAAATTAAATTAATTTTGAAGTTTTTTTTGAAAGGGACTTGATTTAAACTGTTTATCTGTTTCTTATCCTTATTTGATTCAATCCAGTCCTATGCCACTTTAACAATTGTATTAATCAGATTTAAATGAATTTTTATTTCTTGCTTTCTATTTGGGCTTTCATTTATTATGTAGTTGGGACTTCTAAACTAAAGATTCAACAAGGTTTATGGCTATTGGCTGTTATTAGAGAACTAGAATTTGAGAGAAAATGGGAGAGTAGAGTTTAGTCAAGTTGCATGGAAGTGTTGACTAACATAGGCTGAGATAGTAGTGAAGGAAGAATGGGAAAGTTTCATTGTCAAGAACATCCTCTACTCTTGAGCTCAAAGATAAGCCTTGAGTGGAAGGAAGGGAATCAGTTTGCATTTAAATGTAGTAGATATTTACTAAAAGAGTAACTTGCAGGATCCCATTGACAGAATGGTTAGAGTAATACATCCTCTTCTGGAAATTGGGTTTTGAACAGCAGTGAAAATCTCTCAGTGAAGGCAATAATATTGTGAAATGAACTGAGGCAATGGCATTTTTTAGTAATGTCGGAATTGAGATAACTGAGCATCAATTTTATAGTTTCAGTCTGCTTTTTCCCCAGTGATTTGCATGAGAACTGGAAATATCACACTATTGCTGTAGGTGGCACTGTTCTGAGATGCATGCAATGGCATATCATCGAAACAGGATGGTTAGCTTTGTTTTGCATTTGAATATGCTTTCTGTGACCCAAAGGACTGGAGTGCCTGGTATTACAACTGGGAACAAGAGTTGGGAAAAGTTTTTGAAAGATATTAAAGTGATGAAGTGAAATACATTCATATAATGCGCAATTTTAAAATATACAGCAGCAGGTTAAGACTTGGCATTTGTGATGAACGTAATGCATTAGATTAAAGATCTACTTGGATTACTGGGTTCAGTTTAGATCCCCACTTTAATAAAAAAAAACTTAAGATGCTGGAAATTTCAACACTAACAATTATAAAGCAGACAGTAGCAAATCAGACCCAGTGTACAAATTGCAGCTGGTTGTCTCCCATCAAATTTATAGCCCTACAGTTTTTGTAAGTCCTGCCCTGAGTTATTTGAGGGTGTCCACGAAAAGGGTAAAGCTAATTTCTAAGCATAAATGGTTGAATTATGAGGAAACTTTGGCTGTTCAGAAATATTGCATTCCTGACGGAGAAAGATCAGTTGAGGATTTATAGAGGTATTTAAATTTTAGATTCCAAGTGCTTCTCCCAGCTGCTGTGGAATTTGAGGAACAGAGGCCAGGTTTAAAATGAAAATAGTCGAGTAAAATCAAGAATGTTGAGCTTTTTCTTTTAGTTGGAAGATTACAGAAATGTGTTACAGGTCACCAGTGGAGTAGATCCGAAAGCTTTTTATTAGAAAGGACCAAATCAGTTCCTTATAGCGAATTGGATTAACAGCCACAATTACAACACTGGACCTCAATAGTTTGCTGGATGTACCAGTTGATTCTGCCCAAAAATATTACGAAATATTTTAGTGCTTTAACCAACAACAGTTGTTCAAAGTGGACGTTGGCTGACTGAAATTCAGGATTGCCAATTTCCCTTTAGTACTTGAGTTCTTGAGCATTTGAATTCGAGAGTAGAGAAGCCTTCTTAGAAAGCAAAACCCACCTGGCAGTAACTGTCCTTCAGTTGCTAACATTATAAGCCTTTGTTGGGTTAAATATGCCCAGGTACACATCCGCAACACTCCCTTATGCAGTGCAATATCAGTAACCTGGAGGGAAAGATTGTTGGACTATTGCCAGACGCTACAAGCCTCTGCAGGTTCATTCCTGATGAAGGGCTTTTGCTCTGGGATGCTGCATGACCTGCTGTGCTTTTCCAGCACCACTCTGATCTTGACTCTGATCTCCAGCATCTGCAGTCCTCATTTTCGCCTACAAACCTCTACCAACTTTAAGATCCTTATCCTTTATAGCAATGGTATAAATCTGGTTGAGGGGCCTTGTGGCATAGTGGTGGTGTCCTAACTGTAGGCTAGTAGGTCCATGCTTATATCCCACCTGCCCCATACAAAGAGTTACAAAGTGTCTGAACAGGTTGATTAAAAATATCTATAAACCTTGGATGGAAATAAACTTAAATGTCATGACCTAATTCTGAAATTTCACAGTAGCACTGCAGATATTGGGCATCCCATGCCTTTGCTATAATGAAAGCTGAGAGCTGGCCATCAGCCGTTGTTTCAGGGGTGTCAGGGATGAGTCTAGAAAAGTTGTATTCCAAGCTTTGCTAAGTCTCACATGCTAAGTTTTTTTTTAGATGAGATTACTTACAGTGTGGAAACAGGCCCTTCGGCCCAACAAGTCCACACCACCCCGCCGAAGCGCAACCCACCCATACCCCTAACCTAACACTACGGGTAATTTAGCATGGCCAATTCACCTGACCTGCACATCTTTGGACTGTGGGAGGAAACCAGAGCACCCGGAGGAAACCCACGCAGACACGGGGAGAACGTGCAAACTCCACACAGTCAGTCGCCTGAGGCGGGAATTGAACCCGGGTCTCTGGCGCTGTGAGGCAGCAGTGCTAACCACTGTGCCACCGTGCCACCCACAAACTCTGCCTGTTCCTTGACAGTGACAGGATGATCTGTGACAGGGGCTGCTAATGCCATTTCTGTATTCAAATTCTTCCATTGCAGAACATTTCTTTGAACTAGCTTTTCTGTGAACTGACATGTGAACTGCCCTTTGGACTGGTTGCAGCCCAGACACTCTGTGACTCACTGTGCACTCATCCCAAATCAACACTATACCCTCAAAGCCATATTCTGATTCTAAAACTAACCACACTCAAAGGCATTCTGAGTGCCAGAATCTCAGCTGGTGATTGTGAGTGTCAACTCAAGAGACTACTCCCTAATCAAAGGTCTTGTATAATTCTTGCACTTCATTCTGAGGCTGCACTGACCAGGCTGAAAATCTTGTAAAGAATGGCAGGGTTGGGATGAGGAAACAGGAGTGAGGGTATCAAAAGCAAATGATCTATGACCACGCTAGCAAATTGTGAGTGAGCCAAGTGTATACTGTCATCCTAGATAATCTCAGCCACATTGAGAACAGTTGGCCTAGTGATGCAGAGCTTCATTTTCTCCAGAAAGCAGAAAGCTCAATCAATGCCGATATGCCTGTCCTTCATTAGCATTCTGCTGTTCCCTACATACAACAAATGGAACAAGAGGGTGGGCTGCATTGTGTTTGGGTGTTGTGCTTATAAAGTTTGAATATCTGAAGGCATTTGGCTAGAGCAAAGGTTGGTATGAGGCTGATAAAAATGGCGTCACTAAAGGTTAGGCATAACTCCAGGTTGCTGATGGCTAAATGTAGTGCGTTGAGAAGTATAATAAATGGGGACAGGGTGGACAGAGGATGTCACTTGAGGATGCATTCTCTGAACTTGACCAGCGATGTAACTGTTTTTGGTAATTTAGTCAGGCCTTGAGAACCAGGTTCCCTACTCCTATTCCATTTCAGAATGTGCCTTTTGGGCTTCTTAACCTTCTGTTGAAACCTAGATTTTTACTTTCAAGTCAGATCATTGTTATATACCATGAAAAAAAGAAGGAAGCCTAGTAATAGCCTCAGCAAAACTCAACTGTAAACAGTGTTCCAGTCACAGAAAACATTGACTGTTACCCTTTGCTTCCTGTCTGTCGGCCAGTTTTGGATCCAGCTTGCTACTTTGCCTTGGATTCCCTTGGCTATTACTTTTGTAATAAGCCTGCCACATATGAAACTTTGCTAAAATCCATACAGATTACATGAACAGCATTGGCCTCATCAACCCTCCTTGTCACCTCTCCAAAAAAAATTGTCATATTTGTCAAATATAACCTTCCCCTAACAAAACTCTGTTAGCTGGTCTTTATTTGTCTGAGTTTTCCAAAATGAAGTTTTACGGTGACTTCAGCAATTTGTGGCATAATTTTCCAAATATCACAATTGGACTAACTGGACAGCAATTACTCGGTCTATCACTTTCTTTTTAAACAATGACTTAAACAACTGATTTGCAGCAATTTGACACTGCCTTAAGAGAACGATGGCAGGCATGCTTAACACTAATTATGTCATTACACATGCGCTTTCAAAATTATAGTATGATTGTGTTACCAGAATGACAGTATTCCTTTAATATCTCTCTTCATGACTACTGGTGACACAGGTGTATAAATAATTTCTTACTGTTGATTTCTAAGTATGCTTTGCCTTTTTAATGTTCCTGCTTGACTGAATTGACATACAAAGCAAAGAAATCTCAGCAACTTCCAAAAAGGTCGTTTCCTGTTGCTCAGGTTTCCAAGTATTTGCTTTTTGCCTACCAGATCACTGCCTTTTGACTAAGGGCCCCCCTCCCTATTTCCTGTCTGTCCTCATTAAGTCTTGATTTGAAGTCAGTGCGTACCGAGTCTACACAAAGATAGCACTTGTTCTTTCAAAATGTTATCAAACATGCTAGATTGGCAGCTGTCATGTGTAAAGAAAACAAACAGTGCTTGAAGGGAACTTGACGACAATGTTTGCTTTATACAAGCAGGCTTTTTTTTATGACTGTAGGGGATAACTGGTGCTTTGAAGAAACTTTTTGATACAAGTCAAGCACATGAATATATATATATAAGAGAAACTGATGAGCAAATGGTAAGTATCATGCAGCAAAACCTAACAGACTATTTTATATTTTCCTGTCTGTTACAAAGCCCCAAGGGATGTAGGATTCTTAAAAAAAAAGACTGATAAAATAATTTGGTGTAAAAAAGATCACTTCCTAAATAAGATACAAATCATCAATTGCATGCATTGAAACTCGGGCTTCAAATTCTATTTTCAATACATCCTAACGCAATGTGTTATGATTTAGATATTTTTGTAATATTTTACATACACGCATGAGAATCATCAAATTTCTTATACAACTCCAATTTGGCAAAATACTCCCCAAACAGGCAATGAGCCCCTTAATTGCATATTCATTCATTCATTCATCTGTACTCTGCCTGAAGGCAGATCCATTGCTTATTGTCTCCTGATGCTTTTTCCTGAGCTATTAACTTGCCAATTTGTATCAGTGTCGAGAGTGTAATGCTTCCAATTAAACCTGTTGGACTATAACCTGGTGTTGTGTGATTTTAACTTTGTACACCCCAGTCCAACACCAGCATCTCCAAATCATAAGCCAGTAGGAGAATCAAACCTGCACTCTTAGCATCATTCTGAACTACACACTAGCCATAAGCCAACTGAGTTGGCTGACCTTATTTGTTGCCATATATAATTTCCTATTTTCGATTTGGGCCCTTTCCGCCTCTTTTTACTCTGGCAGGCAGTGAAATTCTAGTACCAGATGTGCTGGTGTGTACTATCTGCCTTATTGGACATTTCCTGCCGAACATCGACAAATTTCTAGGCCATCTATTTTTAATAATCTGATTAACTGTGACTTCCACCTTAAGTATTCGAATACCTAGATCAGGCTACAAATTAATGAGTCAAAAAGGGTGGCGCTGGAAAAGCACAGCAAGTCAGGAAGCATCCGAGGAGTAGGAGTAGAATTTTGGGCATGAGTTCTTCATAAGGAATGAAAGATGGCGGGGTGGGAATAGGGGTGGGGTTTGTGGGAAGGTATCTGGGAAGGCAATAAGTAGATGCAGGTTTGGGGTGATGGTGGTAGATCAGAGGGGAGGGTGGAGCGGATAGTGGGCAGGAAGATGGAGAGGTAGGAAAGTTCAAGAGGACGATGCTGAGTTGGAGGGTAGGATCTGGGATGAGGCGGGGCGAGGGGAGATGTGTAAGCTGGTGAATTGCATGATGCCCTGTGGTCGGAGGCTCCCAAGGCGAAAGATGAGGCAAACTTCCTCCAGGCGTTGTGGCTTGGATTGATAGTGGAGGAGGCCCAGGACTTGCAGATTCTTGGCGGAGTGGGAGGGGGAGTTGAAGTGGTCAACCACAGGGTGGTGGGGTTGTTCGGTCCATGTGTCCCAGACATGTTCCCTGAAATGTTCTGTGAGTTGGCGTCCTGTCTCCCCAATGTAGAGGAGACCACATCCAGAACAACGGATACCGTAGATGACATGTTCAGATGTGCAGGAAAATCTCTGCCGGATGTGGAAGGATCCTTCTGGGGCCTTGGACGGATGTGAGGGGAGAGGTGTGGGCGCAGGTTTTACACCTCTTGCAGTGAAGGTGCTGGGCTTGGAGGGTGGGTTGGAGGAGAGCGTGGACCTAACGAGGGAGTCATGGAGGGAATGGTCTCTGCAGAATGCAGATTAGGGGCGGGGAGGGATATGCAAATTAATTATAAACTAGTATCTGAACTCATTAAGCCCTAGGATCTCACAAGCTAGGTAAATGCAAAAATCATTTTCTGATCTGTAAATTTTCTCTCATGTTTGACCTGGATTGTGGACTGAATTTTAGTGATAATTCAGTCTCAAACATTTTGTCATCTGGAAAGAATGAGGGTCATGTAGAAGACACAGAAGCTTTAACACATGCATCAAGAACAGCCTCTTCCCTGCTGGTATTAAATTGCTGAATGAACCTCTCTAACTTCAAATCTAATATTGACCTTGCTTTTGTGCACCTCCTGTGCAGTCATAACCTTGTATGCCTCGCTCTGTCTAAACACCCTATGATCTGTATGTCTTTGTTTGTTATGATCTGCCTGTACTGCTCACAAAACAAAACTTTTCACTGTACTTGGGTATATGTGACAACAATAAGTCAAATTAAATCAAAGGGTAGCAGATTGATAGATTCCTGATTTGAGGAAGATCATTGTAAAAGCTACAGTGCTGGCAAAAGCAATGGGCTAGGGCACTGCTGTTTGATCAATGTACAGTTTGTCAGTAGATGCTTATATGTAGTCTGACCTGACGAACCTCCACAGAACTGTAAGCTTCAGCTTTCATTTCCATGATTCTATATTCCTTTCTTTTCCCTTCAGCTTTTTCCTCTTCCAATCTCAGTTCAGCTCCTGTGGTTGAGAGATTGTGGGATTGTCCATACTGTAGTCAAAAATCTGTAACTGCAGCTTGTTGAACACTTCCTTCATTGGTAATGATTTTTTTCCCCTCTGCTGAGTGGCTCCCAGCAGCAATGAGGCTGGGGCCAAGACATCAACGGACGAGAGGAACGAATTTTCCAAATTATGGACTGATGCGCTAGTGCTCTTACGCATCACACCACAATTTATTCTCAGTCTTCAGGTTATGTTGATGTGATGTGATGTATGGAATCAAAAGAGTAATCAAGAAAGAAGAGTCTATGTACTTTTTAAACATCAAATTTACATTACGAAGAGTTCTTGCTGTGTTTGTAGAGCTAGTTGTCATCTTGGACATTTATCTTGGCTGTTAGTGCTCTGAAAAGATAGAGATTTGTCATATTTCTATTATTAGGAATCATCTGCTTCTTATGAGAACATAAGATCTTGATCACCTGTTGTCTGCAGATTGCTAAAGAATAACAGTGGTGGTACCTGATGTAATGGAGTTGTTGGGAGGAAGTGTTCTCTGATGAGGAAGGGTTGGACAGGCTTGGCCTCTACCCATTGGAGTTTAATATGATAAGAGGTGATCATAAGAAGACAGTTAAGATCCTGAGGACTTGACAGATGCTTTAAAAAAAAGGTTTTTCCTTGTGGGGAAGATTCAAACTAGGGAACAGAGTTTATAAAGAAGTGTCTTCCATTTAAAACAGGGATGAGGATAATATTGTTTCTCACAGAAGGTCTTTGGAACTTTCCTCTCCAGAGAGTGGTGGTGGGGAGAATCATTCAGTTTTTAATGTAGTGGTATGTTGATACTTGACAAAGAAGTACTCAGAGTATCAGGGTAAGTAGGGAGGTGCAGTTTCAGGCTGAATCAGAGCAGTGTGATCTTATTGAATGGCAGAGCAATCTCAACAGGGCTAGTGGACTACTCCTGTTCGTTGCTTGTATGGTATCCACTATATTCAATATAAACAAGATTTTGTTTGCGTGTTTTCAAAACCATTTATTGCTATCTTCATAAATTAGTGTAAGACTGGTGATTGTTACTGAATCAGACCCTTTGTGGTTAAATTTGCTCTTTCAGAACATTATGGTGTTCAAAATAATAATACTTAAAAAAAAGACAGATCTCTGCTAGTAAAGAAAGTAAAGCCCAAGTAGAAAAATAATTACAATGTAATGTATGACTCATGCATCTCCCCATTTACTTATATTACTCGGAATGTGACCCTAACCTCTTGTAATTCTTCGAAGCACAACCATCTCTGTTCACACATTTACCAATGACATGTACTGTTGTTATCATTTCTTTTCAATTCCAGGAAAATATTAAGGTTTTCAGTGAATGTGCATGAATCGTTTTATTTTGTGTCACTTCTCTTACGAAACAGCTGAAGTATAGTTTTACAGGTCAGGGTCAGGTTGCCAAAATGATTGCAACAGTAAAGTACACACATTAATGGTGCAACATATTAGAGGGACAGTTACTGTCCCCACAGCTGTGATAGAGAGATGCTCAGGTCTTCCATTTCACCACATTACTGGAATGCATGTCATGCTGTAAGATGTTCAGAGAGAATTTTAGGTTCATTCTTCTACATTGTACATCAATGGTAAAATCAAATAGAAAAGAGGTATAAGTCTACATTGCCTTGTCCATTAATGTCCTTAAGCCTGACAGTTGAATCATATTTGTCAATCTGCATCTAAGCTTGATGGTGAGAGAGAACAAAGATAACTTTCTTTATGGATACATAGAACAGTACAACACAGAACAGGCCCTTTGGCCCACAATGTTGTGCCAGCCTTTTAGCCTACTCTCAGATCAGACTAACCTACTTACCCTTCATTGTAATTTCTTCCAAGTGCCTATCCAAGAGCCGCTTAAATGTCCCTAAAGTATCTAACACTATTACGACTGCCAGCAGTGCATTCCATGCACCCACCACTCTCTGTGTAACAAACCTACCTCTGACATCTCCCCTAAGCCTTCCTCCAATCACCTTAAAGTTATACTCCCTCGTGATAGACATTTCCATCATAGGCTATCCACTCTATTGATGCCTCTCAACACCTTGTCCAACTCTATCAAGTCACCTCTCATCCTTCTTTGCTCCAATGAGAAAAGTCCTAGCTCCCTCAACCTTTCTTCATAAGACATGCCCTCCAGCCCAGGCAGCATCCTGGTAAATCTCCTCTGCATCCTCTCTAAAGCTTCCACATTTTTCCAATGATGAGGCAACCAGATTATAGGTTATTAAGTTTTATAGCTCTTTCCATCCACCTCCCCCTTGTTATCTACTCAGTCAATTATTGGGTCACTTAATCCCAGTCACTGTTTAGCAACTTGTTATATTAGCAATGTTAATTTAGAGGTGAACTATTGACTGGTAAGACTGGGGAGAAAATTGAGGATTTTGTATAAATACAAAAATTAGAAACATACCAGTTTTATTGATGTGTTTACTCATTTCAGCAATACATAGTTCATAAATAGGCAGATTCCTGACTGTAATCAACCAGCTAATTAGCAATTCTTGCAAAACCCAGAACATAGTGTCCAACATCAGACGTGATTCCTGATTGGACAGCATTTGCTGAACAATGCTGAATGTTCTAAGAATTACACTGGCAACAAATTTAAGATTATCAGTGAGATTTGCAACGTGATTGACTTAATGTTGGCTAAGAGCCACACACTGTCATGCCCTTGATAAACAAAATAAAAGATGTTCATGTGTTGCAAATTGTTTGATTAAACAAAACCTTGTGTGGTAATTATTCCCTTATGCATTATGCTTGGTAATGCCATGACTTTCCAACCAATTAGCACCCTTTTTCTCATTGTTTAAATTATGATTCCCTTGTGGTATTTTGTGTTATTGCTACCAATCCTGATGCAAACGTTCTTTTGTTAAATTCTACAATATTAATTATACAATATTAATGTTAGGACATATATTTTATCGAATATATTGTGAGCTGCTGATTTTGTTTACAGATCTGAGACTCTGGAATGAACTCACACATGAGCAATACATAGCTGTTGAATTCAATCGTAGTTGATGTAAGGTCAGTCAGACTTAAGCAGAGAGGCATTTAGCACAAGAAATAACAACCAGCAACAACTTTCATTATGTACAGCAGTGTCCTGAGGTATGTCGTTGTGATATAGAATGAAACAAATAGACATTGATCCCGGTTGTGAGTTTGAGTAGAGTGAGTGAGGTAGTTAAGTGAAAAGGGAGGGAAGTGCTCTTTTACTTTTTATATTTTTGCCTCTGCAGAATTTGGATCCTTCTGTGTTATAGGGGAATGGGCTTGCTATTTGGTGAGTGTCTGTTAACTGTTTAAGATTTATTCACAAGTTTTAAAACAGTTATAGGAATTGACGATAAGGTTAGTAAAAAATATTAAAAATACACTGAATGAAATAACTAAATAGTGCAGTAAAATACATTAAGGACGGCGGGACAGGTAACATGTCATGGCTGGCTGCTGGGGTGATCCAGGGCAAACCTGTCTGCAGTAAGTGTTTGCAGCTCAAAGAGCTTTAACTTATGTAAAGGCCGACATGCAAGGATTTAGGAAGCCACCTGGATATTTTATATCAGGACAAGTTTACACCACTTAAGAATAGGGTCTTCTGATTTGATCAAGTTTGACAGTGAATGTGGCTACGTATGAGTCAGATACAAGAGGGCAAAAACTCAGTAGACTTGGCCTTGCAATTGTTCAAAAGGCTTAAAATTGTAGGGAGATCATACTTAAATCACACAAGTCTTTGTTTAATCAAAATAATTGCAATACCTGAACACCTCCTGCAAGAGCAAGGGCAGATGAATGAACTAACCATTGCACCATGGCCATTTTACAAGAAGCCGTTTCGCTGGGGGAGCAATAAGGAATGGAGCAGTAATGGAGGGGGACAGTATAATGAGGACATTTACACTGTTCTCTGCAGCAAATAATATGAGTCAAGAAGGCTGTGTTATGACACCTGCTCAAGATTGAAAGGAACTTAGAGAGAAGGAGAGGGTCTAGTTATCAAGGTCCATATCTGTGTTAATTGCTTAACTAACAGAAAGAAAGAGGTTCTGCATAGTTTTCATAATGATTTAGGTGCCAAATTAAGGAGCAGAATATCAAAGGTAAAAATCTCTGGATTATTATCTGAATCATGTGAAAATTGGCAAAGGGCAAAATGGAGAAATAAATCCATGGTTCAAAGATGGGCATGATAAAAATGGGCTTTAGTTTGGAGGAAAAGTGGGAGCTACACAGTATGTGCCTCACCCATGTCAGGGACCGGGTAATGTTCTAGTTAACTGCATAATGGGAACTAGAGAGGGTATTAAACTAAATATTGGGAACAATGGATCAAATTTGGGAAGAAGTGGTAAATCAAAGAGAATCAAGGATATTAATATGGGAAATGAAAAATATACCATGACAGAAAGGGATAGCATGCAAATCCCAGTAAGTCAACAGATAAAGCTAGGGGTTACAAAAATAATAAAAGGTCAAAATCAAAGCCTCGGTGAATGGATCCAAATAATGTTCAAAACAAAACTGATATTGATTTCTCTTTGCACAAAGTGTGATCTAATCACAGAGACATGGATGCAGGATGACATAGGTTGTACCAGAATACTGAAGGGTACAGGAGGTTTAGGAAGGACAGGAGGCTAGGAAAAGATGGAGAGCAGAGTCTCTTAATTGTTGATAATGGTAGGACAGTAGAATAAGATGACCTAAGTTCAGAAAACCAGAGTAGAGAGATGGTTTGGATAGAAATGAGGAATGATAAGGCAAGGGGTCCCTTGTCTGAGTGGTACAAGGCCCCCTACAGTACCTATATGGCAAGGTGCACTACAAAGGAAAAAATAATGTGAGCTTGTCAGAAAGGTATGGTGATAGTCATTGTGGATTTTAATAAGATAAGCACATTCTGGGACCAACCTGAGAGCATGGTGCACTAGGTATGGTATTGCACAATAAGATAACATTAGTTATTGGACCCATAGTAATAGAATCTCTGGGTATTAATAATTTTAATTCAATTGAGTTCGGCATTCAGTTTGAGAGAAAGAAGAGTGGGTCCAAAACTACTATTTTAATCTTAAATTAGGGCAATTAAGAGGGTATAAAAACTAAGGCGAACTGGCAAATTAGGTTATGGTATAAGTTAATAGAGATGCAATGACAGACATTTAAAGGATGTTTCAGAATACACAGGATAGCTACATAGGAGAAAGTGAGGACTGCAGATGGTGGAGATAAGAGTCGAGAGTATGATGCTGGAAAAACACAGCAGGTCAGGCAGCATCCGAGGAGCAGGAGAATCAACATTTATGCCCAAAAACAAACAGTAAGTGTTTGTAAAGATATTCATAAAAGAAATAGTTAACAGAACATGTGCTGGTCCTATTGAAGTGAGTCTGCTGAATTAATAAGGGAAAGTAAGGAGTTGGCAAATGAGTTGAATAGGTATTTTACAGCTTGCACAGTAAAGGATATTAGCAATATCCCAGAAATATTTGAAAGTTGAAAATGGAAAGCAAGGAGGATGCAAGAAAATTACAATCGTTAAGGAGGTGGTAGTGTGCAAATTGTTAGGGCTGCAGTCTCGAACATCATGTAAGTAAATGGTAAAGGATAAAAAAAAGTCCTGATGGATAAATTACCAGGAGTTGAATGCCCATCAACTAGACCACTAAGCACAATATTCTTCTCTGCCTCCCCAATGAAGCTATGGTATGTGGTAAGTTCTTTAAAATTGGTAACTAGGAGATAGACCACTGCTGAACTGACCAGTCGGGCTGAATCCTCCCATGTTTTGACTAAGTGTGGTTGAATCATTAGCTAACAGAGGCAGAATTACTCACCACTGTTGGAACAATCGAGCATTGAACCAAAGGTGTTTCAATTCAAACACTGAAAGCGAGGAACTGCCTGTTAAAGTCTAATGCTTGACCATTATTACAGAGCAAATGACCAAGAAAGTAAAACTGGCACTTCAGTTCATGGTCATGGAGCTGGGGGTCCTTGTAGATGGCAATTTGGAGAGAAGGGCTCTCCTCTTTTCTATGGACTGCCAAAAGAACCATTGCACCAGATGCTGCTAGCCTGAACTGAGAGAGCCACCTGGATCAGTGCTGTGTCTCCAGTTGGAAGAAACATCCAACAACATTGAAATAAGGTCTCTGACTTTTTACATTCTGTGAGGGTGACAGCCACCATCTTCTCTCTGCTACTTCACAATCAATGTAATTCTGTCATTGTACACACTTCACACCAAGGCTAAAGATCCACCTCTCGCACTATTGCACACAGTATTTCCACGCAATGGCTCTCACCCATCTCATTCTCCTCCAAGCTACTAGCTTTCCTGTCCTGTGCACTTCCTACTGACTCATTCAGGAGACAACACCACCTCTCCTGGTCCTGCACTGCTGGTAACAGCTCATTTATCCACTTCTACCATGATCAATTCCTCCTGAGCCATTCTCGAGTTGATTTAGGAGAAAGTGAGGACTGCAGATGCTGGGGATCAGAGCTTAAAAATGTGTTGCTGGAAAAGCGCAGCAGGTCAGGCAGCATCAGAGGAGAAGGAGAATCGACATTTTGGGCATAAGCCCTTCTTCAGGAATGCGGAGGGTGTGCCAAGCAGGCTAAGATAAAAGGTAGGGAGGAGGGACTTGGGGGAGGGAGGTTGGGAATACGATAGGTGGAAGGAGGTTAAGGTGAGGGTGATAGCCCGGAGATGGGGTGGGGGAGAAGAGGTCAAGAAGATTGCAGGTCAAGAAGGCGGTGCTGAGTCTGAGGGTTGATCAGCACCGCCTTCTTGACCTGCAATCTTCTTCTCGACCTCTCCGACCCCACCCCCTCTCCGGCCTATCACCCTCATCTTAACCTCCTTCCACCTATCGTATTCCCAACCTCCCTCCCCCAAGTCCCTCCTCCCTACCTTTTATCTTAGAATTGATTTATGAAACCTCCCCCTCCCCATCCCTACAGCACTCCAAGCCTTCCCATGTTTTATCAGATCCCTGCCTTATAGTTAGAGTTGGCCTTATTTACAGTCATTATCCCTTCTGTATCCCAGCCTCCTGACTACAATTCCCAAATTTCAATTTCCCACTTTTGCAATACAGCATGGACTGTCCCATGATAAGTCGCTTGACATTGACTGTGGCCCAAACTACCAGGAATGACAGTCGCTAAGCTCCTCAACTGTGCATCAGACAATGCCCTTGATGACCGTGGTGGCACCTCCTGGCTGCCCATAGCCCCTTCACTTGGCCAAGGACTACTCTCCTTGGACTTTTTGAAATGATGATTTGGTTGAAGCCCATGTATTGTGGTTGCTGTGTAAGCTGCTAGCACATGCTGTTGGTGATATTGATGTAGCTCAACACTATGCTCCAACATATCCCTGCATCTTGACTGTTCAGTGTTAGCAACCATGATAGGCTGCCTGACTTTCTGTCTGTGCGAGGCAGGTACCTGATGCTCTTAGTTGTGTTAGAGTTGGAATTCTCCATGCTTCTATAATCATGAAAAGAGGTTTTCTGGCAGGCCGATCATTTCAATGCACATCGTCATCAGCATTCTCTTCTATACGTCCCCATCAAAGACCTTATCTGTTTTACGTCCAGCAGAATTTGTCTGAAACATCACCCTCCAGTACAGCTGCTACACATATTGGCACCATTTCCCTATGGCATTTTGTTTTATTCATTCACCAGATGAGGGCATCACTGGCTAGGCCATAAATTAGTCAGAGGGCAGTTAAGAGTCAACCACATGGCTGTAGGTCTAGAGTCACATGTATCCAGAACAGGTAAGGAAAGCGGTTTGGTTCACTAATCTCCTTTAGGGAAGCAGATAGGTTTTGTCCTGACAATCAACAATGGATTCATGATCATCACTAGATTTGCAATTCCATATTTTTACATTAAGAAAAGTGATATCTGACATAATGGGATTTGAACTAGGTCTAGGAATTAATAAATAGGTCCAGTAATAAAATCACAAGGCTGTTCCTGCCTAGTGATTCATTATGTGCAAACTTTGGCTCTATTCCAGTCTCTGAAGTTCATGGCTGCCAGTATCTGAGCTAGTAGCTGTAATTGCAAGATTCATTCTTAGTGCCTCTTCATCACCGTCTTGAGATTGCTCTTCCCTTCCTATTGTTCTGCTGAGGCTGTTTAGGTAACATTCCTTGACCATATTGAAGTGCAAAAAGATAAGGGGAGACTAAATGGAGGCAAAGTCTTCCAGGGTCAGAGCAATGGTATTTTTCAGGTGAGGGGTGTGTGGAGAAGGCAGCAATTTACCATAACTACCAATGGTCTTAGAACACCAGATGTCACTGGTTCTGTGGCATCTTTTCTGTTTATTTGTCACAGTATTATTTGTGAGAGTGCTGTAAACAAGATAGTCCTGGAGAGGACAGAATGTCAATGAGTATGTGTTGGTTGATTTGAGATGAGATGTACTGATACATTCACTCACTCAAACAACCCAAGTGATGTTTATAATACAGTAGTTCTGTGCCGTTACAATGTTCTCAGGACAGTATTCTGGCCATTTACACCTGCTTCCATTCCCTTCTGACACCGTTTGAGTGTGTATAGAAGAAGTTTAGCATCCCTGTGGTCATCCTTCTTGACCGTCATCCCACTGACCAGTGTCTCCAGGTTGCTGCAACTCTTTCTCTCATATAATATTGCAAACCGTGGTGATTTCTTAGTGTTCCAAAGTGAGTATTCAGCAGTCTCTAGTGCATCGTTGTAGCTTTTTATAGGTAGTGTGTTGGTGAGAAAGGGAAAACTGTATGGAGTACATGGTTTGCTCACAATACTCTTCAGCTTCCAATGGTGCACATAGGCATCCAGCTTTATAGAGAGGAATCCAGTATGGGATCCACTCACGGTTACATTATAATCATGGATGGCTGCACCAATTTTACATGCTATCCACTTCATTTTGAAATGTTATAGAAAGTTGATAAATCATGATCCCCATGCCCAATAGCCAGGGTTCACAAACTTAGTGGTCGTATACCTTTTTATGTCTGTGATTATTGGGGTATATACATTTTAAAGGAAAATCTATCTCATTGGTAGTAAAATTGTAAATATGACAACAACAACACAAGACTGTCCTAGTTAACACTGACCTTTGCAATTCAAAATAGAAACAAGTAAGAAAATCGATCTTTGTGCAGTATTACTAAGATTGGGGTTTAGGCCTACTAATTGCACCAGGCTTAAGAGAACTTTACAACTCACGATGGTGTAACTACCTTGGGACAGTTTGACTCCTAACAATGCCTGAAATAGAAAAACAATCCTTTCCTTGAAGTTCACATTCCTCAACGTGATGAGCACAGCAAAAACAATTCAAAAGATTTGAGTGCAGTCAATATAAAAACCCTTGCATTCTGAATTTAGAAGAAAAGCAAAATTGATTTTTGCCAACCAGAGATTTGAAGCTCAATATTTGTTTCTGTTTTGCACTATCAATTGAAAGGGAAAGAAGTGAAGAGAGCGCTCAATCGAGTGCACAACCACAGTGTAATTGCAATTATCCAACTCTTCCTTGAGGAAGATGATTGAAGTTCTGTAATTACATGGTTGAAGCCCTGTAGCTATAAAGCTGAAAAAAGAAATCTTTTTATTGGAAGCTTCCATCTACTGTTGCATATTGCTCTTATAGAATCATATAATCCTTACAATGTGGAAACAGGCCCTTTGACCCAACAAGTCCACACTGACCCTCCAAAGAGTCGCCCACCCAGACCCATTCCCCTACCCTATTACTCTACGTTTACCCCTGACTAATGCACCTAACCTACACATCCCTGGCCACAATGGGCAATTTAGCCTGGCCAATTCATCTAATTGCACATTTTTGGAGAGTGGGAGGAACCCAGAGCACCCAGAGGAAACCCACGCAGACATGGGGAGAATGCGCAAACTCCACACAGACAGTCGCCCAAGGCTGGAATCGAACCCAGTTCCTGGCGCTGTGAGGCAACAGTGCTAACCACTGAGCCACCATGCTGTTTCCCCCTCCCAACCCCATGGTGCAGCTCCCTCCACCCCCCCCCCCCCCCCCACTCTCTTTGGGAAAAGTAATCCAGCAGGGCTAAACTCACTTCTGATGGATATATGTTGATGGATACACATCAAAACCTTTTGAACTCTGGTGTGTTGACATGACAAGAGGGTCCCCAGCATCCTCAATCAGTTAATAATTATGTTATCTGTATCCATAGATTACTGGAAATTAGAGGTTGCAATGTGGGATGGCTTCAAATCTTTCTCTAGTAAAGCATATGAAAACTTCCATGAATATAGGACTCATTCCTCCACATCTCCAAGAAAAGTATTTGGTCATAATTACCACTGCTGCACACAGATTAATTATCTTTCCTCCTGGTCTTTATCCAGAATTTACAATAAGGTGTAATTTCTCTAACATTTAACATCACAGCAAACGTATCGTATTTTTATGTCAAGGGCAAATGTGACCACAGCTTTCAACTGTAATTATATCTTTAATGACCCTTATCTAAATGACTTTTTTTGATTTTATAATGATATAATTGATCCCTTTTTTGGTTTGTGATTTGTTAGTTCCATTCACTTTGAGCTTTGAGATGCTTATCTTAGAGTTTGGAAATTGTTTCTTACCTCCATTAAAACATTTCCACAGTTATCACTACTGTATCCAGTTTAAGATATCGATTTTCCATGTTGCCATTACAGCTTGGGATTGTTTATTGTTCTTTAAGGATCAGTTCTGAATGTTACCTTATCGGCCATTTGCGGTGGTTTCAAATATTTGTTCAACTTCTCTCTTTTAGTTGGATAAGAACATAAGGAGAGGTTTTTAAATGACAGCACTGTACTTATGAACCACAGGTATGCATCTTGGATTCATAGAAAATTAGCTTCTGTTTGTGTGGTTTCACCATATGAGATTTACTCACCATGGGGAAAGGGTAAAAACATTAAGTCTCCATAAATTGCTCTTCTGCTTCTCAATGTAGCCACTTGTAAACTCTCAATGGTTGAAGATCAGCTTCTTTGTTTTTGTAGATGGCTTACAAAATGGATAAAATCCATTTGAAGTTCTAGCCTGCACAAATTGGTCCAAAAACACCGAACACCAATCTGCTTTGAGTAAACAGTTCATATCAGTACTACACTATAGGAACAAGTTTTAATGGGCATTTTCCATTTGCTCACCATGATGAAATATTAACAGAAAGCTCAGATAAAAGTAATTCTATTGAATTTTTTCAGTGTTTCTGTAACTTCATTTGAAGTTACAGGGATTCAGGGAAATGCACTGCTGACGAATTAAACACTTATATCACTAGTGTATTCATTTTTACGACTTAAAAGTGAGATAACCATGGAGCAAGTATAGGAAGCTCCTTCTTGCTCCATTATGGTTGAGTGACTTATTGTCTGGCTCTTGAAAGAACATATATGGCAGAGGTGTACAGTGCCTGTCCTGCAGACTTAATGTTGTGTATTTTGTAGATTTTTCTGATGCATGATTAGCACAGTGTCACTCTTAAGTGGAATGAGGCGATTGTTGCTATTGAGGTCTCTATTCCAGAGATAAGTTATGTGTAAGTAAGTGGTGGGAATGTAAATAAAATTCGTCAAACAATGCAATTGGTATTTCCATTTAGAAGCAAGCAGGACTTCAAAGGTAGTAATCGCTGGGTTATTTTCACAGTCATACATTTGTGAGTACAGAAAAGAAGGATACAGCAGATGAATGTATGGATATGAGATGGTGCAGGAATGACAGCTTTAGATTTCTGTCACATTGGGAGCAGTCCTGGGAGATAGCACTGATACAGGACAGATGGGTTGTACCTGAACAGTGCTGAGACATGTCTTTGCTGGGCAGTTTGCTAGTGCTAGTGAGGAAGGTGAAACATTTTCTTGCCATTCAGAAAAAAATACAGTCTGGCCATTTGTTCAAACTGTGTAAATACATTTGCCAGATTACCTCATTATGGATGCTTAGCTGAATTCCAATATTAAGTAATGGGCTCAGATCAGCAGGCGTATGTTTACTCAGCTTGAAAAGGAATTATAGTTTTTATTGTTTGATATGTTTATTATTATGTAATTATTTTTTCTTTTTGATCTTGTTTACTAATGCCTGTTTGTTTATTTGCACAAGATCATGAGATGTGAAGTGAATCAGAGCTGTGTTCATTGATTCTATGAATAGCTGTGGTTGGTTGACACTTTTTTGAGATCTTAAGGTGATCAATATTTTTCAAAAGGAGATTTTCAAAATCACTTTGCTTGTGTCAGTTTCAGGAGCATTTTTAAGACTTGTTCAACTGGCTATTAGCTCATTGATGCCATATATTAGGGATACTGAGAGATTGGGTGGATATAGAACATAGAACATATGAAGAATTCTTGGGGACATGGAAGGGGCCAAGGGAATATAGAAAGGATACAATGAGGCATAAGGAATATTAGAGGATATCGCAACAATTTATAAACTTGCCTATCAAATGTTTCTTGAGTCCAGCAGACTTTCTGTGACATTTGCTGAATTGACTTATCTGTCCCAAGTTTTGTCTTATCTTGGGGTACTTGAAGTGTCATTACATATAAGGTCAGGGCCTCACGTGGGAAAGTGAGACTAGTATATTTTTGATGGTTTGGACTTGATCAGCCAACTGTTCTGTGTTGTATGATTCTTTGATTCAGTTTGGACTCCCACAGTCTTCAGGAATCCACCTCACAATATGAAGATACCAAAAGCAAGGAGATTTAAACTAATTGAAAATTCTACAAAATATACAGGATTTAGTCTACAGGCAGGCACTGTAGATCTCTGCCACTTTTGTTCTTTCATGAGTTAAATAATCAGTCACTCATCCATAATAGAGCAAGAAGGACCTTCCTATATTTGCTCCATGGTCATCTCATCTTTAAGTAGTAAACTGCTGTAACATTTAGGGAAAGTCAGGTTGTGACTGATCACATGTTCTAATCTGACAAAAGTAGTGGCTGGCAGAATATGTCTGAGAAACTCAAAATTGTAGTACCAAAAAACTCCACTTTGGCTTAAAGTTGTAGAAGTTATACAGCTTTAGTTGATTATGTCTGTGCCAACCATTACCCATCCATCTATTCTAATCCTACTTTCCAACACATGGCATATAACTTGGTTTTGTGATGGCATTTCATGTACTCACCTAAATAGTTCTTCGAAGTTTGAGCATTCCTGGCTCCACACTCCTTTTAGGTAGTGAGTCCAGATACCCAAAGCACTAGGTGATTTTTCCCAGGCTGCTTCACTGCATGCTGACTGCAGGACATTCTTCCCAGAATGCTTCACTGCATGCTGACTGCAGGACACTCTTGCCAGACTGCTTCATTTTTTCATTTGAAAGATATACTTTATTTGTAAAAAAATATTTATACATAGAAAGTCACTAAAGCACAAACCAAAGTCATCTTTTACTTGTGCAAGATTATATTCACATATATTTGAATATGCAGGGCACTTCAGGGCGCTGTTCCCAGACTCCTTCACTGCAATGCTAACTGCAGAACACTGTTCCCAGACTCCTTCACTGTAATGCTGACTGCAGGACATTATTCTCTGATGTCGTGACTCAGATTTGCTCTGATTCTGAAATTAAATTTCAGCCCAGAGTTCCATATTTACATTGACTTTTGTGTCATCCCTGAACAGTTTAACACTAATTTTAAGGTTGGGATCCTGACAAGAGAAACAGTTCTTTTCTATCCTATCCACATGTATCATTTTAATACTTCAATGAGACCACCCCTTAGTCATCTATACTCAGTGGATTATAAGCTTAACATGTTAAATTCATCTTCATAATTTAACATTTTTAGCTCTAGTCATACTGGCAGGCGTATGCTCTGGCCTTGGACCTTATACGAAACCAGTAAATGGGATTGAAAACCAGCCACTCAGAGGAAATACTTGTAAATATCTTTACTTAAAAGAAAATAGTATTTGAAAACTAAAATAAACTAATTGTGTCAGGAGTGATCTCCAATAAAAAAAATACAGCGAAAGCAAGTGTGGCACACATTAAAATGAAATGGAGTCGATTAACGATTGAATTTCTTTTGTGACCTGAATGATTGTTAGCCGCCATAAATGGATTTTGATGAATCTGTGCTGCAGCCGTCCAAGGATAGTATGTACTAGAAGCTTCTTTGATTCACTTTAATTCCATCTGTGTGTGTAGTCTTAATATTTTCTGCTTCATACATTCCTCTCACTGGAAATATTACAGAATATTGTGAGTAGGAAATGTATTGATTTCGGTCTATTTTTCCTCTTTTTCAGGAAAGTGCTTGTGAAATATTATTCTTGCTTTCAAGTAGAGTAGCCCTTATGTTTTTCACACAGACAATTGCAGTGGCAGAGTGCAGTGATGAATCCTTATTATTACTGCTGTTAAATCTTCACTCTTGTGAGAGCAGAGAGTTACAGAGCACTTGACAGGAAGCGTTCTGTTTATGTGATTGATCTGAATTGCAACAAGGGATGAATCTGTGGCCAAAAATAGAAAGCAATTTATGCAGCTGTGCGTGAAATAGGTTTGTGTATAATTCCTGCTTCATTCAGCCTGCCCTGAAGAGCTCTCACCAAACCCAGAGGATTTGCATTGCATTAGGCAACTGCTCAAATGGAAATCTCTTTACTGCTCAGTGGTACAGGGAGCTAATAAATAAAATGACCCTGAACACAACACTAGATTTTTTTCTACTTTTTTTCCTCTTTCATGATTGTTGATGCAGCTCAAATACAAGATTTTTTTTTTTGACTGATAACAATCCTTAAGACACCCAGAGGATAAATTCCAATTCCAGTTGTTTTTCTAATTTCTAAAAATCCTTCAGTGCAGAACGTGGCCATTTGGCCCTATGGGTGTGTATCCAATGAATTCCACTTCGAGAAGTTTTTTTTTTCTTCATCCCGAGCACAAGCTGCTCAGTTACTGCTTTTCTCTTTCCATTCTCTTCAAGTTTCGTTTTGAGGTATAGATCACCAGATACTGCCAATCCATAAGTGCCACACTCAGGAGGAACTTTTTGTATGACAGGCTAAACATTTTGTGTCAACAGACTGATCAATCATGGACAATATCAAGAATGATCTTGTCCACATTTAAGATGAAGGGAAGTATATATCTGGCAGTAAGAGAGTATAGCGGAAAATCTGTTGCTGGAAAAGCGCAGCAGGTCAGGCAGCATCCAGGGAACAGGAGAATCGACGTTTCGGGCATAAGCCCTTCCTCAGGAAGCCATTCCTGAGGAAAGGCTTATGCCCGAAATGTCGATTCTCCTGTTCCCTGGATGCTGCCTGACTTGCTGCGCTTTTCCAGCAACACATTTTCGGCTCTGATCTCCAGCATCTGCAGACCTCACTTTCTCCTCCAGTAAGAGAATATACACAGGTGAATATTCGTTTTTGTTTATATAGTTGCATGTACTGTTGAATTGCAACTTCAGCTAAAAAAGTAATTGTTGCTCATTTCCATTATGACCTAATGGCCAGGAGGACGTTGTGATGAGGAATTTCAGCCAAAGTGTCTCAGATGGGTAAATGGTGAAGAATGGGAATCCTTACTGATAAAGTGAACTTATCAATGAGAACTGGAGCCTGAGTAGCTAATTGAACCTGGGAGGTTTGAACTCTTTGACTGAATTTTATCAACCCCTGGGTGTGAAAGGATGGTAGACTGGTGTTGGTAAAACAACAGGGAGCTGTGTCAGGAAGCTCCAAAATGCATCCCTGCCATTGAGGGAGGTATGGAACTATGTTGTATAATTGAGGCCCCATTTGAGGGTCAATACATAAGGCCACTCCTGCAATTTGAGGAGACTGTTAACATCATGTCGACCCACTCGGCCTACAAAGGCTCCATGGGCCACAGAAATGGCTATAAGTGGGAAATGGAGCTCCTACTGTCTCAGTGATCTCCATGAAGGGTGTTTTCTTCTGAAAGACACAGCGTAAAACCCTTGGCTAACCTAAATTTTACTTTTTAATTTAATTGTCTGCAGAGATCATCATTTTTGAGGCATCCTTGAGCTTACTTCAGAGCTGGCCAACCCTCTGATTAGGACACCGCCATCAATTACCAACAGAAACATAAAATGCTGGAGAACACAGCAGATCTAGTAGTATCTGTGCAGCGAGAAGCAGAGCTACCTATTCGAGCCTGATATGTCTCTTCTTCAGAGCTGCCATAAATTAGCAGGAAGCCTATGGTAAAATTGCTGAGGTGATATTGTTGCTGGTAAATGCAGGTTTCATTCCTGCTTCTTGACCCAGTGTCAAAGTCCAGAACCTGTGGCAGATTTCAGCCCTATGCCTCAGTTCTGTATCTTTACTATTACGAGCTTTTTGACACCAAACCATTGGAGAGATCTCGAATTTCTCAGTATGTTGTTGAATTGCACCGATGTAGTATGAGAACACTGAAGCACTGAAAGAGGTTATTATTAAATGTGTCAGATTGTTCATGCACTGTGATCTAATATGTAAGAAATTTCTCACTCCTGAATGATCCCTGCCATTTTTGTACTCCTCCAATGCAAGAAAAATAAACACTTCAAAATTGTTTTGGGGCACGGAGTTTTGTAAAATTCTGGCTTGAATTCCTTATCTGTCATCAGGGAATGCTTTTAATGTAGAAATGATAGAAACAAGAGTTGGCTAATCAGCCCATCAGGCCTGCTGTACCATTTAATATGAGCATGGCTGATTGGACACTTCAATTCCTTCTGCCCACAATATCATCAAAACTCTTTACAGCATTGGTCATCAGAAAAGTATGAACCTTTTTTTCAAATTTAACTTCCACAGCCGCACTGGGGTACAGAATTCCAAAGCTTCACAACCTTCTGAGTGAAACAAATTCGCCCCATCCCAGTCCAAAGAAGTAGCTCCTTTGTATTGAAATTGAGTCCCCTGGTTTTATTCCCTAGCCTGGAGAAATATCTTGCCTGCATCTACCCTTTCTGTGTCTTGAAGTATTTTATAGATTTTTTTTAAAATTGGCATTTTTTTTATTGTACAAAAGAGTGAGCAAAAGATATTTTTTTGTATGCATCTTAACATTTCAATTCCAGTCGTGGGTGGGATATATGGTCATTTTTATTTTCTCTCAAGTAATACCTTAGGCACACCACTGAATAAATGTTGGCTATTTTAAAGCCCTTGAAATGTCAAGGCTGCTGTGAAGGCTACCTAATAAATTCCACTAAAAATGTAGCTGGTGGTGAGGAAATAGCAGACAGTTGAAGTATTTTTTGTGGAGGTGATTGCAATGAAAATGACTTCACACAATTTGAAGAAAATAACAAATTTTTTCCACCCAGTGTTGAAGGAAGTGCCATATCATTATTATTATTCAGCTGGGGAAAATGGTTGTTATGTAAGTGAAACTTGAATAAAATTATAGTTAAACTGTTCCTTTACAAGATCACAGTCTCCATGTTCAATTCTACAGCAGCACATGTTCTAATTTGTTGATCTCTGTCACCCATGAGAATGAAAGCTTTACATGGAAGACTAAATTCCCTGTGCTGGACGTGTGTGCAATTGCATAATATTATCTTAAACATTACAATACCACAAGGCTAAGTATTCAGCTGGCCCACCAGTGAAGACTTTTAGAAGAAAAATAAACAAAATGGCACATTCTTCATTTAGAGTTGGAATGATTCTTACAGTGGTCATGGTGGAAGATATCACAGAATGCTGACGGAGATGTCAAGAAAGAGCTGCATGCTGATGGTATTTCAGGCTATTAATTCTCGGAAAAACTTGGATTTTACCTAACCAAGCTGAATGCGTGCGGTTCAGCTGGACCTCACACTAAATGCAATCTTGTCAATATATCTGTTATTCTGGCTTTTGTATGAAACATGATGCAATGTATTTTGCCGCTGTGCAATATGAGCATAGATGGTGGAATTTTAATGACTCAAAACAGCACAGTGATAGAGTCATAGAGATCTACAGAACAGAAAAAGGCCCTTCGGCCCATTGTGTTCCATGCCAGTCAAAAACAACCACCTCATTATTCTAATCATGTTTTCCAGTTTTTGGCACATAGCCATGTATGTCTTGTCATCATGAGTGCACATCTCAATATTTCTTAAATGTTATGAGGGTTTCTGCCCTTACAATCAGTGAGTTCCAGATTCTCACCACCCTCTGGATGAAGCAATTTTTCCTCACGTCTCCTTTAAACCTTCTGCCCTTTACCTTAAATCAATGCCCCCAGTCACTGATCCCTCCACCAAGGGGAGGTTGGGGGAGGGGGTGGGCGCTGGATGTGAGGGGCAAAGGTCCTTTCCATGATTCATGCCTGTGGCCCTCATAATTTTTATATATATCAATCCTATCCCCTTTCAATCTCCTCTGTTCCAAGAAAAACAACCCCAGTCTGACCAATCTATATTTACAGCTGAAACACTCCAGCACATGCAACATCCTGGTAAATCTCCTCTGCACCTTCTCCACAATCCCATCACTCCTATATAATGAATTCCCGAATTGCTGACAGTACACCAGCTGTGGCCTAACCAACATTTTATCCAGTTGCAGTGTGTTCTCCTTGTTTTTTTTAACTCTGTCTTTGCAATTAAAGGCAGGTACTGGCCAAGGTTACACTATTTCTCTCCACAGATGCTGCCAGACATGCAGAATTTTTCCAGCATTTTCTGTGTTTGTTTTAGATTTCCAGTAAGTGCAATATTTTGTTTTCATTCGAGTGATTGTGGTGGGCAGTTTAGAGCTTTACTTTTTAAAAGGTAAACTCATTCTAGGTTATCTGAGTATATCTACTTCCAGATTAACAGGGATGATTTGGGGTCAGGTGACACACCAGTTCTGAAGGGCTGTAACAGAAATTATAAAATCTAAATGAATTTCCAACTTAACTCGCCATTTGGTTGTAGCAGTTACTGGCCAGGCCTACCCAGGGCTCAGGAAACTTCGGCAACAATAGGGCACAGGAACAGCCAGATGCAGTGGTGAGGGATCTGGGCACCTTTGAGCATGAATCGCAGAAAGTGGGTCTGCAGGTGCAGCAGATAGTAAGAAAGGCAAATGGAATCCTGGCATTTATTGCAAAAGGACTGGATTAAAGAAGTAAAGAGGTGTTGTTACAATAATATAAGCTGTTGGTGAGACCACACCTGGAGTATTGTGTCCAGTTTTGGTCTCTTCAGGAAGGATGTGGTGGCATTAAAGGCAGTACAGAGGAGCTACACCAGACTGATTCCAGGGCTGTCTTACCAGGAGCGGTTGAATACCTTGGGCTTCTATTCGCTGGAGTTCAGAACAATAAGGGGGATCTGATTGAGGTCTATAAACTGCCAAAGGTCATTGTTAAGGTGGACATTGAACAAATGTTCCGCGTTTTGGGACAGTCTTGAACAAGAAGTCATAGATTTAGAGTGAGAGGACATAGGTTCAAAACTGAGATGAGGGTTTCTCAGAGGGTTGTGAATCTGTGGAAGTCACTGCCCTGTTGGAGGCAGAATCAATCAACAGATTCAGGAAAGGCGTAGATATGTTTCTGATGAAAAGGGGGATAAAGGGCGATGGAGAGGAGGCAGGACAGTGGAGTTGAGACCATGATAAGATCAGCCATGATCATGTTAACCGGTGGAGCAGGCTCAAAGGGTTGAATTAGGTGAAAGTGAGGACTGCAGATGCTGAAGGTTAGGGTCGAGGGTGTGATACTGGAAAAGCACAGCAGGTGCTTTTGCCCAAAACCTCTATTCTCCTGCTCCTCGGATGCTGCCTGACCATATGTGCTTTTCCAGCACCACACTTTCGACTCAAAGGGCTGAATTGTCTACTCCCACTCCTCATTCCTCTGTTCCAATGTAGCAGGGAAGTACATTTCTAGCACTGCTGGTGAGACAGGAGGAATAATGATTCTTCAGTCTCCTGATCTCGACCTGCCTAACCTATTGTGATCTGCTATCCTCCCCTTGATTAGCAATTTAGTTCTTCCAATAATGGGCACTTTAGCTTCCTTCTCCATGATCTTTCCCACCTGCTATTCCTCCACCCAGTCTGGCATCAGGCTGTAGCCTTTAACTGCCTCGAAACCAGGTATTGCTATGAAGTTCAGCAGGAGTTTTGTATTTGCAGTGATACCAAGTTTCCCTAATGTCAGAAGTCTTCCAAACCCTACCATGCTTTCCCCTCCTTGATACGTATTATGGTTTGGGTGATAACTGATGTGACACCCATAGTGCTATCACCAATAATGTGTATGGCCTTTTTTCCTAAGACCCTAAGATGAAAGAGCAGATGAAGGCATTCCCGCTCATTGAGTCTGCTCCACCATTCATTGAGATCATGGCTGATCTGATCACCGCCACTTGCCTGCCTTCCATCACCACCACCACCTCCACCTCCCCCGCCCCCCTTTCCCCCCACCCCCCAACCCTGGCTTTATTTAGTGATTGGAGAAAGTGAGGACTGCAGATGCTGGAGATCAGAGCTGAAAATGTGTTGCTGGAAAAGCGCAGCAGGTCAGGCAGCATCCAAGGAGGAGGAGAACTGACGTTTCGGGCATGATCCCTTCTTCGGGAATGAGGAGAGTGTGCCAAGCAGGCTCAGATAAAAGGTAGGGAGGAGGGATTTGGGGGAGGGGCGTTGGAAATGCGATAGGTGGAAGGAGGTTAAGATGAGGTTGATAGGCCGGAGTGGGGGTGGGGGCGGAGAGGTCAGGAAGAAGATTGCAGGTTAGGAAGGTGGTGCTGAGTTCGAGGGTTGGGACTGAGACAAGGGGGGGGGAGGGGAAATGAGGAAACTGGAGAAATCGGAGTTCATCCTTTGTGGTTGGAGGGTTCCTAAGCGGAAAATGAGGCGCTCTTCCTCCAGCCGTCGTGTTGCTATGGTCTGGCAATGGAGGAGTCCAAGGACCTGCATGTCCTTGGTGGAGTGGGAGGGGGAGTTGAAGTGTTGAGCCACGGGGTGGTTGGTTGGTTGGTTGGACCCAGAGGTGTTCTCTGAAACGTTCCGCAAGTAGGCGGCCTGTCTCCCCAATATAGAGGAGGCCACATCGTGTGCAGCGGATGCAGTAAATGATGTGTGTGGAGGTGAATTTGTGGCGGATATGGAAGGATCCCTTGGGGCCTTGGAGGGAAGTAAGGGGGGAGGTGTGGGCGCAAATTTTGCATTTCTTGCGGTTGCAGGGGAAGGTGCCGGGAGTGGAGGTTGGGTTGGTGGGTGGTGTGGACCTGACAAGGGAGTCAGGGAGGGAGTGGTCTTTTCAGAACGCTGATAGGGGAGGGGAGGGAAATATATCCCTGGTGGTGGGGTCCGTTTGGAGGTGGCGGAAATGACGATGGATGATATGATGTATATGGAGGTTGGTGGGGTGGTAGGTGAGGACCAGTGGGGTTCTGTCCTGGTGGTGATTGGAGGGGCGGGGCTCAAGGACGGAGGAGCGGGAAGTGGAGGAGATGTGGTGGAGAGCATCGTCGATCATGTCTGGGGGGAAATTGCGGACTTTGAAGAAGGAGGCCATCTGGGTTGTACGGTATTGGAACTGGGTCTCCTGGGAGCAGATGTGGTGGAGACGAAGGAATTGGGAATATGGGATGGCGTCTTTACAGGGGGCAGGGTAGGAGGAGGTGTAGTCTAGGTAGCTGTGGGAGTCGATTGGTTTATACTAAATGTCCGTGTTGATTCGGTCGCCCAAGATAGAAATGGAGATGTGTAGGAAGGGGAGGGAGGAGTCTGAGACGGTCCAGGTAAATTTGAGGTCGGGGTGGAAGGTGTTGGTAAAGTGGATGAACTGTTCAACTGTTAGTGATTAAAAAGCTGTCCTTCTCAGGGTTGAATATACTTAATGACCCACTCTCAACAGCTGTTTGTACACACATTCACTACCCGCTGAGAGATGAAATTCCTCTTCATTTCTGTCTTAAAAGGGTGACCCTCTTATTCTGAATTATGCTATCTGGTTCTAGACTCTCACAAAAGGGGAAACAACCTTTCCACATCTAACCTGTCTGGTCCCCTAAGAATTTTGCATGTTTCAACAAGATCACAGAGTCATAGAGATGTACAATATGGAAACAGCCCTTTCGATTGTTGCTGATGACTTCAGAATTGCTCCCACTCCCAATTTCCTTCCTACCTTTTCTCCTGTGTCACTTCTTCTCTCCCTCCCACCAATTGCAAGATCTTTTTTCAGTTCAGAATGACCCTTTTTTAATCATACTTTTCTTCATTTATCTATTGACGTGAATGTTTCTTTCTTGTTTGATAGTTTAATGGATGTAGAAGAGTGGATGCAAGCTTCATAAATCTTGTTCAGTCAGATGTCTTTCTCAGCAGTACCTCAGAAAGAAATGTGATAAAGGCTGAGGCAAATCCAGGTTTAGTGTTTGTTCCTGGGACACCATTGAGACTGATTCTTGTTGCATTATAAAATCCCATTGGTCCAGTGTTACTGAATAATTTAGAGTAATTGCTTATAAGGAACAGCACATGGTGAAATGATTTTTTTCTACTTGATGTGATTTAGGATTAAAGTGGAAAATGCTTTTAAATATTGCAAAAAATTTGCTCCCTGTAGGTTTCACCCAATAGTACAGTAAGTGCATTTATCAAATTATATGACACAATGTCATACAAAGCTAGAAGGTGCTAATTTTGAAATTTAGTCTGCATTGATGTGATCTCAGGGTAATTGTGTTGGTGTTAACTGTTCTGTGCCCATTATCAGCAAGGGTTCCCGCTGCAAATTACTGTCCAGAAAACTCTGGAGTGCAATGTGTCTGTCGATTTGTGAACATGTGAGGTGTATATGATAATTGTATGTCTGAGATGCATAGAACAGAATCACACAAGGCTGTGATGCTTCATGACAGACCAGCTGGACCACAGTTACTGTTTAAGACCACATATGACTAATCTCACATACACTGTCGGGTGACCTAGTGTGAAACCTTTCTTGCGGTACCATGTTAGGGCCAAGGCATTGCCATGCATAGAAGACTGGCTGACTGACAGAAAACAGAAAGTGGGGATAAAAGGATCTTTTTCAGGATGGCAGCAAATGACTATCATGGTCAGTGTTGAGAACACAACTATTCATTTAAAAATCACACAATAAGATGTTAAAGTCTAACAGGTTTATTTGGAAGCACTAGCTTTCAGAACACTGCTCATTCATCAGGTGGTTGTGGAGTATAAGATCATAAGACGTCTTACAATCTTATACTCCACAATCACCTGATGAAGGAGCAGCTCTCCGAAAGCTAGTGGTTCCAAATAAATATGTTGGACTATAACCTGGTGTTGTGTGAATTTTAACTTTGATCACCCCAGTCCAACACCTCCAAATCATGACAACTATTCATGTTATCCTTTAATGATCTGAATGAAGGAACTGAGGCACTGTTGGTAAGTTTGCAGATAACACAAAGATAGGGGAAGGGATAAGTAGTGTCGTGGAAGCGGAGAGGCTGCAGAACAATTTGGATAGGCTGGGAGAGTGGGAAAAAAAGTGACAGAATACAATGTGGAAAAGTGTGAGGCTTTGCACTTTGATAGGAAGAATAGGAGAATAGTCTAGTTTCTAATTGGGGAAAGGCTTGAAATACTGAAATTGCAAAGGGATTAAGGAATCATAGTTCAGGATTTTCTAATGATCAATATGCGGGTTCAGTTGGCAGTTAGGAAGGCAAATGCAATGTTAGCATTCATTTCGTGAGGAATAGAATACAAGGGCAGAGATGTACTATTAAGGCTCTATAAGGATCTGGTCAGAGCACATTTTTAACATTGTGAGCAATTTTGGATCCCTTATCTAAGGAATGATGTGCTGACATTGGAGTGGGTCCAGAGGAGGTTTGCAAGAATGATCACGGGGATGAAGGGTATGTCATATCAAAAGCAGGTCTGTGCTCAGTGGAGTTTAGAAAGATGAGAGGGGATTTCATTGAAGCTCTCAGAATACTGTGAGGCCTGGATAGAGTGAATGTGGAGAAAATGTTTCCTCTAGTGGCCTGAGGGTACAGCCTCAGAGTAAAGGGACAGTCCTTTAGAAGTGAGATGAGGAAAATTTTCTGCAGCTAGTACATCTGTGAAACTCATTGTTGCAGATGGCTACAGAGGCTAAGTCATTGAGTGCAGAGCTTGGTAGGTTCTTGATTAGTGAGAGGACCAAACGTTATGTGGAGAAAGCAGGAGATTGGGATTGAGAAACAAATCAGCTATGGTCAAATGGCAGAGCAGATTTAAATGGGCTGAATGGCCTAATTATGCTCTGATATCTTATGGTCATAAGGTAACGGTTCTGAGAGATTAATGTTCAAGTTGCATTAGTTCAACCTATCTGATGATGTCACCCAGTCTTTAGGCGGAGGCAGGTAAGTTCAGCAATAGCCTTTGAAGGGAGCAGATGTATTCTGGATAGCTCCCAGGAGTTCTTAAGAATTACACCTGACTTGTAATATAGTTGGGCTTATTACTCCCATGCAATAAGTTATCTCGTTAACAAAGACCTTCGCCTCTTCTGTGAAGATTCCATGGAGGCGGATACCACTAATAATTAGACAGACCCTAGATGTAGAAAAGACAAAGGAAGATTGGCAGTCAAATCCTACAAGCATCCCTTACTCTGAATCGCATATTGGCATGATGTGCTAGTAGCAGAGTAACACTAACTGGTGGTTCAGATTTCATGCTGTGATTCCCACTGTGCAGCTAAAGCTGCTTCCCTCCATAATAAAGTCAGAAGGTATGTATGCTGATGTTTGTGCAATGTTCAGCAAGATTCACAACTCCTCAGATACTGAGGCATATCCAAATGCAGAAAAATCTGACCGTATCCAAGTTTTCAAGTGGCAAGTACCATTCAAGTCGCATAATTGTCATTTGGTACAACAAACGGGCAAATCTTATACAATTAATTAGAGGGCCTTGGGAAGTGTTGTAGAATAGGGGACTTAGGGGTTCAGGAACATAATTCTTTGAAGTTTGCATTATATAGAGACAGGGTGGTTAAAAAGACATTTTGCATGCTTGCCTTCAATGCTCAGTCCTTTGAGTATAGGAGTTGGGAACTGAAAATGTGTTGCTGGAAAAGCGCAGCAGGTCAGGCAGCATCCAAGGAGCAGGAGAATCGATGTTTTGGGCATGAGCCCTTCTTCAGGAATCAACACATTGCTTTTCCAGCAACACATTTTCAGCTCTGATCTCCAACATCTGCAGTCCTCACTTTCTCCTATAGGAGTTGGGAAGTCATGTTGAGGTTGTACAGGACATTGGTGAGGCCTCTTCTGGAGCATTGTGTCCAGTTCTTCTTGCTCTGTTGTAGGAAGGATATTATTTAGCTGGATAGGGTTCAGAAGAGATTTACCAGGATGTTGTCAGGTATGGAAGGTTTGCGTTATAAAGAAAGACTGGATAGGCTGGGACTTTTTTCAGTGGAGTATAGAAGGTTGTGTGGTGACCTTACAAAGGTTTATAAAATCATGAGGGGTATATACAGAGTTAATGGTAGGTATCATTTCCTGAGGATAGGGGATTTCAAGACTATGGGGCACAATTTTAAGGTAAGAGGCAAAAGATTTAAAAACTAAAAGAGGGACAATTTATTTACAGAGGTTGGTTTGTATGTGAAATGAACTTCCTGAGGAAGTGGAGGATGCGGGCACAGTTACAATGTTTAAAAGACACTTAGATAAGTACATGAATAGGAAATGTTTGGAGGGATATTGGCCAGGAGCACTCAGGTGGGCCTAGTTTAGTTTGGGATTATGTTAAGCATGGACTGATTGGACCGGAGGGTCCGTTTCTGTGCTATATGACTTTGACTCTATAAAAGAAAATTCAATCTTTTTCTAATGATATTCATTGGAACTACTATTGCTGAATCCCCCAATATCAAGATCCTGGGAGGTGGCATTGACTAGAAGTGGAAATGGACTAACCATATACGCACACACACATTTCATATGGTGTATATACTGAGGCTACAAGAGCAGGTCAGAGTCTAGGAATATCGCAATGAGTAACTCATTTCCTGACTCTACAAAGCCTGTCCACCATCTACAAAGCCAGGATGGAGTGATGGAGTACTCTTCATTTGACTAGATGAGTACAGCTCCAACAACATGGGTGAAGCTTGACACCATACAAGACAAAGCAGCCCATTTGACTGGCACCATATCTACACATATCCACTTCTCTATTCCAGATGTCCAGTAGTAGTTATCTGTACCACCTTTAGACAAGACCCAGTCAACCCATGACCACTACCTCCTTGACAGACAAGGATAGCTGATACATGGGAACATCATCACCAATATGTTCCCCTCCAAGCCACTCACTATCCTGACTTGGAAATGTTTTTCCCAAGTCACTTGGTAGGAATGCTGAAACTCCCTCCCTAATAGTATTTTGTAGATACCCACACTAAATGAGCTGCAATGGTACAAGAAGGCAGCTCGTCACTACCTTCTCAAGGGTGACTAGGAATTGGCTATAGTTGCTTGCCCACACAATGATGCTCACATCCCATTACTGAACAAAAGTAAGTTATTGAACACAAGTATGTTTGCTGTGTTAAGAGTGTAATTGCTTTAAGATATTTAGTCGTCAGTTAAAATGCAATTACTGATAGCGATAGCTGACAACAGCTGTGGAAGCGTCAACAGAGAAAGCACAAGGATGGCAATGGTCATCTCCAACAAGAGAAAATTCAATCCTTTTCTCATGACGTGCTTTGGTCCTAGAATTGTGGCACAATGACTCAGTGGTTAGCACTGCTGCCTCACAGTGCCAGGGATCCAGTTCAATTCTACCCTTGGTCGACTGGCTGTGTAGAGTTTGCACATTCTCCCCATGCCTGCGTGGGTTTCCCCCGGGTGCTTCGGTTTCCTTCCACAGTCCAATAAAATGCAGTTTAAGTGGGTTGTCCATGCTACATTACCCAAAATGCCCGGGGTGTGTAGCTAGGTGGCCAGGGGAAATTTAGGGTTACAGGGATAGGATAGAGGGATAAGACTGGGTGGGATGCTCTCTGGAGGGTCATGTGAACTTTATGGGCCAAATGACCTGCTTCCACAATGTAGCGATTCAATGAATGACCCAAAGATAAACTTCCATTCAAAGGTGGAGGATTGGTGGCAACTGTAATCTTGGGTGCACATATATTTAATTATTTGGCAAAAAGGTTAGAAGGAGATGTTGCATAAGGTGACAGTTCTGAAATACTTAATGTTGAAATTGCATTAGCTCCAGTCAATATAATGGTTTCACACAGTAGTTGAACAGAAACAGATAAGTCTTTGTAAGGAGCTGATGTTTTCAGTACAATTACCACAGAATTATACTCCAGTATGTGGCGGTAGCAATCAGGAGAATCTCTAACACAGGAATTTTAAGTTATTTTAATTTGTTTAGGAGGAATTGTAACTGTCCAGAACTGGTGGGGTTTGGTCATGTAAACCCATGAAAATAAAAAAAAATACCCAATCTAAATTGCCTTTAAGCTGATGGCTTTTAGCTTTATTAGAGGTAAGATGGTTTCAGGAGACAACCAAGTGACTCCTAGAAAGTGGGTTGTTCATTGAAATAATTAAAATGAGGCTGCATCAAGGTGCCAATGCCTGGGGAACTGAGATTAAAAGAACATTGAATTGATTCTTCTATTAATATCAATATTATGGATACAAAGGAAAGCTCCTCTTTCTATTTGACATCAGGTCTTTGACTACATAGCATCCTGTATGCTGTGTTTAACCTTTGTGGTTTTAGCTTAGCCTCGAACTTTTTATTTTAAGAGCATGTTTGTATGGCAAACAATGGACTGCTTTTAATTTTCGATCATGTATTGAAAATTCCTGCTTGACATTGCAGAATTAATATTTTTCTTATTGACATGATTGATTTTTGATTCAGTATATGTAATTTCTCAGAGATATTTTGATCACAACAGGTACCTAAAATTTAAATATAGAGTTACATTTGTCAGAGTGTGAAAGTAAAAACAACTGCATCTATACTTTATGTGCACAGAACTCACCAAGAAGCAACATTGTAACTGAGGGACAAGTATTGACCAGGATACCTGGGGTAAATTCATTGCTCTTCTTCATAAACACGGCTGAGATCTTTGAGTCACAAGAAAGGGAAGGCATGGTCTGATTTAATATATCATCAAAAGTACAAGGTTTCCAACACTCCGTTAGTACAACATTTGAGAGCCATTTGAATTTAAAGTTTCAAATCCTGTTTGTGTCTTACCATTATATTGTAGCAAAATGTAAGGTACATACATTACTATTGTTAGAATGTAAACAGATTAGAACTTCACTATTTGGATAGGTAACCAGAGAGGCAGCTCAGTGGACTTCAGAACCTGCTCAGTTAAACTTTGCAGAGTGAAACACCAAATCAGGCTGTCAACCTGCAACAGTGCACTCTACCCCTGCACAACAAAGTCAATATTTACACCAAGGTTCCATGATGACATGTATGTCTTTAACATCTGAACAGCAAACATTTGCTTGGTGAAGCATACAAAATCTCATTTAGTATTTGATGTATTAAATGATTTCAGACAGCAGTGCAATGATGCAAATTGGATCACTGCACGAGAAAAGTGCATTCTTCCCTGAGCTTAACAGCTGTCTATTAAATAAAATTGATGACCCATCAAATAGCATATTAATAATTTCAGAAAGAACAATCTGCAATTGAAGGAAACCAATACTTGAACAACATTAGTCAAAATAACAAGGAGTGCAGTTGTACAGTTTATTCTTAGTGCCTCGATTATGTTATCTTCAAATTTGTTCATCTTTCTGACAGCTGTAAATAGCTTGTTTTGTGTTTCACATATTACCAGGCAGATTGCAAAAATAAATTGTTCCTGTGTCTTGATTTTATACTCATCACATTTCTTCATGAGATGATGGCTTAGAATTCCACCTGCCCTTTCTGAGTCAACACCCCCATCACTTCTTCTCAAGCTATTCATTCCTTGTTGCCAACAGCCTCTTTTGTATACATTATTTAAATGATCATTATTCATGTAAACATAAAGATGAGCATAGGCTACGAGGTTGGTTGACTGCAGGGAAAATACCTGGATTTATTCTCACCCGATGTTCACATGCATTCTCCTGTAGCAAGGGCTACTGTGTAGTGATTAGAGACCAGAACTCCAAGCATTTTCCTTTGTGTGTAAACCCACATCCCTGCTTGACTGAGATCCACAAGCTTAGCACAGATTAAAGATAGGAGTTTAGATCAGAGTGGTGCTGGAAAAGCACAGCAGGTCAGGCAGCATCCGAGGAGCAGGAAAATCGACGTTTCGGGCAAAAGCCCTTCATCGGGAATAGCTATGAAAACCTATTCCTGATGAAGGGCTTTTGCCCGAAATGTTGATTTTCCTGCTCCTCGGATGTTGCCTGACCTGCTGTGCTTTTCCAGCACCACTCTGATCTAAACTCTTTTTTCCAGCATCTGCAGTCCTCACCTTTGCCTACAGATTAAAGATAGACCGAGAAGTGCCTAGATTCTACATAGCTAAACTGCTCACCAGACAGACTTGCTGAATTTTGATGAAACCTCACTAATATCACAATTTGAAATCAAACATGGTGATTTAAATATATTTAATTATCAATGGCTTGAGTTCAGAGTTACTTTTCAAAACAACTAAATATCTGCTGTTTTGGATCAATTAACTTACACGTATAAAAATAAGTTAAAAATCACACAACACCAGGTTATAGTCCAAGAGGTTTAATTGGAAGCACACTAGCTTTCGGAGCGTCGCTCCTTCATCAGGTAGTTGTCCAACGCTCCAAAAGCTAGTGCTTTCAATTAAATCTGTTGGACTATAACCTGGTGTTATGTGATTTTTAATTTTGTACACCCCAGTCCAACACCGGCTCCTCCACATCATGTATAAAAATAAAGTTGAGTTGTAATTAAAGCATTAAGATATATGTGAATTCAGAAAACATGCGTATTCATGTATAAAGAGCTTAGAGGGGTAATATTTCTCCACATCTACAACTAAGGTCAGCAAAGAACATGATGGAAACAGCAATATCAAGTGACTTTGAGAGGTTATTGTTTTCTTTAAGTATCTCTTTGGCAACTCACAGAACAATGTGAGTTCTCCACCTTTGCACACACAGGGTCTTTGTTAATGTGGGAGGTCTGAGTAATAATGAGTTCCTACAAAGAATCTGTGTCAGAGGTGGAGTAAATCAGCAGGGATATGGAGAACTCCCACTTTTTCCAGAATACCATCCCAAAGAGCTGACTCTGCTGGAGACATTAGAATAGAAAAGAGAATGCAAAAAGTAGTAGGGACTACTTAAGCAACCCTGTGACTGGAGTCCAATGTCATTGTAGGAGTTTGAATATGGTTACTAAGATTGGGTACAGGGATTCTACAGCACATTGTGCAGTTTTTCATTTGTACTATTCACAGCAGATTGTTGTTATGAGACTTAGTGGCTTGTAAATTTTCAATTTTTTGTGGTGTTTGGGTGGACAGTTTTTGATCAGATGGTTAGTTTGGGAATCCCAAACCCTGCTTTCATTTCCCCTGATTGAAACAATGAAAGAATCTGTGCACAGGTAAAACTCATCTGCCTGGAGTTGAGTGCACTTTACTTGGCCTCTTATCACTCTCCTTGTAATGTGATACAAATGTAATTTTGATTCTGTTTGCCCCAAAATCATGTTCTCGTGTTTTCACAGCCTCAGAACCAAATTTGAAGGTGCGTTCCAAGTTAAAACAGAAAGTGGCAGAGAGGAGGAGTAGTCCATTATTGCGCAGAAAAGATGGCACCATTATCAGCACCTTCAAGAAGAGAACACTTGAGAGAACAGGTAGTTGGGAAGAACATAAGGCTGTTCATTAAAGCTAACATTGCTCTGTTACGGGTGTCTTCAATGCATCCAAAATCTTGCCTGTTTCTTAGTTTAGCAAAACGAAACAAATAACTCGAAACAACTAATTGAAGCAGTTCCTGCAATAGAATCAATTGTTTTGTTAGCTATGAGAATTAATTGTATGAGGGAAATGGAACAATGTAAGTACAGACATTTAAACCTTAGAGGGAGGTAGTGGCATAGTGGTAATGTTACTAGGCTAATAATCCAGTAATCTAAATCTAGCTCAATATTTAAGGATTTAGGTTGAAGACCACTTTGGACAATGGTGAAATTTGTAAAATCTAGAATTAAAAGCTATTATTATAAAGACCCATTTGGTTTATTAATGTCCTTCAAGGAAGGAAATCTGCCATCCTTACCTGATCTTGCCTACATTTGACTCCAGACCTCAGCAATGCAATTGTGCCTGGAGAAAAGATCAGTTCAATGGTAACTTAGGAAGTACAACAAATGCCAGCTTTTACACACCGTCACATACAAGGAAGGAAAAAAACAATGAGAGGAAAAGGCTTTTTTAAAATCTAAATGGTTACCAGTTTGATTGATTAATCTTTTCCCTATGTATTTACATTCCACTTTAATTTCTCAAACTACCCTATCTCCAGAAATATATCTAATCATCTTTTAAACCAATTTATGTTATTATTATACTTAGCCATCTCTGGCAACTTATTCCATAATTTTCCCATCCTGAATTTATAAAATCTCATTTTACTTCTCTCTCTATTTCTAACTAATTATTATTAACTGATTTTCCACACTGTTTGAGTTTATGGCTTGCATATAGAAATTTTGTTCATCTCCTTCAAGATTTTTAAACTTCAGTTAGGATATTCTAAATGCATATATGTTTTAAATACAAATTCCTTCATATTTCCTCACGTTATCAGTGATAGTATGCTTTAAGATTTCTTGCATAATTGTTCCATGTCTTGGCTAAGTTTTTAAAAAGGAACAGTAAGGATATCTCATATGGTAGGAGGCACAATCAGTTAGTCAATCAGCCTCTTAAATATCAATTGGAGTATTACACCTTTCCATTCAGAAATAATATTGAGCATGGAAAGCCAGAAAGTTTAAGATGAATTTAGTCTTGCTGTACAAAATGATAGTAATATCACTGGATGAATAATGCAAAAGGTCAAGCTAATGTTCTAGAGACACAGTTCAAAACCCAAAGTTGGTGAAATTCAAAAATTCAAAAATAAATCTGGATTTGGGAACTGGGAATATTGGCAATGGCTATCATTGATTATTGTAAAAGTCATTCCCTTTCTGTCATCCTTACTTGAAATGGCCAAGATGTAACTACAGATACACAGTAAGGTGGTCAGCATTACTCTCTGAAATGGCTGAGCAAGCCATTCATTTCAAGGGCAATTATGGATGGGCAATAAAAGCTGCTGATGTCCATGTCCCTTGAAAGGCTGAAAGGGAAAGAAGCAAGTCTAAGAAATAGGTGAATGAGTTGGCTAAATAGCCCATCAGACCGACTTCCATTCACTTGATTTAATTTGATTTATTTGTTGTCAAGTGTATTTGTTTTGCAAAATACGCAGTGAAAACATTGTACGGTATGTATATTGGATCACAATTGAACTTCTAAATAAACTCTTCTTCTCTATCCTATCCCAATTTTCCCTAATTCATTTCGTGGCCAAAAATCTATCAACTTCAATTATGAGTATGCTTGACAGCCGAGCACCTTCACTTTCCAAAGAGAGGTTGTACCAGGGGATATCTGAACCAGGAAGGGAACTTAATTAGTGAATGTTTCGGGGTAACATAGCAGGAGACACCTGATGTGTTAAGATGAGTTTGAAGAGGGCATGCAGGGAGAATCTTAGAATCTCTACAGTGTGGAAACAGATCCTTTGGCCCAACAAGTCCACACCGACCCTCCGAAGAGTATCCCACCCAAACCCATTCCCCATTGCTCTACATTCACCCCTGACCAATGCACCTAATCTAACCATCCCTAAACACTTTGGGCAATTTAGCATGGTCAATTCACCCAACCTGCACATCTTTGGATTGTGAGAGGTAACCGGAGCATCTGGAGGAAACCCATACAAACACAGGGAGAATGTGCAAACTCCACACAAACATTCACCCAAGGCTGGAATCGATCTTGGGTCTCTGTGAGGCAGCAGTGCTAACCGCTGAGCCACTGTGCGGCCCCAAGGTTATAGAGAAACCAGGAAAATTGTGCAGATTCAGATCTAGTGTAGGTAAGAACTGTAGGGGAGAACCATAGGGGAAGTTGAGCCTGGTAGGGTAATCGATGGTGTTATATTAAGTTTCACTGTCAGTATGACAATATATTTTTAAGCTGAAAATGTGTTGCTGGAGAAGCGCAGCAGGTCAAGCAGCATCCAGGGAACAGGAGAATCGACATTTCGGGCATAAGCCCTTCTTCAGGGAATATATCTTTAAGGGAAATGCTTAAGATATCAACACAATATTTTAGCATAGGGCTGAAGGATATAAAATTGCTTATCTCATCTTATTTCATTTCATTTAAAGTATGACATGCTATTGAAAGTGAGCTTTTTAACGCTGTTGTAATCTAATGTTTGTGTATGAACATGAGCTGTAATAAACATCTGTTGGATCCTTGAACACCATAACATCCATGTCCAGTTTCTTATGTTACAAGAGATAACATAAGCATTGCTGCATCATTTAAAATATGCTGCTTGAGGCAATTGCATCAGATGACGGGGATGTGGCAGAGGCCATTGACCAAATAGCTTTGATGTTAATGACAGAAATTCCACATAATTCCTTATATTTGAATTTCACATTTTAATCCAGCATATTTGATAACTCTGCCCGCTAATATAGAATAGTAACTTAGCAACTTATTGTTACTTGTAATTTTTACCAAAAACAAATTCAGTGAAAAGTTTTAAAATCGCCATACACTGCCACCCATATTAATAGCAAGACATAGATAAGAAAACATTTTAAAAATAATTAAGACAAAGTCCATCCTAGTTCAATTAATGACCCCTGGACTCTGGAAAAGACAGTGCCGCGGCAGAAAGGCGACAAAGCAGCTGCTGAAGAAAACAGCTGCCTCACCGGCTGCTCAAATCCTGCACAGCAAGACTCCACAGAATCCCAAAGCCACCCCCAAGGATCTGCCACATCAGTGATCCCGAACCTGAAGACATTGCAGAAGCCACCCAAAAGTGTGTGGCTAGAATCACCCCATCACTGAAGACGTTGAAAAAGACCACCCCTGGATGCAGCTGCAATGGCTGTGAGGAACCAGCATTGCCACTGCATCAGCCACCCAAAACATCCCTCCTCCACTGAAGCCACCAGACAAAGATAAAATAAATATTGGTGTTAAAAATAATAAATTGGAAAAATACAGTAAAGAAGAATGCGGCAGGCCTGGACATCACAAACAGATGGGCTCAGAAGCCCAACCACTTCCTACCCTGCCATTGCCATCCAAAAGAAAAATCAGAAGGTCACAAATTAAGACCTCACTCTAGAGACCTGAGTGTGTAACCTATATTGACACTCCAGACTGCCCTATTAGGTCGATGTAAAAAATCTCATATCATTATTTTGCGTAGAGCAGTTCCACCTGATGACATGGCCAACATTTATCCCTTAAACAACATTAATGAACCCTATTAGCTTTAATTTGCTCAACATTGATGAGCCTTCGGAGTAATGGAATGTTTTCCCATGCTTGTGCAGTCCATATGGAAGATCCTGCTATTCGTGAATGATTCCTGCCTTTTTCATAGCTTTTCTAGTTGAGTCCTGCTGAATGTGACCTTGATAAAGGCCTCATGTTTCCTTAATAGCTTTACTGAATGCATCTTGCTTGTTGTGGCTTTGTAAGACAATTCCTGTTCTTTTAATGGTTTTCCCAGATGATTCCTAACTTTGTCAGATGTTGCCATGTGGCTCTCAACAATTTTTAATTGTTCAGCTCTTTCAGTTTGCTTGAGCTGCTTTCTTCAAGCTTTATCTGAAGAATCTTTAGTTTGTAAGCTGCAGCTAAATGCAGTCTTGCCACCATGTTCGAAGATAAATCCTCACCACAGCTCACCTTGATGTAAAATTCAACTGGTTGATTTGCTACCACCATCCTTTTTCCTCTGGAGAGATCTCCAGACCTGACTCATCTTGTGTGGTCAAGGAAAACCACAGGGTTGCCTAACAAGAACAGGCTCTTGTGCTGAACAAGATGCAGTTTATTACAACATAGCAGCTAGGTACAAGTTACATCGATATGATAGACATTGATCACTGAGACTATAAGGGACTCCTCAATGTTAGATCGGACTCCTTCGAGTTCCAAAGCTGTTCTCCTGCCTGAATCCATGTGATATTATCATACTGAGGACCAGTAGCACGGGTTTCCTCAGCACTATCCTTTCAGACCTTACATGCTTACACATGAATTTCCACCCTGATTTCACAATGGTCAAGATTTGGAATAGGTCTGTCCCCTTCACTTCCACAGAAGAGTTAGGGGATTACATAGGGTAACCTCTAAGACTGCAGGAACAATTCCAGTGCACCCATCATGGTTAGACCCCATGGGGACACTGTCTGCTGAAGCTATAGGTGTGGGTCCCTTACTTGACCTTAAAATGTTCCACATATTAGTGGGAAGTAAGGAATATTGATTACCGTGCCAACGTTCTGATGCCGTTTGAGATTTTAAAAAAAATCTCTCTTCCACCTAATCAGAACCTCACTCTGTGCTTTGAGTTGCTTTCACTTCCTCAAGACAGCAACCTACATTTTGGTGACACCACAGGGGCCTGCAGTTTTGACTCTTTAATCTTTAGATTTATTGATGTATGTCAGTGAACTTTGCATCCCATTACAAACAAGGTAATATGCATCGTTGTCAGGACCATCTTTCTCATTAATGATTTTTTAATATATTAAAGGTTAACATACCAAAATGTGAATGTGTAGGATTTTGCTTCAACATTTCCATTTATTCCAAATTCAATAATCCACATAAGAAAAAATGACCAATCATGAATCACTTTTCAAATTTTAAAGCAGTCAAGTCATCAATTAACTGGCATGATGGAAAACAATGACTTTGTCCATTTTATAATGCTCAATGCTGGGTTAAAGTGGCACACCAAAAATGTAGGATAGCCCATTTCAGCTAGAAGCCTTTCAGCTTCCTATTGACAGTATCATGCTTCCTGGCCTGATGGGGAAAGAACAGACATATACAAACATATCACCAATAGCATGTGACAGGTAAGTTTAAATTTAACGCTAAGCACAGGTAAGAGCAACTGTTCTTCCTGAAAATTATGTTAATGCCAGTTGAAATAAGATAGGAGATGAGAGACAGAATGCTGTTTCCTAATTTCTTGTCTGGTTCATATCATTCTCCTTTACTTTGGGCCTTAAATGGATCTTTCCTTCTCCTTTCATTGCCTTCTTGGCTTGCCTATATCCTTTAGTTCTTTCAAAGATTTTTCATGGCTTGACCAAAATGTCACTGGCATATTATTTCATAATCTCTCTAGCTTGCTTTTAAAAAAAAATCTGTTCCGAGGATACTTAAAAATGGTCATGAAGCTGTTTTGCTCTCGCATTCTACCTTTGGTGAGTGCAGACTTAGAGAACTTAGGAACATCTTCGCAAAAAGCACGTGCTCGGAACTTTCAACTGTCCACTGGAATATTGCTGGAGATTACTGATTTTGTCGTATACTTAAGTTCTATAAAGTTTCAAACACTTGTCCTGCTTTATTTACATTGAGAGTAGGTCAGATATATTCACCTGTTCTTTATTTTCCTTCATTTTGCTTATGAGCTCTTAAAATAAACTTGAAACACATTTCAATCTCATCTGAGTACAAATACTGTCTACGCACCAGAAGATGAGATGAAATTGAATGGACTGTTATAGAAAAGGATGGTTGGTGCCCAGGCTTCATAGGGACAGGTGTAAGCCATTTAGCGTGTTCTTGTATTCCATAACATCCTGGACAATCATCCACTTCAGTCCTTTTTTATTTTTCCCATATTATACATGTACCCCTTTATATCATAGGTATTTAGAAATCAGTGAATCAATTTCAAAATTCCTCTGAGGTTGAGAATTATAAATATTCACAGTCCTCTAAGTCAAAAAATATTATCCTTATCTTAGACCCAAGTGTCTTCCCTGTTATTTGAAATACTGTCACCTTGTTCCAGACCCCCAGCCAGAGGAAACATCTTACATGCATCTACCCTGTCTATCCCTTTAGGTATTTGAAGGTTGCAATGAGATCACTTCATATTCTTCAAACCTTGAGAGAATACAGACTTAGTCTCTGATCATACATCAGCCCCGCCATCCCTGAAACAAGGCTGGTGGATCTTTATTGTCCACCCTCTGAGGTTAATATTGTTTCTAAGGTAAGGGGATCAAAATAGTGCACAGTACTCTGGGTGCAGTCTAACAATTGGGGCAAGGCTTTGCTACTCTGTACTCTAATCCTCTTGAATAAAGCCTAACATTCCATTAGCTTTCCTTCTTATCTGCTGCCCCCACGTGAGATTGTTCAGGGATTGATTGACAAGGGCACCCAGGTACCTTTGTTCATTGACTCTCCCTAACCTCTCAACATTTAAGAAATACACCGCGCGTCTGCTCTTCCTACTATATTGAGTGACCTCATTATTTGTCACTTTATATTTAAGCTACTGTGTTTTTGCCTACTCACAAAGTCTGTCCAAATCTGCCTGGATTAGTCTCATATCTTCCTCACAGCAGACTATCCCACATAGCTTTCTGTCATCTGCATTTAGTCCTCACATCCAAACAATTGATATAGATTGTGAACATCTAGGGCTCAAGTACTGGTCCTTGTGGTACCACAGTGCTACATCCATCAACTCCTCTTTATCATTCTGTTCATAACATCTGAAAATTCATTGACATAGAAAACAGGAGCAGGAGTAGGCCATTTGGCCCTTTGATCATGGCAGATCATCCAATTCAGTCCCTGTTTCCAGTTTCTCCCCATATCCTTTCACCCCTTTAGCCCTAAGTATTGTATCTAATTTATTTTTGAAAACATTCAGTGATTTGGCCTCAGGTGATTTCTGTGGCAGAGAATTCCAAAAGGCTCACCAGTTTCTGGATGGAGAAATTCTTTATCATCTCAGTCTGAAATGACCTACTCTGTATCATAGAATCTCTACAGTGTGGAAACAGACCCTTCGACCCATCAAGTCCACACTGACCCTCTGAAGAGTAACCCACCCAGACCCATTTCCCCACCCTACATTTACCCCCGATTATTGCACCTAACCAACATATCCCTAAACGCTATCGACAATTTAACATGGCTAATTCACCTAACCTGCACATCTTTGGACTGTGGGAGGAAACCACAGGGCAAATGTGCAAACTCCACACAGACAGTAGCCCAAGGCTGGAATTTATCCTTAGGTTACGACCAAAGGTTCAGAATATCCTTAGGTTACGACCATGGATTCAGAATGCTGAAGTGTAGAGTGGATGATATTTCTCCAAAAAACTTCCACAATTTTCCATTCACAGATCTATGCTGATTTCGCCCAATCAAATCATCATTATCCTTTTGTCCCATCTTTAAAATAAACTGTGGCATTTTCCCTGTTACTTACACAAGACCAATACGTGCGTAGTCCCCTATTTTCTCTCTTCGTCACTTCATAAATGCTGGGGTTTCATTCACTACCTTTCAATCTGCAACAGCCATTCCAGAATCTGTAGAAGTTTGGAAAATGATAACCAAAGCATCCAATGTCTCCATAGCTATTTCTTTCAACACCCTGGAATGTACACTATCAATTCCTAGGGTTTAGCAATCTGTATTCTCATTCATTTCTCCAATGCACTTTTTTTAAAAAACTGAAACCAATTCCCTCCTCATTTTCTTTTATCACTTGGGACTAATTCAAGGAGAGTTTTTGCATCTTCCTCAGTAAAGTTTGTCACATAATGTAATTATTTAACTTCTCCTTCGATTCTGTATTCCCTTTTCCAAATTCTCCTGACTCTACCTGTAATGTTTGTAATGTAGAGGAGCCAGTGTTTGACTGGAGTGGACAAAGTTAAAAATCACACAAAACCAGGTTATAGACCAACAGATTTATTTGGAAGCATTAGCTTTTGGAGCGCTGCTCCTTCATCAGGTGGTTGTGGACAATAACCTGGCATTGTGTGATTTTTTAACTTTGTAATATTTGTCTTAGCCTACTATTTTCTTTACATATGTCAAGAAGCATTAACACTCAATGTTTATATTATTTTACAAGTTTACCTTCATACTCTATTCACACTATCTTTTTCAGTTTATTGATTTTGCATTTTAAAATCCTCCCAGTCTTCAGATTTACTGCTAGTCTGTCAACTTTATCGGCTTTTCTTTTGATTCTATACAATTCTTACCTTCCATTGTCGGCCATGGCTGGCTGATGTGTTTTGCGTTTTTATTTTGTGCCTTTGAGGAATCTGGAAAGCATATAATGATTCTAATTGTAATAAAAACATACAAGAATATTGTAAGAATCTTGATGTTCCTGACAAGAATAGGAACAATCGGTATCCTTAAGAGAACTAACTTTTGAAGGACTTCATGAAACTTCTGTAATATTTGGAGTTGTTTCTGTTACATCTCCTGGGTGTTTGCCTCTTTTACTGAAGTTACAGTGTGAAAACAGGTGACACTGCCAGAGATTTTGCCTTCACTTAAGGGGACCAGCAATGCAAAAGGTAAAATAGCATTAGATCTGAACTAATATGGAAAGAGTACTAAAATAGATTATAGTGAGGAGATATTTAGAATCCAGTAATAATAGGATCCCAATTTTGAGATTTTAATGGGAATAAAAGAGTCAATGAAATCTGATATGAAATTGGACAGACTCTGAAGAGATGAAATGCTTGTAAGGGAAAAAATTTTAAAGAACTATTTAAAGTAAGGAATGTGTGGTTGGGGAGTAGTGGGAAATGGATGTTCTTTAAGGAAATATTTACATTTCAGAAGCAAAAATCCCAGAATCCAGTTGACTAAACAAAAAAGTAAGAAAATAGTTGAAAAAGCAATCATGAGAAAGAGAGAAAGAAATGTAAATTCTGTGATGAACAGGGTAGGAAGAATGATAAGATTTAGCATCTAGAAACTGATGTGGGAGAAGTGATACAACAAGAACTAAATGTTCTCTCTATCAGGAAAAAGAGAAAGCTAAAATAAGTTCCAAACTGTTTACTAATAATAGTAAAGATGTGAAAAATGGCAAAATTACCAAACTATTATTTTATTTTAGTTACTTTTATTACTGAAAAGGAGATGCATAACTTGTGAGGAGTTTAAGGAGCAAGGAAGCTGCTAACTATAAATATCACAGAGAAAACCATAGAACATCTTAGGAATAAAACGTAGAACATTACAGCGCAGTACAGGCCCTTTGGCCCTCGATGTTGTGCCGACCTGTGGAACCAATCGGAAGCCCATCTGTCTTACACTATTCCATCTATATGTTTATCCAATGACCATTTAAATGTCCTTAAAGTTGACGAGTCTATTACTATTGCAAGCAGGGCGTTCCACACCTCTACTACTCTTTGAATAAAGAAACTACTTCTGACATCTGACATATATCTATCACCCCTCAATTTAAAGCTATGTCCCCCTCGTGCTAGTCACCAGCATTCAAGGAAAAAGGCTCTCAGTGTCCACACTATCTAACTTTCTGATTATCTTATATGTCTCAATTAAGTCACCTCTCTACCTTCTTCTCTCTAATGAAAACACCCTCAAGTGCCTCAGCTTTTCCTCAAAAGACCTTCCCTCCATTCCAGGCAACATCCTGGAAATCTCCTCTGAACCCTTTCCAAAGCTTCCACATCCTTCCTATAATGCAGTGACCAGAACTGTACGCACTACTCCAAATGCGGCCACACCAGTGTTTTGCACAGTTGCAACATGACCTCGTGGCTCTGAAATTCAATCCTTCTACCAATAAAAGCTAACAGACCATAAACCTTCTTAACAACCCTATCAACCTGGGTGGCAACTTTCAGGGATCTATGTACATGGACACCCACATCTCTCTGCTCATATACACTGCCAAGAATCTTATCATTAGCCCAGTACTCTGCATTCCTGTTGCTCCTACCAAAGTGAATCACCTCACACTTTTCCACATTAACCTCCATTTACCACCTCTCAGCCTAGGTCTGCAGCTTATCTATCTCCCTCTGTAACCTATAACACCCTTCAGCACTATCCATAACTCCATCGACCTAAGTGTCATCTGCAAATTTATTAGAGTCTTGATTAAAGTGGTGCTGGAAAAAACACAGCAGGTCAGGCAGCATCCGAAGAGCAGGAAAATCGACGTTTTGGGCAAAAGCCCTTCATCAGGAATGAGCAACCCATGCTTCTACGCACTCATCCAGGTCATTTAAAAAAATGGCAAACAACAGTGGATCCAAAACAGATGCTTGCGGTACACCATTAGTAACTGAACTCCAGGATGAACATTTCCCATCACCCACCACTGTCTGTCTTCTTTCAGCTAGCCAATTTTTGATCCAAACTGCTAAATCACCCTCAATCCCATACCACTGTATTTTCTGCAATGGCCTACTGTGGGGAACCTTATAAAATGCCTTACTGTTTACTACATAAACCACATCAACTGTTTTACCCTCATCACCTTCTCAATGAACTCAAGTAGGGTTGTGAGGCATGACCTACCCTTCACAACACTGTGCTGACTATCCCTAATCAACTTATTCCTTTCCAGATGATTATAAATCCTATCTCTTATAACTTTTTCCAACACTTTACCCATAACTGAAGTAAGGCTCACTCATCTATAATTACCAGGGTTGTATCTACTCCACTTCTTGAACAAGAGAATAACATTTGCTATCCTCCAGTCTTCTGGCACTATTCCTGTAGACAACAATTAATTTAAAGATCAAAGCCAAAAGCTTTGCAATCTCCTCCCTGTGGTTCCCAGTGAATCCTAGGATAAATCCTATCCAGCCCTGGGGACTTATCGATTTTCACACTTTCCAGAATTGCTAACATCTCTTCCTTGTGAACCTCGATAGTCTAGCAGTAATGTTGGAGGTTAGTGTCTAACACATCAGCCAGATCAGGTCAGGGTAACAGATTCCCTTCCCTAATAGACATTGGCCAACCAGTTAGATGTTTTTTACAAGCAGCTGACCTCCGCTTTCATTTCCAGATTTTAAAAACTTAATTCAAATTCTGAGACTGCCATGGTGATATTTGATTTCATGTTATTAGGTTTATTATTCCAGGATTCTAGAATTGAAATTTGCTGGTGGACCTCCAGGCCCTGTTGGTGTGAGTTCTGTTCTGAGAGTCTAGGACCAGAGAGCAAAATCTCAGATTGAGATCACTGTTTAAAGCTAAAGTATAGAGAAGTGTTTTCTTCTCTAAGGGTAGAGCATCTGTGGAATTCTTAACTGCAGAAACTATTAAGGCTGGCTCAATAAGTGTATTAATGAGATTGACAGATTTTCAGTCAGTAAGGAAAATCAAGGGGATATGGGGAAAAGGCAGGAAAGTAGAGTTGAGCATTATCGGATCACCTGTGATCTCATTATATGGCAGAGTGGATTGAGTGGATTCCGTTTGGGCAGAAAATAATGGACTTCCTCTGAGAACCCTCTCCCATTAGGGTATGCAAGTGGGCTCCTTAGGCTATGTTCAGCAGATGGATCCATCAGCAGCGGCAACCTGGGAAATCCTGCAATTGAAAAAAACTACTGGCCGATATGTTCAGAAAGAAATGCCTTCTTTTGCTGACTAAGAAATTCATAGGAAACATGGAACTGCAATTTTCTCTTCAAAGGACTACTGAAATCACAGCCTATTGTTCACCTGGAGTGTCCAAACACCTTGTCATAATATGATTGAACACAGGGGTTCTTACATCATTCATTTTCTCTCTGGATTTCCACATAATATGACCTTCACACCAGTGGGGATGTTAGTTTAAACACTTCATTTCATTTAACTATCAGTGAGGCATGTTTCCAAACTATAAGTTTAGATTAAACAAAGTTGGGTCTTGGGAATACTTAGGTTTGTGTTGTTTATCATAACTTTTCAAATATTAAAAAATGTAAAACCTTGCACTAATTAAATCCAGATTCTGGTTTCATTTAGTGTAAATAATGTCATGGAAATTTCAAATTGTTTGTTTGAGTTGATTGAAAATTCGTAGTATATGAATATTCTAGTTACAAGTTTGGTCATTTGTACCTTTGTTTACTTATTTATCTGATAACTGAACCCATGCAAACGTTAGATAAATAGATATTATTTTAAACATTCATGCATATTTAATGCTTGGATAAAGATGCATACTTGGTCAAATTTTAGATGGACAAATAAATATTGTAGAAATTGCAGCTGAACTGATTGAGCAAGCATTGAAAAAATTGCCATGAAGAGTTGCTTTGAATCCTTTATTGGTTTTCTTCCAGATTATGGGTAGTTTTTTTTTAATAATCATGTTATATCATTGTAAATTACAATCAACAAAAGGGCATTTTATGTTGAGAGTATGTCATTGGCAATCCTCGGTTGATTGCTTCTAATGCCACTCTATCAATCTAAACGAAGTGAATCTGACTAGACTGTATGCAGGGTGGTACAATTACAACAGTTCAAAGACATTTGGATGGGCTTTTTTTTTAGATTAGATTCCCTACAGTATGGAAACAGGCTCTTCGGCCCAACAAGTCCATACTGACCCTCCGAAGAGTAGCCCAGCCAGACCCATTCCCCATATTCACCCCTGACTATGGGCAATTTAGCATGACCAATTCATCTAACCTGCACATCTTTGGGTTGTGGGAGGAAACCGGAGCACCCAGAGGAAACCCACGCAGACACAGGGAGAATGTGCAAACTCCACACAGATAGTTACCCAAGGCAGGGATCGAACCTGGGTCCCTGGAGCTGTGAGGCAGCAGTGCTTACCACTGAGCCACCATGCCACCCTGATGGTGATTCTCGATTCTCAGTGCATATGTAGAAGGCCAATGTGTTGTATGTCATTTATGTGTGGCAGTATCACAATAAAAGATTAAAGATTGCAATGTTGTTTTCATAATAAAAAAAACTAGAGTTGTTGCAGGTAGTATTATAGCCAATATATAGTATAAAATGTTTTGGATGAAGCAAATTAAATGTTTCTGTTACACAGGCCCCATCTATTGGCAGTCAATAGAATAATACACATCTGTTGAAAATACAGTAACAAATAGCAGAAATAAAATAACTCAAGACTTCTGAAAGTGATACTTTGTTATTTAATTAACAGCTTGGAGAATTCTTGCTATATTTCTCCAATCCTCAATACCAGAATTCAGCTGTACCTCCATTTTAATTCCCGTAGCCACATTTGTCAACTTGTTTTCTTCTGTTTCGTTCTGACTCTCACTGTGAAGTGGCTTGAGATCTTTCACTGATATTAAAAACTCTAAACAATTGTTAATTGCTATGAATAGTGTTGATTATATGGCCTCTGAAGAAGGGAGTGAGCTTAATGTGTTGAATGACTCGTTCATCTCCTATGATTTCTTATATTCGTGTATCATTCTCACTGAATAAGGGATAGCTGAAGGAAAGTTAGGTTAAAATAATTGAATTAGTTTATTGTGTAGTGAGTAAATGTCTGGTAATTTGTTGTGCTGGAGGTTTTAGGTTTAGACTTTAAGTTCACAGGTCCTAACCACAGTGGTGAAGGCGACACTGCAACTGAGTTCAATACTCTTGGAAGAAGGGGTAAGAAATAATTAGCCAATTATTAGCTCATAATCAATATGATGACCTATACCTGGTGGAAATATGATGTCGTTTAATATTAATGTGCCCCAACCACAGGCCACTCCCTATAAGCACACACATGTAGGATGTCAGTGCCTGTGAAACAGTACATCTTCATAAATCGCTGTATACCTTCATGAATCACTTCAAGCAGAGATAATTGTAAAACAAACTTAATTGCTGAGGTCTAAGTCTATGTAGAGTCCATCCTAAGCTGATTTCATACTGTATAAAAGGTACATTTGATTAAGAGAAATAGAGTCTATAAGCCCAACATCAGTTCAGAATACTACACTGAATTGCTAATTGCTAATAATCTTCAGTTTTACCAAATGGAAAAATCTCTCCTTTGCTAATCCCATTCTCACCCATATATGTAACTCCTGATTTTTTTTTTGTGTTCTTCTTAAAGGTTCCTCAGTTTGTAACAGTGCTCCAGGATCTGGCCCCAGCTCTCCCAACAATAACTGCATTGGATGTTCAATAGAGAATGGATTCTCACGTTCACACACTGAGGTAAGACTTCAATGTTTTACATCATTGGGTCATTGTACTTTCTTATCTTTGCCCCTGTCTGCTTCTAATACTCTCGTTTCAGTCTCCCCCACTCCGGACTTTTGTGTCTGTACTTTTCTGTGAAATTCTTTTTGGCACCAAGATCAGCAAAAGAAAATTCCTGGGCAATAATTTACACAATAAAGAGCTGGAAATGCAGCTTGATAGAAACCAGCTGGGATTTCAGGTGTGCTGTCAAAGTTCTGTGAGTGACTCATCCTCTTGATGTTTGGAAACCCCTCAGCCTTTGCTGTGTCATTTCTAGTTGCATGTTTCATTTAGTTATCCTTAGGTCTACCCCTGGGATTTTGATGGCATGGACTGGCTGACATTTTTTCCCTGAGAAGCGCAGATAATATTCCACCATCTTTTTCTCGTCAAGTATTAATAGAAAAACCATATATTTAACCTGTCAGGGATATTTTGCATGAGAAAAATATTATTAGCCTATTGGTTTCTGAGGCTGGGAGGTGCAGTGGATTAAGATACTGTCCTCTGGGACTCAAGTCTGAATCAAATCCAGGTTGAAAGGACAAAGACTTTCTCTCTCAGACTGCTGAAAAAGTCTACCTTTTTTGGCAAGTGTGTGAGGATAGTGGGGATATAAGGAATATAAGTGAGATTCTGAGAGTATATTCTGCTTGTTATTTCAAATGCAGCCCCATAATTATATACTAAAACAGCAACTTATAATATTGGTCATTACTTAAAAACAGCACCTCATCTGTAAATACTCTGATGGTACATTATGTATTCAAACAAAAGCAAGAAGCAAGAGTAAGACATCAATGCCTCTAGCCTGTTCACTCAATTAATAATGTGATTGCAGATCTGATTGTAACCTCAAATCTTCATTTCTGCTGATAACCTTTCACCTCCTTGCTTACCAAGACTCTGTTAATTTCACCCTTAAACATATTCAAAGACATTGCTTCCACCATCTCTTAAGGAAGAGATTTCCAAAGACTCATGACCTTCTGTTGGGCAAAACAATTCCTCATGTCTACTTATTGAGGCATAGATTTGCACAGCACAGGTACCGAACCTTCAGTCTAACCAGTCCATGCCGAACATAATTCCAAACTAAACAAGTCCCACCTGCCTGCTCCTGGCCCATATCCTTTCAAACTTCTCCTATTCATGTATCCATCTTAATGTATTTTAAATGTTGTACCCACATTCACCACTTTCTCAGGAAGTTCATTCCACACGCAAACTACCCTTTTTATAAAACATTTGTTCCTCATGTCTGTTTTAAATCTCTCTCTCACTCCTTAAAAATGTGCCCCCAAGTCTTGAAATCCCCCATCTACGGGAAAAAAAAACGACCATTCATTCTATCTCTACCTCTCATTACTTTATAAACCTCTCTCGGGTTGCCTCTCAACCTCCTACGCTCCACTGAAAAAAGTCCCAGCCTATTCAGCTGTTTTTATAATGCAAGCCTTCCATCCCCAGCAATATTCTGGTAAATTTCCTTCTGAATCTTCCCCAGCTAGAGAAGAGAAGGTCATTAACCTTCTTCCTTAACTGCTGGGCATATTGTATTGACCTAAATGGCATCTTCAGACCAGACTGACAGTGTCTGATTTCTTCTGGCACTCTTGGGGAAAGAGAGCACCCCTCTGCTCCGACACCTCAGTCCAGCACCAGGCATTGTTCCCTCTAATTTTCTTTAGGCTATGTGTGTCTCTGAGGACTGTGTACTGCAGTGACTTCTGTAATGTGAAGTCAATGTCATGGATGTCATGTGTTGAACCTTGAAGCGTCTACATGTGCAGCCACCCTAAATATAGGGTTCCGGGTTCCTTTTGTGTAAAGTTGGACGTCAACTTCCATCTCTCAGCCATGTCCTTTGGAATTGCACAGTAACACACACAGGCCAGTTCCTGGATTGCAGCATTTGAAATGATGTTCAGTGGGGTTTAACTATGATTCCAAGGTGTGAATGTTGTATAGTCCCAGCACCAGTGGGCATTTTTGCCACTGGCAAGAGCAAGATTGTACAAGGGTCGCACAGTGCAGGCAGGATACATAATTGATGAGGTGAGCAACAGAGAATTGTTTGTAAAAAGTCACCAAGACTCACAAAAGGAAATCTCCGTAAATTTCTTTAAATTGATACTTGTGCAAAATGTGGGAAAAATATGCGCTGTTTCTCTCTATAGATGTTGCTGGAAGTGATGAGTTTCTCCAGCACGTTCTGTTTTTATTTCAGATTTCCAGCATCTGTAATATTTGCTTGAGCTTTAGAATGTGGTTTATCACATTATCAGGACGCCTTTGTTAACTTACAGCCTCACCCATTGCCTGCAACCTATTAGCTGAAATAGGTGTCTGAAGTTTGTGGAAAATTATTTTCCCAGATGTTACATGACAGAAAGTTTGTATTTAAAGCATTGGAGATTAAATTCAGTAATTACCATTCATGGATCAGTGTTAACTTGTTGAGAGCCACAACAATGTTTCCTCATCAAGTATGACAAGAATAATTGATCAGAGCAACTCAGATTATTCTGAATTAGGAGGTTTTCGGTTGTTAGATTAATTAATCAGTGCTTCTATATAAACTGAGAAATATTTCTGCCTGATGTATGGTAAAAACAGGTACAAATTTTTAAAATCACAAGGATTCATATAACTGAGACAGAAGAGCATTCTTGGATCATTTAGAAGTGATATAAATTGATTGAACTCATCATACATGCTGCATAAAACAGGGTCTCGAGAGGTTCATTTGTTTATGATTCAGCCTCACAACTATTTACTTAATTAGCTTGCTATTATGAAAATAAAACATCAGCTTAAAAATGGATAAAATGCTTATTTGGTTCCGTAGTATTTCAGACTGTAATGTATCCTGCGATCTTAATAAAACTGGCATTCCCTGTTTTAGCAGACATTTAATATTATGACACCTTTGTTTTCAGTGATCTGTTTATTGGCGTAGTCTCCATGACCTATCGTTTCATGTCAGAAAGCCCCCATAAAGCCTCAGTAGGAGGTTCTGTTTTGAGCAAAAACATTCAGTGTTATTTTTCATGTTAGGAATCAGCCAAAGCCTCCGAGAGAAACAGCGTGGTATTCATGGGTTGCTTTTTTATGCTTTTTTTTGCCCAAGATAATTGATATCTCAGAACCTAAAGGTCTCAAAAGCGGAGGTGACAAATTATTACAATTCTGTCAGGCCAGGACCTGTGTGCTGTTTCCCTCGTGGAGGTGGCTCTTTTATTTGAGTCACAGATGCTTTTTTGTTTGGGAAGTAAGCAAGGATTGTTGCTATACTGCTACACTAGGTGTTCTTTTACATCCAAGTTTCTCCCCTGTGGTCAGAGTCATGTTACAACTGGGAGTCCCCAAGAAGCCACAAAATAAACGGGAAACTGTGAAGCCTTCTCTTGTGTGTGAGTGCTGAGCGGGAAATGTGGGGCAGAAGTTGAGCTAATTAGAAAAAAATTCAGATCAACCATCCTGCTTCTTACAGCTAGAATTTCAGCTACATTTCTTTAAGAAAGGAAGTACAGTTGTCACTAATTCCCTCTGAGTGAATTGTGATGGAACTCTGTGGAAGTATGGACAATTATAAATGTCCAAATTGCTGGTATTATTGTCAATATGATATCCAGAATGTGGCACAAAACCAGCAGCAATTTCAGCATGGAGTATTATGCCTTCAGCTTGGGCCGTCACCCTGGAATGGAGTGCTGGAACAGACATGCTATTATCGGGTACAGAGCTGAGGAAGAGCTATGTGTTTGAGATACAATTCTATGGATGAGACTTGAAAACACAGGAGTGCTCTGTTTGTTCTAGAGATTACAGAAAATATCAAAGATTCCATGACACTGTTTGTGAAACAACAGAGGTCGTCTAATGCCTTGGTCTCTTGATACCAAAGGCACAGAATACAAATTACTCATCTCAATGCTTTTTCTGCTATTTGTTGTGTGCTAAATGATTGTTCTGTTTGCCAGCGCAACATAGACTAGCGATTGATGTAATACCTTTGAAGAATTTGAGGCACTTTTAAGAAACATTTCAAAATGTAGACTAAGATTATAGTCTTTATAAAAAAAGGCAAATCATAGAAGAATTTCAATCATTTTAAATACACCTTTGGAATGTTTTACATCCTGTCCCTTTCTATGTAACTATGACAAAAAATGTATCATCTGTTGGCTTTTTTCTTTTTTTAAACCCATACAGGGTTAAAATTTAGATTCAGTCACAAAAAAAGTGGCATACCTTGTTTTCATATACAATATCCCCAGAACAGATGTTACATTATAATGGGTATCTGAGGCTGGGCCAAACTATTCAGATATAAGTATTCAGTGGTTTTCTTTGACTGTATGTGATTTGGCATCGCTTTCTGAGGTACATATTTAAACTGCTTTTGCCCAATCTATCTTTAATCTATTGACAAGATCAAGATAGGCTGGAGAGACTCTGTAGAAGGTCAGTAGAGAACAGCCATTCCCATGGTTTCAACATTGATTTTTCAATTCGGTCATTCTGTGCAAGTCATGCTGCAGTCATTGCTACCTGCAGTGTTTGAAATATTATCATTTATTTCTTTATATAAATTTTAAAACCAGGTTGAGTTTATTGCTGAGGCCAAGGTTTATACAGCACTAATTCTTTTGCTTCTGGAATTTTAGCAAAACTATGCAGATGATGATGCATGATGTAACATAAGCTGAAATACAAAGGTTTTTCTGTTCACTCCATAAACTGAGATAATACTTCAGAGGGAACCACTCAACAGACTAGTTTGAGAAACTGAACATGAGGGAAAGAAATCAAGTGTAAAATCGTAAAACCATAACATTTGCGTTATGCTGAATATTGAATTGAATAATCTTCTAAAACAAGCTGTTTGCTTGGAAGACAGTATTTACATCCAACACAAGAAGATGCAAGCCTACTGGGATCAGTATAATTTTCAAAAACATTCAATTATACATGATATCCATCAGTGGCTGAGATGCCGCAGAAGTTATAATTTTGTTTTAATTATGACATTCAGTATAAACATCTGCGTAGTGGCAAAGTTCTTCAGTAATAAATAAAATTGCTGAAAATGCATTTAAGATCACACAACAAAAGTAAGCAAAAACCGAGCTAATGGCTGGAATCTTCTCAGCTCCTGAACAAAGTGGACTATGGTGACTCAGTTGGGAAAAGGTGGTAAGCTTGGCTGAACTAAAGTTCTTGACGTCATACAAAAAAAAAGAGATGAGAATTTCTCCAATGAGCCGCCAGAGGCTGGTTTCCATGAACTTGCCTGCATTTGTATACCGTTAGTACCTAACCTCGCCTGGTTGAAATGTATTTCCCTATTCTCCTAAGCGGCAGCTAGAAATGAGATGGTGACAATTTCTGACATGAAAGTCGGAACAAGTACCTGGTGACTCCAGCTCGCTGCTTGCTCTCCTGGCATCCATCTTTGTCAGTATTCCTCAACATCTCAGGGTGTGGGCAGTGACTGTTCACAGCCATCTTGCAGGAAGCTTAGTATCAGACAAAACCAAACTTCTCCATATTTCTACAGCACATCTCCGACCACTAAGGTTTTTATGAAGATCTGTAGCTCGGGTTATGCTTGGAGTTGTTGGCCGGTTGATTTTTTTTGCAAATGCTTCATCCCCTTACTGGGTGACATCTTCAGTGCTGTGTAGCCTTCAGATGAAGCATTGTTGTTGAGATCTGCCCAAAATGTAAATGGTTCTGTCTGTTGTGGGGGTGGTTCTATTTCTGGTTTTGTGCTGTAGTGGTCTTTCGATGCGGTCTATTTCAACATGTTTGTTTATGGCACCAGTGGATGAATACCAGACTTCCAGGGATTCCCGAGCTTCAACAATGGCTATGCAGCACTGAAGATGTCACCTAGTAGGGGAACAAAATGTTTGCAGAAAAATCAACAGGCTCAGAGAACCAACCAACACCTTACATTTCTGACCTCCTCACAATACAGTCTCCATTTCAAGGCTGCACAGTGGAATGCACCAGTGCCTTTCATTCTAATGCTGCATCCAACTTATTGATTCTACCTGGTGGATCTCGGGACTCACTACTTGTTCTCTTATGCTTACTCCTTGGATGCAGACAGCCTCTCAAGCTTGGCTTGTCCTTTTGGACTTCTCTGTCTCTTTCAGAAATGAGAGGTTCACGGTATTTCTGTGTTGCCTAGCTGTTCAGAGCAGATACAAAGCAAAGCCTTTGTCATGGTTGTCAGCAGTGATCAGTTAAGGGGGTGAACATGTTGTCGAATGCACTTTGTTCTGTCAGTATTACACCTAAGCCATATGCCAGCACAGCGCCTGGCAATCACACTGCATGTGCTTCAATCAAATTACCAAGTCTCAAAGTCTAAGGGAAGTAGCCCTTCAGCAAGTCAGGGTAGACTGCTATCAGTCAGAAATTTCCAGTAGATTCAATCAAGGGTAATGTCCCATATCAGTTCAGGGCTTGGACACAATCAGTTGGCTCTTTGGTGTGTACAAGATCAGGGTTTCCAAATCACCACAGTTTGATGAATGAGTCATAGTCAGTCCTGCAGGTCCAGAGAAGACAGTCCAGCCATCTGTGTTATGTAATTGGGGAACGGTACAGAGATCAGGCAAATACCGAGTCACCCATCCGGAAGGGCAATCTGTCCAAGTCATACAAGGGCATGAGCCATGGTCAATCCTGGGCGGATGGAGGGAGGGGGAGTCAAATCACTGAAAGTTAAGGGGCTGGATTTATCAGAGCCCACAGCTATTGTAGGGAACTTGGGGAAGTCAATTTTGTGGGATTGCAGGCAGTATGCTGGGATGCAGAAGGGACGATCATTGAGAAGGGAGTATTCATGTCATATAAGGTGGAGGGACAACAGTAGAGGACATTGGTTATTGTAGGAGGAGGGATATTGACAATCGCATCACCCTGGAGTGGACAGGGGAACAGTGCAACATGATGGCTAAGCTGGAGGGCCATGGCTCTGAGGGGAGTAGATGGGGAAATAAAGTTGCTATTCAAAATGATATATGCACATGTGTGGATGCTGGGCTCGACAAAGAGTGCCAGAAAGTAAAGGACTTAACCAATTCTGGTAAAACCTGGCCCAAGATTTCAGGTTGATGATCTTTCATCCGAACTGAATTTGGTTTCAATTAATATACATGTAAGCCTGGATTTACTCTACTGCCTCATAGCGCCAGAGACCCAGGTTCCTTTCCACCCTCGGGCAACTGTCTATGTGGAGTTTGCACATTCTCCCCGTGTCTGCGTGGTTTTCCTCCAAGTGCTCTGGTTTCTTCCCACAGTCCAAAGCTGTGTTGATTTGGTGGATTGACCATGCTAAATTAAATTTCAAACATTAATTTTGAGTATTTTTAAAACTTTCATGAATTGTGAGACCTATGAATTAATTACAAATGTTACTAATAACAAACTGGCCTGTTCTCACTTTACAGTAGCATCTGGTTATCTGTTGCAGCTTTCCCGTTTATTTTTAGCTAAAATTAGAAACAAACATCCTTAGAAATGTGAAGGAGAATCTAGACTCACCGATCTATAACATCAAAGCATGTTTCCAAATGCCATTCTTTGGACCAAAATGTTTGAACGTACAGATATATCGCATATAGGGAGGGAGATGAAGGCTGTACCTGATCTTGGGGTTTAACTGTTATTCTTTTGTTTGCGTATTCCTTTTTTTCAGATTTAGCTGCCAGAATAGCCCCAGATATTGTTTATTTACAAATAGATTGAGCAGAAAACCAATTCCACAGTGTATCCTCACTATTTCCATTTAACTACCTTTGCATGCAAACCCTTAACATTAATACAGCTATTCTTAGACTCTGTATAACATTTATACTGACTGGAATATGGTTGCAGTGTGCTGTAAGATATTGCTATGTCAAACCTGAACATCACAACAAAATCTTGTTGAGATAACTGCAATTATCTATTTTGAATTTGGACTCGGTGTGCAAATTTCTTGCATAAGACATAGGAGCAGAATGAGCCTATTCAGCCCATCAATCTTCTGTGCCATTCGAACATGGCTGATGTTTCTCAGCCTCATTCTCCTGCCTTCTCCTCATAACCCTTGAGCTCCTTACTAACCAAGAATCTATCTACCTCTGTCTTAAATGACTTGAACTTCACAGACCTTTGCAGCAATGAGTTCCACAGATTTCCCAGCTATGGCTGAAGAAGTTCCTGCTCATCTCAGTTCTAAACAGCTGCCCCTTCAGTCTGAGGCTGTGTCCTCTGGTCCTAGTCTCCCCTACTAGTGGAAACATCTTCTCCACCTCCACTTTATCCTCTTGGTATTCTGTAAATTTCAATCAGATCCCCCTCATTCTTCTCAACTCCATGGAGCACAGACTCAAAATCCTCAACTGTTCTGCATGACAAGCCCTTCATTCCCGAGGATCATTCTTATAAACCACCTCAGCATCCCACCCTCCTCCCAGCAACAGCACATCCTTCCTTAGATACAGGGCCCAAAACAGTTCACAATATTCTAACAGGGGTCTGACAAGAGCTATATACAGACTTAAGCAGTGCATCTCTGCTCTTGTATACTAGCCCTCTTGAAATGAATGCGAACATTACATTTGCCTTCTTAACTGCCAACCGAACCCGCATGCTAACCTTGAGTGAATCCTGAATTCAGACTCCTAAGTCTCTTGGTGCTTCAGATTTGTGAAGTCTTTCACCATTTAGAAAATAGTCTACGCCTCTATTCTTTCTACCAACGTGCATAACCACAAACATTCCCACATTATATTCCATCTGCCACTTCTTTGCCCACTCTCCTAGCCTGTCCAAGTCCTTTTGTCACCTACCTGCTTCCTCAACACTACCTGTCCCTCTACCTATCTTTGTATCATATGCAAGGTTAGCAACAGTGCCATCAGTTCCTTGGCCCACAATGTTAATGTATATTGTGTATAGTTGTGGTCCTAATACTGACCCCTGCTGACCCCAGTCATCATAGATCTACATCTGCCACCTTGACTTAAATTTTTGTTGTGTTTCATAAATATTCTGTGAAATGCAACAATGTGAATTTATTTACTCTGGCTATTTTATTAAGCTGTAAACATCATTACAAGCCAGAAACGTTTTGTTATTAATAATGCGTAAAGTTCACTGGATCAGTGATGGCTGACAATTTTACATGATGAGGCTTTGCGATCTCAACAATTTACACAGGGGCCACATGCATCTCGGTGCTAAACAGTGTTGAGCAGTTGGTCCAAATCTTAGCTCCGATTTTTCTTTTGGTGCTTTCCCACCATGAGGGACAGTATAAATCATTCTTTAAGAAAAAACATGGATTAATTAAGGATGGTCAGCATGAAGATCAGCCCAAAAACTGCTATCTTGCCTCTGTCTCTTTCACTCTGAGTTTTGACTTTGCTGACAAGTTTGTTACACTGCAGCTAGGGATCGGACTTCCCTTTTGATTGGTCATTACAAACGCGATGTGATCGCACTAGAGGAGTACTGAGATTTGTGAGGATGTTGCCAGAAACTGAGAAATTTAGCTTTGAGAAAAGCTTGGATAAATTAGGATTTTTTTTTGGAACAAAGGAGACAGGAATGATTTAATTGAATTGTATAAAATTATAACGGATCTTGACAGAGTGGACAGGAAGGTTTAAATTCCCTTTGCAGAGGTCAATCACCGGAAGGCATAGTTATAAATTAATTAGCAGAAAGGTTGGAGGGAAATTGAGCAGAACATTTGTCACCTCGAGGATAGTGGTATCTGGAATTCTGCCAGAAAGACGAGCAGAAGCTGAAACCCTCGTTATATTTAAAAAGAAGACTTGAAATATCGTAATCTGAAAAGCTGCTGACTAAAGGCTGGAAACTGGGTAACCCTTTGTTAGCTAGCACATATACAATGGGCAGAATGGTCTTGGATTTTATCATAAATAGCAATAGAAAATGTTTTAGGTTAGATTACTTACAATGTGGAAACAGGCCCTTCAGCCCAACAAATCCACACCGACCCACCAAAGCACAACCCACCCAGACCCATTCCCCTACACCTAACGCTACAAGCAATTTAGCATGGCCAATTCACCTAACCTGCACATTTTTGGACTGTGAGAGGAAACCCACGCAGACACAGGGGGTTGTGAGGTAGCAGTGCTAACCACTGTGCCACAGTGTCATAAACTCAAAGTGCCACCTCAAAGAATCTGCATATAAAATCATAAGGATTTTTTTGTTTACAAGATATTTTGTGTTCTAACCTCACTACTGTATTATCTTGTTCTGCTGCTCTAAGTGGTTACTGGGAGATGACACAGCTCTGAGTAGTTGTGTTAGAAACAGAATGAACAGCATCTGGATTCCAAATTCTGGGACTTCCCATTTTGCTTGAACACCATCATATGCTGTAACCAATGTCTCACACAGAAGCAAATTGAAACATTGAACAATGTGTGTGATGAGTAATTTTAACAGTTCTTCTTCTCAATAGCAGTTGCTGCCACATCGCAGGATTCTGACTTGGGATGGATCAGTGAACGCTCTAAATCTCTACACATCACCATCGTTACCCAACATTACTCTGGGTCTCCCAGCTCCAACTGCCTCATCTGCCTCCTCCCACATCAACGTATGTAATAATTACAGGCCTAAAGTTACTTAATCTCTTTAATCAGTTACATTGGTTGAAGCACATAACAATCCCATGAAGCATGCAGGCTTGTGGTCAGCCATTATGATAGTGTTGCCATGTTTAAACCAAAAATTACATCTCTGGTATTAAACCACTGAGTAATGAGATCTATGCCAACAGTTTCTCATGAATCTAAGATCTTAATCTTAGTTGAAACATTACTGAAAAAAGACCAGGTGCTTCCCCGTAGGATGTGAGTGTGAATAATTCCTGGGTGGTGTCTCTGTGACTGATTCAAAGAGAATCACTGGGGGCATGGAGATGGTCCACCCACTCACATTTTGTGATCTACAGCTTGTATGAAATAAAGAATCCTGGGAAGGGTATTTTTTTAAAAAAAGAAAAACATAAAATATATCCAGGAACTTTAGACTTGCTAAGACTTCTGAGACAAATAAAGAATTATTCAGATAATAGAGGTGATTTTCCCTTCCACAGCATTTGCAAGATGCTCAGTTCCCAGGCATAGCACTGGCTAGAGACCATCATTATCATGCCTTCACCCACAGCCCAAGTTGAGATTTACTGTTACTCATTGGGTGTCTTCCTGAATGTATTGAGTGTCGTGATGGTAATGAGATGGCAGGTAGTGTGTTCGCAGTTCGAACAGAGGATTGCAACCTATGTCTGAACCTCTAGGACCAGAGTGAATGTTACTGGTGCTGGGGGAAGCCTGAAGATTGAAAGCGAGCAATCCAAAAAGATCCTGCAGCAGTTTCCTTACTTTGTCACAGGGTGATAGTTCTGATACCAGTTGCCAACACCTTGTAGTTTCACTGTTGTTTTTTTACCTTGTTTACTGACACTGTGACATACATGGCATGAATCTGTTTTGGAATTATGTCCAACTAACTAAATATCCCAACGCAGCCCAAATTTAAATTTTCCTAACTCAGGCAGGTGTAGTGTACACCAGATCCCTTGTAGCTGTCAGACGCCCTGTAAGGAGGTAGACAGTGAACATCCAACGCAGTTTCAATTTCTCTGTCTTACAATGTCTGTTTTAATTCCTGAATCCAGTGAGAAGTCTATTCTTCATGTACAATCTTCTCACATCAAAAGATGTGTGCCAAGAATAAAAACAGAAAATGCTGGAAACACTTTGCAGGTCAGGCAGCAGCTGTGGAAAGAAACTGAGTTAACATCTCAGTTTAACAATCATTCAATCCACGGGAAGAATGATAGAAATGTGGCAGGTTTTGAAATGGAGAACAGGAATGAAGAAAAGGGAAGGTCTGTCTCCAGGTGGTGCATGGCAGTCACCTGAATACAAAATGAAGCAATAAAGAAAGAAAATGTTAAACTAATCAAATAAAGTGAAATGTAATGGTGACAGAGAATATGATCTGAAAATTTGAACTGAATATGGAGTCCAGAAGTGATGCTTCTTGTGTTGAATTTCACTGGGACACTGGAGCAGGCCATGGACAGAAAAGTCAGAATGGGAACAAGGTGGATCATTATAATAATTAGCAACAGAAAACTTGGTGTTGTGCTCACAGACTGAATGGAGGTGTGTTGCAAAACAGTCTATGTTGTTCTCCCCATGATGGAGGAAACCACCCTGAGAGCGGTCAATACAAAATACTAAACTGAAAGAAGTACAAGTAAATCCCTCTTTTACTCAGAAGGGCATCCAGGGATTTGGGAGGTGAGAAAGGAGGATGTAAAAGCACAAGCGTTGCATTCTCTATGTTTACACATATTGGTAGTAGGCAAGGGAGGGATGGTTAGGTGACCAAGATATTGAGGAAGGAATAAAAATCTGAGTGCTGGAACAAACTCAGGAGGTCTGGCAGCATTTCTGGAGAGAGGAACAGAGTAAACGTTTTGAGTCTGGTATGACTTCTTCAAAACTGATTTGAAATGTTAGCTCTGTTTTTCTCACCACAGATGCTGCCAGACCTGTTGAGTTTCTCTAGCACTGTCTGTTTTTATTTCAAATCTCCAATATCCACAGTGTGTTGCTTTCATGTTGTGGAGGGAATGGTCCCTTTGGAACACTGAAAAGGTACAGCAGGAGGAGATGTGCTTTCTGCTACATAGTGTCATGCTGGACGTGGCAGAAAAATGTACAGGATGATTAAGTGAACACAGAGGCTGGTGGGGTGAAAGCTGAGGACATGGAAACCATATCATATTTCTAGAGGGAATGGATGGGGCAAGAGCAGAAGTTCAGACAGGAAAAACTGAGTTCACTGGGGCCGTAACAGGCCAAAATAATAAGCCAACCAGGATGACCTTGTTTCCAGATTTTTAGAAAGGAGTTAGAAGCAGGATGTGTGTGATTGAGGAGGTTATAAGGTTGGGGGCTGTGAAGCCAATTTCCACAGGGAAAATAAGCTGAGTGGCAGGCTTGGAAACATGTCTTGATCTTTGTTAGTCGGGTTAACATCCAGAGGCAATGGGAGGAAACATCAGAGAGTTGGTTTCCAGCCTCTGCTAGCTAGAGATCAATACATCAGGGAAAAACAGCAGTACATTTGTCAGTAAGTTTGCTCATGATGTCAGGATTGGACTGGAGAGAATGGGAAGCTTCAAGTTTAGAGTAAGTTAGATTGGAATGAGTGAGATGAGCAAAGGAATTGAAATGTTCAATCTCATGGTTCGAGAGAAGGTAAGACGCCACAGAGAGGAATATTGGACAATAAGGGTTCACTAACTGGAATGGGATGGGGGAGTGCAGAAGGAAGTGGGCGGGGTTGAGTCTGCGGCTAAAGACGTAGACATGGAGACAGGTGAAAGAATAAGAGCTGAGTGTCAAACCAAGCTTGAAGTTCAAAGAGATGAGGGCATAAGGTGATAAGCTAGGCCTTTGCTGAGGACTGATTATTTAGGGTCAGCGATAGCAAGATCAGTATCAAGACTTATGTAGCATGAAACTCTAAACATTCAGGTCAGATCAATGCCAACAAAAATGGATTAAATATATAAATCGTTGTGGAGGAAGATTGAAATTCCCACTCTTTGCCCCACCCACAGGCACCACCAGTGTTGACCTCACTCATAATCTTGTCTGCAGGCCACTTCTGATCCACAAGTGTTGTCAGCCTATTAGGCCAATCAAAGAGCTCGTTAAGGTTAAGCATTGCCAAGTGGAATGTTTTAGCGGCATGTGGGCCTCTCACTAAGGCTGAATCATGGCCATGCAATAGAGGTAGTGTCTGGGTGAGCACACTGGGGAAGGGGTCTTCAGATAGTATTCCATCCACAATGAGAATCATGTTAATTGTCGAACCACAATTGCCGCCTCTAATCTCCCAATGGAGGGTTACTCTCATGCAGTGATAGCTTCAACACTGTGGCCTGACATTCAGAGGATGCCTCAATTTTTCTCACTGTCATAACTCCATGAAAGATTCTAACTTATGGTAACACCCTGCTGATCTGAGTGCTGGAAGGTCTCCTTGGGGCTCCACCATTTTAATTAGACAAGCATTCAGAGAGGCCCATTTTACTGACTGCCTCCTAAGAATGGTTCTTTTGTACTGATTCTGTATATGTAGAACCCTGACCCATGTTTTCTACCAGTAGCAGGATTGAGAATCACAAATGAATATTCAGCCTACAATTCGTTGACATTACTTCAAACGGACACTATAGAGGAAATTAGTCTTCAATGATAAGGCATAATGGCTAATCATCAATTGTGATCCCTGGTCAATCATCTTTTCCAATTTTGGCCTTATCTGTCTTATCTTTGAAATTATTAAATACAGAGTTAAATAAAGGCATTTTTGACTTTTTATATGAATTGTTGAATGATTGAGTTTGAATTTGCAGCAATGGAATCCTTATAATCGGGATTTTCAAATAGAGGAGACTGGGTCTTTCATGGGTGAACACCTATAGAGGGAATAAGGTCAGTTACAGCCCTGGAAACAAGAGCTTGCTATTTGTCAGTAAGACCGGTTTGTAAAGTCCTTTCAGTGGCTGTTCAATCCAGCCTTGAAAGAGAGATTGATCGACCATCACAGCATCAGAAACTTCCAAAGAACAGACCATCTTCCCCAACCTGCTTGCTTGATTGGGGTGAGGCAAATGGCACTGTAGGGAGAACGAGCAAATGCACCATAATTTTTTCAGATATTAATACACTGGCAAAGAAAACAAACCCAGTGAAGTTACATGTACAGTGTAATCATGACTTAAATATTCATTTATAGATAATCATTTGTTCTAGGCCTCAACAACAAATCAAAATACTGACAGACACGCCATCCAGGGAATGACAGCCCTTACTGGACAGTTCAGAGGAGGAACTCCCTTATCTGCTTATTTACCAACTGCTCCTTTTGATGGGAAGGTTAACAGCACCCATCATGCCCTGCTACACCATGTGCTTCTGATGGAACAGGTTCGAAAGCAGAGTCCTCTCACAACGGGTGAGTTGTATTTGCAAGTGAAACTTTTGGATTCTAACTGAGAGTTTGGAATTTTCTGTTCAAGTGAGAATTAATTTTACATAAGGACATCAATATAAAAGGAAACATTTTAGAAGTATTCATAATTCTGAATCAAATATATTTGCTTCAAAATGTTCACCTGTAAGTAAGATTTCAGCACGGTACCTTGATTAATGGAATGGTAAGTGTTTTGTTTGTTTCTTTATACAGAGTACACAAAGAAAGTCTCTCCTACTCCATTCCTGAGAAAATGTGTGGAACGTATATTCTTAATAAATAGATCCACAGGCTTGACTATTTTCTCAATTGCATAAAATGAGCTTGTGAACTTTTTCGCATTTCACAGAAAAGGTCTCATATCTTGTAAGACTTATTTTCAAAAAGCACTGGCTTTCTCAATTAGTTAATTAAGACTTCAAGAATTTAAAAATTCAGTCACACTGCTACTGTTTTACAGACTTAAACTGGGTGCTCTTATAAGCATACAGAATCAGATCACTCAGTTGACATCAAAGGTAGTTTCTAGAAGCACTTAAGAAATCCATTTTAATATCCTTTCGTGACACTTTTGTGAAAGTCGCCACCTCTACACCTTACTTGCTGTATCATCATGCTACGAACAGGTAGCAAACTCCTGCAGGTGCATTATTTAAAGGGCTTAACTACATCTTACAATTGTTTTACTGGTTTGTTCTGTTAAGCTGCTGGCCAATTTCATGACCTTTCCTCGGATTTTATCTGTTTTATATTTGAATATTGACTTAAGTGCCAATGGATTTGCTCACTAAACTGCACTGTCAACAGTTATGTTATAATCATGGGTGTTCGAGTCAGTCTGACCTAGAGGTTGCAGGGGAATGTGCAACAGCCAAGAATGAGGCAGGAGAAAGCAGGTGCAGCTGGGAGAAATGGAGGTCATGCCATTGTAGGCTCACAGAGGCCATTACACAACTTTGGTGTTTGTTGTGAGTTTAGGCTCCTGAAGATCTATGTTAGACACATGGGTTTGACTGTGTTTGGATTTGGCAATTGAGGGTTAATCTTACAATACCCATAATTCTAAGTGAGAGGAAGTTATCCAGAGATCCAAGGGAACCACCCAGCAGACTTTGGGAGAGAACATTCCAGACTGATTGAGCCTGAGCCGGAAAGTTATTCAAGACAGAAGCATGCATTACACATCGGAGTGATGAGAAGTCTTTTAATTAAGTAATGTGTGCTAAGCAGCATTCCTAAGAAAGGAAATTTTAAAGTAATAAAATAATCTTTGGATTAAACAGTCACTATTAGTCCCAGACCAAAGTGTTGGGTTACAATAAGTGTAAAAGAAGTGAAGTGTTTGAAGTGTAAAGAAAAAGAGCTGTACCAGAAATGATAAAGCACTGAAAGGTAACTGAGTCAGGAAAATAATAATTATGAAAGAACCATTTACAGTTACAGTAGATGCATTGGAATTTTGATCACTTCAAGCCTATCAAAATGTTAAAACAAATAGAAAAATCTCTCTGCTGAAATTGAACTGTGCTGGACCTTGTTTGAAGTGCAGTACTAGATGTTCTTGGAATTGCAACAATATTGGTCAGCTCTCCCATGCTTGGCTCATTTCCATTATGTGTTTAAGAATATTTGAAACTGCTATAAAAGAACAAAATGTTCTCCTCTTCCCTTGTTTACCTCCATTTCTCTTGTTCTTAAACTTTTGTTTTGTTGTATTTGTTAAAGCAAACACTTCAACAATGTGTACTTTCTCTTTAGCAAAACATCACCTCAGTTAAAAGATCTATCCAATCAGGTTCCTGTTCGGAATCTGGTAGTAATACGAACTGGATGTTCCCCATAACGATTTGGGTTGTGAGGTCATAAAAATGCCATGAGCTTTTATCTTTGTCAGTAATCTTTGATTTAGCACTTTATCAGATGCTTCTATAAACCTAAGTGCAGTTCATCAACCAGTTCCCTTTTACTCACAGCTGGTGTTACCTTCTCAAATACTCCTACAGATTGGTCAAATGCAATGAAAGTGATATTGGGGAATAGTGAAATTCAATGGGGTTGGGGTGGGGCTGGTGTAACTCTTCAGTCCCTGAGTGTAGTTTGGAATGGAAAAAGAGGTGCATTCGTTGCAAACACATGACACAATCTGTCCAATTATCAAACTATTTGAATTAATAGAAGGAAAATTGGAATACTCTATTATAGGCATGCAAACTTTCATTGGACTTTGCTGTCTATGTTGCAGCAGGTGATGCTTTGCAACTAGACATCAAGAGGAACATTTATTTTCAATATACCTTGAGGAACCATTCGCCAACAGGAGACCTGACACCTTAGTGAATTACATAAAGAGTAAGAACTGAGAGAAAAGAAGTGCGGTTGGAATATTTTGTTGGATTAAATCATTGTGTGTTACTATTTAAAACATGTGTATAAATCCACCAAGAGCTCAGAGCTGTCTGATTTCTGTTCCTGTAAGATGCAATGATCTAAAATGAAAGGAATTTATGCATTTTAGATTATTTCTAATTGTGTGTTTGTTGACATAGAATAACTACCAATTTGTTCTGATTGGAAAATGCAGGTTGTTTGGTAATGAAGTCCTTTATAAAATTGGAAAAAAAACATTAGATTGATTTTCATATTGAAAATTTTAGTTTCTTGTCCCTCAATGTAAAAGTTAGGATTAAGCCCATACTCACCGGCTGGCTTGTCCAGAATCCATTTCACAGATATCAGGCTGTTGTGGTAAGATGTCATCTCCCATTTCTGAGGTATGGTGTACTGTGTGTCATTTATTATATCAATATAATTTTATTTAATCTTTGGATTTTGAACTAGAGGCATGTGGGTTTTAGTCTATGTATAGGAGGGTTTTAATAATTAACTGATCAGTATTTCTGGATGAATGATTTTCAAACTGGTCTGTGCCAGAGAGTAGCTAACTGAGGGCCCTTCTGGAATGATAATATGAATTTGTTTGTACTGTGAAAGTTATACGTTTGGGAAGAGCAAACATTGTATGGCATTAGCCTGCTTTCAATTTAGATTATTCTGCTTAGGAAAACTCTTAAATTGGAAAGCTTTTAGTTTTAGCACACAGAATACCTGGCTGAAATCAGATGTAAGAACAGTTCCATCTGGAGAAAGGAGTTAATTCAGAACATTTGGGAAATAGGATTACCTCAATGTAAGGATTTTAGTTTGAAATTTAAGAACAAATGGTTTTGGTTAGAAATCTAAAGGGGGTTTTTAAAGCTGAAAAAAAAGTTTAAGTCCAATTGTGTGAATAATCAAAGAAGGCAGGGTGGTGGCTCAGTGGTTAGCACTGTTGCCTCACAGTATCAGGGACCCAGATTCAATTCCCGCCTTGGGCGACTGTGTGGAGTTTGCACGTTCTCCCCATGTCTGCGTGGGTTTCCTCTCACAATCCAAAGATGTGTAGGTTAGGTGAATTGGCCATGTTAAAATTGCCCATAGTGTTCAGGGATGTGTGTGTTGGGCCAAAGGGCCTGTTTGCACACTGTAGGGATTCTAGATTATTCTAAAAACTATGAAACTCATGTGTGGGAATTAAAAGAAACTGTTCAGTCAAACCTGTCATTGTGAAGAGAAGGGAGCAATTTCTACTATGTGAGTACTATAAAGTGATAGTGTTGTGATAGATAGAGTTGCATTTTGCTGTCTGTTTTGAAATCTTTCAAGTTGCGCTAAACATCCATAGTTTGGTTTGTTATACGTTATCTTCATCTGTTTTGCATAATAATTTTCTCCTTTATTGTTAAAATCAAATTAGCATTGCATGCATATGTTTCAGTGAAAGACCACCATGTAAGATAAAAAGAAATCTATCAAGCCTGTCTGAGCTCTGAATTGTCCAGTACGAACATCAGCTGGGATTTTAATGGAGGAAATATTGCATCTGAGAGCTGCTGGCCAATCATACAGCCTGGCGCTCTCTTGTCCCAGCAGCGCCACCTTGAGTGGTGACTATTACTGGGATTACAGCAGCCCCGAAAGAAGAAGAGATGTGGAAACTTGTCAAAATTAAGTCAAGGATCCTACCGGCTTGAGTTTGCAGGCTCAGGCAAGAAAGAGGTGGACAGGGTTTGGGAATATGATTTCATCTGCCAAGTTGGACACTTGGTACCTGCATCTCATTCCATAGGTAAAGAAAAGAAGGATATTTTATCAGCATTGGTGGCACTCATCAAGAACAGTTTCTTAACCATCTCTCCATGGGGAGTCATGCTGTGTTAAAATGTAACTGTATCCTGCCTGATGACCTAGCAGATTGTCTCAGTGTCAAAAGTGTTATTGATACAGAGGCCTCAGTCTTAAGGTCAAGTTGCAACTTCCACGTGTCACTCAACAGTTGACCTAATGAGAATAATGTAAACCTTTTGCATTCACAGGTCTCAGCCCATAAGTGGCAGGAGCTAATTTCAACCAGCATTACGAACAATGGTTTGCACAATGGACAGGAAACCTTCCAAGTTTAGCTTAATTAAATATTTATGTTGAGCTTTCGGCCAAGTGTACAAAATTCACAGGAAATTGGAACCACCAAGAAAAAAGTTTGATGAACAGCCAATTTAAGACAAGGAGATTTCTTCCCAATATATCTGAGTAAAGTATGAATAACTCAGTTCCTTTAATTATTTTTTATTCACTCATGAGGTGTGGGGATTTATTGCCCATCCCTAATTACCTATAGAGCAATTAAGAGTCAACCACATTGCAGTTGGTATGAAGTCACATATCAGCCAGCTTAGGTAGGCTGACAGATTTCCTTCCCTAAATGGCATCAGTGAACCAGATGGGTTTTTCCAACAATTGGCAATGGTTTCATGGTCATCATTGGACTCTTAATTCCAGATTCCTTATTGAATTTAAATTTCACCATCTGACGTGGTTTCGAACCCAGATTTCCAGAACGTTAACTGAGTCTCTGGATTAGTAGCGATAATGCCACTAAACCATTACCTCCCCATAATCTATTTTTCCTAATCGATCTGTTCAGGGATGTTATTGCTCACCTCTGGAGCAGGTGGGACTTAAACCCAGGCCTCCGTGATTCAGGGGGTAGGGATGCTACCACAGCACCAGAAAAGAGACTTCAGATTCCTATCACCCTGTTACAATCTGATTGCGATCACTTGCAAACTTTAACAGCGAACTTTAACATAGAATCTCATGCATGACAAATTATTGCAGCTCATTTTTTATAACTGATATTGAGTTCTGGAACACAATGAACTCTGCAACTGTGAAGACAAGGCTATAAGAAACATGCCTGCAACTTTATGTTCTTAAACAAATTTGTTTGAATAACTCCTGGCTAGAAATCTTACAGAACATGTGGACAAGTGAATTCAATAGCTTCCTACTAGCTTTGTTTTCCTCTTACCTTTCCTATTGTTCTTTCTTCCAGTATTCCATAATTCATCCACTGACATATGCAAGTTACGCTACAATAGCACAGCATGATTGGTAATGAATTACTCTGAAGTACCTTATAATGAGCTGAATTAAGCTAGCAGAAGTTTTTATTCTGTTTCTCTGAAGAATTCCTCAAGAATCAACCACAATACTCAGTATTGCAGAAGAAAACAGCACCTCTGGACTTTGCATCACTCATTACACCTCTTATAAGGACGAGCACAGTACCCCACCATTAACAATTTAGGACAACCTAGAGAAGGTGATGGCCTAGCAGCAATGTTGTTCAAAGTAATAAGCTAAGACAGAATTTGAAACCAAACATGGCATATTTGGAATTAAAAGTCTAATGATGACCAGTAAGCCAATGCAGATTGTCATAAAAGTTCATGTGATCCATTAAAGGAAGTAAACTGCCTTAAAACTGAATGGATCACGCAGCATTGAGTAAGGCATCACACAGGACAATGTCACAAATACAACCCTGTCAACCCTACAAAGTCATGTTTAGTCACATCTGGGTGCTGGTGAGAACTGATGCACAAACTAGTCAAGCAACAGTCTGCTATAGTCATAGTTACAGAATCACACCTGTCAGACAATGTCTGAGTCATTAGGTATGTCTTGTCCACTGGCAGGCAGAGATACACAGTTGGGAAGCATCAGCTTAACGTAGAGGAGTCCTCAACATGTCTCCTGACTCCACAAAGTCTCATGGTATCAGGTCGGATATGAGGCAGAAACCTCATGTCGAACCCTGACTCCCCTGTCCCCACTGTCCCAGTTGGTTAATCAATACTCGTCCATGTAGAACAGCACTTGGAGGAAGCACTGAGGGTGATAAGGACACAGATGTACTCTAGGTGGGTATTTCAAAGGTCCAACAACACTCAAGAAGCTTAGAGTCATAGAATACACAGTATGGAAACAGACCCTTCAGTCAAACTTGTCCATCCTGACCAGATATCATAAATAAACTTAGCCCCACTTGCTAGTATTTGGCTCATATCCCTCTATACCATTCCTATTCATATACCCATCCAGATGTCTTTTAAATGTTGTAATTATTCCAGCCTCTGGCAGCTCATTGCATACACGCACCTCCCTCTGCGTGAAAACGTTTAATACCAGGGCAGAACAAAGCAGCCTGCTTGATTGGCACCGCATCCACAAACATTCCATCCCTCCATCACTGATGCTCAGAAGTAGCAGTATGTATCAGTGATTGAAAAGTTACAGAGTTGGCTAGCAGAAGAATGATTGATTGAATACAAACAGTTGATGCAGTCATCTGAGAGTACACAAAGCATCTTGTAACACAAACTGTTGGAAGCTTTGAAAAGACCACTTCCCAGAAGATCATTGAATTTAATTGCAGTCTGGCCATAAAATGCTATTGTCAAGACCTTGTGCTCCAATTTCCAATTGGACTTGTGTCTAGTTTCATTTTACTGGTGAAAAATCCAAGCAGGATTAAATTGACCTCATTCCTGCCTTCAGAGATAACTTGGATGAGTGCCCACAAATATTTGTCCAACATAAAGACATTGGCTAGATTACAGGGTATTTATCATAGGGCATTGCCACATCTGACGCAGGCTGCATCTTGAATTTTTTGCCAAGCATGTAATAGGCAGTTCAGGATACACAGTCTCAATTCTTAATATATCACAAAGTGTAAGAAAGCAACCTGTAGTCAGGAAGATTCAAGTGTAGACCATTGTTTAAAAATAAATTTGTTGAAAACTATAATGTGAATCCTGCAAGTGAAGTCTAGCTTGTAGTGTTCACTATGGTGGTCCTAATAACATTTTGTATCCTCGTCTTAGCTTTCCATTCCAACACGCTCCCTCCCACCAACCCTCCAGTGCCCAAAACCACAAGAAGCAGAGATGGGAAATTTAGCAAATTAATAGCCATGATTTCCTGCCAGCTATAGGCAAAATATAGAAACACCTACCACTTCTGCTATGTACTCTTCCCTCCAAATCCATCTAGTTAGCTGAAACTTCATTCTCACTATAATATTTGATAATGGTTAAGGTGGTCACACAAATCTAATTATATTGATATTCATATTACATTCATGGCTAACTTAATGGAATAGAACCAAAAAAAGTAACCCTTGGTGACTAGCACTCTATTATTTGCTTTCCTGATCCATTTGTAGTGGATTTCCTTCAATTATGACCTCATAACAGTGAGACAAGCAAGAGGCTGGAAGAGCACAGCAAGCCAGGCAGCATCACGAGGTGGAGAAGTCGACATTTCGGGTGTAATCCTTCTTCAGGACTGGGAGTAGGTGTAATATAAGCTCTCCTTACACCTACCCACCACAACCCTGAAGAAGGGTAACCCAAAATGCTGACTTCTCCAACTCCTGATGATGCCTGGCTTGCTGTGCTCTTCCAGTCTCTTCCTTGTCTACCTTGGATTCCAGCATCTGCAGCTATTTTTTGTCTCATGACAGTGAGAGGCTGACAGACTTTCATTTAACAATTTGTGCATATCTTTTCTAAAACCATTTTAATCCATAAAAGGACTCAGGTATTAAAAATCAGATGATTGAAACCAGAAATTGATTGTTTTATTTTACCTCCATTATAACATTGTTCAGTTATTACCTGGCATGTCCCAATATACATCTCAAAGCAGCAGCAGCTGAATTTTACAGGGCTGTAACTGGGAACAAACTCCAAGCTGGCAACTGTGAGACATGGAGGCAAAATGTTGCTGGTGGTGGCCAATTAGCAACCTGTCACTAGGGTCACCATCCAATTGTAGGTGACAGCCCCACCCCAAGAGCTGCCAGCCCAATCAGAGTGATGGAATTCAATAGCCCCAGTGGTGCTACCCCTAATGGTGGCCATTGCTGAGGGTGCAGCTCTAGGATGAGAGAATCTGAGGGGCAAGAGCCCTCAAGCAACTGGGGCCAGCCAGACATGTCCCAGCATTTGCAAGGGCTCAGTCAGAGCAGATGAATTGTATGGTTGCCATCAACTAGGTCTGACGCCACTGGGAAGCCATCAGAGTAATGTCCACTGGTAGAATTTCTACAAAGACATAAAGTGGCCATTAAGTGATAGTCACACCAGTAGCTTTTGTGCTGGTAAAATGTTGTGGTGTTATAAAGACATGGCCTCCCCAGCCTTTTCATATTGTCCCTTTGTCTGCCTCACAATTTGAAATAGGCCAGGGATATTCAGAAGGTAATTTGAATCCATGATTTGAAGTTTTTAAGAGCAGGTAAGAATTCCACTATACTGAAATATAGCCTGATCAAAAAATTACATTGAAAATGTATTGTGCAAAGGGAGAGGAAAATGTCTGGTCCAATTCCTTCAAACATATGAGTCTGGAAATCAGCCCGCACATCTTTGAGCTGTCATTTCAGTAGAACACTTCAATCATGAAGCGGAAGTTTCAGGATCTCTGCAGTACATTTATACCCTTCTACTATAAACACATTGCTCAAATCAAAGTTATGGGGGCATTGAGCATTTTTAGAACAGCTTTAAGCACTCAGGGCTGTGTTTGGTTTAATCCAGACTCAACTTCTTTAAGTGATTGCTGTCATTAAAAAAAATCTGAAAGTAACTGAAAAAAACTGTCTATAAATACCAGTTCAAACAAAGATTTGACATCAGTTTTTAATTTTTGTTTTGGCATCACTGGATACAAGATCAAAGTATTATTTTCTTTAAAGTACCAGTCAGAAGAAATGAATAGGAATGCTCTTTTACTTGCACATTGTCAGTCACTAACGTGCGATTGACTTCTTTCATGGAATGGTTGCCAAAAGTATTTAATATGGTAATAATCTTGCAGCAGCTATGGAATTCATTAATCAGATACAGTATGCCCCTCTTGTTGAGTAGGTTTTGATGTCTTTCTTCATAGCAATGGCATAGGCATCATTCCACCATGTGGCCGATCTTTATGGAGCATGACAAACAGAATCTGCCTTCTTTTAATTTATCATTTAGATGACATTGTCCATTTTAAAAGCAGCAAATGTTGACTCTGGATATTAGTTGCAAAACAGCTTGTCATAGTTCAACTGATAAAGCAAGATAATTGGAAAACTAGGGTTAGATTTTGCAACTAAAATAATAGTAAAGCTAACACGCTCACTTGTTTGTAAATGTTAAAATTGGACAGCAACCTCTTGCAACTGCACAAGTGCAATTAAACTTAACAGCCTGATGGTTGCTGTGTAAAATGCCCTGCACCACTAAAAACTGTCTGCCTCAGGGCTCAAATACATTGAATGATATGAAGTTCATGCACATACTTCATAGATAGGGACTACATATATGGTAATGTTAGGCCTTGTCTGTGTAATTCCTATTGATATCTGTGATTATTGTCAACCAAGCTTATTGGCATTAAATATTAATTTTCCAAATGTGAAGTCTCATTCCTTTAGCACTTAATTATCATTCAAGATCCTTTTTTCCAAAAGTATTTTATTTTGTTCTTTTCTTTCCCCTGTCCTTTTGACTCTCTGTCTGTATCTAATCTTTCTTTCTTTCTCTCGCTTTTTTTTCATTTTCTGCACCCAATTTGACATTTAATTCACTGTTCCATATGATGCTTCTGGCTCAGACTGCAAAGCTTAGTAATAGTTACTCAATCCAATTAGTTAGGGAGATAGATGGCTGGTTGCCATTTAGATAATTCTTTAGGATGGTTGACTGTGCACAATTTGCCATGCAAAATACCACTGAAAGCCTAAGGGCCAGTACAGATCCAGCTATTTGTTTGCAATTCACAGCGGATTCTAATTTATAATATTCTGTACTTGTGACTAAAGTAGGCATGACAGTGAGAGGCTGACAGACTTTCATTTAACAATTTGTGCATATCTTTACCAAGTGACAACTTTAATTTCACCATGTTTACATTTTATTGCTTTCTGGATGGAGAACATGAGTTATTTACCACATAAAGCTATTTTCTTTAACTGGTTTAATTACCAATAATGTAGCGCACCATATTTTTGAATCTGAAATGAACCATTATGTGCAGTTTGAATATTAGAAAAAAATGGTCAGTAGAGAATAGAGGGGATTTGATAAAATTAGTGAGCATTGTTTGTTACAATATTACAGGAAGGCATGTTCACTGACACACAAAACACCCACTCTAAAAGCAGATAAGAAACATACACCCAGGCAAGTGGCAGCTAACATATACCTGCCACAACAATTCATTGTTGAATCTGAAAAATGATCTGGGCTTAGGGATATGTTTTACAGAACATGCAGCGAGACTCATAATCATCTAGAGGAACACAATAAGGCACATGTGTACAAAATGTCTGTGATACAAACTAAGTTTAACTTTTCTTTGTTCCCTTGTCAGACATGGGTGTAGTTGGCTGGGCTAGCATTTATTACTCATCCTTAGTTACCTTGGAGAATGTTGGTGAGCTGCTGCCATGAGCTACTGCAATCCATGTGCTGTAGGTAGACCCACAACAATATTAGGGAGAGAATTCAAGGACTTTCATCAAAGGACAGTGAAGAAATTGCACTACATTTCCAAGCCAGGATGGTGAATGGCTTGGAAGGGAATTTGCAGGTGGTGGTGTTCGTGTGTATTTTCTGCCCTTGACCTTTTAGATGGCAGTGTTGTGGGTATAGAAGTAAGGAGCCTTGGTGAATATCTGTAGTGCATCTTGTAGATAATACATATTGCTGCTATTGCACTTTGGTGGAGGGAGTGAACATTTGCAGATGTGATGTCAATCAAGTGTGCAGCTTTGTCCTGGATGGTATCAAGTTCCTTGAGTGTTGTTGGAACTGCACTCATCCATCACACTCTTGTCTTGCACCTTGCAGATGATGGATAGGCTTTGGAGAGTCATGAAATAAGTTGGTCCCTGCAATATCCCTCGCCTCTGACCTGCTTTTGTAGCCACTTTATTTATATAATAAGTAGAGTTTAGTTTGGGTTGAATGGTAATCCCCAGGACTTTGAAAATGGGTAATACAATAATGATGATGCCATTGAATGTCAAGAGGTACATTGTCTGTTGTTGGAGATGGTCATGAATGTTACTTGTCAACCCAAGCCTAGCCATTGTGCAGATCTTGTTGCAGTTGAACATGCACTGCTTCAGTGTCTGAGGCATTGCAAATGGTGCTGGACATTGTGCAATCATCGGCAAACATTCTTATTCTGCCTTTATGATAGAGGGGAGGTCATTGATGAAGCAGCTGAGGATGATTGGGCCGAGGACAATACCTTCTGAGGAACTCTTGAGCTGCCAGAGGAAGTGGTGGAGGCTAGTACAATTGCAACATTTAAAAGGCATTTGGATGAGTATATGAATAGGAAGGGTTTGGTGGGATATGGGCCGGGTGCTGGCAGGTGGGACTAGATTGGGTTGGGATAGCTGGTCAGCATGGATGGGTTGGACCGAAAGGTCTGTTTCTGTGCTGTACATCTCTATAACTCTATGACTCTAAGATATGCTGGAGCTAAGATGATTGAGCTTCAACAACCACAGCCATCTTCTTTTGTGCCAGGAATAACCCTCACCAGCAGAGAGTTTTACCCCTGACTCCGATTGATTCCAGTTTTGCTAAAGCTCCTTGATGCCACACTCAGTCAAATGCAGCCTTAATGTCAAAGGCTGTCACTCTCACCTCACCTCTGGAAAACAGCTCTTTTGTCCATGCTCAATCCAAGGCTGGAATGTCATACATTACTTCTCATACAATTCCCAGATTTACATTTAGGACAAAAATTGCTTGGAAACAAAATGTCAAAAACTGATCTATTGCAGTGATAGAAAATGGATAGAATTTTACATGGTTGAGAGGGCATATGAGTGTCCCCAGTTCTTACATACCCACACTCTACTGGTAGAAATGCTGGTTGCCTAAGGAAGGCTGACCTGCAATGATAATTTGCTGAGGGCAGCTTGAACAGGCTTAGAGTGCAACTTTCACCCCTTAGTGAAAGGGTGTGGACAACATAAAGGCTGTGGATAGGATGGCAATCAAGAGGGCTGCTTTAACCTCAGTGGTGTCAAGCTTCATGAATATTGTTAGAGCTTCAGTTACCTAGACAAGTAGGGAGAATATTTTAATACAGTCCTGACTAATTAATTAAAGATGATGAACAGGCTTTAGGGAGACAGGAATGAGATACTCACTACAGATTTCTTAGCCTCTGATTTGTTGCCACAGTATTTATTTGGTTAGTCCAGTTCAATTTCTGGTCAATGGCAACACCCAGGATCTTAATAGTGAAGAAGTCAACAATTATCATGTGTTTGTCTGTCAAGGGTCAATAGTTACATTATTTCTTGTTAGGGATGGTCATTGCCTGGAACTTTTGTGACATGAATCTTAAATACCACTTATCAGTCCAAGCCTGGATGTTGCCCAGAACTTGCTGCATTTGAACATGATTTGCTTCAGTATCTGACAATTCACAAATGATGCAATCACCATGAACATTCTCACTCCTGCTGTGATGATGGAACAAAAGGTCATTGATGAAGTAGCTGAAGATAGTTGAGCCTAGGACACTGCCCTGAGGAACTCCTCCTGATCTCCTGAGATTGAGATGATTCACCTCCAATAACCACCAGAGCTACCTTCCTTTGTGCTGGGTATGACTGCTACCAGTAGAGAGCAAGCCCCCTGATTCACATTGACTCCCAATCTGCTTGGCCTTGTTGTTAAGCAATGCTGTCACATCCCCTCTGGAGTTCAGTCTTTTGTTGATGTCTGGAACAATGCTGTAATGAGCTGACTGACTCTGGCAGAACTCAAACTGGGTGTCGGTGAGCAGAATATTTCTTTTCAAGTGCAGGACAGCACTGTTGATGAGCCCTTCCATACTTTGTTGATGATCTGATGAGTGAGGGCAGTTATTGGCTAGGTTAAATTTATCCTGCAATTTGTGGTCAGAATGTATCTGGGCAATTTTTCAGAATGTACGGCTATTTGCCACCACTGTAGCTGTACTGTAAGAGCTTGGCTTGGGAGTAGGCAAGGATTGCTGTCAGCATCCATAACCTAGGCAGTATCCAGTGCCTTTGTTCTTATTCCAGAATGGCATTCTTGTCCCAGCTGCATCTTTAGAGTATCTGTCATGCCTCATTAAAATTTCTCTGAGCCCAGAAGCCGTTATCTGAATTATGATGAACTGAACTTTGTCTTATTTTTACCTGTTTTTTTTGTTACTATGTGTGACTTTTGTCATTAATATCTGTGCCACTTATAAACCCTTTCACTGTGTTTTTCATATAAAAGTACATGTGGTGATAAATTTTTGTTTTGTTGAATTTCCATGGATGGAATTGAGTTGACTGAAGATTGAGATTTGTGACACTGTGGACCTTTGGAGGAAGCTGAGATGGATCATCCAATCAGCACTTCCAGCTGAACATGGTTGCAAATTCTTTAATTTTGTCTTTTGCACTGATGTGCTGGGTTCCCTCGTTGTTGGAGTTGCTGATAGTTGTGAGAGCTCCTGATCTGCTAGATGCTCAATTGTCCAATGCCATTCATGACTGTGTACAAGAGGATTACAGAGCTTAGATATGATTCTTAATCCTGTTTATCACATGCTGTTTCTGCTGTTGTTTTGTAAGTAGCATGCATGTTATAGCTTTAGGTTGACAGCTCATTTTTAGGTACAATTGGTGCTGTTCCTGGCAAACCCACTGCTTTTCCTCATTGAACCAGGGCTGATCTCCTAGCTTAATGGAAATGGTAACGTGGGAAACATGCTGGGCCATGATGTTACAGATTGCAGACGAATATACTTATGCTGTCTTGCTGGTCCACAGTGTCTCATGAATGCTTAGTTTTGAGTTGCTCGATCTGCTCAAAACCCATCCCATTTACATGCCACACAACATGATGGAGAATATGCTCAATATGAAAATGGGATTTCAGCTCCACAAAGAGTCCTATCAATAATGAAATGGAAGCATTTATTACAGGTACCAAGCTACAACCAGTTCAAGTAGATTTTTCTGGTGCCCTCGTGAACTCTCGTACAATCTCGCAGCTATGTCCCTTAGGACTTAACCAGCTCAGTCAATGGTGATGCTACTGAGCCATTCCTAGTGATTAACATTGAAATCTCCCACCTAGAGTCTATTCTAAGCCATGCCATCTTTCCATGCTTCCTCTGGTGTTTGACATGGAGGAGTACTGATTCATCAGCTGAGGGAGAGTACAATATGTCATAGTCAGCAGGAAGTTTCCTTGCCCATATTTGACCTGATGCCATGAAACCACAGTGGGTCTAGCATCAATATTGAACACTAGTATTGTAATCATTCTGACTGTACACCACTGTGTTGTCACCTCTGCTGGTGAAACAAAACAGATCCAGGAATGGTGATGGTGGTATCTGAGACATTGTAAGTTAAGACACTGGATGTCTGACTATGCCAGGCTTTTGATTGTTCTGTGGCACAATACTCCCAAGTCCCTAGGTGGTAGTAAGGAGAACTTTGCAGAGTTGACAGGCTGTGTTTGCTGTTGCTGTCTCCAATGTTTGAGTCATTGCTGGGTAGTCTGTCCAGTTTCATTCCTTAAGCTGTTTTATCTAAAGTTTATCAACAAGCAATAGGATGAAGCTAAAGTAGTGATTGAATAATATTCTTCTACTGTTCCATTACAGCTCCTGCTGTAACTTTACTGGAAGACCATTGACTTGAGACATAGCTGGTGTCTCAATAAACTGGGTCCAGGCTGCATGACATGGCTTCTGTGAGGATAGGGTCATCAAACATCACTATCAGTAATCCATGTGATGAAGCAACTTCATCCTAAATGAATAATTACTGTATACTGGTATCATCAGTGTAATTGTGGAGGCTAGTACACCATAACAGGGATCTGTTGGTATCATATAGATCTTGAGCCAATGTATACCTCAACAAGAATAATGCAGGATCCCGAAGAATTCAGTCAGAGAAATTATTTTCTTTCTGACTTGTGGAGTATTGAGTAGCCCATTTTCCTGTGTTTCCATGAGATGCTCCTGAACCTGGAATCCAGAAGCCAAATTTCCAGGAAACGTAGGGGAGGATAAACATTCAAGATATGCATGAGAATTTTATGATATTTAGATGGCCTCCCTCAGCTCCACATTTTCCAGTGGGGTCATTTGCACCACACAAATTATAAGTAATGACAGTCTTCAACAAGAGAGAATTCAATTAATGACCATCGAGATTCAATAGTAATGCAATTGCTGCATTCCCCACTATCAATCTCTTGAGAATTACCATGACCGGAAACTGAACTGGACCAGTAATCCAAATAATGTGGCCATCAGAGTCTGGGTATTCTCAGGTGAGTAACTCATCTTCTGACTTTTCAAAGCCTGTCCACCATCTGCAAGGCATAAGTCAGGTGTTTGCTGGAATATTCTTCACTTGCATGGATGGATATAGTTCCAACAACACTGAAGAGACTTGATACCATCCAGGACAAAGCAGCCTAGTTGAGGCACCTCACCTACCACTTTCAACATACTCTTCATCCATTCCTAATATAAAGCTGCAGCACTGTGCAGTCTTTAACATGCACTGCAACAACCTGCTAAGAATTGTTCAATAGCACCTTCCAAACCTTCCTGATGAAGGGCTTTTGCCTGAAACGTCGATTTTCCTGCTCCTCGGATGCTGCCTGCCTCAGCAACATTCTAATCTAGACCCTTCCAAACTAATGACCACTGCCACCTAAAAGGTTAAAGGTAGCAAATACATGGGATTACTGCCACCTGTAGGTTCCCCTCCACACCACATCCTGACTTGGGATTATCTCACTGTTCCTTCACAATCACTGGATGAAACTGCTGGGACTCCCTTCCTTTGAGCAGTGTGAGTGTCCATACAGCTTAAGGACTGATTTAGTTCAAGAAGACAGCTTATGACCACCTTCTTCAGGACAGTTAGGGATGGATGTTAAATACTGGTGTAGCCTGCTTACACATTCATCCCTTGTGTAATAATTTATAAAGATCACAGGTAATAAATATTTTACATTAAGTTGAAATTGACTTTACATTATATGTGCATAGCTACAAAAGTGAGGTATTAAATGAGTACATTATATCAGTATTCACTAAAGATGAAGATATCTGTGTTACAGTTAAAAGAAGAGGCAGTGGAGAAATGGGATTAAATAAACTAGTTAGAAAGGAGTAGAAAAATCAGCATGTCTGAGTATGACTCATCATTTGCTACTGACTTCAGTAGGGTTGGATGTATTTGAGATCCTGTCCATGATATTTCAATCCTCCTTGGACTGAGTGTGGAGCTGTGGGATTGGAGGATTTCAAATATTAAACCATAGTTCTGTGAAGAGGATAGTGATAAACTTGGAAATGACAGAGATGGTAGGAGCAAATTATTGCAAATGCTCTCTGCCATATTGACAATTTCCAGTTCTCTGGCCCCAACTGTCCCCTGTTCACTATGGATGGCCAATTCCTCTATACCTCCCTTCCCCACCAGATGACCTGAGAGCTCGTCTGGTCAAGGAAAGACTTGGATGGTGAGCAGAGACAAGATGAAGGGGCAGGTGTTGCACCTTACATGAGAAGGTGCTGTGGTGAGGTGGAGTCGTGTTGGTGGTCATGGAATGTTCTAGGATGTCCCGGAGGGAACAATCCTTGACCAGAGACTTGAACAATCCCCATCCACCACCACTTTTCTCCACTTAGCTGAACTTGTTCTCTCACTGAACAATTTCTCCTTTCATTCAAATCAAAGGAGTGACTATGGGCATCTGCACCGGCCCCAGTTATGCCTGCCTCTTTATGAGCTATGTGAAACAATCCTTGCTCCAGTCTGACACTGGCGCTCTCCCACAACTCTTTGTTCAGTACATCAACAACTGTTTTGGTCTCACTTCATGCTCCCTCCTGGACCTTGAAACCTTTGTTCATTTTGCCTCCAATTTCCATCCCTCTATAACTTTCACGTCGTCCATTTCTGACTCTTCTCTTCCTTTCCTTGATCTCTCTGTCTACATTTTGGGGAATAAATTGTCCACTGCCACCTACCACAAAGCCACTGACTCCCATAGCTACCTTCACTAAACGTCCTGCAAGGATTCCATCCCATTCTCCCAGTTTCTTTGTCTACTTTGTGTCCGTTTGCTGATATGGTTTTCCTCTTCCATAACTGTAGCCTCCTACACACTGTGGTTGACAGGGCTCTCAATCACATCCAATCTATCACCCATGCTTCTACCCTTGCCCCTTCCCATCACTCACAGCAGCGTGATCAGTTTCCCTTGGTTCTCACTTTTCATCCTACCAGCCTCCGCAGTCAAAAAGCCATCCTCCACCATTTCAGACAACTCCAGCAGAATGCCACCATTCAATGCATCTTCCCCTCACTCCCCTGTCTGCAGTTTTCAGGGATTGTTCCCTCCGGGACATCCTAGAACATTCCATGACCACCAACACCACCCCACCTCACCATGGCACCTTCTCATGTAAGGTGCAACACCTGCCCCTTCATCTCATCCCTGCTCACTGTCCAAGGACCTAAACAGTCTTTCCTGGTGGAGCAGCATTTCACCTGTACCTCCTTCAATCTTGTGTATTGTATTTGCTGCACCTAGCGTGGCCTACTCTTCATTGGAGAAACCAAACGTAGACTGGTGAACACCTTGCAGAACACTCCTACTCTGTGTGCAAGCTTGACCCTGACCTTCTTGTGGCCAGTCATTTTAATACTGGTCCTGCTCGCGAGCCCACTTGTCTGTCCTTAGCATGCTGCAGTTTTTCACTGAATCACAGCAAAATCTGAAGGAGCAACATCCCACCTTCAAACCAGGCACTTTACAGCCCCCTGGGCTCAATATTAACTTCAAATTATGAACCCACTCCTTCCCATTCTTTAAGCTTTGCTTGTTACATTCACTGTCACCATGTCCTCTCTCCCCTCCCCCCACCCAAGCGGGACTGTCTGTTCTTTCCAGTTTGGCAGTTAGACACACCATTGTTCTGCCCTTCTCACATTCCAATCACCTAATCTGAGCTATCAGCATCCTTTCTCACGCAGCACTCTACACTCTACCTTCCTCCCACTAACTACAGTGTAAATGCTGCCCTCTCCAAACTTCACATCAGCTCTCATGAAGAGTCATGCAGACTCAAAACATTAACTTGCTCTGACTCCATGAATGCCACCTGACCCACTGTGATCTCCAGCGTTTTTGTTTTCAGCAATGATAGACCAGTCAGCCTTATTATAGTTGTGAAGAATCTGATGGAGATATGACTCTGAAACAAAATGGTTTGTCATTTGCAAAAACGTAGCGTAGGACCGAAAGCTAGAGTGGATTTGTTAAAGTCAATCATATCTAATAAAACTAATTGTGTTCTTGAGAGTATACAATTACAGTGTATTCATTTTTGTAAGAAGATTTAAGGAGAGAGAGAGGCCATTTATTTTACAGTTCCAAAGTTGCAAAAGGATGTGTTCATAAAAAATCCCGTGGGGTGACATTGGATCACAACTCCATCATGATGTAGGGGTCACAATTTATTAGTGGTGGATGCCAACTCATGGGAATGATGGTTTTATTTTCCCAAAGTAAGCAATTAACAGGAAGTTTATGTCTTTAAGGATCCAAGGGACTGCAATATTACAGGTCATTGGAGCCTCAGCAGGTTTATTGGTATGACAGTAGGGACAATTACTGCAAAAGACAGCTATGTGGTCAGTCAGATAGCCTTCTTCAGAAGCCTGGTGCAATGCTGGCAGAACGTGTAGAATGGAGGAGAAGGGATTCATCGGGAGTTGAGACACCCCTCCCCCTCTTCGTGTTATTAATGACCTGTATAGTGATTTAACCTGAGGGTTACCACGCCTCAGGCGAGCGGAGAGGTTGAGAAGGAGAGTCCTTCATGGTAACCCCAGTTAGTGCAGGAATTGAACCCATGACCTGCAGGAGCCAGACATCAGAGTGATCTTTGGAGTTCCATGTGTCTGTAATGGATTTGGTCAAAGCATCTCATGTTTATTCAGTCCTGGATGTGCACGACTTGGATGCACTGAGAAGCTCAAAGCTATTTACCAAGAGGAATAAACTGAAGTGTGAGTCTTCACAATCTGTTTTGTCTTGACCTTCGGATCTGGGGAATTGGCAAATCCTCGGGAAATTTGGTTATGAAAATATTTCCATTGCCTGTTGTGAATTGAGATGATTTATACATAAATGATGCGTTTTAAACTTTGAATCAAATTCAGTTCTCATGGATTACCAATGTGGAAATTATTCCCCAATATGGAAGAATATGACATTGTAAAATATCATACTCCGGAAACTGTTAACAAAATCATTGTATTATATTTTAGGTGTGGCTCCTCTTCATGCTCATTCTCCACTGGCAATAGTGGGGGAGACGTTATCACCAACTCCCAGGGCGTCAAACAAGTTGCCACGCCACAGACCACTTAATCGGACACATTCTGCACCACTCCCACAAAACACACAGGCTCTGGCACAGTTGCTAGTTCAGCAGCAACACCAACAGTTCCTGGAAAAGCAGAAGCAATACCAGCAGCAGGTACAATTGACCAAGGTCAGTGCTTTTCTTTTATCAACAATGAGTAGGAATTGACATTTAAAAGATGCACAAATATGGAAAACCACTGAACATATCCTTCTTTACTCAAGCATTAAAAATGCTCAGCCAGTCTGTCAGCATTGAGAAGGAAAAACAGTTTACAAACTTCTAAAAGTTAATGGTTATAATTTAATGCCACATCTACAACGTGGGAGTCATTGGGAGGCAGAAGTTGGTCAAATAATGGAGTGGCACACATCACCTTCCCAATTGCTCCTATTTCAGTCCAACAATGGAGGATGGAGGTTCTTAAACTACCTCTTAATGCCTACTTAAGAGCCTCAACTCATTCTGAAGCAGAAGGGAGGGGAAGGTTTTGCTTGTGGTCTGGCTCAAGGTTCCTGTTGAATGGTTAAGATGAAAACATCGACTTTCTTGCTTCTCAGATGCTTCCTGACCTGCTGTGCTTTTTCCAATGCCACACTTTATTGACTGACTTCTCCAGCATCTGGAGTACTCACTAACTTAAAGTTAGGCCTGGCAGGGTGGTCTCTCTTGTTTGTTCACACTGTGACCAATGAAGAAACCCACCTGCAGCAAAGTCTACCCTTATGAAAAGACGATCACGAGGGCTAAAGATAAGGTGAATAAAAAGGATCTTCTCCCAAGGGTAGGTGAGTCCCAAACTAGGGGGCATGTTTTTAAGGTGAGAGGAAAAGGTTTTAAAAAGGACATGGGGGCAATGTTTTTTTACGCAGAGAAAAATGTGTGGATTGAACAGCCAGAAGAAGTGGTAGATGCAGGTACAGTTACAACCCCCAATTAAAAGATATTTGGAGAATTACATGAATAGGGAAGATTTGGAGGGATATGGGCCTAACACAGACAGGTGAGACTGGTTTAGTTTGGGAACATGGTCGACATGGACTAGTTGGATTAAAGGGTCTGTTTCCATGTTGTATGACTGGATGACTCAATGACAATTCCTCCACTTGTTGGAGACTGACTGAATCACCCTGGTGAGCACATACTATTTGTGATCTGAGGCTCCACCAATCTTTTCCTTCTGACCTACTGAAGTACTGACAGTTCCTGGATTACAGTGCAAGTCTCTGTAATCTTGACAACTATCAGCACCTTACCCACTTGGTCTTCAACAGCATTGGCGCTGCCAATGTTGGCTATGATGGGTTTCAACCTGCTCTCCAGTCAATGGATGGGCCCACCAACCATGACAATTAAATTTCAGCCAATGTTTTTTCAATGTCCTCTCATCAGAATTACATTTAATTTGTTGTAGACAATTTTGACTGCTGTGAATCTCCCTCAGTTGTTTATTATCGTATACAATGAGGTTTAGGGTGTATGGATAAGTGACAAACTCTTTCTCTAAAATGTCAATATTGGGTCAGGTCACAGCAACAAACATAATGGTATAGAAATAAGAACAGGAGTAGGCTGCTCAGCTCCTCAAGCCTGCCCTGCCACTGCAAAAGATCATACCTGATCTAGCCAAAGTCACAATTATACTTTCATGGCCACTCCTATTGCCCTCAACTGTTTGATTTTTCAAACATCTATCTCCCCTAAATATTTTCAGCAATCTAGCATGCACAACTCTTTTGGGTAGATAATTCCAGACATTCACTACCCTCCAAGAGAAGAAATTCCTTCACATCTCCATGGTAAATAAGTATCTCCTTATTCTGTAACCATGTCCCTAGTTGCATCTACTCTGTCAAGACCCCTCAGAATCCTGTATGTTTCAGCAAGACCATCCCTCATTATTCAGAATTCTCATGAATAAATAAATGTTTAACTATTCTTGATAAGTCAATAGCTTCATCCCAAGAGCCAACCTAGAGAGTCTCTTTTGAACTGCCTCCAATATACCTTCCTTCAATCCAGTTCCAAATCTGTACTCAGTACTCCAGTGTCATATCAGCAACATCCTGCACAGTTCTAACAAGATATCACTAATTAAACTTGATTTGACTTCTCAATTATATGCTAATTTTATGTTTTTTTCTACACAAGAACACCCAAACCCCTCTGTGCTGCACTGTTTTGGAGTCTCTCACCATTTAATAATAATGATCTGGAGATACCAGTGTTGGACTAGGGTGTACAAAGTTAAAAATCACACAACACCAGGTTATATTTGGAAGCACTAGCTTCTGAAGCACTGCTCCGTCATCAGGTTGCTGTGGTGTAGCACTCTGAAAGCTAGAGCTTTCAATTAAACCTGTTGGCCTATAACCTGGTGTTGTGTGATTTTTAACATTTAATAATAGTGTGCCTTTTGATTCTTCTTACCAAAGTCACTCATATTTTCTAATATTGCATTCCATCTGCCAAGCTTTTTTACCCACACATTCAACCTATCTGTATCCCATTGTGGATTCCTTCTGTCCTCATCTATTTTTGTATCATCAACAAACCTGGGTACGTTACAGCCTGGCCCCTCCTCCAACTCATTAATATAGATCGTAAATTTTTCAGGCCCTAGGACTAATCTTTTTGGCAAGTGTGCATTGCTGGAAAAGCACAGCAAGCCAGGCAGCATTCAAGGAGCAGGAGGATCGACGTTTTGGCAAGTGGGGCTGGAGGGAAGGTAGCTGAGAGTGTGAAAGGGGAATGGAGGTGGGGGTAATGGTGATAGGTCAGTAATGAGGCTTGTGAGCTGAGGGGGTAGAGAGATAAATAGGAGGGGATGGGGCTGGGGGCAAGGTAGCTGAGAGTGCTATAGGTAGATGGAGGTGGGGGTAAAGGCGTTAGGTCAGAGAGGAATGTGGAGAGGATAGGTGTGAAGAAAAATGGGCAGGTAGGACAGGTCATGAGGACAGTGCCGAGTTGGAAGGCTGGATCTAAGATAAGGTGAGGAGAGGGGAAATGAGGAAACTGGTGAAATCCACATTGATGCCCTGAGATTGGAGGGTCCCGAGGTGGAAGATGAGGCGTTCTTGCTCCAGGCGGCGGATGGTTAGGGTTTGGCAATTGTGGAGGCCCAAGACAGTGGCGTTGGTTGGTGCGGGTGTCCCGGATGTGTTCTGTGAAGCGTTCTGCAATTAGGCGTCCTGTTTCCCCAATGTAGAGGATACCGTATCGGGAGCAATGGATACAGGAAATGACATGTATGGAAGTACAGGTAAAACTCTGATGGATTGGAAGGCTCCTTTGGGGCTTAGGACAGAGGTGAGGGAGGAAGTGTAGGCACAGATTTTGCAATTCCTGTGGTAGCAGGTGAAGGTGCCGGGAGGGGAGGGTGGGATGATTTGGGTGGGAGGCGGTGTGTGCATGGACCTGACAAGAGAGTCATAGAGGGAATGGTCTTTATGGAAAGCAGATGGGGTGGGGAGAGAAATATATCTCTAGTGTGGGGTCCATTTGTAGGTGGCAGTAATGGTAGAGGATGATGTAATGTATACAGAGGTTGGTGGGGTGGAATGTGAGGACCAGGGGTATCTGTCCTAGTTATGGTTGGAGGGGTGGAGTGCAAAGACGGAGGTGTGGGAAGTGGATGAGATGCGCTAGAGGGCATCATTGACCATGTGGGAGGGGAAATCACGGTCTTTGAAGAAGGAGACCATCTGGTGTGTTCTGTGGTGGAACTGGTCCTCCTGGGAACAGATAAGGCGGAGGTAGAGGAATTGAGAATAAGGGATGGAATTTTTTCAGGAGGCAGGGTGGGAGGAGGTGTAGTCCATGTAGCTGTGGGAGTCGGTGGGTTTCTAGAAGATGTCTGTGTTGAGTCAGTCACTGTTGGTGGAGATGGAAAGTTCCAGAAAGGGGAGGGAGGTGTCCGAGATTATCCAGATGAACTTAAGGTCAGGATGGAATGTGTTGGTGAAGTTGATGAACTGTTCAACCTCCTTGTGCTCCCACAGACAACTTCTACAAACCCACGGACTCCCACAGCTACCTGGACTACACCTCCTCCCACCCTGCCTCCTGTAAAAACCCTATCCCTTATTCCCAATTCCTCTGCCTCCGTTATTCTGCTCCCAGGAGGACCAGTTCCACAACAGAACACACCAGATGGCTTATTCAAAGAAAGCGATTACTGCTCCCACGTGGGCAATGATGCCCTTCAGTGTATCTCATCCACTTCCCCCACCTCTGCCCTCGCACCCTACCCCTCCAAGAACAGAACGCCCCTGGTCCTCACCTTTATGTCATTTGCTGTATCCATTGCTCCCGATGCGGTCTCCTCTACAGTGGGGAGACAGGATGCCTAATTGCAGAATGCTTCAGAGAACATCTCCAGGACACCCCTGCACTAACCAACCCCACCGCCCCATGGCCGAACACTTCAACTCCCCCTCCCACTCCACTAAGGACATGCAGGTGCTGGGCCTCCTCCATTGCCAAACCCTAACCTCCCGATGCGTGGAGCAAGAATGCCTCATCTTCTGCCTTGGGACCCTCCAACCCCATGGCATCAATGTGGATTTCACCAGTTTCCTCATTTCTCCTCCCCCCCACCTTATCCCAGATCCAACCTCCCAACTTGGCACCACTCTCATGACCTGACCGACCTGTCCAACTTCCTTCCCATCTATCCGCTCCATCCTCCTCTCTGCCCTATCACCATTACCCCCACCTCCATTCACCTTTCACACTCTCAGCTACCTTCCCTCCAGCCCCACTCCTCTCCCATTTATCCCTTGGCTCCCAACCTCAGACCTGATGAAGGGCTCTTGCCTGAAACATCGATTCTTTTGCACCTCGGATGTTGCCTGACCTGCTGTGCTTTTCCAGCACCATTCTCTTGGCTCTGATCTCCAGCATCTGCAGTACTCACTTTTCCCTAATCTTTGTGGCATTCCATTAGTTGCATCTTTCCAATCTGAAATATCCATTCATCCAAATTCTCTGTCTACTGCATGTTAACCCTGCAAATGCATTATCCTCAGTACCATGAACTCCTGTCTTGGGCGATAACTTTTTATGTGACACCTTATTAAATGTCTTCTGGAAATCTACAGTTCCCCTTTAACAACTCTGCTTGTTATATTCTCAAAACGCTCTAGCAGATTTTTCAAATATTACTTCCTTTCCCTCAAAACCAACTTGACACTTCATTGTGTTAAGCTTTTCTAAATGTCCCACTAATACTTCCTTAGTAATGGACTCTAGTATTTTCCCAATCACAGATGTTAGACTAAATGGCCTGTAGATCCTTGCTTTCTGTCTCCCTCCCTTCTTGAACAAGGGTTTCACCTTAGTGGTTTTCCACTCTACTAGAACTCTACCACAGTGCAGTACGTCCTAGAATACATTGACCAATTACTCTACTGTAAACTCTTCGGATGTAACCAATTAAGTCCTGATGACTTGTCTGTCTTCAGTTCCATTCGTTTGTCAAGTAAAGAGCTATAATTATGTTGTTTGGAGCAAGAATGTAATACAAAACCTATATGGTGAAAACAGTGATTCTCTACCGTTAAACATTGAGAAGATGAAAGTCATTGTCAGTTTGCCACTCCCCCTACAACCTCTGCTCTCCTCTTTTACCTGTTAATAACTTCATCATACTCTCTGCTCACTTGCATAGACCAAATTACCCTGTTTGCAATCTCATAGAATTGTTTGATCTTGCACTGAACTTGTATCCCTATAACATCTCCATCACAAATCCCAGCAACTTCCAACTATAAAACATAATCCCTCTAGGCCTCTGCTCTTACCCCTTTGATGCTGAAATCATCATCCATGCCTTTGTCATTTCTTTTTTATTTCCAGACTTCACAGTTCAATTCTCTGCATCCAAATTCGCACAAAGTCCTGCCTTCAAGTTGGTTTTCCTTGTGCTTGCAGATCTGCATTAGACCTGAACTTACCAACATCCCAAACCTGACATTCTCATCCTTTTCTACAAATGCCTTCATAGTCTAAATCTTTCACATTTTCTGTATGCTCCTTCCAAGTGGTCCAAGATTTTAAACTCTAATTCTGGTTTGCTGTGTATCCCAATCTCCTTTCATCCTTATCATTTGAATCTTCAGGTCATTGGAACTTGAATCTTTGGAAACTTGATGCCTGTGTCTCCTTCTCAATATCCTCCTTCAAACCCTTCTTTTGACTAAAGCTTTAGTCACCCTTCATGATATGCCCTTCTTTAGTGTGGAACAGCATTTAACAGATTATGTGGATAATTATGGGATGTTTCCTGACTAAAATATATTTTAAAATGCAAATTATTGTTGCTGACTAGTCATTCATTACAGTCTGGCCGTTGACTAAGAGACCCACCTGTCCCTTATGGCTCAACTAATCACTGAATAAATTCAATGACTTCTGCAGGGCTTTAAATATTATTAATTATATTATTTGTTTCACTCACCCTTCCTTGTTCTTACTGATGGACGATAGATTTGCACACCACTCTTCTGAGTTGCTGCTTGTTTGCATTACAGTTTGATTTTTACAGGAGGGTTAGGATTTTAAAAGATGTGTTGAACTACTCATTGATACTGACATGAAAAAGTTACTCCCTCCATGACACTTTCACAAGCTCTGTGTTCTTGGGCCAGAGAGTAGGATATGTCTCCCACCTGCTGAGACAGGCAGGTATTACTTTCTTTGATGTGCTTTTGACTGAGACTATGCAGTCCTTCAGTGGCTCATTTAGTTACATTCCTTCACTCTCTCTCTGAAACTACTGTAGCTTAGAGAGCTCTGTAAATTATGTCCATTTTAATTTCCTGAGTTGAAACAGTTGTACATGAAAAATGGAAATTGTTGTGGGCTTATATAGTAAACCTCACTCTTTGTGTGTGAAACCAAAGGAGTTTTCTGGAAGTCTAATAACTTACATTTGATCAAATGGTATAAATAAAGTGACAGGGTCAAATTTCATATCTTCTTTACTGTGGAACTCATAAACATTTCAAACTCATTTTTAGAAATATGATTATTTGACAAAAAATGATGTTTATATGCTGTTCTAAGGTAAACAAATGTCTCTGGGCACTTCAGTGGAGTTTATAAAGTAACCTGTAATATGACTCACAAGCAGCAGACCTCCCGAAGCTTTGTCAAAAAGGTAGGTTTTAAGGAGCATCTCTTTTAAAAAAAGAGAGAGGATAAGGGTAACTATCTATGGAAGTAATTTGGAAATATCCAAAGTAACTCAGAATCAGAAACTTTTTTTTATGTAGTATCCCAGGAAGTGTGGAATTGACCTTTGGAAGACCTGACTCCCTGGCCAATTTCAGTCAGTTCATAATTCATTCATTCATTCATTCGGATGGTGGCAAAGACCTGCACCAGTGTCTTCCTGAGTACTTTTGTGTTTTGTTTTCGAATGCTCCTATAAAGTGCTTTGGAGTGCTTTATGTAACACTTTTGGCAAAATACATTACAATTGTTTTGTTGTTATAAAATCTCTACTACATACTATCCAATTTAAATTTAGGTATGGGGTGATCATTCTCTGGTTTTGTGTTCTTAATATGAATGGTCATAAAGTCTCACGGGCCCATTGATGTCCATAACCAAATGAATTCCCCCTGCTCGTGACTGATAGACATAGCATTGCTCTGGGATTCCAAATTCCTAAAATACATCATATAGCATTTTCACTTACCATCTATGGATGTTTAAAAAATATCAAAAAATCCTTTGCTTATGTTGCAATACAAATGAAATGTTGTTGATCAAATTACTTCTTTTTAAAAAACGGTTTGTTTTGTTACAGACACTTTGCAAACCACATGAGCAGCTTCAGCAGCCTGAAAGCCACCCTGAGGAGACAGAACAAGAACTCTGTGAGCAGCAGGCGGTACAGGAGGTTGAGGGGCCTCCCTGTGGTAGCTACAAGAGCAACAGCAATGGTACCTATGTAAGGTCAATAACAGAACAACAGCCAGACATTGTGCAGGTGAAACAGGAACCTCCAGACAGTGATGATGAAATCCAATTCAAACAGGTTGATCCTGAGAAAAAGACAGCTATTTTTCACCAGGTAAAAGAAATGTTACATAATCAACTAATCTTCAAAAAGAAACCAAAAAAAAGGCAACATGAGTGTTTTCACTCGTTGTAATATCTATAGTCATTAACAGGGAGACTTTCGTTTTACTGAATTATATGTTTATGTCTCCTTAGAGTTTATTTGTATGCTGTTTTACATTTTTTTATTCTCTCCTTTGGGGAATAGTTGGAAGGATTAGCAAGCTGATTATCAATTGTTGAACCATGTCATAAACACTCCTTCCACAGCCAACAAGTCTTTGAGTGGGACTTGAATTTTTAACTTGTGATTAAGTGGCAGTGACACTAGCTTACTGATGTACAAAGTCTGCTGGTTGTTAAAGTAACTCACCTCAAAACAGATTAAACCAAAATAACTCCCTGTAGGTGACATTTTACAAAGGGATATTGCTGCAGGTAAGGTCAATACTCAACCACATTTGTATTACCTTAGCCCTGAGGCTGGGAATTGTGTTGAACACATGAACTTCGAGGCCATGACATGAGAGGGTGATAGTGAATGGATATGGAAACAATTGTCAGTTTAGATCTATGGGTACATTTTGTTGATAAATAATGTGAAGTAGAAAATTCAAAGCAGTATATTCTTGTACTGGTATGATAAGTATATAAGGGTTATGATATATTGGTATTAGCATAAACAGTGGTTTAACATGATGCTGCTGGAAGTATTTTTCAATGTTGTTGTTTTCCCAAGCCCTGCTAGTTGAACTTGTTAAGTGATTCGGACATTCTTTTTCCAGCTGCCTAATGTTACTTACAGTTGTTCTTGTTCCTCATGTATCTCATTTCTTCTTGGTCTATAAAAGCCTCTTTTTGACTTCACGATACTTTTTTTCCTTTTATTCCATTGACATTTTATGACTACCATGAGACTCACAATAGGCCCATACCATGTATTAAGCCAGGGAAGACTTACAGGGACTGTTGGAAGTTAACGATAATGATTATAGATATATCCCAACATAAATTAGAGCAATTTCCCTATTCGTAGGCAATGATTAATACAATCAATTATACATTTTCTGAAATCGGATTCTACAACAGTTGCCAGTCTCTTTGCACATAATCCATGTAATCCTATTGGAAGAGATAGGAGAGGTCTTGAATGAGTACTTTTCTTCAGTATTTACGAATGAGAGGGACCGTATTGTTGAAGAGGAGAGTGTGAAACGGACTGGTAAGCTAGAGGAGATACTTGTTAGGAAGGAAGATGTGTTGGACATTTTGAACAACTTGAGGATAGACAAGTTCCCCGGGCCTGTTGGGATATATCCTAGGATTATGTGGGAAGCAAGAGAGGAAGTTGCAGTACTGTTGGCAATGATCTTTTCATCTTCACTGTCAACGGGGGTGGTACCAGGGGACTGGAGAGTGGCGAATGTTGTGCCCCTGTTCAAAAAAGGGAATAGGGATAACCCCGGGAATTACAGGCCAGTTAGTCTTACTTCAGTGGTAGGTAAAGTAATGGAAAGGGTACTGAGGGATAGGATTTATGAGTATCTGGAAAGGCACTGCTTGATTAGGGACAGCCAGCACGGATTTGTGAAGGGTAGGTCTTGCCTTACAAGTCTGATTGAATTCTTTGAGGAGGTGACCAAGCATGTGGATGAGGGTAGAGCAGTGGATGTAGTATACATGGATTTTAGTAAGGCATTTGATAAGGCTCCCCATGGTAGGCTTATGCGGAAAGTCAGGAGGCATGGGATAGAGGGAAATTTGGCCAATTGGATAGAAAACTGGCTAACCGGTCGAAGTCAGAGAGTGGTGGTAGATGGTAAATATTCAGCCTAGAGCCCAGTTACAAGTGGAGTCCCACAGGGATTAGTTCTGGGTCCTCTGCTGTTCGTAATTTTTATTAATGACTTGGATAAGGGAGTCGAAGGGTGGGTCAGTAAATTTGCAGATGATACGAAGATTGGTGGAGTTGTGGATAGCGAGGAGGGCTGTTGTCAGCTGCAAAGGGACTTAGATATGATGCAGAGCTGGGCTGAGGAGTGGCAGATGGAGTTCAACCCTGCCAAGTGTGAGGTTGTCCATTTTGGAAAGACAAATAAGAATGCGGAATACAGGGTTATCGGTAGGGTTCTTAGTGAGGTGGAGGAACAGAGGGATCTTTGGATCTATGTTTATAGATCTTTGAAAGTTGCCACTCTGGTGGATAGAGCTTGTAAGAAGGCCTATGGTGTATTAGCGTTCATTAGCAGAGGGATTGAATTCAAGAGTCGTGAGGTGATGTTGCAACTGTACAGGACTTTGGTTAGGCCACATTTGGAGTACTGTGTGCAGTTCTGGTCGCCTCACTTTAGGAAAGATGTGGAAGCTTTGGAGAGGGTGCAGAGAAGATTTACCAGGATGTTGCCTGGAATGGAGAATAGGTCGTACAAGGATAGGTTGAGAGTGCTAGGCCTTTTCTCGTTGGAACGGCGAAGGATGAGGGGTGACTTGATAGAGGTTTATAAGATGATCAGAGGAATAGATAGAGTAGACAGTCAGAAACTTTTTCCCTGGGTACAACAGAGTGTTACAAGGGGACATAAATTTAAGGTGAAGGATGGAAGGTATAGGGGAGATGTCAGGGGTGGGTTCTTTACCCAGAGAGTGGTGGGGGCATGGAATGCGCTGCCTGTGGGAGTGGAAGAGTCAGAATCTTTGGTGACCTTTTAAGCGGCAATTGGATAGGTACATGGATGGGTGCTTAAGCTAGAACAAATGTTCGGCACAACATCGTGGGCCGAAGGGCCTGTTCTGTGCTGTATTGTTCTATGTTCTATGTTCTATGTTCTATATGACTACTTTACATCTGTTCATGTTATAACTTGTTGTTTGATCATATGATATCTGTCCACAGTTTGCAAATATTTCTATTTTAATCTTGCAAAGATTGGGTTATGAGTTTTGTTTCTCATTTTTCCTCATCTTTTTCATTGTCTTGTGCAAGAGATTCTGTGAATGAGAAGGCCTAGTAGACTGAGTAAACTGCTCACTAGACTGTGCAGAAAGGTAAACCATAGGCAAGAAGCCCTGTTTTTCTCTTTGCGTTTTCGCAGCAGTGATGCAATGATTTACGACATTTTATATAAGGGTTATGATTCTTCAAGATTCTAGGACAAAAGAAATCAGCATGCATTATCCTTGGTTCAGATTAACATGATGTATGAAATTATTCCACGACAAAAGCAACATTTTGTTCTAGCATCCAGAGTAGCAGAAAGATCATTCTGGCTTAGCCTTTCCAATGGCAAGGTAGATGTTTCTGTATCATTGATGGGAAATATCTGACATAGCAAACTCAGAGGGAATTACCTGGGAAATTGGAGATTCTGCAGAGCACTGCCCCATTGAAAATCGCCAGAAGTAACCATTTAAATGTTAACTATGTATTGCATCATTATGCGTAGAAATAAGCTTGTATTATAACTTGTTAACAGCTCGAGGAAATTACACAGGTAAGGAAAGAACTTTTAAATTAGGGCAAGCATTTTAAATCCTAGATTATATCATAGTAATTCATCATCAGAGAGGAGTAAAACTTTGGTGAGCATCAGAGTTTGGGTAAGGAATTACCTTAGATGGCGCTCGGGGCTGGCTTAAAAAACATTGGAAATGAATGAGGGCTCAGTGAAACTGAAGAATTGATAAGGCTGGTGTTGCAGAAGTTAAAGTAGACAATTATAATGAATACAATATGCAGTCCATTTGAAATGAAGTTCAACTTGGACCCATGTACGGCATTAAAGCTGCACATCACTTGGTTACTTGAGGAAAGGTGTGGAATTTAAAGCTGGAAGGTAGAGTTTGGAAATGGGATGGTCTTGGTTCTGCTGATTTTAAGTTGAAGAACATTCTTCATTCATGACTTGATAATCCCTGGATGTAATAGGAGAGCTGTGTTTCATCTGTAGTAGTTGGGCCTATACCATGGGATGATTTTGCCAAGGCAGCGGATGTAGATGATGCAATGCAGGGGACAAAGGATGGAAGCAGATTCAATCATTCTCTTCCAAGTTTATATTTTGTTCAAAAGTCCAGTGAAGGTCAAGCCTAAGCGATAGTTAAAACAATTTAAGGTTTGATTCTTGGATCCAATTCACCAGTGGGGAACAGCACAGTCAGTGTGTAATGCAGGTAATTGTGTGCTTGCAACTAATGATTATCTGTCCTACAAAATGAATGAAAATGAATAGAGAGTGTGGGACTGATAACAATCCCAATTCATTAAACCTCTTTCAATCAAACAGAAAAAGGCAATGTCTTGGTGTGCCAAAAATGTGACAATGAAGATCAAGTGCATATGTATTGCCAATTAGTGTATCCCAGTATTTAAGAGTCAATCACAAATGCCGATAATCTTGTCAGACCTAAATGTAAAACTGAAACCAGAAACTTTTATATTTGGAAGCTTTGTATGATTACTGAAGCTCATCTTGAAAGCTCCAGATTAAAAACTCATTATCATGTCCACTTTTGTGCTATGCAGAGAAATCAAAATGGAAATAAACAGGTGTTAGTTTGGAATGCAAGAATTATATTAAAAACACCTTACACCTTTTTTTGTTGTTTTCTAATATATTTAACATTCAAGAATCATCAATACTTCAGTTTGGGTTTCACCACTGTTCACTTGTCATTATTGCTCATCAACTCATCAAGCCAATTCCACTATTGAAGATATGAAATATTTATGCTATTGATCATGTTGTGATAAGACCTGAGATCTTAAATTAATTTCTGTTGTTATGTTTGCCTTATAATTGAAGTATATTCTGGGTCCACATTAATGTATGTTTTGGGGCCTTTATTTTCAATATTTTCATGGATTCACCATCACAAGCATGTTTAGAAACCTTCAGTCCTTTCACAGTTGCAGCTTTTCCTGTCCAGTCTTTGGATAAACTATGTGGCCAGTCAGAAACGTTACTTTAAACTTGGGGAAGAACATTATATGGGCAAGATTTCTGGCAGAATTATGTAAGAAGTCCAATGAGGCCTATCTTGAAATCAGGAACAACTTGCTGCATCTTTTATGTATTCATTGGGCGGTGAGGAGAGTTTCTCACTGGGCCTCACGGTGATAAACCCTCCCAAAAACTTGATACAATTCGCACTTAGCCAAAAAACACATTAAGATTCGGCCCAAAGTGGTCGTAAGAAATCCTATGTCATAAAACTACAGAGCTGGCTGACAGTTTTCAGTCCTGGCAATCTGCTTAAACAAATTGGAACCTATGATGTTCAGAGAAAATGTCAGATCTTGAAGTTTTACAAAAGGGACATAGCTAACTGTTTCATCCAAACCTGTCAGAAACTGTGAGCATTCCAAAGCATATATTAATTCCTTAAACCATTCCTAGTTCTCCTTTCTTAAGTAGTCTTTTTTTTATTTTAATTTGTCACTTTTTGTCTTATTTTTGTGTGAAGAGTTGCTTATAAATAGTTATTTTTATAACTATAAAAGTATATTTTGTCAAGTATATTTTGCCAAAAAAATCTTTGCATGGCAAAGGTGCAAAGGTGAATATGATAAATGGCCCTCATGCTCTCCATAAATAATTTGCCATGATAAAGTGTCATTGTTACATACATGTGTACCATTTTATTCAAGATATTGAACAAAAATGTACATCTTTTGTCACAAAGCTATAAGTCTGTGATTGGAAGCTCCTATCCAAATGTGATTGCAAGAGCAAGTGCTTCAAGAAAGCTTGGGTAAAAGCAAATTACTGCGGATGCTGGAATCTAAAACCAAAAAAGAAAATGCTGGAAAATCTCAGCAGGTCTGGCAGCATCTGTAAGGAGAGAAAAGAGCTGACGTTTCGAGTCTAACTGACCCTTTCCTCCTTACAGATGCTGCCAGACCTGCTGAGATTTTCCTGCATTTTCTCTTTTGGCTTCGAGAAAGCTTCACTCTTTGCTCACTCTCTATTGCAGTTTTTTGGATTTGGTGAATTATTCAAAATGAGTTCCCACATCAACATTTTCTTTCTTCCAATGCCAGGTTATTGCATTCTTAACCAATTTGAATTAATACTTTTTTCTGTTAGAGCACAGATGCTAAAAGTGCTTTAAATATGTCTGACCTGAAATTGGATGGGGTTATTTCTTCCTGGCAGCATCTAAAACAGGGACTAGATCCTTTACAATTATATAAAAAAAAATTCATGTCTGTTTTAACTCCCTTATAGAAACTGATTTATGATCAATGAGCTAGAATTCTTTTCGCTAAAGTGAAGTTGTGAACCTCTGGCCCTGTGCTAAATTATCTTTCTACTGCTTTCATTCCCATCTTCGACCAGGGCTGGTAAATGATAATTACCAACATATAAAATAAGAGCAGAACATGGTTATTTGGCCCTTCAAGCCTGCTCTACCTTTCAATAAGTTCATGGTTGATCTGTTTGTATTTTGAATTGTATATTAAGGCAGATTGAGGGTCCATGCCCTCAGGCAATCAAAGTCAATGTGATCCTCAATGACAATGGCTCTCGAAAACTCTTGATGTGGAAAAGAATATTGTTTATCTAGTTCTAATCCCAGTAGAGTTTAGTGAGGTGCCACAAAAGTGCATATGTTTAAATAAACCCAGATTTCACATCTGGATTTATACTCATCCTAGAGCTTTTGAAATATCATTAAAGTTTTTTTAAAAAGAACAGCCCTATGCTTCCACCAGAGGAATGTCTTTTCAGCGTTGATGAAGGAATTATAGCAGTGAACTCAGTAAGGATTATGCGAGGCACGTCAGAAAGATGAAAGGTTAGTGGAGGTACTGATATTTAATTCAGTGAATTTGTCAAAGTGAAACCAATAGTGTCTTTGCAGTTTCTTGTTTCTTTATATTATGCAGTCAGTTCTGAAAGGCAAAATTATAAACCAAAAATGTGTGCTATGTTATTATTACTCAAACCACAGACAACTATACACTGAGATATTTGCGTGCAATAAATATTTCAAATTCTGGACCAGCCTTTCTGTTTTTCAAATCTGAAAATATGCAAGCTTCAGCAAAGCAGCACTGAACTATTGTGAAAGCATATTTAAGTGGAAAATTATTTCTCAGAAAACCAAACCATTTTCCAAGGAAGTTCATTTGCTGTTCATCGTTTCTGCCCTTTAATTAATATTCAATAGATCTTATTCATTGTGACTTTCAAAAGGTAAAATACAAGCAAATTCTTCCTTTTTCAAATTAATAATACTCATACAGTATTTAATAAAATAATTTCATTTAAAATATCAAATTTAGCTTATGAAAATCTTGCCATCTTAATATTTCAGCAATGGAGGAAGTATTTAATACAAACCCAAACACTTGAGCAAGGTAAGAGCACAGCAGCACAAATGAACTTTTCTTATGTATCTTCCCCCACCATCTTTTGTCTTCTGAAAGAGTTGATTCATAATGGGATACAGTACCATAGATGCCAGTCATTTTCTGGTATATATGAGTTGTCCCTGTTCATATTCAACTCAGATAGTGAGATACAACAGGTTGTTTGATAAGCATTTCAGTTAATCCAAACCATGTCTTCATTTGATAAATCAAGAAGTACTTTCATTTGTGCACTAACCTTCATGACCTTAGGCTGTTTCAAATACACATTTAATTGTTAAGTAAACACTTTATAATACAGTTACTGTTGTTAAAAAAGAAATAAATTCAATGATTCTAATGACTACATTTATCGGGTAATAATCAAAAACTCAACAGATTCTTCCTCCTGTCTGACAAAATGAATTCCCCTAAACCAATCAAACGGAGATAAATTGCTTCAGCATCATCAAGGATTGAACCTGCAATATTCCTAATCTGTTTTGATGGTCTTACTTCACCACTTCCATAAAACTGGCTTGCATAGCTGAGATATGTTTAGGATGACCAAGAATGGCATCTGCAGACCTCACTTTCTCCTTGACCAAAAATGATCAAATTTCCATGAGTTTAGCAAAAACCATGCCTTTGGTTTCAATCAAATGTTCTTTCTTACACGTCCATCTCCATCCTTCTTCCTGGTTATTGCTTAAGCTCAATGTTCCAGTGTATGATCTGAGCTTCATTCACCATTCCAGTTACCATGTGGAAGACTTATTTCCAACTCTCCAACATTGCCAGCCTCTATCCAACCTACCCCTCTCGTCTTCAAAATCTCTATCCATGATACTCGGTCGTCCATTATTGATTGCCCTTTACCAATTGTGTTCATCTATAGATGTCTCATTACCTTTTAGATTTGAAACATTCTTCACCAGTCCTGATCTGTTCCAATTCTGGCAGTCTTTTAACTCCTCTCCTTTAGTTCTACCTTCAGCCATTCCGCTTTCAATCATTTCAGTCCCATAATCTGAAATTTCTCCCAACTCGGCTTTAAAAACCACCTCAAAATCAATCTGAAATCTTTTTCCTCCACTACTTTCACAATTGTGAGCATATTTTTATCTTGCTAAGTAAAATAAAAATGCAACTTATAGGCATTCAGTCCTCTGTTGGTCAAGCTATTTTCAAGCTAAACTCTTGTAGAAAGTGCATTAAACTGTGAGGAAAAAATATCAACATTCATAGAACTTTCATTGTCCAGAAGACAAATGTTTAGAGGAAATTGCAGGGTGAACAGTTGGTGATTTGGTGCCTTTTTACTGTCAATTAGATATGAAAAATTGTGCAACTGAAATGGAGAGTTGTTAAAGTGAAACTTGACCAAGTTCCTAATCCTGTGCTTTAGCAATGGGATTATTTCACACAGCTAAGCAGGAAATACCTTGGAGAAACAGGAAGTAAAAATGATTCATGCATTGGTGAATGAAAGAAATCCAAGACATGGAGGACTGGAGGGCAGGGAATAATGCTTTACTGAGAGTTGTACAGAGCAATGGCAGAAATGTATTTCTTTGAAAACGGTTTAGTCAGGAAACTGTTTTGAAGCTTAGCAAATAAGGCATGGATTTATGATTTGATGTTTGCATTGTGCCAAAATACATTTAAAAGTAATAAGGTTTGCTGTTTTAGTTTTATTCTAAGTGAACAAAGGTGTGTACTTTTGCCACTCTAAATGTGCAGATATCCAAGAGAAATATGCTTTGAGTATTTTAGGTTTGCATTTATCTTGTGCTCTATTATAAGGTTTGGTTGAATTTAAAATCAAAGATATAGCAAACACTATTTTTCCAAAGGGAGCTTTCTCTATTTTCACATGATTTTGAGGCTTATTCTGGAGGATTATATGGTATGGCCTGTTAATATTCCAGATATTTTGCCCATATATGCAGAGCGGGCTGTTTCATTTTGCTCCCCTAATGTCCAGATTTTCAATGCTGCCTGATATAATCTAGGAAAAGATGGCAAAATCACACTGCAATAAATGCCTTGCATGCACATCATCTAATTATAAAACTGTGATGCATTGTATGGTTGAACTCTTGGACCTGGATTTTCATGTATACTGAAATTTCATATTCCAGCAAAATCAACAGCGGAGATATCAATGCTCCTCACCTTTTTTTAGAATGAAGGAAATGGGTACAGGTTCTAATTTCCATATAGTGATTCACTGGGGCAACTGGACATGTTAAAGTACAGCTGGCTTAGTCAGATCTGACTTTCACAAACGGAATATACAAAGAATAACTTGTACACTGTAAAACTGGTTAAAGAAGGTCCAAAGCTAGGGGAGGTCTTGGGAGAGGTCTGGAGACTTTTTGTATATGATCTTGGGATATCTTTTCCAGAGGTCAGGCGCCTTTTGGGATTGTTAGAAGTGGACATGATTGTGTGTAAAAATTGCATAACCCCACTGGAACTGCCAAGAGAGATAGCAAAAGAACTGTCAAATATTTAAATCACTGTGCTTAAAATATTTGAAAGGCCTGTCCAAGCTTTTCTTTTAAAAAAAACTTAATGTTTCACTTTTCTTGACATAAACTGAGAATTATCATGACAGAATTAATGCTGCAATAATCATAAGCTTTCATTATCACAGTATCAGTTCAAAGTTTGGTTGACAGTTCAAAGTGATTATAAACTCATTCAAATATGAGTATGAATACAGATGCTTTTTTTTTAGGGTGTAAAGGATGTTAAATGTAGCAAATAGGTTTTTAACAATATGGATTTTTGAACTGAGGTCTGCTTACTTTGAATACTCGATCAGTTGACATGTTAGGTGTAATGGCAAATTTTTTCTCTTTTCATTTTTCTCTTTTCATGGGGTTGGTAGCTAGACCATGTTTGTTGCTCATCTCTAGTTGCCCTTGAGAAGGTGGTGTTGAGCTGCATGTTGACCCACAATGCCCTGAGGGAGGGAATTTCAGGATTTTGACCCAGTGACAGTGAAGGACGAGCAATCCATTTTCAAGACAGGATGTGATTGGCTTGGAGGGGAACTTGCAGATAGTGGTGTTCCCATATATCTGTTACTCTTGGCTTCCTAGATGGAGGCGGTTGTGAGTTTGGGAGGTGCTGTCTAAGGATCGTTGGTGAATTTCTGCGATACAACTTGAAGATAATATACACTGCTGCTAGTGAGCATCAGTGGTGGAGTGAGTGGATGCTTGTGGATGTGGTGCCAATCAAGTGGGCTGCTTTGTCCTGGATGGTGTCAAGACTCTTGAGTGTCATTGGAGCTGCACCTATCCAGGCAAATGGGGTGTATTCTACCACACTCCTGACTTCTGCCTTGTAGCTGGTGGACAGGCTTTGCTGAGTCAAGGGCAGAGTTACTTGCTGCAGTGTTCCGAGCCTCTGACCTATTCATAGAGTCATAGACTTATACAGCATGGAAACAGACTCTTCAGTACAACTCATCCGCGCTGACCAGACTTCCTAAACTGATCTAGTTTCACTTGATAGCATTTGGCCCATATCTCTCTAAATTTTCCTATTCATGTACCCAGCCAGATGCCTTTTCAATGTTGTCAGCCAACTCCACCACTTCCACTAGCAGCTCATTCCATACATGCACCACCCTCTGCCAGAGAAAAGATTGCACCTCAGATCCCTTTTAAATCTTTCCTCTTTCACTTTAAACCTATACCCTAGGTTTAGGGGTTGGAGGGTTTGAGCTATAGGGAGAGGCTGAATAGGCTGGGGATATTTTCCCTGGGGTATCAGAGTCTGAGGGGTGACATCGTAGAGGTTTATAAAACCATGAGGAGCATGGATAGGCTGAATAGCCAAGATAATGTTCCCCAGGGTGGGGGGGTCCAAACCATCTAGAACACAGGTTTAGGGTGAGAAGGAAAAGATTTAATAGGGATCTAAGGGACAACTTTTTCACACAGAGGGTGGTGCGCATATGGAATGAGCTGCCAGAGGAAGTGGTGAAGACTGGTACAATTCCAACATTTAAAAGACATCTGGGTGGGTGCAAGAATAAGAATGGTTTAGAGGGATTTGATCCAAGTGCTGGAAAATGGGGCTAGATTAATTAAGGATATTTGTTTGGCATGGACAAGTTGGACTAACTGATCTGTTTCTGTGCTGTGCGTCTCCATGACTGTATGTATAAATCTTGTCCTCAGTGTAGGGAATGGAAGCAAAATGAGCAACAGAAACATTTGCTGTTGTGTCGATTCCTGTTGAGATTGGAGGTTTACATTCTTTGGACAGTAACTGGTCCAGGAATTTGGTTGTGCTTTTTATTTTTGCTTGCTTTATTTATGAATCCATAACCCTTGATTTTCTCACAAATGAAAAACTTGTCTAACTTAGCCTCCAATATATCCAATGACTCAACCCATCGCAGTCAGGGAGGTGAATTCTAATAACTAATAACGAAAACAAAATCCACATCTCCATCTTAAGTGGATGGCCCATAATTTTGAAGCTGCATACCCATTTGTAGAAATTGCACAGTTACTTAAAGAGTTGTCTATTACAGCTTCGATATTGAGAAAACAATGGCTGTGATTTTTATCCCTGGGTTAGGAGCACAGAGATTTGACCTTTCACAATTTGACCATCTTCTTGGGAAAAGTTTTTTCAAGACATCACCTGGTAAAATGGGATGGAAATCAGAAGTAATGTGTACCATAGGGCAGGGTCATCCATTTAATGAGGTAAGATATAGTGAGAAAACTTGTTTGGTTTCGCAAGGAGATTCTCTCAGAAAAACCCAGCTAAAACTCAGCCACAAAAGATGTAGGATTCAGAACAGAATTCTGGTAGATATAGTTTGCAATGTGTATTGCAGATACAAGCCTGTTGAGAAATACACTCTTATTCATAAAAACACATTTACTACATTTGCATTTCTAACCTCAATAAAACCTTGTCAAAACAAACATATCATTCTAGTGGAAGAAACCCATTCCCACATTAAAGAATCAAAAACCATTTGTAGCTGTCAATTAAACTGAGATGGAAAGCATCCCATGGCCATGATGAATCTTTATGAAATCGGGCATGCAAACCTTCTCCAGTAACAGAAATCCTATTGCTTATAATAAATACCTTGACAGTTTGACAGTTCTTTGACAGTTTGGCAGGCATTTGACAGTTTGTTGATGTTTAACCAGTCTTTGACAGTTTCACTGTTCCATTGGTTATAGGTACTTTCGAGGACATTATTTTTCTTTGAATAATCTCATGGTACGCCTGACCACACATTGCAAGGACAAATGTCGTCTCCCAAAGGATACCTGACAGCCCTTGCCAAGGAGTTGTGGGACTTTATACACAGGGATAGTTCAACTCTCTAAAGGACTATGTGAAATAAATTCACTGAATGGATATGCTCTGACCTGCTCTGCTGTGTGTGCCCTGGGACCTAAAACTGTGACAGCAAAGTGGGATTTTAATGGAGACAACTGTTCATATAATTGGGCAGGTGGAAGTGGGTACTGCAGATGATGGAGATTAGAGTCAATATTAGAGTTGTGCTGGAAAAGCACAGCAGGTCAGGCAACATCCAAGGAGCAGGAAAATCAATGTTTTGGGCAAAAGCCCTTCATCAGTAATGAACCTCATTCCTGATGAAGGGCTTTTGTCCGAAACGTCGATTTTTCTTCTCCTCGGATGCTGCCTGACCTGCATGAATCCTGGGCTGTCCTAAAATGACGCTTTCTTCTTGTAAACATTCCCGGGTGTTAATTAATAGAAGGCAAATGAAAAAAAAAGGCCCAGAAGTTGCTAGATTCTGGATTCACACAACATGCACTTACAGTTGGATTTTTGCCATCATTCCTCAGCTGCAATGGTTCTATGCTGCTGGAAGTGTGAATTCAGAACACTCAAACATAGGATATTGGAGGTGAATGACCATTCAGCCTATCAAAACTACACTACCATTAAAACTGATCATAGATGATCATCTACTCCCACATCAACAACCTCCCATATCCTTTGATGTATTCTGAAATCTATCAGTTAGTGTCTTGAATATTCTCATTGATTGGCATTCCTTTCTCTCGAGTCATAGAGTCATAGACAGCACGGAAACAGGCCTTTCAGTCCAACCCATCCATACTGACCAGATATGCTAACCAAATCTAGTCCCATTTGCCAGCAGTTGGCCCATATCCCTCCAAACCCTTCCTATTCATATACCCATCCAGATGCCTTTTAAATACTGCAATTGTACCAGCCTCCACCACTTCCTCTGGCAGCTCATTCCATAGATACATCACCCTTTGTGTGAAAAGGTTACCCCTTATTTCCCTTTTATACCTTTCCCTCTCACCCTAAACCTATACCCTCTTGTTCTGGACTCCCCCACCCCAGGGAAAAGACTGTCTATTTATCCTATCTATGCCCCTCATGATTTCATAAACCTCTATAAAGTCACCCCTCATCCTCCAACGCTCCAGGGAAAACAGCCCTAGCCTATTCAAACTCTCCCTATAGTTCAAATCCTCCAACCCTGGCAACATCCTTGTAAATCTTTTCTGAACCCTTCCAAGTTTCACAACATCTTTCCGATAGGAAGGGGACCAGAATTGCATGCAGTATTCCAAAAGTGGCCTGACTAATGTTCTGTATAGCTGCAACATGACCTACCAACTCCTGTACTCAATACTCTGACCAATAAAGGAAAGCATACCAAACATCTTCTTCACTACCTGCGACTCTACTTTCAAGGAACTATGAACCTGCACTCCAAGGTCTCTTTATTCAGCAACTTTCCCTAGGACCTTACCATTAAGTGCATAAGTCCTGCTATGATTTTCTTTTCCAAAGTGCAGCACCTCACATTTATCTAAATTAAACTCCACCTGCCAATCCTCAGCCAGTGGCCCATCTGATCATGATCCTGTTGCACTCTGAGGTAACCCTCTTCGCTGTCCACTACACCTCCAATTTTGGTGTCATCTGCAAACCTACTAACTATACCTCCTATGTTCACATCCAAATCATTTATATAATTGATGAAAAGTAGTGGACCCAGAACCGATCCTTGTGGCACTGCACTGGTCACAGGCCTCCAGTCTGAAAAGCAACCCTCCACCACAATCCTCTGTCTTCTACCTTCGAGCCAGTTCTGTATCCAAATGGCTATTTCTAAAAGGCTGCAGAGGTTCAATAATTCATCCGCCCCTTTTTGTCTTAATCTTAAATTGTTCTGAAACTGTGTCCCAGCTTCTACGCATGCCAGTCAGAAGACAGATCTTATTTATATCCATGGTGCCATATCCTTCGCAATTTTGTAGTGAGGTCAATTCTCATTCCTCAAAACTCTAAAATTTATGGTTCTGGACTTTTCAGTCTCTCCTCATAAAATAATCTTGCCATCCCAAAAATTAATCTGATGGAACATTCATGCTCCTTCTCCGTAACTCTTGATTCCCCTACTGGTCAAGAATCTATCTGTTCACACCTTAAATATGCACAAGGTCTCTGCTCCACAGCTCTTTGTGGCAAGGAGTTTGAAATACAAGCAACCTTCTGAATGAAGAGATTTATCCTCATCTTAGTCTTAAATTGGCACCACTTCATTCCAAAACAATACAGTCTGGTCGTAGACTGTACCATGAAAACGCCTCTAAACCCTGTTAAGCCCCTTAGGAATCCTGAAAATTTAATGAGATAATCTCCCATTCTTCTCAGCGCCAGTCAGTGGAATCCCAATCTGTTTAGCCCTTGCTCAGAGCACAATCCCTCCATGCCGGGTTTCATCCTTGTGAGCCTTCTCTGAACTGCCTCCAATGATATGATATCTTGACTTAAATCAGGGGATCAAAACTTTCCCCAGTTTCCCCAGTGATAGGATTTCACCTTGTAAAGTTGCAGTAAGACTTCCCAGCCTTCTTGAATTAACAAAGGGAAGTCGCAAGAGTTGGCTAAATTCCTGGCTGTAGAGGTGATTCTCATTGGGTGAGACTGAAGCTGGCTGCAGTGGGTCAACCAACCCCAGAAAGTTTGGACATAACTAAAGGGATTGTCGGTGCTGAGGCAATCTGCTGAAGAAGCACTTGGTGCTGTGGGTCTATATGCCAGTTACAGTTAAAACGATGAGGCACTTTAGCCCTCATCCATCATAACCACACACTACCAGACACTCACTATGTTCCACACCCATTATGCTCTTCTGCACAGCACCCTTGTCCTGTCCTACCCTCGATCCCAAAGGTAGCACTTCCACTCCTCTTTACCTTGTATAAATAACCATTGCAATTTATTCATCAGAGTAAGAGTTGTTAATTAAGCAAAGTTAAAAATCACATAACACCAGGTTATAATCCAGCAGACTCATTTGGAAGGAGCACTGCTCCTTCATCATGTGGTTGTGGAGTATAAGATCATAAGACACATAATTTAGATTAGATTCCCTACAGTGTGGAAACAGGCCCTTCAGCCCAACAAGTCAACACTGACCCATTTCCCTCTGACTAATGCACCTAGCACTATTGGCAATTTAACATGGCCAATTCATCTGACCTGCACATCCTTGGATTGTGGGAGGAACCAGAGCATCTAGAAGAAACCCACGCAGACACAGGGAGAATGTGCAAACTCCACACAGTCACCCAAGGCTGGAATCAAACCTGCGACCCTGGTGCTGTGAGACAGCAGTGCCAACCACTGAGCCACCATGCCGCGATAGCAAAGGTTTACAATGTGATGTATGAAAGCTAATGCTTCCAAATAAGCCTGTTGGACTCTAACCTGGTGTTGTGTGATTTTTAACTTGGTACACCCCAGTCCAACACCAGCATCTCCAAATCTTAATTAAGCAACACTTTCTCTGGGCTTGGCTGTTTCAACAGTCTAATAAATATCTGAGCTCTCACCCAACAATGTGTAATGTTGCTAATTTATTGAGAAATTCATTGCTGAAACCCAATTGCATTCACAATCTGTTAATAAGCATGAGCTATCTTGTTACTTCGGTGTTGTAAAACAATATATTAAACAGAAACAACAGTAATTATAACATTGTTTGGAGGCTATGCTTCAACAATTTGAAAAATAGAATCCCAAGGAGAATACTGTCCACTGTTCTCCAATCCTGAATAGATAAACACCCTCAGTTACTTTTGGAATATTATCTATCACCAGATGTAAGTGGTTCAATAATTTAGTGAACTACATGAGCAATCTGCTTAAAGTTCAGAAGGTTACCTGGCATCAAACAGTTTCTGAAACAATAAACAGCTCCAGTTTAAAAGACTGTTTAATTAAACAAAATATGTTAGAACTTGAGAAATTAAGAAGCTGTGAGCAATTGGGTAAAAAGGGCTTATTATATGTTACTTCTTAAATTTGAAATGTATGAGCTTTCAATAGAGTTTGCATGTGGACAGAAGCAATTAATGGCAACTGCACACTTTTGCAGAATGAGGCTTACTTAAATTCCTGAAGAAAACTACAACATTCCAGACCACTGGACCACTGTGAGATGTTTTAAATTACAAAATTGAATATCACCCGGGGAGCAGTTCCTGCAAATCGAAATTGATTTATCAGACATCCACCAATATATTATTCCATATAACACTTAACCCACTAAATAAACAGGAATTACATACAGCTGACACAACAATGCTGTGACAAGTATTTTGTGTGGTTATTACAGAAGGATTGTGGTCCAAAGTCCTATTCACAAGTATCAGAAGGTTATGGGAGCATGTCTGTGCTTCATTTGAATTTGTGTACTGGTGAAGAAATATTCCACAATCCCTGACTTCTTCATTTTAGATCTTAGCTGGGACAAAGAGGCTAGTTATCAAACTTGCCTGTTTCAATGATTTCAAGAAATGTTTATTTTCACCAATTCAAATATTTTTGCATTGCGTGAAATATGTTAATTTAAGAAAATTAGATCAGAAATCTAATTTCTGATCGCGTGATAGCAAGGCAAGGAATAGGGAGCGATATCAGCTGAACATGTGGCTGCAAGGATGGTGCAGAAGGGAGGGTTTCAGATACTTGGATAATTGGGGCTCATTCTGGGGAAGGTGGAACCTCTACAAACAGGATGGTCTTCACTTGAATCGGGGGGGGGGGGGGGTACTAATATCCTGGGTGGGAAATTTGCTGGTGCTATTTGGTTAGGTTTAAATTAGCTCAGCAGGGGAATGGGAACCTGAGGTGCAGTCCAGTGCACAGGGATTTCATGGTCACAGGAATGTGCTGGCAGATGGCAAGCTGGTTTGAAGTGTGTCTACTTCAATGCCAGAAGTATCAGAAATAAGGTAGGTGAGCTTGCAGCATGGATAGGTACCTGGGGACTTCGATGTTGTGGCCATTTCGGAGACATGAATAGAGCAGGGTGATGAATGGATGTTGCAGGTTCCAGGGTTTAGATCTTTCATTAAGAGCAGGCAAGGTGGTAAAAGAGGGGGAGGTGTGGCCTTGTTAGTCAAGGATATTATAACGGTGACTGAAAGAACTTTTGACGAGGACTGAGATAGTATGGCATGAGGTTAGAATCAGGAGAGGAGAGGTCACATTGCTGAGAGTTTTTTTTATAGGCCTATTTTTATAGTTTTTTCATAGAGTTCCAGGAGTGTGGAGGAGAGGATCAGCAAAACGATTCTGGGTAGAAGTGAAAGGAGCAGGGTGGTCATTATGGGGTCTTTAGCTCCTTCAATATTGACTGTAAATGCTATAACTCTAGTACGTCCGATGGATCAATTTTTGTCCAATGTGTACAGGAGGGTTTCCTAGCACAGTATGTTGAAGGGCCGACAAGAGGGGAAGCCACAATGAACCAGGCCAGATGTTTGATTTAGTCATAGATGAGCACTTTGGAGAGAGTGACCTTAATTCAGTTACATTTAGTTTAGCAATGGAAAGGGATAGGTACATGCCACAGGGCAAGAGTTATCGCTGGGGCAAGGAGAATTATAATGCGATTAGGCAAGACTTAGGATGCATAGAATGGGGTAGCAAAATGCAGGGGATGGGAACAATCAAAATGTGGAGCTGGTTTAAGAAACAGATATTGCATGTCCCAGATAGGTATGTCTCTGTCAGGCAGAGAGGAAGTGATAAGGTAAGGGAACCAGGGTTTACTACAGAAATTGCATCTCTTGTTAAGCGGAAGAAGGTGGCTTATGTGATGATGAGACACGATGGAGAGATACGGATTAGTGAGGAGGGATTTAAAGAGAGAGTTAAGAAGAGCAAAGAGAGCACATGAGCAGTCTTTAGCAGGCAGAATAAAGGAGAACCCTAAAGCTTTCTATAGATATGTGAGGAATAAAAGGATGATTAGGGTAGGAATAGGGCCAGTCAAAGACAGAAGTGGGAAGTTGTGTGTGGGCCCTGTGGAGATCAGAGAGGTGCTAAATGAATATTTCTCATTGGTTTTCAGTCAGGAAAAACAGAATATTGTAGAAGAGAATAATGAGATACAAGATATTAGACTAGAAAGGATTGAGGTTAGTAAGGAAGAGGTGATGTCAATTCTAGAAGGCGTGAAAGTAGACAAGTCCACTGGGACGGATGGGATTTATCTGAGGATTCTTTGGGAAGCTAGGGAGGAGGTGTTAGAGCCTTTGGTTTTGATTTTGAGTCACCATTGTCTACAGGTTTAGTACCAGAGGACTGGAGGATTGAAAATGTTGTGCCCTTGTTCAAGAAGGACAGTAAAGATAACCCAGGTAATTATCGATCATGAGCTTCATGTCTGTTGTAGGAAAAGGTTTGGAAAGGATTATAAGAGATAGGATTTATAATCATCTAGCAAGCAGCAATTTGATTACAGATAGTCAACATGGTTTTGTCAAGGCCAGGTCATGTCTCAGATATCTTATTCAGTGTTTTGAGAAGATGACCAAGCATGTAGATGAGGGTAGGGCATTTGATGTGGTGTACATGGACTTCAATAAAGCCTTTGATAAGGTTTCACATGGTAGGCTGTTGGAGAAAATGCAGAGGCAAGGAATTGAGGGTGATTTAGCAGTTTGGATTGGAAATTGGCTTTCTGTAAGAAGGCAGCGAGTGATGGGTGATGGAAAATATTCAGCCTGGAGTCGTTACTAGTGGTGTGCCATAAGGATCTGTTTTGGGACTCCTGCTGTTTGTCATTTTTATAAATGACTTGGACGCAGGCACAGGTGGATGGGTTAGTAAGCTTGCAGATTACACTAAAGTTGGTGGAGTAATGGACAGTGTGGAAGAATGATGCAGGTTGCAGGGGGACTTGAATAAACTGCAGGATTGGGCTGAGAGGTGACAAGTGGAGTTCAATGCAGCTAAATGTAAGGTGGTGCACTTTGGGAAGAATAACAGGAAGGTGGAATACTGGGTCAATGGAAATATTCTTGGTAGTGTGGATGTGCAGAGGGATTTTGAAGTCCATGTACATAGATCCCTGAACGTTGTCACCCAGGTTGATTGTGCTTTTCATAAGGCATACGGTGTGTTAGGTTTTATTGGTAGAGGGTTGAGTTCTGGAGCCATAATATCATGTTGCAATTATACAAAAAGCTAATGCGGCTGCATTTGGAATATTGTGTACAGTTCTGGTCATCATATTTCAGGAAGGATGTGGAAGCATTGTAAAAGATGCAGAGGAGATTTACTCGGATGTTGCCTGGTCTGGAGGGAAGATCTTATGAGGAATGGCTGAGAGACTTCTGTTCTCATTGGCAAGAAGAAGGCTAACAGGGGATTTGATAGAGACGTACAAGATAATCAAAGGATTAGATAGTGTAGACAGTGAAAGTCTTTTTCCTCGGATGATGACGAGGGGGCATAGCTACAAATTGAGGGGTGATAGATTTAAGACAGATGTCAGAGGCAGGTTCTTTACTCAGAGTGGTAAGCGCATGGAATGCACTGCCAGCCAATGTAGTTAACTCAGCCACATTAGGGAAATGTAAACAATCATTGAATAAGCACAGCAATGATGATGGGATAGTGTTAGGGGGTTTGGGCTTAGATTAGTTCACAGGTCGGCACAACATCGAGGGTCAAAGGGCCTGTTCTACGCTGTACTGTTCTATGTTCTGTGATCTAAATCAGTACATCAAGGAGTCAGTTAGGATTGTGGAGGCATTAACTAAATTAGATGATTAAAGATTGAAATGGTGTGTTCACTTGTTGTAGAGAGAGAGAGTGGACAGTGATGAAGGACTGCCAGAAAGAAGGCAAAGTGGAAGGCTTAAGTTTAAATCAAGTGATCCAATGGTGAGAGATGGAAACACAGCAATAATTGAAAAATAAATAGGTGGCTGATAGGTGGACATAAAGAGAGTTGATCAAACTAGCTGACCCCAAGTTGAATAGGAGAAGTTGGCAAAAGAATTTAGTTTTAATAAATTACAAAGTGATAATTTTAGAAACATATGATGGAATATAGAATTAGATGAGATGTAAAATGTGAACTAGTTGTGATATTTAGCTATACATCTGAATGCCTAATGTCCTTTAGGAACTAAGTTTATGATAATCTATAATAATATGCTTATCAGAGTGACAAACCAGTATTAAGGAGCTCCTGATTTATGACCATCTGATTTATGAATGTTTGCACTTAAGAACATGATCTCATACAAGAATGTAATTTTAAAGATCCAACATATGAATATTTCCTATACTTACAAATCGCTCCTCTATTTTGTCCTGTCTTGCGTTACAACTTGTGTCCAAATCAACTTGTGATGGACTAAGCCCCACTCTCTGCAACTGGATCCTCAGTATCATGACCCACAGGCCACAGTCAGTGAAGACTGGGGACAATATTTCATCCTCACTAACATTCAACACTGGAGCCTCCCAGGAGTGCGTACCCAGCACACTACTGTACTCACTGTATACCTATGACTGCATTGCCAACTACCAGACTAATGCCATTTACATATTCGCTGATGACACCACCATAGTTGGTGGAATCTGAGATGGCGACGAAACAAACTACAGACGGGAGGTGGAAGACCCAGAAAAATGGTGCACTGAGAACAACCTAGCTCTCAATGCCGGCAAAACCAAGGAATTCATTATTGACTTTCAGTGGGATGTTACTCATGCCCCCCTACACATTAACAGCACAGAGGTGGAACGAGTGAAGAGTGTCAAGCTCCTGGGAGTGGTCATCCACAACAAGCTTTCTTGGACTCTTCATATGGACGCACTGGTTACAAAGGCTCTACAATGTTTCTCCTTCCTCAGGCAACTGAGGAAATTTGGCATGATGGCAAATACCCTTGCCAACGTTTATAGGTGCACCATCGAGAACATTCTATCTGCATGTATCACTACCTGGTATGGCAACTGTACCATTCAAGGTCAGAGAAGGTTACAGAGTGTCGTGAACTCAACCCGGACAATCTCCCATCAATAGAATCCATCTACCAAGGAAAGACCGCCAGCATTCTCAAAGATCCATCCCACCCTGGCAATGTTTTTCTATAACCTCTACCATCAGGGAGAAGGTACAGAAGCCTGAACACATACACCAGCTGGTTTCACAACAGTTTCTAACCTACTGTTGTTAGAATACTGAATGGACTCACAAACTCTTAACATTTGCCTGTACCTGGGTTTTTGTTTTTGCTGTTGTTTACCTATCTATGCGACTTAACTCTGTAATCTGCCTGTATTGTTCACATGACAAAGCTTTTCACTGTGCTTCGGTACACGTGACAATAAATTCAATTCAATTCAAGAATGGAACCCATTCATAAATGTCTGTGTTTAATGTTGATAGCCATGAGGCTATATTTCCATGAATATTGATATTTTCCACTAATTCATACATTCCTCTTTTCAAGCATTAAGAAGTATACGTACTGTTTGTAAGTTTCCATATTCTCTTATTATTGTACATCTCAGAAATAATTCCCTCACCTCATATTGTTTCTCAATATTGTGTAACGTCTGTATTCTGCAGTAATCACATCAAAAAGTCTCTCAGTACCTTCAGTACATGCCATTTCAGCTCCAGTTGGGTTATCTCCTCTTGTGAAATCAAAAATGTATTGGGCCCTGGAAAAGTAGCAAAGCCAGTGTAAGGTACCAGCTTAAATTCCAATGTTTAATGTTAATTTGGTGAACTACTCACTGGAAAATTAAGCAGCTGAAAATTGAGAGTGTTGACCACTGCTGCTGTTTTATTATCCATGTTACCTTTGCTGTCAACTTATATATTAGCATTTATACTTCTACATTACTATTTATGTTAACCACTATTTCATCTTTATTGATTATGTTTTGTTTTCATATTATAACAAATGTGCTGTTTGTTAAGAAACCTTGTTGATCAATCATGCTGTTTCAATCCTAATATAGATAAGGTATTTAACTGGTTTTCTTAGTAACTGGAAAAAATATTTTTTCAAAATTATATTGTGACCTGTGGAGTGGTGGGGCTAACGTGACAGTGACAGTCATCTCCTTCAGTGAACATCCTTCAGATGTAACATTTGCTTCAGATAGATACAGGTAGAAAGAGGACTGGCAGCCTTTTACTCAGGAGCTCCAGATAGGTTTATATCTTAGACACCTCTCGGAGTACTCTGGTATCTACCATTGAAATGCTGCTGCAAGGACACCTTGTTTGCAGGGACAAACACCCACTTCACTGTTTGTTTGAACTAGATTTCCTCTCAGGGCTGTTCCCTTGCTCGCTTAGCGCTCATTCACTGAGTCCACCTGCATCCCTGCCTTGCTTTGCCTTTTTGCACTTTGCCCCCTCAGTCAGCTGACAGGACATCTGTCTTGCCTTGCTGTGTAGAGCAGACACAAAACCAGGATGTTTTGACACAATGTTGTCAGCAGCCTTCAATTAAGGCAAGGGAGACAGCCTGCAGCCAGGGGATCCTGGCATAGTAATTCAAAGGCAGCCTTTGGTATCAATCAAGGGTCTTGGACAATACCAGTCAGCTGCTTAGAGTGGCCAGGATCATCTCCTGGTAAAGGGGTGAGGACCCAAATGTTGGGTGGCCCACCAGCAATCTTGTCTCCTCTTGTTCAATTCGGGCCTGTTTCCTTCTGTATTGAGAGAAAAGGATATGACAGTAACTGGTACAGCTCATGCAGATAGAGGAGAAGTGCTGAGTTTTCCCAAGTGAATGGGGAGGCTGCCATGTAGGATTGGTGGTGTGTGGATGTTGGGATGGTTGGGAGTGACTGAGGAAGATGCTGCATGCCATATCAGGAGTGGTACAGCACAGGTCTTGTGGGAGGAGCTGAGAGAGTACAAATGACACAGCAGAGAACAGATGGTGACATTTACCCCGGCAGTTCCATGAAGGTCATTGACCTTCTTCCTTCATTGCTGGACATTCCTTCAGATGGCTGAGACTGCACGGATACATGGCAACCTTAAACCAGGCTGGCAGGGACTGGTATCACGGCCTCTTCTGCTGGTCCTGAGGTAAGGGGACTGCCTTCCTCCATACTACCCTTCACAAGGCCCTTCATGTTTCTGTCCACAAAGCAGGCCACAAAATTCTTGTTCTCTGCCATGTCTGAGGCAAATGTCATAAACTGCAGGATAGCTTGTCTGGGTATGCAATACACTTTTAAAGACAATGCCAGGGCCAGAGATCCCAAGACATCTCAGCAAGTTGCTCTAACCATGGCAATTGGCAAAATTGGGCCAGTATCGAACTGCAGTTTGGGGTGCTGTAAAGATGTGGCTGGTGGTTACTGAGGTGATAGCTCAAGAAAACTTGTTAGGTCTTATAGTGGGAAACTCTCCATGAAACTCAACAAAATTGACACCTGTCCACTCTCACACACCTTAGCAGCAAGAGTTTCTTGACAATATTCTGAAATAGAAACCATATCCAAATTTACCTTCCCAAACCTAGGAGCATTGAGATGAACTGTGATGCAGCTATTGCTATCTGGCTAGTTTAAATCCGGAATTAAGCACAAATCAAACTTGGAATCTAGTAGTCTTTTTTGGTCAGCTGGCCACTGACTGAACTAGTTAAATCAGCTAAGAACTGTGAATGATATTTAATATAATTTTGTGCAGTCATTCTTTTTTTGGAATGCTTCCCAAAATTTATGTCCTGTGACAATATCTTTATGGTATGGATCATTTTGAGTAATGAGGGATGTCAAGGTATTGAATCTATTCTAATGCAAGACCATTCTGAAAATTAATTTAAGCTGACCAACTTCTGAAACTGCGAATTCTGTAATGCAGTAATTATAAGGCTAATAAAACTTATAAATAAACTACAGAGAAAGTGTTTGCTCCAAAGAACTAATCAATTATTCTAAGTTTAATTCTTGATTACTGTTGACTAAGAGTCTCGTTTGCTACAAACATTTTGGATATGTCCTTACAGATTACTATGAAGTGGATCTTGATGTCTACCTTAACCATGATGCCAGCAGAGATATCCTTTGCTGGCATTTATGGCAGTACTGCTGATATTTTTGAGACACTAGAACTGATAATTTTCCATTTAATTTAATAAAACATATAAAATAATGTCTCCATTTTCACTATATTAATGACAAGAAGAGTAGTCCTGAAATTCAGCCAAGTTTGTTGATGTTCAGATGACAAGGAACTGAGTAGACACCAAATATATATTGGTGCTGACCCTCTCTAGGTAGCCTACATTCTCATGGCCAATGTAAAATTTAGTATAGAAAGTAAGACCAGCTAAATAAACAGCAACATAGAAAAGATGAGGGTAAATTATCTTATTTACAATTAATTAAATAGCCTAATCTCAAATGTTTAATAAATCTAAACTCTTCAAACTTTAGCTTTGTTGTCAAATCAATTTGGTAATATTACAGCATACACCTTATAGTTTGTCGCAAATAATGCAATAACCAAGGTGAAATATAGCTCAGATAATTCCAACACTGATTCCTGACAAACTAACTTCTCCCCAGTTTCTCTAATTTCTTAGTATGTAAAGATTGGAACAAATGCTTCCTCCCCTGAGAAGTTAACAAAATGCTGAGGATCATCACAGTCAACCAGTTAGCACAATATACATTGAACAAACATATTGAGAAACCTATCAAAATTGTAGGAAAAGATCCTCAATGCAGTTTATTTATATATAATATACAAAAGGAAGTGTTGAAGATTATTGAATGTGATAGTAAAAGTAGTCATTACTAAAATGTAAATCCAGAAGATTCATTAAGAGAACCAGTTACTCTCTACAGTGCGTTCTTGTAGAATGGGACAGTTGCTTTCCTCTGAAGCTGTGCGCTATAAAAAAAATGGCACTGTAGAAGGTTGCTATTGAAAATTGCTATACGCACTCAGTAGAAAGCTTGCGTTATCCAAACAGCATCCACAATTCGTCAATCATGTTATCGCCAATTCATGTTAAGGAAACACATGTTATACCAGAACGACCTGTATCACGTTTTGCATTTTAGGCTGTATTGGAGGATCTACATGATGGAGTATTACTTTAACATTCCAGGCTTCAGTCGTTGGGCGAAATACTGAAGTGCCTGTATGGATATGATCAGCATTCTGTCTAAGCTCCGAAATCTGTGCATGGCCATCGGCACAGCATTGACATTGGTTGCAGAAGTTATTTCTACCAATATAACGGGGTCAGTGCTGTTGGATGTCTCTCCTCTTGACCTCCAAACCCAAGCCAAGCTTCCCCCACCCCCTAGCTGACCCCAACCTAACCCTTATCACATTAGATTCTGCCAGCAGAGTAGAACCAGCACAATCATTACCCGATAGATTCATTGGAAATCTTTCTACATCATAACTATTTCATGAGGTGCAGCTGGGAAATATTTCCACAGGCTGGGGAAAGGAATCATGAGTATCTTTAATCATATTCAAGAACTATCATACTTTTTAATACTAATTCCAGTCATTATTATTAAACCGAGCATAAAAAATTGTTAATATTGATGAAATAATGGAACAAAAATTTGAGAATCTCTTGTTACAAAATATTTGGTCAGAGGAAGCCATCTTGCCTTCACAGCTGCACAATGCAATTGCCATTCCTCACTCCAAAACCTCACCAACACTTTTGGGGATATTTTAATTCCAAACTATCTAAGCTCCTCTGTGAAGAAAGGATTTTCTGTTACAATTCCTGTGTGGTCATGCATATGGATAAGATGCTTCCTGCCATTTAATTTAATTACAAGCTTCACGTGTCACCCTGCAGGCATGTCAGGAAAGCTTCAACCTCCAGAGCTCATTGTAAATGATGAAGGAGAAACATTGTTTTCCCTACTATTTAGTTTACTCATGATATTTATGCCAAAGATTTTCAAGCATTTATGTGTAAGAACTCACAGCAAGAATAAATCTATAGAGCAGAAAACTTGTCATTTTTATAAATGACCTGGATGAGGGGGTAGAAGGATGGATGAGTAAATTTGCAGATGACACTAAGGTCGGTGGTGTTGTGGATAGTGCTGAAGTTTGTTGCACATTACAGAGGAACATAGATAAGCTGCAGAGCTGGGCTGATAGGGGGCAGCATGGTGGCTCAGTGGTTAGCACTGTTGCCTCACATCAGTAGGGACCTGAGTTCGATTCCTGCCTCAGGCGACTGTCTGTGTGGAGTTTGCACATTCTCCCTGTGTCTGCATGGGTTTGCTCTGGGTGCTCTCGTTTCCTCCACAATCCAAGGATGTGCAGGTCAGGTGCATTGGCTGTGTTAAATTGTCCACAGTGTTCAGGGTAAACATAGGGGAATGGGTCTGGGTGGGTTACTCTACGGAGAGTTAGTATGAACTTGTTGGGCCGAAGGGTCTTTTTCCATACTGTAGGTAATCTAATCTAAATGAAGTTTAGTGCAAAAAAGTGTAAGGTTTTTCATTTGGAAGGGTCAACAGGAATACTAAGTGCTGGGCTAATGGTAAGATTCTTGGTAGTGTAAATGAGCAGAGAGATCTTAGTGTCCATGTACATATATCTCTGAAAGTTGCCACCCACGTTGATAGGGTTGTTAAGAAGGCATACTGTGTGTTAGCATTTATTGGTAGAGGGGTTGAGTTTCACAGCTGTACAAAACTCTGGTGCAGCTGCACTTGGAGTATTATGTACAGTCCTGGTCACCGCATTATAGGAAGGATGTGGAAGCTTTGGAAAGGGTTCAGAGGAGATTTACTAAGCTGTTGTCTGGTATGGAAGGAAGGTCTTATGAGGAAAGACTGGGACTTGAAGCTGTTTCGTTAGAGAGAAGAAGGTTGAGAAGTGACTTAATTGAGACATCTAAAATAATCAGAGGATTAGAAAAGGTGGGCAGTGAGAGCTACTTTCCTTGGATAGTGCTGGCCAGCATGAGGGATCATAGCTTTAAATTGAGGGGTGATAAATATAGGACAGGTGTCAGAGGTAGTTTCTTTATTCAGAAAGTAATAGGGGCGTGGAACACCCTGCCTGTAGCAGTAGTAGACTTGCCAATTTTAAGGGCATTTAAATGATCATTGGATAATCATATGAATGAAAATGGAATAGTGTAACTTAGATGGGCTTCAGATTGGTTTCACAGGTTGGCGCAACATCGACGGCCAAAGGGCCTGTACTGTGCTGAAATGTTCTTTGTTGTAGTGCTTTGCATATTTTATAGGTGTATAACTGGTTACCATAGTATTCAGTATGGTGGGGAGACATACACGCATATTCTCAGTCAGAAGTGATCCACCCACTGTATTTAAATCATGTGTTTAATGATTATCAAAAACTGCAAATAAAGGCTCTTATCAAAGAAATAGCGGTCATAAGACTACAACAAGCAAGCCAGTGCACAAAGTATAACTGCATTTTCCCAAACATCTTCCTTTTAATAAAAGAAATTGTTTCAATTGTCATATGCAATTGTATTATACAAGTAATCAAAATACACGTTCACAAGAAAATTTAAATTCATTAACAGAATCATGTGTTAACTTAAGTCAGTCTCCCTTTCATCATTCTCTGCACATGCATTGCACATGTCGTTTATAAAACATTCAAGTCTTCTCATGGTACCTGCGTGCAATGTCATCAGATGTTCATCTGGTATCCATTGGTTCATAGAGTGATCTTTCTCCAGAACGTGCTCCTCCTTTAGTGAGTTTTGTTGCCACAGTAACTGTTGTTGCTGATCTATTTCCATTGCCAAGGAATTCTACACTCTGAGTCTAATGGTCATTCTGTACACTGTTTGTGGAGAGATCACATTTTCTTGATCAGTTCCCTGCAGCAACGAAGCAGCTTCCGTGGTTCTGCATCAAATTTTGCAACTGCAACAACATATCTGGTCAAATTGTTAACTGCATATAATCAAAGTGACAACTTCTCAATTACTCTATTGGCTAGTAGAAGGCTTTTTGCCTTCTTTACATGTCCAAAGTTCACATGTGGTCTGACTTTTATTGAGAGTGTTGAATGTTTGCACTATGACTGGCTGGCCAGTGCTCAGCTCTGCCAATGACTTGGCAGATTTATCAAAGTACAGTTTGGCTTAATGACAGTTCGCCACAATTTTGTCACTCATGCCTGTTACAAATTCTTGCTTCAGAAGATTTTTCACTATTGGAAGAATATATTGGTGCAGCTTGAGATTGTTTTTGGACTGAACTTCACTCTATGTCTTCAGTGGTTATATATATCCACTTCAGGGTTTGCTTGTAGGAATCTATTTGTTTGCTTAGTTTCTTTATGAAACCTTTGGGAATTTTCACTGTTGCCTCTTCTTTTTCATTTGAATGGGGATGCAGTTGAGTTGAATTTTCCAATCTGTTATGAAGCAGCAGAATTCTTCACACGTGAAATAAAGACCATTGCTACTTTTCACAATATCTGGATTTCTATTACACATGAGTGGACATTTAGACATTCCACAGTCTCCCTGATGCTCAGCTGATCTAACTACCCGCAGTCAGAAGAGTCGTCGATGATGACAAATCATCGGTCCCCATGATAGTGACACCAAAATTGGAGGTGTAGTGAACAGCGAAGAGGGTTACCTCAGATTACAACAGTATCTTGACCAGATGGGCCAATGGGCTGAGAAGTGGCAGATAGAGTTTAATTCAGATAAATGCGAGGTGCTGCATTTTGGGAAAGCAAATCTTAGCATGACTTATACACTTAATGTAAGGTCCTAGGGAGTGTTGCTGAACAAAGGGACCTTGGAGTGCAGGTTCATAGCTCCTTGAAAGTGGAGTCTCAGGTAGATAGGATAGTGAAGAAGGCGTTTGGTATGCTTTCCTTTATTGGTCAGAGTATTGAGTACAGGAGTTCGGAGGTCATGTTGTGGCTGTACAGGACATTGGTTAGACCACTGTTGGAATATTGCGTGCAATTCTGGTCTCCTCCCTATCAGAAAGATGTTGTGAAACTTGAAAGGGTTCAGAAAAGATATACAAGGATGTTGCCAGGGTTGGAGGATCTGAGCTATAGGGAGAGGCTGAACAGGCTGGGGCTGTTTTCCCCAGAGCGTCGGAGGCTGAGGGGTGACCTTATAGAGGTTTACAAAATTATGAGGGGCATGGATAGGATAAATAGGCAAAGTCTTTTCCCTGGGGTCGGGGAGTCCAGCACTAGAGGGCACAGGTTTAGGGTGAGAGGGGAAAGATATAAAAGAGTTGTGGTTCTGTTCGGTGAGCTGGGAATTTGTGTTGCAGACGTTTTGTCCCCTGTCTAGGTGACATCCTCAGTGCTTGGGACCCTCCTGTGAAGCGCTTCTGTGATCTTTCCTCCGGCATTTGTAGTGGTTTGAATCTGCTGCTTCCGGTTGTCAGTTCCAGCTGTCCGCTGCAGTGGTCGGTATATTGGATCCAGGTCGATGTGCTTATTGATTGAATCTGAGGATGAGTGCCATGCCTGTAATCATTAATCTAATCAAACCTTTGTAATCATTAAAAACACAGAAATTGAGAACACACACCGGATCATCAACGCCAAGCTCACAGGAATCCGATTCACGAGAGAGGAAGAAAAGGACAACCAACTCCCTTTCCTAGACGTGATGGTACAGAGAACACCTAAGAGAGAATTCACTACAAGGGTATACAGGAAAGCCACACACACAGACCAAGTCCTGAACTATGAAAGCAACCACCCCAACACACACAAAAGAAGTTGCATCAAGACACTATTCAAAAGGGCCACAACACACTGCAGTACACCAGAACTGCAAAAAGAGGAAGAAGAACACCTCTACAATGTATTCGCCAAAAACGGATACCCCCGCAATTTCATCAACAAATGCCTAAGGGAAAGACAACGGAATGAGGACATGCCACAACCCAAAGGACTAGCCACGTTACCATACATCAAGAGCATTTCTGAACTGACAGCCAGACTACCGCGACCACTAGGACTCATAACAGCACACAAACCAACAGCCACTCTCAGACAACAACTCACCAGAACGAAGGACCCGATACCCAGCATGAGCAAAACCAATGTAGTGTACAAAATCCCATGCAAGGACTGCACAAAACACTACATCGGACAAACAGAAAGACAGCTAACGATCCGTATCCATGAACACCAACTAGCCACGAAACGACACGACCAGCTATCCTTAGTAGCCACACACGCAGATGACAAGCAACATGAATTCGACTTGGACAACACTACTATTATAGGACAAGCCAAACAGAGAACAGCCAGGGAATTCCTAGAGGCATGCCACTCATCCACAGATTCAATCAATAAGCACATCGACCTGGATCCAATATACCAATCGCTGCAACGGACAGCTGGAACTGACAACCGGAAGCGGCAGATTCAAACCACTACAAATGCCGGAGGAAAGATCACAGAAGCGCTTCACAGGAGGGTCCCAAGCACTGAGGATGTCACCTAGACGGGGACGCAACATCTGCAACACAAATTCTCAGCTCGACGAACAGAACCACAACAACGAGCACCCGAGCTACAAATCTTCTCACAAACTTTGAAGATATAAAAGAGACCTAAGGGGCAATCTTTTCATGCGGAGGGTGGTACGTGTGTATGGAATGAGCTGCCAGAGGATGTGGTGGAGGCTGGTATAATTGCAACATTTAAGAGGCATTTGGATGGGTATATGAATACGAAGGGTTTGGAGGGATATGGGCCGGGTACTGGCAGGTGGGACTAGATTGGGTTGGGATATCTGGTCGGCATGGACGGGTTGGACCGAAGGGTCTGTTTCCATTCTGTACATCTCTATGACTCTATGACACCAAATCTACTCCTATTTCATCCATGACCTGACTGGAATGTGGTGTGTCCAGGCTGTTTACTTTCTTTAGCGTGGTATTTGTTACAAGCATTGTAGTGGCTGATGGTTCTTAGTCTAATTGTTCATATTTGGCTAGTAGAAGGCTTTTTGCCTTCTTTACACAAGAGGTAAATACCTAATAGAAGTCATGGATGTGCTTCAGCATTTCTTTTCTCATCTTTTAGGGAAATGACTTTATTTCCTTTTTTTAAGATGCTTTTTGCAGCTTTTATTTTATCTCTGCAAGCCAAATATTCTCCTATAGCAAAATGTTTCAGGCCATCTTTGCATCACTACTTCCTGCAGCACTAGAAGAGTTGCAATTTGATACATATTTTGCTTGATTTGAGCAAGATGCTGGTCTTTAATATTCAATATTTCTGCCAGATTCAGACTGCTAAAGTTACTGCAGTTCTGGCTTCTTATTGAATCCAAAAGATTTCACACTTTGTCTTAGCACCTTCACCCTTCATCATAGACAGTGCAGCTCTAGACACCATATAAGTGACGTATGTAAGTTTAGGAGCATCCATACAATGTAGATAGAGACCATTTGGCCCATCAAGTCTACACCAACATTCCCTGGACAAACTTGCCACCCTATTCCCATAACCCTACAATTTCCATAGCTAATCTAACTATCCTGCACATCCGTGGACACCACAGGGCAATTTAGTGTGACCAATCCACCTAATCTGCATATCTTTGGATTGTTGGAGGAAACCAAAGCACCCAGCAGAAACCCACGCAGACACAGGAAAAAAGTGCAAACTCCACACAGTCATCCAAGGCTGGAATTAAATCCAGGTCCTTGGTGATGGGGAGAAGGCAAGAGAATGGATTTGAAAATCTGTTGTCCAGTGAGTAGGGCAGCAACCCAAAGGTGGGCTTCAGTGTTCTCTTTTTATTTTCTTCCATTAGTCAAATCCATTTCTCTGAAAAATGCAACCAAGCACAGACAATCCCAAATGTTTGCTTCAATCTCAACCTCAGAATAAGGGATCACACATTTAAGACAGAGACAAGGAGAACTTTCTTCTCTTCGACTCAGTGGCTAAATGGCTTACTTCTGCTCCTACATTGTAAGGACATATGGTTTGCACAGTTTCATTTGTTTTGAAAGTTTGGTCAAATAATCTGCCTCAACTGCTTATTCTAAACTGAAAACAGGAGCTGTTTGAACTGATGTTAATCTTGTGTTCCTTAGGATCTAATACACTCTCATTGAACAAATAATTGCAAATTGTATAGCATTATTGAGCAGAGATTTGGCAGTTTGTCAGAGGTTTTGGTTACAGACTTGTTTTCCTAGTATGATTTGGCAAGAATATATTTATTGGGGACATAGATCCTATGCCAACTTTACGACATTGGTTCAGGAAAAAGATCTAAATGTTTGACTTCTGCGAAGTTTTCCAGAGACATAGTAATGAAAGGGAATCAATCCAAAGGCTTATTGTTACCTGTAGTCATGTTCTTGGACCATTAAAATGCAGACAGACATTGTTTATGATTTTTCTCATGGATAAATATAGCTTAAAACATGTGGAGGAATAGGAGAACCAAGACTGTGAAGTTCAAGATAAGTGTTCAGCATCAGGGAGTGAATATTGTATGTGGTGTGGTCTTGTTACTCTTTGCTATGGAAACGTATTATGGATTGGAAAAATGGGCCACCTCTAATAAGTGAACTTGGCGCTGAATTAATAATGACTTTAGCATCATTTTTTCTCTAATTTCTTGGCAGTCTTTATTCGGTTAGGTGCCATGCAGGAAACTCTGCATTATATTTGTCACATTAGCTGGCATTGGCAGCATCCAGTTAAACCCCATGTGGGAAACATTATGCAAACATGCACGAACAAATGAAAAATGCAAACTTTTTGGATGAATCGAGAAACTGATTGAAATATGAAAGGAAAACTTCTTTAAAAATGTTTAGTCTGCCTTATGTTTGTTTCAGGCTTGGGGCCCAGTTTAAAAAAAAATACTTTGCAAAAAGTGATCAAAGTAATTGCTGTTCTATGCAATTTTGTATAAAAAGAGAATGAACAATCTACATTTTTGCTGATGACTTCATGGCACAAATGTTGCAATACTGTACAATTTCCATTAGAGAAGTCCTATATTTTTAAAATAGTTTTTTAAAAATTTGTTATAGGCATGTGAGACACACTGTCAAGGCCAGCATTTAATGCCTTTCTCTAATTGCAGTTGATGTTGAGTTACATTCTTGAATTGCTCCAGTTCATTTTGGTAGGGAGCTCCAGGGTTTTGATCTAGCATGATGAAGAAATGGCAGTATAATTCCAAATAAAGATACTGTGTGATTCAGAGAAAAACTGCATGGTGATAATGTTTTCCAACATGCTGTACTCGTTCTTTCAGGTGGCAAGGATTTTGTATTTGAAGAGTACCCTTGACACAGCCTTGGTAAATTGCTGAAGTGCATCTTGCAGATGGTAGGGTACATGCTGTAGCCATAGTGCACTGCTGGTTAGAGGAGGGAATGATTGTTAATGTGATGGATGGGAGTTTTCAAATCCTTCCATGACCTTCCCCCTTCCTTTTTTGGATAATCCCTTCCAGCCCTGCAACTCTCCAAGATATTTGTGCTTCTCCAATTCTGGCATCTTGAACATACCAGATATAATTATTCCACTATTGATGGCTCTATTGATTATTTTCCTGAGTCTTGAGCTGTGGGATATACACCTTATGACTGACCATCTCTAAATTGCAGGTTCCTCCTGTTAAGGAGATGTTATTTTTAGTATTCAATTAGAATATCATTGACTGGACTTACATATGCATCTTGGACTTATTGGAATAAATACTTCATAAAGCAAAGGAGATTGGCTGCAGTGACAGAATATGCCACATTTACAAAGAATGCAAGTTGCTTGACTGGAATCACAGAATCCAGAAAATGTATAGACAGAGGGCATGTAAAAAATTTCTTTTTAATATGCTGTCTTATTAAAATACAATAATCAGAGAGCTAACTTACCTGGAACAATATCCTCTGCTCTCTAGCTTTCCTTGAAATCTCTCTAATTAAAGTGTGCAAGTTTAAAAAACTTATTGGAAAGCCTCATTTCCACAAGGTAGAGGGTTGCTAAAGATGAATTCTACATCACTCTCTCCAGAAATGTTAATTCAGCCAATCATAACTGATCTAGAGAGATACCTCAATGAAATGAGCTTAAGTGCAAAGTAACTTCAGCTACAGGCTAACATTAGGACAAACTGTAGATTATTCCTTTTCCTGAATTTAATTGTTACTTCGACAAAATCCTTTATCAGAACACTCAGTAATTTTTAAAATTCTTTTCCTCAGATGCGGAGAATGTGTATGCGTTACTTTTCAAGAAGAGTGGCTGTATATATTTGCACAGTTTAAACCTATTGTTCATAGTCTTCATATCTTTGCTCGAGTAAATTTTGCTTGCATAAAGTAGTTGTTCATTTCATGGACCTGGCTGACTTATTACTGAAATATATACAATCTGAGATAAACAGATAAACAATTGAGAACATCATCTCCATTGTTAAGTTGAATCTTTTCATAACCAGTGGAGGAATGGGACAAGGAAAGGAATCAGGTCATCTCTCCAAACCTGGTCAGAACACTCTCTTGAGACTTGTCCACTTTGAACAAGCTTTAAATCATCTGATCCAATTTCTTAATTTTGCTCAGTGTTACTTGCTTTATAAAACTTCTACAAAATGTTTTATTTTGTCAAAGGCTCTATATAAGTATAGACTGATGTGATCATTGTTCGGAAACCATAGTTGAAATATTTTGAAGAGTTGCAGCATTGCATCTTGTAGATGGTAGACACTGCTGACACGATGTGTCAGTGGTAGATGGAATGAATATTTGATATGATACTTGTGATGCCAGTCGAGTAGGCTGTTTTGTCTGTGATGGTATAAAGCTTCTTGAGTGTTGCTGGAGCCGCATATATTCAGGCAGGTAGAGATTATTTCATCACACTCCTGAGTCCTAACTTGTACCTTTTATAGATGGTGGTCAGACTTCGGTCAACAAGAAGTTAGTTATTCATCAGAGTTCCTAGCTTCTGGCCTGCTCATCTATGCACAATATTTATATGGCTGGTCCAATAAGGTTCTTGGTCAATGGTAAATCCCAGGCAGTTGATTGCCAGGGAAATTCAGTTGTAGGTAATATCATTGAACACCACAGGAAGCTGGTTGAATTGAATTACCTATACTTGTGTGGCATGAATGCTATTTATCAGCCCAACTTTGAATATTGTTCAGGTCTTGCTGCATGGGGGCACAATTTGCTTCAGTATCGGAGGAGTTGAAAATGACACTGAATAGGACATAGTCATCAAGTAAACATGCCCATTGCTGATCTTCTGATGGACAGAAGTTGATTGTTGAAACAGCTGAAGCCTTGCAAAAAGTATAGAATAAAAACTTGAAGAGGTGTATTGTATAATGTGCTCAGACCCTGGAGTAACCAATGTGATCATGTCATAGAGCTGCACATCACTGGACATAAATAGAAAAGTGGGAGTGAATTCAGAACACCTGGAAGAAGACTCAATAATCTAAAGTGGAAAATGCACATGGACATGGACATGAACACACAATGAAGATAAATAAGTCCTTATCTAATTAAACTATAAGTCAGAACCTTATAATCTATGATTATATATCAGTATTGAATAAAGTGTATCGTAAATAGTATTACTTTTAAGTCTAAATCTGAAGGCAGTTTTGACTTTGCCTCTCCTCAGCAAGTCTATGATTAACTTAAACTCATTGTGTGGCTTCAAATCACACAGTAAAGAAGTTCCAATATTTTGATCAATGGTAGTAAATGAATGACAATATATTTACAAGTCAGGATAGTGTGTGACTTTGATGAGAACTTACTGGTGGTCTGTTTCCGTATATCTGCTGTACTTGTCCTTTTATGTGATAAATGTCATGGGATTTGAAGGTGCTGAATAACGAGCCTTGGTGAGTTGTTTCAGTGCATCTTGTAGTTGGTACATACAGACAACACTGCGTCGATAGTGGAGGGAATAAGTGTTGAAGGCTCTAGATGTGTTGCAAATAAAGTGGGCTGCATTATCTTGAATGGTGACGGGCTTCTTGAATGTTGAAAACTGATAGAACTGCGGATGCTAAAAATCAGAAATTTCTGGAAAACCTCTTGAATATTATGGGCGCTGCACAAATTCAGAAAAATGGAGAGTATTTCATCACCACTCCCGACTTTACCTTGTTTTTGCTGGATAGGTTTTGAGGTGAGTTGCTTGCCACAGAATTCCTAGCCTCTGACATTTTTCTTTCATTATTTTTTCATGTTTGTGGGATGTGGGTGTCACTGGCTGGCCAGCATTTATTGCCTGTCCCTAGTTGCCCTTGAGAAGGCGGTGGTGAGCTGCCTTCTTGAACCACTGCAGTCCACCTGCTGTGGGTTCACCACAACAAAGTTAGGGAGGGAATCCCAGGATTTTGACCCAGCAACAGTGAAGGAACGGTGATATATTTCCAAGCCAGGATGTGAGTGGCTTGGAGGGGAACTTGGAAGTGGTAGTGTTCCTATATATCTGCTGCCCTTGTCCTTCTAGATGGAAGTGGTTGTGGGTTTGGAAGGTGCTGTCTGAGGATCTTTGGTGAATTTCTTGTAGTGCATCTTGTAGATAGTACACACTGCTACTACTGAGCATCAGTGCTGGAGGCAATCGACACTTAGGAATGTGGTGATAATCAAGCATGCTACTTTGCCCTGGATAGTGTCAAGCTTCTTGAGTTTTGTTAGAGCTACAGCCATACAGACAAGTAGAGACCATTCCATCATATTCCTAACTTTTAACTAAATTTTAAAGGTAAGAAACAAGAACTTTCAAAAGCTGATTGAATAGACTATTCGCAGGTAAAGTGAGAGGTTTCCAAAAGTGTGATAACATGAATTCAGAAGCATTATGTTCCTGTTAAAGAGAAAGGTAAGGCTGGTAAGATTAGAGTAAAGATATTGAGGTTCTAGCCAAGAATAAAAATGAATCATATATTAGATATTGACAACTGGGTTCAAATGAATCTCTTGAAGAGTATAAACAGTATAGGGGCATTCTTAAGAAGGGAATCAGGAAGGCAAAGAGAGGATATGAGGTAGCCTTGGCAAGTAATGTTAAGGTAGAATCTCTTTGGATTTTCAAGTCCATTAAGAGCCAAAGAACAAAAGAGAGAGTCGGGCCCCTTAAAGATCAATGAGGTCATCTTTGTGTTGAATCTCAGGAGATGGAAGAGATACTAAATGAATACTTTGCACCAGTTTTTATTGTGGAGAAAGAAATGGAGGCAAAAGATTGATATTGATGTTTTGAAAACAGTTCACATTATGGAAGAGGAAGTGCTGGAGGTCTTACAAAAAATAAAGATGGATAAATCTCCAGGACATGATCAAGTGTATCCCACGACATATGGGAAATTAGGGAGAAAATTGACGGTGTCCTTGCAAAAATATTTATCCCATCTGTAACCACGGGTGAGGTGCTGGAAAACTAGAGGGTGACTAATGTTGTGCCTTTATGTCAGGAAGGCTGTGAGGAGAAGCTTGGGAATTATAGGCCCGAGAATCTGGCATTGGTGGCGGATACGTTGTTGGAGGTGATTCTGAAAGGAAGGATTTACATGCATTTGAAGAGGCAAGGAATGATTAAGGATAGTATGGTTTTGTGCAAGGAAAATCATGTCTCACAATCTTGATGGAAGTTTTGGAGGAAGTAACCAAAACGATTGATGAGGGCAGAGCGACAGACATTGTTTACTTAGACTAGTAATACCTTTGATAAGATTCCACTTGTTAGACAATTAGTAAAAGTCACATGGGATTCAGGCTGAGCTTGCTAATTGGATACAAAATTGACTTTATGGTGGGAGACAGAAGGTGGTGGTGGAGGGCTGTTTTCGGACTGGAGGACTGTGGCCAGAGATATTCCACAGGGAAAAATACTAGGTCCTCTTTTGTTTATCATCTATATAAATGATTTGGATGAGAATATAGGAGGCATGGTTAGTAAGTTTGCGGATGACATCAAAATTGATGGGGTGGTGGACAGTGAATGAAGTTATCTAAGATTATGTAGAGATCTTGATCAATTTGGTCAATGGGCTGAAGAGTGGCAGGTGGCATTTAATTTGGATAATTGGTAGGTATTGCATTTTGATAAAATAAACAAGGACAGGACTTATAGTTAATAACGGGGCCATGGATAGTGTTGTAGAACAGAGAGACCTAGGGGTTCAGATACATAGTTCTTTTAAGTTTGCATCACAGGTAAACAGGTTGGTTAAAAAGGCATTTAGCCCACTTGCCTTCATTCCACAGATCTCTTAGCATAGAGTTTGGGGCATCACATTGAGGCTATACAGGCCATTGGTGAGTCCTTTTCTAGAGTACTGTGTGCAGTTCTGGTTGCCCTTTATGGGAAAGATATTATTAAACTGGAGAGGGTTCAGAAAATAAATTACCAGTATGTTGCTGCGAAAAGGCGGTTTGAGTTGTCAGGAGATGCTGAATAGGCTGGGACTCTTTTCACTGGAGTGTAGGAGGTTGAGGTGTGACCTTATAGAGGTTTATAAAATCATTTGGGCCATAGATACAGTGATTAGCAAAGATCCTTTCCCAAAGGTGGGGGAGTACAAAACTTGGAGGCATTCGTTTATGGTGAGAGGAGGAAGATTTAAAAAGGACATGAAGCGTGATGTTTTTAACACAGAAATTAGTTTGTGTGAACTGCCAGAGGAAGTGGTGGTTGCATGTACAGTTACAACTTTTAAAATACATTTGGATAAGTACATAGAATAGGAAATGTTTAGAGGAATTTGGGTCAAATGCAGGCAGGTGGGATTAGTTTCGTTTGGGAACATGGTTTGAAGTAGTTTGACTGAAGGGTCTGTTTCCATGCTGAATGACTTTATGACTTGTGCCTTGTAGATGATGGACAGGCTTCAGTGAGTCAGGGGGTGAGTTACTTGCCACTGGATCCCTAGCCTCTGATAAAAACTGAATGAACTACAGATACTGGAAATCAGAAATGAAAACAGAAATTGCTGTAAAAGCTATACAGGTCTGCAGCATTTGTGGAGAGAAATCTGAATTAACGTTTTGGGTCCAATGACCCTTCCTTAGAACTGAAAGAAGGGTCACTTGGCCTGAAACATTAATTCTGACTTCTCTCCACAGATGCTGCCAGACCTACTGAGCTTTTCCAGTAATTTCTGCTTTTTGTTCCAGGCTTCTGACATGCTCTTGTCATCATTTGTTTATGCAACAAGTTCAGTTGAGTTTCTGGTAGATGGTAACCTCCAGGATGTTGCTCATAAGGGGGTCAGTGGTGGTAATGCCATTGAATTTCAGGGGGTGATGGTTAGATGGTCATACAGTGGCATTTGTGTGGTGCGAATGTTACTTGCTACTTGTCAGCCCAAGCCTGGATATTGTCCAGATCTTGTTGCATTTGAACATGGACTGCTTCAGTATCTAAGGAGTCGTGAAGGATGCTGAGCATTGTGCTATCATCGGCAAACATCCCCACTTCGTACCCTCTGATGGAGGGAAGGTCATTGATGAAGCAGCTCAAGATGGTTTGGCCGAGAATATTACCCTTAGGAACTCCTGTGTAGATGTTCTGAAGCTGAGATGACTGACCTCCAACAACCATGGCCATCTTCATATGTATTATATATGACTCCAACCACCTGACAGATGGCCCCTGATACCCACTGATTCCAGTTTTGCAAGGACTCCTTGACACCACACTCAGTCAAATGCAGCTTTGATATCAAGAACTATCGCTCCCATCTCACCTCTTGTAGCTGTATTCATGTGGCTGGTCTGGATCTGCTTCTGATCAATGGTAATGCCCACATTGAAAATTCTGGGGATTTCTTGACAGGTCAGTGCTTGATGACTGGTTGACACACGACAGATCATGACATGTTGAACAGTTCCAGGGGGATATGAACCATTTATATACAATCTTCTTCATAGTCAACTATCCCAGACATCAGTTGAAGCCATCATCCACAAAGGGTCAATGACCTGCACAAGATTTTGGATGACCCCTCCTGCCCCCAAAAGAGCTGAGACACTTCCCCCACTTTTGTCACCTCAAATAAAATTGGGATCTTGTCCACATGGGCATCCCCGCTCTCTAACCTGGGTATTCAACAGAAAAGCAGTAATCAAAGACCTGGTCTTAATTGGTGTAATCTTCACACTTCAGAGACACCAATATCCAATTTCAGTGGAGGTAACGTCTCAGTGAAATGGTCAGCTAACTCTGACAATGGCACCCACATGAACCACTGCCCACCCCCAATTCTGTCCTTGTGAAAATGATAGAGGTCAGGTTTAGGGATGGTACTCACAGTTCCCAGCAAATGTAGAATGAGTGAATGTCCCTGTCAGCATGGCTCAGTTGTTAGCACTCTTGTCTCTGAGTCAGCTGGTGCTTTAACAAATGATTCAATCTTCAGAAATAGGAGCGGATCTCATTTGGCCACTCTGGCCTGCTCAGTTTATCTGTTTGTCTGAATTTCACATGTCCATCCACCCCTGATAACCTTTAATTCACCTACCTAACAAAATTCTGTGTGCCTCCACTGTAAGCTTATTCAATGACCATGCGTCCACAACCTTCTGAGGCAAGGAGTTGCAAAGTCACACCACCCTCATAAAAAAGCTCATCTCTATTCTAAATGAACAAATTTAAACTTTAATGCAGTGTGCCCTGATTCTGGACCATCACTCTCGAGGAAGCATACTATCCATGTTCACAAGGCCTGTTCAAGGCCTGATATGTTTCAACAAAGTCAACCCTCAATGTCCTAAACTCGAATAGAAACAAGCCTAGGTGGGAACTTCTGCTTACAAGACAACTGCACATTCCTCTTCTGACGGTAAACCTCTTCTGAACCACTTTCAATGCAGTTTCATCATTCCTTTATGTAAGGAGTTCAAAAATGCACACAATATTTGACATGTGATCTCATCAATGCCCTGTGTAACTGAAGCATAATGCCTACAGGTTGACAGTTGACATATGTGGTGCTGGAAAAATACAGCAGGCCAGGCAGGATCTGCAGAGCAGGAGAATCGACCTTTCGGGCATAAGCCCTTCTTCAGGAATTTTCGGGCTTATGGCCGAAACGTCGATTCTCCTGCTCTGCGGATGCTGCCTGACCTGCTGTGTTTTTCCAGCACCACATTTTTCAACTCTGGTCTCCAGCATCTGCAATCCTCACTTTCTCCTGACAGTTTACATAACAAGGGAGTGTTTCTGAGTGAACAAAAATGATCTTATGGCATGATGAGAGGTAGAGCAGGATTTTCACATGGGAAACCGGTCAACCGTCATTTCCCAATTAAAACCAAAGACAAAAGTCAGCCTCTGTGAGATCTTGCTGTGCCTTAAAGTGATCTGATGTAATTCACTGTAGTTAAACTGCTGCCCAAGTGCAGGCCTTTCTATTTTCGATCACAAAATGCCACATGCATTACTGCAATACCCTTTCACCTAAATCACGCCTCTGCAGTGTGTCGTTTACCTAAAGTGTAAGGATAAGAAAAGTTTTTAAAAAAAGTTATTTTCAAAAAAAATAAACTATATTATTATGAAGAATAACAGACATCTGGCAGTGAGTTTAAGGCAGTAATTGAATCTCAAGGCTCTTCTGAGGTTCAGAAACCACTCGAGCCTTGCTCGTGCAGTTTAAATCCCATAATTTAAATTACTGCCATGTAACGCATTGCTAGCCATCTATTATCCTCTGTTTAACTAATAAACAGTGTATATTAATCACAGTATGGAGAGGTTTTGGAGGGTTCCATCTCTTTTTTTAAAATTTCTGTTACAAGCAATCAAACTGATTTATTATCTGTTGGTTGGTTGAACACCCTGCAGAGTAATTATGCTACAATAAAATAACAACCAATTTTGCTATGTATATCCATGTTTAGTTGGGCCTTCTGATTTTAATGGTAAAAACATTTTAACTTCATCTAATTGAAATAAACATATCAGATAGCTTTGAACCACATTGTTCTGATTTTCATTACAATCTTCAAGAGGATTGATGAAATGATAATGTGGGTTCTTTATTTGAAGATAAGACTATGTCCAGAAAACATTTAGATTAGATTAGATTCCCTAGAGCATGGAAACAGGCCCTTCGGTCCAACCAGTCCACACCAATTGCCCCCTGAATGATGCACCTAACAATATGGGCAATTTAGCATAGCCAATTCACCTGACCTGCACATTTTGGACTGTGGGAGGAAATCCACACAGACACAGGGAGAATGTGCAAACTCCACACAATAGTCGCCCAAGGCTGGAATTGAACCTGGGGCTCCTGGTGCTGTGAAGTAGCAGTGCTAACCACTGAGCCAACGTGCCACCCTAGACCATGTAGAGTACATCTGATGTTTATCACTGCTGCTTCAGGCTGACTACCAGTCATTGGATAAATATGTCATGTCCAGTAGATTAAGGTAATGATTCTAGGTTATAGTCCAACAGGTTTATTTGGAAGTACGAGCTCTGCTCCTTCATCAAGTAGCTGCGGAGCAGGATCATAAGACAGAATTTATAGCAAAAGGTTATAGTGTCATGCAACTGAAACAATATATTGAATAAACCTAAATTGCTATTTAGAATGGGTTGCAGGTTTTGGTTCATTAATATGTAAATAACGTTCAGGGACATTCGGCCTCAGATCTCCGGTGACCATCCTCCAAGGTGGACTTCGGGACAGGCAACAACGTGGAATGGCCAAGCAGAGGCTGATAGCCAAGTCTGGTACCCATGGGCATGGCCTCAACCGGGACCTTGGGTTCATGTCACACTACAGGTGACCTCACTACATTATACCCTCTCTCTCACACACATACAAGCACACATTCACACATTTGCATAATCACACACTCACACAGACCCTTTCTCATACACATGCTCTCTCTCAGACACACAACATACACCCCCAAACTCATACCCACGCATTCACCCTCTCACAGGCTTATACTCTGTCACATTCTCACACACACACTCTCCACTGAGCATGCACACATGCAAACACACACTCTCACATGCACTCACATTCACACACACTCACTTGCATCTACTCACATGCACACACTCACACTCCTTCCCACACACACACACACTCTCTCTCTCTCTCTATCTCTCCTCACATGCACACATATAAGACTGAATTTGCATTTGCAGAATTGTAATTGCAGATACATTGTATTTTGTTCAAAAAGCACACAATCTGCAAGCAGACAATGCAAGTAGTCAATCCATGTAACATTTTATAAATTCCTACATTGCAAATAGAACCGTCTGTCTCAAATTTGGGATATCAACAGACTCTAACTTCACACCTTTAATGTATTGCCTGAGCTGAGATATTACTTTTATACATAAAACCTTAACTTATCTTGAGAATGTGACTTGAAAGATGTTCAGGATTTACATACTCATGAATCGAAACCTGCAACTCATCCTTTAAGATGAAAGATTGAACAGCAGTCTAGGTTTGTTCAATATATTGTTTCAGTTGCATGACACTGTGATCTTTTGTGATAAATTCTATGTCTTATGATCCTACTCCACAGCTACATGATGAAGGAGCAGAGCTCTGAAAGCTAGTACTGTTGAACTATAACCTGGTGTTGTATGATTTTGAACTTTGTCCACCCCAGTCCAACACCAGCACCTTTACATCATGGATAAAGATTAAGCTATGTCCATGCGACAACAATTGTATAATGTTTGGGACAATGCCAAGCATGTGCTCACCAATGTCTACTTCAACATGATATCCCTATTTCTTGACAGAGAATAACTAACCAGGGGATAGTTTTCATCCCCCATCCGATTTTTTTTAGATAATTGATTTATGCTGGGATTTAGCACCAAAAGTATATTCCAGTCCTCAGATGCAGTGGGAGACTAGGCTATGAATTCAGCTATGATATTCATTCATGGTGGAGGTATAGATCAGAGGTTATTGAAACATCTCCTCACTGCAGACCAAATTTAGTTCAGTGAAATAAAGTAATGAGTTTTTTGTGTACCAGAATACCCATGCTGTGAAATCAGTCTTTTGTGACAGAAGTTAATAAAAGTAGATAAGATAGAAAAGTGAACCCATTTTCCACATTCAGTCAATTTACATTTTAGCCAGGAATCTAGAAAATTAAGCACAGTGTAAAAAGAAAAGTTGTTGATTCATTGCTAGCCACGTTTGGATACCAGAGTAATGGTAGATGTTGTTATCAGTGCTGAGGACCTGATCATTAATCTTCAATTTGTTGCTACCAGGACCACTTGGCTCCTGACCTCACTAGAGTCTTTGTTCAGATATGAATTCCAGAGGGAATGTGAAATGTCTTTGACACCAAGATGGCATTAGACTGATTATGGTATCAAAGAACCTGAGCAGAATTGAAGTCAATGAAAATCAGGAAGAAAGATCTCCATTGCTTGGAGTCATGTCTAACACAAAGAAAGGTTGATGCAGTTGTTGGAAATCAACCACATCAAACACAGGTTATCACTACAGCAGTTCTTCAGGGCTGTGTGCTTATACCTAACCATCTTAAACTACTTCATGAAAGACCTCTCTTTCAACTTAAGATCGCAAATGAGGATGTTTACTGATGATAGCACAATGTTTATAAAAGTATCATAGTTCCTCAAATACTGGAGTAGTCTCAGTCCAAATGTGGCAAGATATGAACAATATTCAGGATTGCAATGAAAGGTGGCAATTAGTATGAGTGCCAGACCATCAGTGTTCCCTCTAAGCTGCATGGCTGGATATCAGCTCTGATGTTCCTTCAATCTGCATGATTGTTGGGCCAATGTATTTACTTGTGCTTTTGGAAGCTGCTGCCAGGCATGAACTATGACTTTCTTCATCTCTAAACTTTGCAACATTGCCCCCAGTTCCTTTGTCCGGATCACTAATGCAGAACATGAATAGTTATGGTCCCCACACTGACCCCTGTGGAACTCCACTGGTCACCAGCTACTGTTCTGAAAAAGACACCTTTATCCCTATTCTCTGCCAGTCAGCCAGTCCTCTATCCATTGCCAGTACCTTGCTCACAACACCATGGGCTCTTATTTAGCGGCTTTATGTGTGATACTTTGTCAAAGGTCTTCTGAAAATCCAAATAGATCATGGTGACTGACTCTCCCTTGTCTAACTTGCTCATTACCTTCTCAAATAATTCTAACAGATTTTTCAGGCATCACCACCCTTTGACAAAGCTCTGCTGACTCAGCCCTATTTCACCATGCACTGCCAAAAACTCTGCAATCTCAGCCTTAGTAATGGACTTGAAAATCTTACCAACAACTGAGGCCAGGCTAACTGACCTATAATTTTGTTTCTAATTCTCATCAGTGAGGAGCATCTCCCCACAGGGGTGAGGAGCCAAATGTCAGGCACCTCACCAGCCCTGCTGGTTCTCTGCCCTACAGTAACCCATTCCTTCTGGGATGGCTTGGGGAGGAATTGAGTGAGACAGAAGTGACTGGCATATCTGTGAGTGCTGATGCAGGTTGAGGGAAAGGTAATGCGATGTCCTGAATAATTGCATGAGTGGGCAACACAAAGACCATGCTGCTTTAATAGTCTGGAAGATTGAGGTGAGTGAAAGCGAGTGAGAGATGATACTGCATGCAATAGTGAGAGTGGTAGTACTTACATAGCCTTGGTGGGAAATGGGTGCAGTCACAGAGAGTGGGCAGGAAGTAGCAAACAGAAAATGGTAGCACCAGGAACCCTAGGATGTCCCAGCGGTGGCATGTGGGAGAATACAATGAGTGGGGCTAAGGTATAGGTAATGCGGTCAGGTAAAGAAAATAGCACGAGGAAATTCTGTACACCACATGGAAAGAAACCCTCCATGAAATTTACCAAAATTGACATTGTGGCCAATTTCCTGTAAAACTCAGTCCCGTGTTTAACTCTTTCCAAGATTTAACAAGAGAGAATTTCTGCTCATCCAGTTCTGGACAGTCAATAGATCATCTGATATTTTATCAATGGTGAAGGAGTTGAGAGAAGTTTTGGTGTCGTCACTATACATGTCAAAACTGATGTTGTGCTTTTGGGCAATGTCAACAAGGGGCATCGCATAGATAAGGAAAACATGGAGGCCATGGATAGACTAGAATGGGAGACCACATATACTGGTGCAGAAGCAGCAAGAGAGGCCAGTGCTATTTATAATTGCGATCTCAACAATCTAGAAGGAAAAGTGCAGCAGTGGAAGATTATAAACTTCCCTTCAAGTCAAACATCATATTGATGTGGGAGGAAAAAGAAATCACCTTCCTTCCAGTGTCACTGGTTCAAAACCATTGACTTGCTCCCTAACAGCACTGTGGGTGTACTTTCACTACATGGACCTGTTATATAATATGGCTCACTACCACCTTCTCAAAAGTGATTGACGAAAAATGTTGACCTTGGCAGCAATGCTCACATCCAACAAAAAAGTTTAAAAAAACCATCAATTTCACTCCTTTAGTACACTTAAGCACTGATGTATGGGGAAACTCGAGAGAATGATCCCAGCCACAAGCTTTGCTTTGTGTTTCTTGGTTAAAACTTCTTGTGAGCAGGAGAGAGGACTAGCATGATTTCTAGAAGTAACCAATCAAGCTAAGAAGACAAAACATTTCTGGATTCCACAAAAGGGTCAGCATTAAGGAGATAATTGATTGAAAAGAAAGAGAAAAACAGTGTCCAGTGATTCTTTTTATTGAAGTATTGCTGAACAAGCAGAAACGACTGCTCAATGTTTATTCACTGGAGCGACTGCATTGCAGCACTTAATTCTATAGGTATAATTTTAACTAGAACTTCTATCTTGGTTAAATTATTAATAACTAATTTCTCCTCTTCAGTCTGATCTATTGGCACTAATTTCCTTTGGAGAATAAAGTAGTTTCTTTAAGATAACTGGAGTATGTTTTATACATTTTAAGGTATGTTTGTTAATGTGAAGGGAATTGCTTGATATTCCTGACTGAATTCTCTGTTTTGTTTTCATTCTGGGGCCAGGAGTGGGACAACAGGATTAGATAAAGTTCAAGTTTGATAAATTTGTGGCTATAATTAAAACAATCAAGAATTACCTGATAAGCGGAATGAGTGTTTAATGTCAAAATGAATCATCAACTATTCGTAGTAATGTTAAACATGATAGTGAGCAGATTAATTTTGATTTTTAACTTTAATGAGATAAAGGTTGAAGAGAAGGAGCGCCTCCTGTCTTCAAAGAGTATCGACTGGATCAGATCTGGTTTAACTCAACATCTGATTGGTTTTTTTGACAGTTGATACACAGCTACCATCCTAACCTGATTAATGAGGCAACATTGAGAGTGACTGGCTGACAAACCTGGCCTCCCCCAGCAGGAGGGGACTTTGATAACTAAACCAATCTCCTCATTGATCGACTGGAGCATCACAGATTAAAGTGCAATTAATTTTCTGGCTGCATCCTGCACTTCGTTCTCTTTGATTGTCTTTCTTGATCTTGACATCTAATATTTAGGTTTGTGGACTATAACTGTCACAAGCCAGGAAATCAGCAACATTAATTTGCTTGAGCTGGTTGGCACCAAATCAAAAGAGAAAAAAATTACATACTGGCTAAAGCAAAAAATGGAACTATGTAGTTCAACATAAAATTAAATAGCACAACAACTGAACAATGCATATTTGTATATTAAAGCATTTCAACATGCTTTCTTTTTTACTCAAATTATGGCCATACTTCAGCTTATTAATAGAGTACATAGTATTGTGCAATATAATATGTATGCTGTAGTCTTCAACAATACTTGAACAGCCATAAAGTTCAGTTGGTATGACCAGCTCCTTTCTTGATTGCAAGTTTTAATCAATGACTTGAGTGAAATATGTTTCTAAAAAGTTTCAGCCATTGTAAAAACAACATGTTTTTATTTAAATAATGAAAGCAATCTTGGCTTGAAGCAACAGGCTTGAAACAGAAGGCATCTGCATATTGAAAATTTTATTTTTAGTAGAGAGAGAGATCAAAGAAAAAATCTTTCATTAATCATTAATTACTTGTGCATCAAAATTAATATGTACATCTGGAAGTTACAATCAAGTGACAGTGCAAGAATATACTTTTAAGTTATTGTTAACATTTAATAAAAGAATCTCTCAAACACAAGGGAAGCAATGCCAAATATTATTGTATTCATTTCTTGGGTATGAAATGGAAGCGATAGGTCCAGTTATCCAAGGCTCTTTCATGGGTTTGGGTCAATCATGGAAAGGAAGAAGAAACATATTAAGGGAGGATGAGGCAGCCATGGCTGACAATGGAAGTCATAGATAGCATAAAAGCAAAGAAAAAACAATAACACAGTAAGATTAGTGGGAAACCAGAAGATTGGGAAGCCTTTAAAAACCAGCAGAGGAAAACATAAAAGACAATGAGGAGGACGAAGATGAAATATGAGGATAAGGTAGCTAGTAATATAAAAGAAGATTGCAAAAGTATTTTAGACGTGTATAAAAGGGAAGACAGAGGCAAGAGTAGACATTGGACTGCTAGAAAATTAGGCTGGATAAGTGGTAATAAGGAACAAAGAAATGGTGGAGGAACTGAATATGTGGAAGCCATAGAGTACCAGAACTTCGAGAGAGACAGGGAGAGGTGAGTGTACTGGTCATCACTAAGGAGAAGATGCTGGGGAAGCTAAAAGGTCTGATGGTGGATAAATCATCCAGACCAGATCGACTAAAGAGGATAACTGAGGAGATTGTGGAGGCATTAGTGTTGATCTTTCAGGAATCACTGAAGTCAGAGAGGGTCCCAGAGGAAAATGGGTAATAAAATACCTTATTTAGGAAGAGCAAAATGCAGAGGACGGGAACGTATAGGCTGGTTAGTCTGACTTCAGTTCTTTGTGAGATTTTAGAGTCTGTTATTAAGGATAAGGTTGCCAAGTACTTGCAAGTGTGTGGTAAAATAGGACTGAGTCAGCACGGCTTTGTCAAGGGAAGGTCATGCCTGACAAGTCTGTTTGAATTCTTTGAGGAAGTAATAAGCAAGTTAGACAAAGGAAAGCCAGTGGACATGATTCACTTGGGTTTTCAGAAGATCTTTAACAAGAAGCCCCACAGGAGGCTATTAAGTATGATAAGATCCCATGATCCCAGTACTGGCATGGATAGAGGATTGGCTGTCAGGCAGAAGGTAGACAGTGGAAATAAAGGGTCTTTTTCAGGATAGCATCCAGTGACCAGTGGAGCTCTGTAGGTGTCATTTTTGGGACTACAACTATTCATGTTGTACAATAATGATTTGGACAAAGAAACTGAGGGCATTGTTGCTAAGTTTGCAGATGCTACAAAGATAGTGTTGAGGAGGTGGGGAGACTGCAGAAGGAAAGGACAGGCTGGAAAAAGTGGCATAGGGAATACAAAGTGGGAAAGTGTGAGGTCGTGCACTTTGGTAGGAAGAATACGTTATTTTCCAAATGGGGAAATACCTCATATATCTGAAGCAGAAAGGAATTAGGAGTCCATTGCAGGAGTGCATGGCAGGCATTATAAAGCATTCTCAAATGACTGGACATAAAATTAATCAGCAAGACAGTAATTTATAGTTTTGTTTTTCTTTTATTCCTATTCTCCATTCCCCAGCTGATGTAGAAAGTTGTCACTAAAATGCTGCCCTTTTGGCTCACAAAGTGGCATGCAAGAAAGATCATAATGATTCATCTTATTGCCCAAGTTTCTCTTTGAATCTATAGCAATCCACATCTGCTGCTTCCCGTCATCCTCTGATAATATTCCCAATGTTAGCAACTCAGACCAATTTGGTCAAGCAAAAGCAGAATAGGCGAGGGTTAAAATTACGCACGTAGGTTTTAATCTTCTTCTCCTTCATTTTCACTTTGCAGCTTTTGGTTGCATGTCAGGCACCCAGCCCAAGCAAGCAACCTCTTAATTACCTGTTGCACTCTGTTGATGTTACACCAGGCCAAAATGCATTTCAATTCCAACGCATGATTCCTTTGCTTAGTCTTGGACCCATCAGTAAAAACTAGTTGTGACTCTTGAGAGTTCTTGAACAATATTAAAGACCACACTGAGCTCATGTTCACTGGATTGTGTTATGGACCGAATAAAATCCCCTCAAAATATATTAAGAAGACAGCTGAGACTGCAACATTTTCTTATTTTTTTAAAGGCAAGTGTAAGTTGTTGTGTTCTGATGCAATTCGATCGTTCAAACTAACAGGCTTGAAGCAAAAGACACTATTATTACATAATAGTTAAAATACAGACAAATAAGAATTTTTAAAAATCCTAACAGTAACTCTATCAAAATCCTTAACAAGATAATATTCATGTTAACTACCACTGATTAGCTGTTCCAAGATAGTAATACCACATAAATACATCCTTGGCACAGGCAAATTCAGCAAAATAGCTTGTCTCACATGCAATTCAACAACAGAAAGAGAGCCCAAGCTTTTATTTGTAGCAGAGAGAGGAATAACAGCTTCCACATTCAGCTTCAAGACAGCACAAGTACTGATAGTTAAACTAAAATTCTGGTTCTGTGGGAGCTTGACCCCACCCCTTCATGCTGCTTCTATTGTTCCAACTTTAAAGAAAAATTCCCAGGCCTCACGAGCTGTTTATTGGATTGGAACAGACCGCTTGGCAGTTCTTTCTCAACCTTGGAGAAAAACAGGACAAAATAAACCTATTAAAGTCATAGTATTGTAACAATTGGAAGTATTGGCAATTTTCCATGGGCACTTTAAATGCTAACGAGCTTCCAATATATTTGAAATAGTATGTTAACCTGTAATAACAGCCAAAATGCTGGAAATACTCAGCAGGTCAAGCAACATCCACAGAGAGAGAAAAGAGGTAAATATTTCAGTTTGGTATGCCGAAGTTAGGAGGGGCCATGGCTCCCCATTTCTTAACACAGCCTTGGATGGTCACAATATTTTTTAAAAATATTGTTTCGCACATAGCTACCAAACTTGAATTAAACTTAGTTATTTGGATCAAAGGTTATTTTCAAGGCTGCTGGCAAATGTGAGCTTGGACAGTGCATTTGTTCCTGTTAATAGGGTCTCGCTGTCCAAAGTTAAGGCTGGTCAGGAAGTGCCTGCATTACTTGGCTGAGGAGGTGTTCAGATCCATGATAATTTGTTGCATACTCCACAAACTGGAGAGGATGAGAGATCAGCTATTACCAACTGCAATTCTGTCAAATGTCAAGGGTGGGATTCACAAAAGGAGGAGGAAGAGAATGAGAGTGGAGTCTATCAGGAGAATCAGGAGAATAGACAATCCCCACCATCAGCCTACACTGTCTGAACAAGTTCAGCAGTCTGGGCCATCAGTCTGCTAGACAACCATAAGGACAACAATGTTGTGGTAGGGGTGGGAGCAGTTATGCTGCTTACTGGAGAGCGACCAATAGATTCCTTCTCCATGATTCCCACATCACCACTCAGAAACTCTGTTCAGCCATTCCAATGGGCAAGTGAGACACGCTGCAAGCAGCTCCGATGGAAGATCCCAAATTAATCATGGCAGCTAACTGAGCTTCCACTGCTGCGCATTCTGATTCCAGAAAAGTTGTACGTGATGGAAAGCAAGTTGTTTGAGTTTCTAGTGCACTCCTTTTGCCATTCCATAGAAAGCGCTGTGGCTGCACTGGAAAGTATGATTTCAATCAGTAAATGCTACAAGTTGTCAAGATTACTAAACCTAGTGATCTCGGATGAAGCCCCACTCTCTGCAACTGGATCCTCAGTTTCCTGACCCACAGGCCAAGATTGGGGACAATATTTCATCCTCACCAATGCTCAACACTGGAACCGTCCAGGGGTGCGTACTAAGTCCCCTACTGTACTTGTTGTATACCCATAACTGTGTCGCCAAATACAAGACTAATGCTATTTACAAGTTTGCTGATGGCATCACCATAGTCGGTCGAATCTCAGATGGTGAAGAACCAAACTACAGATAAGAGGTGAAAGACCTGGAAAAATGGTGCACTGAGAACAACCTGGTTCTCCATGCCAGCAAGACCAAGGAATCATTATTGACTTTCAACAGGATGTTACTCATGCCACTCTACACATTAACAGCATAGATGTGGAATGATTGGAGAGTGTCAAGCTCCTGGGAGTGGTCATCAACAACAAGCTTTCTTGGAGTCTTCATGTGGACACACTGGTTACAAAGGCCCAACAATGTCTCTCCTTCCTCAGGCAGCTGAAAAAATTTGGAATGACGGCAAATACCCTTGCCACCGAAAGCATTCTATCTGGATTCAAGATTGGAGATGATTACAGAGAGTGGTGAACTCAGCCTGGACAATCACAAAGACCAGCACCCCCATCAATAGAATCCATCTATCAGGCCCGCTGTCAAGGAAAGGCCGCCAGCATTCTCAAAGATCCATCCCACCCCGGCAATGTTTTTCTACAACCTCTACCATCAGGGAGAAGGTACAGAAGCCTAACAACAGTTTCTACCCTACTTTTGTTAGAATACTGAATGGACTCACAAACCCCTAACATTCGCCTGTATCTGAGTTTTTTGTTTTTGCCTCTGTTTACTTATTATTTACTTATCTATGCTATTTAACTCTGTGATCTGCCTGTATTGCTCACAAGACAAAGCTTTTCACTGTGCCTCGGGACACATGACAATAAATTCAATTCAATTCAATTCAAATTGCAAAAGTCACTGCATGGAATTGACAGAGCCTTCACAATGAAAAGGGTAGATACCAGACTCTTTGTCAAGCCACAGGCCAAGCTGGAGGTAGACTCCTCTGTTAACCTAGCTATTGCTATAAGTTTACAGGCAAGCTATTCATTGCACTGAGCACTTGCTACATTAGATCTATCGACTTTCTTCTGAATCTTGAATCCATGATATTTTCATCTGATTCATCCATTCTAGGGCTAGCATGTGATCTTGCAAGATGACACCCATGGTGTCCCTTTTGCTAGGAATACTTAAAGATCCACAACAAATCACTTGTTGTAATCACTTAACTCAAGACAATATCTCCCCTTTTCTCACAGTGGTGACCACTATAAGGTACTGTCTGCACTGCACTGGCATGCTTCCTCAAATGAGGTGACCAATAGTATGAACAATATTCCAGGAAAAGTCTGAGCAATGCCCTGCATAAGTCAGAACCCCACTGGTCCTCACCTACCACCCCACCAATCTCCATGTACAGCGCATCATCCGCCGTCACTTCCGCCACCTCCAAACAGACCCCAGCACCAAGGATATATTTCCCTCCCCTCCCCTATCAGCTTTCCGTAGAGACCACTCCCTCCGCGACTCCCTTGTCAGATCCACACCCCCCACCGACCCAACCTCCACTCCCGGCACCTTCCCTTGCAACCGCAGGAGGTGCAACACTTGCGCCCACACCTCCCCCCTCACTTCTCTCCAAGGCCCCAAAGGAAACTTCCATATCTGCCACAGATTCACCTGCACCTCCACCCACATCATCTACTGCATCCGCTGCAGCCGGTGTGGCCTCCTCTATATTGGGGAGACAGGCCGCCTACTTGCGGAGCGATTCAGAGAGCACCTCTGGGCCACCCGGACGAACCAACCCAACCACCCTGTAGCACAGCATTTCAACTCCCCCTCCCACTCCACCGAGGATATGCAGGTCATTGGACTCATCCACCGCCAAACCACAACAACGCGACGGTCGGAGGAGGAGCGTCTTATCTTCCGACTGGGAACCCTCCAACCACAGGGGATGAACTTGGACTTCACCAGTTTCTTCATCCCCCCTCCCCCCACCTTGTCTCAGCCGAATCCCTCCAGCCCGGCACCGCCTTCCTGACCTGCAGTCTTCTTCTTGACCTCTCCGCCTCCATCCTACTCCGACCTATCACCTTCACCTTGACCTCTTTCCACCTATCACATTTCCAACGCCCCTCCTCCAAGTCCCTCCTCCCTACCTTTTATCTTCTCCTGCTGAACACTCTCTGCTCATTCCTGAAGAAGGGCCTGTGCCCGAAACGTCGAATCTCCTGTTCCCTGGATGCTGCCTGACCTGCTGTGCTGTTCCAGCAATAAAGTTTCAACCTGCATAAGTAAAGCATAACTTCCCTACTTTCCAATTCAATTCTTGTCATGATAAATGATAAAACTTTATAGATTTCAAATAACTTTCTGTACCTGCATATGAACCTTTTTAGATTTATGAATGAAAATACCCAGAACCCCTTGCATCTCAGAGCTCTGTAATCTCTTATATTTAAACAATTTTGTATTTCCCACATCATACTCCATTTGCCACATCTTTGCCTATTCACTTAACATGGCTACAAATGATAAATAAATTATGTCATGATTACAGCTTACTTTCCTGCCAATGTTTGTGTTATTGATATATTTGGTAACCCATCCCTTTGGTCCTCTCATCTAAGTCATTTAATATAAATTGGAGACAATTGAGGTGCTGGTGTCAATCTCTGTAGCATATTACTCAATACATCTTACTAACATTAAAATGCTGACTCTCTGGTTCCTTAGCTTGTCAGTCTTTTGTCCATGATGATATGCCGTTCAGCACACCATGAGTTTTTATTACAAACCACTGCTACAACCCCTTATCAAATGATTTCTGTAAATCTAACACAGTACATTCACTGGTTCCCTTTTATCCATAGCATGTACTAATTCTTCAAAGAACTCCAATCGATGGTCAAACATGATTTCTCCTTCATTAACCATGTTGATTCTGCCTGATTACATTGAACTGATCCAAGTGCCCTGCTTCAACTTACTAAAAGTAGTATCCAACATTTTCCCTATGACGACTGATAAGCTAACTGACCTGTAGATTCCTGCTTTCTACCATCTTCCGTTTATGTTATTTTCTAAACTAGTGGGACTGACACCCAAAAAAATGAAATCCGTGCATCGGGTATCTTAGCAGTTACTTCTTTTAAGATCTTAGCATAAAGTCCATCAGGATCCAAGCATACATCACCAACAGTTTACTCAGTACCACCTCTCTGATTATGATTTTCCTGAGTTCCTCCCTCCCTCCCTCTAATTGATTTGTTGTTGCTGCTGAGATGTTATCTGTCTTAGTTCAATCCATCTGCCAATTCCATCCTTTATTTCTTCAATTTTTATCATTAATTTACCAGTTTGACTTTCCATGGAACCTTACTTGATTTTTTTTATTCTTTAAATATTTATGGAAAATCTTACCATCTGTTTTGTTTGACCAGCTACCTTGGTCTTGTACTCTGATGTTTTTTTCCTGTTTATTCAATTTCAGGCATTACTGGTTGCCTTTACTTTTTGATCTGCCATTTTGCATCATTTTATGTAAACAATCCTGAGAAGATTCTATGAACTCCTCATCTAGGCTACCTTTTCCAGTTTCACTTATTCCAGTAACTGTAAATCATCACTACCTATGATTATTGCAGGTTACACCCAAAACGTTGACTTCTCCACCTTCTGATGCTGCCTGGCTTGCTGTGTTCTTCCAGCCTCTTGCTGTCTACTTTGGGTTCCAGCATCTTCAGTTTTTATTGTCTATAACTATTGCTTGGCCTTATTGACAATTTCTTGTCATCTCTTCTTCATGTTCCAACTCACTGTATGGTTACTGTTTCAGGGACCCATACACTAGCATATTGCTTTTATCGTTTTCTCATTTCTACTCAAACTGTTCCTTCATCAAAGTTTTTTGAACTTAAGTCAGTTCCCTCTACTGTGCTATTAAGTTCATTCTCCACCCGAGCCATCTCTGAAACTTTTCCTACTTTCCTGTCCTTCCTAAATGTTTTGTATCCTTCAAGATTCAAGTTCTCAGTCCATGTTATCCTGCAGCCATGTCTCTGTAATATCTACAAAGTCATATTTATCAATTTCTCATTGTGCTCTCAGTTCATCTCTGTTGTCTTGAATGCCATATGCATTCAATTTTATCCTTTTACTCTGTTTGTAAATTGTGATTTCATTTATTTCTTGACCCTTTGATTTAGGCTTTCTCTCCTTTCCAGTCACAAGCCTTTTTGTCACTTGCTGTATTAAAACTTTTCTCTGTGGCCTCTTTGATTGATCACATCTTCCCAAACTTGAACTCATGTACCCAGTAGTTAGTCTGAAATCCCCTCATTTCCCGAATTATTCTGTTGGTATTTCAATGCAAGAGGCCTAACAAGGAAGGCAGATGAACTCAGGCCTGGTTAGGAATATGGGACTGGGATATCATAGCAATTACAGAAATGGGGCTTAGGGATGGACAGGACTGGCAGCTTAATGTTCCAGGATACAAATGCTACAGGAAGGATAGAAAGGGAGGCATGAGGTGGGATGGAGAGTGGCATTTTTGATAAGGGGTAACATTACAGCTGTACTAAGGGAGGATATTCCCAGAAATACATCCAGAGAAGTTATTTGGTTTGAACTGAGAAATAAGAAAGAGATGATCACCTGATCGGGATTGTATTATAGACCTCCCAATAGTCAGCAGGAAATTGAGAAACAAATTTGTAAGGAGGTTTCAGTTATCTTTAAGACTAATAGGGTGGTTATGGTAGGGGATTTTAACTTTCCAAACGTAGACAGGGATTGCCACAGTGTTAAGAGTTTAGATGGAGAGGAATTTGTTAAGTGTGTATAAGAAAATTTTCTGATTCAGCATGTGGATGTACCCATGAGAAGAAGGTGCAAAACTTGACCTACTCTTGGGAAATAAGGCAGGGCTGGTGACTAATGTGTCAGTGGGGGGGTTTACTTTGGGGCCAGTGACCATAATTCTATTAAATTTAAAATAGTGATGGAAAAGGATAGACCAGATCTAAAAGTTGAAGTTCTAAATTGGAGAAAGGCCAATTTTGATGGTATTAGACAAGAACTTTCAAAAGCTGACTGGGGGCAAATGTTCGCAGGTAAAGGGACAGCTGGAAAATGGGAAGCCTTCAGAAATGAGGTATTGAGAGTCCAGAGACAGTATATTCCTGTTAGGGTTAAAGGAAAGGCTGGTAGGTATAGGGAATGCTGGATGACTAAAGACATTGAGGGTTTGGTTAACAAAAAGAAGGACACGTGTCAAGTATAGACAGGATAGAGCGAGTGAATCCTTAGAAGAGCATAAAGGCAGCAGGAGTATACTTAAGAGGAAAATCAGGAGGGCAAAGAGGGGACATGAGATAGCTTTGGCAAATAGAGTTAAGGAGAATCCAAAGGGTTTTTACAAATACATTAAGGACAAAAGGGTAACTAGGGCGAGAATAGGGCCCCTCAAAGATCGGCAAGGCGGCTTTTGTGTGGAGCCGCAAGAGATGGAGGAGATACTAAAAGAGTATTTTGTGTTAGTATTTACTGTGGAAAAAGACATGGATGACATAGAATGTAGGGAAATAGATAGTGACATCTTGAAAAATGTCCATATTACAGAGGAGGAAATGCTGGATGTCGTGAAACGCATAAAAGTGGATAAATCGCCAGGACCTGATCAGGTGTACCCTAGAAATCTGTGGGAAGCAAGGGACGTGATTGCTGGGCCTCTTGCTGAGATATTTGTATCATCGATAGTCACAGGTGAGGTGCCGGAAGACTGAAGGTTGGCTAACGTGGTGCCACTGTTTAAGAAGGGCGGTAAAGACAAGCCAGGGATCTATAGACAAGTGAGCCTGACATCGGTGGTGGGCAAGTTGTTCGAGGGAATCTCGAGGGACAGGATGTACATGTATTTGGAAAGGTAAGGACTGGTTAGGGATAGTCAACATGGCTTTGTGCATGGGAAATCATGTCTCACAAACTTGATTGAGTTTTTTGAAGAAGTAACAAAGAAGATTGATGAGGGCAGAGCAGTAGGTGTGATCTATATGGACTTCAGTAAGGCGATCGACAAGGTTCCCCATGGGAGACTGATTAGCAAGGTTAGACCTCATGGAATACAGGGAGAACTAGCCATTTGGATACAGAACTGGCTCAAAGGTAGAAGATAGAGGGTGGTGGTGGGTTGTTTTTCAGACTGGAGGCCTGTGACCAGTGGTGTGTCATAAGGATTGGTGCTGGGCCCACTACTTTTTGTCGTTTATATATATGATTTGGATATGAGCATAAGAGGTATAGTTGGTAAGTTTGCAGATGACACCAAAATTGGAGGTGTAGTGGACAGCGAAGAGGGTTACCTCAGATTACAATGGGATCTTGATCAGATGGGCCAGTGGGCTGAGGAGTGGCAGATGGAGTTTAATTTAGATAAATGCGAGGTACTGCATTTTGGAAAAGCAAATCTTAGTAGGACTTATACACTTAATAGTAAAGTCCTCGGTAGTGTTACTGAACAAAGAGACCTTGGAGCCCAGGTTCACAGCTCCTTGAAAGTGGATAGGATAGTGAAGAAGACATTTGGTATGCTTTCTTTTATTGGTCAGAGTATTGAGTACAGGAGTTAGGAGGTCATGTTGCGGCTGTGAAGGACATTGGTTTGGCCACTTTTGGAATATTGCGTGCAGTTCTGGTCTCCTTCCTATCAGAAGGAAGGATGTTGTGAAACTTGAAAGGGTTCAGAAAAAAACTTACAAAGATGTTAACAGGTTTGGAGGATTTGAGCAATAGGGAAAGGTTGAATAGGCTAGGGCTGTTTTCCCTGAAGCGTCGGAGACTGAGGGATGATCTTATCAAGGTATATACAATCATGAGGGGCGTGGATAGGATAAATAGACAAAGTCTTTTCCTTGGAATGGGGGAGTCCAGAACTAAAGGGCATAGGTTTAGGCTGAGAGGGGAAAGATATAAATGAGACTTAATGGGCAATACACAGAGGGTGGTACGTGTATGGAATGAGCTGCCAGAGGAAGTGGTGGAGACTTTTAAAAGTTATCTGGAAGGGTATATGAATAAGCAGGGTATGGAGGGACATGGGCCAGGTGCTGGCAGGTGGGACTGGATTGTGTTGGGATATCTGGTTGGCATGGACGAGTTGTACCAAAGGATCTGATTCTGTGCTGTACATCTCTTGACTTTATGACCAGCTCCAGTGAGTTCAGGTGGAGATTACCCCATTCGCACAGATCCCATTTTCCCCAGCCGTCCGGACTTATGCTGTTTATTGCAGAAAATAGCATCAATCCCCGGGATAATACTGTCCCCTTCTCACCATAGATTTCCTGCTAATCCCCTGCTCCTTTAGAGTCAGAGTCATCCCGCATAGAAACAGGACATGTGGCCCACCATATCTATACCGGCCAACAAACATCAAACTACACTGTTGTGGTTCTGTTCGCCAATCTGGAAGTTTTTGTTGCAAACGTTTCGTCCCCTGGCTAGGCGACATCATCGTTTGCAACAAAAACTTCCAGCTCGGCGAACAGAACCACAACAACGAGCACCCGAGCTACAAATCTTCGCATCAAACTACACTATTTCCATTTACGTTCATTTGATTCATAGCCTATTATACGCTATGATATAGAGGAGTCGGTGTTGTACTGGGGTGAACAAGGTTAAAAATCATCTAACACCTGGTTATAGTCCAACAGGTTTATTTGGAAGCACTAGCTTTCGGAGCGCTGCTCCACCATCTTCTGAGATGCCATATTTCTATCATCCTCTGGGTGAAAAAAAAATCTGAAATGTGTTCCTGTATCATGGTCAGTTAGCTCATTTACCCTACAGGCCTGACACTCATCCAGGTGAGTTAAAGGAACCTGCTGGAAAATTACAAAAGCTGAGGCTCCTGTCCTCTGGCTCTCCTTATCCTCCTGTCCCTGAACGCTATCCAAATTTGACAACCTGTTCCAAAGTGTCGTGACTGTCTCCTGGTGTAAATAATGCAGGTAAATTTCTTGCTGTGCCATAGTTCAGCCTCCAGTTAATAAACTCTGAGCAAAATCCATTGAAATTACAAACACTTGCCACAGAAGTGTTAATTCTGGATCAAACTAGCACCCAGGAACTCCAGCTTGCTGCAAGTGTGATACATCATCTGTACTGCTCTCCTTAACATATTTTATCAATTAGTTAATTATATTATTCACTTATTTTTGTTTCTTTTATATTTTTCATTAACTTTACATCCAATTTGTATGCTACGTTTAAACTTACATGTTGCAATGACCTTAACCACTTAGTGAAGACCTTAAATGAAGATCTAGTATTTTGAATTTAAAAAATAGGCCACATGATTTTTCCTACCCAGATACAATCTAGGAAAGTACTGGTGCTTTTAGCTGCACCTTTAGATGCTAAATTTTACACTTCACGTAAACTGGGTGTTAACAATTTATTTCTCTTTAAATTCATTGTATTGTGTTCAATGGAAACAAGAATTTGGAAAAATGTGGAACTGACAAATAAAATGACATTGCCCATTATACTTTATCCATCAATGTCACAATTATGCCTCTGGTGTGATGGTGTTATATATACTGGCAGTCCTTCCTTTCACATTTAAGATGGTGGATGTGCAAAAGTGAAGTGACGATCTCTAAGAATTCCGTATTTAACTTATTGGAAATACACTGTTCTCATAGTGAGATCAGTGCTGATGAATGAAGCACGCGTTCCAATCAACTTAAAAGCAGCTTTTACGCCTGTGAGGTCAATTCATTTTCTTTTGTAAAGCAAATCTTTTTTTAAAAAACTCCATCTCCCAACTAGCCCAGGGAGACAAACCAGTTGCAGTGTTTGAACTATTACTTCAACTGAGATTAACAAGTCAATGCAAACCAGAAACTGAATCTGGGATTTTCCTGTTTGTATCATTGTACGTGATGCATTTTCTCATTCAGGTATTAGGATGCATGCAAAACTAACCCTTTAACAGTGCCAAATGTAGAGATATGCACCAACTTAGGAGCTCCAGAGAGTAATAGAAACTGCCAAAAAGTAGTTAAATTCTATATTATTGTGTGGTGTACCTACCAGGCCGACAGAATATGAGCTAGTTAATTGGACCTTGGTTTTTGTTTGTATAATAATTCCTAAGTTCCTGACTATATTTACCATACCTTTTAAAAAAAAATTCCACACTCAGGTTATTTGTTATATGTTCATGAGATCTGATGACTGGCCCACAACCCCCCACCTCAACAGTAACCCCAGTCAGATCATCAGTAAGAGAAATTCCTGTGATGTTAAGCATCTACTTGAATTCTATGAATGGCAAATGTGTTACAAATGTGCTCAGAAATGGATTTGTTTCCAAATTGAAATTTTTTTAACTGATACTATTTTATGTACATCACAAAATCAGAGAATGCTATTGGTTATTCACAATATACTAGACATCCTGAACTTACACCAAAACATAAATGTAGGGAAGAGAATCTTACAACCTCTTGAAGATGAAGGATATTTGATTAAATTGACTGCATAGTCAATAAAAATTTAATTAAGTAATTTATCTCTCCAAGATCAGTGCTGTTTTCTTTTAATAGTGTCTAGCTTTTCTCTAGCGGCAGACTTCAAACTGTTCTCTGAAATGCCATTGCTAAATGAGTTATCCTTCGCCATATATCTAACCTAAATAGCCTTAGGTGCTTCTGAAATGGAATCATAATGTCAAAAATTTCTTTGAATGTTTTGCCACACTTTACTAATATTGTATTTCTTTAATCGCTGTTCTTTATATGTTGCCTGACCTTGTTACACAGGGTAGAAAACACGTTGCATTATCAAAGCCCTTCACCCTGAGAGAGTGAATAGCCCTTTTGGAGACTTCCTGCCTTTGACAGCTGGAAGGAATTACTATAAACACTGTTTGCTGTCTTGTGGGCTCTGTGCTCCCCGATTATTGTGACTCTTCTTTATAGGGATTGCAGTGGTCAGTAATTGCTTAACATTAGGAGAATGCCTCAGTTAGAGATAATTGATTTATTTTGAGAGAGGCCACAAAAATGGGCTAATTATCAATAGATCACTTTGTCAAAACATGGCTAACTTCCTGATCCAAGAAACAGTGAACAACAAAGCCTATGTCTTTATTAAATAGTAAAAAAAAGAAGGGTTAGCAGATTAATTTGGGGAGTGTGATATGTAATGTGAAGGATAATGTCTACATCTTCACTGCAAATAAAATTCTATAAAATCATCTATGGAATCTACTTAGACAGTGTACTCAAAATAGCATGGGCACATCCTGTCAATTGTCAAAAAGAACTATCCACAAAGCACAGAAATTCAAAAGAAGCTCCTTCAAAGTGCTGAATCACTCCACAGTGAGGGAGGAAATTGTGAAGCAATTGTCCGATATTCTCCCTTGTCCCTCCCTGCATGGTCTGGTGGCTATTCAGTGTGGTACAATATAATAGGTTTAGAGATATCCATACTAGAGATGTTTCGTGGTAAAATGAAGGGAAAGAGACAAAACAGACAGGAGTTTTGAAGAAGTCATTGGACTAAAGATGATGGGTTATCTCTTAAGATTTTTTCTGGGTTAAGTTCAACTTGTCTTGCATTTTTTGGAAGGGTTTTCACAGTGAGGCCTTGTGATTTCTCTCTGTACCTTATTAAACTACTGCATTAACTACTACCCCACCCCAATGGTGTCCCTCAACACACACCATTTCAGAACAATTATCCACTAAACAGCTATCTGCCAGGAAACTATGCCATCATCGAAAGGTGACTGTGCACTTGGACAAGTTTTGGCAATCTGTTGCCCCTAACTGGTAACATAATGGCATAGCAGCCACGGAGCTATAGCATTTAGCTAGCATGGCTGACCACCCTGTCCCCTCACACCTATGACCTTATTCTCTCAGACTAGTCATAATTTAAACACCACATCACACATTTTACCTGTCCATAGCTGCATCACATTTAAACACCCTCTATAGCAGTGCTCCTATGTCCCCAATGCCCATTGTAGACTTGCAGTGTATCATTGTCCGATTGGGGTGGGGTGGGGGTGATCATACACGGAAACACTTACACAAATCCAAATATAAGCTTTTGTTTCCAGAAAGCAAACAGAAACACAACAAAAAATGTTGCAGGTTAAAGTTTGCTGCCTCAGTATAATCATCGTCATCTTTTTAGGTAGCTACCCACAGCAACCAATGTGCCATCTGTGGCAGGCCCTCTGACTCTCAGTTGAAATTACCCAAAATGGGAATAGAAGGATGAAAAAGTGTCTGAGCTCTCAGAACAGTTATCAGTGATAAATTCTGCCAATGAGAATTGTGCACACTTCACTGCACAATGAGACATGCTGCACTGTGGTAATGAGAGACATATCTCCAACAGACATCAACATTCAGGCTCAGTCCATGCAGCAACATGGGGAGCTGAAATAACTCTACATAGGCCAGGATTCCATTGCCAAGTCACCCTTTATTTACATGTGGAAGGTCCTTGGCATTGGTCCAGTTCAGTCAGAGCCAGCTTTGAGTATCAGGATGTCTGATACTCCTGTTTTTTTGTCTTCTTTTTTCGACAAACAGTGCCCTTATCTCCTGTTTATATCTGTCAGCCAGGTCTCCCTGATTGGACCAGTTTAACAACCCAAATCAGGGATTTCATATTCTATGAGGTGCACCTGGCTGATCTCATTACAATCACTACAGGAAAGTGACATTTTGTCTGAGTGACCACTCAGTGTCGTTGCGAAGGGAGTGCCTGCAGTGCTCCTTTCTTATCCTGGACCCACGTTAAATGCTCAATGTCTTGCTGCATTCAGTGCAGGTCATCATTACACTTAAATGCCCGATAATAGCAAACCTCTTACACTGCAGTCTTGAACGCTGAATGAATAATGGTACGCTTCAGCCAGTAGTGGCCCTTTATAACATTGTTGTTGCGAACTTCAACATTACTGAGATTCCCAAGTTGAATTTACAAACAACAATGGCACCTAGCAAATCACTTTTGACCATCATCTAATCCCTAAGCGCCATCACATTGCATGCATAACAATTGGACAAATTAATTGATTGCAAATTAAATAACTGGATTTCATAAATGGCTATTTTATGTATCTTTTGCTACAATGCCCTAACATCCAACACAAGTGGATCCTGCACTTTCACCATTGACAGGATATCTCATGAAAACCTATAAGACTCTAACAGGACTAGACAGGGTAAACATTGGAAGGATGTTCCCAATGACCAGGAAGTCCAAAACCAGGTTACCCAGTCTAAGGATATAGAGTAGGCCATTTAGGACTGAGGTGAGAAGTTTCTTCCTCCAGAAAGTGGGGACCCTGTGGAATTCTCTGTCACTGGAAACAGTTGAGGGCAAACATTGAATGTTTTTGGAAGGTTCATAGGTCATAGAATCCATAAAGTGTTGAAACAGGCTGTTAGGCCCAACAAGTCCACACTGACCCTCTAAAGAGTATCCCACCCAGACCCACTCCCCCATCCTATTATTATACATTTCCCTTAACTAATGCACCTAGCCTACACATCCTTGAACTGTGGGCAAGTTAGCATGGCCAATTCAGCTAACCTGCACATCTTTGGACTGTGGGAGGAAACCCACACAGATGTGGGGAGAATGTGCAAACTCCACAGAGACAGTCGCCTGAGGCTGAAATTGAACCCTGGTCCCTGGTGCTGTGAGGCAGTAATGCTAACCACTGACCCACTGTGCCATTCTTAAGGCTAAAGGGATCAAAGCATGAGAAAGGGGAGAGAGTGGGAACAGGGCACTGAGTTGGATGATCATCCCTGAACATATTGAATGGCAGATCAAGCCCAAAGAACCATATGGCCTACTGTGCCCAAAGCCTTCTGTAATGTACAAGGCACAAGTCAGGAATGTGATGGAATACTCCCCAGTCACCTGGATGAGTGAAGCTCCAACAACACTCAAAAAGCTCAACATCATCCAGGACAAAGCAAACCACTTGATTAGCATTGAATCCACGAGCATTCATTCTCTCCACAACAACACTCAGTAGCAGCACTGTGTACAATCTGCAAGACACACTGCAGAAATTCACACAGGCTCTTTAGAAAGCACCCTCTAAACTCGTGACAACTTTCATCTCGAAAGACAAGGACAGCACACACATGGGAACACCAATACTTGCAAGTTCCTCCCCAACCACCATGGACTCAACCTGGAATTATATTACAATTCCTTTAGTGTGATTGGATTATAATCTTACAGTTCTCTCCTTCACAGCATTGTGGATGTACCTATGCCAAATGAGCTGCAGTAATTTAAGAAGGCAGCTTATCACCACCTTCTCATGGGCAACTAAGCGTGGGCAATAAATACTGAATCAGCCTACAATGCCCACATCCCATGAATGAAGTAAAGCAGTGCTTATCTAGATTTCGCTTATATGCCTCAATGCGATGCATCTCAACTGTACCATGCAGAAATAAACTCTTATCATTCTTACCATTCTCTGGACAAAGGCATTTTTCCTGAATTCCTTTGATTTATTGCTGACTGTCTTACATTCATGGTTACGGCAAGATCTGTGGCAGAATCGGAAGAGCAATTGGTGGGGCCAATTACAACATTGGGAGCATCTTGCTCCATCTTCAATGCCTTTCATAAGTAGCATGGTGAGTTTCTCACTCAGTACCAGTTAAGGAGGATTATTATATCCCATTAATAGTCCAACTTGCCTCATTAATATTTAGCTTTCTATCTTGCCAAACAAGTTAGATGTCAAGAAAACTCAAAATGGAAACCAGGGCAGGGACCTGGAGAATTTGACTCACTGCTTGCTCAAAAGGACCTTTTGGGCAGAAGGTACATATAGAATCATAAAATCATAGTAGTTCAACAGTGCAGAAAGAGGCCATACAGCCCATTGAGTGTGCACCGACCCTCCGAACAGCATCACATCCAGATGCAGACCCCACTCTATCCCTATAACCCCATATTTACCATGGCTAACCTACATTGCTAGCACATCCCTGGATACTACAAACAATTTACCATGGCCACTTTTACATCGTTGGATTGTGGGAGGAACCTGCAGCATCCAGAAGAAACCCACGCAGACACGAGGAGAACATACAAACTCTACACAGACAGCCGCCCAAGGTTGGAATTGAACTCTGGTGCTGTGAGGCAGCTGTGCCAGCCATTGATTACCACTGTAATATGTCAGGGCATCTCTATGGGCACCAGCCATACACATCCCACATCCATGGGCAGTGGCATCTGAAATGTGCCAACCTCTGAGAAATCTTATGGCACATCTCTGATCCAAGTATAGGGCATTTCTCCACTTTATTCATATACCATAAACTGTCTTTGTAATGGTGCACTAAAGATATTGTGTTCAGGGTCATGTCCATGGTCTAGACAGGGCTCACCAACTCTCAACCTAACTGGATGCTCACAACAACTCTGCCTCACATTGACTTGCTTTTTTGCACTTTCTCTCCTCAGGCAGTGAGCGGTCCTAGGCTGATATTACTTGTTGTTTAGTGCAGACACAAGGGAAGGAAACTTATCATGGTTGTCAGCAGGTCTCAGTCAATTTCCAGCAGGATAAATTTCACTGCAGGATTAGTGGTGGGGAGGCGAAATAGGTAACAATGAGTGAGGGGAGATGCTGCAAGCATAAGTGAAAGAGACAGACAGAACATGAGTCTTGGTGGGTACAGAAGAGCAGTGATAGAATGAATGTGAGGTGTTGGAGAGAAGATGGTGATACTACACTTACGGAGTGGAGAAGGAGATTGATCTTCTTTGTACAGTGCTGTGCCTTCCTCCAGATGGCTGAGACCCCTTTAAACCAGATAGTAACTTGGGGCAAGTTGGCATGGTCTGGTGTCATGGCCTCCACTGCTGGTACAGTGGGTAGAGGAGGTCCCAGGTTTGTATGCCCTCGTCCAGCAGGATGTGAGGACCCTGCCTGCAAAGCAGGGCACCAATTTCCCCCTGTCTGCCTTGTCTAGGCAAATGTCGGGAGCTATTTAGGGCCACTCCAGACTGATAGTGCTTGCCCAATGGCTGTTAAAGATGGTACAGGCACAATGAGTGCCCATGAATTCTGCTGAGTGGAGAGTTGTTAGATAGTAAGATGGGACTGGAATTGGTGTGAGGGACATCTTAAGGGGGTGGTAGGTTGTTAGTAGGTAAGTTTGGAGTAACAAGAAAATATGCTAAACATCACAATGGTAATGCCTCCAGAAATCGAATACAACTCAGACTTAGCTAAAACAATGTAAGATTGAGCCATTTGTGTCTAACATGGAGCCCTGTATTCTAAACATGGGCTAAACATGACTATCTAAATTTAAAATGAGTTTTCTCCTCTCGAATTCTATTGCTTTCAAAATTAACCCTTGTGTTTTGTTTGCAATTGTCAATCTTCTTTCAGATTTACCATTGTGAACACTTCATATAGTATTTAAGATTTTAAAAAAGCTACCATAATGCAGGTACCTTTAAACTGACAGTTCACTCATTTGAGTGATGTTTCGGCTACTTTTGGGTCGTGATCTATTCTGGCTTCAATACTGGGATTGGATCTCAATACACAATTTCATGCAAGTGTAGTGGATGCACTGTGCCCATTTTGTTATTGACTCCAGGTTAGAAGAAAATTATTCCTTTGTTGTGATGTGAGATTACGTGGAACCAATCTGTAGGGCTTCAGTTAACTTGTCCTTTCTTACTGTTTCCTGTAAATAGTTGCATTCAATAAAGCTGTTTGTTGTTTACTCACAAAAATATATATCTCACGTTCCCAAACCTTGCAGCTTGGTTTCACCCCATCAAGCATTTATGAACAATGACCATACCGCCCAAAAGGATGCTTAAAAGATACCTTCCCTAAAATTGAACTTGGCCATTTTTCAAGTATCCTTGGTCTTCACCTCATATACACTGCTCACATATGTAAACAGGCAACGTAATGTCTGTTTTAAGGCCCTTCCTAGAAGTTGGATTTCACAGGTACTATGAATATATACCATTTGAATCAAATGATAAAATGAAAAATAAACAATTGAACCATCAATGCCATCATACATTTTAATTCCAATGTCTCCGTTTAACAATGCCAATGGTATAAACAATATCTTCACAGCTAAAGAAAAATTCTGGGTCAAATTTAATGTTTAACCTCCTGGCTGCATGGGTGGATGTGGGTGTAATGTCCACTGTTGCCCAGTCTCGTGGCCCCTCAGAAATGTAGTGTACATTGGAATGTTAATTAGCTTGAGACATGATTTCCTTCCCCAGTGAGGAGACGGAGTCCTGCCACTTTGGCCTTGGCTGTCCCACAAGGAATAGTGTTTCAAAAGAGTCAGACCTCATCATTCAGGGTATTGCAAAACCAAAAAAAAATCTTTTCGAGTCATGTTTTGGTCAAAACCACAGCAGATAATGTATTGATTAATTCATGTGAACCAAGTATAAATATCTACTCCATGTCTATAATCGAAATAAGGAAATATTTCACTGGCATTCATAATTTTCTGTTGCATCAGTATTCTTGTTTTTAAAGTTAAGCATTTTTGTTAAATCCGAGGCTGATGTTTTCATTTACAACATCCAAGCTGCTCTCACTTTGTACTTGTTTGCTATGCACAATGACTGAGCAGATAATATGGCAAGATTGGCTCCAGGATACCAGAGCATTTCAGATATCAGTAGACATAGAGACGTTTCAATTTGTCAGTTTTCATCAGTTATTTTAGGATGTGCAAATGCTTTTTTGGCATGAGCTGTTTCAGCAGCAAAGACATTCAAGCATCCCAGCTTATAAAAAAAGGATAAAAGCCTTATGAGCATATGCAGAGAGAGCATTGAGGTCATTGCATCTCTGTGGTGACATAGAAAGATTCAAAGTCTACTCTTGGCTTCCTGTTTGATGAACTGTGGTTGATAAGATTTCATATAAAAGCTAAATTGGTGGTCCAGTTTGTTTATATCAAATGAAGGCACAGGAAGAGCAGTGAGTCAAAATTAAATCCTGAATGTAGTTATAACTAAATGCAACACAATGTTTGGTTTCATGTTGTTAGTTTTATGGTTCAAGTCATGTGTTTTATTTAGAAAATACAGATCAATAGCATAGAAAAGAAGTTGAACTCTCTTGTGGATGGGATGGCAACAGGATCATCTGGGTCATTTCAGCAAACAAAACCCTCATATCTAACATGATTGCAGGAAACCTGCACAGTACCAGCATTGCCTGTGACACATCAAGGACAGCAGAGCAGAATAATTGCTTTAAAAGACAACACTCATTTTGTTCAATTGCCTTTAAAGAATATACAGGCTCAGTAAATAAATTTAGTCCAAAGTCAAAGCAAGTACTTATGTTAGAGTCATCTCAAATTTTAAAAGGGATCTTAACTGCAGCAAAACAAAGCACCTTTAGTGCAAGTGATTTAATCTAGTCTCAGTAGGATTTTTTTTCACACTACTGTTTCTGTCACATTATTAACCTTCTGGTAGCTGTCAGATAGCAGATTAAATAGACATTTTTTAAAGCTCATAGTTTCCAGATGTCTAATGAAATTTGTCACGAGAGCTAAACTCGCCAATCTTCTGGTAAATTTGAATCTTGATGTGTAAATTAACACCATATTTCACACCAAAATCTGAAAGTTCTCTGTTCACAATAAAGGCAACATAGAGTAACTCCTTGGAGCATTATTCCAGAATTTTACAGTTAGTAGCCTTTACCGTTCAGTTCATTAGCAATCAGATAAATATTGGACTTTCTATTATACTAATAATTTTAAAGTATGTTAATTTGACAAAACAGTGACAAAACTGAATGGAGGCAATTGATGTGAAAAGTCATATTCAGAACAACTGAAAGGTTTATTTAATTTGATTATATTTATAATATACATGCAGAAATGTCGAAACTATAGAATTCAAAATTTATCTTCTCGTCAGCCATGACATGCAACTGTTTCAAAAACATTATTGCGGTTCTTTGGTTAAATTTTGAGTAATGAAATTTGGACTGAGCTATGTACTCCTTTGATTAATAAAGTGATGATGGGAGAATTTGAACTTGCCAGGGCGGATGGTTGTTGGGTACATATGGGAGGTTTAAGAAGGAAAAAGTGCTGGTCTGGTGAGAAATTGGCAGGAACCTCCTGGCTTGGATTTAACTTTTGTACATCTGTTAGCATGTGGGAAACCCTGCGACACAGGTGTCCCGGTGATTAACAAATTGTAAAAATCAATTGACTGCACCTTTCACAGGAATTTGAACTTCTACTGGGTTTCTTTGACTGTCTGAAATTTTGTAAGTAATACACAGAATGGTAAGATGAGAAGACAGAATTTAAACCTGATAAGGGTGAGTTACTTAGAATCCTGGCAGTGTGGAAACAGACCATTTGGCCCAGCAAGTCCATACGACCCTCTGAAGAGTAACCCACCCAGACCCACTTCCTTATTTCTGTACAATTCCCCTGACTAATGCACCTAACACTACAGGTAATTTAGCATGTCCATTCCACCTAAACTGCACATCTTTGGATTGCGGGAGGCAACCGGAGGAAACCCGCCAGACATGGGGAAAATGTGCAAACTTCACACAGACAGTTGCCCGAGGCAGGAATTGAACCCGAGTCCCTGGCACTGTGAGGCTGCAGGGCTAACCACTGAGCCACTGTGCCACCTGATTTAATGCACTTTAGAGCAAGTAACTAGATAAGGGACAACTCGATGAATGATAGGACACTATAAAATGCAGAGAAATACAGCGATCTTGGGATGCTTGTACTAATTCCTGAAGGCAGCAGAACAATTTAACAGGGTAGCTAAGGTGGCATTTGGGACACTTGACTTTATCAGTCATGGCAAAGGTTATAAGAGCAGGGAGGTTATATTGGAGCTGTACAAAACATTGGTTCGGTGATAGTTGGAGTACTTTGTGTAGTTATGGTCACTACACGTTTGGAAGGACATAATTGCATTGAAGGGTTTGCAGAGGAGATTCATCAGGAGGTTACCTCTATTGAAGTAGTTTATCTATGAAAAGAAGCTAGTTTAGCTAAGGTCTTTTCTTTAGCCCAGTGAAGGCCAATAGGGGACCTTATTGAGCTATATAAAATTATGTCAGGCATGATCAAAGTGGATAGAAAGCAGTTGTTCCCCTTAGTTGAATGAACAATAATATATGGGCATAATTGTCAGGTGAAATTCAGGTTTTCTTAGTCCAGAATTGATAGGCTGAAAGGTCCCTTCTGTAATTCTAAGTTGAACAAGGCAAGAGGGCAGCAGAGAATGAAAGGTTGAGCAATGGACAAATTAGAATGCATTTAAATTCTGAGTTTTGACAGCTACGGTTTTCCAAGGTAAAGGGTCTTTTCTCACAGGATTTGTTTTGCGAGCTTTCACTGCAGTGGAGATGACATCCTATAGTTGAGATGTTTGGCTTTTGACTGGCATTTCCCAATTGCCAGCCTTCATTTATCCTACATGGTTAAATGGAAGTTTATTAAGCTCTCCCTTGAACCTCTGATAAGGACCAAGAGGATCAGTGTTTGCAGCACTACTAGAAACTGAAATATTGGTGGATAATTAACTGAATGGACAAGGACGCTCCCCAACAACGCAATCCTTAATGGTAGCAAGATCTCAGTGCAAAACTATAGGAGTTGGGAGGTCATGTTGCAGCTTTACAGGACATTGGTTAGGCCACCTTTGGAAAATTGCATGGAATTCTGGTCTTCCTCCTATCGGAAGGATATCGTGAAACTTGAAAGGGTTCAGAAAAGGATGTTGCCAGGGTTTGTCCTATAGGGAGAGGCGAAATAGACTGGGGCTGTTTTCCCTCATGGGCCAGAGGCTGAGAGGTGACCTTATAGAGGTTTATAAAATCATGAGGTGCATGGATAGGGTAAATAGACAGAGTATTTTCGCTGGGGTTTGGGAGTCCAGAACTAGTGACATAGGCTTAGGGTGAGAGAGCGAAAATTTAAAAGGGACTTAAATGGCAGCTTTTTCATGCAGAGGGTGGTGCGGGTACAGAATGAGCTGCCAGAGAAAGTGTTAGAGACTGGTACAATTACAACATTTAAAAGCGTTCTGGATGGGTATATGAATAAGGAGGGTTTAGAGAGATATAGGCCAAGTGCTGGCAAAAGGGACTAGATTAGGTTAGGATATCCAGTCAGCATGGAGAGTTGGACCGAACAGTCTGTTTCCATTCTGTACATCTCTGTGACTCTATGACAAGGCTGAAGCACTTACAATCATTTCCAGTTGGAAGTGCCAAGGAGATTATCAATCTTGACCTCCCTCTGAATCCCCCAACCGTTAGAAGTATCAATCTTCATTCAATTGGATTTGTAACATGTGATATCAAGAAACAGAATCATACATTTTATGCAGAAAGGCCTTTGGCCCCTACAACATCTCAGACGGACTATTGAAGATTTATGTTCCAGAGCTAGCCACATCCTTAGTGCAGCTGCAATATCAACATCTACCCAACGTGATAAATTCCCCACATACGTGTTCTGTGCAGAACAAACAGGACAAATTCCAATCAGGCCAGCTACCACTCTATTGGATTACTCTCAATCATCAGAGTACAGGAGTTGGGAGGTCATGTTGCAGCTGTATAGGACATTGGTTAGGCCACTGTTGGAATATTGCATGCAATTCTGGTCTCCTTCCTATCAGAAAGATGTTGTGAAACTTGAAAGGGACAACTTTTTCATGCAGAAGGTGGTACGTGTATGGAATGAGCTGCCAGAGGATGTGTGGAGGCTGGTACAAGTGCAACAGTTAAGAGGCATTTGGATGGGTATATGAATAGGAAGGGTTTGGAGGGATATGGGCCGGCTGCTGGCAGGTGGGACTAGATTGGGTTGGGATATCTGGTTGGCATGGACAGGTTGGACCAAAGAGTGTGTTTCCATGCTGTACATCTCTATGACTCTATGACTAAGTGATGGTGTGTCATCAATACTGTTATCAAAAGATACTTATACTGAAATAGCTTTTTCACTGATGTTCAGTTTGGGCTTTATCAGGGCCACTCAGGTCCTGACCTCTATAGCTTTAGTGCAAAATGGACAAAGAGAGAAGGTGGACTAGTGGGAATCAAGGAGCCCAAGGAAAATTAAAGTTAATTAAAATCTTGGGTGATCCCTTCACTTTCCATGACTAATTGGAGTCATACCTAACACAAAAATGATTGTGGTTGTTATAGGGCAATCATCTCACGATCAGTATGTCACTGCAGCAGTTCCTCATGATAGTATTCCAAGCTCTTCATCAATGAACTTCCCTCCTTCAGAAGGTCAGAAATGGGAATGTTCAATGATGACAGTTAATCTTATACAATGAATGATGAACAATTTCCAATAATACCCTATATCAACAGTACTACTCAATGAGCTATTTAGAGGGAGCTTCATATAACGTGCTTACATCAGTCATTATATTGCTCCTGCATCACTACGAGTAACAATCAACTAACCTGCTTCACTTGACAGAATTGAAGGCACTCACCTTATGCAGAAATTTTTATTTCATTAGTAAACATAGGAGAAGTGTTTTCAAAGTTTCGCCTTGCAGGATATTATTTACTGTTAGGACACTGTGAAACTATATCAATGCTATGTTCTTGCTTTTCCATTTCCAACATTCTTCCTTTACATGGTCTTTTAATGATAAGTTTAACATATCAGCCCCCTTAAATAAAGCTTGACTTCCGGACTTTAAATTCAGGCACCAAGCAAATATTATTTGCCAAATTAAATATACACAGTGCTGGCTCTGGCCAACACTTGGCATCTCCCTACACATAAAGGCATTGAATATTTTGTATTTCAATTTTATTTCAAGTTTTTACATTTCTCTTTTTCTTTCTAACCTTTTTCCTTTTGAATAAAAACTTATTTTAATTTTCTCTGTCTCTTTCAAATTTCATTCCTTTTCTAACCCAATTTTTAACTTGACCTGGACATTATACAGAATCATTACTCTTCAAATGCTGAGTCATGGCTTCAACAAGCTCTGCTTTCCTGACTTCTGATTTCAGGTTGACTTTTATTTGTCTTTCCTTTAAGTGTCTTGGAAAGGTTGCATGCTCGATTGAAAGGTCTGAGCATAATAGGTAGCCATTCTGATTTCCACTAAATACTGCAAAGTAAATGTGGAAACTTGTTTGGTTAAATTCCATGTACCTGTTTGTCCATCTCTGCTATTTGAGATCCCGGTCAAGCCTGAATTTATTACTCCCCACAAAGACTGATACCTTTTTTAAAAAGAAAGAAATCCCCATGATGCTCGTAAAAAGAGAACTTTTGAACAAGAATTCGTTTTTAAAATCTTTAACTGTAACTGCCCAACTATGAATATAATTTAAGCATTAATTAACTCTAAAGGATATTTCAAATAAAAGGGCCAATTTTGCTTAAAATAGTTGACACAACAAAGTTACACCTCATGTAGTTAGAAGCATTCACATTATTATTCCCACAAATGTAAGACCATGTTCAAGCTCCGGTACCAGCTTGCATTCCTGAACCAATTGCACCATGGGTGGAGAAATCCCAATTCTATTTGCCTGATCTTTAGAATTGATCACTTGCACCTCCTAGTTTTGGTCAAGAAGGGCAGGTTAGATTGGGTGTTGGGCCAGTCACCCGAGGAAGGCTGCAGAAGGCTGGCATTTCCTAAGATCAGCAGAGCAGCAACCCTGCCTAGAGACTCTGGCACTGTTCAAAGCTCCCTCATGCTCTCATGTTCTGAATCCCTTCACTTTCCATGACAATCCATGCAACTTATGCTCATCCACCCATTCCTGATGGCCTCTCAAGTCCATACCAACCAATTCATCTCCCATGGCCCAACAGGTCCTGTATGCCCTCAACATCCCTGTCGTCCTTTGTACTCTCTATGCCAACTCTGTGCCAGCTCATAACTTTCACCCACAACTCTGCTCTTCCCTCTCTGTGCCAACTCACCAATAATGCAGCATGAGCACGACTCAGGGACATAATGTTATCATTGAGGAGAAAGTGAGGTCTGCAGATGCTGGAGATCAGAGCTGGAAATGTGTTGCTGGAAAAGCGCAGCAGGTCAGGCTGCCATAATGTTATCAGTCTATCAGTGATGTCAATATTGAAAGAGACATGTTCCCATTGATGGAAAAACTTTGATATATTGAAATTATTTTCACAAATAGGAGGAGGGTGATCCTGCATCTGAGCAGGACACACTCAACATATCTGGGCTCTCTAGCCCACACCACTGTGGGGTCCCCATTGGGACTCACCCAAAGCTTGAAGACCAATAGGCTTCACCTAAGCTACAGACCCTGGGAGTGCACCCATATGTAGTGGGAGGGAAATGAAAAACAAAATCTTCTGAGTGCTCATAGTTGGCCTGGGTGAAACTTTATTGTAAGTGCATCATCATATTTTGAATGACAACATTCTGGCAATAATACTGAAGGTGTGTGCTCCACAACTTTGAGCTCTCCTAGTCAAACTGTGTACAGTTTGTAACACTGGCGTCACCCCAACATTGTGGAAAATTGCACAGCTGTGCCATGATTACAAAAATAGGACAAATATAACCCAGCCAATTACCAAAACCATTACTCTACTCTTGATCATCAGAAAAGTGATGGAAAGAGTAATCAACAGTACTATCAATTGCACAGAGGGAGGAGAAATCCCAGCTCTATATGCCCAACCTTTAGAATTGGTCACCTGTACCTCCCTTTGGTTGAGAGGGGCAGTTTGGATTGTTTAGCAATAATCTGTGCACTGATGCTCAATTTAGGCTCCACCATGACTGCTCAGCTCCTGACCTCTTATTGCTTTCAGTCAAATGTGGATAAGGGAGTTGAATTGCAGGGATAGGTGACATTGACTGCTCTTTACATGATCCAGTGTGGCATTAAGGAACCCTAGCAAAACAGGAGTAAATGAGAACCAGGTGGTAATCCCTCTGTTAACTGGGGTCATATTTATCACAAATGAAGATGGTTGAGATTATTGGAGCTCAGTCATCTCAGCTCCTGGAGTCTATGCAGAGTTCCTCAGGGTTGTACTATGAAGGTGTGAGTGTACTGTACCTTTAAGAGAGTAAAAGCTAGCAGTGACAGCACCAAGAGTTCTCAATAAGACACAATGTAACATGTGCTCCAGCAACTAGAGTAGCTGGTTGTCTGGAAATGACAAAACAGATTTGAACTAGGCCAATCAGTTTAAATTATACCCTGAAAAATATCAAATTCCAATCAAGTTTAAATTGAGTATATTGACAATCTTACAAGCCAATGACACAATCTGATGCTTTGGAGTATAATACTGGGGAAATTGAACAGTTGGGAGGAGAACTGCCACCAGACCAACAGATGGAGACTGCTAGTCAGAACTCCCTGAGAGGTACCTGTCCAGAGAAGAAGTTCGCACAGAGAAAAACCTCAACACTGACCTGGACAGCCAATCTACTGATGAAGATGAAGAGAAGATTCAACTGCTAGCTGGTTTCAAAATTTGAATTTTTCTGTAAATCTTAATTGGGAGTTTTATCAGACTATTATTATAGAAGGGAAAGTAAAAGGTAGGTGAGAGGAAGGAATTGTAAATTGTTGTTAGTTAATTATTCTCTGTTATACTTTAAGAAATAAAGTTGTTTATTTTTAATTTAAATAGTTCTTGGCCACGCAAATTTTTAACAGATTACTGCACGGGATAAATCTTTTCTGTGTTGCTAGTTTTAAATTAAGCAGGAGAGTCTACCCCATGTCGTAACAGTAGTGTTCAAGGTCCAACCAGCTTCAGCTGCTTCATTAATGACATTTCCTGCGTTCATAAGGATAGAAGTAGGGATGTTCGCTTATGATTGTACAATGTTCAGTACATTTGTACCTCCTCAGATACTGAAGCAGTCCATGTCCAAATGCAACAAGACCTGCATAATATCCAGGTATACGCTGTCAAATGGCAAATAATATTTATGTCACACAAATATCAGGCAATGACCATCTCTAAGAGAGAGAATCTAACCATCACCCCTTGACTTTCATTGATATCAACAGCATTGAAATCCCCACTATCAACAACCATTGACCAGAAACTAAGCTGGTCTAGCTATGTAAGCAATGTGGCTACAAGAACAGGTTAGAGGCCACTTTAGTCAGAAGTCACTACAGTAACTCACCCCCGACTCCTCAAAGCTTGTTTGTAATCAACAAGGTGTAGTTCCAGCAATACTTAAACTTGACACTATCCAAAACATAGCAGCCTGTGTTGATTGGCACCACAGCCACAAACATCCACTGTCTCCATAACCAATACTCAGTTACAGCAGTGTGCCCAAGCAACAAATGCAGAAATTCTCCAATGTTCCTTCAACAGCACATTTCATACCTTATGACCACTGCCATCTAGAGGATAAGGATCCCAGCTATGAGGGAACACTGCCACCTGCAAGTTCCCCCTCTAAGCCACTCAGCATCTTGACCTGGAAATATATTGCCATTCCTCCAGTGTTATTGGATCAAAATTCCAGGACTCCCTCCCTAACCTGAACCAAATGGACTGTAATGGTTCAAGAAGGCAGCACCCCAGAACTTTCTAAAAGTCAACTGGGGTTGCCAATAAATAAATAAGTCCCACATCCCAGGACTGTTTAAAAGAAAAACAGATTATACTCTCTTCTTGATTTTCCTTTTCATTGAAGTTGAAGCTTAAAATTGGTCCATATATTTAACTCAGTAAACATTCAACTAATAAAACTATTAGTTCTTCATTACAAAGTTTGAAAAAGCTCGTATTTTGATTTCTCTTTGAAGCATACTTATCTCTAGAGTGTAAGTACCCAAACAATAGCCTGTCCATGATTCTTAAAATTAAGATTATGATTGCTTGTTGTTCTCTTATTATGTTACACTTGAGTCCAGTTTAGTCCTCACCCAAGCATACTTTCCAATGACCATCAATCATTCTTGTTTGTGCAATTTAATAATGTTTTAAATATTATTAAGTTTATAAATGCTTCTTGATGAGAAACAGACATGTGTTCTGAAAGTGGGAACCCCGACTGATTTTTCCTCTCATTAATCACAGTGCTGTGCTCGGTCTTAGCACCCCTGCTGAGATCAGTTACCTTCGCGTAGTCCAAGGATGAGGCCTAGGCCTCCTGGTCTGTATGATTCAGTATCAGTATCACACAAAATGGAACCAGGGCAGTAGTCATACTTCTTTCAAACAGGCGAACTTGAATGTTATGTGTTGCTAGCACTGTAGATACCTCATAGATATTTCGCCTGACTTAAATAAGTGTCTGTGCGGATGTGTCTGTGCTATAGTAAGTCATTCTTGACATTCGACCAATAACATATTTAACACATAAAGTTCATTGGTTCCAATATACCACAAATTATTCTTAATTCTGAAAATGTAATGCTGACTGCAGGTGAGAGAATATTCAGGAAAGCCATGTGCCATAATTAGTATAATTAGGATTGGCCACCATCTTGGTGACCAAGATCCTTCTCACATTGGAGCTCTCCTTCACACTATGATTATGTATGGCAGAGCAGTAAAGTCAACTTCTGACTAAAGTGTGCAAGAATTATTAATTTTTACAGTAACTTCTGGAATTCATTGCTCGTGGTGCAATATGGTCTCTATAATATTAAGTTATAACAATTTACAAGCAATTTAATCCCCTTCAAAAGCTGTTACTGATTTACTTTAAACACATGGTCAGCAGATCTGTTTCATGAAATTTGTAAACAAGCATTGCTATACAACCATCCTGGAATAAGAAATCATCTAATTCAGTTTATTTTTTAACAAATTCAGTTGCATAGTAAATAAAATACCAGCTTCAACATTTTCAGCAGTTTGAATGCAGACTACAGGGAGTCTCCGATTACGAATCCTCATACTTATGAACATGGTTCCATACAGGGTGTAATTTTAAATATCCAGCATATAAATATTTCCTGTACTTACAAACAGCTACTTTGTCTTGCTTTGCATTCCGAATTGTGTACCAATCAACTCGTAAACAGACTCAGTTCACAACCTGGGAGCCTACCTGTAAATATGTTATGCAATATGCCAAAAGAAAGTTATTTGATTTTATTTAAGGGGAAGTTTATTACACTGTAAATTGTACATTCTTGCCATCTTCATATAATGAAGTACATTCCTAACTTGGTGCATTAATGGTCTATCACAATTCTTAAAACTAATGTAAATATATATAGAAATGTTTGTGGTTGTTTCCACACAGAATATGAGATATTCCAGTCATTGAATGCACTTCCCTCTACTCAAGCATGCAATAGCCCCAGTTTTCATTCCTGGGTGTGGTATACACTCCAGGAGCCCGACACTTTTAAGAGTCTACCTATTTCTGATTTTCAGTTTTAGTGGGAGGGATGTATTGGGAGTCAGGCCATGTGACTTGTGAAGTGTTTAAGAGGTTGCTTCTTTCCATGGCAGAATCCCTATGATGCTGCCAGTTCCCAAACAGGCTTGGATGGAAAACCTGCTTCAGGGGCTCCAACACTGTGCTTAAAATTTGATAATAAAGATTAAAGCAGAAAACATTTCTCTTGCTCTCAGGAACAAGACAGTCCTCACTTTCGGTGCCACATCAATGTCAACCTCATCTGACGAAGGTTCTGAGCAAGGGTCACTGGACCCTAAACTTAATTCTGCTTTCCATCCACAGGTGCTGCTGGGCCTGCTGAGTTGTTCCAACAATTTCTATTTTTGATTCTGATTTCCAGCATCTGCAATTCTTAAGTTAACATTGAACAAAAAAAACAATGTTCCTGAAACAATCTCCCATGCTCTCTCATACCTCTTGTGTCAACCTAAGCTCATCTACCAATAGTGTCATGCCTATCTACCCATATCCCATGTCTTCTCATATCCCATTTGCAAATCTACCCATCTTCCATGGCACCTCTTAGCCAATATGCTCCCAATTATCCCCATGGCTCTTTATATCTAGTACCAACACAGTACCAACTCAGCCCCATACACCACACTTTCCCTTTCCCTATCCCTGACAACTCACCAGATATCCAGCATGAACATCATTCAAGAGACATCCTGACAGAAAATAAAGTTACCAGTCTATTGAAGATATAATAATTGAATAAAACTCTATTGATTTTTTTTAGAAAAAAAGGAGATTCTTCACTTTATCCTGATGAAAACAAAGTGCCACTTAAACATTAACTATCTTACTGAAATAAACAGCTCATGTAAGTGCTTGATCATGTATGCCAACAAACATTTCCATTCAATAAGCAATTGGAGTAGGTCATCAATAGGCACCCAATTGTGAACATTATAGTTTGGGAAGTTGGTCATACGATACAAATCTATGATGATTTTATGTGAACAGGCATTCTCAAAAAACTAGCACTGCTGTTGTTTTTTGTAAATTCCACATTCTTTACGACAGTTTCTTAACAGCTTTGCCAGTCCCAGTTAGTTCATGCACCTTTACACACAAACAGGCCATCTTGCAACCTATAGGCTCTCTTACCTTATCTTAATAAATCCCAGCTCCAGATCCAAAAGGATATCTTACCTTTCCAAAAGGGAACAAATCTAAAACATTCCTTCAGTCCTAACCCTTCAAACCTTACTCATTTTCGCAGATTTGTCACTCTTTTTGTCTCACCCTTGCAACATAATAGCATCCACCCATCTCCCATGGCCCCTCATATCACCATGCCAGCTTATTGACTCATTTCACACACTACTCATTTCCTCTTTGCCCACCATACCAAACAATTGAGTATCCACAAGAACCCATCCACTAATGTACGCTGGCTCTCAATGAAATGCACGAGGAACAGATCTGTTCTTTTCTAGTTTAATCTTCACACTCCAACTTTCCAAACACCAGGGACTCCAAAATCCAATTTCAACATGCAGCTGCCTCTGGGAACTGCATATGTGCAAATTACAAACTATCCCCTTGAAAATGAGAAATGCCAAGTTTGGTGGAATTGAGTTTCCTAACTTCTTCAGGCAATTTGAGTGCAACAGATATGTTTTCCTGCATAATGAACATTGGGGCTGATGTCTTTCTTGTGTAAATTTACTTTCAATTTTAGGTAATAATGGTCCTATTTAGTTGCTTCTAGCTCTATCTTTGGGATGACAAGGCTTCATAAGACGAGAAACAAAAATAGAAATTGCTGGAAACAGCTCAGCAGGTCAGGCAGCATCTGCGGAGAGAAATCTGAGTTAATGTTTTGGGTTCCTCAGAATCCCAGAGCTTTTCCAGCAACTTCTGTTTTTGTTTCTGACTTTCAGCAACTGCAGTTTTTTTCAGTTTTTTTTTATTTAGTATTTATTTGAAAAGATTAGAACTACTTTATTCTATAAACTGAGTTCTAGAAGGGAAAGGTTTATCATATATTGGAAAAAAATATTGAAATTCATAGGCTTTGTCAAATGGCGACTGCATTATTAAAGTCATTTCCAACAATCACACCTCTTGGATTATTACATGACTTCCTGCGAATTATAATGTTATATTTTAATTATGATATTTTTGTGATGCAACTACATTTTACTCTTCATGTTTTTATACACTTAAAATGTCATGCAGCTGTTGTATATTTCAGGCACAGAATACTATCTCAAAAATAGATCAATGCTATCAAGGAGTTTCTCATACTAAATAGTTGCAGTGATTGACAGTGTGAGAACATCTGTTGAAGGGATTTATTGACTAGGCTTTAAGTCTTCACAATGTTTATTATGGTTCTGACCTAATGAACTTAATTTGTTGACATGTTTCTCCAAGTGTCTTAATTGATCCATCTCACATTTCTTTCTACTGTGTTGTTTCTATGGTAACAGCAGCTTCTGGATCATCAGCGTATCCACCAACTTCGACTGTACCAAGCTCAGATGGCTGTGGTTGGCATGACAGGATTAGACAAGCACAGGCCTGTTTCCAGGACACAATCATCCCCTGCTGCTTCCACATTGCCGCATTCTTCTATGGACCATCCCATCAGACACGTCTATACCACTGGTAGGAGCCCCAAAGGAATTCTTTAATAGGTGTTCTAAATTCAGTATTCTTAGGAGCTCAATGAATTCCAATGCTGTAATGCCACAAATTGCACTTTTGTTACACTTCTGTTATTATTCGCTTTATTTACTGTTCGCTGTCACACATACCCTCAATTATTTGAAATCAATGATTAACTAACCAGTCAGGATTAATTTACTTCATATTTGTTTAATCTCACCTGTATAACTCCCATTCTATTTCAAATTAAATGGAGCCTGGAACTTTTCCTGTATTGTTACTGCTACTGGATATTATGTTTGAATGTGCAGAATATATTCCACACCACAGAGCTGCACCTTGGCAAAGCACTCGGGTTGCTGCCTTATCCTTTCATCAGTTCCCTAATCCAGCATGTCATTTCACACACTGCATCTATATCACCAATTAACCTTGTTACACCTGTCCTTTTGCTCTTTTATCTTCCCCCATTTGGTTTAGCTGACATGAAATTTTAACATATGGAAAGAGAGCCAATGTGTAAGCTCAGCTCAAAAAGATCACTTTTTTTTCCCCTCTGGACCAAGAAAAAAAACATATGAAACTCTCTGGCCCAAATTACCTGGAACTAATAGGCCAAATAAAACTGATAAATCTTTCAGCACAGGTGAGGAGAGGAAAGGACAAGTGATCATATGGCATGTTGTTCGGAAATTTAAAGAAAGAATAGAAGCACATTAGGTAAGATACAAGTAAATAAGGATGGCCACAACAAAACTGAAACAATACCAAGAATTGCTGATGTGACTAATGGGAACTTACGATTTTTTTGAAGGGTATGTTGCTTTACAGAACTGATTTTTTTTTAATTTGGTAGATCCATTGGATTTAATAATGCTGAAGTTATTTTCCTCAAACCTCCAGCAATTGATGTTTGAATGTAGTTAGGAATGTACAAATTTAGTAGGAAATACATAACTGTGTGTTCAGAAAGTAAACAGCAAGTTGTAATTTTACCTGCCTTTAAATTTGGAGCTCAAAAATTATTAAATGAATATTATTTGTTTGATTTGTAGATTTTCTAAACTAACTGGCAAATAACTTCTTGCAGATTTTTAATCTTATATAACTCACTGGGTGCAATTTAATGTTTTGCCACAGCAATGTACTGTTTTGTCATTGCTAAATGTTGTATTTAGCTGTTATAGAAATTCACAGTCTGCTATTAAGTTGAATTGGATTTGTGTGCTATAGAACATTCTGTTGGACCAATTTAGTACTGACATACCTTCAATGCAATGGGTTAGACAAAAAAATATGGTTAACTGTACTATTCACTAGAAAAAAAGGAAAGCTCCTGTTGAGAGGTTTCTCCTCTGTTCTTACAGACCTTTGCTTCAAATGGTTTCCAAATAACAAAAAAAGTTTTTAAATTTGAGAAGGGATTTGATTCTCTAGCTTTATTTTATATTCCTGAATTTATGATAAAGTACAGAAGTTTAAAATAAGAATAAAGCATTCTAGAAATGATGCCAACTGTAATAACCTGCACCAGAGGGTGTTGCCTGTGCCCCAGTTGCTAGTTGTGCAATCAGTGATTTCATTTCATTTGTGGATAACACTGGAACCTGTTCTTTTTACTATTGTAATATCTTTCTAAAAACATGGGGTAAAGCTTCCCTAAATATTTTCCCAATTTTTTGCTGAAATTTGCATACAGGAATGGCAGAAGCACTTGAAAAATAGTTTGCATTGCTGAAAAAAAAGTCTAAATATTCTTTGAACTCTTTGTGAATCTTCTGGCCAAGTTACAGGGGTTGCCCTGAATGCTCCCATAGAAATTAGACCCTCATGTATATATCCTAAACTATCAGCAGATAACATTGGAAATACACAGCAAGTCCAATTAGCATCTTAATAAGACAATACAACTTAATGTTTCAGATGGGGGATTTTTGATTTCTAGCCTTTCCTTTTTCAAATGCTTAACAGACTTGCCATTTATTTCCAATCAATTTTACATTTCCACTATTTACATGTTTTTCTTTTAATCTTCAATGCATGCTTGTGTATCTGAATTTTTGAATCTTATGGTGAGAATTGCGGAGGGGCAAGAGGTTTGTTAGTGAGGAAAAGAGAATGACATGTTTCATACTGATATATATGGGGTTTAAATTGCATACAAGGGATTTAATGGACAGGTTATTTCATTATTTGATGCAATGAGTAAACCAAAGCCAACAATTGCATTTATCCATGGTACTTTATGACAATGCCAAATTTTAAAATGATAAGTTGTGTAATTTTAAAATGTGAAGTTTTTAATTTGTTTTTTTTAATAACAGCTACTGGCTGCTAGCTTTGTTGTTCTACTGTAAGTGATGTATATTTTAACCACTTTGCTGCAGGAGTCATAAAAGTTCACTCAAAATGTAATGATGTGTTGTAAACTTAATAAACATTTAAATCTTTAAAAATGTATTCTTACCTGTTTCTGTTTTATTACCATAATCTTTAAAGCAACATTCAAACTGCACTGTAATCATTTCCAATAAAATGTAAATTTTGAAAGTTTTTAAAATTAATATTAAACTCTACACTATGGTCAATGTGAACATAGAAGATTTTGCAATTTTTTTAATGGGAAAACTAAAATAAATTAATGGATTTATTGAGATGATGTTGTGCCTCAAAGTCTTCTGCTCATCCCTTAGCTGGACTAGTTCATGTCTGTCCTCCTTAGGAATTGGGAACACTCAGTGAACTGTGAAAAATAAAAGCCAATAAAAATTGTACTTGCAGTTGATCACTATCTCATTAAATCCCTATTCCATTAGGGACAAGAAGATATCCTTATCAGTAAAGGTCCTCAACAAAATATAAGAGCTGATCCCAAATTATGTATTGGTCTTAATCAATCTGTATCTGATTAACAATAATTTTATCTAACAGAGATTTTACAGTGGACAGACTGTAAAGACAGCAATACATTCTTTCTTGAATCTTAGTATACCCAGCATTTAATATGGAAACACATGCAAGCAAAGGGCACTAACTAACATCTTTCCCTCTCTTTCTTTGACTTTTTTCTGTGGAGTGGCCTCAAAACAGATACGATTTAAAGAATTTCTGATTGGCATTTATCCATACAATGAAGTAACCCTGATACGTCATGATTTCAAGTAAGGAAAATAGCTCTCTAACATTGAGAATGCATAAAGGCACTGATAGAGATCTACATTCACCTATCCTGTCCAATCACTCAAGAGACAATGAGGTCATTGGATCACTGGGAGACAGAGGCCATTCTATTTATAGGAGGCAAGGCTGTTATGTTGAAAAAGAAGCATATCAATGATGCTTTACAGGAAAATGGGTATCACCTTAAGGCCATACCTACAACACTTTTCCAAATCTGTTAGATAGTTATTTTCTCTTGCCCGTTATTGAATGTTTCTATAAATATGTTACAAATAATCCTGACAAATTATTGAAAATTGAGTTTTAGCGCATCAGTAAAATCTTTGTTGCAGGAGATCAGTTTAGCTAACAAAATCGACTCTCTCAATCCTTATGAAATGATCTATCCCAACACAGCACACATAATCCCTATGTATGTGTACAAATCCTGATAAAACTATAAAAACAATAAAAATTATGTCAGCTTTATTGAAGATTTGATAAAATCTCAGTAACCCTGGTGTAGGTCCCCTGAGATGGAAATGTTAGAAGTGGTGGTATGGTTGCAAGTGCCATAGTCTTCTCTCATGAAAATAAGACAACGTGAATGTAAGGACATCGTCTCCAAAACTTGCAGGGACAAACTGTGGGAGTATTATGCAGGGAAAGAGAGAAGGAGGGACAAGTTTGGCAGAATGTAATGGACCTTGAGAATATGGACCATACATGATAAAGTCAAATTATTTCCGAAATCTGAGGAATGAAGTCTAATTTAACATGCACTCCAGGGGTAGGTTACTTGGACTCCAGAAAGCTGTTGTGGTTAAGAAGACAGGTTCATAGCAGGTTGGGATCAGGTTTCACATTTCTGCGACCGTAACCCCATCCAGAACCCTTCCCTTCTTTTATGAGGGGCAGGTAAGAGGGTTTGCAGGTGTTAAAATTACCTGCATAAAAAAATAAACCGAGCAGATGCCATCTTCAGATAAACAGACCCAAGAATTTGGGTCTACTCTAATTTGAGTTTAGCATACATTAATAGAGACTTATAAAGAAAAATATGTACAGGCATCTAGTGGAATAAAAAACAAACAATTTTCATATTAAATGATGATGAGAATAAAATGGATTTCTGTAATTGAAGAATATAAAGTAGTACTATTGATAGCTCCGATTCCCAGAAAGGATGAATTCTGAATATAAATTTGAACCCAACTTTTTTTGGGGTCTGCATATTCCTATCAATAAAAAAGTGGAATCAGTATGTACATGGGAGATTTTTGATCTTTTTCTTGATACTTGTATGTGTGTCATCATTTTGAATTTAATGAGCCAAATATTTGAATGTTTTGTTTGCACCTGGCTTCATTAGCTAAAAGAAAACTTCTGAAATATATATGTTTCTTGTCTGGATTTTGTATTGATATTTCTATGTAACCTATCTGATTTATTGGTGCATGTGGCAGCCTGATGGGTAAGCCTTCAAGGTATCCCAGGAATTAAAACCAAAGCTTTGGAGAAATTTAGCTCTGGCAGCATCTATAGAGAGAAAAACAGAGTTAATGTTTTGAGGTAAGAGTTAAGACGCTTCTTCAGAAGAAGTGTCATATTGGACTGGAAATGTTAACTCTGTTTCACTCTCCACGTACTGCCAGATCTGAGTTTCTCCTGCACTTTCTGTTTTTTCTTATCTCATACCTCCAGCAACTGCAATATTTTCCTTTTTATTTGAAGGTATCTTATGAGACTTAGTTAAGTCCCTGCAGTTATATCCTGTTGGTAGAGAAACATATCTCATTGAGGCTTCTGATTCAATGGTAGTCAGACAGATCTATGAAGATGGCTAATGCATTTCCATTGATATTCTGGAATATGTGAAGCTCCCTATATCAACTTCTGACCTATTAGCATCTGTGATTCCCTTTGGATGTAAATGTAGTCCATATTTCAGGCCATCCAACTCTGACTTCAAAAATAATTTATATATTCTTTCTTCGACTCCACCTATCCATTACTCCTTCATCATATTACAATTATTAAAGTAAAAATGAACTAGTTAGAATGTTCTAAATGTAGTATATACGATGATACTAATTATTTCACAAGATGCATTAATTGAGATTTCTTCGTGAAGCATTTTGCTCGAGCTCCAGCTAGAGGGCTGGAAGTTTCTTTTTTAGTTTTTCATCTTGGAAGTTACAATCTCTTTCCTTCGTTTATTCCATTAGCATGTTTATCTATTGCATTCTAATATTGCAATCCTAATTTCATTGACCTGGAAGAACTTTGCATATATTAGTAAGCAGAGAAACAGTAATGCATTAACAAATCAGGAAATATAGAAATGTAACAAATTTAATGAAGCTTTATCTACCACTGCAGCAAAGTGGGAAATATTCACTTCAGATTCATAATTATTTTTGTCTTCCATTGGGTCATTTTTGTTTTTCACCTTTACAACATGCCTACTATGAATCGAGAAGTCCACTATTCTTTGTTCCTTTGCTATTTTCTTACTGCAGGAGTTGTCTATGATACCGTCATGCTTAAACACCAGTGCATTTGCGGTAACCACAACATTCATCCTGAGCATCCTGGGAGGATACAAAGCATCTGGTCAAGGTTGCAGGAAGCAGGATTGCTCAGCATTTGTGAGGTGAGTTTGCCATACAAGAAATCACTATTTTTTTACGTTATGAAGCTGTGACCTCAATATGGACTAATAGACATAAATTTGTAAAACTACTTCCAGACATAGATCAAACACTTCAAGGGTTAAGTGACAAAACATTCTGGCAAAGCCTGCAATCATATAATAGTATTTGCATTGACATGCAATATCCATTGAATGTTAATGTTCCATGGATCTCAAAGCAAAACGCTAGAGATATTTAACTACGTGTTTTACTTGATCGTAGATTGCTAACAATTTTTTAACACATACAGAAAACCAGTGTTGCATTTCATTTTGAGTCTCCATTAAGTGAATTTCTTGAATGTAATTCATAAAGCGTGCATTAATTATGAATGAGGATCTCATTGTGAGTGCTGATGTGTTTCATAGTCAGGATACGTTTAAGTTTATGCAGTATGGAACTAATATGACCAGATTTTAAAAAGGTGGCTAATTAGAGTTTAAAACGATATTCCTGGATGGAAGTTATAAGAGAAAAGGCAAAGTAATAATTGCAACTCAGACTGCTGTTACTTACTGGAGAGGCTTTCCTGCAAGAACATACCAACAGAACCTCGATTCTGGAAGCCCTAACCTCCATTGTTTTTACTGGAGTGCGAGAATAGGGGCATAATAAATTTGCATATCATTGGTTGCAGGAGGAAGCTACCTATATAAAGCAGTGCAGAGAATAGGCCGAGGATCTGGAAAGCCAGGGTAGCCTTGAGAGAGGTTCTGAAGAAGGGTCACTGGACCCAAAATGTTAATTCTGCTTTCTTTCCACAAATGCTGCCAGACCTGCTGAGTTTTTTTCCAGCAATTTCTGTTTTTTGTAGCCTTGAGAGAGATCAGGTAAACATTTGTTTTTTAAATGAAAAGATAAATGCATGTAAATAGTTCAGAAACTCGATGGAACTGGCAGAGCTTTAAAGGAACTGCCAAGCATTGTTAAAGGTATCAAAGAACTGCCAAAACACATTGGATTCATCAACATTGTCAAAAGATCTAGCTCTCCTAGACTTTGAATTTTTAAAAAGGTGTATGGATCTTTTTTGGAGAAACAATGATTTTTATACCATTCTGTTGACTAAGGTTTATCATTACCGGATTGCATGACTGATTTGACATTATCACAGAGGTGCCTGATCACTGAAAAGTTGCATTTACAGTTCCATATACTTACAGAATAGAAATGTTTGTTGTCACAGAAAAGAAATTAAGTACTTAAGCTAAATATTTGTTTTCATGAGATATTATTTGAAGTAATTTGATTTTAATGAAGGGAGAGTATTTCAAATGACATGATGTTATGAATAGATCAATTATTTTCTGTCAGCATGGTTCCTGAGGTTTGGCCATCGTGGACACAAGATGAACTGGCAGAAAGAAAGTCAAGGGGGATGAATTAGTAATAAGTTGACTCAGTGACTATAAAGGGCCATGGAAGTCAGTGGGAGACATAGGCTGGCAAAGAAGTTTTGAGGAGCCTAGGGAATGATTGGGCACATCGAGTGGCATGGGCATATGAGAAACCAGAGCAGGTAGGTAGTGTGGGAGAAAGTGAGGACTGCAGATACTGGAGATCAGAGTCAAAAAGTGTGGCGCTAGAAAAGCACAGCAGGTCAGGCAGCATTCAAGGAGCAGGATTCCTGATGAAGAGCCTATGCCAAAACGTTGATTCTTCTGCTCGTCGGATGTCGCCTAACCTGCTGTGCTTTTCTAGCACCACACCTTTTGACTCAGGTAGGTAGTATGTTATTGGGTGGTATAGACTGAGTAAATGGTTGTGAAGGTGATGGGAATGAACTCTATAAGGGGCTGTTGAAGGTGGAGGGATAACCTGGGTTGACATGATGAGTGTGAGGGGTCACTGGGATGAGTGGCGACATGCGTATGCATAGTTTGACATGGATAGACATCAGCAGTTTGTGAGAGGTGCGAGCCGGTGAGAATTGGAGGGCTGGTTTTTGTTTTATCTTTATCATTTTTTAATAACTCCCGTGCTCCAAGGCAGTCACACTTCTAAACCTGGCAGCATCAGCTGTTGCTCTGGGTCACTTGACCAGACGCCCAGGGAACCCAGCTACCCCAAAACAAAATTCCAACTTTCCAGGCTACATTTTCCTGGGTAAGATTTGCAAAGCCATGAAACTTGCTAACTTTATGCTGATGACCATGGATGAAAATACAGGCCTATGTCTGATGTAGTCAGAATGTGAAGTATTTCACTGTCTAAGTTTACTGTATCCATGGAGTGCAAACAAACATAACTTTATACACTTTTGACCAGTAATATTACCAAAATAATTAGGTTTATATTAAATTCTGTTTTATGATTTACAATATTAATTACAAATACTTTTACAAAAGTAAGAATTCTGAACCTTTGAATTTTTCCGATACGCGCAATATGACTATGTAAGTGACTGTTTAATACAATAAATACTGACAATATCAGACATGCTGTTTTCTGGGCCATAGATCCATTGGTTATGAATCACTAATTGGATAACTACATGGAAGTGCCTTGCTGTTTGAATGAAAAATATTTCACCAAACCAGTGAACTGTAGATCCCAACTCAGTGCCTTAATGCAGATCACTCATTGGAACCCAGGAACATGTATATGGTTCTGACCTCATCTAGACAGAATTCCTAGAGGCGCGATGAATAGGAGTGGAGAGTCATCATCGATTAGATTAGATTAGATTCCCTACAGTGTGTAAACAGGCCATTTGGCCCAACTGGTCCACACCGACCCTCTGAAGAGTAACCCATCCAGACCCATTTCCCTCTGACAAATGCACCTAACACTATGGGGCAATTTAGCATGGCCAATTCACCTGACCTGCACATCTTTGGACTGTGGGAGGAAACCGGAACACCTGGAGGAAACCCACGCAGACACGGGGAAGAATGTGCAAACTCCACACAGATAGTCGCCTGAGGCTGGAATTGAACCTGGGACCTTGGTGCTGTGAGGAAGCAGTGCTAACCACTGAGCCACCATGCCGCCCCACGGGATGCAAATTATAGCTGACACTGACCTGGTTTAGAAACAGGATGTACATTTTTGTCGCCTTTATCAACATGAATGTAATTTTTAAAATAAAATCTTGCCTGTTCTCTGATGTTCAGCCATGCTCCATTGATGAACAACCCAGAAAAATTGAGCAACCATGGGTTTTTCTATTAAGTCTCTGATACTCATACTTCAGGAACGTTTCACTTCATTTAGGCTCTAGGCCAGGGTATTGGAATTCACTGTCTGTCAATTTGGCAGCTGATGCACTTTCAGGAGAGATTGTTCCCAGAAATAAAAAAAAAGAATTGGGAGAAAGCCAACTTCAATCGGTGAGAACAAATCTGGCCGAGATAATTTGGCCTCAAAGATTAGCAAGAAAATCTATATAGTAACAATAGGTTTTTTTTTAACAAGAGAGCATTCGGGTACAGTCAAAATACATACGCACAAGAGGGAAATGTTGAAAAAAAAATATCCAAAGCTTCCTGGATGACAAACTAGATTAAATATAAGATGAAGTAGAAAAAGGGTGATTTTAACAGATGTCAGGAGAATATTGCAATGAAAAACAAGATTGCACCTTACTGTTGATTGTAGAGATTATAATGAGGCCAGCCAAGTGGACCTCATAGAAAATGAGGGCCTTGATTGGTGCTGTTAATCTGGTCTGATCAGGGAGCCCTGGCTGACAGATTAAAAGCGGAGTGTCAGACATTCTGTTTACTCTGAGAACTGGCTCAGAAGGAGCTGGGTCAGTGTCAAGGCCTTTCCATGTGTAAATAAAGGATGACTTGGTGATGGGATACTGGTCTCTGTGGAGATATTTCATTCATAATTCACAAAGAACCATGTGTGAGACATTTGACAGTACTGAGGAAAATGTGAGTATGAAATTGTGGAGACAGTGACCATAATCTACCAATGCAGCATATGAATATGGCTGTTGCAGGAGATGGGATAATTGTAAATGTTATAGACTTATCCAATAAATCGTAGAATCTTAGAATCCCTATAGTATAGAAGCAAGTCATTCAACCCATTGAGTCCATACCGACCCTCCAAAGAGCATCCCACCCAGACTCACCCCTCTACCCTATCCCTGTAACCCTGCATTTCCCATGACCAATCCACCTAGCTTGCACATTTCTGGACACTACGGGACAATTTAGCATGGCCAATCCATCTAACTTCCACATCTTTGGACTTTCGAAGAAAATTGGAGCACCTGAAGGAAACCCAAGCAGACAAGGGGAGAATGTGTAAACTCCACACAGACAGTCGTCCGAGGGTGGAATCAAACTCGGGTCCCTGGCACTGTGAGGCAGCAGTGCTAACCACTGATTTAAGGATAATGCTAGACACTATAGGCCAGATAATTTTAGTGTAGTAGTGGAAACACTTTTACAAATAATAATTTAATTCAGAATCAACAGTCACTTGGAGATGTGTGGATTAATTTAGGGAAGGTCATTTGAATTTGTTAATGGTGAATCATAATTTATGAAAGTGGTTGATCTTTTTAACAAGACAATGAAGAAAGCCGATGATAGTAAAAGATGTATATGAGCTTCCAAAAAATCACTGATAAAATAGCACATAATAGACTTGTCAGTAAAGTTAGAGCACATAGAATAAAAAGTGATTTGCTTCAGTGACCAAGCAATAGAATGGTGAACAGTTGTTTTTCAGAATAGAGAAAAGCATTTTCCAAGGCTTGATTTTAGGTCCATTGTTTTTCTTAATTACATATTACTGACCAAGACTTGAATAGAGTGCAACTTTAAAATTTGCAGAACATGCAAACTTGAAAATGTTGTGAACTGCGATCAGCATAGTGATAAAGTTCAAGAGGACATAGACCAGCTGGTGGAATGGGTGAAAAAGTGACAGATGATATTTAATGCATGGTAGTATACAGTGAATCATTTTTAGGAGGGATAAAGAAAGGCAACAATTCTAAAGTGGTTGAAGAGCAGAGGAAGTTAAAGATGTTTGAGCACAAATCGTTGAATATGGTAGGGCAGCTTTAGAAGCAGTTAAAACTTATGGGATCCTAGGCTTCATAAATAGGGACACACAAAAGCAAGAAAGTTGTGAAAAATGTGTATAAACCCAGTTCAACTTCAGCTGAAGAATTGTGCCTAGTTCTGGGCATCTCATCTTAGGAAAGACGTTAGAGAGGCTATGCAACAAAAAATGAAAATGGCTCCAGAGATGATAAACTTCAGCTATGTGGATAGATTGAAGAAGTTGGGATTGTCTTCCTTGGAGAAAATAAATTTGAATGAAGATTAGATTCAGGTGTTCTGAGGTGCTGAGGGGTCTGGACTGAGTACATAAGCTGTACCTGTGGGAATAAGATTCAAGAGCGCAAGGGCATTGGTTTAAGGTGACTAGCTAAAGAAGCACTGGTGGCATAAGGAAGATGTTTTTTACTCAGTGTGGGGTTAGGATCTAGAGTGCACTGCCGTGGATTATGGCGGAGGTAGATTCAATAACTGTTTTTCAAGGCCCATTGGATAATTATTTGAAGAGTAACCATTTGTGGAACTAGAGGGAACAGGCATGAGAGTGAATTAGATGATTTGCCTTTGCTGATGGCTGGCATAGACACTATGGACCAAATGGTTTCATTGTGTGCTGTAACTGTCCCATGATTCAATTACTCTATATTTGTTTCCCCAATTTGGTATTCAGAAACATGGAGCAAAGGAGCTCAGTTTCTCCCCATTGTCTTCACCAAAAAAAGATTTTGATCTCATTGTGTTTTGCTTCTCTCTCCTGATCAGAATTGGCATATGTTTAACAGGTTTCTACCATATATTATCAAGTTGATACATCAGAGCTTAATTTCAAAACATAACTATGACTCATTGGGGATAAAATTTAACTTATTGTGCTTGTAGAGAAACTACCAGAATTGAGTAAAAGCATTAGTTTCACACCACAATTGATTGTACCCTCTATTGAATTCAGTGGAGAGTGATAGTGGGCAGTAATTGCTGGAGAAACTCAGCAGACCTGACAGCATCTGTGAAGAGAAAGCAGAGTTAATGTTTTAAGTTCAGTGACCCTTCTTCAGAACATTTACAGGCCTATTGAGTTTCTCCAGCAATTTCTGTTCTTATTTAAAAAAAAGTGTTTGACTTGACCCTGGGCATTTCCTGCTAAGCACATTAGGTTTGAATTTTGGACCCAGATGTAACTTCAGTGCAATTCAGTTTGATTACTCTGTTAAAAATAGAAGCCATGCACAACCTATACCATCTGGATATTATGATAGGCATTATGTCAGAATACAATGAGAATTTAACATTGTGATTTTCTACAAAATTGCAGACATGTTTTGGGATTGCAAATTAATATGTATGTTTAATCATGTTCTCCATAAGAGTTAACAATTGTTTATAAGATTGTGTGGGTTGCTGAGTGAATAGATGTTTTGCTGTTTTATTCCTTTAGCAAATCCGAGGTCGAAAAGCCACTTTGGAGGAAATACAGATGGTTCACTCTGAATATCATTCACTGCTCTTCGGTACTAACCTCCTCAACAGACAAAAGCTGGACACAAGGAAGCTGCTAGGTTTGTAGATCCTTGTTCTACGGACAGCAGCACATTCCATAACATTCATCAGTCATTGCTAGTGTCAGCTTAAAGCACTCAGCCTGGAGTGTAACGAATTGTCACTTGACCCAATGTATTTATCAAAATTTAGGATAATTCTTTTATTATCTGTTTCCATTTTAGAGTGGTGGTATTAGTTACAGTAAAATATGTGCCCATTCTTTTAAGGCAGAACCTGAACATGGAAGGTGCTCCTGTAGATATTCAGAACAATCCCAGCAGAGTGTCTTAGGAAGGTTGGCAGTGGCAAAGAATTTAATTTTGAGACAAGGACTATTACCATAACCATAAAAAAAGTTCCCATTTTTTAAAGAAGCCTCCAGTTGCCCTGTTAAGGATCACTTTTTAAACCACTCAATACCTGTGTCAGTTGGGTGGAGCATGCATCACTGAACCCTATTAGCTCATCTCACGATCTTAATCAAGATAACAAGTGCCAGCGCATAAAGAGAATGGGATGGTAAATAAACTGTTGGAACTTTCAGGTAACATTATTGAATTTAGTTCAGCCAGCGTGAATAAAAATCTTTTCCTAAAATTACTGGGAGAAAGTGAGGACTGCAGATCAGAGTCAAAGCGTGTGGTGCTGGAAAAGCACACCAGGTCAAGACAGCATCCGAGGAGCAGGATAATGGACATTTCGGGCATAAGCATTCCTAATGAAGGGCTTATGCCTGGAACACCTATTCTCCTGCTCCTCGGATACTGCCTGACCTGCTGTGCTTTTCCAGCACCACACTTTTCGTCTCCTAAAAGTACTGTGCAAATCTGCACTTAAGATGTTTGCTTCCCTTAATCAATGAGGGAAATGGCAAGAAAGTTGGGGAAATATTCAAAAATAAAACTCTCCACATTGAGAAAAAAATTCCAAATTTCCACCTTAAGTTTTAAATGATGACTTCAGAATCTTGCTATTAAGTGGTGATTACTTTATTTCCATGAATTTGCATTTCATTATTGGCTAAGCTCACTTCATCTTTATGTACCTCCCAATTCTCCTCTCCTTCCCTGGGAAACAAGACAAATTCCCAAAGTAAGATCTGAGTGGTTATCCACCAGTAGCAGCTCACCACTTGCTCCTCCAAGTCTAAATCCACCTCTCGCTTCATCACATTGTCCCTTCATATCCTACGGGCACTGTCCTTGTAGTGATTATAATGAGGTCATCCAGCTGGACCTCATAGAATATGAGTTCCCTGATTGGCTGTCAAATCTGGTCCAATCAAGGAGCCCTGGCTGACACATAAGAACAGGAAGGTCAGAGATCTTGTTCACTCTGAGAGCTGGGTCTGAGGGTGCTGGGACAGTGTCAAGGACTCTCCATGTATGAATAAAGGATGATTTGGTGATGGGATACCTGCCTCTGGAGAGTTAATTCAGTCCTCCTCCACCCTTTGTTTGCAATAGCAAACCACCAGCATCACCACTAGATTGCTGCCTGTCCAACTGTCACACACTTCAGCCCTTCAGAACTTCACTTTGGAACTCAGGGACATCTTCAACTTACATGCTGCTGACAGGTTGCTTTACATGCAGGGGATGTATGCATCTCATGCATCAACACAAGATCCATTCTATGACTCTGAGCTTCATTTCATAGCACTTATTTAATTTGACCTTACTTGGAGACTGCTAGCTTCTGTCTCTTGCAGTCTTTTAGCACATTGGAAGACGTAGCAGGTTGTCACTGTTCAAAACACTGAACAACCAAGGGGGCATACTCCATCACTGTCACACTTTCCACATGTGCCAGCAGCTTACACGACAAATACACTGCGTGTGCTTCAACCAAATGGCTATGTCTGAAAATGAAAGGTGACCAGTCCCTAGTGAGATTGAAAGGAGATAAGCTCTACAGGAGAGGCTTCGCAGTCAGGCAAGGGGCTTGTCCGATTGTAGTCCAGCGTTTGAACAATGGTGAATTGTGCAGCTGAGGTGTGAAGCAGTGCAGGAAGAGCAGTCTAGGTGTTGTGAAGATGTCAGGCGAAGGGGTGGGCCATGTTTTCCAACCAGGAGACAAAGGGAGAGTCTGAATAAGAGGAAAGTGAATGGAAAAGCATTTAGTGGTGAAGCAAATGCAGGAGAGGGGATTGGATCACAGATGGAGGATTGCCTTCCTCTCCACCACCGCATTCCCCAGCCGCTCCAGGTCTCTGTCAGTGAAGCAGGGTGCCAGCCTTGATTTTTAGGTCACATCCTTGCTAATAATGCTGGAGCACCAGCGTGTGACAAAACACTTGGCCAAAAAAGAGGAAAAATTCAGCCCAATATTTTTGTTACTATAACACCACAATAATCCTGCAGTCAATGTATTAGAGCATATTTCATTGCAGAAGGAGTGGATGTATGTGTTTCACTTGTAATTCTTTCTTGGAAGTATACTCATTATTTTTACTGCAAGAGATGCAAGAAGCAGAGTGATTGAAGGAATGCAAACCCAAAATAAAAAGTATGAAATAATGCATGCCATGAGCAATTCTATTTAGAAGGATACAACCCGACTGATTAACTAATGGCCTTCAGGGAAAGGAAGCTGCCACCCTGACCCAGTTTGGCCTGCATACGACTCCAGCACACACGTACGGTTGATTCTTAGTGCCCTTAGGGAAACCAGTGATGGATAACGAATGCTATCATGATGGCATTGCCCAGATTCCATAAGCAAACAACATAAATTTTGTTGAGTAATAAAGACTGAGAAACACATATTTCATTATCTCACTTAAGAAACCTGGATAGAGGATTCAAGCATAAAGTGTAGGAAACTATTAAGAGTTAAAAGGCTTTGGTACCAGATCAAATCAATTAAAAACATGTAAATGTCAAAATGTCTAAAGCACTGTGGTGTATTTATCATCACCCTACCACCTTCCACATCCCCTACTATGAATTGCTCCTGCTCAACAGGGTAGTTCACCACCAGCAGTTCTTGAGGGCAGTTAGGGATGAGAAATAGATACAGACCTTGCCAGAGAGCATCCTCTGAACAAATGTATGAAAAAAAACTTTCAAAAACATTTGTGTGTATTTGCTGATCCTGTTAGTGTCCAAAATCACCAATAAAACTGTCATGGTAATTCCTGGATCAGATGTGTTGTGTCTCCTAACTTGATCCATGCAAGTTGTAATGACCTCACTCCCCTTTGTAAAGGACCCAAACACCCACCCTTCAAATTTTAAGCAAGGCTAAAGTTGAAAATCATTTTCTAATCTCCTTTATTGGGATCCTTCAGCCCCTTTTAAAACTCTCAAATTTTTTCAGGTACTTAAGGTCTTGCTGGGTTGGCTACATCCTGGTGGCAGGGCATCCACTGGTAGCCCACATTACAGAGCTAACTAATTTAACTCAAACAAATTGATATTCAAAGTGATGGCAGTTAGAAGTTTTGTATCACAGCTATTCTGCCAGTTACAGGAAAGTCCAGCCTTACATTCAATAATGCAGCACCTTTGGGCAAGGAAGGGAGAAAGTCATTTTAATTTTAAATTCCAACATATGTTGATCATGTGATATAAACAAATGTGTAATGGGCATCTGTAAAATGAACAGAAAATATCCCGCATGAGCTCAACCTTGAAATGAACATCTTGTGAGGTTATGCAGACTTGAATGTTTTCTGTACTCCGTGCTCTTCCACCAAGTTTCCTCTGTTTATGACATGGAACTTGGCTTCTGAAATTTAAAGAATGTAAAACTGAACTCACAATAATTAAGACTACTTATTCTTTTCCTTCCTCACCTAGGTTCTGTCACGCAAAATTTCTTCTCTGCTCTCCCTTGTGGGGGTCTTGGAGTAAGTATAACTTTTGTTGCTGTTCATTCTATATGTTAGTTCTTTTGTAAAAAAAATGTTCTGTGCACTGTATTAAGTCTTAGTCAGGCTTTCATTAAAGTCTGACAGCTGGAGAATTCCCCCAACCATTCTTAAGCAAAACATTGGTTGCTCAGTGAGTCACTGAAACAATGTTCTCGAATATTTAACCCCAGATGGAAAAAACATCACTTGTTCACCCTCTATGTGACGTTTTGTGCTGCCTTTTCTTCTATTCTTCGACAAGTACCTTCCCACATTAAATTTTAAGAAACTTCAGTGATGCAGCATTAAATCAAAAAGCATCTCTTAAAGTTGTGCTCCCCTCATATTTCCACCCCCACCCACCCCCTCCAACCTTTAATAGAACTGGAGGCTGACCTCACCATTCACTGAACAGGAAGTGGCAGTCATTGCACTGATGATTTACAAACTCGTGGAAATATTTATCTTGTGATATATCTTACAACAGCAATAAAAAGAAAGCTCTTAGTGACTCATCCTGAAGTAAAAGATATAATAAAACTTTGGAATTTTAATTCTGACTTCTTGATGTTTCCCCCTTCCCACAAAAAGACAACAAAACATCCTATGATAAGATGGAGAGGGACAGTCTGCGGGAATAACAAAAACCCACAAATATGCTGTGTGTAACGACTGTCCTATGTTGGGAAGTATCAGAATATATATGCACAAATGAATGGGAAAACCATCACCTAGTTGTGTTACAAACAATGCACATTAAGCTGAAGAATGTGTATCAGTAATTGCTGCAAGCCTCCTCAATCATTCTGTAGCTGGAATGATTCACTATTGCCACTACACTAGCAATTTACAAACACTTCAACTCGTGCCAATGCCTGTGGCTTTGAGTCCTATTAGTTGCTGGCCTGAATATTTGTGGAGTGATTAGTGATGCCAAAAGTTTATAACTGTCCTAATTTCTAGATTAAAGGTTGCAAACCATACTCAAGCAGAGTCCATTGCATAATTTGAGGGAGCAAATATCTTTGAAAGCCTTTGCAGATGCAAAGCAATTTGTCCAAGTACATCTTTAAAAATAATGTTAGAGCACAGAACATATTTTTGCAACAATTTCACTCAATCTTGACTTAACTGTTTGAAAATAGCATGCAGTTGAAAAGTAGGGAATGGGGCTAGCTGAATTACTCTTGCAGAGAAATGGCATGGACTTGATAAGCTGAATAGCTTCCTTTTCTGTGCTGTGTGTTATGGTTCTATATCAGTAAACCAGGTGAATGTTAGAAATATGCAGCGAGTCGCTCAGCATTTGGAAGTGAAAAGACTGGAGATTCTTTGCCCTGACCTAATGGATCTGCTGACAGTTTTGAACATTTTCTATTCCTATTTCGTATTCCTCCATTTTCTGTCGTTAACAAACTCCATTTGATATTATTGTAGCATAAATTACTTCATTGATTTGTAGATATGTTTAAATGACACTATCATAGACAGAAGTAAAATTGCAAACAACTGAGCTCCGTTTTGCATGCTAACTGATCTGGGTTATAAAATGATCAATTCTTTTGAATAATCATAGCCTTTAATCTACTTGACGGCTGCAAATAATGGTGCAGAAAAAGAACACGGCAGATTTTATGACAATACCATCATCAGCTGCACTGCTTCAAAAGGCTTTACAGCGTTTGTTGTCATTTATAACTTGGACCTGAAACAATCCACAATTCTCTAGGCACGCTTAGCAAAATTGATAACAGACCTATTTCTCCATTTGCACAGCTCAGAGGAGGCAATTCAAATCATCACCAATGGCAGCAAGTATTATTTTTTGACAGGGTCATAAAAATATAAAGGAGCCGTGCTTGTGACACTGGATGAGAAATTGGCACTTAGATTGGCTAGGGTTAATATATCTAGATTAGCTGGTGGCTCAGGGAATATGATGTTTGCAAACAGGATATGATTTTATAGAAGATGATTTCTTTCCTGATGCCCTGGAGAGTATCCAGCACACATCAGACAATACCAGTTGACTTGTATCATCTGAACTTGGGCAATTCACTGAAATTGTACCTAAAAGCTACAGAATGATAAAACTGGGAGAGAAATAACATTGGATTCGTTTGACTAGTGACTGAATCACTAGAATTAATTTTCACATGAAATGAGTCAGTCACATTGCATTCTGACAGTAATTTCCTTACTGAGCCATTTGATTCAGAAAGCTGTCTTTACAAGATCCAAGTCCAAATCATTAGTTGTAAAATCACAGTCATAAGAATTAAAAATAAAAACATGTTGCACATTTAGAAGAAGTAAGTAGATAGAATTTTGCTTCCCCTCATGCCAATAATCTGCCACTTTGAAATCAGAATCTGCAATAGGAAAACTACAACCTGGCATAATCACCCTTTTGATAGCTCAGTCCATTTCCTTTATGACATATTATCCAAGAACAGATGCAATAGATTCTCTGTAAGCCTGTCTCTGAACTTGACAATGAGCAACTAAAGGGGCCATTGGGACCAATAATCAGAGTCTGTAGAGCTCTCAACTGCGAATATTAATTTTCTCAAAAAAAGACAAAAAAGACACCACGCTTTAATTTCTTCAAATAAAAACCCTGCATGGAACATTTTGAACCATTTTTATGTTAAAAGTAACAACTAATTTTGCTGTTTTATTCAATTATACATTGCTTGTCAATGTGTTTTAACTTTTTTTTTATGGTGAATTTAATGACAACACTTCCCTTCACATACAAGATATTGCTAATTAGCTTTTAAATTCTGCCGCAATAATATTGAAACGCGTCCATTTAAACATCGAGCATGACTCACACATGGACAAAGTGATGCAATGTGTTTGGACTCTGAATTTCACATCAGGGGTCTGGGTTTGAATCGACTCCAGAATGATAAGATGAAAGCTCCCTCCTGCCAGCTGCGGCACTTGTATGTAAAATATGTTCAAGCAGTCTCAACCTGATTCATAGTGAACCCACAGCACAAAACTATTCACGATTGCAAGCTAATTATTGGCAATCTCACACTGCAGGGACACAAGACTGTTTGGTATAACAATCGAAACTTATCAGTACAATCCCAGTTTGCTGCTCTAAGAGTTGTTATTAGGCAGTATCCTCCCCATTACTATCTGAAGCAGTGGGTGTTACATGCAGGAGTCCCGTGCATTTGTAGAGTTAAAGAGGTTCACAGACTCGCAGGTAGCCTGTAATATTTACTGCCTTGAGGAGTCTGTGGGCAATGTATATTTAGAATCCAATCGACTTCACCTCCTTTCTCATTATCTAATGTCCTCCAAAAAAGACACCACATCTTAACTTCTTCAAATAAAAACCCTGCAGGGAATATTTTGAACCATTTTTATATTAAAAGTAACAACTAATTTTGCTGTTTTATTCAATTATACATTGCCTGTCAATGTGTTTTAAATTTTTTTATGGTGAATTTAATGACAACACCTCCCTTCACTTACAAGATATTGCTAATTAGTTTTTAAATTCTGCCGCAATAATATTGAAACATGTCCATTTAAACATCGAGCATGTCTCACACATGAGCTAGTAAATCATTCTGGTTAAGAAAATGTCATGACCAATGGAACAGATTTTCTTAAAACTTGTCACTTTTTAAAAATGAATTAGCTTTGCACACAGCATACCTTGTTCCTGACAGAGTGGAGATGTTTTCTTGACCCAGCTCCTCCCAACTGCCCACCTTTCCCAATGCTGGCTCTCGAGGAGCATGGTAATGACTTAACTTAGACAAATCTAATCACCAACTTTGTGTTTCTTGCCTTCATCCTCATGCCTGCGGGACAGTAGGATGTAGTGATGTGCCGTTTGTGTCCATTGTCCACCCCCATTCCCATCCAATTCAAGTAAGAAAATCCAGTTACTGGAAAGGCAACTTGCATGTTAGGTTCTGATACTGATGCCAGCCTAATTCCCGGGGCAGGAATATAGATATGGCCATGGCAGGACATCAGTCATGACTTTTGTGCAATCAATTACAAAGTTATTCTCCTGTATATCCAATTGAAGCTGACAAGGCAATCAGAAGGCTGGAATATTGTCAGACTGGCAGTCCCACCTGCAGAGTAATGGTTGTCGATAAGGTAATAAGGTGAGTTTGAGGGCATCTCAACATGGACACACCCCCAACTGTTCATAGGGAAGTCAAGAACTAAAGAATTCCCTCTGCAGAAGTAATGATAAGGAAACTGTCAGTCTCCACAAAAGATAGGGCCCACTCCAACGATGGGAACATTACTGCCAATGTAGCATAATGTCCCCTAAGTGGGGTCATCATTGTTTGAATTGCCTGCCTGCATGAAGCAGGAAGCCATTGCTAGTGCCAACCATATAAACTTTCCCTGAGGCAGGAATACATCTGAGTATGTACCCTGACATAGCACCTCCCTATTTTCCAGGTATGACTCCAACCACTGCAATTGACTCCAACCTTGTATTTTTAATTGCAAATCTAGACCAATAGAAAACAAAATTATGTCACAGTATTTATATGTGTGTGTGTTTTTAAAGTAATCTGACAAGTCTTTTTCAATCAGCGTATGCATTCAAGAATTGCAACTTTAAAATAAGACACGTTGATTAAGTGGTTAAGTTTTGCACACCTCACATTTTCTAGTTGTGCTCAAACTGTAAAATTTACTAGTTGCCTACGTATGACGTACCCAGCCCCAACTAAATAAAATAAACGTAATAAGGCAGACTTGTTTCTGGTTTAAACAGGATTGATGATTGTTTTAAGCAGCTGAAGCTTGGAAAGTGGCTCCAACCAATTTCATGTCACAGGTTTTTTCAAGCACTGTTAGATATAAACTCAGAAGAAATAGGAGGATTGACCATTCAGCCCATCAAGTCTTTTGATATGTTCAAGATATTAACTTCATTTTACTGCATGTTCCACCTTAAACTTGCATTGCACCATTCAGTCATTCCTTTATAATTTCTCAGTCACTGATTAATCTAGAAACAGGCATAAAGTTGAAGAAACAAAGACCAATTTTAATTCTGAATTCCTGGAATGTCCAGTTGTTGAGGCATTTAATACTTTTTACATCTTATCAGCTACTCTAAGGAAAAGGTGTCTCGAAAGTGTTCATCCTTTTCATAACATATTCTAGTAATTCTGAAATTCATCAGATTTTCAGGCATATTTTCTCTTTCTTTACTCTTTCTCTGTAAATTCAAGGTTCCTAATAATGCAATTAAATTGTTTCATAAATTGTTTTTGGCATCAGAAAGACACATACAAGACTATTAGTAATCTTTTCCATTGACTGTAAACTACCTGAAGAATTTTTACTGCAGAATATCCATCTCTAACAGGCAGCAGTAATACGGTAAGAGTTTAGCTATTTCAATGCTTGTCATAATCAGTTAATTTCCAATTGGTGGTACTTATAAAAATTATATACTATGGAAAAGGAAATTATTAGCATAATATTAAAGTATTTATTACAGTAATACATAGAAATCTGTATTAGTGGATAAGGAATATAAGTACTAGAGTGTCATTTGTACCATTGATGTGTAGGCAGATAATTTTAATGAGACATAATTCTATTTCATTACGTATTGTTTCGTCATTTAAATAATACTGTTTTATGTCACAAAGAACTGGAGGTAAAACAACATTTTTAAAGAATGCTTCTAAAATTGCTGAGTATGCTTTCTGTTAGTATCTAATGTGATAAACATTAACTTGGTTTTCTTTTCAATTTCTTTGGCACTTGTTTAACAGAGTCATGCACATACCACAGACCCCTGGCTCATATCAAACCACTACTGTGGCCTGTGTATAACAGTCTTGCAAAGTAAGCTAGATCCGGTCCATGCATGTGATGTTGTTTGTAATGAAGTCTAAACACTGAGTGGCAGTGAGGCATGACAGGAATGTATTTCCATTGGACATGGCTGTGTATAAAAAAGCATAAGCAATCCGTGTCCAGAAGGTCCGTTCAGCTGGCCAAGAAGGAAGACTAATGTTATTGTACATTGGCTGTCATCCTGCCAGCCCTCCCTCACAGATTTGTTTCTCTTTGCTGTCTGTTTGCTCAGGTGGACAGTGACACCATTTGGAATGAGATGCATTCGTCCAGTGCTGCACGCATGGCCGTTGGCTGTGTCATTGAGATGGCTTCCAAAGTGGCCTCTGGAGAGCTAAAGGTGAGGTCCAACAACGTTGTGTGTGGGAATTATTGAGGAAGCAAGAGACAGAGAAAATTAACACAAATACTAAGGCCTATTCACTGGGAAATAGTTAGTTGACTGAGAAACTACGGATCTAAAGTGTAATTGCCCACATTAAAGTGATGCATTGTGAAATATATTCATTGTACCTATGTATTGTCATCCTCCTACTGTTCTTTTAACTTCATTTCATACTAAAATGTCTAGTAAGCTTTATTTCCTGAAAAGAAATTGTCCCCAGTGCAATAAGCCTGCAGCGATTCTGTGCCTGGTGAAAAGTTTTAAATTCATACAGCCTTGACCCAGTTGAAGTTCTTGTGAATGGGATAGAAACTCTTTATGCTTTTCTAACTAGATTGTGTTTGTTGAGCATTTATAACAACCCAAATTGAAACATTGAAAACAGAAAGAACAATAAAGTAATGCACTCCGTTCAAATGGAAATACCTCACGTATGCAATATCTTCATCATGCGGAATTCTTATTTGAAATACGTTTGTGTGAATTGGTCAGTCAGTTCATAGCTGGACAGATCAAGTGATAAGTTTACAACTTATGTGGCTATAATTTTCAATAAAGTCTCAAACTACCAGCAGAAAACATATGTATGTTTTTGCATTTTATAATGTGTGTTGCTGAGAGTTCTTTTTGATTGGAGTGGAATCTTCACAATATCACAGAACCGTGAGAGAGTACAGAGCAGTTGAAAACTGGAAAACAAATCAATTTTTATATATCATCTGTTACATCCCCACTTCTTCATATCCCACTGACTATAAATTAAAACAAACTGTCTCTAAATTTTTAAATAATTCCATGGTAACCCCTGCTTCAACTCAGAGTAAGAGCTTGTTCCACTGAGCAATAAATCATTGGCATTTTTTTCAGGTGTAGTCTTTCCTCTCCTAAGAATGCCACATTGTAGTTGCTACCTAATTTCATAATTCATCTCATTGTATCCTCCCTACTGCTTGAATTAAAAAAAAATCTTTCCAGATCAGCCTTCCATCCCAGTTAAGTCAAAGCACATTTTCTCTCTAGACCATTTAGGCTGGACCAGACTACATAATCTGAACTCTGTAGTTACAAAATCTTTTTCAACCAACTCTTCAGCCTGGATTTCACTGAGTGGGGAGAAAGCACACACATTAGGAGCAGGAGTAGGCCACTTGGCCCCTCTAGCTTGCTACATTCAGTATGATTATGGGTGGTCTGATTGTGGCATCAATGCCCTACTTGATAGTCATTGACTCTGAGCAAGATGGTGCCCATCAAGGCCAGGGCACTTGTCAGATTTTAGTTCTAATAATATTCTCAGTATTGTCTCCTTTGTCGCTGTGATCCTTTTAACTTCCTTGCTCCCTTTCAGATCATATCTCAGATGTTATTGGTGTCCACTACAGTGAAGGCTTGTACAAAATAACTGTCCTTGTCACCTACCACTTCCCTATGTTCTATTATTAATTTCCCCAACTCACTACAGAAACAACATTCACTTGAATCACTCATTTCTTTTTTAAATACCTGGAGAACCATATTGTTTGTTCATATATTTCTAGCTAGCTTTTGCTCATGCTATAATTTTCCCTTCCTTCTTAATCTATTAATCATTCTTTAATGTTACTTATACTTAGCTCACCTGTCCGCCACTATTTGTGAAAGAATTGTATGCTTTTTCTTTCAGTTTGGTGCTATCTTTAAATTACTTAATTCATCATGGATAGTATGTGCTTCCCTTGGAATTGATTTACTTCCTTAGAAGGTATTTTTTCTTTGCAATATCTCCTTATGTCCCCCATCGGAAAGCCTGGGAGCCCATTAAAAATGGCAGGTGGAACCCAATCCAACGATTGTTGACCCCATTTCTGGACATATTAATTTTCAGATATTTTTCTGATGGAATAGGGCTGCTTAAGTTGTGTCCCTGCACATCGTACCCCCAAATGGCCCAGCTCCATTGCAGAAAAAGGCCTGGCCTACTCCTCTGCAATTCTCAAGAGTTGTGTTTGCTCCTCAAAGTATTGTTGCCCCTGGCACCTCAGAGTTGTCATGAAAAATAATCTGCTTGAGGTAACTTACAAGTTATAGATTCAAAACATTCTCCTCAAAGTCTCCCTTAACAGGCTATGCTCCCTAGCCGTATAACCCTCCTCATGAGCCTCATACCACCCCATGCCAAGACATGGCATTTCAACCAATCACATGACTTTTCATGGCTTTATGCTGAGCTGTGGCACTTCTATGCCGATTCACCCATCATATGACATGAGGAAACAATGAACCTTGCTGCAACAGTAGGATGTATGAAACCTTTCTAACAATGTCAAGCATTCATTGCTCTCCGTTTGTTACCAGCCCATAAAGATTCATCATCCAGACTTTTTAAAAGTATCAATAGCACAATGTATTGGTTTGGGCTGCTACTGAAATCTTAAATGGTTTAGGATAATTGGCACATTTGTTGTCCTGTAGTAAGCAGAATTTTTTTTCCAGATAATGGAAATATTTCAATTAATGACCTTTTTAAAAGCTTTCTTCCACACACTTTAGCCAATCCTAATGTGAGCTTGTGTACATCAACCAAATCTCCTCACAATTGCAAACAAAAGCTGAAATTGCTCAAAAAGCTCAACAGGTCTGGCAGCATCTGTGCAGAGAAATCAAAGTTAACATTTCGGGTCCAGTGACCCTTCTTCAGAATGGCCTTTGTTCCAAGGACAATAACGATAGCTTTTCTAACTGAATCATTTAGCTCAAACCTCATCACCTGGGGCAGCACAGTGGCTCAGTGGTTCGCACTGCTGCCTCACAGTGCCGGGGCCTGGGTTCAATTCCAACCTCGGGTGATTGTCTGTTGGGATTTTGGACATTCTCCCAATGTCTGTGTGGGTTTCCTCCAGGTGCTCCAGTTTCCTCCCACAGTCCAAAGATGAGCTGGTTAGGTGGATTGGCCATGGTAAATTGCCTATCATGTGCAGGGTAGGTGGATTAGCCATGAAAAATGAAGGGTCCCAAGAATGGGGTGGGTCTGGGAAGTATGCTCTTCAGTGGATCCATGTGGACTGAATGGCCTGATTCCACACTGTAGGGACTCTACAAATAACTGAATTCCAGTATCCTTAGAATCACCTCAAGAATCTTCATATCATTTTTAAAGTTTAGTGACCAGAACTGAATACAATACTCCTCACTACGATCTAACCTAAATATTATGAAGGTTCAGCATAACTCCCTGATTCTGTACTCAGTGGATTGGATTTTCACAGAATCAGAATCGATGTTTCCCCTAAGATGTGGGATAAGCATGCACAGCTGCTCCAAGGTTCCATGCAAGGTGATCAGAGTGTTCATTGAGGCATTCTGGAAGTCACTACTATGCATGGGCCTTGGGGACGCATGTAGCGGGAATGAGGAAACATTTAATAATGCTAAGTGGGACTGACATTTTGGATTTCTGCCCTTATTTCTGGTATTCCTAATTTTCCCTTTTGTGGGTTAAGGGAGCGAGTAGTCCTGATCTGCAAAACTCCTGAGGATTAGGCATCCCATACCTCACTGCAATTGACATGGTTTTGACCAGGCTCTGGAAACTCCTGGCTCATAGCCCCTCAGAGAAGTCATGAACTTTTAGCTGGATTTGGGAGGCTTCAGAACCATCCTATATTCCCACCAATCTTCGTGGTTTCTTTTTATTCCCCTTCATGGTCTCAGCCAAGCCTTATTATGCATCCTTAGCCTTAACTTCTGAGAGGATTAATTTTGTTTACATAGCTGTACAGAAGTGATGACTGATTGATAATTCTTATAATAAGATACTTTTTTTCCCTGTGATTCCTTTTGTCAATGGCTCAATGTTCACTTGCACAAGGTTTGAGATATCAAGAACTCAAAGATTCTGTTTTAGATAGTTTGATAATTTGTTTTATTGAAAGAGGTATAGAAAGGCTATTCTTTTTAAAAACAATTATGAGAACTTTTTAACCAGTTTCCCTCATTCTAGCTCCTTGTCTTTTTGTATCTTTTAAGATATTGGAATGTCTTTGTGAACAATGGTTCATGAGTGATACTTTTAACATGACTTATGACATTTTCCACTTTACAGACATGACTTTCTTCAATTTATAACTTTCAATGATGTGGTAAAAGGTGTTTTTGAGCAAGATATGTATCCCACACATTTGGACATTGTGACATTTCACATGCAGAATGCTATGCTTGTAGATTATCCACTGTGTAAGTCCCTGATTAATGTAATTGCCTCTTATAGAACTCACACCATTCACAAGTACAATCCACATGTTCAGACAGACAAATAATTACACCACCCATTCTAGTTGCAGTCACAGCCATTTTCCATTTCCATTGTGCATTCATGGTTTACGTAAGGATGGAGGCAGCACGAGTCATACTTGGCAGGGTGACCCACAGGCGCAGCTCGTAATCAAGGGTCCCCTTGCCAAATGTTTTTTTTCTTCTATTTTCTGTTGGCCTCCATTAGTGCTGAACTTCCATGTGTTCCCATATAACTTTACAATTTACATTTTCATGTCCCAGAATTAGCCTGTGGCTTAGCTGCACCAATCGCTGTCCTGCAATGTCCCCAATGGTGTGCTGAACTCACAAGGTACCCACTCCGTTGAAAATTCTAGTTTGCAGGATGGTGACTCTTGCTGTCCTCCCAACCCTCCCGCCAGTAACCATGTCCTCCTGTGCATGATAATTTCCCACCTTTACATGTTGCGTTGCACCACTTGACAATTATCGTCCCCTCGACATTGCAGTGTGCTTCCTCCAGTCTCAACAACTGACTTCTCCAGCATCTCTACCACAGAAGTGGCCCCTTAATATTCCCTTGACTTTTTTTTTTGAGCCAAACACCAGGATCAACTGTGATCCACCCCCATGACCAATATGAAAGTCAGGCTGACTGATGAGTGGCCATGCCTGTGACTGATCTCTGCACAGCTCCCATACTGACATAACATTAATCCATGGATTGGCTACACTACATCTGCAGGACGGACTGTGATCCATTCCTCGGACTGTGGTGATAAGATCCCATAACCCTGACTGTCTCAAGCAGCTAACTGATCAATTGTTTACTCCGTCTTACTATATTGGGATCTCATAACTGTTGATAGTCCCCCTTGACTTGACTGAGAGCTACTCCCCTTAGACGTTGAGATATGACTTTTAGATGAAGGATATGCAGTATGTGTGTAGCCTGCACTGCTGTTACATGCTATAGGTGTGAAATTTGCAGCAACATGTTCATCCCTTTGACAGATCGATGTTGAGAACTATTACACTTTGTATCTGCACTAAATGACAAAGCAACACAGAAGTACTGAGAGTCTTTAAATTCTGAAAGTGAAAAAATGCGAAAAAAGCAAGACATGCAAAAGTAGAGATGCTGTGAGCATTGATGTAAAGACACAAAGTGAATGAGCATGATAAAAACCAAGCAATGGCATAGGTAGGATCATGCCCTGAGATGCTGTTGCCTGGTGAGGAACATTGAAGTTATTCAAAGTCAATGGTGTGCTGAACTCATGAGGTATCTGGTCCTATTTCCATGTTGAAAATTCTAGTTTGCATACGACAAGTGGAAAGATAGGAAGCTAAATGATAATAAGACCAGAAGTTCACTTATTATGGCCATTAACGAACAACAATCCCCCTAACGAGCAATTCACTTCTCCCTAGTGAGAATCTCTCTTTGATGCCTGGGACTTGCTTAAAAGATACGGTGCAATGTTCCTGACATTGAAATAGGCTTTGCTGGGTCTCTCACACAATTCTGCTGCATTTCTCAAAGCCCATATCATTCCTTCTCTTATAAGATTCCACCCAAAGTATCTGCAAAGGGATGTCGAAGAGTTAAGTGAGTGGGAAATAAAATTGGCAAATAAAGTATAATCTTGGAAAATGGGAGCTTTTGCACTTTGACAGAAAGTATAGAAAAGCCAAAAAGATTCATTCATGAATCATAGAACAAATATTAACAGCCAAAATTCAGAAAGGTGAATGGAATGTCAACATTTATGGCAAGTGGGATGGAATACAAAAGTAAGGAAGTCTTACTACAGCTATAGAGGGCATCGGTAAGACATACATCAGGAGCACTGTGTGAAATTTGGTCTCCTTAAGGAAGGATACATTTGCTTTGCGAGGGGTTCAGACTGATTGCTGGGATGAAAGGGTTGTTCTGTGAGGAAAAGTAGAGTAGGTTGGCGTAATATGCATAGGAGTCTAGAAGAATGAGGTGATCTGATTGAAGCATATCAAATTCTGAGGGTACTTGACAGGGTAAATACTGAAACAATATTTTCACACGTGGAAGAATCTGGAACTAAGAGGCACAGATTAAAAATAAGGGGTCACCCACTTAAGACGAGATGAGAAGCATCTCTTGTTTCAGAGTGTCATTATTCTTTGGAACTCTCTTCCACAAAGAGCAATGGAAGTTGGGTCATTGAATGTGTTTAAGACTGATTTTGATAGATTTTTGATTGACAAAGATTGTGGGGACAGGCACTAAAGTGGAAGTCAAGGCCACAGTCAGATCAGCCATGCTCTTCACTCCTCTGAGGCCCTTCAGTGACATTAAATGATGAGTTAAGTGCCATAATTTACCTACTGGCAGGTAGGTCCCCCCAAATGATATCCTGCTCCTGGTAAAAGGAATAGGGTAGCAGGCAGAGTGCCTCCCACTCCCCAAGATTCCATTGTACGTCCATCTTAAAACTGCCAGAGTATTATCCAACCAAATAGCCTCTGCAACCTTCAAACATATATCCACCCAAGATCTTTGGACTCTTCAGCATTGTGACATTGTGGGAAGCATTTTACCCTAGCACCCCCATCCATGTCACATTAACTAAAAGAGATGGCCAGCCCACTGCATTCCACTTTCCTGATGGTGGGTTGACATTTCGCCACTAAGTTCTCAGAATCTTTAAGGTGGATCAACTTCATAGTTAAGAAAGCATTTTGCATTTATTTGCAGGTCATGATTATTCATTACCGACTCAGCCTTTGGAAGTATGCTCTCAGGTGCGATCTTGTTAACCAAAAACTAGAAAAAGTGTGTTTCACAAACCCGGCTATCTCGACCAGGAAGATATTTGCACATCAAGTCTTTTCCTCCAAGTTCTGATGAGGACACCCTTCTTCAGTTACTTGGCTCCATTAAAGCCATGCCATCTCTTTGCACAAAGGCTTACAACATTAAGGGTGAAGCCTCTCCGTGCTGATCAGCTCATGACAACTCTCAGTTACATACAGTTTGGCTTGTTTTTATTAAATGTTGACAGTGTTAGGGGTGAACCCTGACCAAGCCAACAAGCCTGCTCATGTGAGGTAGTCACAATGGCAAATACCAGCAAACCTGACTGAGGATTATGTGGTGAAGCTACCAAACAGGGCCACTTGCATGCCAAACAGCATAAGCAGCAAGTGATAGTCAAAGCTAAACGATACTACAACCATCAGATCAAATCTAGTTGTGAGTGGTGGCGAACATTAAACAACTCACTGTCTCCCCCAACTATCCATGGCTGCTTCATCAATGTCCTTCTCTCCATCATAAGGTCAGAAGTGGGGATGTTCACTGATGATTACATAATGTTCAATACCATTCGCAACTCTTCAGGTACTGAAGCAGTCCATTTTTCAAATACAACAAGATATGGACAATATCCAGGCTTAGGCTGACAAATGGCAAGGAATATTCTCACCACACTAATGCCAGATTATGACCATCTCCAATAAGAGACAATCTAAGCACAGGCCCTTGATATTCAATGGTCTTAAACTTACTGAATCCCTCACTATCATCAACCCATCATTGACCTGAAACTCACTGGACTTGCCATATAAACACAGTGGCTACAAGAACAGGTCAGAGGCTAAGAATACTGTGGTGAGTAACTCACCACTTGACTTGCCATAGCCTGTCTATTATCTACAAGGCACAAGTCAGGAGTGTGATTGAACAATCCCCACTTGCCTTGATGGATGCAGCTCCAAAAACATTTGAGAAGCTTGACATCATCCAGGACACTTGATTGGTCCCATATCCACAAGCATCCACTCTCTCCATAATGAACAGCAATGTGTACTGTGCCCAGAATGCCCAGCAGAAATTCACCAAAGATGCTCAGACAGCACCTTCCAAATCCACGATCACTTCCATCTAGAAGGATAAAGGCAAGTGCCCCTCCAAGCCACACACCATCCTGACTTGGAAGTATATCGCCATTTCTTCACTGCCTCTGGGTCAAAATCCTGGAATTCCCTCCCTAATGACATTGTGAGTGCAGAGTGCAGAGTTTAAGAAGGTGCCTTCTCAAGGACATCAGGGATGGGCAATGAATACTGGCCAGCCAGCGATGCCCACATCCAACAAATGAATTTTTTAAAATATGCTTTGTCCTTTTGTTTAAGAGTTATGTAATGACTCTATGTACATGGTGCCTTGCAGACTCAGGTTTGACCAAGATTAATGTCATGTTTCATAATTGCTAAGATTAGTTCACATGAGAATCATTAGTAAGTTTCCTATTTGAGCTGATTGGACCTAAAGATTGTCCTCGTTTTACTAATATTTTCCTGTAGGCTTGAGGTGATCTCGATACCTGTTGATAATGGGCCACTTTATTTTCCTCTCAGCTAATTCACTGGACATGATACATTGTGACAAATAACAATGATTGGAGGGGTCAGGACTTTTCAGATAGGGATAATCATAGGAAAAATATGAACTTTAGTCCAAATCTAACTATCATGAGGTTCATATGGGCACATTTTCTTTTTTTCAAGATCACTTTAATGGCCAATGGAAAGTTATTTTGTTACTGACAAAATTTGGATTCCTTTTTGCACTGTACATTGAAGATCTGAATCAGAGCCAACCAGGGTCCAGCTTTTACACCAATGTTGCATTCCACAGTTTTTAAACACTTTGATACCCTATTCCATGTCATTCCCTCACCATTGACTGTAATAATTGTGCCTCTGTAGCACTCATTATCCCTCCCTGCCACTTACATTAACCTCTCCAAAAGCAGTTTCTATGTGTAAGCACATTTCATTGATGTGCAGCGCCTAATTTTCCACACACACACAATGTAGCATTACGCATGAATGGACGGAAGGATAACTTTTACAAAAAAAAGAACTGTCAAATAGCACAAATAGAGCATATCACAAAATCCAGTTTATGAGAATGACTTGGTGAAGGGAGCTTTATGTTGTGCGTATTCTAATAGTAAATTTCTTCTGTGTCCAATGAGATTTTACGCATTTGAAACATTCTTCTGCTTTAATTAACTGTGTACAGACCAAGCCTTACAGCTGTAAGAAACCAGGCTTACATTGACTTTTAAGAAGATCTAAATTGGTGGCTTATTCACCAATTAAATGTCTGAAAAACTTCAAAAGCAAGTGACTTGCAACATAATGTTTTAATTGGAACAAAATTCCTCAGCACAAACTATATCACTCTGATAATGAGTATACAATATAAAAATTACCTTTTGTCGATATTTACAGACAAATTTATTATTCATTTAAATAATACCCATTCTTCTATTTGAACATGTTATATCAAACAATTAATTAATTCTGTGATCATCGTTAACTAATAATCAAAAGAATGCCCTCTCTTGCTGCTTAAGTGGTTATAGCTGTTCTTCAAGCAAGAACCTAACCAGCGAATGCAATCTGGTAACTTGACAAAAGAGGAAGTATAGCTATGCTTGATCTTCAAAGCATATGTCTTTTTCTTCTTGTAGTAGATGTAGCATATGTATCCAAAAGGGTTAATACTGAAGAGTGCCATAAGCACCGTGAACTATGATGAGGTTATATGGATTTGTGGGTGAACAGCTGAGGATTTCAAAGAAGTGAAACCCAACATCTGGTTCTCCTCAGTCTCTGCAACAATGTCTATCATATCAATGTAACCTGTAACTAGCCATTAACGTGCAATAAACTATACCTTGTTAACTACAAAAGACTTTTTGAGTGAGACCAGGAAATGATTTTCCTTTACTGCACTAGACTAAGCAGGCCCTGTGGTTTGCTACATTCTGAGGATGGTGGCAGCAACTCCCAACAATGAAGAATACTCTGATGAGTTGTAAGACCATTTCAGACCTGGTAAGGGATGCACTAAAACGGGAGGGTTAACAACTCCCTGGAAAAGGAGATATAGCAACTCCAAAGCAGATGCAGGCTACATTGTGAGACAGTGTCTGTGAGAGCAGTTCCAAGTTGGATACATCAGTGAACAAACAGACATTGGAGGCTCTGAGGGAAGTTTAAAATCACTGGTGAGCCAGCAGATTATTGAAAATGGCCAGTAATCCAGACTGTAAAAGCATTATTTGTAGCACAGATCAAGTATCGCCACCAATAGCAAGGAACAGCCTCAGAATTGGAAGTAAAAGACTACAAGAGAAGTATTAATCCAAGGCTGCCAATCCAGAGACACCAAAAAGGCAATAATCAACATTGGGGAGATTAAAAATCAACGCAACTCTAATCCAACTGGGACAGAAAGTTTTCAAAACTTCATTCAAGCCACAGAAAAGGTGGACAATTCTTCATAAAGAACTACAATAAAGGTAGAAACTATTTTTTTAAACTACAAGGAACAGAAATCATTTGGTAAAACTGTGATTAAAGTGGAAATCAATTAATAAAGACTCAAACTGGGAAATTGAACAATGAAATTGGGGAAAAGGCGAGAATTTTTCATTTCACCTGCAAAGGGTGGGTAACCTCCATTTTATCTATGAAAGTTGGAATCCACCATTTTAGCTGTGAGAAGGTGGCAATCCTCCATTTCAGAGTCTAGATTAGAGTGGTGCTGGAAAAGCACAGCAGGTCAGTCAGCATCCGAGGAGCAGGAAAATCGATGTATCAGGCAAAAATCCTTCATCTTCATTCCTGATGAAGGGCTTTTGCCTGAAACATCGATTTTCTTGCTCCTCAGATGCTGCCTGACCTGCTGTGCTTTTCCAGCATCACTCCAATCTAGACTCTGATTTCTCGCGTCTGCAGTCCTCACCTTTGCCTAATCCTCCATTTCAGCTAAAAATAAACACTTGAAAAACCTTTAGTATAGCAGCAGCGAGCAGCTCTGCTGTCAATGAAATGCAGTTACAGTTAAATGAAAGACTTTTAAGCAAACAAGATATGTAATCACACTAGGAAGACATGGCATTAGAAAAAGAAATTGCCTGGTGAACTAATTTGGAAATAGGCCTAGTAGAATTCAGAATTATACATCTTGGAGAAAGCAATTGCTAAGATTTAGTGTAGTTTACAAATTAGATACTTAGTTAGAAGCTCAATATGGACTTCATTAAGGCATTCAACAGGGTTCCCCATGGGAGACTGGTTAGCGAGGTTAGAACTCATGGAATACAGGGACAACTAGCCATTTGAATACAGGACTGGCTCAAAGGTAGAAGACAGAGGGTGGTGGTGATGGTTGTTTTTTAGACTGGAGACCTATGAGCTGTGGAGTATCACAAGGATCGGTGCTGGGTCCACTACTTTTCATTATTTATATAAATGATTTGGATGTGACCATAAGAGGTATAGTTAGTAAGTTTACAGATGACATCAAAATTGGAGGTGTAGTGGACAGCGAAGAAGGTTACCTCAGATTACAACGGGATCTTGATGAGATGGGCCAATGGGCTGAGAAGTGGCAGATGGAGTTTAATTCAGATAAATGCAAGGTGCCGTATTTTGGGAAAGCAAATCTTAGCAGGACTTATACACTTAATAGTAAAGTATTGTTGCTGAACAAAGAGACCTTGGAGTGCAGATTCATAGCTCCTTGAAAGTGGAGTTGCAGGTAGATAGGATAGTGAAGAACACGTTTGGTATGCTTTCCTTTATTGGTCAGAGTATTGAGTACAGAAATTGGGAGGTCATGTTGCAGCTGACCAAGTCATTGGTTAGGTCACTGTTGGAATTTTTGAATTTTGCATGCAATTCTGGTCTCCTTTCTATCAGAAAGATGTGATGAAACTTGAAAGGGCTCAGAAAAGATTAACAAGAATGTTGCCAGGATTGGCCGATTTAAGCTATAGGGAGAGGCTGAACAGGCTAGGGCTGTTTTCCCTGGAATGTCGGAGGCTGAGGGGTGATCTTATAGAGATTTATAAAATCATGAAGGGCATGGATAGGATAAATAGACAAAGTATTTTCCCTGGGGTGTGGGAGTCGATAACTAGAGGCCATGGGTTTAGAGTGAGAGTGGAAAGGTATAAAAGAGACCTAAGGGGCACTTTTTTCACACAGAGGGTGGTATGCGTATGGAATGAGCTGCCAGAGGATGTGATGGAGGCTAGTATAATTGCAATATGTAAAAGGTATCTGGATGGTTATATGAATAGGAAGGGTTTGGAGGGAAATGGGCTGGGTGCTGGCAGTTGGGATTAGATTGGGTTGGGATATCTGGTCAGCATGGACAAGTTGGACTGAAGGGTCTTGATTAGATTAGATTACTTACAGTGTGGAAACAGGCCCTTCGGCCCAACAAGTCCACACTGACCCGCCGAAGCGCAACCCACCCAGACCCATTCCCTCACATTTATCTCTTCACCTAACACTACGGGCAATTTAGCATGGCCAATTCACCTGGCCCTGCACATTATGGATTGTGGGAGGAAACCGGAGCACCCGGAGGAAACCCATGCAGACACGGGGAGAATGTGCAAACTCCACACAGAGAGTCGCCAGAGGCGGGAATTGAACCTGGGACTCTGGCGCTGTGAGGCAGCAGTGCTAACCACTGTGCCACCGTGCCGGTCTGTTTCCGTGCTGTATGTCTCTATGATTCTATAACTGTGTAAACAAATACAATTCTGTATACAAATCAGAGCTGATGCCGTCATAACTCACCAAGGGGTAAAAGAGAATGATCAGATAGTTTTGAAGAGATACTGAAATTTGATCATTTAATCAGCCTCCGAATTCATACAATTCATGAGAGAGCAAGTCTACAAGAGAGTTTAGCATCCACTGGAATCCGTAGATGACTTTATTAATTATCTTTACTGATTAGTGGAGAAATGTGACCATGGTGACTTCAAAATCAGAATTCTTAAAGTACAGAATTATTGCAGGAATTGTTTGTGTTTTTGTCAGAATTATTACCATCTAAAGAAGCCTTGACCATAGAGAAAGTCATTTACGTGATGAAGGAAGCAGAAGTCTGGAAGCAACACAGATCAATTCTCTGATGAGACAATCAACCTGGGCACCAGAACTCAATAGAGTTCATTCAATTTGTAAGGTATTGAACCACAAACAACTCTTCAAGAAGAAATGAGGATGTTATTAGAACTTACATTTACAGATTGCTTTTCAGGTTGTCAAGGAAGAGTCAACATTGTCAAATGCCTTCATGCATTACAATTTGTACATCCAACTCATCAACACAGCTGATGTTTCAAGCCTAGGAGTAGTACTGTTCCAGGATGGATGAATGTAGCAAACCAGTCGATGACACATTATGAATATTATCCAACACAGAAAGATCATATGGATGGAGAAGGAGGCTCCCTTAGTTAAATGGGCTTGCAAGAGATTAATAGGTATGGTCTTAAAATCACCTTGAAAAGAGGATCACAACAAGTTTCTCTACCAGATGAGAAAGAACCAGCAAGGATGCAGTTAGCTTTTGAATTCATTGCATGAAGTTTACTTAAGAAACACAATACATATAGTTAAAATGGTATCGACAACAGGTGCATTCTCCTGAACAACAATCAACATCCATATAAGGTCTGATATTGAGTTTATTCACAAAATCAAGTTATATGTTCAAATGGAGCAGCTCAAGGACCAGAGATGTTTCAGCATCCATCAGTATTGTGTTGAAAATTGGCCAGACAACAGGCCAAGCAGTTTGTCCATGAAAATAAATAATCTGAGACTGAAGACATTTTACAATTGTAGCAGACTTACTAGTGTATAGCAAACAACTTCTCATTCCAGCTTCACTTCAGGAAAATGTCCTGGAGGAGCTGGACCAGGGTCTCATTGGGGTCAGTAAGACCAGACTTGGAACTCAGTCAGCATTGTGATGACCTGGGATCTTCGAAGATATTGTGGATCATGTGGCAGATTGCAAGACTTGTGCTAGCTACAGACCAGAGTAACCAGAGCTAATGATACCCATCAGATTCCCCAGCAAACTGGGGGAGCTTATGGGCATAGATCTTTCAATAAGGAGATGTCATATTGTATTACCTGAAACAGAATGTCAAATGTAAGACAAGGGCAACAGGTGTGAATCAAGGATATGAATTTAAAAGGTATGGTCTTCTAAGAAGTTGCAAACCATCAGAGATTGGACATTATTTGTCCCTCTGTAGGGGCGACAATAAGGAGCCACTGAAACCTTATCCCGTTACAGGTGAATCAGCCAGGAATTCAGGAAAACTGTCAGGAAAACAAATCACTGTCAACTGTTTTCCACATCTAAAGAGAATTCATTTCAGGAATGTAATAAAACAGCTGATTGCCTGAATTTGTTAATCAGAGACTTGCGGGAGATGGTGTCATGATAAATATACTTATTTGCAAAAAATGTATATGTTGAATAAAAGAAAAGCTTGGTGGGAGATGTTGTATGTGGGTCTGAAAATGTTAATGTTGAGGGGTAGCGTGAGTACCACAAATTGTATGATATCACATGGACTTGTAGGCAGCCCAACTTAGGATTTCAAAGGAGTGAGAACTAATATCTGGTTCATTTCAAAACCTCTGTACCAATGGATGGAATTGGCTTTTTTTCTTGAGGTGAACATAAAAGAGTGAGATACTTCAGTTCTGGGACAAGCTGAGTTTTCTTCTTGCCAAAATGCACAAGTGAAATGTCAAATTTTATTTGATATTGGACTCAAAACGTTTACTTGATTTCATCCAGACATGTTGTCACACCTACTGAATTTCTCCAGTTCAGTATTCTATTCTTGCTCTCTCCATTTCCCAGAATTCTTCCAATATGTTAGACAACCACACTCTTTAAGTTCTATTTCTGACTGTTCCTTTCCTTCCCCCACCTTTTTTCTTAATTCCCTTTTCTAGTTTTATTCCCCCCTTTCGATCAATTCCCCATTTATGATGAACCTCACTTGCCTCCCAGTGCGGTTATCTCACTTAGGTCAACTGGTGGACCCAGTCAGCATCTACCCCCACACAATGTAAGCTTTATTTTATTTCAAAAATGTACTTTATTCATAAAAGAGCTTTATATACATACATGGACACTACGGCAGTTCGATTCTGTACAGTCTTTACATGTGGAGAACAAACAAACCCAAAACATTTCTTACTTAGACAAGATTATATTTACATACATTTGAGGCACTGGGAAGACCCGATAACCTAACAGTCCCCACTTAACACTGGCAGAAAGACTTTAGATGGTGGCCTTTTCCCACTGCACCTTGCCAGGAGCTGCCCCAAGCTTTAGTGTATCCCTCAGCACGTAGTCCTGAACCTCGGAATGTGCCAGTCTTCAACACTTGGTCAAGGTCAGTTCCTTGCTCTAGAAGACCGACAGGTTTCAGGCAGACCAAACAACATCTTTAACTGAGTTGATGGTCCTCCAGGCGCAATCGATGTTTGTCTCGGTGTGTGTCCTGCATCATGGAGCTGCTTGGGGGAACCTTGCCAAAAACCACAGCCTCTCTCTTCAGACCTCCTTTGCAAAGGCACACGCCAGAAGAAGATGTGTAACAGTCTCTAATAGGGTTGGGTGTAAATAAATATTCATGTTATGCCAATGAAAATAAATCAGGTTGCCCCAATGATGACTGGAAAACATGACCAACTTACGAGTTTCTGAGAACTTATAACAAAATATTAACTGCCATCGGGAAATTGCAGTTCTGATTTCAGCACAACTAAGTCTCCTTGCATGTCCTTCTGCAAACTGAAGAATTCCACCCAATATCTATTATATCAACATAACCTGTAACCATTTGCTAACATGCAATAAACTATATCTTGTTAACTACAAAAGACTATTCCAGTTAGACAATTACATGATTTCTCTCCACCACACTACACCAAGCAGATAGGTCAGTTTCCAACATTTAAAGAGGCTGTTGGTAGCAACATTCATAATGAACAGCAACTTGCACAGCACAGTGTGCTGGCATGGCCATATTACAGGTGACATTATCCTGAACTCTTACTTTCTCTTCATTTATTTGCCATTTATCATTGCAGTCTTGTATAAGTATAAATTAACTTCCATAAACATACTGATGACATCTTACAACCCCATTTGTACTTTCAGAACTCTTCTCTGACAACAGGTCAGAGTCATTGAGATGTATAGCACGGAAACAGACCCTTCGGTCCAACTCATCCATGCTGACCAGATATCCTAACCTAATCTAGCCCCATTTGCCAACAACTGGCCCATATTCCTCTAAACACTTCCCATTCATATACTCATCCAGATACCTTTTAAATGTTGTAATTGTACCCGCCTCCACCACTTCCACAGGCAACTTATTCCGTACCCACACCACCCTCTGTGTGAAAAAGTTGCTCCTTAGGTCCCTTTTGTATCTTTCCCCTCTCATCCAAAACCTATACCCTCTAATTCTGGACTCCCCCACCCCAGGGGAAAAGACCCTGTCTATTTATCCTGTCTATGCCCCTCATGATTTTATAAACCATGATAAGGCCACCCCTCAGCCTCCAACACTCCAGGGAAAACAGGCCCAGTCTATTCTGAATCACACAAAATTAAAAGTAAAATACTGTGGATGATGGAAAACTGATTAAATTACCAGCCCATCATGAAACACAGTCAATTTTTATTTCAATAATTGCTTCCACTTCACACCACAATTTTCAATAGCATTTTCAGTCTTTAAATCCTGCTGTCTGGATTATCTGTCTGATGTCCGTGAATGCTCTCCCTTTTTTTTCTCCTTTAGAAACTTCCTTTGATACTCAACGTTCTTCAAAACCTTCAGTCATCCCTAGCAAACGCACTTTTCCCAAACATTGGCCCAAAGTTTACATGGCTAGACTGTAGTTATTCCTGCATGGACAGATGTTGCACATGGGGATGCTGTGGAATACCCATTACAGCAGAGTCCAAAGGAATTGGCTGGGAAATTAAAGATTCCCCTGAGCAATTATTCTATACCTGGAACCCTCCAAAGATATCCTTTTAAATTGGATGAAATTAAGTAAATAAAAAACAAAAGAACTGCGGATACTCTAAATCAGAACACAAAAACAGAAGTTGCTGGAAAAGCTCAGCAGGTCTGGCAGCATTTGTGAAAAGAAATCAGGATTAACGTTTCTGATCCATTTCTGAGGAAGGGTCACCAGACCCAAAACATTAGCTCTGATTTCTCTTCACAGGTGTTGCCAGACCTGCTGAGCCTTTCCAGCAACTTCTGTTTTGGCTTCTGAAATTAAGTAAATGTTTAGTCAAGATATTTAGACTATTAAATGCACAGCATAACTCCTGAGTAACAATTCCACTGACCCCAACTTTGTCTCACACAACCCAAAACCACCACTCCCAGACAACTTACAAGCCCCCAGATCCTGCCTGACAATCCCTCCTTTGTCCTGATAACTCACCAATACCCACCTCACCCCTACTCCAAGACTGCCTCCCTTTCCCCTGTATTTCTTATTCCAACCCCAAATGGACCTGCCACCCTCAACTTACCTCATTCCAGACTTGATCTGCCTCATCTTAATGTGAACCATCCCTGCTTTCTCCAGCTACTCACTGCTAGCCCAACCCCATCCCACTTCCCTGCTCCAGAGCTGCTGCCCTCCTTCCCCTAGTCTATAGGCAGCACCTTCTTCCTCCCACATATGCAATTCCCCCTTCCCCCGTTCTGGATCCGCTGACCCACTTCCTCTATTCCAGACCCCAGCTGTTTCTGGCACCCACTTCTTCCCCACTGGAAGCAATCCCCACCAAAAGCCAACATCAGTCCACCCCCATCCCCACCTGGACCCAATATCTCTCACCAAACAGACTGCATCTTATGACTGCCTTCTTGTGAACTTGTTCAGTTGTATCCCACCTACATTGCACTCTATCCCCTGCCCACATGGCCTCCTACCCTATTGGCACTCTATCTCATAGCTCCCTGCCTCCTACCGACCTGGAATCCTATCCCACATTGTACCCTTCCACTTGTCCAACTACCCCCATCCACCTGGCATGCAGCTAACATGGCATCTTACTTATGTATAAGACTCTGTCCCCTTCACGAAGTGGCAACCTACCCTACCTACCACCTCACCACCATCGCCCTCCCCTCCCCCCCAACCACGTCCCCATCCCCGTTCCGCCCCCCTCCCCCCCCCCCCCTAACTCCGCTATGTTATGGTCATACCATTCGGAAGCAGCTGTCAAAGCTTCAGCCTGTGATTCTGGACTTTTACATTTTATAATAGACCTGCTCACCCCTGTCAAATGGGGACATGATTTTTCTTCCCCGCAGCAGTGTGAGAGGGCTGACAGAATGGAAATACAGCTTCACAATTTTAAGAGAGACCTGATCAGAATTTCCTGTCAGAAACGCAGAGCTCTCTCTTTTCATAAAAAAACGGTGTGCACTGTCAATCGGTGTGAGATTGCCAAACCTTGGAAAATCTGGCTCTTAATGTTCTCTTTCTCTTCCATTCCTCAGTAGAAAGCTTTAGGAAATGTTATATAGAGATATACAGCACAGAAACAGCTCATATGTTAGAGATACTGTAAGATTGCGGAGCACTGTAGCACTGGGTTTCATTTTAAATGGTAGATTGTTATAAAAGCAGTATCCAGATTAGTGCAAAAATATTATTATCAGAAAATCTTAAACCTGTATATCATGAGACAGGTCACACTATGCACCAAAATTAATCTTCCTCCATAATGATGTTACTTTTTTTCCCCTTTTGGCTGGTTCTGGTTCCTTTCAATTGCATCAAAAGTAATTGTTGTGTGGGAATGGGAAGGGAGGGGGATTAATTTTCAAATCTAGTTGGGGTAGGGATGGCAAGGTACTAATTCTCTGCATGGCTGAGAACTTTGTAAATGCAGAATAGAAAAATGTTCTGTTTATTCCATCACAGTCAACCCTCGATTAACGTGTACTAAAACAAAAATAAATAAATGCTTCAAAGCTCACGGAAATCTGTCATTAGATTAAACCAGTATTTATTTTCTGTTTTATAGAATGGATTTGCTGTTGTCAGGCCCCCTGGCCATCACGCTGAAGAATCCACTGCCATGTAAGTACCAGAGGCATTGCCTGTTTTAACAGCGCTGGGGTTACTGCCAGTCACCTGCATAGCTCTGGCCTCTACAACACTCTAATTATTAACAGATGGCTGTAAAACGTAAAAGGAAAAGCTTTCTAGGTACTCCCAGAAGCAGATTTATAGCCACAGAGATCATATAGCATTTTAAAATATGCCCCAGATCATTATTTATAACCATTTTCCTGACAGATTTGCCTTTTTATTTCTCTCTTTTCTCTATTCCATAGGGGGTTCTGCTTCTTTAATTCTGTGGCAATTACTGCCAAGTACTTGAAACACAAGCTAAATATAGGCAAGATATTAATCGTGGACTGGGTATGTATACTTAATATTCAAGGCACAATGTGGCAACATTTTATTAATGATGTGTTTTTGGTATTGTTGTCTACTGCACTATATATACTAGACTTCCATTTTAATAAGCCTTTAAGTAGGAGACAAGTTTCAAATGTTGTCGACTGCTTGATTCTTGATTATTCAATTGCTTGAGAGCTGGGAATGTTATTTTACACAGTGTATTTAAATGTAAATGATAGATGGTGTTGCATCACATTGTTCTCGGTTATGACTGCGAATGATCAGTGCCACATATAACATCCACATACATTGAATCCTTTAGCTGAGATTTCATCCATGTAGGAGCACACAGGATGGAGATTAAGCAGCTGTCCGTAAGGAGATGATTGGTTGAAATCACTGGGTGAGTCAACCCATCTTGCTGGCACAGTACAGCCAAATGTCAGTGATTACACGAAAAGCTGAAATATCTATTATTCAGTGGGTCCAAATGCTGGAGAAGTCAAATGATGAATCAAATACAGATTTTTGACACAATAATTGGGGTTGTTGTGATACTTAAGTCAGGTTATGTGATTAGGAAAGATGAGAAGAGTTATGCATTCCTGGACTAATGAACTTTTCTGAAGAAAGAAGTGAATGGTGAATTAGTCAGAAATATAACAAATTGATAATTGGTAACAATTTGACCTGTACAATACATTCAAGTCTTTTTGAGTTGAAAAGTGTGGCACTGGAAAAGCACAGCAGGTCAGGCAGCATCTGAGGCACAGGAGGGTTGACATTTTGGGCATAAGCCCTTCATCAGGAATGTAGAGGGGGAAGGGGGCTGAGAGATAAATAGGGGGTGGGGGTGGGCTGGGGGGAAGGTAGCTGGGAGGGCGATAGGTGGATGCAGGTGGGGGGTGATGGTGCTAGGTCGGTGGGGAAGGTGGAGTGGATAGGTGGAAAGGAAGATGGGCAGGTAGGACAGGCCAAGAGGGAAGTAATGAATTGAAGGACTGGATCAGGAATGAGGTGTGGGGAGGGGAGATTTGGAAACTAGTGACATCAATGTTCATGGCGTGTGATTGAAGGGTCCCAAGGCAGGAGATGTGTTCTTCCTCCAGTTGTTGGGTGGCTTTAATTTGGTGGTGGAGGAGGCCCAGGAGTTGCATGCCTTTGGGGGTGGGTGAGAGGGGGAGTTGAAGTGGTTGGGCACAGGACAGTGGGGTTGTTTGTCCCAGAGCTTTTTGCAATGCAAGCTTAACATTTCTGTGTATAAAGACTACAAACATCATCACAAAACCAAAGACATTATTGAAGAATTTTTGACTCACCCATTTTTCACAATAAATTCAGGAAGCCCTTAGTTTTCCTATGAACTATCACTATTTAGGATTACTATTTATCTTCTAATCTGAAGGAACAGCTCTGAAAGGGTTTTAAATTACATCAATATAGAAGCTGGACAACAACTCTGGTAGAAAAAATCTAATTTCATTGTCGGGTAAAGAACATTATCTCTGTGCAAGAATTCTGAAAGTTCTGCGCTTCATACCATTCCTTGCTTTCATCACTTGTAATTATCTTTATATTTCCAAATATTTAACCACTTCATTTTAAAAAGCTCCAATGATATTTCTTTCTTTTTTTTCTGCTAGCGTATTCAATGTCATAAGAATGTTTTAAGTCAAAATACTCACCATGGCGATGCCCTTCTGAACCAATTGACTTTTTGGCCCAGGTTTGTCATATTCCTGAAGATTGGGCCCCTAAACTCTGCCAGAGTATTGGGCAGAAACTTGCTGCTACCGGTCTGATGGGGTAGAGCTTATATGGCAAAAATGTACAGACTGCTGCTGAGGCCTGTACATGTGTGGTTATTCCCTGAGAACCAGTCCCTGATTCTGGCCACAACCTTAAAACAATAGTGTGAAATGTGACCATTTCCTTATGTTCACATGACTTGCATATATATTCTAACATATAGAAATAATATTTTATGTTACTGGACCCTCAATAAAATGGAGAGAATAAAGGCCTAGTGCCAGCCATACACCAGCACATTCCTGATCCTGCTCTATCTGAGGATCTGTCAGAAAAACTGACAACTCAGGACGAAAAATGTTGGACAATGTACCTATGAGTTTACTGCATAGGGTGCACAATAACAATTTTCAAAAGACCTTTCATAGAATCTTTCTATTTTCCATTACGGCTACTCTTTCGGTGGGACTATAGGTTTAGTGAAAATCTAATGTTAAATTGTAAAAGATCTTTAGTCCACAAAAGATTGCAATGCCCAAAATTATCAGTTCAGCAAAACACCCAGCTGTTAGAATTAAGTATTCAATGTATCTGATTCTGGAGATAACAGAACTGCCTGACCTAACCATCCCAAATATTTTGAACACGCTGTATATCATATAAAATATAATTACAGTATTAGCATTGCCATCTGTAATATTTTATAAGATGCTCATTTTATTCAGAACATAAATCTTTTAAAACAGCACATTGTTGTAAAGACAGATTCAGTGGTGACCTTTCACGTATGCAAAGGGACTATAGTGCACATGAGTCCCCAAAACAATTAGGGATAGTAGGAAATGAGCAAGAAGGTTGTAATATACTTGAAGGTTTTGAATAACGTCGTAAACTACAAGAGCAAAGTGCAACTAGTTTATGGATGTCATATGAACCCAAGATTAAATTGCAGTCTTTTGCTTACTGACTAGTATCTGTATTGATTTTAATTAATGTAGACTATGATCAAAAATCATGAAACTTCGATTGATGACAGAAAATTGCACTGGCTGAAATCTGTGGTCACAGAAGTATATTGTTTCATAGTTCATATTGTGAAACAATATGGTGAACCTTGTGAATGAATAAAACCCATAACAGAATCTTAGAGTTTAGATGGCTATTACATCTCAGAGCTAAATTCAGAAAGTTTGTAAAATTCACCTAAATCATTGATTTACTTTGAAATAAGAGCGTAAGAAATAGGAGCAGAAAGAGGCAATTCAGCCCCTTGAACTGCTCTGCCATTAACTTGAACATAGTTGATCTCATCTCGGCCTCCACTCTACTTTCTTGCCCACTCAAAATAACCCTTCAAACCATTCTTCATTAAAAATCTGTCTGTCTTGTTCCTAAATTTGTTCAATATCCCAGCGTCCACCACACTCCTGGGTAGTGAATTCCATAGATTCATGATCCTCTGTGAGAAGTAATTTCTTCTCATCTCTGTTTTAAATCTGCCACCCTTCTCCTAAAACAATAACTTCTCATTCTAGACTGTCTCAGAAGGGGAAACATCTCTTTACATCTACTTTGTCAATCTCCTTTAGCGTATTATATACCACAATTAGATCACCTCTCAGCATTCTAAACTCCAGAGTGTACAGGCCAATTCTGCTCAGTCGTCTTCATAAGGTAAACCCCTCACCTCTGGAATCAATCCAGTGAGTTTCCTCTGAATTGCCTCCAATGCACCACATCACCCCTCAAGGAAGAGGATCAGAACTATACCAACAATGGCTCAATTGTATCCATTATCTTAAAGAATTAAAAAATAATTTTGTAATATTAAATTAAAAATGTGGAGAAATGTTGAGTTTGAGGCTTGTTTATATTCTGCTTAGATCCATGTGAGCATTTGGTGCACTTCATATAAATAAGTGATGCAATTAGCAGAAAGCTGTTGATAGTTCCATCATATGCTCCTTAAAAACAATGTCCCGTTTTCATGTTATCCTGTTCCGTACAGATATCCGATATATTCCAGTCTCACAATCTGCTAAATTCAAAATCTTGTCTCTCCATGGTATCACCACTCCATCTCACTACAGCCTCTTCTGTCTTACTTCAGAGCCCATGACCATGAACATTTGAATCTGCCTTCATTCCACATCGGCTGCCATTCCCTTTTCAATTCTTGAGGTTTACACAATCAAATCACACTTCTGTAATTCACTGCCTTACCTTCTTCATTGCTCTTATAAAACTCTCCAATATTTAAACATTCCTTTTATTCTTCAATTCTTGCTTGGTACCCCCTCTCTCATGTATGAATAACGCTTTGGCATTGTTTAATGTTGTTGGATATATATATTATTATTATTAATTATTGTTGTTGATAATCACAATATTAGATTAACAATTTATGGAATCTGTAAAAGCTGATTTTGGACATGTTGTGAAAAATGTAATCACTTTGTAGTTGAAAGAAAAAGTTATGTGAACCAGCAAATATCATTAACAATATTCTTGATCTGCATGAATTGCTATTTACACAACCAAATATGCAATGTCGGCAAAGTCACACAGTCTGTTTGGATTAGCAAGCAGACTGGGCAGACTTGGAAAACTCTTATTGCGTTTAAAGTATAGTGTACCTCTCCATCAAACATTTAAGTTCAGTTTCAGTAATATTGCATACAACCTTTTCTGTTATTGTTGCAATTATGTTAGGCTCAAGGGTATTAAATATTGATAAATGGATAAACTATTTTTGACTGTCCTGACAGTTCACAAGGTGATTTGATAAGCTAGCCAGTGAAAAGAATGCAGAGGAAAAGCTTGGTGTTAAATGATAATCAATCCCACCTGTAACTGACTCAAATGTTTTTTGCAAGTGATAAATCATATCATCACTGTTCTGAATCGTAATCCAGGAGAAGAGAAAATAAAAACCTTTTCATAGCATTTATGGTCAGTAACAAGATAAAGCATACCATCCTCAATGCTTTTCAAGTGGCCTCAATATGTTTGTAAATGTTTAGGGTCATTGGAATGGTCTGCTCAGTTGAAATCTTTCAAATTTCTATTCAGGAAGAATGTTTTTTTTGCAATGGACAATAATTAACCAGGGAAAGTACAAAAAATTACAAACATTCTGTCATCAAGAATATGTGTAATATAATTGTGAGAAACTGGTCTAATCCTTTCAACAACTGACAACTTCATATGGAATGAACTTTCTATTAAACTTGGATTTTGCATCACTTCCTCTGTAAGTATTGTCACTTCCTTACAGGTCTGATAATGGTCTTACTGAAGCTTCCAGGATAGCTAATCTTGCTGTAATAAATCTCGCTGAACATTACATTTGAAAATTGAACTTCCTGTTGATTTCAAATTCACATAATTGTTGTGCTCTATGGACTATATTAAAAAGTACAGTTTTTGTGCTGTAACACTTGGCTTTCTTTAGAGGCTAATTCAAGCAGCTAATTGACCCTGAGGGGTTATGAACTGTTGGCAGTTAATAACTCATAAAATTCTTGCATAAAGTAGGATACTAGATTCTATCACTGAGACAAATAGTACAAAGACCCAGGGTATAAATATCTAAACGTCGAAAAGAGCTGGAATTTCTCAGCGACTGTTCTTCTGGAGTCTCCAGGGCATGTTTGCTATGGTTTCCTGACTAGAGAAACAAGCTTAAAAAATGAGCACATTAAGGAGTAATTTGTTTGAAGGTTCAGGAAGTTTGTGAGGGGGAGGAGGGGAAAGGCAAAAGTGACCTTTAAGCAGGAGCTGGACATTATTACATTTGTCATTTGTTTCCTTTCACCTTTAGGATGTTCACCATGGTAATGGTACACAGCAAGCCTTTTATAATGACCCCAACGTGCTTTATATTTCCCTCCACCGTTATGATGAAGGAAACTTCTTTCCTGGTAGTGGAGCCCCAGACGAGGTAGGTTGCATTTCTCGTCGGCCTCTTTTATCGTTCCGGTCTAATTGCATTGCATGATTATTCCTAATTAGCTCATTCTTCGCTGCTGCACTTTAAATTGCTGTGGATTGCAAAATTGTCCACTGGGACTGTGTCCCAGCACAGACCAAGTGCATGGCCCCAACCAGTGCTTGTCAAGCATTGTCTGGCTGATCTGGGCAAGTTCTTTGATGTTAGTTTCAAAGCTATTTTATCTGAAAATATATATTTTTGTTTCTTGGTGCCGTCCTGCTTTCAGGTTGGATGCGGCCCTGGTGAAGGCTTCACTGTGAATATTGCCTGGACAGGTGGTCTCGATCCCCCAATGGGAGACGTGGAATACCTTACAGCTTTCAGGTGTGTTCCCACCTGTAATGATACTTGGTCAAGTTCAAAACTAATGCGCTCTTTTAAATTGCTTCACATGGACAGCATTCGAAAAGCATGTTAGATTCAACCTCTAATCGGTTGAGGTTAATAAGGTCAAACTAGTACACTTTGCAGTCTGCAGGGCTGTGGTAGGAGAGGACTTTTAACTTCCTTCTCACTGGACTCAAACTTTGCATCTCATGCTTGTAGATCATGTAGGGTTTTAACCATTTTACCTCCACACTACGGTGCACCCTTACTGTCAGCTTTCCCATCAGAAGTCGGCCTGATTGACAGAGGGCTTGGCTTTCAGTGGGTCGGGAACACTAAAGCAGAGGCCTCAGAACGAGGTAGGTCTGAGTCTTGACCCAGAGCATGAGGACGGCTGCGGTTGCTGACTTGGGCAGAGGGACAGCAGTGAACAGGGACTTTTGTGATGGAAGGGCAACAGTGGTGGGGTGGCAGAGGCATTGAGGTACAGTGGGAGGTGGGATAGCAGGAGGTTAAACACCTCAGAGAGGAGAAGGGAAAAGGTAGCTGCATTCAACAAACCTGGCTGTCAACAGATAAATATAAAGCACACAGCATCACTGTAATGTTGAAATTGCCAATAGATTGATTGCTATGTGTGGGTGCACCTCTCCTGCTCCCCATTGCTTTAAGCTTATTAACACTGGAAATAGGGTAGATCGGAAGCAGTTTGGACTTCATATATTTAACATTATAATCTGCAGTCTGACCCATACTTGACCACGTTTTTAGCGTTGAAACGTCTGCTAAGTGCCAGTATTCTGGCGGTTCTTTGCATTGACCTGCAGCACTTCCCTTGTTTTCAGTATCCAGTATTTGATACTCAAAATGTAGCCTAACCAGAGCATTGACTCATTTGTTCATTCTTGGCTTGGGCTAGAATTCCTCTGATTTGGCTATGTAATTCAGTATCTTCTTAGTTTTGTTGATTGCTGTACCACATTGCTTGAACATGTTGAGTGTCAAATCCAGGTCTCCTACAACTTCATCCATGGAAAGTTCAACATATTGCGGTAGTAGTTACATTACTTGTTTTTCTTTTCCATGTTCATACTTTGAATTGTAAATTAGATTTCATAAGCCTTTATTTGGTCACTGCTATATTTTGTTTAGCTCATTCAGTATTTTCTGATCTCCTCCTTTAATTGCTATATCCCTTCTAATTTAGTATCATTTGTAAATTTAACTAATTTGCATTGGGTTTCAAAATTCAGGTCATTGATGTAAATTGAAAACAGAGATAGATTGAACACCGAGTCCTAAGGCATCCCGCTCAATAGTTAACCTTCGATATTCTCTCTAAACAGTACCCATTGTTTCCTATTCTTCAGATAGCTTCTTATTCAAACAAATGTTTTGCTTTGAATTTCCAGACCTTCAAGCTAGGTTACCAACTTTTCATGTGAAACGTCATCAAATATGTTTTGAAAGCCTTACTACATGACAGTGTAGTGTTTATCATGGTTTATTTGGGTTCTTGTTTCATTAACAAATTCAAAGACGGTGGGCACACATGATCTTCCCAGGCAAGAGACCATGTTAAGTGTAGCTTAATAAGGACTTTTTGTCTCAATTCATTGAAAACCTGACTGGCTGTGTCCTATCATGCAAAATGTGCATGATGTGTACAGGACATCTGTAAAAACATACTGGCTTACAGTTCAACACTCAGATAAACACATTATAATCCTAGTCTAACATTATAATGTACTTATGTATCAATCTTCCTACTTCGGGACAAAGCAACATGTATTTGTAAAAAATGTAAAGGTCAGAATAAATGGTGAATAAGGATAAAGAATGATACAAATCCACTGGGAACTCTGCACAATGATTTTTATTTTAAGATAACGCAGACTGTTTAAAAAAAAGAAACTCTACTTGAGAGAATATGTTCTAATCAGTAAAGTTTAAGTTTGAATGATTGGGTGTGATATCAACAGAACCATTTGAGCGTGTCAGAAGCTGTTCACGTTCTCCCGGTCAGTGTCTTTTCTCTGTCTTATAGCCATACAACTTATCATTATCAACCTCCTGTTATAAAATTTAAAAATACTGCAGTAAACTACACTGGATACAGTAACAAATGCTTATTAGTAGATTGAATCACTGGTACTCTGATTAAGCCAATACTCACCCAGATGCTTGAATGATAAGCGTACTTTGGAAAACTATGATGAAACGTATTTAACAGTCCAATAAAACCTTGCCATTAGGTTTATTATATAAATTCAAGGATCGTTTTTAATGAGTCCATTTTAGAACCTTGTTGTAAAGGGATGAACTAAGAAAAACATTTGTGATTGACCATTATACCTGTGCTGGCTTTGTGTCAGTAATTTATTTTTAGTTAATTTCAGCAAGGATGTTTGAAGGTTTTTAAAATTTCCACGCACGTATGTATTTCAATCGTCCTGATAATTCATGTGGTATTTATGTTAAGGTCACAATTCCACTGAAATATCTAACCACATTGCCACATGCACTATATATTCCCTCTACCATGTGGAGGAAAGATTCCTTAATGGTAATGTCACCCTGTATGTACATGGAAGCCATAAGTGATTTTGTTCTCAATATGGCTTGATAATATGAGAAAAAGCAATTGTGTTAAAAACATATCAATTATGTTCATATGCATAGTTATGCAAATACAGTTTTTGTCATGGTTACCACTACCAGGAAATAAGTGCCAATTAGGTGAGCTGGGCAGGTACCAGCTAAATGAATGTGTGCTCAGCAGATGGGGCTATGTTGTTGTCAGCACAAGCAGGGTTTGGACAAGCAAAGGAAGAGTAGTGGATCCAATAGAGTCCTTGGATGGAGGAGGAGCAAATTCCAAATAGAATCAGGTCAGGCAGGCCTGGAAGGCTGGTGTCAGCTCCGTAAGGATCACGGCGGGTAGGATGGGTAGAGGGTGGATGCTGAGATAAGGGAATATGTCAGGACTAACACAGCCAGGGGAAGAGATAGTTTGGATTCACCAATGGGGAGTCAGTTATGGGTCTCAGACATCAGGTTGGAGTCCACTGGTGATTTGAAGTTCAGTTTAATAGTTACCTGGGAGTCAGAGAAGGATTTGGTTTCTCTGGCTTTTTCTGAGCACCTATTAAGCTTAGGTGGGTCAGAACTTTCTGAATTCTCTAATATCATTGGACTTTTTGGAAGGGTTCTAGTCACAAGGGAATTTTTTTAAAAAATCAATTTCCTGGACAATTCCCATAGAGATAGCTGCATCTGGGATTCTAGAGTATAATTCCAATCTTGCAGCTCCATAGTCATTGCATCAAAAATGAAGAACCTTCTTCCACCGTCCTTATTGCAAGGTAGAATAAACTCTCAGCTGTGGTGGATGTTCATTTGCTCCCATTCCAAATGAACGTTCGGACTATATGAAGGAAATGTTATCCTCGGGACAACCACTGTGTTGTCCCATGAAGTTGCTGTTGTTTTCAATGTGTTATGATTTTAGAGGATTTAAGTGTACAAAAGTGCACATCAGATCATAAATGTGTTTTTGGCAAATTGATCTGTAACTATTTTGATCAGTTGAATTGAACATGATTGTTTTGATGTTATTCTGTTGCACAAGTGCACCAGAGGACACTGCTTAAAAATACGGGGTAGACCATTTAGGACAGAGATGAGGAGAAACTTCTTCACCCAGAGAGTGGTGGCAGTGTGGAATGCTCTGCCCCAGAGTGCAGTGGAGGCCCAGTCTCTGGATTCATTTAAGAAAGAGTTGGATAGAGCTCTCAAGGATAGTGGAATCAAGGGTTATGGAGATAAGGCAGGAACAGGATACTGATTAAGGATGATCAGCCATGATCATATCAAATGGTGGTGCAGGCTCGAAGGGCAGAAAGGCCTACTCCTGCACCTATTGTCTATTGTCTATTGTCTAAATGCAGGTTATTGGGACTAATATGGAATGGAAGTACCCTCCATGGCATTGGTTTTAGGCCTGGATATATAAAATGCAAGGCTTCAGTACTAGTGTTTAAAATTGACTCCTACATTTCCAGCAAGAATGAAGGACTTCAACAGGCATGAAGGAGATCTTATACACCAAGAAGCTGACACAAGCACCTAAAGGGAACAGAATCCATCTCAAAGACAAATGATGAGTGAAGGGGTAAGCAAGTGTATCAAAGAGGGAGTATGGTTGGCAAAGCTGCCTTTTGAAACAATCCTATTTCAGCTGGTTCATAAGGTGAAGAATTAAAAAAGTAAATAAACTGGCTAATGGAGTGGGTGGATATAAAGCAGGTGAAACTTTAATTCACAAAAATGTGAAAATGATATATCTTGGTAAAAACATTAGCAGAGATAACATAACTAAAGCGCAAAAATCTCAAGGAAATGCAGAAACAGGGTGACCTGAGGGTATGCATGCTTAAATTGGTGAACTTGGCAGGGCTGGTTGAGAAATTTATTTCAAAAAGCATACGGAATACTGAACTTTATAAATAGCGGCAAAAAGTATTCTGGTGAATTTAGAAAATATTGGTTTGACGGTATCTAGAGTACTGTGCCCAATTCTATGCACCAGACTTTAGGAGAGGCATGTGTAGAAAATAAGGATGAGAGAATTTTGAATCACATGGATAGACTGTAGAAGCTGGTGTGGTAGGCCATAGAGAACAGAACATTGAGAACATTTACATCTCATTCTGGTTGGTCATCTAGGGTTAACATCATGTGTTATGACATTATACAGTCCCATTCTTTGTACAATATATCCGGGTTCAGCATCAAGAATAAATATGAAATTCAAAATATGAACTTAGGCCTTTTGTGATCATACTGTGTGAATAAACCATAAAACTAACTAGTTAAGAATGTTTCATATGGTAAACAATAAAATTAATGAGAATAATAAGGAAAATTATTTGAACAAGCATTATTATCATATTTAATTATCAGAGGCAGGGGGTATGTGTTTTAATTAGCAGGTCCTCAGGACATTGAATGACTACAGGCTTTCTTAAACAACCACGCAAACATACCAACTAGCTGCCTGCAGCCTTAGGGTCAGGCCTGAGATGAAAAAGATAAGATAATTGGCTCTAATGAAATCCAGAAGGTTGGAGCTTTCTTTGGGCAGAGCGTGTGGAAGTGAGCTTAATTCAAACCAGTTCAACTCTGAGCCCACTCCTGTGACTTTGATATCGTTTGAAGTTATAAAAGTGTTTGGTGCACCATTAGCCTGCTGGGCTCAGCCTCCTTGGTTACCTTAATTACCAGACTTTACAACCGACTTTACTGCACAGGAAAGGAGCCATTATATGTTTCATCAACATTGGCTGTTTTCAGATTTTAGGAAAAGCAAGGGTAAAGGTCGCTATGGAAAAAAAAAGACAGGGATAAATGAACTGGTTGAAACCTTCATAAAAAGAACTTGTAACAAAAAAAATTGCAACATCACATCTTAGATTATTTTGTGTGCCATGCAAACAACTTCACATCATAGTGAACTTTGTGAGAGTTAAGCTGGAGGAGTTACTTTGTCTGCTAAACGTGAACTTCACCTTCCAACATGACTTTTTGAATACTTTCGCAAACATGCACCTGATTACCTCATTAGAGACTGTTCTTAGTTTGTCTGTTCATGCTCAGTGAAGTGGAAGGAGACCCAACCCCCAACACCTCCCCACCACCACCACCATCTCACTTATTACTCTTTCCGGTGACAAATTCATGCTACAAGATCAGCCGCACATTGTCTTTTCTGCTGATAAATCACTACCCTTTTATAAGAAACATTTTTCATTCTTTAAGATATTGAACTGCACCAAAGTAGTCACCTAGTACTGAGACATACGAGTTGATTCTCACATTTTGAGAAAAGTGTTATCTTGAGTGAGATTCATAGCACTCAGTCCATTCTGGTCACACAGTCTTCCACTATTCATCTACTCCATTAAGCATCCAAATTCTATGGCACCATTTATGTGGATTCGCATGACAGGAGAGGAGGAAGTGCTTCCCACTACCTGGATCTTCTGGTAATCATTCCACTGGTACTGTAGCTCTGTTGGCTGGAAGGCTGGCTCACAATTCACAGCAAAACCAACATTGTGGGTTCAAGTTCCATACTGACTAGGTTTCCACGAAGGACCTTCAGGTTAAACCATCATTATATATCTTTCTCTAATGAGAGAGCAGCCCTATTGTCTGGTATGACTATGGTGACTTAACCATATATAAAGCTCACTTCCATTCCACGTGAGACACAGCAAGTCAGAAACTGCTCCTCACATTGTGGTGTTTGACTGATATCACTGAGGTCCTGACCCAGAAAGGAAAGCTAGCACCCTGTCATCACCAGGGAGGTGCAGTTAGATGGTTGATGGAGGAGGACAGTATGTTATCCTGCTGACTGCTAATCGAGGCCGCATCATCAGACTAAGCCAGCCTGGACTGAGATAAGGGCCTCGGTTCGTGGTGTGTCATGTGTAGAAAGGAACACACAGCAGTGCGGGAAGAAGGTCAATGATCTTCTGCACTCCAAAAGTCTAGGTGTTGCCATCTTCTCTTTGGTAACTAACTCTCAAAGGATCACCATTCTGTCATTACACACGCATGTCACCAAGGCTCACCGTCTATAACTTTCACAATTGCAGGGAGTATATCCACTCAATAACTTTCATCCACCTCAACCTCCCAAACTGCAAACCTTTCCTGCTCTCTGTGCTTCCTATTCACTTACTGGGGACACCAAGCCCCAATGTGGTGGAAGTGGTGAAAATAAGGATTTCCTATTCCAGATGAGGAAAATATTGTTGAGCTGGCTGGAGCAGAGCAGAGCTTATCAGGTTCAGATGGGAAGATCACAATGGCCACCAACCCAGTGAGCTTCCTTCAAGTGTACTGTGATACTGTCTGATTAAAACCGGCGGTAACTCCTTCTTAACATACAGAAGCATTTAATCCTCGAAGACAGTTAATACTCTTCTCTTATGTAGGCACTTGCAGCACTCTGCAAACCTCCACTGATAAGATGGCCATGCTCGAGACTCTCAGTTCCACCTCCGTCTCTGACGAGAAAGTCACTGAACCACCAGAGGTTGCAACAACAAAGATTTCACACATATCCTCCACCAGCTCTAAGACCTTTGCCTCAGTGGTTATTCTATCTAGATCAGACTCAGGAGCACAGTTTGGTGAGCACATTACTGAGGTGTCTCTGGAGGAACAAACACTTGGGTCTCTGACACCCAGAGATCCGGCATCTGCTCAGTCCCAAGCCAATGATGTTCCCATGGTCTTGACAATGACATTTCACACAGAGTCGAGGGAACGGCGGTCAGGTTTGTCACTGACAGTCTGTACATTGGGTTGATGGATAGAGGAGTCCACCTATATTACAATTGTTGTGCTGTCCCTGGCATGTGTGTGTCTGGCTGCTTTCGTGGAAAGGTCGGTCAGCAGCATGAAGTCCCAGGTCCTGCACACAGTGTCTGCTGGATATTCACACAGATCTGCATTCCATCATTCTACCAATAGGTGCTGAGTGTCAATGGCAAGGTGAGAGGGGTATGAAGGACCTTGAACTCATTCTAGCCCTTTCTCTCAAGAAGGCAGCGTGGTGTCAGCAGATACAGTTAGAGAGGGGTTCAGACAGACAAGCCCCCAGTAGCTTCATCTTTGGACATTGCAGAGGTCTCCGACCCCCAATGTAAACATAGTTTGTGATCCCCATGTCTGCAAAACTTCCAGCCAAGGAGAGAGAGCCTGCATCTGTGCATGTTATCTCAGTAGGCCTGGGACCCCCTTGGTCTAAAAGCCCCTGGAGACAATTGCCCAAGACTTTGAGGTCACCAGAGCTGACTCCAGAGCAGGCTCCCTCTGCCTTAGCAGCAGAATTTGGAACTATACTGAGACATGGTAGAAGGGAGAATATGAAAAATACTTACTGGGGACAGCGCAGATCATATATAATTATAAATAACTTTGCACTTTTGCAAATACACATTCACTCACATTCTTAAAAGGTCGGCCCTCATGTCTTTGACACTGTTGGAACTCTTGAAATCACACCAGTGAGAGAGATGATTTCAGACATCTCAGGGATGAAGGAGATGTAATGCCCAGGCATTGCTCACCTCACACCAGCAACCAATTCCTTGACTGCAGATAGCCCCGGCTGTCAAGAATCCTTGAACCATAATGATGGTATCTACAACCAAGGTTTTACACTTTAATGTGGACAACCTTGAGGCTTCAATTAATGTCCAAGGATTGTGCCTGGACCTTGGCCCGATTGCACCATTTCACACATACTCTCACCTTGTGAGTGAGAGGAAGGGATCAGTGATGATTTCACACTTCCTTGGTGGGAAAGTTAAAAATCACACAACACCAGGTTAAAGTCCAACAGGTTTAATTGGAAGCTCACTAGCTTTCGGAGTGACACTCCTTCATCAGGTGAAGGAACATCGCTCCGAAAGCTAGTGTGCTTCCAATTAAACCTGTTGGACTATAACCTGGTGTTGTGTGATTTTTAACTTTGTACACCCCAGTCCAACACCGGCATCTCCAAATCTTTATGGGAAAGGTTCATTCTATTTCTCACTTTTGAAGGGAGTGGACTGCCATTAAGGCTTTGAGATACAGAATGGGCAGCTCATATATCCATTCTCGCTCAACTCTAATTAGCCTACTGTAATGCACAGGCATTTAAGGGCAACTTAGCAATCTATGTGAACTCTGAAACTGTAAAGACTAACTCATGTCAAAAAAGGTCAAAAGGCAATTCCTCAGGTTCCTCTCAACCTCCTGCCTGTCATGAGAGAAGCCTCGGGATCTTTAAGCTGAGCATCATGTGACAGTACTACTCTGTCTCACTGACTGCTGCTTTCTTACAAAGAGTACATACTTGAAAGTGGGACAAGCTGAAGATATCAAGTATATGATCAGGTGGATGATGAAGCATTTACTCACAACAGAAAAAGATCAAGGTTTGATCAATAACAGTGTTTTTTATTGTGATGATAGACTGCAATCCCAAAATATATACAAACGTATTTTACTTTTAATCCCAAAATTTGTATTTATTTTAAGAACTGCTACAAGAAAATCTGTGGATGTAAATTGAGTGACTATCTTGCAAAGACATGTTTGAAGACAATGGTATGTCACAACTGTAAAGAGTAAGGTAAACATTTAGGAAAGAACACTTAACAAGAAGAAATAACAAGGGTACAGACAATTCCCTCTTCAAAGCAGCAAGATACCTCTTGTAAATATGTCTATTTTACACCCTACCCCCAACACCACTAGGAATACACAAAAAAAGAGAAGTTGAAAACTAACTGCGGTATTAGTCTGTGCTTGTTATTGGCTAAACTTTCTATTGTGTAAATCAGAGTGTAGTGAGAACCTCAATTTTTGAGAACTACCATCTTAAACATCCCTGCATGGCAGGTAAAACAAAAGAGGAAGACTCCCTATCTCTCTTAGAGTTGTGAGCCAGCTCAAATGGAACTAGGGCAAAGGAATTTCAATAAGCTTACAAAACCAAGAATCTCAAGATCAAATGTCAACATTAATGTTACCAGAGCCATTTAACAGTGGAACCTTCACATTTGCTTTTCACAAAAAATTCAAAGATTGAACCTTTTTTTCCATTTTTGTTTTGGACATTCATTTCTACTCAATGTGTATATGAATTGCATGTATTACAATGCTATTTCTTTTCTGCAATTAGTAATTCCTAAATGATCTTAATGTTAATTCAAGAAATCCCTTGGTTATATTAGTCCCTTGTAAAACACAAGTTCATTTTGGTCTACCTTTCCAAAAATAAAGAGATCCTTTCTAAATTAATCTTGTTGAAATCAGTCGAACGGGTAGGTGAATTATCAAGGTGAGCCAAATCACCTCACACCCCAACCCACCTCCCCAACTCCCCCACCACTACTACAATCCCCCCTCAGCTGGGAGCTTAATGGTTTGGGGTAGCTCATCTGGAGTAATAAAAAAATTAGGCAATCTCACTGTATGTCCATTGTAACATCACGTGTCCTTTGCACTAAGCAAGGACTACTTGCCACATTACTTTAGACTGCTAAAGGAATAAATACAGCTTACTCACCCTGGAGAAGCTTTAATTAGGTATTATCTAGAATCTTGAGCTCAGTAGTAAATTGCTCTGTCACATTGCCTCAGATGTGTCTTCTGGTCAATGTCCTGATCCTCATCTTCGTTTTCATTCTTAGAATATTTCTGTTAATTTCCCTTTTCCTCTGCATCCACGACATCTCCCCATTATCAGTTCCAATTGTGGAGAGAGCACAACAAGCCATAATGATGTGACCCACCTTTTCCAGGCTATCCTGCAAGATCTCAATAGAGTAGCGCAGGCTTCCAAATATTATCTTCAGGAGGTTGCTCATCACTTCCACTCTGTCCCTGATGGAGTAATGTGCAGCTTTTATCTTCATTCTGTTTCAGTTTGAAGGTTTCATACAGGTGTCAAGAGCCATGTTTAAAGGGGGGTAACTCTTGCTTCCCATAACCATCCCTGTTTGGCCCAAGGACCCTGGAAGGAAACAGGCAACTGTGAACTCTGTGGTGTGCCCACATTATAGCAGTTTCCAGGATATCTAGCTCAATCTTCCAAAATCTGGTACTGAGGATCTCATTGAATTTAAATGTTGATGAAGTAGAAACTGTTTCTGTTGAAAGATACTGAAGGTTAGCAATAGAATGCACCCAAAGCAACATAGGTGCAGTTTGTTTGTCTTGGGAGAATCCAGTGATGGCAGAGAATCTCATTCAGGGCAGCTGTGATCTTGATGGGATCGAGTTGGATGGTCACCCATTCCTTCTGGGTGCAAGTCCACTCTAGCAGATAACAGCATTTGGGAATGATGGTCCCAGCCATTCTTAATCCAAGCCTGTTCTGCCTTTCTGTCTGTCAAAAAAGACAGCAGAGCCTCTAGGAATGGGGTTGTATCATTCTTCTCCACATCCTTAGAGATCCTCACCTGTTGCTACTTCCTATGGAGCCGCTGGCAGTCATTCTTTCCCATGAAGTTGTAATTTTTCTCGGCTTTGGAGGTGATTTCACATTTGAGACATCACAAGGATTTCAACTACTGTGATGTCCATGTCATCAGATGCCTGAGCAGATAGCCTGTGGGGCACATCAGTAAGAGAAAGCCATTTGACTAATAGTACACCTGAACCTTTATGTCAATTACAATGAAGCTCAAGTTATGCTTTGTCAGTGTGTGACCTGAAGACTTCTCAAGGAGGTCGATAGCTCAAGAAGCTCTGAGTTACATAATCTTATCCTATATATGTTGAAAGTCAAAGTCTTCATGCTACATTAAGGGAATAGTATTCTTACAGTAAGCCACTATAATACCACACCACCCAAAAAAAAGCATCCTTGCATGTCCCAGACCATGTCCTTGCATACTTACAGTTCAGTATGTAAATATGGCAGCTCTGAAGCATTGGATTCTGGGATTGCTACAAAAAGTAAGTAATGCTTCTAACAGCTTATCTGATGGTAATTGCTTAACTGACATAACAAAAAAAGAACTAGTGTGAACAATGTAATGGGTATAATTGCTTGAGGCCATAATTTTAAAAGGTCCATGAATGACCTGCTGATAAAATGCAATGTTCTGAAAGATGGGTGACATTTCCAAATCTGAGAATTCATGTTTAAAGTAATTGCCTATGCAGGGCCTTAAATTCCAAAAGTATTACTCTGCCCCAATGAAAGAAACATTAACTTATTATAACTGTGGTGGCAGTCACATTGTGTTGTTATTGTGCAGTTGAATTTGGATCGAAGATGACAACTATTCAACTTTGTCTCCTTGTCAGTGACTTGTTTGAGTCTCAGGATAATATCCCATCCTTCATGTTCCTGATTGACCTTGATGACCTTTCAACTTCCCCCATTACTATTCATTCTCTTCATACTAAGGTCCCTCATTAACCCTTGAGCTGACAGTTTGGCAAGTTCTTAAATCCACATTGGCCATCCACCCTCCACATGAATAGACTAAACTAATTGAGACTTATGAAAATCCTCTCTGTCCCTTCTAATGTCGTGTGAGATCTTACCCTTCAAATTCAAACCAGCCTCTTTCACTGTAATTATTCCCTCAAAAAAACCAGTCTAATGAAGCCTATCCCCAGAGTTATGCTGCTTGTTTTTCCCAGAAACCTGTGGAGTGCCCTCTAATAAGTCCCTGACCATAACTAAGTAACTTCCCAGGACTGATCAAGGTCAACCCTCTATAAAATCTTGGCATGACAGCCCCAACTCACCATGACCCACCTCCTGGACTAACGTCACCATTGTGCCCTGTCTGATCTACCTTTAATCCCTGGACTGATAGCTCAACCTGCAGGACCAACAGTAGCCTAATTTCCTCAACTGTAAGGACATGCATCCTGGATTCTGATTGGACCATGCGTCTGATAGTCTGTGGCCAACCCTTTGGAGTTTGAACAGATGTATCCTTTGACCTGATAACAGATTGTTCATCATTGACCTAAAGACATAGTCAATCACTTGAAGCATATTTGGTATGTTTTCTGTTGGTGTGACATTGACATAGCATAGTGCTGTACAGTGAAGGGTCCACATCCTTCAGTATTCCCAACTGAGAAAAGCTGTCTGCCTCTTTTTCTTCACAGAAGGTGGCTACAGCCTCCAACTAAGTACAAAGTGAGTGTGCTCTAACAAATGAAGCTAAAAACCATAAGAAGCATCCCCATATAGATGCATGAGATGTATGAAAGCCCCTGCATAAAGTGATTCAGCAGAAGTATGATAGAATAAGGTATCCCTGAGCTCCCAAGTCAAGGCCTAACTGGGTAATGTGGTCTGAGAGGGACAGAGAGCAGGCATGCTGATGATGGTGAGACTGTTGATTTTCCTAATACTGATTTATGAGTATGAAGGGTGGAGGAGGATAGCATTCAAGCAGCTGCAGTGACATTGTGATGAAGACAGAGTTTTCTAATAACCCTAAGAAGCCAGCAGCAAGCTGTTGCCACTGGATGATCACTCTGTGACTATCACACCAGGAATTACTACCATCTAGTTTCTTGGGGAAGTACAGGAGAATTGGAAGTGGCATAGAAATGAGGTGAGTTGGGCTGTTGATGTGGAAATGAGAGAGTCATAGCTCAAAAGCAAGATTCTGAAGTATAAAGTTAAAATGGAAAATGGAAAAATCTTTACTTGCCATTGAGATTCTTATTTGTTTCAATCTGTTTATCCAAATTTCCAAATTTGTCCAATGCTGATGCAGGGCAGGGAGACGTTTCAAAGATAGTAGAGGTACACAATCCTTTATCCGAAATGCCAAAATCCAAAAAGGTCCAAAATCTGAAGTTTTGTTGTGAAGTTTTTTCCTTGATAACAAGGTTGTTTGGCTTGCAAACAGTTAACCCAACTCCACACCCACTCAACTCATGTCACTCAGATGTAACATGGGGGTGTGGCCCAGCATTGACTGGTGTCTATTCTGTTTCAGGGCTTTTTGTACTCACAGGTACAACTGCTGTTTGGTAAGATTGTTTTTTATTTCACCATTAAACTGTCACTTATTCTGAACTCCAAAAAATTCTGAATTCTGAAAACCAGTTGGCCTCAAGAGTTTCAGATCAAGGATTGTGTACCTGTAATTTCAATGTGGAAGGAAAATCAGGTAGAATTTTATGGTCGTGTGTAGTTCTCCCTGAGGGATTTTTTTCTTTGCATGCAGTATCCAGGTGATGCTTAATGCTCAGGTGTTAAAGGTCAGATACACCTTGTAATCCATATAGGTGGCCAGTTCATTATCACTTCCCCCATGATACATTGAGTTCTAGTAATGGGAAGTAAATCCATTGAATGGTCTTTCCCAAATGCTCACCAAAACTTTAATTTTCCAGTGAATTTCACAGCTCTTCCTTTCAAGTTAAGGCAAACAAGTGTGTGGATCCCAGTTCAAATTCAAACTGTTTAACACTCCTGTTACCCTTTTGATTTTGGTTATGTGGATCTTCCAATGGCATTTGATGTAACCCTGCATCCGAGCCTGAAGTTCAAAGTACTTGAAGACAATTATTGAATTAGCTAGGACATTGGCTGAGCGTCAAGAGACAGAGAGAAGGATACTCTGATAGGGAGATTCCAACGAGTGATAGCTTGCAAGGATACATTTTGTTACCTCAAATATTTACTATCCACCTTGGAAAAGAAGTAGGCCATTCAGCCCCTCCACTATTCAATGAGATTATGGCAGATATGTGGCCTAACTCCAAATACCTTCCTTTGGCCTATTTCCCTTAATACTTTTACGTGACAAAAAGTTACTATCACAGGTTTAAAATTAATAACCGATCCAGTATCCACTGTTATTTGTGGCCGAGAGTTCCAAACACCTACGCCCTTTGTGTGTAGAAAATGGAATGGAAAGTTACAATTACACATCCACATTTGTTTGTGGCAGCATGGTAAATAGCATTGATGTGCTTTTGAAGCATAAAGTTATATATTGAGGGTTTAAATGAATATGCATAACAATGGCAAATGGATTTTAAATATGAGGTCATCCACTTTGAAGTTGGAAACGTTAGAACAGAGGTTTTTTCCTAAATGGTGAAATAGTGGAGGTTCAAAAGTCTTGACAATTCAGGTATATTAAAAGGTCATAGATAGGTACGGAAAATAATGAAAAATGACTAATGGAAAGTTAGCTTTTAAATCTTAGAATCCCTAGAGCATGGAAACAGGCCCTTTGGCCCAACAAGTCCATATCGACCCTCCGAAGAGTATCCCACCAAACCCATTCACCTACCCTATAACTCTATATTGACCCCTGACTAATGCACCTAACCTACATGTCCCTGAACACCATGAGCAATGTAGCCTGGCCAATTCACTTAAGCTGCACATATTTGGACTTTGGGAGGAAACCAGAGCACCAAAGGAGAACGTGCAAACTCCACACAGTCACCCGAGGCTGGAACCAAACCTGGGTTGCTGGTGCTGTGAGGCAACAGTGTTAACCACTGAGCCAACGTGCTGCCCCTAGAGGCTTAAATTACAACAGAGGTAGAAGTGAAGTCATATTTCGGATATAAGAAATCCTATTTAAAGCACACATGACAGCAGTCTGGATATCCCTCTTTAAGAAAGTTATTTTGGCCTTGGATGAAGTGCAATGCTATCAGCCACTGTACTGATTCTCTGGCTCCATTGAGCTGCTGAATCATTTCCTCAGAGCTGGCATCATTGTGGGTCTCCATCCACAACAGCAGGTAGCCAATTAACATTATAAATGGCTGCTTGAAGTCAAACTTTGGAGATTGACTAGTGGTTTCCAGGTGTCATTCAGGGCTCTGTAGGCAACAGAGATACTGTACAGTTGGGACAGCCTCCAGGTCACGCACAAAGGTTTGAGTGCTTGAGACAGGGCCTAGTTCCTGCCTCTTTTCAAGGACAGCTACATAACACCTTGTGGAGAGGTTCCGTCATCACTCCTCCACGTTGGTGGTCCAATTGCTGGAATAGTTTATATTCCAAATTCCTCAAATGCTAGAGGTGCCTCCATTTTGGGTGGCCCTTCCCTCATTTACCTGTCACATCATCGTGTACTGAACTTAGGTTGTAGATAGTGAAATAATAAATAATTCAAAGAAATAGTTAATGAAATTAGTTTAATAAGGTTATGGTAAATTTGAAGTAGTACTTAATCAAAGAAGAAAGAAAATTACAGCACAGGAACAGGCCCTTTGGCCCTCCAAGCCTGCGCCAATCCAGATCCTCTCTCTAAACCTGTCACCTATTTTCCAAGGATCTGTATCCCTCTGCTCCCTGCTCATTCATGTCTCTGTCTAGATACATCTTAAATGACACTATTGTGCCACCTCCACTGGCAATGCATTCCAGGCACCCACCACCCTCTGCGTAAAGAACTTTCCACACATATCTTCCTTAAACTTGCCCCCTCTCATCTTGAACTCATGACCCCTAGTAACTGAGTTCCCTACTCTGGGGAAAAAAGCTTCTGACTATCCACCCTGTCTATACCTCTCATAATTTTATAGACCTCAATCAGATCCACCCCCCAAAACTCAGTCTTTCTAGTGAAAGTAATCCAAATCTACTCAACCTCTCTTCATAGCTGGTGCCCTCCACACCAGGCAACATCCTGGTGAATCTCTTCTGCACCGTCTCCAAAGCATCCACATCCCTTTGGTAATGTGACAACCAGAACTGTATGCCGTATTGCAAATGTGTGTGAAGCAAAGGTATATACAACTGTAACAATTCTTGTAGTCAACTGGAGGGACGTGTAGTGTAACAAGATAATTATGTGTAACACAATGTGAGAGTGAGATCATGTGCTACAGTCTGTGAAGATGGAAGGACCAGAAAGAGAGATATATACTTTTGCTATTAATTATGGCCCAAAGATGAAAGCTTGTTCTGCACTTCGCATGCACAGAGGTACTGGTGTGTTAGATGATGGAGACATGTGCCATTCCTTTACCGGCTGACTGCAGCAGGGACCGTGCCACTAGACACACGAGATAGATGTCTGGTCAGTATTTGAAGGACTCCCAGTAATATTGGAGGAAGATCAATGATCTGCTGTACATCACAAGGGTGAATTCCACCATTTTCTCTCTGCTACCTCACATTGACATGCTACCACTCGCTCGCCAAGGCACATAGACAACAACTCTCATTATTGAGTGTATTAGGTCCAACAATGATTCTCACCCACCTCATCATCCCAGCTGCTAACCCTTCTTGCCCTCTGCACTTCCTGCTAACTGACTGTTATCACCTGTTCTGTTCATTTATCATCATTCACTTCCCTTCCATCCATTCCATCATACTCAACTCCTCTCTTTGCCTTATTACAGGAAAGATTGGCCTCTAATCAGGCTGAGAAAGTCAAGATTGGGAGGAAGTGGTGGACATCAGCCTTCCTGTTCCTAACTGGATAAAGGTTCTACTGTTTCCCAGAGGAAAACATGACCACTCAAATGGAGTTGGGGAGAGCTCAATGTCCAGCCAACCCATTAAGCTATGCTATGTAGCATTGGTTTCTTTCTCATTATCTCCAACATTAACTCGTTCTTAATTTTTACAAATCTTTATCCTCTCAGATGACTAATTGTCATCTTCTGCCACTTTTGGCAGCATCCAACAAATCTCCGCCAAGAGGCCAATTCGTCATCAAAAGCTCATCAATGCTATTTACCATGCTGCCTCAAACAAATGTGGATGTGTAATTGTAACTTTCCATTCCATTTTCTACACACAGAGTGTAGGTGTTTGGAACTCTCGGCCACAAATAACAGTCGATACTGGATCAGTTATTAATTTTAAACCTGCGATCGTAATTTTTTGTCATGTAAAGGTATTAAGGGAAATAGGCCAAAGGAAGGTATTTGGAGTTAGGCCACATATCTGCCATAATCTCATTGAATAGTGGAGGGGCTGAATGGCCTACTTCTTTTCCAAGGTGGATAGTAAATATGGTGAATATTTGAGGTAACAAAATGTATCCTTGCAAGATATCACTAGTTGCAATCTCCCCATCAGTATATCAGCCCATTATTCCTTCTCTCTGTCTCTTGATGCTCAGCCAATGTCCTAGCTAATTCAATAATTGTCTTCAATTACTTTGAACTTCAACTTTTGCTACCAGGCTCGGACACAGGTTTACATCAAATGCCATTGGAAGGTCCACATAACCGAAATCAAAAGGGTAACAGGAGTGCTAAACAGTTTGTATTTGAACTGGGATCTATGCACAATGGCAAGGATGCTCAGCTCCACCTCAAGCTGTGAGAAAGTAGAAGCCACTGAGCCCTCAGAGGATACAGCAGCAAGGCTTTCACCGGCACCCCCACCAGCTCAGGTACTATCTTGTCAGTGGTTATTCTATCGTGGTTAGACTCAGAGACACAACCTGCTGAGTGCATCATCACTGACACATCTCCTCAGCTGGTCGAGGAATAAATGTCCCAAATTTTTAATACATAGGGGACCAGGAGGAAGACAGGCATTTGCTCAGCCCCGAGATGAAGATCATCTCATGGTCTCAGCCATGAGTAACTTTATCAAAATATGCAGACAGGACACAGGAACATGAGGGAGTTTTGTCAGATGCACTTGGTAAGCTGAGCCAAAAGATCGAGGAATCCTCTAACGTACGACTACCCCTGTGCTGATTCTGGTACAATGTGCAATTATATGCCTCCATCGATGGATTTGCAACGACCATAGAGAGCCAAGTTCAGTGCTCTCTGTTTCTGCCAGATATGCGTTTGAACTTGACTCAATTGATCTAGCCTTAGATGCTTACATCAATGGTAAGGCAACCTCACGCACTTTGGAGGTTCATTCACTGAGGGAGACAGGGTGGTGCCAGCAAGTACTCAAAGGGTGGAGGAGTCACACTCAGGGCCCTCTAAAGATTGTCCTCATCACAGACTAGAGGTACCCAGGCCCTCCATCTGCCCCCACCTGTAATCCCAAAGTTTGCAGACCTTGAAAGCAGAGAGATCAAGTCTGCATCTGAGCAATTGTCAGCAGACCTGAGCCCTCTATGCCCAAAGGCTCCCAGGATTCACCAGCTGAGCTAGGCAGAAAGCAGAGCAGTGTCTTGTGGCCCAACTATAGTTGTTGGGACTGCACTTAGACAGTGTAGAATGCAGAAGAAAAAACTTACTGAGGACACGTTGGTGGCATGAGTGACTCATCATTTTGGATCACCTTTCCGTTTTCAAAGTTCATGTTTACTTGACTGCCATAATGTGCACTGTACTATAATCTTCCCTGTCAGTCCTGGTTAAGTCACACCCATGTACAAATAAGCAGGTGCTTCAGGCAACCCAAGGCTGAAAGAAGTTGCAATCACCAGCCTTGCTCATCTTTCACAAACAAACAACTCCTTGACTGCAGATATCCTGAGACATCAGGGAACCCTGAACTGTGACACTGAGGACTCCAAGCATGATGATCTCCACGTGAAATCTGTGATTAGATAATCTGTGGACAATATCAAAAATGTTTCTTGAAGGAATGTCTCAGCCCTCACAGCCATTATAATGAAGTCTCATGTTATACCTTCATACAGAGCGGCATGGAGGCTTCCCAAGGAGGTCATTGTCATGACTAAATGAGGAGCTCTGAGGCATGTGACACAATCCAATTGTACTTCATGCAACTAAAATTTTAATACTATATTTGGAATAGAATTCAGCCATCACATGTCATGTGATTTTTTAACTTTGGCCACCCCAGTCCAACATTGTTTCCATAGATTAATTTAGGTGTTATCAGGTCAGCATGGACGAGTTGGATTGAAGGGTCTGTTTCCATGCTGTACATCTGTATGAATCTATCACTTGAAGTCATGTTTAGCAAATCCTCTAAGCTCATTTGGCAAGACAGCCGAAAGAGTAGCCCCCACTCTCTGGACTGATGGCTCTCTGACTGACCTATCTATAATCCCCAGACTGGTTGAACTTGACCTAAAGGACTAGCCATTGTCCAATCTCTGATTCTGGCCAGACCAAGTGCCTGATTTACTATGGTCTACTTGGCTTGACTGAGTGTGATAGCAGCCCCTTACTGATTGATTCCCCCCCCCCCCCCCCCGCCCCCAAAGTCACTATCGACTACTTCCATTTGACTTTCCATCACTGCTGTTTGTTTGAAGCAGACACTGTGTATTTGTTGCTTGGCTTACTGGCACATACCGCTGTGTGTAACTTTGATGTAACACAATGCTGCACAGCGACATGCCCACACCCCTGACCATATGCTGCACCACCAATGACAAGGTGCCTGCCTCTTCCTATGCACTATAAAGTAATGCAAGCTATACTGAGGTTGGCAGCCTGTCACTGATCACTTAAAACTCTGTGCCTTAAATGCAATGTGAGCCACACAGATAGTGACAGCCTGTAAAGCAGTGCAGAAGTCAGTGAGTGTGCAGTAAGAAAGTAGGTGAAGTAGTCAGAGGCTGGCAACCTCAATGTAAGTGCAGAGTGAGTGAGCACTAAGAAAGTAAGCTAAGAGCCATAATAAGCATCCCCAGATGCATGTGTGTCCCAGCATGTGGAGACCTGCCAGAAGAATGCAACTCCTTGGTGTCTCTAAGCATAGTGATGAAGTCATATTTGCACGAAAGCCAGGAGAAGCTGTCAACAAGCTGCAGCCACCACGTACCTGTTCCAAACTGGGAATTGCACCATGTATTTTCTCGGTGAGGGAAAGGAGAATTGGATGATGTAAATAAGGCAAGTGAGGTATTAATGTGATGTGTTTGCATGGAAGTAAGATTGTAAGGAAATGAGGTAGACAGAGATTCAGATTCTGCCATTTAGAGCTGAAGGGAAAAATTCCAAAACATTTTCTTGGCACCAAGAGTCTGATTTTTATTATTTTCTCCATCTTTCTCACCATTGCTCACATGACATCAGGGAAGGGAAAAATCTGTCCTACATTTTAGATCAACCATAGTTTTATTGGATATCAGAGCCGTCTTAAGGAACGAAATATTGTACTTGTCTTGCTATGAACAGGACCTGGTATGAGTTGGGATGCAGGCAACAAAAATTTGGATGAACTTAAGTTTATGAAAATTGAGAGAGAGTTGTCTGACTGGGACTATATTGGAATAGTCAATAGAGGGAACAAAGTGGTGGATGAATGTTTCAGCAATCAATGAACTGAGGCAGAGTCAGGCTTCATGCATGTGATTCAGCAATGTGCTTTGTTTATAAATAGAATTGCCAGATACTTTTTCCCATGAAGACAGATCTCATTTCATAAGTACGTATTGCAATCATTACAAGAGTTTTAGTTAAATTATTCTAAATGGCACACAAATTAAAGAGCAATATTTCTTTTAAAATTAAAATTGAGCTAAGTTCCTTCTTTCTTGTAAGTCTTAAAGGTGCTGCTTTAAAAATAATAGTAATAGGTCCCTACCCAGTTAACATAGCTTTGACATAACCCTACATATTAAATAGCTATTGCAATTTAAAATGTCATTATTTTGAAAATAAGCGTTTGCGGCTTGTTTTTGAAAGTTTTAAAACTTGCTCCACCATTCCTCTTCTTGCTGCTAAATAGTTTGATTGCCCCCTTCAAATACACTGGACTCAATTATATACTGAGGGTGGCTTCCACTAATCTGGCAACCAAAGCCTGCTTTGGCTTTTCAACTGAGAGGCCTTTAATTATCATCAGGGAAGGCTTTGGCTCCACCACAGGAGGAATTTTTGCCCCCAAGATTGTCAGCCAAATTTGTGGCTGGCAACTCTGCAGCACTGGCCACTGCTAATACTGCAGTGAAAGCGTCAAATAGCCTTTCACCCTCCAGGTTACTGCTGGGAAGCACGAAACGACTTGTTAGGTAGGGCAGGAGCAAGGTGGATGTAGGGAGGGGCGTAATGGACCTCTGGCACTGCGCCGCCCATCTATCATGTCACACACACCCCATCCTCCACTGGCCATGAGCTGAAGGATCAAACCTGGGCTCTAGATTCAGCAGACCTATAGGTCGTGGATGAAGCCTTCAGTGAGAATTAATTTCCCACAAATATACTTCAATTGGACTGCGTGGGAACAGCCTATTCACCCCTTTTCCATTACTTGTAAAATCACTGTTGAGTGTGCAGGTGGGCACTGGCCCTTAAAATCCAGTCCTTGGTGCCAGTCAGAAGCCCAAGACTTTGGTTGAGTCAGGAGTGTGTTACTCATCGATATCACTCTACAACTCCCATCCCTCCCCAACTATGCACAGTCTGATCAACATCCCTTACCCCTCTACATAAGTAACCTGAAATCAATCTCTGCACACCCAGTCTAGTTCATATCATTCTTTGTAATCCTCCACCCATGGACACACACGTTAAATGAGCACATTGGATGAAATGTCAAGTGCAAAATTCATCCCTGCAGTCAATTTGGTCATTACTGTAACAAATTATAACATTTGCAATACAGGAATGATCTTCACTACCTTCCATTATTATTATATGCTTTGATGGGCTGGTAAAGGTCTTTGATCTTGAGAATTTTTAAAAATTAAGTAATGAGAATAAATATCTTCATCTCTGTTATGCCTGGGTTAAAAGGAGATCATTTTGTCAGCTGTTTCCTGCCATTTGAAATAGAATCAGTAAATAGTTTGGAAATAGATTGACGGCTAATAATAATAAATATTTTGGTACCACTTCATGTCAATAAAGGCTGGCCCATTGGCAGGAAGATGCCAATTTATATGGATATTCAAACAAAAGCAGAGATTGAAGAAGAGTCACTGGACTCAAACCATTAACTCTGATTTATCTTCACGGATGTCGCCAGACCTGCTGAATTTCTCCAGCAATTTCTCTTTTCTGTTTCAGATTTCCCATTCTTTGCTTTGCATTGAGATTCTACTCACTGTGTGTTTACAATATCATATGTGTTTGGTCATAAAATTGGACTTAATATTGCAACATCAGCCTAATCTTTCGAGGAGCAGCAAATGCTGTCGCATTTCTGCACTTGTCCTCTTATCTTTTTGTAATGATGAAGTTCCACATTTCTCATCAGGACTTCTGACCCCAACATCTTTGGAAAGGTAGAGCATACCTAAAGTCTCCACCCTTCTTCATTGCACTGAGTCACTGGTGGAAAGTCAAGTCATGCACCTTTTTAACAATACTAGCTGCTAAGTCCATTCACTAATGCATTGAAGAGGTTTGCAACAGTTAAACAACTTTTTAGTATGTCGATGAATGAATATGAGTGAGGTAAGTGGTTTGCTTTTATTCCATTCATGGGATAGGGTATAGTCTGCTGGGCCAGCATGTATCACCCATCCCTAGTTACCCTTGAGGCGGTGGTGTTGAGTTGTCCTCTTGAACTGCTACAGTCAATGTACTGTTGGTTGACCCACAATTCTAACAGAGTGGCATGTCCAAGAATTTGACAAAACAACCGCCATATATTTCCAAGCCAGCATAATGTTATGCAGGTTATGGTGTTCCCGTGTATCTTGCTGCCCTTACCCTTCTAGATGGTATCCTACAGAGATTACCATGAAAGTCTCCTTCTCAACCTCTCCTCTATCCTGAGGTATGGTGATAAAACAAAGAACATAGAACAATACAGCGCAGAACAGGCCCTTCGGCCCTCGATGTTGCGCCAACCTGTGAACTATTCTTAGCTCGTCCCCCTACACTATCCCAAAATCATCCATGTGCTTATCCAAGGATTGTTTAAATCTCCCTAATGTGGCTGAGTTGACTACCTTAGCAGATAGGGCATTCCACACCCTTACCACTGTCTACGTAAAGAACCTGCCTCTGACATCTGTCTTAAATCTATCACCCTCAATTTGTAGTTATGCCCCCACGTACACGCTGACGTTATCATTCTCGGAAAAAGACTTTCACTGTCTACCCTATCTAATCCTCTGATCATCTTGTATGTCTCCATCAAATCCCCTCTAGCCACCTTCTTGCCAATGAGAACAGGTTCAAGTCTCTCAGCCTTTCCTCATAAGACCTTCCCTCCAGACCAGGCAACATTCTGGTAAATCTCCTCTGCACCTTTTCCAATGCTTCCACATCCTTCCCGAAATATGGGAACCAGAATTGTGCACAATATTCCAAGTGTGGCTGCACCAGCGTTTTGTATAGTTGTAGCATGATATTGTGGCTCCGGGATTCAATCCCTCTACGAATGAAACCTAACACATTCGTATGCCTTCTTAACAGCACTATCCACCTGGGTGGCAACTTTCAGGGATCTATGTACATGGACCCCAAGATCCCTCTGCACATCCACACTACCAAGAATCTTTCCATTGACCCAGTACTCTGCCTTCCTGTTATTCTTCCCAAAGTGCACCACCTCACGTTTAGCTGCATTGAACTCCATTTGCCTCCTCTCAGCTCAATTCTGCACTTTATCCAAGTCCCCCTGCAACCTGTAACATTCTTCCACACTGTCCACTACTCCACTAGCTTTAGTGTCGTCTGCAAATTGACTAATCCATCCACCTATGCCTGCGTCTAAGTCATTTATTAAAATGACAAACAGCAGTGGTCCCAAAACAGATCCTTGTGGCACACCACTAGTAACTGGACTCCAGGCTGAATATTTTCCATCAACCACCACTTGCTGCCTTCTTTCAGAAAACCAGTTTCTAATCCAAACTGCTAAACCACCCTCAATTCCATGCCTCTGCATTTTCTCCAACAGCTTACCATGTGGAACCTTATCAAAGGCTTTACTGAAGTCCATCTATACCACATCAACTGCCCTACCCTCATCTACATGCTTTGTCACCTTCTCAAAAAACCTGCCCTTGACGAAACCATGTTGACTATCTGAAATCAAATTGTTGCTTGCTAGATGATTATAAATCTTATCTCTTATAATCCTTTCCAAAACCTTTCCTATAACAGAAGTAAGGCTCACTGGTCTATAATTACCTGGGTCATCTCTGCTGCCCTTCTTGAACAAGGGCACAACATTTGCAATCCTCCAGTCCTCTGGTACCAAACCTGTAGACAATGATGTCTCAAATATCAAAGCCAAAGGCTCTGCTATCTACTCCCCAGCTTCCCAGAGAATCCTCGGATAAATCCCATCCAACCCAGGGGACTTGTCTACTTTCACTCCTTTTAGAATTGATAACACCTGTTTGTAACTAACCTCGATCCTTTCTAGTCTAATATCTAGTACCTCATTCTTCTCCTCTACAATATTTTCCTTTTCCTGAGTGAAAACCGATGAGAAATGTTCGTTTAGCATCTCTCCGATCTCCACAGGGTCCACACTCAACTTCCCACTTCTATCTTTGATTGGCCCTATTCCTACTCTAATCATCCTTTTATTCCTCACATGCCTATAGAAAGCTTTAGGATTCTCCTTTATTCTATTTGCTAAAGACTGCTCGTGTCCTTTCTTTGCTCTTCTTAACTCAAAGAAGTTAACCTGATCCTCAGGTTAAACTACCACCAGTCATCCCTCTTTAAAGAGAGAGCAGCCCTGTGGTCTGGCAGGACTACCTTTAGATGGCATTGGTCGTGAATTTGGAAGATGCAGTCTAAATTTCAGCCTTTGCAGTATCCAGTGCCTTTGAGCATTTCTTGATATTATGTGAAGAGAATCAATTTGGATGAAAACTGGCATCTATGATGCTGCAGCCTCTGGAAGAGGCTGAGATGCATCATCTACTTGCCACTTCTCGCTGAAGATTGTTGTAAATTCCTCAACCTTATGTTCTGCACTGATGTGTTGGGATCCTCCATCATTGAGGATGGAATATTTGTGGAGCATCCTTCTCCAATGAATTGTTTAATTGTCCACTAGTATTCACAGTTGAATGAAGCAGGTCTGCAGGGCTTAGATCTGAACTCTTGGCCACTTAGCTCTGTCTAAGCTTTGCTGTTTACATTATTTGGCATGCAAAGAGGCCTGTTTTGTAGTTTGAAACAAAAATAAAAAGTTCTGGTGAACCGCAGCAGGTCTGGCAGCATGTGTGGGAAGAAAGACACCAGAATACAAGAGTAACTGGGCTTGAAACAATAACTCTGTTTTCTTCCCACACATGCTGCCAGATGTGCTGAGTTTTGCCAGCAATTTCTGTTTTTCAGATCTCCAACATCCACAGTTCTTTGTTTTATTTTACTGTTTTGTAACTTCACCAGATTGACACCTCATTTTTAGGTATGCCTGGTGCTGCTCTTGGCATGCCCTCCTGCACTCTCCAGGGTTAACGGCAATGATAGAGTGGGAGATATGCTGGGCTATTAGGTTGCAGATAGCCATTCCAGAGGACAGTTAAGAGTCAACCATATCAGTGTGTCTCTGAAATCACATGTAGGCCAGACCAGGTAAAGGTGACAGTTTTCCTTCCCTAAAAGGCATTAGTGAACAGGTGGGTGCAATATCAGGAAATCATCTTTCATCACAAGCTATAGAATCCATTAGGGTGGAGGTAAGAAACAAAAAGAGGAAGAAAGCACTGGTATGAGTAGTCTATAGGCCCCCTAACAGTAGCTGTTCAGTGAGGACTGAGAATAAATCAGGAGATAATAATGGCAGGTTAAATAAAGCAGACTTGAAGGACCAAATAACCTACTTCTCTATACATGTTCATAAAAGAAATTCTTCCCCATATTTGTCTTAAATGGATGACTTATTTTGAGATTATACCCTCTGGACTTAAACTCTCCCACGTGAGGGAGCAGTCTTTCTGAATGTACCCTGTCAAGTCTCCTAAGAACTTTTTCTGTTTCAATAAGGTTCCTTTTGATTCGTCTAAACTCCAACAAATGCAAGCCCAAACTATTCAACCTCTCCTCATAAGGCAGTCCCTCCATACTTAGGGTTAGCCGAGTGAACCTTCTCTGGACTGCCTCCAATAACAGTCTACCTTTCCACAGGTAATGTCCCTTCACAGTATTCCAGCTGTAATCTGACTAGTGCTTGTCTAGTTTTATCAAGTCTTTCTAGTTTTTATCTCCATTCTTTTTGAAAGAAAGGCCAACATTCCAGTTGCCTTCCCTGTTATCCATTGAATTTGTATGCAAGGTTTCTGTGACTTTTTTATTCACTGAAAGTTTGTGAGTGTCACTAGCTGAGCCAGCATTTATTGCCTGTCCATAGTTGCCCTTCTGAAGGTGGTGGTGAGCTGCTTTCTTGAAATGCTGTAGTCCATGTGCTGTAGGAAGATCCACAATGCTTTTAGGGATGAAATTCGAGGATTTTGACCCAGTGACATTGAAGGAACAGTAATATATTTCCAAGTCAGGGTAATGAACAGCTTGAAGGGGAACTTGCAGGTGTTTCCATGTGTCTGGTATATTTGACTTTCTAGATGAAAGTGGTCATAGATTTGGAATGTGCTGTCAAAGAATCTTTGGGGAAGTTCTGCAGTGCACTTTGTAAATGGTACATACTGCTATCGGAGTGCCAGTGGTAGAATGGCTGAATATATGTGAATGTGGTGCCAATCATGAAGAATTATGCATGAAGACTCCTAAATCCCTCTGTTTTGTTCCTTTCTGAAGGCTTTCTCCATTTAAATAATATTCAGCTCCTCCATTCTTTCTGCCAAAGTGCATAACCTCATATCTTCCCACATTACATTCCATCTACCAAGTTATGCCGATTCATTTAACCTTTCTATATCCTTCTGCAGACTCTTTTTTTTCACTTTTAACACTTGACTTTCAATTTATTTTTGTGTGGTCCACAACTTGTCTATTCACTTTTCTCATCCAAGATATTAAGATATATTGTAAATAATTCTGATCCCTGTGGAATATATCTTTGTTGTGAGCCATGAACTGTTTACTTAAAGACCTGCCATTTGTCCTCAGCCATCCTTGCTGCTTTCCCAGTTTACTCCAGCCATATATCATTCCTTTGTTATTACCCTTAATCAGGCTTAGAACAGTTCTTTTTGATTCAAAATCCTCCTGCCCAAGCTGAATGCTAAATTCTACCGTGTAATAGTCATTATTTCCTAAGGGATCTTTTACTTTAAAATCATTTATTACACGTGCCTATTACATATCAACAGATCCAAAATAGTCTGATTCCTAGGTGGATCAATAGCATATTGTTCCAGGAAACTGTTCTGAATACATGCTTTGAATTTTTTTCTCATAGTTACCTCTGCAAATCTAACTGCCTCCATTCACATGAGGATCAATTTCACCCATGATTAATGTAATGCCTCTTCTTATATCTTCTCAATACCTGCAATATTGATTGATACATAAATATTTATTCTCTGACCTCACCATATAGTTACTGTTTGAGGCTGATGGACAATTCCTACCATAGTTGTCTTCCTCTTAGTGTTTCTTTTCTCCACCCATATGGGTTCTTCGGATCCAAGGTCATTTCTTGCTACCATACTTACACCATCCTGTACTAAAATGGCTATACACCATCTTTTCCATCCCAATTATCCTTTTGAAAAGTCACATACCTGTGAATATTTAGTTCCCAGCTTTGATCTTGTGGTAACCATGTCTCTGTGATGGCTGTAAGATAATATTCCTTTACTTGTATTTGTGCCAATAATTCAGTTATTTTGTTCTGAAAACTAAACGCATTAAAGTGAAGAAACATCCATTTTGCCTTTTTACCATGTGTCCCCCCTTTAACTCCACACTGCTGATGACTTAGTACATTCAGTCCCTTCCTGTTATATGTTGGATATTGGCATCCAAAACATTGCTTTGTACATCCTACATGTCCTTTTGCTTTGTAAGTCTACATTTCCCCTCTCCCACCTCTAATTAGTTTAAAGCTGTCTCTGTAGTACTGGTTATTCAATTAGCTGGGGCACTGGTCCCAACATGGTTCAATTGATGCCTGAACCACTTCTACAGCTCCCTTCTAATCCAGTATTGTTGCCAGTGCCCCATGAACTGAAACCCATTCCATCCACGCTAATCTTTCATTGCACATTTCACTCCTTGACTTTATATATCCTTGTGGAGAAAGTGAGGGCTGCAGATGCTGGAGATCAGAGCTGAAAATGTGTTGCTGGAAAAGCGCAGCAGGTCAGGCAGCATCCAAGGAACAGGAGAATCGACGTTTCGGGCATAAGCCCTTCTTCAGCCCTTGTGTTAGTTATCCTGTCATCAGGTTATAATCCAGAGATTATTACCTTGAAGGTTCCACTTTTTTGTTTACTTCTAATCATTCAAAACTTTTCAGGAGAACCTCCTTTCAAGTAAACACTTCCAAAGTGGATTTGGGTCAGGTTTAAAGTTATTGGGATTTTTTTAAAAAAAGGTCTGACCCCACAGTCTCCTATTTTTGAAGTTACAAATATCCCCAATGTCTTCTATTTTGGCTCTGTGTTCGCTTCTGTCAAATTAAGTTTCTGTGAAATGCCTGAAGACGTTTTTCTGAGTGAAGGCACTAGATAAATGCACTTTTTTTTGTTGCTGACAAATTTGGAATGATCTTAACAGATGATCAGATTTGGCTGTGTTGTCTCTTTCGAGGAAATCCTGAAATGAAGTAACAATTTAACTCAGCCCCACCCACATCCTGATTTGATTTGCTGAGGACTTTGATAGATTTGAAGCCAGTATTTCCTACGAATGACACAGGGCCACCCAAACCCGAATGACTGATTTGATTTTCTCTTGCCTTTTGGGGAATAGCAAATAGCATTCCTGGATGGTGTGCCAGTGACTCTGACTTTGGGATGCACTGCTATTTTCAAAGTATGGGTGGGGGTGGGGGAAATGGAGCTGGGAACCCGCATGCCTCCAATTAATTGCCCATTAAGCTCCTTGAAGACCTTGTTAACAGGCTTGGGCGGGCAAGAAGGCAATTTTCGAATTGCAGATTGCCAACATTTGTGCACAGCTGTCAGGTGCAATGTAAGGAGTCATCAAAAACTGATTTCTTTTCAGGGAAAAAAAAGTGTTTGACACCAAGGGTTATTTTCTCCAATCAGGTGCAGTACCTTTTATTTGGCTGCCTGGTCACTTGCCTGTCAGGCTGCAGGCCCTCTGTTGTTCTGCCTCTTCTATTTTGCAAGACACAACAGCTCACCCTGTCATGGCTGCCTCTGAGGACTGAAACCAGCATTCGTCTCCTGCCTCTTGGCAGTCTTCGGAGCTTTTCATCGGACACCACTGCTTTTAGATGGTAGCGCCATGAGGGGTGCGGACGCTGTGCAAAGTCCGATTTCAAACATTACCTGTTTACTGAGAACTCTGGCTCTGAAATACTTTTTGGGCACTAATCATGATATTCCACCTATTAACCAGTATCAGAAAACTGTTGGAAGAGCCACAGCTTGTAATTACATCGTAATTTTAGTGTACAAACATCCCATTCTAGAAGAAAAGTTGGTCTCAGCAGGCAAATGAGTTTCTAGTGAACACCATAATCATGTTAAACTTTATTACAGTGCATTTTACACTGATTTGTAATGTCATTGCAGCTGGTAGAAAGTTAAAACAATGCAAAATAACTTAAGTTATAGAATCATGAATGACAGAACAGAAGGACAACCACCTGATGAAGGAGCAGCACTTGGAAAGCTAGTGTTTCCAATTAAACCTGTTGGACTATAGCCTGGAGTTGTGTGAATTTTAACTTAGCGCAGAAGGAGATCATTTGGCATGCTATGGCCCTTTAACAGTTACATCGTGCCTGTGAAAATAATTAGACAGTAGACAATAATTTTAAAAAGACGAGCCAAGGTGTGGCGTCAACTATATCATCACAAAATGGATGCCAGTAAGTCAGGTGACTTCTATTTTCTGGACAGGCAGAGACAATATAATTGGGAATTTACTTAGAATTGCCAATAGGTTTTCTGGGAGCAAATTGATTCCCACTCACCAATTCAATGGAAGACATTGAGCAGATAATGAATGTCGTTCCATGAAGTTTGAATGATTGATTCATTGATTGTTATCACATGTACCAAGATACAGTGAAAAGTGGTGCTTTACATGCTATACAGGTAGATCGTTCCATATAAAATGCATCCTGGTAGCAGAACAGAGTGCAGAATACAGTATTACAGCGGCAGAGAAGGTGCAGAGAGAGTGATCAAAATTAACATTTGAGAGGCCCATTCAAAAGTTTGCTAACAGCAGGGAAGAAGCTGTTCTTAAATCTTTCGTATTGTAGTCAAACTTTTATACCTTCTGCCCAATGGAAGAGGGTGGAAGAGAGTATGATCAGGATGGGAAGGATCTTTGATTATGATGGTTGCTTTCCCGAGGCAGCAGCAAGGATAGATGGAGTCAATGGATGGAAAGCTAGTTTGCGTGATGGACTGGGCTCTGTTCATGACTCTCTGTATTTTCGTGTGGTCTTCAGAAGAGCAGTTGATATACCACACTGTGATGCATCCAGATAGTATGCTTTTGATGGTGCATCTGTAAAAATTGGTAAGAGTCCTTGTGGACATGCTGAATTTCCTCAGCCGCCTGAGGGAAGTAGAGATATTGTTGTGCTTTCTTGATATTGTGTCGATGGGGGTGGACCAGGAGAGATTGTTGGTGATCATCAGTCCCAGGAACTTGCTGCTCTCGCCCATCTCCCCCTCAGTACTATTGATGCAGACAGCTGCATGCCCTCCACTCTGCTTCCTGAAGTCAATGACCAGCTCCTTTGTTTTGCTGATGGGGGGGTGTGAGGGGGTGGTCGATGGACAGATTGTTGTCTTTACACCATGCTGCAAAGCACTCAATCTCTTTCCTGTATTCTGTCTTGTTAGAATGTCAAATACGGTTTCACAGTGAGCTAAATGTTACTGGTATGTTGATGAAATACCATAATGTGGAGGTGCCAGTGTTGGACTAAGTGAAAAATCACACAACACCAAGTTATAGTCCATCAGGCTAATTTGAATATTAGTTATCCAGCTTCACATCTCCACATCCTCTGTCTCACCCCCACATCGTATGTCAAACTCCTTCGCTCCAAAATCATGTGGATAATGAGATGTATCAAACTGCAATCTCATCACCAATATTAGTGAGCACTGAGGCTGCAATCTTATCACTGCATAAGAAAACCCAGCAAGGCATTCTGGAAGCAATGGTGCAGAGTGGTCACATGCAGCAAAGAAAGAAATAGCCCTGTCTCTAAAATTTAGTCATCGTAGGCAATAAAAAGGGCTTTCACCTATGAGATCATATTTCTTCACTTTAGGAGCTCAGCCACGAGAAATCCAATAGCTTCTACCTTCCTTTGTTTATAGAGCATCAAGAGAGAATCCCTCAGGACTGCAATACTTTCCAACCTTTACCTTTCTGTTAATAATATACATGCATGTTGCATTTCTAGCAATAATCGTTTCTTGTGAGTATGCATATGCATGTTTGGGGAGTGGGTGTTGTTTATATGTTGGGTGTTGTGAAAACGTTTTTAAAAACTGCTTTTGTTTAATCTAAATGTAAAATAAAGCCTGTCTGTGTCTTTTTTAAAAATATCATGGCAGTCAAAAGTGTTAAGCATACTCCTTTTCAATGATACACTTTATTGTGGTTAGCTGAAACATAAGGAAAATGGTTCCTCCATTAATTCTTACCACCAGTATTACCCATGCCAGCTCTCTGCCACAGCAACTTATCTACTCCCACCCCTCTGCTTCCTCATAACTCTGCAATCTTTTTTCTTTGGATAATTATCCAATTCACTTTGAAAAGCCACAATTAAACTTACTTTCTCTACATTTTCAGGCAGTACATTCCTGATCCTAACTACAGGCTGTATTAAAAAAAGGCCTCTTTATTTTTGCCAATCACCTTAACTTGGATGCCTTCTGATTCTCAACCTTTCTGCCAACGGGAATGGCAATGAGATAGCTCTCATTTCACTTTGGCTGATAAAGACGTAAATTCCACTTCGGAATTTGCATGGATGTAAAGCTGCAACCACTTCACACAAAACACAAACAATGTAATTTAACTAGTCTGACACATTTTCAGATTACTATCTGGCTCGGGACTAAAAGTAAATATTGCTGTAAGCACAGGCCTATTATCACATTTCTTTCCACCATCAAAATTTAACAGAAGGACAATTTCCCTCTTCATAAATATCAACTCCATCAGGATGCTTTATTGAAATCTTTTAGCTGGAATGGCAACAGGATCAGTGGAATTTTCCCACACTGCATGGTGTATTATATTCTCCAGTGTCAAGAATGCCATTCCTTTTTTTTCGCGTAGGCATTTGTTCGCATGAACCTAATTCATTATATTCCCCTCAACTCCGCTCCCCCCACCCCCTGAAAAAAAACTTGAATCCACATGTTGTGGAAAATATTTGATGGAAAAGAAGTCAGTTTTTATGAGGCAAGACTTTAATGAACACTTCACACGAGAGTTTGAAGTACCTGATTACAGCAATTTGTGTTCAGCCCACGCGTGGATTTGTTTGAATTTACATTTCACTTTGCACTGGAAGCCATTGTATAATTAGTCACAATGATGTTAGCATACAGAAATTGGAGATAATTGCCTGAACATAGTTGGAGTTTTTCAAGAGAAGCCTGGCGTTTTTGTTTCTGGAACTGAGCTCACTTTCCCATTCTGGCATTTGTTAGCACTTATTTCATTACGAGTGCATCCACTAAGGTTGGACTTGGCATTTTGGCATGAGATCTGAAAATATGTTAAACTTTTGCATTTTTCTTTTTTATTTCTTTTCAGCTCATTAACAGTGTACTGTTTTGTAGTTGCTCCAATATTTTTTTTCTATTGAAATTCTACATCTTCCTAAATTATTCTTCTTTTTGGTCATTTCTGTTCATCTCATTCCTTTTTAAGTTTGTCCACCAAATGTCGTTCTTTCATTCTTTTTTTAATTTAATATGGGGCACATGAGAATTCAGAACAGAGAGAGGAGAAAATGTAATGCAACAACACCTACCAGTGCTTCATTAAGAATGAAGGAAAACTTGCAATATAGCACGCTGTATGGCCACAGGATACTCTGAAATACTTAATAGTGAAACAGGTACCTCTGAAGTATAGTTACTGGTATAATGTAGGAAATGCAACAGCCAAACTTGTTCAAATATCAATTAAATATATGACCAGAATAATCTATTTTAGTGACGATAATAGTGATCAAAATGTATCAGGACACTGGAATCAGCTTGCCTGCTGGTCCTCAAAATGGCACCATTTACATCCACTGTTAAGGACTGAACATAACAGAAGCTAGAATCCCTACAGTGTGGAAACAGGCCCTTCGGCCCAACAAGTCCACACTGACCCTTCAAAGAGTAACCCACCCAGACCATTTCCCCTGCCCTATATTGACCCCTGCCTAATACACCGACACATCCCTAAACATTTTGGGCAATTTAGCTTGGCTAATTCACCTAACCTGCACATCTTTGGACTGTGAGAGGAAACCTACGCAGACACGAGGAGAATGTGCAAATTCCACACAGACAGCTGCCCGAGGCTGGAATTGGACCCAGGTCCTTGGTGCTGTGAGGCAGCAGTGCTAACCACTGAGCTACCGTGCTGCCCTGTGACTGGTGAAGCCAGAACATAGCACTACAGACAGTGTAGCAAAATGTCTCTCACATACTAGAGTATTAGTTAACACTGTTGTGGTTCGAGGTAAAAACAATGACTGCAGATGCTGGAAACCAGATTCTGGATCAGTTGTGCTGGAAGAGCACAGCAGTTCAGGCAGCATCCAATGAGCAGCGAAATCCTGATGAAGGGCTTTTGCCCGAAACGTCGATTTCGCTGCTCGTTGGATGCTGCCTGAACTGTTGTGGTTCGGTTCGCCGGGTTAGGAATTTGTGTTGCAGACGTTCCGTCCCCTGTCTAGGTGACATCCTCAGTGCTTGGGAGCCTCCTGTGAAGCGCTTCTGTGTTGTTTCCTTTGGCATTTATAGTGGTTTGTCTCTGCTGCTTCCGGTTGTCAGTTCCAGCTGTCCGCTGCAGTGGTCGGTATATTGGGTCCAGGTCGATGTGTTTGTTGATAGAATCTGTGGATGAGTGCCATGCCTCTAGGAATTCCCTGGCTGTTCTCTGTTTGGTTTGTCCTATAATAGTAGTGTTGTCCCAGTCGAACTCATGTTGCCTGTCATCTGTGTGTGTGGCTACTAAGGATAGCTGGTCATGTTGTTTCGTGGCTAGTTGGTGTTCATGGATATGGATCATTAGCTGTCTTCCTGTTTGTCCTATGTAGTGTTTTGTGCAGTCCTTGCATGGGATCTTGTACATTACGTTGGTTTTGCTCATGCTGGGTATTGGGTCCTTTGTCCTGGTGAGTTGTTGTCTGAGAGTGGCTGTTGGTTTATGTGCTGTTATGAGTCCTAGTGGTCGTAGTAGTCTGGCTGTCAGTTCAGAAATGTTCTTGATGTATGGTAATGTGGCTAGTCCTTTGGGTTGTGGCATGTGCTCATTCCGTTGTCTTTCCCTTAGGCATCTGTTGATGAAATTGCGGGGGTTTCCGTTTTTGGAGAATACATTTTTGTAGAGGTGTTCTTCTTCCTCTTTTTGCAGTTCTGGTGTGCTGCAGTGTGTCTTGATGCAACTTCTTTTATGTGTGTTGGGGTGGTTGCTTTCGTAGTTCAGGACTTGGCCTGTGTGTGTGGCTTTCCTGTATACCTTTGTGATGAATTCTCTGTTCGGTGTTCTCTGTACCCTCACGTCTAGGAATGGGAGGTGGTTGTCCTTTTCTTCCTCTCTAGTGAATCAGATTCCTGTGAGTGTGGCGTTGATGATCCGGTGTGTGTTTTCTATTTCTGTGTTTTTAATGATTACAAAGGAGTCACCCACATATCTGACCCAGAGTTTGGGTTGAATTTGCGGTAAGACTGTTTGTTCTAATCTTTGCATTACAGCTTCTGCTATGAGTCCAGAGATGGGTGAGCCCATGGGTGTGCCGTTGATTTGTTCATATATTTGGTTGTTGAATGTGAAGTGTGTTGTGAGGCACAGGTCCAGTAGCTTGAGTATGCAGTCTTTGTTGATAGGTTCCCCGTCTTGTTGTCTGTTTTGTATGTCCAGCAGGTTGGCTGTTGTTTCTCTGGCTAGGGCTTTGTCGATAGAGATGAACAGTGCCATTACATTGAATGAGACCTAGAGGCATGGCACTCATCCACAAATTCTATCAACAAACACATTGACCTGGACCCAATATACTGGCCACTGCAGCGGACAGCTGGAACTGACAACCGGAAGCGGCAGAGACAAACCACTATAAATGCCGGAGGAAACAACACAGAAGCACTTCACAGGAGGCTCCCAAGCACTGGGGATGTCACCTAGACAGGGGTCAAAGCGTCTGCAACACAAATTCCCAGCTCGGCGAACAGAACCACAACAAAGACACTCGAGCTACAAATCTTCTCACATTAGTTAATACTTTCTGCACAAGGTCTGAATTTTACCAGCCCTTCTAAGGTGAGACATGTAGGGGTGTTAAAATGACAGACCAAAGCTTTAAAAGCCAAGCCCAACAAATTCCCATTGTTGGGAATATTTCCAAAAGCAGGGATGACAGAGATTCAACCATGTTTTAACAGGAGGTGGATCGCCAATTAATCCAATTGATGCAAATAATGCAAAAAATCTGAAGTAAGAACTGAAAATGCTTGAATTTCTTTGCCACTCATGTAGAGTCTATGGAGATAAAGCAGGAACAACGTAGAAGGGCTCTTTGTTTTTCCTTCCACAAATGCTGCCTGACTTGCTGAGTATTTCCAGTATTATCTAGTTTTAATCCAATTGATTGGCTTGTAAGCAAACATTTTACAGCCTCAGTGGCTTTCTGCCAGCATTACAATGCCCCACACTGGTTGAGAGGTTTGCTCGGTTTACCAAGGTCCCAGCTGGAATGTCCATTCTGGAGACTGTGGCACCTGGCCCTGGCACAGTGATAAAGGTTCCTTATGCATATGAGGGCATCTCTGTTGAGGCATCCTTCTTTTCGTATGGTAAATTGAGCAGTGGCCAGCTTTATCAGTGGTGATTCAGAGCCTCCAGCCCCTACCCAAATTCCTCTTCCACCTGCAATTGGGCTGAAAGTTTGGAGAAGTGGAAGGATGGTGGCTCTGGTGATGTGGCTTCTTAATTGTCTGTCCTTACTAAAATACTCTACAGTCCTGTTGCTGCAAGTATAGGCTCAGGATATGCTTTTCAATCCAACATTGGGACGCCTTCTTAATGATAAAGTTCCAGAGGAAAGTGAGGAATGCAGATGCTGGAGATCAGAATAAAAAGGTGTGGCACTGGAAAACCACAGCAGGTCAGGCAGCATCCGAGAAGAGTGATAGTCGACGTTTCGGACAGAAGACTTTCATCTGGAATATGGAGGGAGAGAAGCGACCTAGAGATAAATAGGGGGGTGGGGGTGGGGTTGGGAGGAAGGTAGCTGGGAAGGCAATAGGTAATGCAGGTGTGGGGGTAATGGTGATAGGTTGGAGGGGAGGGTGGGGCGGATAGTTAGGAAGGAAGATGGACAGGTAGGACAGTTTGAGAGGGTGGCATCGAGTTGCAGGGTTGGATTGAGGATGAGGTGGGGAGAGGGGCAATGAGGAAACTGGTGAAATCGACACTGATGCCATGTGGTTGGAGGGTCCCAAGGCAGGAGATGAGGCATTCTTCCTCCAAGCATTGGGTGGCTTGAATTTGGCGGTGGAGGAGGCCCAGGACTTACATGTCCTTGGCAGTATGGTGGTCTTGCGGGGGGTGGAGGGTGTGGGGGGTGGGGGAGGGGGGATTTCAGGGGGGGGTGGGGGGAGGTGGTTGAAGAGGTCAGCCACAGGGCGATGGAGTTGTTTGGTGCGTGTGTCCCAGAGATGTTCCCTAAAATGTTCTGCGAGTTAGCATCCTGTCTCCCCGATATAGGGGAGACCACCGAGAGCAACAGACAGAGTCAATGAGGTGGTTGGATGTACAGGAAAATCTCTGCCAGATGTGGAAGGATATTTTGAGGTCTTGGACGGAGGTGGGGAGAGGGGGAAGGTTGTGGGCACAGGTTTTAAACCTCTTGCAGCAGCAAGGGAATGTGCTGTAAGTGGAAGGTGGGTTGGTGGGGGGCATGGACCTAACAAGGGAATCATGGAGGGAATAATCTCTGCAGAATACTGATGGTGGTGGGGAGGGAAATAAGTCTCTTGTGGTGGGGTCTGATTGTAGGTGGCAGAAACGGCAGAGGATAATGCATTGTATCCAGAGATTTGTTGGGTGGAAGGTGAGGACCAGAAGGGTTCTATCCTTGTTGCGGCTGGAGGGATGTGTTTCAATGTTGGAGGTGCGGGAAGTGGAGGAGATGCGCTGGAGGGCATTGTCAGCCATGTGGAAGGGGAAACTGAGGTCCTTGAAATGGGAGGCCATCTTGGATGTCCTGGAATGGAATTCACCAGTTTCCTCATTCCCCCCCCCCCCCCACCTCATGCCCAATCTAAACCTCCAACTTAGCATTGCCCATATTCCTATTGAAGGGCTTATGCACAAAACATTGATTCTCCTGCTCCTCGAATGTTGCCAGACCTGCTGTGCTTTTCCTGTCCCACGTTTTGACTCTGGTAAAATTCCTGATCAAGTCTCTAAGGTATGACTTGAAACAACAATGTTCTGAATTAGAAGCATTAAAAGTAGCACTAAGCTACTCGTTTGAATAACTAATGAATAATGCAATACAGGGCCAGTACAGCATCTATTGTAGTGTGACACATTTTCCTGTTGGACATGTGCTGTTGCCTCAGTCTAATTGTATAATATTGCTATCACAGAGGAACACAATATGTGTTTTACCATCAAAATATCAGACTTGTGTTGTATAGTCACTGCTATATCCCATTTACTTCTGTCAAAGTCTTTGGGCATTGGTTGAGCGTATTAAAGAGTGAAGTCAGGGTTTATAATATGCGATCAAAAGTTTCCTTAAGGAACGGATCAAGACATTTAAATGTGTACAAGCCCTTTTAGAACAAGTAGTGTAAATATCTCAGGCAGCATCTTGCTAACTGTTTTAGAAAGACATAGCCTAAATTTGAATTCCAAAAGGAATGTATAAAAATTATACATTAGTTAATAATGTTAGTTAAACTGAACTTTGTATCTATAGAGCACCATAGTATCCTTACAACCTTTTGCAGCACCATTTAAAGCAACAGGGGGCCTAGAAACAAAAAAGAAATTAAATGTAAATCTGAACTGGATTTTCTGCCAAATTCTGTTAAATTTTAGTACATTTCAGCGGGTATATTTTATATCTCAACTATATAGGCATGACCTACCAGCTTATATGTGTAAATGAACTTTACTGTAAACTTTTTAAAAATCTATCCCATGCTTACAGCATCTCCTTCAGTTTGTTTACTTTTATCTGAATCCACACTGAGTTTTAACTGCAGTACAGTCATAATAAGCAAGGGGTCCACCCATAAATTCTTTTAAGCAGAGCTTCAAGATAGCCAAGGAAGTCCCTACATCATCCAACTTTGCCTTAAAATGTGCTCGATGTTTTAAAAAAGGAAACACTGTGACACAGTAAAATATGTGGAAAACATGTATTTTTTTATATATCTTACAGTAGTGGCATTGTGTAGTAAAGGGGCATCAAAAAATATTGGGAGTTACCTTGGGAAAAACTTTGTAATGCGTTTTTGCTTGGCATGCGATCATTGAATGAGTCTGTCATATCATCAATGCAAACAGAACTGTTTTCCATGTTTTCATGCTGCAGTGTGAAATCCTGGAGCATCTCTCTCGCCTTTGTGGTTTTGGTCATGGAAATAGGCGAGTGAGCAGGGAGGCATTCATCAGATTCTTCAGGGTCATCTGGGTGATAATCTTTCTTTACTTTTGTTGATATGTTTTGTTTGCTTTCCCAATCCATACCTCAAAAATGCTGGAGGTCATCCAGGCAGGTTTGCTAGCCTTATACTGCATGTAGTGTCTTTGCATTCACAAATCAGTGTGACTGCTTGGGCTTTCCTATCATATGGAAGTGGTAGCCTTTTCAGTGTCATCCATAGAAGTGCATTCCTTGCTTCGCTTTTCACCATCATGTTTTACCCTTAAACATTAAAGAGTGACCTGGTGAGGACATTAAAACAGTTCAATTTCATCTGTGCTTAACATATGTCAAATATCCTATTCAGGACTTGGTTGAGACTATTTTGCAGCCAATAATGCAAGCTTGTCTTTTTTGTAATTCCCTTGCAGAGCCTAACTCCACTTTACTCGGTTGGCACGGTCATATGACAATCTTCCACGAGTTATACTCCACTGGAGTTACCATGCCAGAATGTTGGCTTATTGCAGTCTTCTATTGGTTCCCTGTCCTACTGGAGAGTGTAACTGTCAACTTCACCACCAGAGTTTCTGGTTATCTGAATTTTACTCATCACAATTGCACTCTAATCATGATGTGGAGATGCTGTTGTTGGACTTGGGTGTACAAAGTTAAAAATCACACAACACCTGGTTATAATCCAACAGGTTTATTTGGAAGTACTAGTTTCCGGAGCACTGATGAAGGAGCAGTGCTCCAAACACTAGTACTTTCAAATAAACCTGTTGGGTCATAACCTGGTATTTTTAACTTTGTACGCTCTGATCAAGCACAGTGATCAACAACAGTAATGGACTTAGGAAACCAGACACAGAACAATTGAACACTGCACGTGGAGTGGGGGTTTAGTCAGAAACTTTATGAGACACACGTACTTGATCGCTTCCATCTCCCAAATGACATATCCAGTGACTCAAATTATACCAGCCTCATATGGGAAGGTGAAGGCAAATTATATTTTAGTAAGGGAAATATGGACCTGCCATATATTCTGTCCTTTAATCTGTTTGACTGCTAAACACAAGTGTACAATATGTCTTAGCAGTCATTGATCAGTCAGAGAGATGAAGCAATTTTTATTATTTGTTCGGCCAATTTGGGTGCTCACAGATTGTTTCCTTATACAAACTCAAAGGTATAATTGAGATTTTTAAATAAAATGCTAGCTATTTGTTTTTCAACAAACCAGGGGCTGCTATAACTCTGACACAGCAGAACTCTGCATGATGATTCCAAGTACTTCTCTCGTGTACCATGGCCTCCATTAAATAGCTTTGCTTCCCAGGTTCTGGGGTAAGAAATTTAGCTGAGGTCAGGGGTGGAAACCTCTCTGTGACAGATAGAAATGTTGCCCCATCAGCAGTTTACCAAATAGGAGTATTGAGTCCATTGTCCCCACCAATGACTAACAAAAATACATTGCTAATTGAGAAAGGATCCAAGACTGCCTCTCTTCTCCTGGTATAAGTCAGCTTTCTAATCCACTGTTAGAGATGTTGTACCACTCACATGTGTTTGGCCTAGGAATTTCCAGGATGAAGTACCTGCAGACCAGATAGACAGTGGTTGCCTGTCAGATGCACTAACAGACTGTCACCCAGGCAGAACATGAATCCTGAATTACTGCTACGAAAGGTTCAATGACTTTATGCAGGTTGTCAAGACCAATAAGTACTTCTTCAAAAGATGTTGGCCTACTGCAGATCCAACCTCACACTGCTCACTGCACCATACCTTCATTCAACAATTGACGATTGGGACCAAAGCCAAAAATTTGGATGCTCCACCTCACCTTCACTCACTTTCCATTCTGCAAGTTTCATGCCCACTCTTTGTAGCTTTGACACACATTCATCTACTGGAGACACATCATTCTTACATATCACTGATACTCTTCTACATCTTTTATGGGAAAAGTAGCCATATAGGAGGGTACAGCAGAGAATCAGTGGGTGACAGGCACGTTTGCATCAACTCAACCAACTGAAGGAGATAGTTCTCCTCATCACTGTGGCAGCTGGGACCCAGGCCATTTTTATCTGATGTTATTGAGAACATCACAATAATAGTATATTCTGATCTTCTGTCTCTTCTCAAATCAAAGCTCACTCCCATCCTGCTATCTGACATGAAGTAAAAGCTGCAAATGGTGTAACCAGGGACTTCCTGCTTAATTCACAAACATATCTTTTACCCTGATTCTTCCCTTTTACTGTTTTGTTGTTGAATCTCCAATATTTGCTGCCTAGCCTGACCAATCAGTGCAGCCTCATCATAATGGGTGAGAAGAGTGGCAGATCTTTGATGAAGAAGTATCAGCTAACATTCCATCTCCAGCTCTGACACTACACTTACTTTCAGCACGTGATGAGTCAGCAGGCATGAGTAGACTGCGGCTGGGCTAACAGAAATGGATAACTCATATGCCAACTCCTCAGTTGACAAGGTCACAGATGTATCAGGAGACTCAGATGAAGACTTTGACAGGGTGTCTTTTAAGCATGGAGGAAGTGAGGACTGCAGATGCTGGAGATCAGAGCTGAAAAATGTGTTGCTGGAAAAGCGCAGCAGGTCAGGCAGCATCCAAGGAGCAGGAGAATCGATGTTTCGGGCAAAAGCCCTTCATCAGGAATGAGGCAGGGATCCTCTGGGGGTAGGGGGGGGGGGGGGGGGGGGGAGAGGTAAATTGGGGTGGGGGGTGGGGTGGTTGCTGGGGAGAAGGTTGCTAAGAGTGTAATAGGTGGATCGAGGTGGGGATGAAGGTGATAGGTCAGAGAGGAGGGTGGAGCAGAGAAGTGAGAAGGAAGATTGGCAGGTAGGACATGTCATGAGGGTGGTGCTGAGTTGGAAGGTTGGAACTGAGGTAAGGTGGGGGGAGGAGAAATGAGGAAACTGGTGAAGTCCACATCGATGCCCTGGGGTTGAAGTGTTCCAAGGCGGAAGGTGAGGCGTTCTTCCTCCAGGCATCGGGTGGTGAGAAATTGGCGGTGGAAGAAGCCCAGGACCTGTCTTGACAGAGTAGGAGGGGGAGTTGAAATATTCGGCCACGGGGCGGTGGAGTTGATTGGTGCACAGAGCGCTTTAGGGAACATCTCCAGGAAACCCGCACCAATCAACCCCATCGCCCCGTGGCCCAACATTTCAACTCCCCCTCCCACTCTGCCGAGGACATGCAGGTCATGGACCTCCTCCACTGCCTCTCCCTCACTACCCGGTGCGTGGAGAAAGAACGCCTCATCTTCCGCCTTGGAATACTTCAACCCCAGGGCATCAATGTGGATTTCACCAGTTTCCTCATTTCCCCTCCCCCCACCTTACCCCAGTTCCAAACTGCCAGCTCAGCACCATCCTCATGACCTGTCCTACCTGCCAATCTTCCTTCCCACCTATCTGCTCCATCCTCCTCTCCGACCTACCACCTTCATTCACCTAGTGCACTCTTAGCTGCCTTCTCCCCAGCCCCACCCACACCCCCTCCCATTTACCTCACCACCCCAGAGGCTCCCTGCCTCATTCCTGATGAAGAGCCTTTGCCCGAAACATCAATTTTCCTGCTCCTCAGATGCTGCCTGACCTGCTGTGCTTTTCCAGCACCATTCTAATCTTGACTGTGATATCCAGCATCTGCAGTCCTCACTTTCGCCTGAGTGAGATAAGTGATGTATCTATATCCTCACTCCATGAGGCCATTTACTGGATTTGGGTATAATGTATCAGCATTGATTGCAGCACAGATAGATTCCACTCAATGATTCCATGCAGCAGTGGAGGTTCAGGTGGATGTCATGAGATCCATGCTTTTTGTCATTGTTATGCTGGGAGGGTAGGAAGGGAGTGATCCCAAATTCTTCCTTATCATATTTAAATTCTGTGTTAAAACTGAGTCTTGCCAGATTTTAAAAATGGCTGCTGCCAATCACAGAATGAATAAGTTGTCTGCTTCCAGAAATTGCCAGGATACAAGTGAACTAGTCACCTCTTGGAATGTGACTCTTCTTACAGTTTATGATCACTCCAGTCAAGCCAATTCAGAAGACTAGCAGATAAACTAGGTAAAAACAAGGACTGCAAATGCTGGAAACAAGAGTCTAGATTAGAGTGGTGCTGGAAAAGCACAGCAGGTCAGGCAGCATCTGAGGAGCAGGAAAATCGACATATCGGGCAAAAGCCCTTCATCGGGAATAGAGGCAGGGTGCCTGCAGAGTGGAGAGATAAATGAGAGGGGGGTGGGAGTGGGAAGAAAGTAGCATAGAGTACAATACGTGAATGGCGATGGGGATGGAGGTGATAGGTCAGAGAGGAGGGTGGGGGAAGGTAGCAAAGAGTACAATGGGTGAATGGGGGTGGGGATGAAGGTGATAGGTCAGAGAGGAGGGTGGAGTGGTTAGGTGGAAAGGATAAACTGTCTACCTCAGCCAGTTCTGAACAAAGGAGACTAGCGAAATTCATTATGGTTTAACTTGGTGCAAATTATTCCACAGTTACCTACAAAACAAAAATGCAATGGTTTCTGAAGAGGGAAGATCAAAACTGCTTAATTAGCCAAGTATCTCAACCTAAAGACCCAGTTACATGATTGAAACTGCTGGTCTGTTTCAATCCCCTTGAATTATGCAGCTTTGGCAATTGTACATAAGTACACTCATAACAACTAAAGACTAAGCAGCTCTAGACTTAACTGAATACCTGCCTCTGATATTGATATCTTTCAAACGTCTGATTCCTGAAATGAAACTTATCTCTCACACTTTGAAATGACCACTTTCCAGTTTACAGCTGTTGGACTTTTTAACCAGCAATTTTGCTGTGTTTGGGCCCCTATGAAAGTGACTTCTGTGCATAGACAACTGAAAGAACCTGAACTGGACACTGACTACTGTACTCTACAATTCATGTGAACTAATTTTGAAATTTTTGATTTTGAGTTATTTGTAACACTGCTGTTTTTATTTCTCTTTCTTTCTTGGATGCATTCGTGAGAGAATGTGAATCACAAACAATTCCCCTGGGCTTTGAATGCTGTAAGAAACCCTGCTTTGTCTTAACCTTAAAGAAATTGCTATGGGTCATTTAAATCTGGACTTTACAAACAGGATTTGGTGAAACACACTGATGCCTCTCTTTAAATGAGAAAATGAAAGAAGAAAAGTACTTTTTGTTTTAAAAAAAACTCTCCTACTGATGGAAAAGGTGGACAGTAAAAATAATTTAATTCACCTCTCACTCTTGTCCATGTCACCATAAAAACCCAACTGTGCAAGCTCAAACAGCTGTTGTCATAGCTGTAGGTACCAAAGCTCAAAGAGGTTTGTAGGGTCCCACAGGAGCCTAACAATGACTGGATATGCTGGCCTGCCATCCCAAAATAGTGTATGGGACTTAAAGCTAATTAGGGTGTAGGTTTGCTGGCTGAGCTGTAGGTTTGATATCCAGACGTTTCATTACCTGGCTAGGTAACATCATCAGTGGCAACCTCCAAGTGAAGCGAAGCTGTTGTCTCCTGCTTTCTGTTTATATGTTTGTCCTGGATGGGGTTCCTGGGGTTTGTGGTGATGTCATTTTGTGCTCGTTTTTTGAGGGGTTGATAGATGTATCTAGATCTATGTGTTTGTTTATGGCGATGTGATTGGAGTGCCAGGCCTCTAGAAATTCTCTGGCATGTCTTTGCTTAGACTGTCCCAGGATAGATGTGTTGTCCCAGTCGAAATGGTGGTTTTTTTCCTCCGCGTATAGGGCTACAAGGGAGAGAGGGTCGTGTCTTTTTGTGGCTAGCTGGTGTTCGTGTATCCTGGTGGCTAACTTTCTTCCTGTTTGTCCTACGTAGTGTTTGTGGCAGTCCTTGCATGGAATTTTGTAACATAAAGCTAATGTTCTGTCTTGGGTTGGCAGCACTTGTTCTCCCATCGCTGTCACTCCACCTGTGCCCCTAGACACCTCGGCTGGACAGCTCAGACTACCAAGATGGTGCACACCAAAGCCCAGTGCTCCACAAAGCCATCTGCAAAATCTCTTAGTGAAAGTCAGCAGCTTCCCACCAGTCATGCTGCTGTCACTGGGATTGGATTGCAAAGAAGCAGTAGGCCTGGTAAAGGCACCTATGAGACACACATTAAAAAATAGGCCAGCACGTTAAGCTCAGTTTCAGTCGTATGATAAGAAATGTTATTTGATTAAGTTGATTGTAAAGTGTGTTTGGCTGAAAGGTTTTTTTTCCCTTGATTTTGGCCAAAAAGAGATTGTGACATACCTGACAGACTGAAATGTGGGTAATTATAGAGTAACAACAATATAAGGTGGTCACTGGGAGGAGACCAGAGTCTGGTTAAAGTCTGATGACAGCACAGCTGGATTGATGATGTACTAGATGCCCAATGGCCTTCATGAGAAGAAGATTATGTCAGAAACAATGGATAACCAAATATGTTCAGTACAGGAAGTGTCAAATGGCCAAATGAAGCTCTTAAGTGGCTACTTGAAGACTCCATCCCACCACCACTGCTATTCAGTCAGCAGTGACCTGGCACTAGCGTGTGAGCACTCATCATCTCGTCAATGCTGATCCCTGTGGCCTTGGGTGAGGATCCTACCACTTATCCTGCCTCCAATAGAGAGAACCTCCCCACCATAGGTTTTATACAGTAATATTAACTGTTCAAGCAATTTTCTTAGCATTTGAGTGAAGCATTTTCATTTCTTCTTTGTATATTTTCCTGCAAAGCAGTTGACTGCCTTTTAATTTTAAGCATATAATATAGGTTTTGGGACTGGATCAGCTATTCCTTCTGGTACAGCTGCCTGATCACTCCCATGAAATATCTATTATTTTGCATTTTGGAGTCTGCCATTGTACTAAGACATGAAATTCATATTCCAGAGCGTGTGCAGGTAGGACCTCTGTTTGACTTGGACTGGGCATTATTGGCTTTGAATTTTCAGTCTCTAGCTATAGCTTTAGCGGAAGATCTGCAGAAGGCCCAGAGGAAGGATGGCCTGTTTTTAACCATTCTCTTTTTCTGCAACGATTTCTCTGATTTCCTGTTGAAGTCATTGTAGTAGATTAGATTACATACAGTATGGAAACAGGCCTTTCGGCCTAACAAGTCCACACCGACCCTCCGAAGAGCAACCCACCCAGACCCATTCTCCTACATTTACCCCTTCACCTAACACTACGGACAATTTAGCATGGCCAATTCACCTAAACTGCACATTTTTGGACTGTGGGAGGAAACCGGAGCACCCGGAGGAAACCCACGCAGACATGGGGAGAATCTGCAAACTCCATGCAGACAGTTGTCTGAGGCAGGAATTGAACCTGGGTCTCTGTCACTGTGCCACCATGCCACCCACTAGTATATTAGAAGAATCCCCACTGAAATTCAGAAATAATGGTAGAGAATTACATCATGCCTGTTTTAAAGACATAAAACAGATTCCTAAGTACCCAAGATGGCAAGGGGAGGTATGCCAGCCTCCATGCTGGATCAGTCTGTTCTGTGCCTTGCTAGAATCATTTAAGAATTTTATTGTAGTCATGGACCATCTGCCTTTGTACTTGGACGTTAAATGGGATAAGCCATGAAGATAAAATAGAGGAATGGGGGATGAGAGTGGATGTGGACACCACACAAGAGACCAAGTCCAGAGCAGGTTTTCAACAGATACTTCTTCCTTAATCTAAAATAAGACAGGAAGTGCTGGAGAAACTCAGCAGTTCTGGCAGCACTTCTAGAGAGCAAAGTTAACGTTTGACTCAAAACATTGACTCTGTTTCTCTCTCCACAAGAACTGTCAGACCTGCTGAGCTTTTCTCACACTTTTTTTATATTTCATATCTCCAGCATCTGCTTTTGTTTCGATGAACTAGTCCACTATTCCAACTACTATGAGGAGTATTCTCTCAGGTCGATTTTCTTCAACGAATAAGATGTCCATGAACAACTGCACCTGCACCAAGAAATTGCTGCAAATTTTGGAGATCTGAAATAAAAGCAGATCTGAAAATGCTGGAGAAACTCAGCAGGTCTGGCAAAATTTGAGGTGAGAGAAACAAAATTAATATAATTAGTAGGTGCTGCCTGAACTGCTGTGCTTTTCCAGCACCACTCTGATCCTTAATATAATGAGTCCCAAACGACCCTTCATCAGAACTAAGAACTGAACTTTTGAGACAATGCCTGAACAGTGTTTCCTGGGGCTCTCAAGAACACTGTCACCTTAAGCAACATGTCACTGTATCATTCCAGGTTGTAGCAGGTAACACCAATCAACCCCCCCCCCATGGTATCTGACCATGTAAGCAAGGTATCAAGATGGCAGTCTGAAGTTTTGCCCTCCTTCACGTCCAACGGAGAAAATATGTCTCTGGAGGTTCCCATCCAGTATATCTAAAGACACAAAACTGAGGTCAGTCAGAGCCAACTGGTATATGATGCATATAACACCAACAGCATTGGTTTAATTCCTACAATGGCCAAAGTAACCATGAAGAACTGTCCTTCTCACCTTCATCCCACACCAGACATGTGGTGATCCTCAGGTTAAACCACTATATATCTCTCTCTCTCTCCCTCTCTAAGGAGAGAGCAGTCCTCTGGTTGACAGGTACTATTGGTGACTTTACCTTGACATCCAAAGGCTTAGCCAGTAAATAGTACAATTCAGCAGCTAGGCCAAATAATCCTAACATATCTACACTTAACATCAATTCGAATGCTCATACAGCATATGAGAAAATACAATGTGTGCACATGCATCAAGAATGAATCAAAGGCTTAATGTAGTTCATAATTATATATTTTGAAAGCTATTATTTATATAGTTGAAATAAAATTTTTCAACCCTGTGACATAGCATGACACCTCTTGATACCCTTAAAGATTTGCTGTCACCTTCCTGAATGCTTTCATTATGCATAAGTCAATGAAAGGAAATGAATATGAACCTGACAAAGCCAAAGGGTTAAAGCTACTGCAGTAGTTTATGAATTAGAACTGCTCAAACAAAGCCCCATTTCTATCAGGAACTGCAGCTGCTCCATGTCTGATTGCTGTAGTTGTAGCTGGACTGTCTTAGGCCACCTCCACTGACCCTGCAAAGAGCACTGGGGATGGGGGTTGGTGGGTACTGAGAGCTGCCGAAATGAACTCAAACAGATACTCTAGGCTCTGCATTACCATTTTATTCTACTCTATTGTAAAAGTAACAACTTTGAAGCAACCCTTCCAAAAGGATCTGAGAAATTCTGGTTGCCTAATAAAACTTAAAGCATCATTTTGCTGCATGTTTCAAAAACTGCTCCAAACGTGTGTTCAAGAACAGTTCCTATCAATTGCAGCTGCAAATTTAAGGACTGCAGCCACGTGTTACTTCCTGCTTCCATTCACAGCAAGCTTCCAAAGGCAGGCCCTCTCTGTGCCAGAAACCCGTTGCAAAAACGTCATAAAACCAAACTTGGGAGATCTTGCTGGATCAGCTCTGTGTGATTTCAGCAAGCCATATGCCCGCCACTAAACCTCTTAAGTGCATTTCACCCCTGGTCTGCAGGCACCCGTATATATCGCTCAGAAACCAGTAATGCTCTAATTAAATTTGGGTGTTTTATGGGTGGCACGGTGGCTTAGTGGTTAGCACTGCTGCCTCACAGCACCAGGGACCTGGGTTCAATTCCTGCATCGGGCAACTGTCTGTATGGAGTTTGCACATTCTTCCCATGTCTGCGTGGGTGTGCTCCAGTTTCTTCCCACAGTCCAAAGGTATGCAGGTTAGGTGAATTGGCCGTGCTAAATTGCCCGTAGTGTTAGGTGCAGGGCTAAATGTAGGGGAATGTGTCTGGGTGGGTTGCTCTTCAGAGGGTCGGTGTGGACTTGTTGGGCCAAAGGGCCTGTTTCCACACTGTAAGGAATCTAATCTAAAGGATTTCCTGGGAGCAAATCGGAGTGGAAAAGTGGCCAGAATGAATTGTACATGCAATAAGCCCTAGGTGATTTTCTATCCATTTAAATTATTAGACAAAAATATATAACATTTCTTTATTAACATGCAATCATCCCAAATTGATTTTCCTGCATCTCAACAATCTTTCATATGCTAGCCCAGTAAGGAAATTCTGCCCTAATATGTTCTCATATTGTTTGTTGTACAGCCTTTACCAACTTCATTTTTATTAAACAGGCTTTATTTTACCATTGATAGACATTCCAGAATTTCGAAGTTAAATAATTTAGGGAGTTCCATTCTGTCAAGCAATATTCACTTTGAAATTGTGGTGAGCTTAAGTTGAAGGAACATGGTGCAATGAATATTGAGGCCTGTAGATGGAGATCTTGAGCTCTTTGTGAAAAAAAATCCAAAAACATGGCTGCCTTCCATGGTGCTAGCATTTTCCTGCAAAGGTTTTAAAAGGATATTTGGAATTCCAATTAATTTGCATTGAAGAGTATTGGAACAACATACTTTAGCATTATGAAAACAGATACTTAAGTTTTTTTTTACAACTAGATGAACTTCACCCCGATTTCTAGTCTTGTAACCAATCCTGACACGTCATATCAATTGTCAGTTTTTCCTTTACATCTCTTCTGGAGAAATCACATTTTTTTTCTGCAGGATACCTGATACTTCCCCTCTATATCCCTTCCAATGTTCTCAGAAAGTAGTCACTCATATGTTGGCAGTGAGTTTGGCAAATTATTAAAATGTAAAGGGATGAATTGGTTGAATCCCATGTAATCTTCAATCAATTACCAAAGAATTGCATTTGTGGCATGCATTGTTAAATGGTCATCAAGATTTTCGATATGGACAATTGCTTAGTTCAAATATATAATTCCTGCTAATGTAAAGTAGATATGGGCCAGAAGTCAAACCTGTGACTTTCTTAAGGTGGGTAGCAAAACCTATTATCCAATAAGTTATGTTGAAGTAATAATCTTAATGAAAAGGACATTGGAAGTTTTTTTTGGAATAGGAGAAAAACCAGAAAATCTTGTCATTTTCAATATTATTTGACCATCCAAGTGGCCAGCAGAGATCATCTCCAACAAGAGGTAATCGTGACTTTGATTTGGTTTGATATGATTTATTACTATCACAAGTAGGGATACAGTGAAAAGTATTGTTTGCTTGCTAACCGGACAAATAATATCTTATATAAGTATATCAGGGCAATAGAACAATGTAGAGTATAGTGTTACAGCTACAGAGAAGGTGTGGAGAAAGATCAACTCTTATATATGAGAGGTTCTGTTCATAAGTCTGATAACAGCAAAGAAGCTATTCTTAAATCTGTTGGCATGTGTTTTCAGATTTTTGTATCTTCTGCCTGATGAAAGAGAGTATGAATGCAATTGGAGGGGTTTTTGATTTTGCTGGCTACTTTCCCGAGGCAGCAGGAGATGTAGGTGGAGTCAATGGAAGGAAGGCTGTTTTCTGTGATGGACTGGACTGCATTCACAACGCTCTGTAATTTCTTTCAGTCTTGGGCAGAGTAGTTGCCATACTCAGCTGCTTTGCATCTGGACAGGATGCTTTCAATGGTGCATCTTTAAAAGCTGGTAAGAGTCATTGTGGACATTCTGAATTTTCTTAGCCTTCTAATGAGGTAGCAGCATTAGTGTGCTTTCTTGACTGTAGAGTTAATGTGAATGGACCAGGATAGATTGTTGGGGATAGTTTCTCTTCGCAACTTAAAGCTGTTGACCACCTCAACCTCAGTATCATTGATACAGATATAGACACGTCCTCCACTCTACTTCCTGAAGTTGATGACCAGCTCCTTCATTTTGCTCACATTGCGGGAGAGATTGTTATCTTTCCCTCATGCCTCTGAGCTGTCTATCTCTTCCCTGTACTCTGTCTTGTCATGGTTTGTGATTTGACCCACTACATTGGTGTGCCATTAGCAAATTTATAAATGGAGTTAGAGCTATATTTGGCCATATAGTTGTGAGTGTATAAGGAGGATTGTAAGGGGCTGAGTATGCAGCCTTGTGGGGGAGGTGTTGTCAACTGATTGAATCCATGGGTCTGGAAGTCGAAGATCCAGTTGCAGAGTGGGGAGCGGAATCCTAGGTCTTGGAATTTGAGATGATCCTTTTTTTCTGTCTGGGAGGGGGCAACAGGGATGGGTTCACCATTGCCCAGAAGGTTAATTGGTAGTTCCACAGAAATATTGTGCTGCAGACACTCCGTCTGGAATCTTCACAATAACCAAGGGTCTGTTCTTGCAAACAATGATTGTGAAATCCCAAATCTAAAGGTTCTGCCACTAAACAGGACATCTAAGCATGTAAGTGGGACAAGGCAGTTCTAAATTGCGCAACTGTCGTTCACCAAAGCAACTGCCCAGATAAACCACTTCTTTTACATTGGCTAGGAGTGGGAAACATGACATGTGCCTATGAGACCTGGTAGATATAAATATTGAAGAATTGTTGGATGAGCAGACTATCCCTTTAGAGAGGTGCATAATCCTTTTGAATATGGTCCAAGGACATCTTTGTGGGAGGTCAGGAGCCTGTTAGGGAGTGGTAAGCAGCCTTTTGTGAAATGGAAGGTGTTCTTTTGTCAAACAAAATGAAGAACTGTAAATGCTGGAGATATGAAATTAATAAAAACAGAATTTGCAAGAGAAGTTAATCATTTCTGCAGAGAAAACAGAATTTTGAGTCGTGGGACCCTTCTTCAGGTGTTCTTTGGATTTTGTTTTTCAAACAGCATAAATCCATTAAATTTCTCAAGCGACCTATCAAAATAAACTATCAACAGAGTTTGAAAGAGAGCTATAAAACAATCAAAATATTTAAATGCCTATCTTTAAACTATTGAAAAGACTGAAAGACTGCCTGTAGTGTTAAAGAATTCAGTCTTTGCTATTTCAGTCCATCTGTTGACATAAGCCGGAGGGCTATCATTACAGAATTACTGCTGAATGACCTTTTCAGAACCAATCCTTAACACAGTGGGGTGTGTCTCAGTCTGATTGGCAGCTCCAAGTGATTATGCTCTCTTCAAAATAGGACTATCAATTCAGATCCTTATTTTTATTAGGGGTTCATTAAAGTTGAAAGCGGTGAATACATTTTTATTAATTAGAAAGTTTTTTTTTTAAATAGTGAATTCGTGAATAGACACTTTAGAACTTTATTTCCTCTCAGCATGAGTCCTGAATTTAACCCCATGGGTGAGTTGGTATGATATGTGTAGGGAAAAAAAGATGGTGGGTGGGGAGCATGTGTTTCATGAGTTAGCACGAAGTTGGCATGGGGGCTTTCAAGAGCTATGAGACTGAGTATAGGGATATGGTTTGAAATAAGGGCTATAAAGGTCCATTTTGTGTGAGTATAGAGGGATAGGATGGAATGAATAGGTTCAGAGGAGGGTGGGTGAAAGAGAATAGGCAAATGATGGAAGTTGTATGGAAGAGTATAACTTGGCTTGGATTTGTCTGAATGAAGCATGGGGAGTGTGTGAGGTTGTAAAGGGTAATGTGAGAGTTGTTTTTAATGATAGTTTGGCCAAAGCACCAGTGCAGTTCCACACTGACTTGCACACAGCCTGTTGGTTCACCCAGCAGCATCTGCACGGTTTCTGGGGTCAACTACCAACTGGCAGAGGAAATCATGAGGAAGAGTTCAAGTGGTATGTTTGGGACAGTTTCCTATAACAAAATATTGTGGATACAACTAGGGAAAGGCTATCTTGGATCTGGTGATGTGTAGAAAGGCAGATTTATTAAATGAGAGTAAACAATCCCCCAGAAACCAATGAACATTATATGGTGGAATTTAACAGTCTGAGAGGAGAAATTTTGTTCAGAAACCACTGCACTAAACATAAATTAGTGTAATCCTGAAGGAATGAGGGCAGAGATGACTCAAATGGAATAAGAAAGGAATTTAGCAGCAAAGCACGTTGAAGAACAGTGATAGACATTTCAGAAAATACTTCATATCACATAGCAAAGAGATATCTTAGTGAGAAAGAAGTGTTCTAAAAAGAGAATAAGCCAGCAATAGTAAATCAGAGAAGTTAAGGATAGTGTCAAATTGAAAAAATATATAGTATGGCAAATATTAGTGGTAAGCTAGAGTATTGGGCAAGTTTTAAAAACCAACAAAAGAAGACCAAAACATAATGTACAGAGAGAAATTAAACTTTGAGGGTAAATGTTCAAATAATATAAAAACAGGCAGGAAGAGCTTCTTATGTAAACACAATGGAAGATGGAGGCCAATTTGAACAGAGGCCACTTAGAGAATGAAACTGGGGAAATAAAAATCAAAGCCAGGAAATGGCAAAAGAGTTAAATCAATATTTTGTAGCAGTCTCAAGGCAAAACACATTAATAACATTCAAAATGTAATAAATATTCCAGGAGCAATAGAGAGAAACGAAATAAATACAATAACAACCATTAGAAGAAAAAAGTGTCAGAGAACTGTATATTGGACAGTAAAGAAGATTATCTCAGAGTACAATGGGACCTTGAACAGTTAGGCCAATGGAGTGGCAGATGGAGTTTAATTTAGATGAGTGTGTGGTGTTGCATTTTGGTAAGGCAAACCAAAGCAGGACTTATACAGTTAATGGTAGTGCCATGGGAGTGTTGCCGAATAAAGAGACCTAGGGGTGCAGGTGCATGTTTCCTTGAAAATAGAGTCGCAGGTAGATAGGGTGTCGAAGAAGGCATTTGGCACGCTTGTCTTCATTGGTTATAACACTGAGTATAGGAATTGGGATGTCATGTTGTGATTGTACAGGATATTGATGAGGCTACTTTTAGAATATTGTGTACAACTCTGCTCACCCTTCAATCAGAAGAACGTTGTTAGCTTGACAGGGGGCAGAAAAGGTTTCCCTTAAGCATCAGAGGCTGAGGATTGACATTATAGAAGTTTATAAAATCATAACAGGCATAGATAGGGTGAATAGAGAGGTCTTTTTCCTCAGATGGGGAATCCAAAACTGGAGGGCATAGGTTTAAGGTGAGAGGGGAAAGATTTAAAAAGGACCTCAATGGTAACTTTTTCACACAGGGAGTGGTGTGAGTTTGGAATGGTGGAAGAGGAAGTGGTGGAGTCTGGTACAATTACAACATTTAAAAGGCATCTGGATGGGTACATGTGTAGGAAGAGTTTAGAGGGATAAGGGCCAAATGCTGGCAAAGGGACTAGTTCAGATTGAAATGTTAAGTCGGCGTGTATGAATTGGACCAAAGGGCCTGTTTTCATGTTGTATGACTCTCCAATTAATGGGGAGAAATCTGACAAATCCCCCGGAAGCTCTCGGATCTGTCCTACAATATGAAATCAAGTAGTTACAGGGATAGTGGATGCATTGGTAGCAACCTTTCAAGAATCATTAGATTCTACAAAAGTGCCAAAGGATTAGAAAACTGTCAATGAACATGCTTATTCCAAACTTTTAGACCTTCAGAACTAGTTTTGCAATAACAGGCTTTTTGTTATTGTGAAAAGTTTGGCCCTCATGTTCTTGCAGCACATTGAATTACTTGGGTGAGGGAAGTGACTATGCTATAAGCAAGTTTGCAAACAACACAAAACTAATTGGGAAGGCAAGTGGTAAGGATGACAGAAAGAGTCTGCAGACGGATATTGACAAGTTAATCAAGAGAGCACAGAACCTGGCTGATGGAATATAATGTGGGAAATGTGAGGGTTTGTGCTTTGGCAAGAAGAGTGGAATTCCTGCATATTACTTAAATGGAGAAAGATGGCAGAAATAGAATTGGGAAACATTATGCATAAATCACAAAAATCACATCCAAGTTCAGCAGATAACAGGAGAAGTTGGCCTTTACACTAAATCCTCATTATCTGTGGAGAGTAGGGACAAAGACTCCCCACAGATAACAAAATTCACTGTTATCACTCTTATGTAACTCTGCTATCCACCATAAAAGATTGCATGATCAAACTGGATGAGTCACTGGGAATGAAAATAAAGGGTCTGGGGTCATCTTCACAAGTATGTAGATCCATGGGATGTGAATCAACAGATAACAAAGAGTGAATACATTTCAAAGGCAATCGATAAGGAAGTCTTGCTAAAATGACACATGGCATTAGTTAAACCATATCTAGAATTCTGTGAACAGTTTTGGTGCCCTTATCTAAGAAAGATATACTGCCATTGGAGGATATCCAGGAAACACTCAATAAGTTGATCACAGGTGATTTTCTTATGAAGAGAAGTTGAATGGGTTTTGGACAACTCTGATTCAACGAGGTGTTTGCCACCATTTTCTCAATAGTTATTAGTAATCAGCAATAATTGTAAACATGCCAGTCATATCCACATCCTAGAAAAGAATAATAAAAGTAATCCTAATGTTCTCAACAGTTACACTGGTTTTAAGCCCTTCAGCACTGATTCTGTCAGAGATTACAGGGTAAATAGAACAATGCCTTGTATTTTTGGGACAGCATAATGCTTCCATAGCTTCAGGATCCATTTGTCCACGTCATCACTTTCCAATATTCATTGTTGCAATTCTTCTTAATTCCTTGATAACCACGATGTATAAAGCAAATGGAAATCCTTGTGGTTGAAACAAGGTTAGGATTGTGGTCCTATCTTTTTCTTGGATTTCTACTGATCTCCTAACAGAGATATAATGGGAGAGCAAGATCCAAAAATGTTGAGTTTTCTTGATCATCATTGGATGCATTCTAGTTTTTAAAAATAAAGTTTTGACATTGATGGCAAACAAAATGTTGCTCAATCCATTGACGCGCGTGCTCAAATTCCAGATGTGATCTCTTGGCAGGTGGGGCTCTGGGTTAGGAGTGCACATTCATTCAATGAGAGAAAGTGAGGGCTGCAGATGCTGGAGATCAGAGCTGAAAATGTGTTGCTGGAAAAGCGCAGCAGGTCAGGCAGCATCCAAGGAACAGGAGAATCGACGTTTCGGGCATAAGCCCTTCTTCAGGAACATTCATTCAATTCCTTGTTTCAGCATGGCATAGTGTAGCACTTTGTGTTTGTAAACAAAAGATTAGAAATTACAGCTATCTATCTATTTAAATGGTTAACCACTTTGCATAAATTAATGAAAAGAAGAAATTGATACAAGCATTTTAAGTCACATTAAATTAATGAGTAGTAATATCACTGAAGATAATTTCACCTTAACAACAAAAGATTATCCAGATAGTTTGAATAAAGGCTGTATTATTCTACTCCATCATGCAGATAAAATATATGAAAAGTAACGATAGGAAGTTGCAACAGTGAGGTTGAATTCCTGTGTATGTGTGTGTATGTGTATATATACGCTATTTAAAGTGAATTCTTAACATTCTGCCAAATTCCTGTATGATCTAATTCAAAGCATTTGCGAACCCATTTAAGAAAATATCAACCAATCATTTTATTCAAATCATACACATGCGAAATTGCAACAGTGTTAGTACAACAACATTGAAGAAATTTAACGCAAACGGTTGTAATAATTCTTAAGAATTAAAACAATTTAGGATTATGATACATAGTGCAAATGAAAAGATTTCGACAGCTTTGAAAACATTAGGAAAATATATTTTCAATAAATAAATACAAAATGTTTTGGCTGGGGCTAATTTTTGATTGGCAATGCTCTTCATTAATCAATGCATAAACTTATTCAAATAATCAGTTTTCTATGAACTGGGGATGTAAATAACACACTTACAGGGTTGTTTAGATTTAATAAGAAAAGTTATATTGACATTGCTACTGACTTTGTTGGCTTTTGTCAACTTCACATTTGCCTCTGCTCCTGATTTCTAACAATACCAAGTAACCTGTGAACAGTTATTTCACAAGATCACTGATGACAATGTACTGCCATTTTTTTTTACCTTTTTCCTGAAGATTTTGTTAGTGTCTCATGATAACGTAATCCTAATTTCCATGTTGTCATCACATATTTATATTGCTGTTCAATGATTAATTTGCAACATCCTGGAATATTGATTGATATATGTTAGGGTTGTGCCATCTGATCTGTCTGGGATCTCTTCAGTCGGTTCACTGCTAACAATTGTTTTCGTTGATACCTGGCTCTGATATCGAATGGGATAGGATGCCCACGTAATGTTTTCAAGAAAATTTAGGATCAATTTTGACAAGCAGAATACGGTTATTACAATGTACGTAATGTTACATTATGTTTGAGGCATTTAAAAATCTTCTGTTCGAAGTCAAGTGATACTTTAGAGTAAGGAGCTGAAAATGTGTTGCTGGAAAAACACAGCAGGTCAGGGAGCATCCAAGGAGTAGGAGAATCGACGTTTCGGGCATGAGCCCTTCTTCAGGAATGAGGAGAGTATGCCAAGCAGGCTAAGATAAAAGGTAGGGAGGAGGGACTTGGGGGAGGGGTGTTGGAAATGCGATAGGTGGAAGGAGGTTAAGGTGAGGGTGATAGACTGGAGTGGGGGTTGGGGCAGAGAGGTCAGGAAGAAGATTGCAGGTTAGGAAGGTGGTGCTGAGTTCGAGGGTTGGGACTGAGACAAGGTGGGGGGAGGGGAAATGAGGAAACTGGAGAAGTCTGAGTTCAGCCCTTGAGGTTGGAGTGTTCCTAGGCGGAAGATGAGGCGCTCTTCCTCCAGCCGTCGTGTTGCTATGGTCTGGCGAAGGAGGAGTCCAAGGACCTGCATGTCTTTGGTGGAGTACGAGGGGGAATTGAAGTGTTGAGCCATGGGGTGATTGGGTTGGTTGGTCCGGGTGTCCCAGAGGTGTTCTCTGAAACATTCCGCAAGTAGGCGGCCTGTCTCCCCAATATAGAGGAGGCCACATCGGGTGCAGCGGATGCAATAAATTATGTGTGTGGAGGTGCAGGTGAATTTGTGGTGGATATGGAAGGATCCCTTGGGGCCTTGGAGGGAAGTAAGGGGGGAGGTGTGGGCGCAAGGTTTGCATTTCTTGTGGTTGCAGGGGAAGGTGCTGGGAGTGGAGGTTGGGTTGGTGGGGTGTGTGGACCTGACGAGGGAGTCACGGAGGGAGTGGTCTTTTTGGAACACTGATAGGGGAGGGGAGGGAAATATATCCCTGGTGGTGGGGTCCGTTTGGAGGTGGCAAAAATGATGACGGATGATATGATGTATATGGAGGTTGGTGGGGTGGTAGGTGAGGACCAGTGGGGTTCTGTCCTGGTGGTGATTGGAGGGGCGGGGCTCAAGGGCGGAGGAGCGGCAAGTGGAGGAGATGCGGTGGAGAGCATCGTCAATCACGTCTGGGGGGGATGTTGCGGTCTTTGAAGAAGGAGGCCATCTGGGTTGTTCAGTATTGGAACTGGTCCTCCTGGGAGCAGATGCGGCGGAGGCGAAGGAATTGGGAATATGGGATGGCGTTTTTACAGGGGGCAGGGCGGGAGGAGGTGTAATCTAGGTAGCTGTGGGAGTCGGTCAGTTTATAGTAAATGTCCGTGTTGATTCGGTTGCCCAAGATAGAAATGGAGAGGTCTAGGAAGGGAAGGGAGGAGTCTGAAACGGTCCAGTTAAATTTGAGGTCGGGGTGGAAGGTGTTGGTAAAGTGGATGAGCTGTTCAACCTCCTCGTGGGAGCACGAGGCAGCGCCGATACAGTCATCGATGTAACGGAGGAAAAGGTGGGGGGTGGTGCCAGTGTAGCTGCGGAAGATGGACTGTTCCACATATCCTACGAAGAGGCAGGCATAGCTGGGGCCCATGCGGGTGCCCATGGCTACTCCTTTGGTTTGGAGGAAGTGGGAGAATTGGAAAGAGAAGTTGTTCAGAGTGAGGACCAGTTCAGTCAGTCAAAGGAGGGTGTCAGTGGAAGGGTACTGGTTGGTATGGCGGGAAAAGAAGAAGCGGAGGGCTTTGAGTCCTTCGTGATGGGGGATGGAGGTGTACAGGGACTGGATGTCCATGGTGAAGATTTACTTTCGAGTAAGTACACCCTATTTCTATTGAACCAGATATACAATATTAGTTAACACATAGGTTAGGTCCTCCCAAGAATCGTCTTTTATGTCCTGATGGGCAGAGCTCATGTTAAAATGTCAGTTAATCTTTCAGGACCAAACTGCCTTGTTCATCATTACACTCTGAAAAAGTTTTTTTTCTGGTTATTAAATTCTTTGTACAATTGATTCAAGTAATTAAAGTAGATATACTACTATCTCATCAAGTCTCTGACTTTACAGGTTCAGTTGATGAGAGTTTTGACATCCTTCCTGGTTGAGTGTGTGTTGGAATGGGAGGGTTGGTTTTTGAGGAAAGCTGATGTGGATGTTAATCACATATTGGAGGTTTTTTTAGACTGATCTGGCTCTCGCTGTTGTCCATTAGGTTCATTTGTTGAAATAATTCAAAATTTGGAGACATTGGCCAAGTGATATTGATGTAGTGACCCAAGTAATGTTCCAAGTACTTTGTTCAAATCCGACCAATCATCCAGACTGAGACAGGGATGGGTTGTATGGTTTTTAATTTCAGGTGCTTTTGCTACACTGATAGTGTGCCTACCTCTGAGTAAGGAGGCCCATGTTCAAGTCCTACCTGCTCCAGAGCTATGGAGTAAAATCTCGAAAAAATGGTTGATTAGAAAATGTCTATTTCTCTGGCAGAGAAAAGTTTCTATTGTTTATTGCACATAGACAAAAGGAAATGCAGTCGTGATAGGCTTTGATCTTTACTAAATCTGTGATTTTTATGCTGTTCCTTCTGATATGTTAATAAAGTCTAACCATTATAATTTGTTACATGTTGCATGACACCACCACACCTGATCAGATCCTGGATCCACACTGTTTGACATTGTTTCAGACTTAGCAAGGAGTTGGATGAAAAATCCTTCAGACAGGTGTTAGTTTAAATCCATGGGGCTTATTTATTGAGTCTATTGCTTTGGAAGGATGGGGAACTGAGATTTTATTTTCTCCCCATCAGATAATGAAAATTCACATTGAGACACAATGGAATGTTAACTTAATAAAGTTGTGAAGATGATTGTGTCCTTCTTTAGGAGGTTTTTTGACTATTTGGACTCCACATGCAGCTTCACTCGATTTGATTGGGGATGCCTTACAGGTTGGTGTTGGAACCCTGATATGCTCCTAAATTTCTTTTTGGAAAATTGTGGCCCATTATTAGATGTGAGCACATCCAAGATTCAATGAGTGGTAAATATTCATCTCAGACTTTGTCAATTACATGCACAGTGGTGGAGTACAATTTCTTTACTTTGATTCATTGAGAGAAATAGTTGACCACAACTAGGCAAGAGCAGCCGCAAAATACAAACAGGTCAGTCCGATGTGTCCTCATAGTCTGGTGGCAAGTTAATGTTTGCGGCTATGTATGGCACATGTCTGACAGTCAGTTATGAAATCTTCTACCTGTTTATGGATTCCTGGCCACCATTCTGAAATTTGAGGTCGAGCTTTACATTTTATGATGTCCAAGCGTCCTTGATATATCTTGTCACTGAAGGAAGGATAACGAGTCTGCTGTCAAAAATCAACAAGTCATCAGCAACAGTGAAATGTTGTCGGTGTTTGAAATACGTTTTCATAATTAAGCCACTTGGTTTCTTTTCTGGTCAGTCTTCTATACATTATAATAATAAAAGCAAATACCACGATGCTGAAAATCTTGAAACAAGTACAAACAATATTGGAGAAACTCAGCAGGTCTGGCAGCAACTGTGGAGAGAGAATGAGAGTTGACACTTCAAGTCCAGTATCTCTCTTTTTGAACTGAAGAAGCAGTCATATTTGATTCAAAGCATTAACTCTGTTTCTCTCTTCACAGATGCTGCCAGACCTGTTGAGTTTCTCCAGCATTCTTTGCTTGCTTCTGTACAGTATTCATATACTATGAGACTTTGCGGATCATTTCTCTCTTCTTCTTTGATGAGATGAAAGTTTGATTGAGTTGTTGGCCTTATTTTTGTTGCTTGAGTAGATGCCTCCATTTTCCAGAAAATTGTTCATCAGCTGGTGTAAGTTTGCCTTTGGAAAGGGCATCTGCCAATACTAATTTCCTTTGAATTTACTTGGTCTGACATGCAAATCTATTATTCAAGACCAAAATTGTTGTATCAGTCGAAACGTTTTGCCAATTCTTTTTCATCTAATAATGAGACCAGCAGTTTAGATATGGTCACGATAAGCACCATAAGACCCAGCATGAAATCTGAAAATTTATCACAGGCCCGTGTAGCCAAGTGGACATCCTTTTTAGATTAGATTAGGTTCCCTGCAGAGTGGAAACAGGCCCTTCGGCCCAAAAAGTCCACGCCAACCCTCCAAAGAGTAACCCATCCAGACCCATGTCCCTCTGACTAACACACCCAACGTTATGGACAATTTAGCATGGCCAATTCACCTGACCTGCACATCTTTGGACTGTGGGAGGAAACCTGATTACCCAGAGGAAACCCACACAGATACGGGGAGAACATGCAAACTCCACACAACAGTCACCCAAGGCTGGAATCGAACCTGGTTCCCTGGTGCTGTGAGGCAGCAGTGCTACCCACTGAGCCACCATGAATTAGTACATATTGAGTTTCCTTATCAGATGATGCTTGGGATGCATAATGTATCATTTTTCTGTCTCCTTCTGACTATTCTAGAAAAAGCATTGCTTCATTACCTGCTTAAAATCACATAACACCAGGTTATAGTCCAACAGGTTTAATTGGAAGCACTAGCTTTTGGGGCGCTGCTCCTTCATCAGGTGGATGAAGATCAACCACCTGATGAAGGAGCGTCGCTCCGAAAGCTAGTGCTTCCAATTAAACCTGTTGGACTATAACCTGGTGTTATGTGATTTTTAACTTTGTGCACCCCAGTCCAACACCGGCATCCCCAAATCTTCATTACCTGTGGCTGAGACATCCATGCAATAATAATTGAAAATAGTGCAATGCAATGGCCGAGACATCTGTGGAAGTCTTGATCTTTCAAAAACCTCTTCATGATGTGACTTCTAACACATCTTTAAGGCTCTTTGAGGTCTGAAGAGTCCATTAATTGTTAGCGAATGGGGCAAGCATTTTCCTGAATGGTTTACTATTCCCAGAAATATTTGTAAGTCACATGCTAACTTTGGAGTAGGAAACTTCTTTACTCCCTTTTTGAGGATCACACTTCAAGCCAACTATCTCAACCATGGAATAGAGTATTTGGAGAACTTTCATTTCTCAATGAGGGGAAGCCTTGCGATCTTAAGACTGTATTTGGTCATAGTTAAAAATCACACAACACCAGGTTATACACCTACAGGCTTAATTAGAAATACTAGCTTTCGGAGCACTGTTCCTTCATCAGGTGGTTGTCAGTATTTGGTCATGTCTTTCTATGTTTTCTGCATAAGTCAAGATATTGTCTCTATGATGTAAAAACCTTCCAATTCCTGTAGAATGTTGAAAATAGTACGTATATTTGAAGATCTTTGGAGCCAAGGCGATTACAAAATGAAATTTATTAAAACAATACTTCCCAAACAGTGATGAGCGTGGTAAGCGATATGAACATTCCACCTGAGGGAACCCGTCAGAAACTACTGTTCACATAATATTTAGTGAAGATGTTGTTTTTAGGGATTTTAGATAAGCCTTCATTCACAATAGCCATGGCATAGATTTCTCTAGCTGCTGCCTTATTAAATTGTGAAAGATTCGCACATCTGATCAAACTTTGGTATGATAACTATGCCCTCACATCATTCTTCGTCTCCTACGAGATGAAAGTGAGGACTCCAGATGCTGGAGACCAGAGCTGAAAAATGTGTTGCTGGAAAAGCACAGCAGGTCAGGCAGCATCAAAGGAGCAGGAGAATCGACATTTTGGGCATAAGCCTGAAGAAGGGCTTATGCCCGAAATGTCGATTCTCCTGCTCCTTGGATGCAGCCTGACCTGCTGCGCTTTTCCAGCACCACATTTTTCAGCTCCTATGAGATGACACCTATGTTGGTCATCTCTATAATTGACTTCTTTTTTAGTTACTGTCTTAAAGGATTAAGATTCTTTAGAGATGTGTACACACATTGATTCAACATCTTTTCTTAACACAGTTTAAGGTATTATTTTCAAAACTGCTCTTATCTTTGTGAGTTCTTGTATGTGGCCTCAAGGGCTGTCCTGAGGAATATTCTCTCCTTACATGGAGTCAGGACACAAATATTGGGCACCAAATCCCTCCCACCTCTCCAGTGCTATGATTCCCTGTTATGGGATATCTTCTCCTATAATTACAAAGAGGGGGTGAATCAGAGAGAAACAAATGGGTGGCACAGCTGTTATGACTGGTGTACGTGGGATAAAGATGTTGACATGTTCTGATAGAGTGAGGAGGCAGTGGGGAGGACACAGGATTAGTAGTGTGGGAGATTGGGACCGAGCAGAAGTGAGTAAGGGAAAGTTTTGCTTGCATCAGAGAGGGTATCAGAACATGAGCCTTGGTGGGCACTGGGTGCAGAGGCAAGAATAGAGCAAATGTGAGATAACAGGGTCTGACATTTACCCTGGAAAAGCAGAGAAGGTAATCAAACTTTCTGCATGGCCACCCAGTCCTCCAAATCCTGGAGACGGCACAGACTGGGTGCTGATCTCTGACCAGGATGGAATGCTCCAGTGGATTACATATAACATGCATATATCATGAGTGCTGAAGAAGCCATTGAAATTAGTTTTTAACAAGCATTAATTACTTAAAATATCTTCACCCTTTGTAGTTTTGTTAGTTGTTAACTTCCTTCAGGTGAAATCTTCCTGGATAACCCTTTCTTAGAATGTCCTCACCAAGCGTTATTTATAATGATCATAAAATAAATCAATCTGTAATTAGAAATAGTTTCCATGCTATATACGCAGATCAAAGGGGACTATACTATGCATTATAAATCTGTCAAAGGTCATTCAAAGTCTGTTTAGGACCAACAGTAAAACTCAGCAGGCCAGGTTCAGGAATAAAATAACAGCTCTCAATTGGCACATATTAAAAGAACTCTATGAAACTCAATGCCTGTTAGTGCATGCACTCCATGGGGGTTCTTCTGCTCAGCATCACAGGAGTGTGTCTGCATCGAAACTGCTTGTCTGAGTGAGTGAATCTATAGAATACTGAGGATGACTGAGGATAAGTTTATCAAAACAGGTTTTCCTCAAGACATCAGTTGTGTGACAGATCGAAATCTAATTTTAAATACTCCTTTGGGCAGATCCTCCAAATATTATTCCTGGTGTGATGCTTCCAATTTCTGTGAATACCAAAAAATTAAGCCAGTCCTGCTTAAATCCATGTCTGAATTCCAGATACACATGTACAGTGCACAAGGCTCTGTACCAGAAGCATATGTTTGTAAAATGACATTCTGTACACTTAATCTAACACTAACATTGCTTTATTAATCAACTCAAAACGTCCTATTGCATTGTAGTTCCCACCTTACTGAAAACCATACTATTTTAATGATAATTTTAGGCAGTTTATTACAAATGCTGATCTCAAGTAGCTAGCTGTACAGAAGAGTCAATAGATCTCAGTAAATTGGTGGCTCTCAGATCAATGTCTTGTGAGTGACAGTGGAGCTTTGGATATTTCCACTTGTACATTTGTGCCAAAATACACCCAATAGCCTCTGAAATCTGATTAAATATGATTATTTGGAGACAGCCAACATTACAAGCAATGAATGTGAAGTTCAAGATTCCTCTATGGTCTAATTTAACATATAAAATGTGGAATCAAATAGATTGCAGCTATGTAATGGCTAGGATTCAAGGTTCAATGACTGTAACTATCTCCTGAAAATGTGCTCACACCTATTAACTAGACCATGTCCTGCAATCAATGACATGTTTCCTGAATTAGTAGTTCCTGAAAGTGCAAGTTTTGGACTGATTTAATTGCAATGTTACCTCGCACCAAAATCAATAGTAAGAATATTAAACACATTTTGTTTTCTTTTGCATCAGAATCATTTATTTTAATATTCTCAATCGAATAAAACCAGGACCCTGTAATTCTGCAGAGCTAACTCTAATCTGCTGCTGTAAATTTGGCAGCGGGCCGAAAGAAGCCCCAGAGAAATGACATAAGCAGTCATTTTCAGCCATTTACACCGTTTCTCTGGGAGTTCTGCCAGTCTCCCACTGAGGGAACAGCAGGAGACCAGCAGAACCCCTGCAGAAATATTTTAACTCCACTGATTCGACATTTGAGCAAATAGTCTCACATGTAATAATCTTTGTTTCCCAGAGAGTTTTCTGCTAGATTTTAATATTCAGCAGTCGTCCATTATGCTGAGAATTCCACCAATAAGTGATGTCATTCGTCTGTTAACATTTACATATCACATTGAAATTTAAAGGAAGGTTAATCAAACTCATACGGTCTTCAAAGTGGGACTTCAAAACCCAAATTCAAGCTTAACAGGATTAGGGAGCATAAAAGAAAATGGCCCAAGGAGGGCAAAGGGACAGGAGGACATGGAGTGGGGAATGGCAAAAGAGAAGAGAAGAGGAGAGAAAAGAGAGAACAGATTAAAGCAGAATGAAGAAAATAGAGCTAGAGGTAAAAGGAAGGGTAGGAGGAAGCCTAGAAGGGGAGGGAGAACAACATTCATAGGTAGAGTTTGCAATCCCACGGACAATAGCCTGTTTTTGTTATTCCAAAATTTCCCTGTAATTATATTTTATTTCAAACCTTTACATGGTCACATCAACATGTAGAATTGGTATTGTAGCTAAATTGTAACGTTTTTGCAATGCAATTTCTCGTGAAGATAGAATAACATAGGCCATATCAATGCATTTGAAATTGACTATAGCAATTTTAATGTACAGCAGATATTAAAGGAGCAATTTCCTTTAATTCATATACACAAGGGAGGATTTTGCCAGTCTACAACAGCGGAACCTATCTAGATAGACGCATGGACTCTGGATTCATCCCTCTGATTCGATTACCTCTTCTCCAAAATGTGTTCTCTTAGTAAGATATCATTGTGGAAGTGGAGCTTTAACAATTTACTTCCATGTTGGAAAAACATTTGAAATATATTAGAACAGATTTTTAAAAAAATATGGAATTATGTTTGAAATAAAACCTTCAGAAGGTGTTGGAAATATTCAATACATCTGACAGCCTCCGTGGAAAAAAACACAGTTAACACTTTAGGTTTGGCCCTTTCACCAGAATTGTAAAAGGCTAGAAATATATCAGTTTAAGAAAGTACTGAGGCAAAGAAAGGTGCAGTGTGATGAAGGGGCAGGAAGAATAACATTGAAAATCTGTGACAGGGAAAGAGAGATTAAATCCGAAAAGGGTGAAGGGACAAGGCAAAAGGAGATATCAACTGGACAAAAAGAAAAAAAAAACAAATGATACATTCAGATGAGTAGTAAATAGGAAAAGCAAAACCATCATGAATAGCAATAAGATTCACTTTGATGAAGAATTAAGGTAGATTAGCTCATAAAAACAATTGACTGCAAGACTCTCATAGCAATGGATTTCTGGGCCTATCACATATGTTTGCATTCATAATTAAACTTGTTTTTGGTAAAGAGCATGGTTTGTCAGTTAAGAATGTATAGAAAGATAATATAACATTCTTTCTATCCTTTGCTGTTGGGATGGTGAAGATAATAAGCAAGTATTTTGCATCAGTGTTTACTGTGGAGAAGGACATGGAAGATATAGAATGGAAGGACATGGAAGATATAGATGGTGACATCTTGAAAAATGTCCATATTACAGAGGATGAAGTGCTGGATGTCTTGAAATGCATAAAAGTGATAAATCCCTAGGACCTGGCCAGGTATACCCTAGAGATCTATGGGAAGCTATGGAAGTGATTGCTGGGCCCCTTGCTGAGATATTTGTATCATCGATTGTCACAGGTGAGGTGCCGGAAGACTGGAGGTTGGCTACTGTGGTGCCACTATTTAAGAAAGGTGGTAAGGAAAAGCTAGGGATCTATAGATAATAAACCACCTGACATCGGTGGTGAGCAAGTTGTTAGAGGGAATCCTGAGGGACAGGATGTACATGTATTTGGAAAGGCAAGGACTGATGCGGGATTGTCAGCATGGCTTTATGCGTGGGAAATCATGTCTCACAAACTTGATTGAGTTTTTTGAAGTAACAAAGAGGATTGATGAGGGCAGGGTGGTAGACACAATCTATATAGACTTCAGTAAAGTGTTCGACAAGGTTCCTCATGGTAGACTGGTTAGCAACGTTAGATCTCATGGAATATAGGAATAACTAGCCATTTGAATACAGAACTGGCTCAAAGATAGAAGATGGTGGTGGTGGAGACTTGTTTTTCAGATTGGAGGCCTGTAACCAATGGTGTGCCACAAGGATAGGTGCTGGGTCCACTGCTTTTCATTATTTATATAAATGTCCTGGATGTGAACATGGGAGGTGTAGTTAGTAAGTTAGCAGATGACACCAAAATTGGAGGTGTAGTGGACAGCGAAGAAGGTTACCTAGAGTACAGTGGGATCTTGATTAGATGTGCTAAGGGCTGAGAAGTGGGAGATAGAATTTAATTTAGATAAATGCGAGGTACTGCATTTTCGAAAAGCAAATCAGAGCAGGACTTATACACTTAATGGTAAGGTCCTTGGGAGTGCTGCTGAACAAAAAGACCTCGGAGTGCAGATTCATAGTTCCTTGAAAGTAGAATCGCAGCTAGCTAGGATAGTGAAGAAGGTGTTTGGTAAGTTTTCCTTTATTGGTTAGGGCATTAAGTATAGGAGTTGGGAGGCCATGTTGCAACTGTACAGTACATTGGTTAGGCCACTGTTGGAATATTACGTGCAGTTCTGGTCTCCTTCCTATCGGAAGGATGTTGCAAAAGTTGAAAGGGTTCAGAAAAGATTTACAAGGATGTTGCCAGGGTTGGAGAATTTGAGCTATGAGGAGAGGCTGAACAGGCTGGGGCTGTTTTCCTTGGAGCGTTGAAGGCTAAGGGTTGACCTTATAGAGGTTTATAATATCATGAAGGGCGTGGATAGGATAAATAACCAAGATCATTTCCCTGGTGTGGGGGAGTCCAGAACTAGAGGGCATAGGTTTTGGGTGAGAGGGGAAAGGTATAAAAGGGACCTAAGGAGCAACTTTTTCACACAGAGGGTGGTGCATGATGCTGCCTGAACTGCTGTGCTCTTCCAGTACCACTAATCCAGAATCTGGTTTCCAGCATCTGCAGTCAGTTTTTACCTCAGCATTTAAAGGACATCTGGATGGGTACAGGTTTAAAGGGATATGGGCCAAGTGCTGGCAAATAGGACTAGATTAGCTTAAGATATCTGGTTGGCATGGACAAGTTGGACTGAAGGGTCTGTTTCCGTGCTGTTTCTTCTCTATGACTCTATGACTCTATTGCCTGCTCAAAATTTAAAATTGATTTCAGAGAGTAACACTTCACAATTTTTGAAGCAAAAGGCTGTGCAACTAAAATCTTAAATGATAGTCAACTGATTTAGAATTGTAATACAAGGTTTTCTGTGTAATTTATGGAAAAGTACATTTCTTGTAACAAGAAAGCAGATCCTGAATTTTTCCAGGTGGCTTGCTGTGAGAATGAAGTTAAGCATTTACTCCAGACCCGCTCATAGTTTTTATCATTGTCCCACAGGACTGTGGTCATGCCAATCGCCAGTGAGTTCAATCCAGATGTAGTTTTGGTATCAGCTGGTTTTGATGCGGTCGAAGGTCATGCCTCTCCGTTGGGTGGATACAAAGTCAAAGCCAAATGTAAGTCCTTCCAGTTCTATTCTTTGACTAAGATTGCACAGTAGGGAAACCTGTGAAAAACAAACACTCAAAGCAAACTCTGATTTTGGTTTCTGTTCCATCAGGTTATGTCCCCCTCCCATTATAACGTAGACTGCTCCTGTCTTCTATGCATGTTGGAGATCTGACAAATGAGTCTATAAACTACTGCATAACTTCCCCGGCAGGAAGGTTCTTCATCACTCCTCCCTTCCAACTGTTGAACTTGGCTGATTCATTTGGCTCAGTCCCCAATACTTATTTCAACTCAGAACGTTTTGACTGATAGCAGTTTCACAGTCTTTCAAAATAATAAAACAAATTGTGGAAACCATTTATAGAAACGTGTCATTTGACAACATTTTATTCTTTACTCAATATTTTCAACATTAAATCTCAGACTGAAAGTTGCAGTTTCTATGCTATTGGAGAGATGATATAACATTGCTCTTTCAGGGATTTTGCACAGCGTCAGCATATATTGGCGTTGAGACAACGAATTCAACAGTCTGCGTAGAATAACTTTTGGATTCTTCTCAAAGCTTTACATTCACAAAATCGACTTCATCTATCGCGGTATTTGCACACCAATACCCGTTTCATGCCATCTCAGTTTGCTGAAACGAAAATCATCTGTCCAAGCTGAGAGTGTGGACTCTATCTTGAATTCAAGGTTATGGCGCCAGCTATAGAGATGGTGCACGAGATAATTGAGGAGTTTGTAAGAGTTGCACTGGCAAAATCCCTCAGCATAATCTGTGTTGTAGGTCGACTTGAGTGGGTTCGTGATCCGTAAGCCTTTTGGGACCTTTCCTGCTTTCTTTCATTTCTGTAGAAACCTAATGTCTGTGTTGATATGCGCAATCTTCTTAGAGATCCTCTCCTCTGTGAGCCAGCAGTTAGTGGCGTTGATGGTAACCATGGTGTTGGACTGGTGTGGACAAAGTTAAAAATCACACAACACCAGGTAATCGTCCAACAGGTTTATTTGGAAGCTCTAGGTTTCCTTCATCAGGTGGTTGTGGCGTATAAGATCATAAGACACAGAATTTATTACAAAAGATTACAATGTCACACAGTGATACATTGAACAAACCTGGATTGTTAAGTCTTCCATCTTTTAGAATGCAGATTTCAGTTCATTAATATATAAATCCCAGAGCTCCTTTTAAGTCAACTTAACAAGATAACTTATGGTTTTATAACAAAAGGTGACATCTCAGCTCAGACAATGCATTAAAAGTGTTAGGTCAGAGTCTGGCTGTATCCCGATCTTGTGTCAGAATGGTTCCACACCTCTCACAAACTCCTCAATCATCTCGTGCACCAACTCCATAGGCACAATAACCTTGAAATCTCAGCTTGTGCGTAAGATATAACAGAACAGTTATGCAACACTGTCAAGCAGACAAGATGACAGAACTGCACCACATACATGCACACCAAGAACAAGAAACTGGAGAAACTTGGCATTAGCACCAACAGCCATACGTCCCCCGCACCACAGTTCATCACCACGGGGAAATCAATTGTCAACTTATTGGACCACACACTTCAACCAGAAGAGATTGAAGTTCTCACCGAGGGCTCAATTTCTGCCCCAGCACCAAATGGACCCCATTGTTCTTGCAGCAGACATGGAAGAATTTATCAGATGAATGAGACTGTCGGAATTCTTCAAAGATGTCAGCAGTGACTCCAATGAGCCAACCGATGAACTGGAACAGTCATCAGAGAAATCTGTAGAGGAGCGACCAAAGAAGGAGTTGATTTGGACCCCTCTGGAGGGCCGCTGCCCTGGGCTTGACATATATGCTCAAACGAGGTAAAAGCAATGACTGCAGATGGTGGAAACCAGATTCTGGATTAGTGGTGCTGGAAGAGCACAGCAGTTCAGGCAGCATCCGAGGAGCAGTAAAATCGATGTTTCGGGCATAAGCCCGTCATCATTCCTGATGAAGGGCTTTTGCCCGAAACGTCGATTTTACTGCTCCTCGGATGCTGCCTGAACTGCTGTGCTCTTCCAGCACCACTAATCCAGATATATGCTCAAACTATGATTCATCAGCCGCACCCACAAGGTAGGGCAAAACATCACCCGATCACAGTGCAATACCATCCATGCTCTCAAAACCAATCACAACATTGTCATCAAACCAGTAGATAAAGGAGGAGCCATCATCATTCAGAACAGAACAGATTACTGCAAGGAAGTGTACCAACAACTGAACAACCAGGAACACTACAGGCAACTACCAGCCAATCCGTTCAATGGACACACCCGTGAACTAAATACATTGATCAAGACTTTTGATCCAGTCCTTCAGGGTTCCGTCTGTGCTCTCATCACATGTACTTCTCACGTCGAGGACTTCTACTGCCTTCCAAAGATACACAAAGTCAACACACCAGGACGAACAATCGTATCAGGCCATGGAATCCTATGTGAGAACTTCTCTGGCTATGTTGAAGGCATCTTGAAACCCATTGTACAGGGGACCCCCAGCTTCTGTTGCGACACTACAGATTGCTTACAGAAACACAGCAGCCACGGACCAGTCAAACTGGGAAGATTCCTCGTCACAATGGATGTTTCGGCACTCTACACCTGCATCCCCCACAATGACGGCATCTCTGCAGCAGCCTCAGTACTCAACACCAACAACTGCCGATCTCTAAGCACCATCCTACAACTCATCCACTTCATCCTTCACCACTTTCACCTTTGACAACCAGTTCTTCATCCAAACACATGGAACAGCCATGGGGACTAAATTTGCACCCCAATATGCCAACATTTTCATGCACAGGTTTGAACAAGACTTCTTTGCTGCATAGGACCTCCAACCAACACTATACACTGAATATATTGACAACATTTTCCTCCTCTGGACCCATGGCGAGGAGTCACTGAAACAACTACACAGGGATATCAAACGGGTTTCATCCCACCATCAAACTTACCATGGACTACTCTTTAGTATCTGTCTCATTCTTGGACACATGCATCTCCATCAAGGATGGACATCTCAGCACCACACTCTACCACAAACCCACAGATAGCCTCACAATGCTACACTTTTCCAGTTTCCAGCTGAAACACATTAAAACAGCTACCCCCTACGGACAAGCCCTCCACATACACAGGATCTGTTCAGATGAGGAGGAACGTGACAAATACCTGAAGGTGTTGAAGGACACCCTCATAAGAACAGGGTACAGTGCTCAACGTATCGATCACCAGTTCCGATGTGTCACAATGAGGACTGTAATGATGTCCTCAGGAGACAGACATGGGATACGACATAAGGATACCCTTCATTGTCCAGTACTTTCTGGGAGCAGAAAAGCTATGCCATGTTCTTCACAGCCTGAAACACATTATTGATGAAATTGAGCATTTTGCCAAGACCTTCTCTATGCCTCCACTTCTCACCTTTAAACAACCACCAAACCTTAAACAGATCATTGTTCGCAGCAAACTGCCCGGCCTTCAGGACAACATCGACCACAATACCACACAACCCTGTCATGTCAACCCTTTCATCTCAAGATATTTCAGAGTGTCAACATGGATACTACTATTACAAGTGGGGACACCACCCACCATGTATACGGCAGGTACTCATGTGACTCAGCCAACATTGTCTACCTCATACACTGCAGGAAATGATGCCCCAAGTCATGGTACATTTGCGAGACCAAGCAGACGCTATGAAAACAGATGAATGGACACCGCACAACAATCAACAGACAGGGTTGTTCTCTCCCAATCAGGGAACACTCAGTGGTCAGGGACATTTGGCCTCGGATCTTCAGGTGACCATCCTCCAAGTCAGACTTTGGGACAGGTAACAATGCAAAGTGCCAGAACAGGGGTTGATATCCAAGTTTGATATCCATGAAGATGGCCTCAACTGGGATCTTGGGTTTACTTCGCACTATAGGTGACTCCATTACCCTATACACATTGTCACACACATGTACATAAGCACACATACACACACACACTCTTACATACTCACACTCACACAAACCCTCTCTCATACACACACATACACATCCCACGTTCACACCCATGCACACACCATCTCACAGGCTTATACTCCATTACACCCACACACACACTTTACCAAGCTTTCACACACGCAAACACATTCTCTCATGTGCATTCACACTCACGTGCACACTCACACTCTCTCTCTCTCTCATGCGTGCGCACACACAAAGCGAACACAAACACACAGACCCACACACACACAAGTCTACGGGGTGAATTTGTATTTGCAGAATTATATTTGCAGATACATTTTATTTTGCTCAAAAAATGCACAAACGCAGGCAGTCAATCCATGTAATATTTTGTAAATTCCATTTTGGAAATAGAAATAGAACCAATTGGAAATAGAACCATTTTGGAAATAGAACCAATCTGACTCAAGATTAGGATACAAACAGACTCTGACCTCACACCTTTAATTTGGAGGAGCCAGTGTTGGACTTGAGCGAACAAGATTAAAAATCACAGAACACCGGGTTCTAGTCCAACAGGTTTATTTGGAAGCATTAGCTTTCGGAACACTGCTCCTTTGTAAGGTTCACCGCTTGATGAAGGAGTGGCACTCCGATAGCTAGTGCTTCCAAACCAACCTGTTGGACTATAACCCGGTGTTGTGTGATTTATAACCTTGTCATACCTTTAATACATTGTCTGAGCTGAGATGACATCTTTTGTTATAAAACCGTAAGTTATCTTGAGAATGTGACTTGAATGTCTCCATATGTAGACTACAGCTTTTATGCTCTGCTGTGTGCGGAAACTTGTGTCATCAGGCATAAATGCTTTGTAACTAAGTGAGAGGTAGCATTAAAGTGCAAAGGTGTACAAAGTCTGTTGCCTCTCCACTGGTTTGTTCAACAATTCAAGCTTCTGACTATTTGACCGCCATCATTTGCCGAATTGTCTGCATCCTCTCAGATGTCACATTCTCTCCACTTTGATTATCTGTCCACGAGGGGTTCACTGCATTCTTAAAATCCTTGAAAATTAGAACAAAATATTAAAGCAAATACTATGGACCATGGAAATTGAAATAAAAATGGAAGTGGAAAATACTGGAAATACTCAGCAGGTCAGACAGTAGTATTGAACTTTAACACGTTTCCACTTGACAGTCATTTATGATATCATCTTCCATTAATACCTGCTGAACCTGGCCCTACCACTTAGCTCTGTCAATCCTTGTGCTGCACCATTCCCCTGCTGAAGCCACTGTGGTAATGACAGTCGATTATCCCACTCTCACATAGTAACCCAGGTCCTCCAATACATTAGCATCTCCCACCATCATGTATTCAGCTTCTCCCTTCATCAATATTGTCCTCTCTGCATCCAGCACACTTCTTCCATTCAACGTCCCTAGCACAGCTGTGGCTTCTGATAACCACTGGAGGGTGCTCTGAGACGTGGGAGGCCTGGAAGACCAAGCAGTGAGCTGGAGATGCTCTGCACCCTCTCTGTCCTCCAGGTCATGATTTGTTGTTGTCTAGTTCCTATCTAGTGTGTGGGAGAATAGGTGACTGCATATCAGTGAGGTGAGATTGGATACTAATGGCATGCTAATGGATTCAAACAGGCCTCTCACTGCTCATGGTGAGATTCACCATTCAAAACATGGTTGGAGAATTAGACTTTATTTTCTTGACATCGAGAATCTTGTTTCTTCTGCACTTGCCAATATTTTCCTAACTTGGGCATCATTACTTAATTCAGAGTCTGGAAAGATTTCATTCAAACTAAAAGTTTAGAATTGAAAGTTATTCTCCTTAGATGCTGTCCAACCTTCTGTGTTTCTAGCACTTTCCAATGTTGTTTAAGAAAATAAAATGTTTTAAAGCATCCATATTTTTAAATCCAGCAAGTAAGTGATTGCAGTTTCACAGGGAGGGAACTTCTGATGAATACAGTTTATGCCCATTTCTTTTGGTAATAAATGAACTGCTGAAATATGGATGGTCTCAAACATCTTGAATGTCATCGAAGCTTCACCCATTCTGAGGAGTGCAGCATATTCGACCGGATTTTCCAAGGAGTGACAATTTCAAATGGATTGCCACTCTATTCCTATTTTACAAAATGAAAGAGCTCTATATTTCTGACAAGAGATTCCCATTAGGGCTCTTTCAGAAATATGGAGCGATATGCCCATTCTAACAGGCCCCTCATAATGTGGAACATTTGGAGGGAAGCAAACCACACCCCCATTTTACAGCAGTCAGCTGCCTTATTCTGAAGTTTATGAGTCAGAATCACAGACAGACATTTAGACAGCTGCTGCCAAATGGTAACTATTTGAAGTGTGAGATGAGGATACCAGACGGGTAATATGCCAAGTGGGTAGGCTATAGACTGTCAAGTAATGTCAACTAGGCAGGAGGTAGACTGTAGGCAGTGTCAAGTGAGTAGGAAGTAGAGTGTCAAGCAGTGCCAAATGAGAATAGAGTAGAGTGGCAGACAATGTCACATGGGTAGGGAGTAGACTCTCAGGTAGTGTCAAAAAAGCAGGAAGTAGACAGTCAGGCAGTGTCATGTGGTTTAGACATAGAGTGTAAGGAGTGTCAAATGGGTAGGAAATAGAGTACTAGAAGGAAGGTGTCAGGAACCAAGGGTGCCAGATAAGGAGGGTATCAATATTCAAGGTGACAAGAGGGTCAGGTGAGTGGAGAATTAAGGGTAAGTCAGGGTTGGTGAAAGATATTGGGCCCAACAGGGGAGGATTTGTTTCAGGGTGCTGGGTGTCAGGACAACTGTGTGTCTGGTCCTGGGAGGGGGCAGTGGGCATCGGTTCCAGGGTGAGCATTGGGGTGGGGTGTAGTCTGGACAGATGCCAGTTTTGAAAGCAGGGCTGGGGTTTAAGTCTGGAATGTGGGAAAGGGGTTTAGCTTCCTTGTGGGAGGGGTGTTCGAAAGCAATGGGGCTGTCCATGGGCGAGGGTGGGGTTCTGGTCCAGTGGCAGTGCAGGTCTGTTTGGCATGGAGTGAAAGGGTTCAAGATCTAGAGGTGCTCTGGAGGAGGTATTTTTTGAGGAGGCAGGAGTTTGGGGAAAGTAGGTCATAAATTTAATTTATACTGAGAGAATAGAATAGGCAGTTAATCATCTAACTTTTCCCATGTAACCATTTACTTAACTGCATCAGAACCCTTCGTATTCTCTGCCTTAAATGGATACTTTCAGAAGCTTCCAGGCAAAGTGGAATAGCCTAGGAAAACCTTCAACTGCCCCAGAAATTACTTGGAAGTCTGCTGCAATGGAGTTTCTACAGGATCCTCCTGCACGACTCCCTGCACAACACTGGAAAAAATATTATTGGACCACTGGAAATTCCAGGCAAATCTTTACACTCTGTCTTAAGTCTTGTAGATTGTGAAAGGCAATGACAGATCAAGAGGTGAGCCAAAGTGCATTCCACCTAAATTCTTCTCTGTTTCATACCATGATATAGCAGGTACAGATAAGCTTCTGATCAACGGAAACTATCAAGGCTCTTCTGATGAAGGATCACTGGACCCACAACATTAACTCTGCTTTCTTGCCACTGATTCTACCAAACTTGCTGAGTTTCCCTCGCAATCTTTCTTTTTGTTTCAGATTTCCAGCATCCACAATTCTTGGTTTTATGTTGTTATTATTATGTCATGGTGTTGATGCTGAGACTTTTTGTAATGGGTCTGTCATTCAAGTTCAAGGGGAAATAACTAAGCTGGATCTTATCTGAGATGGTCATATCTTCCACTTAGTCTGAGAAAGGGAGCATTATCTCTTTCCTTGGAATGACAAGGTCGCCTTATAAATCCATGCAACTTATGAGGAAGATGGGCATTTAACTTAAAACAAATCCTGAAATACAATCATGACCTTCACAAAATGGTCAGTTGACTTATTTTTTGGTTTCTGTAGGAATGTAGGAGCAGGAGTAGGCCATTCAGTCTGTCAATTCTGGTCTACCATTCTAGATCATGGCTGATCATCTCCTTGGTGCCACTGTCCCCCACTATCTCCATATTCCATAATGTCTTTAGTCTCCAGAAAGCTATTTATTTCTATCTTGGACCTGCTCAATGATTGAGTTTCCACAAATCCCTTGAATAGAAAATTCCAAAGATTCACCACCACCTGAATAAAGGAATTCCTCCCCATCTCACCCAGAAATGGCCAACCTTTTATGAACAGATTAAGTTTCATGGATTTAGAGTCACCATCTATTCTGTCACGTCCTATAAGAATTTTATAACTTTCAATGAGATCACCTACCATTCTTCAAAACTCGAGGCAATACAGATCCAGTTTTATAAATCTCTCCTCACAGGATCAGGGATTAATCTGCGAACTTTCATTGAACCCCCGCACTGGCAAGTCTATCCTTCCTCAAAAAAGAAAACCATAACTGTATACAGTATCCTGGCAACATTCTTAACAAAACTCTATAGCAAGACATCTTCACTTCTGTGCTCAAATCCCCTTGAAATGAATACCAACATATTGTTTCCACTCATATTTCTTTCCTGCACTTGCAGGTTAGTTTTTAGTGTCTCATATACAAGATGACTCACATTTCCCAAAATCTTATCCTTTAAGAATTTTTATAACTTTGTGTTTTTCGACAAAGGTGAATACCCTCACACATATTTATATCAGATTCCATTTGCCAGATTCTTGCCCATTTCCTTAGCATATCCAAGTCCTCTTGAAGCCTTTTTACATATTCTGACCAACTTATTTTCCCATCAAATTTGGGGTCATCAGCAAATTTGGAAATAAGTTTAAGGAATTGATCCCTATGTCCAAATCGTTTACACAGATTGTGAACAGCTATGGACCAAACACTAATCCTTGTAGTGTCCCACTAGTTACAGCCTGCCATCCTGAGAGTGATCTTTTTATTCCTACATTCTCCTTTCTGCTGAATTAACAAAGTCTCAATCCATATTTGAACAAATGTAGACAAATGCAGTCTAATTTTATTTACTCTCCTTCTACGTGAGTCCTTATGAGAAGCATTGAAAATCCAAATATACTACACCCACTGGTTATCCTTTGTCTGTGCATCAAGTAACATTCTCAAAAAACTCATAAAAGTTTGTCAGACAGAATTTCCTTTCCGTAAATCCATATTGACTCTGCTTGATTTACCATTCTTTTCGAAATATTCGGTCACTAAATCCTGTAACAGATTCTACCATTTTACCTATACTATAAACAAATTAGACAATAGACAATAAGTGCAGGAGTAGGCCATTCTGCCCTTCGAGCCTGCACCACCATTCAATATGATCATGGCTGATCATCCTTAATCAGTATCCTGTTCCTGCCTTATCTCCATAACCCTTGATTCCACAATCCTTGAGAGCTCTATCCAACTCTTTCTTAAATGAATCCAGAGACTGGGCCTCCACTGCCCGCTGGGACAGAGCATTCCACACAGCCACCACTCTCTGGGTGAAGAAGTTTCTCCTCATCTCTGTCCTAAATGGTCTACCCCGTATTTTTAAGCTGTGTCCTCTGGTTCAGCACTCACCCATCAGCGGAAACATGTTTCCTGCCTCCAGAGTGTCCAATCCTTTAATAATCTTATATGTCTCAATCAGATCCCCTCTCAGTCTTCTAAACTCAAGGGTATACAAGCCCAGTCACTCCAATCTTTCAGTGTAAGGTAATCCCGCCATTCCAGGAATTGACCTTGTGAACCTATGCTGCACTCCTTCAATAGCCAGAATGCCTTTACTCAAATTTGGAGACCAGAACTGCACACAGTACTCCAGGTATGGTCTCACCAGGGCCCTGTACAGCTGCAGAAGAACCTCTTTGCATCCCTCTTGTTATGAAGGCCAGCATGCTATTAGCCTTCTTCACTACCTGCTGTACCTGCATGCTTACCTTCATTGACTGGTGTACAAGAACACCCAGATCTCTCTGTACTGCCCCTTTACCTAAATTGATTCCATTTAGGTAGTAATCTGCCTTCCTGTTCTTGCCACCAAAGTGGATAACCATACATTTATCCACATTAAACTGCATCTGCCATGCCTCTGCCCACTCACCTAACCTGTCCAGGTCACCCTGTAATCTCCTAACATCCTCATCACATTTCACCCTACCACCCAGCTTAGTATCATCAGCAAATTTGCTAATGTTATTACTAATACCATCTTCTATATCATTAACATATATTGTAAAAAGCTGCAGTCCCAGTACTGATCCCTGCGGTACCCCACTGATCACTGCCTGCCATTCCGAAATGAAGCCGTTTATCACTACTCTTTGTTTCCTATCAGCCAACCAACTTTCAAACCAAGTTAGTACTTTGCCCCCAATACCATGCACCCTAATTTTGCTCACTAACCTCCTATGTGGGACTTTATCCAAAGCTTTCTGAAAGTCCAGGTACACTACATCTACTGGATCTCCCTTGTCCATCTTCAGAGTTACATCCTCAAAACATTCCAGAAGATTAGTCAAGCATGATTTCCCCTTCATAAATCCATGCTGACTCTGATCTATCCTGTTACTACTATCCAGATGCGTCGTAATTTCATCCTTTATAAGAGACCCCAGCATCTTTCCCACCACTGAGGTCAGTCTAACTGGTCTATAATTTCCTGCTTTCTCTGTCCCACCTTTCTTAAAAAGTGGTACAACATTAGCCACCCTCCAATCCGCAGGAACTGACCCCGAATCTATCGAACTCTGGAAAATAATCACCAACGCATCCACGATTTCTCGAGCCACCTCCTTCAGTACCCTGGGATGGAGACCATCAGGCCCCGGGGACTTATCAACCTTCAGACCTAACAGTCTCTCCAACACCAATTCCTGGCAAATATAAATTCACTTAAGTTCAGGTCCTTCAGCCACTGTTACCTCAGGGAGATTGCTTGTGTCTTCCCCAGTGAACACAGATCTGAAGTACCAATTCAATTCTCCTGCCATTTCTTTGTTCCCCATAATATATTCCCCTGTTTCTGTCTTCAAGGGCCCAATTTTAGTCTTAACCGTTTTTTTGCCTTTCACATACCTAAAAAAACTTTTACTATCCTCCTTTATATTATTGGCCAGTTTACCTTCGTACCTCATTTTTTCTCTACGTATTTCCTTCTTAGTAATCCTCTGTTGTTCTTTAAAAGCTTCCCAGTCCTCCGTTTTCCCACTTATCTTTGCTATGTTATACTTTTTCTCTTTTAACTTTATATGTTTCTTAACTTCTCTCATCAGCGACGGCCACCCATGCCTCCTCCTAGGATCTTTCTTCCTAAAATTGTCAACTTTTCATTGAAAGGATTTAAATTATCAATCACTGTTAGATATATTGGCTCCTTGAATGTGGAATTTCATCTTCAGAGGCTACTCATGGTTGAAATATTGATGAGTTATCAAACACCATCCATCGTATGTCAAATTATTTAGCCATCAGGCCATTAAATGGATAATATAAACGATTGATATGGTTTGTAATGAACAGTACATGGAGGCATCTTAATAATACACAAGGTGAGGCCCAGAAACATCAGACTGGGATATAAAGATTAGAAAGAAGCCACCTCATGCCCAGTACAAGAGAGCAAACTGTCTCAAAAGCTACCTGAAATAATAAGGTGGTATTTATTCAGAGAGTCAGAGTCACACAGTATGGAAACAGACCCTTCCGTCCAATGAGCTCCAAACTAAGCTAGTCTTACCTGCCAAGATTATAATTTTCATTATAAGGGTTTGACAAACTTTGACCAGAATTCTGAAAGCTTGCTGTTGTTTGGTGGGCCAGTTTGGATCCTCTAACCTTCATTTTTATTCAGAGCATTAAAAGTGAATCCTCCACGCCTGCAAACTGCCATCTTGAAAATTTATTAAAACTGAATTGGTTCAGCTGACTAGAGCATGCAACATAATTTAAGATACCACATCATAATAGACCATCGTTTAGTGTATGTTTATGTGTGTGTGCAGTGTGATGCAAGGTGTGATTTATATTACTGTTGTTTTTAGAGTTTGATTATCAAGGTAGCAGATTATGGATGCTGGTTACTTCCATGCGGGCTTTTAAAGCACGCTAGGCCAGACAGTCCTTACATAACACAGATCTAAGCCACTATGGGTCAGAGGGCAGATGATTGAGAACTCTTGGAGTGTCGGTGGAAAATTGTTTGTACAGTGTTAGTTTACAACTGGTGGAGTAAACAATAAAGGGCATTTGTTTGTTTTCAGTTCAGTATAATTAGATGTAAATACAGTCTCTCTCCTAGAATGGGATTTAGAGCATTAAAGGAATAAGTGATCTCAGTACAAATGTTTAATTTGTGCAACTTCCAGACCAATATGTTTAGTATGAAACCTACAGCTATTACAAGCTAAGAAAGTCTGTGCTATCAATTTTGTGAGTAATAGAGTCATAGAATAATACAGATGTACAACACAGAAACAGACCTTTCGGTCCAACTCGTCCATGCTGACCAGATATCCCAACCCAATCTAGTCCCACTTACCAACACCCAGCTCAAATCCTTCCAAACCCTTCCTATTCATATACCCATCCAAATGCCTTTTATATGTTGCAATTGTACCAGCCTACAACACTTCCTTTGGCAGCCTATTCCACACACGCACCACTCTCTACATGAAAAAGTTGCCCCTTAGGTGTCTTTTATACCTTTGCCCTCTCACCCTAAACCTATACCCTCTACTTCTGGACTCCCCCACCCCAGGGAAAAGACTATGTCTATTTACCCTATCCATACTCCTCATGATTTTATAAACCTCTATAAGGTCACCCCTCAGCCTCTGATGCTTCAGGGAAAACAGCCCTAGCCTATTCAACCTCTCCCTATAGCTCAAATCCTCCAACCCTGGCAACATCCTTGTCAATCTTTTCTGAACCCTTCCAAGTTTCACAACATCCTTCCAATAAGAAGGATACCAGAATTGCACACAATATTCCAAAAGACGTCTAACCAATGTCCTGTACAACTGCAACATGACCTCCCAACTCCTCTACTCAAAACTTTGAACAAGAAAGGAAAGCAGTTTTACCTCTGTGGTCAGCAAGATTTTGGAAAGAATTCTGAGGGATAGGATTTATGACTATTTGAAAAAGCATAGTGTGATTAAAGGCAGTCAACATGGCTTTGTGAGGGGCAGATCATGCCTCACAAATCTTATTGTGTTCTTTGAGGAGATGACAAGACAGGTCGACAAAGGTCGAGCAGTGGATGTGGTGTATATGGATTTCAGCAAGGCATTTGATCAGGTTCCCCTTGGCAGGCTCATTCATAAAGTCAGGAGGTATGGGATACAGGGAGATTTGGCTGTCTGGATTCAGAATTGGTTGGCTACAGAAGGCAGAGAGTGGTTGACGATGGAAAGTATTCTGCCTGGAGGTCAGTGGTGAGTGGTGTCCCACAGGGCTCTGTTCTTGGGCCTCTGCTCTTTGTAGTTTTTATAAATGACTTGGATGAGGGGGTGGAGGGGTGGGTTAGTAAATTTGCCGATGACACAAAGGTTGGAGGTACCATTGATTGTATCGAGGGCTATTGCAGGCTGCAGCACGACATAGACAGGATGCAAAGCTGGGCTGAGAAATAGCAGATGGAGTTCAGCCTGGATAAATGCACAGTGATGCATTTTGGAAGGTTGAACTTGAATACTGAATATAGGATTAAAGATAGTATTCTTGACTGTGGAGGAACAGTGGGATCTTGGTGTTCAAGTGCATAGATCCCTCGAATTTGCCACCCAAGTGGATAGGGTTGTTAAGAAAGCATATGGTGTTTTGGCTTTCATTAACAGGGGGAACAGGCTTAAGAGCCACAAGGTTTTGCTGCAGCTCTACAAAACCCTGTGAGACTACATTTTGAATATTGTGAGACGTTCTGGTCGCCCTATTATAGGAAAGATACAGAGACTTTGGAGAGGGTGCAAAGAAGGTTTACCAGGATGCTGCCCGGACTGGAGGGCTTGTCTTACGATGAGAAGTTGACAAAGCTCGAACTTTTCTCTCTGGAGAGAAGGAGGAAGAGAGGTGACCTGATCGAATTATACAAGGTAATGAGAGGCATATGGATAGAGTCGATAGCCAGAGACTTTTCCCCAGGGCAGGATTGACTGGCACGATGGGGAGGAAAATTGACGTTTCGGGCAAAAGCGCTTCATCAGGAATGAGGAGATGACCTGGGAGTTGCTGTGAGAGAGATACTCACTGAGTCTCCTGATGAAGGGTTTTGCCCGAAACGTCGATTTTCCTGCTCCTCTGATGCTGCTTGACCTGCTTTGCTTTTCCCGCACTACTCTAATCTTGACTCTAATTTCCAGCAACTGTAGTACCCACCTCACCGGACACAATGGGGTCATAGTTTTAAGGTGTAAAGAGGAAAGTATAGAGGAGACATGAGAGTAAGTTCTTTACACAGAGAGTTGTGAATGCATGGAATGCATTGTCAGCAGTAGTGATGGAAGCAAAATCATTGGGAACATTTAAGCAACTGCTGGACATGCACATGGACAGCAGTGGACTGAGGGGTGCGTGGGTTAGGTTATTTTATTTTAGGTTAGGAATAATCCTTGGCACAATATCGTGGGGCAAAGAGCCTGTTCTTTACTGTACCTTTCTATGTTCTATACCAAACACCTTCTTCACTATCCTATCTACCTGCGACTCCACTTTCAAGGAGCTATGAACCTGCACTCCAAGGTCTCTTTGTTCAGCAACACTCCCTAGGACCTTACCATTACGTGTATAAATCCTGCTAAGATTTGCTTTCCCAAAATGCAGCACCTCACATTTATCTGAATTAAACTCCATCTGCCATTCCTCAGCATATTGGCCCATCTGATCAGGATTCCATTGTAATCCGAGGTAACCTTCTTTTCTGTCCACTACACCTCCAATTTTGGTGTCATATGTAAACTTACTCTTATGCTCACATCAAATTCATTTATGAAAATGACAAAAAGTTGTGGACACAGCACCAATCCTTGTGGCACAACACTGGTCACAGGCCTCCAGTCTGAAAAACGACCCTCCACCACCACTCTCTATCTTCTCCTTTGAGACAGTCTATATCCAAATGGCTAGTTCTCCCTGTATTCCATGAGATCTAACCTTGCTAACCAATCTCCCATGGGGAACCTTGTTGAATGCCTTCCTGAAGTCCATATAGATCACGTCTACTGCTCTGCCCTCATCAATCCTCTTTGTTACTTCTTCAAAAAACTCAATCAACTTTGTGAGATTTGATTTCCCAAACACAAACCTGTGTTGACTATCCCTAATCAGTCCTTGCCTTTCCAAATACATGTACATTCTATCCGTCAGGATTCCCAACAACTTGCCCACCACCAACATCAAGCTCAGTGGTCTTTAGTTCCCTGGCTTGTCCTTACCACCTTTCTTAAATAGTGGTATCATGTTAACCAACCTCCACTCCTCCGGCACCTCACCTGTGACTATTGATGATACAAATATCTCAGCAAGAGGCCCAGCAATCACTCCCCTAGCTTCCCACAGAGTTCTAGGGTATACCTGAACAGGTCCTGGGGATTTGTCCACTTTTATGCATTTCAAGACATCCAGCACTTCCTCCTTTGTAATATGGTGATTTTTCAAGATGTCACCATCTATATCCACACATTCTATGTCATCAATGACCTTTTCCACAGTAAACACTGACACAAAATACTCTTTTCGTATCTCCTGCAGTTCCACACAAAGGCTACCTTGCTGACTTTTGAAGGCCCCTATTCACTCCCTAGTTACCCTTTTGTCCTTAATGTATTTGTAAAAACCCTTTGGATTCTCCTTAACTCTATTTGCCAAAACTATCTCATGTCCCCTTTTTGCCCTCCTGATTTCCCTCTTAAGTATACTCCTACTACCTTTATACTCTTCTCAGGATTCACTTGATTTATCCTGTTTATACCTGACATATGCTTCCTTCTTTTTGTTAACCATACCCTCAATTTCTTTAGTCATCCAGCATTCCCTATACCTACCTGCCTTTCCTTTCACCCTGACAGGAATATACTTTCTCTGGACTCTTGTTATCTCATTTCTGAAGGCTTCCCATTTTCCAGCCGTCCCTTTACCTGCGAACATCTGCCCCCAATCAGCTTTAGAATATTCTTGCCTCATACCGTCAAAATTGGCCTTTCTCCAATTTAGAACTTCAGCTTTTAGATCTGGTCTATCCTTTTCCATCATTATTTTAAAACAAATAGAATTATGGTCACTGGCCCCAAAGTGCTCCCCCACTGACACCTCAGTCACTTGCCCTGCCTTATTGTATGTAAGTTGACTCCATAGTTCACAAATAGAAACTGAAGACAACGAGTTAACCAAACAAAAGAAGTTTTTTATTAACCAGAATTCAGAGCACATGCTTTTGCATTCTTCAGCAAAATTGATATCGATCTGGTATTCTGCTTTCATGCTGTCTACTTTGAATCTGTTCCTTCTGTTTCTCAAAGCAATGTTTAGTGTAGAGAAAACAATGCTATATGGTATGAAGAATATATAGGAATGGATTTTCTTCATGTTTGTGAATGTTTATCTGTGGGCTTTGCTGAAATCATTCAGGTCTGGCAATGTGTCATCTTGTGAGGATATGAACACTAACCACAATATTGAATTCTTCATGCAACGTATCGATGTCAATCTCTTTATGATTGCATGCTTGAACACCTTCACAAAATTCTTCAAAGAACACTGTATTTGCAAAGGCTAATTTGGACAGTCTGTCATGAGAGCTCTTTGAGACAAGTCCTATCTGTCACTTGAGCACATCTTGATTTTTTTTTGTCAAAATTATAAAGTCTCTTTAACATTTTCCTGCCACATCTGGTGTTCATCATGTCAGTCTGCCATTCACCATGAACCCAAAAAACAATTCACCTGAATCCTTCTTTCCAAATTTCTGTTTGTGTTGTTCTTGAGTTCATACAGTTAAAGAATAGTCTGACAGAATTGTTGAGAAAGCGAAAGTACAGCTCTGCCGCTTCATTGGCAACCACCTCCTTCCCTAACAGTCTCAATACTTTTGGGGCCCCAATTCCTCACACAAACTCTGAAAGAAGCTTGACACAGCATTCAACACGCAGCCAAAATCCAGCAATGCAATAAGTTACCGGATCACATTGTCTCTCAATAGACTGTATGCCGCCACTTCAACAAACTCACAGAGCTCCCTCAAATGCTGTACTGTTCTCAATGCAGCCCTTAAGTGACCACCATCTTTGAGAATAATGCCTTCTTTATCAAAGTCAAGCAATCTAACAGCAGCTCATTTGCATTATGCAAATTATGAGTCAAACAATTGGTTGCAACAACGTCCTTTTAAGCACCTTTCAATTTTTGATGAATGTTTTCTCTAAGTAACACTTCCATCATTAGTTAACGATGTGGGGATTCTCCTTAGATTGAGAGGATTTTGGATATTACTTCGGTTAGGATTGCTTCAGAGATTTCCTGGATGCCTCTGAAGAACCTAGTGGCAAAAAAACCCATTGTGCAACATTGATGGGTCACGCAATGCTTTGTATTTCTTGTGAAGCTTCAGATACGTAACTGAAATGGCCACTTTTTTTGTGTACTTAATGGGCTGGATATTATATGTATCTCTGGGCATGTTTTCACCCCAACAAACCACCCTCCCATCCTGGCACCTTCCCCTGCCACCGCAGGAATTGCAAAACCTGCGCCCACACCTCCTCCCTCACCTCCGTCCAAGGCCCTAAAGGAGCCTTCCACATTCATCAAAGTTTTACCTGCACATCCACCAATATCATTTATTGTATCCGTTGCTCCCGATGCGGTCTCCTCTACATTGGGGAGACTGGACGCCTCCTAGCAGAGCGCTTTAGGGAACATCTCCGGGACACCCGCACCAATCAACCACACCACCCTGTGGCCCAACATTTCAACTCCCCCTCCCACTCTGCTGAGGACATGGAGGTCCTGGGCCTCCTTCACCGCCACTCCCTCACCACCAGACGCCTGGAGGAAGAATGCCTCATCTTCTGCCTCGGTACACTTCAATCCCAGGGCATCAATGTGGACTTCAACAGTTTCCTCATTTCCCCTTCCTCCACCTCACCCTAGTTCCAAACGTCCAGCTCAGCACTGTCCCCATGACTTGTCCATCTTCTTTTCCACCTATCCACTCCACCCTCCACCCCCGACCTATCACTTTCACCCCCTCCCCGACTCACCTATTGTACTCTATGCTACTTTCTCCCCACCCCCACCCTCCTCTCACTTATCTCTCCACCATTCAGGCTCTCTGCCTGTATTCCTGATGAAGGGCTTTTGCCCGAAACGTCGATTTTACTGCTCCTCAGATGCTGCCTGAACTGCTGGGCTCTTCTAGCACCACTAATCCAGAATATGTTTTCACTGGGGCCATGTAAAATAGAATGGGTGCACAACACAACTGTCCACCCATCCTTGAGCTGTCCCTGATTGGGTGAAGATGGCCAGGGAGTGGACAGTGTCAAAAATCAACACCCTGTCAATAGTATTTAAAATAATTAAGGGTCAGTTGAACCGGTTTAAAGCTCAACTGACCTGAATATTACACTGCCCACTCAATAACACTGTAGATGTGATCTGTGCGTTTTTTTTTTATTTTGAAAGTTTTTGAAAGGGCAGCAAGAAAAGGTGATCGCGTCTTCAGGTGCACTTTGCAAATCAGTGGCATCCGCCAGGCAGATAGTCGTCCCCCTTCCTTCCTCCCTACTTGAACTTTAAAATCATCCCCCCATTCCCCACATGCCCCAGAAGATGTCCCAATCCTTCCTGTCCAATGACCTTGAAATGAATGAGTCTGTGATCTATGGAAGCAATCCTGGAACAGTGTGCAGTTCCTGCAGTGCCCTGTTCTGAACTCTTGGTGCTACTGGGACTGTTGGAGATGTCAGTCAATCAGATTGGCTGACAGCTCCGAAAGGCAGTACTTTCACCCAGGGCTGGAAGTCTTACTCTGCACTTATTCAGTCTGTCCACAGTGCATCATGGAAGGGGCAGGCTCCTTGTCAGGCTGTCAGTTGCTTGGCAACTTTCTTTCTGAAGGGTGCTGGCATCACTTGAACAGTTCCTCTACCCATAAACCTATGCAAATATAAGAAGAGTGGACCTGAATGAATAGCTCAGTTTGAAGACTAAACCAAGCTATGTTCCAATGAATTAAAAAGCTGACCCAAAATTTTATTGATTTTCAAATTTTAGGTAAAAAGGAAAGACAGCAATGAGAAGGTTGGAGGCCAGGCTGAGAGTAAGATGGATAACTGAGGCTTGAGGTGAAAGAAAGAAAAGGATTGGCATAGATAGGGAGAGGAGAAATGTTAGGTTTTTTTGTTTTGAGATCCTTCCGTGCATAGCATTTTTATTTTTTGTTTGATGGTCTGGCTTTAGTGCACAACAAAGGTCTAACTTTTTATGAATGAGGAATGTGACTTTTTGTGTGAGGTCCAATTTTTTTCATCTGTGTGGGGTTTTTTTTGTGTATGACACCAATTCATGATATCCGAGTACTGTGGTGTTTGAATTTTCTTCCTATCAGATCTGTTTCCTATAAATTCATGTCGCCATTTCATTGGCTTTGACACAAAATATTTGGACATTATTTCCAAAGGATTGGTCAACCCTCCAGAGGACACATGACAAGTAACCTGTTGGATGATTAGGTTAAGTTACAAAATGTGTAGACTATTTCATGATGCTAAAATAAATGGTGTTATCTTTGCAAAAATGTTTGGCACAACATTCCATGTTAACATTGTAGTTACAAACACTGAGGATGCTAAATAAACTCAACTGATCTGGCAGCATCTGTGGAGAGAGAAATAGTTAACGTTTTAGATATGGTATGACTGACCTTCAGATGCTGCTAGACCTGCTGAATTTCTCCAGCATTTTCTGTGTTTGTTTCAGATTTCTGGCATCTGCAATATTTTGTTTTGTAGATGGAGAGAGCAAGGTTTCCATGGCGAACCTTGCCGGATGGGAACACTTCTGTCACATTTTATATTGTTGATCAAAAAGTACCTCCTAGTTCACAAGATGAAAGTTTTCTATTGGGTTTTTGTATTGAAAGATACCAATAATTTAAGGTGCCAGATGCTTTATGGGAGCTGCATATAGATTTGTTGCTGAGATCTGTGACAAGATTAGTCATTTATTTACAAAGTTAAAGGTATAAGAATTGATGTTTACGATACTTAATCTCAACAGCACAGATTTTCTCCAAAACATTTCAAGCTTAAACTTGAAGGGAAAGGAGATGGATAATAAATAAAACTCAAGAGATTACCAAGCAACTCATTCCACTGCTGGGATTTAGAGCTAGGGAAGGTCCTGTTGATTTTGAGGATACTCTGATGCCTGTCTCTGTGTGTTTTAGCTGCATGTGGTGATTAGAAACCATCTGTTCTTTGGTCTGCTAACCCTCAGGCTTTCACACTCTACTAGTGTCTAGAGATTGGGCTGGTCCAAGCTCCAGGGAGCCTGAGGTGTCATAATGATATTATCTGGTTTTATTTACCATTGAGGGAATGGGGAATAACAAATTTTAAGGTTTTAAGTTAAGGATCAGACCTCAGGAGAATACTAGAATTTTACATCAGCTTAATTAAAGTTAGGGAAATATATTGAACAATACCAGAACAAAATATGTCAAATATTATTAATTCTCATGAGCTTTGCGAACTCATCTTTTTCTGTTTGTACAGCAGAAAATATTAATCGACAAAAGTTGTTATAAAATAACAAAATAGCAAACCCGCATTTACAAATCAATGAAAAATATATTACAACTCAATATATTTTCGCAACTAAAATTTTAAATTACGAATTATTTTGTGTTTTTATATTATTCATTTGAGAAATGTACCATTACTATCAAATCAGCATTTGTTGGCCAGTCCTAATTACCCTTGAGAAAGTTGGTGATGAGCCACCTTCTGGATCTACTGTAATCCATGTGAAGTAGTTACAGCCACAATGCACTGAAGGATGCAGTACCAGAGGAGATTGAAACTTCCAGTTGCAGAAATCTGCTTTGCTCCACATTTTAAAGGTATACATCACTGTAAGTATATAATCGATTGTGATTCCTGACTCAGCAAGAACATGTCCCCAAAAAAATGTTGTCATCAAGGCTTGTGTCATTGAGCAGTGTGCAGCTCGTGCACCCACAGCACACACACATGTGAAAAACTAGCACAACTACAAATTAGCTGCACTGACACACATTGTTGGCTATCCATTTTCTCTGCAGCTGAATCATACAATGCCACTAGTAAAACAAAATAGATCTTCATCCTTTAAATTGGCAATCTTACTCAGTTCGACCACAGTATAGTTGGACACAGAAAATCCATGAGGCTGATACGGACTACCCCAAATGAAAATTGCTCTTCTCCCCAGTATTAACATATCTCAACTGAAATCTGAACAAAACTTATACACACAAGGGCAACCTTTGTTTGAAATGACCCAACAGCTCACAATCAGCAATTTGTAATCATGATCTCTATAACTCAGAAGCAGCAAATCTGTGTTTTCTTAGCAAAATATAATTTCATGCAAAATCTAAAAGTGAACACAACAGCACTGCTACAACCTGACATTTTTACTGGGGCGGGAAGGGAAATTTCATTTTGGTTCAATTTCGAATGAACATCTAAAAAACTGGATTTGATTTAATCATTAGTTTGGTTTAAATGAGACTCAGATCCTGCTGTACTTCACAGAAAATACAGAATAATCTGATTTTGATTCAGGAAAATGGTCTTATCAGGAACGGACAAAAATTGAGCTGATATTCTGCTCATTTGAAAACTGAAAATGAAATGTGTCTAATTACAGAAAATATGACAATTTATGCAATGCTGAGTGATCAAAGGAAACATTCAGTTTCTTCATTTGGGGCCTGTGGTTTGTAGTTGTCCCATGCACATGCAGGGTTGACTTTGACATTAAAGAAACAAAAGGTAAATTATTCCTGGCTGTCTGTTTATTGCAGCCTGATGTCAAACTTGGCAGGATATCTGAGTCCTCTTTGAACTTAATATACAACAGGGATACCAGCCTTCTGGAATCGCAAACATAATGCATGACTTCCTGCATCCCAGATCGAGGTCGATGCTCTCTTATTTCATGGCTTCACACATTTAATGTTCGTGATGTATAGAGGACAGAAGTTTTACCATGGTTAAAAGAAGTGCGATATCAGTACAGTCCTGCTGTGATGTGAATGTAGAAATTCCATTATAAACTCTTTAGCACCTTTCCCCTTTATAATGTATTTCCATAATCAGGCTGTGTTGTTGGGAGTCCTGTGTCAGAGCTGACTGGAACTATTTCATGCCATCCCCATGAATTGTTTGGTGGGGAGAGAGGGGCATTTAATCAAGCAGGAGGATATTGGGATCTGTGACTCCTTGCTGCCTCCCCCTCAATATAGTCCAACATGGCAAAGCTCATGGATGTTGTTGACTTCACCGCCAAATGAGTGAGTGAGTGTGTGTGAGAGAGAGAGAGAGAAAGAGAGAGAGAGAGACGTGTGTTTGGTGGGGTAGCCCCTCATTCAAAACCATCCGATAGCTGATTAACATATGATCATCAGGAACATGGACCACACTGCCCTTCCCCACCCCCAACCCCATCACTTGGCCTCCACAGCATGACAACTTCTCGCCTGCCATCCCTCACCTGTAAGCAGGGATCCAGTGAGGGGATTAGGCCTCAGCTGGATGATGTACCAGCAGCAGGCACTTTTTCCCCACTTCAACCAGGCTGCTGGCCCTCAGATTTAGCTGCCTGTGTCTCCACACAAGACTTGTGCTCTCGAGGTTCTTGATCCCAGGGAAGGTCAGCCACTGTCTGAAGGCTGATTCCCTCTTTTATGAGCATTCCTCTGTATTAGAAAACATGTGGAGATATTGCTGGCTCTCCAAACTGAGACTGTAACACCTTTGGCCTCCTTTAAATACCAAGTGGCTTTCTCTTTAATACAAGTGAGTAACGTAATCAGCATTCATCGAAACAAGTCATGGTACGTATTAATAACAATATGAATTTGTGAAATCTGACATATCTATGAACTTTAGTTGGAATTTTTTAAAACAACTTATTTTTATATTCTGAGCAGTTGTAGAAAATGGACAGTATGGTGGCTCAGTTGTTAACATGGCTGCTTTACAGCACCAGGGACTCAAGTTCGATTCCAGCCTCGGGTGACTGTCTGTGTGGAGGTTGCACATTCTCCCTGTGTCAGCGCTTTCCTCCAGGTGCTCCGGTTTCCTCCTACAGTCCAAGGTTAGGTGGATTGGCCATGTTAAATTACCTGTAGTGTTCAGGGATGTGTAGGTTAGGTGCGTTGGCCATGGAAATGCAGGGATACAGGGATAAGGTAAGGGGTTGGGTTCGGGTGGGATGTTCTTCAGAGGGTTGGTGTGGACTTGTAATGCCAAATGGCCTGTTCCATGCTGTGGGAATTTTATGGATTTTGTACACCCCTCTCAGTAGAACCACTGATTTCACACACTATCTAGAAGACCTGATCAGACATCCGATGTTATTCCGGGTCCTTGGAAACCGACCAGTAAAAAGCCCGTCCTGTCCCATTTTTGAACTAAGTCTAAAAGCAGCTATGTTTATTGGAGGGAAGCTTGTGGTCAACAAGAATGGGAATCGTAATAGACCTCCTGACAATCAGGCAAGTGATTGTTTGTTAGTGGCTTCCTTCAGATAAAACAGAGCCAGGAGCAGGAAGATTTGGTCACCAAGAGCTTCCATCTTCTGATTAGCCGGCACATCCAGAACAGGGGCTGGATTCGGCTGCTGCAGGCCAAACACCACCCTTCCCTCTCAGAAACCCAAAGGAGAACTCACTGGAAAAGCAATCATTGTGTGGAGGTGTTTCTGAGGTTAGGGGTCAAGAGAAGAGAACAGAAAGAGAATAAGAAGCAAGGGCAGGGGCTGATTCTCAGTGGTCACCCTCCTGCTCTCCATTCAATTCCTCAATCAAACACAAATGAGTGCAAATCAAGGGATCACACTTTCCCCACACCCCACCAAAAGAAAATTAGTAAAAGTGACAAGTGAAATATACTGATCTGACTCATTTTTCATACTTGAAACTAAAGGAGCAACATGGTCTGTGCATTCATTTCCAAATTAGACATGATCAAATTTATCAAAGAAGATGCCGATTTAGATGGAGAGAGAGAAGTTACTGGTGATCTTCTGCCAGAACCTGTGTCCTTAGTATACATGCACAAAGATAGGTTAGCTATATGATTTATCTCTCATTGTCATCAGATATCCAAATAGTCATTGTATATTCCAGTAGGTAACTGATAATATTGACACATCTCAAGAAAATCAAGGTCGTTTGATCAAGAAATTAACTTCCCAATGGCTCTAGATCTGAATGTAGGAGGTATGATAATTAACAAGGAGGAAAGCCTTAGACTACTGGCCGATATAGAATGACTGGTCTGATGGATTGAACAATGGCAAATGGAATGTTATCCTGAAAAATGTGAGGTGAAGCATTTTGGGAGTACTAAGAAGGCAAGGGAGTGCACATGGAAAAGTAGGACTCTAGAAAGTACCAAGGTTTAGAGAAGACTTGGTGTGCATGTCCATAGATTCTTGAGAGCAGTAGGACAGGTAGAGAAGCTGGTTCAGAAGGCATGTGGGATTCTTGCCTTCATCAGTCAAAGCATTGAATACAAGAGCAAGGAGATTATGATAGAGCTGTATATCATGTTAGTTAGGTCACAGCTGGAGTAGTGACAATTCTAGTTGCCACATCATAGTATGGATGTGATTCCAGTAGAGAGGGTGCAGAAGGGCTGGAGTAATTCAGTTATGAACAGGGACTAAGTTGGAGTTGTTTTCTCATCAGAGAAAGCTGAGGAAGGATCTGGTTGAGGTGTACAAATTCTTTGATTGAACATGCTTAACCTTTTAATTGATTTCTGTGGAAGGATCACTCGACCAGAAATGTTAACACTGATTTCTCTCCACAGATGCTGCCAGACCTGCTGAGTTTTTTCAGCAATTTCCGTTTTCTTTCTGATTTACAGCATCTGCAGTTCCTTCAGTTTTTATTTAACTTTGTAATTGTTCTTTACAGGAAGAATGGTAGGTAATTAAACTTCATGACAAATTATTGATTTACATGTAATACCATCTATAAAGTTACAACAGTACATCTTCAGGAGGAGCATGGTACCTCCATCAGAAACTTGTGAATTTCTGCATTTAAATATGCATGTGAAAATACCTGACTTGGCTGTCAGTTTTGCCAAATAATGGTGAGCATTCCACATTTCAGTATTATTGCTATCACAAATCCAGGCCAATACTTAAATTTATGGCTGCATCATAACCACTCAGTCAAAACTGTCGAAATTCCCAGTCTACTCACTCATTAGTCTTTCTGTTACATGTTATTACCATCGTTGTTACTTTGCTTTGTAGCATGAGACAGAGAGTACAATTAGAGCCCAGGATTATCAGCTGCAGTCTTAAACAGTTTGACTGCAGGAAACAGGCTGGTTTCACATTACAAAGAAAACTCAGATAGCCCACCTCCCAGTGGTGCTTTCTGACTCAATGTTATAAGAGGAATGTTATTAGGTGAGATGGAGACATCGGAATGAAAGATGACCTATTTGAACACAAATAAAGCAAAAGACAGTAGTAAAAATATGGACTTCTATGTTAAGGACTTCTGTTTTAGATAGTATATTGTTTATTCATGTTGCCCTTAAAGTTAAGCTTTAAAATGATGGTCTACACTGATCCTGATATATGAGTCTTGAAAATTTGAATATTGGATTTCCTTAATCCACTTCTGCATATCACCATATTATGTTAAATAACATATTGAAAAGAAAAATAAGAAAACAAACAGTACTTTATAATAGTTCAAAATATATGCAGCTTTTGCTTCAGTTTACCACTCAAGGTTAACTAAGTTCTTCAACATTTGGCTTCTGTTTGTATATGTGTAGAATTAGTATGAGAGCTAATCCCCTGAATTTTACATGTCACAAATGAAGTTTGATTTCAGATTAAATTTAGTTCAAAATGAAAATGACAAAAATACTTCAACGCTTATTGACCTGTTGATTTTCAATGTGAGTAACCAATTAGAAGTTTAAAAGTCACAATGTAGAATTATGGTGTTATATTGAAAATTTGTGACATCTATAGCAAAGAACATTGGAACTCAAATGCATCATCCTGGATAATCTTATTGAAGGTTTATGCCAGGTTTAAAAATCTCAGATTTATGGTCTTAGTTACATAAAGTATAAAGGAAGTTGACCAACCCCATGGTGAATTCTTGATCTCAGCTGTGCCTTCAGAGGGATGTAATCAGCAGAATCTGCATAATTCTTCATGAGGGAGAAAGGAACATGAAAGCATTTTCTTAGATCCTGTAGTATTTGTAACATTGAGCACAAGGAAACACTGGAAAATAATATTTTTGAAATCAGAACAGTATCTTTTTTGCAACAAAGCAATAAGTATTATGAACATAATAACTTGTCTACTAGGTGAAGAAGAACTGCCTATACAGTAAATTGTTATTTGAATACTATGATAAATTAACATCGAACTTGCATTAAACTGTTGCAATTTATTCTTTTCTCTGTCTTAGGTTTTCAGTACCTGACTAAGGAGCTAATGAGCTTGGCAAAGGGGCGAGTGATTTTAGCTCTTGAAGGTGGGCACAATCTTACTGCCATCTGTGATGCATCAGAGGCCTGCTTTTATGCCCTGCTAGGAAATGAGGTACAATTTTCTCACATGTCAATGCTCCACGAGAAACTTTCAATCTTGTCGGTGTTTTTTTTCTTTGTTGCGATTCCATTTTCAAAACAATTGTTCATGCATTAACGGAGGTGCATTTGTAAAGTGATGAATTTCATAATTAGTCTAACTAATCTCTTTGATCAATTTCCCACTGACTAATATATGGGAGAATTTCAGTCCAAGATATCAGTATGTCACTTTACAATAGGTTTGACTTTTTTAAAAAATTCTGGCTATTTAAATAGTTTCTAGTTGTAAAAGAAAACACCCAAGGACCTCTGTGCAGATATTCTATGCTTTCTCACAAGTACTTATTCATGTGCTGGGAATGTAAGTTCATAAACATTTGATACTTTTCTCTTCCAAAATATGTCCCTTTGTACATTGTTTTCTTTGGCCCCAATTTCTGAAATAAGCAACACACTAGTACATAGGCTTTGATTATCCTCAAAAAAATGGAAACTAATTGTACGATTAGCAGTAATTTGAAGACTTTTTTTAAGTGGGTCAGATGTGTAGGTGTGGGCTAATTGCAACCGGAAAGCCTGTGGTAGTCTTTCCTTCCAAATAACTGTCAGCAACATACTTCGATAGAAATACTGTTATTCTCCAGAATAGCAAGAGGCCATTATTTGATAGTTTTCCTGGGTTATATTCAATAAATAACACAATTATCTCAACCTTTAAAGAATTTATAATGCAGACATTTGTCTAATTTTATTGAGAATGATCGTTGCTGCCTGCCTAAATTCTGCAATTAATTCTCATTCATATCTGCAAGTGCAAACATCTTTGACCTACTGAACAAAAGGAAAACAAATCAATCACTTAGAGGCTACAATAGCATATGAAAGGGTTTAACCTGTGCATGGAATTATTAATTATGTATTCTTTGGAAGTTATTTTCAAGGAATGTTATGGTGCCAATCTATTTAGCTGTTTATTTTTCCGATACAGGAGGTTATGTGCTACCTCAATCAGTCCTAGTATTGCATTTTGAAGCCATAGCAATAATTTGTACTTTTTGGAGAGCCCAAACCTCTCCTTAAGTTTGGTATCAGGCCAGTGGAAAACCTTCATGCAAAACTGTTTTCAAATTATTTTTTGAAACAAGTAATCAGATTGTCACACTTTGCTTATGCCATAGAAAACAAGGCACAAGCAACAGTACATTATAGTCAATTTCAAAACAAAACAAGCAGTCTGTTTTCAAGTAAGGAATCCAGCAGCAAGCTAACATGTTAAAGATAACAATGGCTTGAATTTTAGTTTGCTGAAAGCTCATTTTGAAATCCCATATTCATAGCAAACAGGAATTCCAACTTAGCTTTGGAAAAGTCAATGCAGAGAGAGTAAAGCTTCCAGCCAAATTCATTTGTTCCTTCTATATTCAATGTTGTGAAGCCAATCATGCCTGTTCCATTTACTATCTGTGGCGAAAGTATCCAAAGAAGAACTGCACTTTTAACATTCATGTCGTAGGCATTTATTATTTTCACTGCCAATTATTCTTTGCACACTTCTGCTCCCGAAGTCCTTATCTCCTCACTGGAATCTATCAAATGTCATTTTAATAGTTCAATGGAAAAAGGGAAAGCAAAAGGGTTTGCAAAGGTGCCCCACAAGTTCCTGGTGCCAAGGATCAAGTCATTGCTAATCCAACTCTGCTGCTACAGATGTAAACAGGGTCAAAGGGCATGGCAAAATTCTCTGATCCATTTTGTCTAACGTACGCCCCAAATAAATATTACTAGTAAGTAATGATAAAAAGGACTGGAGGAAGATTGATCTGGGGCAGTTACCACATTGAAGAAGCTTTCTGTGTGCTGCTATTGAAGGTAGTACACTGTGCCTGTAAATCTATCCATTTTTAAGTACTTTAAGAGGTTCAGTCAGGATGTTTGCTTTTATTTGAACTTAGCTCTAGTGGCAGAACTTTCCAATTGAAATCTTTATATTCTTATGCTACAGAGAAGGGAAAAATGAATTAATGGAAGAGGCTAGTTTTGAAGTTCTCAGTATCTGGCTTCATACAAGCTTTCAGTTTCATGTAATTTTGTACCCACTCAGCAATGTTGAATGAACAAGACTGTTTTACTTAAACAGAAGGCGATGCTTCCTCTCAAGACAACTTGAGAGATTTATCAACAGCGGGCTGAAGATCTGCAGCCCACTTTCTACCAAGAAAACCTCATTTCTATTAGTTCGAGTCACCTCTGCCTTGAATTTCTTTATGACTGGATCCTTCCAGATAACATCTGGTGACCTTTGCCACGTCAGCTAAGCAGCTGTTCACCACTGAATCAAGATTAGAATTGCTGTACTTTGGAGGAGTGTACAACTCACATCCTTCCACTTGGAGCTGTTATGGTCAGCTGAGAACAGATTGGTTACCCTCTTTTCCAATCTATGTTTCACTGCAGATTTCTCTTAAAGGATATGGCTAACAATTCAGTAAGTGATTAATTGTTTAAATACTGTGACTATAAAAGATTCAGACAGCTTTTCTTGAGCTTTGAACTGAAAAGAGAATAATATTTATTGTACTTTACCCGGTCAAATTAAATTTTGACGGTATTAGGCAAGAACTTTTAAAAGTTGATAGGGACTGGATGTTCACAGGTAAAGGGACAGCTGGAAAATGAGGTAACAAGAGTCCAGAGACAGTATGTTCCTGTTAGGGTGAACGGTAAGGCTGGTAGTTGTAGGGATTACTGGATGACTAGAGAAATTGAAGTTTTGGTCAAAAAAAGAAGGAAGCATATGTCAGGTATAGACAGCAGAGATCGAGTGAATCCTTAGAAGAGTATACAGACAATAGGAGTATACTTAAGAGGGAAATCTGGAGGACATCAAGGGGACATGAAATAGCTTTGGGAATAGGGTTAAGAAAAATCCAAAGGGATTTTATAAATACATTAAGAACAACAGGGTAACTAGGGAGAGAATAGGGCCCCTTAAAGATCAGCAAGGCCATGTATGTGTGGAACCGCAGAGGATGGGGGAGATACTAAAAGAGTACTTTGCATCAATGTTTACTGTGGAAAAGGATATGGAAGATATAGAACATGAGGAAATAAATAGTAACATCTTGAAAAATGTTTATGTTACAGAAGAGGAGATGTTGGACAGTTTAAAATGCATAAAAATGGATAAATCCCCAGGACCTGAGCAGATATACCCTAGAACTCCGTGAAAAGCTAAGGAAGTGATTGATGGTCCCCTTGCAGAGATATTTGTATCATCGATAACCACAGATGAGGTACCAGAAAACTGGAGGTTGGATAATGTGGTGCCACTATCTGAGAAATGTGGCAAGGAAAAGCCAGGGAACTTAGATTGGTGAGCCTGATATCAGTGTGGGAAAGTTGTTGGAGAGAATCCTGAGGGACAGGATTTACATGTATTTGGAAAGGCAAGAACTGATTAGGGATAGTCAGCATGGCTTTGTGCATAGGGAATCATGTCTCACTGACTTGTTTGTGTTTTTTGAAGAAGTAGCAAAGAGGATTGATGAGGGCAGAGCAGTGGATGTGATCTATATGGACTGCAGTAAGGCATTCAACAAGGTTCCTCGTCGTAGGCCAGTTAGCAAGATTAGATCACATGGAATACAGGGAGAACTAGCCATTTGGATACAGTACTGGCTCAAAGGAGAAGATAGAGGGTGGTAATGGTGGGTTGCTTTTCAGACTAGAAGCCTATGACCAGTGGTGTACCACAAGGATTGGTGCTGAGTCCACTGCTTTTTGTCATTTATATAAATGAATTGAATGAGAACATATGATATTTAGTTAGTAAGTTTACAGATGACTCCAAAATTGGAGGTGTGCTGAACAATGAAAATGTTAACTCAAAGTACAATGGGATCTTGATCAGATAGGCCAATGGGCCAAGAAGTGGCAGATGGAGTTTAAATTAGATCAATGTGAGGTGCTGAAGTTTGGAAAAGCACATCAGGACAGGACTTACACACTTTATATTAATGTCCTGGGGAGTGTTGCTGAACAAAGAGAGCATGGAGTGCAGGTTCATAGTTCCCAGAGAGTGGAATCACAGATAGATAGGATAGTGAATAAGGCTTTAGTATGCTTTCCTATATTGGTCAGACCATTGAATATAGGAGTTTGGAGATCATGTGTGACTGGACAGGACACCGGTTAGGCAACTTTTTGAATACTGTGGGCAGCTGTAGTCTCCCTGCTATAGGAAGGATGTTGTGAAACTCAAAAGGATTCAGCAAAGAGTTACAGGATGTTGCCGAGGTTGGAGGGTTTGAGGGATCAAGAGGGGCTGAATAGGCTTGGGCTATTTTCCCCAGAGCATCAGAGACTGAGCGGGTGATCTTACAGAAATTTATAACATCTTGAGTGGCATGGATAGGATAAATAAACAAAATCTTTTTCCGAGGGTGGGGGTGTCGAAAACTAGAGGGCATAGGTTTAAGGTGAGAGGGGAAAGTTTTAAAAGGGACCTAAGAGGCAACGTTTTTACACAAAAGATGGTGCATGCATGGAATGAGTTGCCATAGGCTAAGTTAAACTGAAGGGCCTGTTTCCATGCTATTTCTCTCTATGACTCTAATTGTAAGAGAAGGAAAGATTGAGGAGGTGAAGAATTCCACTGTTTGGAAATCTTGTGAAAGTAAACACAATGGAACTTAAAGAATGACACATAGCATTCCATACCAGGAGCTTTAAAAGAACAACATAGGCAAATTCAAAGGAGGACTAATCATAGTGGCATCAATGAACTAAATAGAAGAATGAAATGAAATGGGGGGGAAAGAAAAGCGAACATTTTCGATAAGTGAATGATGACTTGGTAAGTTTATCTTGCACCTCGTCTAGGAAAGTTAGAGAGATATTTGGAGATTATTCCAAACAATCAGGAAGTATTCACAATTTGGAAGGAGTTGAAATTTGAAAAGAGTTGTGAAGAAAAGTAATAAAGTCCTCATTATCCGGAATTCTCATGAAACCAGCAAACTGATGGAAGCAGATTTCCTCACTCTGGGAATTGATCATTTGGTCGTTGGTCTCTCTCTCTCTCTCACTCGCTTTTTGATCAAACCTTGCTGATGATATTTATGAACAGGCCTGGCCGCAACCAGTGCATTCATGTAACTGAGCAGTTTACTGTACTTGGATTCGGCAATTTGTTGACTCATTGGTTAGCACTGCTGTCTTACAGCACCAGGGACACGGGTTTGATTCTAGCCTTGGGTGCATGTGTGTATATAGGTTGCATATTCTCCCTGTGTCTGCAAAAGTCTGCTCCCCTTTCCTCCCACAATCCAAAGATGTGTATGTTAGGTGGATTGGCCATGCTAAATTATCCTGTTGTGTCCAGGGATGTGCAGGCTAGATAGATTAGCCATGTTAAATACAGGGTTAAAATGATAGAGTGAGGGGGTGGATTGAGATGGGATGCTCTCCGAACTGTTGGTGCAGACTCAACGGGCCAAATGGCTTCTTTCTGCACTGTCAGAATTCTATGATTCTAAGAAGAATGGACTGAGAGTTGTATTCCTTTTGGCTAAATCTGCATTTCGTTGAGTTTTTGGAGGGTTTTATGCTGCAAGGCATCATGAGTTTTCTCATCTTGTCTTAATGAAACCATCTCATGAATTAGCTAGCAATCCACTATGACATCTCTCATGCCTGATTGCTGCCCTATCTTACTACAGTCTGTTCCCAGAATGACTCATCACTCAGTGCATATTCACCAAAAAAGCAGCAACCCTTGTGCTTCGGACATTTTTTAAATTCTTCTGTGAACCCGGATGAGCTCTGAGATATTCTGAAGCCACCCTGCTTGATTACGTATGTGTGTTTAGAGGAGGGGAAATTGGCATCATATTTCTCTGACAGGGAGCTGGAGGTCCTGGTGGATGGGGTGATGCTGCAATCAGGTTTCTCCTTCCTGCTGGAACACCAGATCAGTTTGCGCAGGGCACAGAGAGCTTGTATGAATAGTGGCATGCCTGTCTTCCTTGTCTTCATGCACTAAGAGTCCTGGACTTTTCAAAGAAGACCGCTTGTGGTGGGTTGGCTGTTTTCGGATTCCATTCCATTCTCCAAGGAGGTGAAGTGCATTCTGCTGGTGCCCATGGATCGTGCCCTGAGATGTTGTTGGCAAGAATCCAACACAGAGGTCATTCAGACTAAGTGTCAAGTTGAATCTGCTAGCCCGATTGGTTTCCTTTTCAGGTTTTTGTGATGCTCAGCTTATTTGACAAGTTTGGTAAGGTGGGTGTTTGAAGATTAACAATGCAACTTGTAACATTAACAAGGCAATTAATGATATGTAATGGAAATCTCTCCACACCACTTACGGAAAGAATAAAATATGTAGCGGGTTGATCTTGACATCCAGTTGGTCTTCACTGCACTTGTTGCCTGATTTGGGCAATCATCTCGCCATAGGTCATGTCATTCAGATCCTTGTGAGACTCCACTGCATTTTTCTTGAAGACACATTTAACAATATGAGAATTTCCTCTGATATTAGGCAGAGGCTCATAAAGTTTTAATTATTATGCACCCTGTCATTGAGAGTTTGATCAAAACTATGATGGATCTGTTCAATACAACTTTGTTCAGAGGGAGTTGTTCCTTCACTTTGAGTATGCAGTCTGCATTCTGTTTAGACCATCAGACCATTAGAACATAACATACAGGGGCAAATTAGGCCATTTAGCCCATCAAGTCTGCTTCACCATTCAATCATGGCTGTTACGTTTCTCAACCCCATTCTCCTGCCTTCTCCCTGTAACCCTTCATCCTCTGACCACTGAAGAACTTACCTATCTCTGTCTTAAATACACTCAATAACTTGGCCTCCACAGCCTTTTGCAGCAATGGGTTCGACAGATTAATCACCATTTGTCTAAAGAAATTCCGGCTCATCTCAGTTCTAAAGGCTGACCCTTTGCTCTGAGGCTGTGCCCTCAGTTTGTAGTCATCTGTGCTAGTGGAAACGTCTTCTTCACATCCACTATTTCCAGACCTCTAAGTATCCTCTAAGTTTCAGTCAGATCACACCTCATCCTTCTAATCTTCATAGAATGTTGACCCAGAGTTCTCAACCACTCCTCATATGACAAGTCTTTCATCCCTGGGCTCATTCTTGCAAATCCCCTCTGGACACCCTCTAATGCTACCACATTCTTCCTTAGATACAGGGAACAAAACTACTCACAATATCCTAAATGAGGTCTGACCAGAGATACAGTCTGAGCAGTGCATTTCTGCTCTTGCTTTCTAGCCCTCTTGAAATGAATGTTAACATTTCATTTGCCTTTCTAACCACCAACTAAGTATGCATGTTAATCTTAAGAGAAACCTGAACTAGGACTCCCAAGTCACTTTGTGTTTCAGATTTTGAAGCTTTTCCCCACTTAGACAATAATCTATGCCTCCATTCTTCCTGCTGAAATGTATAACCTCATACTTAGCCACATTGTATTCCTTCTGCCCACTCGCTTAGCATATGCAAGTCCTTCTGCAGTATCCCTACTTCCTTGAGACTACCAGTCCCTCCACCAATCTTTGTATTAGCTGCATACTTAGCAACAATGCTATCAGTTCCTTTGTCCAGGTCTTTGATGTATAATCTTCTTGTGGTCCCAGCACAGACCCCTGTGAAACTCCACTAGTTACTGGTAGTCACCCTGAAAAAAAAACTTTTTATCCCTACTCTCTGCCTTCTACCAGTCAACCAATCCTCTATCCATGCCAGTATCTTGCCCCTGACACCATCGGCTCTTAGTTAGCAGCCTCCTGTGTGGCACCTTGTGTATGGAATGCTGGTTGGTTTATTGTACATCAGCTCCCTGGTTCTGACACTGGACTTAGGTAGTGAGGTGTGGCGAAAAACATAGGAGGCAGATGCTTCAGAGGCAAAGGAAGCTCTGATTTTATTAAAACAAGCAAAATTGAAAATATGTACAATAACTGAAAAAGAAAATGAATATTTAAAAAAAACAATGTTACAGATCAAGCAAGGTGAGACTTATCTAACAGCTAACTAGCACCCCAGTTAACCCTTGCAGCCCGGACTTGGTACAATGGGTTTAAAATTATAGATAGCTGTTAATTACTGGGTGATGGGGCAAGGGGAGAGAGAGAGAGAGAGAGAGAGAGAGACGCTAATTCCGGGGTCCTATCTTGCTTCCCTTCCCTGGGGAGTGCCCTACACCGTCAACCCCAAAGCCCACCCTACCAACCCTATCTAACTGAGCTGGGACAGAGGGTCTCGATGCCCTTATGCACACCCCTGAAGTGGATGTCATTGGTTGATAAATTGCTCTCCGGCCGCTTCTAATTGCTATGTGGAGGTTCGTGAATGAGAAAGATCGTTTGGCTGAGTCTGTGATGGTTACAGTCTGTGACTCACTGTGACTGACTGTGGCTGATTCTCTCCAATCTGGCCGAACTTCTAGCCGAGTTGAACCTCTTTCGAGATCAGGGTACCCCAGTTATACCGACTGTCAGTTCCCCTCATCTCCCACCAAATCTGGATTTGATCACTGAGCTATTGTTCCTCCTCTTGGAGCTGAATGAGCTTCCTGATTATTAGATGAGGTGTAAATGGTTCTCTGATAAAGCTAGAAGATGGTTTTGAATGTCCAATATTTCTCTTGGATGGAGGTAGGTTAAAGTTTTCCTGGTAGTGTAAGGCCTTCACATTCAAAGGCAAACAGGTTTGCATGTAGCCTGTAGTACAATGCTGTGGGATGTTCAGTATCTCTGTGTCCAAGCAAACTCATATTTTGTAGGGTCAAGAATGTCTTAGTTGTTTGCTCTGTAGGATGGCGTTCCTTGTCTTTAACTGAGGTGTTTGTGGGGGTCTTCCTTTAGCTTTACAAGCTAAGCCCTTGTTTCAGGCAGCTGCCCCTAGGCTTGCATATTGCCTAGTCTGTCTCAGCCAGAGAGCTCAGTGACTCTTAGTTCAAAGGTGAATTCCACAAACTCATGTCCCAAGCGCAGAGGGTATTAGTCTAGGGTATCTGATGGGGATTATTGCCCCACTTTAACTTGTCAAAGGCCTTCTGGAAATTCAAATAGATCACATCCATTGGCTATCCTTTGACTAACGTCCTTGTTACCTCCTCAGAGAATTCTAGTAAATTTGTCCAATGTAACCTTACCTTGACGAAGCTGTGCTGAGTCAATTTTATTTTAACAGCCACTTCCAAGTGCACCACAATCTCATCCTGAGTAATGGACTCTGAAATCTTACCATTGACCAAGATCAGACTAACTGGCCCATAATTTCCCACCTTCTTCCTCCCTCCTTTCTTGGACAGGGGTGTTACATTAACCATTTTCCAGTCCTCTGGGTTCCTCCCTGACTCCAGTGATTCCTGGAAGATCACTATCTTCCACCTTTACACATATAAACTGTTTAAATACTTCAGTGTGCACAGTGTCCTGTGTTGTCACAAGATGTTATTCACATTTACCTGGTAGTGCTTCTGATTTGGTCCACAATGCTCTTCAGTGCTCACATGATGGTAGAGTGAGACATGACATCAATGGACAAGAAAATGAAGTTGATTTAAAATGTATTCACTTTCAGCATAATTTGCACTATTGGTTAGCTAATTTCACCTCAAAGGTTTTTGTATTGCCTCGATCCTGTAGCTAAATTTGCAGCTTCCAACTTTTCATCCCCTTCACCAACACCTTCCACCCCGACCTCAAATTCACCTGGACAGTCTCAGATTCCTCCCTCCCCTTCCTCGACCTTTCTATTTCTATCTCAGGCGACCATATCAACACGGACATCTACTACAAACCGACCGACTCCCACAGCTACCTGGACTACACCTCCTCTCATCCTGCCCCCTGTAAAAACGCCATCCCATTCTCCCAATTCCTTCGACTCCGCCGCATCTGCTCCCAGGAGGACCAGTTCCAAAAACGCACATCCCAGATGGCCTCCTTCTTCAAGGACCGCAATTTCCCCCCCGACGTGATCGACGATGCCCTCCACCGCATCTCTTCCACTTCCCGATCCTCCGCCCTTGAACCCCGCCCCTCCAACCGCCACCAGGACAGAACCCCACTGGTCTTCACCTACCACCCCACTAACCTCCATGTACAGCGCATCATCCGCCGTCATTTCCGCCACCTCCAAACGGACCCCACCACCAAGGATATATTTCCCTCCCCTCCCCTATCAGCATTCCGTAAAGACCACTCCCTCCGTGACTCCCTCGTCAGATCCACACCCCTACCAACCCAACCTCCACTCCCGGCACCTTCCCCTGCAACCGCAGGAGGTGCAAGACTTGCGCCCACGCCTCCCTCCAAGGCCCCAAAGGAAACTTCCATATCCGCCACAGATTCACCTGTACCTCCACACATATCATCTATTGCATCCTTTGCACCCGATGTGGCCTCCTCTACATTGGGGAGACAGGCCGCCTACTTGCGGAGCGTTTCAGAGAACACCTCTGGGACACCCGGACCAACCAACCCAACCACCCTGTAGCTCAACATTTCAATTCCCCCTCCCACTTCACCAAGGATATGCAGGTCTTTGGACTCCTCCATCGTCAGACCACAGCGAAACGACGGTTGGAGGAAGAACGCCTCATCTTCCGGCTAGGAACCCTCCAACCACAAGGGATGAACTCGGATTTCACCAGTTTCCTCATTTCCCCTCCCCCCAGCCTGTCTCAGTCAAATCCATCAAATTCAGCACCGCCTTCCTAACCTGCAATCTTCTTCCCGACCTCTCCGCCCCCACCCCAGTCTGACCTATCACCCTCACCTTGACCTCTTTCCACCTATCACATTTCCGATGCCCCTCCCCCAAGTCCCTCCTCCCTATCTTTTATCTTAGCCTGCTGGACCAACTTTCCTCATTCCTGAAGAAGGGCTAATGCCCGAAACGTCGATTCTCCTGTTCCCTAGATGCTGCCTGACCTGCTGCGCTTTTCCAGCAACACATTTCCATCTCTGATCTCCAGCATCTGCAGACCTCACTTTCTCCTCAGCTTCCAACTTTGTCTACCTGCTGAAATCTGCCTAAACTTCAGGTTACATTTACTGTAACTAATTAGTGTGATTACACAGAGCACAGTTGATTCCAAAGAGGTTGATAGCCATGGATCAGAAGTACAATTGGAGGTTGTTAGTGATTTTGATACCTCTGTCTTTGGAGCATACCTTGGTCAAATAACAAAAATAAAATTAAGTCGAAATGTCCTTGGTTGAGTAGTAGATTATTCATGCCAGCAGTTTTCAGGATTCGCCATTCTACATTGTGTTCTTGATTCAATCTTGGAAAGGTTAGTGAATTAACTAATGCCTTTATATAACATATACTTCTGGATGTCTCTGTTACACTGATTCACTGGCATGCTTTCTATTCATGTCAGAGCAGAGAAAAACTAAAATTTTCCTACCCAAATGAATGTGGTTGCTGAGTTAATTGAAATTTTCAAGATTAAGATTTATAGAGTTTCATTCAGTCAGATTAACAAGAGATACTCTGTATATGCAGTTGACTTAAGCATCAGGTATAATTCTGATTGGATGGTGGAACAGCTCAAGGGACTGAATAGTCTATTCCATTAACTCTAGGTGGGTATTCTTCACAATCGCATAACTATATTATTTACATGTGTGTATATATACTTTTAACAGGCAAATTTGACTTCTTGATATAGACATGGCATTTACAAAACATGACTGCCAGATGTGACGGGCTGATTTCTTTTTGATTCACCTCAGCCATAAAAAGCATACCAGCAGAACGTTGCCTCAAAACTAACAACAAAAGGAACCGGTTATACTATCAGGCTCAAATCAAGATTAAACATCACTACTACAGCTACAGAACACTAAGAAGCTGGATACACATTTTAATGAGCCCACGCGGAACTTGGAGGTTGCAAGGAACTCTGGTTAGCTACCCTAAGGAGTAGTCCTTTATATTCTTTTCGGTGGGACATATTGTGAGATGTCAGTCAATGGTTTCATGTACTGACCATCCTATAAGACATTACTCTACACCCCATCCTGCTTTTTCTGATTATTAAATTCTCAATATAGTTCTTCAAAGGAAGTAGATTTACCATCACCCGTTTCCCCCAAGTCTCTAACTTTAAAATTGACTGATGACTTGTTTGGGTTTAAAGTCCCCTGCTTGAAAACAAAACATTCAGATGCAGTTTATTGTTATCCTGGAGACTTAGTGAATCTTTAATTTCCTGAATGTCCTTTAAAGAAGATGAACTTTTTCAGGTAAAGTTTGTTGACACACAAAAAGCTTTGCAGATTTTTGATTTGTAAGATGTTCTTTACTGAGAGTAACCTCTGGTATCAATGTTAATATTGAACATTTGTTTCCCTTAGAGTATCTCTATTTCATCAAGTCTTGACAGAGAATATTATTGTGTTTTTGATAGAATCAATGGTCTCTTCTTGACACTGTAGCGAGGTTGATTTATTTGTGATTCTTCCATTCTTGTTCTTGTTTCTTTGGAAAACACCTTCATTTTATCAAATTCAATCACGAACAGTAAATCTCATCAAACTGTTCTGGTACTATTTCTTCTAAAAAGATAAATTGACTGTAACAAGAGTCAAGCACTAAATCCCATTTGTTTTTGATTAGACTAGATTCCTACAGTGTGGAAACAGGCGATTTGGCCCAACAAGTCCACATTGGCCCTCTGAAGAGTAACCCACCCAGACCCATTTCCCTACACTTACTCCTGACTAATGCACCTAACACTATGGACAATTTAACATGGCCAATTCACCTGACTTGCACATCTTTGGACACTTGGAGGAAACTGGAGCACCCATGGTGTCAAAGTTGTGGTGCTGTCATTGTGACTGCAATTTTTTTTATTGCTACATCTGGTATAGTAACATCAGGCATCAAATGATTCAAGCATCTGAATCTGTCTATCATATGATTGCTTTCTAGAAATGGTGAAATCTGATAAACTTCTTGAGCTGGGCTGACCTTTTGTTCCCATTTGAATAGCTGTTTCCAGTGCACGATCCTCTTTTGCTTGCAGAATATCTGAAAGAGATGGATTGGAAATTTTGGCAACAATTCAACCTCAAAACAATTCTGGCTGTAAATGACCATATGCACGAAGTTCTGATAATATGTAAAGATTGCAGATAAAATTGTCAACAGATTGTTAGGGAAGCTATACACTTTTGCTAAATCTTGTTCTTGCCATGACATATTTGCTAGTTAATGTAAAGTCATTGTCAAATGTACTGTCAATGGTTAAATTATGTTGTCTTACAGTCATAGAGTTGTACAGCTCGGTAACAGACTCTTCGGTCCAACTCGCCCATACCGACCCAATTTATCTTCCACCACTCAAAAGATAAGAATCTGAAGTTGCCATTTAAGTGTGAGGTGAAATTGCAAAATGTTTTCTCATGGTCAAGAATCTGATTCATCCTCACCCTTTATTGTCGCCACATTTGCCATTACTCCCACAGCAAGGAGAGGCAAATTCCACCCACTGTATTCATTTTATTTTCTCCCAGTGAAGGGAAGAATGCCATTTCACACTGTTACCCCTTTGTGATTTTGTGCCCTTTCTAAAACAATGGAAGATTTGCACCTTTCGTGATTCTTCTTTGAACTTCTCTCAGTATCTTACGTTGAAAAGATTGTCATGCTGAACTTGCGTCTTAAAGCAATCAATTAAAGAAAGCCCCTCAAAACACTGTTTTTTCAGTAAACTCTTCTTCTAGCTTTAAATTTTCATTATGATTAATCAAATTATTTGCTACTTTAGTGATTTTCTTAATGGATTTCTTTTATTGCAAAGCTTTTATTTACCAATTTTTTGAATAATTTTAAATGATTTTGAGCCAATTTGTACAATTATAGTGATTTATGTCTTCTGTCAGCTTTTCAGCTGAGGAATGTTTGTTTAAATGTACAAACATTTACTCTTTCTTTAAGGGACTGAACTTGTATGAGCTGTCCGATATCTTGTGTTGTATCCTGGGTTCATGATTCACATTTTTCTCCTTGCAGCTCTAATAAGGCTCTATTGTCTCCCTCAACGTTTTCAATATTTCTAAGACCAAGATTTTTATTTTAATTCTTTTATAGGATATTGACAGCACCGGCAAGAAAAGCATTTGTTAGCCCATTCCTAATTGCCCTCGAACTGAGTGGCTTGAGGGGCCATTGCAGAGTTCAGTTCAGAGTGAACCACTTTGTTCTGAGTCTAGAATCACATGTGGACCGGACCTAGTAAGGATGCTAATTTCATCACTGAAGGACATTAGATGAGGTTTTACAACAATCAATCATAGTTTCACGGTCACCATCACTGAGACTAACTTTGCATTCCATATTTATCAACTGAATTTAATTGCACCAACTACCATGGCTTTAGCCTGGGTCTCTGGATAACTGATGTAATGACATTACTATCATGCCAACACCTCCCCTGACTGGCTCTGGATGCTCTTAAGCTGCTGAATATTTAAATATGCATTATCATTTTCTGACTAGTATTTTAATCCTTGGATCGCTGTTCTTCTGTAGAACTGATTTTTTACAGGATGTCACCATTTTATGGGAAAATGGTACCCACCATCTAATTCAGTACAACTAAATGAAATCCTCAGATGCCCATCACTGCATCATCGTATATCTGTCAGTTTCTGCTGCATCCAGCTAGAACGTCTTTTGTACATTCACTGCCATCAATCTTTCTTGCTAGAATCAGTGTATCTTATTGATACCACATAGGGAAAGATGGCATCCAAAACCATCAGTAGAATTGATGACCACTTTTGATAAACAATAAATGCGTTTACTACATATTACTTAATAGCTATTTACATTACATCTGTGATACATACTGTTTCTTGTGAGACTAACAAGGTTAAGCACAAATGAGCTACCTGCTGTTAACATTATACAGGTAAATAATCACCGCAACACTATGTACCCTCTGGAGAACACATGCAGTATTCATAGTACATATAAAAACTCTGATTTGTTCCTCCCAGCAATTGTCTTTTATATCCTGCTGGTGGAGCTTATCTTTGATGTCAGTTGACCCTTCATATACTAACTGCCTTATACAACATGTTTGAGACATTTGGTGAGAATTTTTCTCTTCTCATGGAAATCTGCCAGAATTGACTTTGTTCATGGGACAATGATTCATCAGAAGTTAACATAGCAGCCATCTTAAGTTTGATCTATATATGCTTTTAAGCAGAACTCCCAAGGAGAGTCTGGAAGACAGCATAACAAAGAGAGTTCTCAATGCCAAAGAGAAAGGATTTCAGAAATCAGACACCATTTTGCCTAAGAGTCTGAGCAATCTTCAAGAGCCGTAAGCATGGAACTAGTGAGCTTACAGTAAATATCTTGGTTCTCTATCAAAGCCTGATCTATTTACTGAATCCACATGCTCAAATAACCTCCAAACGTTCAACCACAGAAGCTATTGTAACTGCTGAATTCAGGCTTCAGGCCTTCAAAGACTTTATCTCAGAAATAGAAATCTTTGAGCAAGTAACTAGCCTGCAATGATAATGGACTGAACTGACTTTCATTTTTATAAGTATCTTTTGTCTGAATCTACTTTTAACGTGTACTTTTGTATCTGCATTTCATCAAATAACTATATCACATTTTTGCTTAGTAAGATTCAGCAATGGTTGTGCAATAACCTAACCTTTGATGTTTTAACAAAAGCTTTTCAACTGATTAGTTTTAAAATTGAAACGCTCAAAGAGCTAAAAGAGGACTAAATGAACTATATCAATTCAGAGTTCACAGTCTAACCTGCTGGCATGCCTGGCAGTTATCAGGTTGTTTTTATTCTAAAGTACCTGAAGGACATAGTGCTTCTGACAGTTGTACCTTCTACCTTCTGCAAAACAAAACCTCTTTCAATGTGTTTAATGCTGAAAGAATTTTAGGTATTTGCTTCTATTCATGACTTTTTAAGTCATCGTTCATTGGAGTTATTGTTATCAAAAGAATATTCCTTCTTTTTCACTTATTATTCAGTTTTAAAGAATCTGACTTCAAGCTTTCAGAATTCCAGAAAAGGCAAGCACAACTTATCAACTTTCTCTGGCTACTGAGCAATGGTTCTTTCACTTGCTTTGATGTATTTCAGAGGTTGAACAGGAGTCTCCTGTGCAGCAACAAAGAATCCAGTAAATTGTATATTCAGGCCATTTCATAAACCAGGATGGTTGTACATAACTAAAATGTATCCACCAATAAGAATGGTACAAATCATTTCATTATGAAGTTAATGCATTTTCTATTTCAATAAGTATGACTTCACAGATGATTACATGATTTCAAAGGTTAATGTTATATTTTTGGATTTTAGTCAGATTTTTATATGTAATCTGTATAAAGGACTACTCCCAGCATCAAGCTCTTAGTCACAATGAACTACTATGTGGCCTTACATGGACAATATGTGTAGTATAGCATTGCCCAGATGTCAAATAAAACCCTTGTTACTATATTTAGCACACTGGATATGATACAAGTCTTTTCATAATCTCTAGACTTTGTAAATCATTCTGTCAGACTACAGTCCCAGCCCGAAACTAGAGAACAATCTATTAAAAATAATAGATAAGCAATAGCAATAGATAATTAAGTAAATCCCAGGTTCACAGAACTTTATATATCCTCCACAACAAAATGACAGAGAATATGATCCTTTTCTTTTATTACCATCCTTCTAGAGCTGAGTTGGATGTCGCCTTTCTGATTTCTGGAGTTTGTTGGATCGACATCAGGAAATTTTCCCCTGCTACAGACCTTGAGCATTCATTTCAAGACAGCAAACAGCTGTCCCACCTTCTTCCCACCAAAGCCCCAGCCATTTTGAAGGCTAGACTTCATTAGCATGCAGCAAACAAACTGAAGACAGAGAATATAAATCTTCCTGTTTGCCCATCCATCTGGATACAACAATGCTAAATGGACTGGCTGACCTCTGAACCAGACAAAGGCAATCTGTTGCCCAATGAGTTTGAAATTATGGACAGGAGAGTGGTAATGTGGGGAGGGAGTGACTCACATTGGTTTTTGAGAGTTTATGGAGCACATTTCATCCATTTGTATTCAAAATTGTGTCAGGCTGAACTCTATTTATATTGTATATCCATACTTTGTAAATTAGAAGGCTCTATGGCCTGAGCCAGCCTGGTTCCTCACCACTTAGTGGTAGACTTGGACCAATCTCAAAACAAATGGAAATGTTAGGAATTGTTGACAGGTCATTTTTCCATTGCAAAGGTTCGCTCAAAATTACCTTAAGAAAGTTTTCACATCCTTATCTTGACGGTCTTGGTGAATTGAAGAACTAGTATCTGAGCATATGGACACAAAAAACCTTTCAAACTTTTGCACCAGTGGATAGGAAATTGTAGGCAGTATATCCACCCCTTTCTGAATAATTACATACCATTAAAATGCCTTGCAAATGGTATCAATGCAATGGAATTACCCCATTCATTCCCACTCAATGAAGCCTCAGGCAGGGTCAAAGGAAATTAAATATATATTTTGTGGCAAGTAAGTCATCTCCTAACTCACCAAAGCCTGTCCACCATGTACAAGACATAAATGGGATGGAATATCCTCCACTTACCTGAATAATGCAGTTCTGATAAAATGCAAGAAGCTCAACACCATTCAGAAGAAGACAGACTGCTGGACTGGCACTCCATCCGTCACTTTACACATTGCCTCCCTCCACCACTGACACTTAGTGACAGCAAGGTGTACCATATGCAATTTGCACTGTAGCAATTCATCAAGGCTCCTTCTACAGCGTCTTCCAACCCTGTGACCTCTACATGTAGAAGGACAAGAACAGCAGATGAATGGGAACGCAGCCATCTCCAGATTCTCTCTGAGCATCCAACCATCCTGTTCTGAGATTATATTGCCATTTTCTTCAGTATCTTTGTGTTAAAATTCTGGAACTCTTTCCCTAACAGTACCATGCATCTCTCAACACCACATGAACTGCAGTGGTCCGGATGGCAGCTCACCCCCACTTTCTGAACAGCAGTTAAGGAATGGCAGTATATGCTGGTCATGCCAGCAATGCTCACACCTCACTGACATGCATTTTCTTCTCTCAGACAGTGTTTCACTGCTCAAAATGTGATTGCCAACTTCTTGGAAGGCACTTCACTTACACAGCATTTTATTCACATTCAGCTGCACTTGTCTGCTGCCAACCTTCACCACAGCATGGAGTAACCTATGTATCTTCATTCTTTTTTATCTCTGATGAGTACCAAGAAAAGAACTAACTTGACTGCCAACAGCAGCAGGAGCAATACTTAGCAGCAATACCAGCTACCTTCTACACAGACTCAATCCCTTTCATGGAGCACAGGAGATGTGCACCAAGATTGAACTGGAAGGAATCAAGATCCTCGGCACAGGAACTAAAGGTAAAAGATCCACTCTCGACATGTCTGAGCACCAGTGACAGCAGACTCCGGCACTCTTGGCGGATCACATGGAATTCTGCAGCCTCCTGAAACAGACCTCCTTCCCAATGGACCTGGTGACCATGCATTTCTAGTGGCTGTGTGAAGTATGAGATTTGTGCGACCAGGAGAGGAGGACATACGTTTAAAAATGGTGAGTGTGAAGCATGGGTGTGAAAATATGATTAGATAAGTGTGAGTGCTAGTTGTTCAAGTGGGAATGTGAGGTGCCTGTGGAGGGAGCAATGAGTGGAGTTACATGATGGGTTGTACCAAAGACCACTCTAAAGAGAATATTAAGGATATCCGTGTGTGTGAATCACCTGGAAGTATTATGCTACTCAACTTTCTCATCCTTCTGGGAGCATGGATCTACTAGGTACAGGATATTCTGGTTGAAGGGACCACATTTACTCTGCGGATTTCCTTGGGCACCTCCATCCACACTCACTCAGTTGGAGAGGTCGTCCTCTTTCTCCATTCTCAGGAAAGCTACTTCACTGAAGCACCTCAGCTCCTAGAGCAGAACCTTCAGGAAGGACATATGAGCAGCTACACCAGCAGTATTCCCGCTAATTTCTTTTCTCCTGGATGGACAACAGAGCTCATGCATGGCAACTATTTTCAGAACCAGCAGTTAATGCTGCAAATGGCATCAGCACACCCATCACCATGCACACACTCTTGGAGTAGCCGTGGAAGCCTGTAGCCTCACATCTTATGTGGAATGGTGATTGTCATATGTCCACACTATTGCTGGAGTAGCTACTGTTCAAAAATCCAAGTGTTGGTGAGCTGAGGTAACCTATGCTATGGTTCCTTGAATTAGAAATCCTTCCTGTGACAGAATGGACATGTCTACCTGATTCAAGAGTGTCCTGAATTAGTCCTGATGAAGGGCTTATGCCCAAAATGTCGATTCTTCTGCTCCTCAGATACTGCCTGACCCACCGTGCTTTTCCAGCACCACACTCTCTACTCTGATCTCCAGCATCTGCAGACCTCACTTTCTCCTATGTCTCTCTGATTGCTAAGGTAATTCCCAAGAGGCAGGATACCTCTTATTAAGCCTGTCTGTCTCTATATTGAGTTTCCGATCCAATACTGCTCTCCATTCTGGCAGGGACGAAAGCCAGGAGTTTCCACTCCAAAATGTGTGAAAGTGTCATCTGGCAAAATAATTTGTACTGAGCAAAATCAAAGGAAGGATTGGAGGGGTGACTGAATAAAATAGTCAAATGTAGGCTTTGAGGAAGTTCTTAAATGACAACAGTGAGAGAGATAGAGTTTGAAAAGCTCTTTGATGTGTTGCAGGGCTGGGACTTGATACAAAGATATGGGAGAGGTTGATAATGAGGAAAATGTCATGAAATGCTTGAAGACTTTGATGAGAATTATAAATTGGCTGCAGTGGTGGAGAGGGAACACATGAAGAATGGTGAGCAGCCATTGGTGCAGATTAGGATATGGGCAGCAGAGGTGAAATCAGGGAGTGTGATTGAGAAGATATAGGTTCAGAACCTTATCTCAGGGTCAAATAAGAAACTGAGTTTGCAAAAAGTCTGTTTAATGCAAAGAATGTAGGCATGGAGAGTGTATGGAATAATTGGTGAAGGAATGGAGTGTGTGCTGTGGGTAAGAACAATAGCATCAATGTACTTTATGCTTAACTCTGGAAGTAGTAGTTTCACAGAAAGCTACACCGTTCAGTTGTGTATAATGTGTAAATAGCACACTGTGAAGTTACTTTAGCGGTAGAGTGTGATAACGTCAAAACTGAAGTTGTTCAATAAATTGCAATCTAATTAAAGGAACTCATTGTAGTTTTCTTGGAAGAACACATCCAGTGAGGTACAACAGAACTATCCTACTGAAAACTGGGGAAGAAGTTAGAAAGGGTGATGAACAAAAGAAAAATATCAAATTTCTTTAGCCAAAAATTAATAATTCAATAAGAAATATTTGACTTTTGCTTAGCCAAACATTGCAAATATCAAGACAAGTAATTTAGATACTTCTGTGATAAATGTGCACAATTTCAGTAAATATTTATATGCTATAAAACTTTGTGGATAGTTAAACAGTTAATAAAGTGAGCTGAAAGTACTCAAAGTCATCTCCAGTAGGGCACACTGGAACTCTTCTCAGCAAAAGGTTGCAGGTTGGAAAAGGGTTAGAAAGTCACAGGAAAATGTTTGAGGGGGAGTTCATTTTTAAACAGCAAATTGACTCATCTTATCACAAAGTTGTTTGAATCTTTACAGCTGGAGCCTCTTCCCCAAGAAGTTCAGCTTCAGAAGCCAAACGCCAATGCTGTAGCTTCTCTGGAAAAAACAATTGAAATTCAAAGTAAGTTATTTGAGTAATTTATGTTTAATTACAGGAAGTGCCAGGAAGGTCTGTCTGTTTACTGCTTTTCTAAATCAGTATATCAGTTTGTTGATTGCACGTGGGCTCATACTCAACGAAGAAACAATATTATGTTTACATAAATAAATTATAAAAACACAATGAGCAATTAGAAAATAACTATGAACAACAATTACCTCAGAAATCTTCTCTCAAACCAACAAACTTCAACCAGGATTTCTGTTCTTTCAGAGTACAAATGCTTTCCTTTTCCAAAAAGAGAAAATATAAATCTTGGAAACACTCCAGAATAAGCTCTGATCTGTATTTTTATTGATAATACAAGTCCAGAAATTAAAACCTTCCATTCTTTCCTTATAAAATCCAGAATTCAATCGTGAAACAAAACTGGCAGTCTTTTCTACAGATGAATAACAAATAATCTAATGATGTTGGCAACAGAACAGTGTAGTGAGAATGAGTGGTCCATTAACTCTTGGCATGTTAAATTTACTTTGCAGTTATGAGAACTGGAATATTTTCCACCACAACCTCTTTCAACTCCTAATATATATCTTGTAAAATTATCAAAAATTGTATAAATGAATGGGATTGTAGAAATTGTCTTGCCAAGAATACATCCCAGCAAGGAAACCTGCAGCTCCTTCTCACCATTGGAATAGTTTTACAATCTTGGCAAGTTGAAATTTATGTTATCAATTTTCCACTTATGTGCAAATTTCCACTAATCTTTTATAACAATTGTACATAAAATAATCACTGTGGTTAATGGTTTTCCACTCTACCTCATTGATCATTCCTGTTGTTCGTTTCCTCAAATTCTGCTGTTGCTGTAAGAATGGGGACACAGTATCAATCTAAGCAAGTAGGGCTGAGATATTCCAGAAGACTCAAGACTTTATTAAAAGTTGTACTCCATCCTTCTTCATTCTGCTAACAGCATTTCATTGCTTTACGCAGAACCACTGTCTTTGGAAATCAGGATGGGTCAGCGGCAGCAGAAATCTTGCAATGAAAACAAAATGCACAAAAATACAGGGCTATAACAAGTGAAAAGTAGTATGTTAAGTGCCTTGTTTCACACTAGACTGGTTTGTTCCATTTATTTAAAATCAGTACATAGAATAATTCAGCTTTGCTAGACTTAATGGAATTGAATTAATTGTCTCTTATCTTGCAGAATCCCATTAAGTTAGGGCCAAGATCAGACTAAATGTAGTGTTTTATTTAAAAAAACAATGTGTTTTCTCATTTTTAAGTAAGCTCTGTAGCAGTCATCTGCATAATCTCTCATATCTCATTCTCTGGTTAAGCCATTGCAAAATCTTGGGTTTTCTGTATGCCATATGAATCAAAATAAAATCAGAATCTCAATATTTCTTAATGAAATATTGTTGGAAACATTATATAAACCAGTGGAGTAAAAGCTATTTGAATTAAATGTGATTTATCAAAGCAACCTTTGGTTAACAAAAGAATCGTTTAGTTCAGCAAACTGTTGACATATTTGTTTTAAAATTTTGCATATAAGATCATTTTGATAGATTCTTATTGTACAAATGTAAAAAAAGTATAGACTCTTGTAAACTGTTTAATTTTCTGTTTAAAATGTGTTGCTCAATCTTTTGTGCTCGTAAGGTAAAACCAAGGAATGGAGCAATTTTTAAATACTGACAACCACCGCCCACAATTAACTGGACAGGTACAGCAGAGTCACCTGGAGAGTAATGTTCGTACTATTCTATAAAATGTGTCTAGCTTCATTACATTACATTACTTACAGTGTGGAAACAGGCCCTTCGGCCCAACATGTCCACACTGACCCACCGAAGCGCAACCCACCCAGATCCATTCCCCTACATTTACCCCTTAACCTAACACTATGGGCAATTTAGCATGGCCAATTCACCTAACCTGCACATTTTTGGACTGTGGGAGGAAACGGGAGCACCTGGAGGAAACCCATGCAGACACGGGGAGAATGTGAAAACTCCACACAGTCAGTTGCCTGAGGCGGGAATTGAACCTGGGTCTCTGGCGCTGTGAGGCAGCAGTGCTAACCACTGTGCCACTGTGTTGCCCACAACTTCAGGGACAATGCCTACAGATACCATCTTGTCATCTATCTTAGAGACAGTACCATAGCAAGTATTATGTAACAGATGCATGTCTCACAGGGACTGGGCTGCAACTGTTCAGAATTATTAAACATAGTGCTCTCACAGCTAGCAAAGAGCAAACACCTCAATCCCTTCAATATGAATCCATAATATCAGGAATAAGAGAACTATGTGGGTGCTCATTGCACCATTTGGTTTTGAACTGAATTCACTGAAGTCTCCTCATGTGGATCTTAGGACCTGATCTCCAAAACAGCTGGGTAGATCTACTTCTTTCTGCAAGTCAACAGGGAATTCACACAATCAATGATCAGTGAAGCCATGCCAAGTGCATTAAGCATTTTAGTGATTACAATGTGTTAAAAAAGCTTAATTCAACAGAATTTCAGCTATGCCTCATTGGGATAGGCTGGATACTTTTGGTATGTGATAGACTGCTAACAAATCAAATATGGGATGATGCATGCATTGTGATTGCAGTGAACTCATTGTGATCTCAACTACATCATCAAGTTGAAAATATGAGATTAATTATTCTGGGTAACATCTTACATTTGATTGTGTGGAGCACTACCGAAACACCAAACTAAGATTTTAAAATTTCTCTTAACTCAATCTATAGGAATGTCTCCATTCCTGTTGATTCCTCATTTTATCCACACACTTTTTGGTTGTGGATGGGGATTCCTTTGGATTCTGGGGACATTAATAAATACAAATCAGGTTCCCATAAAATGCAATGCCTTTTTAACCCACTCATAACAGTGTCAGGATGCCCAATTTGATACCTTGCAGGTTTTGAAAAGAACTTTTATGAATGGAGCCAAGAAAAGCAGGAGGACCTCCTTGTCTCAGAGGAAGCATGTCTCATTGTGAGCCCACAGGGTCCTTGATCCCAGAGAAGACCTGCCACTGCCTATTTAGGTATCCAATACTTCAACAGATTGTCTCCAAATGTGGCAATGCCAGTCCCTCGTGATTGGCGAACAATCCCTGTTGCCTTTATCAAACGTTGCCCTATATGCCCTGACCAATTTTGAAAATCTTTGAAGAAAATTATGTTCTAATTCTTATCTATAGAATGCGAAGTAAATCAGCTTTACAGATTTTTCATCATTTGACATTGAAAACCGTATTTACTTCTATTCACAGAGAAATATTGGATATCAGTGCGACAGTATGCCTCAGAAATTGACTGGTCTCTCAAAGATGCCCAAAACCTGGAAAGAAAAGAGACAGAAACAGTTACTGCCATGGCATCACTTTCAGTGGACACCAAACAGAGACATTCCCAGAAAAGGAGCAGGTCAGTAACAACATAACAACTGCATAGAGATCAGCATTGATGTTGCAATCAGAATAAGAGACCTGGATGTCACTTATTTTGATCTGGGTGTGTTTCAATGTTGATCTGATAATCTAGGAGAGAGATAAATGGACTTAATTTCAGACAACATGCAATTTTAAAAGTATGCTACTTTGAGGCTAGATTAAGTATATTTTACAAGTGTACATACAATGGGAGCATTTATTCCTTGCATTCATAAATTAAATACATACACTTTTTTTAAAAAAATTAGTAATTATTTAAGTTTAACCTCCATAAGACCATTAGACATAGGAGAAGAAGTAGGCCATTCAGCCCATTTGGTCCGCTCCATCTTTCAATGAGTTCCTGACTGATCTAATAATCCTCAGCTCCACTTATCTGTTTATTCCCCATAACCTTTGATTCCCTTACTGCTTAAAAATCTGTCAATCTCAGCCTTGAATATACTTGATGACCAATCTCGACAGCCCACTATAATAAAGATTTTCACAGATCCATTACACTCTGAGAGAAGGAATACCCCCTCATCTCTGTCTGTAAATGTCCACCCTTTATTCTGAGGTTATTCCGTTTGTCCTTGTCTCTTCCACAAGGGAAACAACCTTTCTACACCTACCCGAGCAACCGCCTAAGGATCTTGTATGTTTCAATGAGGGCATCTCTCATTATTCCATAGTCCAATGATGTTGTGAAACTTGAAAGGGTTCAGAAAAGGTTTACAAGGATGTTATGAGGGTTGGAGGATTTGAGCTATAGGGAGAGGCTGAATAGGCTGGGGCTGTTTTCCATGGAGTGTGAAGGCTAAGGGATGACCTCTCATAGGCCCTACTCATACGCCAGACCCTTCATGCCTGGTATCAGCCTAGTGGTCCTTCTTTGGACAGCCTCCAAAACCACTATATCTTTCTTTAGATAAGGGGGCAAAAAGTTCTTCATGGTTTTCCAGTTGTGGTCTGAAATCACCAGGTACCCACTCTGAATTTTATTTTCAGAATTGTCCACCACCAAGTTTCCTCACAGGAGGTTCTGGAGTAAAACATTGCATATTAATGAAGTAATATTTATTGTTAATGGAGCTGGCAACAAGCAATAATTCTCCATAATAGGCATACATGTTGCTCCATAGCGCAAATCTCATCTGGAATTCTGTTTGAAAATGAGTTATCCCAATGTCAAGAAAGTCCTCTACTTACTTCTCACATAATTCTCCCAGATTTCCTAGCATAGCCCACCCTGTTCACACTCATATAAAGTTCCACGAAAGGACTTAGTGTCTCTGCCATTTGGAGTTATAGAGTCAGAGAGATGTACAGCACAGAAACAGACCATTCGGTCCAATTTGTCCATGCCAACCAGATATCCCAACCTAAACTAGTCCCATTTGCCAGGGGCTATACCCCGCTAAACCCTTACTATTCACATACCCATCCAGATGCCTTTTAAATATTGTTATTGTACCAGCCTCCATCACTTCTTCTGGCCTCTCATTCCATACACATACCACCCTCTGAGTGAAAAAGTTGCCCCTTAGGTCTCTTTTATATCTTTCCCCCTTCACCCTAAACCTTTGCCCTCTAGTTCTGGATTCCTCCACCCCAGGGAAAAGACTTTGTCTATTTATTTTATCCATGCCCCTCACGATTTTATAAACCTCGAAGAGGTCATCCCTCAGCCTTCACACTCCATGGAAAACAGCCCCAGCCTATTCAGCCTCTCCCTATAGCTCAAATCCTCCAACCCTCATAACATCCTTGTAAACCTTTTCTGAACCCTTTCAAGTTTCACAACATCCTTTTGACAGGAAAGAGACAAGAATTGCAAGCAGTGTTCCAAAAGTAACCAACACCTTGTACAGCCACAATATGACCTCCCAACTCCTACACTCAATGCTCTGACTAAAAAAGGAAAGCATACCAAATGCCTTCTTCACTGTCCTATCTACCTGCAACTCTACTTTCAACGAGCTATGAACCTGCACTCCAAGGTCTCTTTGTTCTGCAATACTCCCTGGGACCTTATCATTAAGTGTGTAAGTCCTGCTAAGACTTGCTTTCCCAAAATGCAGCACCTCGCATTTTTCTAAATTGATCTTCATCTGCCAATCCTCAGCCATTGGCCCATCTGATTAAGATTCCATTGTAATCTACGGTAACGTTCTTCGTTGTCCACTACACCTCCAGTGTTGATGACTTCTGCAAACGTACTAACTATACCATCTATATTTATATTCAAATCATTCAGATATATGAAGAATCATAATGGACTCAGCATTGATCCTTGTGGCACACCACTGGTCACAGGCTTCCAGTCAGAAAAACAAATCTCCACCACCACTCTCTGTCTTCTACCTTTGTCCCACTTCTGGTATCCAAATGGCTAGTTCTTCTTGTATTCCATGAGATCTAACCTTGCTAACCAGTCTCCCATGAAAAACCTTGTTGAACACCTTACTGAAGTCTATATAGATCTGCCCTCATCAATCCTCTTTGTTACTTCTTCAAAAAACTCAATTATGTTTGTGAGTCAAGATTTTCCAAGCACAAAGCCACATTGACTAACCTGATTCAGTCTTTGCCTTTCCAAATACATGTACATCCTGTCCCTCAGGATTCCCTCCAACAACTTGCCCACCACAGGTGTCAGGATCACTGGTCTGTAGCTCCCTGGCTTGTCCTTACCACCTTTCTTAAACAGTGGCACCATGTTAGTATCTTCCCCATCTCCTGCGGCTCCACACTGTTTCTGGCATGATAATTGTAAAATAATGCTTTGGAATTAATGGGATTCTGTTTTACCAGGTATTTCTAAATCTTCAAATGTATGTTGTATGTAAATAATTTGCTTTACTTTAATTTTCAGCATTTCCTGTGCGTAATAAACTTCTGCTTTTTTGTTAAAAATTAATCTATAGCATTGCTCATGTTTCACTGAGTCATTGCTTCTTTCAAACCAAAAGAAAAGTAAAATATCATCCACAAGCCAGAGTTCAGTCTGGCATCTGATTTAAGCAGTAATGACCCTAGCAGTAAGCTAGGGTCATTATAACACTGATCCTGTCTCTTATTGTCAGTAGCGCTCCCACCTTTTTCTTTTTGCCTATTCCTTCGACATGCCGAACATCCTTTCATATCCACTTCCCAGTATTGGTCACCCTGCAACCATGCCTTCATATTGGCAATTAAATCATATTATTTAATTTCTACTAGCACAATCAATTAATGTGTCTTGTTGCAAATGTTGTGTGCATTCATATAGAGAATTTTAATATTCTCATGTTAATATTTAACATGAATCTACATTTTAATACAATTTTGTAATTCAATCCCGAATGCTCCCATCACCAGCTTTGTTTTTATTTTATCTGTATTCTCTTTTTGGTTCCCATCCACCTGTCAAGCTAAATTAACTCTTTCCCAAAGTATAGTAAATCTCCCCAATAGGATGTTATTCCCGGTCCTGCTAAAGATGTGACCTGTCCTTCTTGTGCAGGTTCTACCTGGTCCAGAATAGACATCGAACAATTCTTTCGCCGCCTTCACCTCCGCGCCGACTTCTTCAACCAAGATTCTCGCCCACCCTCTGACGACCCCTTCTCCCACCTCCAACACACCCTATCTGCCTGGATACCCCATGCTGGCCTCTTACCCGCCCTCGATCTCTTCATAGCCAACTGCCGCCGCGACAGTAACCGCCTCAACTTCTCCACCCCTCTCACCTACTCCAACCTCTCACCCTCGGAACGTGCAGCCCTCCACTCCCTCCGTTCCAACCCCAACCTCACTATCAAACCAGCAGACAAGGGAGGCGCAGTAGTAGTTTGGCGCACCGATCTTTACACCACTGAGGCTAAACGCCAGCTCGCGGACACCTCCTCCTACTGCCCCCTTGACCATGACCCCACCTCCCACCACCAAACCATCATCTCCCAGACCGTCCAGAACCTCATCACCTCAGGGGATCTCCCATTCACCGCCTCCAACCTCATAGTCCCACTACCCCGCACCGCCCGTTTCTACCTCCTGCCCAAAATCCACAAACCTGACTGTCCCGGCCGACCCATTGTCTCAGCCTGCTCCTGCCTCACCGAACTCATCTCTGCATACCTCGTCCCCCTTAGTCCAAGAACTCCCCACCTACGTTCGGGACACCACTCACGCCCTCCACCTCCTCCATGATTTTCGCTTCCCCGGTCCCCAACGCCTTATCTTCACCATGGACATCCAATCCCTGAACACTTCCATCCCCCATCACGAAGGACTTAAAGCCATCCGCTTCTTCCTTTCCCGCCGTACCAACCAGTACCCTTCTACTGACACCCTCCTTTGACTGAACTGGTCCTCACCCTGAACAACTTCTCTTTCCAATCCTCCCAGTTCCTCCAAACCAAAGGAGTAGCCATGAGCACCCGCATGGGCCCCAGCTACGCCTGCCTCTTCATAGGATATGTGGAACAGTCCATCTTCCGCAGCTACACTGGCACCACCCCTCACCTTTTCCTCCGCTGCATCGATGACTGTATCGGCGCTGCCTCGTGCTCCCACGAGGAGGTTGAACAGTTCATCCACTTTACCAACACCTTCCACCCCGACCTCAAATTCACCTGGACCATCTCAGACTCCTCCCTCCCCTTCCTAGACCTCTCCATTTCTATCTCGGGTGACCGAATTGACACGGACATCTACTATAAACCGACCGACTCCCACAGCTACCTAGACTACACCTCCTCCCACCCTGCCCCCTGTAAAAACGCCATCCCATATTCCCAATTCCTTCGTCTCCGCCGCATCTGCTCCCAGGAGGACCAGTTCCAAAACCGTACAACCCAGATGGCCTCCTTCTTCAAGGACCGCAATTTCCTGCCAGACGTAGTCGACGATGCCCTCCACTGCATCTCTTCCACTTCCCGCTCCTCCGCCCTTGAGCCCCCGCCCCTCCAACCGCCACCAGGACAGAACCCCACTGGTCCTCACCTACCGCCTCACCAACCTCCATGTACAACGTATCATCCGCCGTCATTTCCGCCACCTCCAAACGGACCCCACCACCAGTGATATATTTCCCTCCCCTCCCCTATCAGCGTTCCTAAAAGACCACTCCCTCCGTGACTCCCTCGTCAGGTCCACACCCCCCACCAACCCAACCTCCACTCCCAGCACCTTCCCCTGCAACCGCAAGAAATGCAAAACTTGCGCCCACACCTTCCCCCTTTCTTCCCTCCAAGGCCCCAAGGGACACTTCCATATCCGCCACAAATTCACCTGCACCTCCACACACATCATCAATTGCATCCTCTGCACCCGATGTGGCCTCCTCTATATTGGGAAGACAGGCCGCCTACTTGCGGAACGTTTCAGAGAACACCTCTGGGACACCCGGACCAACCAACCCAACCACCCCGTAGCCCAACACTTTAACTCCCCCTCCCACTCCACCAAGGACATGCAGGTCCTTGGACTCCTCCATCACCAGACCATGGCAACACGATGGTTGGAGGAAGAGTGCCTCATCTTCCGCCTGGGAACCCTCCAACCACAAGGGATGAACTCAGATTTCTCCAGTTTCCTCATTTCCCCTCCCCCCACCTTGTCTCAGTCAAATCCCTTGAACTCAGCACCACCTTCCTAACCTGCAATCATCTTCCTGACCTCTCCGCCCCCACCCCCACTCCAGCCTATCACCCTCACCTTGACCTCCCTCCACCTATCGCATTTCCAAAGCCCCTCCCCCAAGTCCCTTCTCCCTACCTTTTATCTTAGCCTGCTGGACACACTTTCCTCATTCCTGAAGAAGGGCTTATGCCCGAAACGTCGATTCTCCTGCTCCTTGGATGCTGCCTGACCTGCTGCGCTTTTCCAGCAACACATTTTCAGCTCTAGGTCCCAATGCCTCAGACATGTAAAAATCTCCATCCTGCATCAGTTTTACAGACACTTGCTCATTTGCTCAATTTTTCTACTTTTATATTTATGGGTATGTGATACTGAGAACAATACTGTTATTATTAATTTAATAGTCCTGCTTTTCAATCCCTTGCCTAACTCCCAAAATTCAAATTTCAAGATCTCATTCCTCTTTCTATTTACATTATTGATGCTCACATGGACCATAATGTCGAGCCCATCATCTTCACTAAAAAGTTTATCCAGCTGCTCTGTGACATCCTTGAACCTAGCACCAGGGCTATACCATGGAATCATGTCTATGGTCACAGAAACACCTGTCTGTTCTTCTAACTATTGAATTGCCTCCTACTCTTTCCCTTCCACTCTTTTTCCTCCTCATGCTTGCAGCTGAGTTGCTTAGCTTTGCTAGACTACGTTTGTCTCCTGAACCATTGGGAGAAAGTGAGGATTGCAGATGCTGGAGAGTCAGAGTCAAAAAGTGTGGTGCTGGAAAAGCACAGCAGGTCAGGCAGCATCTGAGAAGCAGGAGCATTAATGTTTCAGCCATAAGCCCTTTAACAGGAATGTTGGGAGCGAAGAGGGCTGAGAAATGAATAGGAGGTGGGGGTAGGGCTGGGGGTTAGGTAGCTGGGAAGGCAATAGGTGAATGCAGCCAGGGGGTGATTGTCATAGGCCGGTAATGAGGGTGGAATGGACAGGTGGGAAGAAGATAGACAGGTAGGACAGGTCAAGACGGCAGTGCTGAGTTGGAGGGTTGGATCTGGGATAAGATGGGGGAAGGGGAGATTTGGAAACTAGTGAAGTCAATGTTGATGTTGTGTGGTTGAAGGATCCAAAGGTGGAAAATGAGGCATTCTTCCTCCAATCGTTGGATGGCTTGGATTTGGAGTGGAGCAGACCCGGGACTTGCATGTCCTTAGTCGAGTGGGAGGGTGAGTTGAAGTGTTCGGCCACAAGGTGGCGGGGTTGTTTGGTGCGTGTCCCAGAGATGTTCCCTGAAAAGCTCTGTTCCCGATGTAGAGGAGAACACACAGTCAATGAGCTGGGTGGATGTGCAGGAAACTCTCTGCCCTCACTGGTATACCAAATGGAAAACTGCTTAGTAAGTGAGATAGATGCAGGAGACTTCAGCATCTCATTCCTGGACTTTCTAGAGTTTTTAGCCGTTGCCCATTCCCTCTCTGCTTGCCTGATCTTATTCTGTGGGGTGACCACTGTGTTAAACAGGCTATCTACATATTTCTCAGCTTTGTGGATGTACCCTAGTGACTCCAGCTGCCCTTCAAGTTTAGAAACCCAGAGCTCAAGTTTTTGCAGCTGGAGACACTTCCTGCACATGTGGTCACCTAAGCCCCACGAAGAGTCTATGATTCCTCACGTGACAAAGGATAAGTATTCCATGAAACTGCCTTGTTTGGCCTGCAACCAAAAGTAACCAGAAAGGGAATGGACCTTGTTACACAGTAGCAAAAGTAAAAAATTCTCCCAATATCCAGCTGGAGCAAAATTTAACTCATCCATGCTTCACTGTCAGCAGGACAGTCTAACATGTTGGAGCTAGTTCTTGGATCAAGAGAAATAGACACACAAAGGAATTTGAACCTTTGCCTGAGGATGGCACCAAGTGGTGGTATTTCAATGAGAAAGGGAAGGGTCTGGTGATGCAGTGGTAGTGCCCAGAAGGCTCATATTGAAGGCCCACCCTGCTCCAGGGACATGTCATAAAATGTCTGAACAGGTTAAATATATTGATAAATGAGAAAATGGCGTGGCTTAAGAAAACATATTTAGTTGAGGAACGGTAATCACAGCAGTGTTTTAAAAAAGAGTCTAAACATAAGAGGCCTTTAAAAAAATTCCCTTCCTTGTGAGTTTTGATGGTGAAGTTAAATATCATTGGAAGGTGTGGGAAGAAAAGCTGAAGGTAGGTGACATCAAAGTAATAATTTGAATAGACAATAGACAATAGGTGCAGGAGTAGGCCATTCTGCCCTTCGAGCCTGCACCACCATTCAATATGATTATGGCTGATCATTTTTAATCAAGACTAGAAAAGAAACGAGAAATCATGAAAAGTGAGAGAAAATTGGAGCTGGAGTGGCTGGGAGAGATTGGAGGAAGTCAGGCAAAGAGGAGAAGTAGTGACAGGCAGACACATGGATAGTCTTGGTCATGGAAACAAAGAAATCCATGAGCTGTTCATATCCAGTATTAGAGTTGAGGCAAATAGTATGGTGGAGAGGACTGATGGGAAAGGAAGTTGTAGAAGTGATTAGTTAGGTGTAAAGGAGTTTTGCATTGACCTTGCACTCAAGGTTAATCCTAAACTATTGGGAGGCTAAAGGAGAACAAGGCATAGTGTGGCTTGACTTGGTTAAGTCAAATCTGACAGTGAATGACTAGTCTTGTCTAGCTGCGCTTACATTTAGAACAATTAAACTTAAGAGAGTGATGATGAAAACAGCAGAGTTTTGAACTGGTGTGTTATTTTATCAGAAATAGAATGTCAAAGTACAGAAAGGGATCAGTGCAACAGTAATGTTATGAGGGATGAATGTTCAAGGATGATATTAGGATTAACATTTTGTGGCGGTATGCATGGTAGGTGAGGGGTGTTACTAATTAACCAGAAACTGAACAGGAATCCCTGTACTGCCATTGCATTGTGGTAGTCATATTTAACATCAACACAATGCACTGCAATAAGTCACCAAGGATCCTTCAACAGCACCTTCCAAACCTATGACTGTTACCACTCTGGAAAAGCACTGCAGCAGATGCACGCATGTACCACCACCTGTAAGTTTCCTGAAAATTCACACATCCTGATTGGGAACTATATTGTCATTCCTGAAGTGTTACGAGGTTAAAATTCTAGAACATCCATTCAAACAAATATGCAAATGTACTTATGGCTCTGAGCTCCAGTGGTAAAAAAAAGATTGCTTACCACTGCATTCTCAAGGGTCATTAAAAATAAATAATAAATACCAGTCTAGCCAATATGTATATCTCAAGTGAACAATTACAAAAAAGCAAAGGCAGCTCCTCATTCTGCTACAGTGGGCCAGGGATTGAACCCTGTGCATTTGGCACCAATCTGATCAACATCAGTAATTTAGCTAACTGAGACAAGTGCCACCTGAAGGAGTTCAAGTTGCTGTGGTAGCATTATCTTTTAATGTAGCCCAAAGTCATGAACTGTGATAACCGAGGCATCAATTTCTTGCCACTATGTGACTAAGCAGGATCATTGGCAAATGCTTGGAGAATTTAAAAGTTGATACTGACCTGTTTGGTCATGTTATGAACATACATTCTTGGGCCATCAAATTCTGGATTGGGTCTTGAATCTGGGGCTTCTAGCTGTGAGCCCCCCCCCCCCCCCCCCATTGTATCACATGACTTCTTATTACGAGCCTAACAGAGCCCAATGTAAAGCGAAGCAGATCAAGGATGAAATCGAAAGATCTGCGAATGCTGTAAATCATAAACTAAAACAGAAATTGCTGAAAAAGCTCAGCAAGCCCAGCAGCGTTAACGGTTCAGGTCAAGTGACCCTTCCTCAGAACTGTTCAAAACGTTAACTCTGACTTCTTTCCACAGATGCTGCCAAACCAAAAATAAAACCTGGCACTACTCTAGTTTGTGTGGCCCAGTACCACATAAATAATTCCCAATGCGCAAGCAAGAGGCAGCTATGACAACTTCTTGTGCAATTTATATAAAATTGTAAACTATATTTATGTACGTAAAATACTGAGGGATCTTGACAAGAAAGAATTAGGGGTTACCCATTTAAAACAAAATGAGGTGATTTTGTTTTCTCACAGAAGGTTGTGGTTCTGGAATCCTTTTCCTGAAAGTATGATGGAAGGAGAGAGCATGAATATTTGTAAGGCACAGGTAGATAGATTCTTGTTAAGCAATAGTTATCAGGGTGTAGGCAGGAATATGATATGAGTTTGTGATCAGCTCAGCCGTGGTCTTGTCAAATGGCAGAGCAGGCTTGAGGTCCCGAATGCCTACTTCTGCTTCTAAACTTTGTCTGTAAGATATTTATTTTCAATTAAGAATGATCATATGTTATCAGAATACTTTAGAAGTTGAGCATTATTTTTAGCAAGTTAAGGTTTTTATTTAAAATGGGAAATGAGAACTGTTACAATCCCACAGAGGCCAAAAGATTTTAAATTTGTTGAAGTTTCCACCAACTGATGGAAAAATGCAAAAGAAAGGATTTCACATTTTAAGCATTTACAGTACCAAACAAAATAAAATCCGCAATTAGCAGGCAATTAATACATTAAACTAGAGAAAAAGTAGCTTCACATTAGCTAATTAACACATTTGAGAGACATAATATTTCCACACATCTGGCAGATGTGTGGAAATGACGATTAAGTTCCATATTAATCCTGGTTTTCCAATAGGCTCACTTTTCCATATTTTACCAGGTCATAGCTTCCAGTCAGTCTGATTAATACAAAACCAAATTTTACGAGGAAGCCCCACCTTGGCAAATCCTAGTTCATTCTGAAATTCTGGTTATTAGACACTCTGCAATGATGATGACAGTCTGCTCTGGGGACATCCATCATCCCTTTCACCTGTAGGGCTTCAAGAGCATCACATATAGATCTCAGCCTGATGGATTTGTGGTCTGTCCAAACTTCTCTATAAGGGATGGGTGGAATGGCACAGTCTGACAAAACAGAACCTTCCATGATGAAGTGGTTGGACCCATTGTTTAAGGAAGACTGTGGCACAGTCATAATGGGACTGAAATGGTAGTTTAGCATTCAAGGTTTGGGGACAAGAGTTCAAATCCTCACTTCATAGTTGGAGAGATTTAAATCCAATGAACAAAATAAATTAATTTTTAAAAGATCATCTGGAATTGAAAGCTAGTCTCAGTATTAGAAACTACTATCATAAAGTTATCATTCATTGACATAAAAACTGATCTTGATTGATATTGTCCTCTGGGGAAGGATGTTTATCATCCTTTACTAGTCTTGACTAGGTGTGATTCCAGATCTATAGCAATGTCATTGACTCTTAACTGTTCACAAGAGATGGCAACAATCCATTTAAGACAGAGGTAATGAGAATACTTTCTCTTTCTCAGGGATTCTTGTCTCCAGACAGCAGAGTGGAGGCAGTCTCATTACATAGACCCTGTATTGACAAGGGAACCAAAGGGTAAATAGAAAAGTAAAACTAAGGCCAAACTCAGATCAGCTTTGATCTTATTGAATAGCAGAGCAGGCTGAATGGCTCACCCCTGCTCCTAAATTGGAATTTCCTCAAGACCAGAGTTATCCCACTGCTCAGAGTAAAAGCACGATCTGAACGATGAAGGTGGACAGGAGGAAGCTGGGCAGCATTTACTGGCAGTCACCAATTATGAGGGAGCTAAGCAGCCCAGGTAGTGCTAGTGACTGAAATTGCTGCTGCTGAAGTTGCAGGAAGAAGGCAAGGGACAATGTTTCATTTACCATGCCTTGATGTTCTCCCCACAAGAGGATATGCAGGAATGTAAAGTTGAGGTTAAGACAGAGATAAAGAGAGTAGTTTTTCCTCTCTCATAGGATTGTTAGTGTGTGGATCTTTTGCCTCCGGACAGCAGAGTGGAGACAGTCTCGTTATTCTTCATTGAAAAGGGAGACAATGCTTGAATAGAAAGGTAGAGTTGAGGTGAAACTCAGATCCGTTATGATCTTATTTCATAGCGGAGCAGGTTTGATAGGCCAAATTGACTACTATTGCTTTTGTTCGTATTGAGTTGTCGAGTCATAGAGACATCCAGCATAGAAACAGACCCTTTGGTCCAATCGATCCATGCCGAACATAATCCCAAACTAAACTAGTAAAACCTGCCTGTGCTTGGTCCATATCCCTCCAACTGTTTCCTATTCATGTACTTACATCAATGACTTTAAACATTATAACTGTACCTACCTCCACGAATTCCTCTGGCGGTTCATTCTGCACACGAACCACTAGCAGAAGAGTTATAGCAGATAATTCAGGAAGGCCAATGGAATGTTGGCCCTCATTTCAAGGGAGTTGCAGTATAACAGCAGGGAAGTCTTACTGTAACTGTACTAGGTGCTGTTGAGACCACATCTGGAACACTGTGAGCAGTTTTGGTCTCCTTATTTAAGGAAAGGCAGTTTAGGGAAGGGTTGCTAGTGTGATCTCCGATATTGTGGGATTGTCTCATAAGCAAAGATTCAACAGGCTAGGAATCTGCTCACCGGAATGTACAAAAATAATTGGTGATTTCATAGAAACATATAAGATTCTTAAAGGGCTTGACAGGGTAAATGGTGAGAGGATGTTTCCCCTCATGGGAGAGTCTAGGACCAGAGGCCATAGTCACTTAAAAAGGGCACCAATTGAACATTGTGATGAGGGGGAATTTCTTCGCTCAGAGAGTTGTGAGTCTTTCAAAGTCCTTGCCACAGTGACCTTTGAGGGCAGAATCCTTGTGTATATTTAAGGCCGAGATAGATAGATTCTTGATCAGTGGGAGAATCAAGGGTATGGGGAAAGGGCAGGAATGTGAACGAGGAATATTGGATCAGCCATGACCCCATTGAATGGCTAAAAGTTTGAGTGTCTAAACGGCCTACTCCTTGTTTATTTTTATGGTCTTACCATGGATTGTGAAACTCCAGAATAATAGAAAATGTTGGAAATACTCAGCAGGTTAGGCAGCATCTGTGGAAAAACAGTGTATATATCATTACGTACCTCAAGATGATACAAGGAAAAAATGGAGTAAATTAGGATTAACTGTTTCCCCTGTTTGGGAGTAAATGATTTACGAAGATAATCTGTTGGGTTATTGTATAGATTCCAGACTACACAGGTCGTGCAAATTTAAGACAGTTACATGACATCAAAACATGTATCATGCCATTACAAAGGTATCTTTTTCACTTTCAGTCTCTCTTTCTCTGTGAAATTGAGTCAGTGTTCAGTCAGTTTTGTGTATGTCATGTACAGTAACATCATTAAGCACAGAACACAGACTATGTGTAAATCTGTTATACTATAGCAATGTAAGTCATGTTTTTAATAAACTTCAGGATGTCTGTTTCGACAAAATCCAGTCAGTATAATATACAAAGGAACCTTGATTATCCGGGAGTCGATTACCTGCATTTCAGATTATCCGAACAAGATTGCAAGGTCCCAATGCCTGGCTAAACTGTGTTATCCAGCATTCAATTATCCAAAGATTCGATTATCCGAACAAAATACTCCCGGTCTGTGTCATCTGGATCGTTGTAGTTCCTCTGTATATTGCTTTCTAAACCTGAGTGGCATGACTCGACATTGCGTAGTGTACTTAGAAGATATGTTTTTTTTTATCAGTAACAATTGGGAGCGACATTTAGCCCAATTGGTAGCCTTATTTAAACAGTTACAGTTAGCTGACTTCGTAACAAATCTTGCCAAAAGCTGGATTGTGAAAGTGTGAGTAACTCTTGGGTTATCAGAAACAAGGACAAGTGTTGCCACGGACAGAAAATGTAAAGGTTTTGATAAGATTTTCCATTCCTAAAATATGAGGTTTTTGGGAATTATGTGGCTTCTTTTAAAAGTTTGTGCTAAACTTTGGTATGACAGCTGTGCCTTGAACAGATTTATTACAAAAACAGATGAAAACAATCTGGTCAAAAGAGTGCAAAACAACTTTGTAAAAGCTGAAGGTCATCCTAATGAACGTACCAGTGTTGATGCCAGTAACTTGGGGCTGGGTGCAATTTTACTGCAAGATGATGGAATAGGTATACAAGATGCTTTTCTGAAAAACCAAATCAATATCTAAATCAGTTTGCTACAATAGGAAAGGGAATTCTGAGATCATTACTGGCTCTTAAATATTTTGAAGTTTGACTTTGTCATGACCACAAAGAAAATATACGTTGATTATCATTCCCTGTCCCTTGCAGAGAAATCCAACTCTCAGTTGTTTGCATCACTAAAAAAGATATCATTATTAAGAATGTAATGATTTCAGAATAGCTTGGAGATTGAGAAAGGGGCAATAAAATGTATAAATTATGTATAATGAAGGAATGAAGGTGGATAAATATAAGTTTTGATGTTTTCTTTGTATATTTCATTTCTACATTCTAATGAAATGTATTTGGAAATTGTGTATCATTTCCCAAGGATGGAGGCAGGCTGGGAGTACATGGTTCTTGAATAAAAACAACTATGGGCTCAATTTTACCAGATATCAGCAAAATCCCTGTTCATGATGACTTCCATGGCGGGATTCTAACCATGAGTTCTAGTGGTTTTTTCCACATTATCCTCTGCAGCTCACCTTATTACACACCATGCCTCAACGGTGCCATGTTCTCTCAATTATTTACTCAGCATTGGAGGAAGTACTTCACAGTTGTTTTGATCTGAATGTCATTAGTACTGCTTAAGTCAGATCTGATACTGAAACACTAATAGATTGTTTTTGACTATAAGACATAGGAGCAGAATTAGGCTATTCAGCCCATTGATTCTGCTCTGCCATTCAACCACAGCTGATATGTTTCTCAACATCATTCTCCTGCCTTCTCCCCATAACCTTTGACCCCTTATTAATCTCTGTCTTAAATACGCTCAATGACTTGGCCTCCACAACCTGCTATAGCAATGAGCTCTACAGATTCACCATCCTCTGGCTGAAGTAATTACTCCTCATGGCAGTTCTAAAGGGTCATCACTTCGCTCTGAGGCTGTAAGCTCAGTTCTTAGCCATTCCTACTCGTGGAAGAATCTTCTCCATGTCCACTCTTCCCAGACTTCCCAGTATTCTGTAAGTTTCAATCATAAACCATCCCTTCCACTGTGGTCAAAGGCTGCCAGGAGGTATGGTGATCCTTAATTGACCCCTCAATTGGTTTAATTTGTTGCTCCCCTCCCAAAACTGTCCATTGCCATTTCACAAGACCTATCAACTCCCTGCTCCAGTTTCATGGGGTATGGATCAGACTTACACATTCAGCAAAGCCAGGAGCACCTCACTTTCACATGCTAAGTGTTTGCTTCAAGATGCCTATCTGCTTCAACACAGTGTCTAATTGCTTTCTGAACTATATCCCCAACAGCACAGGTGGTCTAATGCAACAAACTCTGGGCCATCCCACTTTGACTAAATAGCCCTGACCACCCCCAAAATCAAACTTGAAAAGAGCATAAAGACTAGCTCCCATGAGATCTACATTCAAGGTCACTTTGAGCTTGCTGGTGACAATCAGGAAAGAGGCATTTGTTATATCCCTAACCATTGCTACTATTGGATAGGTCAGATCCCAGACTGAAATCTGGCTTGATAAATCATAATTTCTTTCAATTTAATATGGTGGTCATTGACGGAAACATAAGCACGCAATGCTGCAGAATTTTTTAACACTAAAACAGAAGTTTATTGCAGAAGAAGAACTGAAGATAAAATAGAACAAACCAAGCTATTTATATATAACACACAGTGAAAGATTTTGATGTACACAACAGAACAAATTCTCATCTATCCCATCATCATTATTTGATAGCACTCAAACATCAGGGTTCCCTTCTTTGTCTTTTTTTTGGGCATTTATTTCAATTCTTAGTCTTAAGAACCTAAGAGCTGCTTCTTTGATCATTCACACATATGAGCTTAAGTTTCTCGGATTTAAGTAATTCAGAGTTCTAACCAATTATCTCTAGTCTGGAATTTTCAAACTAAAATCCTTATGCTAACCTATTTTCTAAATGTTCTAAACTCAATCTTTTATTTGCAAGAAACTGTTCTTACATCTGACACCTGACAGGGCCTTTGTGAAGTGCCCCCAAAAGCTTTCCAATCTATAGGTTAGAAAAATCAATCCTTGATTCTTCTGATCCAAAATAAAACTAATGCCTTTCAATGAGGAAGGATCACTCAGCCCAAAACGCTAACTCTGATTTCTCCCTGCAGAAGCTGCCAGACCTGCTAAGCTTTTCCAGCCATTTTCTGTTTGTGTCTTTGCCTTTCAATGTTTACTCTGTCCAATCATAAGACTCTCACATTGCAATCCCCAGTTGCTTGCTCTCTAACACATACTGGTTAACATCACGGCTCCAGAAGGAGTGATAAGTTAATTGAGAAGCTCTTTCATAAACACAAACCAAAACCCACATGTCACTAGTTCAAAATTCAAAACTCCAAATAAATGATATGAAAATACGTATAAATCACACACCTCAAATCACACATTGGCTTCAGTGCTGTTTGCAGACCCCTTAATGTACTTGGCCAGTAACATGAGAATATTCATGATAGGGATTTGGTGGAACATCACAATGCAGTTTTATTGTATTGACAGACTAAACAGTGACTCTCCAGTGAGGATCAACAGTTATACCTCATTCCCTTTCTCCTTGAACGCTTCCAAAGATTTCAGGCATTCTCAGGTACCTTCACATTAACTATTGTTAGGGCAACCTGAGGTAAAAGATGTCGACAGTTTGAAAATCATTGTAACCAAACAGGCTCCCCTTCGCAGAGAAGGTTCAGTCACTGACATGCCTCCTGCTGATTTTCTCACAGCATCCTAAGGTATTATACATCCCCATGCCTTGAGTTTGGATGTTGTTTGTGGCTCTTTACAGTAAGCCTGAAGCTCTGCAATTCACAGTGTAGCTTGCATGCCATTAGAACATGAGGCCAAATCCATCCACTGTGATCTATACAAGCAAACAAAAAGGAACAAAAAACTTCCTCCGGCAGTCCTAAGCATCACAGATGCCAGTCTCCAGCCAAATCAATTCAGTCCATTAGATGTCAAGAAACAGCTGGAAGCACTGGATGCTGCCAAGGTTATGGGTTCTGACAACATACCAGCAATATTACTGAAAATCTGCACTACAGAACTAGCTGCATCCCTAGTCAAGCTGTCTTAGCACATCTACAACACTGGCATCTGCCCGACAATGCAGAAAGTTGCACATCAGTCTATTTTTGATTATCAGTAAACAGATGGAAGGGATCATGAACAGTGTTATCAACCAGCATTTCTTTTGCAATAACCATTTCACTGATGCTCAGTTTGGGTTCCGCCAGGGCAACTCAGTTCCTGACTTCATTAAAACCTTGTGCAAACCATGGACATAAGACCTAAATTCCAGAAGTGAGGCAAGAATAATTTCCCTTTAACCAAATGTTGTATCAGCAAGCCCTAGCAATGGAGTCAACGGGGATTAAGGGTTAACCTTCTGCTAGTTGGAGTCATACCTGGCACAAAGGAAAATAGTTGGGGCTGTTGAAGGTCAGTGATCTCCGTTAAAGGTGAGCCAGGAGTAAGTGAGGACTGCAGAGGCTGGAGAGTCAGAGGCAAAAAGTGTGGTGCTGGAAAAGCACAGCAGGTCAGGCAGCATTTGAGGAGTCAATGTTTCAGGCATTAGCCCTTCATCAGGAATATTGAGGGTAATGAGGACTAAGAGATAAATAGGGGAGTGGGGGTGGGGCTGGGGCTGGGGGAAGGTAGATGGGAAGGCGATAGGTAGATGGTGGTGGTGGTGTGATTGTGATAGGTTGGTGGGGAGGGTATAGTGGATCGTGGGAAGGAAGATGGACAGATAGAACAAGTCAAAAAGGCAATGCTGAGTGGAGGGTTAGATCTGGGATGAGTTGGGGGAAGGTAGACTTGGAAACTAGTGAAGTTGATGATGATGCCGTGTGGTTGAAGGGTCCCAGGACGGAAGATGTGGCGATCTTCCCCTAGTCATCGGGTGGCTTGGATTTGGCGGTGGAGGAGGCCCTGGACTTGCATGTCCTTGGCGGAATGGGAGGGGGAGTTGTAGTGTTTGGCCACAGGATAGTGAGGTTATCCATGCAGGACTCTTCAGTGGAGTGTCCGAGGACCAGTCATCTTCAGCTGTTTCATCGATGATCTTCCCTCCGACATGAAGATATTCACTCATGATAGCATAATATTCTCCTCCTATACCGAAGTAGTCTATGCTTAAATGTAGCAAGACCTGGACAATATTCATTTTTGGGCTGAGAAGTGGCAAGTGATATTTGTGTCACACAAATGTGAGACAATTACCATCTCCAAAATGAGGAAATCTAATCATTGTCCCTTGACAATCAATGGTGTAACTGTCACTGAATTCCCAATATCAACACCCTGGGGTTACCATTGAACAGAAACTGAACTGGATAAGCCATATAAATACCATAGCTGCCACGTTCAGGTCAGAGGTTAGATCCTGCATTAATTAACTCAATTTCTGTCTCCACAAAGCCTGTCCACCACCTTCAAGAAATTAGTCATGAGTGTGACGAACAAACCTGCTCACTGATGCTCAGTTTATGCAGCTCCAAAAGCACTCAAGAAGTTTGACACTAACCAAGAAAAACAGCCCACTTGATATGCACCACATTCACAAACATTCACTCTCCCCACTGCTGCTGCTCAGTAGAAATAGCGTACCCCATCTACAAAACACACCGCAGAAGTTCATAAAGGCTGCTTAAACAGCACCTTCCAAACCCACAAGCACTTCCATCTAAAAAAGGCATGGTTAGTATGACAACACCACCACCTGCCACTTCCCCTCCAAGCCATTCAACATCCTGACTTGGAAATATCACTGTTCCTTCAATATCACTGGAGCAAAATCTAGGAATTCTCTCCCTAAAGGCATTGCATGTGCTTACCTGCATCAAATGGACTGCAGCAGTTCAAGAAGGCAGCTCACCACCTCCTTCTCAAGGGCACCCAGTGATGAGTAATAAACATCCCATGAGTGAATAAAAAGAATCTTGCCAAAGATCGCAAGTGCCAAATTTGATCTCAGTCAAAAGGCCTAAAACTGCACCTGATATCTATTGTAATTGAATGTCAGTTTTAATTTTAATTTCAGTTTATTAAAACATACTTTCACGTGATATAAAGATAATAATGAGGTTCAAGTTAATCGTGGCTCCAAGTTGTTTCAAAATCCAGTAGTTACTTAATCAGTTGACAGTCCTTCACATTATAACCATTACTAGTATAGTAATGCTTTTAAATTTTTGAATTGTTCCGAATTCAGGAATATTTCTTCAGGTGCACTTTAATTTTCATACTCTGCAATATATTTGGAGACAGTTCTTGACTGTTAGCTTTTCCCCTTTAAAGTTGCTTCAGGAAAAGTTACTTTATTTATAAGTGACTGGATAAGACAAATAAACATCATGTATAATTCAGATTCAACTGTGACCCCACATAGAGCTTGTAAATGTCCGTGTATACCATTCTGATTGCATATTTATTTTTCTAGAACTCCTGATGAACCAATGGAAGAAGAGCCAGCTTTGTGAAGTGCCAAGTTCATCCAGCTATTTCCTTAACATGACATCATTGTCGGTCCCTTAAGACTCTCCCAGACATGTCGTGTCTGCTGTTTGGGTAGTGTAAATCAGCTGGATCTTTCAGAGTGTTCAGCCAGCAAAGTGTGACAACTTCTCTTGATCTAGGAATACTTAAAAAGACACATCTATAAAGTTATTTTTTCAAATAAAGAAGTGTCTTACAGGTCAGAAATATTTTCACAAATTTCTTTCTTTTGATTCTACTGCTGGCTGTTTTCTTTGGAGGCCAAGTACTCGTAGATTTCCAGTGATGTACTGAAATCATTCTGTTTATTCTTGAAGGATGGATGTTCTAAAAGCAATGAAACATACTGAATTAAGGTTAGGCTAATAATGTTGTACCTTTGGAAAAAGCAGGAAAAGCATCTAAACACTTTCATAAAAATGCCTTACATACACTGATATAAAAGAAAAGGTTTTATTTTGTATGCCTTGAGAAGCAACAAGAATCTACATTTAGAATATCAAGAATAATAGTGATATAACAATACTTTGAAATAGTTATTTGTCTATTTGCATTCATTTTATTACTAAGTTCATCTTTTTTTTTAATTTCTGAGCTGTAAATAAGTTTTGACCACTGCATTAAAGACATGTGAGCATCTGCTGTTTTCTTTGATTTATAAATTGAACAAAATCTTCATTTCCAACCAATATCTCTCGAACTTATTAATATGTTTTGACTTATGTTAAACCTTAATCAAAGATTTGAAAGGGGGACAGCGAAGCTGATTTTATTCAAATGACAGGGTTTTTAAAATCTTTTTTGTATGACCATACTTTTCCCCATCCATATGGATATGTTTTAAGATCAGACCTTTTCCTTTGTTAAAATATTTTATGAATGTTTGTGTTATGGCAAATTAACTGTGGTGTTGGTTGCTGAATGTTTAACAATTTGGATGTTTCGCTTCTAGAAACAGGACGAATAATTCTCCTTGTTTTAAAATTCCTGTTTAGTTTATAACACACCTATGTGTTCACCCATAAATAAAACACATGTGAATATAGGCTCATTCAAAACTCAAGGTTAACAAATCTGAGAGTCAGTGAGGAAAATGACACAATTGAACAAGTTCAGAATCTGTTTCTGTTGGCTTTTGGGCTTCAGTTTCATTGGGAACACTGTTGCATGCTTGGGATGACGAAAAAAAGGCATCACTGAAGTTGGATGAACTGACATCTAAAACCCCACCCTTGCCCTGATATGTCATAAATTGACTATATTGCTATTTTACAAGGAATGTTGGTCATGAAGCCTTGTTAATATGGCTATGAATTCAGCTTGAGTTTAATTTTCATTTTTGAGTATGAGATCAGTTTTAATATTTGCAAATTGTTTTATGGGTAAATCATTGTTTTGTATGGATAAAATGGAGAAATTGCTCCATGTCTATGGAGAAGAAGAGACATCTGGCCTCGCAACAATTTGTAAAAGTTCAAGTTAAATGAATTAAGTAAGACTACAAAAGGTGTAGATGGACTAAAATATACATTCACACTTGGTGATCACTGTTTGAGACTTGACCATGTTATTGAGGTGAAGTTTTATTATTTTCTGTGCTGGCTTAAATGAATTTGTCGGTCTCACCCTGTTCCTAATGGGGCCCCACAGTGCTAAGCTAGCCAAAAATAAATGGCAGTTAATTGGCAATGTTACTCAAAGGCTACAAGCAATCTCACGTTCGTACAATGAGGATTGCTTTCCTGAGAATAGTGCTAAGGTTCATTGATACAACAGAGAATGTTACTTTATATCTGACCTCAGAATATGTGCTGCTGAACTGAGTGCCAAAGTGAAAAATATATCCAGTCCCACTGACCAACCCCGATGGATAAAATTATTCCCTGCAAAACGAAATCAGAAGAGGGCGATGAATGCTAAATTGGCATATTAGAGTCATAGAGATGTACAGCATAGAAACAGACCCTTCGGTTCAACCTGTCCATGCCGACCAGATATTCCAACCCAATCTAGTCCCACCTGCCAGCACCTGGTCCATATCCCTCCAAACCCTTCCTATTCATATACCCATCCAAATGCCTCTTAAATGTTGCAGTTGTACCAGCCTCCACCACTTCCTCTGGCAGCTCATTCCATACACGTACCACCCTCTATGTGAAAATGTTGCCCCTTAGGTCTCTTTTATATCTTTCTCCTCTCACCCTAAACCTATACCCTCTAGTTCTGGACTCCCCGACCCCAGGGAAAAGACTTTGGTTGAGAATTCAGTGGCTCAGTGGTGAACACTTCTGTCTCACAATGCCCAGGACATGGGTTCAATTCTAGCCTCGGAGTGTGCACATTCTACCTGTGTCTGCTTCGGTTTTCTGCGGGTGCTGGAGTTTCCTCCTACAGTCCAACAATGTGCAAGTTAGGTGGATTGGCCATGCTAAATTATCCATAGTGTCCAATGATGTACAGGATTGGTAGATTAGCCATGGGAAATACAGGGTTATGGGGAGAGATGTGGTGGGTCTCGGTGGGATGCTGTTCACAAGGTTGGTGTGGACTTGATGGGCCAAATGGCCGAATCCACACTGTAGGATTCAATGTCGGTAGCTTGGAGGGGAATTTGCAGGTGGTGATATTCCCATGTTTCTGCTGTTCTTGTCCTTCTAGATAGAATCGAATCCGGGTCTCTGGCACTCTGAGGCAGCAGTACTAACTACTGAGCCACCATGTCACTCTCACCATTCTGTCTTGGAGTTATATTACTATTCTGTCACTGTCAATGGGTCAAAATCCTCAAATGCCCTTTCGAACAACACATGGACTGCTGTAGTTCAAGAAGGCAGCTCACTTCCTCCTCCACAAGAGCAACATGGGACGGGCAATAAATGCGGGCCAGCCAGTGATGCCCACATCCCATGAGAGAATAAAAAAAGGAAACTTACATAAGTTCAAGGTATTCAGCCATAGTCAGCATAGTTTTGAGAAGGGAAATCATGTTTGATCAATGTATTAGTTCAGTAGGAGGTAACATGCGTTATGAAAAACAGCGAATGTACTGTACCTAAATTTCCAGAAGAGATTTGATAAAGTGTCATGTCAAAGGTTAATGTGGAAAGGAAAAGACCATTGGTAGAAGATTAGCTGGCTAACGGAAAGCAGAGGGTAGGCATAAATGGGTCATTTTCAGATTAGCAAGATGTAACAAATGTTGTACCACAGAGATCAGAGCTGGGGCGTTCACTGTTTCCAATCTATATAAATGACATAGATGAAGGGATAGGAGGTGTGGTTACCAAATTTGCTGACACCATAATGATAGATAAAAAAACAAGTTGTGAAGTGGACATAAGGAGGCAACAAATATAAATAAATAGACAAGTTAAGTGGGTGGGCAAAGATGTGGAAAATGGAATATAATATGTTAAAAGGTGAAATTGACCACTTTTGCAGGAAGAATAAAAAAGAATAATTTCTAAACAGTGAAGAATTGCAGAGTGCTAATGTGCAGAAGGTTCTGGGTATTTGACTGCATAAATCATAGACGATTAGTATGCAGTATATAAGTCATTAGGAAGTTTAATAGAATGTTATCATTGAATTCAAAAGCAGAGAGGTTATACTTTAAGTATGCAGGGCACACGTGAGATTGTTTCTGGAGTTCTGGTGTATAGCATTGGTGAAATTATTTGAGGAAGGGTAAAAATGTGTTTTGAGGCAGTTCAGAGAAGGTTTACTAGACTAATACCTGGAATTAAAGGGTTATGTTATGAAGGTGAAAGTGAGGACTGCAGATGCTGGAGATCAGAATCTAGATTAGAATGGTGCTGGAAAAGCGCAGCAGGTCAGGCAGCATCCGAGGAGCAGGAAAATCGACGTTTTGGGGAGGAGCCCATTCATTCCTGATGAAGGGCTCCTGCCTGAAACGTCGATTTTCCTGCTCCTCGGATGCTGCCTGACCTGCTGCGCTTTTCCAGCACCACTCTAATCTTGGTTATGTTATGAAAGTTCATTGAAATATTCACACAATTTCACCAGAGAATGGTGTAGAGACCAAGTCATTGATTATATTCAAGAAAGCAAAACATACATTTTTAGATTTTAAAGCTATTAAGGGTTACAGAGAGATAATAGAAATATGGCATTGAGGATTAGCCATGATCATAGTGAAAAGCGAAACAGGCTCAAAGGGCTGAACAGTCCTCCATGAAACATGTAAGAAATGAGAGATGTTGACAGGATGATTATGGAGGGTATTTTCCTTTTATAGGAAAATCTAGAATTAAAAGTCACTGTTTAAAAATCAGGTTCCCCCATTGAAAGCAGGAATAAGGTAATTTGGTTTCACAGAGTTCTGAAACCTTGGAACTCTGCCTGAAAATGTGATAGAAGCAGAATCTTTGAATATTTTTAAGGTAGAGGTAGATAAATACTTCTTAAACAAAAGAGTGAAAGGTAATCAGGCTACGTGGCAGTGTGGATTGGGGTTATAATCAACTCAGCCATGATGTTAGTAATCAGCAGAGCTAATGTCGCTAACTTGTAAGTTTGTATGTCTGCATCTTCCAAAGATATAGGGCCGAAACTTACATTAATTTGGCTTGGTCCAAGTTGCATCAAACTTTTAGGAGGGATTTCCACTGCAAAGCTTAGGGACTTTGTTCACCACTTCATTTATTAGCTACCCTCCCAGAGATTGTCCATCACTTTTAATTCTTGCCCTATCTTAACATGCGCATTCCCAGAGCAACACACCACTGAGTGGATATCCACAGAAAGACCAAAGTTCCTTGCATCAATGCCATCTGTGAAAGGTTGCTGTGTGCCCAGATAAGCTTTGGCAATTTAGTGTTACCTGTCACTGACAAGACATTGGTACAGCAGTCACAAAACAATGCTGCTCACTGGCACATAGTCAGCTAGGCTAACAGTCCCTTGAACAACAGTCCCACTTTCTCATCATAGTCGCTGTGTCGCCAACAGGCCGGACAATTTACCTCCTTAGCAACATCCCATCTGAACACCGTCTAAGTCAGCACAACACCATCACCAGTGCCCCATTGTAGACCCGAATTTCACCATTATCCAGTAAGGGTACGTCACACACAGGCAGGGAATCAGACAATTCTGAACATGAGATTCATTTACAGCTTCAAGATATAGAAGTGCCAGTTGCAAGGGTTGTGGGCACATACCTCCAGGAAGTGGTGACAGTGATCACAGATCATCTGAACATTAATCCAGTAGAATCCTGTTGATTAATTCTGCAGCACTGTGATATAGCCCTCTCAGTGTCATGTGTAACAGTCAATAACACCTTACACCTAGGAGAGGCTAGCTATGTTTTTGCATCCTGCTGCCTGGGCTTTAGCACTGACCTCATCATCAGGAAGCAAAATGAACTGGTGTGATCTTGCACAGATAGCATGGATCACTGTCCTGATGACCTGTGGGTGCTCAACTGAGAGATCCCACACAGCTTACCCACTGCTCCTTGGAAAGAACCAGGACCATAGACATTCAAAGCAGCTGTAACCTTCATAGTCACCAGGAGAGGATTTTCTCCCAGTCCTGCAGCCTTCTCCAATAAGTTCCATCACAATGTTCCAGGACATATGGATTACATGGAGCCTGCATCAACACTGCACCTCGCTCCAACCCAGGAAATGGAGTCAGGGCCAGAAAGCACTAGGTCTCGTGCAGACACCATGCATCCTGAGGAGTACTGTGGCAGTGAACTCTCCCTGAGTTAAGTGCTCCTTATCCTCCACTCTGGTGTCTTGCTGCTCCTGGGATTCCCATTGGTGATTGTCCTGCATCAGTGTTTGCCTTCTTAGGAAGGCCACAAAGCAACCAACTCCCACCAGTCATTGAACACAAGATTCTCGGTAGAAGTGGCATACATTGGGGACACAGGAAGTAGAAAAGGTTCTTACGTCTCAGAAGAACCTCTCAGAAGTGGCATTCCTGGTCGATAAGGTCTAGATGTCTCCTCCAGACAGTGAGACACATTGCAGCTTGATAATAAAGTCCATGTCTCCATCATTCATTCAGCTTCAGACTCTGCCACTAACATCCCCTTCTGTAATTGCAATGCTCTCTGATGCTATTTATGCAACTCCTTACACCTTGATGTTCTCCCTATCACTATCCTTGTACCAATCTCTGTGAATACCACTGCATTCAATCCCCAACTTTGATTCCCCATCACTTTTGACAATGACTCTTCTGCTGCCTCTGATAGTCTCCCTTGAACTTCCTAAACAATCACTGAACCCAGCCTCAAGGATTGTGTTCATTTGAAGACTCTGACTGACCTAATTGTTCATTCAACAGCACATCAGATTGAGCAAGTTCAGTGACATGTAGAACTTTTGAACCTCTAATCATTGAGGAAAGCATCTTAGTTCATCTTTTGGCCCAGACTCTGAATAGATTAGAAATGTACTGCTATCCAGCCAAGGAAAACTCACTCTTCGAAAAAGTTTCAGACAATCTCAACATTTAATGTAAGTCACTGCAATTTTATTGTCACCAATGTTTACAGTGTTAAACTTTGAAAGTATTTGTTGCTTATGAATGAATTACTTTTGCCTGTATTTGTTTTAGTTCTAATCCATGACCCCGCTTTGATCTCCAGGTCAGGTTTGTTTCATGCAGTGTAAATACTACTTCTGGCTTTTTCATTCAGTCAACCAAGAATAATGTCCATTTATGTCAGTTATTGTGCTCTCCATTTCAATGAATGTTACTTGGTTGATTAGTTATATTCTGTAATACATTGTCTTAATTGTTATTTGCCTTGTCATGATTTGGAGATGCCGGTCTTGGACTGGGGTGTAGAAAATTAAAAATCATACAACACCAGGTTATAGTCCAGCAGATTTATATGGAAGCTAGTGCTTCCATAAACCTGTTGGACTATAACCTGGTGTTGTGTGATTTTTACATTTGCCTTGTCCTCTGCCATCTTAGGTGGAGACATTTGCTACCGCTGGCATGGGAAGCAAGGCACATGAGTGCAGTTTTGTTGGATGTAAAATATCAGCTTCCAAACAGCAAGTTGAAAGTAGTAAATTGGCAAATTAAAATCCTCAAGAGCAAGCAGGGGGAACCCTATTTGCAATGTGTTACCTTGTACAAATTAAATATCACCTTTGCAATTGACTTCAGCAAGTGGGTAACAGCTCCTATCAGATTAACAGTGGCATGCAATTCATGAGGTAATGTTCCTGGAGGATTTGGACTGAGAAAGAGATTCCTTTCTTTCCTTAAAGTTGTTTTGGATCACAAAAGTGAAGTATCGATAAATTGAGATCAGTTGAGGGCAGTGAAGGGATTTTCAGGGTATGACTGACCAAGGGGTAGTGGGCTGTGACAAACCATGAGGACTTGTGGCGGAAGATTGATTACATAAGAAAGGTCAATATCTACACATGTGAAGTCAAGCATGATTGAGCCGAGATACAGGGCAAGATAGTTAATGGTGAAGTCCTGAAAAGTCAAGGAATGGCAAAGGTGATGAAGAGAAAGTCAAATATGAAGGCAGCAGAAGCAAAAGTTGTAGTTACCCCAGGTCATGGGGAAGAGCTGGAAGGATGAACAGATACTAATAACTGTTGAGGTTATTCAAGGGCAATGTATCAAAAGGTTCTAGCCACAGGTTTAGTCTCAAGGCATCTATTCATCCATTCACATGTCCAGACTGAGGTTACTGGGTTGCAAAGATTTAATGTCTGTGACACAATGCACTCGGATCTTTTACCCTATGTGATAACAACTAGATAGCAAACTTCTTGCCCATCTCCACAGCATAAATGGCCTGGCATCCTTCCCATCAATATCTAATTGGCTATGTTTGCATGTGGCCCTCATGTGTCTACAGTTGTAATGCCATGCCCTTCCAATCCTGCTGTCAAGATACTGCAACAAGATTCTGACTATAGTGTTTTTGTTTTCAGGGTCATGGTCATTTAATTCACTAATGAATCAACATATAGCTCTGATGTCCAACATTTGCAGCATCCTTGAGGCAGTGGAATCAGAAATAATCTGACTCAGATCACCTGATAATTGTTCATTTATAGTTACTCCAATCTCACTTGTAGTTAATACCTTGTCATAGGAGAAAGTGAGGACTGCAGAAGCTGGAAATCAGAGTCGAGAGTGTGGTGCTGGAAAACACAGCAGCTAAGGCAGCATCCGAGGAGCAGGAGAATCAACATTTCTGGCAGAAGCCCTTCATCAGGAATGCAGGGGCATGTTAAAGTTTTAATACAACTTTTTTATTTGAGAAGACTAATACAGCCAAACAAATGACTGCAGATGTAAATTCAGGAGAGAGAGAAAGAGACTTTGGAATGTTTTGACCGATGAGGTGTCAAGGCATCTTCAAAGGATGGACTTAAAAGAAATAAAATGCAGTACAAATTTAATTATCATCTCCAGCTAGTTTCTTAGAATATGAACATAGAGGGAGACAAGACAGCAGGTTTATTGAGAAGTATGTTTTGTGTCTTCTCTTTTCAAGGAGACACAAGGAAAGGGGTTAAAACCCAGTTCAAAAATAGACTGTGTGTATAAGTGGAAGAAGGTGCGCTAGTGAGCTGAGGTACTCATGTGCATGAGCCTGAGTTTGAGAGCTAGTGTGCTGTGAAGGTAAAAGTCGAAGAACCACCCATTAATCACTCCTGCAGTGCAGGAAAAGAATTGATTCAATCTGGATGATAGAAGCCAGCCTGAAGGAAAAAGGACAAAATAATTTCAATCAAATTGCAAAGCTAGGAACCTTGAACTCTACAACATGGTTGGTAATGTTCCACTGTATACATTTCATAAACAGATCAGAGACTAAACCTTGAACATTTTTATTGGACTGACTTCCTATTTCTAAACTATGACTGTGAGTACGGCCTTACTATTTCTTTTTGTGTTTAATAACTGGTAAACTCACTCCTTTGTTAACTCAGACAAGTCTGGTTAAATCGGCTCCTTAAATATAAATTCATTTGGATTGGAAGAAAGATATCCATCCACCCATTGTAATTTAACCTTGCTATGACCAACTGGGGTGCAGGTGAATATGGAAGAAAGGCTGGTCATGCCTTCTTACCCAACAGCTTAACAATTTGTGTATCCCATCTGGAACCGTCATACTTTGCGGAACATCTTCCGGGATCTGGTCATAAAAAATTTCAAAGTTCATTTGTTTCCTGCTCATTTTAATTGACAGGATTAGGTATCATTTGTGTAAGGGGTTAAGGAGAACATAACCTTGCTTCAGAGGCCAAAGCAATTTTAAAATGATCTCGTAGATATAAGTTTTGTCTTTCTGTGTTACCTGCAGGTGCTGCAGTTCATGTTGCTTTTAACTCTCACCAGGTCAGATTGAATACAAAGGTCAAACATTTCCCAAGTTTTTGGAGGGTGAGTTCAGACAGAGTTGAAGGATCCAACATCAACAAAAATAAAAATGAATCTATTAAAGCTGCTTAAGTGAAGTCTTTGAAGACTGTTTGAAAGTTTGTGCAGTAGCTTAAAATTTCAATATCTCAGTTGACATATGTAGCTGACTTATGTTTCTTTTTATTTTAGAATTTAAAATTAATACATAAAGTGTATCCACTTTCACCACGGGATTTCCGAAACGATGAAGTAAAAGGAATTAAGACTGTGTTATTTAGATCTTTTTTAATAAAGAGCTGAGTAAATGTCTGCTTGGAAATTTGATTAACGTCTGAATGGACAGATACTATCTAAGTTGATGCAATGTCAAAATCAGATATGATGGTCTTCTTACAAAAGGGGATTAATAAGTTCAAATACCACCATGGCAGCTTGGGGAGAATAGAAATAGAAGTATAAAGTCAGTATCAGCAGAAGAGTCCATGAAAACTGTTGACTGGTATTAAATAAAAACAATTTGTTCACTAATAATCTGTAGGGAGCCTTAACCAGTCTGGCCTATATGTGACATCAGTCCCAAACAAATCTAGTTAATTTGTAATAACCTTAAATTAGCCAGCAAGCCACTTGATTGAATCTAACTTTTCTCAGGCAGCTCGGGAATGGCAATAATTGGTGGCCTTGCCATTGTTGACTGTAACTCAACAGTGAATAGATGGGATGAGGTGGGAGTGACAGTGCTGAACAGCAAGACCTCATGGAGCCCTAGCAAAACTGTAATCATTGGGAATTGGAGGTAAACTCTCAACTTGTTGAAGTCATACCTGGCGAGGGGTAGATCGTTTTGGTTGTCAGGTGTCAGTCATCTCAGCTCCAGGACATCTCTGCAGGAGTTCCTCAGAGTAGTGCCCTTGACCCAACATCTTTGGCTGCTTTATTAATGACCTTCCCTCCATCATAAGGTCAGAAATGGGGATGTTTGCCAATGATTGCACAATGTTCACCATGATTCGTAGCTCCTCAGATACTGAAACAGTACATGCTCAAATGTAACAAGATCTGGATATAATGTCCAGGTTTGGGCTGACAAATGGCAAGTAACATTCGGACCACACAAATGCTGGGCAATGACCATCTCCAATAGCAGAAAATCTAACCACTAGCCCTTGACATTCAATTGTTGCCATCACTGAATCCCCCACTACCAACAACCTGGGGATTATCATTGACCAGAAACTTAACTGGACTTGCCATATAAATGCATGGCTACAAGAGCAGGTCAGAAGTTAGGAATACTGTTAACTCATCGCCTGACTCTGCAAAGCCTGCTCACCATCTACAAGACACAAGTCAGGCGTGTCTTGGAATACTCCCCACTTGCCTGGATGGGTGCAGTTCCAACAAAACTCAAAAAGCTTGACACTATCCAAGTCAAAGCAGCCCACTTGAATGGTATGACATCAAGCATCCAGTTTCTCCACCATCGATACTCAGCAATGGCAATGTGTACTATCTACAAGATGCACTGCCAAAAGTCACCAAATAACCTTAGATGGCACCTTCAGCCCCACAACCACTTCCATCTAGAAAGACAAGGACAGCAGATATGTGGGAATACCACCAATTCCCTTCCAAGCCACTCACCATCCTGACTTGGAAATATATTGCTGTTCAATCACTGTTGCAGGGTTAAAATCTAAGGGGAATTTTAGACTACTTACAGCTCAAGGACTGCAGCAGTTCAAGAAAGCAGCTGATTAGCACCTTCTCAAGGGCAACTAAGGACTGCCAATAAATGCTCACCACACCCACGTCCACCAGCGACACTCACATCCCACAAGTGAATAATAAAAATGGTCTCAGACTTTTTCACATATAAGGCTGACTGGTAAAGTTGGGAAACTTAGTTTGGCTAAATGCAGAACTCTGAGTTTACATTGTAAGGGATTCAGTCAGCCTTTCATCTTTTTGACATCAACAAAATCCATAACTTAATAAATCAATAACTATAAAGATTAACTGTTACCAGTTGGACTGTTGCAGTTATTTCTTGCCAGATTGAATGTGGAACCATTGATCAAACAGTATTGCATGCTTTATGAAGACTGACATTTAGGAAAAATATTTCTCGGCAACGAGTACATAATTGCAGACAGTCGTCACTGTGAGGTTTAATTTGTCCATACATATTTTTTCCAGAATGGGTGGATGAATTTTATTACATTCCTTATTTTGTATGTAAACTTTCATTTCGTGTACAATCTTGGTTATTTGTGCTATAGACAATTCCTTTAAAATGCATGATACATACAATTTGACATGACTGTAAGAAAAACACCTATCGTGGTCAGTCGCCACAACCACATAGCCTTCAGAGAAATAGGAATAACTTTTTGATCCCATTTCCTGACACTCAGATCTGAGCAGTGGGAATGTTTACTGGCAATTTAGGCAAGATTTCTCATTGGGACCTCCATGCCTGAATTTCCAATAAATGTTCCCAGAATGTGAAGCTTGAAATTGAGAACATGGATTTGTAAAAGCTACATCATGCTCTTTATATTTCATTGCCTTGGCTAAGTACCTCAATGGAGTCATTTGCAAAATCAGCAACAGCTTGCATTTATATAGCATCTTTAATGAAATGTCCAAAAGGAGGAGAAACAAGTAGAGATTGAGGGAGGGAATTCCAGAGCATTGAAACGCAAAAAGTCAACCGTTTGCAACCTTAATATTATCATGTCAGCTGTCACACTTTGTGTTAGGTCCAAAGTAATCTTTTTCAAGGTAATGAAAGAAAGCAATCGATCGTGGAATAGAGTAGAAAGTGTACGGTAGAGAAAGAGGCTTTATATCTGTGTCACAGCCTAATCCCACTTACCAGCATTTGGTCCAAAGCCCAGCAGGTCATTGTAATCACTGAGAGTCTGAAATTTACAATTACTTAACAATGTCTAATTAACTTTACAGTCATAGTCATAGAGATGTACAGCATGGAAACAGACCCTTTAGTCCAACCTGTCCATGCCGACCAGATATCCTAACCTGCTCTAGTCTCTTTTTCAAGCACTTGGCCCATATCCCTCCAAACGTTCCCATTCATATACCCATCTAGTTGCAGTTTAAATGTTGCAATTGTACCAGCCTCCACCACTTCCTCTGACAGCTCATTCCATTCATGTACCACCCTCTATGTGAACATGTTGCCCCTTAGGTCTCTTTCATATCTTTCCCCTTTCACACTAAACCTATGCCCTCTAGTTCTGGACTCTCCCACCCCAAGGAAAAGACTTTGTCTATTTCTACAATCTAACTTTAGTTCCAGTTATCCATACTTGGGCAGTGGTTTTCAAAGTACAGGCCAGATTAGCAATGAGATTTTGCAACTTGGCTCCAGCTCACTTTACACTTGAATTATATCACAGGAAATCCATTGATTTAAATAGTATTAATAACTTCAGCAAATTTCTTGCAGGCAGTTGAAAATCAATACAACATTCAAATAAAATAATTTTAAATGGGACTCAGACTAATGTTTCTATTGGTGCCAATCATAGCACAAACTAACTCCCTCTCTTGCTCCCAAGCAATATAATATGTAAACCAAAGGTACTGCGGATGCTGGAAATCAGAAACAAAAACAGAAATTGCTGGAAAAGCTCAGCAGGTCTGGCAGTATCTGTAAATCAGAATTAACGTTTTGAGTCCAGTGACCCTTCCTCAGTAAAAAAATGCATGTGAAGATTTAAAAGGTTTAAAAGATTAATCTTGATTAAACAAAGTCAGTTCTTTTGTATGTTACTTGAACAGTCTACATGCTGAAGAAATTAATAATCATCAAATGGGATATTTTTGTGTTATATGTAGCTAATTGTGCATTTATAGGCAGTATTACCTAATTATATTTTTTGGAGTAAATTTCTCTGTCAAGAATAAATGGCTGATAATTTTTCAGTTTGTCTTTACACCGTTTCTCCAACATTGTCACTAACTTTCTGACTAAAGACATGCAATCCCCGGAAAATCTCCATTGGAAATTTCAGGAGTTCTATATTATTAATCATGTGGCAATTGGCATTCAAACGTTTAATGTCTCATCTGGAAGATGTCAACAACTTAAAGGGTCTCCACTTTGTTTTCCATTCTTCCATGTATTCTAAACAATATATTAGCCTTGATTTGCTATAAATGTTGTCCAATCTCCCTCAGTAACCTGAGCCAATCAACAAACACCATTACAAGTCATGTTCAGCTGTATCTCCAAATTTCCTAATACAGAAAAACTCCTGCATTTCCTTCTCTCAGATTCTTGGGAAGGTAGATCATCTTTAACTTTTTGAAAATTCTTCCTCTTCCTCAGATGTTTAGATGCTTATCTTCCCTTTCTAATCGGGCGCACTTTTCTAGACACTGACTTTTCTCCTCTCACTGAATGTGCTCACTTTTATTGAACTGCATCCCTTTCGGATTGCAAAAATGACAAAAAAGTTCTGACAATGCCCATCCTTCGACTTTTGCTTCAAGCACCTTGAACGTGATGGCGAAAGCTCTGCCCCTTCTAACACATTGAAGAGAATTACCAACTTGAGATCAGGATCCAGCACATCCAGGTCCCAGGCATTTTCAAACCTTTGCTTGAGTTACAACAGCACTCCAGTAGAACAGCCATCTGTACCTTAACTCCAATTTTATGGACAACCTGCTTGTCCAAAAATAATTTAGCTCAGTTCGACATGTTACGCACAGATGAGTAAGCTGTGCATGGTCAGGAAAGAGAAGTCACATCGGGAGTGAGACAGCTTGAGTAAGTATCTATCATTTGGAGGCAGTGTGGGAATTTGGTGCCGAGGGGAAGAATGCTTTTTGCTTGCTCTTTTGGTTCATAGTTTATAAGAATTTTTTAAACAGGATAACTTGAAGCTCAGGATCGGGGATCCAGCTCAAGACAGATTGACATTACAGAAAACCCATAAGTTAATTGGGTGGTAATAGTTACTAATTTGACTATCTGTTATAGATAATTTCAGATTGAAAGTAACTAGGAGAAATATTTACAGGTTACAAACTAAAGGGACAGTAGGAATTTTTTTTTAATCAAATTGAAAGCTAAAAAGATGAAGTAGAGTTGCATGGCCAGGCAATGTATTGTAACTGCATAAGGTGGGGGCTGGTGGTCCCCATTGTGGCTTATAGTGACCACATCTGTGGCAAGTGTTGGTTGTTTTGAGAAACTCTAGCCCAGAGTTGATGAGCTAGAGTCTGAGCTTGGAATACTCCCACACATCAGGGAAGAGGAGAGTTACCTGAATACTGTTTTAGATTAGGCAGTCACATCCTTTAGATTAGCTATCTTGAATTTGGTCAGTGGTCAGGGGCAAGGGGGTACGAGTATGAACGAGGCAGCTAGGTGGACCCAGGAGATGATGCTGAAGGAGCCTCAGTCCTTCAGCTTATCTAACAGGTTTGAGATTCTTGTGGATGAGAGCTGGGGCTGTAGGGAGGATCAGCAAACTGACCACAACACTGTGGTACAGGGAACAATTCAAGATGGGGGGTGGGGAGAGAAAAGAGAAATGTAGTTGTAACTAGGGATGTTATAATCAGGGGAATAGACACTGATCTCTGTGGCTGGGATTGAGGATCCTGAAGGCTGTGTTGTCTGCCTGGTGCCTGGGTTCAGGTTTTCTCATCTGGGCTACAGAGGAACTTGGAGTGGGAGGGGGAAAATCCAGTTGGTGTGGTACACGGAAGTACCAACAATATAGGTAGGAAGAGGAAAGAGGTTTTTTTGGGTGAATATGAGCAGCTGGGGGTTAAATTATAAAGCCGAACCAAACAGTTAATTATCTCTGGATGGCTTCCTAAGCCATAAGATAATTTGCACAGGGTCAATGAGATTAAAGACGTTTACGTGTGGCTCAAAGATTGATGTGGGAGAAACAGATTCCAATTGATGGAGCATTGGCAGCAGTACTGGGGAAGGATGGAGTTGTTTTGATGGGACGGGTTCCACTTGAATCATGCTGGACCACAGTCCTGGTGAATTGCCTAACTAGGTTCTGTGGATCACACTTTAAACTAAATAATGGGAAAGTGGGGGATCCAGTTGCATGGAAATTTATAGCAAAATGTTAAAGAGATGTGGAGGATGGATCAGCTGAGGTTATTAAAGTTTTCAGAACAAGTAATAGGACAGAGTGTATGGAAAGGTTCAGGAATCTAACTTCAGGCACAGCAGATGAGGGGACTACAAGAAGTGGGACAGCCAATGCAGGACCGAGGATGTTGTACTTAAATGCACACATTGTACGAAACAAGGTAAATGAGTTTGTAGCACAAATTGAAACTTGTGGGTACGATGTTGTGGCTATCACAGAAACATGGCTGCAAAGCTCCTGCTTTGATGATCATCAGGAGAGGATAGCCACCCATCCATCAAGAGATCATATCCGGCTCCAGATGATGGCATAGTTCATTAACAGTGACCAGGATATCTCAATCTGAGGTGGCAATGTACCTTCCACATTTGGAGAAAATGGCATCTAGAATGATAGATTGTGGGCCTCTTGTACCTCTTCTTCATCCTGAACATCATCAGTGGCAAATACTTCATAGGGAGGGTGTTCAGCAGCCATTGGAGGTAGCTACTGGTCCTGGGCTTTCTGGCACAGCTGTTCTAACTCAATTACTCTGTACCTTTACAGCACTGTTGCCATAAATTTGATAACCCCTACTTGTGGCTGGATACATTGTTCATGGTTTGAGTAACCTGTGTGGGGAATAATAGAAACAGAATGGCTTCTTCAGTCATGTGTGCAGTCATCATTTGCATAACACACAAATAATAGTTTAGGACACTCCATGATACAGTGAAACATGGAGAACTCTGATAAGGAGTGCATTGCATTCCCTGTATATGGACGTTTGGTACAGTGAATTTTGTTATGATGTATGCAACATAAGCCATGCAGGGAAAATACAGTAGGAGGTTGTAAGTGTAGTAAGATTTGTGAAATCTCAACCCCCCAAGGCACACCACCCCAATATCACCCAAAAAAAGGCAACATTGAATGCTGCAATTCCTTACAGTTCAAGATGAGAGAATATCAGCTCCATGTCCTTGTATAGTCTATGAGATCTGAATAGATTTTGTGATTTGTGTCCTGCAGCTGACACTTTTATGATCACCTCTGTTTAGTTCTGCTTCACACAGATGACTACGATTAATTTATAATGGCCAATGGCATGGTCATGATTGCTTGAGACCACAAATAGTCAGGGCTGACCGTGGTTCACCCTCCTGCGTGACTTGAAAAGACAGACCTGACTGATGAGTGACCAAACTCCTGGCTCATCTCAGTGCAGTTCCCTGAATGACCTAGCCCAAATCCCTGGACTGGGGTTGCAGTAGACATGCAAGACTAATCGGGACCCCTCTCTGGACCTCGGTGATAGGGAACCATCGACTCTGACTGATCCAAACAGCTGACTGACCATGTTCAAACCTCTGACCGGGATTGGACGCTGCCTCTGACTGATGGGTGGTATTCTCTGACTGATGGCTTTCCCCTTGACTTGACTGAGGACAACTTCTTTTAGATTTTGAGACATCATCCTTTTGTTTGAAGCATATGCAGTACCTTTGTTTTGTAGGCTGCTGGTGCACATGCAGCATAGATGTAGCACAGTAGCTGCCACACAACATTTTGGAATTCTTCATTAATCATTGCTGACAATCATGCCAGGCTGCCTGGCATTGTGCCTGTACTAAAAGGCAAGGCAAGTACTATTAGCCTGTAACTTCTGAATGAGGGAGCAAAGCACAAAAAGGCAAGGCAATGCATGGCAAAGATTGTGAGTATCCAAGTGGGCATAAGTAAGCAAACTTTAAGAGAACAAGTGAAGAACCCCTAAGTGCACTCTGCTCTGATGCATGAGGTGGGAAACGGGCACCTTTCCCTGTATGCAAACTACCTTGGCAACAGCATTACAATGAAAGTTGTCAGTGTGCTCCAAAATGCAGCATTGAAGTGGAGAAATATACTCTGAATCAGTTGGAAATATGCCACAAGGTGAGGCCAGTGCATTTCCCGTGGACAGATGTTGCTGACAGTTGCTCCCTATGGAACATGCCTGGGGTGTTGGGTTTGCTGATTAATATGGACGCCCAGAGAAACACTGGTGAGCTGGAGCCCTCAGGTCTCCTGCATGTTGGGAATTGTCACCATCCAGTTCCTCTCCACCGTGGTGGTGAATAGCAAACTGAACATAAATGAGGCAAGAATATGTAATAATGAGATATTAATGTTTGCAAATGAGCCTCTTGCCGTTTTATACCAAGATTCCCATCTTGTCATTCAAACCTTGGGTGCAAAATTAGGTTATTTCCTTGATGCTGAGAATCTCATTTTCCCTTTCTCACTATATTTTCTAAACTGCCTTATCTCTGCCCATTTTGTTCAGGGGCTGTGTGAATTCCAGCCATCATTCTAGTTTACATTTTCCTCTCTTCAAAAGACAGTCTCTCCATACCAACATCAGCCTAGTGAAGCTTCTTTGGACTGCTTCTGATCCCAATACATAATCCCTTAAATAAGGGGCCTAAAACTGTTCACAGTATTCCAGCTATGGTCTGACTAGTGCCTTTTAAAGATTTAACAAAACCTCACTACCTTAATACTCCATACTCTTTGAAATGCTAATGGCCACTTTTTTAAAATTATGCAAGGTATTAGCAGATGAATAAGTAAAAATTATCAACCCAAGTTGGGAGTAAGTATTAAGAGACCGTTGAGATTGGAATATCTTGCACAGCAAACACTTTGAGCAAATAAATTAATGTAGCATTGAATTAAAATTGTTTATCCATTTAAAGCAGAGAAGTTTATAAGAACAGGATCGGTCTGTTTTATGGGTTATTTTGGGGAGAGTTAGTACAACAGTATGGGCCAAGTGGCCTTCCATCCTGTAACATTTTATTGGTCTATTAAATCACTAGCAAGTATCTTATCTGCATTCAACAGGGCTAATGTCAGTGATAAGGAACTATAACATACTATAACTATGAGGAGAGAAGTTTCAAAGAAGCACAGACATATGTGTTTCCAATTGAATACAGGCTGCAAGTGAAATCCATATGTTTTTTCCCTTTCCTAATGCATCAAACTGACACTAATTGTGTGTTTCTACTCATGTTCTGCCTGAAATCAGCTAACTCAGAAAACACTCGCAGCTACGTCTGGAATTTTATAGGTTGTACGTATGGATGCGCTTGTTCGGTCACTAGGGACCCTTGGTAAAACTATTAAAAACCAATGTATCTCCATCCTCACTATACAGATAAAGAATGTTGATGTAAGTACCTCAAAAATGTAGTTACCTCAAAGTTTGAAAATCTGCACCAGCATTTCACTAGCCTCAGGGCATGTGCTGAGGGCGGGGTCATGGGGGGATGAAGGGGTATGTGAAAAATTGGATGGGGCATCATTGCCCTCATGCCAGCTATGTTAGTTTATTAGTAGCAGGAAAAGTGAGACAGTCCTTCTTCCCAGTGACAACTGAGATCCTTAATGGGACTGTTCCCACATTTGCTGGCATTTTACCAGAGACGGGTATGGCTTCTCAATTTTCTCAAATAATATTCCTGGTACCTTGTGGTATTTGCCACCTTCTCGTACGTGATATTGTTAAGGGTGGTTATGAGTAAGATCACAATCGTCCTTTGTCTTTGTCCTGTCTCAGGCCTATCTTGTAATCAATGGTAGAGGATACAACACTGGAGACTATCCGTAGAAGAGAAACTGTTCTGAGATCATAAACAGGTTTATTGCATGATGTCAATAAACACAATTATATTTAGTCAGGCATAATTATTAGGACCTTAGAGAGTTGGTACAGATACATTCATTTCTCTGAAATCTAGAAGAGAAATCAATTCTTTCCACTCACAGACTGTATGTGACATCTTCAGAATGGGTAGAGCCAATATAACATGAACATGAACTCCTTCTGAACCATTATCAATCTGGAGATACTATTTTAGAATTTTTGATTTACTGAAGTACTTTAAATAATTTACCACATCTCTTCTTTTATTCTTTGAGTAGAAAATCTCCTCCAGACAGAAATGCAGAATGGACCTGTCTGCAACCATTAATCCTGCCAATCAGAAGTTCGCAGAGTTAGTGTGAAATCCTTTCATTTAAATTGACCTTGCATGTTGTTCCCATGCCACTAAAGTACATTTAGGACCTTGACTCTGAACTACAAATATTGGTAAAGTAAGCTAAGAGGAGGTGCCTGGTTTCAAGAAATAAACCATAACTGCTCAAAATGGTTAAGTGATTGAATTACTTTTTTTAAAGCCCTATGCTTTTCAGACATACCAGCCCAAACCCTCATCCCTGCTCTTGTTATCCATACTCACTGTCCGTTTTCCCCCGTGTATCATAGTCTGATAACATTCAAATTGTACTTTGTGATCCTTCTTTCTCAGGGTGGGAAGAGAGGTCGCCTGGATAATCCAAGGAAGTCCAGAACCCTAATTTATAGATTTTGGCTTCAGTTACAAATTGCCAAAATACCACAGCTCCAGAATGGCAGAACTGTACTAGACAGCTTGCAAATTTCCAGCCACTGTAAATTTATAAATATACAATTAGTTATGTGCATACACGATGGCTGATCTGACTATCATGACCCAGCAGCACACACCTGGAAGTATCAGTCTGGTCTGTAAGATGCAGATTGCAATCTGTCTCCCAGCCTCAGATGGCAGTTTAAATCTCTCTGCACATGTTCCACAGACATTGTTACGTTTTTATTTCATTTCCTCTTCTTGAAGTATATCAGTCACATCATGCGATAACTATTCAGTCATATCCTTCAAAGGATTCCTTTAGAAAAAAACAATTGAATCTGAAATGCATTAAAAAGATGAAAAGAATTTTGCAGTGTATTCAAAGTAGAATTATTGACCGTTTTGTAAAAAAAAGCATTAATTTATATAATCCCCCATGTGGAAGTATTGGGATACCAATGCTCCTAAAATGTTGCACAGCACTTTCCTTCTATTCACTGTGTGTTTTGTTGGGGCTCTTGAGACTAGAAATACATAGAAGCCTCATCTCAGTTGCAAGCTGATATCAGTAAGATTCCAATGCCATGTTGGAATGGAATGCAGAGCCACGAAAGAAAAATCTCCTGTTTTGATTGGTTGCATTAATTTTTGGAGAAGTTAAACCTCTTCAGAAAAGCTTCAGGAAATCCATAAAGCATTTCAGTGGAGGCAGTTCTGAGTGATTTAGAGCCTCGTTGGTGGACATTTAGTCCAGGAGAAAGACTCACTGGTGCATCATCTTCTTGCTGGTTTTGAATTGAAAGTTAGTTCCAGATGGAGTTAATGAGGCAAAGAGCCCAGGTCACCAACAGTACTGAAAAACTCAACCAAAGACAAACACGCAGTTTTCTTTACATTCTCTCAGTGGATCTCCTTGTGGCAGTCAGTGGTATAATTGATCTCTAATGACACTCTGTTCTGGTCATTCTATGATGATTTTCATTACCTCTTCCATAAAATGGAAAATTCTAAATAACTTTTCTCTTTGATAAAACATGTGTGGGCAGTGTTTCAGCACAATGTTCCACTTCAGCGCATTGACTGTCCAGCTGCTTTAAGTCCTTGTTGAGCCATTCTTCTCTATTGGATGGAAAGAATTCCACTACATTAGCTTCATCCACTCCATTAAAGTCAAAATGCCTCATTAAGGTCATGAGTTCACAATAAGCTACAGAGACAGTTGCATGAGATTTATCTTGACCACTGTCACACTCAGAGCAGTCTCTTCCACATAACATTCAGACATGACAACATGACCTCAGCCCATGCATCAATAATATTGTTATGCCCTGAAGTGTGTTATAGCCATGTTAAAGTTCCTGACTGATGGTGCATTCACTACACCTACTGCCTTGATGATTTGGGAGAAGGTACTGTGGAGGTAATAGGCCTTAACGGTTACTAGTGCTCCCTGATACATGCACCATACCCAGTAATTCATATTGGCTGGCAGGAAAGCAGTCAAGTCTGATTAGATGACCCAGGCAATTAAGCAACAGGAGCAATATTTTGAAGGCAAGATTTTCTCAAACATAATATGCTCTCCAGGCATAGACAACATACAGTGAGAACTGTTCTTGGAAGTGAATAATAATCCTGGCTTTATTATGCATTACAGACAATATCCCAGCTATGACCAACAACATTCCGAGGTACATCCTGGAGAAAGTGGGATCTGCAGATGCTCAAGAGTCAGAATCGAAAAGTGTGGTGCTGGTAAAGCACAGCAGGTCAGGCAGCATCTGAGGAGCAGGAATGTTCTGATAAGGGCTTACATCCGTAGCATCGACTCTCCTGCTCCTCAGATGCTGCCTGACCTGCTGTGCTTTTCAACGTCACACTTTTCAACTCTAGGTACATCCTGTCCAATCAACCGGACAGACGGACCAGAGGTGGCAGCACCGTGGTATATAGTCAGAAGGGAGTTGTCCAAAGAGTACTCAACATTATCTCCAAATACCGTTAATTCTCATGGCATCACATCAAATTTAGGCAAGTAAATTCTTACTGGATATCACCTACCATTCCCCCCCTTCACTGATGAAACACCATATTTCCATGCTAAACACCATTTGAAGGATATGCTGAGGGTGGCAAGGACACAGAGCATATTCTGGGTGGAGGACTTTAATGGTCATTACAAGATTGTCTCAGAAGCACCATTACTGACCAAGCTATTGAGTCCTAAAGGGTATAGCTGTTAGGTTGGATCGGTATCAGGTGATGAGGGAACAAACAGGAAGAGAAAAACTTACTAGAGCTCAACCTCTTCACTCTATCTGTTGCAGATCCACATGCCCATGACATTATTTGTAGGAGTGACCACTACACAGTCCTTGTGATGACAAAGTTTGTTCTTCACATTGAGAATACTCTTCACCGTGCTGTGTGGCACCACATGATGATTAGGACAGACTTTGAACAGATCTATCAATTCAAGATGAGGTATCCAACTGGGCAATCAACAGCAGAAAATCTTATTTCAATATTTATTCCAATCAGTAATCTCATTGCTTTGCATGTCTTCCACTCTATCAAAATCATCAAACCAAGAGATCTACCCTAACTCACTATCGAGTGCATCAGAGCATGCCAGAAGCAGGACTAGGCTGAAGCTATAACACGGAACTACTTGTGTACCAATGTATGCAGTCCTGCCACATCCAGACATGAATCATGTGGTCAATCAAACAACTAACAGGAGGAAGAGGACCCATTAATATCTTCCTTCTTAACAGTAGGGAGTCCAGCATACCAGTGTAAATGACAAGATTGAAGTTTTTGCATCCACAGTCAGCTGTAAGTGCCAAGTGGATAATTAATCTTAACCTCCCACTGAGGTCTTCAGCATCACAGTCTTCAGTGAATTCAATTCACTCTACATAATATGAAAAATGATTGCAGGCACTAAATACTGCACTATGGACTCTGACAACATCTGGCAATAGGACTGCAACTTGTGCTCCAGAAATAGCCAAGACCTTAGCCCAAATGTTCCAGCCCAGCTATGGCACTGGCCTCCAACCAACAATGAGGAAATTTACCCATTTATGTCTGTTGTACAGAAAGCAAGACAAATTTAACCAGATCAACTATTGACCTATCAGTCTATTCTCGATCATCATCAAAGTGATGGCTGAGGTTGTTGACTCTGTGAACAAATGGCATCTGCAAAGAATGACTCATCTCTTGATCTCATTAGCACCTCGGTCCAAAGATGGATAGAACAGCTGAATTCCAGAAGTGAGATAAGAATGATTGCTCTTGACATGAAGGCAACGTCTGACTGAGCATGTCATCAGGAGCCCTAGCAAAACTAGAGTCAACAGAAATTGAAGGAATATTCTACATTGGTTGAAGACATATTCAGTTCAATGAAAATAGTTATGGTGATTGGATGCCAATCATCTCAGTCTGAGGACATCTCTGCAGGCATTCCTCAGGGTGCTGTCCTAGGTCCAACCATCGTCAGCTGCTTCCTGAATGGTTTTTCCCTCCATCATAAGACCTGAACAGAAGTTATTTGCTGATGAATGTACAATGTTTGGTACTATTCATGGTTGCTTAGGTACAGGAGTAATTTGTATCCAAATATAGAAACATCTGGACAACATTAGGATTTGGACGTGGCAAACAGGTGCATCTCCAACAATTTAAAATTTACTCATTGCTTTTTGATTTTCAATTTCATTATCATCAATAAATCCCCACTATCAACATCCTGGGGTTACTATTGACTAGAAACTGAACGGGACCAGCCATATAAATACTATAGCTGCACAAGCAGATCTGAGACTAGGAATTCTGAGTTAGGTCACTTACTGCTTGTCTCTCCAATGTCTGTCTGCATCTCCCAGGTGCAATTCAGGACTGTGATAGAACGCTCTTCATTTTTCTGGATGATGCAGTTCCAAAGTCATGTGAGAAGCTCAAGTCCATGAAAGGCAAAACATTCCAGTCATTGTCACCCCATTCTTCAACAGTTACTCCCTCCACTACTAACACTGAGTGGTAGCAGTTGTGTTATTTGTAAGATGTGCTTCATCAGCTCGTAAAGCTTTTTAGATTGCACGTCCTAAACCTTGGACTATCTCTATGTGCATGGCGACAGACACATGGGATCTGCAAGTGATGTACCATCCTGACTTGAACTATATCACAGTTCCTTCAATGTCACTGGGTCAAAATACTGGAACTCCTTTCCTAACAGTGTTGCAAATGTACTTACAACCCAGTGACTACAGCAGTTCAAGAAAAATGTCACACCATCTCCATGGCAATTAGGAATAAGCAATAAATACAGGTCAGGACAGCAACACCCACAGCTGGTGAACAAATAATAAAAAGATCAACCTGATGACTGTTGGCAACTTTAAATCCTGGTGTTGTCTTTCTTCTGGGGAAATGTACATCCACTTGGGCATACGTCTCCAAACGAACCCCACTCATCAACAACAAACTCTTGTGTTGGTCAGTAGCCACTTTCTACAAACACGAGATTCTAAATTCTGATATATTTTAGGAAAGTTATAGCTCATGGAATAGACATTAGCAAATGGATACAAAATTGGTTGAGGGATAGGAAGCAGGTTATGATTCGGACTGGAGGAAGGTTCATCATGGAGTTCCCCAGGAGTTAGTTTTGAATTGATTTAGACCTTGGTATGAATGTGAAAATTTCAATGTTTGTGGATGACAGAAATCTTGAAAGTTTTATAAACTGTGAGAATAACATCGAACTTCAAAAGAACATTGACATTTGGTGAGTTAGGTGGCAGATGACATTCAGTGTAGAGAAGTGTGAACTATTTTGGTATAAAGAACAAGGAGAATAAAGGGCACAATTCTAAAGTGTGTGCAGAAGAAGAGAGACCTGGTGTATGTGTACACAGGTCATTAAAAATCACAAGACAGACAGACAGAGCTGTTGATATTACATACAATACTCTAGGTCAAATAAGCAAAGACATTGAGTACAAGAACAGAGTGGTTATGATGAATTTATTTAAGGCACTGGTTAGACTTCAGCTGAGGTATTGTGAACTGTTCTGGTCACCATATTATGGGAAGGATGTGAATTCATTTGAGAGAGTGCAGAGGAAGTTTACAAGAACGGCTCCAGGGTGAGACATTTTATTAATGAGGATAAATTGGAGAAACTGGGATTACTTGCCTAGGGGAGTAGAAGGTTGAAAGGGAATGTGATAGATGCTTCCAAGATCAGAAGGGTCTGAATGGAAGAGACAGGGATAAACTGTTCCCACAAATAAATGGATCGAGAATGTGGGGCATAATTCTAAATCTTAAATTCTGCAAAAGAAGCAAATGTGATGTGATAAACATTTTTTCACATGGTGATTATTTAGGGTATGGAATGCACTGCTGGGAAGTGTGGTGGGGCAGGTTCAATTGAGGTATTTGAGATGGCATGGTCAATAATTTAAATCAATCCATTGTGCTGGAGAAAGGGTAGGCAATAGGTACCAGGTTAAATAGCTCTGAGAGATGGTGCAGACATGTGCGGCCAAATGGCTTTCTTCTATATCATGAAAATCTTGAGTTTCTTCAATTACTCTTTTCAGAAGGGCAGGGAGTTCCTCAGTCACTTTTGTATCAGCACTATGTGCTTTGCCAGGTATTTTAATGGTGTGGTAAAAAGAGCTATCATGAAATGGCCAAATCATCCAGAACTGGCACTGAAACTTTCAGACTGTGAACTTTCAATCTATTCATTCTGTAAGGTCGCATGCAGCCTTCTGGCTTTTTCTTGGAGCACCATTAAACTAAGACATTGTGCTGGTCTTAGTCTTCCAGCCAGGAAGCCAAGAGACTTTCCATCCCTATTTGCTTCTAGGCTAACTCAGCACATAAACTATAACATATTGACAACTTTGTTAATTATGTTGGTGTTATTATCTGCTTTGTGCAATAAACAAAATACTGAGAGGAAAGTGGTTTGCAAAACATTAAGTGACAAGGAAATTGCTTAGTTGCTATTCCAGCTGGTGCGCTACATCCTTCGCATTTATCCCTTTGTTTTCTGGTAAACTGTGTCAGGTACATACAATGTTCTATTTGATGCATGAATGTCAAAAGCTTATAAAAGATCATCAGTAAAGGATACATATCCAAAACAGACATAAATACTCATATAAAATATGATCTGAAGACTTAAAACGACTTTGTTTTTGAAAGGACCTGCATATCCCAGGATCCCTTAGAAACAGCTACATATATTTCCACATTTCTGTTTTAATTTAACAGTAAACAATAATATATGTGCTTAGAACACTTGTGTTTTGTACTGATTCTCTGTGCTATGTATAGGCAAGACATTAACAAGAGTATCACAAAGGCTGAAAAGGTAAAGCAGTTTCAATCGACACATATTAATAGATTAGACAATTCAAGGAAAGGATTTTTTTATGTCAAAAAGCCTCTGTTTTCAGTCATACCATCAGGGGAGCACAGATAGAGGCAGCACATTTACCCAAATGCAAGAAATGAAAGTCAGACAGTAAGGCATTAATTGGTCTTTTCAAAGCTTCTCCAGATTAACAATATGCTGGCTGCCTCCCTCTGATTCTGATGTGACACTCCCAGCAATTGTGCAATAATAAAAATACAAAAATAATAGAAAGGAATCAATAAATAATATTTTTAAAAGAATAAGGGAAGCATAAAAATAAGCAGAATGTGGGAATGGTGGTTATATTAAAGACATGTGACTTTACTGCAATAATTTCTGAAAAACGTCAGAGCAACATGCCATGGATTTAAACAAAAGATGTTCTGAGGCATGGAAGAAGCTAAAACTCATTATTTAAGCTACCAAATGATACTTATGTCAGATTAACAGCTATTCTGTATGAGATAATTGAATTGTTGTGGGCAATGGAAATATTTTAATCATATAGTGCAAGGTACCATTTTATTGTGGTTGGAAGCAGTGAATGGACTAAAACTAGATGGATTACAAAACAGGTTTGCTCCTGAAAATGTTTGCTTTTAAGTCAAGGAAAAGCTTTATTGAATATTAGGTACATTAAACCAAAAACCTATTAAAACATATTTTAAGAAGTCAAATGAAAATCAGATGCTACAATACAGTTGCCATAATCACCTCAGAACAGACCAATGACTTAGGTTTCTAAGTACGTTATGTAATCCCTTAAGTGTGAGGTTAGTTTAGAGAAACTACATTTTCAGAGCAGTGATTGAAAGTTCTGTATGGTTACTAGGTTAAGGTAAGACTCCTCCTTGGAAACTTAAAGTGCAGAAAAATATCCATGCATGTTTATTGTTGAGTTACAAGTGAAAGTTGAAGTTGAGGGATTGATTATGCATGAACATGGATCAACCACAGTTATATTTGGGGACCATTCACTTTCAGACACTGTGACATCCAATAGCCAAGGGAGGAAACTATTATTGTCACATTTGCATGGGAATTATGGATATATTAGACATTTGTTCGTTAGGTTGCATAGCACTAAAATCAAAATTTGAAAAGATTCTCAGAGATTCTATTAAGTCATAAAGTCATATAGAACAGAAACAGACTCTTCAGATGAATGCGTCCATGCCAACCAGACACCCCAACCTGAACTAGTCCCATTTGCCAGCCTTTGGTCCATATTCCTCTAAATTCTTCCTGTTCATATACCCATCCTTTTTAAATATTGTAATTGTACCAGCCTCCACCACTTCCTCTGGCATCTCATTCCTTACAAGCACCACCCTCTTCATGAAGAAGTTACCCTCAGATCCTTTTTAAATCTTTCCCTTCTCAGCCTTAAACCTTTGCTCTCCAGTTTTGGACTCCTCTATCCGAGTCACCTTGTTTGGCTCAACATTTTTCTATTAGAAAATGGCTGCCAAAATTACGTCCTCAATATTTAACCGGAAGTTTTTCGGGAAGGTCTACGGGTTATCAAAGGAGCCAAGGTCACCTTGCATGATGAGCAAGAAGTAATTCCATGATTCTACAAGACCCACTCAGTGCCATTTGCCTCATGGGCAAAAGTAGAGGCAGAAATCAGAAGGCTGGCAAGTGATGGAATCATCAAACCAGTCCAGTTTGAGGAATGGTCAGCACCGGTGATACCAAGTGTGAAGCCTGGCAAGTCCGCTTGCCTTCGTGGGGATTTTAAACAAACAGTAAGCCGCTTTTCATAGCTGGATAAATACCCAGTCTCTCGCATGGAGGATTTATACACAAAGCTGACAGGGAGGACTGTCCTTCACGAAGCTGGACATGAGCCACGCATACCTATAATTGTGGATGGATGAGGATTTCCACAAGTATGCTACAATTAATATGCAGAAGGATTTGTAACAACATCCCAAGACTCCATTTTGGGGTATCATCAATCTGTACAATCTTTCAATGGACGATGGAAAACATTTTACAAGGTCGGCCCCAGGTTGCTATTTATTGAGATGACATGCTAATTACAGGGAAGACCAATAAAGAACCCTTAGAGAAATCGAACATAATCTTAAGATAATTCTTCCAGGTGGGCTTTTGCCTTAGAAGGGAAAAATGTGTGTTCCAGGCACCCCACATGACCTACTTGGGTTGCAGGGTTGAGAAGACTGGGGTTACGCTTGTTGAAAGATAAAGTAAGGGTGATCAAAGGTACCCCAGGTCCCACATCTGTACTGAAGCTTAAGTCTTTGCTTAGACTGGTGAATTATTATGGAAAGTTCATACATACCTTGGCCTCCATCCTGGTACCATTGCATCAACTGTTAAAAAAGGATCAGCCCCAGAATTGTCATGTAGCCAAGCATAGCTTTCAGGAAAGTGAAAAAACAGCTTACATCCTCTAAGGTATTGGCACCTCACTTGATACCAAGTGAGATCTTGTATTGACATGCGATGCCTCCCCATATAGCATCGAGATGGTATTGGCTCATAAGTGGCCCGATGGAGAGGAACACCCAATAGCGTATGCATCCAGGGCTAATGCAGAGCGTGAACGCAGCCAGATAGAGAAAGCAGATTTGGCGGTCAGGAAGTCCAATACCTTTCTGGACATAAATTTGTAATAACAACGAACTACAAACCTCTACTAGGTCTACATAGAGAGGACAAGGCAGTGCGCCCATGGCTTCAAGCCAAATTCTGTGGTAGGCTCGAGTATTAAATGCTTTTTATTATAAGTTGGAAGACTGACCAGGAGACCAGGTACCAAATGTAGATGCATTGAGCCACCTAGAGCTAGCAGAGACACCACCAATGGTATTGCCACTGGAAATGTCCATAATAATTTTAAATTTTCTGGACATTCTTTCAATCACAGCTGATAAAGATCCACTGCTGGCAAAACTGAAATAATTGATGGTGATGGGGGAAAACAAACGGCCGTCAAACCAGAATTGAAATCTTCTAGGACCTGGAGAGACCAGATCCCAATAGAGGATAGCATTTTATAATGGGGAGCAAGAGTGATTGTCCCGAGCAAAGGTCACTGCCAGATATTGGCTGAGGTCCACCTAGATCATCCAGTGGTTTCCAAAATGAAGATGTTGGTGGGATATTATGTCTAGTAGTCAAGATTAGATGTAGAAGTAGTCAAATTGGTGGGACAGTGCCCACAGTGCCAACAGGGATAAAACCTACTGCCAGCAACTCCGACATATTTGTGGGAATGGCCAGGTAAACTATGGACTCGGTTACATATCAAATATGCACATTGTTACATGGATTCAATGTTCTTCATCATTGTGGGTACCCACTCAAAATAGCTGTACATCCATGGAGTTCATTCATCAAAAACAGCGGCAATGATAGAAAACTATGTGCACCTTTTGCAGTAAATGTACTCCCTGAAGTGTTGGTCACAGATAATGAGCCATCGTTTACCAGTAGGGAATTTGAATACTTCCTAAAGTTAAATGGTATTTGATATAGAAGGACAGCTCAATATCATTATTAACCAATGGTCTGGCAGAAAGAGCAGTCCAAACTTTGAAGGCAGGCTTAAAGAAATAGCATACAGCTTCACTAGACACCAAACTATGCCAGTTCCTATTTGAATATAGGACCATCCCTTGTGCAACTATAGGGATAGCTCCAGCAGTGTTTTAATTGGGCGAAGATTCCACACCAGATTAAATCTGATCTTTTTGCAACAGCAGGGTTAAACAACATTAGGAACATCAATACCAGACACAAGACTCTACAAAGTAAGAGAGTCAGTTTACTTCAGGGGACGAAGTTTGGTGTAGGAACCAGGGGAACAGCCCTGCATGGGGAAGAGGCATGGTCCAGTGATGTATAAAATTTGGATAGGTGCGACAATCCTGAACAAACACATGTACCATATGAAAGCTGCAAACTCTCAAACGGTGCAACAGTAAAATGTGCCCGGCTCTCACCAGCCTTTCCAACTATTCCAGAATCCATGGTTCTCCTTCCTCCATCAAACGTTGAAGATATCTCGGAATTTGAGATGGTAACAGCAGATGTTGCTGTCTCAACACCTTTGCAGCCTGAAGAATATAATTAAATTTTTCAGAGGTGCTCCAGGGGCTAGGAGCAAGCTAGTGTGCATCACACACTGTTCGTATCAGAGGCAGAATTGGTGGAATCTGAGCCGGGAGGAGCTACAAAATAAAATTACCGGCCTATGCCCTCGGACTCAGAGTGGAGGAATGTAGTGATTTTAACAAGGCCAGCTAGGTAGACCGCGCAGAATATGAGTTCCCTGATTGGGGCTGTTAATCTTGTCCAATCAGAGAGCCCAGGCTGACACATAAGAACAGGAGTATCAGATATCCTGTCACTCTGAGAGCTGGCTCTGAGGGAGCTGTATCAGTGTCAAGGATTCTCCAGGTGTAAATAAAGGGTGACTTGGTGATGGGATACTGGCCTCTGTGGAGTTATTTCAGGAACTTTTGTAATTTCTTATAACACAGGTTAAATTTGACTGAAAGTTATGGCTTAGAATAAAGTACATTTATAAGGCATTTTTAAAAAAATCACAAGCAATGAAGTAGTTTTGGTACCTGAGAGCACATGCTTGGTTAAGTTATGACATGGGTTCTTTGAGTATTGATGCAAGCTCAGGCCAGACTTCGAAGGATTGCTTACCTATGTTTATTGCTACTCTGTACGTGTTGTTAAATCTAAAGAGTAGGACACTCCAGGTTTAGGGTCAAAAGTCTCACTGAAGCTCAAGCACAAGATGACTGAGGGCAAAATCACACTATTGCTTACCTCAGAGGCCCATCTGATCATCAAATCATTTCACTTCAGCATAGGTAAGGAGAACTCTCCTGTAACTTTTTAATCACTGGATTAAAAGTGCATAATCCCAGGATAATGCTCTGGGACATGAGTTGGAATCCCACCATGGCGGATGGTGAAATTTGAATTCAGTAAAAACAACGAAAATAAAAATATAAGTCAATGACAGCTATCAATTGTTGTAAAAATCCATCTGGTTCACTACTATCCTTTAGAGAAAGAAATATGCCATCTTTACTTAGCCTATCCTTGACTACACATGACTCCATATCTTAACTGCATCTGGGCAACTAAGGATGGGCAAAAGCCAGCGATGCCCACATTCCATGAAGGAATAAAAAAGTCTGTTGTCCAGTAATAAAGAATTCAAGTGTATTTTTTACTGTTTATCAGCGTGTGATTGGTGTGTTTGTATCCAAGGCCAATAACACAACAATCTTTATTCGTTATATATGAGCATTTTAAAAAGACTTAGCCCACACCATATAATTCAATTTGATCTCATAATTCAACATCATTGATCTGACATTGGTCTAAATTGCTTTATAACCTTATTTGACAAAAATCTACCACTTTTAATTAACCCACCATCTTTTATGAAGTGAATATTAGATTTTAATTAGCAATTATGTGAAAACAGTTCGATTAATTTCACTCCAAAATGGTTGAGTAAATTTTAAAATAATTATTCTTGGTCCCTTTATTTTTGGTTTCTCTAGCAAGCAAAACTTTTGTAAATTCTCCTTCAACCCCTCCAGATTTATAAGCTCTTTGATTAGATCATCCCTTAAATTTTGAAAATCAGGCGAATATCAGGCCAACTTTGTTCAGTCTGTTCCCACAACTTAATGTTCAGGTACGATTCTAGTAAATCTGCACTGTACCTCTTCAAATGCCAATACATCTTTCTTGATATTTGGTGCTTGAACAATATTAAAGATGGGATCTCTTCAAGGCTCTATCCAACTACAGCATCATTTCCTTACTTTTGAGTTCTAATTATCTTTAGTTGAAAGTTCACATTTAATCATTATTGGTTGCTTACCTTTCCTATCGATCTATTGCCATTTAGTGTGGTGTATATGGACACCTAAGCCCTTTTATTTCATAGATTCCAGCCTCATCATGAAGAAAATATTTATTTTTCTCAAATTTAAAGTGCATAACCTCACACTTACTTGTATTTAATTCCAGCTGCTCTACTTTGCCCAGACATTTAGTTTGTCTTTGTTGTTTTGTAATTTCCTGCTCCTGTCTACAGAACTTACTGTGCCTCCTAATTCAGTGTCATTTGCAAATTTGGATGCATGACTCTCTATTCCTTCATGAAAGTAATTAAAACATCTGGTCTCAAGCTGAAGCCTCATGACAAAATCCTCAGCAACATGTGTCACATCCTGCTAATTTGAGATTATTCCTTTTATTCTTACTCTGTATCTGACTTTCCAAATAATTTTCAGCACATAATGCAAGATGATGTCTTATTCCATGGTGTTCTTTTTGTTAATAATCTCTTGTGTGGAATCCTTTCTTCACCATGTCAGATACCTCTTCAAAAAATTCAGCTGAGACTGATGTGAGAGAACCGATAGCTAATTTTGTTGGCAGGTCCACTGACCAGGAAGAAGGAGGCATTGCAATCCTTCTGGAGAATTAGAGAATGGTCAGATACACTCTCCCTTTAAGAAAGAAACTGTGAGGTGCACGTGAAATGCAGAACTGAAATCAACTGCGCAGAATGTCAGTTCGAGAAATTCTTGAGAAGGAAATATAATTTCAAAAACAAGTTAAGTCAACAGACGAAAATAGCAGGTCAGATGGTTTATTACTTTATTCACTATTTTTTGCAGCTTGAAATAAGACTAACCTTGAAAGTGGAATCATAGGTAGACAGGATGGTGAAGAAGGCATTTGGCATGACTGTCTTCATTGATCAAAACATTGAGTATAGGAGTTGGCATATCATGTGTGAAGAAGGGTGACTCGACCTGAAACGTTAACTCTGATTTATCTTCACACATGCTGCTAGGCTTTCTGAGCTTTTTGCAACAATTTCTATTTTTTTTACATGTCTGTGACGGCTGCTTTTGGTGAGGCCACTTTTGAAATCCTGTGTTCAATTCTGGTTTCCCTGGTATAGGAAGGATGTTGTTAAACCTGAAAGGGTTCAGAGAAGATTTACAAGGATGTTGCTGGGACTGGAGAGCTTGAGCCATACCAAATAGGCTGGAGCCATTTTCCCTCGAATGTTAGAAGCTGAACAGTGTCATGATAGAGGTTTATAAAATCATGAGGAGCATGGATAGGGTGAATAGCCTAGGTCTTTTTTCCAGAGTAAGCGAGTCCAAAACTAGAGGGCATAGGTTTCAGGTGAGAGGGGAAAGATCTGAAAGGGATTTAAGGGGCAACATTTTCATACAGAAGATGGTGCATGAAAAAGGAGGGGTTTAGAGAGGTATGAGCCAAATGTTGGCAAATGGGACTAGATCAGGTTGGGATGTTTGGTTGCTGCAGATGATTTGGACAGAAGGGTCTGTTTACATGCTGTATGATTCTATGTGGAGAATAAGGCATTTAAATTTCAAATCGCTCTACATATTAATTTATTGTTTATAAGTTAAAACATTCTTTACACTTCATACTGGCCTTTCAAAAACAATGTTACAGTCCCCCACCATGATTGGAGAATGAATGAGGAAAAGGTTACAAAATTCAAATTTCAATTCCAAGATTATCGTATTGTTGTACCCCGATACAAGTTATCATACAATTAAATATGAAGCTGTAAAGGCATAATAAGGCTGCTTGCTTTACTGCCAGTGTACCAAGAAAATATCTGAGCAAGAGTGAAAAATTGTAATAACCATAAAAAAACTAAAGAATTACGCTATTATTAACATATTTTAAAAAATGATTATGGCATCAATTATATTTTATGTTAACAATATAACTATAGCATTATTCCATTTTTATATAAAACATATACTATACATAATGTGATGACTGGATCAGTAGGCTAATTAATTTTGTGCATATCATTACATTCAAGTTCCTTATTCAATGTGTAATTTGTCCTACAGGATGACAATACAGCATTTAAATTTTCAAGAGACAAAGCCTCAAAGGTTCAATCAAATTTAGACTCACAAAATATACAATAACATGATAATATTTCATCATATAACCTTAAGATATTTTACTGTTTATTCAATCTCCATACTAACATCTTCAGTAATACGCCACAAATTGCCATATTTCAGTTTTTACTGAGGATGGCAGTGCAGGGTTTATTTTCAAAGCATATTTGATGTTGGATATGATCCCAGGATACCATTTGAGTTGGTTTGCAGTCAAGAAATTTATGAATATTGTACAGATTGTGTGGCATTAGTCGAGGTTGCGAAGATCATACTTGATAAGCAAAGAAATAAAGTAATATTTTGAAGCAGCAGCAGCAGCAGAGAAACAAAAACATTCCTAAGCTAATGTTATAAACTTCAGCATGGAATTCATTTAGAAAATGATACCAGTCACTGATGTACAAAAACAGTACAGATGAAAGGAAGTTCCTACCATTTTTGTAGAATACAAAGGAAATAGTTATTTATTGAAATTTTCAGGTGGAGGAAATAATGTCTGAATTCCTTTTTTTTCATGAATAAACTTATAAAGAAAGAAAGAGAACAAAATTGTAGGCAGCTGAATTGAGTGCAGACTAATGCAATAAAGGACTTTGAAGAATTAAATATTAACTTCCACAGACATCAAATACATGAAATGTAGACAGGACCGAGATAATAGTAATATTCTCATTCATTTTAGAGTGACAATTATATCCAGCCTATTCATGTCATTGTAGAAAAACAATATCAGATCCTAACTGGCCACTTACTTCAGGATAATAAGATTATCACAAGCTATACAGTACTACATAAGGAGGCCATTAGTCTTTCACTTGCGTAAGCCAAAAATTACTGGAGTGTAATTTTTCTATATAGTTGTGACAAGAGAAAGACAATTAATCGTCATGTTACTGTTGAAAGTTATACCTGTTCAAGTGGTCAAGAGTTAGCAGACCATTCCATGCTCTCTTATTCTGTTGTCAAGAGAAATTAATTTCTGTGTATCTAGACACAGAAGGAGTTTTTAAAAATTTTCTTCATATTTGCTGTGGGTATAATGCAGTGTATTTGAAACTCAAGTGCTGTGAAAATGCTTCCCAGAAGCTGTCTCATGCCTTTTGCCTTTGTTTGCTTCATGCATTTCTGCATCCAAACTATACTATTCATGTTGCAGTGATATAAAGCTATTAAGTGAAAAAATCACTGCAATATGACCATCTGCTTACCTGTCATGCATAAACAATCTGATGATTCACAGGCAATAAATGGTAATATTTAAAGCATTTAGAATAAATGCTGCTCAAACTAAAATAAAGACTGCAGGTATATATAAAGCTAGGTCATTTCTGAAAAAAAGGAAGATTTTTTTTGTAACATCAGGATAAAACACCAATGTCTACAATCAAAGACAGTTGCCTGGCATTCATTTTATTACCACATGAATAGACCTACATAAAAGTTAATCCAAAATGGTATTTCCTCTGTACTTGCAGCTTTTCTGTCTTGTATTTATGACTAACATATTGACTTCACCATGCACACATATCTGACCAGTTCCACACCATAAGAAATCACTATTACTAACAAGTGACCTGATTAGAAGGCAACTTTATCAGATTCTGCTTTTTAAAATGTTAAATAAAGTCTATTATTTTTATGTAACAGATATTTAATTCCATTAAACATGTCAAAGACAGTAAGTGTTAAGAAGGTCATCATTCTCCTGCAGCTAGAGTCAGGATAGGCCTAAGTTCCAAGTATGTGAATCAAATCAGTTACGTCTTGGTTTTGCAAGATGGTCTATTATAACCATTTAATCACAGCCTGAGAATCAATATTATATTTATTAGTAGCTTAATTCCTGTAAGCCTTGTTTCATTGGGTTGAATCTAATATAATTTAATACTGATAGTATGATATCTTGGAAAAGCCACCAGTTCAGCATAATACTCATCAGCTAGAAATAATGACATTTAAGCAGTGAAATTTCAGTCTCACACTGAAGTGTTATGAAGTGGTAAATCTCATCAGGAATGTTTTGCCCTAATTACTGTACTGAAATTCTGGCAATCAGCAGATGACTAGAGCAGAATAATAAAAGTAGTACACTATGGAATATCATTGCAAGATTTCTAATAATTTCATTTATGAACTATATTAAACCTTTATTTGTATTTCACTGCAAGTCACATTTGAAGCTGGTAAAACATTTAATTATAAACTTTCAATATTGCCTCTCATCTGATTACTTAGGCATGTTCACATGCATTAACTTTTAAATAAATTATCTCAAAATGTTACTGCAGGATCTTATAGAAAGGGCAACTGGGACTTTGAGGAAAGTGAGGAAGATTGAAATTAATGAATCATAAATTATCTCAGGAAGGGCTAAGAAGATTAGATTACAGTGTGGAAACAGGCCCTTCGGCCCAACAAGTCCACACCGACCAGCCGAAGCGCAACCCACCCATACATTTGCCCCTTACTTAACACTACGGGCAATTTAGCATGGCCAATTCACCTGACATGCACATCTTTGGACTGTGGGAGGAAACCAGAGCACCCGGAGAAAACCCACGCAGACACAGGAAGAACGTGCAAACTCCACACAGTCAGTCGCCTGAGGCGGGAATTGAACCCAGGTCTCTGGCGCTGTTGAGGCAGCAGTGCTAACCACTGTGCTGCCATGCCACCTTTTAAGCTATTACATTCTTAAAAGATCTAAAATCAATTCATTGATATCAAGTTTTGATACTTATAACAATTCATTTTTTAAGCAAGAACAGGTGATTTATTGGCATCAACAATTTTCATATTGTTAGAGTCATGCTAACTTTATTAATTAATAAACTTAACTATTTGGAAGGAGTTTAATGTGGAATGAAGATATAAGCATAGCAACTACAGAAAAATCATAGGAGGTTCAGCATAAGTTTCATAAGTCAAGCAACAGATGAATGCAAATCACTCTGCATTTTGTGATGATTCCTAAATTAGGACTGCAGTTATATTTTGAACAGAAGCCAAAGCTAAGAGAGGTAGTCAATGGTATGTGCATTGTGTTATGAGAGGTGAAAGGTATGGACCATTTATAGTTGAATAGAAGCAAAAAAAAATCCAAGACTATTATCACAAACAGAAATTTCTGGAAAAACTCAGCAGGTCTGGCAGCACTTGCGGGGAAAAAGCAGAGTCAACATTCAGGCTTCAACGACTTTCCTTCAGAAATGGAACAGTATCTGCTCAAATTATTTCTACTCTCTAACAACATTCTACATCAAAAAATTTCTCTTAATCTCATCAGCAAATACTGTTGAATCACACAGTAATACAGCCCACCTTACCTTTGCTATATCTTTGAAAGAGCTAAATAATTTGTGTTGCTAACTATTCACAACTCCTTGTCACTGACTTTCCATCCAGCGAAGGTAATATTTCCCAAATAACTCTGTAAAAACAATTAAGATTTTAAAAAAACTTTGACTAAGTTGTCTCTTAGCTATTTCTGTTTTAATAGGAAAAGTCTCCAGTATTTTTACCTCCTTATTAACAATTGCTTCCCAACTCATTTATAGTTGTTGTGATTTCATCCTGCCCACTTTCTAAGCCTGGAAAGGAATCTGTACACAATGTTATCTCTAGTCTAATCACTGCCTTGTACAAAATTTAATTTTGTTGCTCCAATTCTAAAACACTTATCATTGCTCTTGTTAGAGCTTTTAGGAAAAAGTGAGGACTGCAGATGCTGGAGATCAGAGCTGAAAACGTGTTGCTGGAAAAGCGCAGCAGGTCAGGCAGCATCCAAGGAGCAGGAGAATCGACGTTTCGGGCATGAGCCCTTCTTCAGGAGAGCTCTTGTTAGAGCTTTGTCTACCTGCATTTCCAGAAAAATACTGCTATATATTTGAGATTGTAGATCTCAGATCATTCGTATCCTTTTACATTGACTGTGCGTTTTCAGTGGTCACTTTGGTCCCAGGAGGATTATTTCCACATTTCTCAGTATTAATTTGTACCTGCCATTTTTCTGCTGCTCTTAACACGGCTTAAAGCAGTATTCTTCAGGTCAGTAACAATATATTACAATATATATTTAAGTAATTAATTTAATTACTGCATAATTCCAGGCGGCAGAGTGTACCTCTTAAGGCAGCCGTTGTAGAATAACTGCAATTTAATTACGAAGTGAACCTGGTCTGTTTCCATGTGATGCGGCATCATGATACCAAACGACAGATAGTGTGTCGAACAGTCACAAGAAATGACTGGCTCTTAGTTCATCCCAGGGGGAGGAAACGAATGGAATTCTCTTCAAGCCATCATTTGGACATTTGTCCCCATCTGGAAAATCCAAATATCCATTTACTGATCTCCCGCTGGTAGACTAGTTAATTATTGAATAAAATATATTGGTTAAAACAAATGTACCGTTCTAGTACTCATGTCAAAGGTTGCATTAACTTATTACAGGAATGTCACCCATCAAAAGGTTAAGGCACATCACCACTTCACCAAATAAATTGATAATTTAATTATGGACATGCCTCACGAACAGAAATAGTAAATCTTCCACATTTCAGATTGAAGAAGTGCTGTGCGTGATCAAGTAGAAACGGTGACCGGAATTCTAGTATCAATGCAATATTAATTTAATATTGCATATCCGACCCGTTCTTGATGTTACTGCAGCTGTAACAATATGTTGAACTGCAACGGATAATACTTTGCAGGCCACGCATAGCACAACATAGAATATGTATGTTAGTAGCACTGACTTGACCAAGCACTGGTCAGAAAACGCACAGGCACACACATGTTAACCCTTCCAATCCCTGCAAGGCCAGAGAAGTGGTTTCATGGCTATTTGAGCCATCTCTGGCTAAACTGTGGAAGATAGCGATATTTGAAGTCTGACATCTGGTACTGACAAATAAAGAAACGTTTGCAATAAATCATTCTGCAGCAATCCAAGTGGAATGAGCGTCCCGAGAGTCCTTCCACAGAAAATAGTCAAAGAAAACGGAGCGATCAAAGGCCGCGTACCTGAGCCAGAAACCCCATGTCCTAATTACGCTCGGGTCGGTCTGATCGGAGAACAAAATCTGCTTAAAAGCCTAACAGATCTGCTAACGATAACCTCCGCAGACTGAACTATAAACGAAACGATTCCGCCACCCCCCCCCCCCCACTCCCCAATTTGCCTTAGTTTAGCCGTTCAGGCATTGTAGTGAATTGCCCGGTAAGTGGATGAGGAAAAGCGAAGTGATTATAACACCATGCTAACGGTCCCATTTGTCACGCACGGATAGATTGTGCTGTTGCATATCTTACAGAGCAGACCAAACTAAGCTAAAATACATTTTACTGCGTATATCACAGTTTTTTTTTAAAAAAAGCCCCAGTCCAGTTTTATGGTAACATTGACCCAGAGATAAATCGTATTAAATTCATTTGTCTTTCTAATTCCCTGATGAGATTGGGAAAGATCGGGACATTGCGGCTCACCCCAGTGTACATTGCGGCTGTTGGGGAGAACAGGCAGCGACGGGTAAGTTAAAGGAGCGCTCACGTCCCTCCCAGGTAAGACTGGCCTTTCCTGGTGCGCGAACGCAAACTTTGAAAACAGTAACATTCTGCAAAAAAAAAGACAGAGACAGCACAACGCCATTCTAACAGGTTTTAGACACCCTCCCCCACCCCCCCCCCCCCCCCACCCCCATTTGGAGAAGACTTGGGGAGAAGACAGAAAAAGAAAAGGCTCCATACAAGCCAACCTGCCTTGCCCTGATTCCCAGAAGGTGCCCAACAGCACGGGCTGTTTCCTCCAGGCCGCTGGCTCCGTTACTTCGCCCAAGACCCGGAAGCATTGGTGTGATTTGCTAACGAAGTCCCTTTGCTTTCTGAATGAAGTTAGGGAAGGTTGCCCATCATGATATTAAGCAAAACGCGATCCAATAACATCGCAAAGTGCAATACAAACAGTTTCACAGTTTATCATAACACAGACACGTGGGTTTCACTGTGGACAACTGAAGTGGCATGGTGATTGGGAAAACCATTGGTGAGAAACCAATTCTTCCCCATCGTTTCTCTTCCCCCGGAATTCGTTGGTTTTGGCCCATGGTACTGAGTAATGCGCGTGCTTATTGTCCCTGGTCACAAATGATCACATTTAAACCGTGTTATTAATAAACTAACGCCTGCCAGACAGTTGCCTTTCTCGGCAAACGGCACCGCGTTTCAGTTTTGTCGAGACACAAACTGATTTGATTTATCTGCTGCTCGGAATCCTCATGGAGCAAATACATTAAAGTGGCTCTCAGCATTTCAATGCACTGTCATATTTTGTGCTGACGAAAGGGAGCACTTCTTCTACTTTCAGAAAGAAAATCAAACCCCGTATCCTCAAGAAGACATGTTTAATACCGCGTGATCACAATTTGTCAGGTCGCTTTGGTTATTTAAATAAAGTGCCAATAGGGAAAGAGATTCTCCGGGGGGAAACATTGGGCGGTTTTCTCACCTCAACGTCAGAGCAAGTGGGCGCTTTGTATGGAATAGCGCAGCCTGCTAAGGAGATTAGCTGAGAAATGTCCTTCATCGAAGGGAATATTTCCTTCCCTCTCCTTTATGGAACAAGCCAGATTTATATCGACCAGTTTGACTACGCTAGGCCTTCTGTGTGCTTCTCATGTTTGTATTTTACATCAGAGCATAAAGACTGTAAAACTATCAATCAACTAGTCCCAGTGATTTCACATACCAACGTAAAGAATAACGCCTTCCTAAATAAATAGCAGATAGAATAGTCACATTACTTAAAAGTCTGCCTATGGAGAGTTGAGAGCCATTGCCTTTGCAGTGGACACAGTGCCTATTCGACCAATAATATTACACTTTGTCAAATATTGATGTTGCACCAACATTTAAAAGCAGTGAATTTTAACTTGAGCAAGTTATAATTTATAAGATCAGAATCCCGGACAGGTGACTCGCTAACAGATGATTTGGGATGATGAGAGAAATCGTGCAAAGACTTTCGAGGCGGATCGAGATTTTTTTTTAATCAAACTTGATACACTGATAAAGTAAAACAAGAGGTCCCAGCATTTGGAGGTTAAATATTATTCTTATACAGAAACCGAATTAGCACATTGCATCATGCGGTAGTGTTCAGTTTGTGTGAAGTTGTATTTAGCCATCCTAATGTTTGCATCCTTGTCTCTGCAAATCCTCGTCAGAAACTCCAACAAATTAGAGATGACAGGAAATGAGAAGGGTGCGGGGAGGTGGGCAATCGAACACGGGTGCCTCGATCACCTTTTAACAAAACAGAACAAACGAAACCATCGCCAATCGATGGAAATTCAGAACACACGGGAACACCTTCATTCAAACCTTATGAATACTAGAAGCTGTTCTGGGGGATAGGGGCGATGAACTCTAATAAAAGCAATGCCATTCACACAGGCTCCATTAAAAGCAGTTTGTCTATTCTCACATGCACAGATTCATCAACAAGACTTAATGAAATAATATTCATTTTGGATGAGAGAGACTTCGGCAACAGTTGACAAAAACTTGTATTGACTAATATTCTGTACGGCTGATCATAATTCATTACTTTGATGTTCTACTTCTCTAAGTCTAGCAATACACAGTTTTGGTGCGTTATGTTTTTATAAAACTCTGGCATTTAACGAGAATTGTGCAGGCAGTTCTTATGAATCAGGAACGTTGTATCCACTTTAATTAGAAAATTGAATCAACATTTATTATTCTCTTAAATATTGCTTTTGACACATGAATTAAACAAGGCTTTGGAGTTGTGGCTTCTGTTCGCTACACTTATAAAGCGTACCGCTGTCTCTTTCAGAACATCCATGCATCTTGTGGCTGGTGCGGCTGTCAGTACTGGCATTCCTTCTTCATGATGTTCCCTCTCGTCTTATCATCCTCAAACCCCATCAAACAGCAATCGATTAGTCTCAGCCTTCTGGCACCGAATCCGATACTTTTCCCAAGGATCAAACAACCACCATTTCTAGCAAAGAGTAAGGAGGAGAGAGAAAAAAAGAAAATAGAATCTGCTGCCGCTAATACCACCGGCACCCGATAAAGTAAAACTCAGTTTCTCTCCCTGATTCTGACCAGTAATTTATCGTCCCAATTCAATCCATTTTGTGTGAAAGTGTGGAAGAGGCGTGGTGTTTGCAAACCTGCACATCTGGGCTCTGCTGCACGTGACGGGTTTGCACTATCTATAACATCTGCTTAAAGTCATTCAGGTAGATCGTGCTGGCGAACAGATTGATTCGATAATAGTCGCTCACTGACTTCCTGGTTTGATTTTTCATACTTTATCATTTAAGGCCCAAAATGTAGAGGCGGAAACACAGACTTTCAACTACTTCTGAGGACAAGACAACTCAAAATTAATGGTAAACAGTAACGGATCATGCACTTGGCATTTCTGTACAAGGAAATGGTAGGCAAGGAGTTGCCAGATAATTCAAACTAAAAGGGTATGGAACCTACAGGATGTCCAACACATTCGGTTTAATATTGCCTCTTCCAAACATATTTGTTTGACTGCTCAAAGCTGATTGGACCAAATGACTGACATAGAATCGTCAAAATTTTTCTGATCAACCTGTTCAGAGATGTCAAAACACACCTCTGCATGTAAGTAGGACTTAAAACTGGAGTTTCCTGACTCAGGGGTAGGGATGCCACCACTGTCCTTAAAACATGGTCTTCGTTCACTCAAGATAAACGTGGAGCAGGTGTGTATACAGACTGCAGTAGCAGTCATCTCAATACTGCTGTTATGGGATGTTTATACCCGAGTTCAAAGCTAGCTCACGTGTAATATCCAGTTTACTTGAAGTGTCATTAGCATTATTACTCGTCCATTCAATGTTGTCTATATTTTACAAAATAAGACAATAGGTAGAAAACAAAGACAGAATCGAATCAGATAAAATAAAATCCCCACCTTCTTACGTGGGAGATATTTGTAGGTGATTGTAACAGTTGGAGCTGATCTGTTGTCTGACATTTCTGCTGTCGCGGATGTATCTGGAAATACCGCGGATTCCCGAAAACTCGAAGCCACTGTGTCCAGGAAGGTGCACCACTCCAGTTTTAAAAGTCGCGCATAAGGACTTCTGTTGTTAGAGCTGAACAACCTGTGTGTCATTGGAAGCTTGTTTATTTTTGCCTGTATGTTTGTTGTGGGTTTTGGGGGAGGGCTACGCTCTAATGGCTAACATTCCTCTTCAGTGGCCCGCTGTGGTTTGGTGTGCAGCAGCTTTCAGGTGAAGAATGTCCTTTCTAATTCCATTTCCAGCATCACCAGCCCATGGCCCTGCCCCAGCCGCTACCCCTCACCATCCCCACTTTGCTAAACCTCTGCTCAAGTTGTTTATGAGACTGAATGAAAGAAGAAAAGTCTGACATCATTTAATTGGGACAAACGTTCACTTCTGAGGATTCCTGGGCAGCACTTCAAGTGAAATCATGTGCCTTGGAAGAATCTGATACTGTACAAGGTCAGAATATCTGCCAAAGCCGAGAACTGACAGAGCAACACACGTCGCAAAACCCCATCCAAACCTCGCCTTTAATAATACTCCAACTTAGGGATCATTGCATGATTTTTCTTTCAGGACTAGGTCCTCTCGCAATAACATTTTGACAAAATCTGGCTTTGGCTGCTGAATAGCCGGCGGTGCTGTCACCCTTATTGATTACCAGGAACAGCAGTTCTCTGTCAGAACACTCAGGGAAAGCCTCAGCAATGTTCTGGAAGATAATGCTGACCTGCACCCAACAGCGTTCATCCACTCATGGCGTTAACACAACTTGCTCAGAGTCCGGCACGCAACTCCTCAATGATTTGATTTTTTTTTAAATCATTTTTTGGCGTAAATGCAAGTTAACAAAATAAAAATCGAATGAAATGCAACTGTCCCCTTTTAAAAAAAAGTACGCTCACCATTTTTTTTCCCCCGAATTGAAGCTATTTGGTGAATCATTGAAAATATTACAGCCCATGGGTTCGCTCAGGGGAACGTAGGGCGGAGGAGTTACTCACTAAACAATAATATGGATTTCCCATATTAAAATACTGACTTATCAAAATACTGACTGGAACATTTACTCCAGGATGCAAGTTGCAACTCCCTCTGGCTGCGTACACAAATTACATCACAATTGATTCTTTTCTCTTTTTTTTTGGAAAAAAAAAGCTCCAAAATTACAGGCATCCATATTTTGAAGCAGGATTACCCTTTGGGATAATTAACTCATTTAGTACACTGGGTTAATAGGAATATTAATACAACCATAAACAAAAGCTGTTTTTAAATCTCATAGGGCGCACGGTCAGTGTACTCCAAGCTAGTGGGACCCATAAACAGTAGCAACGCTTAATTGAACATAACCCTTTGCATTGTGAATCAAGGAGCACTCATTCCTGAGGAAATTTTCTGCTTAAACATGGATTTGCCAGATTTCTGCCTATGTATATATTATCGACACTTTATTGCTTATTTTTATCTATTGTTTTGATAAACCCCTCTCCCTCCCCCGCCTCAACGATCTACTTTGAAGAGGATCCGTGAGGATTTTTTTTAAAAAAACACAGGCGAAACCTGCGTGGAGGTCTTGTTCTGAGGCTTTAAATGAAAGCTGTACAGACCCAGAGATGGAATAGTCAATCCAGCGGTCTTTAACTATGAGCCCAGTGTCTTCCCCAACTCATTCAATCTAGTGGAAAATAATGGCCAGTGTTCCTGAGGTCACTCGCTGCCTTGCTCTGGTTTCTATATTCAATATCATGTAATCATGTTCTAAGAAACACGTCCTTCAGTGTTTCAGAACAACTAACGATTAAATTAATCTTTGGTGCAACGGAACAATTGATTCCTTTTCTGAATTGAGCATTAGCACAATATATATCATAGAAACACTTTTTGCAGCCTGAATGGTTGGCAGAAATTGACTGAGGCATATATTTTGGGGAGTTTTTTTTCGAAGCGGTTGAAATTCAGCCTTTGGGCCTACAAACGGGGGAGGGGGGAGGATTCAATGCAGCTTGAAAAGTGTGACGGAATGTAGGTCTCTGGACAGGTCTTTGATGTGTGATGAAATGTCAGAGACAGACGAACAGCAATTGACGCCGAGGCCCATATAAAATCGAGCCGTGGAACTCACATTCCCAGGATCGACAGGAATGTGGGAATTACTGTATCCACAATAACTCAAACGTACCACTTTAATCTCGACTTGATCCTAATTCATTGCTTTCTCTCTTTACGTGCATGCATAGAGGTTATCCAATCGACGCAATATTCAATACCAAACTATGTGAACTTTGCTCAGACTTGATCTAAACCAAAAAGAAAATTAGCTCATTCTAGTACCATGTGCATTATCCGAGCAGTCAGCAACAAACATTAAAACGAAAGCCCCTTTAACTTACAAAAGTACGCTACATATTGAACTTCTTTTGCTATTTTAGTTAAAACACTCAAGCACCAAAGTTGTAAAGGGGTGAAATGCCTCTAGAACCAATCCATCAATAAGAAAGCAACGTGAGGCAACACCCTGTGTGGTAATACCTAGCGCAAGAGTAACATTACAAAAACATTTCAGTTACACATTACCACTGGCATGCTCTTCATTGGAAAAAATCGGGGGCTGTAAGAAAGCAGCTACAGCCCTGTTCCAGGGACTTTCTGATCTACTGTGTGCGGGGTTTGTTATGTTACACCATTTGGAATAACTGTCCGCAAAGTCAAACGTCCACGTCTTTTTGTTTGTACATGAACACCTCGCCAAATGCGCGAACGGCTAAGGTTAACTTCGAGGCATTTAAACGATAATATGTGTTCAGCTTAACAGAGGCATAATGAAAGACAAATGTTTTAAAACATGCTGTTTGGATTATAAAACTGAAGCATATAAACATCTCATTGCATTACCAGCGAAATAAATAAGGTGAAGTTTTAATTCTGAATGTTGGGAAGTTTAAAAACTACATCCCCATTGTACACCCAGTTCTGAGCAGGTAGATCGGCCACTTGATTCCTGCGAATTCTGCAACCAATTCTCTTTCAAAGTTATTCTGTCACGTGCTTTGGGGATGTCTGCGTGTTTATGTTCCACAGCACAGTCACTCTGCGAATATTAGTTTGTGAAAGATAGCGTTAATTCAAAAACCCCTCCTGAATTCGCCAACTAATTTTCTATTCACAAATGGAAGGGCGCGAACCGCTCTTTTTGGTCTTTTCTCAGGCGGTAGTTATGTCCAAGCAAACAGGGCAGTATTGACATGAATCCAGATCTTGAAAGCAACATAACATTGCTGTGCATGTTTTTAATTATAGGCCTCTAAAAGGTCAATAATCACCCCGTGTTAGACGGTGTTCATCCACTCTCGCTCTTATTCTAACTCGCTCGTCTTTGTCTGTCAGTAGCCGCTCTGTTTGTCTTGTGTGCACCGTTTGTTTGTAAAATTCCACTCTCCCTTGGGGCCGTTACAACTCACTACAAACAACTATTCATCACCAAGTTTACCCCCTTAAATAACAACCGAATTATACCGTAAAATAGCCGTTTGTGCATATAACTTTGCCTTAAAGTTTACATCATAGGTATTTATTGCAGAAAATATACAAAGATATTTACAAAACAATCACAAAAATATGAATGCATTTAGAGACCAGATCTTTATGCATTGAGACATGGCACATTAATAAATAAATAAATGATTTTCATGGGGAAAGACTAACCAACTGGACTTTGCATAACAGTTTGGTCCATTTTCTAAAACTTATTGTCACTCTAGACCTGTTCGCCGTAGCACTTTTGGGAAAAAAAACAAAATAAAATAATTCAACTTTCCTGCGTCTTCAATAGCAGATATAGACATGATTGTTGAATGCATGCATAGTAAAGGGAGGAATGAGTTCCAACAACATTCATCGTCAGGATAAAAATGATGCGAATGGCAAGATACACCTCAGATGTACAAATGATTGTATAAGCCGCACGATTGGATATGTCCACGATCCATGACTCGTTTTCTGTAAGTGCTTTCCAAGCTCCTTCCACGAGATTTTTTTTTGGGGGGGGTTAATAAACAAAAAAATTCTCTTATGATCCATCAGTGGCAAAGATCAACGTGTTTTAAGTATCCAGACGTCAAACCCTGTTGTCTGTCCAGCCGTTGGCCCTTTGTGGCAAATCTTTTTCACCTAGAAAAACAGCAATGGATTACACTGAGATTAGCGAGCCAAGCAGGACTGCTTTTGGCACCTCTATTTGTCAGGCTTTTGCGGGGGTGGGGGGGGGGGGGGGGGGGGGGAGCGGGTGGTGGTGTAGTGTAGAATCTCACTTTCGATAAAGTGTTACATCCTGCAGTTGGGGATTTTTTTTTCGCATGCTCTGTTTCAGCCCTTCTCGCTGTGGGACTGACTCTTTCAGCCAAATTGCCTGGGTTGGAGAGTGGCCTACAGACAGGACAGAAGGCGAAAGTTCAGCTGGAGCCTTACAGATCAAGGTGGTGCAGCAATGTGGGAGGAGAACTGGGCAAAATCGTTAATTGATGAGGAACGCAGGCACATGTGGCCCAGGCGAGAGGGAAAGGGGAAATAAGGGGTTGGACCCTGGAAAGCAAGATCTGTAAACGTGAATGAATCAAATAAAAGAAAGATAAACCATCAAGAATGGGGAACACTAACCGCCGTTGTGCCAAGATACATCTGCAGTCTAGCAGTTTGAAAATGGTGCATTTGAATTCAATGTCCCCTTGATTTGTCACTACAGCACAAAAAAAACAAAACCGGCCTTGGTGGACAACCAGGGTACATGAAGATCATTTACTGCCTCAATGAACATCCAATACGATTTCTTTTGTTTGTGGTTTGGTGGGGGTGGAAGGGTTCAAACCGATCTTTATATATTTTTTTAAATGTCCACTTGTTGCTTACCTTTGTCCTCAGGGTAGCTGCTAGTGTGATGTGGACATGGACCAGGCTCCCTCCATCCTCCATACTGAGAAAGCGTAACTGAGTCTCTCGTGGGCCACATAACTGCAGCTCGACATTTTGTTGTCCAGCTCGTCACTTTGTAAGACCTGGTAAAGGAAGTCGATGTACCTGGCCGCGAGCTTGAGGGTCTGGATTTTGCTCAGTTTGTCTGACGGGAGGGTCGGAATGATTTTGCGCAGGGCGGAGAAGGCTTCGTTGAGGGATTGCGTTCTCTGGCGTTCCCTTACATTGGCCATGACCCTCTGGGTTTGCAGTTCTTCGAAAGACTGGGGGCTCCCGTCCCTCTTCTTGCCCCTTTTCACTGACGCAGGGCTGTCTGTTTCCTCTCCAGATTTCCTGCTCGGTCGCCTCTTTCTGACACTTTTTTTTAGCTGCCTGTCTCCTTCGTCCTCACTGTTGCTCAGGCTCTCTACTGGAGAGACTGGGGAGTTCTCTTCGTCCTGCATGACCGCTTCTAACATCGGTTTGAAGAAACGAAAGAATATATTATTGGGATATCCAGCTGACGCCCGCAACGCGGTTACAGGATTCGACTTAAATAATGAATAATGAAAAGGAACTGAACTTATCCAAACGAAGACTTCTAAGAGACGGCTCTGTGTTACAGGAAACTTTTCAAAGGGGTAATATAGCTCTGGGTGCCTGGACCTTTTGGGAGATCGATCTGATTGGCTAATATGAATTTTCATCACGAAATGAGGTGGAGCCTTTTTGCAAAGACCATCAGTTAACATATCTTCTGCAGCAATTACTTTAAACACGGGTTTCTAAAGCGGCTGCTGGCTCCATGTTTGCACATAGAATATTCTTGGAAAAAGGAAAACAATTGAGAATTGCTGATCAATGCAAACGAACGACTATTTGCTACAGGAGCCATTTCAGATCTTTCTTGGCTGCTTGATGTCGCCTTGAGAAGGTTGATTTGCATTGCAGTGGGCTCATAGCATTATGTGTATTGTTGTAATGAAATGTACATCAGGCAGAAGAAAAATGAGTCTGGCCGGTATCTACTGCGATGTTGATTACTTCAAAGAATAGTACGCATTCAAATCTATCTCCAGGCCTGTGAATATTGGTGGAAAAGTGAATTTTGCAGATGAACCACGAAGTGTTATACATCTTAAGACAGGCTCAGACTTCTGCTGCTGAACTTTTATCTTTTCCATTTTCTGCCATCTTTAATAGTTCAATAGCGAATTAATCCCTTCCCGCCAAGCTCAATGTTGGTATAATATCTGGCATAACCCTTACAATTAATAAAGGAATAGATATACACTCTTCATCCACATTTTATCTGGAAAAAAAATCTTTTCCTTGACACTAAAGTACTGTAGTATAAAGTATACCTGCAAAACATAAGCTTTCCCTCAAAAAAGCACTTGCACAACTCAAGTGATATGTTACATCTCCCTATTGAGATATAACGACATGCGGGGACACACGATCTACCCGAAGGTGAGATGAGTTTTGTCTGCAAGCTGGCTATACCATTAATAAGGAGGTACATTAATTGAAAATCAAAACAATTGAATTGATTAGAATTTATTGTCCCGTGTACCGAGGCACAGTGAAAAGCTTTGTCTTGCGAGCAATACAGGCAGATCACAGAGTTAAGTAGCATTGATAGGTAAATAATAGGTAAACAGTGGCAAAAACAAAAACACAGGGACGGGCGAGTGTTAATAAATAAATTGTTAGAAATGCGAAAGACACGAAGCGTAAATTGTGTAAGTTGTAAATTGTAGCAAGAAAAAAAGTCCTAAGGCAACGTGCTAAATTAATTAAGTGATGAAGAGAGGAGTTAGCAAAGGAGCTCGGCTGAGCAAATAGAGAGATAACATCAAACGAGTCGAACTAATTACTATGCAAAAGCTGAACGCTCTTGGTTATGAAAAGACAATTTGCAGTCCAGATTTCGAACACTACAAGAGTTCTAGGCCCAAAGTCATGCTTGCTTCAAACCCGCGAATCGGAAGGGATACCTGTGCGGTGCAAAAACTTCCATTGAACGCCATCATCGAAATCCCCAGCCGAAACCATCAACGTTGCACCTCCTGGGACAAGGAGTTCTAGTGCAAAGTTCCAGACACAGCAGGATCTCCGAGTAACAGTCAAACTGTGAGGCCCAAAGGCAACATAAACATCACCTGGTGAGAGAAAAAGAGGAAAGCCATCCAAGAGCAGCACATAAAACCGTTTAATGTGAGTTGGTGTCGTTTAAAGTTGCCTGTATGGTATGCCATTAATCGCTGTGAGGATTTTTAAATGATCAGTAGTAATTGTTCAGCGGGGCATTGAACTTCCCCAAACAGAGCTGCTTCGTATCAATAAAACAATTTTCGGTTCAGATAGATATTCGCACAGACACACATAAATAAATGTTGAACAGGCAGCGACATCCTAATTATAAATTAATTGTATTTTTGGATTTAATAACCGCGTGTAATTATACATTTCCAATTTGATTTGATGTTCTCATCACAATCTAAACGGGAATCACTCAGAACGTTGTAACTCTTCCATTGGATAATGTAATGTTAGAAATTTGTTCAAAGTTTATCCATAACAATATTGAAGTAACCTAAGTAACAACATTGGCTTTCCTTTGGGAAAAATAATAATCCTGACGAGCTTCTATAGAAAGCAGTTTTTCTCTTTAACTCAAACAAAAGCGGAGCTGTGACAAGCGCTGTTAACAATACGATGTGCCCGGTCAGCAGTGCAGACGAGTTACAGCGTGTTTTAAACGCCACGATTTCGATGTGTCCAAGTTGGAGGCATTCATTCACAAATGCAGCGATCAATTTTGAATGATAGAGGGCGCAATTTCCTAGGAAAAGTAACAATTAAAATTGAAAGCGAAAGGAAGTGAACGTTTCGATTGGACTACCGTATGCTTTTCTTTCACATCTGAAAAGTTATATTCGACTGGAAATGTTTAATCTCTCTCTCTCTCTCTGCGCAGATGCTGTCAGCGCTGCCGGTTTCCTGCAGCACCTTCCTTTTTTAAAGTTTCGGTTCTCCAACATTGATTGAAAGCAAAATGCTGGATTTATAGCATGAGGGGGTAATTAGCGTGAAGATATTACGGAGAACGTACAGCAAAGGCATACTTGCTGAAAGGGGAATTGAGGCGTGGTATATGAAGTAAAATGAGATGGTAATCCAAAGAAAAGGGAACGGGGAGGTGTTATTGTAGCTCGGGCGTTTGTGTTTATTGTCCCATTGGGGTCATTCAAGTTGCTTACAATGTATCCTAGCATCCTCTGAACTTCCTCCTCCCGTTACAAATAACCCAACTGTAATCAGGCTAATAAATTTAAGAATTAAAATAAAAGTTTTTTATATCCTAAATCCAAAAAGAATAACATTTGCAGTTCCAACTAATTTGCTGGTGTGTTTTAGTAAAGATGCCAGATTTGATAGCTGTATCGTGTTCAAGAACAAATTACCTTTATATAGCACCGTTAATATATAGAGCATTATGCTTCACAGATGTATTATAAATCCAACAATGACACAGGGCCACACAAGAAGATAGTAGGTCAGATTTTGAAAAACTTAGTCAAAAAGGGCAACTTCAATTCGTGTCTTATAGGAGCAAAGTGAAGAGGAGAAGCATTTAGGTGCAGGCCAGAGGAGTTGAAAGAAGATGTGGTAAGGGAGAGTTTGGTGTCATCAGAAGACATGTGAAATTTAACATCATGCTTTCCATACATTTTGCCAAGAGGCAGCATGTAGACAAGAAATTGTGGTCCATTGATAGTGTCATAGAGTCATAGAGATGTACAGCATGGAAACAGACCCTTCGGGCCAACCCATTCATGCCAACCAGATATCCCAACCCAAACTAGTCCCACCTACCAGCACCCAGCCCTTATCCCTCTAAACCCTTCCTACTCATTTACCCATCCAAATGCCTTTTAAATGTTGCAATTGTACCACTTCACCACTTCCTCTGGCAGCTCATTCCATTCACGTACCACCCTCTGCATGAAAAAGTTGCCCCTTAGGTCTCTTTTATATCTTTCCCCTCTCACCCTAAACCTATGCCCTCTAGTTCTGGACTCCCACGCCCCACCAGGGAAAAGACTTTTTCTATTTATCCTATCCATGTCCCTCGTAATTTTGTAGACCTCTACAAGATCATCCCTCAGCCTCCGACACTCCAGGGAAAACAGCCCCAGCCTGTTCAGCCTCTCCCTAAAGATCAAATCCTCCAATTTTGGCAACATCCTTGTAAATCTTTTCTGAACCCTTTCAAGTTTCACGACATCTTTCCGATAGGAAGGAGACCAGAATTGCACACAATATTCCAACAGTGCCCTTATCCCTGAGCCAGGAGATCTGGATTCAAGTCCCACATATTCCAGAGGTGCGTAACAACATCTCTGAAATGTTGATATAGAAAATATCTGCAGTCATGAAATAGGAGGAGAGAAACCATTGCAAGTGATTCTTTGGCTACAGTTAGGTAAAACTGGAAACACTCAAATGTGATTTCACTGATTAGAATTACATCAAGTGGGTCTCATGGACCAAATGTGCTCACAGACAGTATGTGAAGAAATAGGAGAGAAACTAAAGAAAGATATAAGCTCAGGGGAAAGCATTAAAGGAAAGGCAGCTAGGTGGGCTAGTGGAAGGAATGAGTAGAAACCCAGTCTTATTGATAAAAAAAAACCCTTCTATAACCAAGATCAATTGAGTAAAATTTTTCTATGTACTGTATCCAATGTAACTATATCTTTCTTTAGAAATGAGGACCAATCCTATTCATGTGTGGGTTGACTATTACCTTTTCATTGTCTTCCCTATTTTACGCCATTTCCTTTCAAATAAAGACCAACATTTCATTTGCCTTCCTTTTTACCCCTTAAATGCAGGTACTATCTTCTTGTGACTTATGCACAAGGACCCCAAAAGCCCTGTGTTGCAGCTTTTTATAGTATTTCCCCTGTTTAAATAATATTCATCGCCACTGTTCTTTCTGCCAAATTGAATAATCTCATGTTTACCCACATACTCCATAGACAAGTTTTTGACAGTCATTTAATCTGTCCATCTCTATCTGTAAGCTCTTTGGTCATCCTCACAACTTGCCAATTTTTGTAATATCTGTAATCTTGGTGATAGTACATTCACTTCTCTCATCCAAGTCATACACATATATTGTAAACATTGTGACCCTAGGACTGATCTCTGTGGAATTCCATTTGTTGCAGGTTGCCTTCCTGAAATCTTCCCACCTAATCCAATCTCTAGTACTCTTCTGTTAGTAACCCACTGATTAATATACCACTCCCACAAGCATGGATTCTTATCTAATAAATAAAATAATCCTGTGTGATACCTTAACATCTTTTGGAAATCCAAAGATATTGCATTTACCAGTTCTACTCGTTACTTCTTCAAAGAATTCTAATAAAATTGCCAGGAATGATTTCCCTTTCATGACGCCATGGGAACCTTGCTTGATTATTTAATGTGTTTCAAAAGGTCTTTTCAAGTATTTTATATATTTTGAAGTAATTTCTCCTTGTGGTTGTCCATGAAATGGTTGCAGATAGCAATTAAATAATGCCTAAATTTTATAAGCATTTTTAGTAAAATTCTTTGGATGAAATTATCTTATTTTTCCGTTTTCATCCCTTCCTTGTAAAGTACCAATCCTTCCATCAGGCTCGAGTGCAGCATAAACACTGATGTGGACTAGTTCAGCTGAATGGTTTGCTTCTGTACTGTATATACGCTGTAATCATCCCATTACTGCTTTTGAAGTCTTTTCCACATGCACACACACTTTCTGATATCTCATTCTTGTAGCAGATCTCCATTCGTTCACCACCTTTGCAGTACTGCACTGTCGCATCACTTTGTATTAAATCCTCATGTGGGACTCAAACACACCATTTGATACAAGGGTAGAAGCACTACAAACTGAGGCTTGTTTACATTCAGGATTTTTGGCTTCTTGTTCTCAGAGAAGTTGGAAAAATAAAGTCACTGGAGTCACGGAAACTGCCTCTGTGTATAGTCAATGTTTCTCTCTCACATATATTGCTAGACTTGCTGAGTGCATGCACATTTTCTGTTTTTATGTCAGATTTCCAACATCTACAGTATTTTGCTTATAGTTATTTAATCAATCTGTTTGAAGATAGAATGGTACACATTTGGGACAGGTAAAACTTGAAGCCAGACCTCCTGGCCCACATTTAGGGACTTTACCACTGCACCAGGCTTCAGTAATTTATCACAATATAAGTGATAGCCTCAAGGGCTATTTGCTGTTAAAAGAAAGTAAGCCAGTTTGGGTGTGGCAGAAAGTGCTCTACTCATGTAAAATGTTGAAAATGTGTTGCTGGAAAAGCGCAGCAGGTCAGGCAGCATCCAAGGAGCAGGAGAATCGACATTTCGGGCATGAGTCCTTCTTCCTGAAGAAGGGCTCATGCCTGAAATGTCGATTCTCCTGCTCCTTGGATGCTGCCTGACCTGCTGCGCTTTTCCAGCAACACATTTTCAGCTCTGATCTCCAGAATCTGCAGTCCTCACTTTCTCCTCATGTAAAATGTTCCTTACTGATACACAAAATTGGCAAAAATAAAGTGTAAATATAGTGGGAAAGGGAATTTGGTGCAGAAGGGATGAGCTTTTGTCCTTAAAATTCTTGGATTGGTCCATGTAAGATTTAGACAATAAATATTTAAAAGTTGCACAGTGATTGCTGATTGCAAATTGGTATTTGTATAAATGCCTGTGAGAATATGCGGAGTGATGGGACAAGGAGAAGCATATGTGGTAGTTCCAGGGGCAAAGATAATACGTAATCAAAAATGACTTAATGTGACATAATGAGTGTCAGTTTCCAAGGGGCAAAATCTTCACTTCCCAAAAACAAAAGTCTTAATGGGTAAGGCTGTAACATAAACTGAAATTAAATAAAAACATGCAAAAATACAAACAAGAACAGAGAGTATGAAAAGGAACTTACAAAGGATATTGAAACTAATGTAAACAATATTCATGAATATATTTAAAAATGATGAAGCAGGATCAAAGTGGATTGCTTATAAAACTGGATAACTCTGATACTTTAAATGAAAATATGGAACTGGTCGGCATGTCTTTTGCATTGTATTTACAGCTGAGGAAGAAGATAACAGATTGAACATTTCAAGAAAGTTAATACTTCAGCAGGGGCAAGGTTTCACCAAAATGAATGTGAAGAAAATATTACCATTGAGGAAAATAATGGCACTAAAGAGCAACAGATCCCCACAACCAAGTGTTTTCCAACCCTGAAATTTAAAGGAATTCATTGAGAACATTCTGATGCCTTAACTGTATTCTCAGTGAAGAACCATTTCTCTTGATTAAATGAAGAGTCATGTAATTCTCTTTTTTAAGAAAGTGATTTGAGAGTTGCCATTGTCCATGCTCTTATTAGAAAGAGACATTGGTGTGTGAGTTTAAGCTGGAGGCTGCAATGCCTCAGGGTGAGGGACAAGGTTAAGAAGGCTCAGCCAACATGGTGACCTCAACCTGTGTTGCTAGCATCATTCTGCATCACAAGCTAGTTCTCCAGCCAACTGAACTGAACAATGTGAAAAAAGGACATCAGGGAAATACAGACCAGCGAGAAAGTCTACTTTATGGATCATGTGACCAAGCACATTAAAGTATTAGCTAACAAGAGACATCCAGAATGGATTTTTAAATGATTGGTCAGGCTTAGAACACAGAACATAGAAAAGTACAGCACAGAACAGGCCCTTTGGCCCACGATGTTGTGCCAAGATTTAATCCTAATGTAAAATATAGTAAGAACCTCTGCACCCCTCAACTCACTGCTATCCATGTGCATGTCCAACAGTCGCTTAAATGTCCCCAATGATTCCGCTTTCACCACCACAGCTGGTAACACATTCCATGCATTCTCAACTCTCTGTGTAAAAAAAACCTACCTTTGATGTCTCCTTTGTACCTTCCTCTTAATATCTTCGAACTATGACTTCTCATGCCAGTCAAACCTGCCCTGGGGAAAAGTCTCTGGCTATTGACTCTATCTATTCCTCTCATTATTTTGTACACCTCTATCAGGTTTCCTCTCTTCCTCCTTGTCTCCAGAAAGAAAGGTCTGAACCTATTTAACCTTGCTTCATAAAGCTAACCCTCCAGTCCAGGCAACATCCTGGTAAACCTTCTTTGCACGGTCTCCAAAGCCTCTGTATCTTTCCTATAGTAGGGCGACCAGAACTGGACACAATATTCTAAGTGTGGCCTCACCAGGGACTTGTAGAGCTGCAGCAAAACCTCGCGGCTCTTAAACTCTATCTTGCTGTTGATGAAAGCCAAAACACCATATGCTTTCTTAATAACCCTATCCACTTGCGTGGCAACTTTGAGGGATCTATGTACTTGCACATCCAGATCCCGCTGTTCCTCCATACTGCCAAGAATCCTGTCTTTAATCCTATATTCAGCATTCGAATTCGACCTTCCAAAATACATTACTTCGCATTTATCCAGGTTGAACTCCATCTGCCATTTCTCAGCTCATCTCTACATTCTGTCTATGTCACTCTGCAGCCTCCAGTAGCCCTCTATACTATCAACGACACCTCCAACCTTTGTGTCATCTGCAAATTTACTAACCCACCCCCTCAACCTCCTCTTCCAAGTCATTTATAAAAACTACAAAGAGCAGACGCCCAAGTACAGAGCCCTGCGGGACGCCACTCAACACTGTCGTCCAGACAGAATACTTTCCATCTACAACCACTCTCTGCCTTCTGTCAGCCAGCCAATTCTGAATCCAGATAGCCAAATCTCCCTGTATCCCATACTTCCTGGCTTTATGAATGAGTCTGCCATGGGGAACCCTATTAAATGCCTTGCTGAAATCCATATACACCACATCCACTGCTCGACCGTCGTCGACCTGTCTTGACATTTCCTCAAAGAACCCAATAAGATTTGTGAGGCATGACCTGCCCCTCACAAAGCCATGCTGATTGCCTTTAATCACACTATGCTATGCCAAATAGTCATAAATACTAACAGAATATTTCAAAGGGATAAGTCATGCAGTGAATGAGAGAATGTCTAAAGATATTAGATAGATTAGAAACAGGCCCTTCAGCCCACCATGTCTAAGCTGACCAATAAACGCAAACTATACTTATTCCCATTGCTACTATGTCCGAGTAGGTAAAAACAATGACTGCAGATGCTGGAAACCAGATTCTGGGTTAGTGGCGCTGGAAGAGCACAGCAGTTCAGGCAGCATCTGAGACCTATTATGTCCGAGTGTTGAAACATAAAGTAAATATTGTAAAAACAAAAATAGAATAGCAGCAAAACTAAAATACCCGAGGAGTCCTATTGAAACAACTGGCCTGAAATATCTGTGCGTAGCTCCAGAAGTCATTTGGTAAAGTCTCTCCTGAGAAATTACTTGCTAAATCTGAAACTCATGGAATTGAAGAAAATTATTGACTTGATTAGAAAATTGATTAAGCAGCATGAGACAGAAAGTATGAATAATTACACTAATTGCCAGGATTGGAAAGTGGTGTTTTGTAAGGACTTGTTTTGATGCCTATTTATTGTATTTATTAATAACATTGGATTGAAAGCCACATTTTGAAGTTCATGAAAAGCACAAAGATAGGCAGCATTGTAAGTAGTGGAGATGTCAGTATAAAATTACAAGTGATGATAGTAGATTGAGAAGATGGGCAAACTGTGGAAAATGTGTTTGAATGTAGGAAAATGCGAAATCATCCACTAAAAAGAATTAAACAAAGTATTTCTAGATGGTGAAAATCTTCTAATGGTAGAAGCCCAAATACACTAGGTAAGTGTAGGAAAAGTGTCCATGTACAGAGATGATGAAAACATTTGGAATTATTGCAGAAAATAATCAAAAAAGACTAATGGATCATTGACCTTTATATCTACACAGCTAGAAGTTATGTTACAGATACACAAAGCTCTGGTTAGGCCACACCTGTCAACACTTCTGGACATCACACATTGAAAGATGCATTGAACATGAAGGCAAAGCAGGTTTATCAGAAAGATGCTTACATTTCAACTATGAGGAGAAATTAGATAAACTAATGTTGCATTCTGTGAAATTTAGAAAATTAATGGATAAATTGATCAAAGATTAGAAGCTATTAAGGGAACAAATAGGATCGATGTGGAGAAACTGTTTCCACTGGTAAGGTTGTCTAAGATGGAAAACATCATCTAGAAATTAGAATCAAATCTTTTGGAATAAAGTTAGGAATAGTTTCTGCATGCATAAAGAAGTGTAAATACTGAAAGGTTTTCTAAAAGAAATGATCTATGCTTGTTAATTTTAACCTGAGATTAATAGATTTTTGTGACCCAAACTCATTCGAGGTTATTAGGCAAATTTAATATATGGATTTAAGCCACAAATAAACTATGACCTCATTGAATTCCAGAACCAGCTTGATTGTCCAAATGGCCCATTTTAATGAATAAATGACTGTACAGCTTGGCTTTGTAACATGCTAAGGTTGCACATCACTCAGTACTAATTGAAATCTAGAGACTATCCCTATATCTTGTACAAGGTCTTGTGGCTTTGGTTTAGTATATCATAGAATCCTTACAAATCCTTACAGTATGGAAGCAGGCCACTCAGCATATCAAGTCCACACTACTCCTCCAAAAGGCATCCCACCCAGACCTTCCCCACCCCTCCCCCGAGTATATACCTGTAACCTCACTTTAACCATGGATAATCCACTTAGACTGTGCATCCCTGGACACTATGAGCAATTTACCATGGCCAATCCACCTAATCCATACATGTTAGGACAATGGGAGGAAACTGGTGCACCTGGAAGAAATCCATACAGACATGGGCAGAATGTGCAAATGTCACACAGACAGTCACCTGAGGGTGGAATTGAACCCAAGACCCCTAGCACTGTGAGGCAGCAATGCTAATCACTGAGCCACTGTGCCTGTATCATAAATAGTAGACCTGAATTTTGAGTTTTGTTGATTTATCTCTTCATTCCAATATTGCTTTGCAAGACTACAACCTTGTTTTTGGAAGAATTGGTGAGATAAACAATGGCATTTTATTAGATTGGGATTTTTAAAATGTATTACCATACCCAATGGTACATTAAAATGACATAAAATATGGAGTAACCTGATCATTGTGAATGAGTTGCTATTCCATAAAGAATGGTATCCATTCAGTTTTATGACCAGATTTGAAATCCATACTGAAGAAAGAAGTCCCTTCCTGTCTGCCAGCTGTCCCAATAAATGTCCCAATCCATGTTTCAGCAGTTTTGCCCTCTGAGGTCACAGACAGAACACATATCCAATTGGAGCAATAGGTGGCGCCCTACATTACAAATGAAACTCCCTCATTGCTCCTGAAAATGACAATAGGTTCACATATCCGCATTAAATTTTCCAGTACCTCACTCCATCCATACCTAACTTGGCAAACAAATGTGGACATATGTGAACATTAAATGCATACTGGAAGTCCTTCTTGGATGTTGAAAGTTCATTAGTAAACATTTAGACAAAATGCAAATTAAAATTTTGTAAAGTGCAAAAATAAAGCTGCAGATGTTTGCAATCTGAAATAAAATGGCAGAAATGCACAGTAGATAAACTGCACTTGTAAAAGTGAAAAAAAAGGTTATTGCCATATGACAAACAGACACAATCAATAAGGTTAGAAAACAGAAGGAATGAAGTGGATGTGCCAAATGCAACAAAATAGTTAATACTTGCAAATCTTATCATGAAGTAATTGTTAATTGATATAAAAAGGTTATCAGTACAGTGGGGAAGTAGGAAAGTGCAAATAAATTAATTTAGAAAACTTGGAGCAAAAAGTAAAAACTGTTGAAATAAAAAGATGAGTTGTCAACAATTCTGATCAAAGATACAGTGTCATAGTATAATTTCTCAAGTTACTAACTGGGCTATTAACAATTTCCAACAGTTTTTTTTTCAATTTCATTCTTATTGCTTGTCTTGTAAGAATATTCATCAGAACCCTGTGATATCATTGAAAGAGGGGACAAGTGCAAAAAATATTTTCAGGGGAAACACCTACAACTTTCCTTAGCACTGGATTCTATTACAGTCATTTACCAGTTCCCAATGAAGTATACAAAGGGTAGAAAGTATTAATTGTTTGTTCATAACCAAAATCCCTTCTGATGTATAGCCTTCCTATAATTATTCAGGTAAATCCTGAACTATGATTGTGTGTGGTCAGAAGATTTCATATGGACATTCCATAGTTTATTCAGAAATCACAGTATTTTGTACAAAACAAAATATTGCAATAAAGTGATTGGTGTTGATTTTAGTCAACATTGCAAAACATATTTGAGTTTTAGGTGTTCACCTTTTTTGCTATATTGTTTAGTTCATGATTTTCACTGTTCCAGTTTTTTGTCATCTTTTTCCCTCAATGTCTCCCAGTCCCAATACCAAAATTCCTGATTGTTTCTGGGAAAGAGTTTCCAAAGATACTAAAAAAACTCTGAGTTTTTTTTTATATAAATGGCCAATTTTCATGTATGATCCATGAATATAAACAAGCCGTTCCACCATGAGGGGCATCTTGAATTAAGATTTTCTCTATGTTTCTTATGAGTTTCTGTTTTGTCTACCTTCTTTCTATTGCACTGTGACATTTTACTGAGTTTCAAAAGCACAACACCTTGAAACCTATTCAGTCGTATGCATGACAGTGAGAGAACAATCAAAAATTTCTGAATGCATTACTCTAAAGGTACTTCCAATTACCAATTAACCTGTTCCTTTAATAGCTAAACTCAAGGGATGTGAATGGCTTCACAGATAATTTACCCTGACTTGCATAATCTTAGCTAATGCAGTAAAAGGATGCTAACAATGGCCTGAACATTTTTGCATTATAGAGGGCAACATTTTATTCCAGCTTGTTGAGGCTAACCTTGATTTAAATAACCCCTTCTGGAAGTTTATAAGTGTATATTGAGTATGATTAGAATCATGACCCCTGCAGTCAAATGACTTTCTGGAGCAGGAGATCGAGGACATATGAACAACAACCACCCAGCTGAAGAACAGCCACCCAGAGTGAAGAATCAGAGGATAAATAGCCCTCATGGGACTGGCCATTAAATGCTTCAAAAGATAAGGTAAGGGACAGAATTGCTGCTGAAAATTAATGAGGAAAGAAAAACAAAAGTGAAAGGTAACTAAAATTATATTCATCAAGGAAGTGTGCTGAAAAAATAGATAAGTCCTCATGAACATCCGAACAGGAGAACGAGGGGAGACTTCATAGTGATGTATAAAATTATGAGGTACATAGATAGGATTGATGGTCAGAATCTTTTTCCCAGAATTGAAACATTAATACTAGGGGGCATACATTTAAGGTGAGAGGGGGAAAGCTAAAAGGAGATGTGAGGGACAAGCCTTTTACGCAGAGAGTGGTAGGAGTGTGGAACGCTGCTAGGAGTGGTGGGGGAGGCAGATACAATAGAAGCATTTAAGGGAGTTTTAGGTAAGCACATGGATATGCAAGGTATGGATGAATAAGGAACACAGGCAGGTGGAAGGGATTGTTTAATTTGGTGTCATGTTTGACATAACATCGCGGGCCAAATGGGCCCATTCGAGTGCTGTACATTTCTATGTTCTGTGTATATTCTGACTTTGATATTTCAGCAGTGGGAAAGTACAATGTCATAGTAGTTCTGTTACTGCACTTAGAAGTTCAGAGGCTTGGACTAACAGTTCAGAAATAGAGTTGAAATCGTACCATAGTTACCATAGAATTTAAATTAATACCATGAATTGCTGATATTGTTGTAAAAACTCATCTGGTTTACTAATGTTCTTTAGGGAAGAAAAACTGTCATAACCTTACCCAGCTTGGTTGACAGATGGCTCCAGTCCCAAAAAAATGCAGTTAACTCCAAACTCATCTGAAACCACCTAACAAGTCATTCAATTGTATTCAAGAAAGCAGCTTACCATTAAATTCTTGAGGGTAATTGGGGATAACCAATACATATCCTCATTGTCAATGATACCTTTATATCATATATTAATATAGTAAGTTATTGACATATGTCTGATTGCAATAGAAAACATAGTTCTTGAATTGACATGTTGTATTCTGCTTAATTCTAAGAAAGAAATAGCTGAAGCTTTATTTTTGACATAAAAAATGACATGGGTTTAATAATGAATTGAGTTCCTTTGCAGTACAGGTTCAATGCAGCTGGAAACAGTTCAAATGCCATTCTGATATATAACATTAATACTTATATATCTTTTCAAAATATGCTACAAACAACAAGCATTGGCTCTTGTCTCTTCAGGAATTCTGCCATTTCCATTTAGTGTTTCCATCATGTTCTGTCTTTGTTTCAGATTTCCAGAATTATAAGATTTTGCTCTGGTGTCAAGTACATGCATTTGTGGCTGTGTAGTTAAGTTCAGGATCAGCACTGGGTGTGGCACAATGACGTTAAGAGTCAGATATTCAATTTACAATCATGGTTTAGGCTTATGCTTGCAGAATAACCACACCAGCAAAGAAAGAAACAGGACTAGCAGGCCTAAAGAAATATAATTTATATCCAGGAGTGAAATTAATAAGCACTTCTACACACAAGGTGTAATACATGTATGGAACTTGCTCATGCAAATGTCAATTTATATGAGATCAATTCTTAATATAAAATTTGAGTTGGATTGATTTTCCTTATCAAAGGTATGAAGAGATATCAGGCAAAAAATATGTAGAGTCCAACCATGGATCAACCATTAACAGACTTGAGGGGATTAGTGGCCTTTGCTGTTTCCCATGTTCCTGTCTTCAGTATTTCTACTTTCAAGAGAAGATTTGGGGGTAAGGTTTAATAATGTTACACTGATCATTTTTAGATTCAAAACTCATCATGCATTGATAATATTCAGATTTCATATTGATACAAAATCATATTCTTAAAAAATCAAAAAAGAACACAAAAGGAAAACAGATCCAAATATTAACAATTGTAGAAGGCTTTGATCAAAGGGTGGATTTCTCTTGGTTAATGAGTCAAAAAGCAAGGACAATAATTTAAAATTATCTTTAAAAGAAAAAAGGGAAGGAATCTATTAGAAGACTTTTTTTAAAAATCAGTTATTAGGACATGGAATACCTTGACAGAAACATCAAAACAGTTTTGAAATGAAATTATATTAACAATTGAAAATGGGAAAAAAAGGCAAAAATATAAGGATCTGGATATCTGTTCCAAAACAAACCAATCATAAACACAACACACTGAATAATCTCTTTCTCTCCTGTCTTATTTACGTAAAGCATACTATGCAATGAATGTACAGTGTGGTATATTAACAAATATAATTATAGTGTGTGGGCTATGAATGTACTGTTCATTTTATTTTGCCTGTGCTAGTCTTTTTTTTAGCATGAGCTGTACATGTATTCCAATGCTTCTGTCCTTTCAAATTATTTTATTTTTAGTACTATCCAATTGCATTTTAAATGATGGCACTGAGACAAGTAATCCTCCAAAGTATCCTAACTTCAATCTACAGCCTCATGTTATCAGACAACCAATGAGCTTTACTTGTGACCAACTCCTTGCCAGTGCAATCAGTTCAGGACAATTCAGCCTGAAGTGCACTACTGCTTTCATATAAGCTTGCACTTGGCCAATTAAGACCAGTTGAAGCTTTATGCCTGTAAAGCTTCAAATCCATATCACTTGTTAGCAATGGATACAAAGAGATGGTACATTTCTCTGTGGTGTTTTTCTTTGCAATTAAGCAACTTGGGTTTATGTGTGTATTCATTTGGCCTGCAATTGTAAACTGAGATTATATCATCCACTGCCTTAACGTGATAAAGTATTTCATGTTCCGATTATGTTCTGAATAGAATAAACATGTTATAATTCCTCTGTCATTATTTTCACAATAATCTCAGATTAATGCCTCCCTTTGACTTCTGAAGAAATTCCAGAGAAGAGACTTGAATCATGAGTTGAAATAATCTAAACTGATTTAGAATTCTTATTTATTATATTCATTCTTGAGATAGGTGGGGTGGGGGGGGTGGAAGGGTTGGTGGTCAGTGTGCTGGCTGGGCTGGCATTTATTGCCCATCCTTATTTGCCAAGATGCTATGGCTCATGAATCACATATAAGCCAGACCAGCTAAGGATAGCAAATTTCCTTTACTGATACTACTGGACCAGATGGGTTTTTATGATAATGGTGTCATGGTCACCAATTGACAGGGTGAAAGGGTAAGGTAGCAGGGGAATGAGAAGTTATAGATGGTCAGTCGATGAGAGAGTAGAATGGTGGGATGGCTGGACTGTGAGTCTGGCATTTGTCAGCAGCGTTAGGGGTTCAGGAAGCTGTCAGGGCCTACATGTGACAAGTCTAGGCAGTTCTCAGGGATGATGGCAAGGGCTGGGATTTTGTTTAGGTTTGGTGGTTCCAGGGAATCAGATGAAGACTGGGGAGGAGCAGTCAGCTTGGGATGGGGGAATATGGGAATGGTGTAGATGTAAGGATGAAGCTTGCATTGGGCAGAATTGAACTGTGCAGGTGACTGGAGGGGGGGGGGGGGGTGGAATTGAGCATTTATCTGATGGGGGTTAATGGTGGAGGACAGTGATGTTGATGGGCCCATTTAATAGTTAGCCAGGATTTTGGACAGCTTTTAATTCCTCTAACACTTCATGAGTAAATACTTAGTTCAATCAGAACCTTCACAGCCACCCTATGCTAACTCAGAATTGGCAACTTTTTCCAGGGTAATTCGAAGGGTAAAACATTAGGCAATTTCCCATGGAAGTTTCCATTTCCTGTGGAGTCCCTGCGGGATCCGCTGAGTTGGGATTTCTGCGTGGCCCCAGTGAGCAATTCCAGTCTACACTCCAGTGACAGGCTGTGCTATTCATTCTCATTCCTGTCCCCATAGAGGTTGGCAGACCTGGTGAGTTTCTGCAAACTTTCTATTTTATTAGACCATAAGACATAGGGGTAAAAACTGGGCCATTCAGCCTATCGAGACTGCTATGCCATTCAATCCAGGCTGACAAGTTTCTCCTGCTTTCTCCCCGTAACCCTTGATCACCTTGATACTCAGGAACCTATCTATCTCAGTCTTAAATATACTCAATGACCTGGCTTCCACAGACTTCTGTGGCAGTGAATTTCATAGGTTCCCTCTTACTCATTGTCCATAGAGCTATCAGTTTTGTGTTTACTGTTTATGAATTCAAAATTTCTGCATTTAGCTGAGGTGTCCACGAATCTTCTCTGTTCCAATTTCCAAGCCTTATCAAAACTCGCAGTTCTCAAATAATTCTGTCAAATCTACACTGTGTCCCCTCCATGTCTCCAACCCCCGCCAAAACAAATATACAGGGTTGCAATGTGTCTTCCTGTTTCCCACATTTGGCAGAATCTGTGGAGGAATGGCTGAAATGATAAAATGTGGCCATTGATTAGAGGGATTCTTTTGTTTCTGGTAAAAACCCTTCAGAGAATCATGCGGAATTTCAGAACAATGGGGGAGGAATGTTCTGCATCTCATGAAGCGGCACTATACAAACGAGGCTGAGCGCCCTGAGTAGTGTCAGCAATGACTCTTTGCCAATCCATGGTAGACTTGTTCAATAGCATAAATGGAGAGAATACAACAAAGACCACTGCCTGCCCTGTTCATTGACGTATAAATTCCTCCCTCGTTGCATTTTCCTCCTCAGACCTCATTTAGGTTAGATTTATTTTCGCTCTTTCATACCTTCCAGGTATATGTCAATAGCTGCTATCCAATCCTGTAAAACATGGGGATGTGCCCCTGTCATCTCCCAGACTGTTCCATACAACCCATCACCCTCTCCAACCCCCAGACTGAAGGCAGCAAAAGGCTATTCCTCCTGCGAAAGACCAAGTCATTGACAATAACTGGAGATTAAAGTTAACTCTGAAACCAATCGCTAAGAATACTGCTTCTGGTATCGCTTCCTCCAGCAGTTCTGACCAAAGAGACCTCTCCGGCTATTTCCCATCTCGAACTTCATCTGGATTTTCCTCAACCAGAATTGGACTTTGTTTGAAACCTTTCATCAGATCATGTGTCTCCCGGTTAGTCAGAAACCTGCACATTGTGATACTGACACTAGATGTAATAGTGATGGACTGTTAATGATCTGCAGTTACTAACCCGTGATACTGAGGGTATCTAGGTGTAATAGTGATGGATGTTAATGATCCCCAGTTAATAATCCGTGATACCGAGAGTATCTTGATGTAATAGTCATGGATGTTAATGATCTGCAGTTACTAATCTGTGATACTGAGAGTCTCTAGATGCAATAGTGATGGATGTTAATGATCTCCAGTTACTAACCCATAATACTGAGAGTATCTAGGTGTAATAGTGATGGATGTTAATGATCTGCAGTTACTAATCCAAGGGTGTGCAGTGACTCTGGTACTTGGTAAGGTCCAAATTCTGTGAACTGAAAAGATCTGAACAGGGCCATGAGTTGGATGGTTTCTGTGCTGTGCATCTCTATGATTTTGTGACCTCACAAACCTTGTTTTGAGGAAGGGTCACTCAACCTGAAACTTTAACTTTGATTTCTCTCCACAGATGCTGCCAGACCTGCTGAGCTTTTCCAGCAATTCTCTTTTTGTTTCATGAGAACCTTAATTTATCAATTGTTGTAAAAATGCATCGGGTTCGCTCCCTGCCTCCAGGCAAGTCATTGGTGTGACTGTCTCCCAGCATATGTTTGATTGCAACCTGTTTATAGATTATGGATATAGGTAATAAAGTTTTGACTTGAGTGGAAACCCCTTTCCAGGTAGTGTGAGGACTGATGTCAAAGATAGAAGTGCCGTCCTTGTGCTGTAGGAGGTGCTCTTGTGTTAAGCTTACATTTGGTACCAGGCCCTCACACTTAATATCCGAAATTCGACTCTGAGGGTAGCTCATAGTACAAGCGTAAATGCAATCTGTGAATTCTCACTCTATTTGGACGAGTGTGCAATTGAAAATAACATTTCCTTAGTTACTGATGCCGAGTGGGTTTCGGTAAGGTATGGTTGTCACGTCCTGTCACACAGGAATATGCTTGCTTTAATCCTCGGTCTAAGTTTCCAATTGGGCAATCATCAACATGGTTCACCTTACAGATCCTGGCCGAACCTCAGAATTAGAAAATGTAATTCAATGTAATTGCTCAAACTTATAATCAATGTTGCTGCAGAACGTTCATTTCTGAACTCAATCACACGCTAGCAATAAATATGTGAGCACCGCCATATCTAGGTAATAGGTGGCATTGTCCCGTTTACACTTACAGCCGGGCGTCGAAAGAGTAATAAACTAAATTCTCGCATTTGGGACTGATATCGGTCTGTTTTTACTCCTTTAACAGGGAAGGCCCGCCAAGAGATTCGAAAACCTGTTTGTTTTTTTGGTGGCTTGGTGAACCAGAGCCATGCTTACTGAGGCGAGAGAAGGATTGTTCCAAACTTGAAGCTAAGGAGGTTAGCAACACAAGCAGCCCACCTCTCCCCACACATACGTATACGCACACACATAGATATATAAATACAGTCAAATGTGCATGTGCACATGCACACACACATGACACGAACACATACATACACAGTTAAAAATCACACAACACCAGGTTAGAGTCTAACAGGTTTATTTGAAAGCACTGGCTTTCGGAGCAATGTTCCTTCATCAGGTGGTGAAGGAATAGCGCTCTGAAAGCTAGTGCTTCCAAATAAACCTGTTGGACTCTAACCTGGTGTGTGATTTTTAACTTTGTCCACCCCAGTCCAACACCAGCATCTCCAAATCGTGACGTACATACACATACTTGCAAACATGAACACATACACACGTACATACCTGCACCTAACTTACTGGACATTGGGTAGTGGTTAGGAACACTCACATGAAACTTTTCCTATTCACGCCTATCCATGAAAAGGGTTGAACTATTAGCAACGATGGGGAAAATAATGTACTACGGCGCATTGTTGTGAATCGTTGGGTGATCGTAGAAAACAGCCGACAGAAAACAGTAACAGAAATCCAACTGTTTGGTGCCAGTTGGATGGAATTCCAAAGTAGTTGAAAGCGAATGAAATGGTGCATTTGCCTGGCATTTCTGGGATGGCCTACATCCCCTAGGATTCACCATAGCGGTCGTTACGGGAAAAGAAAATCGCTGTTGGGCAAAGGAGGCATTAGTGCAGCAGACGTTTTAGGGAGAAATAAATCGCAGCACCCCACATTTTGTTCAAGGCGCAGAATGGTTCGATATTCCAAGTGTGATCGTCAGGGACAGAGAGAGAATGGGAGGGGAAGTTCACCATGACAAAACACCCCAGGGAATTTCAGAAGTTATCAGCACATCCTGAAACAAATGGCGATTGCAGTGCACACAAAACTGGTCGAGTGCACCAGCGTGACTAATGGTTTGAGTTGTTTTATTTACTTCATCGCTTACAAACAGGTGTCAACGTTTATTTCTGTTACAAGTTATTTCAATAAGAATGCCCCTCAACGGCTGCTAATTCCATGTACAAGCAGCAACCAGTACAAGACACACATCAAGTTCTGTTGGAGGAAGACAAGGCTGTGCAGGCGAAGATTTAGTGGAACCCTCTTTGAGGATATCCATCTGTAACCAGGTCTAACTGAAATACGTTTTAAAGGTTAATGCCAAAATAATTAAACTTGCGATTCGTTTAACTTTTCCTGTGAAGCTTAAGCCCTCCCACCTGCAGGTATAACTGGCCAGAATCAACAGTTATCAAAAGCCAATTAGTCCCCGTGTGAACCACCAACAAAAGGAGAGCTGCTGTTTCTAAGGCACCCGGCCCGCAATGTTTGAGGACAATGACTGGATAAGTGGCATGCACATTTTCTAACATTGCGTTTCGCTCTTTCTCTCCCTCTATCACAACATTTGTACTTCTCAATGATTCTTTACAACAGAACTTCCGAGTCGAACATCAAAATGTTCATCGCCTTCCCAAGCCCGGTCCTGTTACAATAAATAGAATTCTCGCTGTAACTTGAGTTAACCTTGATGCACTTACGGTGTTTGCTGGTCAAAGCTGAACGGATATATACATTAGAATCTATCGCCTTTGCAAACTTCATACAATGCCGCGAAACGTACCTCGTGCAAATATGAATAGTTTAGACTCTCTGAGGTTTGAATTGTGACATGTGAAATATTCTTGTGTGAAACATTCGTTCCGCGAATGTTGATATGAAATCTCCCATATCCAAAGTATAATGTCGGGCACAATTTTAAACATATTTCAAATCATAAAGTGGCTAGGATTTTTCTGGCATGGTCAAAGCATTATGCGTGAAGTCTGAAATCGTCCACTGCAAACCACATCCACCAAGTGAATTCTTGAGTACCGAAGCATTCTCGCTACCTCTGTAGAGTTGAGTTAGAATTACCGCATCTTTCTAAGAAACTCGAACATGATGAAAATTCCCTTGCATGCTGGGACAAAGTATTTGTGATTACATCTAAAACTATTCTGGAATTGGAGATTTCCCTTTATTATTCAGAAGTTCGGTCATAAACGAGATATAGACAATCGCAAGTCGCAGGGTTTCAATCCTCGACAGGCGTTTCTCATATGCAAAGGTGGGCACTTTTTTCCTTAACTGATCAAACGCTTCATTGAGGCTGAACATCCTTTTCCTCTCCCTGACATTGGCAGCCTGACGCTGAGCATGGGTGATCACACGTTTCCTTTGGGGTCTGACCATCAGGGAATCGAGAGATCCCAATTTATCGGATCTTCCCTGGTCTCCAAAGCCATTCACCTGCTCCCCGTGGTCTCCAAACGGAATGGACTCATCGGAAAACTCCCGCATTCCTGCAAAACCGCACAGTCTGTTGCACAGATCCGCGCTGTGCAGCTCGGTCTGGTCGGATTCTGGGAAGGCCAGGCCAAAATCTGAATCTGTAACCAAGTCCAGAACGGGAGAGTCCAGGACGGAGGAGTGCACGAAGTTTGCTGGAAATGCCATTGTCTGAGTCGCTTCAAAGAGTAACGCTCAGGAGTGTGTCCGGCAGAACAGGTGGCGACATGTCACAGACCCGGTTGCTGTTGTTGCCTGTTGTGTGAGGACATCAATATTTATAACGGCAACGCTAATGGGATTAAAAAGGGAAAATAGAGACGATAAAAGAAGACAGCTGAGTTTAACGTTGATGAGTGCAGACAACCGACACTTTCAGGCGCGTGGATACCTCTAGGAGCACTTTAAAAATGATAACATCCTTGCAAACCCATCAACTTTAGATCCTTCTTGGCGGTAGTGCCCAGATTTTACCTGCTGTGTCCTCTTCAATCTTCTTAGCATACTTGGAAACGCAATTATTTCATGTTTTCCACAGGAGTCAGTTTGTTTCGCTTTCTGGTTGGACTGTTCTGGTAAACTCTGCTGAAATCTCCAGGCCGCTTAACAAGTGCATGTATAGTCTAATGATGTTGAGGAGACAGGACCTGCACACAAAGGGTCACCGTGAACTGTTGACGTTGTAACCGAGTGTAATGGAAACTGAATAATGGGATCTCCATTATACTAACGAAGCAGTGAAAGGGTTGTATATAACATTCCCTTCAGGCAGCTTTCTTCAGCAAACGAATCTCGCCAAGTAGCAGCCAAAATTTAAAAAAAAATCTTTATACATTAAGTTTTATCTTTGGTACACAACCAGGGAGTCGGAACTTTTAATGCAGTTTGTGGTAGAAATTTCTATCGTTTTTAAAAGTTCCTTAAGTCGTTGATTCAATTGTTTGAGAAATAATTGAAATAAATGTTGTACAACATTGTTACCGATTATGTGGTTCGAGCCGTTTGACATTTTATCCCCATTGTTTGAAATTACATTTTAATGCTTCCGTCCTGTTTTAACTGCTTCTCAATTGTCGAAAGTATTTAGATGCGAGTAGCACTTCCATGTACAATACTTGCAAATCAAAGTTGGTTTATTTAGACCAAGTTGTGTGTCTGACTCAGGTGAGCTATTTACAAGGGTAAGTATGATTCCAAGCGTGGTTAACTTCCCCTTTGACCTTTCCATTGCTACCACTGGGACTTTACCACTTCAGACGAGCTCTGCCCAAGATCATTCAGTTGTTGCTAGGAGGGATTGTTACCTTACTTCACACATTTACGGCCGCTTGGCTGCTATTGGACTGTTTTCACACACGAATTAAAATGAGGTTTTTCTTTTTAAATGTTGTTTACGTTGTTAGGTTGTGTTTAAACTTCCGTTCAGTCAGTTTCTCGGCTGCAATTTAAACTGTCAGATTTTTGGGTGACACCAGATTTTTGTGTCCTAAACTCACGTTGGTCATTTTCCATTGCTACGAGATGTTTGCGGGTCAATGGTTATATCCAGAGTAAATCTTCTTTGAGGTCCCTTTGTATGATACAGTTTGCCCTATTATTTACGGCATATACTTAGACGATGGTTGGGAACTCAAGGCTCCATATTGGCTTTGACAAATGTATCTGTCTACGTGCACCAAATAAGATCAAGATTAATTGCCAAATATTTGAAAGGAAGTGTATTTTTCATAGGATCTACATTGGACATTAAAAAGCAATAACCATAAGCATTTGCTTATTAGCTCAAATTTATGTTAGAAATCCACCACATCACACTTCTTTTTAAAATGGTAAATATTGCACTCAAATACAGACACCAATAATATATTTACAATTTACAGAGACAGCATAACAGTTAACACTTTCAAGCAAACTGCTCATGCCAATAGAAATGTTTACAATTGATAACTGCTCTTTCTTACAGCAATTTTTATAAGGAAGAAGAGCTCATACCCGAAACGTCGATTCTCCTGCTCCTTCGATGCTGCCTGACCTGCTGCGCTTTTCCAGCAACACATTTTCAGCAATTTTTATAAACCTTGTACTTTATTGTCTAGAAAAGTATAGATATTGAAAAGATTTTATTAAAATGTTGATTATGGTGAAAAATCTTGGGATGTTAGATTTTTGATAGGCAGTGTATGTAAAACTATGGCGTCACAGTGGGTCAGATCTGTCATGACCTTACTAAGTGGTACACAGTATTGACTGAAGCCATGCTCTTATGTTATGTATCTGCTATTTATGTTCAACATGGGGCAATTATCTCCGTAAGAATTAGATAGCAATCAGAAATGTTCTACTTCACAGGGAGTACTCAGTTTAACGAACAGGTTACAATCTCACACAATGAGTGTGCATTTGCTGTTCATGTTTAAGAGAGTGCTTCGTTAGTTCTTAACACTCATTATTAGGACTAGTTTCAGGTTTGTACAACTTGAAATGAGGCTGCTATTTTTGTGCTTTTTACACTAGCTGATTGTGTGCCAAATTGTAGCTGATTCTCTAAAAAAATTTCCTCCTTCATTCTAATTCCAGCTGGTATTTTGGTAACATTTAAACTTTCCAAGATCTGGCCTACACCTAGATTTTTGACCTCTAAATCATCGTAATCTCCTAGAACCTGTTGGATTGTTTGATCTCTATAACATTTTTTTTAACAGCTACACTCAGATTACCCAAGTAATTATACTTTATACATGAATTGGAACATGATTATGCAGTCACAGGGACCATATTCCCAACTTCATCTGGCAAATGCATTTGCAGCAAAGTCACTGACACAACATTGAATGAAAATGTGATTCCATTTCTTTCTCAGTACAGGAAAAAAAATGTTTTGCTCAATTTGGTTCAACTTCCAATGTCATCAGTTGATATAAAATGTTTGTCAATAAGCTTTTTTCCAAGTCTAGAGTTATGACAGTTTATGTTGTGCACCATTTAATTTCCTCTGAGCTGCACTTGACCACATTAGTAATACAGTTCCATGTTCAAAGCCAGGCAGTGTATGTTCTCTTTATCATATGCCATTCAATAGGTCACTGGTATCCATGTTCTTTTTCTACATTATAGGAACTGCCATGATCCTGTCCAAAGAAGAATAAATGACAGGCAATTGAAACAAATAGCCACAGAAGTCAACTGTTTAATTGAGAGACATTTAGACTCAGTTCAAGTTGTTCATTTCCCCCAGTTTACAGCAATCAATTTCAATTGATGCCTTTAAGCACATTTGAGAAATTTTGCTTCAAGAATTTTGATTCCTTCTAAAAGACAGCACCAGTCTTGTGTTCCTCTACAAGAATCTGAATGCTGTTATCTTTGATGCTCTGAAACAACACAACAGTTTTTGTTTTAGTTGTTCATGTTTTCCAACTAGCTATCCAAATATATTTTTTCCCACAAATTCCAATAGTTCAGCACACATTAGTAAATAACTTCACAGTTGGAAAGTATAGGTTATCTGAAACAGCTGTGCATTCTGCACAGGCCTTACTGATCTGGAGAGGAGGAAATTAAAAACCTTTTTTTAAAAACTGTGGACTTCAAAATGGTAAAAGATACTGCTTTAACTCTACGCACTGTGGAAATAGATGTTGCTATTTTCTTTTACAAAGGATTACCCGAACTTGTGTGTTATATCTACAAAGTGACCTTATTGAAAGAGTGCGGGAAGATATTAGACACCTTGGCTCCGCGAGTGTGTGTCCAGGGCAGTTTGCCCAGTGACAGACTTCTGATTGGTTATTCAACTAGAACCCATTTCAGTATGCTCAGGACTGCTCAGGATAGTAACAACTTCCGATCGGTTCCTGCACAAATGGTTGCAGTTTTGTTTTTGAACGCTACAGGGAAATTACGCAGCCTGTGACGGAGAAACCATTTCCTTGGAGTAGAGAAGTAAAAGAAAATTTTAAGCAGCTAACTTTCAATCTCTGCAAATTTCCTTTAGAAAAAAAAACCACCTTCGGGGACACCGAAAAGACAAATCCTCAACGATGAATGAAAAGCTGAAAATCAGTGTGTCTACAACCTTGGGTCTTTCTCAAAGAAACAAAAGGGAACTGAAGGAAAATATCTTATCAAAACCAGTAATTCAGACTGGTATCAGAACTAGGCTTCATTGAGGTTTTGTTTTTTCCCCATCCATAGGTGTCTTGTCTGTGTGCGTCTGTTTTTTTTTTAAGGGACAAAGTTACATTGTGTTTTTTTTTCATTATTGATTATATACTATCTGTTTGGAATAAACAATCTCTTGTTAAATGAAGAAGCCTGGTGTTTGTTGTAATATGAGTTCACCAGTCGGGTAAACTAGGCACTTTTGATAGTTTGATCAAGTCTTTTTATATTTGTGATGATTCAGCATTAGTGGGTCTTGCCTTTCAGCGTATTACCCTAGTGAGTTATGATAGTTGCTCTTTAAATTCATCTGTCATTTCTACCTGCGATGTTTAGAAGCAAATTATGTTTGCCAGTGGTGGATGTAGCGACAAAAGCAGAACATCTTGGAAGTACTTAACAAGCCAGAAAAGAGAAGCAGAGTAAATATTTTTGATGCTGATCTTTATTGAGAATTGCAAAACGTTAGAGATGCAGCTGGTTTTAAATGACAAAAAAAAGGGGAGGAGGAAAGGACAAAAGGAAAGGTCTATGTAGAGTGGAAGGCAGGAGGATTCAATGTCAAAGGGATGATAGAACAAATATAACTGAAATGGTATAATTAAATGAAGAAGGTAAAAGATGGGACTCTTTAGGAAGTTAATGTAAATAGCAGAATCTTTACCAACAGCTGACATACGTAAAAGTAAATGAGAGCAGAGGTTATGATCTGAAATAATTAAACTCAGTGCTGAGTTCAGAAGTTGCAAAGTATCTAATCCAAATATGAAGACAGGGGTAGGATATTGAGGACAAAGAGATCTAAGTGGGAGTGGAGAGGAGAATTTATGTGACAAATGCTTAGAATCTCAAGGCTACAGCTTATGGACTGAATAGGGGCGTTCTGTCAACCAATTACACAATGTGCATTTTGTCTTTCTGTGATGAGGAGATCACATTATGAGCAGTGAATACAACAAAATAAATTAAAAAAAAAGTAAATTGTTGTCTTCCCTGAATGGAGCATTTGGTGCCCTGGGCAGTAGGGAAAAAGGAAGTAAAGGAACAGATGTTGCATCTCATGTGTTTGCATGGAAAATGCATTTGAAAGAGAGTTTGCTGGGAATGATTACGGAGTGGATCAGGATGACGCAGTAAATAAGGTCCTTTGGAATGCTGAAAGAGATAGAAGATATGATGGCAGCACTGAGCTGGAGATAGTGGAAATGGTAGAGAACAGTTGGTTGATGCTTATCAAGCTAAGAGGTAAGGACATAAGGATCCCTATCATATTTCTGGGAAGGAGGAACCTTATCACATTCGGGAGAGGAGAGCAAGACTGAACATGAATACAGGAAATGGAATGGACATGACCAAGGGTTCTGTTAATGACCGTGGAGGAAAATAATCAATTCATAATAAAGGATAACATATTGGAAGTGGTAGTAAAGAAAGTGTTTTCATCACGGAGAAATTAAGGGAGTGAAATAAGGTCCTTACAGAATGTAGGATGGGAGGAAGTGTAGTTAACATCACTGTTGGAGTTAGTGAATAAAGTGAATAATGCTCAATATCTGATCCCAAAAATAGTAACAGGGAATTTGAGGAAGAGTCTGAGATTGACTGTGTGAAAGTGAGGGTTGAAAAGTGTGGTGCTGGAAAAGCTCAGCAGGTCAGGCAGCATCCGAGGAGCAGGAGAATCAACATTTCGGGCATAAACCCTTCATTAGGAATGGAAAAGGGTAAAAATTGGAAACAACGTTGAAGACATTTTCTAGTTCAGGGTAAAAGCAGGAAACATCCCAATGCAGTCACTGATTACCAGATAATGAAGTGAGGGAGGAAATGAGTAGAACTGGAACCAAGAATATTCTACATATCTCATAAAGAGAAAAAAGGCTTAACTAAGACCCATATCAGCTCCAACAGCAACTTTTATTTGGGAGAAATGGGTAAAATCAAAAGACAAGTTATTCAGTGGAAGATCAAGTCCAGTTGGAGGTGAGTGTTGGATAGAGGCTAGTTGATCCACCATTAAAGGAAGGTGTGGAGAGCCATCACACAATCCTGGTGGAGATTGGAGATGTAGAGAGGTTAGATTATAGTCATAAGGAGCATGGCTAGTATACAGGAGACTTCAGCAGAGTGAGACAAAGGCTGAGTGAATGTAATGTTTGAATTTATTTGAAATGAGAATTTGGTTCAGGTTTCGGAGGAGTGGGGTTAGTGTTGGTGTAAAGCTACTTTAACTAATGTTTACTATAAGAAATAAACACTCCAAAGTGAGAGGTGAGTGGGAGAGAATAAAAGATGTGGATCAAGAGACTTATGTGCAGTGAGACCAGTATTAAAATGATGTCACGAACCTCATTGTGACACAACTGCAGGGAAATCTGACTGGTGAGTATGACTAATAAATATTTGTGGTCTTTAAAGTTAAACTAAGGTCCTCAGTTTGTGCTTAGATTTCCAGTGATATTGTTTTCTCTTAAAAATAGCTTACTTTTAAGATTGATACTGACTTTTAAAAAATTAAACAAAATATAATTACAGTAAACCCTGAAGAACGGGAGTTGAGAGTAATTAATTTATATACTAAGCCAAATGCAATAGTGATGGCAGGGTAGATGATGTGTTGCTGCTGCAACATGGAATGTAGTAGTGTTAGGGGACAGTATAATTAAGGGTATAGATACCATCCTCTGCAGCATGACTGGGCATCCAAAACGCTGTATTGCTTGCCTGATGCCAGTGTTAAAGACATCCCCTTGGGCTGGAGAAGAACTTGGAGTGAGAGGAGAAAGATCCAGTTGTTGTCATTCACATGTATACCAACAACACTGGCAGAACCAAGAAGGAACTTCTCTTGAAAGACTTTGAACCGTTAGGAGGCAAGTTGGAAAGCAGGACCTCCAAGGTAACATCTCTGGATTACTAAGTAAGCCATTGGCAAACTGGCATAGAGTAAATAAAGTTAGGGAATCAAATCCGTGGTTCAACGATGAGTATGTGTGAAATATATATCAGGTCATTGGTCACTGGTTACAGTGTTGGAAGGGAGCTGTTCCTTTGGTTTCACTTGAACCACACTGGGATAGAGAGAAAGTGTGTGTGTGTGTGTGTGTGTGTGTGTGTGTGTGTGTGTGTGTGTGTGTGTGTGTGTGTGTGTGTGTGTGAAGAATTACAGGGTTGCTATTTGAATAACAATCCCTAGTGTGGGACAGGACAGGACATATTGTGCAAACATGGATTAAAAAATATTAAACAATATCAAGGGGGAGGAAAATGTTAAAGGCAAATTTAATGGCTCTTTAATTGGATGTGCATCGTATTCAGAATGGCACAATGTTATGGACCAGGCCAGAGCTCCTCAAAACATTTTAAGCAGGTAGCCCAGGTCCTAACTCTTCTGGTTGTTTTAAGCAGATCTCCCAGGAGTGATGCAGCTAGTCAAGCCACTTGGCTTCAAGTAAAACAGAATTTATTTAAACACCACCAAATGAAACGCAAACAAAAGAAAACAGAATTTAGAATAACAGCGATTAGAAAACCCAGATGACACTGTTGTAACTTAATTAGATTAGATTAGATTACATTGCAGTGTGGAAACAGGCCCTTCAGCCCAACAAGTCCACACCGACCCGCAACCCACCATACCCCTACGTTTACCCCTTACCTAACACTACAGGCAATTTAGCATGGCCAATTCACCTGACCTGCACATCTTTGGACTGTGGGAGGAAACCGGAGCACCCGGAGGAAACCCACGCAGACACAGGGAGAACATGCAAACTCCACACAGTCAGTCACCTGAGGCGGGAATTGAACCCGGGTCTCTAGCGCTATGAGGCAGCAGTGCTAACCACTGTGCCACCGTGCCGTCATGATGCAATATTCCCATAAACATGCCTTGGCAACAAAGATAAATTCAAACCCAAGTTCTTACAGGAGAGATATTGGAGAGAGACGCTCAAACAGGGATCATTTACTAAAGTATGGAACCTCTTTTCACTCTAGCTACTTCTCTGTCCCCAGCAGTTTCTAACTACTAAAACCAAACCAAACTAGAAAAATCCCTGAACTGGGAGAACTGGTCACTCCCTTTTCATTGTATAACTGCTTAAAAAGAAACCTAAAAGCCTTTTCTCTGATTGTTGCCATGGGCAGTATCTTTTAACCATTAGCAAAGACTCCAAAGCCCAGACAAATCGGAAACTCTATCTTTTACAAGCTCTCTTAAAGGAAAAACAAGAACAACATAACCTTGTTAAAGGAGCAGCATCATCCTAACAAGAATAGGTTAGTGCGTATGATCTTCTAACACTATGAAGACATAGTTACAGGAAAATAAAAGCTGAGTGTTAAATATTTAGTGGTATGTGACTTTTCATAACGACAGACAGGAAGGAAAGGAAGGTAGGATAACATTGTTAGTACAGGATAGAATAAGTATGATAGCAAGAAATTATCTTGAATTGAAAGATGTAGAGTCTAAATTGGTAGAGATAGGAAATAAAAATAGAAAGAAGTCCCTGGTAGGAGTAGTCTGTAAGCCCCATAAAAGTAGCTATACCATAGGACAGAGAATAAATCAGGAGATAATGATTGCAAGTTGAAAAGGCAGTACATTATTAATGAATGTTTTTCATCATGCAGATTGGGATAGTCAGATTGGAAGAAGTAGTCATGAGGAAGAATTCATAGAGCAATAGTTTGTGAATCTAACTAGACTATTTTGGAATTGGTGATTTGTAATGAGACAGATTTAATAACTAATGTCATGGTAAAAGATCTAATTAAGTAACAGTGACCATAACATGGTCGAATTGAGTTTGAGATGGAGAAACTTGGTTTGGAAATAGCTGTGCTAAATGTACGTAAGGGTAGTTACAAAGGAATGAGTTCAGAGCCATCCGGATTGGACTGGGAAAACAGATTTGTAGCAAAGATGGTTGAGGAGTAATGGCAGTTATTTATGAGAATAGTTCATGGCTCACAGTAAAGATATATCCCAGTGAGAGAGAAGGATTCTAGGAAGCAGACTGACCAACCATGGTCAGCCAGGGAAGTTAAATTAAAAATAAATTAGATCAAATTGAAAGACAAATAACACAGCATGGCAAAGTTGGAGGTAAACTAGATGATTGGAAAAGTTTTAAAAACCAAAAGAAAATGACCAACAAAATAATGAAGGGGGAGAATAGGGTAAACTTACTAGTAATATCAAAACTGAGAGCAAGAGCTTCTTTTCTTTAAATATATGAAAAGGAAGAGAGAGACCTTAGGTAATATATGCCCATTAGAAAACAAGCATGGGAAGTAATAATGGGGAGCCAGGAAACGGCATAAGAATTATCTAAATACTTTGCATTGGTCTTCTCTTTGGAACATAATAACAGCATGACAAAAATATTAAATAATCAAGGGACATATGTAGGAGAGAAAAATAAATGCAATGATTATCATTAAATAAAAACATCGAGGGAAGCAAACTTGTCCAAAGACTAATACATCTCCTGGACCTGATTGAGACATCATTGGTGGCCTCCAGCGAGGTTCCAGAGGTCTGGAGAATGACCAGTGTTGGTCCTTTGTTTAAGGAAGGAAACAAAGATAACCTAAGTAATCACAGGCTAGTGAGCCTGATGGTGGTGGTGAAGCTGTTGGAGAAGGTACTGAGAGACAGTGTTTATTCACATTTGGAAGCAAATGTACTTGTTAGTGATAGGCAGCATGGGTTTGTGTAGAGAAGGACATGTTTCACCAACTTAATTGAGATTTTTGAGGAGCTGATAAGAATGATTAAAAAAGGAAGAGCAGTGGATGTTGTTTACATGGACTTTAGTAAGGCACTTGGTAATGTATCTCATGGCAGGCTGGTACAGTACATGGAGTCTCACGGGATCTGGGGTGAGCTGGCTAGATGGATACATAACTGGCTTGCTCATAGAAGACAGTGAGTAGCAGTGGAAGGAACATTCACTTTACGCAAATTTGCTTTTACGAAAGAGTTGCATTGGTACCTGTTTTTGCGAATCCGAAGAGGATTTTCGCTTTTACGAAAACGTCGGTACCTTTTCTTGTATAAATCATGCACCTTCGCTTTACACCATTTTCAGCTTGCAAAAGGTTTCCTGGAAATACTGGTATCATGATAGACACATGAATGGGAGGCAAACAGAGGGATAGAAACTGCACACAGACAATAAATAGCAGGTCTAAATAAGGACTAGAAATCGGCACCGACTTGGTGGGCCAAAGAGCCTGTTCCTGTGCTGCATTGTATCGTTATTAAACTAAGCCACTACAAATATATTGAATGGGCTGGTAGTAATCTTCCAAAAATCTTTTCTGTGGAAAAGTCCCACAGAACTGGAAAGCTGCCAAAATAAACATCTTTAGTTGAAAAAAGAAAGGAGACAAAGAAAGGATAACAGTAGGTCAGTGAGTTTAACATCTATCATTGGGAAATGTCAGTCTATTATAAAGGATGGGAAAGCAGAGCATTTAGAAATACATAACATGATCTAACACAGTCAGCCCAGCTTCACAAAGGGAAATTACATCTAACAAATTTATTAGAAATCTTTAAGGAGGTACAAGCAGCACTGATAAAGGAGAAGTAATGGATGTAACACATTTTGATTTTCGGAAGGTGCTTGATAAGGAACCACATTCAGGCTGCTTAGTAAATTAAACATGTTGAACATAATACATTAGCATGGACAGAGGACTGGCTAAACAAATGGAAGGCAGAGAGTTGGGACAAATGGGGCATTTTCAGGATGCCAACCTGTAATTAGAGTAAAGCCACAGGAATCAGTGCTTGGATCATAATTATTTACATAATATTAATGATCTGGATGAGGAAATGAATGGACTATACCCTAGATGTTACAAGAAATAGGTAGCAAGGCAAGTGGCGAGGATGACATAAAGAATTTGCTCAGGTATATAATTAGGTTAAGCGTATGGGCAAAAAACTTGCCAGATGGAATATAATATTGAAATATGTGAGTTTATGAACTAGAGGAACTGAATATCATTTAAACAAAGAAAGGTTCCGGAAAACTACAGCATAGACAGATTTGGGAGGACTCATGCATAAGTCACAAAGAGCGAGCAAACAAATTCAACCAGTAATAGGGAAGTCAAATGAAATGTTAGCCTTTATTTCAAAGAGGATGGAGTATAAAAACAGGAAAGTCTTGCTCAAAATATACAAGGCACTACACAGACCATGACTGTTCATTTCCTTGGTCCCTTTATCAAAGGAAAAATATAACCGGATTGAAAGTGGTTCACAGAATGTTCACTAACTTGATTCCAAGCATGAAGGGATTATTTTATGAGGAGAGATTGAGTAGGTTGGTCTTGTACTCATTAGAGTTCAGAGTCGAAAGGTGGTGCTGGAAAAGCACAGTAGGTCAGGACAGCATCCTAGGAGCTGGAGAGTCATTGTTTCAGACATAGGTCTTTCATCAGGAATGTAAATCTTCAGCATCTGCAGTCCTCACTTTCTCCTCATTAACCTTCAGAAGACTGAAAGGCAATCTTATTGAAATATAGAACTTGACAGGGTAATTGCAGAAAACTATTTTCCCTTTGCGGGAGAGTGTAGGAGCAGGACACAATAATCTCAGAATAAGCGGTCACCCATTTAGGACAGAGAGGTGGAGGCTTTTCAGACATTAGTGAATCTGTGGAATTCTATACGATGGAGGATTGTGGAGATTGTGTCATTAAGTATATCAAAGGCTGAGTTAGACAGATTTTTAATCTGTAAGAGAACCAAGGGCTATGGGGGCAAAGCCAGGAGAGTGGAGTTGAGGACTATCAGATCAATCATAATCTCAGTGAATGGCAGAGCAGCCTCGCTGGGCTGAATGGCCTCCGTGTGCTGTTATGTTTTATGGTTTAATGTGCATCGTGAAAGGGAGACAGCAAACACCAAGAGAATGGAAACTATTAAGGAAAATGTGCAATGATTCCTTAAAATAGGTGAGGAGAGATTGGATAAAAAAACTGAGATAGGTGCAAATCAATTCCATAAGATGATAAGAGGCTGAAAAGATTGGTATGCCAAGGCAATCCCATATGAGTATTCTGAAAAAGATGTGGAAGGAGGCTGTGTGTAGTCATGTGACTGTTAGTTTAAACACCATTAATGATAGGTCAAGAAAAAGCACAGTCTGGAAGGGAAAAGTAATTTCCTTATACCCCTAATTCAGTTAGTATCAGGGGCAGGCAGTAGAGAGCTGACTTTTCGAACTGCTGCAGTTAGCCAACAATGCTGATAGCGAGGGAGTTCCAAGAACATAACTTGGTGACAATGAAGGAGCAACAATATAGTTCTAGATCAGATATTATGCGAATTGCAGGGACTTGCAGGTAGTGGTGTTCCGTCATGCCTGTTGCTCTTATTCTTCAAGGTGGTAGTGTTCACAGGTTTGAAGGTATTGTTGAATGTACCGTACATGTATAACCCGGGGAGAGCTGCTTGGTCATGGGTGGCCCTGAACTTCTTGACTGTTGTTAGGTCTGCACCCATTCAGGTAACTGGAGTGCATTCCACCAGCCAATAACTTGTATCTTGTGGGTTGTTAAAAGATATTGGAAGCATGGATATGAGTCACTTCCCACAGAATTCCCAATTTCTGATCTGCTTTTGAAGCCACAGTGCTTAAGTTATATCTCTAACTTGCAGTTCTGATGAATGGTTATCATCTGAATTATTTAGCCTGTTCCTTGTTCCACTCTTGTAGCTGGACCTGCTGATTATTTCAGCATTTTTAGTTTTCATTTCAGATTTCAGGTTTCTCTGGTATTTTTCTTTGGTGGGTTTAAAACCTTTAGTGAAATTTATTGTTCAAAGAAATCCCAAGAACCTCTGTTAACATTTCAAGATTCTAAGGGAAGTTAGAAAGTAAGTAATAGAAGCTCTCAATGTCAATTTGCTAAGTATCACGATATTCTGTCAATATTCTGCTGTAACTTTGGTGAACACTGGCAAATTAATCAAATTAAAGTAAACAGCTCATGCAGTGAAAAATATCCTCACAGACTGTATGGGCTAAATGGTTTCTGTCCACTATGTAACACTTATTCGTTGAGGTAATGACCTTGTCTTTTCCTTCAATTTCAAGCAGCCTGTTGGTTTTCTCATACTTTCATATCAGTCATGAAGCAACTTCTTAACTTTAGCAAGGCACTCTGGCAATTCTCTTTAACCTATTCATCCATCTATCTGAAGGGATACACAGGAAATATGTTACATTCCTATTTTCCTCCAATATCTTTTTCAGGTCCTTCCTCTCATTTACTACTATAAGAATGATTTCATCATTAGTTTTTGAATGAGCATTTTGCTCTTAAGTTTGATCTTTTGTAGCTTTAACTTTCTTTACTCATCTGGTAACAGTTTCTGATAAAGAGAGCCTGACATTTCTTCCTCAACAAGTTCAAATTTCTGTAGTATTTTTCAGGAAAGAAATAATTCAAGACAGGGAAGAAGTCAATGCATGACAGATAGATTCCAGAGAAATGTTTGAAGTTAATGTTCAAATGCAGCACTGGTTCATTCTGAAAGGAAATCATTTTCATGCTCCAGAGATCCTGGGCTTTGTTTTTACTGGAGCATTGTGCCTTCCTTTTTGGCATTTATGTGGTGTTTGTATCGTTTGATCCAATCATTTCTTAACAACATATTTTGATGTAATATTGTATGATCTTACTTAACCTAGCTTAATTCTCACAATCAAATCGAGTATGGTGCAAAACCATTCACTCTATATGGATTCTTCTCTGAAGCAAGTTGAGTTTTTAAAACTTCTTATGTCTTATTGCAAGCTTGCTGAAAGATAGAATGCACCCTTTGGTTCTTTAATCTGCACTGTACATATCAGTGACAAACATTTTATTGCAATTGTTCCTTGATGACAACACCTTCCATTTATTGTAACTAAAATACAAGGTGAGAGTGATATTGTGCACACATTCACAAATGGCCTGTGGACAACACTGGAAATAGTTGGTGATAACAATTTGAGATGACTGCTGTTTTTCTTTGTACTACCATCCATTTCATGTTACCCTATTTGATACCCTATATTTCAATGGCAGCATTCTCAGTTCTGTGCTCAAAGACTTTAGGTTAAAATCCCATTCCAGGTCTTTCACCACAATGTCTAGGCCAATGCTACTCAAATTCTTTCCTTACTGTGATTGTATTTCAAGGTTTGAAAATTGTAATGATACCTTCGTGAAAACTGAGAGCAGGAAGTCGTGTATAATGCACTATGGTGGCCATTGCTGCTTCTGAGTTCGCAACTCCAAAGTTGCAGCTCATGACCTCACTTTGAGAAGCCTGATCTAAATTGGCACTTCAGTACTTAAACAGATGACATGTTCTGGGCAAGATATTAACCTTATGTCTATTCTCTCAGGTGAATTTACAAGGTACCACAACATTATTAATGAACACAAAATGAGATTTCCTCAGCGTCCTAACTTTATGCTTCAAACAACATCATTGAACATGTTCGTACGATTGTCATCACAATGTATATTGTGAGACCTTGCTGCGAGCAAGATGACCATTGTATTTTGTAAATGTTTATAAATCACTGATTAGGTCTCAGTTCAAATACTTGATCCATTCACCATGCTTTAAGCAGGATGTCATTGTCTGGAAGTGCATGCACAGATTTATCAAAATTATATCAGGAATGAGTGACTTCCTTTATTTGCAAAGACTGGAAAAGTTTGCAGACCTATTTAGAAAACTGAAGGTTAAGGCCAAATATGAGCCATGTTTGAAATTACAAGGAGTGTAATTACAGTAAATAGGGAGGCACTGTTTACACAAGAATGGGTAGCCTGGGTGTACAGGCATAAGATAATTTGCAAAAAGCCCCACAAAGATAGGAGGAGAATTCTATTGCAATAGCATAAGTTGCAATTGTTATGATCCCATCTGATAGGACTACCATTAAGTCAGATCCCATAATGAAGCCTGATTTGGTTTAGTCAATGTGACACGGTGACTCAGTGGTTACCACTGCTGCCTTACAGCACCAGGGACCTTGGGTGACTGTCTGTGTGGGGTTTGTGCATTTTCCCTGTGTCTGGGTACTCCACAGAGGTTAGGTGAATTTTGGCCATGCTCAATTGCATGTAGTGCTAGGTGTGTTAGTCAGGGGTAAATGTAGGAGAATGGATCTGGGTGGGTTACTCTTTGAAGGGTCGGTGTGGACTTGTTGGGCTGAAGGACCTGTTTCCATATTGTAGAGAATCTAATCTAACATGATGGTTAATTACAAAGAAATTTTCACATGAGGCTGCAAATTATTTTTAAACTTTGTTACAAAAATGAATTTTAGAAAATGTAAAACAATCTACACTTAAGTAGCAGTTAGAACATCTTAAAACAAATAATAAAACATAGTTTCAAGCTGTTTCTTGGCCATATCTGTAGCAGAGTCTCGAGTCCAGAGAAACTTCACCCTTACTTCAAATCTTTATGTTTCGACTCAATGAATTTCAAGCAGTTTCATTACCTGGGCTGTGGAAACAATTCATTGAGATCTTTCCAAGTCTGTTGACATGAACTTTTCTGAGTGCTGAAACTCCATCAGTTTCAATAACCTGAAGATCGGGGAGCGATAACCTAGTGGTATTATCATGACATTATTAATCCAGAGACCAAGGTAACATTGGGTTTGAATCCCACCAGCGCAGATGGTGGATGATAATAAACCTCTGGAATTAAGAGTCAAATAATGGCTACCTGAATCACTAGCAGCTGTTCGGGAAGGAAATCTGCCAGCCTTACCTGGTTTGGCCTACATGTGACCCCACATCCACATAAATGTGGTTGACACTCAACTGTCCTCTGGGCAGTTAACAGTGGACAATATATACTATCACCAGCTAGTGATGCTCACAGCATGGAAATGAATAAAATTAAAAACAAACTCTTGGTTTGGAAGCTTAACAATCCAAGTACATCTGGTGAGGAAAGTAGTTCCCCACCTGCCATGAACGTCTTCTTGGAGGGAAACTAAACGTGCTTCTGAATTGAATTAAAAACTTTTTCTTTCCAGGTTCTTCTGAATAAAAAACAAAGCTAATGTCCTTACATACCTGACCTGACAAAAACCCAGTAGTAGACAAGGATCTTTCTATGAAGATCACAGATCTGCAGTCACCAGCTTTCTGACAAGTACTTGATTGAGGTCTCTGTTCCAAGAGACTTCTCTGACCTTGTTATTTTTAAAAACCCTTTACAGAAATAACTAACAGCCAGCTACCTCTATTTTGATATCTAAATACTAAAAATAATATTAATATAGCTAAAGTATACACCTTTAATCAATTACCTGAATATATTCCTTAAAATGGTGGCAGAGATAAATGCAGTACAAGCCTTTACGGGGGAATTTAATATAGACTTGAAAAGGAGAAAAAATGCAGGGATCCGAGGAAAGAGTGTTAGTGTGCAACTGGCAGAGGCACAATGGGCCAAGTTGCCTCTTTCTATGATGTAATTCTGTAATTATATGATTACAGCCATGACGACAGATCAAAAATTATTCATTGGCTTTAAAGTGCTTTAAGATTTCCTAAGGCCATGATACTATAACCTTCTTTCATTTGTGTAGAATTAAATGTATCACACCCATATAATTATGCTATGGAGAATGTGTCCCTTGAATGTTTTACGACTTTCATTAGTAGACCAGGAACGAAGCATAGATGATTGAAAATTTACCTCAACATGCGTAGAAATTGTAATCCATCAGACGTCAAACATTTTGCCTTATTCAGTGTGCTGTTTCAATGCTTTTATGAACTTTAACAAATGACACTTTAAGAGTGTATATTTGTATTTGCATGAAATCTATGAGCTAAGACAAAGCATTAGAATAAAAAGTGTGATATTCTGTCAAGAATAAAGAGGGGAAAAAAAGCAGCCACTCCATGAATCATTGAAAAATAAGCTGAAGAATATATGATATATCATTGTTAATACAAGGTCCTTTTCTGTCACCAACTCTAATATCTTCTAAAAACAGGACAAGTATCAAATGAAAACTATGAATATTAGAAATCAGAAATAAAAACAGAAACTGCTGGAAACATGCTGCAGGCAGGTCAGTAAAAGTGAAAACACAGGCCAGTGTTTCAAGTGCTGATCCTCTATTAGGTAACTTGTTCTATTCAAAATTCTACACTCTAAATGCTCATATGCCTTTGTTTTCAGTTCTAATGTTTATAGGTCTATTGCATTTTCTTTTGTTTCTGGAAACATTGTAGAGATTAATTACAAGTGGAAAGCACATTAATGTCAAATTACAGTTTGACTAAAAATTAAAGTAATTTAACTTGCGTTGAAATATTGGTACTTGACAATTATTGAAAGTTCATAGTTAATAGCTATTCTGATCTATATCTTGACAATATGAATGAAAACTGAAATAAGAGTGTGATAAATGGCACAAGGTTTTTTTTTTGCCCCATTTCCCTTTTACTAAGTGCAGTCCTTTGGAGTCAAAGGTTATGAAAACTGAGAAGAATGTGGACACATAACCTTATATAATAACCAGTTTAAAACTGAAGAAGTTCATAATCAATGGTACTTAACTTTAAAAACATAAACTTACCATTTGGACAGCCTATATGTCTTTGCTCTGAAAGTCTTTTGGTTATGGCAACCTCACAAAGTACTGTGCTTAAACTGCGAATATTATATTTACAATGTCCAGTCATCCCAACTCCAGTACAAGTAACTGCACAAAGCTGCCATTTTAGACATACTAGTCGGCTTTTTGGTCCATTGGGCCAAAGTTATAGTGTTAATTGTTCCATTAAATGTGAGCTATTAGGACTAATGGGATCAAACGGGTGTCAGGAAGATAGGTCTGTACAGTCCCAGGTTATTGTCATGGATATTTCTGCACCTTCTTAATCTTTCTCCTTAGCCATCTGGAAGAAGACTTCATGTATGCTCCAATTTCTTCAAATATTGATTGAAAAAAACCCTCAACTGGGAGAAGCAAATGATGCACTCATTTCTCAGCTTTCTGCACATCGATAATTTTGAAATGGTTTGATTTTTGTTTCCCTAAACATTCCTGCATTTGACGCTGTTCCAAGTCCATTACAGTAATAGCTAATGCAGTGCTATGAAACCAACACAACATTCTTTTGAATCAGATGATTGTGTTTGCTAAATTTTCATTGGTCTAATCATTACAGGAATTCAAGGTGATCAGTTTGGTTTATCACACTCCTGTTTGGAAAGTCCCAGTAAATCCCTGTATTTTGCACTAACACAAGTCTTGTTGTCCCTTTATTTAGAGGAGTATGGCTACTGTATTCTCTTTAACCTAATCAACTCATGAGGTCATAATGATCATTTTGGTGTATCACACTCCACATCAGTATGAAAAGACATGCTTCGTACAGACACTCACTCTCTCTCTCTCACACACACACACTCTTCCCTTATTTCCTACATTTTGATCTTGCTTGTTATCAGCAACCTAAAATCTAAGAAAACTGAGGGAATTTATTTTTCAGTTTTTTAGAGGAAGCAGGTATCATAATCATAACAGTTCACTGTGAAAAATGAAGTTACAGCTACAAGCTGACTGGCCCTACGGAAGTGGAGATGAGATGTGATGCAATGTCATTCAGTAAACAGTATCAGAGTTGCTAAGGAAACTATTGTTTTCTGTTTTGGATTCGCTGACTGAACAATCCATTCAAGTTATGTACCTGTGGACAGTACTAATATTGCAAAACTGATCCAGGCCATAATGCATTAAATACATTAAATTGTTTCCTACTTTATCAGTTCTGATCTATTATTAAATAATTATAAACTTATGATGTGGGGAGAGAGACACCTAATTATGATTTTACAGTGTTCTTGAAGATTTTTTATACTTGTAAATTCAAAGCAGACATACAAATTAACTAACTGAGCTTCATGATGTCAAATGAATGAAAGGATAAAAACATAATTCTAAAAGATAAAGTAAAACTTGTCAAATCTATAATATTCTTGTCAATAAATTTCAGCTCATAGGAAAACACTACTTCTAACAGGACTGTGTGTGTGTATGTATGCATACGTGTGTGTGTGAGTGAGAGAGAGAAAGAGAGAGACAACAATATCCCTGTAATCCCTGTAGTTCAGCTCCAATTCAATACGTAAGGTACAAGCCTTAGGTTCCAACCTGCATATAAGTACAATGGTGCAGGCACACTGGTTACAACTATATTTTGAAGGGGAACAATCAGCAAGTTGCAGAATAACATGTTCAGAATTACAAAGTGGATTAAAATTTGAGTACTTGGTTGGAGTTAATGGCCCCTTCTCTGGCCAGTGTGTTTGTGGCAAGGAACAGGCTTGAAGGTTGAGTGGTCCAACACATTCTTCCCCACCCTGACTCTGTCCCCATGATATGGGGTTACGTACAATGTCCACCAGCTAACCTGCCCTCAGGTCTATTCAGCCCGTTGAGTGATCAATTAATGGTCACTTAAGGCCCTCAATCTGCTTCTACTTCCATAATATGCTGAGCAGTGGTAGGCAGAAGAGAGTGAGAAGGCTGTTTTATAACCAATTTTAGTAAAAGTGAGGAAGGAAAGGCAGTGTCTTCTCCGCAGACTGTAGGTCATTCTCTGTGTGACTCAGGGGCACACTGAGGGTCTTAATATATCTCCACTTTGTGCCTATCTGCCTAGCCTTCAAATTTCAAACCCCACTCTCTCATCCCCCCTTCCCCAGCCCACCCCATCCCCAGTTACATTGCCTGATCTCTCCCTATTGAAAACCTGGGATTTACCTAGATCCGTTGTCCATCACACTTACTTGTGGGCCTATTCTCATTCCAAGGTGTGCTCAATATTCTGTTCTGACATAGCTGTAACAACCAGAGCTGCTTGCTAATCAGATTAATAGCAGCTCCCAAGGGCAAGACCCTCAAGACAGTGAAGGCCATCCTCAGTATTTAGCAATTAAAGGACAGTCTTTATAATGTCAACTTATCCAACATTTGCTCTGTAAGGTGAGCTGTTCCCATCCAAATACCCTCTCCCCCCAAAATGTCAACCCTTCAAAATTGAATATTTGTTGCGATGCCTCAGAAGTTAGGGAAGAAAAATCTTCTTTCACAAAATGAGTCAAGGAGAATGGATTGAAGATATTTTCTATGTTTTTTTTCTCTAAACATTTCTTCCCTCTGTTTGGCTCAGTAGTGGCATTTTCACCTCTGACCCTGAGGGTCTTGTTTTAAACCCCACTCCAGGACATGTGATCTAGTTTGCTACTTCAGTGTGATTGTGAAGGAGTGCTTCATTGTTAGAGGTGCTGCTTTTTCAATGAAGCAAACTCAATCCAAGTGAATTTAAAAGATCCCATTGTGCTCTTCAAAGAGTAGGGAAGTGCAGCCACTGCTTTTGCTCATTATAAATACTGGGATGCTGGCTGATTTGATTGTGTCAATGTACACAACATATCTCAAGGGAGTGAAAATATTATAACTTTTACAATATCAGAAGTAGCTTGACAGTATGTCACAATGAAATGAAAGAACTATAATGTCCCTTCAGTGAAATGCAGATGGACTTGGAGAAGTGCTCAACAAAAGCTTCTGTATGCATCATTCATTGTTTGTCCAGTAGAGGACAGTAGAACGGGCTGATACAATGCAGCCATTTGTAGAGGCTGCACATTTAAATACCTTTGAAGTATGCATTGACATTTTGATGAAAAAGTAAAGTTGACTATAGAGATTAACTCATAAAATAGACGCATCTGCAGTGGATTTGTGACGAGATATGGATGTTTCTGAGTAATATAATATGGCACATCAGATGTGATTGTAAGGTGCAAATGCTACATCAAAGCAGTCACAAAAAATACACTTTGACTTCATATTGTATATTTGTCACAATTAACAATCATTCCTAAAACATTTATTTGTGAACCGTTTACAGTTTGATGATAAACCAACATTATGTTTAGAGAAAATGTTGCATAATTGCAATTAGGTGTGTGTAACTGAAAAAAGGCATAATCTTTTTATGCTTTCTGTCTTGCACTCAAGAGGACAACAGTTTGTTGGATAATCTTGAAGGAAAGATGAATTATACAGATAGCCAATTTAGGACTCTCAATCAGACTTGTAGTGTGGCACATTTGCTTGTACTGAAGGCTGCACGTATTCATCCACAGAGCCCTGTTCTTTGCTGTCAGAAAGCGCAAGTACATGCATTGCACCTGATTTAATGCAACAAAACATGCAATGCTCATTTGCTGGATCATCCCTGGGTAATTCCCTGACCAATCAGATTCAACCTACCTGGTTTAAAATTTAGTAAAGCCTGGCTGTTAACTATCAATCAGTATTAATAGGTGCATTGTCCATGGCAATGCTTGTACCAATCAGGTGTCACTTACTAACTAAATGGCATTCTGATTTCATGCAGTGTAAATGTTGGTTTTCCCCGCTGAATTTGTATTCTTGCAGAATGTCCTGATAAGTGACAAAATGTGTCTGTTTTCAGCAATACCCGAATTTTGTACACTAAATGACAAATGAAATGCATGCTCTTTTATTAATATGTGTTACTATAATACTAATAGTGCAAATGCATATTTCTCCAATTCATCATTAGATCACAAACAATTTATCTTCAAAATTTTGTTCATACAGGGTAAGAAGAAACAGCATTTGAAATATAGAAAACAAATCATTAACTAAGCATACATTGTCAGTACAGAATGCCTGTAGCATAAAAACACCAAGAGCAAACACACAAAAAAATGAAAGCAAACCAAACAGGATTGAATTAATTCCAAGCTATGAATGTAGAGAAAATATTTCAATTTGTGGATGAATTTGTAACAAGATATTTATTGAGTGATCAAATAAAGAATTTAAAAACAATTTCCTTTAACAGAACAAAATGAGAATATGGAACTCGTTGTCATATGAAACTGAAGCAGGTAGCATTGACACATTTATGTGAAAGCTTGGCACATATGTGAGGGCAATGGGAATAAAATAATATTGGGGTTAGGTTGGAAAGAGATTAGTTGAGTGGAAACAGTCTCATGTTGAGTGTACATACCAGTATAAACTATTTTACTGAGTAGTCTGCTTCCACGCTGTAGAATCCATGTATGGAATTTCATTGCGAATCCTTACTAACATTGTGAGGAGAAATAAATTACTGATTGCATACGTATAATTCCCTGTCAAAATCAAGTACATTATTTGGTCTGAGTAAGCCTTCACAGAAGAAAATCAAGAGTATAACAGGAACATAATAATACGTAGAAAGAAGCAGGCTACTCAAACCCGTTCGATCATTCAAAGCGATTGTGGTCAATCTGCCAACTAATTCTACTGACTCTGAAATAACTCCACAGAGGCTGTTATCCTGTGAAGAAGGGCTTATGCCCGAAACGTCAATTCTCCTGTTCCCTGGATGCTGCCTGACCTGCTGCGCTTTTCCAGCAACACATTTTCAGCTGTTATCCTGTAACCAAGTCACCCTTTATTTATGCCTTTAAAGTCCTTGACTCTGGCACAACCTTGTTAGAATCAACTGCCAGAGTAATCAGGATGTCTGACATTCCAGCTTTTCTTTCCTGTTCTTTTTTTCCCCTTTTTTTCTTTTTTTCTTACCCCCACACTCCCGCCTAACTGCGGTAGTGCTTATTTTTTCCTCAGCACCCATGTTGTGTGTGTGTAGTGTGAGACACAGTGATACAAGGTCCACAAATCTTTATTCAGTTTCCACCACCAGGAAGCAAAGAAACACCGAAGTGGCCAGTGACATGCAGTGCCCTTCACATCAAAGGGCAATGCTGCATGATCAATCAGTGAAGGGGAGGGCAGGGGTTAAATCAAAATAGAATTGGACAGGGAAATAATACACTCCACTCCCTGCGGCACCTACCTCTCCCTGAATAGCTCAAGGGTGTCAGTGGACACCACATGCTCCTTCTCCAGAGACACCCGGGCTCTAACATAACCGCGGAAGAGGGGCAGGCAGTCGGCCCTAACGACCCCCTCCACGGCCCACTGCCTGGATCTGTTTATAGCCAGTTTGGACAGACACTCCAGCTTTTTTTTTACTCCTGTTTATTTTTTTTTCAATTTTTTTCCCCAGAACCCATATTGTGTGTGTGCAGGTGTGAGACACAGTGAAAGACACAAAGTGCACGAATCTTTATTCAAATTCCACCACCAGGAAGAAAGGAAAACACCCGGGTGGCCAGTGATAAACACTGCCCTTCACATCAAAGGGCAGTGCTGTGTGATCAAAAACAGTGAAGGGGAGGGTAGGGACTAAATCAAAATAGAATTGGAGGGAGAAATGATGCACTCCACTCCCAGCGGCGCCCACCTCTCCCTGAACAACTCCAGGGTATTGGTCGACACCGCGTGCTCCTTCTCCAAGGACACCCGGGCTCTAATGTAACCACGGAAGAGGGGCAGGCAGTCAGCCCTAACGACCCCCTCCATGGCCCGCTGCCTGGACCTGTTTATGGCCCACTTGGCCAGACACTCCAGCTTTTATCTGTCAGCTAGGACTCCCTGATTGGACCAGGTTAGCAGCTCCAATTAGGGAACTCATATTCAAGTTGATCTTGTTACAATCACTTCAGACTCTGTCATGACACTGGCTCAGAACACCATATTACTTGTGGAATTACCAAGCTTCTAATTCCAACATTGTTTTTCATGGATGTGCTACAGCATGTTGATTGCGAATGTAAATTCAGTGACTGTTTTACAGAGTCATGTAGGGAATAAAGTGAAATGGCCTAAGAACACCTGAAAATGTGCCAGTCAGTGAAGAAAAAACAGGCATGCGATGATGCCAGATCTCAAACCATTAATTCAGAAGACTATGTGTTGGTACTCCACCAGAATCAGGTGAACCATTAGAAGCCTTATTTATTGGACTATACAGAGTAGTCGAAAAGTTCAGGAAAGTGAATGATCTGATTAAGATCTTAAATTGTGGAAAGAAACAAAGACTGCAATGTCAATATGATAAAACAGTACCACTGATGTGAAGGGGATAAACAGGTAACAGAGTTGAAAAATGTGGTGCTGGAAAAACACAGCAGGCCAGACAGCATCCGAGCAGCAGGAGAATCGACATTTCGGGCATAAGCCCTTCTTCAGGAAATTGCCCTCTCCCTCCCGATAAACAGGTAACAGTCTGTCCCATTGCAATCAATCTAGAGGATGAAAGAAGAGGATCTGGGCAAGGCCACATTGAACACTTATGACCCAGGTAACTAGCTCAGAAATACTAGCCAACTTAAACTCCTTATTTTTTCACCTAAGTGCAGAACAGTGAGCAGTTTTAACAAGGCTGTGTGCTGCATTTAAGGGCTTAGTTAGGATTAAATCATTTTTATATGTGGAGCTACATGATACCCTCCAATATGGCAATACATCTAACAGCTTGCACCAGAAAAGCTGCCCATGTTCATGAGGAGATTAACCACTTGCCAGTGCATAAACTAATGGAATTAGAAGCAATAGCTGGAGCTCCCCACTCATGCATGTGCCCAAGCCAATGGCTCCACAAGCCTCTGCATTGATTCAATATAGACAAGGTGGGACAAATGGCCTCCTTCTGTCCTGTGTCATTCCTTTAGTTCAAACACAATTGAAAGTTGAATGCAGTGACCAGAATTAATACCTATATAATACCCCCAGATGGAAGACTGCATAGACAGGCTAGGTTATGCAACCTACATTATTAGGATAAATTTAAGCCCTTGCTAGGCAAATTGTGACCATGTAACAACTATTAAATGTTGGAAAAACCTACCTACTTTATTAATTTCCATTCAAAAAGTCAAACATTTCTGAATAATTAGTTCCCGGCTTTGATCTCCTTGTAGATATTTTCTATTCAAACTGCTCAAGGACGTTACTACACATCTCTGGAGCAGATGGGACTTGAATCCTGGCCTCTGGGTCCAGAGAGAGAGAGAGAGAGAGAGATACTATCATTGTATGATAAGATACCCCATTGATAGCCTTGTAACAGTATCTCTGCAACATTAAATTCTATTTTTGCCATTCAATAAGTTATTCATTTTTCCCCCAAATGTTACATCCTATGTGGACTCATACTGTCACACCCATACAAAATCAAGTAAACTTCAAATAGAAAGACTTAGAAGGAAGAGATATTGAGAGGCTGACTACCCACACCCTTCTCAGCAGAAGCCATCTGTTTCAAACTTGGTTGCATCTATTCAGGGATCTGCAAACCAAGTGTGAGTGTTAATGGCTTAAAGTACTAGTGTGTGGACTTCTTTGTGAAGGTTGCCATTAAATACATCAGTACTGAAGGTAAAGGATAAAAATCCCTCTCTCACTGTGAGTGTTGCCAGACAGCCACTGACGAAAAGAATCAGCTCAAATGCTGAACAAAGAGATCTTGGAGTGCAGGTTCATAATTCCTTGAAAGTAGAGTCGCAGGTAGACAGGATAGTGAAGAAGGTGTTCAGTATGCTTGCCTTTATTGGTAAGTGCATTGAGTATAGGAGTTGAGAGGTCATGTTGTGGCTCCACAGAACATTGGTTAAGCTACTATTGGAATACTGCATTTGGTTCTGGTCTATCTCCTGTAGGAAGGATGTTGTGAAACTTGGAAAGGTTCAGAAAAGATTTACAAGAATGTTGCCAAGGTTGCAGGGTTTGAGCTATAGGGAGAAGTGAATAGGCTGGGCTATTTTCAATGGAGCATTGGAGGCTAAGGGGTCATAGAGGGGTCATTATAGAATCATGGAGATGTATAGATAGCGTGAATTGTCAATGTCTTTTTCCTGGGGCTGCGGAGCACAAAACTAGAGGGCATAGACTTAAGATGAGAAAGGAAAGATTTAAAAGAGATGTAAAGGTCAATTTTTTCATGTAAAGGGTGGGGCATGTCTGGAATGAGCTGCCAGAGGAGTGGTGGAGGCTGGTACAATTATAATATTTAAAAGGCATGGATGGGTATATCAATAGGAAGGGTTTAGAGGGATATGGGCCAAATGCTGATAAATGGGACTAGATTAATTTATCTTATCTGGTTTTCATGGTCGAATTGGACCAAGAGGTCTGTTTCCATGCTGTACAGCTCTGTGACTATGTCAAAGAATTTCTATCAATTTGCAACACTAATGTTATATCTAATATAATAGCCACAATGTTCCACTATCCTCTCTTCATGAATGACTTGTAAACTGATCTGTATGGCTTTATCATTTTCAGAACTCAGTCCTTATTCCTAAACTGCATATATCCGTGTCACATTATCATTTCTTCATGCATTTATAATGAATAAACCCCTCTTTTGTTAGCTCAAGAATGTGTGGTAAAATTGGGTTCTTTTAAAGCATAAAATAATTCTGTCTGGGAAGAAGAGGAAGGAATCCTTTGAAATTACCCCTATTGCGAATAATGAGGAGTTTGTTGAATAAAGATGGGAGCCAGTTCACCCTCTTCACTCAGGAGCTAACCAATTTTGGGTAGCCTGTCTAATAATTTGAGAACTTTGCCAGGACTGATTGTAGTAAATTAGAAGATATCTAGGGATGGTTGTAACAAATAGATGGCTTATGTTGGTGATTTGAACTCACAAACAAACAAAAAGATTCCAGTGCATAAACAGTTGCTTTGAGAAAAACTCTAAATGGTTTTCCTTTGAGTTAGCACTTCTGTAGATATGTTTATGCAGAAACTTAACTGTTTCCATTTCTGCATAAGGTCTGCCCATCAATATCCACGTTGAAACTTTATTGCTGGAACAGCACAGCAGGTCAGGCAGCATCCAGGGAACAGGAGATTCGACGTTTCGGGCACAGGCCCTTCTTCAGGAACAGGAATCTCCTGTTCCCTGGATGCTGCCTGACCTGCTGTGCTGTTCCAGCAATAAAGTTTCAACTTTGATCTCCAGCATCTGCAGACCTCACTTTCTCCCCATCAATATCCACTACAAGCCAATGACTTGTGCACTTCCTTACACCCTGCTTCAAACAAAAGTTCCATTCCATTCTTCCATTCTCTCTCTTTGTCATATCTGTTCCAATAATAATTATACAGGGAAGCCTCTGGCATGTACTTGTTTTTCTTCAACTGAGGATGCCCTTCATCATCCACTGTGGTTGATAGGACCTTCAACAATGTTTAACCTATCTCTCTCACTCCTTCCCCTCCCTCCCAGAACAATAATAAAGCTTCCCTGTACCTCACAAATGATAGTCTTATGCCAATTCTGCCACCTCCAGAGGAGGTCACCAACAGAATACCACCATCAAAGGCATCTTCACCTCCCCTCTACTGTTAGTTTTCCAGAGAGAAAGTTTTCTCCATGACACCTAGGTCCACTCATCCATCAATTCTAAAACTTTTATATTCTCCTTGGTACCTTTCCATCCAATTGCATTTGCCTCTTCAGCTCCTCGCTGTTCAAAGCCTCAAGAACATCTTCCACGTGAAGCAGCATTTATCTTGTCCTTTCTCTTCAAACTAGGAGAAAGTGAGAACTGCAGATACTGGAAATCAGAGTCGAGAGTGTGGTGCGGAAAAGCACAGCAGGTCAGACAGCATCTGAGGAGCAGGAGAATAGACGTTTCGAACATAAGCCCTTCATCAGGAAAGGATGAAGGGCTTATGTCCAAAACGTCGATTCTCCTGCTTCTCAGATGTTGCCTGACTTGCTGCACTTTTTCAGCACCACACTCTCGACTTTTTACAAACTAGTCTATTATATTCCATGCTCACAATGTGGTCTCTTTTACATTGGTAAGTGAAACACAGACTGGGTAACTGCTTTGCAGAATAATTCTGCTCTGTCTGTAGGAATGATCCTGACTTGCTAATAGCTTTGCCATTTCTTTTGGTTCCATGCTAACATTTCTGTCCTGGGACTGCTATGATGTTCTGATGAAATTCTGTGCAAACTGTGAGGGGATTCTGAGTAATCCAAGACGGAGGATGGGAAAAATTTCTGGCTGTAACAGCTGCTCCTTTTTTGAGGTATTTTAGTTGGAGGAGAAACACTTTATTTCATGTTTAGGACTTTATATCCCCTAAAGCTCAATATTAAACTCCTCAACTTCAAAGAATAGCCTCTGTCTTCCATTTCTCTTACATCCTCTAGCCTCCCTTGACATGGGTCGGGTACATTTTGGCGCCGCCCTTTTGGTGGCGATCATTTGGTCCCGCCATTTTGGCTCTAAACTGTTTTGGTGCTCATTACTTTGGCGCTGAGCTGTTTTGGTGCCGATTCAGAATTTTAAAAAAGTCTTGTTTGGTTAAAGAAGAGAGGATGATTAACGACCCAATGTAATTTTCTCAACTGGCAAGAATTGATAGTCAAAGCTGTAATGACCTGCTGTAGATTCAAATCTCATTTTGTAATCATTTTCTCATTTAACAATTGTTAGTAGTCATCTACTGCCTCGATGATACTTAAACCCTTCTGTCTTTCATTGGAAAGCTGTAATACAATTTTCTTTCTATTTTCTTGTAGAGCCCATCCCAGAAATGGCTGAAAACATTCTAAGCAAAAGAGACAAACCAAAATTTTCACACAATGGTTATGTATATGTATTGGCACCATAACAGCTGAGTGCCAAAGTAATGAGCGCCAAAACAGCTTAGAGCCAAAACGGCGGGGCCAAATGATCGGCACCAAAAGGGCGGTGCCACATATTCCCATTCCATCTTGACATGTCTTGTCTGTGTCTTGTTAATTTTGATCCATACAAAATTAGCCTTTTTTTCTGTTTCTCTTGCCTTCATTTTCTCTCATTTTACATATATCTCACTTCTTTGTTACTTATTCTCTTTAGGTCTGGATAGCCAGTGTTCGATTAGTTCCTCCTCCTTCTCTGTCAACACCCCAGAGAATATTATTTTGCAGCTTGGATAATACTGGACTTGAATTTATTCTGCTTCTATTAATTCTTTTATTAATTCTGCTTCTCTCAATGCAGATGCATGTCAGACCTACTGTGTTTCTCAAACACTTTGTTTATTTCAAATTTCCAGTATGCACAGTATTTTATTTTTGCTTGATTGGTGAGGATTTCATAAGGATTGGTGAATATTCCTGTCTGAAAGTAAAAATAAAATCTTCAGTTTGTTTTAGGCTTCTAGTTTTTTACTTTTCTTTTGCCTTAAATATAGCTCGTTAAGTGTAAGATAGATAATGGTGGTTTTTCTAAATAAAAAACAATTTCAACAAACTGTGAAAAGCAGGAATCAAGAGTAATTAATTCATAAGTTAAGTGAAATATGATAGGTAATGTGTTGCTACTGCAGCATATGGGAGCTGTTGGACACGACTAGATCCAAAATGAACTTAACTCTTGTAACTCTTGTAACTGCTTGTAGCTCAAGGAGGTTCGGATCTGAGTTGAAGAGCTGGAGTCTGAGCTACAAACACCAGGAAAGGAGAAAGTTACCTGGACGCTTTGCTCCAGGAAGCAGTCACAGCCCTCAGGTGAGGCAATTCAAATTTATTTTGTGATCAAGGACTGCACAGTATGTAGAACTGTTGAAGAAAGGCAAGACATGCTGCTTTTCACAAAGGTCAGCTGCTGCATTCTGGAATTGACAGGTCCAGAATGACAGACAGCCACTTTGACAGTTGCTTTCAAATGGTAACTGCACAGGATAAGTGTGAGCTGAGGGTGTCAGGGAGATGGGGAGCAGTGTTTCTCTAATTTCCTAAACCTCTGCATGGGCCTCAGAGCTCTGTGTGTGGTAGTAACTTCCTGAATGCCGTGATCAGGGTGCTGACTCTGACTGTTGTGTGCAGAACATTGGGGCAGCTGTGTGTGGCCATACAACGTACACCAAACATTGTAACGTAGCCAGGTAAGTAGTGTACAACTAGGTAGAGTGCAAGGGCGCTAAATAGAGTGCCAGCTCAGTAAGGCTCCAGGCAAGTAGGGTTGCAGTTCGTATGGTGCCAGGGAGGCAGGTATACAGAGTGCCAGTTGGGTAAGTTTTGAGCTGAGCAGGGGATGTGTCAGAAGATAGAATGTGTAATTGGCAGAGTGCTAAGATGAAAGATGGCAAGGGCATCAGGAAGGTGTTGCATGGCTTAGCGTAGGTTATGATGGGTGGGGGAAATCGGGGGATGGTGTGTGTTAGGTCAGAGATGTTAAGGTTTGGCAATTGGGAAGAGGTTTGTCATTTCTAGTGGCCTCAGCGTTAGGGGCTGGGGTGGGAGGCTGCGTGCGTAGAGGCAAATTACATCCAGAGCAGAGCTACAAAGGGTGGATCAAGAGGGGAGGGATGCAGATCCTGAGAAATTGAGAGTCTGTCAGGACCAGAGCAGGGATGAGGGTTCAGACCTAAGGGGGAAGTATGGAGTGGGTCTGGAGTGGCGCAAGTCATGTTAGGTCTGGAGTGGGGGAATAAATGCAGGCCATAAGTTAACTTGGTCGGAGTGAAAAGCATCCACAAGGGAAGGAATCCTTCTTAAGTTAGTCTTTGCAACCAAAAAAGAAAGGTAGCCAGTTCAAGCTTCCTAACCTGGGAGCTTAGCACATATCCTATTTAAAACAGTTGGCAACTGGGGAACTCACTCAGGAACCAGTCATAACATTTTTTTGACCCATTGCCCTTAATTAGTTTGGTTAACAAAAATCTACCTGTCACTTTGTATCCATCTTGAATATTGCTGAAAAAAAAGACTTGTTTTTGAAGCTTTACATAGTATACTGATCAGGACATTGAAAGAATGGCCATTTTGAAATGATCACAACAGTTTTGCTTCAGGAAAAAGGTGTTCTGATGTGTTGGCAATTGAATTTGATTAGGTGCAGCATTGCCATGGGGAGAGCAAGGGGGATCCATTGACTCCTCCTGCTTCACTGTAATTCAAAAAGGCATGATGCTTGAAAATATCCTTTTGTGTTCAGAGAATAGGTCCATGTATGAATGTCCACTTTGAAAAATGTATAAATAAACCAATTATGAACTGAGTATCTTAAACTCATTGTCACTGTTGCTGTTCGTTCTCACACGATTGTTCAGTAATTGTTGCCCAGTCATAGATACATATCTAACAATAGGCATTTTATTATGAGTTTTGCAAGTACATGTTGCAATCCAAAGCAGTCTGTATTCTGACTCCTTCCAACAGTCAGAATAATGTTTGTTTCAATCAGTTAATTATTGGAGCATTCAGCCTAACCAGCTTTGCACCAGCTCTGAAATTCATATGTGCATTTCTCAATTGTGTGATAAGCCAATTTTCTTTTGGCAGCATCCTATTTGCGGAAAATTGGCTTTGTGTAACTGCTGAAGCCAATATGAGATAGACTTGTCATTTATCAGGACTGAAAGTAGTGGCATTTGGCTCATTTGGTGTGTTTGTGCAACATACAGTGAGCAATAATTTGATGAGGATTGCCATTGAGCAATCTGCTCATGGTTTCTTCACTTCTGTTTATTGTAATTCTATCTTCACTGACAAGCATTGACTTTGCAATTTGTATATCTCCATGTCCCATAAGATTAGCCTTATCAGCAATCTTGCAAAATGAACTTTATCTATTTTCCCATCTTGTAAGCTTGGTTTAGAAGTAATTATTTTTTAAAATGGGCTGATCTTGATAGTATTTCCAAGTTTCCTCTCATACTTCCTTTTCTGGTTCCAGTTATTGATCGTGTATTCCTTTTGTATACTTAATACTTGTTCTGATTGCCAGGATCTGTGCTTTTGCTCTTGCATTTTTGTACAAACTGCATAACACACATTTCTGAATAAAGTGTAACACTTTATTTGAGTTACCAGCTAATCCAGGATATCTGCTAGCATCCATGTAAATTTCAACTTACTCCCCAGGTGCAAATCTATTGATGCAAATATTAATGAAAATTGGTCAATTTCTAGTATGGGGACTACATACACAACGCTAGTTTTACACCCAGCCAGTAAATTGACAATTGACCCTAGTTGAGTCAACATTATGGAAGTGTGCTAATACTGGATGAGGCTCTGTGTTGGCAATGCATATTTGTGCACCAAGCGTGTATCAGGCATTACACCCCAGGTATTTTACTTTGTTGCAAATATTTTTTTAAAAAATCAAACAATTGAGATAGAAGTCAACTGTTAATCCTGGGCAATGCAGATCTGAACTCTGAAATTCACATGTAAGTTTTCAATTTACAAAGTTTTTTCAACATACAATAATTGAACTGACTAATTGTATTATTTGTTAACAAATATTAGATTTCATGGCATTAAAAATATACCTTTCTAACTTAGCATCAAAGTACAAATTGCACGTTAACTGATATAATATCTTTCTATCAATGAAATGTATTTCATGGCTACACAACAATCCAGAGTCAATGTAATAGTGTAAGGACTGTTCTAATGTAAGAAATATGGCAGACAAATTGTGAATAGCAAGATTCTGCAAACATTGATGTGGCAATGGACCATAAACTGCTTTATAATGTTGATGGAAGGACAAATATTAGTCAGCTCAAAAGGTAGAACATCCTTGCTGTTCTTCAGAATAGTGAATGGCATTGTATGTATCCCCTGCAAAGGCAGAACAACCCACAATTTAACATCTCATCCCAAACATATCCCCTCTGACAGTGCAACACACTTTCAATATTGTGCTGAATTGTCAGACCAGATTTTCAGATTAGAGTGGTGCTGGAAAAGCACAGCAGGTCAGACAGCATCCGATTTTCCTGCTCCTCAGATGCTGCCTGACCTGCTGTGCTTTTCCAGCACCACTCTAATCTAAACTCTGGTTTCCAGCATCTGCAGTACTCACTTTTGTCCAGACCAGATTTTCACTCATTTTCACAGGACCTGAATACACAACATTCTGCATCAGGAGTAAGGGTGCTACTAATATGCAAATGTTAATCGCTACTGCCTCAAACATGTTGTCAAGAAAGTGAAACATGCAATACATTTTTTTAAAAATGCATTTTTCCTTTAAGGAACCTGGCAGCCCAATAAGCTGACGTCTAATTGAATTGTTGAGTGTGGCTCACATCACATTTTCCACCCAAATCTGTCCCTATTAATTACTGCCACTATATAATGATGTTAGCAGAGTGTACCTTATGTGCCATAATGTGTCTGATTATTGATCTCTGGACAATTAGAGATTTTAATATTAGTTACTCCTAGCTTTGAATTGACAGCATATATTTCGCAAAGGAAGTCACATTTTATGAAAAGAAGGAAAATAGACATAGAAGAGCCAAGAATCAAGCTTTTTAGTGTAAGACACCCACCACAGCCAAAAAAAAGCTTCTTATATGCATAAACTGTGATGCAAGATGTTTGATTTATAGACACTTTACTATCATTTATTTTGCATTTTCAAATTTTGAACTGATAGCATATACGCTTTCTGTGTCTAAAGGGGAATAATGAATGACATATAAGCATTTTTATTGCTCTGGTAATTTCTTTTAAAACAATAATAAATAAACTTTCTGAACAGTAATAGGAATTTGTTTACATTGGGAGAGTTCATAACCAAATAAAGTAAACAGTGTAGTGCATTAGGCTTTTAGATTGAAAGTGTTGCCATTTTGTGGGGGGCGGGGTTAGCTTCTGAGAGGCATCACATCTTGAAAACAAGCTTTCGAGGTTCAGTTCCATTTTCCAGAAGTCTTGGCTAAAGCTGATTATGTAAAACAGTTGGCTCCTAAGAAAGGCACATAGTTTAAGATATTTAAGAAAGAGATTACCTCAGTGTACAGAGTTGTAGACCAGACAAGTGTTTGGTCAAAATCATGAAGGGACTATTTGAAACTGAGAAAGTTTAAGCTCGGTTGCATGAAGGCTTCAGGAAGATGCTGTTAGATTCTGAAGAATAAGCATTGAAGCCACAAGCCTTATGGATGTGACATAGAAAATAATTCTGAATGTAGGTTTGCTCGCTGAGCTGGAAGGTTCATTTTCAGACATTTCATCACCATACTAGGTAATATCTTCAATGAGCCTCTGGACAAAGCACTGCTGATGATTCCTGCTTTCTATTTATATGTTTGGGTTGCTTTGGGTTGGTGATGTCATTTCCTATGGCGATGTCATTTCCTGTACTTTTTCTTAGGGGTGGTAAATGGGGTCCAAGTCAATGTGTTTGTTCATAGAGTTCCAGTTGGAATGCCATGCTTTGAGGAATTCTCGTGCATGTCATTGTTTGGCTTGTCCGAGGATGGATGTGTTGCCCTAGTCAAAGTGGTGTCTTTCCTTATCCTTATATAAAGATATTAGTGAGCGACAGTCATGTCGTTTTGTGGCTAGTTGTTGTTCATGTATCCTGGTGGCTGGTTTTCTGCCTGTTTGTCCAATGTAGTGTTTGTTACAGTTCTTGCATGGTATTTTGTAAATGACATTAGTTTTGCTTGTTGTCCGTATGGGGTCTTTCAAGTTCATTAGCTGCTATTTTATAGTGTTGGTGGGTTTGTGGGCTACCATGATGCCAAGAGGTCTGAGTAGTCTAGCAGTCATTTCCGAGATGTCTTTGATAGAGGGGAGAGTGGCGAGAGTTTCTGGATGTGTTTTGTCTGCGTGTTTAGGTTTGTTGCTGAGAAATCAGCAGACTGCGTTCATTGGCTACTCATTCTTTTTGAATACACTGATGGTGATTTTCGTCTGCTCTGCGTAGCTCCCCTATGCTGCAGTGTGTTGTGGCTTGTTGGAATAATGTTCTGATGCAGCTTCATTTGTGGATGTTGGGATGATTGCTTCTGTAGTTCAATATTTGGTCCGTATGTGTTGTTTTCCTGTAGACGCTGGTTTGAAGTTTCCCATTGGCTGTTCGCTCGACTGTGACATATAAGAATGGCAGTTTGTTGTTGTTTTCCTCCTCTTTCATGAATTTTATGCCAGTAAGGGTATTATTGATGGTCTTGAAGGTTTCCTGTAATTTGGTTTGTTTAATGATAACAAAGGTGTCAAAGATTGGGTTGGATGGTTGGCAGAGCTGTTTGTTTGAATCTCTACATTACTATCTCTGCTAAGAACCCTGATATCGGAGATCCCACGGTGTTCCATTGTGTTGTCTGTAGGTTTTGTTGTTGAAGGTGAAGTGTGTGGTAAGGCATAGGTCCACTAGCTTGATGATACCGTCCTTGCTGATGAAGCTAGTGGTGTTTGGTGTATGTGTCTTTGGGTGATTTAGTAGTGTAGTCAGTGTTTCCTTGGCCAAGTTAATGTTGAATGATGTGAACAGGGCTGTTACATCAGAGGAGACCATTATTTCATCCTCTTCTATCTTAGTGTCTTTGATGGTCTTCAGGAATTCTTGGCTGGAGTGGATGGTGTGGTGTGAGTCTTCTACTAAATGTTTTAGTCTTTGGTTTAGCTCCTTGGCCAATCTGTAAGTTGGTGTTCCAGGTGGCGAGATTATGGGTCTGAGGGGAGATCCTGGTTTGTGAATTTTGGGTAATCTGTAGTAGCGTGGTGTGTTGGATCCATCTGGTTTCATTTTTTGGGAGTCAGTCTTATTTATTTCTCCAGATTTCTGAAGTTTTTTGAGTTGGGCTGTGATTCGGTTCTCTAGTTGTGGGGTCGGGTCTATCATCACTTGTTGGTAAGTGTTGATATCTGGAAGTAGTGCGTTCACTTTTTCAATGTAGTCTCTTTGATTTAGAATGATTGTCAAGCGTCCTTTGTCTGCAGGTAGGATAACAATGTTTTTATTGCTTTTTAGCTTTCTAGTGCTTTCCTTTCTTGTGTATTGAATGTGTTTCCTTACTTTTTTCTGCTTAATGTTGATGCCATTACCTGTCTGATGGTTTCCAGGGTTTCTTCTGTGAGTTGGTTGTCTTTCAGTATTGTTTCTAATGCTGTTAAGAAATCTTTCTTGTCTGCAACCTGGCAGTTGTAATTTAATCCTCTTACTAAGACAGCTTTTTCAGTGTCTGTTAGGGGTTGGTCAGATAAGTTTTTTTATCCATGCCTCTGTGTTGTCAGTGTTGTTATCTTTGTGTAAGTTTGTCTAGTTTCTTTCTGCAGGTCGAGATTTTTTCTTTTTCTGTGTTTGCCACTATCTAATATCTATGGCTTATTGTACTGTGTCTGTCCATTCTTGATCTGTTGCATGACTGAGTAAAGATTTTTGGTGCAAAATGTTCCCGTTGTATTTACGGAGTCTGTTGTGGGCACTATTAACCATTTCCCTAAGCGTTCTGCGGCTGTTTTGCTCTGCTATTCTTTTGGCTAATGGGATGTTAAGGGAAGGTTTGTATTGAAGACTTTTAGTTCGTACCTGTTTTCTGAGGCATTCATGCAGGAAGTACTGCTGTTTGCAGGTGGCATTCTGTCGGATGGCATTCGTGTCCCATTTTCAGGCCAGTTTTAGCATATTGCGCCCATAGGTGTTAGCGAGTTTTGAGAAGATTTGTAGCTCAGGTTGAGCTTCTTGATATAGGTTTGCTTGCTGAACCGCAAGGTTCATTTACAGATGATTCGTCACCATACTAGGCAACAACAACTAGCCACAAAATAACATGACCTTTTGTCACTGGTATCCTTACATACAGATAAGGAAGGACACCACTTTGACTGGGACAACACATCTGTCCTAGAACAAGCCAAACAGAGACACTCGGAACTCTATCAACCAACACATTGAGTTGGACTCCATTTACCATCCCTGATAAAAAGAACAGGAAATGACATCACCACAGGAAATGACATCACCACAGGAAATGACATCACCAACCCAAACATATAAATAGAAAGCAGGAATCATCAGCAGTGCTTCGTTCAGAGGCTCACTGGAGATGCTACCTAGTATGGTGATGAAACGTCTGAAAATGAACCTTCCAGCTCAGTTGCAAACTTCTATCCAGAACCTCAACCTGAGCTATAAATCTTCTCAAAACTCATGAGAAGGTAATTCTCTCTAGTGTGAATGCTGGAAAGAAGGATTTTGCTTTGGGAATTTGTTTTTTTTTCTCAATATGTTTTCAAATCTTTAAATGTGTGTTATATGCAAATAGTTTGGTTTATTCCACATTTTCTTTATTTCTTTTGCACATTAAATTTATGTTTTATAATTAGAACTGAATCTGCAACACAGCATGTTTCAGTAAAAGACCACTTTATTGATAATAAATTAAATCAAAATATGATCGATCAGATTTCAGTCTGTGATCTGAATTGTGCATTAATAACATCAGCTGGGAGCATGACAACACCTAGCTATCAGCTTCTACATACCAAAAATGTCTCAAGTAGGCTTTTCTGATAATCAGTGATGGAAGACCATGCTTATCCAGTGACTTTACGGGAGATATATCAAATAATATCTGAGGCCCACTTTCACCAGGAGTACAACATTTCTGCATCAGGAGTAGTCATCATTGCATTGCATTTATTTGACTGGATCCTTCAGGTATCATTTGGTGATTTTTGCCATTTGAATTCAGAAATAGTTCATCACAAGATGATTACTGATGCTAATCTTAAGGTTACACAATTCCAATCCTTAACAATAGAAACTGTCAAACAAAGATTATTATTGTTTTGTTACAAATACCAAAAAAGATTTAACAATATGGGGATCTTACTCCAATAGAGGAGTGACCTAATAGAGATCCTTAATGAATCTAACTCCCCCATACATCCAAGCGTGAATTACTTCCTGTGTGAAAATTTTGGTTTCTCATCTATCATTTGTTTATGTTGCAAATTTATTTAAAATGGTGCCCATTGGTTCTCAACCTATTTAAATGTCAGGTTTTCCTATCTGCTTTGAGTTAACTGATCAGTTACTTTGAGTTTCAAGGGACTACTGAATTATTATGGAAATCTGACAATTTTCATGGCATTTTCTGATGAAAGATGAGGAATTGTCAGATTTTCTGGGTTCAGTCTCATTAGTTGTTATGGTGAGACTTGCACTGAAGACACTCAGGCTGCAGTCCCAGCACCATAATAAGTATACTGTCATATTCAGTAGTCCTTGGCAATAAAATCACTTCTGATTTTATTCCCTCACTCATGGAGATGTCGAATATGCCTCAATTAAGCAGCCTCAGATGATCACTTCTCTGTTATATTTAATTGATATGGAGCTGCTGGTGTTGGACTGGGGTGGAGAGTGCGGTGCTGGAAAAGCACAGCAGGTAAGGCAGCATCAAGGTGCAGGAGAATCAACGTTTCGGATATAAGCCCTTCATCACTCCTTCATTAGATAGCAAGTGGGGCGGGATCAAATGACACAGAATTCTGTGTCCTATGATCCTGCTCCACTAGCTACCTGATCAAGGAGTAATGCTCCGAAAGTTTGTACTTCCAAATAACCTGTTGGACCATAACATGGTGTTGTGTAATTTTTAACTTTATTTAATTGAGTTCTTGGCGGTCCAATATGCAGTGTCACTTCAAAGGGAAAAGTGCAGAACAGCACCATGGAATCTTTATGTCTAATGCAACAGCAAGAGTTTAGTTTTATGCCCCATGCAGACATTTGCATTTTTACAAAGTAACAACTTGAACTGATGAGCTAAATTAGATTATGAGCTCAAAATCTGGAGTAATATGAACCCAAAATGATTTGGGTTTCAAGTATGGGAGTTCTACCAACTAATCTAAAATGACAGGACAAGACATTTGCTCCATTAGTATTGATGTATGGAACTTGAATGCTGAAACAAAATAAATCCACAATATGTGAAAATGACAAAAATTAAGAACAATGCTCTTATCTTTATACACCTCAAAACAGTATTAATTCACTACCATTGATTTACACTAACATTGCTTCCAATTTACATCCATTCCTCAGCTTCAAGTAGTTCCAGCTGCCCCTCCCTTTTCAGGACTTCTTCTTCTCATCTTTTGGAATGGCATTTCATGTCAATTTCAGCAACTCCCTGGAGTTCTTTCCACCTCATACTGTGTAAACCCAACAACCCCTTCTCCCAGGTTTTCATGCTTTGTCAAGTCTGATCCTATGACTCTACATTCTACCCCACAGGTTTGCAAATCTATTCCTTTTCTCTGCAGTAGTCAGATCTTGAACTGGCCCCATTTCCTACCTTCCTGCCTTGACCTCTCTCTCCTTTAATAGTAGTGACAAAAATATTCCCCTCCCCCCCACCTCATCCTAGATCCAACCCTCCAACTCAGCATGCCCTCTTGAACTGTCTAACTTGTCCATCTTCCTTCCCACCTATCTGCTCCATCCTCAACTCTGATCTATCACCATTACCCCCCACCTGCATCTACCTATCACCTTCCCAGTTACATTCCCTTCAGCCCTACCTTCTCCTATTTATCTCTCAACCCCCTTCCCAACCACACCCCACATTCCTGATGAAGAGCTAATGCCTGAAAAGTTGATCTCATGCTTCTCGGATGCTGCCTGACCTGCTGTGCTTTTCCGGCACCACACGTTTTGCCAAAGATATTCTTGACAATTTTTCACTTTTCAATCTGCAAGTCTCTGCATTTACCAGACTGCCTCTGTCATTTCTGCCAAATCCAACTTAATCCCAAATCTATACACATCTTTGTTGGAGAATGTTCAAGGGGTAGAATGGCTCATTCTTAGTCCTCTACTCCATTCTCCACTTTCCAGACAGACCATTCTATCCACAACACTTGGCTCAGTCTTCAATTCCCCAGCACCTTACTGTATACATTTAAGAGATAAAGGATGAAAGACCTCTCTAATAAGTCCCTTTGTACACATTTATAGTCACCATATAATAGTTTAAATTTTGAAACTAACTTGGTCTTTCATATTTTGTTTCCCCAATTCTCTTGCATTTAGCGTAGCCTACATTTTTTGAATTATTTCAAATTTGTTGTTTGTTTAATGTCTTAATGTTTCTACCTGAATTCAACTGTGTTATATTATTACGTGATTGCTTTCTGTTTTCTATATATCACATCCCCTTAATCAGACTACACAATTGCCTATTATCCCACTTCTGAAGAACATTTCTGTCAGACACATAAATGTATAACCCTCTGTACAGACCCTCATTGATCTGCTAAGCAGTTTCCAGCATTTTCTGTTTTTATTTCAGCTTTTCATCATCCACGGTATTTTATTATCTATCATAATAGACTATGCGAAAGTGAGGACTGCAAATGCTGGAGATTAGAGTCCAGGGTGTGTGCTGGAAAAGCACAGCAGGTCAGGCAGCATCGAGGAGCAGGAGAGTGGACGTTTCGGGCAAAAGCCTTTCAGCCTGAATTGCTGTGCTCTTCCAGCACGACTAATCCAGAATTTCATCAGGAATAATAGACTATTTCCGTGTCAGTTGCTGAGATGGCATGCATATTGTCTCCTTGCCAGGCAGTTTTAGAGAAAGGCAGGGCTCCTTGATGAGTCTGTTAGGATGATTCATAAACCACTTGAGAATGTTAGTGATGCTGCGGCTCAAAAAGTCAAGTTAGTTTTGAATATTTATTTAACCACCACACACATTGTCTTCCAAGATCACGTCTAACATAACAAAGTAACTTTGAAATTTGTTTTCCACCTGATCTTTCGGAACCACCTTTAAACACGTTCATTCGAAATTCTCGAAAGTCTGGCGCTGTACAAAGTCCAAGTGCCTGAAAACTGACCGAAAGATCAGATTTTTGCACCAACACATCACAGGTTGTATGCAACATTATCCTTCATAATGAGGCAAATATGGATCTCTGTTATATTCTGAAACCAATCGACGCAACCAATAGAGATAATGAACTACCGCAAGTCCGGTCAAACACATCATTGGTGAAGAGAATGATGGCTGCTTGTTGTCAGGGCCATCATTGGTCAGGGTGGGTCAGATTCAGACTGCGCCAGCTAATTGCGGCAGACCATTCAAATAAGACTCACGAAGGGCCTGGCATATGAAATCAGTGACTGAGATCAAGTTGTGCAGCAAGGCGATTGCTCACTTTATGAACGGTGGGTACAGCTAATCACACATAAAGCACACAGCTTCCATATTCCACGTAGGGGAAAAATAAACAAACCCCACGAATGAGGAGCAGCACTATCTCACTAATGGAGGACCACCCTGCTGAAAACTAGACTGCAGAGTAGACAAAGGAGGACTAATAAAATGCCACGCACAAAGGAATCAGGTCATTTTAACAGGGCGCTAAGTCGTGAATGTAGAGAGAGAAAGAGAGACTGACACTCTTTCTGTGTGTTGCTTAAGTTCCTCCCTTAGTACTCGAAATGTTCTCAAACTGCCGAGCTCTCCCTGAAGGTTTCAATAGCCTTCGCGCTGCGTTTAACCCCTGACAAGTCGTGGCCCATTGCAGACCTGAAAATGCGGCAGTTTACCAGTCCATCTCTCAAAGGAAACTACTTTTCTACGTCTTTTTGCAGCCTTTCCTTTCATACTTATATGATAGTAACGTTAACTTTTGAAGGGCGGATCTCGAGCAACCAAAGCTGTGTACGCTAAACGAACAGGACACCCACAGTTGCGAGAGTCTACACATTTTCCTTTCTTTCATCTATTACAAATGAATCGGGTAATTTATGCATAGACCCCTATACTAGTGTGTAGACCCCTCTTAAAACAAACAATCGAGTTTTTCTTTAAAAGTTGCTGAACTGAGTGTCGTTGTACAAACACTGAACTTGGTGGAGTTAAATCAATTGAGCAGTTAACATTGAACCGGGGCCTAAGCTGCAGGCCAACATTAAAATCGAAAAGATCAAACAAGCCCTCAGGTTTAGGAAATCGATATTAATACCGATATAGTGTATCTTGCACAGAGTAGCGCCAGGTTAGTAAGCCTGACCGACCTTCCTTCTGAGTGGGTCAGAAGGCCAAGACCTCTTTGAAGAGTCACATGGACTCATTTCTATGCACAGGGATCGCTGAAAGATGCAGATACCTGATTATCCATTAAATTCGTCGAACCATCGTTGAAGGTTTCAGAGAGACTGGTCGATGACAGGGGGAGGAAACCCCCAGGAAAATGACACTGGAGATGGAGGCTACATTCTTGGGAGGGGTATGTTTCAGTTCAGTGCTTTGAGCACTGGCGGACCCGCTCAAACAGTTTAAGGTCTAGCCCATTCACCCAGCGGAACATCAAAAGCATTTGATGGGCAGCACGGTGGCACTGCAGTTAGCACTGCTGCCTCCCAGCGCTAGAGACCCGGGTTCCATTCCCGCCTCAGGCGACTCTCTGTGTGGAGTTTGCACGTTCTCCCCGTGTTTGCGTGGGTTTCCTCCCACAATCCAAAAATGTGCCCGTGTAGTGTTAGGTGAAGGGGTTAATATAGGCTAATGGGTCTGGGTGGGTTGCGCTTCGGCGGGTCGGTGTGGACTTGTTTCCACACTGTAAGTAATCTAAGGTAATCCTACCAACACCCCGACCGCAGCTGACCCTCGTGGTAATGATGTTCAGCATCGCATCCGGCTACATTTCTATACCACCAAAATATCACATCACGGTGCACAGAAGGACGTGTTGCAACACCCTCCACCTGGGAAGGAAGGCCCTGCTGACAACTGACACGAGTTTGACTTGATCGGGCGCCCCTTCGGCAATTTCTGCGTCAGTTTTCAAACCGGTAGCGAGAACCCGGCGGGTGCTGTGACCATCTGCGGTTACCTTTCAGCACCAGGCTCGGTTCCCGCCCGCTGCTCGCCCAGCCAAGGCTGTTCTCCCCCGGGGGGAGCTTTGTCAATGAGCGGAGGGTGGCGGCTCCGGCGGGAGCGGCCCCTCAGTCCGGCAGGTGACAGCAGCCGCGAAGCTGTCGCCAGTTGCCGCTCTCACGGCGCCTCGCTGCTGCTCCTGGTCATCCAGCAGCAGGACGGCGGTCAGGTGAGCGATCCATTTGGCGGCCAGCCTGAGGATGTCGATTTTGGACACTTCGACTCCGGACAGGAGCGGGAGCAGCCTGCGCAGATCTTGGAAAGCCAAGTTGACTGCGTGAACCCGCTGCCTCTCCCTGGTGTTGGCGCCTCTCCTTTGGCGACTAACCCCTGTCAACAACCTCTTCCTCCTTCGCACTTTCTTGCTCTTCACGGGCCTTTCACCCTGGTCACTGCCTTCCGCATGAACCCCATGCAGAACCTCCATAACTTTTTTTTTCTCTTTTTCTCGACTGTACGCGGAATGGACGGTCAAAGTGCTGCAAGCCAATGCTACACTGAGAAGGGGCTTTTCCTTGTTAGCAGTGAACAGCCAGTTGCTTCTGAGCTGCTAAAGTCAGGATGAAAGGAACAATAGAAGCCACTTGATTAGATTCAACTTAGAAACTGATTATCATATTGAAAAGAAAAGCCGAGGGACCCGAGAGGGAGGTGGATGAAGCTTTGACTCTTATCTTGCTGAATACATTGGATTCGCACACAGTAAAGCTCAAGTGTCTCATGGAGTCAAACTATGAATAACCTGACAATCTGAAACCAAAAGCTCATTTGCAGAGCCAGAGTCATTAACCACGCATTGGCAGCCACACTAAATATCCAGGGTTTACGAACGCTCGCCCTGCCTGGCCCAATTCTAGACTGACTGCTTTGAAATTATATTTAATTCCTTCAGTCTGTGTTGCGATTAGATTGCTAATGTGTAAAACGCTGGACAATCACATGGTCCATTTTTAAAGGAAGTATGTCACTAGTGCTATTTTTAAAAGGGCTGAAAATGTGTTGCTGGAAAAGCGCAGCAGGTCAGGCAGCATCCAGGGAACAGGAGAATCGACGTTTCGGGCATAAGCCCTAAAGAAGGGCTTATGCCCGAAACGTCGATTCTCCTGTTCCCTGGATGCTGCCTGACCTGCTGCGCTTTTCCAGCAACACATTTTCAGCTCTGATCTCCAACATCTGCAGACCTCACTTTCTCCTCCTATTTTTAAAAGGGTTTGCTCCAAATATGCCGGTATTAGTTCACCTATACACTGCTGCATAAATATTGCAATAAATACTTAACTCCATAGTATGTTCAATATGTAGTATCACTGGTAGGAGGACATTGTGTTTCAGTAGTGGTGTCCCTAGCTCTAGACCGGAAGATCATCAGGATTTACCATTACACTGGACATTATTTTTGTATCCATTTGATAAGAAGGTTTAAGTTTTTAATGGAATAAGAAGAAATTTCATCAGCTGGATCCTTGGAAAATGATATGAAACCTTAAATGTGTGTTAAAATATGCCACCTTTTGATTCAGTATCCCATGTGAATAGTGTCTACAGATTCTTGCTTGTGCCGATATGTAATAACAGTTGCCTGTCTCATTTCTCCCATGAGGCAGTGTGTGATGCACTTCTATGTGTGAGCACTGAGTTGCATTGTAAAGCTTGAGTATAAACCTTCATCCACACTTTTTTTAAAAAATCCCCTTTGCTTTACACAGTAGATGTAACCTTTGATTTTTTAAAAAGTGTACAAATAACATTTAACAGTTCATCGGTCACCGTAAGAGAATTAAGTTTATCAATTGAATTATCTTCTGTATCTTCTAACTTTTTCTTAAAATTTACCTTGGTGGCCTCAGCTGTGAACAGTTGAGTTTTGACTAAATAATTTTGCTTCATTATAGGCATGAGAGAGCTTTCAATTGCATATGCACAGTTAGCTCACACATATGCTGCATAATTTTCCAGCATTAAATCCATGTATTAACAGGAGTTGAAGGGCAGAACTGAATTCTCCAGTTCATTATAAAGTTCTGCTTGGAAGTACCATTGACTTTGTTCCTTTCAACGCACTTCCCCAACTCCTTGAGCAACTGCAGGGGCTGAGGAAGCTGATTCTTCAGTGAGCTGATTGTTGAGCACTTGCTGTATAAAGCAAATGGGAGTGTTACCCTGATATTTTCATAAAGGAGCTCATGGTGATCATGACATTTTAGGAGATGATAATATCAGGATGAATCTCCTTGTCATCTTTTGCTGTTGAGGCTTTTGCAATTGTCTTTATGTTCACAGGAAGATTTAACAGAAATTAGATTAGGTATCTCTAGGTTTCATTTCACTCAAGTGATGTAATTACATAAATATGTCAAAATGTTGAGAATTTGGACCTCTTAAACCAATGTTAACTCAGCATTCCATTTTTGGTATTTTCTGTGATGAGATCTCACCTGTGTCATATTAGTAAATAGCTCTACAAATGTAAACAATTCTCCATATGAAAATAGAGATGTCATGAGTATGATCAAGGTCTTGACTCATTTGCCACCCTACTCCATTATCAATGCATCAATAATAAAAAGGATTTTGTCTTAGAAGGAATGAATGCTAACCTTCAAATTGAGATGGTAAAGGAGATAACAGCTGTCTGACTCATGAGAAATTGTTCCATGGTCATTGGCCAAGCAAGGGTAGATAAGTGATTTAAATATCATTGATGGACAGCCCCCAAATAAGGCTTCTCAACAGGAAGAGTAGGGAAGGAAGGGGCAAGAAGATTAGGGGAAAAGAGCTACACCATTGCCATTGAGAATACTAGGAATTTCTTTACATTAGCCCAAGGGAAGAACAAAGTTGGTACTGAGACCAGTAAAGACAACTGGATGGCACATAGGAGTATCGAGAGTGTGGTGAGGATTCATCAGGAATCCTGATGAATGGCTTATGCCCAAAGCACCAATTCTCCTGCTCTTCGAATGCTGCCTGACCTACTGTGCTTTTCCAGCACTACAGTCTCGACTCTGATCTCCAGCATCTGCAGTCCTGACTTACTTCCAAGTACACAGGAGTATGCTTGCTCTGACCTCCATTCTACAGAACAGCTCAGGGACCAGTAAAATGTACTCAACCATCATGGATTGTGTATTTCCTTTCTTTTCCTAGTTAATGAGTGTACCACATCTAAACTGCTGCTTGTCAGTAGTCTATCAGAAACTTACAAGCCTAGAGCTAGCTAATTTAATCATTAACTGTCTATATTAGGTAACTGATCACAAACTCCTAAAATTGATATTATGTTTTCCTATTACAGTTGTTTTGGGCTAAAGCGATTAAAGGGTATGGGTAAAAGCAGAGACAGAGTATTGAGTTGGATGATCAGCCATGATCATGAATAGTAAAACAGGTTCTAAGGGCCAATTGCCTGTTCCTGCTTCTATTTTCTATGTTTTTATTATCAATACCTTGCAGCAAAACAATGAGAAAGAAATTTATTGCAGTGATTATATATATTAGCTGCCAGAGAATGTGTTGGAGGCTAGTACGATTGCAACATTTAAAAGGCATTTGGATGGGTATATGAATAGGAAGGGTTTGGAGGGATATGGGTCGGGTGCTGGCAGGTGGGACTAGATTGGGTTGGGATATCTAGTCGGCATGGACGGGTTGGACAGAAGGATCTGTTTCCATGCTGTACATCTCTATGACTCTATGATGACTCCAAATTACAGAATCCTATCTGAACAACAGCTCATCTAAATTCATAGCAACTACATAATGAATGTTAAATGTGTGCAGGACATTATATTTGGAAATTTATATTTGTTAATGATAGTACAAATTACAAATTCACAATGAATGCACTTATTGAATATGCCCACCTATTCTTTTCCATCTAAATCCCTTACTGAGTGTTTCCAGGTTTCAGACTTACCTCAGTGGCCCAAAATGTCTTTCCCCAGTTTCCTGGAATCCTGCCAGTTCCTGTTTATGCCCCCATGCCCTGAAAGCACAATGCAAGATTATTAAACTCTAAGACTCTTAGTTTGTAATGACATATCCACAAATACCATCGTTGCTGTTGTCAGTGTGCCTGGCAATGCATAATCCAGTTTATCATGAAACTTTTGACTCTCAATGAGCAATAGTATTAGGAAACAATTTGAAAGGTACCAACTTAGTAAGGACTCCCTACTTTAATTTTAAGCTCAATCATCTCCATTAAAATGTTTGTGTATTAAGGTCCAAAAATCCATCTTGAGTTTTTTTGCTGATTTCCTCTTTCAAGCTCTGAACTGAATTATTCTTCATTCTTAAGGTTTAAATTTTTATCTCTACTCAGCTTGACCTTTTCCCCCTAAGTTCACTGCTTTCCTATTCACTTCCTTCACTGTGTGGAACTAGAAAAACTTTCAACGTAAATGGCTTATAATTGTACTTTCAAAATTGCCTACCATTGAACATAATACTTTTATATGTTTATCAATCTGCTGAAACATGTGGTCTTCGTTCTTTTTGAATCATTATCTCCACTAACATCTTTACTTTCTGCAATCTTGGTTATTTCACTTGGAATGGCTCCCATCCTTGTTCCTTCAAGTGTAAGTTGCTGAATTCTAAGTGTACCTGCCAGACATGGAGTTAATTAAATCCATCACCAAATCTGACTGGATCAAAGTAAGTGATGTTCAGTGCCACTATCCTTTCCTAAAATTATTCCAAGAGTAGTCTCAGAAGCAAAAACAGCCCTTAGCATCTTCCTTTACCAATAATTCGTTCCTTATAGTCATTTCTCCTGACGCTCCATACTTCTGTCCAAGATAGTTTAATGAAGCTTATGCAGATCTTTGCCACAAAGAGAACATTTTCCTTTTGTTAACCAAGCCAAATTCTTACTCCCACCCCTCCCTTCAAAATCTTTCCACCTGAGCCCTGATCCTGTTTCTTTCTCTCATTACTTTTCCATTCCTCTCATGCCCGACCTGATTTGATTGTGAAGCCATTCATCTACTTCCTTGACCCCATTCCCATGAAACTGCTGACTATCCAACTTTTTTTCCTTTCCCCATGACATCAAATATCAAAAGTAAATCCAGAAGTTCAACTGGCCTTGCCATATAAATGGTGGCAACTATAAAAGGTCAGAGGCTGGGAATACAGCAGTAAGTAACTCATTTCCTGACTCCCCAAAACCTGCTCACTACTTACAAGGCACAAGTCAGGAGTCTGATGGAATACCCCCCACTTGCCTGGATAAGTGCAGTACCAACAGCACTATAGAAGCTTGACACCATCCAGGACAAAGCAGTCCACTTAATTGGCACCACATTGGCAAGCATCCCTTCCCTCCACCAGCAAAGCTTAGTAGCAGCACTGTAGAAACTTGCCTAGGATCGTTAGCGAGCACCTTCCAAACTCACAACCACTTCCATGTAGAAGGACAAGGGCAGCAGACATTTGGAAATATGACCACCTTCAAGTTCCCCTTCAAGCCACTCACCAACCTGACTTGGAAATATATCATCATTCCTTCAATGCGACTGGGTCAAAATCCTGGAATTCCTTGCTTGATGGCATTATGGTCAACCTTCAGTATGTGGACTGCAGCTCACCACTACCTTCTCAAGGGCTCCCTAGTCAACCTTTACCATAGGTATGGGATTAGCATCGACAATTGGTGTCATCTCTTCAGAAATACTGCAACTCGCATTCCATGATAGTATAGAAATCATCTGCAGTGATGACTGTTTACTTTCTATGGATCTATCCATCAAGATGTCATCAGCCGTGGTGAAACAACGTAGTTGTATTGTCTAGTAGGAGAGATACTTCTGTGTCAGTGCATACTGAATAATGAGAACAGCAGGTCGTGGCTAGTGGCTAATATATTTCACAGAGCAGTACTGACCATGTGTTTCTGTGAAGCCCATTGTATGTTGGTAATTGTGCTAGTGTTGGATAGCTAAACTAAGTTGACTGGTTTTTCAATACACCACCCCATCCAAAGACCATCCTGGCTATTCATGCCAAATGTTCTTGGCCCTCTCAGAGGTTTGGCATGTCACACATTTCCCAGTAATACAGGAGCCTGCTGTTATCATGTAAAACAGGAACCTTCCATTTGCTTCCATAAATTCTCATACACAAGCAGCACATAATCCTGGATAAGTGGCAAAGTACTTTGTAATGAAATTTTAAAATGATCACTTATAGTTGAGTTTTCATTAAACAGACTAAAATAACTTAAATAAGTAAGATTTTGACGACTAGTGGAAAACCAAGACTATGTATTGGTCACATTCTGTTTTCTCAATGCAGCTTTCACTGTATAGGATAACGAAGGAATCGACAGAGTACTGTGTACAGATCTAGTCACCCTGCTATAGGAAGGATATTATTAAATTGGAGGGGGTTCAGAAAAGATTTACCAGGATTCTGCCCGAACTGGAGGGTTTGCGTTGTAAGAATAGACTGGTAAGGCTGGGACTTTTTTCATTGGAGCATAGGAGGTTGAGGGGTGACTTTACAGAGGTATATAAAATCATAATAGGTATAAATAAGGCAAAGGTTTTTTTTTCTAAGTTTGGGAGTTCAAAATTAGGGGGCACAATTTTAAGGTGAGAGGAGAAGGATTTAAATGGGATCTGAGGGACAACCTTTCCACACAGAGGGTGGTTTGTATGCAGAATGAACTACCAGAGGAAGGGGTAGATACAGGTACAACTGCAACATTTAAAATTCATTTGGATAGGTACATAAATTGAAAAGGTTTAGTGGGATATGGGCCAAATCTAGTTTAGTTTGGGACAATTGATGGGCATGGATAAGTTGGACTGAAGGGTCTGTTTCAGTGCTGTATGACTCTACGACTCTGTAAATCAAGACTATTAAATGCTTTAACTAGTCCTAGACAATGTCAAAACTCCTAACTTTACAAGACAAATGAATAGTGACACGTGACATTGCAGATATCTGGAGAATTCTGCAATTACATTCATTTACCAAGTAGATTGAAAGGTGTCTAATGTTGTGCCACTATTTAAGAAAGGCTGCAGGGAAATGCCTGGGAACGGTGAGCCTAATGTCCATAGTCGGTAAGTTGTTAGAGGGCTTTCTGACAGATAGAATCTACAGGCATTTGGGAGACAAGGACTCAATTATAGAAGCATAAGACATAGGAGCAGAAATTAGGCCATTCAGCCCATAAGTCTGCTCTGCCATTCAATCATGGCTGAACCCCATTCTCAAACCATTCTCCTGCTTTCTCCCCATAACCCTTGATCCCCTTGACAATTAAGAATCTATTTCCATCTTAAATATACCCAATGACCTGGCCTCCATAGCCTTATGTGGCAGTGACTTCCATAGATTATCACTCTCTGGCTGAAGAAGTTTCTCCTTATCTCTATTCTAAAAGGTCTTCCCTTTACTCCAATTGGGATAGTCAGCATGGTTTTGTGTCGGAGAAATTCAGCCCAATGGATCAGAGACAACAAACGAGGATCGTAGTGAAATTGACACGTGGCTTATTAAACAAAGCGATATTGCAGAAGAGAAATTGACCAGGCTGACACAGAACTGATTCTCTGCACAGATGGTCAAAATGCTCTTCCCCGAACAGAAGGTGCAAGCATGCTTTATAGGGATACATTACAAAGGTGATAATTGTAAAGCAGTGACAATACAATGATGAAAATTGTAAAGCGATTAAAACAAGAATAAATTGAATGGAAGTCAACTAAGCATTCAGCAGTAGCAATTCATTTGTAATTGACACTGGAGATTTCAGCCATCTACGTGAATGGGTGAGATTGTCTTGTAGAGGATTCTTCATTATATTTCCCATCCATGCGAATATGTGTAAATGTCCCTTCTCCTGGCATTCAAGTGTGCTTGTTGTGTTCCTCCTACGAGCGAAGTCTTCTGGGATCTCTCTGTCTGCCTCTTTGTTGACGAGGTATCAGTTTCAATGGGAAATAAGCCTGATGTTAGGGTATTGGAACTACAGTGCCAGTAAGATTGTTTGGGAAGTGTATTCTCTGGTCTGGGAATAGCTTAGCCATGTCTGGTTTCTTTGATAGGCTGTTTGGCTAAGACTGGGGCATTGTGGGTGTGTTCTGTATGTGTTGGCAAGCTTGATTTCTGTGTTTTACAGGCCAGCTTCTGTATTTTTTATGTGGCCATGCTGTGGGTGGCAGGGTGGTGGCAGATCTTTTTCTCACATTTTGTACATGGGAAATCATGCCTCATGGATTTGATTGTTTTTTGAAGGGGTGAGCAAGAAAGTAGATGACAGCAATATGTAGACGTTGTTTACATCAACTTTAACATGGCCTTTGACAAGGAACTGCATGGTAGATTGTTGAGTAAGGTTATGATCTCATGGGATCCAGGGAGGGCTAGCCAACTGGATACAAAATTGGCTGGATAGTAGAAAACAGAGGGTGGTTGTGGTAGGGGATGCCACAGAGATCAGTGCTGGGTCCACTATTACTCATCATTTATATAAATGATTTGGATGAGAATTTAGGAGCGGTCTGGACTGTAAGTTTTTGGATGACATCATGATTGGTGGTATCCCATGATTGGTGGTATAGTGATCAGTGAAGAAGGTTACTTGGGAATGCAGCGAGATCTTGATCAACTGGGCCAGTGTACTAAGGAATGGCTGAAGGAGTTTAATTTGGATAAATGCAAGATGTTGCATTTTGGTAAAGCTAATTAGACAGGGCTTACACAGTCAATGGTTGGGCCCTGGGGAGTATTATAGAACAAAGATGTCTAGGGGTACAGGTTCATAGCTCATTGAAAAGGGAGTCAAAGGTAGACAGGGTGGTGAAGAAGGCTTTCAGCATGCTACTTTCATTGGCCAGAGCATTGAATATAGGAGGTGGGATATCCTGTTGCAACTATACAAGACACTGGTGAGGTCACATTTGGAGTACTGCATGCAGTTCTGGTCACCCTACTGCAGAAAGTTTACTGTTAAACGAGAAAGAGTGCAGGAAATACCTATGAGGAAGCTAGTTACAAGGAAGGGTTAGATAGGCTGGGACTTCTTTCCTTCGAGCATAGGAAACTGAGGGGTGACCTTATAGAGGTATATAAAATCATGGCAGACATAGCTAGGGTAAGTAGTGGACAGCTTCTCCCCACGATAGGGCAGTCTAAGAGTACAGAACATAGGTTTAAAGTGAGAGGGAAGAGATACAAAAGGGTTCAGAGGGGCAATTTGTTTCACCCAGAGGGTGATAAGTGTCTGGCATATACTGCCAGAGGTAGTTGTGGAAGCAAGTACAATTTTGTCATTTAAGAAACATTTAGTCAGGTTCATGGATAGGATAGATATGAAGGGATATTGACCAAACACAGGCAAATGGGACTAGCTTAAATTGTGAAAACTGGATGGCATGGGCAAGTTGAGCTGAAGGACCTGTTTTTATGCTATTAACCTCTATGACAAAGTAGACAGGCATTTGTAAAATTTGAAAAAAAATGTATGGGTGGGATCTGTTGTTTTTTTTCCTCTGTGAATTTAAGAGCTGATCAATCTATCCCATGATGTGGAGGAGCCGATGTTGGACTGGGGTGGACAAAGTTAAAAATCACACAATACCAGGTTATAGTCCAACAGGTTCATTTAGAAGCACTAACTTTTGGAGCACTGCTCCTTCATCAGGAGGCTGCTTTATGAATTGATATGGGTCTTTATATCTCCTGTGAAACATGTGGCATTTCCCAAGAAGACTTCAAATAATTACCTTCATTAGAATAAGTTGTTTTTTCCTACAGCAATGAAAGAACAATGAAAGAATAATCCATGAGTCACAAAGAATTTGTGAGAAAATGTGTATAATCCATCATAAGATGCAGTTGGAGTTGATTTCATAGTTACTAAATTTTGAAATTTATGATCAACAGCACAATAAATACTAGAAATTCAGGTGAGGTGGATCACACATTTATCATGGATCACACTCAATTTTCAAACCTTTCAAATGAATGGATGGAAATTAGGGGGGAGCTGTGTTTGGGTGATCAATACCTCCCACATGACTTCCCTTTGTATGTTATACCCAAGTAATCCAATATACACAAATGTATTTAGAGGTAGATCTCACTCAGAGTTTTGCTTTGTAATTTTAGTTATTTATCATAGTGGAATATGTATCATCAACGATAATGTAGATTTTTATTAGAATAATAGCTGGACATTACTTTTAACAAATAAAAAAATTATACTACTGCTAGATGTAATTGAAAGTAGTGGCCATATCATTGTTCCTGCTATCTTTTGCATTTCCAATTCCATGTATCCAATTGCTGGCCACAAACACCCCTTCAGCCAGTGCGAATGTGTCTGCAATGAGAATTCTAATGAGCTGTGGGACTAATTATCAGCACTTACCAAGTAATTAAAAGTAAATAATTTGTTATAAGTGGGCAGCTCTGAGCAACCAACAGTAAAGTACAATGCACGAGAGTCCATCAATACTTATGGCCTCAGGGTACAGCATTTAAAAAGTTATATTTTGTTATGTTTGCAACAGCATCAATGAGTTGGATGTGTGGCCCAGTCAACTGAAATATAGCTTCTTAAACATTAAGGTAAAGTTGCCATACTATGACTGGACCATAGGGCTGCTCTCTCATTCGAGAGAGAGAGAGAGAGAGACAACTGGTGGTTTCTGCTTCGTCCATATCCCAAACCTGTTTAATACATACAGAAAATCATCAACCTTTAATTGCATACATTGTTTACATTTTGTTTTGACACAATAGATTAACATCCTAGGTCATTCTCTTATCCAAGAGATGCGCCATACACTACTAGTTTGCAATGTGTCACTTTACTCTTTGTAGTGATTCTATTTTATTTAGTCTTGATACCTACTACATGTGGGAAATCATGTCTCACAAACTTTGATTGGTTAAAAATCACACAACACCAGGTTGTCCAACAGGTTTAATTGGAAGCACACTAGCTTTCGGAGCGATGCTCCTTCATCAGGTGATTGTGGAGGGCTCGATTGTAACACAGAATATATAGCAAAAATTTGCAGTGTGATGTAACTGAAATTATACATTGAAAAATTGATTGTCTGTTAAGCCTTTCATCTGCTAGAATACAGTGATAGTTTCACTTCTTTCATGTGTAAATCACAAAACCCTTTTTTTAAAAGTTGCATTCTTGGATTAGCTGTTAACGATGATGATAGCTAGACAACATGTTGAAGGTGTTAGCCCCCTGTGTTCTCTGTCTATGACCTGATGTTTAGATTGATTCTAATCTAAAAAGTGAGATAACAGAGTTTTACATAAATTCATGCAGTTTTTGAGCTCAGAGTTCTACATGAATGTATGCAGTTTTTGAGCAAAGTGCAATGTAACTCTGCAAGTACAAATTCACCCCACAAAATATATGTGTGCATGTGGGTCTTTGTCTATCTGTGTTTGTGTGTGCGTCTGTCTGGCGTGGGGGTTTTGAGTGTGAGAAAGTGTGTGTGTGTAGTGAGTGCAGAGTGTCTTAAGTCTGTGAGGGAGTGCATGTGTGGGAGTGTGTGTGTCTATAAGGGTGTGTGTGGGTGTCAGTGTGCGTGTCTGTGTGTACCTGTGTCCGTGTGTATGTGAGAGTGTGTGTGTGCAGGAATATCTGTGTGTGTGTGTGTGTGTGTGTAGTGCAATGGTGATCACCTGTAATGTGACATGAACCCAAGGTCCCAGTTGAGGCCCTCTCTTTGGGTACTGAACTTAGCTATCAGCCTCTGCTCGGCCACTTTCCTCTGCTGCCTCTCCCGAAGTCCACCTTGGAGGATGGTCACCCGAAGGTCCGAGGCTGAATGTCCTGGACCACTGAAGTGTTCCCCAACTGGGAGGGAACCCTCCTGTCTGTTGATTGTTGTGCGGTGCCCATTCATCCGTTGTCGTAGCCTTTGCTCGGTTTCCCCAATGTACCATGCCTCCGGGCACCCTTGCCTGCAATGTATAAGATAGACAATGTTGGCTGAGTCACATGAGTACCTGCCATGTACAAGGTGGGAGGTGTTCCCACGCATAATAGTGGTATCTATGTCCACAATCTGACACGTCTTGCAGCGTCCACCGTGACAGGGTTGTATGGAATTGTCCTGAGAGCCGGGCAGTTTGCTACGAACAATGATCTGTTTGAGCTGTGGCTGTTGTTTAAAGGCAAGCAGTGGAGGTGTGGGGAAGGTCTTGGTGAGGTGCTCATCCTCATTGATAATGTGTTGCAGGTCACGAAGAACATGGCGTAATTTTTCAGCCCCTGGGAAGTACTAAACATGAAGTCTTACTTCGGTGGTAGGTAAAGTAATGGAAAAGGTACTGAGGGGTAGGATTTATGAGTATCTGGAAAGGCACTGCTTGATTAGGGACAGCCAGCACGGATTTGTGAAGGGTAGGTCTTGCCTTACAAGTCTGATTGAATTCTTTGAGGAGGTGACCAAGCATGTGGATGAGGGTAGAGCAGTGGATGTAGTATACATGGATTTTAGTAAGGCATTTGATAAGGTTCCCCATGGTAGGCTTCTGCGGAAAGTCAGGAGGCATGGGATAGAGGGAAATTTGGCCAATTGGATAGAAAACTGGCTAACCAGTTGAAGTCAGAGAGTGGTGGTAGATGGTAAATATTCAGCCTGGAGCCCAGTTACAAGTGGAGTTCCGCAGGGATCAGTTCTGGGTCCTCTGCTGTTCGTAATTTTTATTAATGACTTGGATGAGGGAGTCGAAGGGTGGGTCAGTAAATTTGCAGATGATACGAAGATTGGTGGAGTTGTGGATAGTGAGGAGGGCTCTTGTCGGCTGCAAAGGGACTTGGATATGATGCAGAGCTGGGCTGAGGAGTGGCAGATGGAGTTCAACCCTGCCAAGTGTGAGGTTGTCCATTTTGGAAAGACAAATAAGAATGCGGAATACAGGGTTAACGGTAGGGTTCTTAGTGAGGTGGAGAAACAGAGAGATCTTGGGGTCTATGCTCATAGGTCTTTGAAAGTTGCCACTCAGGTGGATAGAGCTTGTAAGAAGGCCTAAGGTGTATTAGCGTTCATTAGCAGAGGGATTGAATTCAAGAGTCGTGAAGTGATGTTGCAACTGTATAGGACTTTGGTTAGGCCACATTTGGAGTACTGTGTGCAGTTCTGGTTGCCTCACTTTAGGAAAGATGTGGAAGCTTTGGAGAGGGTGCAGAGAAGATTTACCAGGATGTTGCCTGGAATGGAGAATAGATCGTACGAGGCTAGGTTGAGAGTGCTAGGCCTTTTCTCATTGGAACGGCAAAGGATGAGGGGTTACTTGATAGAGGTTTATAAGGTGATCAGAGGAATAGATAGAGTGGATAGTCAGAAACTTTTTCCCCGGGTACAACAGAGTGTTACAAGGGGACATAAATTTAAGGTGAAAGGTGGAAGTTATAGGGGAGATGTCAGGGGTGGGTTCTTTACCCAGAGAATGGTGTGGCATGGAATGCGCTGCCTGTGGGAGTGGTAGAGTCAGAATCTTTGGTGACCTTTAAGCGGCAATTGGATAGGTACATGGATGGGTGCTTAAGCTAGGACAAATGTTCGGCACAACATCGTGGGCCGAAGGGCCTGTTCTGTGCTGTATTGTTCTATGTTCTATGTTCTATGAAGGGTACCCTGTCAGTTGCAGCACATGTCTGTCTCCTGAGGAGGTCATTACGATTCCTTGCTGTGGCACGTCGAAACTGGCGGTCGATGAGTTGAGCATCGTACCCTGTTCTTGTGAGGGCATCCTTGAGTACTTCCAGGTGTCCGTCACGTTCCTCCTCATCTGAGCAGCTCCATACAACCCTGTCATGGTGGATAGCTAAGTTCGGTACACATAGGGAGGGCCTCAACCGGGACCTTGGGTTCATGTCACATTACAGGCGATCACCATTGCACTAAACACACACACTCTCACATACACACGGACACAGGTACACACAGATGCGCACAAACACACCCTTATAGACACACACACTCTCACACATGCACCCCCTCACAGACTTAAGACACTATGCACTCACTACACACACACACACTTTCTCACACTCACAACCCCCACCCCAGACAGACACACACACACACAGACAGACAAAGACCCACATGAACACATATATTTTGTGTGGTGAATTTGTACTTGCAGAGTTACATTGCACTTTGCTCAAAAACTGCATACATTCATGTAGAACTCTGAGCTCAAAAACTGCATGAATTTATGTAAAACTCTGTTATCTCACTTTTTAGATTAGAATTAATCTAAACATCAGGTCATAGACAGAGAACACAGGGGGCTAACACCTTCAACATATTGTCTAGCTATCACCATTGTTAACAGCTAACCCGAGAATGCAACTTTAAAAAAAGGGTTTTGTGATTTACACATGAAAGAAGTGAAACTATCACTGTATTCTAACAGATGAAAGGCTTAAGACAATCAATTTTTCAATGTATAATTTCAGTTACATCACACTGCAAATTTTTGCTATAAATTCTGTTACAATCGAGCCCTCCAAAATCACCTAATGAAGGAGCGTTGCTCCGAAAGCTAGTGTGCTTCCAATTAAACCTGTTGGACTATAACCTGGTGTTGTGTGATTTTTAACTTTGTACACCCCAGTCCAACACCGGCATCTCCAAATCAAAACTTTGGTTGAGTTTTTTGAAGAAGTAACAAAGAAGAGCGATGAGGACAGAGCAGTAGATGTGATCTATATGGACTTCAGTAAGGCGTTCGACAAGGTTCACCATGGGAGATTGATTAGCAAGGTTAGATCTCGTGTAATAACGGGAGAACTAGTCATTTGGATACAGAACTGGCTCAAAGGTAGAAGACAGAGGGTGGTGGTGGAGGGCTGTTCTTCAAACTGGAGGCCTGTGACCAGTGGAATGCCACAAGGATCATGCTGGTTCCTCTACCTTTTGTCATTTACATAAATGATTTGGATGCGAGCATAAGAGGTACAGTTAGTAAGTTTGCAGATGACACCAAAATTGGAGGTGTAGTGGACAGCGAAGAGTGTTACCTCAGATTACAACAGGATCTGGACCAGATGGGTCAATGGGCTGAGAAGTGGCAGATGGAGTTTAATTCAGATAAATGCGAGGTGCTGCATTTTGGGAAAGCAAATCTTAGCAGGACTTATACACTTAATGGTGAGGTCCTAGGGAGTGTTGCTGAACAAAGAGACCTTGGAGTAATAGTTCATAGCTCCTTGAAAGTGGAGTCACAGGTAGATAGGATAGTGAAGGAGGCGTTTGGTATACTTTCCTTTATTGGTCAGAGTATTGAGTACAGGAGTTGGGAGGTCATGTTGCGGCTGTACAGGACATTGGTTAGGCCACTGTTGGAATATTGCGTGCAATTCTGGTCTCCTTCCTATTGGAAAGATGTTGTGAAACTTGAAAGGGTTCAGAAAAGATTTACAAGGATGTTGCCAGGGTTGGAGGATTTGAGCTATTGGGAGAGGCTGAACAGGCTGGGGCTGTTTTCCCTGGAGCGTCGGAGGCTGAGGGGTGAGCTTATAGAGGTTTACAAAATTATGAGGGACATGGATAGGATAAATAGACAAAGTCTTTTCCCTGGGATAGGGGAATCCAGAACTAGAGGGCATAGGTTTAGGGTGAGAGGGAAAAGATATAAAAGAGACTTAAGGGGCAACGTTTTCAGGCAGAGAGTGGTGCATGTATGGAATGAGCTGCCAGAGGATATGGTGGAGGCTGGTACAATTGCAACATTTAAGAGGCATTTGGATGGGTAAATGAATAAGAAGGGTTTGGAGGAATATGGGCCGGTGCTGTCAGGTGGGACTAGATCGGGATGGTATACCTGGTCGGCGTGGACAGGTTGGACCAAAGGGTCTGTTTTCATGCTGTACATCTCTGTGACTCTATGTGTGAAACTCCCATGGATCTTTGCAAAGACCATCTGTATCCTCTGCTTGACCTCTAACACTCAGTTGTAAATTACTATTAAGTGAAATATACATCTGTGGGATGAAAGATTGAGACTGATGATTAATGCAAGTATATCATGTCATGACAGAAATATGGGAAGAGGACATCAAATTACATGCTGGATACATACAAAGACATGATTTTAAAAAAGGGTCATTTTATTCTAGCAAGGGAACTTCTTCTTGAAACCTTTCTGACTCTCGATCTTTTTTATTTCTTCAAGGAGCTCTTTAAAACCTACTTCTTTAATCAAGTTAGTGGGTGTATTCCATAGTGGTCCCTTATGTGCTCAATATTAATTTTTGCTTTATGACATTATTTTGAGATACCTTGGTACACTTTACTCTTTAAAAGTACTGTATATATCTAAGTTGTTGAGAATATCATTTTTAATTCAGTCAATGGTTATGAATCTGGAATGCAGTGCATGAAATGATGGTTGAAGCAACCTCAATGGTAACTTTAAAAAGAAAATAATTTCAAGGCCACGAGGAAAGACTAAAAGGGTAGGCTTCTATGATCTTCCAAATTGCTAAATTAAGATGGATAGAATATTCTATATATATTCTGATTTTGATTTTCTGATTCATACAGTACAGCACTCTCTTCTTGAGAATTGCTCAAGTGTAAAAACATGACTTGTTCAACCCATGATCAAGTTTTGGTGATCATTAAATTTGTTGAAGTTAGAATATGCATTGATGAACAAAACTCAAGTTAAGCCATTTCTGCCAGTAGTTACATACAAACATGAGAGATATTTTTATAAGATTGAACAAGATATTGGCTTCTCCCAACTTGTTAAGGTACATGAGAAATCAGAACAAGATTCATTCAAAAATGTTTGAGTCCTTAAGTTGCTTCAGATTTTTGCTAGCTCGTTTGCATCTAATATCCAAGAGATACAAATGTCTTAATGGGGTTTCTTCAAATTTGTGATTCATTGACAACTTTTATTTCAATCAACAGATTTTTATTCAAGTTATCACATGGATGCTAGTAAAATTAAGGGTATGTGGGTTAGTTTGATCTTAGAGTAGGATAAAAGGTCGGCACAACATTGAGGGCTGAAGGGCCTGTACTGAGCTGTACTGTTCTATGTTCGATGTTCTATATCTTTTCCTAGTCCTAATCTCAAAGACGATTTTCAGGGCATCTGCTTGTAACCTTTAAAGAGAACCAGTTAAAAGACATAGCATCTTGGAATGGTAACACAAAGCAAAGAAGCAAAATACAGAATACCAACATGTAATCATAATGTAACATGGCAGTGATGAACCTTTTTTTTCTGCTGCACCAGCAGTTAGAGAATCTGTAACGCTATATGTTTTATCAATGTTAGTCTCATGTACTGCTTTTCTGACACCTTCAAAAGTAAAGAAGAACCATATGAATGCAGAAATTAAAATTTGTAGCTGAACTAAAATTTTGGAGAGTTCTCTCATTCTTTGGAAATGCTTCATATTTATTTAGGTATCTATGCCAGCAAAAACATTTGTTTCTCCCAAGACGTCGGGAGCAATGGCTCATCTATTAATGCAGACTCAAACATGGAGACCGAACATATCCAAAACTTAAAGGAAGTCAAGAAATTCAAAAACATAAAACCACCCGTCTAAAATTAATTCTCCCTTGAAAAGTCTTGGCACACATGACTGTCTGAGAATGTAGGAGCTGTGTGAACTCCTAGATACGGAGCATTGACATGCATGATTGTCAAATGAGTGTTGTATATCATCTGAACCATCAAGAAATAGTACCTTCATGCTCAAGTATTCCATTGATTTGAAAATGTTTATAAATGGAGAGAAAGGTAGCAGAGGATCAGGGAAGAGAAAGGACTCCACAGTTCAGAGTATCAGTGCTAGACATTTTAGTAATGCAGTGGGATAAAAGAAGAAATACTATATTTTCACAGGAGACCAGAGTGATCATTCTTCAAAAGGAAGGTTAACAGATGATTTGGTCTGCGAATGCTCAGAGATTGGCTCCAAGGGATTGTCAGTAATGCTGGAAGAAGTTTAGTGACCTCACTCTAGGTGGTTAAGGTCAGTGAATGATTACATTCCACACTACAGACTCGCGTGGTAGTTCAAGGCTCTGCATCCTAGTTTCTAGCACTTAGTATTCAAGCTTATCTTTCAGATACTCCTGGTCACTCTCACATACTTGCAATGCAGCCAGCTGCATAACTCACACTCTGTTCATATATTTTCAGCTGTAACGTGTAACACAGGGCAGAGTAATATGTCAGGAGAAAGTGAGGTCTGCAGATGCTGGAGATCAAAGTTGAAACTTTATTGCTGGAACAGCACAGCAGGTCAGGCAGCATCCAGGGAACAGGAGATTCGACGTTTTGGGCACAGGCCCTTCTTCAGGAATGTCAAGAGTAATATGTCAAGTAATGCACCAACAGGCTAATGAGAACAAGAGGGTGGATAGATTGCTGGATTCCCTAAAGTGTAAATGGTGATCAACTGTGCACATTTAGCCATCCCAGCTCCCACTGAGAAGACTGATGCATTTGTAAATAGGAAGGACTTTTTAAAAATTTCATTCATGGGATGAGGGTGAATGGGATGTGGGAGTTAGGCCAGCTTTTATTGCCCATCCCTAATGGTTCAGAGGGCAGTTAAGAGTCAACTACATTTGTTATGTGTCTAGAGTCACTTGTAGGCCAGACCAGGTAAGGACAGCAGTTTTCTTCCCTAAAAGACATTGCTGAACCAGATGGGTTTTTTTCCCCTGACAATTTCCTATAACTGAATGTTAAAATAAGCTGAAACAACCCTAAAAATATTCTGCAGATCTGTGCAAGTTTTCCAGGAAACTGTCATCACTTATACACCCTGAGCCAGCCCCAGCAATGACACCTGGACACCTGCATGGATAAATGACAAAGAATTAGCACTAAAAACATGGCTACAGGTGGAGAGAGAGATAGAGAGAGAGAGGAGTGGAATCAGCCACATGAAGCAGAGCAGCAGTAACCACAGGAGCATCAGCATCATGATGCCGTGATGGGAGATGGACAAGCATAGTGTCCATAAGTAATGAGGCAGGCTAAAGTTCACAGAAGCACATACCTCATCCTTCCCAATGGAGAAGGTGCTCTCAATATAGCCATCCATTTCCAATGGAACTTCCATCTGGAGTACCGGGACAACCATGAGACCCATGAGTAAACATGTGAGTTCCTCCAAACTGGGGTCTCAAAGTCCGGGAAGCAGTATTGGCTTAAGGCACAAGATAAAGCAGGCAGCAGGCAAGCAATTGAAGTAATTCAGCAGCCATTTAATGGGACATATGACAGGGCTCCGCCAATCTATTGGGTCATCTACATCTCCCTTCAGAAGGTCTATGCCTTTCAGTCATTAAGTCATTGCCTTTGGATTCACATGCTTACAATTATAGATGTCCTCTTGCTGGGGTCTTGCTGGGGTTTCACACCATACCTGATCGTGAGTGCATACACTCTCCTCACTGGATGGGAATCAAACTCAGAATGTAGAGAACCTAATAAGATTTTGAAACACAGCTTCTCATTCACGGGTGCTAGCTGGAAACATCCTTCCATTTCTGTTCTCCATTATACCTTAAGCTCAATAATCCTTCCAAATGTATATACATTTGCTTAATTGAATCTCAGCTTGTATGGCTAACTCAATGTATGTAATAATGTTCTCAATGGCTGCCAATTCTTACCAACAGTTATATTCCGCTGAGCTTTCACTTCCTTTAAGCAGGTGAGCTGCTGACACTCTGTGGAATCTCCACTTCTAATGGAACATTTTAAAAGCATCTTAAACATGGTATCAGATGGCTGCTGCATTACTTCAATTGTCTGCCTGCAGCCTGCTTTATTTTGTGATTATTGAGTTAAATCCCAGGGCTTTGAGATACCAGACTGGATGTCATATGTGCCTTCAGAGTTTCATGGTTGTGCGTTGCAGAACCTGGCACTCTCGATGCTATACTTTCCAGGCATCTGTGGCTGATCTGGAAGCAGCTGTAGCCTTCCTGCTGCAATGTATGAGACAATGTTTCAGGCCTGGCATATTCTGGGAATCCTGCAACTGTGCAGGAGCTGTCTTTATTATCAGGCAGCAAGTGGAGATCATGTCAGTGTGAAATATGTCAAACACTTAGGAAGATCCATGGGGAGATACCCATTTGACTTTAGATATCTACTCCCCCAACCCATTCAGTCCTCCTCTCCTATAGTACAGTAGTTCAATACCTGATAGTGAGTGCATACAACTTGGGGTCAAATTCTCACCCATTGCACAATCCAGACTGCGAATGAGATTTTACAATGTGAGTTTGTGAACACCTCCTGCATCTACTTTGTGGTTTTCTGCATTTGGCCCTCAATGATGGTTACTACTTTCCAAATGAAAGAAGCATTGCGCCCATGTAGCAGAAATATGGACCCTCATATGACACAGACGGATTCCTCCATCATGTGTCCACAGAAACAAACATCCTTTGGTAATACTGATGGCTATCTACATGTTTATACAATTGCTTCAACATTTATGCCAATTCACATGTCTAGATTCATATTATTGAAAGCAAGCATTCAGCTTTGCCAATGCAACACTCACCCTGATTAACTAGAACATCTGACGTGAGATCAATCTTGACTCAATGTAGATGGATATCCCTGTTGGTGATTAAGGAATGGATCAGCTAGCACATCTTACATCCTATGGAGGCCATGTAAGGTATGTAGGGCTAAGAGCTTACAATAATGAATATTGCTCACCTTACCAACTACACCAAGTCATTGAATTACTCTTAGAACTGAGCTCGTATTCAGACAACAACCCATGTCAGCTGACATTCTTGGTCATTTGACCTTATGCCTCTTTTTTAAGGCTTCTCATCACATGGAAAAGAACCCCTGTTTGTTCCCACTGTATCTGCAGGGACACCTCCCAAGAAGCCTCCCTGAATCCTTTGTCTCACTACAGCAATTTCAATCCTGTGTGCTGCCTGTATAATGACTGCAGCCTGGTCTTCAAAAAATGATGCTTCCATTGATCTATGTACTCTATCTCCTACCTACTAAGTGAGTAAAAGCCACTGAAGTATTCCATCAGCCATGATCACATTGAATAGCAGGGAAGCCTCAACATGCTGAATGGCCTACATCTGTCCCAATGTTCCTTCACATATTGCAGTAAATTCATTTTTAATATAGCCTTGTTACAGTTGATGAGATGATGGGGTCTGTAATCTTGTTGATCATCATAAGATTTGTTTAAGCATTGTTTTCCACGTGATCCATTTGGCACTATTTTGGAGCAGTCTCTCTCCACTCGTTGACCCTCTGAGTCATGGTCTCTCCTCAAACAGAACAACTGAGTTATGGCCTCTGTCCTTCATCCGACCCACCAACTCGCAAACCACCCCTCTGACTCCTTACTTACCATCTCTCCTCTTCCCTCTTCTGGACCTGCGTTTTCATTTTATACACAGTGTCACAAATCCAGATCAATCCTGAGGCTGGAGCTCCGATGTTATGAAAGGCTGAGTCCTGATGGTATAATAGGCCAATTTTGGGGTTTTATAATCCATGTTTTAAGTAAATGACTTTCAAAGCTTCTGCTTCCTTATTGATCTTCTTCCTGATCTCTCACTTATAGTAAAGGTTGAGGAGAGAGAAGCGACAACTGAGTGTATTTAAAAACGTAAAGATTGTAAAAATCTCGGCGGAGCCCTTCTACAACATTGGAGCTCATGGATCCATAACAATGATTTGCCAGTTTTGAATAACAGCTGGATGTTTAACAGGAATGCAGATCTAAGAGAGAGAAGTAGTGAGATGATAAGTCAGGCAGTGGAAGTTTTGGTGAGAGGGTGGATCGGTGAAATGATGAGGCCACAAGTCAAAGGGGAGGGGTAGATTTACAACAACGAGGAGGATTAGGGAATGGAAACTATTGGAAGCTATATCACTGGTAAGCAGGAGGTACTTGAAGCAGAAAGTCGCATTTAACTGGACCAAATATCACTGAGGAAGTCCTGCCATCCACCTGTGTATCTGTGCATATGACCTCAGTGAGATTTCCTCTCATTTGGCAAAAATCAGCTCCAGATTTGCACAACGTATCTGCATAGGAAAAAGTCCTCTTGTGCTCTTTAAATCCATCCTTAAATGTCTAATTTCTGCAAATTGCCTTCCTTAAAGGCATTCCTTATAACCTGATATAAGTCCTGATGAAGGGTCCTGCCCTGCTCCACTGATGCTGCTTTTCCAGCTCCATATTTTGTCGACACTGACTTTCCAGCATCTGCAGTTGTCATAATCTCCAAATTCCTTATAACCTTCCTCTTTGAACTAACTTTAGTCAACCAATATAGGCACAGTGGCCCAGTGGTTAGCACTGCCGCCCCACACCAGCAGTGACCTGGGTTCAGTGCCACACTTCAATTGTCTGTGTGCATGTAGTTTGCACATTCTCCTTGTGCCTGTGTAAGTTTCCTCTGGGTGCTCCGTTTTCCTCCCACAGTCCAAAGATGAGCAGTTTAGGTGAATTGGCCATGCTAAATTGCCCATAGTGTCCAGGGATGTACAGGCTAGATGAATGGTAAATATAGGGTAGGGGGTAGGTCTAGGTGGGATGCTGCTCAGAGGATTTTTGTGGACTTGATGGGCTGAAAGGCTTGTTTCCACACTGTAGGCATTCTATGATTTAATATTATAATATGTGGTTTGGTGTCAAATGTTGCTTGATGATGCTCCTGTGAAGCAATTTGGGATGTTAATGACTCACTCCCCTTATGCCACTCCCCAACCTGATCATTAGGATATGCTTATCTTTATTGCTTTACCTGTAAATGAATTAAAATGCTTGTTTAAGTATTGTAAACTATATTAAGCTTAAGTCAAGAAACATGGATTTGATAAAAATAGCAGAGACAATCCAAGGCTGTTATTGTCAAAGCAAATCATTTTTCTGAACTGACAGAAATCTGGGAGCTAACATCACTAAAGTTCAACATCAAACTCTAAAAGACAAATCTAGGAAGGATGCGTATTGTCTCTTCTTGCAGCCATATATCCTACATTGAGTCAGGCTCCAAGAATTTAGAATAAAGCAAAGTCTATACACAATAGCACAAATGAGGTCCCATTCCTTTGTAGCCAGACAGAAATTTCCCAGCAGCTGTATAAAAATGTAGTCTACTCCCCACCTAAAACAGAAGCCAGGATTCAAAAATGGCATATTTCAGTGATTAGTAGCCTGTTACCCACCAACTATTCATGATAAACACGTCTATGTCTGCAAAATGTTATGGTTTCTACGCAGAATATCCCATGGGTGCTGACAGAATCATTTTCTTTCAACTGCACTGTTGATGTTGGATCATTATGCCGTTATGCACAAATCAGGTGAAGAAAGCATGTTCATATGCCAACTCCTACATTTTAAATAATCTGCATAGCCATTGCAAAATATTATCAACAAAGAGTGAATCTAAAGCAAAACAAAACCATTTCTGTAGGAAAATCGATTATTCCTGTTTCTTCTAATTCTATTTCAGTTGCTGAGACTTCTTTCTTGGGTTGCAGTTTCAAGTGGAGTTGTTCCTTGCCCTGTTATATCTTTACTAATTCAAAAATATATATTCAGGAAAAGCAAAGAATTACATCATTGGACAGGCTTGTGGGGCGGTGGAGAGGTGATGATGGGGGAGTAATTTTTTAAAACTGGATCCATGAACTCCCTTGTTCTATGAAGCTGGATTTCTGTGGGGAAGAGTAGCAACCTTAGACAATCTGGATTTCCTAAAGTGCAAAAAGAGGTCATTCAGCCCATGGAGCCTGCACTGACCCTCCGAACAGCATTCCATCCCGACCCAACCCGGTAACTCTGCATGGGGTTGTTAACTTGGTTAACCTGCCTCACCTCCATGCTGTGGGACAATTTTTATGGATGGTCAATCCACCTAACCCGCATAACTTTGGACTGTGGGAGGAAATCCAGGCAGACATGGGGAGAATGTGCAAACTCCATGCAGACAGTTGCACAGAGCTGCAAGTAAACCCAGGTCTTTGATGCTGTGAGGCAGCAGTGCTAACCACTGTGCCACCCTGGCAATACCAGCATCGAAACTATGTTTCAGGCCCATGTTTATCAAAACTAGTTTGAAGCCAAATGGAATGCAAACTCAAGCATTTGGAATTTATTAGAGTTAATTTTTGACCCAAGCTTGATCACTTTGGGTTCAAATACAGCTATATCTTTGTCCTATGAGAGCACAGGGGACAGTGTATACTTGTGTTAATAAAAAACTTGAAGTAGGTCTGGCTGTACTTTTACTAAATAGATGCAGAGTAGCAATTTGGGTAGAAAAGGATATTTCTTTGTGGTGTAGCAAAGGATTTTCTGTGAAAACAAACAAGCTTGTGCAGCAACACAAACAGGACAGCATTTGCTTTACACTTAGCGATTGTATTGCCTTCACAGAGTGAGCCTATCATGTAAAGCAAATAATTAAAACAAATATTAATCCCACCAGGAAGAACTTCCTTAATGGCTCTATGTATCAAGGCAACATGTGGTGCAGTAGTGAAGCTTGCAGACTGGAAGGTCACATGCTTAATTCCCTGTCTGTATTTAGAGACCTGATCTTAGCCAGGACAGTAGGTGGGGCACTGCAATTGGTTACACAGCAAAAAGAAAGATCAGTTAGTGGTTTCATAATCTGTACTGGGCCCAATTGGATATCAAATGTGTGTTGATGTTGGATTGAGGAAGGGGTTGGCTGAGCAATGATGCCTTGCATGAAAAGAAAGGAAGAAAGAACTTGCATTTATATAGTTCCTTTCATCATCTCGGGACGTCCCAAAGCACTTTACAGTCAAGGTATTTTTGAAATATAATACACATTGTTATGCAGGAAACTCAGTAGCCAATTTATACACATAAAGTCTCCCAGATTGCACTGAGAAAAGGATCAGATATGCTGCTTTTGTAATATTGGCCAAGTATAATGATGGCCAGGGCAGTTCTGCTCTTCATCTGCAATTAACATCATAGGAAATTTTACAGTTACCTGAGAAGACAGGCGTAGTTTTATTTTAACATTTCATCTAAAGGCTGACACTTCTGACAGTGCTGCACTCCTTCAGTACTCCACCGCAGGGTCAGCTTGGATTTTGTGCTGAAGACATTAAAAATGGGGTTTGAACACTCATGTTAGACTCTGAAGCCAAAGTGAAAACAAAGAGCTGAAATAATGACCAAATAACATGTTTTTGCCCTAGCTTTGAGAGAAATGAAACTGGATGAATCAACCTAGGCACTGAAAATGACAAGGACAGAAACAGCACAAACAGCCCTGTCAACCCTGCAAACATCTCCTTACCAACACCTGGGGGATCATGCCAAAATGGGGAGAGCTCACTCACAGACTTGTCACACAACAACTTGACATAGTCGTACTCATGGGATTATACACCAGCAAGAAAGGTTAGCACAGGTGGTGCACAGTGGTATAGAGTTGGTAGAGTGTTGCCCTGGGAGCCAATGAGTTCTCATGGGATCAGGTCAAACTTAGCCTAGGAAATCTCCTGCTGATTACCATGTACCCTCCTCCCTTTGCTGATGAATCAGTACTCCTCTATATTAATCAACACTTAGAGGAAGGGCTGAGTGTGGTAATGACCCAGAATGTACTCTGGGTGGGGGATTTCAATGTCCATGACCAAGGGTGCCTGGGTGGCAGCAATATTGATTGAGCTGGTCACATCCTGAAGGGCACTGCTTCTAGTCTGGAACTGTGCTAGGCAGTGAGGGAACCAATAAGAAGGAAAAACCTCACCCTCACCAATCTCTCTGCTGCAGATTCATCTATCCAAGACTGTATCAATAAGAATCATTACTGTGCAGTCCTTGTGAAGAAAATGTCCCACCTTCACATTGCCAGGACCATGTTGTGTGGTACCTACACATTGACAGTATCATGTTGTGTGGCACCAGCACCATGCTAAATGTGATAGACTTCGAACAGATCTAGCATTGCAAGACTGAGCATCCATGAGGAGTCATGGGCCATCAGCAACAGCAAATTCATAGTCCAACACAATCTGCAATATCTGACCTGGCATATCCCCCAATCTACCATTGTCATCATATTAGGGAATGAATCTTGGTTCAGTGAAAAGTGCAGGAGATCATCCAGAGCAAGCAAACTGCTTGATTAGCACCACTCAACTTCCAACCCCACTGATGCTCCACAGCAACAGAATATATAAACTACAGGATTTCACCAAAGCTCCTTCAGTAGTAACTTTCAAAACTTCCACAACTATCATTCAAAGAACAAGGGCTGCTGATACATGGGAACACCATTAACTTAAAGTCCCCTAAAAGCCACTTGCCATCCTGATTTGGAAATATATTTCTGTTCCCTGACTAGTACTGGGTCAATATCCTGGAATCACTCAGTATAGAATTCTGAGACAACCTACATGTTCAAGAAAACACCTTCCCAATGGCAACCAGGTACAGGCAGTAAATGCTGGCCCACATCCACATCCACATATAATAAAAATGAACTGAAGTACTGGCATTCATTAAACCAGTTCCCTGCAACAATTGTCATTTTCAGGACGACACGGAAATTAAACCCTCACAAATCTAAAAGCAGATAATCATCGAAGTCCACTGCTTCTGACATGATTTTCCATTGATATCAAGAAAGATCCTTATCATCAGAAATTCAGTGCTGATGTTAAAATCTGCTCTTTGAGGTAATACCATTTTAATTTCTCAATTGTTATATCAACTAGTTAGAGTGATGTCCTCCCATATCACCAAACATCAATACAATTAGATTTTTCATTATATTGCCATTCTTCTTTTGCAGGAAGTTATGATGAACCATATAAACCATTTGTTTGAACTTAACTACAGTATTATGTCCAAATGTGGACACTACAGGAAAGATGTGAAGATTCAGCAGAGGGTGTAGAATTAACTGATGGAATTATTTCAGGAATGAAGGACTTCTGTCATGTGGATAGGCTATAAAAGGCTGATCTCTTTCAAAAGAAGGTCGTTAAGATAAAATGTGATGAAGATGTTCAAAGTCAGGAGGTATTGAGACTGTGGGCAAAGAGAATTCTTCTTATAGACTGCAGGACTGAGAACCAGAGGACGCCAGTTTGAAGTTTATTAGTAAAAGAGCCAAAGATGACATGAGGAAAAGCTTTTACAAAGCAAACTGTTACAATCTGGAATGAACTCACTGACAGTATGTGAAGGCAGAAAGTAAATTGGAGGAACTGCCAGAGGGAAAAAAAACAAGGTAATGGAGAGAGGGTTGAGGATTGGGACCAACTAGATTGCTCTTGCTGAGGAACGGTACTGGTTTGATAGGCCAAATAGCCTCCCTGTGTGTTGCAAGGATTTTATAATTTTATAATTCTTTAATTCTGATTCCTACTCTGTTGGTGACATCTGCAGGATTAGAGATTTAGCTGCATGTCAGTATATATCCAGGTTACAGATGAAAGGTTTTCCAGGGCTGGCACCTATGTCCAATTTGCGACTGATGAAGGTAGTCAAGTGCCGAGGGATCTCAAATTTGCTGCAATGCTTTGATCCCCAAAGGTTCAGTGAGCCATTGAATGCATCCTCAGATCAGCCAGCAATATTCATTAACCAGAAAGGATTCCACTTCCTCAATGCTCCACTTTCATGTAATATGCATGCAATGACTCCTGGGTGTCCTTGTACACCATTTACTGAATGTAAGCATTTACTGGTAAAGAAGGCAAAAGGTATATTGGCTTTCATAGACATAAGATTCGAGTGCAGGAGTAGGGTTGTCTTGCTGCAATTATATAGGCATGATGAGACCACACCTGGGATATGTGTGTTTTGCTATCCTTATCTGAGGAAGGTTATTCCTGTTACTGAAGGAGTGAATCAAACATTTAGCAGAAGGGTTGAATTGGTTAGGATTATATTCAGTGGGTTTCAGAAGAGTGAACGGAACTCATGGAAACCTATAAAACTCTAACCATATGGTGGGGAATCCAGACCGAGGGGTCACTGCCTAAGGATATGTGGTAAACCACTTAGGGCTGAAACGAGGAGAAATATCTTCACCAGAGAGTGGTGATAGTGGTGCTGTGCCCATGGAATTTACTCCTACAGTGTTGGAGTGACCTCGGTCTATCAGGTGAGAAGACTTTGACAGTGTTTTTTTCAAGCAATAATTGATTACAGCAAGGAGAGGAACTCAAGATCGTCATGCAGGACAATCAAGCTCAATCTGCAGAATATCCACGCAACACTATCTTTATACAAAGTTTGTGAGAAGATTTGTAGCTCGGGTGCTCGTTGCTGTGGTTCTTTTCGCCGAGCTGGAAGTTTTTGTTGCAAACGTTTCGTCCCCTGTCTAGGTGACATCCTCAGTGCTTGGGAGCCTCCTGTGAAGTGCTTCTGTGGTGTTTCCTCTGGCATTTATAGTCGCCTGTCCCTGCCACTTCCGGTTGTCAGTTTCAGCTGTCCGCTGTAGTGGCCGGTGTATTGGGTCCAGGTCGATGTGTTTGTTGATGGAGTTTGTGGATGAGTGCCATGCTTCTAGGAATTCCCTGGCTGTTCTTTGTAACAGCACACAAACCAACAGCCACACTCAGACAACAACTCACCAGAACAAAGGACCCGATACCCAGCATGAGCAAAACTAATGTAGTGTACAAAATCCCATGCAAGGACTGCACAAAACACTATATAGGACAAACAGGAAGACAGCTAACGATCTGCATCCACGAACATCAACTAGCCACGAAACGACACGACCAGCTATCCCTAGTAGCCACACACGCAGACGACAAGCAACATGAATTCGACAGGGACAACACTACCATTATAGGGCAAGCCAAACAGAGAACAGCCAGGGAATTCCTAGAAACATGGCACTCATCCACAAACTCCATCAACAAACACATAGACCTGGACCCAATATACCGGCCACTACAGCGGACAGCTGAAACTGACAACCGGACGGGGCAGGGACAGGCCACTATAAATGCCGGAGGAAACACCACAGAAGCGCTTCACAGGAGGCTCCCAAGCACTGAGGATGTCACCTCGACAGGGGACAAAACGTTTGCAACAAAAACTTCCAGCTCGGCGAACAGAACCACAGCAACTATCTTTATACACTTTTACATCAAAATCAAATGAGTCTACAAGCTAATTGTTAACTGTGTGATTAATTACATTAAGTCTCTTGTGCAGTTAATTTCATCAAATCATCATGCATTAGACACCTACTAATCAGATTCAAGCTTATGTGGTCATTTGTTCATCCTTGTTCCTGAATATTCTGCAGTCTGCTAGTGTTCTGCCCTGCTTACTCATATCAGTTGATAACGAACTATATTTCTGTGGTTTGGGTGGTATGTCTTTCACAATGCAGTGAACTAATCACCCCAAACATCTCATTCCATGGCCCCAACACTTGAAGCAATACAAATCAGCCGGAGCAACCCACACAGCACGTCATGTGCACCTCTGCCTAGCTAGGAACCCCAAAGGACCACACCTCTCCCTGTCCTCCCTCTTCACTTCACAGTCCGCTCTATCACTGCTTCAACTCAGTCCCACACCTGAGATGATACCCAGCAACCACCTTCATTCCCTTACTACAGTCCCCCTTTCTGGCCTAGGGCCAATGCATATAGCCATGAAGCCAGTTGGAGACTTTCTAGTTGTTGGACTTGTGGTCTGAATACAGGTCTCTTCATCACTGCCTTGTCAATCAAGAGGATTAGTTTTTCCCTGCATGCAGGTTGTGTCAGCTTTCTCCACATGTAGCAAATGAGAAGGACAAGAATGAACAAGACAAGCACTTGCAACATGATGAGGATATTAGAGGCAATCCTGATCCAAGGGTGGACATTAAGGTTTAGACCCCAGTTCCACAACTGATCATACCATTTGATTCTGTGTAAAACTACCTTAACCTTGGCTTTGGTCTTCTTAATCTGGATTCCATCTTATGTCCACTGGTGTTCCACATCCTGGGCTTCAGTTAATAATTGTTGCCAGTTATGGCGGACAGAGATGTAAGGATGTGGGAAGATCTTGCAGCAGTCATATTAGTTCAGTTTCCAATGTGGAAAGTCCTGTGATATTTGCCTTTACCTCAATATTCTGGTGTGGGAGGTCAAAGTTTCCCCCTTCAATAATGCTTTATACCTTCAGGTTAGTCATAACCAGATATTATCCCTCAAGGGAGCAGTTCAGATGTCCTTTGGTATAATACCCTGCTGGAGAAGCAATGTATACTTGCTGATTCACAAGAGCATGATGAATTCATTGGATTTGTACCTTGATTTACAACGTCAGATTGTTTTAGTCCCTCACCCACATCATCTACAATTATACGAATCTGCCCTGAATTTCCTGAATCCTTTCCTGTCCCAGTGTTATCTTGCATGCCTACTCGTGACCACATAAGCGAACCGTTATATTCTTTGACTACTACACTGTACTGACCCTGCGAATCATAGTCTTTGGTAAGGTTGAGGACAGAACTCAGGAGGGGGGTCTGAGCGAGGTATAAGGAGTTGTCACTCTTATTATTAGCCCAGTGTCCATTGTATTTGCAAGTCAAAAGGGAAACCCAGCAGTACATGTTTAACTGTCCTTTCTTAGATGGTTCAACCCATAACTCTCCATTCATGCAGGGGTTCTGTGGGCCAGTGTAATAAATGTTGCTATTCACCGCATGTTTTTGCCATGAGTCATCGCGGTGTGGGTCAACCCGGGCTGTATAATGGTTTTGACACAATAGGTCACTGTTCGGCATGCTCCGACTCAGACTAATCTGTTAAAACAGAAAGCAGGAGAGAAAGTGCAAGGCCTTGCCAGTGTGTTATGGACTAGGCCAGACCCCTCAAAACCTCTTTAAGCAGGTAGCCCAGACAGTAACTTTGCTATTTGTTTAGCTCGGTGTATAGTGGATATTCCCAGTGTAAATTAGCTGGGTTGACTGCCAAGTTTTAAACAAACAAAATTTATTTACAAAATGATGAAATGAAACATGAAGAATAGAAAACAGAATATCGCAATACTTATCCTATCCAAACCCGAATTAATGATGTGGTTCTGAAACTGCGTGCAACAGTCCCAATACACACATCCCTTAGCACAAAAGATAAAATTAAGCAAAGGCTTACAGTTTGCAAGGAGAGAGAGAGATAAGTCCAGCAGCTTGTTTCACACATTCCCTGCTGTAACTGAACCAAAAAGATTTAGTTGCTAGGACTGGTCACTCCCCTTTCATTACACAAGTTATTTCTAAAACATGAAAACGTTTGGCCTGTAGTATCATCTATTTAGGGGTAAACAAAAAGGGCCCCAATAAACTATTCATCTCTGCACCAACTCAGCCGTTTCAGAGCCTAGGCTGTTTTACAACCCCATTGAAAAACGTCAGGACACATTAACTTTGAGAAAAAGGACCAGCTTTATGACAAGTGGGTGCTGAGTGATCATACATTTTCATCTTTGACTGTTGGTGCCATTTTTCTATGCTGGCTTTGCTTGTGATAATTACCCCAAAAGGTGCTTCCCATCTTGGGGTGAGGCCTCCAGGGAAATAATTGTACCATTGCCTGATCTCCCAGTTAATTTGCATAGCTTCTGTGTGTTCTCTGTCCCAATCTCTGACTTCTTGCTGCTGAGTAACTTGCAGTTTCAATCTAATAAACTGCTGGCATAGGGTTCTGATAAAGTCCCATATGGTCCCTTTGGCATTGATGAGATCCGCTCCACGCATGATCATATCAGGAGGGTCATGACATGTCTGGTCATCAGATCAAAGGGTATTCGTCCAATAGTTCTATGTGGGATTCTGTGCACGGACATGGGTATTGCTGGTAACACTCACATCCATTTGTTTCCCTCTGTCTGGCAGATCTTAGGTGAGGCCTGTTTCAGGGTTCAATTGGTCTGTTTCACTTGTCATGAACTCTGGGGGTGATAGGGAATGTGAAATCTCTGTGCAATCCCTGGCAGTTTGCTGGCCTCTTTCAAGGACTTCCCCGTGAAATGGGTTCCTTGGCCTGAGTCTAACTGTACGGGAATTCCCCATCTGGGAATGATTTCCGTGGCTAAGACTTTTACTACTGGAGCGGCTGTGCAATCCTTGCTCAGGAATGCCTCAACCCATTACAAGAAGCAATCAATCATGACAAGGCACTATTGCTCACCCTGATTCTGAGGTAGTGGACCTATAAAATCCATCTGAATCTTTTCCCAAGGACCCTTCGGTCTTGGCTGGTGACCCCCTCTTGGCCTTAAGTCCCTTTCTTGGTTCTACCTTGGCCCATTTCAAACATCTCTGACAATGCTTCGCTACATCCTGCCCCATCACAGGCCACCACCAATGTTTTTCCATGAGGAATAGCATCTTATGGCTTCCCAGGTAGGAGTTACCATGATCTACTTCACATGGAATGTTCTGTATACATGCAGGAGCTGCAATCCTATCACAGAGGAGAAATTTCTTTCTCCAAACACAGTCCGGCTCTTCCCTGGCCCTCTCCTTTACCCACTCGGCCTTTTCTTCTTGTGTAGCTGTGGCTGATATATGGTAAATATCATAATTAGTGTACATTTCCTCAGTAGGTTGTTTAGCCCCCCACATAAGGGTTAGTTGTTGTTTGGATAACAATTCTTTGGCTGCTGCATCTGCTACAGCACAGGTTATTTTACGGTGTGCATTAAGTTTTATTACAGCTGCCTCGCTAGAGAGTGTTGCAGCTTCTGTAAGGACCCTGATTCGCTCCTGACGTTGGATGGGAGTACCAGAGGATGTGACATACCCTCTCCTGACCCATGCCGTCATGTAACCATGAACTACGCCAAAAGCGTGTCGGCTGTCTGTATAAATGTTGACTCTTCTACAATTTCCTCTCTTAGGTGTTTCTGTAAACACTTATAGTTTTGCTACCAGCGCTGACATATGCCCTTCTACCCTCACTCCTGTCACTAACTGTCCTTGGTTGTCCACTACTGCCCAAGCAGTATGTGGCTCACATTGAAAGTACTTCTTCGCACATCTACATGCATATTTATAATATCTTTTACTTCCATTACTCTGATCCTCCCTTCTTTTTCCTGATCATTCTCTATTTTAGCCATACAGAGACATGGGAGGTTCCTTCAGAACAGTTGAGATAGGAGGTCGGGTTTTCTTGGCTTTCCTGGACTATCTCTAGGTGTCTATCCCATGGAAGCAAGGCTGCTTCCCACTTTGTCCACCTAATGTGAGTGATCCATTTTAGTTTCCCCACCTCTAATAATTGTACTATTCCGTGCGAGCTGTAGAATATTACCCACACCATCTGACACTGGGGTGTAGGGCAGTGGTGTGGGTAGAAAGGCCCCCATCAACTCTCCTGCGTTTCATTTTTTACCCAACATTACCTGTCTCTCCTGTTGTTTACAATGAGCCCCTTGTTTACATAGTGCTGCTGTTATAACAGCCCATTTCTGTGGTTTCTCTTTCTGATTCTTTTGTCCTAACCACCAGGCTTTCTGCTCGGCTGTTGATCTATGCTGATTCCACCCAGCCATAGTCATTTTACAAATCAAGTTTACATTCGCTTCATGGAAGGTCTGTAAGACAGAGCAGCCCGGGTCCCAAATAGCCTTAGCTGGAGGATAATTACTTGCATTTTTCTATCCTATAAGCAGTCTTTTCTTGCGACCGCACCCAAACTCAGCTTCCACCTGTTACCCACTCAAAATGACCATATATCATACCAAACCATTGGTGTTAATTATGCCTCAGCTATTTTGTTGTGCTAATCCATTGCCGTTATATAATTCCAAGACCCACAAAGTTAATTACTGTTCCTCTGCACCCCCAGTACCTTCATATTCCAATTTTAATTTTACCAATGGATACCATGACTTACAGAGTTGTCCAAAATACACTTGCTCAAACCTACAGAGTGGTAAAATTAAGTATCCTGCCGACTACACCAAGTTGTCGGACAGACCTCAGTCTAAGAGGCAAGAAGTCTCTGACAGCATCGGGAATTAATCAGGAACAGTGGGTTGTTTTTGTGCAAGGAGAGGAACTCAAGGTTGTCAAGCAGGACAATTGATTCACTCTGCAGAATATCCACACATAATTAACTGTGGGAAAGCTTTGTATTGTGCCTAAGATGGTACAGGGTTTATATACTTCCTTTATACACTTTGATATCAAAATCGTATGAGTCTACAAGCTAACTATTAACTATGCAGTTAATTACATCAAATCTATTGTGCAGTTAATTACATCAAATATCTTGTGCAGTTAGTTTCATCAAATTGCCATATATTACACATCTACTGATCAGACTCAAACTTATGTGGCCATTCATTCATCCTTGTTCCTGAATATTCTGTGGTCTGCTAGTTATCTGCCCTGCTTACTCATATCAGCTGGCAACTAATCTGTGGTTTCGGTGGTGTATCTTTAGCAATGCAGTGAGCCAATCACCCCAAACATCTCATTCCTTGGCACTGACACCTGAATGAATGCCACTCAGCCAGAACATGCCACACAACACCCCACATGCACCTTTGCCTAGCCAGGGACCCCAAAAGCCCATTCCCCTCCCTGTCCTACCTCTTCACTCCACTGTCCTTCCTACCACTGCTTAAATGGAGGATCTCAGTCCCACACCTGAGATAACCCTCAGCAACTGTGGCACAGTGGCTCACTGGTTAGCCGAATGGCCTAATCCTGCATCTATTTTTAAATTTTTATACATAGTCACAGCATGGTTTATTTGTCTGTAAAAAATATTCTGGAAGCTCCTCTGGTGTCTTCATTCATATCTCCCATGAGTCTTCATGCCTAAACAGGGGGACAGCAGAGGCCATTTGGAGGCAGGAAACTCTCCTGCGTTTCATTTTTTACCCAACATTACCTGTCTCTCCTGTTGTTTACAATGAGCCCCTTTAAGGGTGTGACTGATGACATCACTGAGGAGTCCTATCACTGATGAGCAGGAAAAGTACAATGGGAGCCATGTGAACATAAGAGTGGCCATTGAGTAAGCTATTTGATTGTGTGAAAAATGTAATTCTGCTGTTTTCCACAGATGTGAGGGTATCTTTTGGTAGGCACCAGCAAGGATGTACAAAATGATATTCATCTGTTTTGTCATGTGCAACATAACACAGCAGAGCGAATTGGAAGTATAGTCGGAGGAAGGTGATAACTGGTCTGTAGCAGGAGTGGAAGGCAAAGAGGAGAAAGAGTTGATCTGAGCAGGTCCCTGTGGCCACTCACCTGTCAGAGAAACCAACGAAGAACTCATATGGGCATAGTTGAGATGATCTGAATATGTGAAGGCATAGGGTACTCCAATATTAAATTCACTAAGCTCAATCTATATAAACCCTGTACCACCTTAGGCACAATACAACACTTTCCCACAGTTAATTATGCTTCCAGTTCATTGACACCCATTAACTGCTTTCTAATTTGGTTGTATTATTTATCTCAAGGCTGATGGTCCATGGTGAGGGGAAACAATGATGACGGTAGATTAATGGAAACTTGAGATATTGTCTATGTTTCATCAAACGTAACAATAAAACTGACAAGGTTACAGATTTGTAACTCCAATCCAATTCTCCTTGTGAATTGACCAATCCTTTCCTTAGCATGACAATGGCCAAATTGCTAATTTCCCTGCTTTGACAGATGCAACTTTCTTAGTCAATGTCCTATTGACCTAGGAGGACCTAACTATACCTCTGAAGGGATAGACAGTGTCAATGAGAAAGGTGCAGCATGTGGGGCGTGGGCTGGATGAGGGGTTGCAACTTGGCATGAATATCTCATGTCCAGATGACTTTATTATTCAGGGAAGGTGAGATGGATGATGCAACTATTCTGTCAAAAAACACATTTCTAAATAAAAGCATCATGGTATGAGTTGGAACTTCATGCCAGCACTTGAATGCTTATGACTGTAGCAACCACAGCAATAGCATCCCATGTCTCATAGTTTCACCTGGAACTCCTGATGCAAGAACTAAGGAGTTGTGGTCAGGTAAGCTGTCCTGAAGATAGGATAAATAGAACAACCTCTCCAACCAAAGTTGCTGATGGAATCAGCAGCAATAGATTTGTTCCTTAATCTGGAAATAGCTCATCTAGAGGATCAAGAACTTAAAGAGGGTACGATGGGTGTGTGGTAAAACACTTGTAGTTGCCAAGACCCATACTCTGCCAGAATATTTTGGCGTCACTTGCAGTTCCATGGTATCTTGTCCAGGAAGTGCAATTATGAGGCAGCCAGCCTGTTAATTTATGGTGATACCATTGGCAAAATGGTTGCTTTCTTTTAAGGACTGCCAGGAATCTTTTTGAATATGAAAGCTGAAATCAAGACTGACGGCAACAGCAGTTTTTAGATCAGAGTGGTGCTGGAAAGGCACAGCAGGTCAGGCAGCATCCGAGTAGCAGGAAAATCGACATTTCGGGCAAAAGCCCTTCGGCTCCTTGGATGCTGCCTGACCTGCTGTGCTTTTCCAGCACCACTCTGATCTAAACTCTGGTTTCCAGCATCTACAGTCCTCACTTTTGTCTAGTTGAAGGCAACAGCAGGTCAGTACAACAATGGCATGGATTGGATCTCAGGATTTAGCAATGGCTGCATTCAGGTTCTCTGACAGACAGCTTCAAAAAGAGCAATGTAGATGGGATCTGTCTTCCAGTAATAAGGAAACCTGGAATGGAGATTGCCCAGCAATGCTAAGCCCCAATTTGATGACATGGCTCTGAAGTCATCAACAAGGCAGCACTATATGGATTTGAAGTAGGTGCCAAAGGAATACCTGGCAGAGATTCCAGAGGTTAGGCAGCCCCATGCTTGGGCAGTGGAGAATTCTGTCCAGGTTGTGAATATTGTAATGTCCCTGGAGTGTTGGTGTATGGCTATCTTACTGGAGAGATTGGTGACCCTCTTGGAGTGTCTGATCCAGCAGGCCAGTCAGCGTTGAAGATATACCACCACCAACTCCAGGTTCAATGTTCGGTAATGGCTGGGCAAGAGGGTTGCTAGATATTTGGATACACAAGAATGTATTTAGACTCCTGAGGTGAGCGAGGAATTACAGGTGTTCAATCAAACGCAGGAGATGTGGCTGTCTGAAGCAAGTGTCTGTATCATACCTTTCAGACAATGCAGAAACACCACCACCATCCCTAAGTATATCCTGCCCCTTTGGCAGAACAGACCCAGTACAGACACAGTGGCAAAGAGCTGTAAGCGGATACTCTGAGACTGATGTCATCAAGTCAAACACAGGCATGGAAACGTTCTGCTGATCATCTTGTCCCATCTATACCTTCCTCAGCTGATGAATCATAACTCTGCCATGTAAATACTATTTGGAAGGAACACTGATGGTGGCAAGGCCACAAAAAGTACTCTGGGTAAGGTAAGTCAATGTCCATCACCAAGTGTTGCTCAGCAGCAGCTGACCAAGCTGATCAAGTCCTAAAGGACATAGTTGTTAAATTGGGTATGTGACTGACGGTGAGGGAACCAAAAAGGACAGAAGACATGCTTGACCTCATCCTTACCAATCTGCTTGTTGCAGATGCATCTGTCCATGATAGTATCATTAGAGTGACCACTACACAGCCCTTGTGGAAACAAAACCCTATCTTCACATTGAGAATAACCTCCATCATATTGTTACCACTGTGGAAATTGGTGTTGGTTTTGAACAATCTAGCAACTTAATTCTGGGCATCCATAAGGTGCTGTAGGCTATTAGGAGGAGAATTGCATTCAAATGCAATCCATAATCTGACCTGGCATAAAACCATTCTACATTATCAGGGGAACAATCTAATTCAATGAAGAGTGCAGGAGGCTAGCACCAGACATACTTAAAAATGTGGACTCAACCTGATGATGCGACAAAACAAGACAACTTACATGATAAATAGGATAAACATCAAGTGATGGGCATGTAACAAATACCATGATGAACAGATCAGATCTAAGCTCTGCAGTCCTGCCACATCCAGCTATGAATGCTCCACAAATATCTTCATGCTGAATGATGGAAAAGCCCAGAATATGAGGCAAAAGATAATGCTGAAGCATTTGCAGCAAACTTCAGCCAGAAGTGCCGAATGGCAGATCCATTTCGACCTCATCCAGAAGTTCCAGCAACACAGCATCTAATCTTCAGCATATTTGAATGATTGCATGTGACATCAAGAAACTTGTGGAGGCTATGGGCCCTGACACAATCCAACAATACTATGAAAGATGTGTCCTCCAGAACTTGCTTCACTGCCAGCCAAGCTGTTTTAGTACAACTACTAAACCACTGTATATGCAGTGTGGAAAATTGCGTGAAAGTAGGTATGTCCTATTCACAAAAAGTAGGACAAATCCAACCTAAACAGTTATATCACCCTCCCCCCATCAGTTTACTCTGAATCATTAGTAAAGTGATGAAAAGGATCATTGATAATGCGATCAAGGAGCACTCGCTTAGTAATAAACTCAGTTTGGTAAAGCCCGGGCACTCAGGTCCTGACTTTGTTACAGCCTTGCTTCAGACAAGGATAAAAATGGGAAACACCAGAGGTGTGATTAACGTGACTGCATTGATATCAAGGCTACATTTACTTGATTCTGGATCAGTGGTGCTGGAAGAGCACAGCAGTTCAGGCAGCATCCGAAAAGCTTCGAAATCGACGTTTCGGGCAAAAGCCCTTCATCAGGAATAAAGGCAGAGAGCCTGAAGCGTGGAGAGATAAGCTAGAGGAGGGTGGGGGTGGGGATAGAGTAGCATAGAGTACAATAGGTCGGTGGGGGAGGAAATGAAGGTGATAGGTCAGGGAGGAGAGGGTGGAGTGGATAGGTGGAAAAGGAGCTGGGCAGGTCGGACAAGTCCGGACAAGTCAAGGGGATCGTGTTGCTGGAGGTTAGAAACTAGGATGAGGTGGGGGGAGGGGAAATGAGGAAGCTGTTGAAATCCACATTGATGTCCTGGGGTTGAAGTGTTCCGAGGCGGAAGATGAGGCATTCTTCTTCCATGTGTCTGGTGGTGAAGGAGCGGCGGTGGAGGAGGCCCAGCACCTCCATATCCTCGGCAGAGTGGGAGGGGGAGTTGAAATGTTGAGCCACGGGGCGGTTTGGTTGATTGGTGCGGGTGTCTCGGAGATGTTCCATAAAGCGCTCTGCTAGGAGGCGCCCAGTCTCCCCAATGTAGAGGAGACCGCATCGGGAGCAACGGATACAATAAATGATATGTGTGGATGTGCAGGTAAAACTTTGATGGATGTGGAAGGCTCCTTTAGGGCCTTGGATGGAGGTGAGGGAGGAGGTGTGGGCACAGGTTTTACAGTTCCTGCGGGTGGCAGGGGAAAGTGCCAGGATGGGAGGGTGGGTCGTAGGGGGGCGTGGACCTGACCAGGTAGTCACGGAGGGAACGGTCTTTGCGGAAGGCGGAGAGGGGTGGGGAGGGAAATATATCCCTGGTGGTGGGGTCTGTTTGGAGGTGGCGGAAATGTCGCGGATGATTTGGTTTATGCGAAGGTTGGTAGGGTGGAAGGTGAGCACCAGGGGCGTTCTGTCCTTGTTGCGGTTGGAGGGGTTGGGTCTGAGGGCGGAGGTGCGGGATGTGGACGAGATGCGTTGGAGGGCATCTTTAACCACGTGGGAAGGGAAATTGCGGTCTCTAAAGAAGGAGGCCATCTGGTGTATTCTATGGTGGAACTGCTCCTCCTGGGAGCAGATACGGTGGAGGCGGAGGAATTGGGAATACGGGATAGCATTTTTGCAAGAGGTAGGGTGGGAAGATGTGTAATCCAGGTAGCTGTGGGAGTCGGTGGGTTTGTAGAAAATGTCAGTGTCAAGTCGGTCGTCACTGATGGAGATGGAGAGGTCCAGGAAGGGGAGGGAGATTTCAGAGATGGTCCAGGTAAATTTAAGGTCAGGATGGAATGTGTTGGTGAAGTTGATGAATTGCTCAACCTCCTCGCGGGAGCACAAGGTGGCGCCAATGCGGTCATCAATGTAGCGGAGGAAGAGGTGGGGAGTGGTGCCGGTGTAATTACGGAAGATCAACTGCTCTACGTAGCCAACAAAGAGACAGGCATAGCTGGGGCCCATACGTGTGCCCATGGCTATCCCTTTGGTCTGGAGGAAGTGGGAGAATTCAAAGGAGAAATTGTTAAGGGTGAGGACCAGTTCGGCCAAACGAATGAGAGTGTCGGTGGAGGGGTACTGTTGGGAACGTCTGGAGAGGAAAAAACAGAGGGCTTGGAGGCCCTGGTCATGGCGGATGGAGGTGTCGAGGAATTGGATATCCATGGTGAAGATGAGGCATTGGGGGCCAGGGAAACGGAAGTCTTGGAGGAGGTGGAGGGCGTGGGTGGTGTCTCGAACATATGTGGGGAGTTCCTGGACTAGGGGGGATAGGACAGTGTCGAGGTAGGTAGAGATGAGTTCAGTGGGGCAGGAGCATGCTGAGACAATGGGTCGGCCAGGGTGGTCAGGCTTGTGGATCTTGGGAAGGAGGTAGAACCGGGCAGTGCGGGGTTCCCGGACTATGAGGTTGGAAGCTGTGGGTGGGAGATCTCCTGAGGTGATGAGGTTCTGTATGGTCTGGGAGATGATGGTTTGGTGATGGGGGGTGGGGTCATGGTCAAGGGGGCGGTAGGAAGAGGTGTCCTCAAGTTGGCGTTTGGCTTCAGCGATGTAGAGGTCAGTGCGCCAGACTACCACTGTGCCCCCTTTGTCCGCTGGCTTGATGGTGAGATCAGGATTGGAGCAGAGGGATTGGAGGGCTGCGCGTTGTGAGGGTGAGAGGTTGGAGTGGGGGAGGGGGGTCGACAGGTTGAGGCGGTTAATGTCCTGGCGGCAGTTGGAAATGAAGAGGTCGAGGGCAGGTAATAGACCAGCACGGGGTGTCCAGGTGGATGCAGTGTGTTGGAGGTGGGCGAAGGGGTCCTCGGAAGGTGGGCGGAAATCCTGATTGTGAAAATAAGCTCGGAGGCGGAGGCGACGGAAGAATTGTTCGATGTCACGGCGTGTATTAAATTCATTGATGCGTGGAGGGAGGGGGACGAAGGTGAGTCTTTTGCTGAGGACTGATCGTTCGTCCTCAGTGAGGGGGAGGTCTGGAGGGATGGTGAAAACTTGGCAGGGCTGGGAGCTGGTAGTTGGTGTGGGTGTAGAGCTGGGAGTGGGGTCGGAGCCAGTACCTGGAGTGGGTGTGATGGTGGGGGGAATGGGGGTAGAGTCATGAGCAGGGGTAATGTTCCCCTCAGGATTCTGGGGGGTGGGGATAGTGACAGTGGGGTCTGTGGGGGGCGTGTCAGCAGAATGCAGGTGAGTGGCGCTGGTGGGGGCGGAAGTGGTGGCAGACACGGCAGTAGGGGTGGCGGAAGTCACTGAGCGTGTGGCATCGGCGATGATGTGAGGGCTGGAAGTGGCTGTGGGAGTGGCCATGATAGGGGCAGAAGTGACATCATCAATCAGCGTGGGGGTGGTAGCTACATCAGCCGCATGGCTAATGGTGTTTCCGAGGCCAGGGGAATCTTCTAGAATGTTCGAGGAACGCTGGTTATGGAGGTGAGTAGATAAAAGTTTGTTATACTTACAGTTTTTGATGTTTGAGATGGAATTGAAATACTGTTTGTTGAGAGTATGGATTCTCCTGAGGATCATTTACTTGAGTTTGGCATCAAGGACCCCTAGTAAATCCAGTGTCAATGTGAGTCAGGTAAAAAACTTACCATGGTTACAGTCATACCTAGCAAACAGGAAGATATTTGTGGTTGCTGAAGGTCATCATTTTGGTTGGAGAACATCACTGTAGGAGCTCCTCAGGGGTATGTCCTTGGGTCAACCAACTTAGCTACATCATCAATGACCTTCCCTCCATCAACAAGTCAAAAATGGGGTGTTCACTGAGGATTCCACAATGTTCAGCACCATTCGTGACTCTGCAGCTACGGAAACAGTTTATGTCCAAATGCAGCAATGTCCAGTTTTTAGCTGACATCTGGCAAATAACATTCATGCAATACAAATGCTAGGCACTGACCATCTCCAATAAGAGAGAATTTAACCATTGAGCTTTGATATTCAATGGCATTATCATCGCTGAATTCCCCACTATCAATGTTCTGGAAGTTACTATTGAACAGAAATTGGGATGGATGAGCTGTATAAATACATTGGCTAGGAACTAGGAATTCTGCAATGAGTAACTCACCTCCTAATTACCCACAGTCTGTCCTAAGTCAGGAATGTGATGCAATATCCTTCACTTGCTTTGATTAATTCAGCTCCAACAACATGAAAGAAGCTTAACACAAAGTTCCTGCCCAAGCCACTCACTTTCCTGACTTGGAAATGTATTGGTGTTCCTTTATGGTTAGTGAGTCAAAATCCAGAAACCCCATCCCTAACAACATTGTGGGTCTACCTACATCTGAAGGAGTCGAAAAGTGTGGCACTGGAAAAACACAGCAGCTCAGACAGCATCCCAGGAGCATGAGAGTTGACGTTTCGGGCATAAGCTCTTCATCAGAAATGCAAACATGTCAATGAAGTTCAGAGTCAATCAGGTAAAAAGAAAACTTTGGAAGATGACAAGGCTTTCCACGTTGTTAACTTCATACATTATGTTAATGGTAGAAAGTAATTAGAAGCTGATGAAGACCTTATGCCCAAAACATCGACTCTCCTGCTCCTTGGATGCTGCCTGACCTGTTGTGCTTTTCCAGTGCCACACATTTTGACTCTGATCTCCAGCAACTGTAGTCCTCACTTTCTCCTATATCTGAAGCACTATGACGATTCACAAAGGCAGCTATCACCCTTTCTCAAGGGCAATTTGGGATAATATATTTTGGCTCAGCCAGCGAATTTCCATGTTCCCAGAATGAATTTTTAAAAAATGACTGTAACAGCAATAACTTTCAGATGTGACAAGACCTCAGAAAGCTATTTTAAGTCCTATACATTGCAGCAAATATATCCATTGTTAGTAGTAATTACAGGCTTACAGAATGAAAGAATTGTTAGAACTCACGAGGAGGCCACTTCACACATTGTGCCTTAACTCGGTCCTCAAACAAATATCGTCACCTTGTGCTGGTCTCCTACTATGCACCAATTAGGAGATTTTAGGAAGCTAAAACAAATTTGTGCGTTGTTATTACAGTGTGATTGTATCAATGCACGGAATAAGCAAGCTATTATATGCTGTGGGATGGCCTCTCAGAGCTACACAGGTCATTCTGCTATTATGTGCGTTTCGTTAGTGCAAATTCACTATAAGGTGATTGACGAATTGGGGACAATGCTTCTAAAGCACAAACTTTTAAAGCAAGTCTTAGTTATAATGTGATTCTGACCTCATTAGTTTATGCGATTTTCTTATAACACTGGGTTGCACAAGAACGGAACTATCGCGTTATAGCAGAACCGACTGTACAATCGATCAGAATTTGCAGAGGTACATATGTTTTAGGATGCACAGTGGTAATATGTTGACACTAGATCTGTGTCAATCCTAGCTTTCAGTGAGTGCTGTCCTCCCTTAGGATGATGTACCATATTAATGGTTACAAAGAGTTTCTAATTACTTTATACGATTAATGTAATGCATGGGGTTATCAATGTGGAAAACCTTAGAACATAGCAAAATACAGCGCAGTACAGGCCCTTTGGCCCTTGATGTTGCGCCGATCCAAACCCACCTAACCTACACTAGTCCACTATCCTCCATGTCATCTTCCAAAGTTTACTTTTTGCCTGATTGACTCTGAACCTCATTGATATACTTGCATTTGGACCCCTCCTTGATACTTTCCTTGCTGCAAACACTGTGAGTTTGTATTTTCTTGTTGGTCACCTGTGTTATGTTGGAGGAGAAAGTGATGTCTGCAGATGCTGGAGATCAGAGCTGAAAATGTGTTGCTGGAAAAGCACAGCAGGTCAGGCAGCATCCAGGGAACAGGAGAATCGACGTTTCAGGCATAAGCCCTTCCTGAAGAAGGCCTTATGCCCGAAACGTCGATTCTCCTGTTCCCTGGATGCTGCCTGACCTGCTGCGCTTTTCCAGCAAAACATTTTCACCTGTGTTATATTGTCAGGTTTTGCTTGACTTTTGGAATTAGATTTTCTGCCAATACATGTCCAATGTTCCTTGTTGCCATATGTTTTTGCAGTAAACCTGGATATTTGGATAGGTGGAACAATTTGCATTTATCTGATGTTCTCATATCATCAAAGACTGGGTTTGAATAATTGTTCCAGCCTCCACCACTTCCTCTGGCAGCTCATTCCATACGTGCACCACCCTCTGCATGAAAATGTTGCCCATCAGGTCCCTTTTAAATCTTTCCCCTCTCACCTTCTAGTTTTGGATTCCGCCATACCAGGGAAAAGACCTTGTCTATTTACTATATCCATGCCCCTCATGTTTTTATAAACTTCAATAAGGTCACCCCTCAGCCTCCCACACTCTAGGAAAAGTAGCCCCAATCTATTCATCCTGCATGGGCCAGGGCAGATTTACCTTCTCTATCTCTCTCACCAGGTAGTTTGAGGTCCACTGCTGAGCCAGGTTGAGTCTTTGCTGAATTTTCACTGAGGAGGTGGTATTGAGGTGTGTATTCTTCTGCCCCTTGCCCCAATTTTCCAGAATGTCCTGTTGCCTTTGGCCAATGGATTCATGAGCTGAGTTTAAATCATCCAATGGGGCTGCGTGAATGCCCTTCATTATTCCCATACCAGTAAAGTGCATATACTCAGGTAATCAAGATTGGTGCTTCTCCAATACACAACTCTCTTGTTGGTTGTAATCTCTTTGGTCTTAGTTTCCATTGATCTTTGTATTTAGTTGGCCAATTTTCGGTCAGACCTTGATTTCTCTGGTTGTGAGTCAATTTAGAATGCCCAATTTTGGGCCCATATTTGTTTGACAATGTCCCCACTCGCTCTGTAATTGAATTGAGCATTTTATTTTATGCAGCCTTTCATTCTTCTTATTAAAAATGAATCACTCACATTTATCTGCATTAAATTTCATCAGCGATGTACCTACCCATTTCAACAGCTAATGTATGCTCACTTGATGTTTATCATTATCCATCACAAAATGTCGAGGTTTTTTTGTTATCCACACATTTTGAACACTTGTCTTGTACACCTGAGTCCAGCTCATGAATACATGTGAAAAGCAGTGGTCCTAACACTCACTCCTAAGGAACACAAATACATATTGGCCCTGAAGCTACAAAACAACCATTCACCATTCCTCTTTGCTTTCCATCACTCATTTTAAACATAATTTAGATGCCCATGTTCACTGCATCAACTACTTCCCTCGTAAAAGACTCAAGCAAGTTCCGTTAGCTATTATTTTCCTATAACAAATCCATATTAGTTCTTCTTCATTAATTCATAAATGTCTGAGTAATTATTAATGCTGCTCCAAATTGTTGATTCTCAAAGCTTTCCCTCCACTGTGGTTAAATAGACTGGCCAGTAGTAGCTGGGCTTACCCTTGTTCTCTTCTTAGAACAAGGATGTAGCATTTGCAATTCTCCAATTCTCTGCTACTACTCATGCATCTAAAGAAGAATAAAAGATGACCAGTACCTCCACAATTTTCATCCTTACTTCCATTGTATGCACCTCCTCTGGCCTTGGTTACTTTTCAGCTTTAAGTAAAGCCGATCTAATGTCTGCTCATTATCAATTTTTGGGCCATGACTTGGACAACGTCTTCTCCCTTTTGGTTGCTTGCCCATGCTCCCAGCCTTCATACATGAATTCCCTAATCAATCCCATTGCTCATTTTACCTTCCTTTTACTGTTCATTTGCCTGTTCACACTCCATTTTACATTGGCTGTGGCATATTTTCAATCTTTTACTTTGCTTTACTCATTCACTTTTTTTATTCATTTGTGGGACTTGGGCATTGCTGGCTGACCAGCATTGATAGCCCATCCCTTTTGCCCTTGAGAAGGTGGTGGTGAGCTGCCTTCTTGAATCGCTGCAGTCCACTTGCTGGAAATTGACCCACAGTGCCAGTAAAGAGAGAATTCCAGAATTGTGACCCAACAACTGTGAAGGAACAGTGGTATATTCCCAAGTAAGAGTAGTGAGTGGCTTGGAGGGTGATGGTGATGGTGTTCCCAAGTATCTGCTGCCCTTGTCCATCTAGATGGAAGTGGTCATGGGTTGGAAGGTGCTGTCTAAGAATCTTTGGTGAATTTCTGCAGTTCATCTTGTAGATAGTACACAATGCCCTTCTGAACGCGGTGGTAGAGGGATTGAATGGTTGTAGATGTGGTGCCATTAAGTGGGTTGCTTTGTCCTGGAAGGAGTCAAGCTTCTTGGGTTTTGTTGGAGCTGCACCCATCCAGGCAAGTGGGGAGTATCCCATCATGCACCTGACTTGTGCCTTGTAGATGATGGATAGACTTTGGGGTGTCAGAAGGTGAGTTACTCATCGCAGTACCCCCAGTCTCCAACCTGATCTTGTTGCCACTTGTTCATGTGGTGAGTCCAACTGATTTTCTGGCAATGGTAACACAAAGGATGTTGACCATGGGGGATACAGTGATGATAATGCCATTGAATGTCAAGGAGCAGTGGTTAGAGTGTCTCTTAATGGTGATAGTCATTGTCTGGCATTTGTGTGGCGTGAATGTTACTTACCATTTGTTGGCCCAAGCCTGGATATTGTCCAGACCTTGTCGCATTTGAGCATGGACTGATTCAGCATCTGGGGAGTCGTGAATGGTGCTGAACACTATGCAATCATCAGCGAACATTCCCACTTCTGGCCATGTGACAGAGGGAAGGTCATTGGTGAAGCAACTGAAGATTGTTGGGCCGAGGACACTACCCTGAATGACTCCGGCAGAGATAACCTGGAGCTGAGGTGACTGATCCTCCACAACAACAACCATCTTCCTTTGTGCCAGGTATGACCCTAACCAGCGGACTGTTTGCCCCCGATATCCACTGATTCCAGTTTTGCCAGGGCTCCTTGATGTCATACTTGGTCGAATGCAACCTTGATGTCAAGGGCTGTCACTCTAACCTCACCTCTGGAATTCAGCTCTTTTGTGCATGTTTGAACCAAAGCTGTAATGAGGTCAGGAGCTGAGTGACCATTGCAAAACCCAAACTGGGCATCACTGAGTGGGTTGTTGCTGAGCAGGTGCTGCTTGATAGCACTGTTGATGACACCTTCCATCACTTTACTGTTGATGGAGAGTAGAATGATTGAGCAGTAATTGGTCGGGTTGAATTTGTTCTTTTTTTGTGTACAGCATAAACTTGGGCAACTTTCCATATTGCCGGGTCAATGCCAGTGTTGTAACTGTACTGGAAGAGCTTGGCTAGGGGAGCAGCATGTTCTGGAGCATGCATCTTCAGTACTATTGTGGAAATGTTATCAGGGCCCATTGCCTTTGCAGTATCCAGTGCCTCCAGCTGTTTCTTGATATCATGTGAAGTGAATCGAATTGGCTGGATACTGGTATCTGAGATGATGGGGACCATTGGAGGAGCCTGAAATGGATAATCCACTCGGCACTTCTGACTGAAGATTGTTGCGAGTGCATCAGCCTTACCTTTTGCACTGATGTTCTGAGCTCCTCCATCATTTTTGGATGGGGATATTTGTGGAGCCTCCTCCTCCTCCAGTGAGTTGTTTAATTGTCCACCACCATTCATGACTGGAAATGGAAAGACTGCGGAGCTTAGATCTGATCTATTGGTTCAGGCATTGCTTAGCTGTTTCGATCACTTGCTGTTTATTGCTGCTTGGCATGCAAGTAGTCCTATTTGGTGGCTTCACCAGGATGACACCTCATTTTTAGGTCTGCCTGATGCTGCTCCTGGCTTTGGCTCTGGTGTCACATGGAGGCCAGATCAGGTAAGGATGGCAGATTTCCTTCCCTAAAGGACATTTATGAACCAAATAGGGTTTTCTAACAATCAACAGTGGATTCATAGTCATCAGTCAACCCTTAATTCCAGATTTGGATTTGCACTCTCCACTGAACCAGGGTTGATCCCCTAGCTTGATGGTAATGGTTGTGTGGGGAATATGCCAGGCTATGAGGTTGCAGATTGTGCTGGAGTACATATCTGTTGCTGTTGATGGCCCAGAGCATCTTATGGAAGCCCAGTCTTGAGTTGCTAGACCGGTTTGAAGTCTGTCCCATTTAGCATGATGGCAGCGCCACACAACACGATGGAGGTTATTCTCAATGTGAAGGCGTGTCTTCATCTCCACAAGGACAATGTGGTAGTCACTTTTACCTATACTGTCATGGACAGATGCTTCTGCAGCCAGCAGATTAGTAGGAATGAGGCCAAGTATGTTTTTACCTCTTGTTATTTCCTTCACCGCCTGCCGCAGACCCAATCTAGCAGTTATATCCTTTAGGATCCAACCAACTCGATCAGTAAAGCTGCTGCTGAGCCACTCTTGGTGGTGGGCATTGAAATCCCCTACACAGAGTACATTTTGCACACCTGCCATCCTCAGTGCTTCCTCCAAGTGTTGTTCAATATGGAGGAGTACTGATTCATCAGCCGAAGGAGGACGGTACATGGTATCCAGTAAGAGATATCTTTGCCTATATTTAACTTAAAGCCATGAGACTTCATGGGGTCCAAAATCAATGTCAGGGACTCCTAGGGCAACTCCTTTCTGACTGTATACCACAATACCTCTGCTGGGGCTGTCCTGGGTCAGGACATTCCAGGGATGATAATTGTGGTGTCTGGGGCATCATCTGCAAGGTATGATTCCGTAAGACTGACTGTGTCAGTCTGTTGCTTGACCAGTCTGTGAGACAGCTCTCCCAATTTTGGCACTAGCCCCCAGATGTTGGTAAGGAGGACTTTGCATGGTTGACAGGGCTGTTTGCGTTTTTATCACTGACTTTTCCGATTCCAAGGTTGATGCCAGATAGCCCATCTGGTTTCATTTCTTTGTTGTGACTTTCTAGCAATTGATACAAGTTAGTGGCTTGCTAGGCCATTTCAGAGGGCAGTTGAGAGTCAACTGCATTGCTTTGGCTCTGGAGTCACATGGAGGCCAGACCAGGTAAGGATGGCAGATTTCCTTCCCTGAAGGACATTAGTGAACCAGATGGGTTTTCCCTACAATTGACAGTGGATTCATAGTCATCAGTCGACCCTTACTTCCAGTTTTTTTTTTATTGAATTCAAATTCCACTATATGCCATGGCAGGATTTGAACCCAGGACCCCAGTACATTATCCTGGGTTTCTGGATTAATAGTCGAGTGATAATACCACTAGTCCACTACCTCCCCCTTATTCTTCATTTCCCGCGAACCTTCATTATTCAGCATGGTTCTGATTTTATTATCCAAATGACATCTGCCAAGTGAACTGGTTTTTCTACTTCATCTTACTGAGGCTACTAGTGAGTTCCAGGTTTGTTTATCCCATCTTTCGTCTTCGTATGTATGTGAAATCCTTCTCTGTATGTGAAATCTTCTTTAATCATAGCTCATGCTTGTATTCTGGTTTTTGTCTGTCAATCTTTTATTCCAGATCATCTGGGGTCACATTTATTTTCACCCTATTGAAGTTGTCTCTTCTCCAATAAATATTCTTACTCTGCATTGCTCCTTATCCTTTTCTATGGCCAACCTAAACCATAAGGTTTATGATTTTTCTGTAAATGCTCTGCTACTGACATCTGGTCCACTTGACTCATCTCATTCCTCTGAATCAGATCCAGTAGTGCCTCCTTCTTTGCTGGCCCAAAAACATAGTGATCTAGAAATTCCTCCTGAATACTATCAAGGATTGCTTGTTCCTCGCTATTATTTACACCCCTACCTTCCCACCCTGTATTCAGATAATTCATAGAACATAGAACCTTATAGTACAATTCAAGTCACTTCATCACAAATACTCTGTAATTCCTGCATTTCTCCATAAATTTCTTGCAAACCTGTTCTTCTGTTCCTTTCAAATAATCAGTGGCCTATAACATACACCTAGTATTATAATAGCACCTCTTCAGCTTCCCAGCTCTACCCAGATATAAATAGATTTTGGCCTTGACTCTTTAAGAAATCCTTTCCAAGACTGCAATGTTCTCTTTAATTAACTTTCTTGTTTTCCCTATATTTTATGGGTTTTTTTGTCTAGTAATATTTAGGACCCAGACCTGAACGTTTTTGACCCAGATTCAATATTGCTCCAACATCATTTTTCCATCATTAACTATGCCTGCACATCAATAACCTTACTTACCACATTTACACACATGTACAATATACCTAATTTAGATTATCGCTGCTTACTTTGACTTCATTTAATGCCTTACCATTTACTATGTTAGTTGCCTCTGTCTCTCCCAATTCTCTATGCATTTTGTTTTTCCTCTTTTGTAACACCTCCTGGTTCCCATATCTCTGTCAAGTTAGTTTAAACCCTCTCCAATAGCAATGGTAAGTCATCCCATAAGAACATTGGCCCTATCTCTGTTCAAGTATTGGAAAGATTTTTTCATATAAATGGGGACACAAAAAGATCAATTGCTCCAAATTTGACAAGCCTTTGAGAAGGCCCAGAAAGGACATCAAAATCTTGCAAAGTTGGTGGCAGGTCTTAAACAAATGTACAATCAGGTACAGTGAATTGTATAGTATCTAGACAATGCTGCAGTATATCAAATCTGTGTACCAGAAATTGTATTTGTTGTATTTTAAGTCTGAATTGATCACTTCAAAGTTAATTTAAACAATTTGCATTGGAATGCAAAATGTAAATCAAAAACAATAGCTAGGAAACGGTGTGCCACAAGGATCGGTGCTGGATCCGTTACTTTTCGTCATTTATATAACTGATTTGGATATGAACGTAGAAGGTATAGTTAGTAAGTTTGCACATGACACCAAAATTGGAGGTGTAGTGTACAACGAAGAAGGTTACCTCAGATTACATCATGAGATAACTTGCTCCTCCAAACAGCTTCATATCTTTTCGTTTTTTTCACAAAGTCCTTAATCTAAGTATGTGTCCCCAACACACGTTGGTCGTTTTTTGTAGCCGTGGTTGGATTTGTTTCATTCGTGAGTGTTGTATCTTTTTAGGTACCAAAAGAAATAAATTTAGCACCTCTTCACATTATATGTGATCTTAAGTCTTCCCAGAACAGTTAATAATTACAAAATGTATGTTCTGCAGTCGATACCGGATTACTTCAAATTAACTTCTTTCAGTTTTTTGATAAGATTGGTTAATATACAAGCTCTTTGGGCAGCACGGTGGTACAGTGGTTAGCACTGCTGCCTCACAACGCCAGAGACCCGGGTTCGATTTCCGACTCAGGCGACTGACTGTGTGGAGTTTGCACATTCTCCCCGTGTCTGCGTGGGTTTTCTCCGGGTGCTCTGGTTTCCTCCCACTGTCCAAAGATGTGCAAGTCAGGTGAATTGGCCATGCTAAATTGCCCGTAGTGTTAGGTATAGAGGTAAATGTAGGGGTATGGGTGGGTTGCGCTTCGGTGGGGCGGTGTGGACTTGTTGGGCCGAAGGGCCTGTTTCTACACTGTAATGTAATCTAAAAAAAAAATCTTGATCAGATGGGCCAATGGGCTGAGTAGTGACAGATGAAGTTTAATTCAGATAATTGCGAGGTACTGTCTTTTGGGAAAGCAAATCAGAGCAGGACTTATACATTTAATGGTAAGGTCTGAGAGAGTGTTGGTGAACAAAGAGACCTTGGAGTGCAGGTTCATAGCTCCTTGAAAGTAGAGTCACAGGTAGATAGGATACTGAAGATGATGTTTGGTATGCTTTCCTTTACTGGTCAGAGCATTGAATATAGGAGTTGGGAGGTCATGTTGCAGCTGTACAGGATGTAGGTTAGGCCACTGTTGGAATATTGTGTGCAGTTCTAGCCTCCTTCCTATTGGAAGAATGTGGCAAAATTTGAAAGGGTTCCAAAAAGATTTACAAGGATGTTGCCAGAGTTGGAGAATTTGAGCTGTAGGAAGAGGCTGATTAGGCTGGGGCTGTTTTCCCTGGAGCATCAAAGGCTGAGGGGTGACCTCACAGAGGTTTATAAAATCATGAGGGGCATGGATAGGATAAATAGACAAAATCTTTTCTCTGTGGTGGGAGAATCCAGACAGAACTTGAGGGCATAGGTTTCAGGTGAGAGGGGAAAGATATAAAAGGGACCTAAGGGGCAACCTTTTCACGCAGACGGTGGTGCGTGTATGGAATGAGCTGCCAGATGAAGTGGTGGAGACTGGTACAATTGCACCATTTAAAATGCATCTGCATGGGTATATGATTAGGAAGTGTTTAAAGGGATATGGGCCAATTGCTGGCAAATGGGATTTGATTAAGTTGGGATATCTGGTTGGCATGGACTAGTTGGAGTGAAGGATCTGTTTCCGTGCTGTACATCTCTATGACTCTGTGACTCTACGTGTTATCTGTCTGTCTTGTACATGGCACATCTTTTTCAAACTTGGTCTCCATGTCCCAGGAATCTAAAGCACTGCCTCCTGCACCATCTCTCCAGCCACAAATTAATCTACTCTAACGCAAAGATTACAATATTTGAGGTCCTACATACAAGCTTGTCTTTCTAGTTCTCAAAATCTGCCTGCTGGACCTCATCCCTTTTATTTTTAATTATGTTTCATTGGTTCCAATATGGTGCACATCCATGAGGGGTGACTTTTGTGCCTGAATGATTCTAAACATAATATTGCTTCAACCATTCTATTTGAATAATTCTAAATACTCCAAGAGTCATTGGCAGATCCATGTTCTTTACCATTATAAATTGGAGACAGGGAGAGGCTGAACAGGCTGGGGCTGTTTTCCCTTGAGCGTCGGAGGCTGAGGGGTGACCTTATAGAGGTTTACAAAATTACGAGGGGCATGGATAGGATAAATTGACAAAGTCTTTTCCCTGGGGTCAGGGAATCCAGAACTAGAGGGCATAGGTTTAGGGTGAGAGGGGAAAGATATAAAAGAGACCTAAGGGGCAACTTTTTCACGCAGAGGGTGGTACGTGTATGGAATGAGCTGCCAGAGGATGTGGTGGAGGCTGGTACAGTTGCAACATTTAAGAGGCATTTGGATGGTATATGAATAGGAAGGGTTTGGAGGGATATGGGCCGGGTGCTGGCAGATAGGACTAGATTCGGTTGGGATATCTGATCGGCATGGACAGGTTGGACTGAAAGGTTTGTTTCCATGCTGTACATCTCTATGACTCTATGATTCTGTTATTTGATCTTGTTTACTAACTCCGTGCATACAATACTTTCTGGATCCATTAGTATTACACTGAAGAACAAATACTAAAGAGAAAACAAAATATAAATTTTCCTAAAAGAGCATTCAAACCTTCTGGAGATCTGAAGATTGCTTTACAATATATTTTTTCATGTATGTTTTTAGTTTGGTGAGATTCCTTTTCCATTTTTGGCATTTGGTGCCAGTATTAAGGAATCACAGGATGGCAACAATAACATGAATTCAGAAGTAAGTTCTTGATACTCTTCTCCAGATACATGATTTCAGTTTTATAACAGCATCCACAATGTTGTTTCCAGAGTCAGTGCAGTGCTTAATTATATTGTACCGTGGATGCATTTCACATGCACTACTTCCATCAAATAAGTCTGGAGCAATTCAAAACCTATGCCCCAAGTTGAAAGAACACTGAAACTACTTTTCTGAGTACACACTAGCTACAGGGTTCCCTTCTGAACTTACCAGTATTCTGCTGATCATTTGCTTACGTATAAGCTACAATTGGGCAAAATCCTCCATTGCCATTGTGTACTTGAAAAGATTCTTCGCTCCAGCAGAACTAGGGTTAGTACTTAACCAATAACCAGACTTTTTTTCCCCTTCTAACTTGTATTACATTCACTGTTGCTTTAAAAATCTCAGCTCTGATACAATATGTTACAATAAACCATGGTGTATGTTTTGTGAGATAAAATGCAGGTTTGGCTGTGGTCAATAACAAACATTTTATACAAACTGAGCTCGCTACTGTCACTTCACATCGCATTTTGCAGGTCTTCTTTTTGCTATGCTTCAAGTAATTTTTTTCGGGTTGCTTATTCAGGATAGGCTAATTATCCAATATCAGCTTCATTGCCAAGATCAGTTCAACCTAACACCGAAACAGCGTGCATTTATGTTTCTACCTCACCTCTGTTTCTGAAGTTCTCATGCAAGCAACTGTTTCCTCAAAGTTGCATACATCACCGGTGCTTGCTTTTAAAAAAAAAATCCTACAAACCCAGAGCTCAGTAAACAGAAGCCTTTAATTTTCAAAGCCTTTTATATAAGGGGTGCCAACTGCCCAGCTTCATAGCTACTTCTGTCAGGCAGTCAAAAATATCAACAAGTACCTGTACTGAGTATGCACGATAATTCAGCGCATCCAACTCTTCCTTTTATAAAAACTTATGATTTCTCTTTTCATCAATGCATCATCTACCTCTAAACTGAGTTTTAGCCTGTATTATTCTATCCATATGACCGTAGCAGGCATTCATCACTGTGTGAAATTCTTCTTATGTCTTTTCTGGGAATGTGAGTGCTATTGTATATCTGTAATTGCAAAAAGGTAAGGTGGTTTTGAGCTGCCTACTTGAACACTGCAGTCCATGGCGTGTAGGTACAGTTATAGCACAGTTAGCAAAGAAGTGCCAGGATATTGATCCAACAATGGTAACAAAACAGTGAAGTCCCAAATCAGGATAGCGTGCGTTTTGGAGGGAGATTTACAAGAGGTAGTGTTCCCAAGTATTCGATTCTCTTGATGGTTTAAGTGGTAAAGGTTGTGTGTTTGGAAGGTGTGGTCACAGGAAGCTTGGCGGGTTGTTACAATAAGTTGTGCATATATTGAATACTGCTGCTACTGAGTGTCACTGGTGAAGGGAGTGAATGCTTAAGTGGATGAAATGTCAATCAAAGGTAGCTATTTTGTCTGAGACAGCAGTCCTGAGCTTTAATGTTGCCTGTTCATACCTTTTCCTGCAAATGTTATTTCATTTTGGACAATACTTAGGGTTAACCCTTTCTACTCCATTCAATATCTGTTTTGTTTTGGCCCAAATTCTTCAGCCTCATTTTGAATTCCTCATGTTTCACCTCATTTAATTTAGGTAATTTCTTTAGGTAAACATAATCCTCACATCCTCCAATCCTGTAAATCTGAACCAAAGATTGAATCTTTAATCATCACAATCATCTCTGGCATTCACTTCCTAAACTGTTCTACCTTGCAGCCTCACTCATTATCTCCTAAAATTTATCTCTTTGACTGATCATTTCCAAAGTTCCTGTTGACCATCTCTCTTTATCTCTCTATCACCTGGTAAATTGCACTTAGTCAATATTAAATTGTCTGTTTTTTTGTATTAAACTTATCTCCGTATAAATTACGTGGAAGACTCTGATGCAAAATCTGGCTGCTTGAAGTGGAAAATGTTACATTTCCAAAAAACCAAGCATCCCTCACCTTAACATTCTCAAAGTTCATAAAAAAGATAAGCTTGAACATACATGTCTGCCAAACACAGCCACCATAACACCCGCAGCCAACATGTATAATATGTAATGGCCGCTAACTGTACATTTATACTCTGCTGTCTCCAAGAGAAAATTGAGAAAGTTCATAGCAATAAGGGTATGTTTAGTCAGGTAACATCTGGCAATGGAGAATTATTTGTAATTTACTCAAAGTTGAAGAGTTACTGCTATTCGAGAGGTTCGGGTTAGTGTTTTATTCCTCATAATAGTTTATTAGGATACTGTCCTTTCTGCTCCCTTCTTTGTTAGTGAGCCAGCTATTTGAATTTGTTATAAATGTACAAAACAGCAATTATTCACTCACATGCCAAATTGCTAATGGTGTCATTTATAGATGTAGGTAAAAGGCCACTTTTTGTGAAGTCAGAGTGGTGTCCAAAAATAATTTCTGATTCTAGGCTTTAGTCTACATTGTAATAGCACTTCTGTGTTGATGTGGATATTATACCAGCATGACAGAATCTATATAACTATAGTATTAATTGCTGTGAAGGGGAAATGATGACTGGAAGTTTGTACCTTTGTGCCTAATACAAGGAACACTGAAGTGTAAGAATTAATTTTGTACACTTCAATACAGCAAACTTTACATTAAGACTGACAAAGAGTGTATACCCTTCACTCTGCTGAAGAATGGCACATTGAATAGCAATGGAAAAGAGAATAATACACTCTAGAAAAGATGAGGTATTACCACATAGAGATGCCAACAATACTCTAGGGCTTTTATCAAACACCTGATTACAACCAGCCTCAGTGAAACAATAAAGTATTGGTTATATTATATTGGTTATCACAGCTCACAGCTACACCACACATTCTGATGATATTGATTACATTTCTATCAGTCACTTGAAAAAAAAGGGGAAAACACCTCTCAACTTTGCCTTTACTGTGATAAAGTTTACATCGATTTCAAACATTGGAGACGGTCTCCTCCACCAGTAAAGTGGAATGCTGCCTCATCTTTGTGATGTATATAGTCACTTTAAGGAGTTGAGCTGTACTGGACATGATCCGCCATGAAAAAATAAACACAGCAGTGAGCTGCAGCTTCTCAGTCATGAGTCCTCACGCTGGAGATCATATATCAAACAAGGAAAAAGCCTGCACCGAATTAGTACAGAGGAAGCTGCCGAGTAATTACTGCTAAACAACAAAAAAAGTGACAGCATCGGATTTTATTTTAATTAGAATTTGCCTTTAACAGCACCGGGTCCATACTGGGCGGGTGAAACTTGATCACACGTAAGATAGAAAAAGAGAATATTAACGTTAAGCATCAAACCCTGTCCTGTAAAACGCAAATTGTGCATGTGAACACATCTCGTTATATATAGTCATTATTTTAAACATCAGTAAACATTACCAGCAGCCGCTTTGTATATGAATTAGGTTACACTTCCAATTGCTCTGCTGGGACTATTGTGGTTTAATTATTTGTGAGACATGATACACTTTTAGTACACGATTAATTAAATCCTAAAGAGTCCCTTGTTACTGATACTGAGCAGCTCCAGCCACTTGTGAGAGAGCGCATCTGGAAACTGTATGTGCGTGCTCGCCCTCGCCATAAATCTTGTCGTTTAGTTTGGAGATACTGCAGGGAGCTTTAAGTACGGGCTGTTGACCTTGGTCATAGGACTTGACTCCTTCTCTTTGACTCCTGTGATATTTGAACCGTGTTGAAGAGCAGCAGCAAGCAGTCCACGCTTAGCGGGAGGAAAGACTAAACATTCCCAGTTCTCAGCAGTCTCCATTCCATTCTATACCTGATGGTGTACTGTTGAGAGAGATTACAGGAACCAGTAACAGTATAGGTCTGAGAAGGTTCTGGGTGTGCCCCTGCTCAATTGCTGTTGATCATGATGATTTATTATTCAATCGACTAACTGCACTGCTTGCTTGCTGCATTTCAAAGCTCCCTACCGTTCTGTTGGTAGTCTGCTGTCAACTGAACCACAAACACAAACCATTTATCAATAGTGCAACCTTCATTGCGAATTATACCTCCCCGAAGCCTAACTACTAGGTTGACTCAAACCAAGGGAAAAGCAACTCTGCGCATGTACACAGAGCTCCACTCCTGAGATATCCCTGTTTTTTTTTAATATTGCAGCAGCCAGACCATTTACTTTCTTCTAGCACCAAAATATTATGAAAAATGATCCTGGACCGCAATGGCTTTAATGGTGTTTTTTCTCTAAACTGAAAGCATGTATTACAGAGTTCATGTACGGTGGCAAGCCAGTGTCCAAATGCATTTAGCCAAACATCTCGAAATGTAAAAAAAGTTGCATTTATAAATTTTCCAAAATATATCTCGAAATAAAATGATCACTTGTATAAACACAAGCTTGTTCATACCAGTCTGCCCCACTTCTAGGTCCCTGCATATGCATTGTATATATCATCTTTAAAGTATTCTGGTCATTCGTGGCATGTTAGTAAGTTGTCACTGGCTGAATATTTGGTGTCTGCTCAGTTCTGGGGGGATGGTCCTCTGACTCTAGCAATGCCATTCAATTTGTGTTAACACCTTGGATCCAGGGGTGTAGCTTTGCTCGCTGAGCTGTAGGTTTGATATCCAGACATTTCATTACCTGGCTAGGTAACATCATCAGTGGCGACCTCCAAGTGAAGCGAAGCTGTTGTCTCCTGCTTTCTATTTATATGTTTGTCCTAGATGGTGTTCCTGGGGTTTGTGGTGATGTCATTTCCTGTTTGTTTTCTGAGGGGTTGATAGATGGTATCTAGATCTATGTGTTTGTTTATGGCGTTGTGGTTGGAGTGCCAGGCCTCTAGGAATTCTCTGGCATGTCTTTACTTAGCCTGTCCCAGGATAGATGTATTGTCCAATTCGAATTGGTTTTCTTTCGTCCATGTGTAGGACTTCAAGAGAGGGTCGTGTCTTTTTGATTTGGAGCCAAATGCAGCTGGTTGTTTATTTCTACATGAGAGTTGCTCCAAGTCCTGTATCAGTGTTTTCACACTGTGGGACTGACTTCATCATTGAATACTGACACTTCCATCACTAGCCATTCACTTTTAGTGAAATGTCTTTCTCATTCTGCTTCCAAATACCACTGCATATCCTTTGCAGTGAGCTTACACAGATGTTCACACTTTCAAAAGAGGCAAGAACCTTGCTAGGTAGATCATAAGTCTAAAAACTTGCACAATCTAATAAATTGGTGCCTGTATCTCCAAAACTGTTCACCTTACATAGATCAGGGTGAAGTTCATTTGCAGCCAGTACAGAACCTATGTACTTGACCTCCATTATCTTCAATTGCATTTTGTTCTTGTTTTGATCCAAGTTCGTACGGCAAGCTCTCTCTTGCCATTTCACTAAATTATGATTATTCTCTGTAATGACTTCTATTGATCTCCACATCTATTGTGATGATGCTGTCACTTTAAAAAGGTCATTTTGTCTTTATTTTTTTGCAAGGGAGGTCTTAAAGACAGAGGGGCTGAAATGTCTACAGTGGCGGGAGAGTGGCCAGTTCTCCCAGTTCAGGTCTTTCTAGTTTGGTTTTGTTGTAGCAGTCACAGACACTGCTGCAGTGCAAAAAGATTCCATGCTTCAGCAGATGGTTCCTGGCTGACATTTTTGTCTGAACTTTCTCTTGCCTGTAAGAACTTGTGTTTGAATTTACCTTTTGCTAAGGAGTGTGTTTATGAGATGTTATGGGAATTGGAACAGCTCCTTTGTTATGTTGCTGTGTCAGCTCAGTTAAGTTTTCCAATAGTTAAGTTATTCTAAATTCTGTTTTCTTTTGTTCGTGTTTCAACTGTAGTGTTTAAATAAATTCTGTTTTGTCTAAACCCAAGTAGTTTGACCAGCTGCATCACAACTGGGGTATCCACTTCACATCTGCCTTTAAAATAAGCAAAAGTTAGGATCTGGGCTACTTTCTTAAAATATTTTGAGGGAGTCTGGCCTGGTCCATAACACTGTAGTCTAGGAGATCATTTTGGATTGCTTTCACTTTGGGAACATCACCAACTTATACTATCGGCGCTAAATGCGCAGCCATCTGTATCCTCAAGTGGCATTGAACAAGTGATCAGAAGAACTGTTGCTTTCATCCAACACCATTTGCATATCAAGTGTAGCAAAATCCTTGTAGTGGCAAGCTGGACCAAACTTTATTCAATTGGCAAAGGGTAATGGATCTATGCACAGGCTCAGCTTTTCAGATTTTTCATTTTGAGTCAGTAGGAGCTGTCTTTTTTTATTATTCAATTCTTTACAACTTCTTTTTCTTTTCTTTCAGGCTGGGTTTGAGAGTAGCTAAAACTTTCCTTGGGAGATGCTAAATTGGTCTCATACAACTACTTTAAGATTACATTCGCCTGAAAGACATCTAAAACCAGTCAAGACAACTTGAATTTTGAAAGGATTTGTTTTGTAATTTACAACTTTGTGCCTTGCAAAGCACTTCAAATCTCTTCTGGTAAATGGAGGATGATCAGTCTAGGCTTTAAACCACTCCAGTTGAGATGACTGGATTTTATTTCATGCTTACAATGTGGAACTGGACATATTTAGTCTTCCCTTTGCAATGGCCTCTGAACTTCATTTGACCATGTGGGCTGTGTGTTGTTCCATCATTTAGCCTCAACGTTTTGTATTTTTGGGTCACCAACTATATCCATGTCACATAAGACTGACATGATTTGAAAGTAGCACCAGTATCTATTTGACACTTCACATTTACTTGATGCTCATCCACTGCAGTCATCACTGTAACAGCCAAAAAACCATTAGACCGAACAGTGCCGAGCTGTTGTGTGGTGGAAAGTAATTCATCAGAATCAGACTCTGATGGTCATCTTTACAGGCTTGTGTTGTTTCTATTCAGCAAAACACCTGTGTACAAAATAAGGCAGCTTCTTGCAGTTAAGAACACTTCCTATGCGGGACATGTTTCTTTTGCTCTCATTTGGTATCCTCCAAAATATTTTTACCTGTAGTCTGACCTTGATCTGTCTGCTAGCCCTACTTCTAATATTTCTTTCTAAGCTCGACTGTTAAACACATACCAAGCATAAATAATATTAGTAGAACATTCAAAATAGGTCTCTAATGTCTTTAATTTTTCTCCAAGTGGCATTTCCATTCCTCAGCTATTTCTACAATACCTGGCACTGATATCAGAGTTGCTGCTCTTTTTTGCTCAGGATTTCTGCTTTACTCTGTGGCTATCTCATAATTTGTCAATGAACCCAGAAGAAACTCCAACTCTGTGCCAAATTGCGTTCTATCTCCAAAGAAGCAGAAACTGGAAAATTCATAACCATCACTGACTCAACCTGCAGCATAGAGTTACAGACTGAAGGTATTCATTATTCTATGATGTTTCCTATAGCAGCTGAATCTTTTCAGTCTCAAAATCAATACAGATTTCTGACACCATGTTTGGTGTGTTGAATTTAATGCTTTTCACTCTAAACTGAAAGCAACTATAAAAAGGTTATAGTACTATGTTAAATCACAGTGTATAGTATGCAAATGGATTTCCTCAACAGGCTGGGCCAGTGGATAAACTGCGTGAAGTGTGCCATAGGTCTGGCATTAATATGAAAATCAAGCAGCATATCTACTAGAAATGGTTTCACACTTGCCTTTCAAATCAGAATCAGATTACTAATTGGTTTCTAAGATATACTGTTACTTGTGTCTTGAAGCATGTTTTAATGAGCATTGAATAATTGTGAAAAAGGCTGTTGAACTGTATTTTAACGTTCCTCAAATGAATGAATTGAGTAAGATTCCAATCTTATATCTACCAATGAGTTGGTGCAAAATTTAAAGAATAGCAACTATCACCTGAGTAACAATACAAGTCCATTTTCGCAAGTTGCACTTCCAGTAGATAAATCCACTGGCAAATCAAGAAATTATGTATGTATAGAAAATGGTGGGCATGACCTGTAAGTGTATACTATTTTATATGTAATTGTATACTGTTCCCTCTCAGACAGTAATCTCAAAAAATTAACCTCTTAAAATAATGAACAGAGAACAATATGTATACATGTATATATCTATACATGTCATCCACTTTGATAGAAATGTCATTGGGTTTGCATACATCGATTAATGGATGCATTAAATATTGGAAAAGCAAGGGAAATATCCCTGTTTTAAGTTATAATGTTGTTTGTTATGCATAGTTTTCAGGACAAAAGTTTGTAGACTCCCTTTCAACTGATATAAAGAACACAAATGCATTTCTGAAGAAAGGTTTCAGACCTGAAATACTTTTCTCTCTCCATAGTTGCTCTCAGACCTGCTGAGGATTTCCAATATTTTTGTTTTAATGTATAAATGCATTTTCTCCTCTAACATTTTTGTGTGTTTAGATTCAGGTCTAGGGCAGTGGATATATGCAATATGAAGTGAGCATTGTACTGTTGGAGACACTGTATTTTGGGTGAGGTATTTAACTGATGTGCCATCTGTCTGTTTGGATAAATGTAAACGATTCCTTGTACTATTTTCACAAAAGAGTAGGTGAAGTCATCCCCAATGCCAATCCTTGTCCCTGAAACATCACAACAAAAACATATCTGAACATCATTCATAACTGTTGGTGGAGTATGGCTGTTAGTTGTATTGTCAACATAGCCAAAACCAAACAGCTACACCATCTGAATGTCAATGAATAAAACACAGACTTGAAAATGCTGTTCATGATATTCATGGAAAAAGCATTGCTGGGTCCAATTTTACCAGGAGCTGAAATTGATTTATTTCACCAACATCAAATCTTAACTGTACAAAAGGCATGACTTTGGTGCTGCATTCAAAACTTTGCAAGAATGGTCTTTACAAAGTGAAACTAAATCAAGATTGTAATTGTGTATATAATTTCCAAAAATTAAAATTTAAATGCAAATATTATGGTTTCAACACCTCAGTATTTGTATGGATATTTGGCGTTAGGAGATTGTTTTATACTACATGTGTGGCACTTCCTGAATAGTTTGCACTCAGCAGTTAATAGATCGGGGTGCTAGTTGAGTTATATCCAATCATTTCTACATGCCTCCTCCACTCTATCAAGATGTTGTAGCTCAGAAAATGCTTGCCAGCTAATCTCTGTCTCGTATCTGTCTCGCATATTTGCCTCATTTATTTCCTTTTAACCTGCTTGGTTTTTTTCTCTCTCTCACTCTTCCTTGTTTATCTGCCTTTTTGTCATTAGAATCCCGACAGTGTGGAAGCAAGCCATTCAGTCCACTGAGTCCTCACTGACCCTCTAAACAGTATCTTATCCAGAACCCCTCCCCCCCCAACTTTATCCCTGTAACCCCATATTTTCTATGGCTAACCCATCTAGCCTGCACATCCCTGGATACTGTGGGCAATTTAGCATGACCAATCCACCTGACCTGCATATCTTTGGACTGTGGGAGAAAACCGGAGCACCCAGAGGAAACCCACGCAGACACGGGGAGAACGTGCAAACCCCACACAGACAGTCACCCGAGGCTGGAATCGAACCCAGGTCCCAGGCACTGTAAGGCAGCAGTGCTAACCACTGAGTCACCATGCTGCCCTCACATGTCAGTGTTAGCCACATTCCTTGCAATTTGTTGATTCAGGTATTTCTCTTTGTTCTTCAGGTATTGTTTGTCTGGCTTTTCCAGCACTTCTTCTGCATTGGTTGTGGTGGTAATACAGACTTACATCCATATTCCAGCAACATTTTTGTTAGAATATGGTTAGTAAGATGATAATGACCAGATAATCTTTATTTTGTGATGTTGTTTGAAGGATAAACATTGGTCAGGCTGCTGAGAATAACTCCCCTGTTCTTTTCCAAAGTAGTGCCCTGGGATCTTTTGCATCCTCTTGGTTAAATATCTCACCCAGAAGACAACACCCCCAATAATGCAGTGCTGTCTCAAAAGTGCATGGGAGCATCAGTCCTGGTTTTTTTACATGCAAGTCCTGGAGTGGAAATTGAATATAAGATCTTGTGGGTTAGAGAGAGGAGAATTATGAACTGACAACTGAGCTACAACAATTTGGAATTCATACGGAATAAATGTCTGCAGCTTCTTATTCCCCAGAGATTTGTTATCTTGCATATTATATATCAACCACAGGTTTAGAGTCATAGAGATGTACAGCACGGAAACAAACCCTTCGGTCCAACCTGTCTATGCCGACCAGATACCCCAACCCAATCTAGTCCCACCTGTCACCACTCGGCCCATATCCCTCCAAATCCTATTCATATGCCCATCCAAATGCCTTTTAAATGTTGCAATTTTACCAGCCTCCACCACTTCCTCTGGCAGCTCATTCCATACACGTACCATCCTCTGCGTGAAAAAGTTGCCCCTAAGGTCCCTTTTATATCTTTCCCCTCTCACCCTAAACCTATGCCCTCTAGTTCTGGACTCCCCTGGCCCAGGGAAAAGACTTTGTCTATTTATCCTATCCATGCCCCTCATAATTTTGTAAACCTCTATAAGGTGCTTCAGCCTCCGACGCTCCAGAGAAAACAGCCCCAATCTGTTCAGCCTCTCCCTATAGCTCAAATCCTCCAACCCTGGCAACATCCTTGTAAATCTTTTCTGAGCCCTGTCAAGTTTCACAACAGTCTTCCGATAGGAAGGAGACTAGAATTGCATGCAATATTCCAACAGTGGCCTAACCAATGTCCTATACAGCCGCAACATGACCTCCCAACTCCTGTACTCAATACTCTAACCAATAAAAGAAAGCATACCAAACACCTTCTTCACTATCCTATCTACCTACGACTCCACTTTCAAGAAGCTATGAACTAGCATTCAAAGGTCTTTGCTTTAAAAATAATTCGAAATGTAACTTTCAATTGGAAAAGACCTAAAACCTTTCACCGAATAGAAAGTTGGTAATCTTCATTAAAGAAAAAAAAGAGGCAAAGATACTCATATATTTGTTGAGTTTTCAAATGCACTGCTCAGACCAGATGGCATGAGGTTTTCTCATGGAATCAGTGTTACTATTTTTGAAAGCTGCACCTTTAAACACTGTGCAAGAGCTGAGGGATGGAGTGTTATGATATTCTGGAAACCCCTATTCATGATTCATACTTCCATATTCCTTTCTTGAAGAGAAAGACTGAGGAAATATGAGACTCCCATACCGCAATGATAAAAGCCTGTGCTCCTGCCAAAGCTGTCACCAGGGGGCTGGACTGAAACCCTCACAGGACAAAAGTAAGAACTGCAGATGCTGGAGATCAGAGTCAAGATTAGAGTGGTGCTGGAAAAGTACAGAAGGTTAGGCAGCATCTGAGGAGCAGGAAGGGCTCCTGACCAAAACATCGATTTTTCTGCTCCTTGGATGCTGCCTGACCTGCTGTGCTTTTCCAGCACCACTCTAATCCTGAAACCCTCATACAGCAGCCCACTTGCACAGAGTTAATTACGGGAAGTGAGCATCACTGGTTAGCATTTATTGTCCCTCCATTGTTGTCTGGAGGGCAGTAAAAAGTCAACCACATTGCTGTGAATCTGGAGTTAAATGTAGACCATACCAGATAAGGATGGTTGATATCCTTCCCTCGAGGATGTTAGTGAACCAGATAGGCTTTTACTGACAATTGACAATGGTTTTGTGATCATCATGAGACTCTTAATTCCAGATTTTCATTGAATTCAAATTCCACAATCTGCCATATTGGGATTTCATCCCAGATCCTGGGAACATTATCCATGTCTTTGAAATAATAGTCTAGCGGTAATACCAGTAGGTCATCAGAAGGGCTTATGCCCGAAACGTCGATTCTCCTGTTCCCTGGATGCTGCCTGACCTGCTGCACTTTTCCAGCAACACATTTTCAGCCATCATCTCCTTATGCCTTACTGGATGACACAACACCAGCTACAGCATGACACCTTTATGCTCTGTGTCATCTTCTGCAAGTTCTCTGGTTGGCCACTGTCAGGTCCTGGTATTTATTGTATATTTATCTGAAAGGGTTAATATTTGGAAGCATATGATGAGCAGCAGTCACTCTGCTGATATTACACTGTCCAAAGGCCAATCTCACAGAGGGACAGGGATAGAAAAAGTCAACACTGAAATTCTTGTGTAATCTGTGTATGGTGTAGTAATGCAACAAACATCTCATTGTTAACTAATTCATTATCTACCAGTTGGGCAAAAGAGATTGATAAGCCTCATCTATCAGAGTCCGCTCCAGGCTGTCAGCAGTGGTCACAGCATAGAAACAACAGTGTGAAGAGCTTTTGGAAGGTACAAACAACAGTAAAGTTCCTGAAACAAGAGGCTCAAAAATCTACATCCAGAAAGGTTTAACTTCAATCTAGAGGAAGAAGTAGTACCAGGCTACATTGCAAGGCACTGTTGAGTGTGAACAGTCCTGACTCTGGATTCAATCTGGTTAACTGAGTGAGGCCGAGAATTGGGTGGGAAAACCTTGGCAGGTTTGGACAAGTTCAGTAAAAAAAAACGACACAAAACTAATCGTACTAAATGGGCAACTTCATCGTTCAAAAAAAAAAGACTCTGCAGCACTGATTTAGAACATTACGTGTAGGAACCACAAGTCAGAAACAGGCAAATAATAGCAGATAAGGACTGTGAAATCACTGCTTTAGGAGAACTGAGAAAGAGGATTAATCATTCAAACATCAGACAGAACTGTTTAAAGAGTTTTCAACATTTCCCAGAAATACTTCGGCTCAAGCAGAGAGATTTTATGAGGGGAAAGCGGAAACCACAGTGGGAGTCATAATGAGGCTTCGAAGCTTGGGAAAACTTCCCTTACTGCAGAAGAAATGGGAAAGCTTCCATTATGGCAAGATCATTTGAACTAACAAATAAGCATATTGAACAGACACAGAAAGACACAACATCTGAATTTTTATTGCCAGGAGGATTTAATCATAGAGATGAACCAAACCAGACATGGAATTGGACATCATGGAAAATAAAATAATTAACATACAGAATTGCTTGGAAATTACACAGGAAGACTGGTGCACAGCACCAGGATGTTGCTGGGATGGAGGATTTGAATTATAAGGAGAGTTTGGATAGGCTAGGACTTTTTTTCACTGGAGTGTGGGAGGTTGAGATTTATAAACCTTAGAGGTTTATAAAATCATGAGGGGTTTAGATAAGGTGAATGACTGGTGTCTTTTCCCTGGATTGAGAGATTTCGAGAATAGGGGGCATATTTTTAAGGTGAGAGAGGAAAGATTTAGAAGAGATATGAGGGGCAATTGTTTTACACAGACAGCGGTTTATGTATGGAATCAACTTCCAGAGGAAATGATGGATGCAGGTACAGTTACAGCATTTAAAAGACATTTGGATAAGTACACGAATCGGAAAAGTTTGGAGGGATGTGGGCCAAATGCAGGCAGGCAGGCCGGCCTAGTTCAGTTTAGAATTATGGTTGGCATAGACTGGTTCGACCAAAGGGTCTTTTGCCGTGCTGCATAACTCTGACTCTTTATTCCAGTGGAAGCATAGCAGATGTGAAATAGGATGATGCAATTACTTGATAAAAGATTATTGAAACATCAGACAAATTTGATGAAGTTGTAGAGACTTTTGATAATTGCTTTAATTTCAGAACTAGAAACATTTGAGAAAAAGTCAAATTAGATTAGTGTTTTTTACTTTTTTTAAATTAGATTACTTTACAGTGTGGAAACAGGCTCATCGGCCCAACAAGTCCACACCGACCCGCCGAAGCGCAAACCACCCATACCCCTACATTTACCCCTTACCTAACACTATGGGCAATTTAACATGGCCAATTCATCTGACCTGCACATCTTTGGACTGTGGGAGGAAACCGGAGCACCCGGAGGAAACCCACGCAGACACGGGGAGAATACGCAAACTCCACACAGTCAGTCGCCTGAGGCGGGAATTGAACCCGGGTCTCTGGCGCTGTGAGGCAGCAGTGCTAACCACTGTGCTACCGTGCCGCCCACCTGCCACTGTGCCGCCCACCGGAAAAATCAAATGGAAAATTTAAAATCTTATGACTTTATTCATGATCTCTACTGATGGATTGAGTAGTGGGAATATTGAAATTTGAAGACTGAATTATCAGAGACTGTGTAGCTGTAGATATTGCTAATGAGTCTTTGCCAGACTTTTTTACAGATAACGGATGACAATGGAATTAGATTGAGAAACGCATCAGCCATGATTGAATGGTGGAGCAGATTTGATGGGCTGAATGGCCTAATTTATGCTCCTATGTCTTATGGTCTTATGGCTTCACTCTGGAGAAAGCTATTTAGTTGCTAAGAGAAGCAAATATCCCAAAACAGTGAAAATCAATAAATCAATCCTCAGAGGAGAGAAAAAGACATTTGGTACAGGAGATTATAGAATGTAATCAATTCCTGAAGGACAAGACAGTGAAATAAAACCATGGAAACAGGAACTAGCTTAGAGGACAACCACAGTGATGGCTGCCAACTCTGTGACACCAAAAACCTCATAAACATGAACAGTGTCATGCTGTTAATACAGAGGGCTGAAGCTTACTTGTTTCATTTAAGCCTGAGTTGCATCAAGATTTTTTGGATGGATTTTTTTCTGCAAGGTCTAGCAAGCTTTCTCACCCAGTTTTATCAGATTCACCTCATTAACTATCTATATGGCACCATGGCATTTGTCCTATCCAATTCTAGCCCCATCTTGCCGCGCAACTTCCCTTGAACCACTGGCTACTCAACTGATATCCTGGAATTCATCCCATAAGCAGCTGTTAATGATTTTCTCCACTGTACCACCACAATAGTCATCATCTTCACTCTGATATTGCATTCTCAGTCTGTCTCTTCTATTCTTTTTCCCACCTCCCACTAAGGTTCATGCTCTACCACTCTCAATATTGCCCACATGTCTTTCCTCACTCGCTGCCATCCACCACAACCCCTGACACCACTAACTCTGCAAGCCCTCTGCACTGCCTATTCACACTTTGGACATCTCCCCACCTGCACCAAAGACAACAGCTGTGTTATCCACTTCCTTCATATCTGCCTCTCTCTCTATCATTCTAGGATGTAAACAGTTCACAAAATGGCAGAAAGACTGAAGACAGGTGGTAGACTGCCCCACATTCAGCTTTGTGCCTCTTATGAAGTGGACATCCTGATTGTGACCACCATGAGTAGCTGATTGACTGTTTCCAAGCCCCTAGATTGGAACTGGAGCTGCCCTTGAATTATAGTCCTGGCACTTCCTAAACAAAGGGGTAAAAACAATGACTGCAGATGCTGGAAACCAGATTCTGGATTAGTGGTGCTGGAAGAGCACAGCAGTTCAGGCAGCATCCAAGGAGCTTCGAAATCGACGTTTCGGGCAAAAGCCCTTCATCAGGAATATGAAGGGCTTTTGCCCGAAACGTCGATTTCGAAGCTCCTTGGATGCTGCCTGAACTGCTGTGCTCTTCCAGCACCACTAATCCACTTCCTGAACAAAGGCTACCTTCCTTGAGTTGACTATGATCTGCTGACAACTTAAACAGGTTTTTGTCCTTGGTGTCAACACTAAATGGCAAGGCAAGACTGAAGAAACATGAGCTTGGTATCTGGTTGATGAAGAAATGTGAAAAATGGTATGGCGAAGCAAGACACTGCAAAGCAAAGACACTATGAACTTCCAGATATAATCAGAGTGATATGACAGCAACCGTACAGGCCAGATATTCAGCCTGGTCCAGCCCATGAGCTGGGAGTGTGCCCCGGAGTGCAGCTTTACATGATAGTTGGTGCAGCAGGGAGGGATGCAGCATTGAAATGTAGAAGTTTCCTCTAAATAGATAGAGACATGGAATGATGGTTATGAGATGGTACTTATTGGATACCAATATCCATTGACATTGGGTGCAAATGGTCAGAGCTCATGGTGCAAGCCCTGAGATGTAGGTGCCTGATGTCTAACATGGAGGTCTTTTGGAGCAAGCAGAGAGCTGAATTCACCAGGTGCATGCATTTTGAGTTTTATTGCATCTAGCTTGTTGGGTGAGCTTGGTAAGAATATTAATGAGGTGAGTTGGGCTGTGAATAAGGCAATAATCTCCTGAATTGGCAACTTGCCACTGCCTAGTGAGAAATTCACCATACCACTTGTCAAAAATGTCAACGATCTAGTAAGGTGCTTCCAACATCAAGGTGGACCTCGCCAGACTTGTCACTCTATTTTGCCACACACTCACCACGCCACATCTCATTCAAATCCCAACAGGATTCTGGCCAGAATGTTTCCATTGCAAGAAAATAGGTTATTTATAGAAATTGTGTAAAAAATAAAACACTAACACTGAAATGATTTTATAAAAAAGCTTTTCAATGCAAAGCTATCAATAAAACACAACAATCTTCCCAAATTCAAAGTCATCCACCAAGAAACCAATGATCCTGCTCAGACACTCAGACAATGTGTCAGTGGCATCTTATAAATTTTAAGGTTTACCATTGGAGTAACATAGCACTCTTGTCTGACAGAAAACTTTGGTTCGCAAAACATTGCCTTAAACAAACAGAGGTTGACTTACATGGTCGAGGAAAAACTGAATGAAATGCCAAAGGTATACTAAAAGCAACTCTCCATCACAGGATAAGCTAAGTTGTAGAAAATTTATATATCTTACATAAACTTGTACAGGAGAGCTAAATTTTATTCAGGAATTTGAAAAAAGTTAACCGACATAAAGAAAACAGAAAGAATTGAAGATGCTGTAAATCAGAAACAAAAACAGAAATTGCTGAAAAAAGCTCAGTGGATCTGGCAGCATCTGTGAAGAGAAACCAGAGGTAACGTTTTGAGTCCAGTAACCCTTCCTCAGAACACATAAAGAAAACATATTAGTTGATCCATTACAAGTATGAACAATTTTTATACCCAATACTTCACTATTGATGAAGAGATACCAGTTTGGAATGAGAAATTACACCTTTTAACTTCACTCAGAGAAGAGATCTTGAAGAAGTTACATCAACATCACTTGAGCATCATTACATGTACAGCAAGGGCTCAGTTGTCAGTGTGATGGTCTGGAATTTCAAAGGATATTGAAGAAATTAATTCTAATTGCCAAATATGTATTAATACACAATCCAGGACAAAAATAATCTTTGATATTGACTAAACTTCCAGTGAGCTCATTGGAAAGGCTAAGAATGAGTCTATTTGCCTGCAATAACAAGTCACAGCTGCTTGTCATTGACTACTTTTCAAAATATGATAAATTAAAATATATGATGAGAGAAACTAATCATTAAAGCATTGAAAGAGATTTTGCAACTCATGAGATTCCAGATACAGCTTATTCTGACAGCAGGCTATGATTTACTAATGAATACTTCAAGAACTTTGCAGAAAGTAAGGAATTCCTACCTATCACACCTTTGTCAAGGTATCATCACCCCAGTGGTGAAATGGGATGTGGAGTCAGAACTATCAAGTCACCATTGAAAAAGAATGAAGATTTTCAAACAGTAGTATTGAAGATAGATCCACATTACAATGTGGTCTAGAACCTTCAGAATTATCAATGGGGAGGAAACTTAAAACTCAACTTCCTATTCTGCCTTGAATGTATTGCTGAAGTTACCACCAAAAGAGAGAGAGCTACCAGAGAATTCAAGACAAAGAGCAAATACAGTCATACAGCACAGAAGCAGACATCAATTTTATAATAGAACATATCATTCTAAAAAATTTACCAAACGTGTGGGGAGGCTCAAACATATGATTGAAACAATCAAGGTATGGTCATCAAAAGTGATAAAAATCAAACAAATATTTTACAGTAGAAGTTACTAAAGACAAAACAGAAGGATCTTTCTCCTGATACATCAGAGGCATCAATGATTACACATTAGGATGAACCAGATATTGAAATTAAAACCTGAGATGAACACAAGCTTCATGAATAGCCTCCAAGTCAGTGAGCAATTCTGAAGGAAGAGGCTACCATTCTTCTGCACCAGAAAGAAAAACATTGGGGAAACTCATGAAATCTCCAGGCTGACTGAATCTGTATAGTTCGACAGTCCTGCCTATCTTCCTTTCCACCTATCCACTCCACCCCCCTCTCTGACCTATTACCTTCATCCCCAACCCCATTCACCCATTGTATTCTTTGCTACCTTCCCCACCCTCCTCTCTGACCTATCACCTCCATCCCCACGCCCATTCACCTATTGTACTCTATGCTACTTTCTCCCCACCCCCACCCCCCCACTCACTTATCTCTCCACTCTGCAGGCACCCTTCCTCTATTCCTGATGAAGGACTTTTGCCCAAAACATCGATTTTCCTGCTCCTCAGTTGCTGCCTGACCTGCTGTGCTTTTCCAGCACCACTCTAATCTAGACTCTGGTTTCCAGCACCTGCAGTCCTTGTTTTTTACCTAGTTGTGGGGAGATGTAGTGATATGTAAGTATAATGTATGTAATGACAATATAATAATTGCAACAAAATTTTGGGGGTAGGTATATATAAATATCTGAAAGGATTAATATTTGGAAGAGTGCAATAAGCATGATTCACTGTGAAGATGTCACAAACACTGACAAATGCACAGAGAAAGAGACAGACTGTCTAAGGAGACAATTTACTAATGATTTGTAGAAGATAGAACATAGAGTCATAGAGACGTACAGCACAGAAACAAACCATTAAGTTCAACTCGTCCATGCCAAACAAATATCCTAAATTAACCCAGTCCCATTTGCCAGGATTTGACCCATATCCCTCCAAATCCTTCCCATTCGTTTACCCATCCACATACCTTTCAACTGTTGTAATTGTACCAGCCTCTACAACTTCGTCAGGCAGTTCATTCCATACAGGCACCACCCTCTGTATGAAAAAGGTGTCCCTTATATCCCTATTAAACCTTTCCACTCTCATCTTAAATCTATGGCCTCTAGTTTTGGATTCTCCTACCCGAGTGAAAAGATCTTGTCTACTTACCCTATCCATGCCCCTCATGAATTTATAAACCTCGATAAGGTCACCCTTCAGCCTCTGAAGTTCCAGGGAAAATAGCCCCAGCCTATTCATCCTCTCTCTACAGCTCAAGCCCTGCAATCCTGGCAACATCCTTGTAAATAATTTCTGAATGCTTTCAAGTTTCACAACATCCTTCCTATAGCAAGAAGACCAGAATTGAATGCAGTATTCTAAAAGTGGACTAACCAATATCCTGTACAGCCACAAAATGGCCTTACAACTCCTATACTTAATGCATTGATCAATAAAGACAAGTGTACCAAATGCCTTCTTCACTATCCTATCTACTTGCGACTTCACTTTCAAGGAACTATGAACCTGCACTCCAACATCTCTTTGTTCAGCAAAACTCTCCAGGACCTTACCACTAAGTGTATAAGTCCTGCCCTGATTTGCCTTTCCAAAATGTAGCACCTCACATTTATCTAAATTAAACTCCATCTGCCATTCTTTGACACATCGGCCCATCTGATCAATCTCCAATATATATTCTGAGGTAACTTTTTTTGCTGCACACTACACCACCAATTTTGGTGTCATCCACAACTTTACTGACCATATATTCTTATCCAAATCATTTATATCAATGATGAAAAGCAGTGGACCCAGCACCGATCCCTGTGGCACACTGCTGGTCACAGTCCTCCAGTCTGAAAAGCTTCATCCACCACCTTCTGACTCCTACCTTCTAGCCAATGTTACAACTAAATGGCTCAATTCTCCCTGTATTCCATGTGATCTAATCTTGGTAACCAGCCTACCATGCGGAACCTTGTTGAACACCTTCTTGAAGTCCATGCAGTCAATTTCCACCATTGTGCTTTCATCAATCCTCTTCGTCATTTCTTTAAAAAAACTCAATTAAGTTAATGAGACACAATTTCTCATGCACAAACCCATGTCAACTATCCCTAATGAGTCCTTGCCTTTCCAAATACATGTAAATCCTGTACCTCAGAATCCCCTCCAACAACTTTCTCACCACCAAAGTCAGGCCCGGTGATCTGTAGTTCCCTGGGTTTTCCTTATAACCGTTCTTAAATTGTGGCACCACATTAGCTAACCTTCAGTCTTCTAGCACCTCACCCATGGCTATACACATTAATTGACTAGATTATGACTGTCCTTTTTTTGCTTATAGACAGAGTATACCAAAGTAATGTCACACATTTTTAAATGGAAACCTGTAAAATGGTACAATAGCTACATTGGACAAGTTTGGCGGGGGGACTCGTAAGTTCATCTGTACATGCTTTCAGCATTTTAGCTGGAACATTATCAGGAGTCATATTCTTTGTGTTTAGACTAACCAGATTATTATCTTAGTGCCCTTTGAGAGATCTTGCTCTGCACATATTAGATCCTATATTTGTGAATTCATATTACAACAGCAATGACACTTCAAAGAACTTCATTGACTAGGAAAATCTGCTTGAGGCATTAAAATTGCTACGCAAATGTAAGTTTCTTTTTTACTCAGCCGCTTTTCAATGTCATGTGAAGGACAGTGACTAGATATTGGCATCTGTGGTGGCAGAGCCATCAGGTGGAGGGGTGGGTGGTCGTTTGACAAAATATGATTGCAAGCACTTCATCCAAAATAGGCTGTTAAGAAGCAATTGGAATCTTAGATTTCATAAATATGAGTAGCATGTTAAAAAAGAGTAACACTACATCTGTATAAATGAGTGTCAAAGATTTATCTACAATATACATTAGGCATATAGTTTTGTGCTCTTCTTGAGAAAAGATGTCAAGGTAATACAGAGGGTGTAAAAGAGATTCACAGTGATGCATTTGTATTCTGATTCTGCAGAGAACGTATGATATTTATTTGTGATTAAAAATGATTATCGTTGTAGATTCTGATTTTATTTTTGATTTTGCAGGCTTGAAAGTCTCATCTTGAACAAGCTGTGCAGTTTTCCATAACATTACAATACCCCTGGCTCACAGACTTCCCAGTTTCAGTTTGTTATGGATACTCAAAATTCTGGACCTAGTGAGTTGGACTCTTTCCATGTGGGTCAAGCTTTATATATGCACTACACCTTAAACTTTAACTGTTTCTGAATGAGAAGGGTGAGAGGCTCCAACTATGAGGTGAAATGACAGAAATAGGGATTTTTAAATTAAAACAAAAATGTTTCTTTGTCCTTTCAAACAATATTCTTCTATGCTCTGTCAGTAATTGATTTTTTTTATGTTGTGTTAACGAGTACTTGTCTTCTTCCTGTAACTGGAATGTTGTGTTCTTAATATGCTGTTAACAAGTCTTCATTCATTTCGAACCAGTGCATACTTTTCTATCTTAATTTATAATTCCAAAGGTGCATTTTCTCCGCTGGTACAAAACCTACTGTTGTACTTTTATTGAAACAAATGCTAATTTTCTTTAAAGCAAGAAACCGCTAGTTGTCTGTGTCTCTGGTGCATTGGAATGGGCAGGAACAGTCTGACGTGCAATAAGTATAATACTGAAGGTAGCACATTGTGAACAATTCAGACGCAAAACTTATTGTGGAAACAAAGACAACCTGATTGAATTTTTTGAAGAAGTAATGAAGAGGATTGATGAAGGCAGAATGGTGGACTTGATATATATGGAGCATCTGCAGTCCTCACTTTCTCCTTGATCTATTTGGACTTCAGTAAGGCGTTCGACAAGGTTCCTGATGGTAGACTTAGCAACATTATATCATATGGAATATAAGGAGAAGAAACCATTTGGATACAGAACTGGCTTGAAGATAAGAGACAGAGGGTGGTGATGGAGGGTTGCTTTTCAGACTAGAGGGCTGTGACAGCAGGATGCCACAGGATCGGTGCTGAGTCCACTGCTTTATGTCAATTATATAAATCATTTGGATGTGAATATGGGAGGTATAGTTAGTAAGTTTGCAGATGACACCAAAATTGGATGTGTTGTGGACAGCGAAGAAGATTACCTCAGAGTACAATGGGATCTTGATTAGATGGGCCAAAGGGCTGAGGAGTGTCAGATGAATTTTAGTTTAAGTAAATGTAGAGTGCTGCATATTGGAAAGGCAAATCAGGGCAGGACTTATACAATTAATGGTGAGATCCTGGGGAGTGTTACTGAATAAAGAGACCTTGGAATGCAAATTCATAGTTCCTTGAAAATGGAGGTAGACAGGGTAGTGAAGAAGGCCTTTGGTATGCTTGGTTTTCTTGGTCAGTGCATTGAGTATAGTAGTTGGGATGTCATGTTACAGCTGTACAGGACATCGGTGAGGCCACTTTTGGAATACTGTGCTCAATTCTGGTCTCCCTGCTATAGGAACGATGTTGTGAAACTTGAAAAGGTTCAGAAAAGAATTACAAGGATGTTGCCAGGGTTGGAGGATTTGAGCTATAGGGAGAGGCTGAGCAGGCTGAGGCTGTTTTCCCTGCAGTGTCGGAGGTAACCTTATAAAATTTTGAAAAGCAAAGATGGGGTGAATAGACAAGGTCTTTTTCGAGGGATGGGGGAGTCCAGAACTTAAGGTGAGTGGGGAAAGATTTCCAAGGGACCTAAAGGGCAACTTTAGGAATGTATGGAATGAACTGCCAGAGGAAGTGGTGGAGACAGTTACAATTGCAACATTTAAAAGGCATCTGGATGGGTATATTAATGCGAAGAGTTTAGAACGATATGGATCAAATGCTGGCAAATGGGACTAGATTAATTTAGGATATCTGGTTGGCATGGACAAGTTGGACCAAAGGGTCTGTTTCCATGCCGTACAGTTCTATGACTCTAAGTTTAAAGCTCAAACTTTTCTTTGTGTATAAAATACCTAGCAAGTTAGAAGAAAACAAATAGCAATAGGAATAAATTATTACAAATGGCAGGACAGATTTGCAGTTTTAGAATCCTTATAGCACAAAAAGAGGCCATTTGGCCCATTGTGTTTGCACTGACCCTCTGAACAATATCCCATCCTGATCCATCCCACATTTACCGTGGCTAATCCACCTAGCCTGCACATCCGTGCACACTACAGGGCAATTTAACATTGCCAACCAACTAAACCTGCACATCTTTGGACTGTGGGAGGAAACTGGAGCACCTGGCAGGAACCTCATAGAAACATGGGGAGGATGCCACACAGTCGCCCAAGGCTGGAATCTAATCTAGGCCCCTAGTGCTGTGAGGTAGCAATGCTAACCAATGTGTCATCATGCTCCCCACTGATTCTTTATGATTAGTCTTGCTGAAACTGGATCTTGTGATCAGTTTCCCTATGAGTTCAAAAAATTTGCTGAATTTATTTTTACTGTTAAAAAAAATTACGATTGCTATGACACACTGCAAATATTCTAGAAATGGGATGATTTCAGGGATACCCTATAGGTTTGTATTATGATCATGAGGGAGATTTGTAGCTTCTAAAAATAAATTCCAACTCTCAACTGTGAACTGAAAGGATTACACCATAAATGTTAATATTTTAAACAAAATGCTGACTGTTGTAGAGTCAAGAGTTGAAAAATGTGGTGCTGGAAAAACACAGCAGGCCAGGCAGCATCCGAGGAGCTGGAGAATCGACGTTTCGGGCATAAGCCCTTCTTCAGGAATCTTTGGAGAGTCAAACAAAGAAAGTATTTCCAAGTTAATACTTTATTTTGTAAACACTTACACTATGCAGCTGAAAGTCTCAACAGTATCGTCCTTGTTCAACTTTTATTTCCATTCAAAGGTTTCTCTAAACTTTACAGGATCTTGATGGATGCTTCACTTTTCCTGGGACCAAACATAGGTGTGACACAGCTCTCAGGAATTCATTTTGATTCTCCTCAGTGTTTTCATTGTTTGCTGAACTATGAGATTTCTTGGGACACATACACTAACATTAGATATACAACACTCCAACTTTCCTTAAGAAGCTGACAGTGGTGACCTTATAATTCAATGGGTCTCACTAATCTCTTGCTTAGTTTTTCCATAACAGGAAACACCCTCGATTCCTAATTAGGCTTTGTTTCTGGTCGACAGCGATAAACAGGTTTTTCTCTCTTTGCTTATCTCAAAACCTATACTAAGCCCCTCCTACCGGTTTCTGTGCAAAATCAATACAGAAAAATACTCAAATGCAAAATTCCCCATTGCAACCTGTCCGCAGCAATATGGCACCCTACGGATTTCACAATTAGGGAGTTAAAACAAAACCTCTGTCTCATTTCCCAACTTGCTCTTTGCTCTAGCAAACCATATGAATAATTTAAATCACTTATGAAGATAAGTAAAGACATATTGGGTTGAAAGTTCCCATTTTTTGACAAGTAATTTTTGTCAGTGGGATTCTTGGTGGGACATCTGTGATGGCCCATTTTAACTTTTCTCATCCATTCTTCCACTCTTCAGCTCATTATTAATCAAACAGCCTCTCCAGAACCTGACTCATGGAAGTGCGTTGTAGGTGATGCAAAAGTGTTAAGTGCTGCTGGACTTTGCCACATCTACGCCATTGGAACATATTTTAACCCATTTCCATGTTTCATGCTGCAAACCAGGGATTAACCATCATCCTGTGATCCTCTACTGTCATCCCAGCAATGTAAGTTGGCTCCTCAGTTGGTTTGCAGTGGCCTACAAGTGCTGCTTGTAGGGTTGTGGAAAGGAGAGCAATGTTTTTTCTTATCCAAATGGATAAGTGGCACCATATTCTTTGTACAACTTCAAACTTACAAAGCAATGTGAAGTCTACTCATCTAATTAAGATTCACAGAGTACAATTCTCAATATTGCATGGAACACATCTACTCAGGGGCTCTTGCCAACCTTATGGTCTCAAATTTCTAATGCTTCCTGCCCTCTGTGTTTCCTACCCACAGGGGACACCATATCTCCTCACTTGGTCATGCATCACCATTTCCATCAACTAGTATTGTACTAAACCCCTTCATTTGATGCATTGTAGGCACACTTCCTGAACTGTAATCAGACAACACTCCTGACTGATTCTGGTGGTATTCCCTGATCGACTGTAGTCTCCCTTGAGATTATGAATGACTGGCCCCATTTGATACATAGAAATGGCCAATTGGTTGAAGCAGATACAGTGCATTTGCAGCTGGCAAATGCTGCAAGCGTGACTTTGCTGTAGAATGGTGCCAGTCAGCAACATGTCCACTATCTTGACTGTACATTACTCCAAATTGTGATTGGATGCCAGCTATCCTCTGGACTGCTAAGCACTGCAAATTACAGAGGCTGGTAGCCTCAAATAAGCACAAAGTGAGTGAATTGTAAGGCGCTAAGAGCTATAAAGCCATAAAACATAGGAGCCATTTAGCCCATCAAGTCTGCTCCACATTTCAATGAGGTTATGGTTGATCTGGTAATTCTCAAATCCACTTTCTTGTGTTTTTCCCATAACCTTTGATTCCCTTACTGACTGAAAACCTACCTATTTAAGATTTGAAGCCAAATGTTTCTGTTTTACACTCATCAGGATAATTTGCAAGAATACCAATGTAAAGAAGGATCATTTTAGCTTGTTTGAGAAGAGAGTGCTGATGAGTTGGCAAGATGCCTTTATTTACTAAGCCAAATGTTCCATACATTTTCTTAACTGACTCGTCATCTTGCACTGCCATCTTCAAAGGACTATGTTTTAAAAGATGTCATTTTCCATGTAACAAGCATGGCCAAACTTTACCAACATAGTTGCTTTAGCCCAGCACTCAGCAATCAGAAAGTCATTGGTTCACACTCCAGGTTCTGAGCAGACCTCTGGGGCTGGCACATCTTAGCCTGCCCGAGGGAGTGCTACATTGTCAGTGGTGCAACATCAATTGTCAGAGAGTTGATCTTTAGCCAGTTTTAGATGGTGCAACTAGGTTCCATGGCCTAACCCCAGTGAGATCAAATGAATTTGTTGGGGACTGACACAACATCTATCACTTCCCTAACACCAGTAGCACATACTAAACTCACCGGGAATTTGGGATTCACATTTGGAATAATGTCCCATTATGTTTTGTGTAAGTGTGATAAAAGAAAAACAGAGACTGGCTGCTGCAAAGGAACAACTCAAATTTATAGATATTTTCTCATCAATCTGTTTAGACATCTCTGGAGCAGGTGGGACTTGAACCTAGATCACCTGGCTCACAGATAGTGGCACTACTACTGCAATGACAGAAGCTAAAACTTGAATAAGAATACCACCTTTCATGATATAATAATAAACTCAAGTTCTTTACAGCCATTTAAATAACTAGTCATTTGGTAGTACAGAACTTGAGCATTGCTTGTGGTGGTGGTGGGGGTTGGTACATGGTGTTAATCCAGAAACGAAACCCTGACTCAGTTCTGGATGTAAATTCCACCATAGTAGATGGTGAAATTTGACTCAGTAAAACATCTTAAATGTAAGAACCTCTAGGACTGATTATGCAGCATTGTCAATTGATGTGACAACCCATCTGGTTCACTAATGTCCTCTAGGGAAGTAAATCTGCCGTCCTTACTTGGCCCATATGTGACTTCAGACCAACAGCAATGCAGCTGATTTCCTCACTGTCTTCTGGGCACTTAGGGATGGGCAATAAATGTTGACCTAGAAAAAGACCCCCACATTGTATGAAAAAACAATTTGGGGCGGCACAGTGGCTCAATGCTTAGCACTGCTGCCTCACAGCGCTAGGGACCCGGGTTCAATTCCCGCCTCAGGCAACTGTCTGTGTGGAGTTTGCACATTCTCCCCGTGTCTGCATGGGTTTCCTCCGGTTTCTTCCCACAGTCCAAAGATGTGCAGGTTAGGGTGGATTGGCCATGCTAAATTGCCCATAGTGTTAGGTTCATTCGTCAGGGGTAAATGTAGGGGAATGGGTCTGGGTGGGTTGCTCTTCGGAGGATTGGTGTGGACTTGTTGGGCCAATGGGCCCGTTTCCACATTGTAGTGAATCTAATCTATAGTGAATCTAATCTAATCTCTTAAAATGTCAGAATAAAAGTAAGCACTGCAATTGCTAGAAATCTGAAAGAAAGACAGAAAATGCTGGAGAAGCTCAGTAGGTTTGGCAGCAGCTGAGGAGAGAGAAATAGTCATTCTGAACTGTATTCAAAACATTAACTTTATTTCTCGCACAAAAAAAAAATCAGAGTCCACTTGCCAAACCAATCAGCACTCTTCTCTCATAAAATGTATATATTGGTTTCCCCCTTGAATCGGTGTTTCTTGTCAACCGTTCAGCACTCTTTTCTCAAACCATACAAATTGGTATTCCTGGAAACAGTGCAAGATGCAAACCTTTGACAAAATGTATCTCTCTCAGCAATATTCAACAAATAATTATTTTATTGATGTACAGTGCTTGTTAAAGGAAAAAAGTTGTTAATTTCACACAGGAAGGTTCCGTGATGAAGCAATGAGGAGTTAATTTGTTTTTTGGAATATTGGTACAGGGATTAATGCTGGGTTAGGAAATAAAAGAGACCTGGTCTTCTCATTGTTGAACAATATCCATTCGGTTTTTTGATACCCTCGAGAGGGGGCAGCAGACAGACCCTCAGTTTAATATCTTACCTGAAAGGTAGGACCTACAAGTATGCAGCAATTAAGTTACTGGAGTGAGGTTTGAAATTTCCATCTGTCCCAAACTCCACACTAAGAAGTACTATCCATTTAGCATTCTTTTTTTCCTATTAGGTGCGACAAATAACAAATGCCACAAGATGCTATGCTCCAACAAATTCTGGGCTAATATTCGCTCAAGAGTCACAATAATAACAAGAGTCAATTAAAACGCAGTCAGTGTTCAGACTTAAAATATTGTGACTATGTAGAAGGATAACAGACTTAAATATGAGTGGAAAATTAAAGGTTAACATAAAAAGGGCCAAAACTGCAAGCTTAGCTCAAAGATGTTTGGGTTTTTTTTGAGAACAATGATCTTTGAGAACCAACAATCAATTATTTCTTCCACTATATTTGCCCAAAAGCTTCACTCCTCCCCCACATACCCAGTCAGTAAGGATTTTGATCTAGAAATAGTGAGTTTACTGTAGAATGCGCTATTCAGAAAAATGTACTTGAAAGATCAACATCCATCATTAAAGTTTTGATGCATATGCATGCAAAATGTGACAGAAAGAAAAGGGAGAATATGTTTTCATAGAGCTCTCTCTCACAGGTTTTCAGTCCACTGCTATTTGCTTGGGGCACCCATTTGAGCTATCTTCTAACAAGATGCATGCTGAGCAGTTAAAAATAGACAGTCAGCTAGTGCAGGTCCAAGATTTATTCAGGATGAATGGGCAATCCTTAATTCAACAGTTCTTTTCACAACCATTTTATAAAAGCAGTTGACCTTTGGCATAACAAATAGAAAAAGGCCTCTTTGGTCTTGGATCCTTTCCATTGTGTCACACTTCACTGGAGCAACACACTGGAAACTAAACTCCACTATTCCTGGAGTAACCACAGAAGTTACAAATTGTATCAAACTGCACAAAACCCCTATTTTTACCTGTCTTTTTAGAAGTACAGCAATTCCTTTCTCAGTCTTTTCTGTAAAACTGTCATTTTCAAACCATAATCAAAAATAAAGTAACATAAACTGATATGTTGTTTAGAATTGGGAAATGCAAACACCAGTAAGGATATGATTCAGGATTACAAGGATCTTGCACACTTAACGTCGATTGTAATTTTCTTACCTCTATTTGAAACAGTTGGAAACTATGTAGAGATCAGCCTTGTTTTTCTTTGCACTTGCCAGAACACCACGTCAGATTCCCAGGATAACATTATGACTTCAACATTATCCTTCTTCTTGAACATGTTAATAATGTGACATATAAATTAGTGATTAGCTATTTTGATTACCTGTGCCAAATCACAATTTGATGTGGCTAAGTCAAGGGCCATGTGGCTAGCTTTCCCAGTATTAGGAAGGTTGCAATTATTTGCAATCCCTCAGTTGTTATCAAAATCAGTTGGTTCGGTGGCACAAGCCCATTGAAATATTTCGTATGATGGAATCAGTGGTGAGTAAGATGTCTGGCATTCTTATATCTACTTAGATGTTCGCCCTTTTGCATTTACATTGGAAAGCAAGTTGAAATTTGATAGTGGATTTCTCAATGTAAATTCTCTGAGTTCTTACATGTGATAATGCAGCTTGCATAGAGTCATAGAGTCATAGAGATGTACAGCATGGAAACAGATCCTTCGGTCCAACTCGTCCATGCCGACCAGATTTGCATCATATGGTGCATCCTGAATCATGTACTCCTTGGAGGAGCTATGTAGCGATAATTGGTATAATGGGAAGCACAGTGGTAGTGTTCTTACCTCTCAACCAAGAGGCCTTCGGTTCAAGTCTCATCATGCTACAGAGGTGTGTAACAGTAAGTCTGCAAGGTTAATTTAAAAAAAAATCGGTTGGGAGTAATGGGCAGTGTGCCTGTTCTACAGTTCAGCAGATTTCCAATGCATTCATTTAAGCAGGGAGAGAATCTGAAAAGCTGCAAATCAGGCATTCTACACCATACTGACCAATATTCAGATCCAGGCTCCAGGCTTGTGATTTTCTGCAGGGGGTAGAATTGAAAATCTACCCTTATACTACAGGAATGTTCAATATTCTACACTGTAAGTAATCTAAGTGATCTAAACTTCAGCAGAGGATGATAGAAGCTTGTCAGAAACTGTTGAAGAAAAGCATATAAGGACGAAGGAATATGACTATTATTTATCAGTGTGAGGAGCCACCATTAAAACTCACCTTTATGCCACATCATCACTTAACTTTGGATTATATAACAATAAAACCTTTTTTGTTATTGAGATAAAAGAGTGTGTTTTAAATTCTATCTTGTTAATTATTTTTAGCATGAAATTACATCTTTACCAAACGTGAAATTTAGCTAGGGCAATAATTTCTGCAAATCATGCTCCAACTGTTATGGATGCCGTTCTAACAGCCAAAGTTTCCAGCCTGCTTAAATTTCTATTTCACATTCCTTTCAAAGCCAAAATGCTTTTTGCCAAACTTTTAAAATAGCAGTACATAAATTCATTTTCCTAGCAGCAGTATTTTAGGAGAGTCTGCAATCTACCCCCTGGTGGTAGTTGCTGCTTTTACTTTCCTTGTTTTCTTTGCTAACAGGAAACATGATGCTCACATTCCAGCAATTGCTATGACAATGCTGAGAAACTACAGCTGCACTGGGGTAGCTGTGCTATGAAGTAATCTCAGGCACCAGAGGCTAGGTAAACACTGCTTCAGAAGAGCAACTATAAAACTGTAAGCAATACAAGCACAGTGAAGGAAACTTGGCCATAACTCTCCTCCCTTTTTCCAAATAGTTTTTATTATAGTCCTTGATAGAATTCAGTTTTCACTTTCTCATCATCATTTAACACTCAGATTTGTTTCACAAAGTTCCACACAATTAACTTAACTGTGAGTCAAATGTACATTGTCTTTAAGAGACCCTTCACTTTGAGGATTATTTTCCTATGATATTTTATTTTAATGTGTTAAACACTTGATTTTCCTCAAATAGTTCTCATTTTTTTGACATTGTTATAGCTAACATGATGTCAAGCAGGGATGTACAATGTCAGCTAATTTGTCCGTGCTAGATTTTATTGTGGCTTTTATAGTTAAGGTGCTTTTTGGTGTATAAGTCAGTTACTGACTTGAAAGTATTAGAAGAGCTTCACCCACTCATTTATAAATGACCGTTTATGGGAAGGGCAAGTCAATTCTAGTTTGCTGCGCAATTTACAGTTTGCAGCCAACAGCATAGACCAAGGGATGAATTTTATCCATTTCCAGTGAAATTTATGCTGGGCAGTCTGCCATGGGCCAGGTCATCTTCTCTCACTCATTAATTATGCAATCAGACTCTTTGGCACCCATTTCATTAGATTGTGTTATGAAAGAGGCCAAATGTAAGCAATACATTTGTGAGCGGCACGGTGGCACAGTGGTTAGCACTGCTGCCTCACAGCGCCTGAGACCCAGGTTCAATTCCCGCCTTCGGCGACTGACTGTGTGGAGTTTGCACGTTCTCCCCGTGTCTGCGTGGGTTTCCTCTGGGTGCTCCGGTTTCCTCCCACAGTCCAAAGATGTGCAGGTCAGGTGAATTGGCCATGCTAAATTGCCCGTAGTGTTAGGTAAGGGGTAAATGTAGGGGTATGGGGGGTTGCGCTTCGGCGGGTCGGTGTGGACTTGTTGGGCCGAAGGGCCTGTTTCCACGCTGTAATGTAATCTAATGTAATGTAAACCCCAGCTACACACCGCTTTAGATGCTGCAAGCCCCTCACACTGTGGTGTTCCAGCTTTATCCTAAAAGAAATGACCCCCCAGATGGGTGTTAGATTCCCACTTTGTAGACAGGACTTGGAAATGCTGGTGAATGGTCCTGTGGAATTTGGTGGGTAGTGTTGGGGGGGTTAGGGTTAGGGTTGGGGTGGGGGGAGGTCATCCTTTATCCTGGTGACCAGCAAAGGATGCTATACTACCACACCTTGCCAGCCTGCAGTGTCCCAGTGAGATACAATGCATAGAAAAGCAGGAAGAAGGTGAATGATCTCCCACTCTCCACAAAGATCGGTGTCATCATTTTCTCTCCACTGCCTCATACTCATGGGGTCACTCACTTTAACTTTGCCACTGCAGACACCTCTCTCCAACTCAACTGGGCTACAACTCTTATGATTGTATGCAGTATGTCCACTTAAAGCTTTTAATCATCGCATCCTCTGAAACTATTACCTCCTCCTGGCCTATATGCTTCCTACTCACTCACTGGGAAGATCCCACAACTTCTCCTCCCTGCAGCACCAGTAAGGCTTTTGAATCCACTTCCATCATTCTCAACCTGCCTTTTGTATCATTGCAGCAACAAATGCTTCACAACCAGACTTGGATGGCCAAGAATAGTGGAGGCGTGAAGATCATAAAGCTCCACAGCATGAGAAGAGAACATTCCTGATCTGGCTGGAGCACAGTGATCATATGCGGATGCACAGTCCAAGAGAAACCAGGAAACTTCATTGTGCTGTTTTGCGGTGTTATCCCACTAACACTGGCGTTACCTCATTTTTAATTTGCATTTGCTTTAACACAGCCAATTCCCTCACTTCTTTAAATAGACACCCAAGCACCAGAGATGGTCAGATCCATCTCCAAGCCATTCAACCCTCAGATTATGCTTCAACAGGGTTTTCACTCCTCCAACTCAGAGACCTTCACCTCAGTGGGCTTTAGTTTTAGATTGGACCCAGGAGTAAGATCCAGTAAGCACTCATGAGCACATCTCTGCAGATGGCTGGGGAAAGAACAGTCAAAATCTCTGACACTCAGAACTGCCAGAAACCAGACAGCTGCTCGGCCCCAGGCAGAGGTTGATTCCACACTCTTGGCTAATAATAACAGCCAAAACACAGAGACAGACACAGAACTAAGAGGTAGGTATTCAGAGGCAGTCAGTACAATGGACTGGAGGATGGAGGAGTCCTTCAACTTTATTAGTGTCCTGTTGGCTGTGGATAGGCATGTGTCTGGCTGCTTTCTTCGACAGCTTTGTGATCTCCTCGGAGACCCAGGCCCAGCATTCTCAGTGTCTACAGAATATACATACAGACCAACACTCCATCACCCTCGCTTTAATTATTCATCAATGGTAAGGGGAGATGGCACGAGGGACCTTGACCTCACTCCATGAGCCCTTTCTTTCAGGGATTCAGGGTTCTTTCAGCAGGAACCCATAGGGAGGAGGCACCATGAACCTCTGAACCATCCTGTCATTATGTTCCTGAGGCGCTCAGCCCTTCTAACTACCCACTACCTCTGGTGCCAAAGCCTGAACTAGTCCAGACTGAGGAAGGTGAGCCTGCATTGAGGCAGGACACTATCATCAGGCCTCGACCCTTTAGGCTCTTAAGTTCCTGGGATGACCAGCTAAGACTTCCCAGTGCACAGGGCCAACTCCAGAGCTGCCTCCTTCCACCTTAACTGCAGAAGCTGACAGTGCACTTACAGATAATGGGAGGAAAAGGAATCTTACTGAGGGCACATACGCAACATGGCTGACACTTCATTATTAAGTATTTTGCATGTTTGGAATTATATGTACACTTGGTTTCTTAAAATGCCCACTTCAGTTTATTTGTCATTGCTGAACATTGTGAAGTCACACCTGTTTGAGAAATGAGCAACCTCTTTAGATATCTAAAGGATAAAGAAAGTTGTAATGGTAAAACATTGGTCATTTCTCACAAGCCACCATCTTCTTGACTGCCGATAGAATTAGACATCAGGGGTCTTTGAACCATGATGTTGTTGACTGCAGCACTTCAATGCGGATAACATTGTCGTAAACAATGTGCAGCAATTGTGGTAGGCGATGCCCCGCAAAAATCATCCACACTTAAACCCACCTTGGGAGCGATATCTCAGGATCAGTGATGATTCCATACATCTCTGGAGGCAAAGCTTCATTAGCTTTTCAAGGGAGCGAACCACCATTCAAGACTGGGATGTGTTTATTGGGCAGTTAACATTGTGCTCTCCCTTATCATGCAGTGGTTTGCTGAGAGAAGCTGCACAAAGCACTTCCTTTCTCAGATTCACTGTCCGACAGGATGCTTAAGTGTAAAGGAAGAGGCAATTAAATTGAGAAATTAAGGTGTTAATTAAATGAAAATAAATGAATAAAACAAATATACACTGAGCAGCATTTGATCACTAAGTAGCTGGTGAGAAGACACTGTTTGGAAATTAGGGTCTCTTAAAGACCTTGTAGGCTTTGCCTTTGGAAAACCTCTCGACACCTGTGACAAAAACCAGATAAAGGACCAGTGAAATCAAACATTCATAAAAAGACAATTCAGGAAAAATGATGTCTTAATTTAAAATAAATTGTTTTCTTGTCTTTACAATGAGCAATAAAAATCTGTTTAGTAGCAACAATGAGAAATTTTGAATTGCAAAAAAGCCAGCACACATGCACACGCATGCACACATACATGCATGCACACACAACAGACGCAGGAACACAAATAGACATGAATGCTCACACACACAACACATGCACACACGCACACATGCATACATACATGAACACGCATGCACACACGGTCATGTACAAACAGGCAACACATTCAAGTGCACGCGCACGCGCACACACACACACACAGGTGCATACACATGCACGTGCACACATACATAACATACGTACAACATACACAGGGAGAAAATTATCTTGGAGATCAGAGTCAAAAAGTGTGGTGCTGGAAAAGCACAGTCGGTCAGGCTCCTGCTCCTTGGATGCTGCCTGACCGGCAAACTCTCCTTGAAACTTCAGACAGATACACTAAAGAGATTATATTAGATTGTGAGTACAGTTTTCTTTAAATTGCAGCTTTTTGAATATTATAAAAGGGTTTTTAAGGAGGATTTAAAAATTGTTTGTAAGCCAGAATACTTACGTTTAAGCTATCTTTGACTGTTATAAGAACTTGTCATTGATATTTTGTGCCTTTAAACTAGTGGATTGCAGGGAGAAAGAGCTTTTAAAAAACAGGAATTCACCAGGATGACTGCATAATTTCACATCAAGGAGTTCAATACTTTGTGAATTCTATTTTTGTTTCTGTGGTTGCTTGCAATGTTTACAAGTGAAGCTAATTGATTCTCAGCTAACTGAGCAGGTTGGAACTGGAAACAAGTTACAGAGATGAGGCACAGAGAGAGGAAAAGACAAAGTATGTGATGTTCTGCCTAACAGAAGCTGTCTGTTCTCTACAGGAAGAAGAAACTCAATTTAAATTTGAAGAAAACCACAATTATCTTTTCTGCAGCAGTTGCTGTGAGCTGAAAAGTCAGATACATTTTCCAAATGAATCAGTTACTCTATACTTACAAACCAGGAGAGGCTTCCAGAAGAAAGACATATGAACACAAAGGGGCTTAGCTAGCCAAAGAATGATCACCTCAACATTGAATTCAGGAAGCGAAGACCATCAAATTAAATTTTCAGTTTCTGTATATTCGCCAATAATCAATTTCCATATTTGTTTGCTTTCATGTGTATAGGGTGGTGTTTATAAGGAAATAAGAGTTTTAGTTAATAGTGTTATTTGCCAATGGTTTATGTCTAGTTGTAGCTCTAGTCTAATTATTTTGAAGAAATAACTATTCTTCTTATGTATAGAACCCTGATCTGTTCTTTCTATCAACCTTGTTCTGAAAGTCGGGTACATTGGGATGCTATATGAAAATGAAGAAAATAACATGTTATCATTTGGCACAATTCTAGACAATGGGTCTTGATTTACAGCTACTGCAGTGGATCATAACAATGTATAACTAACACTCATTATTAAGAGAAAACAGCATTTGATATTTATTTTCCCTAGGTAGTCATGTCTGTCTAAGTGAATTGATAGTCTTCATGTATCATATATTATGCGATATACTGTATTACTAATTAGTGACAATTATAGAAGAATGGTAGTATCATGAAGCATCACAGGCTGAAGGGTGATCTTATAAATGTTTACATGTTTACAAATCATGAGGGGCATGGATAGGATAAATAAAAAAAAGGTCTTTTCTGAGACTGGGGGAGTCCAGAACTAGAGGGCATAGGTTTGGGGTGAGAGGGGAAAGATTCAAAAGGGACCTATGGGGGAACTTTTTCATGGAACTGGAACTGCAACATTGAAAAGGCAGCTGGATGGGTACATGAATAGGAAGGGTTTAGAGAGAGATAAGTCAAGTGCTGGCAAATGGGACTAGATTAGGTTAGGATATCTGGTCGGCATGGACTAGTTGGACTGAAGGGTCTGCTTCTGCGCTGTACATCTCTATGACTCTACACCCTCATGAGTCTGTGTCTAGATGATATCCTTAAGCTAGGATTCTCAGTACTGATATTAGTAAACTTTAAAAAAAAGCTGTTTTTCAATAATACACCTTTGGATATAGTCTATCTTGATAAGTTTGCTAGTTTGAAGACTCCAAGGAGGGAGGACACCTCATTATAGAACCAGTTAAAGCTGATAAAACTGACAACTTCTTTTGTTATTATGTACTTTGTCTTGGTTGAGTTTTAAGTTGACAATGAGTTTGACTGGGTAGGTTCACCTTGCCTAGCTGGGTAAAGATTGGAGATGTTTCATTCAGAGGAATTTAAAGAATTCAAAGAATTATACCCTGCCCAAAAAAGGAAAGCACTCTGCATATGGCGGTTGCCATATTGTTTTGCAATTGGGTTTGGATTGAAGATGGCATGTTTACAGCTTCATAGGTGGAATCTTATAGGGATCTGATCAAAATAGGCTATGGCAAGATTTGTTTCAGTACAGTCAGTTCTGATATAACATGATAGCTCCGTTGTCATGTGATCATGCATTATAAAAAAAATTGTGCAATAGCCGCGCCATTTAAACTAATGGGGCCGGAATTGCGTTCTTACCAATGCAGGTAAGGAAAACTTGCATTCTACAAATAATGGTCTAAATTCTTCAATCACAGTAAAGCCAAAGAAGAAACATGCATTATAGCAGAACAAACTGTATTGAGAAACCAGTGCAGTGAGATTCATCTTGATATTGAGATCATTTTGCTCCAACTCTTATGCTTTTCACTAGCTGAAAGGTGAGATTCTTGCTAGGCAAAATGCCAATTGAAAGTTATTACTGATTGTTAGATAACTTGTTAATGTCATGTTTCACCTCATTAATAGTTATTCTCCCATCTTATCAAACTCATCAAGCAGGCTAGACATTGAAATTTGTCACCATCCAATTTCTCAGGGAAGGAGAGAATAATTGGGAGCTGCATAGAAATGAGGCGAGCTTAGCTAATAATTAGATATAGGTGTAGGGAAACTAATCCATCACTCCTCATTAGCCAGATTCAAGACTTGGTGTTTAAATTCTAAAAGGAAAATTAGAAATTTGAGAAATTTGTTTTCAAATCTTTTTCCACTTTTGCTATATTTTCTGATTTCATACCATTGCCCACAATGCTCAAGGTAGTGGAAAATTCCAACCATTAGGCTCTCTCTTGTAGGCAATAACAGCATTTAAAAACAATACGGCTTTGCTGCAGCTGTATAGGGTGATGTTGAGGCCACACTTGGAGTACTGTGTACAGTTTTGGTTTCCTATCTTGGGAAAGGATGTACTGGCACTGGATGGGTTGCAGAAGAAGTTCACTAGTTTGACTCCAGAGTTAAGAGAGTTGGCTTGTGAGGAGAGATTGAGTAGACTAGGAGTATACTCATTGGGATTTAGAAGAATGAGGGGGAATCTCAGAGAAACATATAAAATTATGAAGGGAACAGACAAGAGAGTGATAACTGATGGTGGTTTAAGCTGAGGGTCACCATAGATGTCCTTATTTAAGTACACTATACTTAGAATATGTCTGAAAAATTTTGTGATGAGAGGTCAGAGATTTTTTGAGGGATTCTTGCATGTGGGATGTTGGTGTCCAAAGCTGAATGGAAGAAGGAAAGGCAGGAATGAAAGAAAGGAAGTAAAGGAAGACAGATTATCAAAAATAGATAAATAAATAATATGGATTAGTCGTGCTGGAAGAGCACAGCAGTTCAGGCAGCATCTGACGAGCAGTAAAATCGACGTTTCGGGCAAAAGCCCTTCATCACATCTATGGTGACCCTCAGCTTAAGCCACCACCAGTTATCACTCTCTTGTCTGTTCCCTTCATAATTTTATATGTTTCTCTGAGATTCCCCCTCATTCTTCTAAATCCCAATGAGTATACTCCCAGTCTACTCAATCTCTCCTCACAAGCCAACTTTCTTAACTCTGGAATCAAACTAGTGAACTTCTTCTGCAACCCATCCAGTGCCAGTACATCCTTTCCCAAGATAGGAAACCAAAACTGTACACAGTACGATGAAGGGCTTTTGCCCGAAACGTCGATTTTACTGCTCCTCGGTTGTTGCCTGACCTGCTGTGCTCTTCCAGCACCACTAATCCAGAATCTGGTTTCCAGCATCTGCAGTTATTGATTTTACCAAATAAATAATATGGTCCATTTTGTAACCTCAAGATGTTCCAAACGGCTTTCAATCCAGTGACATACCTTCAAGTATAATTATTGTTATAAGTGAAGAAAAAGTCCTTTTTGTACAGCAGGTTCTGACAGAAAACAGATAGAGAATGACCAAATAATCTGTTTTAATGATGATTGAGGAACAATGTGGGAAGAAAACACCAAGAATTCCCTCACTATTCTTCAAATAGTGTAATTGATCTTTTGTATCCATTTGAGAGGGCAATAGAAGTTTTGTCGCCTTCTTCCTACATGTTATTATAAGATGAAACCTGTGACTGTATAGCTGTACTTGAGGTGTCAGTCTACCTTGAATCTTCAAATCTTTGGAGTAAAATACAAAACGTTTGACCTTTTGACTCAGAAGCAAGAGGGCTACAATAAAGTCAAGCCTGACAATTTGTTTAGACATGGTCATACATGTCATCAGCATGTGGAATTGACACAAAGAGATTAATCGCTACTCCAATAAAAGCACACTGCCCACTTTAGTTCTGCACAAGACATTAATCAAAATCGTTGAAGGTCTTTTTCCCTACACACCCACTTTGAGGAAACACATTTGTACAAGAAATGGGAGCAATCCCTCCCCACAGATTCAACTATTTGCTTCAGATCACTTCACATAATTCTAACAGTTCTTCCTTCCCCCTGACATTTTTTATTTAATCCTCATGTTCTGAATGCTAGTCTCTTGAGCATCCACATTTGAAACCACTATCAGCCTGGCTTGGACTGTTCTTACTATATAAATTCAGCATGAAGTGTTTGCAGATTTTTATGTATTTTTGCACTGCTTTGATAGGAAACTTGGCAATGGTGTAACACAGACACCAAAGCAATCAATACGCGCATGACAAAATGTAACTCCTTCACACTTGCCCAATCCCATCTATATTGGACAAGTGGAGAAAGAGGCTGTCCAAAACGGAGGCCTCAAACAGGCAATAGTCTCTTTTGTAAAAAGATCGGTTGCTTTGAGTGCAGATGGTGTCAGATTGCCTTTATGGAAGGAAAAAAGAACAGCCCATTTTAGGCTATGCTAGCAAGCACTGATGTTGTAAAAAACTTTTCTAAATTTGAAGGCAGAAGACCTTCCTAGCTCCATTGCAATGATAAACACAATTGCTGACTTCCACTCTGCTCCATTGCATCTCCCTCTTTTCAATTGTGCACACTGACTTTACAAATTTCCCCAATTTCCAATTCCTCCTTTCTTCCATTTCTCTCTCCTTTTACCTGGCTTTGCCCTGCCCCTTCCCCAGATTTATCTGCAAGCTGCTATTGCAAAGCAGTGATGGAAAACGCAGATACCTATTCCCTACTGAGATGCATAGGGATATCCAGAAGGCAGGCACTGCTACTTTAAATGAGACCTCAGGCTCCATATCAGATTTGCACCAATGCAAAAATATCAATTTGTAAATCTATATTTCAGTACACCTCGAAAAAATGCTGTCCCAATGTTAATCAAATGTTTCATTCATGTCTTTGTCCAAATTCCTCTCCTCCCCATTGTTTCCCTACCCCATCCCCAAGCTGTTTACTTATTCTAGTGATTCAAAAAATGGATTTTGATTTGCCAAATGGCTGCACCGAATTTTTCATAGTGTGATACTTCAAGGAGATTCAGAATTGTTGCAGGAATGACCAATACAGAGTGATGTGTGTGAAGTGGTACATTAATTAATGCTGCTAGTAATGCTGTTGCCCTTTTTCTTTTAAAGCCTTTTTTTGTAAATTCTCAGGCTAGGGATAAATTAATAAAGTTGCAGTTTACATTGCTGCCTCAGACTTTACTGGAGCCCAGTGATAAATGAAACATCATTTTGATGACATATTTATTCTTTTAGTTAAGTATAATCAATGCAGTAATGTGTTTGTTCAGTGGACTGTATACAAAGGACGACTATATCATTGACAGACTCAGCCTGCAGTCATGTAAATTTACAGCACTCTCCCACATCCATTACTCCTTGGTTGCCATACAAAACATAGTGATAACATCATAGAGATGCTATCAGTGCCTGCTTAAGATGACATTTGGTAAGAAAAGACAATCCTAGGCTTATTTGCTGTGTCATATCCAGAACTCGCAGCTTAGTCCTTTTGTTGCTGCTACATTGCCCACCTTCAACCACTCAATCCTCCGACCACCCACATCTCTCCACATGCACATATCCACTCAGATGCAAACACACTCATCAAGTTAATGTACTCATATTTTCTGCATTTATTTGTCAAAGAGAAATGAATATTTTTTCATGCGCATTGACCTTTAAATTCAGAGTAGCAAAAGCTGACTCTTGAAAAGCAAATGTAATATCGGTTATATTGCTTGCTCTTCCTGTTTCAGATAGCTATTGGTTTGAGTAATTGATCATTCTGTCAGTTTTTTGATTGACTTTCATGCAAATTAAATGATCTTTTTATTTCCTATAGAATATTGTTTCTCAATTTTATCACAGAATTGCGAATAGCTTTCTGGCTATTAAACAGCGTTGCTGACTATTGGGTAGTAAAACATTCAGCACCAAGCCTTGGAATGGGGCATCAAACATGGTGGTGAATGGAGAGATGTCGGAGAACCTAATCATATAAATGTGATAGATCTGTTTGGTGGTGGAGAGTAGCATGTAAACTTCCACAGCTTTGCTCCTCTTTGTCCACCAATTCTAGTCAAGCACTCTTTATAACAGCTGTCTATTTCCAGCGACCCAGGAAATCTGAGCAAGCACTATTAAATCTGGAACAAAGACAAAACTTTAAGCGTGCAGCCTCATTAAAATATTTTGACGATGGCCTCCAGTTAACTGGACAGTTACCCTCCCCCAACACACTCCCAACCACCCTGCCTCTACTGAAACTAAAAGTGAACAGGTTGAGGTCTAGTTTCTCAACATTTTTATCTTTAAACCCCCGTGTCACCTGCCTTTCCTTAGGAGCTAAGATCTTTCATTCTGGTAACAAGGGACGCCATGCAGGGTGCGATGTAATTACCATGTATTTGTGTTCCATCTTCCTCTAGAACATAGAACATAGAACATAGAAGAATACAGCGCAGTACAGGCCCTTTGGCCCTCGATGTTGCGCCGATCCAAGCCCACCTAACCTACACTAACCCACTATCCTCCATATGCCTATCCAATGCCCGCTTAAATGCCCATAAAGAGGGAGAGTCCACCACTGCTACTGGCAGGGCATTCCATGAACTCACGACTCACTGAGTAAAGAAGCTACCCCTAACATCTGTCCTATACCTACCACCTCTTAATTTAAAGCTATGCCCCCTCGTAATAGCTGACTCCATACGTGGAAAAAGGTTCTCACGGTCAACCCTATCTAAACCCCTAATCATCTTGTACACCTCTATCAAGTCACCCCTAAACCTTCTTTTCTCCATGAAAACAACCCCAAGTGCCTCAGCCTTTCCTCATACGATCTTCCTACCATACCAGGCAACATCCTGGTAAACCTCCTCTATACCCGTTCCAGTGCCTCCACATCCTTCCTATAGTATGGCGACCAAAACTGCACACAATACTCCAGGTGCGGCCGCACCAGAGTCTTATACAACTGCAACATGATCTCAGGACTCCGGAACTCAATTTCTCTACCAATAAAAGCCAGTACGCCATATGCCTTCTTCACCACACTATTTACCTGGGTGGCAACTTTCAAAGATCTGTGTACGTGGACACCAAGATCCCTCTGCTCATCCACACTACCAAGTATCCGACCATTAGCCCAGTACCCCATCTTTTTGTTACTCTTACCAAAGTGAATCACCTCACACTTAGCTACATTGAACTCCATTTGCCACCTTTCTGCCCAGTTCTGCAGCTTATCTATATCCCGCTGTAACCTGCCACATCCTTCTTCACTGTCAACAACTCCTCCGACTTTCGTATCATCCGCAAACTTGCTCACCCAACCTTCTAGCCCCTCCTCCAGGTCATTTATAAAAATGACAAACAGCAATGGTCCCAAAACAGATCCTTGCGGAACACCGCTAGTAACGGCACTCCAAGATGAACCTTTACCATCAACTACTACCCTCTGTCTTCTTCCAGCCAGCCAATTCCTAATCCAAACCTCCAACTCACCCTCAATGCCATACCTCCGTATTTTTTGAAGTAGCCTACCATGGGGAACCTTATCAAACGCTTTACTAAAATCCATATATACCACATCTACTGCTTTCCCCTCATCCACCTCCTTAGTCACCTTCTCAAAGAATTCAATAAGGTTTGTGAGGCACGACCTGCCCTTCACAAAACCATGCTGACTATCCTTGATCACATTATTCCTATCCAGATGTTCATAAATCCTATCCCTTACAATTCTCTCTAAGACTTTGCCCACAACAGAAGTGAGACTCACCGGCCTATAGTTACTAGGGTTATCCCTACTCCCCTTCTTGAACAAGGGAACCACATTTGCTAGCTCTAGTAATTGTGCACCTTCAATTGCTAAATATTAAGCTGAGCTCTGGCCAATATTGTTTTGTTTTTGTTTTGGCTCAGCCTGATGGTACAATTGCCCTTGTTTTCCACTACTCTGTCGGTTTGATGCAGTAACTCTGCAATTTTGTTCGGTCATGATAAAGTTATCCATTCTGCTTTCCAACTGAGGCAGCATTCTTCGGGCAAAGAAAATAAAGTTACTCAGTAACAAAGACATGCTTTAACTTCTCAAGAGTGCTTGATACTGAAAATTGCACAAGTTAATGCAAAATCTCTTCACAATCAGAATAGTGTTGGGTAAAACTTCACTAAATCTTTATGCCAGACTTAAGTGCTCTGGCTTGTGAGTTTCATGTTCAGAATCATTGCTTTCTTTCATTGTTTGATAAGAAATATAGTCAACAAAACATCAACTCCGTGAGATTTTGTGGTCCAATACGTTGCCCCCCATTTTGAGTCATGATATGCTATTCTCGTATTATTCATTATTCTTAATGTTTTTACCCAACAAATGCTTGTTTTAATTACCATTAACTGGATGCAAGGGATTGAGCAAGTGACATGGCTGCACTATAAAAATATGCAAGTGTTTAATATATTCTCACACAGAGCAGCCTCCGCATGGCGAATGACAAAGAGAAGGCACCTGACAACTTGGCATCCTTCCCAACAAGGCAAATGAAGTTGGTTTCGAGCTAAACATTGCTACATTTGCTAACTTGTTAAATCCCTGAACTGCAACGAGGGAATTACTGTTTGACAAAAACTTATATGAGAAAGAGAGAAGAAGGAATGTACTCTGGAGAAGATGTCCAAGAATCAGTATCCAACAGCACAGGGACAGCTACTGGCCAGATCTTGAGAAGCGTGTATTGGAATTGGTCCTTGAGAATTGTCAGAATGGTTACATCATCACCAGAAATCCCATGCTTATATGTAGACTTAAATGAGCCAAATCAAACACTGATCCCAGTGAAAATTTCAGTGCAACAACTCATTGGTGTCTCAACTTTATGGAACAACTTGTCTCTTGCTGCAGTGGAAAACCAAGACTGGCAAAAGATTGAAATGCTAAAAATGACCAGTTTTCAATGATCCATGATCAGCCAGTGGTTAAAACATGAGGAGCCATTATGCTCCATCTGCAGTATGGATAAAAATGTCTATGAATTTCTACATACCCAGCAATTGAACAATGGAGTGGAATAGTCCAAAAACAGTTCTAATGAAAACCAGAGAACATGAGAAGGCAGGATTTCCAGTTGCATAGATGATGGAATGAAATTAAAGTCTATGTTACTTTGCAAATATAAAACCATGCCAAAGATCAAGTTCCCTTTATGGATTTCTGTGCAACCTCATGCACATGTACATCTTTGGAGATGTTGATGTCATGTTAATGATAATGGCCTTTTAATCATTTCTCAGAGATCAATTAATTTGAGGCACGGTTTATTTATGGCCCCTAAAATGCATTGGCACAGAAATTCCATCTTCATTTGGAGGGTCATAGATGGAGTTCCATGTCTGGAACATGCGGAAACCCAGATGTAGCAGACTCCATAGGAATTACAGGAAATTGATTTTTCAAGTGGGCAATTCTCCAAGAGAATCCATTAAAGACAAAGGATTTGGAGGGTACTGCTTCAAGTAAGCTAATAATTGCCCAGGAAAGGTTAGGTGTTCAGAAACCTAGCCTAAATCCTGATTAGACTGACATAGCCCCATTCCTTCCAAAGCTACACTCACCCCTGGAAATGCACCTCCCCTGATTCATTATGGGCTCCTGATAACCACCCTTTTGACTAATCCCTCCCTAGCCAACACATTTCCACTTTTCCCCATTCCAAGCCCGGTAACCAGAACAATTGGACACCAGTCTGAATGCCTAGACCTCAGCTATCCCACAGACAGACCGAACACCTCTCCTCTGCTGGCCCATCATCTTCTGACAGTCAGTTATGATACCTCACTTCTTACCGAACTGGACATTCCTATAGGATTTGAGAACCCCAATCTCACCAGTCTGCCTACCACTGTCAGAACCTACCCCTTCATTTTCCCTGCAAAGTTGAAACCTCCCTTTCCTGCTGGACATAACATCTTGCCCCCACGAGACCAGAGTCTCACTAAGAAAGGATTGCGAGGATGATTCAAGAGAAGAGTGAAAGTAATAGGGTGGTTGTTATGGGGGACTTTAACTTTCCTGATATTAATTGGGAAAGCTATAGCTCAATTTCTTTAGATGGGTCAGTGTTTGTCCAATGTGTGCAGGAGGGTTTCCTAACACAATATGTAGATAGGCCAACAAGAGGTGAGGCCATACTGGATTTGGTTCTGGGTAATGAACCAGGCCAGGTGTTAGAATTAGAGGTAGGTGAGCACTTTGGGGACAGTGACCACAATTCGGTGACCTTTACTCTAGTGATGGAGAGGGATAAGTGTGCACTACAGGGCAAGAGTTATAGATGGGGGCAGGGAAATTATGGTGCTGTGAGGCATGACTTAGGATGTGTGGCCTGGAAAAGTAAGCTTCAAGGCAAGGGTGTAATTGATATGTGGAGCTTGTTCAAGGAGCAACTATTGAGTGTCCTTGATAAGTATGTGCCCGTCAGGCAGGGAGGAAAGGGTCGTGTGAGGGAGCCGTGGTTTAATAAGGAATTAGAATCCCTTGTTAAATGGAAGAGGGCGGCCTATGTAAAGATGAGGCGTGAAGGTTCAATTGGGGCGATTGAGAGTTATAAGGTAGCCAGGAAGGACCTGAAGAGAGAGCTAAGAGCAGCAAGGAGGGGACATGAAAGGTCCTTAGTTGGTAGGATTAGGGAAAACCCTAAGGCTTTCTATAGGTATGTCAGGAATAAAAGAATGACTAGGGTAGGAATAGGTCCAGTCAAGGATAGTAGTGGGAAGTTGCGTGTAGAGGCTGAAGAGATTGGGGAGACACTGAATGAATACTTTTCGTCAGTATTCAATCAGGAACAGGACATTGTTGTCAATGTGAGTACTGAGTCACAATTAAGTAGAATGGATGGCTTTGAGGTATGTAGAGAAGAGGTGTTGGAAATTCTGGAAAGGGTGAAAATAGATACGTCCCCTGGGCCTGATGGCATTTATCCTAGGATTCTCTGGGAAGCAAGGGAAGAGATTGCAGAGCCATTGACCTTGATTTTTATGTCCTCGTTGTCTACAGGAGTAGTGCCAGAAGATTGGAGGCTAGCAAATGTGGTTCCCTTGTTCAAGAAGGGGAGTAGGGATAACCCTAGTAACTATAGGCCGGTGAGTCTCACTTCTGTTGTGGGCAAAGTCTTAGAGAGAATTGTAAGGGATAGGATTTATGAACATCTGGATAGGAATAATGTGATCAAGGATAGTCAGCATGGTTTTGTGAAGGGCAGGTCGTGCCTCACAAACCTTATTGAATTCTTTGAGAAGGTGACTAAGGAGGTGGACGAGGGGAAAGCAGTAGATGTGGTGTATATGGATTTTAGTAAGGCGTTTGATAAGGTTCCCCACTCCCACTGGACCAGAATCCCCCTCCCCCACTGGACCAGAAACTCCCTCTCCCACTGGACCAGAATCTCCCTCCCCCACTGGACCAGAATCCCCCTCCCCCACTGGACCAGAATCTCCCTCCCCCACTGGACCAGAATCTCCCTCTCTCACTGGACCAGAATCTCCCTCCCCCACTGGACCAGAATCTCCCTCCCCCACTGGACCAGAATCCCCCTCCCCCACTGGACCAGAATCTCCCTCCCCCACTGGACCAGAATCTCCCTCTCTCACTGGACCAGAATCACCCTCCCCCACTGGACTAGAATCCCCCTTCTCCACTGGACCAGAATCTCCCTCCCTCACTGGACCAGAATCTCCCTCCCCCACTGGACCAGAATCTCCCTCTCCCACTGGACCAGAATCTCCCTCCCCCACTGGACCAAAATCTCCCTCCCCCACTGGACCAGAATCTCCCTCCCTCACTGGACCAGAATCCCCCTCCCCGATTGGACCAAAATCTCCCTCCCCCACTGGAGCAGAATCTCCCTCTCTCACTGGACTAGAATCTCCCTTTCCCACTGGACCAAAATCTCCCTCTCCCACTGGACCAGAATCTCCCTTTCCCACTGGACCAGAATCTCCCTCCCCCACTGGACTAGAATCTCCCTCTCTCACTGGACTAGAATCTCCCTTTCCCACTGGACCAAAATCTCCCTCTCCCACTGGACCAGAATCTCCCTTTCCCACTGGACCAGAATCTCCCTCCCCCACTGGACTAGAATCTCCCTCTCTCACTGGACTAGAATCTCCCTTTCCCACTGGACCAGAATCTCCCTCCCCCACTGGACTAGAATCTCCCTCGCTCACTGGACTAGAATCTCCCTTTCCCACTGGACCAGAATCTCCCTCTCTCACTGGACTAGAATCTCCCTTTCCCACTGGACCAGAATCTCCCTCTCTCACTGGACCAGAATCTCCCTTTCCCACTGGACCAGAATCCCTCTCTCCCACTGGACCAGAATCTCTCTCTCCCACTGGACCCGATCAGTGTATCTCCCCTCAGAACCTATCACTTACCACAGTCTCACTGCCGGGCACAACATCACTTTGCCCTGCCATTGACCCCAACATACTCTGAGCACTCTATCACTTTCCTGGCTTCCTGTCACCTTACCCGCCTGGCACATTGACTTTCTTCTTACCTGGCACTCTACGCACCTGGGTCTTAACCCCACCCTTACCTACATGCGTACTCTTTCACAGCAGCTGTCAATCTGGTTTACTGTGATGCTGGGCTTTTACATCAAAGAACTGAGTATCTATTGCCCCGATAAAGGGGGCATGGTTTGACTTCCTTTGCCCTGAGTATTCTGGACTATGAAAGTATTGTTGGATCTCAGGTCCACTCTGCAGTTCAGAAGGAGCTGAGGTCAGGATTACTGGGGAGGAGTACTAAGCTCCAGCCTCATGCAAAAATACCATGGAGTGGCAATCTGACTGCGATCTGAATATCTGGGTCATTATATGTTATGGAAACAGACACTAGTGCAGACCAACTGGTTTTTGTATATGCAGCCTGCAAGTCCCAGGCAGACTGGCTGGCAGGGCAGAGTATGTACAATATCAGGAGTTCTGAAAGATGAAGTTTCTTAAAAGCAAGATACACATACAATGTCCCTCTTCTGTTCAAAGCAATATTTGTCTTTGTACAGGAGTAATGGAGCTTATGAGTCTCTATAACATGTAAGATCTTTGTTGCTCCATTGAGATGTCATGATGGTGGCTTATGCATCTGATCTAGCCATTGCTATTGGTGTTTTCATATGCTTTTGGTGTATATAGGGAAGACAATGGTGAAAGAGAGTGCAATTACAAAGCTATCAACAAGAATAGCAACTTCCAGTGGTTACCACGCAGTCTCTCAAGAGAAAAGCAGCAGAGATGAGCCCTGTAGATGTGGACAAGGACAAGCTTCAAATCTACTAAATTCCATATTTGGTGTGAGGTTAAGGTCTCTCTTTCCCGTTCTCCTTGCCAGATGTCCATGTGCAAATCCAGCAGGCACTGCGTGTGTGTGGAATCTGGGTATCCACAGCAGCCAGACTGTCCACAGAATAAACCTCACCTACGCATACTGGACATATAGTTTGGTATACATAGCATTGGTGGACTCCTCCACCCGTTGATCCAGTTTACTGATCATCTCTGTCAAACCTGCCTGTCTGTACAGGCAGTAAGGCAAAAGATGGGAAATTATAGACCAATCAGACTGTTCCATAAGAGTCAGTGTTGGGACCACAACTTTTCATTTTATATGTTAATGATTTGGATGAAGACACTGATGGCATAATCAAGAACAGAGATAGATGAGTTCTGATTGCCAAGGGGATCAAAGGTTAGGGGAGAAAATGGGAAAATGGGGTTGAAAAACCTATCAACCATGATTGAATGGTGGAACGGACTCGCTTGGCTGAATGGCCTAATTTCGGTTCCCATGACTTATGGTCTCATGGTCTATTTTGACAGTTATTAATGGCCAGGACCATGAGATCATCTTCTACCTGGGATTGCGCAGGAGCCTGTTCTTTGGCATTCCTCTGAACGACAGAGACCTGGGGCATTTCTTCATCAAACAGCTGTGGACACATGACAGAAATATGGTCACCAGTTTGCTCTCCCAAATGTAACTTTGGAGAAAATACCCACTGTGGTGGATGTCTTTGAACTGGTGGAGAGTGTGGGTGAAAGCCTCATCATTGCACCCTCTGAGGGTTCACTGGTGACCTGCTTCGCAGTGGCGTTTCAATAGAATAGACCTTCATAGAACCTCTACAGTGTGGAAATGGGCCATTAGGCCCAACAAGTCCACATTGATCCTCGGAAGAGTAACTCACCGAGACACATTCCCCTACCCTATTACTGTACATTTACCCCTGGCTAATGCACCTAAAGTCCACATCCCTGAACACTATGGGCAATTTAGCATTGCCAATTCACCTAACCTGCAAATCTTTGGACTGTGGGAGGAAACCCATGCAGACACGGGGAGAATGTACAAACTCCACACAGACAGTCGTCCGAGGGCGGAATCGAACCTGGGTCCCATATGCTGTGAGGCAGCAGTGCTAACCACCCTGCCACCGTACTGCCCCAGTTGGAGCTGAGAGTTGGTGGTGCCAGGGAGGAAGTTCATTGGGTGCCACTAGAACCTGTATAAAAGAACAGATGGAATTAGTTATACATAAGAGATAAAAGCTTGTGTAGACTAAAGATGAGTTTGCACTGGTGTTAATGGGAGAACAGTTCTGTGCAGCACAATGGAGGGTTCACTGAGTTGGTGGCCATGGAGGTCTCTGTATGCCCATATGAGTGGTCACTCTGCTGTCCCTGCTGCTCGTGTGGTGCAACAACCCTTATGTCTGCCACCTCATGCACATCTTGGCCTCCTCAGCCTTTTGTGAGGGTTGAGTACCTTTAGAGGTAACACAAGAGTGATGGTTTGGTGTTTCCAGTGATCGAGTAAGAAGTACAGAGGGGATGAAGGGTTAGTACCTTTGGGGGGGTGGCTGGGTGTGGGGGGGGGGGGAGGGGGGGGATGTTGAATAAGATGAGTGAAAGCCATTGAGTGGACATGCTTCAAATTAGAGTACATGAGCCTTGGTGAGAGCTATGTGCAGTGACAGAGCTACAGTGAGCGGTGGCCTTGTGACTTTGAGGCAGCAGAAACAAAATGGTGGCACCTACCTTTGCAGAGCACGGAAGGTCATTAACTTTCTTCCTTCCCGTTATATGTTGTGTTGTGTCACCTGGGCCACTACACCGAGTCAGGCCGCTATCTCAGTTCAGGCTGGATAAATCTGGTGGTGCCGTCTGGTTGCTGGTCAGAGGAGAAAAGCATCACCCTCAGCTCCACTGTCCTGTACACTAGGGCCTTCAAATCTCTCTCAGCAAAGCAGCTATGAGCTTTCCTTTCTCAGCATTTCTGGGTCTGAAGTGCGGTGTAGCTGCAGTTTAAATATAGTCATTGACAGGAACATCGCAAAGACACTGAAGTGCTGGGAATCTCTGCCTCTTGTGTTACATGATTCTATGAGATGGGTACTGAAGGAGCCAGTTCTATACTTAAAACCTGAAGAGCAGCAGATTACATGAGAAAAGTCAAGATGGACCAGAGTGGACGAGGCGCCAAGTGTCTCAAAATACTTTGTAAAAAGTGGGAAAATTCAGCCCTCTGTGAAATGGGCAGAGTCAGGAATAGAGTGAGGAGAAGGAGAGATAGTTAATTTTCCATTCAAAATCAACTCAGTTTTAAAATACTTATGTGTATTTGGTCTGTTCAATGAATATATTTATGTGGGATACCTTAAAATGGATGTCAGATAATTTTTGCTCACTCTTACCGATGTCAAATCTGTTCTATGCTATGGCTCCACCATGCGGTTCAAAACCAAACTGCAGCCTAGATGATAGTAATCTCGCACTTTCTGAAGGTCGGATGTTTGCTGTTGAAATTTTGCTTTCTTTTCTTATTACCCAATCTCAGAGTTCAAAGTTATGCAAGACATTATAAAGGCCAACTGCACATTAAGTTAGGCTATTTTATAAGGTAAGAACACATGATGTTGGAGATAGTACATTAGCATGTATAAAAGATTGGTTAAGACAAAGCAGAGAGTTAGGATGAGAGGTGCATTTTCAAGATGGCAACCTGAAATTAATAGAGTGCCACAATTATTTACAGCAGATACTAATGACTTGGATAAGGAAAGTGATTGCACTATAGCCAAGATTATGGATGATAAAAAAAAAACTTGGAAGGCATGTACTGAAGATGCCACAAGGAGTCTGAAGAAGGATATAGATAAGTGAAGTGAGTGGGCGAAAGCTTGGCAGAAGGAATATAATGTGGGAAACTGTAATGTTCTGCACTTCGGTAGGAAGAACAGAAGAGCTGAACATTATGTAGATGCATGAAGCTACAGCACAGAAAAATTGGCAATTCTTGTGCATAAAGGAAATGGAGTATAAAAATAAAGTTTTCCTGATTAGATTTCCTACAGCATGGAAATAGGCCATTCAGCCCAACAAGTCCACACTGACCCTCCAATGAGTAACCCATCCAGACCCATTCCCCTATCCTATACTTCCCCCTGCCTAATGCACATAACACCATGGGCAATTTAGCATGGCCAACTCACCTGACCTACACATCTTTGGATTGTGATAGAAAGTGAGAACACCCAGAGGAAATCCGCACATTCACGGGGAGAATATGCAAACTCCACACAGTCGCCCGAGACGGGAATTGAACCCAGGTCTCTAGCACTGTGCCACACTCTGTAAAACTGTACAAGGTACTAGTCAGACTACAGCTGGACTACTGTAAACATTTTTGACTCCCTATCTAAGGAAAGATATATTGGCATTGAAGGCAGTCCAGAGAAAGTTCACTAGTTGATCCTAGATATGGAGGGACTGTCTTGTGAGGAGAGGTTGAGTAGATTAGGACAGTACTCATTGGAGTTTAGAAAAATGAGAGGTGACATAATTGAAACATACACGATTCTGAGGAAACTTGACAGGGTAGACACAGAAAAGTTGTTTCCCCTTGTGGGAGAGTCTAAGACCAGAGGACATCAATCTTAAAATATCGAGTCACCAACATTAGACAGAGGTGAGGAGGGTTTTTTTTTTCTTTCAGAAGGTAGAGAATTTGAAGAAATGTTTACAGCAGACAGCTGTTGAGGTTGTGGTTCAAGGCTGCTATAGACAGATTTGTAATTAGTAAAGGGAATCAAAGGCTCTGGGAAAAAGGCAGGAGAGTGGATTTGAGGATTATCAGATCAGTCATGATGTCATTGAATAGCAGAGCAGACTTGATGGGCTGAGTGGTCTATTTTTGCTTCTACATCTTCAACGCTGACAGGGGTTCAGTTTGAAAGTTTTCTCGTATTAAATCAGCAATGGGAAATTTTGGTTAGACTTTCCAAGGCATCTGCCCAGATGCAAAGTGAGATATGATAATAGTCTGCTTCAAAGAAAAGTGGTCAGAATAAAGTCAGCTTGAAGCATGTGTCACGGAAATAGGTTTCATCATTTTCTGACATTGTGAGATAGGCCAGATTGCTTCAGGGATTAGTGAGGAATTCCCTCCTTCCAGTTTGTCAGAGGTACAATGTCAGTTATATTAGTTGGCATACATCACAAGATAATAATTAACAACACCAATAATAAAAATGTTCATGAAAAACCTTGGTATGGAAAAAGCTATAATTTTTTTTGGTTTGTTGCTGTCTTCACAACTGTTTGGAAGATCTTCCACGTCTAAAGTGCCTGATGTGGATATACATTCAGAATATTTTTGGTATCTTTATTTACAATCAACCATAGTAATCTTTATCCAAACATGATGATTATTCAAGTGGGCCTGGTATTCAACAAATGAAACTTAAAAAATCTTGATCCTTAGAGGAGGTTCTCTACAATGTACATTCACATAAGTGAACACAAATATCACAAGCAGACAGGCACAATGACACACAATCACAACATGCACACACAACCACGCATTTACAGGCTCAAAGTAATGCAGGGACATACATGAAATACAAATTGCAGCCATACACAATGTGTATGCCTGTGGCCTTTTGGCATATTCCTGTGATATTAGGTTGCTCAGCATGTGAATCCACAAACAAAATGCCAGTGTTTGCTCTTTAGTCTCTTCTCATAGCGATTGCAGGTTGAATGCCACCAGAGGTGGATTGAAGCTTTCAAGTGAGCAATAAATTGAGGAGTAGACATGAGCCTTGCCATCCTGGAATTAATAAGGATATCAGTGAGAAAACGACAATATCCCTACATGACAGCCTTCATCTGATTAAGTACTAATCACGTCTCTAAACATTCAATTTTGCCTGAAATTTCCATATAAGATCAATACCTTTGAAATGGGGAAATATTTCATACAAACTCAAGATATATAATTATTATTCTGGTAACCTGAAGAAAGCACCAATCACTTTGGCATGACTGGAACATCTCAGAATCGCTGAAGCAAGAAGTAGACTGGCATCTAATGTGATAAAGAAAAACTCATTTAAATCCTTGAAGGAATTAAATCAGTTTAGTTTGAAATTAAATAATATCAGTTTATTGGCACAGAAAATCAAAAAAAAAATCAGGTTCTAAAAGAGAACTTGGATGATTGGCATATTATCTCTACATTTCTTTATACTTTATACTTAAACATCTCCAAACTGTTGCCTTGAAATTGGGAGGACATGGGGATAGAAAGTCAGATAAAGTGTACAGGGAATCATAGAATCTCTATAGTGCAGTAGAGGCCATTTGGCCCATTGAATCTGCGCCGACCCTCCGAAGAGCATCCCACACTACCCCTAGCACATGGTGGTTCAAAATGTGGTGCAAAATCAAAGTCCACTAGATTCCTATGGTCCTGTAAATTCTAATCAAAGGGAGGGTGAATGAATTTTCTTTCTGCTTCATGTGAAAAGAAGCACCAAGATCCCAGGCCACAGTGGATAGGTTACCTTCAGTAAGCTCATGATAGTTGCAGGCTCCCAATTCATCACATGTGGGCAAATACATTGTGAACATTAACTTTTAGATCCTATGGATGAATGGTGGGGAACTCCCTGACATGGAAGACTTGCCTCAGTTTAAAAGATCCCATTAGATCCAATTTTCAGAGTGGGGAAGCGAGGGTAGATAAGAGTAGGGCCCACCAATTTTGGAAGAACACCATAGGCAATCATGGAGAGGGTGAGCACTGAATCTGGCTAGTTAAAGAGCTCAAGTTAAATAGCTTGTTTTTGTCCCAGCTGTTTTAGAAGCTGTTAGGTCCTCTAGCCCTCACTCCTCAGACACCATCACCCTGTCATGCCAACCACCACAACCTCTCTATGGCAATTCATGTCTTTCACCACCACATACCCTCAATGCACCATGACTATTACCCTATGCCCCCTCATACTCCATCCCAAATCATTTCCGTAACGACTCATCCAGAATTCATCTTGAGCAAACCTCTGCAGCTGGAGCAAGAGTAAACACCAAACAGTCTAACATAGCTTTCAAACACACATAAGGGTGGCTCAGCAGTTAGCATTGCTGCCTCACAGCGCCAGGGACCCAGGTTTGAATCCCGCCTCGGTCACCCGTCTGTGTGGAGTTTGCACATTATTGCCATGTCTGTGCAGATTTCCTCCCACAATCCAAAGATGTGCAGGTCAGGTGAATTGGCAATGCGAAATTGCCCATGGTGTTAGGTGTGTTAGTCAGGGGTAAATATAGGGTTGGGGAATGGGTTTGGATGGGTTTCTGTTTGGAGGGTCAGTGTGGACTTGTTAGGCTGAAGGGCCTGTTTCCATACTGTAGGGAATCTAAAATAATATCCATTTGTGAAACCTATTCAAAGGGAGGCAACGTCCCATTTTCACTTAATTTTTTCTGTCAAGTGAGATTCACTTTTCGGAATGCCTTTTCTCATGCAATCCTCTGCTATTTACCTCATTAATAATGCAACTGGGTTCCTGATTGACTTTCTGGTGAAATCACATGGCTGGAGAGGCCAGACCTTCAAGTGTACCCTCGGTATCCTCTGATTTATAGGTCAGGAATTTCTGCTATTTAGTTTCTCAGGGAATGGTGGAGAATTGGAAATGGCAAAGAAATAATACATAATTGCACTTTAATGAGATGCAAATGCATGAAATTAAGTTTGTCATCACTCATTGGCCAGATCCTGAAGTCTCCATTTACGGTTTGAGGGAAAAATTGTAAAATTTTCTCTCATGTTTGCGTGCTGGTTATTTTCATTGACTCCATATTTTTCTCACCTTTCTCACCATTATTCCTGTCACAACAGGAAGGGGTACTTTCTAGACAAAGCATTTAACCTTTTCAAATATCTTTTAAAAACAAACAAACTTCTAATCAGGGCCTCATTGAAGACCACTAATCCTTTAATAGCTTCTTTAAAGTATCAATCAAAATGTGAACGCAGAACACAAAACTAATATAACAGTATATTTTCAACCTTAACCAAGCATTCATGATGTTGTAATGATAGCCTTGGGAGATTTCAACAAGAAATCAATCAAACTGCACAACCAGACCAATGTTTTTAATCCATCTTATAGCAGAGCACTTGCCAATCAAATAATTGGTGTATTTGTTTTTTTCTCTGACAGCTTAAGCCTATTTCTAATTTAAAAGTTTCAAATGCAGGAGATTCAAAAAATTTCAGATCAGAACACTTAAACAGATTTCATCCACCCTTTAAGCATGCTTAAATCTACTTCATCCATTCATGGTTCCAACTTTTGAGATCTATGACCGACTAAAATGGGATCTGTTTGACTCAGCACTAACATAAAATGGCTCTGCTGATTTTGGGTTTCCCTCCTATGTAGTGTCTACCCAGTTCCTTTCCAATGTTGACAAAGCATGGATCTGTTGGAAATGGAGGAGTAATTCCATTATACTGTCTTGCTGATTATTTTTGTCAGTCTGTGGAATCATCTTGACTCTGTGCAAATTGTTCTCAGAGAGATTACAGAGCACAACACTGAACCAGCACTGGAAATAGTGATAATCAAATTATTAACACAAATGTCTACAGCTTACTGCATTTAGAAATGCAAGCTCTGATTAGTAATAGCATGGCTTTGTGCATGAAAAATCCTATCTCCAAAACTTGATTGAGTTTTTTGAAGATGTGACCAAGAAGATGGATGAAGGCAGAACAGTAGACATTGTCTACATGGACTTTAACAAAGCCTTTGACAAGGTTCTGCATGGTAGACTGGTTAGTGGGGGTAGATCACATGGAATCCAGGGAGAGCTAGGCAATTGGATACAAAATTGGCTTCACTGTAGGAAACAGAGGGTGGTGATAGAGTGTTGTTGATCAGACTGGAGGCATATGATCAGCAGTGTGCTGCAAGGATTGGTGCTAGGTCTACTATTGTTTGTAATTTATATAAATGATTTGGATGAGAATGTAGAAGGCATAGTTAGTAAGTTTGCAGATGACACCAAAATTGGTGATAGAGTGGACAGTGAAGGAGGTGTACAACAGGATTTTGATCAACTGGGCCAGTGGGCCAAGAAATGGCAGATGGAGTTTAATTTAAACAAATGCAAGGTATTGTAGTTTGGTCAGACAAACCAGGGTAGTACTCAGACAGTTAATGGCCGAGCCCTGGGGAGTGTAATCAAACAGAGGGACCTATGAGTGCAAGTACACAGTTCCTTGGAAGTGGTGTTACAGGTAAACAGGGTGCTGAAGGCGGCATTTGGCACGCCTACCTTCATTGGTCAGAGCACTGAGTGCAGTGCAGGTTTTCTGTCTAGGTATTATGTCCTTAAAATGCTGTGCAGTCTAAGAACTGAAGCTACAATACAAATAGCATGTTTAAAAACCTTATTTAACATGTACAAATACATCTTTGACAGTGCGGAGGGCATAGAGGTTTGAATGAAATAATCTTTTGTAGTTACTCTGTTTAGCAAATTACATTAAGGAGCTCCCTTTCTTCTTACTTCTGTGTGCAGCATGTGAGCTTCTATACAGGTTACTGTCTCGTATTAACTTAAAAGGAATTGAAGATCCACCTCCTTCTTCCAGTTCTCAGGTGTTCTTCATTGGTTTGAGCATTGAGTACAGGAATTGGCACATTATGTTATGCCAATACATTGGCAAGGCCACATTTGGAGTACTGCATACAACTCTAGTCGCCCAGCTATACTGATAATTTACAAGGACATTACTGGGACTGAAGGGTTTGAGTAATAAGGACAGGCTGGATCGGCTTGAATTTCTTTCCCTGTAGTGTAGAAGCTGAGAGGTGTACTTATTGAGGTTATAAAATCATGAGGTGCTTAGATAATGTGAATAGCCAAGGTCTTTTCCCTGGGGTACAGGAGTCCAAATGTAGAGGGCATAGGTTAAAGTGAGAGGGGAAAGATTTAAAAGGACCTGAGGAGCAACTTTTTCTCACAGATGGTGGTGCATATGTGGAACAAACTGCCATAAGAATTGGTAAAGATAAATGCAATTACAGCACTTAAAAGACATTTGGACATGGATAGAAAAGGTGTAGAGGGATATGGGCAAAATGCAGGCAAATTGGACCAGTCCAGCTCAGTAAACATGGTCAGCATGGCCGAGTTGGCCGTAAGGTCTGTTTCTGTACTGTATGACTCTACGACTACTCCATGACAGAAGTTCTGGCTTCAAGTCCTACTCCAGGAGATGAACACAAAATCAAGGTTGACGCTTTAGTGCTGTATTGAGGAAATATTGAAGGAATCCTGCAATGTTGGCAGTACCCGCTTTCAGAGCAGGTTCCTAGCTGCCTATTCTAGTTGATGTAAAAAATTGCTTGGTACTATTATGAAGTAGTGCCAAGGAGTTCTTCCTAATGTCCTTGTCAATATTAATCCCTCAATCAATAACACAAAAATAAATGAATTGGTCATAATCATATTGTGGATTGTGAGACTTTAGAGTCATAGAATCATGGAGATGTACAGCATGGAAACAGACCCTTCAGTCCAACCCGTCCATGCCGACCAGATATCCCAACCCAATCTAGTCCCACTTGTCACCACCTGGCCCATAGCCCTCCAAACCCTTCCTATTCATATACTCATCCAAATGCCTCATAAATGTTGCAATTGTATCAGCTTCCACCACTTCCTCTGGCAGCTCATTCCATACACGTACCACCCTCTGCGTGAAAAAGTTGCCCCTTAGGTCCCTTTTATATCTTTCCCCTCTCACCCTAAACCTATGCCTTCTAGTTCTGGACTCCCCGACCCCAGGGAAAAGACTATGTCTATTTACCCTATCCATGCCCCTCATAATTTTGTAAACCTCTATAAGTTCACCCCTCAGTCTCCAACGCTCCAGGGAAAACAGCCCCAGCCTGTTCAGCCTCTCCCTATAGCTCAAATCCTCCAATTTTGGCAACATCCTTGTAAATCTTTTCTGAACCCTTTCAAGTTTCACAAAATCTTGTTGATAGGAAGGAGACCAGAACTGCACGCAATATTCCAACAGTGGCCTAACCAATGCCCTGTACAGCTGCAACATGACCTCCCAACTCCTGTACTCAATACCCTGACCAATAAAGGAAAGCATACCAAATGCCTTCTTCACTATCCTATCTACCTACGACTCCACTTTCAAGGAGCTATGAATCTGCACTCCAAGGTCTCTTTGTTCAGCAACACTCCCTAGGACCTTACCATTAAGTGTATAATGTGGACAAAATTGGCTGTCACATTTCCTGCATTATATCAGTGGCCAACATTCTATCTAACCTTTACAGCCTTGCCAACATGCAGCTCCTGGGAGTTTCCATGTATTGCTGATGAATTGGTCTGCTTCTGGAAGCCACTATCACACAAGGGCTTGGAGATCTGTGCAGCAGACAAAAAATTAAAGGGATGTTGATTGTGACTACACTTCAAAAGTACTTCAAACAGCTGTAAAACATTTAAGATGACCCATGGTCACAAAAAGTGCCAAAGTTACAGTTCACTTCGGGCATCAAAAACACTTGGGCTGGCCCTGCAGACAAGAGCATACTAGACTTGATCAATGTTGGCAACTTACACAGTCATTGGGCAACCTAGTTTATATATATAATACTAACCTTTCACTTTTTAAATACACAATTGTTCTTGTATTTATTCTTGATCCTAGCAGCCCATGTTGCAGTGGGAGCCACTCCTTCATTGAACCACTCCTTCATTGAGATTTCATGTTTTTCCTTCCTGTCGTATTTCAAGGAATGCCCATGTGGGACGGTCTTGCCCAAGTTGAAATATTTGCTTCTCACTCGCAATCAATTTTAATGAATCGTTTTAATGAATGCGTAAAAGCTGCATAAACTGAAATAAGTATATGTATAAATGTCAACCTTCTGTGGAATGCATTTTAAGTGACAGCCAAAATAAGATGTATTCTACACATTGCAGCAAGTAAAAATTGAGGATGTGTTGACATGTCTTCGCATTCACAAGTTCTTCACAGTGACTTCCTGATTTCCATGATGGTTTTTCTTACTAGGAGCAACAGGAAAGTTATCATATTCAGTGAATTTGGTGCTTCTTCACAAGAATTGAGCTCTTGAGATACAGTACAGCTGAGTATGCCTGAGGGTCTTTAGAATGGGCTGGCTTTGGGCCTCTGCCTGCATTGCCTTCAGTTGAGCCTGCTTCTGGTTGCTGCATGGATCAGTCCTGTATGAACTCCAGTTCCCCATAGAAGTCATTGGAGGGAGTTGGTGGCAGGGAGGAGTTCAGATTGGTAGGGTTATTTGGCACTGAAGGAGACAGAAATATAAGCTGTCAGCTTTGGCCTGTCATTGCTGTTGATATTTAAGCCACTTACACTAAATTAGCTTTGGCAGAGATGTTTGTGAAATCCCTTTTTAACCATGATAACCAGCTATCCCCTCTAAGTAAAAGGTACCTATGCACCAGAGAGTCTGTGTGACAGCAGTCCAAACCGTCAGGAGAAATGCTAAGATTAGGAATGAGCTACTTCTCATTCCAAGGTTGACTGCATACTTTCCATGTTATGTAACAGGATCCTCTGCTCAACGATTGTGCAGTGCTCTATTTTTCTCATCATGTGAAGAAAAGCCCCACAATTTCAACAATTTCTCATTTTGGAAAGAATCTGTATCCTTGCCAATTGTGACCAGCTGCCTCCATCTCTAACTGCTTTACTTTAACCTTATTGTCTCTGGATCACCCAGTTTTGTTCAAAATATGGTCGCTTAAATCAACCAGTCTGTGAACAACGTGCAGCCCTCCAATCCCTCTGCTCCAATCCCACCCTCACCCATCAAGCCAGCAGATAAAGGGGGCGCAGTGGTAGTCTGGCGCACTGACCTCTACACCGCTGAAGCCAAACGCCAACTCGAGGACACCTCTTCCTCCCGCCCCCTCGACCATGACCCCACCTCCCCATCACCAAATCATCATCTCCCAGACCGTACAGAACCTCATCACCTCAGGAGATCTCCCACCCACAGCTTCCAACCTCATAGTCTGGGAACCCCATACTGCCTGGTTCTACCTCCTTCCCAAGATCCACAAGCCTGACCACCCTGGCTGGCCCATTGTCTCAGCAGGCTCCTGCCCCACTGAACTCACCTCTACCTACCTCAACACTCTCCTATCCCCCCAGTCCAAGAACTCCCCACATATGTTCGAGACACCACCCACACCCTCCACCTCCTCCAAGACTTCCATTTCCCTAGCCCCTAATGCCTCATCTTCACCATGGATATCCAATCCCTCTACACCTCCATCCGCCATGACCAGGGCCTCCAAGCCCTCCACTATTTCCTTTCCCGACGTCCCCAACAGTACCCTTCCACCGACACTCTCATTCGTTTGGCCGAACTGGTCTTCACCCTTAACAATTTCTCCTTCGAATCCTCCCATTTCCTCCAGACCAAAGGGGTAGCCATGGGCACACGTATGGGCCCCAGCTATGCCTGTCTCTTTGTTGGCTATGTAAAACAGTCAATCTTCCGTAATTACACCGGCACCACTCCCCACATCTTCCTCCGCTACATTGATGACTGCATTGGTGCCACCTCGTGCTCCTGTGGGGAGATTGAGCAATTCATCAAGACATTCCACCCTGACCTTAAATTTACCTGGACCATCTCTGACACCTCCTTCCCCTTCCTGGACATCTCCACCTCCATTAATGATGACCGACTTGACACTGACATTTTTTACAAACCCACCGACTCCCACAGCTACCTGGATTACACCTCTTCCCATGCTACCTCTTGCAAAAATGCCATCCCGTATTCCCAATTCCTCCACCTCAGCCGTATCTGCTCCCAGGAGGACCAGTTCCACCACAGAACACACCAGATGGCCTCCTTCTTTAGAGACTGCAATTTCCCTTCTCACATGGTTAAAGATGCCCTCCAACGCATCTCATCCACATCCCGCACCTCCGCCCTTAGACCCCACCCCTTCAACCGTAACAAGGACAGAACGCCCCTGGTGCTCACCTTCCACCCTACCAATCTTCGCATAAACCAAATCATCCGCCGACATTTCCGCCACCTCCAAAAAGACCCCACCACCAAGGATATATTTCCCTCCTCACCCCTTTCCGCCTTCCGCAAAGACCGTTCCCTCCGTGACTACTTGGTCAGGTCCATGCCCCCCTACAACCCACTCTCCCATCCTGGCACCTTCCCCTGCCACCGCAGGAACTGTAAAACCTGCGTCCACACCTCCTCCCTCACCTCCATCCAAGGCCCTAAAGGAGCCTTCCACATCCATCAAAGTTTTACCTGCACATCCACTAACATCATTTATTGTATCCGTTGCTCCCGATGCGGTCTCCTCTACGTTGGACGCCTCCTAGCAGAGCACTTTAGGGAACATCTCCGGGACACCCGCACCAATCAACCACACTGCCCTGTGGCCCAACATTTCATCTCCCCCTCCCACTCTGCCGAGGACATGGAGGTCCTGAGCCTCCTTTACCGCTGCTCCCTCACCACCAGACGCCTGGAGGAAGAACGCCTCATCTTCCGCCTCGGAACACTTCAACCCCAGGGCATCAATATGGACTTCAACAGTTTCCTCATTTCCCCTTCCCCCACCTCACCCTAGTTCCAAATTTCCAGCTCAGCACTGTCCCCATGACTTGTCCGGACCTGTCCTACCTGCCTATCTTCTTTTCCACCTATCCACTCCACCCTCCCCCCGCCCCAGACCTATCACCTTCATCCCCTCCCCCACTCACCTATTGTACTCTATGCTACTTTCTCCCCACCCCCACCCTCCTCTAGCTTATCTCTCCACGCTTCAGGCTCTCTGCCTTTATTCCTGATGAAGGACTTTTGCCCGAAACGTCGATTTTACTGCACCTCGGATGCTGCCTGAACTGCTGTGCTCTTCCAGCACCACTAATCCAGAATGTGGATATGTGCTTACCTGTGTGAAATTGAATTATGAGATACTAGGAAGGGCGTTAATACATCGTTTTCAGAGGTCTTTGGGGCATTTTCATCTGTCATGTTTGCAATCACAGAACAGACTAAAATCCTCTCCGAAATTATTGGACAGTTGCCTTTGCAAACAGCTGCTGATGTATACTGTTCTGTCAGCACTCATGTAAGCAAGTAGGAGAGAGTGTAAAGGAACATTTAATGTGAGACATGCTCCAAATTGCTGCCATGCTCCTTCTCTCGAATATTCTGCTTTGTCCACCATGTCCTGGGTTTAAATTTGAATGTGGTGTTTAAAAATGTGTTGCTGGAAAAGCGCAGCAGATCAGGCAGCATCCAAGGAACAGGAGAATCGACATTTCGGGCATAAGCCCTTCTTCTTCCTGAAACATCGATTCTCCTGTTCCTTTGTTGCTGCCTGACCTGCTGCGCTTTTCCAGCAACACATTTTTAAGCTCTGATTTCCAGCATCTGCAGTCCTCACTTTCTCCTATTTAAATTTGAATGGACCACTCTTTGAAAGAAATCAAATGACCACCAGTTTCTGTGTTATTCCCCTCTTGTGGACGCCCACAATGTATTATGTGCTGCCTCCTACTTTAACTGTGGAACATGTCTTGATTGTTTAATATTAGCTAAATGATGTATTTTGATTTCCACCACCCTGTCGTGATTGTAAACATGGGAATGTACAATGCGTAGGTGCTGGCCATAGAAGGTGTTAGTGAATTGCCTTGCATTTTGAAGGAGATCTCACAGAACATGGAAATAATAGAAAGTGCTTGGAAAAGTGGAGAAAAAAAAAGGTTAAGTTGACAGAGAGCTTAAATATGAGATGGCATTACGCCCAATATAGTTGCTGAACTTCTTTCCAGTACAGAAATCTCAATTCTGGACAGTACTCACAACATTTGAAACAAACACAGAGAACTATGGAGGAACTCAGCAGCATTTGTGGAGAGGGAAACAGAGTTAATATTTCAATTCTGGGTACAACCCTTCTTTGGAACATAGCACTTATCTTATCTGTCAATTCTTAATTTGTGATCTTTTTTCTATGTTCACCATATGGTTATGTCAGGGAAATGGAAGTTCCTTTGCTATTTTATAGTAATATTTCAATACTGTTGGGTCTGAAAAGGGGAGCCTTGCTCCTTCCAGCAGTGCTGCCAGATATCAGAAGTAATTCCCACAGGAAAATTCCATGTTTTGGCACCCAACCTTTGTCAAATCTAAATCAAATTCCAAAGCAAATTATTACGACCCACAAGTGCAAAGCAGATAATATCAAATTTGTGTGTTCAAAAATGTCATGAAATGTTTAAGCTTAAGTTTTAATACTGTGGATTTTGTAATAGAAACTATTTTAAAATAACAGCAAACATGTTTGAGACTGAAATTTGTAGTTGGTCATAGCTTTACCAGATCTTTGTTTTGTTTTACCTTCTCTGCGTTGGCCTCAACTCTTCTCCGCTGATTAAAACATAACAAACAGAAATGTCCCCTCTCCCATCAGGCGTCACAGGAGGAAATTTGTTCTTAGTGGAACAGGGCACTGAACAAGATTCCTGTGTCTAAATGCTATTCATGTGGTGGGTGGGCGACCACAACAAACAGCTCTTGCTCTGCATTTCAGGTAGACTTCCCACCTCATTCTTCTGTCACCAGTGGGTGGCTTTTTGCTCTGAATACATTGAAAATTGCATTTCATTACAATGCAGCATGCGTCTATTGCCAGCATAGAAAAATCACCACACAATGAAATAAATGGATCGATATATTATACCAGTCTAAGCCTTAGACATTTTAGAGCCCAGTATGTTATATTTCTGATGAAATATTAATACATTATTAAATTGTAAGAACTGCTTAATAACTCACTGAATGTAGTAGTGAACCTGAACAAGAATTATATCAGCTAGAGATTCCATTCATTGTGGCGAGCCCTTGTAACACATTAACAACATCTGTCAATATAAGTAACATAATATATCACAACATGCGGCTCTTAATGTCAACTTCACTTTTCTATCCAACCAGTTGATACTAATCAAATGTTGACATTACCAGGAAATACAACTTTGCTAATTGTTGGACTATGCATCTGACATTTTACAGCTAACAGCTGTGCATTTTAGTCCCATGCACATGCTCTGTATTCCAAATAATCTAAGATACCCAACATGAAACAAATACAAGACAATCAGTTTCTTATAGCAAGTGAGGCACTGAGCAGACAATGGGAATAAGATTTGGCTGATTCTCACAATGCTCTGAATGACAAACGCTAGGGCAAGAAAATTGTGAAAATTGAGTAATATATTGAGTGAGGCCCTTCTCAACAGTATGAGTAAAATATTGCACTTTCCAATCAAGTCCTGGATATTGAAACAAGACTCCTGCTGGTGAGCAGCAAGAGGCCTATTAATGTGGATTATCACTCATTATCACCCTCATTCCTACCTAATCTCTTCTCATTAATATGCAGGATCATATTCTGCCACCGCCCCCTCCCCCCGCCCCCTGCTCGCCACATAAATAGAAACTGGAGGCCAGGAATTCTTGACATGAAAGGCTGACCATGTATCTGGTGACTATAGCTCAGTGCTTGGTCCTCTGGACCTTCGTTTTCAACACCTAGCACCAATATCTCAGGCATGCCCCACGGCCAGTGGCCACACACAACCCACATCCATGGACATTGGTGTAAAACATGTGCCAGCCTCGTCACATCATCATGGCACATCTCTGATCCATTTAAAGTACATTTTGCACTTTAGATTACTTACAGTGTGGAAACAGGTCCTTCAGCCAAACAAGTCCACACCGACCCGCCGAAGCGCAACCCACCCCTACATTTACCCCTTCACCTAACACTACGGGCAATTTAGCATGGCCAATTCACCTGACCTGCACATCTTTGGACTGTGGGAGGAAACTGGAGCACCCGGAGGAAACCTACGCAGACACAGGGAGAATGTTCAAACTCCACACAGTCAGTTGCCTGAGGCGGGAATTGAACCTGGCTCCCTGGCGCTGTGAGGCAGCAGTGCTAACCACTGTGCCACCGTGCTGCCCTTGCCACTGTGCCGCCCTTTAATGTTGCACTTTGGGGTGTACCAACACTTTACATTGGCATGCTGCTGCGAGGACCCTTAGCATGCAGGGTGAAGCAGATCAAGAAACATCCCAAGGCTGCTTGCTCACTCTCTTAGCGCCCACTCACTTTATACCTTCCTGGATATTCAAATCATCTCTGCTTTGGCTTGCTGTGCCTTTTTGTGCTTTGCCCATCAGCCAGAAGTTAAAGACACACAGTATTTCTGTCTTGCCATGATGTTCAGTGCAGACAGAAAACATGACACTATCCTACGTCAATATCACACCTACAACACGCTCTCGCAGCCTAAGCAGCAAAAACACTTAGAGACATTGAATTTTCACAGTGACTACCTTGAGACTAAAACATGATCTGCAGCACTTTTCAAATTTGCTTCACCATCTTCCATCCTCACCTGTTATTTTCCCACATCAACTAGGAGACCATGTCTCAAATTCTAATGTGGATAGCCCTCAGACAATTTTAGGGGGCTGCAATGAGTCAGGGAGTTTGTGTACAGCCATTAAAAGTTTCATCCAATATCAATCCAAAGGTATGGACATGGTCAGTCAACTGCACAGGGCACTCGCAATTTGCGTGATTGGCCGGTCTGGCTTTGTCCTGCTTTCGCAGACAGAATACACCGGTTCAATTTAGCACATTACTGGGTAGATTTCAGTGTTGTGACTGTTTTAGAACAGCTTGGCTAAAAGCATAACTAGTTTGGAGCACAAGTCTTCTATTTTATTGCCAGAATGTTGTCAGGGACAATTGTGTGAGGACAGTAGGTCCCTGGCATAATGTAACCATAATGTCACAGAGCTGCATATCACTGAGTATAAATATCATAAAGTTAGAACACACTAGATGAAACTCTCTGGAAGACATACAGAGGGGACTAGGACATGATTACATGAAGGAAATTGATTAGTCCTTACTTAACTATAAAGCCAAAGCCTGATGTTTTTCTGATTGTCATGTAAAGCAGTATTTAGCATTAAGCATTAATGTATAATAAACAGGGTTTCTTTGAAGTCTAAGCCTGAAGATAGTCCTTGACATAGCCTTCTGTTCGATCAGTCAGTTAGAACGCAAACACATATTGTAGTATTGCATCATGTAATAAAATAATATTTGCTGACTTTGCAATATCCTTGCCTTCAGCCATTTCATCATTGCATCACATGGAGTGAACCAAATTGGCTGAAGTCTGGCATCTGTGATGGTGGAGACCTCAGGCAGAAGCTGAGAGGGGTTCTCCTATATATTTATAAAGGTAGGGGTTTGATTACATCTAACAACTCATTCAGCACTGTTCATTTGATTCCAGATTGTTGTCTGATCAGCATCTGCAGCTAGGTTACTGCATGACTTCCTGGTGTACATAAAGCAGAACTCCTTGTAAAATATTACCTCATTTGGAGAATAGTTGAGGAGAATATGCAGTCTAACGCAGGTAGTGTTGTATTTCTGCTGGGCAATGACACCACCTGTGGTTTGGGTTTCATTGCAAATTGACCACATGAAGTATCATAATAGTAGCAGCTTCCCTGTGAAAATGTAACATTTAATGCAGCCACAAGAACATTAAACAATATAATGACTATCTCATATGTCCCTTGCACTTCTTATGGTCATTTTGGACCTATGGACTTCCAACATTGAGGTGTCTTGCATGGTTCAGTATTGTTTCTATGCACCCACAATAATGCAACCCACCAACAAGCATTTGTGATGATGCCAATTCCCTCCCTCTGTTCACTTATACCTCAATCAGCAGTCCAAAGTGCCCTTCTGTGCATCATCTCCTTCAGATCACTGGAAGAAGACCCAAAGGTCAACCTTCAATGCTGCTGTATTCAGAAGGTGACAATACAGAGGAGAACACACCTGAACATGGCTCATTTTGACTCATGATTCTTGTTGTGTCCCATTTGTTGACCAATTGTGCTCACCTTTGTCTCCATTCATTCCAAAGTCTATTCTTCCATGTTCAGGCATTGCACTTTCACAGTACTGCCTTGAGACTAAAATATGACGCATTTTACATTTCGAACTCACTACAACATCATCTGCCCTCCCCTGATATCTTTCCCCTATCACACTTGGCACACTCAATGTAGCTCTTCCTCTGTCCTCTAGTACTCTTGAACACCCTTCTGTTACCTTTGATCCTAAAACCATTGTGTATTTGCTCCCCTTCAAATGTACACATGATACTGTGCCCATGCCCACACTGAGCCTGAATCTCCCCATTACCTACCCACTTCCTTTCTCTGTGTCTGTGATCATCCAGCATGAGGCCATCTAATCTCTGATAATTATCCTGGTACTGCCAATGTGACTTTCTATGCTGCTTTATGTCCTTAGTTCAACCCAGGAAACCACTGTAGACAGAAACCAACATGCTCTTTACAGCCATCGCACTCTTACCATTTCCATCTGGACATCTCCTCCATCCCTCATTCGCAAGACACCAACTCCAAAGATGCACCATCTTTTCCTTCCTCACATGCCCCTGAACTCTTACCTTCCGTCTTTCCCTGCCATAGCCTCCCACTCTTCCTCAGTGAGTCTCCCTTCCTCATGCCTCGTATTGCCTGCACCAGATATGAAGCACCATTGAACAATACTTTAGCAGGAGGGTGGATACAGTGATGAGTCACTCCAGCTCCATCATGTTGATGCTCTCATCTGCTGCATTGTACTGTTATGCAGTTGGCCATATGAAGATATGCATTGCTCACACACAGACATCTAATTGGCTAAAGGAAATTAACTCATACAACATCACCTTTCAATGAGCAAGCATGACATGCCAAAGTTTGCAAAAGGTTTTCCTGATGCTTGATTGCTCAGAAAGCTCAGATGGCCTTCAATCATCCTTACATATTATGATGTGGTTTAAACCTGGCACTGGGAATTGATTTGTGGCCTCCTGTGGGATGAAGTTTTTGGCCTGCCTTGATTTCTGTTCCCAGGAGCAGGACAAAATTCCTCCCAATGTATGAAAACTTTCTGTGGTCTACATCATGCTAAATAGGAAAATGTTTTGTGTTTTGGTTGGTAGCTGCAGTCATAGCAACACACATCCTGTTTTTATTGTTGTTAACAAATGACTTCACCACAATTATAATGGTGTAGATATTTAAAATCATTTACTGTATTGTTGCATCGTTTGATTTACTTTTAAATGCACAGTGACTATAAGATAAAGAAAGATTCCATAGAAAACTCTACAAATATATGAAAGGAAAACTGATGCCAATTTGGAAATGGAGATCATAGGATAGTAAGAAATAGTAGTAAAAATAGGCCATTTGTCCCATTCAGCCTGCTGTTTCATTCAATAAGAACTGAAGGTGTTGGAGGTGATTTCCTTGAATTCCAGGAGCAGCAATTACTGTTTTATATGCTGTTGCATTGTTTTGGAACTTTGTATAAAAAAGTCAAAACAACAGCAGTTTTAAAAGGGAGAAGAACAGACAAAGCAAGCACATGGTGAGGACAGTGCAGGAGAGAGAGAGAGAGAGAGAGAGAGGGAGAGGACCTGCATAGTTACTGCCTTTGATGTTTGATGGAATGAGCTGCCAGAGGATGTGGTGGAGGCTGGTACAATTACAACATTTAAGAGGCATTTGGATTGGTATATGAATAGGAAGGGTTTGGAGGGATATGGGCAGGGTGAAGGCAGATGAGACTAGATTGGGTTGGGATATCTGGTCGGCATGGACGGGTTGGACTGAAGGGTCTGTTTCCATGCTGTACCTCTCTATGACTCTATTACTCTATCTGATTATGGACGTCACTCTACTTTCCAACCTGTGCATGCCCCCTTCCCCGTCCATATCTCTTGGGACTTTGGTAAATCTAAAATCTGTCTACATAACCTTGACAATATTCAGTGATCTAGCTTCAACTGCTGTCTGTATAAGAGAATTGAACAATCAATGGGGTGGCATAGTGGGTCAGTGATTAGCACTACTGCCTCACTGTGCCAGGGACCTGGGTTCAATTCTAACCTCAGGTTTGCATGTTCTCCCCGTGTCTGTGTGGGTTTCCTCTGGGTGGCTCTGGTTTCCTCCCACAGTCCAAAGAAGTGCAGGTTAGGTGAATTGGCCATGCTAAATTGCCATTAGTGTTCAGGGATATGTAGATTAGGTGCATTAGTTAGAGGTCAAAATAGGGTAGGGGAATGGGTCTGGGTGGGTTACTCTTCGGAGGGTCGGTGTGGACTTGTTGGGCCGAAGGGCCTGTTTCCACACTGTAGGGATTCTGATTCTGAATCTTGTTTCTGTCACTCTCTTGTGTTGAATAGGGATTCTGGATTTGTATTCTTCTAATTTCCTAGGGTCTCTCCAGATTCTTTGGAAATTTTAGAGGGTGAGAATCTTCACTATTACTGGAGCCACTTCCGTTAAGACCCTAGGCCATCAGTTTCAGGGGACTTATAAGCCTTTAGTCCCATTTGTTTTCCTGGTAGTTTTGTCCAGTGTTCAAAATTGTTTAACTCCCTTTGTCATGATTCCCTACAACCCTTAGAAATTTATTTTCTACAGTGAAGACAGTTATAAAATACTTGTACAGGATCTTTCCTATCTCTTCTTTTCCCATTACTAATTCCCCAAACACCACCTTTAAGATACCAATGATCCCTTCAGCTACATTTTCCCCTTATTTATGTATTTGTAGAAGTTTTTAAACTCTTTAAAATTTCTTTCAGGGTTGCTTTCATTCCTCAATTTCCCACTTTTTATTTTCATTTGTCATCCTTTGCATGTTTTGAAAGTTTCCTTTCTTCTGAGCTAGCAGCAATCGTTTCAGCCTTGTATGTCTTTTCTTTCAATTTGATAGCATCCTTAACTTTTTAGTTATCTGAGGATGACACTTTTTGTGCAGTCATGACTTCTCAATGGAATTTATTTTCGCTGAGTTATGAATTATCTCCTTCAATGTCTGCCTCTATTTCATTACTGTTTACTCTTTAACATGTTCTTCCCAGTCAACTGTCTTCTTATACATAAAGTTGCTTTTACTTAAGTCTAAGACTCCCCTTTCAATCTAAGAATAATCCACTTAAAATTGAATTGTCATATTATGATCATGGTTGAAGGGAACAGTATCAACCCCCCCCCCCCTAACTATACTATCCTAAATGAGGAAAAGCGTTTGATGATTTGGTCAAAAAAATTGGTCACAAAGATGATTTTACAGCTTAAGATCTGATAGATTTAGGCATTTAATTGAATGAAATTAGTTTTATTGTCACATGTAGTGACATGAGTGCAGTGAAACGTTTACGAGTCACCATTTAGATTCTTGAATACAAACACCTGGGAAAAAAGTTAGGAAAATAAAGAAATAAAAAGTCCAGCACTACAGAATTTTAAAGGTATGATATCATAGAAATAAATTAGACAAATAACAAAATAAAAAGTTCAGAATGACAATGCTTCCACAACAAAGAAAATAATTTAAGAAACAAGAATAAAAAGACAGTACAATCCAAGTCGGCACTCCCTGAGCATCTGGCACTGGGAGGGGAGGGGGCTGCACAGGGGTGTTGTCAAATGTTCCATACCAATATCTGTTGATGAGGGTTGCCCATGATTGTGTTTTGAAGTACTATTTGGTGCTGAACAAAATGAATACTCCTGTTGCCAGTGGCAAACTGACGTCACCAGCTACCCTCTGACTTCCATATCCTGACCAAATATATCCAACAACACTGCAAGAGGCTAGAGAAGAAATTGTGGGAGCTCTGGCTGATATTTTTGCATCATCATTAGCCATGGTGAGGTCCCGGAAGACCGGAGGGTAGTGAATGTTGTGCCATTATTCAAGAATGGCTGCAAAGAAAAGCCTGGGAACTATAGCGGTGACACAGTGGTTAGCACTGCTGCCTCACAGCGCCAGAGACCCGGGTTCAATTCCCGCCTCAGGCGACTAACTGTGTGGAGTCTGCACGTTCTCCCCGTGTCTGCGTGGGTTTCCTCCGGGTGCTCCGGTTTCCTCCCACAGTCCAAAGATGTGCAGGTCAGGTGAATTGGCCATGCTAAATTGCCCGTAGTGTTAGGTAAGGGGTAAATGAAGGGGTAAACGTAAGGGTTGCGCTTCGGCGGGTCGGTGTGGACTTGTTGGGCCGAAGGGCCTGTTTCCACACTGTAAGTTATCTAATCTAATCTATAGACCAGCAAGCTTAACATCTGTGGTGGGTAAATTACTTGAGAAGATTCTGAGGGATAAGATATACATGTGTTTGTAAAGACAGAGTTTAATTAGGAGTAGTCAGCATGGCTTTGTGAGTGAGAGATCATGCCTCACAACTTTGTTAGAGTTCTTTATCAAGTGACCAGTAAGGTTAGCAATATGGATTTCAGTAAGGTCTTTGATAAGGTTTCTTATAGTAGGCTGCTATGGAAGGTTAGATTGTATGGAATCCAGGGTGAGCTGGATATACAATTGGTTTGATGATAGAAACTAGAGAGTAGCAGTGGAAGGATGCTTGTCAGGCTGGAGACCTGTGACTAGTGGAGTGCCTCAGGGTCGATACTGGGCCATTATTGTTTTTTATCTATATTAATGATTAGTAAATTTGCTGATGACACCAAAATATGCTTATCATGCACAGTGAGGAAGATTACTAGCAATTGCAATAGGACCTTGATCAGCTGGGGAATTTAGCTGAAAAATGGCAAATGAAGTTTAATATGGATAAGTGTAAGGTCTTGCATTTTGGAAAGTTAAATCAAGGTAGGAGTTTAGTGGAACAGAGGGAATTCAGGTTCACAGTTCTCTGAAAATGGAGTCACAGGTAGACAGGACAATGAAGAAGGCTTTTGGCACACTGGTCTACATCAGTCAGGACTTTGAGTATAGGTGTTGGGAAGTTATGTTGCAGTTATACAGGACGTTGGCAAGGCCGCAGTTGGAGTTTTGTGTTCAGTTTTGGTCACCTTGTTATAGGAAGGATGATATTAGACTGGAAAGAATACAGAAGAATTTTATAAGGGTGTTGCTTGGACTCAATGGTCTGAGTTATAGGGAGAGGTTGGACCAGCTAGGACCTTTATCTTTAGAGCATAGGAGACTCAGGAGTGACTTTTATGAGGTGTATAAGATTATGAGAGGAATGGATGGGGTGAATGCACTCAGTCTTTTCCCCATAGTTAGGAAATCGAGGACTAGAGGGCATCAGTTTAAGGTTCGAGGGAAAAGAATAAAAGGGAACCTGAGGGGATAGGAAAGGATTAGAAGGACATGGGCCAAGTGCAGGGAAATGGGGTTAGCCTGAATGGCCATTTTGGTCGGCATGGACCAGTTTGGGCCAAAGGGTCTGTCTCCATGCTGTAGGACTCTATAACCCTATGACTCTATTTCTCAATATCCTGCTTGTTTGGTGCATTGGTAATGTAGGAAGCTGAATATTAGTGAAGTGAGTTGCACCGGTAATAAACTGGTTAACAAGCGATTAACCCCACATTTTCCTGATCCAGTGCCTGCAGTGAAGGCACACTTCTTTGGTTGTGTGTAGCCTTTTGCAGTTGTAACAACATATCTGGTCATTCACATTCACTTCTTACAATTGACACGACAACTTCTCTATACAGGTCTAAAGTAACCACGTGGAGTTGTTTTTGAGGGCATTGAATATTCACATTCTGGCTTCAGTAGTTTTTTTGTTAGCTTTTGGAAGATAATTTGGGTATGGTATAACTGTGATGATGCTGCTCCTTTGAAAAGGTTAGGTTGTCCTTGGCTTTTTTTCAGAGAAGTTGTATAAGTAGTGATTCCAAAAAGTTTGGTTTGGATGGGATTTAGGGCTAAGTTGATTATAGCTAACAGATATTTTCGAGTTAAAAAAAAAGCACTTGTACAATGAAAGAGGAGTGTCCAGTTTCCCAGCTCAGCTTTACTCTGGTTTGGTTTGGTTTTAGCAGTCTGGCTGGTCACAGAAAGCAGTCAGTTCAGTTTGAGGATGCTGGTCCAGGTAACAGTTACATGGTAGAAGGTATTCCATGCTGAATCTCTCTCTCTCTCTCCTGTAAGACACTGCGTTTGATTTTACCTTTTCGAGTCAAGGAGTGTTTATGGGGATTGCAAATATTTGCAATAGCATCATTAAGTTGGGATAATCTGTTGGGTTTTTGGGTAGGTTAATTTATTTGGTATTCTGTTTTCTTTTGTTTGTGTTTCATTCCGTAATCTTGTAAATAAATTCTGTTTTGTTTAAAATTAAGTGGTTTGACCAGCTGCATCTCTCCTGGAATATCCCCGTTACACATGCTTAAAATAACTAGCAAAGTTAGGGTCTGGGCTACTTTCTTGAAATGTTTTGAGGGGGTCCATAACAGTGACTTTATTCTTTGAACTGAAATACATTTCATGCCCTCACTAAGAGTCTTTCTCCAGTCAATGATTGCGGTGCACAAATTTGTCCTGGATTTGCTTAATTTACTTATGCTCCCTTTGGCAATTTTTGTTGGTCTTCGGTCTTTTCATTTCACCAAGAATAGTGTGGAGATGTTTGCACTGATGTTTCCATCACTTTGTGAAACAGCTGCATTTTTCACTCACGAATTCAGGGCCATTGTCACACATCACAATGTATGGAATGCCACAATGACTGAAGTGTGTTTTCAGACATTCTACAATCACACTGGTAGTTATTGTCATTTGCTGTTCTAACTCCCAGTTGTCAAAATGGTAGTCAACAGGATAGTTGGCTCCAGTGAGATTGAAGAGGTTAATGCCAAATTTCGTTCATGGTCTGACTGAGATGCTGTGCCACAAGTGTCATTTTAGCCTGTTTAGTTTGGTATTTATTACAAGCATGCTACTGGCTGACATGGTTCACAATCTTCTTGCCAATATTTAAACAGTACTCTTGATTTCCTCACATTAGACGCAATCCGTCATGGTTTGCATTGATGAATTTCAGCAGCTCTTTTCTCATTTCCTTAGGGATAGTGACTCTATTTCCTTTGGGCTGTCACTTTGTGAAAAATGCTATCTTGCCAATTACTTCATCTCTATGTGCTCCATACTTTCTTAAAGTAGCAGTGCTTGAGATAGTACCTTGTCAGGTTGTTCCTTATTGTCTAGTTTTTTTTTAAAAGAAATCACACGTCCTTCAGATTAAATATCTCTGATAATTTCTAGAGCATGTCAGGCAGTTGCTTCTCATTGCATTTTTCATTTCTATACTTTACATCCTCAACTTTCTTCATAAAGAATGCTATTCTTAACAACATGCCAGCAATGTACATCTCTATCCCACATTTGTTTTTCATGCTCATGTGATATCTCTGCAAATAAAGTGATATTATTTCTGGATGCTTTTGCTGAGATAGGGGAAGCAGTTTGAGGAAAATGCTTTGAAGAGGTTTGTGGTCAGACTTAATTGTCACTGCTCCTCTCAAACATTATTTAAAATGCTCACAAACAAACACAATAATTTGTCCTTCTTGCTCAATTTGAACATAGATAGTTTAATTTGCATTAATACCACAGATGCAAATACATCTGCTTGTCCTTATGTATATCTGGTAGCTTCAAGTCCTGTCTTACCAGCATCAGTCTATAAGGTAACTTCGTCATTGACACTGTAATATATCAGCACTGGCATTGTCATCACTGGCTGCTTGGTTCTAGTGAAAAGCTGCTTCTTGCTATGCATCCCAAAATGACTTCACATCTATAGCAGTAACCCTTGGTTGACATTCATCGTGATGACAGATTATATAGAACATTGCTAAACAGTTCACAAATGCAACAAATCATTACTATGCTTTCACATCTGTTGGTCACTGTACCTCTGCGACAGCTTGTCAGCAGTAGACTGGCAGGAGGCTGGAAGAACACAGCAAGGAAGGCAGCATCAGGAGGTGTAGAAGTCGATGTTTTGGGTGTAACTCTTCTTTAGGACTGCGAGTTGGTGTGAGGGGAGCTGCAGATGCAGGGGGCGGCGGGGGCAGGGTGGTGAGATGGCGATAAGTGAAGACAGGCAGAGGGTACGACCTAGTTGGTCAATGGGAGGAATGAGTCCGGTTGTTGGCAGGGAGCAGTGCAAGGGAGGGGGCGGGGCTGGGAAGGGAGTCGGGGGATGGGGAGGAAGGCTATTATAATTGGAAGACTCAATGTTCAGTCCTCTGGGCTGGAGGTTGCCCAGGCAGAAGCATCCAGGCAAATTTCTTTTGCTTATCAGTTCATAAGCTATGTATTTGATTTCAAGCATCTTCAATTGTATTTTTCTTTTGTTCAGCTTCAGGTTAATTTAGCCAGTTCTTTCTCTCAATTTTACCAGATTCTGACTGTGGTCTCTGATAGATCCTTCCATTGTGTCTCCTCATCTCAAGACTAGCAGATCTTCCTCATTACTTCCACTCTGGGCAGATTGGCTATCTCATGCTGTGTGCAGGTAATCTTCTGGAGCAGTGGAAATGCCAAGCCGCATGTGCAACAACTGTATCTTCTGAAGGCTGTCCAGATTGTTGTTAGAAAGCTGCTGCTTTCAGCCAGATTCACTTGCCATTATGAACTTCATACTGAGGTTAGTAAAGAACTTGGGTTGACAAGTTGTGGTAAAATTGAGTCAAATTTTGCGAAGGGAAAGTGCGATTTCTTCAAAGCTTTTCATTGAGATCTTTTGGATCTATGCATATTATCAGTTTTCCCTTTCTTTTTACTGCCACTAAACTGCTGAACCAACCTATAGGAGCTGCCACTTCTTGCTTGCTCTCTTCTTTTCCAGTTCATCTGTTTTCTCCTTCAGGCTGGAACTAAGGGCAGATGAAATTCTTCTGGGTAGATGCTGCACTGCTTTCACACTCCCATTCACTTCAAGATGGCATTCATCAAGAAGACATTCAAGACCTTTAATCTTCTAGGATCTTGTTCTGCCGTCAATGCCTTAGTGACCTGCAAAACACCACAAACCTCTTCTTGCAAATTATAGTTATTAGTCCAAGTTTTAGACTTGCCTTAGCTGAGAAGAGATGATTTTGTGACTATTTGGAACTCCAAATATACATTTTTCCCTCTGCATTGGGCTCTCAGATTATTTTGTCCTTTTAGCATGAGCATTGTTTTATCATTTAGCCTCATCCTTACTTTTCAGGGCTGCATTTTTTGGTCGCTTTGTTGATCCACTTTGCAAACTTTCATGGTGTTGCACAAAATACCAGTGTCTGCCAGACTCTTCATATTAACTTGATGCTTTACTTCTATACACACAAAACATTTATCACCTTTAGTCCAAAGAGTGCCAAACTGCTGTGTGCTGGGAAGTAATTAATCAGAATCATTAGTTTCTTCATAGCCAAACACTAACAAGCAAAGTAATTCAGATCCTTGCAGCTAGGCCACAGCTTTCCACAGGCTGGAAATGACTTATTTTCTTTTTCTTTTGTGATGCCCTCCACAATATTTACATGCTGTCCTTTGGCCTTGGTCAACCCCTGTTTTTTTTTTGTAAATATTTATTTCATTTTTCCAATCTGTTGTTAACATTTGACAGTGTGTCTCTCAGCATAATATAAAGACTCATCTGTTTTCCCATTAATATACTTTGCTGATGATTGATCACCTCAGACCATATTGATAGACTTTGTAAGGAAATGTTTCTCTCCTCGTGGTTGATGTGCTCTCTCAGGAGAATTCCTTTTCCTGAGATACCATACCTCAGACCATCTAGTCTTCCTCTCCCCTTGAACTCTAATTCTTAACATATATTGTTCATAAGTAACATTAAAAAAGGGTTTAGATTGTGTTTTTAAATCCTGCAAAATTTCTCCTGTCTGGCTTATCTGCTCCTCAGTGAGATCTAGTTTGCAATAGAGCTTATATATTCTTTCCTTAGGACTGATAGCAGTCATGCAACTCTTATATACCTAAGTTGTTTAAAAAAAACTATTGCTATTCCAATGAGAGTGGAAAAAAAATCCAATTCTGTCTCATATCTCCTTTCATTTCCACAGCAGCAGCAAGTTGAAAGTGCATAACTATTTTGACTCTTTCAGAAATTAAAAGTTGCAGACTTTTTTTTATAACTTCTTTTTTTTTCAGTAATTGGATTAAGTACAGCTATGAAAATCCACACATTTTCCGTTGATAAAAGTGGTTTGTTTAATAGTTGCTACAGACAGCACACAAAGGCACATATCACAGGGATAGTGATCACATGACTACAGCAAGCCAGGTAGAATCACATAGCTCCAAAGTGAGGGATAAATAGATAGTTAAGAGGAAGTTGATTCCACATGGGTTTGGTTAATATTCTCAAAGATATTTTCTGAGATAAGTAAAGCAAGCAAAAATAAAAGAAAACTATGAGAGCATCCTTTGTACTTTATAACAAAAGAAAGTGGGGAAAACGGGATGAGAAATTGAGAGAAGAAAGAAGAAGAAAAAAATGAAATAAAAATCAAATGAAAGAGAGGATGAGTGATGTGGAAGGGAGTTTCTAAATTCACTTAATTATTGTCAGAACCTTTGCTCGCCATTTGAGCAGAGTTCTCTCCTCTGGTGCACTGAAGAAAGACTCACACTTATAAAAGCATCTTTTATGAATGAAAAGTGTTCCAAAAGTGCTTTACAAACTATTAAGCAGTGAAGCACTGTTGGCTATGTTGCAATGCAGTTAATATTGTTTAATAGCAAGTCTGAACGGTGGGCTCTAGGTAAATGCAGTATCCCCTGATGACAAACAAATTGTTTAGATCTGGTGTGCACTGCCTGGAAGTGTAATGAGGGCAGAGTGAATTGAGGCATTCATGAGGGCATTGGATGGAGTTTAAATAAAAACAATGTGCAAGGATAAGGGGAAAAGGCAGGCGAGTGACACAAAGTCATTATGCATGTTGGGGAGCCAGCAAAGACTCAAATGGCCAAATGGCCTCCTCCTGTGTTGTCATATTTCTGTGATACTGTGACAATCCATTCTCGATGTTGTGTTCAAGTCCTGGCATAGTTGTAGAATGAGATGGGAGCAAAGAAAGGTGCCAATGTAAACTGCAGGCAGGGAGGAGTGCCAGTCTGAACTGTGGATGAAGGAATAATGTTATTATAATAACAGATGGTGAGGATACATAGGAAGGCATCATGAAGTGGGTAAAGAGAAAAGAGTGGTAGTGTAATTTCCTACAGTTGGGAAAAGAGACCCAAACTGAATTGAGGGATGTGAGGAATAGAATGGAGTGAAAAGAAAGAGAAAGTTCATGCAAATTGAAGTGGGAGTGGAAGAAAGGAGTGTATTTCACATGTTGGAGTATCAAATTGATAATACAATTACTTCCCAGTTTTGTGGCACCAGAAGGTCTCGGCAGAAATCCAAGTTTCAAATTCCATGTCATTTGATGTTGATAACCATAACTTGTCACTTGAAACAGGTTATTTACGTTGAATTAGGTAGTTCTATAAACAGAAAGACCTTCTGGTTTAAGCAATGTAAATGCTTTGGAAGGAGGTACAACTATAATTGTCTTTGATATCTTGTGCCAGTGTCATGCACACAGCTAGAAAGGAATTAATCATTTTCATTTCTGGTGGTTTACAGGATTTTATTCAATTCTTGGCATTATAGTGAATAGCTGTGAGGTGCTGTACACGTACAAGTCTTCCTTTACTATAAGAGAAAGCAGCTGAAAATGTGTTGCTGGAAAAGCGCAGCAGGTCAGGCAGCATCCAGAGAACAGGAGAATCGACGTTTCGGGCATAAGCCCTTCTTCAGGAAGGGCACAAGAGAAAGCAGAGCACTACTACACAGTGAACAAAAATTCAGACATTAGTTTTGTGAGTTATTTTCATGCAGTGCAAAACGTATGGGTGGTCATGGAGATCACAGTCAATTTTCTCTGATTTAGGAGTGCATTGGGGCGGTTAAAGATGTAAATAAGCAGCGGGAGTAGAATTGTGTTCTCCAATTGTATAATGTTCTATGCCACTCATGTTCACTAAATATGACAGGCAATGAGAAGGGAGGCTGTTAATCATTACCAAGTTTAATTACAGCACTCACAATTGGAAATAAAGAAGCTATAACTTTTGAACAAAGACAATAGCAGTTGTGTAAACATATTTCCGAGAAGGCCAATTTACCCAGAGTGCACAAAAGGAATGGCAATTCAAAACACGCGTAATTAGGGATGTAGCCTGCTCATTGGTATCAATGACAGAAAATAGAGGACAGCACAGTCACTACTTCACAATATTTGTAGCTGGTTGGTGATACTGCCTCTAAGATCAGGTGCATGAAATTACACTGGGTCTCTGTACTGACATCCCGCCACCACGTGGATTGAACTGCTCTCGCCTGGTTCCATTCTTATCTATTCAAATCATGAACAGAGTCTCACTTGCAATGGCTTCTTTCCTCCCCTCTTTATTCTTACCTCGGATAACTTCCAAAAACCTATCTTTGTCCCCTCCTACTTCCTGACTTTGTGCTGACCTTTAGTCATATCACTTGAAAACAGAGAGTTGGCTTGCTATATACGTTAATGAACCTTAGCCTTAACCACACTATTGCATCGCTTGACTCCTGTCTTTAAGTTGACTGATTTTTTAATCTGACATTCAGTTCTGGATGAGCTGAAATTTCCTGCAATTTAATATGTGAAGCGCAAATGCATTATCATCAACCCAAGGAAAAATTTCCATTTCCTAGCTATAACTCCATCCCGCTTTCTGAAAATTGTCTGAGGCTGGACCAGACTGTGGACAACCTTAGTGTAATATTTGATCCTAAGGTGAGCCTCTGTCCACATATCAGTACAATCAATTGTACCTACTTGCACATCTAACTCAATCCCTAATCAGCAGAAATTTCCTTCCACGTTTTTGTTATGTTTTAGACTTGACTATTTCATTGCATAGGCAGGAGTGAGGACTGCAGATGCGGGCATCTAGAAAATTGGAAGTCAATGGTAATTAGGGAGAAAATTCTCCACTGGTGGGAGTCATACCTGGCTCAAAGGATGATACATACTGGTCATTGAATGTCAGTCATCTCAGCGTCAGGACATCACTGCATGAGTGCCTCAGGGTTGAAACATTCCAATCAAACAGTTCAGAAATGTTATTACATATCTCTGGAACAGGTGGAGCTTGAACCTTGGCCTCCTGGCTCAGAGATATCACTGCACCACGAGAGCCTTTAATTCCTTAGGGTGGTGTGCTTGGCCCAACTATCTTCATCTGCTTCATCAATGGCCTTTCCTCCATTGCAAGGTCAGAAGTGGGGATGCTTCACAGTACTACAGTACAACTTATCACTTACTGAAGTCCATGAACAGTTGCAGCAAGATCTAGACAATATCCAGGCTTGGGCTGACAAGTGACAATTAACATTCATGTAACACAAATGCCAGGCAATGACCATCTCCAACAAGAAAGAATCAAACTATCAGCCCTTCACATTCAATGGCATCACCATCATTAAATCTAGCCCCCTCACTCAGTACCCCCATACCCTCCACCCCCCACCCCCACCCCCACCCCCACCCCCACCCCCACTTTCCATCAATAGCCTGGGGTTACCTATGGCCAGAAACTGAACTGGACTAGTCTAATAAGTACTGTGACAATAAGAACAATTCAGAGGCGAGCAATCCTGCAGCAAGTAACTTACCTGCTGAGTCCACAAAGCCTATCCACAACTACTCATCAATTGCCTGATTGTGTTCAGCTCCAACAACAATCAAGTAGCTTGATGCCATTCAGGACAAACCTGACCACTTTATTGGTACCTCATCCACAAATATCCAGTCATTACACCACCACTGTGTAGCAGCAGTGCGCATTCTCTATAAGATGCACTGCAGAAATTCACCAAAACTTCTTAAACAGCACAGACAGACTTCCAAACCTATGACTACCACATGGAACACCATTAACTGCAAAATCCCCTCCAAGCCATTCACTATCCTGACTTGGAATGATATCATCATTCCTTCACTATTGCTGGTCAAAATCCTAGAACTCCCTCCCTAAAAGCGTAGTGGGTCTACCTACACCAACTGTACTGCAGCGGTTCAAGAAGGCAGTTCATCAGCACCTTCTCAAAGGCAACTATGAATGTGTGATAAATGCTAGTTGAGCAATACTAACATCACATGAATAAATAAATCATCCTGTTCACCTATTATACTTGTACTCACTAACTTACATGGGGACCCGATTAATCAATACCTTAATATTAATATTCTCATTATTTTGCAACTGATCCTTCATTATATATGTAATGTCTTCCAGCCCCTCAACACTCCAAGGCATCAGTATTGATTTAATATTGGACTCTTGAGAATCACTGATTTTAATTGCTACCCCATTTTTGCAATACAGCTGTCCAGGACCTAAGCTCTGGAATTTACACTTTCATGAACATCTTAATGTTTTGGAGGTGATGTTTTGATATGAGATGATTATTGTTTTAAATGTGAGGTAATTAAAATGGTGGACTTCAGTTGTCAGAACAATGAAAGAAATGGCAGCTCAGGAGATTAGTTTTGTACAGGCAGACCTGCGTTAAAAATGAATTTTGTTCTGGAGGCTGTTCACAACTCAGAACACAGTGCTGGACAACGTAAAGCTGCTGTTCATAAGTACAGGAAATGCTCTTTAGAATTTAGAATTACACCACCCGATAGGATTGCGTTTGTAAGTACGAGTGTTCGGAAATCGGGGACCACCTCTATGTATAACAGAGACAGAATGAGAGAAAGGGAGCTGTGAAACAGCAGGTGAATTTACCTAGCTGAAGAAATTGTAAATAAGGGATTATTGGTTTGAAGGTCAGCTTAAAGAGAGCCTAGTACAGGGAGCTGTTATGGCTCTGTGTTATTGCCCCTATCTCGCAACAAAAAGGTAAGAGTGCAAATCCCACCACAGGTGTGTATTAACATCCCTAAACAGATTAAGGAGAAAATATATATCCGAGAGTAGTCTATGTTATCATTGAGATGAGTAGAACTTCAGAAGCCACTCTCACTTCAGTTTAGTGGGGGAGGCTTCTATTTGTAGTTTTAAGTCAGCTAAAGTAATTTACAGTAGGTTAGACTTGTGCTGTAATCAATGTAAAATACAAGTTTCATCATGTGGAAATCAGGTGATACTTTATCTCAGTTTGAATTTTAAAAGGAACCAAAGCTGGAAGATTGCCAGTTTGAAGGTCATGGGAGAATTGACTGGACATCCAACAGTCTCCTACACCAAAAGAAAGTAACCAGCAGATTAACTTCAAAGAATTGAAGAAAAACTGGAATGGGGGCAAAATAACCTCATGATTAGTGAAGGATAAATAAAAGGTTTACTTCTGAGAAGGCTGGAGCTGAAGAGTTATCTACAGTAGATGTTGGCATGCTATGGGTATCCCCACAGAAATACATAACTTTTAGATTATTTGTCTTCTAACAGAATTCTTGGGCACATGGGGAGTAAACCAGAGTACTTAACATTTATAATTATAAATCACATTGTGTATAGTACTTACTTTGTTTTTTTTACACAATGATGTTTGTTTTGTTAAAAACATCAAAACATTGTGGTGTAGATTTGTTGGTTAAAAGAAGATATTTAGATTGTTTTTTAAAAGTTAACAAGTCCTAATTTAATCATAACAGCTCTGCAAACTGCTCCATCCCTATTTGTCACTCTCTTACTTTAAGGCACTTCTTAACTCTTTCAGTTCCTCCTAAAGTTGACACAGTGGACAGTGGTACTGGTGTGGGTTTCCGCTGGGTACTCCAGTTTCTTCCCATAGTCCACAGATTTGCAGATTATGTGGATTGGCTATGCTAAACTGCCCCGTAGTGTCTGGGGATGTGCAGGCTAAGTGGATTAGCCATGGGAAATGCAGAGTTACAGGGTCAGAGTGAGGGACTGAGGTTCTGGTGAAATGGTCTTCAGTGGGTTGGTGCAGACGTGATGGACCAAATGGCCTCTTTCCACACTGTAATATTCTATGAGTCTACAGTCTTCCCTGAATATACCTGCTGACTTTGGCCTGTAGTAAAATTGGTCTCATTTTGTTGTCATCTCTTATCTCTCAACCAGCATGAGCACTTCCTCTGCAATCGCATTTGGGAAAAAGAGCCTGATACATTTCAATCCTGATACATAGTAAAATGTTTCACAAGCAAGCAAGGTGAACCAATAATATCAAAACATTCAGTGTTGCCTTTGAGTGTTTTCAATCATTCATTAAAGTTGAAGGACTGTGCCCTTGGTATATCATTAACTTTCTTCAGGATAAAGAATGAATACTCATAATTTTGATCTTGGGTATGATAGCAGTGCCAGTTTACAACTCAGTGATAGCATATGGTGATTTATCTCCTGACAATGTCAGATGGTTTGCACTAAAGCTTATTTATTGCAGCTACCCCCCATACCTGTCTTATTCTTGTTCATCCATGAGGCTAATGCTGATTGGTATCAAACAGATTGATGTTACTGTCGGCAATACCAACAATTTAAAGCCAACGTACCACCATGGTACTGACTAGTGATACTATAAACTATAATCAGTTAAGAGCTTCTGTTTTCAAGAATCCAAAGTTCATGTCTTTGCAATATTTTTGAAGCAGATCTGAAGGTCTACTTGTATACTGTCCATTATCAGCATGTTCTTCTTGTGCCTCTAAAGCAGTGATCATCATGGACAGAACTCATTTTGAACAACGTAAAAGACAAGAAGTGCTGGAGAAACTCAGCAGATTTGGCAACATCTGCTGAGACCAAAACAAAGTTAATATTTTGTGTATCAAACAAATCTATCCGGAACAATCCTGAAGATGTGTCATACTGATCTCAAAACGTAATCTCTGGTTTTCTCTTCACAGATGCTGCCAGACCTGCTGACTTTCTCCAGCAGTTTCTGTTTATTTTTAAGTTTCAGATCTTTAACATCTTCAGTAATTTGCTTTGATTACATTCTGTTTGAAAATTGCTGTATGATATGAAGAATATATAGGAACAGCTTTTCAGCCTGATCGTGTTGTTTATCCTTGAACTTTGCTGGGAAGTTTCAGATCTGACAATGCTTCACCTCAAGGTGATATAGCACATGCCACAATGTTGAATTCTTCATACACTGTAATTTTTTTTAACATTAGATGCTTGAACACCCATTGCAAAATTCTTCAAAGAACAATTTGCAACAGCTAAATTGGATATTCTGTTATGGAAGCTGTTTTGAGGCAAATCATATCTGTCATTTAATTACTTGGTCACCCCTTTATACAAAATGAAGTAGTCTCTCTTACATTTTCCTGCCATATCACTATAGCCTGCCATTCGTAAACCCAACGGAAGCATCCTGAATCTTTCTCTTCACGTTTCTATTAATGTCATACGCTGAGAAGACACTGAACAACAATGCTTCTGAGCATTCAATACAATTCACGAGTGGTTTCAGAGCATTGTTGAGAAACAGAAAGTAAAGCTTGCCAATTTAATTGGCAACCACCTCATTCCCAAGCATCTCCAGGTCATTTTGGGGCACTCTTTCCTTCCTTAGCTCTGAATGTAGCTTGATGCACATTTCTAACATTTGGTACAATAAGGGGAAACACAAAAGTGGGATTATTCTTGAGTGAGATTCAGATTGTACTTGGGAATTTCACAGAAGGAAAAAGCAATAAAACTGATGAATGAGACATACCAGTTCAACTGATCTTGTGTATTCAAAATGGAGTTTCAGTATTCTAATTTCCAAGTATTATAATTTATTTATACATAAGTACATAAGAACAAGAAGCAGGACTATGCAATTTAGCATTTCAAACTGGCTCTGCTGTTTATTACAGTCATGGCTGATCTGATCTCGGCCTCCACTCCACTTCCCTGACCACTCTCCACAACCCTTCAACTAGTTACTAACTAAAAATCTGTCTATGTTCTCCTTAAACTTGTTCAGTGTCCCACTGTCCATCACATGCTGGGGTAGGGAATTCCACAGAACTTTGGGAGAAGTCATTCCTTCTCATGTCTGTTTTAAATCTGCCATCCCTCCACCTAAAACTATGACCGCTTGTTATAGAGCTTAAAACTATGACCTCTCATTAACTTGTTTTTCCCTCTGTATTATTCCACATGGCAAATTGTGCTTAAGAGTCAGACTCTGACATAGAAATTTCAAATTTCAAGTTAGTTAAGTAGCCAAGTTAAATAAGGAGCTGTCAAGCAGTGGCAGTTACCTATCAATCAGCTGAAAGTAGTTGCTTTCAGAAAGTGTTAATTACTCTAGCATTGAGCTAATTAGTGAGTCAGAGGCATCAGAGACTCAATATAAACAGACAGGTTATTAATCTGCCTGGTGTAAAGGGGCGCATCTGAGTGAGACAAGTGTAATCTGAGTGTATCTGAATTTAATTCAGATTATAATTTCTGGTGCTGAGGGGGAGCTTCTTTTACAACCTTTCTTCATCCTCCATTATATCTCAAAGATTCAAATTACTGACCACAAATGGAGGATAAACTAGAAACAATGATGTGACATTGAAGAACTAGACACTGGGTCTTTGAGTGCATTTCAAAGGAAATCAAAGACTGATGCAATATTAGAAAAATAACTTTTGTTTTGTCTTCTTCTGTCCTTGTAAACTGGAAAATTTCAGTTGGGGTAAATACAATATTAGTTAAAATTATAATAACATAAGCACAAACAGGATTAAAGGCATTAATTAAACTTTAATTAATTGGTTAGTTTGCAGATGTAGGACAGGTGATGTGTTGCAGATATGGTATGTGGGAGCTACTTGTGGGCGGCACGGTGGCACAGTGGTTAGCACTGTTGCCTCACAGTGCCAGAGACACGGGTTCAATTCCCGCCTCAGGTGACTGACTGTGTGGAGTTTGCACGTTCTCCCCGTGTCTGCGTGGGTTTCCTCCGGGTGCTCCGGTTTCCTCCCATAATCCAAAGATGTGCAGGTCAGGTGAATTGGCCATACTAAATTGCCCATAGTGTTAAGTAAGGGGTAAATGTAGGGGTATGGGTGTGTTGCGCTTCGGCGGGTCAGTGTGGACTTGTTGGGCCGAAGGGCCTGTTTCCACACTGTAATCTAATCTAATCTAATCTAATCTACTTGATGCCACTTTAATGCACAGCATCCCGAGCTTCAGTAAGTGTCTGCAGCTTGAGAAATTCTGACTCAGTGTTTCTGAGTTGGAGGCTGAGCTTCAGATGCTGTAATGCATGGTCATGTTGCTCCAGAAGGCAATCACAAACATAACAATAGGGTCACCCAATTTGGTCCATGGTCAGAGACAGGAAGGTGTGATAGCATATAACTATGAGAATTGAGAATTTAGAAGTGAAAGAGCCTCATCTCTTGCAATTGTACAACAGGTTTGAACTTCTCAAAGGTTATGGAAGTGCAGAATCTGCAGGTGGACAAGTGAAATGACCATGGGTCCATGGGACAAGGAGTTGTTTATGTTGAGAATGTAAATAGAAATGCAGTGGTAGGGAACAGCATAGTCAGGGAGACTGGATGTAGGTGAAGTATAACGAGCTTGCAGAGATGTTTCTGTATGATTTGGACCCATTCACTGCATGGAAAAATACATGGCAAGTAACATAGAATGTGGATAAATGTGAGGCTATCCACTTTGGTAGCAAAAACAGGAAGGCAGATTATTTTCTGAATGGTGATAGATTGGGAAAAAGGAAGGTGCACTTTCAAAAATGTCATTTATTGCATCTGTTGATCCCAATGCAATCTCCTTTACATAGGGGAGACTGGATGTCTTCTCTCAGAGCGCCTCAGGGAACATCTCCAGGACACCCTCACTATCAATCCCACTGCCCCGTGGTTGAATATTTCAACACCCTTCCCACTCTGCTGAGGACATGCAGGTCCTGGGCCTCCTCCATCGCCACTCCCTCACCACCCGACACCTGCAGGAAGAACGCCTCATCTTCTGCCTCAGAACACTTCAACCCCAGGGCGTCAATGTGGACTTCACCAGTTTCCTCACTTCCCCTCCCCTGACCTTACCCCAGATGATGCTCAGCACCATCTTCATGACCTGTTCTCTCTGACCTATCACCTTTACCCCCACCGACATCCACCTTTTGCACTCTCAACTAACTTCTCCCCAGCCCCTCCCCTTCCCATTTATCTCTCCACCCCCAAGGGTTCCAGCCCCATTCCTGATGAAGGGATCCTGCCCGAAACATCAATTTTCCTGCTCCTTGGATGCTGTTTGACCTGCTGTGCTTTTCCAGCATCACTCTAATCTTGACTCTAATCTCCAGCATCTGCAGTCCTCACTTTTGCCTAAAAAGGAAGGTGCAATGAGATCTGGGTGTCCTTGTACACCAGTGCCTGAAAGTAAGCATGTAGATGCAGCAGGCAGTGAAAATGCAAATGATATTCAGGCCTCATCATGAGAGGATTGAATAAAGGAAGAGGGATGCCTTGCTGCAATTGTACAGAGCCACACCTGTAGTATTGTGTGCAGTTTGTCTCCTTATCTAAGGAAGGGTGTTCTGGCTATTGGAGAAAGTGCCATGAAGGTTTACCAGATTGCTGCTGGGATAGCAGGGCCAATGAGAGACTGAATTGGTTAAGACTGCAGTTTAGAAGAGTAGGCGGGGGGGGGTTCTCATAGAAACCATTAAAATCTCAAATAGGACCGGACAAGCTAAATACAAGAAGAATGTCCAGATGACAGTGGAGCCCAAAATAAGGGGTCACAGTCTATGCATGTAGGCTCAGCTATTTAGGAGTGACATGAGAAGGAATTCCTACATCCAGAGAATCTTGAGATGATGGAATTCTCTGCCACAGAAATCAGTTGAGACCAAAACATTGAGTGTTTTCAAAAAGGATTTAGAGATATTTCTTAGGGCTAAAGGCATCAAAGGAGATGAAGAGAAAGTGGGAACATGGTACTGAGTAGGACGATCAGTTATATGTTGAATGCCAGAACAGGCTCAAAGGGCCGAATGGCCTACTCCTGGTCCTACTTTTTATGTTTCTACATTTCTAAGACCAATACAGTTCTCTTTCACCACAAGCATTGGAATTGCCTGCCTGCTGCCAGCATTTAGGACATCTACTTGGAGCTAAAGAGGAACTTTCAAGGGGGTGAAAAGGTCGATTGGTCATGGTTCATGTCATTACCAATGACACAGGTAGGACAGAAGAGTGCTCACCCAAGACAGTATGGGCAGTTGAGGACTAATTTTTAAAAAAACCAGAACCTCAAAGACAATAATCTCTGGATTATGACCTGAGCCGTAAGCCAAGTGGAATGGGTAAACAAAGTTAGGGAGTTGAATGCATGGTAGAAGGATTATTGTAGGAAAATAGTTTTCAGTTCATGGGGCATTGGCACCAGTACTGAAGAAAGTGGAAGCTATACCATTAGGAATGACTTTCAGCTGAGCCATACTGTGACCAATGTTCTGATGAGATATATAACTGGGACAGTAGAAAGGGCTTTAAACTAGCGGTCACCTGAAGAGAAATAGGAAAAACAATTGGCAGGAGGGGCAAGTGGACAGGCCAGTGTGGCAATGTAGATGATGATAAATGGAACGTGGCAGAAAAGGGAACGTGGCATATAAACTTAAGAACTAGCAATTAAGGCTAGTTTTTGCAAGAATAGTTAAAAGTCAGAACTTATGAGCTGAATCTTACCAAAGCAAGTTGAAGTGTCAATTTCAGGAAGTTTATTGGAGGCTTCATCTCTGTGAGGTGTAGTCAGACATCTCATGTAAACCTCTTTTGCTCACTTCATTATGTCTGCAGCACATTCCAAAAGTACCCTATGTGTGCTCATGTGCTCATCAATGGCAAAAGAATTCATCACGATTGGCCCCTCCTGGATTCCCAGCGCCCGTATCATATTTAAACCTGAGCTGTGCACCAGAGCAAGCACTGCCAGCCAGAAATGCCCTTCATACTGTATAAGTTTGCCCTGATATCATTGAACTATAGGTACACAAATCTAATATCTACCGATCCTTAGTGTCATATTATGTTAGAACTCTGTCTAAGGGAGTATTGCACTTTGCCTAATACCAAGCATAGCAAAACATCAAATTGTTCAGTGTGGGGCTATTGCATGCTGGAAAGCCTTGAAACAGATGAAAACTTTCTTGAACAACAGCGATAGCAAAGATAAAGAAAATTTTAAAAAGTGCAAGGGCTACTTCTGTTTCGAACTCTTATGATCTTTTGTTCAGCAATCTGTAGTAGTCAACAGCAGAGAAAGCTGTGTGGTCACAATTTGCCTGAATAGATTGTATTCCTCCACTTAAACAGTCACAGAACTTTCTCTGTTCCTAAGTTCTGTTTTCAAAAATGCTGAAATGACCATTGACTTGGGAACTGATATGTTCTACATCAAAATCAAGGTTTCTAACAGCACACCTTGTTGCATTGTGCAAGATATGACCCAACTAGTTGGATGAAAAAATGATCTTTAGATTGCCCTGTGCTTTTTGGTAAACGCTGTTGCTCCTTTGGTCAATAATATATCCTGTCATCAGTTAAATAGGCAAGAGGTCTCCCTGGGCTGAAATCAAAGATATAAAATTTGGGTAATATTTCTGCTGTGATTGGTTTTGAGATTTCCTGACTATAACTGTAGGAATGTGAAAATAAATGCTTGGTACCCTTTTCAGAATTGGAGTACTTTGAACTCAGGGGAAAAAAACTTCCTTTGCAGACTTAGTTGAAGCATCATTTGTCAAGGACAAATATATTTTTTCCAAATGTTATCAGTATGTTCTTTCTGGTGCTAGAATGAACACACTTAGTATTCTTATCATAGTTCTCTTGCTTTTCAGATCCCTTACCACAGAGATGTTACTATAGATTTTTTTCTCAACTGTTAATCTGCAGTCAATGCTCCTCTAAGATTGGTGGTACCTCATGGTTAATTCAACAACATTCATTCTGTCAACAACAAGACAATTTCAGAAAGCAACATGATATACCAGCGTTTTGAGAATATTTCCCACATATGCAAAATATTTCATGCATAAGGTGTAAATTATCATGATTGCACAGCACTTGCTGAGTAGTCAGGAGTGTGCTAATAGCAATACTCCAATAACCACAGCTAATTAATTAAATCTATCAAACTCATAATGTGGCTTAGTTATTCTTGCTAAAAGCAACATCCTTCACTCTCAGGGACTGGTTCTCTAGAAATAAAATGAATATGTTCAAGATTTGGGATTACTTGGGAGCTGGGGGAGCTTCCAGCTTGACATTTGCTGAGGCATTATCATGGAGAAAGCAATCAGTCAGCACCCTTTTTTGCCTGGCATAAAAATTGTTGTGTTCATTTGCTATTCAGCGTTTTTGTATTTCTCCTGATCAGTGCAAGATGATAAGTTTCAGGAAAGTGTCTCTCACTTCAGAAATATCATTTTGATTTAAAGTTGCGATATAAATTCAAGTTGTTGTTCCTTAGTTATTTTTCCTGTTTACTGTGCCTTGTACCTATGACATTGAAAACATGCACAAGATCTAGGAAACATCTAAAACCTCATGTTCCCTGGAAATGGTAAAGTGTACTCAGGGCCCAAAAACGTATACATTTTGTAATGTGCCTATTGAACCCTCCTCTTAGACATCATGGATTATATTGATGTAAAGGTGTTTTTCTAATTTAATTTGTAATGTTATATCCCATGTCTGCACTGTGTGTAATTAGAGTGTATGCCTAGCAGTGGCCAACATGTCTGGTCTGCTGGTTGGCAGGGGACTGCCTCAAGATCCCTCCAGCAAAATAATAGTTTCACCCTTTCCTTTCACTATTTTAAAATCAAAGGCATTTCTTTAAAACTGTATTTTAAATGTTTACTTTAAATCTTTGCCAGTCAGTCCAGGATCCTTGATCTATACTCACTTCTAATCCTGGTCTCTTGAAGATTTATCTCCAGTCAACTCCTGCAGATAGCAAAAATGGATACTCTTGATGTGAGGAGTCTCCATAGCAGTTCAAATCTTCGTATTGTTGAAGACTGTGCTTAGGTCAGAAGCAAACCACTGCAGCATTCTCAAAAACTAGGATCCGGTTTTTAGGCTCCTCCCTGGATCTTATGGCATATTTGCACAAAATTGCAATGGGAATTCACCAGAAAAGCCGCTGTCTTTTAAAGGCAGTAATAGCTGAAGGGGGTAATGGTTTATCTACTGAAATCTTTGTCCAGTACTTACCAATATCAGCAATTACTCTTGGCTTTTCAAAGACTAATTGGGATGAATTTTATGGGCTGAAGCCAAAATGGAAAACAAACTCCTCCGCATCAGTAGCTCTGCGAAGCATGACAAGATCATTATCAGATTGTGACTAGAATAGGAAGTTCCTGCCTTTCACTCTACCCAGCCTACAGTCAGACTCTAGTTGGGGGTTAAAAAACATAAATGTATGTTTTAGGCAGTCAGCCATGTATCTTTGCCTCTTTCAGTAAAGTTGCTGATCATATTAATAGTCTGATCTTTATTTTGTTGCTAAAATTACATGAGACCATTCTGCCAAAACCATTGCTTGTGACAGGAAAATCCTTCAGCCTTCCCATGCATTCTTGACAAGGTTTCATTTGATGAAGACTTTCATGTTTAATGTCACATATATGATATAAAAATAAGACAAGTCTTTTCTTGGCATGAGTTGCATGCTGCAGACCACTTCCCTTGTAAATCCCCTTTGTTGGCTTTCCCATGCGTTGTTATTTGCATTCTTTGCAACCACATCCTTTGCTGATTTTCCGAGGGGCATGCTATATAATGTTCCCCAAACTCCTATAAAAAGGACATTCTATCCCTCTCTTTACATCTGGTTTGTGTAGATAGCTGCTAATTTTAGTTCTAACATGCTGGAACTTACTGTATTAAATGTGCCCCATGCCTAGTTTTCCCTATTCATTAGAGTAGCCTCTTTTGTGGCACTACCCAGCCTGTGTTTATAAGTCATTTAAAAGAATCCTGTAATGTTGCTATTGAAATACAACAGTCTTTTCAAAGAAACATTCTCTACAATCTGTAAAATAGCTCTTAACAAGCCTGTACTTAAAAGATTTCTACAACTATTTGGTTTCTTGACGTCATTGGGATTTCATTACATTTAAATGTTTATTTCAAAAATGTTTATTACTCACTGTCACAGAAGACTGTCTGGACTAAAATGCAACATTTTATGATAATCATGAAAAATCTTCTTTTTCACAGTTTCGTCTTCTGAAAATAATGTTCTTAAATTGTTTGTCTTATTAAAGTAAGTTTTTGAGCAACGTTTTCTTCTGCCCTATGAACCAAATGTCTTTCCATACCTCTGTCACAGTTCAGTAAACCCTCCAAGTGAAACTGGCCACCTGCGATAGGGTTAGGGTTAAGCATATTCAGCTATGAAAAATAATTTCATCAATTCCAATGTTCTATCTGTGGCTTGTTTGAGATTGACTAATTTTCTCACATTGTCATGAACACTTGGATTAGATTCCAGTGGAAGCAAAGACTTGGAGCCATTTAAGAGAATTTGGATGATGTGATTATAGCAGAACATGGATTTTATTTTTGGAAGGATGAGCTTAAATAGCTATCCTTGTCTGCATTTATCTTTCTCATCTGGGTTACCAGCACTGGTCAGGTATCCATTATCCGTACATCTAAAAACCAGAAAGAGCAAAAAAAAAACCAAAGAGCTTTTCGGAAGGGGAGCCAAATGGATGTGTAGTAACATTGAGTTTGGGCTCTTTGGAAAAAGCTTTGCTTGGCCTGAACGTGCCTAAAAGTGAAGATCTTTCCCAAAAGTGGAACACAGTTTGTCTACAGGTCTGTTCAGATTTGTTCAGGCCCTTTTGAAAAATGCTTTTGCTTTTGGGTCCATTCAGCTAAAACAAGGTTGATTTCCCAAAGGATCCGAACATACTGTACAGGACCCAAAAATCCAAAACATCCTTTATCGAAAAACCAGCTGGCCCCAAGATTTTAGATAAATGATTCCCAACTTGTAATGCTAGTAATCATCTAATATAGATAGTGGAATAAGAATGAATTTTGTTTGGTATTACAATGTGGCTTTGAGCACTGCTGAATGACTGCATTAATTATATTAGCTCATATAAGCTTGCAACCATCTCTAAACTTGATCAATAATGGGTTACGTTGAACACAGAGGTAGACATAGAGAAGCTAAATGATATACTGCACACATTGGAAATTGTTAGCATTTATAATGTGGAGAAACCAAGACAAATATAGTTAGTGCCAGTTACAGTCTTAACTAAAGACAGACAGACAAAGGGTATTTACCCCACCCGTTGCTTGGGTGCTAATCAGATGAAGTTCACCTGAAGTGCACACTGTCTGACTTAACCTTATCGGAACTTACTTATATTTCCTGCTTGAGATGATCTGCATAGTGTTGTGAATCAGACCAAATCCCTTTCAAATATATCAAGGAGATAGCCTACACCCCAACCTTTTCTTATTTAAAGGCAAGCATAAGGTCCTGTGTTCTAGACATAATTTGGTTGGTTACGTTACTTGGCTTTAAGCAAAGCACACTTTATTCTTACCGTAGAGTTAAAATACAAACAGAAGAAAGAGGAATTGGTATAATTCTAACTCTACTGGAAAATCTAACAGACTAATAAATTATTTAACTACTAAACAGCAACTGTTCCAATATAGTAACATCCCATTAACACACCCTGGGCAAAGGCAAAGTCAGTAAAACAGATTGTCTCACATACGATGTTTCTCCAGTCCAGGAGAAAAGAAAAGCAAGAGAAAACTCTAATCAAGAGAAAGGTATAACAGCTTCTACACCCAACTTCAAAACCCCAACAACTGCTGAAAGCTAAGCTAAAACTTTGGTTCTGTGGGAACCTGACTCCACCCATTTATGCTGCTTCTATTGTTCCAAATTTAAAAACAAAACCAAGGCCCTGCAAGCTGTTTACTTTATTGGCTTGGAACCATTAGCTTTAGACCACTTTGACACCTCTGTCTCAACTTCTTTTCATTAACAAAGGGACAAAATATACCTCTTAAAGCCATAGTATCGTCACAATAGGCCTCTAGTTCAAGCCAATTCTTCAGAAAGGTGCACCCAGAAAAAAGGGAAGAAAGGCAGTAACCCTTTAGGTCATTGGGACCTTCTGGTTATTGTCCCAAAGTCAAAGACATGTAGCCCTCAAGGCCAGAGTGTAACAAAAGCATTCCTACCTGGTAACCCCATTAAGTGGTTATTTGTCGTTTTTCCAATTTGCTCAGTAGCTAGGGGTGGTATAAACCCAAACGTCTCATGGTGTTGGCCTCACAATGGGTCACCCCTACTTCATTCCTGCATCCTTTATAATCCTATGCTGACACTGTAAGGAATAAAAGCCTATGTGTACATTTTCAGCATAAATGTGGTAAAGTTATGGCACCTAGAGTTTTCATCCTTGGGCCATGCAGCAGATGAACATTGGAAAATCTTGGTTTGTAGCATAAAGCCTTTGAGGTTCTGCAGATCATATATTTTAATTTTTATGTATTTCATTTGTGGTCTGAACTGGAGAAAGAAATGTTTTAAAAGTCAAGGATCGTTGAAGAATTGTTGCACTCTTTGTAAGCATGTTACCTGACACTCATTTTAAGTGTTGCTTACACAGCTGTGATTCCAGTCGCAGTGAACGATCTAGTTGCAGACAAGGTGGAGTTAAGGAGAGTTGGCCGGCAACAAGTAGCTGATGAGTCTATAGAGTAGTAACCAGTTATCGGAAACAAAAGCCTCCTACCTGCCAACAATGACGTGACTGGCTCTCACATAGCTAAACAGCTTGCATGTGTGATTGCTTTTCCCCAAACATTCAGAATCCTGAGAGGAAGAGGAGGAGCTGTATTTCGGTTCTGCTGTAAAAATTAGCTCAAACCTGAATGCAGCCAGTTTATTTCCCCTCGTTATTTGCTGTGAGCTCTGAATTTTAATTAATAAATCCAAGACTTCTTATAAAAAACAGTCACCTTTTGCAAACATCTTGCCCATCAAGATGGCAGCAGAGTTGCAGCACAGTGTGCAGGCTCCTGCTCAGGGCTTGTGTGCTCCGTCTGCTTCTACTTTTTTTTCACTTCTTTCTTTTTTCACCTTTTTGTCCTTAGTTTAATCTGCTTACCTTATTTAAAGTGCCAAGTTGTGCAGCGCAGAGGAAATTTTCACGGAGGAGATCAAGCCAGCGCAGGGCTGGGGGAGGGGAGGGGAGGGGGGTCCCAATGTGGCGGCCCTTGCCATCACTGGCAGACATCCCAAGCAGTGTCAAGAACAGGAGTATGTGGCCGGCAGTGAGAATGGGAGCAGGCGCCCTGAGGTGGTCAGTAGCGATAGTGGGAGCAGGTAGCTGGCAGCAAGAGAGGGAACAGACTGCCTGAGCTGGCCTGTGTGTTGAAAGCCAGACTCGACAGTCCAGTGCAGCAGTGGTGGTAGGAACAGGCTGCAAGGTGGCGAGAGCAGGCAGCCCAGCATGGGGGCGATGTCGAGCACAAAATGGAGGAGGCTGAGCCCTTGTGAGGAGTGCGAACTCAGCATGGCCAGGCACTTATGGACTGCAGTGTTGAACTGTTAACTGTTTCTTTGCTTTTCTAGTTTTTAGAAAGAGGGACTTTTTAACTTTGTTTTGTTCATTTTTCAGCTTGTACCTAAGATTCTGTATCTAAGATGATGCTGTAAGTGACAACTTGTAAATTTTTCACTGTACTCATGAGTACATGTGACAATAAACCCTTATGCAAAATTAAGATTCAAACAAGTGAAAGTATGTGGAGAAGGAAAATTGAGAAATGACAGGATTATGTCAGTAAACCTGCAGGCAGTGACCAACCTCCCCACGGTTCTCCTTGTAAAAGCACCCAAGCAATTTTTGTGCTCATCTGCATGTGTGTGAGGAGGGGGAGTTTTATTATTGGGTTAAAGTTTTAACTATTAGTGCTATACGTCAACAGATCAAAATTTATATCTGTATTTAGAATCTATTAATTTGTAATAATGAGAAATTCTTGTTTGGTACAGAAACCTGATTCATGCTCTCTGTCAACCTGGGTATACAACACAGGTAAATTGGGAACTTTTGCCTAATTTTAAAAATCTTTAGCTTTTATGGTGACTCTGGGAATAATGGGGCTTGATTTCCAGCACATTATCCCAGCGAGGCACAATGGACGCCTCTCTCAATTATCACCAGTGGAAATTCCAGTGAATCCCAAAGAAATTATGCTAAAAACTCTTTGCAGTATTTCTTTTATGGTTTCCATGAATCTTGCCCCAAAGATACTATAGATGAGTGGGAATAACCCCACAAAACAATGGTGTGGCGATGCAGGGACACATTTGGAATATTGCTGGCTCAAGTCTTGTTGTTACTGTGAATTGGATATTTTGTTCTTTACATTAGTGGGAAGAGAGCATAGCATGTGACATAAAATATATATTATATAATTGAAAGACACCATACATACCCTATCTACAGTGTCACAATAACAACCTGCCTAACCGAAAGAAGAGTGGAAGCAGTGTTTACTGGAGATGTAGTACTCCCAAGGCAAATATAAAATAACTACTCTGCAAAATATGTAGCTGTTCTATTGATTAGGAGATTTCTCCCTTTTGTTCATAAGTTTCTCATTGAATTCAGGTTGTAGCAACTCACAGCGAATAGCTGTGCAGTAGAGAAAATGCTACCAGCCATTTCACTGTCTTGGTAAACATGCCACTAAGTGCCTAAGTGACTAGGGTCAATTTTCAACTCGAATGCATATTGGGTAGCTAGTGAGTAGTGCAGCCTGTGCTGTGTTCACCCTAACTCTCCCCAAAGGAATTGATGTGGTGTTCATGTCACTTTTGTGGCTGAACCTAATTTAAATTAAATTGATATCCTGCAACACATTAAGTGGGAGGCACTTTTGACAGTCGTGAATAATGAGCAACAAATCTTTGCTTCAGCAAGAAAGTGATTTCACCCAAAGCACTCAGGTTTTCTGATGATTGACCAAGTAAGCAACAAGGAAGAAATTTCATTCCATTCTGGTGGATACTAAGACAATTTTTTTCAACAGGTAAGCAGTAGGGGTAGCAGAAAATATTAAAGCCATCAACATTTTGCCCAGGATTTGATTGCAGATTTAGGAAGAAGTAAATGAATGATCCGATCTCTATTCTCTATTCTTCTGTGGGATCCATCTTTATGATCAATTCTTCTTTCCTATTTAATTATATTATATTTTAGCTTGTATTTACTCCCCTTGTGTTTCTGTCTTCAAATCTGTTTCTTCCTCTTCTACTTTTGCTGCTTTTTCCTGTCATTATTCATTTTCTAACCTTTTCAAACCCGTTGACCAGAATACATATTAACTCATCTTTCTTCTTCCTACAGGAGAAGCTGACATCCTACAGCAGAGACAGCCAAATTATTAAGAGACCGAGCTGCTCCTCAAACACTGACAAGCAGGAGAAAAATCACAATGACTAACATTGACTATGACTAATTAACATTGGGAAAACACACTAGGCTCACATGGTAGTTGAACATCACACCATCATTTCATTTTCTACATAATATTTTCATTCATCTCGATATGTTCAGCATAATGACTTGGTGGTTGAATGTAATGCCATTTGTCTGCTACAGCTAAGTTATGTCTCTCTTCACCTTTTTCCAGGATAAACTAAAAACTCAACCGTTGCAACCACATAAACTGTGGAGTAGATCAATCACTCTTGCCCTTTGTTATAATCCCTGCAGGGAATAATATTTACATAAGCAAGATGAATGTTCGTAACTGACAGAAATTGCCAAAGGACACCATTTAATGTTTTAAGACTTTTACTGTAACAACAAACTAAAATCAACAGATATCAAAGATTACTTAATGGACAAGTAATATCAAGCGAAGGAAAGGTTAATTTAACATTAATTAACTAATTAACACAATTGAGATAAGTCTTATCATCCTTTTATTGTGCACCACCTCTCGCAGGTGTTTAGCCTCATAGTGACAAGTCCAGCATTACTCTTGGGGTTCATTTTTCACTGTCATGCTTGACCAAAACTTTCAGTTTCCATTTAAATTTGTTCACTCAGTTCGAATCCTTCCACCAGCAAAGCCTATCTTGATGACTTCTCTTTCCTCAAATCTTCAAAATTCTTGCTGTTTCTGATCCTTTCTTTTCAACTAGTAAATTAACTCTCACATGCATTCTGCGTGGTTGTTAACACAAAACCATTCTTCTCTCCTCTTCACAGCAATTTCATAGCTACTTTGTCATTCTACACATCCGAAGCTGCTTTGAAAGTCGAAGGAGACATTTTTAAGCATAACTGTCTTGGAAATTTCAACATAAAACCTTCCAAGGAGCAGAACAAAGATTTGCCCACAACACAGTGCAGATAGTAAATTGTTGATATCACAATGGAATGATTTTCTGAACATGATTGTGCTAAGTTAAAAAAATCACACAACACCAGGTTATAGTCCAACAGGTTTATTTGGAATAACTAGCTTTCAGAGCGCTGCTCTTTCATGAGGTAACTGGTGGGGCAGGATCATAAGACTCAGAATTTATAGCAAAAACTCAGTGTCATGCAAATAAAACAATATATTGAACAAACCTAGATTGCTGTTGGACTATAACCTAGTGTTGTGTGATTTTTAATTTTGTCCATCCCAGTCCAACACCTGCACCTCCACATCGTGATTGTGCTAGCATAGATACTGATGTAAAAGAAAATCCCGAAAATCTCATACCAGATGGCAACCTCAGATCCCAGCCTGATTAAGAACAGATATATGTAGGCTTTGGCAACTGATCTTTCAGATGAAGTTGGTTGAATTACTAAACTCTTGCCAGTGAGCTACCAGAACTTGTCAGAGAGCATGGGGGCATCCACCACCAACTGATATGGGGTTCTGCCATTTGCTATCAACACTCTGTAGTCTACTGTGGAATCTTAGTTGCTGAAAGAATGCTGCTTACATGCCTTTTTTCTGGGAAAAAAAAAGCACTTTTAAAGGGTGCTCATACAAAAGCAACAGGTTCTAGGCTATCTTGGCCAATCATCAGCATAGAGATGTACAGCATGGAAACAGACCCTTCGGTCCAACCCGTCCATGCTGACCGGATATCCCAACCCAATCTAGTCCCACCTGCCAGCACCCGGCCCATATCCCTCCAAACCCTTCCTATTCATATACTCATCCAAATGCCTCTTAAATGTTGCAATTGTACCAGCCTCCACCACATCCTCTGGCAGCTCATTCCATACACGTACCACCCTCTGTGTGAAAAAGTTGCCCCTTAGGTCTCTTTTATATCTTTCTCCTCTCACTCTAAACGTATGCCCTCTCGTTCTGGACTCCCCGCCCCTAGGGAAAAGACTTTGCCTATTTACCCTATCCATGCCCCTCATACTTTTGTAAACCTCTATAAGCTCACCCCTCAGCCTCCAAAGCTCCAGGGAAAACAGCCCCAGCCTGTTCAGCCTCTCCCAATAGCTCAAATCCTCCAACCCTGGCAACATCCTTGTAAATCTTTTCTGAACCCTTTCAAGTTTCACAACATCTTTCTGATAGGGAGGAGACCAGAATTGCACACAATATTCCAACAGTGGCCTAACCAATGTCCTGTACAGCCGCAACATGACCTCCCAACTCCTGTACTCAATACTCTGACCAATAAAGGAAAGCATACTAAACGCCTTCTTCACTATCCTGTCTACCTGCGACTCCACTTTCAAGGAGCTATGAACTATCACTCCAAGGTCTCTTTGTTCAGCAACACTCCCTAGGACCTTACCATTAAGTGTATAAGTCCTGCTAAGATTTGCTTTCCCAAAATGCAGCACCTCGCATTAACTGAATTAAACTCCATCCGCCACTTCTCAGCCCATTGGCTCATCTGGTCCAGATCTTGTTGTAATCTGAGGTAACCGTCTTCGCTGTCCACTCCACCTCCAATTTTGGTGTCATCTGCAAACTTACTAACTCTACCTCTTATGCTCACATCCAAATCATTTATGTAAATGACAAAAAGTAGAGGGCCCAGCACCGATCCTTGTGGCACTCCACTGGTCACAGGCCTCCAGTCTGAAAAGCATCCAATAGTTCTGTGACTGAGTCATAGCACTTTCCTGTTCAGCAGCTACTGGAGTAGTATTTTGTAGGAGCATTACAATTGGTATAATGGCAGAGAGAATAGACACTGGAAGCTCACATCAAAATGATAATTAGTTTGTAAGCATTTATATTTCAATGAAACCATATCATTTTTAAAGTTTATTCTTGAAATAACCAGTTGTTCTGCAGTCCTAATTGATGTGAATATTGTTAATACTGATCCTTAGTCAGATAAAATTTATTTAAGGGTGGAAAGATAAACAGAGATATTGGGCATTGTTATTAATGACCAAGACATTATGCAATTGGAGCTCCCCACAATGAGTTGCTATCAACAATCTCCAACAGTAGGATAAGGTTAGGATTAGGGTTAGGGTTAGGATTGGGGTTAGGGTTAGGGTTAGGGTTAGGATTGGGGTTAGGGTTAGGGTTAGGGTTGGGGTTAGGGTTAGGGTTAGGGTTAGGATTGGGGTTAGGGTTAGGATTGGGGTTAGGGTTAGGCTTAGGGTTGGGTTTAGGGTTAGGCAGGAAAAGCAGCTCCACTTGCCCAGCACCCTCCTTGCGATCTTTGCCTTCTCAATCTCTAGTTGATGATGCTCATACAATGGTGAGCCCAAGTGTTGCCTAATGCCAGATAAACACTTTGCAAGTCATAGAACCACTCACCCATCACCCCCCCTCCACATTGCGGACACTCTTTCTGACATCATAAGACTCTACTCGTATTCCTTTTTGATATTCAAGCCCAGACTCTCATTCCAATCATTGTTTAGTGGCTAAGTGGGAGGAACAATGTGAGCAGCAGGAGCCTCCGCTGTCAGCCAAGTCTTGATGGATCAGGACAGTGAGAGGGTGGAGACAGTGGAGACTCAAGGTGCGCTTGTGGTACGCGCTGCTTTTTAATTGGGCCACAAGGAAACTGAAATAAACTTATTTAAATTTACCTTGTGGATCTCTTATGGTCTATGGCCAACTCCTGGCAGATCTGCTCTCAAATACTTACTGGAAGGTTTTCCTCCTCCCCTACTCAGGTTGCAGGTTGAATTTGCAGATTAGGTCCCAGTGGCATTGTCTGCACAGAGTTAGTGGGGAGCCCACCAGCTTTGTTCACAGCAGCTTTTCAAGTGCAGACCCAAATTAGATAGACCATAGCAACCATTATATGATACCACCTTTCTGTCTCACCTCTAGTCTTGGCTATGGTGGTATCATTGAATCATAGAGTGGCTCAGGAGAGGCCGTAGCCAGAATCCAGATCATGGTAGTTCCTCAATTTGCAAATGTGGACCGTCATACTAAGAGGCCACCACCTAGACAAAGTAGGTGTGAAGGGAGACCCTGACACAGTCAATAGAAGAAATGTGTTTTGCAGAAATTGGACCCTGAGCAGGAAACGGTTAAGCCACTTGACAAGGTGTTTTTGTAATTCTGAACCCTCAGGACAGTCTTTGAATATTCCTCCTCTAGCTGACACACTGACTGACGAGCACATGCTGCTCCTGGGCTTATGAGGGGCTATGTTCCTGGGGCTACTGACCCCTGAATGGATTACTCAAGAATATTGCTAAGGACCTACCAACAAGGAAATATGCAGCTTCTAATGAATATGAGCAGCTGGCATCGGCCATTCAGGCAAGAGGTGCCTTGTCACACTCTCTTTTGTCCCATTATCACCAATGTGAAGGAGGATATGAAAGGCATCACCAGACTCATGGCAGAAGAGTAATTTGGGGAGGCCAAATTGGCATCAAGTAGAGAAGGTGATTAGGAATGGCATTATGCTCTTTAAGGAGCTGCATTGCCTTTTATCATATCTGACAACTTTTTTTTATGGTAGTCTTGAAGAAGTTGAAGACAAAATATTCTAGATAGTATAGACCTTGACAGTGACATGCAAATCTGGACCAGCTGTTGATAGCAATGTTCTGTTTGTTGTCCATACCTGGTTGCTTTTTGTTGAAAGGTTACAGTCTATTTGGTAAAGGTACATGCACAATGATGTAGAGACAGAAGTTCCACCAGCTTGAGTTGATTATTATGAGGGGATGATGATGTATATCCAGGCCAGTATGGAGTTGGAGTTGGAAGTAAACTGAGATGATGGTGCCCCCATGTATCTTGTTAGTTTACGTGGTGTATTGTAGCTGTGTTTTAAAGTCATAGATTCATACAGGACGAAAACAGACCTTTCGGTCCAAATTGTCCATGCCGGCCAGCATTTGGTCCTTATCCCTCCAAACCCTACCTATTCATGTACTGATCAGATGGCTTTTAAATGTTGTAAACTTCTACCACTTCCTCTGGCAGCTCATTCCATACATGTACCACACTCTGTGTGAAAACATTTTTCCTTAGGTCCTTTTCATATCTTTCCCCTCTCACCCTAAACCTGTGCCCTCTAGTTCTGGACTTCACCCCACCCCAGGGGAAAAGACCTTGTCTATTTATCCTATCGATGCCCCTCATGATTTTTTAAACCTCTATAAGGCTACCCCTTACTCTCTGATGCTCCAGCAAAAACAGGCCCAGCCTATTCAGCCTCTCCTTATAGTTCAAACCCTCCAGTCCCAACATCATCCTTAACAAGGAAGTCTGCTGGCTTCGTACTTAAATTGTTTGAAAATTGTTAATTGTATATAGAATGTTGTCACTGGTGGATCATATTTCTATTGTCTGGCAACTCCTCCAATCCTTTTATCGTCTTGTCAGTAATGGAAAATTAAGGGATAGAAAGCTCTCTTGGCCAGTGGCACAAAAGAGGCAGTATTGGGCACCCATTATTTGCAACAGCTGACGTCCATTCCATTGCAGTCAGTGGAATGGGTGGCTGATCTGATATCTCCTGATTGGCTCCATTGCTTGAATTTGCTAATTCCTACAATTACATAAAAGATAGTATGCTGTTGAATTACAAAGCTATTTGTGCCAGGCCTTGTTCTAATGCTAGTAGTACATCAGGCACACTAATCCATTCACAAAGAACCATTCAGCGGTGTAGCAAAAAAAAATTAAGCTGTAGATTCAGTTGAAGTGCATGGTTTGTTTCATAACTTAATCAATTTTGATCCTAGTGTACAAATTGAAAACTGAGATATTTGAAGTGCTCATAATATTTGGTGCAGTTGCTGCCAAATAGAATATTGCAAAGTAGGCATTAAGAATACTTTGATCATGTTTAAAATTTTCTACATGTTCAGATATCAGTTTAATACCAGCAATTGGTTAGTAAACTAAAATCATAAATCTAACCAAACACTGAAGGGAAAATCTCAACTATTTAAGTTAACTCTGTGTACTCACTTCACCGGAGCTGTAAGTTACAGTTTGACTAACTTTTTTTTAGCCCTTTTCTTCAATAGGTATTCCTGGCCTTTCTCTAATTTCCTTTGAATTGAGTGTATTGCTAGATTATTTCAAAAGCAGTCGCATTGCAATGGGTCTGGAGGTATGATTTGCAAATTCACTTCTCTAAAGAACAGTAGTGAACCATTCTTTTTTTTAACGAACAATTATAGAACATAGAACATAGAAAGTACAACACAGAACAGGCCCTTAGGCCCACGACGTTGTGCCAAGACTTAATCCTAATGTAAAATATAGTAATTTAACCTATGCACCCCTCAACTCACTGCTAACCATGTGCATGTCCAGCATTCGCTTAAATGTCCCCAATGATTCCGCTTTCACCACCACAGCTGACAACACATTCCATGCATTCACAACTCTCTGCGTAAAGAACTTACCTCTGATGTCTCCTTTATACATTCCTCCTAATATCTGCAAACTATGACTTCTCGTACCAGTCAATCCTGCTCTGGGGAAAAGTCTCTAGCTATTGATGCTAACTATTCCTCTCGTTGTTTTGTACACCTCGATCAGGTCTCCTCTCTTCCTCCTTCTCTCCAGAGAGAAAAGTCAGAACTTATTCAACTTTTCTTCATAAGGCAAGCCCTCCAGTCCGGGCAGCATCCTGGTAAACCTTCTTTGCACCCTCTCCAAAGTCTCTGTATCTTTCCTATAGTAGGGTGACCAGAACTGCACGCAATATTCCAAATGTGGTCTCACCAGGGACTAGTAGAGCTGCAGCAAAACCTCGTGACTCTTATACTCAATTCCCCTGTTAATGAAAGCCAAAACACCATATGCTTTCTTAACAACCCTATCCACTTGGGTGGCAACTTTGAGAGATCTATGTAGTTGCACACCCAGATCCCTCTGTTCCTCCACAATGCCAAGAATCCTGTCTTTAATCCTATATTCAGCATTCGAGTTCGACCTTCCAAAATGCATCACTTCGCATTTATCCAGGTTGAACTCTATCTGCCATTTCTCAGCCCAGCTCTGCATCCTGTCTATGTCGTGCTGCAGCCTGCAGTAGCCCTCTATACTATCGACAACACCTCCAACCTTTGTGTCATCTTCAAATTTACGAACCCACCCCTCAATTTCCTCATCCAAGTCATTTATAAAAACTACAAAGAGCAGAGGCCCAAGAACAGAGCCCTGCAGGACCCCACTCAACACTGACCTCCAGGCAGACTACTTTCCATCTACAACCACTCTCTGCCTTCTGTCAGACAGCCAATTCTGAATCCAGATAGCCAAATCTCCCTGTATCCCTTACTTCCTGACTTCATGAATTGATGGTACATCTATCATCACTGAAACTAGCTTTCAATTCCAAATTTGTTAACTGAATTTAAACTGCACCAGCTTTCGTAGGCTGGGATTGGAATGCAGGTCTCTCCACAGCATTATCCAGGGCCTCTGGGTTACTTATTCAGTGACATTACCATGACACCACTAATATATGTAACATCCTCTTTGAAAACATATCATTTGATTTTCAATATAAGGTATATTTAAACAGCCCAGTGTAATAAGTACTCATATCTGACAGGCAATTTAGAAGATAAATGACATATTGGCCTTTGGGTGTAGGTTTACTCACTGAGCTGGAAGGTTCATTTTCAGATGTTTCGTCGCCATACTACGTAACATCTTCAGTGAGCCTCCAGATGAAGGCTTCGTCTGGATGCTCATTGAAGATGTTACCTAATATGGTGACGAAATGTCTGAACATGAACCTTCCAGCTCAGGATCTCAACCTGAACTACAAATCTTCTCAAAACTTGCTATATTGGGCTTTATTGCAAAGGGCTGAAAATGTGTTGCTGGAAAAGCTCAGCAGGTCAGGCAGCATCCAAGGAGCAGGAGAATCGGCGTTTCAGGCATGAGCCCTTCTTCAGGAAGATTTCTTCTCCTAGAAGATTTATTGGAAAGGAATGCAAAACAGGAATATAAACATTTTGCTACAATTATTCGAGGCTTTTCACACCTGAAATCCTGCTTAATGGCTTGTTCTACACATTTAGTGAAAGATATATTTGCAGTGTAGCCAGTAGAATGAAGGTACGCTCGATTAAACCTCAGGATTAACGGGTTGGTCTATGAATACATTGGGTCTCTTTGGAAATGAGAAGAATGAGAGGTCATCTCATTGAAACATACACAAACCTGAAGGGGCTTGCGAGCGTGAACATTGTGAGGCTGTTTCTGCTGGCTGGGGAATCTAGAACAAGGAAGGATAGTTTCAGGATTATTGCAACTAAGATGAGGAATGAACCATTTAATGAAAGGTTGTGAAGATTTGGAGTTTTTGATCCCATGTGAAACTCAGAAGGTTTGGCACTATCTGTGAAGAGAGAAACAGAGTACAGAGGAACCTCGATTATCCAAATATCAATTATCTGAATTTTGGATTATCCAAAGAAGATCTCAAGGGCCCGATAGAAATATTACATCAAAGAGGTGTTTCAACACTGATCGCGCCTTTTGTTTACAATGATTAAAAATGAACTCAGCTTACCGAAATGCTGCCAAGAACTGTCCTAGACATCGATGGGAGCCCAGGCACCATCTCCAAATGACTGACATCCCACCCTCTCTCTCCCTACACTTTCTCTGGAATTCTACAGTTCCCTGAATCCCCCTTCCCCAGATAATCTCTCCAACATTGTCCTGTACAGGGCAATGGTAGAACTTGTCAAAATGTTGCAGTAAAACATTTGTGTGTTTGTGTTTGCTATTTTGAGACACCCCCTAAAGGCAGCAGCAGTCTTACTGTTGGTGTCCAGTTCAGCTGCCCCAGAGGGGTGGCAGACGTGCGGGGGGGGGGCGGGGTCTGATGGGATGGGGGTTGGACAGGGGTGGACGGGGTAGGGATAGGGGTGGAGGTTTTCGGGGGCGTGGATGGTGAGTGGGGGCGGATGGGGTCTCATGAGGACGGGGTGGCCAGGTCAGATGGGGGTGCAGGGTGGGGAGGAGGAATGGTGTTGGGACGGTGTTGGGGGGCGCAGATGGGGTGTGGGGCTGGATGGGTTGGGGCAGCAGATGGTGGGTGGAGTGGACAGGGGCCGGGGTTAGACGGAGTTGTGGGACGCAGACAGGAGGAGCGTGGGGGCTTATGCGCAGTGTGCTGCCTAGTCTCCTGAACAGGGAGTGGACTTAGCATGTGCTCGCTGTGTCAATCCCATTGAACTGATTGGGAGTGGGGGTGGGGGTGGGGGTGGGAGAGGCTTCAGCAATGCTGCAGGTCCCTTACACATAAATGTATGTCTGGTCAGAAAAAACCCTGAGATAGAGAGAGGGAGCAAGGCAGACAGAGCAGGGGAAAAGGAAACTTCAGAAAACTTCAAGCCCCAGAGGAGAGGCATTGAATCAATTAACTGAATAATCGGTTATTTGAACGAAATAGTGCCCGCCCATCTCATTTGGATAATCGAGGTTCTTCTGTAAATGTTTTGAATTAAAAATGACGTTTTCAGAGCTGAAGTATTAGAGAATCTGCTGGTAGATTTCTCAATTAATATATCAAGGAAAGAGAACTCATTTGATTGCTCCATTGCAGTGCTAAATTTTAAGTGCAGATGGAAATGGTTGAGCTGTGAGAAGAAACTCTTTGATGCAGCCGCAGATACAAGACTGTGTATCGCAAATGGCTCATCTACATAGCAGAAGTATGCAAGGAGGACGAGGTTAGTGGTCGTCCCATCCAAGACATGGTAACCAACAAAGGTATTAGAAAGGGTTGGACCTAAAGGGATCTCACGGCAGCACCATGTATATGGACGTGCTTGGTGTTGAAACTGAATTCAACTGCAGGAGTTGTGCAGTTCATAAGTTCAGTGAACACAGATTCAGACCATATAAGACCAACACATTGAGAACAGGAGCTCTCAATGTCCATGTGCACTTTTGATATTTCTAACTTACTTAACAACATACTATTTAAGAAAGCTATTAGCATTGGTGCTGTGCCACTACATCATAGCAGTGTTGATACACATGGTTTGAGAACTAAGAGTGATAGTTAACTGTTCCTTTTACATCTTCATGCTGATAAAGACCCAAACAATCAGCATCTTCTTCCCCTGCAGTATAAATTGGTTTTCTTTTTGTACCATGTCTGGTTTCTTGCATCTCAGTCCTATTGAATGCAAGAGTAAATCTCTTTTTAACAATGATTAAGTTATAGAGTCATAGTCATAGAGATGTACAGCATGGAAACAGACCCTTCGGTCTGGGATATCTCAACCCAATCTAGTCCCACCTGCCAACACCTGACCCATATCCCTCCAAACCCTTCATATTCATATACCCATCCAAATGCCTTTTAAATGTTGCAATTGTACCAGCCTCCACCACTTCCTCTAGCAGCACATTCCATACACGTACCACTCTCTGGGTGAAAATGTTGCCCCTTAGGTCTCTTTTATATTTTTCCCCTCTCACCCTAAATGTATGCCCCCTAGTTCTAGACTCCCCAACCCCAGGGAAAAGACTTTGTCTATTTACCCTATCCACACCCTTCATAATTTTGTAAACTTCTATAAGGTCATCCCTCAGCCTCCAACTCTCCAGGGAAATTAGCCCCAGCCTGTTCAGCCTCTCCCTATAGCTCAAATACTCCAACCCTGGCAACATCCTTGTAAATCTTTTCTGAACTCTTTCAAGTTTCACAAAATCTTGTTGATAGGAAGGAGACCAGAATTGCTCACAATATTCCAACAATGGCCTAACCATTGTCCTGTACAGACGCAACATGACCTCCCAACTCCTGTACTCAATACTCTGACCAATGAAGGAAAGCATACCAAACGCCTTCTTCACTATCCTATCTATCTGGAACTCCACTTTCAAGGAGCTATGAACCTGCACTTCAAGGTCTCTTCGTTCAGCAACACTCCCTAGGACCTTACCATTAAGTGTTTACGCCCTGCTAAGATTTGCTTTCCCAAAACGCAGCACCTTGCATTTAGCTGAATTAAACTCCATCTGGCACTTCTCAACCCATTGGCCCATCTGGTCAAGATCCTGTTGTAATCTGAGGTAACCCTCTTCGCTGTCACTACACCTCCAATTTTGGTATCACCTGCAAACTTACTAACTGTACCTCTTATGCTCACTTCCAAATCATTTATGCAAATGACAAAAAAATTAGAGGACTCAGCACCAATCCTTGTGGCACTCCACTGGTCACAGGCCTCCAGTCTGAAAAACAACCCTCCACCACCACCCTCTGTCTTCTACCTTCGAGCCAGTTCTGTATCCAAATGGGATACAGTTCAAATCCAAATGAGCCAGTTCTGTATCCAAATCCGAATTCCATGAGATCTAACCTTGCTAATCAATCTCTCATGGGGAACCTTGTTGAATGCCTTACTGAAATCCATATAGATCACATCTATGGCTCTGCCCTCATCAATCCTCTTTGTTACTTCTTCAAAAAACCCAATCAAGTTTGTGAGACATGACTTCCCACTCGCAAAGCCATGTTGACTATGCCTAATCAGTCCTTGCCTTTCCAAATACATGTACATCCTGTTCCTCAAGATTCTCTCCAACACCTTGCCCACCACCGATGTCAGGCTCACTGGTCTATAGTTCCCTGGCTTGTCCTTACCACCCTTCTTAAACAGTGGCACCACGTTAGCCAACCTCCAGTCTTCAGGCACCTCACCTGTGACTATTGGCGATACAAATATCTCAGCAAGAGGCCCAGCAATCACTTCTCTAGCTTCCCACAGAGTTCTAGGGTACACCTGATCAGGTTCTGGGGATTTATCCACCTTTAACCATTTCAAGACATCCAGCACTTCCTCCTCTGTAATTTGGACATTTTGCAAGGTGTCACCATCTATTTCCCTACACTCTATATTTTCTATATCCTTTTCCACAGTAACTACTAAGCAATTATGAACATCATAACCAAAATGTCTTACCAACCTCACACTGTCAAAAACAGTATCAAAGTGAAGTCTTCAACTTAGATATTTATCATTCTTCAAAATGCAAGAGATTGCATTTCTTGAGAATAACCAAACTTCAGAGTGCCTGAATTTGTGCAGTTAGAGACTTGGGAGGGATATTATGTAATAAATGTAATTATATACAAAAATGTATAGTGTAAATAATGAAAAAAAAGCTTTGAGAGGAAATGTAGCATCTATGTGTCAAAGAGTGAAAGGGCTAAAGCAATAAAGTCTATTAAGCATTGCCCATTATGATGATGTTGCATGGATTAGCTGTTAGCATGCAGTAAACTACAGTCTACAACACAAGTTCAGTGAAGCCCTGTGGATCTCTACCAGGAAAGAGGCTGGTGGCAGCAAATCTGCTGAATGGGTCTTACACAATGAGGAAATGGTTATGGATTCACCTTCCAACAGAAATAATCATTAATTATTTTCAAGAGGGTGAAAAATAAACTATGTTTTTCCATTTATTGCTGAATCAAAACAAAGTTTACGGATAGAATGGACTGTGACTGCCTTCTGCCAAATCGCATGCTTTATGGTGTGTGTCAGTGCCTGACCAGTATATGGAATCTGATGGATTGTGAGGATGTAGTTTAGTGTCCTGCTGTTACATGCCCTTGAAGCATGTCAGGAAAGCTAGTGTGCTCCACTGTAATCCATGTGTCTCCTCTGGTTGACCTATTCCACTGCATGCCCAACCTTTTCTGCTGAGGAGATTTTGCAATGTGTATGATTTTTCCTGGAGATGTTGCTCATCACAAGGGATTTAGTTTAGCTCAGTTGGCTGGCTGATTATTTTGTGAAGGAATTTAATGCCAACCAAATGGGTTCAATTCCCATCACCAGGTGAGGTTACCATGGAGGACTCTCCTTCTGTCAACCTCTCCCCTTGCCTGAAGTATGGTGGCCGTCAGATTAAATCACCCTCATTCATCTTTCTCTAATGGGACAGCAGCAGCAGCCCTTTGGTCATTCACAAGTTAAGTATTGAATTCTTAGTTAAGGATCACATTTTCATGATCCACTTCAATAGAAGAAAAACAAATCATGATGCTTCTCCACCCCCCCCCCCCCCCCCCCCTACACACACACACACACACATTGTTACCTTATAGGATGACTAATGACAAATTCAGGTACAATGGATGGTGTATACACTTTGCACACTGCTTAGTTGTAGCAGTTATTGAACAGCTTAACCAGATTTTTATAGTGGCTTTGATCTGGATGTCACTCAGAAGAAAGATCATAAAATGTTAAGGTTTTACTTTGTGGGCCCAGGATTACCTTCTGGTTTGACAAAAAACAAATCTCTTGCTTGCTGCCAATCTCCCACCTCCCACCTTCAACCTGACTCCTTTGTTCAGTTTCATGTGGTTTAATGCACCTTTGTTACAAGTTTACTGATGATTCTATGAAGAAAGCAGCTCTTTGAAAAAAGTCCATGTTCTAATCTAATGTCTATATCTTAAATGAATTCAATGAGGGGCTGTAATTATACTAAATATATATCAGACTATACTTATGGATTTAAGCACAGGCTAACAGCGGGATGTTGATTGCAAAGTAATGTGGTACCCTAATTGGCCTCCTGGATAACAAGCTGGCAGAACACAATGAACCCGTACTCTACTTGTATAGATAAGCAATGAGGCCAGACTCTAAACGGGCCAATATCCTTAGCTTGATTAGAATAATTACATCAGAGCTATTAGAACTTCCAATCTAAACACAGGCATCGTGATAGCAGTAGTCCAGTACATAGTGGGAAAGGATATTAAAATAAAGGATTAAAGATGATGACAGGAAACCACTAACCAGTTTTTTTTAACAAGTTGCCTAGGATTAAGAGCAAAGGCCCAGGCAGTAAATATGGTACTTTTACTGCGCTTACACTTTGTTCTTGATCCATCAGAGGACCTGTTTAGTCTCAATTGTCATTCTTCATTTTTGTCATCCAAAGTAGTTGGCTGGAGGTCAAATGTGGTTGAAAGGCAATATGAATTAGAATGGCTCCACTGTCTACCCCATACGCAGAGATCCAGTTAGTGCATGGATGCTTTGCGAATGCGCTTGACAATTCTGGTCTCTCCATTTCAATATTTGGAAGATATCATTCATGATGATCTACTAAACCAAATAATTTTACAGGTTTTATTGATTAAATAACAAGTATTAAATCCTGAACAAATATTATTAGTGACATTAAAGGCACAACTAATGGCAGTGTTATGCTGATACAGATAGGAAATGCTCAGAGCTGAATGCAGTTTTCCTAGATATCGGAAATATGATAGTCACTGGTATATGATCTTTGTTAGTATTAGGCTTTGTGAAGCATAAAGAAGCTAAACAGGACAGCTCCTGAAAATGAGCCTGGGGATCAGGATAGATGAATAACTAACCACACCCATAGGTTTCAAAGAAGGCAGCATGCCAACTTGGTGCAGCTGCTGAATTGCATGATTACTGAATGTAACCAGTACTAAATGTTTGGTTTGGTTGGGCACCTCAGCAGGGAGCTCAGGTTTGTGCATGGCTAGTACCATTCAAAGCATACAGAATGTACAGGTGTCACAGTCAGATGGAATATCCAGTTCATAAGCAGCTTGTTATGATCCTCACTGCAATCAATAACTTCAAGAAGAAATTCAGACTTTTAGTTCAAGTGTCCAATACTTGAAAAAAATGGCACTTCAAGACTTCATGTTTTAGGAAGGAGCATCAGGTTGCAGGGAAGGGTAAAACTCCAAAGGGTCAGTTGCATCTCCATGTCCAGGGGGTGTGGGAAAAGTTGGAGATCTCCTTGGTGACAATCATTGCCAGCAAGGGAGGAGGAAAGACAGAGGTTCACAGGGGAAACAGGGATTGCAAAACATAGTGGATTTGGAACAGAACAGTTAAGGATTGTGGGCCATAGTGGTTGTGAGGGGGTGGGTGCGAAGGAGACATGATGATTGCTTGGCGGAATTGGTACTCCACAGGCCTCATGAACAAGGTAAATCTCCCCACACTGCAAGTGCATCAGACCTCAGCATTTTATCAAAGTAGAAATGGCTGAAGCCAAGTGGGAGGATGTTTTATTTGGGAGCATTAATGAATGCATCTTGTATTTGCTTAGCTGTCATGGTCATGGCACCAAAGCTGGTTTAGATGTACAGGAAAGAAAGAAGAACAGGAGAACAGCAGTCAGGAAAGGCAGTTTATTAGTTTGGGGATTTTTTGACAGGTATTTTTATGGCACAGCTATGACTCCAAGTTAGCATGTTGCCTCCCTGATGCTGGGATAATAATAAAACCAAAACTCCAGACTAAGGTTGCGACATTTGGATCCCCCATTTGATGTAATTAAACTTGAATTCAAAATAAGTTAGCCTCATGGAAACCATGTAACCACTGTTGTTGTTGTAATACTTGTAGGGAAGAAGGTTTGCCGTCTTTACCTGGTCTGGCTTTAATATGAATCCAGAAATACAATAATCTGTTGTCTTTCATCTACCCTCTGGGCAAATATGAACAATCAATAAGTGCTAGCCCAGCTAGCAATGGCCACATCCCATTATTTTTATTTTAAAAGTCTATCGGACAGAATATAATAACTGGACATTTAGGAAAGAATAGCAAAACATGACTGAATCAACATAGATTTATGAAAGGGAGATTATGTTTGACAACCAGGAGATATGATGCATTTAGATTTTTAGAAGGCATTTTATAAGGTCACACACAAGAGCACAGCAAATAAAACGAGAGCACATAGGACTGGGGGAAATACTCTCAACTGAAATGAAAATTGGTTAATAGACAGAAAGCAGACAGTAGAATTAAATGGACCATTCTCAGGATGGCAAGCTGTTACTAATGGGAAGGTCAGGGTTAGTGTTAGATTCACAACTGTTTGCAATCTATAAAAATGAATTGGATATGGGGACCAATTGTAATATTTCAAAATTTGCTGATGACATCAAATTAGATGGGAACACAATTTGGAGGGGTGTGTGGTATAAGGAGGCTGCAAGATGACTTGGACAGGTTAAGTGAAGAGGTTTCAACACCGCAGGATCAATCTGATGTGAGTAAGTTTAACGAAGATGCTGCCTTATTCATGCAAGCCAAACATCACAAGCACTGTGCGTTCTGGAATCCTGTCTGCCTGTCTCTGTTACACAAAGGGTAGGGTGAAAAAATCTGGTGGTTAAGGGTGGGGAGGGAGTTGGTTGCTGGCATAACCATCATGTCAAGACCGCACTTGATGAGTTCCACTTCAACCTCCTTGAATGAAAGTTGACTATTACTTATAGGAAGGTGCACTCACATGCAAAACTAATGCAGCGGGGGATGGGAACCTTAGTTGCAGTTCCAGTATATGGGAGGTTGAGAGTACTGAGGTCAGGGATAGGATTACAAGGTTGTGAGAGGACAGCAGCAATCAGGATGTTGGTTTGAAGTGTGTGTACTTCAATGTCAGCAGCATCCAGAATAAGGTGGGTGAACTTGCAGCATGGGATTTCGATGTTGTGGCGATTTCAGAGACATGGCTAGACGAGGGACAGGAATAGTTGTTGCAGATTCCGGGATTTAGATGTTTCAGCAAGAAAAAGATGATGGTAAAAGGGGGGGTGTGGGTGACATTATTAATCAAGGGTAGTATTATAGCAGCTGAGAGAATATTTGAGGACTCATACACTGAGGCAGTTATGGGCTGAGATTAGAAACAGAAAAGGAGAAGTCACCCTGTTTGGAGTTTTCTATAGACCTCCGAATTGTTCCAGGGATGTAGAGGAAAGGATAGCAAAGATGATTCTCGATAGGAGCGAGAGTAACAGGGTAGTTGTTATGGGAGACTGTAACTTCCCCAATATTGACTGGGAATACTATAGTTCAAGTAGTTTAGATGGGTCAGCTTTTGTTCAATGTGTACAAGGGGGGTTTCTGACACAGTATGTAGACAGGGTGATGCCATATTGGATTTGGTACTGGGGAATGAGCCTGGCCAGGTGTTAGATTTGGACGTAGAGATATACAGCATCGAAACAGACCCTTCGGTCCAACCCATCCATGCCGACCAGATATCCCAACCCAATCTAGTCCCCCCTGCTAGCACCCGGCCCATATCCTTCCAAATCCTTCCTATTCATATACCCATCCAAATGCTTTTTAAATGTTGCAATTGTACCAGTCTCCACCACTTCCTAGCCGCTGCATTTATGTGGTGAGTCCAGTTGAGTTTTTGATCAATGATAACTCCCAGGATGTTGATAGTAGGAGATTGCATGATGGTAATACCACTGAATGTCAAGGGGCAGTGGTTAGATTGTCTCTGATTGGTGATGGTCATAGCCTGACATTTGTGTGGTGCGAATGTTACTTGCCACTTGTCAGCCCAAATCTGGATATTGTCCTGATCTTGTTGCATTTACACACAGACTGCTTCAGTGTCTGAGGAGTTGCGAATGGTGCTGCACATTATGCAATCATTGGCAAATACCCACTTTCAGGTATGACTCTAACCACCAGAGAGCTTGCCCCTGATACCCATTGATTCCAATTTTACTAGGGCTCCTTGATGCAGCACTTGGTTGAATGCAGCCTTGATGTCAAGGCTGTCACTCTCACCTCACCATGCCTTGGAAGATACGTTCATAATGTGGCCAAGCCGGTTGAATGTCAATCTGTAAATCCTGCTAATAAATTTCATAAAAATCATCTTTCATATTTCTAAGCTCTAATGGATATAGGCCCAACCTTTCCTCATGAGATAGCCTCTCTATCTTACTCACTAGAATTAGAATTCCTTTAGGGAAGGAACCTTGCCATCTTTTGCTTACCTGTTATAGCCTCCGTGTAACTCCAGACCTACAGTAATGTGGTTGATTCTTAACTACCATCTATGGAATGAGAGATGGGCAGTAAGTGTTCGCCTAGCCAAGGATGACAACATCCCATGAATGAATAAAAAGAAATCCCAATAATCAGTCGAATGAACATTCTCCGAATTGCTTCAATAAGCACTTGCATCTTTTCTGAAATAAGAGACCAAGATTGTGTATAGCATTCACTAATGTCCTGCTGTAACCTCCATAATTATAGATTCAAGCATTTTCCCTAGTACAGATGTTGAGCTAACTAGCCTGAAGTTTTCACTAGTCTGTAAGGTCCGAACTGAAAATGTGTTGCTGGAAAAGCGCAGCAGGTCAGGCAGCATCCAGGGAACAGGAGAATCGACGTCCGAAGGAATGTTACTGAACAAAGAGATCTTGGAGTGCAGGTTCATAGCTCCTTGAAAGTGGAGTTGCAGATGGATAGGATAGTGAAGAAGGCGTTTGGTATGCTTTCCTTTATTGGCCAGAGTATTGAGTACAGGAGTTGGGAGGTCATGTTGCAGCAGGTGAGCACTTTGGTGATAATGACCATAATTTGGTTATGTTTACAATAAAAATGGGCAGGGATAGGGATATACCACAGGAAAGGGGTATAACTGGGGAAAAGACAATTATGATGTGATTAGACAAGAGTTAGGATACATTGGTTAGAGAATGAAACTGCAGGAGATGGACACTCTTGAAATATGGAACTTATTCAAGGAACAGCTACTGCGGTTACTTGATAAGGGCTTCCTGATGAAGGGCTTTTGCCCTAAATGTTGATTTTCCTGCTCCTTGGATGCTTCCTGTTCAGCTGTGCTTTTCCAGTACCACACTCTTGACTCTAATCTCCAGCGTCTGCAGTATTCACTTTCGCTTAGAAAAGATCTAAAGACAGGGCTGAGAAGAGTCAGGAGGGGGCATGTGAAGTTGTTGGCAGATAGGATCAAGGAAAACCCTAAGGCCTTCAATAGGTATATTAGTAATAAAGAATGACTAGAGTAAGATTAGGGCCAATCAACGATAACAGTGGAAAGTTCTGTGTGGAATCTGAGGACATAGGGAAAGCACTTAATGAATACTTTTCATCAGTATTCACATTGGAAAAGGGCAATGTTAGTGAGAATACGGAGATAGAGGCTACAAGACTAGATGGGATTGAGGTTGAGAAAGAGGAGTTTAGCAATTTTGGAAGATCTGAAAATAGATAAGACCCCTGGGCCAGATGGGATTTATCCTCAGATTCTTTGGGAAGTCAGGGAGGAGATTGCAGAGCCTTTGGCTTCGATCTTTATGTCATCATTGTTGACAAGAGTAGTTCCAGAAGCCTGGAGAATAGCAAATGTTGTTCCCTTGTTTAAGAAGGGGAGTCGGGACAATCCTGGTAATTATAGGCCAGTGAGTCTTACTTCAGTTATGGGTAAGGTGTTGGAAAAGGTTATAAGAGATAGGATTTATAATCAAATGGAAAGGAATAATTTGATTAGGGATAGTCAACATGGTTGTGTGAAGAGTAGGTCGTGCCTCACTAACCTTAGTGAGTTCTTTGAAAAGGTGACAAAACAGGTGGATGAAGGTAAAGCAGTTGATGTGGTGTATATAGACTGCAGTAAGGCATTTGATAAGGTTCCATACAGTAGGTTATTGAACAAAATATGGAGTTTTGGGATTGAAGATGATTTAGTGGTTTGGATCAGAAATTGGCTAGTTGATAAAAGACAGAGGGTGGTGGTTGACGGGAAATATTCATCCTGGAGCTCAGTTATCAGTGGTGAGCTACAAGGATCTGTTTTGGGGCCACTGCTGTTTGTCATTTTTGTAAATGATCCTGATGTGGGCGTAACTGGATGGGTTAATAAATTTGCAGTTGGCACTAAGGTAGGCAGAGTTGTGGATAGTGCTGAAGTATGTTGTGGGCTACAGAGGGACATAGTGGCAAATCACATTTAATGCGGAAAAGTGTGAGGTAATTCACTTCAGAAGAAGTAGCAGGAATGCAGAGCATTGGGCTAATGGTAAAATTCTTGGCAGTGTAGATGAACATAGAGATCTCGGTGTCCTGATACATAAATCCCTGAAAGTTGCCACCCAGGTTTTGTAGATTAGATTACTTACAGTGTGGAAACAGGCCCTTCGGCCCAACAAGTCCACACTGACCCGCCGAAGCGCAACCCACCCATTCCTCTACATTTACCCCTTTACCTAACACTACGGGCAACTTAGCATGGCCAATTCACCTAATTTGCACATCTTTGGACTGTGGGAGGAAGCCAGAGCACCCGAGGAAACCCACGCAGACACGGGGAGAATGTGCAAACTCCACACAGTCAGTCACCTGAATCGGGAATTGAACCCGGGTCTCTGGCACTGTGAGGCAGCAGTGCTAACCACTGTGCCACCCACGGTGATAGGGTTGATAGGGTTGTTTAGAAGGCATATGGTGTGTTGGTGTTGATTGGTAGGGGGATTGAGTTTTGGAGCCATGAGGTCATGCTTCAGCTGTAAAAAATACTGGTAAGGCTGCACCTAGAGTATTGTGTACAGTTCTGGTCACCGCATTATAGGAAGGATGAGGAAGCTTTGGAAAGGATTCAGAAGAGATTTACTAGGATGTTTCCTGGTATGGAAGGAAGGTCTTATGAGGAAAGGCTGAGGGAACTGAGGCTGTTTTCGTTGGAGAGAACAAGGTTGAGAGGTGACTTAATCGAAACATATAAGATAATCAGAGGGTAAGGTAGGATGGACAGGGAGAGCCGTTTTCCTCAGATGGTGAAGGCTAACACGAGGGAACATGGCTTTAAACTGAGGGGTGATAGGTTAGGACAGATATTAGGGGTAGTTTCTTCACTCCTAGTGTAGTAGTAGGCGCGTGGAATGGCCTGACTGCAACAGTAGTCGACTCACTGATGTTAAGGACATTTAAATGGGCATTGGATATACATATGGATAATAATGGAATGGTGTAGATTAGGTGGTCATCTGATTATTTTCACAGATTGGTGCAACATTGAGGGCCGAAGGGCCTGTACTGCACTGTAAAGTTCTATGTTCTATGTTTCTGGATGATCTGACGACTTCACATTTCTATCCACTCATCATAAACTTTTATTTATCTATAGCTACCTTAAAAAAATCCCAAGATTCTGCTTTCATCACCTTTTAAGTTTGTAAGATTGAGGAGCAAATTAGGCTCTTCAGCCCATTGAGTTTCTTCTGCCATTTGATCATGACTGATATGCCTCTCAACCCCATTCTCCTGCCTCCTCCCCATAATCTCTGATCCCCTTACTAATCAAGAACCTATCTACTTCTGTCTTAAAGACACACAATGACTTGACCTCCACAGCCTTCTGAGGCAGTGTGTTCCACAGATTCACCACCCTCTAGCTGAAGACATTCCTCTTCATTGCAATTCTAAATGGTCATCCCTTCATTCTGAGGCTGTGCCCTTGGGTCCTGGTCTCTCCATTATTGGAAACATTTTCTCCATGTCCACTCCATTCAGGCCTCTGAGTATACAGTAAGATTCAATGAGATGCCACTTTATCCATACTCCTCCTGAAGAAGGGCTTATGTCCGAACCGTCGATTCTCCTGCTCCTTTGATGCTGCCTGAACTGCTGCCCTTTTCCAGCAACACATTTTTCAGCTCTGATCTCCAGCATCTGCAGTCCTCACTTTCTCCTCTGACTACAGACCCAGGGACCTCAACTTCTCCTCATATGGCAAGTCTTTCATTTTTCAGGATAATTCTTGTAAACCTCCTCTGGACTTCCTCAAACACCAGCATATCCTGCCTTTGATGAGGGGCCCAAAACTGCTCACAATATTCCAAATGGGGTCTGACCAGAGCCTTATGCATTTTTAGCAGTACATCTCTGTTCTTGTATCTATACCCTCATGAAATGAATGCTAACATTCCATTTGCCTGCCTAACTGCCAACTGAACTTGTGTGATAACATAAGACTAACTAAGACTTCTAAGGCTCTTTCTGCTTCAGATTTCCCATGTCATTCCCATTTGGAAAAGAGTTTACACGCTATTCTTTTTCCCAAATTTCATAACCTCACCCTTTCCCACATTGTATTTCCTTTGTCACTTCTTAGCCTAATCTCCTAGCCTGTCAAAGTCCTTCTGCAGCCTCTCCACTTCGTCAACACTGGCTGTCATAGAGTGATAGAGATGCACAGCATGGAAACAGACCCTTCAGTCTAACTCATCCATACTGACCAGATATTCTAAATTAATCTAGTTACATTTGCCAGCACTTTGGCCGATATCCCTCTGAACCGTCCCTATACATATACCCATCCAGGTGGCTTTGAAATACTGCAATTGTAGCAGCTTCCACCACTTCCTCCGGCAGCTCATTCCATACCCGTACCACCCTCTGCATGAAAAGGTTGCCCCTTAGGTCCCTTTTGAATCTTTCTGTTCTCACCTTAAACCTATGCCCTCTAGTTCTTGACTCTCACACCGCAGGAAAATGACCTTGACTATTTACCTTATCCATGCCCCCCATGATTTTAAAAGCCTCTATAATGTCACCCCTCAGCCTCCGATGCTCCAGGGTAATTACTCTCAGCCTGTTCAGCCTAACTCTATAGCCCAATCCCTCCAACCCTGGCAACATTCTTGTAAATCTTTTCTGAATCTTTTCAAGTTTCACACCATCCTTCCTAGAACAGGGAGACCAGAATTGCATGCAATATTCCAATAGTGGCTGAACCAATGTCCTGTACAGCCGCAACATGACTTCCCAACTCCTATACTCAATGCTGATAATGGAAATAAAGGGAAGCATACCAAATGCCTTCTTCACTATCCTATCTACCTGCGACTCTACTTTCAAGGAACTATGAACCTGAACTCCAAGGTCTCTTTGCTAAATAAAGTAAGAGCCTGTAGTGTTAGGTCAAAGTTCAAGCATTGATAGAGGATTGGTTGCCCGGCAGAAGGCAGAGAGTGGGGATAAAGGGATTTGCTGGAGACAAGTGAAGTTCCATAGGGGTCAGTGTTGGAATCAAATTATTCATGATATATATTAGCATTCTGGATGAAGGAGCTGAGGTCATTGTTACAAATGACATAAATATAGACAGAAGATCAAGGATGGGTTACTTTTCAGACTGGACACCTGTGACCAGCGGTGTGCCACAAGGACACCTCTCTGGTTGAAGAAATGTCTCCTCATTTCTGTTCTAAAGTGACCGCCTCTAATTCTAAGGCTGTGCCCATGGGTCCTAGTCTCTCAGCCTAACGGAAATAACTTCCCAGCATCCACCCTTTCTAAGCCATGCATTATCTTGTAAGTTTCTATTCGAGCTCCTCACCTTACTCAGCAGCCTCCCATGAGGCACTTTATAAAAGGCCTTTTGGAAGTCTTGATAGATAATATCCGCTGACATTGTGAGTACTGCTATAATATCAACCCAGCCTGGATAATCCATTGCCTATAGTTTCATACTAAGGACTGGAGTCATTTCTTGTTAGGGTAGAAGATCGTGTCTTGTGCAGAAGTACACAAGAGCATGTTAACACAATATTGACTCCTGACCTTAGGAAAGTCAGCGTTGTGTCCATGCTGACCAACTTGCATTATAAAGGTGATGAATTGCTGAGGGGCAGTACATATCTCATTTATGAACTGCTTGCTGCAACATGCAGTACAAGCTAATTTCTACTGATGCGACATGCTGGACCTTCAGTGGAAATTGTTAAGTGAAGGTAAGCATCACAGTGAGAATCACAGCCACAGGTGATCCTGAGAATGGCCTACTCCTGGCTGGATTTGTTGTCATCTTCCAAAATGTTGAAGATGCTGGAACAGTCTCAGCAAATTGGAAAGTGGCAAATATAATTCCACTATTTAAAAAGAAGAGAGAGGGAAAATATGCAGTTGAGATAGAAGATTAGTGTCTGATAGTGTGGCCAAGTGCTCTAAAGCACTGGGTTCAGGTTTCAGTTTCTAAGGGGTCGTGGGTGCGAATCTCACTGCTGCCACTTGTGCGGGCAGTATGTTATTGGGATGGCACAGTGGCTAGCACTGCTGCCTCACAGCGCCAGAGACCTGGATTCGAATCCAGCCTTGGGTGGCTGTGTGAAGTCTGCACATTCTCCTCATGTCTGCGTGGATTTCCTCCCATTATCCAAGAACGTGCAGATTAGGTGAATTGGCCATGCTAAGTTGCCCATAATGTCTAGGAATGTGTGGATTAGGTGCATTAGTCAGGGTAAAATGTAGAGTAATAGGGTAGGGGAATGGGCCTGGGTAGGTTACTCTTTGGAGGGTCAGTGTGGACTTGTTGTGCCTAATGGCCTGTTTCTACACTGTAGGATTTCACTGTAATCATGTTAAATGGTGGAAAATGCTTAATGGGCTTATTGGCTATTATGTAGCTCATTTTTCAGCACATGACAGAATACAGTCATTGTTTCCCTGGAGAATTGCAGCCGCATATTACCCTTCTGGAAAGCTGAGGTAGGACTTCCAGACCATGTGTCCACCTCTCTGAAAGCCTCTGTGCCCTATACAATGCCCCCTTCATTTCTAATCTGTGCTCCCCCATCACAGCACCAATAGCAGACAAGATGAAATATTTATGTTCCAGAAAAGTTGAGAGGGCAATCTCGCAGGACCTTAAAACAACCATTTTCTGAGTTCACTTCAGTGAAATGGGGAACTTATAATTCCATCAAGAATCACCAAAATGTGCTCTGGAGCCTATCAAGATAAAGCAAAGATAACCTTTAATATCCTTTTAAATAACACTTCAGTCCAACATACTTCCTGACTGTTAAGGCAATGACTACTTGTTTGAAGTTAACAGTCACCAAGTCAAGCACCTACACATACACATGGAAATGGATTCTTATTAGTTACAAAGCCCTTATTATTAAATGTAAATCAATGTTGCTGTGCTTACAGATAGCTTCCAAAACCAAAACAATGTTAGTTGAACTAGAAGTGACCTAGGTGCCAATACAAGTTGTGATATTGGCCATCATCATTGTTAAATACATGAGAAACAGGAACAAGGATGTGGATTTTAGATTCCTGTTAACTTAATACCAGAAAGAAACCAGGTTGAGAGCTTACACGTTGCAGCACAGAAGCAAGAAATAAAAGAATTGCTGGGCAACTCGACATAATTTGCTAAACAGAACAACTTACAGAAGAATTGTTGATAATTTTAAATATACAATATATTTATTTGGACCACTTCATGCTTGCTGCACTGTTAAAGATGTACTTCTAAATGCTCAACAACATTTTTAATTCATGGTCTATGTGCATTGTAGCTTCAGTTCTTAGAGTGTACGGCATTCCAAAGACATTGCACCTATATTGAAAACCCTCACCTTATAATAACTGTTCTTCAAACATTTGAAATCGCAAAGCATACATTTTAGTGATGAATTTTCTTTTTAAATTCACTCAGAGGTGATTCTGTGTTTCCACCAAGAGAACCTGTTTCATCTTCAAACAGTGATGTGCTCAAACATAATCAAAACTAGAGTTAACTTTCTTTATTTTATTAAGATGTGCAAAATATAAATGATGAGTAAATGAAAGTTCTCTTGACAGCACTGTATAATTTCTCATACTACACATGATAAATAAAGCTTTTCTATTCCAAACAAATCACAGTTTTATGTGAACCGTTACTGAGAAGCACACAATTATGTTTACTTGAATAGTTTTTATTTCTTCCTACTTTCAGACTTTATTGACTCACAGCAAATTGTACCTCATTGTGCCATGTTTATTCATTTGACCTACGTTAGGTAGATTGGCTGTGCTTTCCCAGGCTCACTACCATTTTCACAGGACTTTCAAAATGAACAGCAAGTTGAAAGCTTTACTCAAGTGATCATGACTTATCTCGACAAAATCTTTTATGCCTCATCTCTATGTGATATACTATGGATTCTTAATGTTTTGCAGTTCTAAATTGATTTATAATCTTAATTACCTTATATTTTGATTGTGGACTAATACACACAAATGACAGTGTTGCTATTTATTTTTCCTGGATTTGGGCAATGCTGGCAAGATCACATTGAATGGTTACTAACAGAGGTGAGTAGTGAGATGCTAAAGTCCCAGTTACTGACATTCCTGTATTTAAGATAGGTAGGTAACACTGGGATTTTGACCCAGAAAACAGTTTAAGCTAGAAAGTTTAAGCTAGAAAGAAATATAACTTGGAGAAGATCTTGAAAGTGATGTATTCTGTAACAAACTCTTAAACAACGGGTCTCCCTGCCAGTGAAAGTCCTTATCTTATACTTTGCTATCAACACCACAAAACAAAACTGTGGATGTGATCTCCACTCTGTGCAGTAACACTTTATTAACTCACCAAGCAACAGCAAATAGCCACTATACCAGTTACTTTGTAGGATCTTATGTACAAGTGCACATTACCAGGAGGCACTGAATTAATGAATTATCTCCACAACATCGTGTCACTAACTATATCACACTTCGAGCTGCAACAGAAATATCCTTGAGGGCTGTAGTTTTATAGGTGTCACTCTGGTCTTTTGGCATAGAAAGTAATGCCTTAAATCATATCAGCTGCTTGGATTATTAATCCCAATTTGGTTATACACGACTACCCATAGGTGTTGGCATCCTGCTCTCAGGGCGTGGTACAGGTGTCCCCAGGCAGATGCCAATAATGACCATGATTTCTGTATCTTGGTAAGGATATACTGAGAGGTCATTGTCAAGAGTCAGCTATATTAAAAGACAAAGGAAGACTTTGCAGTACAGTCTGACACACAATATCAAAAATGCCTTATCATCTGACAAATGCACACAAGACCAAAATTCCTCACAGTACCTATGATCTTTGTACTCATTCTCCACAATTTGGAGAATTGGGAACATTCTATTGGAAGTAAAGGTTCGTGAGCACAACCATATCAGGTTTCTTTCTAAACTACTGAACTGCTGAACTCTAGGCTTTCTGCTGAAGGGCCATTATTACTACATTAATGTAACCAATCTTTGTTATTGCTCACTTGGGAAGTTATTCTGTTACAAGTAAAACTTTGTGAGATTGTGGTGGGGAGTGAAGGGGGGTTAGCAGAGAATGTCAAAGGCATGAGGAGTCCTTTAAAACTATCCTTAGCATGTTGTTGATTATAATATATTTATTATGTTTAGATCTTCCATGAAGAAGATAGGAACCAATGCTATCTAAATTATAGTTTGCAAAGAAAGAAAAAATAAAATGTTCACTGAAGTTTGGTGGTTGTATTACTTCTGTTCATTCTAAACAAGAGTTCACAACTGACAAATATAGATCAATCACTTGCCTAAAATAAAAACTTTGAAAGTTATATCTACTAAAGGAGCTCTGAAACACAAGAACAGAAATTGGTGGAGAAACTCAGCAGGTTAGGCAGCATCTGAGTAAAGAAAACAGAGTTAAAGTTTTGAGTACAGTGACAAGGAATCCTCAAATCCTGCCACTTTTTCTCTTAATCTCTGCAGGTAGAAAGCACTTCATACATTTTAAATAAATTTAGGTACTAAGGTTCCTCCAAAATTACTTGCTAGTTCTCCATACCTGTCTGACTCAGAGCCACATCCTGCTGTCTCTGGCCATTGACCACACCTAAAGTTTTGCTGAACGTATGCTTGTGACTGCCACTTGGAAACAAGCAGTCAGTTAACCAGCCCTATGGCAATACCACTGCTTCCAGACCCCCACCCCAACCTTTGGATGCCCTGCAATGTCTGCAAGTCAAATTCTAACAGCTGCAACTTTAATGCAAAGTTGTGCAAGTTACGCGCACTTACTTCATATGTGGTCATCCAGGATTCTAATGCAATTCACTGCTGCAAGGTAGAAAAATTGAACTTCTTTTAAAAAATGGAGTAAGAATGCAGGAAACTGCAGTAGACAGGGATGAAGGTATTGTAGTGAGTGCAACGAGGTCAGCCAGATGGACCTCCTAGAACATGAGGTCCCTGTTTAGGGCTGTTAATCTGGTCCAATTAGGGAGCCCTGGCTGACAGATATAAACAGGAGTGTCGGATATCCTGGATCAGTGTCAAGGACTCTCCCTGTGTAAGTAAAAGGTGACATGGTGACAGGATACCAGCCTCTGTGGAGTTATTTCAGATATCCTTATAGATGAATCACAGAAGTTATTAGGGAGGAATGAAATAGAATGTCAATCTTTATTGCAAGGGGAGGAGGTTAAAAATAAGGAAGCCTTTATACAACTGCAGGGCATTCATGACATGGCATCCAGAGTTCTATTTTTACAGCTTTTTACAATGAAAATAGTTCAGTAAAAGTATATTAGACTTATTCCTGGGAAGAAGTGGTTGTTTTATGAGGAAATGTTGAGCAGTTTGGGCTTACATTCAACGTAGCCAAGAAGAATGTGACATGCTCATGTCGTAATATATATTATTCTGAGGGAGCTTGACAAGACAAATGCTGAGAGGATGTTTCCCTTTTGAGTGAATCCAGAACTAATTTCAAAATAAGAGGCCTTCCATTCAAAACAGAAGGGAGAAAGAATTTATAAAAGCAAATTACTGTGGATGCTGGAACCTGAAACCAAAAGAGAAAACCAAAGCTTTGACAAAGGGTCAGTTAGACTCAAAACATCAGCTCTTTTCTCTCCTTACAGATGCTGCCAGACCTGCTGAGATTTTCCAGCATTTTCTCTTTTGGAAGGAAGAATTTGTTCTTCCAGAGTGTCAGAAATTGAAATTTGCTTCAACAGAGGTCAGTGAGCTAAGGAATTGAAGGCAAAGTTAGAAAGAGTTTTGATTAACAAATCAAGTTAAGGGTTATGGAGGACAGACAGGAAAGTGGTGTTGAAGCCACTGTCTCATCGCCTATAATCTATTGAAAGGCAAAGCAGGCCCATTCTATTCATAATGATCCCATGTACAGAGGATGAAGGTAGACGTACCCATGCATATTATGCATTCATTATGTTCCCTGAAGTTCTTTCATCAAACAAAGTAGAAACCATGGGTAAGTTAATTTGCTAACATTACTGGTTGATCTATTTATAAAAAAGTGAAAATGAAAACTGAAGAAAAGTGCAGAGAAATAATTACATATTATTAATTTTCCAGTAACATAACTGTGGCAGAGTTGTGGTTTGGGAGTTGCAACTTCCACCACAATCTTTCCACCCCATTTAAACTAACCAGAAAATTCCATTGGGATGAGGGGTCGTCTGTCTGTTCCTTTCAACTTGTGACAGTAGCTTGGGGCGTTTCAGTAAGCATTTCAGGCTAACCCAGAAATTCAACCAGGAATACCTTTGACAGGTTAACCAAGATGTTGGTGATATCTCTGTGGTAAGCAGGTTTTTGAAGACTCCAACTAAAGGAAACATCATACTTAGTCAATTTGCATTCAAGCTTTCAGAGGAGTAATGGGATCTAGTACACAAAAAAAGAGAGAAATGTAGAGATTTTGTAAAAAAAAATTGATCAAATTAGCAAGATGAACAAAAGAGGGAAAAGATTTGCTTTTAGTTTAAAGATAGGAGCTATTAGCATTTAACAAGGGATAGTGAGAGGGAGGGAACATAGGCTGGGAGGGAGGTTGCTAGAATATTGAGACCATTTTAAAGAGAAATTGTATTACTCAGAATTATCCATTGGAGATGAAAAAATTACTAAATTTGTGATGGGACTACAAATATTCAGGATATCATTTGCTCAAATGATGGAATGGGCAAAATATTTAATTGCAGAAGAGATTATAAAAATTATATATTTTTTTTATAAGATGTCACTAAGAAAGAGAATGTGCTTTCACTAGAATCTCATAATTGCATTCAGCCTGTGCTCCCTTCAGTCAACAAGAGCAGAAAACATATTTGATGAAATAACAAACATTAGCTCTGCTGCAGCACAACTGAAAACAGTCAATTCAAAGCTTAGCGACCAATATTCTTCTTAAATGATTATTTAAAAATTTAGACTAAGACTTTTAAAATTAATTTCAGAATTACTTACTGTAATCAATAAATGCAGTACACATTCCAAAGAAGGGTCATTACATTTGAAAGGTTAATTTTGTTTCTCACTCCACAGACACTGTCAGACCTGTTGAGATTCTCCAGGATTTTCTGTTTTTATTTTCGATTTCCAGTTTCTACAGTATTTTGCTTTTAAATACAAATCTGGTTGGATTTGTGAAATTACAATATGCAATTTTTCTACCTTATCCACAACATTCTGGATGCACCAAAACTAAGCTACAATATTTCTGAAAGCTTCAATAGGTTAAAGTGAAATTGTTATTCTCAAACAGCTGCTTAAAATTAGTCAACAAACGATTGAAGGAACAGTGGAAGATTTAAAAGGGACCTGAGGGTCAACTTTTTCAGAGGATGGTTCATATATAGAATGAACTGCCAGAGGAATTGGTGAATGCAAGTCTATTACAGCCTTTAAAAGATATTTAGATAGTACATGAATAAGAAATGTTTGAAGGTTATTTGGACTAAGTGCAGTCAGGTGGGACTGATTTAATTTGGGATTGCATACGGCATGTATTGGCTGGACTGATCAATCTGTTTCCATGTATGACTCTATGACTATGACTCTAAAATCTATCCTTCTGCAAAATAGAGTTACTACAAAGTGGGCAGCTAGAGCAGTAGGGGATCGTGATGGAACCAGCTACAGCAATTACAGGGGTCTCTCATAAGCAATTAAATGCAACAGAGACCCAGCTTTGACCTCTGGTCACTTATTCCTTCTTATTAGGATAACATACAAAATAAATACTTATATAGGATTGCTGAGGTTACACATAGTACCATCAGCAAGGAGAAGCCTTGTCTAAGCATTGATGTCTTGGCATTGGATGCAGTCCAGAGAATGTTCACTCGGTCGATCATGGAAATAGAGGGATTTTCTTTTGAGGAGAAGCTGTGTAGTTTGGACCTAATAGAGTTTAGAAGAGCAAAAGGCAAACTTATTGAAATAAGTACAACTTTTAAGGGGCTTGACAGGGAAGACACAGAAACGTTTTTTCCTCTTGTGGGAAAGTCTAGGATCAGAGGGCACAAACTCAGAATAATAACTCACCCATTTAAGACAAAGAGAAGGAGGAATTTACTCTCTGAGAAATTCTTCACTACTGTGAGCTTTTGAAGCTGATCCATTAATTATATTCAATGGGCACATAGATTTTCAATAAGTAAAGGTATCAAGAGTTTTGCAAAAAGGCAGGAAAGTTGAGTTGAGGATTATCAAATCATTCCTGAACTCTACAGAGTCCTGGTTAGACCACACTTGGAATATTATGTTCAGTTTTGGACGCCTCATTGTAGGAAGGATGTGGAAGCGTTAGAGAGGGTACAGAGATTTACCAGGATGCTGAATGGACTGGAGGGCATGTCTTATGAAGAAAGGTTGAGAGAGCTAGGGCTTTTCTCATTGAAACCAAGAAGGATGAGAGATCACTTGATAGAGATGGACAAGATGGTGAGAGGCACAGATAGTGGATCGCCAGAGACTTTTTCCCATGGCGGAAATGTCTATCATGAGGGGCATAATTTTAAGGTAATTGGAGGAGGGTTTAGGGAGTTGTCAGATGTAGGTTCTTTATATAGAGAGTGGTGGGTGTCTGAAATGGCATGCATGCAGTGGTAGTAGAGTCAGATACATTAGTGATATTTAAGCGACTCTTGAAAAGGCACATGGAGGTTAGTACAATGAACGGTCTGTAGGCTAGTCTGATCTTAGAGTAGGATAAAAGGCTGGCACAATATTGAGGGCTGAAGGATCTGTGCTGTGCTGTATTGTTCTACGTCTATGTTTAATTAAATGATGGAAAGTCTAAATAGGCCAAATGATCCATTTCCACTCCTATGTCATGGAGTCATAGAGATAAACAGCACAGAAACAAACCCTTTCATCCAACCCGTCCATGCCAACCAAATATCCTAAATTAGTCTAATCCCATTTGCCAGCACTTGGCCCATATCCCTCTAAAGTCTTCCTATTCATATACCCATCCAGATGCCTTTTAGATGTTGTAATTGTACGAGCCTCTACAACTTCGTCTGGCAACTGATTCTATACACGCTCCACTCTCTGTGTGAAAAAATTGCCCCTTAGGTCCCTTTTAAGTCCTTCCCCTCTCACCTTAAACCTATGTCTTCTAGTTCTGGACTCCCCCAATCCCAGGAAAAGACCTTGACTATTTATCCTAACCATGACCCTCATGATTTTATAAACCTCTATAAGGTCACCCCTCAGCCTCAGACGTTCCAGGGAAAACAGCCCCAACTTATTCAGACTCTCCCTACAGCTCAATCCCTCCAACCCTGGCAATCTCCTTGCAAATCTTTTCTGAACCCTTTCAAGTTTCACAACATCCTTCCTATAGCAGGGAGATCAGAATTCCAAAAGTGACCTAACCAATCTCCTGTACAGCCACAACATGACCTCCCAACTCCTACACTCGATGCTCTGATCAATAAAGGAAACACCTTCTTCAGTATTCCATCTACCGTCGACTCTACTTTCAAGGAACAATGAACCTGCACTCCAAGGTCTCTTGGTTCAGCAACGCTCCCCAGGACTTTCACATTAAATGTATAAGTCCTGCCCTGATTTGCCTTTCAAAATGCAGCACCTCACATTTATCTGAATGAAATTCAATCTGCCACTCCTTAGCATATTGGCCCATCTGATCAAAATCCTGTTGTACTCTGAGGTGACCTTCTTTGCTGTCTACTACACCACCAATTTTGGTGTTACCTGCAAACTCACTAACTATACTCCCTACATTCACATCCAGATCATTAACTGGGACCAGGGTGTTCAGCAGAATGTGGTCCTTAACTGGCTTGAAAATGGTAAAGCAATGGCCTCAGCTGGCCTCTGGGATGGAAGGGCATACATTGATTCAAGGAATGAAACAAATTTAATATTACAACTAAGTAAGTAAAGGACAAGGACAAAGAAATTCATGAATTTTATTGCACCAATCATTACATTAATATAAATTAGAGATTGATCGATTCCTTCAATTTAAGAATATATTTTCTGCAGAGACTACTATTTCTTTCTTTGCATTAAAATATCTATGTGTGTTATTTTGAGAAATGCAGGTTATTTATTTATAAATTATTTATGTATGTTTACCAGTTTCAGTTTGTAAAATGTTCAATAAATATAAATTTGTTTTTAATTTGATAAATTCCGATGGGAGGGATAACCTTTGTAATGCTTTTATCAAACGTTTATTACCAATAGAGTCAAAGGCTTTAGGCAAGTCCACAACGACTACAGCTAATTCTTAAAATGTCACAGGTGAGATGGAAGAACGAAGATAGCAAGCTGCTAAGACTGTGACTAAAATACTAAGAGCTGAATTTTATGTTTCTGACACTGGTACACTTGAAGGTTGGCAGAGGATGTTCTTGAACTAAAGTGTATGGCTAGCTCACTGCCTTACTGCCCACCCTTGACCTCTTCTCCATATTACAGGGAGTGGGACAGGCATCAGCAAGCTTCTCTACTTTGGCCTACTGATGGCCTTCAGTGGCCAATTTCCTGTCACCTTCTTGCCTTTACTGCAATTTGTCAGTCTGTGTTTGGAGGATGAACAGCAACAGTAGTGGTGCTGGAAGAGCCCTAATGAAGGGCTTTTGCCCGAAACTTGGATTTTGCCTGTCCTCAGATTTTGCCTGTCCTCGGATGCTGCCTGAATTGCTGTGCTCTTCCAGCATCACTAATCCAGAATCTGGTTTCCAGCATCTGCAGTCATTGTTTTTACCTGACAGCTTTGACTGCATGGGCTTCTATTGTAGGACGTTTCCTCCTGCACCAATCCAAGGCACCTCTCTCAAAGATCACATTTCCTGCAACTAAATAATGAAAAAGCAGTGAGGGTTCTAACAACAGGCAGACATGCAGCCTGGTCCAGTACAAGAATGGGGTACATGTTCCTGAATACAAAGTGTCCTTGCTGCAGCACTACAATGACAGTTGCTGTTGTGTACTAAGGTGCAGCATTGAAGTGGATTGAAGTTTTGCCATGAGGTTTCTTAGAAGCTGGCACAGTTCAGTTGCCATTGTCCGTAGACACCTCATGCATCTGGCTGGTGTCTGTAGACCATGCCCTGGGTTGTTGGTATCTGTTCTCAAACATCGAGGGTCTTCATAACTAGCAGTGAGCTGAAATTGCCAGGTTCCTGCTCTGATTTCCAGTTTGCATGTGATGGGTGATACAATAGAAAGATGTACAGTCAATCAGATTATGATCAAGCAATAATCCCCCGAATAGGCAACTCACTGCTCTTCCCAGCGAGAATCTTGCCTCAATGTCCAGAGCTTAGTTCAAAGAGACAGTGAGTTCTTCCTGAGATAGGCTTCACTGGACCTCTCAAGCGAATCTTCCACATTTCTCACCAAAGCCTATGTCATCTGGGTCCCTGAGGTTCTGGTCCTTCTCTTCACCCTTCTATCACTTATCCCACCAGTTTTTAAAGCTCTCCTCTCATACTGCTGACAATATAGTGCTGCCCGGCAATCAAATGGACTGAGTGCTATCTCAGGCAAGACTTCCTCTCAGATGAAGGGGTTTGGAGTTTCATGCGGACCTTATTAAGGTTTTTGCCAATGTAATATCACTCTGCAACAGGGGGTAAGAAAACACATTGCTGATACCCTAACCATAACCCTTTTGACTTGCCCGTATTCAGGAACTCTATCTCTGGATTAGAAATTTTATCATGGCACTCTGCTCTTTAAGAAGGGTGGTAGAATGAAACCAGGAAATTACAGACCAGATAGCCTAACATCCGTGGTGGGGAAATTATTGGAGTCTACAATCAAGGTAACTGATCATCTCAAAACATTTCAGTTAATCAGGGAGAGTCAGCACTGATTCTTGAAGGGTAGGTCATGGCTGGTAATCTTTGAAGAGGTGACAAAGATGGCCTACAGAGGTAAGTCAATGGATATTGAATATATGGGACTTCCAGAAGGCTTTTGATAAAGTCCCACACAAGAGACTGTTGGCTAAGGTGGAAGTCAACATGTAGAGGATATTACTTGAGTCACAGAAAACAGAGAATTGGAATAATAAGTAAGAACTCAAATTGGCAGTACATAACTAGCCGTGTCCTGCAGGGATCTGTGCTTGAGCATCAGTTTTTCACAATAATCATTAACAACTTGGACAATGGCTTAAAAAGTCAAATGTCCAAACTTGTTAATGACCCAAAATTGGGAAACATTGTAGACAATGTTGACACCAGCATAAAATTACAATAGGATTTGGCGAATAGGCAAAGCTGGGCCAGTTATATTTTAATGTAAGCGAGTGTGAGGTTATTCACTTTGGCCTGGAGTATTTTATAGAAGGGACAAATTAAATACAGTAGATATCCGATGACATTTTGCGACTCAAGTGCACAGCTCTTTAAAATATTCAAGAACGTTAATGGAATTCTGGCCTTTGTATCTAAAGGGCTGGAGTATAAGGATGCAGACTTTATGCTGCAGATATATTAAATCCACTTATTGTACTGTGAACAGATCTGGGCCCCACACCTTAGGAGGGATGTTTTATCCCTGGAGGAAGTTCATGCAAGTTTACGAAGATGATACTTGGACTTCAGGACTTAAGTTAGGAGAGGTTGGACAAATTAAGCCTTTACTCTCTCGAATTTGGAATGTTTAAGGGTGATCTAATCAAGCTCATTAGGATATTAAAGGGGAAAGACAGAGGAGATAAAGATAAACTATTTTCACCAATAAAAGATTCTGGAATTAATGGGGCATCGTCTAAGAATTAAAGCCAGGCCATTCTGGAGAAATGTTAGAAAACACTTCTGCATGCAAAGAGTAATGAAGGCTTGGGACTGTCTTTCTCAAATGGCAGTTAATGCTATTTCAATTCTTTGATTTAAATCTGAGATAGATAATTTTTTTTATTAAGCAAAAGTGTCAAAGGATATGGGCCCAAGGCAAGCATATGGAGTTAGATCAGTCATGATTATTAAATTGCGAAGCAGGTGGTGGGGCTAAATGGTCCACTCCTATTCCTATGTTTCTATGATCACACTGAATGGCCAATCTTGTTCTTAATTTTTGATGTTTCGATGGTATCCAGATCTCCAGTGACTGACTTTCAGGTAAGTGGGGTACACCTGACCTCTGATACAATGCACGCTTAGAGACAAACAAGAACAGGAATAAGAAATCTGGGAGCATGATCCCAAGATCTATGCCAATTTAACCAATGATTCTCTCAGACTTCATCTGCATCCTTACCATTGCCTTGTCCTTTCTAATGCAAATTCTCACCAGTGTTCCCACACACTGTCTTGTCAGTTTCTTCTCCCAGTGTAATATGCTAAATGACACCAGTCCACATTTCTCTCCTTCCATATCTCATCCCACACTTGAGTACTTCTAAACCAAATTCTATGCTCATCTGGTTTGTTTTTCTCAGGACCAAGCCTTTGTCCACTTTCTTCCCAGAGCTATTTCCAGCAGAATCTGTTTTTTTTTTGCTTAATAAATGCAGTTCACATTGTCTCTTCCTCTTCACCTCTCTTTTCCAAATCCACATCACATCAGCCAAGTCTACTTCCTAAGCTGCCCTCTCACTCCCCTTTTCTCATTAATTTATCTAGAATCTTAAAAAGGATACATATTGTTCAGAGGGAGTGGATCAGTCCACTAAAACTGTCGGAAATAAAGTCAAGAGTGCTGTACAATAATCGGATGATCTTGATATCCCTCATCTTACACTTTTGCTTGGAGTCAAAATGATCTTCAATAAGGCTATTGCACTTCAAGACATATTTGTTTCTAATCACAATCTCCCTGGGCTTGCTTTCAAATGGAAATATTACACTCAGTGTGCAACCTAACAACAAACAAAAAGCTCTTAGTTTGTTCTGTACTTCAGTTTATTATCTACTTATCCGTCTGCATTTTTCTGAAGATTTTAATTGCCCACAGATCATACCATTAGGCCCACACACATATAATTAGAGTCAGAAGAATGTTTTGAAACTATAGGCTTGGATAATTTTGAACAACATGTTGTCATTGTTCTCAAAATTATGAGTTTTGAATATTTGTGCACATCAGCAAGATGTGGATCATAATGTGGATGTAAAATCTACACCATGCACATTTATAGAAAAAGTGAGAAATTTTATTTGATGGAAAAAGAATATACCTAACAAGTGTCTTCATTGGTTTAAAGCTCTCAATTGATATAATAATTAATATTCGGTAACTCTTGACCCTACACTAGCGAAAGGAAAACTAATTGATATAGACAGATTGAGTGTCTCATGCTATTTATGTCAAATAGAGCAGAATTTTTCATATAGGCAGAAGTGAGGACTGCAGATGCTGGAAACCAGAGTTTAGATCAGAATGGTGCTGGAAAAGCACAGCAGGTCAGGCAGCATCCGAGGAGCAGGAATTTTTCATATGTTCAGTTAATGTATTTTATTGAGTGAGACTCGTGGTGCCCCATCTGCCATGGTTTGGAGTGACTTTCTTTCATGCAATCTTCCACAATTCACCTCATTAACCAGGCTCTTAGGCAGCTACCAGCTACCTGCTCTATTTTACCTGTTGGAAATTTCCACAGTCAGGTTTCATCAGGAAAAAGTTGAGAATTTGAAATGGTGTATAAATAAGAGAGCTGATGCTTCAGTACGGTGCAAATGCATAGAAATAAGGTTGCCAATCAATGGTTAGATTCTGGGGTTGTCATTTAAGACTTCAGGGGAAATCATAAAAAACTTCTGATTTTCATTCTGATGTTTTCATACTCTCCATATTTTTCCACCTATCTCACTTACCTGCCACAACAGGAAGGGGAAAATTCTGCCACAATGTTTGGCAAGTACACACACGGCTCCATGAATGCATTGAACGAGGCATCATATTTTATGGAGTAAGCAGTGAGGTAAGATATTGGTGATCTTTCATGAAGTTTCTTCTCTGAAAAGCTTGAAGTGGGTATAAGGTTAGAGAGCTGTTACTTCATATTGGAGGAACAATATCCAAATGATTGACTGCTCAGATTGTCTTGTCAATATCTAGAATGGCTTTGTAACATAAAGTTTGCAAGCAGTAATGACCATTATTGTAACTGGATTTGCCAAAGTGGATGGCTGACTCCAATAGTGATCATGGAGCAAGTAGCATACTTCAGTCACAGCCACCTTGCTGGCTTTGTCCTTACTGTTCCTCAATAAAAGTCAGACCACTGAAAGCATTGTGGCAACTTCTGAGGCTTGTATATTTTGGTCTCTCTTTTCTCTTCCCAAGCTTGCTATCAATGAACTACCTATGTGGATTAAGGACTTTCGGGCATTTCAATGTTAAGTAGTTCATGTCAATCCACTCATCTGTTACCCATCCACCCTGATTTTTATTTCCATTCAAAACTCCCACCCAAAACAATTCATCTCTCGGTGCTATGCAGAAAATGAGAGCCTTGCTCTTCAAATTGTGAACAATTAACGCATTCTTTGTGTATGACACTCCCATCGTCTTACAAAGATTTACATTTAGTTTCTTCTCCTGAACAATTATTTAACCGTCACCAAAAGAGATTTTTATTGATCTAACTTTCATGAACACATTTTAGAAAATTGCAAATCTCTGAGTATGGGACACACATTTGTTTCCAAATTATTGCCAGTGAATTGTACATGAATGCTTGTTGTCTCTGTTGCCAATGAAGAATGTCTTTCACAACTCTACCCATAGACACCTCATTTTGTTAGACTACAGCTAAATCCTGTTTAAAATAAGTTTAATGACAGGTTAGCATTACAAAAAGGAAATAAAACTCTTCGTTTTGTGTATTCACTGAAAAATCAACCAGCTCATGAATTAAACATCACTCAGTCACTGACGTCAAAAGAGCGTCAGATGTTGGAGACTTTTTTTTATTTCAAAAATATACTTTATTCAAAAAATAATTTGATGGTCTGTACAGTTGGACATGCCATATATATGTAAACATTCTATTTCTTTGCATACCGAAACAGAATTATCATTCCTATTTACAGGTCTGTACAATTACATTTTTAGCTGAGGGGTCAGCAGACCCAAATGACTGCGTGGGCCCCCTGTTCTTCCTAGGCAGGCAGATGTTACACGGTGGTCTTTCCCCACCGCGCCTTGGCGGCAGTTGCCCCAAGCTTCAGCGTCTCCCTCAACATGTAGTCCTGGACCTTGGAATGTGCCAGTCTGCAACAGTCAGTCGGAGTCAACTCCTTCAGCTGGAAGATCAACAGGTTTCGCACCGCCCAGAGAGCGTCCTTCACCGAGTTGATGATCCTCCAGACACAGTTGATGTTCGTCTCGGTGTGCGTCCGACAAGACAATCTGAGCAGTCAATCATTTGGATATTGTTCCTCCAATATGAAGTAACAGCTCTCTAACCTTCTACCAACTTCAAGCTTTTCAGAGAAGAAACTTCATGAAAGATCACCAATATCTTACCTCACTGCTTACTCCATAAAATATGATGCCTCGTTCAATGCATTCATGGAGCACGGAGTCCCGCGTCACGGCGCTGCTCGGGACGAACCTCGACAAACATCACTGCATTCCTCTCCAGACTTCCTTTGCGTAGGCACATTCCAGAAGGAGGTGTGTGACAGTCTCGTCCCCCCCGCAGCCGCTTCGAGGGCAGCGTGCGGTGCGGCTGAGAGTCCGGGCGTGCATAAAGGATCTCACAGGCAGAGCCCTTCTCACCACCAGCCAAGCCATGTCTTGGTGCTTGTTGGAAAGTTCTGGCGATGAGGCATTCTGCCAAATGGCTTTGACAGTCTGCCCAGGGAACCGCTCAATAGGATCCGCCCTCTCCTTTTCCCGAAGGGTCTCAAGGACACTACGTGCTGACCACTTCCTGATGGACTTGTGGTCAAAGGTGTTTTCTTCATAAACTTCTCCACGAAGGACAGATGATACGGAACGATCCAACTACTCGTTCCACGGCAGCGAGGCCAGGCCCATCCTTCGCAACACTGGGGACAGGTAGAACCTCAGTACGTAGTGACACTTGATGTTTGCGTACCGGGGATCCATGCACAGTTTGATGCATCCACACACAAAGGTGGCCATCAGGGTGAGGGTGGCATTGGGTGTATTTCTTTCCCCCGTTGCCCAGATCTTTGTACAGTGAGTCCCTTCGGACCCAGTCCATCTTTGACCTCCATATAAACTGGAAGAAGGCCCGGGTGACTGCAGCGGCACAGTTTCTGGGAATAGGCCAGACCTGTGCAACGTATAACAGCAATGATAGTGCCTCACACCTGATGACCAGGTTTTTTCCCACGATGGAGAGTGACTGTAGCTTCCATCTGCCCAGTTTCTGCCTCACATTCCCGATACACTCCTCCCAAGACTTGGTGCACGCCCCAGCCCTCCCGAACCAAATACCCAGCACCTTCAGGTGGTCGGTCCTGACGGTAAAGGGTATCGAGGATTGGTCGGCCCAGTTCCCGAAGAGCATGGCCTCGCTCTTGCCTCGGTTTACCTTGGCCCCCGAGGCCCTTTCGAACTGGTCACATATGCACATGAGTCTGCGCACGGACAGTGGATCCGAGCAGAATACGGCGACGTCATCCATGTACAGGCAGGCCTTAACCTGCAGGCCCCCGCTGCCAGGAATAGTCACCCCTCTCAGGCTCGCATCCTTCCTGATGGACTCGGCAAATGGCTCTATGCAGCACACAAACAAGGCAGGAGAGAGAGGGCAGCCCTGCCTGACTCCAGATCTGGCTGGCAAGCTATCTGATTCCCACCCATTGATTGAGACTGCACTGACAATGTTGGTGTAGAGCAGTCTGATCCAATTGCAGATTCCCTCCCCAAAGCCCATTTTGGAGAGAACATCTCTCATATACCTGTGTGATATCCTGTCAAAGGCTTTCTCCTGGTCCAGGCTGATCAGGCAGGTGTCCAACCCTCTGTCCTGCGCGGCCTCCCAGTCGTTCCTGTCCTCTATCACGGAGGTCTTAGACGACAGAACACGTGAGAGGCTGGACCAGCCGCTATCTCTGGACAAGCTGACCAAGGCCCTCGAGTCCTTCGAAAAGAATAAAACTCCCGGAAGCGACGGCTTACCGGTCGAGCTCTATTCCGCTCTGTGGGACTTGATTGGCCAGGACCTGCTGGAGGTGTATGTCAGTATGCTTCGGGCAGGTACCATGAGTGAATCCATGAGGAAAGGCATCATCACCTTCATCTACAAGCGGAAGGGGGAGAGGGAGGAACTCAAAAATTGGAGACCAATCTCACTGCTGAATGCGGATTACAAAATTCTGTCAAAGGTAATCGCCAACCGGGTCAGGTCTGCTCTGGGGTCGGTGATTCACCCTGACCAAACCTGTGCTGTACTGGGCAGGTAGATTGCTGAGAGTCTCGCACTCCTCAGGGTTACGATCATTAGATGTTGGAGACAGAATAAATGAATAGTAACTGAGCCAGCCAATAATTATACTCAGTAAGATATCAGTAACCACAGGAAGCTATTGGCTCTCCCACAATTAAGTGGGCCTGACTGTCTTGCTACCTGTCATGACAGTTTACATTAAACCCAATCCGAGTGTTGAATAGGGATAGAGAAGGAGGATCTGGTGATACAGACACACCTATTACTAAAAGTAGTGAGGCAGATTCATAATGTCAGAAAATGCAAGCAAAGAACTGGGATTAATTTTGAGAGAAGATAGAACTGGAAATCAGAGAATTTGGCTTAAACTTACATAGAAAATTGCATTAACAATACTCCAAGTATTGCGAACAGTTCTGGTCTCCTTATTACAGAAATGGATAGAGGCATTTGTGCATCTTCAAAATAGATTGAAGAGGACTGAAGAGTCCCTTTCTCACTGCAGACCCCAGGTCATCTCCTCTGCCCTGAAGCTCTTCGGCCACGTCCTCAAACAGACTCGCTACCACAGCCACATCTCCTTCCTCAGCACCTGCATACGGAACCAACTGACCCCGCACAGACTCCGGACTACTGTGTTTTGTTCAGACCAACAAAATTTGGACCCAATCAGGACAACCAGTACCTACAACAAATCCAAAGCCTCCAGCAACAGACCTCCCTCCGGATCCTCCGCTCCACGCTTGCAGCCATGCGCCGCTACCTACATTTCCTGCAATTAGCCCTACCCCAGCTCAGGACAACACTCTCACAGACCTGTAAAGGACCTCTACTGTTCTTCATCCACAGAAGAATCCATACACTAAACAAACAGTTCTTCCTAGCCATATCGGAAATTAAAGACAGTAGTACCAAAAACTTTCATGTACTTACCCTCATACTCTGGGTTCTTCAACTGTTCCGGTATCATCCATTGGCCTCCGGAACCGCTCAGGCACCATTACCCACGCGGCCGCTGCAGCAACCGCCACCGCGAACCATGACATCACTTCCGTCTCCACCGACCATGCAGCCTCTGCGATCGCTGCCCAGACAACCACCTCCACGATCGACATGAAGACCATCGCTGACAGAATCGCAGCCTCCGCGGGGTCCACAGCCACCGGGAACAACACCAATTCTGCCGTCGCCGCAGCCACGTCTGCCCCCGGAGTTGCCGTCACCGCATCTACTTCTGCCCCTAGTGACGTCACTCACCTGCACAACGACCATGCCACATGTGTCTCCGCCCCTGCGCCGATCTCTGCCCCCACACCCAACCCCACCCCCACGCCCAACTCCGCCCCCACGCCCAACTCCAACCACGCGCCCAACTCCTCCCCCATGCCTAACCCCACCCCCACTCCCAGCTCCAGCCCCACACCAGGTCCTAGCTCCCAGCCCTGCTATATTTTCACCAACCCTCCAGACCTCCCCCTCTCTGAGGATGAAAGATCAGTCCTCAGCAGAGGCCTCACCATCATCCCCCTACGCACCCGGATTAACGAGTTCAACACGCGGCGAGACCTCGAACAATTCTTCCGCCACCTTTGCCTCCGCGTCTACTTCTTCAACAAGGACTCTCGCCCACCCTCTGACGACTCCTTCTCCCACCAGACCTTCCTCATTCCTGAAGAAGGGCTTATGCCTGAAACGTCGATTCTCCTGCTCCTTGGATGCTGCCTGACCTGCTGTGCTTTTCCAGCAACACATTTTTCAACTCTGATCTCCAGCATCTGCAGTCCTCACTTTCTCCTCCCTGAAGAGGATGGTATCTGAATTGAGGTGTTATTCCAATTGGAAAAGATTGAACAGACTCTATTTTGTAGAAAACACGAAGCTGATAACAGTTCGAAAGGATTTGATTTGGTAGAGGTAAATAACATGCTATTGCATGTGGAACCAAAAATAAAAATGACATGGGACAGTAGGTTAAAAATTCAGTGAGGACTTCAGGGAAAATTTATTTAACTATATAGTGTTGACAATGTCAAATTCGGTAGCATAAAGAGTTGTTAAGGTAATAGCATGGAAGAATTCAAAGGGTCAGATAAAAAGGAAGCTAAAGGAATAAAATATGTTCATGCAGTGAGGTAAAGAAACGTAGGAGGAGGCTTCAATGCATAAAACATGATGTTATTGTACCAAGTAGCCTTACTCTGTGTTGTAAATGCCTTTCATTTACTGTGCCGAGGGCTGAATTAGATAGGGCACTATAGTCCCTTCTCCATGAGCTAAAGTATTGGGGGAGCCCCTGCAGGGAATAGCAGCCCTGCAGTCAGTTAGCAGCTAACTGGCCATGAACAGGCTGGAGATGGGAAGTTTGCCCCGGATGGGACAGGAGGTCCTGCCGCAGACAGCTTCTGGCTAGTCAAAGCCTAGCAGTTCTTGATTTACTAGAAGTGCCAGCAGGAATGCTGTTTACTGCATTCAGGTGGTGAAGGGGGTAAACTGTAATGGATTAGAATTTTGTAAATGTTTGAGGGTCAATGAAGGGGATCAGTGAGTGGAGCGGGGACTGAGTTTGAGAGACTATGAGATAGACAAATATAAAAGGGTGGTTACTACTTGGGAATCTCCTCAAGGACCCAGTAGACCCATAAGTATAGGTCAGCCTTACTTGTCACCATCTTGTGCAGGGAAATTTGCCATGATGGCTACTTGGCATGAGGCACTCATGCTGTCAGTTAAATGGCATTGACAAGGAGAAAAGGCTGGTTGGTTGCTCAATAAGCAACCTCAATTGGCCATAAGCAGGTGAGTCACTTGATGCCACCCTCATTGTTGGCATAAATACAATGGGGCAGGGTCAGTTAGGCTGACTAATGTTGGATTTTATTTATCTTCCACCACCACCTTCACAGAATGTATACACTAAATCCAACACTACGTAACAAGAATGATTATTTCAGCATTCTTCAAGCAGGACTAAGGAATCACTAGTTAACTAAAACTATATCTTCTACTATAGTATCCTTTAAAGGCAGCTCATCACAAGGTATAAAAGGTCAGAGTGCACACATTGGATACTCGGCCCAAAGCATTTTTCAAAATCACTGTTAAATTCCTCAGCCACCAGGTCACATATTTAAACTGTTTCCCCACACACAAAATAGGAAGACATGCTCTGCAACCATTTTGAGGCACATTGGAGATCCACAATCCATGGGTCTTGGCTGTTGAAGCAGTGACCAAAATTCCTCCCCATCCTTTCTTCTGTCCATTTTGCATGACTTTTGAGGAAGCAAGAGTGAAATGTTATTTTCAGCGTGCCAAAAACAGCCCTAATTATAACTTTGAATTTAAATAATCACACGTGGGTGTGTAATTGGAGCCATTGAGTTATAACACAACCTGCAGATCTACCATATCATAAACATTAACCCCTGTTTTTGGGCAGCCGCTTTTAATAAAGACTTTTTTATATCCATTTGCGCCTCCTCTAGAGCCAACACATTCTCTTTATTAGAGTAAAGCATTTTCTGGCTTTTGCCCCATTTCCTTTGATCCTTTTAGCTTTAAGAACTATGTCTGTCTCCTTGAAAATATTCAATATTTTGGCCTCAACCATTCTCTGCAGCAGAGAATTTCCAAGAATCACTATTTTCTGCGTGAAGAAATTACTCCTCATCTCAGTTCTAAATGGTCTACCCAGTATCCTTAAACTTAAAACAGAACAGTGCCCTTAAAATAGGAAGTATTTAACAAATCTAGCAACATCTGTACGAGGTGATACATGATCAACATTTCAGACACGACAACCCATTCATTATAACAAGCTTTCTGACAAACAATTAATGACGTGAAACTTTAATCATTGTTTCTTACACGTTCTTACCATCTTCTTCACTTTGCACTGTGACCTCTTTCATCCTTTAATCTCTTCAGCTTTCCTCCTTATACTGTATACCAGGGCAGCATGGTGGCTCAGTGGTTAGCACTCCTACCTCACAGCGCAAGGGACCCAGGTTTGATTCCAGCCTTGGGCGACTGTCTGTGTAGAGTTTGGATGTTCTCCTTGTGTCTGTGTGAAATTCGTTCAGGTGCTGTGGTATCTTCCCACAGCACAAAACATGTGCAGGTTAGGTGGATTGGCAATGTTAAATTATCGATCGTATGCAGGCTAGGTGGATTAGCCATGGAAATGCAGGGTTACAGGGATAGTGTAGGCGGATGAGTCTGAGTGGACTGCTCTTCAGAGGGTCGCTGTGGATTTGATGAGCTGACTGGCCTGCCCCCCCCCCCCCCCCCACACACATACACTGTAGTGATTCTGTGAGCATCTTCTTTGGCTTTTTGTCCTCTCCTTCCTTTCTGTGTCTCTTTACTTGTTTAAGTACTGCAGTGTCCTAACTTGATTTACCATAATCTCTGTACCTACTGATCTACACTGGCTCTTAGTTCAGCAATATCTTTTTTTTTATACTCACCTTTGTTTCTAATGCCTCCATGGCCTTGCATTTGCCATATAAGCAATTATCTCCATGCCCACAATCCTCTGTCCTTCTCTACTTCCAGCCTTTTGAGCATCTCTGACTTCAGTCAGTCCACCAGTTAGCAGCTATGTCTTTGGCTGACAAGATCCTTGGCTCTACAATACTCACACAAAATCTTTTCACACCTTCTTTCCTCTTTTAAGGCAGTCACTAAAATGCACTCTTTTCATCAAGCTTTTAGTTATCTACCAAAATATTTCATGTGATTTTTTTTGTAAATTTTGTTTCATAATGTTAAAACAAAGAATTGTGGGTGCTGGAAATTTGAAAACAAAAGCAAGAAATTGCTGGAGAAACTCAGCAGGTCTGGCAACACCTGTGGAGAGAAAACAGAGTTAATGTTTTGGGTCCAGAAAGGTCCCAGATGTTACTTGATCTGCTGGGTGTTGCCAGCACTTTTCTGTTTCGGTGACAAAATTGTTAGCTTTGACAATCAAGGCAATAAAACTTGTAAAATTGAATTGGGTCATTAAACATATGGAACGAATGTCAGGCAGATTTAAAATGCTTACATTTGACTATAAATTGCAAGAATGTAATCCTTATTCGACTATAATCTGGTTAAATGTTCAGACATTTGATGGTTTCTACCTTTTTTCAGTTGGCTAAAGAGCAAATATTAAAAGATAAGTGATCCATTACATTGGCTATACACATATGAATCATTCTACATCTTTATCTGAATGACATCGTGACTTTGTTTATTTATTACAAAGTTGGCTCCAGAACATAACAAATCTTCATCTTTCCCTCACTCCCATAAAATTGAAACATTAAAAACATACTTATGTGTTTTCTTCAAGACTCACAAGGTGTATTTTAACCTCAGTCTGCATGTTAGTTCTTTCATCGTAGACCTTTTACACAGCAGGTTTTGTTTAAGCAGTATGTACTTACAGAATCATCACAAATATGGTGATATTGTTTTGCTTTAAAGTACTATATGTTTGAATAATCTAGATGTTAGGCCCCGTAACTCTCTGTTCCTTTGCTGTCAAAAAGTGCTTTGTTTAATACTGCCAGGTATCTGAGGGCTGATGATGCTCAATCATGTTTAGTGCCTTACTGTGGAAACCATTGAAACTCAAATGAGGTAACAACTACGGGAAAAAGGTGCTTACAAAGATGTATAGCCAATTAGTTCTATTTATTTTAGGTTCCCTGAACTGGGGTAATTGTTTTTGATTGGTAGGTAATTGAGCTGCTGGACATTGTCATAAAATGAGCGTCAAGGACACTGCAAAATTAAATAAATGAAAACAAATGGTAACAAAGATCTACAGTAATGGTAATCATTTTAGACTATATTAATGTGCCATGTACAGCAAAAATGTTTTTAATGGGTGGTTCAGATTGCTGTTCTCCAAAAATAAAAATTACCAAAGAGCAGAATTGTTTTAGTGTTGGGTGAACCTCTCTTTGAGTTTCTTTTGAAAGGAACTAAAATAGTTTGGGATGAAAATTATTTTCATAATTACGTGACATGAAACACATCATAGCAGAAATTTGATACACTTTATTTAAAAACTGAGGGACTATTATGGTTACAAAGACATAATGGGCTGCCATTTTCATGGCAAAAGAGCCAACATGTGCTAATAGTGGCTTCTGGCATTCTCATATTTGCATTGAGGTGTAGAAATTCAGACGTTGCTGTCAGTGATTCACCAATTCTCCACAGGGTTTGCTGATGAAGCCTTCACAGATGGAAACCATCTAAAAGTCAGTGAATTGATGGGAACTTGAAATACTCTATTATTCTCAGGGCGAAAACCCTTGAAAGAGTTTGCCTTTAGAATGAGATAGAACTGGTTTTTAACAGTGTATGAAGAAAATTATTACTAACAGACAACCTTACTGATCCTGAAACAAAAAAGTTATATTTGTTGGATACCTTTTTTTTTCCATTTCCCATAAATTGGAGCAAATTCTTTGAGTGGGTTCAATTCTCGAAATGAGGAGTTGGGCTGTTGATCAGAGTCTAGACCCAAGATATGACTGAAGAGATTGCAAATTTATAAGGAGGGATGAGAGGCCTGTGGAGGGAACCAAGGCCTTGGAAGATAGGGTAGGATTCAAAGACCTGGAGTTGGGGAGGTTTTGCATGCCTGGAAGATGGATGATGTAAGTGTGCTGAAATGGATTACTGAAACAGGAGGGTCCAGAATAAATCAGAGACTCAGCAAAGAGTTCAGAGAGGAGGGGAGGTTGAAGGCCTCGCTAGGAAGGTCAAAGGGGAGGAATAGGTGGGGTGCCTAATCACAAGAGCTGCCCAAATAGACACATAGAATATGGCAGGAAAATGTAGAGCCACTAATCTCCTGCATCAGACATTCATTATATTCTTAGTTCTTATAAAGGTCATTGACTTCAAACACTTGGCCAAATCTTAGGTTTTTTGATTAAATCAAAAATGTGTTGAATTTATTGAAAAGACTTCCACTGCAATGTTTATCAAACTCACCTCATTCACAACCTATCACATCTCTATGGCATCCGTCTCACTGAATCCCAGCCCCATTCTTTCACGTGCTGTTTCTAGAACAACCTGCCACTCTAATGGATGTTGCAGAATATACTTGCAACCTTTGTGGCCATGCCACTGTTAAAAGCCCATTCTTCTCCAGACAAGCATTGTGAGACTCCATCTGTCTTACATGTTTAATGACATATGTCCTAGATGAGAAAGGTTTGTCACCCCACCTTGTGGACAGGAGCTGGATGGCCTGGTGGATGGCATTGTGCAGACATGGGCTTACCTTTTCCCAAAGGATCAGCAGTGAAGTTGGAAACACCAGACCATGTCAAACTGGTCTGTGGTTGCCTCTCAGTCTCATGATAGTTCTCTGAGACTGGCACATATCTAATGCCAATGTGCATAGATATGGATTGTGTGTGTTTTATGCCCTGAAATGTTGGTGCCCATGGAAGTTATTCAGAGCAAGCAGTGAGCTGTAATTGCCAGGTGCTCACTCTGTTTTCCATGCCAAGTTTTCTCGACATCTAGTTTGTTGATTGAATTTGGCAAATCAGAAAGGATAATGTTAATGAGGTGAGTTGGCTTGTTAATGAGGCATTTAATAAGCAATAATCCCTGTAAATTGGCAATTCAGTGCTGTCTAGCGGGAAACTCACCTTTCCGCTTGTGAAAGGCATAAAAGATAGGGATGCTCCTAATGTCGAGGTCAACCTCAATTTGTTGTTTGATTTTGCAACAAAGCTCACCATAGCCCACATCCCTCAGAACACACTAAGATTCGATCCAACAACCCTGTTTCTGTCCACAGATTTGCCTGACCTCTGAGTATTTCCAGAATTTTCTGTTTCCATTACTTCAAATGAGACCTTGCTCTCTCCCCACAACCTTTTCATCACCACAGCGATCACCTGAACCCACCCAAAGTAAAAATCTCTCAGAATGACTAATATGTCGTCCTCATACGAATCCCAATCCCTCTGTGTTCTGAGACTTTAAACACTACTCCCCACTGCATCAGTCCCTTTGTCACAGAGCCCTGCTCCTCCCATTGGCTGGTGCCTGCTCCTAGCTACTATCTTCCAGTACAGGCTTTCTGCATGACACCAGCCACCCTCTCAATCTAAACAGCTGCCAGGCGGGAAGAGAAGAAATATAATCTAATTAAGCAGACCCATTAAATGGCGCAGGCCTTCTGATTTCTTCTGGGCCATTACATAAATTTTGGGGACTTTGTTATAGATATCACAACAATCAACAATGCAAATATTCCTAAGTGTTCACTAGAAGATATTTAAAGGAGGTGGGCTTTTTTGAAGTGCTTTCTACAATATCAGCATGGACTTTTTATTTCATATACTAAACTGTTTGGATTCCATCAAGACCAATGAGATTTCTTTATAGCCTTCGTCCAAACATGGACAAAAGTGCTCAATTCAAGAGTTGAAATGAAACTACGTGTACTTGATATTAAAACAATTTACTGAACATAGTGTCAAGGGACCCTTGCAAAGTTGAAGTAAATGAAAATCAGGGGGTAAATTCCCCCAAAGTTTGAATCATATCTAGCATAAAGGAAGTTGTGGTTGTTGGCGATTACTCATCCCAATCACAACACATCACTGCAGGAGTTTAAGCCTATTATCAGCTGCTTCATCACTTTCTCTCTGCTGTAAGGTCAGAAGTGGGGCTGTTCCTTGGCGATTATGAAATATCCAGTAACATTCATAACTCCTCAGGTGCTGGAGCTGTCCTTGCCCAACTGCAATAAGCTCTGGATAATATTCAGGCTTGCATTGATAAACAGTATGCAACATTTGGTGACACAAGTACCTGACAATGACTGTTTCTCATGAGAGAGAATCTAATCATCCTCTCTTGATGTTTAATAGCAGTGCCACTGGTGAAACTCCTATTATCAACATCTTGTAGGCATACCATTGACCAGAAATTGAATTGGATTAGTCACATAAATACTGCAGTTACAAGATCAAGTCAAATGATAGCAGGTAACTCATTTTCTGACTTCCCAAACCCCATTCTACTATTTCGGTCATAAGTAAGAGGAATGAGTGTGGTCTACATGCCTTGATGAATTCACCTCCAGCAGCATTGAAAAAGCTTGAAAACATCCAAAACAATGTAGGCCGTTTGACCAGCACTTTATTCATTAACTTAAATGTTCACTTTCTCCATCATTGCCATAGAGTGACAGCAACATATACCACCCACACACTGCTACGATTCACCAACGATTGTTTGACAACACTTTCTAAGTTTGCGATCTCCACTGCTTAAAATGTCAAGAGTGGTCGACTTTTAATTTTTAGTCATAGCATGTGTGTATCACTGGCTATGCCAATATTTATTTTCCATTGCTAATTGTCAAAGGGATGTCAGGAATCAATCATGTTGCTGGGGTCTGGAGTCACATGTAGGCTAGATCAGGTCACATTCCTGGTACTTCCTTCCAAACAGCACACTAGCTGCATCTACACCACTGTAGCAGTCTGAGACGTTTGTTCACCCGCTTTTCCAAGGACAGTAAAGATGGACAACAAATGTTGACCTTGCCTGTGCTATGCCCAGTCTACAGGTGAGTTTCCCCAACTTGTTACTCTTCCAGAGGGAAGCCTCAAACTGTTAAGCAGCCTGTGAGACCGGGAGAACTGTCTCCCCTCTGTATTTCACCCACCCCTAGAGTTGGTCACAACAAGGTTGATTTTAAAAAGATCACTTCCCTCTTGGGTTTCTTTCTTCCAGCCAAAAATGTACTTAGATTTTAAGGAGAGCCAATTTAAGAAGGTTTTCTTGAATTAATAATGAGTGAGTTTATTCAGAAGAAATCGTAACAGAGGACTCATAAACACAGGTTAGAAATAAGTTAAAAATCACACAACGCCAGATTATAGCTAACTTTGATTTTTAACTTTGTACATCCCAGTCCAACACCGGCATCTCCAAATCATCGTTAGAAATAAGAAGTGTGTTCAAAAGATACAAGCTAAAGAAAATTTATATGGATAAGTGTCTGAATTGTTCACAAAGAGTAAATAGTTGAACACTGTGGCCATGGAAGTGGATGTTACAAGTAGCATTGACATTAGCAGTTAAACATTTGATCTCAAGATTTCTGGCTTTGTAGATTGATTGAAACTCTTCTGTTCTGATTCCTTTTGGCAGTAGCTGACTGTCAGCTGAGAAAATATTAGATTTTTCCCTTTTTACCTACAGTGCAGGGGAATTTAAATGGCTGTTCTCATAAAAGTGACCATCACAGCATACATGCTCACACACTAGGACATGAAGTCAATAACACACAGACACAGGTCTGAAGTTTGTTTTTAACTCTTTCCTTATGTATGTTTGAAACTTGGAATCCCAAATTTGCCTCTTGCCCAGATTGCTGTCTTATTTTAAACCGTCATGTTCACAGTCTGAAATATTCTCAGGAGATCAGGAGTGCAATTTGATTTTAATATTCTTGTTTTGAAGCTTCTTTGACAATTCATCAGGAAATCCCAGAGTCGCTGTCTCCAAATAGCCGCTGAATATACATCTTTTGGCTAACTGTCCTTTTAAGAAAGAGCATGTTATAATGAAAGTTTGAGCAATATGTGATCCAGGGTTATGCTCCATCGACATGACACCTGCAATGCCTGCATTCTATGAATGAATCTTACAAATGGTGACTGGTATTAGAAGCTTGATAAAGCTATGCAATATGTCACATTTTATTATCCATTCTTCAGGAGAACATTTTGCCAAGACTGCTTGCTTTAAAATATCAAGATTATTTTACTACAGTTATTTGTTTTCCTTCCATTCACTCCACTGAATGTATTGATTTCACAGAGAGGGAATGACTACTGGGGAGTGAAATGTTACACTTCCAATCATTTAACCTGTATAGATACAAATTTTCACAATGTCCTATGACAATTTAGAATGGCTAACTAATTCAGGAATGTATGGAGGGTTTTCTGCAAACATGAAATGCAGGTTCAAAGTTTGAAAGTAGCCTGTTTTCAAACGTGAAAAAGAAATATTGACACAGCTGTATATGTTATTAATCAGAAGTATACATATGTTATCAACAGGGCAGACCTTTTTGCTTCATTATATATTGTCTGCCTCCTCGGCTGAGATATTGCATACAGCTGAATTATTTTAAATATAATATCATCGTTCCAAACACAATTTCTGTTTCAGTACGCAGTTCTCAAAATGCAGTTTAATCATTGGAATTTCTGTCTTTAAGCAGAACAAAACATGTTTTACATTACAGCCATCCGACACTGATGTATGTTTTCAATGTAATTTTCTTACATATAAATTACTTTTTACTCTAATTCATTTTCTAATCTCTGGATTCAAGTTTCAAAAATCTGATTAATAGGAGATGGCTTTAAAACCTTGCTTTCAAATTTTGAAGACAAGAAGCAGATAGTTATTGTGATTGATAAAATTGAAATGGCTCAATAGATGTTTACAAACATAAGTATCAGGAAAATACCTCATATATTTAAATTGTCCCTCCTTCTATCTTCTTTGCCGTCTTGTCGAGTTTGCACTATTATTTGCTTCAGGTTTTGCTTTTAAATTCACCAACACCAAAAGCAATTCAAGGGATGACTTTAACCTGAATTCTGGCCAATAAACTTTGCTCCTGTGTTTTTAAGTACTGCAACTTATAAATATGTCAGCAGATAAAACTTATCCATCACAGCATTTGTATTATCTCTTCATCTGGAGTTGCTAGCTGACACTTTAACTAGAAACAAGAGGAAATCCTACAGAGAGGACAAATTCTCTTCTTTCCCTCTTCCCTAATCCTTCCCTGCTACCCCCACTCTTATAAAATGTTTCAATTTAGGCCTTTTGGCCTCAGAGATCAGCAGCCCAGTAAAGAAAATAGATTAAGACACTTGATAAATAGGAAGGAAATAATATTATCACAGCATGCCATCTGTAAGTGGACACCAGTGAAATGGGGAAATCTGTATGCAAATAGAAACTCAATTACAGGAAGATTTTCCACTTGTCACAAATAATTGTATCCCACTCAGCAACATTTGAAGTCCAACACAAGGGCAAGATTTACTTCTCTTGTTGACCACATACCAGAACTGGAGAGAACAGACTTTTTTTTGGGAAAGCTTTCTTTCTGGAGGAAGTTCCAGCATAAGTGATGTGTGAAAGTTTCTTCAATATTTATTTTCTTGAGGCTTCACTCATCCCTGATGTGATTCTTTCTCATTGTCTTTTTAATGAGTTATTTTGGGATAAATCTTTCTTTGATCATGATTGTTCGGGTTGTTGGTAAACTTCTTGATTCTAAGCCAGCCTTAAACTTTACAGAATAAAGTATATACAGGAAGCTTTGAGCTGGGATATTCTTACTTAGAGAGAAATGCTGCCTCTTCAGAGAGTCAGCAGTTGGTTAAGTGTTACACAGCGCAACTTACCAAGTACAGCATTTGACAGTACACACAAGGAAAAGTATTTGATCCTCTCCACTCTCTCACAGACCAATTGAACGTGCCCTGAGGCCAAGTGCTGAAAAGCTATGTCAGCCCATGTGAGTGGAGTCTGCAATCCCAACGCACTTTGGAGTAAAGCCAAGCATGAGTCCCCTCCCCCATTCACTTTGACAAACACATAACTGTGAATGCTACACGTGCAGCTATCTTATAAAAGAAATCACAAAGAAGATCACAATAAGAAAGCCAAAGTCTCATAAAAGGTCAATTAAAGCAATGTAGTAGTAAGAGCTTTATGAAATAACTGTCCAAAAGAAAAGGAATATAAATTGACCTAACTCCCCTAGGCCGAGGCTTTGAAGTTTCCGTGATACTGTTGCCATCTATAAAAGAGTTTATTTATAACCTGCATGGCTTACCTCTTTTCCCACCATATCAACAGGCTTTCAGGATTTTTGGAGCTAGAGCTGCAAAAGCTGTTTTAAAGCCCTGTCAAGTTTTGCTACCCCCCTGAGGAGTCTAACCATCAAACAGTCTGTTTGCTATGACAGGCCTTCATATGAAAGCATTCAAGGAACTGACAGCCCTGGTGCCAGCGGCATTGTAACTGAAAGTGGAGTTTAACTCTAAAAAAATAACATTAGCAAATCAGCTTATAATTGGCTTCCCCTTTTCTCAGACCTCTCTGTGAGCTCTCATCAAAGACAGCATTAAGAAAATAAACCATGGCACCTTCCACAGAGAAACATGTTAATTATCCTTTAGAAAGAAAGCAATATTCCTGCTTTTAGGCAAAAAAATTAAACTGCTTTCTGGTTCTATTTGCTAAAAATGTGTGTATTGCTGCTTTTGTCTGAATTCTATTAAGTTACCCTCATTTCAAAACTGTTACAATAGTTAGCCAGATACCACATGTAATACAAAAAGGATGCATCAAATGCAGACTCTTTAATTTGTCCTGTTACAGGTGAATTTTTTCCTGTTAAATTATTAGCAAAGAATGACAAAAAAATTCTGGACAATGATCATTTACTTTTTAAGGTTAAAAAGTACGTATAATTCAACAGTACAAGGAAAACATTAATTTATTCCAGTACCATGTAAACAGGTTCTGACTTTAAAAAATGCATGGCTGGAGACTATAGGGTATGATTTATCTTCCAAAAAATGGTCTGACCTTAAAACTCAGGACCAACAAATTCTTGAGTGAATTATGGTCAATACCAAAATTGGAATATAAATTGCAGCCTACAGCCTGTCATCACATACTTTGTTTTTAGCTTACCTCTTACAATAACATCAATGAAGATACAGAGTATGTATAAGAAATTTACCACTTACGTAACTAGATTATTCAGTGTTTGGGGGATTTTACTGGAATGCTACTTTAAGGGTACCTCGGGAAATGTTAACACCAATCCACGCTTTCACTTCAGCTTTAACTCTGATAAATAATAGCCACTGGTAGTTTAAAAGCCACTTAAGCGAATTGTAAGAGAATATATTCAACTTAATTAGGCAGTAGAACTCAGAGCGTCATGTCACACCAGTGGTCAAAGTCACAATTGAATTATAATTTATAATATTGGATATTTTTCTGATGGGGTTTATATTATGAAATTGCTTTATTGCTAAATTAATGTCCCTTACTTCAAACTAAAAGGTGGAGGGTTTGGACCTCAATCCAGATTATTCCAAAAAGTAGAGACTACCACTCCAATTCTAAATTACCAGAAAATATGCAGCAGGATAGGCAGGTCATAGGTCACCCTTTTTAATGTACACATTGGGGGAGCATATAAAATCCACCTGCTATGTAGAACTGAGCACTATATCATTGTTATCAAGATGGTGAAGTCAATATGATTACTTCATTTTCAGGATATGAGGCTATGATGTGAATTTTATTCAAGTGAAATGAGACAGAATGAAATTGAGAACAAAGCATGGAATTGTGATGCTATGGTTCCTAAACTATTTACATTTTATATGAATATCCGTTAAATTCAGTGCTAATTGTACCAAGTATTCTACTGTCCAAACAGCTGTCATAACCAAGCATCCTGTCAGAAGTATTTTCTTTCGATATTTCTGAGTTTTAAATATTTCCAAATCAACTTTTCAATTTAAATTTGATCCCTTGTCCTGCTCTCATACTCCAATATAAATAGTTCAAATTTTCTTCATCATTGAAATATACAATTTTAAACAAGAATGTCATGGGTAGATTTTTTTTTGTTTTCAGCAATGGTGGAAAGAGAATGTTGGTGGATTGGTTGCCCATTATAAACCATTAACCGCAGTGGATAGGAAGATTAGGTGAAGTATGTAACTAGTGAGATGTCTGTTGTATGAGTGATATGTAGCACTGCTCATCATGACACATGACTTGCCATCATATTGCTCACTATAAGGTAGGCTGTCTGTCAACAGGTAGACCTTCATGTCATAACAATGAATCAGAATCCCAGATTATTTATGAATATGTAGAACTTTCAATGATCATGTTTGTTTTGTTTTAAAAAGCCAAAATGTGACTGTGAATGTAAATGGAGCTGTCTGGCAAAACCCCATGTAAAACCAGAGAATATCATGCTTGTAGAGTATCAGGGAAACTTCAGACAGAAAGAAATAGATAACGAGGAGTTGATCAATCTTCCAAAGTCTGATTCTTGGTGATTTATGTCCCAAACCATAAACATATCTGTGTTTTACTCTCCCAGAAATATACAAAATAATGAATTAAAAACCAACTACAATGATTGATCTGTGTGTGTTGATGGGCTGATTTGCTGGTGTGGACTATGGTGTTGTGGTGTTCATGGTTTGAGGACAACCATTAGACACCCCAATGTTCCAGGGAAAAGGAAAAATGCTCTCTCGCACGGCAAGTACCAGAAGATAGGAAAGCCACTCATCCTTGGAATATCTGGATAAGAAGAACACCTACAGCAGTCTCATATTAGTGAGTTTAGGTCCACCTTCAGTACCATAATTCCAACAAACTCATCTCCAAACTCTGAGAATTAGGACTCTGCTTCCTCCTCTGCAACTGGATCCTCAACTTCCTGTTCACAGATCGCTATCAGTAAGGACTGACAACAATGCATCCTCCATGGCAATCCTCAACACCAGTGCCCCACAAGACTGCATAATCAACCCCTTACTAAACTCTTCTTACACTCACAACTATGTGGCCAAGTTCAGCTCCAACTCTATAATATCACTGTGGTGGGTTGGATCTCAAACAATGATGAAACAGAATACAGGAAAGATATAGACAGCATAATGGCATAGTGTAAAGACAAAATTGCCTCCCTCAATGTCAGCCAAATGATGAAGCTGGTCATCAACTTCAGGAAGCGGAGTGGAGATCATGGACCTAACTGTATCAGTGGTGTTTAGGTGAAGGTGGTCAAGAGTTTCAAGTTACTAGGAATAACTATCACCAACAATCTATCTTGGCCCACCCACATCGATGAAATAGTCACAAAAGCACACCAAAGCCTCTACTTCCTCAGAATGGCATTTCCACAATGATTCTTCACAATTTTTAGAGATGCACCATAGAAAGAATCCTATCCAGATGCTCCACAGCTTGGTATGGCAATTGCTGTTGCCAAGACCACAAGAAATGACAGAGTTATGTACACAGTTCAGTACATCATGAAAACCAGGCTTCCTTCCATTGACTGGGTCTACACTTCTCGCTGCCACAGGAAAGCAACAAACAAAATTAAAGACCTTTCCCACCCTGGTTATACTCTCTTCCACCTTCTTCCATTGAACACAAGATACAGAAGTTTGAAAACATGTACCAACAACTTAAATAAAAATAGCTTCTTCCTTGTTGTTATCAAACTTATCATAGAATCCCGACATTGTGGAAGCAAGCCATTCAACTCATTGACTCCCTACCAACCCTCAAAAGAGCATCCCACTCAGAGTCATCCCCCTATTGATTCCCCAAGGCTAACCCATCTAGCCTACACATCCCTTGACACTATGGACAATTTAGCAAGGCCAATCCACCTAATGTGCACATCTTTAGAGTATGGGAGGAAAGTGTAGCACCCAGAGGAAGCCCATGCAGACATTAGGAGAGCATGCAAACTCCATATAGTCATCCAAGGATAGATGTGAATCCAGGTCCTTGGTGCTGTGAGGCTACAATGCTAACCACTGAGCTACTGTGCCACTTTTGTTACAAATGGATCACTCATATATTAGAGTTAATCTTTCTCTGCACCTTCTTCGTCGCTGTAACACTATATTCTGCATTCTGTTCCACTACCCTGTTCAAATTACTCAAAATCCACAACTTTCCTCTCTGATGAACTCAGGTTAATAGAAAACATTGGCTAGGTTCTGTACTTTACAAGAGAGCTGCCAACAAGGTGGTGACTTCTGGCATCTGCAACTGGCACTAGTTGCACAAACCAAGCTGCAATCTGTCACTGGGTGAAACTCACTCTGAACACATTCTCCTTCTTATATATCTTACACATCTTCCTCCCCTGATTAAACAAAACCACACTGTAAACATAACTTTTCAATGAGTTCTAGTAACTTGTTTTCATAATTGCAGCAAGTGCTTATCATTAAAAAGATCTTTTGCCTTTTTAGTCCACAACAGCTCAGTGGTTAGCCCTGCTACCCCACAGTGCCAGGGTTTCAGGTTCGATTCCAGCCTCGGGTGACTGTCTGTCTGGAATTTGCACATTCTCCCCGTATCTGTGTGGGTTTCCTCCAGGTGCTCTGGTTTCCTCCCAAATTCCAAAAGTGTGTAGGTTAGGTGAATTGGCCATAGTGTTCAGGGATGTGTGGGTGAAGTGCGTTAGTCAGGAGTAAATGTAGAGTAATAGGTTAAGGGAATGGGTCTGGGTGGGTTACTCTTCGGAGGGTCAGTGTAGACTTATTGGGTCTAATGGCCTGTTTCCACAATGTAGGGATCCTATGAATCCAAAATAAAGAAAATGAAAAAGATGTGGTCTTTACTCCATATTTAATCAGGTAACCTAAACAACTAATCAAATCACCTAATTTGGTCTCTGGTTTGCAAAGTGTTCATTGCTCCTCAATACAATTGATTCTCACTGGTAGCATCAGTCAGGGTTAAAACAAATAGTTGGAATCCTGAGGAGTCATCAGTTTAGCCTGTTATTTATCTGAAACACTTGTTCAAGTGTGGTTCCCAAGGGAAAGCGTGATGTTGACATCCCATACTGTTGGCCTATTGAGTAACGTTCTTTACTGATTGCACATGGCATTGATTTATCTGATGGAACAGAAATAAATCTGTGATTGATAATACATGCAACTTTGAAAAACTTTGAAGTATCAAGAACATGTATTGGCAAAGACCTAAATATAGTTTTGATGTCCCCATTAAGTATAATATTTCAAGCAGATACGAACACTGAGAAATAATGTGTTTCTGTCAACTTTTGTAAAGAACATGGAAGGTCCCTATAAAACTGTACTGATGATAGATTCCCCCTTGAACTGAGGGCCACCAGATGAGGCAACCCTATAACCAGCTTCCCAGGTAACCCAGTGCAATTCAAATTGTGCTCTGAAGTCATACGCTGAAGCAACAGATATCATTCTGCGAGTCTGTTTAGTTATGACACTTATATTAGCTATTTTTCCTTTCCTTGGTAATTAGTTCAAACCTATCATTTTATTTTGATATCAAAACATTTTCCTCTATATCTATTGCATTAATTCCAGACAAGTTTGAGACAAATATTTTTTATAACTGGGGTCTCATTTTGTCCTTCAATCTCAAATATTTCAATTTAATTACTCACCCAACTTGTGAATTTATTTCATTTTAGATAAATGCTTGGTTGGGTTATTTACAGTAAATAATTTTCACCATCAATAATAAGCTGTCCTGCTATTTGTAGTGCATGATATGCTTCTTCACATTCTAAAGTATTGATCAACCACATGGAATTTATGAGGCATCTCTGTGGGCTTTGTGGTTCAAGTCAGTTGAAGCTATGAGGTAATTCCATTAAAGCGACATCTAATTCTTCTACAGTCATGACTTTAGTTTTTTTGTCTCTTTCAAAATCTTCCAAGAACACCCTTACTTTAAAAATAAATTGCACACTGGATTACTAAAAATAAATTTTGGAGCCAAACATTGAAGGCACTCTGTGGAAGATTGAAATCGGGTAGTCTTTCCAACCACCCTTTGCAAGAACAGCAAAGAGACATGTTCATATTCTTTGTCTCTCAGAAGGCCTTGGAATGTCAGAATTGGTGGTGATGAACAACTGATTGAAACCTGAGCTTGAGTCTGTTTCAATGACGACCACTAGGAGCTGTTCAAATGTATATGCATCAGTCTACAGATTCCAATAATTAACCAGAAGAGATTGTTTGAAAGTTACCTCCATCTTATTTGATCTCTATGATGATAACATATTTCATTCAGATGAAGGAATATCTTTAGGTATGACATTTGAAATCTTATATAGGTAGTGAAGTTTGCGGGTTTTGAAGTATTTTCTTATTAATTTTCAAAACATACTTTGCTCATTCTTGTGGTGTTGCTGCAGATGAAATAAAGCTAGTAAGTAATGATGCTTGATATTCTGTCAACTATTAGTCAGGAGTGGTTCAAGTCAGTTGAAGCTATGAGGTAATTCCATTAGTCTATCACAAAATGGAAAGGTTGCACTGCTTGACATTGATATTTTGATTTTGTTTTTGTTTACAATGCTGTATTGTTAACATTTCTTCTGTGGAGTGGGAAAATGAACTATTTGCATAGTAATGCTTTTACATTAGCAAACTCAATTTAGTTGTGTAGAAGCATATAAGGTGATCCTTCTTATCAGACTTTTGTATTAAATTATGCATCTAGCCATGCATTTTAGCATGGTTCACTTTTTCACAGTCTGTACTAACTCACTAAATAATGATAAATGATAATGATAAAGGGAAGGTGTTAAAATATCCATCTACTTCTCTGATCAAAGGACACATTTTGGAAGGTGAGGTTAATTTGTTAAAATCTCAATCTGGAATATTCCACATGTATTGTGTTGAAGTGAGGATAAATTGTAGTTTTAGTTTTCTATCTCATGAGTTTCTCCAGATGTTTTTCCTCAAACAGAGATAGTTTGCAACTGAAGTTGAAATAGCTTGGAAATTGTAGGTGCATGTAAATATAATATAAAATCAGCAAGTTGGGGTGCAATAGAAAGTATTAATGCTAAAAAATGTAATCAGTAAGCTACACGTACAGTGATGTAAATCATCTTTTGATAAAGACTCTGAAGAGAAATTCTACTGTCTACAACTTGTGCTTGCTCTAAAAATATAAATCATTTAGAGAAAGTTGAATAAAAGATAATTTTAAAAAGACCTTAAACTCCAGAAAGTTCAATGAAGCAATGCTGCCATCTTAATATCAGGCAAACAGGCAGGGAGAGAAAGCTTCATGGATTTGTCAACTGGTAATGAAAAAGTCAGTGGTGTCCAGACTTAAGCCAGGTTCTCCACAATCGTGAGGTGATTGAAGAGACTATAAGTTATAAGAAGAATTAGACCATTCAGTCCACTGAGTCTGATCCACCATTCGATCATGTTTGATATGTTTTTCAACACTATTCTTCTGCCTTCTGCCCATCAGCCTTGAGTCCTAAATAATCAAGAACCTATCTATCTCTGTCTTAAAGACACTCAATGACTCTGCCTCCCTAGCCTTCTGTGGCAATATGTTTCACAAATTAACCACACTCTTTGTCAGAAGAAAATCCTCCTCATCTCTAAAGGGTTGTCCCTTCACTCTGAGACTGTGCCAACAGATCTGAATCTTCTCCATATCCATTCTATTCAGACCTCTCAATACTCTGTAAATTTCAAAGAGAACCCCTTCATCCTTGTACACTACATCATGTATAGGACCAAAATTCTCAACTGCTCCTCATATGAGAAACCCTTCTTTCCCACGATCATTCCTGTGAACCTCTTCTGAACTCCCTCCAATGCCAGCACATCCTTTCTCAGATACAGGGCCCAAAACTGCTCACAATGATCCAAATGTGGTCTGGCTAGAGCCTAATACAGTGTTAGCAGTACATTAGTGCTCTTGTATTCTAGCCCTCTTGAAATGAATGCTAACACTGCATTTGCCTTCCTAACTGTCACCTAAACCTGCATATTTACCTTAAAAGAATCCTGAACTAGGACTCCTAAGTCCCTTTCTGTTTCAGATTTCTGAAGCTATTCCCCATTTAGAAAATACTCTACACCTCTGTTCTTCCTACCAAAATGTGTAACCTTACACTTTCCCACTTTGTATTCCATCTACCACTTCATTTTCCACTCCCCTAGACTGTCCAAGTCCTCCTGCAGCCTCCTGACTTCCTCAATGCTTCCTGTCTTTCCATCTATCTTTGTGTCATCTGCAAACTTAGCAACAATTGCCCTCAGTTCCTTTGTCCAAATCGCTAATGTATAATGTGAATATCTGTGGTCCCAACACGACCCCTGCTGAATTCCACTAGTCACCAAATGCATTCCTGAAAAAGACCCCTTTATCTCCAATCTCTGCCATCTGTAAGTCAGCCAATCCTCTGTCCATCCATGCCCTAACACTATGTCCTCTTATCTTATTTAGCAGCCTCTTATGCAGCACCTTGTCAGGAGCTTTCTGGAAATACAAATGGATCATGTCCACTAGCTCTTGTTTTGCTTGTTATCTCCTCAAGTTATTCTAACAGATGTGTCAGACATGACCTCCTCTTAAAGAAGCTGAGCTGACTCAGTCCTATTTTACCATGTTGGAGAGTTGCCCACTAATGCTAAGTAAACTCTTATGAATAAGAGGAACACTGAAAGTCACCAGGCTAAGTTCCTACCAACCTTGGCACACTGTGATTTCTTCCAAGAATTGAAAGAACCCTGAAGCTAAAGTATCGGGAAATCTTAGATGGATTTTAAAGTAGAACAAGAATTGGCCCTTTCAGGTAGTAGCACTTCAGAATTTACAAAATATATAGTATTAAATAGCAGCCCTTGTCTTGTTTTATTCTAAATCTTTTTCTTTGAAATGTGGAACCTTATAACTCTCAGTTAATAACTGCAAGTTCAAATTTTTTTCTAAAACTTAGTGGCCTCCATATGCATCAAAAGAAATGTGGTTATGCTAAATCTTCATGCTGTTGATTTCAGAGCCAGCGTAAGCTTTTGTGATGGATTGGAAAGAACACCCTTGGCCTCATGTGTATCCCCAATTATACTTTCTCCAACATTGGCAGTAGTGTCTTAAATTGGCTACGTCCCAAGCTCAGGAATTCCATCCCTACACCTTTCACTCTCTGTAACTCAATTGCCTCTTTGCAACAGGACAAGATGTTCACGTTTCATTGAGCCACTGCTCTGAAGTGACAGCTCAGCAATTCAAGTCATGCGTTAAAGGCTGCATTACCAGATTGGTGTGACACACTTTAAACTCATTAATGCACTGTAATCCATAACCTTGATGACAATAGTCTGAGCTTGTGTGAAACAGTGCTCGTAGTGTGTGCAAGCTGTAGAAGTGTATGTGAGGCATGCTCCAAAGCCAAGTGTGTGAGGGGAGTTAAGGTTTTCATTGATAGAGGTCGTGCATAGCTGATACACCTTGGTGTGCTGATTTGGGCACTGCCTTCTTGAAAACTGCAGTGATAGTGACGGAATGGTGACATCGCCCCAATCAGATGGTGAGTGACTAGGATGAGGATTTGTATGTGCTTCTCAGGTCTTGGGAGACAACCAGGTGCATAAGGTTCAAATGTGGGCTCATATCCAAAGATGATCTCTGGTTCAAGCAAATCTTTTCCAAATATTGTCAACATAATAGCTAAGTAACATGTCAGTTTGGTTGCTATTCATGACAGATTGGCTGTTTTGGAAACTGTTCAAGCAACAGCAATCATTGACCATGTAGGACATGCCACATTTCCCCAATCCCTCCTTCATTGCATGCTTTGAATGAGGAGATCTCTGTTGGTTGGATGTAGGTGGCAGAGGGTCAGAGATCACTTTATTCAAACCTGAAGTTCATGGCAAACAAGGTAAAGTGCCAGCCATGAACTGGGGAGACTACAGCAAAGTGGTTACATTTGTCTTTATCACAGTTGCCACCCCTCAACAAATGCATAATATGTGAGGTGAGTTTGAGATGTAATAACACACAAATATGAATCTTCATGAAATAAAACTGTTCAATATTAAATCATCCAATTGACACAATGGTCATTACAATAGCATCCACCACATTTCCCCTTAACCTTACCTGCAAGCTCCTGAACCATTGCAGCTTTAAGCTAAAGACTCTAAATTCATTCTCAAGAAACACATGAAAGCAGTGCCTTCTGGCATTCCTGGTTCTGAGTTGTAGAATCATAGGGTCATATGGCACAAAAAAAGACCCTTTGGTCCAACCAATTCATCCCAAACAAAATCCCAAACTAGACTAGTCCCACCTGCCTGGTCCTGGCCTATATCCCTCAATCTTTCCTATTCATGTACTTACCCAAATGCTCTTTAACTGTTATAACTGTACCCACCCCCACCACTTCCTCTGGAAGTTCATTCTAATAAAAACCATACTCTGTGTAAGAAAGATTGCCCCTCATGTCCTTCTTAAATCTTTCTCCACTCAACTTAAGCATATGCCCCCTAGTCTTGAAACCCCCCACCCTAGGGAAAAGACATCAGCCATTCGCCTTACCTATGCCCCTCATGATTTTGAAAATCTATAAGGTCACCCCTGAACCTCCTACACTCCAGTGAAAAAAGCCCCAGCCAATTCAGCCTCTCCCTATAACTCAAAGGAGTTAGCTGTGTATTCCCTTGCAGCAAGGTTTTTAAATTGCTGTCTCCTTTTGCAGCCACTGTTCTTGCATCTCTCTACTTCCTATGGCAGCCCTCCTCCCCATTTTGTAGCCTGTCACTTTCCTTTGAAGCTCCTCACTCCTGTTTGCAGCCTCTCTTCCCTCTTTGCAGCCCCTCTCCGCACATTTCACTCCTTGCCCCATCCTTGCACTCACAATCTCCAATTTGCAGCAATTATTATCCCTTTGTAGCCCCTTTCTCTCCTTTGTAGTTACACAATCCACTAGCCCTCACCCTTTTGTAGCCTCATGTACACCCCAACCCTAACTACCTCCTTTTTTTGGAAGTAGTTAATTACGTACACTTTTGCTATGCAATGACTACCTCTAACAAAAGAGTAATTATAGTTCACTTAGTTTACCATCAGTGGTGAACGATTTTCCAAGCAATAATCTAGGAGAAAATTAATAGCTACTTGTACAAGCAAAAATGAATAGAAGAAAACCAACATGGAATTATTAATGACAAATCACAACTGAATGTTTTGATGATAGTCTGATTAGATTGTGTGCTTTAATTAGATGTTTTAATATTGTTTATTGTAATTTTGGCTTTTTCAGTTTTGAGTTAGTGATCTGTGGGGGGTTTTTTGTGCATCTGAAACTAAATAATTATTTTGTAACTACTTCTGTAGCCATGGTGATTTCTTTTAAAATAATTTTTGAGACCTGGTTTTAGAGTGAATAGGATTTTGTGCACCACAAAAAAAGTTTGGTCATCTTACGTTATTTTCTGACCCAGCAAGGTAAATAATGGGGACATAGGGCTTGTTAAAAATGTCTGAAACTGAAGATTTAGAGAGAGAAATTTTTGGTTTTAGCTTTACTTTGTGTTTTGAACTGTCCTGAGGAGTCCTTTGATAAGGATGACACACCAGTCCACCTGAGACGTGAAAGATACACAGTGAACTAAGTTACTGTAGAGTGACAATTTCAAGTTGGTCCCCAACCAGAAGTGTTGCTGTAAAATTCTGAAGCGGTAAAGCTGGGTGAATTTAAGCAAGTTTTTAATAACTGTAGAAAGTAGATCTATGCAAGTCCAGTTTAAAAGTTAAAGTCACAAATTACTTAAACCTGCCACAGTGTTAGATACCAGAACTTTGGTGTCAGTTTGTACAAATGGTTTCTTGGATAATGTCTCATGAGTGTAATTTGAGAACTACGAAGAAAATTGGAGTTTTTGATTTCAATGAATGAATGAGTGAATTGAAATTAATCAGATTACACTTATGCTTTGTGTCTGAAATTTCTTGAATTGGTATTTTAGAAACACAGTTTGGATTCTTCCAATTTACTCACAATTCCTTCGTTTATAAAACTCTGTTTTTGTTGTTAAGCAAAACCTACAATGTTGTGTACTTCTGCTTCGGTGAGATACCACTTTGTTTCAATCAAAACAAATCAAAATATGATCTATTTAGCCAGGTTCCGATCTGAGATCTGACTTGTTTGGGGTAATAACCTCAGTTAGGTTCTTCATATAAGAATGAGTGTGAATTAATGCAATGTTTTGGGTTTGTGTTTAGGAATTTTGTAAGACTTTTGATAAAATACCATATAAAGTACTTTATCAAAATTGAATCCTATGGGATAAAAAAAAAAATAGTAACATAGGTACATAATTGGCTCAGGGATTTGATTAAACACAGTATTATGGAGAATGATTTGTTATACGAACCGGGGAGGTATTCAATTGGTGTTCCCATGGGTTCAATATTAAGACCATTGTCTCTTCAATATTAATTAATGTCTTAGACTTACGGAGACAGTATGGGGCATAAATTAAAATATTACAGAACATGCGAGACTAGAAAGAATCATAAATAGTACAGAAGATGTTAATAGATTTCAAGAGGCCATAAACAGGTTGTCACAATAAGAGACACTGTTAGATTTAGTTTGGGAAAGACTCAACCATCAGACAAAAATGAAACTCTGAAATAGCAGACACTTTTTAGAAAGTGCAAAAGGTAAAAATGTATACAAGTAGCGCGAACTGAGTCAATTTTTCCCATTGTTCGGATAGTGTAAGAATGCTTGGACGTAGCAGTGAACGCTGTTCACAGCACACGCGCCAAAGACGAACTAAATGAGATCACGTGGGGCCCGAGAGCTTTTGCGTTCAACAAGCGCGTAGCAAAGCAGAACAATGAAACCACGTGGTCGCACACTGGCCTTTTTGCATTTGTTCCTTCGTTTGTACCTTGAATTTCGTACGTACGCTGAAGCAAAATTTTACGTACAATCCTGTTTGTAAACTGATTTGTTCGTGAACGGGGTCGTTCATATGTCGAGGCGCTACTGTACTTATCAAAATACATGGCAGGTGTTTCCAGCTTAATTTGGGTGATCAGGTCAGATAGAAGTGTTAATCAAAATGCCCAAGACAGCATTCAATAGCCAAAACATGACCCCTCTCACAACTCCAGTAAAAATGGTTGTCAAAAGTTTCCATTTAAACTCCTGAATTGGCATTACACCATCCTGCTTCAAATCTACTGTTCTTAGCCAATTGATCTCTTGTTAGCATTGGATTCATTTACATGCATTGGGTTTCACCATTTGCACACATTAGTTTAGGGATTGAAATAATGGTATAGTTCATAATGCTTCACTTGCCTGAAATTATACAATGCCCTGTTCATTGGGAATATTTGTTCCAGACAACAAGAACATGAATGGTCATTAGTGCCTGGTGTTCCCTTTTCCCACAATCAATTAAAGCAGCTTGTTTAAAATATTAGCTTGCAGCTAATCCATGCTTTAAATCTTCATCCATTAGAATATGAGTATAATGACTACCTGATTAATTTCTTGTACATCGGTTAAGGTGCCAGTTAGTATTTTGATGTGATAGTATAACAATTACAATTTGGAGATGACTACTTGCTTCATTTGGCTTGCACTTTTAGCATTTCGACCTTGTTAACTTACTAAGGGAGTATAATATAGAAACTGGGTTCTTGTGGTGCAATGGTAGTGTCTCTACCTCTGATCTGGGAGATCCAGGGTCTACCTGCTCCAATGGTGTGGAATAACATCTCTGAACAGGATGATAAACAATATACGTAAGGTAGAAACTTCCTAAGAATGGTGTCACTTAACTAACTTAAATTCTACCAAACTAAAATATAGTGGCTCAGACCTACAATACATGGTAACTGAAGTGTGAGGTGTAACACTAAAGTCAATCCATAATTTTAAAGAGTGCATAGGCGAACAGACCTGAAAGTGCTTATGCACAAACTTCTGAAGGTGGCACGTTGGTAAAATGATTAATAAAGTATCTGGAATCCTGCACTTTATTAATAGAGAAACAAGCATAAAATAGACTTTAAATCAACACCCATTGAAAGTAATCTGATTGTGGCATACAGCTGAGCATTAAATATGCTGTTAAGCGGCTTTATGCCTCAGCAAGTGCTCAAATTCATGCATGGTTTGTAAATAGACTGGACTATTCAAAATCAGTCAATGCTTCTTAAAGGGGAGGTGCACTCTGGCCATTGTAAATATTGGGAGTCATTCTAGAAGAGAATCTGCTCTGTAGAAGAGTAAGAATGGTACAATATGATAAGCAGCAGGATTCCAGTTTTTCTGATGCAATGCTTGAGGTTGAGGTACAGGAGTTGAACTGGAGGGGAAATTTTCTGTATCCACTAGTCCCTTCTAAACAAGTCCCTTTCCATTTCTATCTCGGATGACCGAATCGACGCGGACATTTACTATAAACCGACCGACTCCCACAGCTACCTAGACTACACCTCCTCCCACCCTGCCCCCTGTAAAAATGCCATCCCATATTCCCAATTCCTTCGTCTCCGCCGCATCTGCTCCCAGGAGGACCAGTTCCAAAACCGTACAACCCAGATGGCCTCCTTCATCAAGGACTGCAATTTCCTGCCAGACATGGTCGACGATGCCCTCCACCGCATCTCTTCCACTTCCCGCTCCTCCGCCCTTGAGCCCCGCCCCTCCAACTGCCACCAGGACAGAACCCCACTGGTCCTCACCTACCACCCCACCAACCTCCATGTACAACGTATCATCTGCCGGCATTTCCGCCACCTCCAAACGGACCCCACCACCAGTGATATATTTCCCTCCCCTCCCCTATCAGCGTTCCGAAAAGACCACTCCCTCCGTGACTCCCTCGTCAGGTCCACACCCCCCACCAACCCAACCTCCACTCCCGGCACCTTCCCCTGCAACCGCAAGAAATGCAAAACTTGCGCCCACACCTTCCCCTTTACTTCCCTCCAAGGCCCCAAGGGACATTTCCGTATCCGCCACAAATTCACCTGCACCTCCACACACATCATCTATTGCATCCACTGCACCCGATGTGGCCTCCTCTATATTGGGGAGACAGGCCGCCTACTTGCGGAACGTTTCAGAGAACACCTCTGGGACACCCGGACCAACCAACCCAACCACCCCGCAGCCCAACACTTTAACTCCCCCTCCCACTCCACCAAGGACATGCAAGTCCTTGGACTCCTCCATCGCCAGACCATGGCAACACGACGGTTGGAGGAAGAGCGCCTCATCGTCTGCCTGGTAACCCTCCAACCACAAGGGATGAACTCGGATTTCTCCAGTTTCCTCATTTCCCCTCCCCCCACCTTGTCTCAGTCAAATCCCTCGAACTCAGCACCGCCTTCCTAACCTGCAATCATCTTCCTGACCTCTCCACCCCCACCCCACTCCGGCCTATCACCCTCACCTTGACCTCCCTCCACCTATCGCATTTCCAAAGCCCCTCCCCCAAGTCCCTCCTCCCTACCTTTTATCTTTGCCTGCTGGACACACTTTCCTCATTCCTGAAGAAGGGCTTATGCCCAAAACGTCGATTCTCCTGTTCCTTGGATGCTGCCTGACCTGCTGCGCTTTTCCAGCAACACATTTTCACCTTCTAAACAAGTGCTCACTCTGGAATGACCTCCTCCAGAGGTCAATGGTAACACTGTCCTGAGATGCTGAATGCAATGTCGGAAGATGTCCAATGAGTGTCTAAACCTGTGAACTCATTTTCTTTTTAACTGAAACATAAGCCCGAGAGGCTGCTCAATTCACATTAGTCCTTTCACTCACCCACCATCAATCTCAATTTGTCAAAGATTCACATTTATAGCTCTAACACATTCTCACACAAGTAGCTTGCACACAGAGCCAGCTATTCAACCATATCACCCAGATGTGTTGCCCCATTCTCACTGATGAACACACTTCCCTTCATTTTACAGAGGTAGCTGGTACATAAGGTAGGAAACAGCAGCAAACTGGTATAGGCCAGGCATCACTGCACACCCTTGAATCATAGAGAAGATACTAATCGCCATAGTTGGAGAAGCCACTGCTCGGCTCAGGACCGGAGGCTGAAATCACCAAAGCTAACAGTATCATTATAGTCACACCTCTGCCCCTCATCCCACAATCTCTACTGATATCGTCGGCAATCACTTGCTAACGAGACTGGCTGTTCATCTAAATGTTCCGTGGCACTGGGTCATGGGTTCTATGGGTCCTGTGTCGCTGATGAGCCCGATCTGCATTTCTAACCACACATTTGGCAGCTGTTTCATGAAGGAGGAATTGGTCCTTGGGCCTTGAGCTCACTGGCATTCCTTTCTCCTGTTGCTCTCCTGTTTATCCTCTTGCTGATTGGTGGTCTCAGAGAATTATGAACAAGAGTCTCCTAGCCATTGATATGTACTTTGCATTTCTTGAGAGAAGCCTTCATTCATTCTTCTTTCATTCAGCTGCCTTCCCTAAGCTGGGCAAAGTAGAATACCTTCTGAAATGTAGACTGCTAATGAAAGAGACACTTGACTTATTTTACCCATGTCCCTTCCTGCATCGCTAACCTCATATCTTTCTCCTTTCAGATACCCACAAACAGCAGGCATTACGGTAGAAGCCTTGATGAACAAGGCACTCATGATGAAAAGACTCAATGAGGGAGGATTAACATTGTCTGTGAGGGACTGTTGTGCAGTGTTGAAGTTGATAATTCTATTTAAAAACAATGTAAGTTAATGAACTTAAAATAGGCATTAAGGGTCATGTCTTCAGTTCATAACAAGATAAAGGAGCATGGCTGCTTTGAATTACACTTGACAATTGGCCTCCCAACTGTTTTTATATCTGCATCCCTGTTGGAGTTGACTCTTAATCCCACTTGTATCTGTTATAAGAGAGTTTATTTCAATTCTTAAAAGGGTATGATGTAATCAATTAAAAATCTACTTGACAACATCTAACTCAGTGTACAGAAATAAGCAGACTAACTCCTTGAGTTAAACGAATAGTTAGATTTATTGTTAAAATAATAAAGATGTATTAAATAAAATTATGTCCAGCTTCTGCGCACACACAGACATAAGCAAGTAAGTGCGTAGCAAAGAATAGATTGATACAAGTTAAGGTTCATAAGTGAAAGAAATACGCAATTAGATAGTGCTTCGATGATCTGTAGTACCAGGTTAAAGGTGGGGTCATTTAATTTGGGGTCTCCTGGAAACAGTCCTATTGAATTGATGGCTTACTTCAAAAATTTCATTTAGCAGCTTTTGTGAGAGATTTCAGAGAGGGGGTAGGTTAAGGCTGTTAACCGTTTTGTTCTTGTATCAATCTTTCATGATGTTTCAAGCTGGTGTTACAGAGATAGAGTTGTGGTAGGTCTAATTTTGGTGGCCTGCCCCACCTTTTGTATACTTTGGCAGCAAAGATGGCTACTGTCAGTGAATTGCTTTCAAACTGCAAAGATGTGGTCCCAAATAATCCCATCAGGCAATAGAGTTCTCTCTCCACGTAGCCTGAGATCTTTCAATCCTTGACAAGGCAGATTTGTATTCCCTTACAATGGAAGTGCCAGTAGACATTTAGACATTTACCCGTGTCTGACAACATTGAACCAGTATCAGAAAATGTAGCCTCATTATTCTTAGGTTAATCCTTCCTTAGCAAGTGTGAAAGTCTCCAGGGTCAAGTCGTAATGTCCCTTTTGTAATCCTCTTTGGGAACTACCAGAGAGTTGACAAGCTTAAAGTTACGAAATGGTCTGGTAGCAATCCAAAACGTCCATTTAAACAATATATGAAACCAGCCAATGAATTCATGATTAGTATGATATAGCACACCCTCATAAAAAATTCCATAAATTCAAACAGAGTCAGCAGAATGTTATCAGTAACTAACCTTCAAATTCCCTCAGATTTTAAGCTATATTTGCCGGCCCTAATGAGGATTCTTCCTGCTGCTGAATTCAGGTTAAATTGTGTAATTGAGAGTATTAGCTGGAACAATAAAGCCCAGAATGGTACTGCAGGTGTAAACTTAATTTTGCAAGTTAATTGAATCTCAATCTTCTAACTCTATATAATTATTTTAATGCCTGTGCAAACAGCCTCAGTATGATGATGTCCAGCACAGGGCATACTGAAAGGTGCACAAGGCATAGGTACCATTTTGGTTTCAATAGGCTCCTACATCTTCAAAATCACCAAGTTTCATGGACATGAATAAAAAAAATCTTGGAAGTTATACTAAGTGGATGCTTAACACTAATTTAGAGCTGGCTGACCTATTATGTTCAATTCTGGTCACCATACTTCAAGAATTTGTGAAGGCTTTGGATAGGGCACAGAAGAGATTTACTAAAATGTTTGTGGAACTATGGATAACAGTGCAATGGATAAACTCTTTAGAGTAAAGAAGACAGAAAGGAGACTTGATAGAATGATTTAAAACTGTATTGGGTTTGGATATGGTAACTAACAAGGAACTGTTCACACTGGCTAAAAGATTGGTAACTGGATGGGACTGATTTAGAGTGAGTCATTGAATCCCTACAGTGTGGAAGCAGGCCATTCAGCCCATCAAGTGCACACCAATCTTCCAAAGAGCATCACACCCAAACCCACCCCACTACCCTATCCTTGTAACCCTGCATTTTCCATGGCTAATCCACCTAGCCTACACATCCCTGAAGGATATGGGCAATTTAAATGGACAATCTACCTCACCAATCTAGCCTAATTATACTACATCTCCCCACCTTCTTTCAATTTCTATATGAAGGTCATTCACCATTTATTAGCACATTATGCATTCTCAACATCTCTATATTTACCCCCAGTCCCCCAAAGAATGGAGGTGAGAGGTTGATGTTTTGAAAACTTCCACAGCTCTCTCTCTGATTGTGGTCTCGTTATTACTGATCAAAGGTGATTGGCTTCCATGGTCTCTGTAAAATGAGTTTCATTCTGTGAGGTACTTGATATAGTTCTGTCCTTACCATCTTAAATTTTTATCATAACTATACTTACATTATCTCACTGTTTCAAGTAGAATTCATGCTCTTCTGTTCCTTCCGAATGCTCCCACTGGAGTTCAAACACTGTCAAACCATTCCTATCCTGTTTTCCTGAAAACCTTCACTTTCTGGTTTCCTATGTTTGATCAAAAATTTCTGGCTTAGCACCAAAGTTAATAAAGTCTTCTCTCTATGCCTGGCATTACACCAGTATTTTTTATTTCCTCTTCTGGTCATTCTGAATTATCCTCACCCTGTTATGGTCAAAAGGTGTTGTATTTGGTCTGGGGATTTGCTGTAGTAACAGAATTTTAGTTTTCAGCATTTCGACTATAAGTAACTCAGCTAGTGAATACCTGTTGTCCAAAGGTGTTGACCAATCGAGTTAAACCCCAATCACTATTTTTGATCACGAACAACTTCATAGTTTTTACCACTCTCTCAGTTTTTCCACTGGCCACAGTGTGAAAAGCAAAATTAATGACGTAATTGATTCCTTATTCTGTTAAGAACCTCGTAAAATATTCATTCAAAATATGAAAAATCATCATCTGAAATATACCCTCAGGGAAACAGTATGTAGAAAAAGTTTACTTCAATGCTTTGATCATTGCCTTAGCTGTGGTATTGTGAAGTCCAGAAACTTCAGTTGATCTGGGACAGTAACCTACTATAGACAAGTCTGCATTTGCTTGAATATCAATTATGTCCAGTCCCAACATTTGCTAAAGCCTGTCAAGGGAACTGGAAGGTAATATCTGCTCTACTGGTGTCTGGTCTTTGATTGCACAAGTATGGCAGGATGATGAGAAATGTTCCAATTCCTTTTGAAATGCCTGGCCCCCATATAGATTGCTGCATATAGCCTCTATTCAATGATCTTCAGGGACATTCCAAATAATTCGTCCCCCTCATAGATTTTGGTAATGCAAGCCTGTGATTGAAAACTACAAGATGATCAAATGTTTTCTTTGTTTGCAGTATTTGTGTAAGTACTGGTTTGTTGGATGTGTTTTGACAACCATCTAGAGGGAACTTCCAAACCTGAGTGCATTCTACACCTGCCTTTTGTGCTTTGGTCTTCCCTGTTACTTCTCAGAAGCAGGTGAAGAATTTATTATAACTAACAAAGAAATGTTTCTGCTTCTTCAAAGAGGACTAAATATTCTGTTTTGGCTTGATCCAACATAGCTCTAGATAATGCATTTGCTGTGATTTGCGTTTTCCCCAGTATGCATTGTATAATCATAAATCATCAAACTGAGTCTGAACTCTGGATTTGTAATGGCATTTTGAATATCACATTGAATCTAATACTGCAACTAATGGCTTTATGGTTTGTCTCAATTTGAGATATCATTCCTGTCAAGCAATCTGGTAACTATTTACATTCCCATCTTACTGCTAAAGCATCTTTCTCTATGTTTGCATATTGTTGTACTGTTTCAATTAATGCTCTGGATATACAACAGTCTTGATCTTCCTTTACCATCATCCTGAATCCTGATGAGTTAGAGTACTTAGTCCAATTGAAGAGGCACCTGAGTCTACCAGTATGAGCAACTACAGAGGTTGTAATGAGCTAGCACATTTGAAAAATGTCACTTATTTTTCATCTTAAGAAATATTGTGGCCTGTTCTAGTCCTCAAGGATACTTAACCTTTTCCCAAGAAAAATCGCTTAAAAATTGTGTGATTATAGCCAAATTTGGATTGAATTTCGCTATTTGGAATAATCATTCTCAGAAATGGTTGATTATCTCAGATTCGCTTTGGCTGTGGAAATTTGCATATTGCCTTCATTCTGTTAGGATCTACTGTGATTCTTCTCTTTTAGATGATATAGACCAAGAATGTCATTCCTGTCTCATAAATTGACACCTCTCATTCAATGTAAAGCATGTATTCTATAATGTGTTCAGAGCTTTATTACCTCTGTCATCATGCTTCTGCCTGTTTTGTGCCATGTATTAGTATATCATCCATATAACAAATCACTCCTTTTTCCCTTTCTCAGATTTGAGACTTTGTACTCTGAAAGACTTCTGGGTCCAATGATATTCCAGAGAGTAGACAGTGCAAAGAAAAGCATGCACATGTCATGATAAAGATGATTAATAACTTCCTTCCTTTGTTCTAGAAACTTCTCCTCAAGTAACCTCACAGCCCCTTGCACTCAGTGCTCATAGTCCTATTCAAATAGAGTAAAACAGGTGTACTTACTGGGTCAGCTGGTGAATAAAAGCAGATCCAGCCTTTAATTGTAGTCATGGGAGCTCACTCATGGAGTAAGTTTTGATCACTGCTTTTCGAGTGTGGAGGTAGCATTCTAGATCTCCCAGTGACTGCGGGTTAGACACTGAAAACCTCTGGTGGGTCTAACACAGGTTGCTCATGACTTCCTGGAATACTTTGGCCACAAAATTTCACCCTGATCTGACTGGATTTCAGTAGGTAGACCGTGTTGTTTGAAGAATGAGGTAAGTTCCTTTACCATTGCCTTGGCAGACATGGTTCTCAGGGAACCAGTTTCGGGAAAGTGCGTAACCATATCTGTGATGGTAAGAGTACATTGGTACCCCCATTTTGTTGAGTTGGAGATGCCGGTGTTGGACTGGGGTGTACAAAGTTAAAAATCGCACAACATCAGGTTATAGTCCAACAGGTTTAATTAGAAGCACTAGCTTTCGGAGCGCTGCTCCTTCATCAGGTGCTTGTGGAGTACACAATTGTAAGACACAGAATTTATAGCAAAAGTTTACAGTGTGATGTAACTGAAATTATACATTGAAAAATACCTCGATTGTTTGTTAAGTCTCTCATCTGTAAGAATGCCCATGTTAGTTTCACTTCTTTCATATGTAAATCACAAATTTTATTTTAAAAGTTACATTCTCAGATGAACTTTAACAATTTGTGTCAGCCCAGATAATGTATTGAAGGTGTTAGCCCCCTGTGTGCTGCTGTCTGTGCCATAATGTTTAGATTGATTCTAATCTAAAAAATGAATTAGCAGAATCTTACATGGATTCAAGCAGTTTTTGGGCAAAGTACAATGTAACTCTGCAAGTACAAATTCACCCCACAAACATATATGCGTATGTGTGTGTGGGGTGGAGTGGGTAAGTTGTGAGTGCCTGTGAGAGAGTGTATATGTGTGAGAGTGAGTGCAAAGGTGTCTAAGTCTGAGAGAGTGCATCTGTGAGTGTGGGTGTGTGTGTGTCTGTAGGAGTGAGTTTGAGCGTCTGTGTGTGTATCTGTGCATAGAAGTGTGTTTGTGTGTGTGCGGGAGTGTTTGTGTATGTCTGTGTCTGTGTGAGTATAGTGCAATGGTGGTCACCTGTAAAGTGACATGAACGCAAGGTCCCGTTTGAGGCCCTCTCTATGGGTACCAAAATGAGCTATCAGCCTCTGCTCGGCCACCTTTCGCTGCTGTCTGTCCCGACGTCCACCTTGGAGGGCGGTCACCCGAAGGTCCAAGGTCGAATGTCCTGGACCACTGAAGTGTTCTCCAACTGGAAGGGAACTCTCCTGTCTGTTGATTGTTATGTGATGCTCATTCATCCTCTGTCATAGCCTCTACTCAGTTTCACCAATGTACTATGCCTCAGGGCATCCTTGTCTGCAGCATATGAGATAGACAACGTTGGCTGAGTCTGATTAGATTACTTACAGTGTGGAAACAGGCCCTTCGGCCCAACAAGTTGATAAGTTGAGCATTGTACCCCGCTCTTATGAGGGATCCCTGAGTACTTCCAGGTGCCTGTCATGTTCCTCCTCATCTGAACAGATCCTGTGTATGCGTAGGGCTTGTCCATAGGGGATGGTTGTTTTAATATGTTTTGGGTGCAAACTGGAGAAGTGTAGCATTGTGAGGTTGTCTGTGGGTTTGTGGTAGAGTGTGGTGCTGAGGTGTCCATGGAGATGCATGTGTCCAAGAATCAGACCCTCCGAACAGCAACCCACCCAGACCCATTCCCCTATATTTACCCCTTCACCTAACACTACGGGCAATTTAGCATGGCCAATTCACCTAACCAGCACATTTCTGGACTGTGGGAGGAAACCGGAGCACCCGGAGGAAACCCACGCAAACTCCACACAGACAGTTGCCCGAGGCGGGAATTAAACCCGGGTCTCTGGCACTGTGAGACAGCAGTGCTAACCACCGTGCCGCCCACAAGTCGCATGAGTACCTGCCACATACATGGTGTGAGGTATCCCCACATGTAATGGTGGTATCCATGTCCACACTGTGACACGTCTTGCAGTGCCTACCATGGAGTTGTCCTGAAAGCCAGGCAGTTTGCTACGAACAATAATTTGTTTGAGGTTTGTTGGTTGTTTAAAGGCGAGCAGTGGAGGTGTGGGGAAGGTCTTGGCGAGGTGCTCATCCTCATTGATATGTGTTGCAGGCTGCGAAGAACATGGTGTTGTTTTTCAGCTCCTGGGAAGTACTGGACAATGAAGGGTACCCTGTCGGTTTGCAGCACATGTCTGTCTCCTGAGGAGGTCGTTACAGTTCCTTGCTGTGGCACGTTGGAACTGGCAGTCGATGAGTTGAGCATTGTACCCCGCTCTTATGAGGGCATCCCTGAGTACTTCCAGGTGCCTGTCATGTTCCTCCTCATCTGAACAGATCCTATGTATGCGTAGGGCTTGTCCATAGGGGATGTTTTGTTTTAATATGTTTTGGGTGGAAACTGGAGAAGTGTAGCATTGTGAGGTTGTCTGTGGGTTTGAGGTAGAGTGTGGTGCTGAGGTGCCCATCTTTGACGGAGATGCATGTGTCCAAGAATGAGACAGATAGTCGAGAGTAGTCCATGGTGAGTTTGATGGTGGAATGAAACTTGTTGATATCACTATGTAGTTTTATCAGTGATTCCTCACTGTGGGTTCAGAGGAAGAAATTGTCATCAATGTACCTGTATATAGTGTTGGTTGAAGGTTCTGCATAGAGAAGAAATATTGTTCGAATCTGTGCACGAAGATGTTGGCATATTGGAGTGCAAATTTGGTCCTCATGGCTGTCCCATGTGTCTGGATGAAGAACTGGTTGTCACAGGTTGTGATCAAGGATAAAGTAGATGAGTTGTAGGATGGTGCTCAGAGACTGGGAGTTGTTGGTGTTGAGTACTGAGGCTGTTGCCATGATGCTGTCATTGTGGGGATGCTGGTGTAGAGTGCAGAAACATCCATTGTGACTGGTCAGTGGCTGCTGAGTTTCTGTAAGAAATCTGTAGTGTCGCGACAGAAGCTGGGGATCCCTGTCCAATGGTTTCAAGATGCCTTCGACATAGCCAGAGAGGTTCTCACACAGGGTCCCATTGCCTGATACGATGGGATGTCCTGGTGTATTGGCTTTGTGTATCTTTGGAAGGCAGTAGATGTCGCGTACACGAGAAGTACATGGGTTGAGGGCACATAGGGAACTCTGAAGAACTGGATCCAAAGTCCTGACCAATGTGTTTAGTTCACAGGTGTGCTGTTTGGTCAGATCAGCCGGTAGTTGCCTGTAGTGTTCCTGGTTGTTCAGTTGTTGGTACACTTCCTTGCAGTAAACTGTTCTATTCTGAATGATGATGGCTCCTCCTTTATCTGCTGGCTTGATGACAATGTCGTGATTGGTTTTGAGAGCCTGGATGGCATTGTATTGTGAACGGGTGATGTTTTGCTCCAACTTGTGGGTACGGCTGATGAATCTGTCATTTATATATTTCCTGATGGTTTGAGCATACATGTCAAGCCAAGGGCAGCGGCCCTCCAGTGGGGTTCAAGTTGACTCCTTCTTTGGTCGCTTCTCTACGGATCCCTGTGATGATTGTTCCTGTTCGTCAGTGGGCTCGTTGGAATCACTGCTGGCACCTTGAAAGAATTCCTGGAGTCTCATTACTCTGATAAATTCCTCCGTGTCTGCTGCAAGAACCAAGGGGTCCATTTTGGTGGTGGGGCAGATACGTTGGTGGTAAGGATACATTGGTACTCCCATTTTGTTGAGGCAGGGATCACACACACACAGTCCACTACATCTTGTTGAATGGTTCCTCAAAAGCCAGCGCTGATATATGGGGGTTTGAGCCTCTGTTGTCAGTCACATTAACTTGTGTGAGGGACAATGGGAGGGTGTTCTGATTACAATCACCGACAGCATTACCTACGGCATGATACGTTTTAGTATTCACTTGCTCAGACTGCCGGACATTCCTTTGGAATCTTGTAAAAGAGACAATACTGATTTGCTTTGTGTTTTTAACTTCCTTTTTTGTAGATTCCAGTCATTTATTTGTGTAACCCAAAAGTTTCACAATGATCTTACCAGCTTCCAGATGTAAAATGAGGGATTAACAACTGTTATGTTAACAGGGAACTGGGACCTAAGGGAAAAGGTGCTATTAGAATCCTGCTGAAACATGTGTCTGTAAATAAGTAAATAAATGTGTATTAATTTGTCCTGGCTCAATTTCTTGTCCTCATCTGTCAAGTAAGAAGATTATGGCATGATATTTATACATCAGTGATACACTGGTTGCTGTATATCATACAGTACATAAGTGGCCCTTTGGCTTGTCAAGTATGTATTGCCAAAAATACATTACTACTGACACTAATTCCATTTTCCCACACCAGGCTCATAGCCTTGAATGTTATGACACTTTAAATGTTGTTGCAGATACTTTTTAAATGTTGGGAGGTTACCCAACACCTCAGCGACCCTCCCAGGCAGAGCATTCCGAACCCTCACCACCTTCTGGGTGAAGGAAGTTTCCCTCAAATTCTCTCTAAACCTCCTGCCTTTCACTTTTAAAGTGTACCCCCTTGTCGTTGACCTTTTGACTAAGAGGAACAACTGCTTTGGATTCACCCTGTCCATGCCTCACATAGACTTATACATCTTTATCAGGTCATTCTTTCATCATTTAGAACAAGGAAGTAGCAACTCTGTTTCCTCTACTTGCCCACATCTTTGGCCACATGAGTTCCATATTCACGTCTATGCAAGGTGCACGTAGAGGAACAAGGAAGAATTTTCGGTTTCCAAATGGGGATAAAATGGAGGTACATGGGCTCAGAATTTCACATCTCTACCTAGCATGCGAGTTTACCAACACCGTAATACTCCCCAGACCATTTTCCTAAAGACAGGTGAGGAGTAGAAATGCCCAGAAGCAGTGGGTAACCAACTAAAGTAAGGTTATGGCTAATTAAGGCCAATTATCTGAGGCCAAATGGAAAATTCCAGACAGCCTGTGGATTTCTCAATGACATCAGGACCAGCCCAGCTGCTTCTCATCTGCCTAGCAGTGGGCAGGAGTAGTCAGTGCTTAGGGCAGGTTTTTGAGATGCTTGCCACTTAGTGGGTGCACAGCTGTAGCTTTTTAATAGTTTTAAAGGTTATTGAGAAGGTGCTTCAAGATGGAGGCACTTGTCTCTCTCCCACACTCACAAAAGAAGGCTGCAATTCCTTCCATGCTGAAAGGCCACCTACTTGGCAATCTTAATTGCACAGTAAGCATTCCCTCTCATCACTAATTCACCAATTCTGGGAAAATTGCTACCAGATGACTGCTCTCGATGTAATGGAAAATATACATTCATTTGACACTGATGTTGGGCTCCCTAGCCAAACACTGAGGTCCTGCTAGGCCAAGCGGTAAATCCCAGATCATGTTGGAAGTGGACATATCCAGGTCCTGACCTCACTCCTAGCCATTCTTCCATGTAGCCAAATGATACCCAAATTTGTGCTGGTTTGAAGGGTTAGTTGCTCTTTGCTTTTGAGCAAACACCCACAGCAGTAATAAAGTCAGTTTTCAAGATCACAAACACAATAGGAATATCACGCTGAATGGAGTCATAGAGGCTTACAGCATAAAGAAAGACCCCTCAGCCTATCAAGTCTGTGCTGGTCAAAAACAACCACGTAACTATTGTCACCCCATCTTCCAGCACTTAACCCATAGCCTTGTATGTCTTGGCATTGTAAGTGTACATCTAAATAGTTCTTGAATGTTGTGAGGGTTTGTGCCCCAGCACCCTTATAGGCAGTGAGTTCCAGACTGCTGCCACATTCACTTTAAACCTCCTGCTCCTTACCTTAACTTTATGTCTCTTGCTCATTGATTCCTCACCAAGGGGAATAATTTAGTCTACCCTGTCTTGTAATTTTACTCATCTCAATCGTGTCCCACTTAGTTACCTCTGCTCCAAGGAAAACAACCCCAGTCTGTCTAATCTCTCTTCATCACTAAACTCTCCAGACCAGGCAATAAATCTCCTGTGTACCCTCTTCAGTGCTATCATGTTCCTCTGACAATATGGATTCCAGAACTGTACACAATACTCTAGCTGTGGCCTAACCAACTTTTTATACAGCTCCAGCATAACTGCCCTGTCCTTAACTCTATGTTAAGAGCAGAACTCGGCTCTGGAGAAGGGTCACTGGATCCAAAACATTAACTCTACATTCTCCCCACAAATGCTGCCAGACCTGCCGATTTTTCCAGCAATTTCCGATTTTGTTTCTTAAGCTCTATGCCTTGGCTAACATAGAAAAGTATCCCATATGCTACTTTAACCAATGAATTGGAGATGCTGGTGTTGGACTGGGGTGTACAAAGTTAAAAATCACACAACACCAGGTTATAGTCCAACAGGTTTAATCGGAAGCACACTAGCTTTCGGAGCGACGCTCCTTCATCAGGTGATATTAACTATCACCTGATGAAGAAGCGTCGCTCCGAAAGCTAGTGTGCTTCCGATTAAACCTGTTGGACTATAACCTGGTGTTGTGTGATTTTTAACTTTAACCAATGAAGGAGGCATTGTAAGATTGCGGCAAAAGCACATCAAGGTCATCGATGCTGTTCATCTGGCACAGGCCCCTACAAACCCCAGCTCTACCTCTGCCAGCCTATGTACAGCCAAATTGCTCCCTAAGTAGTACAGGTGTGTTGCCAACTTAACCACATTGCCCTAACTTCCGAAAATGTGATGGTTCAAAGGTGCTAGTGGTGTCCAGGCAGATATTCCAACGTTAACAATTCTAATGGAAGTGCACAAGGCATACAGATATATGGGTCCTTTACTCTTTCCTACCATTCGTGAGCTGAAGAAAGTAGGGACCCCAATGATCCCTGACATGAGTTCCTAATTATAACTGGGTTGTCAGGTGCTTCCCCACAGGAAGGGAGGAGGAATCAGTCAATAAATCCCCTCCGGCTTTCCAGTAGGTTCCAGTTATATAGTAACTAATAAAGTGACATCAACAGAGGCCCATCATGGATTAGCTGATTACTTTGCATCCAGAGAAGCAAGAACCTAAAAGGGAGATTCAAGTAAACAGAGTTAAGTTCTGAATCAGCAAGAAGCTGATGTGACATTTCTAGTATTTTCAAAAACAACTTTCAAGTTTGACTTTTGCCTAAGCTATAAATAAATGGAATGTATTTTGAATGCACCACTGTTGATTTTCAATTTCCTATTCAGCAGGAAATGCAGTATCATTCATAATGCTCAGATCTCAGTATGCTGCTCAAGGTTAAATCAGATTGTCTCAAGGGAATTATATCAGCTCCTTTTTCTGCTTTAAGCAACATTCATGACATTCTGTAATCATCTCAGTGTCACATTAAAATTCATTGAGATGATGATGAAAGAATTATTTAGAGAGGCAAATTGTCTCAAGACTGTGAGCTTGCAACTGGATCTTTGATTTCTTGTCTGCTTCAAGTGTAATTATTCAACATATCAACATGTAAAGTTATACATGTCACTAGAAACCAGAATTTTATTATTAGGCTTTTATATAAAAAATACATTTTGTGGTTGACAGATGAAACAACTCATCAAAAAATTGAAATGTACGCTAAAATCAACATTGCTTCTAAAAGCAAAGGAGATCAAAATGTGACTGCTTACCCAGTACTTTGTGAAGATACTTATAATTCCTGATGCCCTGGAACAACTTTAGTACGTTGCAGAAATATAGGAAGAATTTATGTTAGCTTTGATTGAAAAAGGAAAGTCAGATGATTTAATCCAACTGATTTTTTAAAATATGAAACTTATATAAGGTAGTTTGTGATGTTGCAAGTGTATTGTATTACATTTTCTTAATTAGGTTATATATGGTTAGTAGGAAATTTCATTAGCAAGAGTAGAGAGATGGCATTTTAAAAATGCCTCTGTAGGTTTGTGGAATTAATGGGATCAGTATTTCTATAATTACTGTGTTAACTTTTTCACCCATGAATTTAATCATCCAATATCCAAAACTATTTCTATGACCTTGGGACAAGTATAGTTGACCATGGCTTACTACATTTTCCGTGCATGTTCAACAATAATGAACTTTATTTCAGTGTCCCATAGATATGATATCTTTACCTTCTTGATGAAAGGAGTAAAATATCCTAACTAACATGTCTGATAAAAATTGTAGTTACTATAAATATCTCGTAATCTGGTCTTAAATGTCTGATGGTGAGGTCTGATTCTCTCCACATAAAAAAAGGCACTAGATAGATTTACATGGGTTCGCTGTTGAAACAAAACCCATAATCACATTGTCTAAAAATGTCTAAAAAGGAAAAGTACTTGATGGCTTTCTTGATGAATTGACTTGTTTTTAAATTTAGCTGGCTCCTTGAATGAAAAAAAACTAAATGCAAAAAACATATGTTTCAAAATATCTCAATAAAGTTCCGCAACTATCAACTAAGAAGTGCCACATATTTCTGGAGTTAATTTTAATAATGGTAACAAACAGCTTTGCAAGTTGATATACTATTTGTAAAAGCTTGCACTTACATATTAATATAGCACATGTTTGCTACTTTCAACCAATGAATTCATTCTGAGTCTGGGGAATTAAAACAGGAAAATAAGGTGACAGCAGATGAATTGAACAGGTAGTTTGTACCATTTCATTAGAGAATACTCATAACATTCCAGAAGTAGCTGATAACCAGGAACTGGAAAAAAGGGAGAAACACAAGAAAATTACAATTTCCAGAGTTGCAATTAGTCTCACCAGTCCACAAGTCACAATTTAAAATTAAAATGCTTTATTTCCAGTTGCCAAGATGACCAAGTGATATGTACCTGCATCAGGATTTACACAAAAATATCTGTTAATCAGGTTTCTTAATAGACATGCATTATAAGAAAACAATATTTAATAATGATGCAATAATTAGTTAACATACACAGTCAGTAATGTGGCCCACACATATTCACTAAATAAATATGCAAACATTCTTCAACAAAAGAGAAAAAAACAGATCTCTCCACAAAAATTGACTTTCTGAAACAAAAGAATACTATACTAGAATGTAAAAGGATAAATCCTAGGATGTTGTAGATTCTATTACTCTGATGTTCTGACATGCGTGGTCAAGTCACTAATCATGCTTGATTGTCTCTGAAGTCTTGCAAATTGAGATTTGCAGAATTGAGAAATACAATCTTGAGATATTCCTTCAACCACACTTTCAAAAAGCATCCTGTGTTTCACTGAACTGATGTAGAAGGTTTTCCTTTCAGAAATGGGAGAGGTCAGCTGAGCAGGCTTTTCATAGCTAGCTTATTTCCAATTCAGCTTGCTTCCCTGACCAAAATCAGATAAATTAAGAATCACTCCAAGCCAATCACTGCTTAAAAAAAAAGCTTCCAGCATCATCAGCAAAGTGAACAGTTACCAACAGTCATGTGATTTCTAGGAAGTCTTGTTAAAATAAATCTCCAAAGTCCACAGTGAACTTTCAATGACTACTTTTAAAAAGCTATTGCAGGTATGCCCACAAACCCTTTCCCGCAATCAATCAAAATATTTGTCTTCCAAATAATATTAAGATAAACCATCCTTGCCACACCAACACTTGAAAAAACAAAATGATTTTTTAAATATATTTCAATATAAATTGTGGACAAAATAAATATGTTGAAAAAGATTATGGCACATCCACACTCCTCTTTCCCTCTTTATTGAACAACAAAATCTTTTTTGTGCTTAAACAATTCAAACAATGTTACATTCTTTCAAAGCATCAATGCTTAAATTATCTTTGCCCTGAAATGTGAACAATCTTTAAAGTAAGGTTGTGACAGCAAATCTTATTGATGCAGTCTGTCATTTTGGTTTTTAAACCTTTCCATCAACGTGAAAGGAATATGATCATTATATACAACTGTCTCTTTGTGACCAGGATAGAAATTTGATTTTATTGAATCAGGGAACGTGGGCTTCTTTGGCTGCTCTTTATTGCCCTTCTCAAATTGCCCTTGAGATGGTGGTGATGACATTCCATTTTGAACTGCTGCAGGGATGTATGCTCACAATACTGTTAGGATGGGGGTTTCAGGATTTTGACCCTGTAACATTGAAGGAATGACAAGCCATGATGATTAGTGTTTGGAGAGGAACTTGCGGTTGTAGCATTCCCACGCATGTTCTTCCCTTATCCTTCTAGATGGCAGTGGTTGTGGATTTGGAAGGTGCTGTCTAAGGAGCTGTGCTGAACTTCTGTACTGTATCTTGTAGATGGTATACACTGTAGCTAATGTGCATCAGTGGTGAAGGGAGTGGATGTTTGTGGATTTACGTTGTTGTACTAGATGGTGTCAATTGTTTTGAGTATTGTTTGAGCTGCACTCATCCAACCAAGTGGGGAGTATTCCATCATACTCCACATCTGATTTGTCTCCCTGTAGACAAGCTCTGGGGAGTGAGAAAGAAAGTTACTTGCTGCAGGATTTCTAGCCTCTAACATGTTCCTTTAGCTTCTATGTTTACATGGTAAGTCCAGTTCAGTTTCTGATAAGTGGTAATCTTTAGGATGTGAATTTTTGGACATTCATTAAAGGTAAAGTCATTAAAAGTTCAGTGGTAATGGTTAGATTCTCTCGTGTTGGAGATGATCATTACCTGGTGTAACTTGCCACTTGTCAACCTGGACGTTAATAAATATGTTTCATTATCTGATGAATCTTGGAAGATGCTGAACATTGTGCAATATCAGTGAAAATCTCACTTTTGCCCTATGATGGAGGGAAGGTCATTGATGATGTGGCTAAAGATGAGCCTAGGACTCTACTCTGAGGAGCTTCCAGGTAAAAACAATAACTGCAGATGCTGGAAACCAGATTCTGGATTAGTGGTGCTGGAAGAGCACAGCAGTTCAGGCAGCCTGAACTGCTGTGCTCTTCCAGCACTACTAATCCAGAATCTGAGGAGCTTCTCCAGAGATACGTTCAAGCTGAGATGACTGACCTGCAACCATCATCCACTGTGTTAGGTATGACTCCAACCAAGGGATCGATTTCCCGATTCCTATTAAATCTAACTTTGCTACGACCCCTTGATATCACACCCAGTCAAATGCAGCCTTCATATGAAGGATGGTCACCTTCACCTTGCCTCTGGAATCCAGCTCTTTTATTCAAGTTTTAATTAAAGATGTAATAATATCAGGAACTGAGTGGCATTGATGAAACCCAAAGTGTAGATCATAGAGTCATAGAGATATACAGCACAGAAACAGACCCTTCGGTCCAACTTGTCCATGCTGATCAGATATCAATACCAAACCTCGTCCCATTTGCCAGCACTTGGCCAATATCCTTCCTATTCATATACCCATCCAAATGCCACTTAAATGTTGTAATTGTACCAGCCTCCACCACTTCCTCTGGCATCTCATTCCATATACTCATCACCCTTTGCGTAAAAAGTTACCCCTTAGGTTCCTTTTAAATCTTTCCCCTCTCACCTTAAACCTATGCCGTCTCGTTCGGGAATCCCACAACTCAGGGAAAAGACCTTGAATATTTAACGTATCCATGCCCCTCATGATTTTATAAACCTCGATAAGGTCACCTCTCAGCCTCCGATGCTCCAGCAGGTTATTACTGAGCAAATGTTGCTTGATAGCATTTTTGGTGATCCCTTCCATCAATGTACTAATGATTATGAGTAAATTGATGGGGCAGTAATTGGCCAGCTTTGATTTGTGTTGCTTTTTGTGCACATGATATACCTTGGTCTATTATCCACATTGTTGGATAGAATCTAGTGATGTAGCTTCAAACTTCAAAGTAATTAAGAGTCAGGAGCAATTTTAGAGTTTGTTTTAATCATCATAGTGTATGTCCTTTGGTATTGCTTTAGTTTTCTGGAAAGATATCCCACTGGCTTTTCTATTCTCATCCCATCTTCTTGTAACAAAACGGCATCCACTCTGGAACCATATGTGCCAATTGCTACCTTCAAGTGATTAGTGTAATGTTTAAAAAGTATCCACCACTGGTTCAATAATCAAAATTTCTTTTAACTCCTCAAAAGCTGCCTGGTGCACGTCTGACCACATTACCTTGATTTTATTTTTGGGATAATCCATTGGTGGAGCAGCTACAGTTGTGAAATTTAGTACAAATTTGTGATAAAATAGCTCATCATCAAAAACCTCATTATTTCCAATTTGGTTTTAGGGGCAGAGAACTCCACTAGTACTTTTGCTTTTGTTTTACTTAGCAGGGCTTGTCCTTACTCTATCACATGCCCTTGGCAGATTATTTGAAGATTTTCAAATTTGCAACTAGCAAGGTTTATCATCAAATCAGTCTATTATAATTTCCTAAATAAAGCTTCCAGTTATTCCAAGTGGTCCTCCCAAGTGTCATTGAATATCAGTACATACCAAAATAAACCAATAAGATTTATAAGGAACACTGAGTATCATTTGATTCATCAGTCCCTGGAAAGTTGCTGGTTCATTTTTTTTTACATCTGAGTTGAAGTTTGATTTATTGTTGGCACATGTAATGAGATACAGTGAAAAGTGCTGTTTTGTGTGCTCACAGACAGATCATACCACAGAAAGTGCATCAGGGTGGCAGAATAGAGTGTGGAATATAATGTTACAGTCAGAGGGAAGGTGCAGAGAGAGAGAGCTCAGAATTAATGTTTGAGGGGTCTATTCAAAACTCTGATAACAGCAGGGAAGAAGCTGTCCTTGAATCTGTTTGTTCACGTATCCAAACTTTTATATCTTCTGCCTGATGGATGAGGGTGGAACAGAGTATAACCAGGGTGGGAGGGGTTTTTGATTATGTTGACTGCTTTCCTGAGACAATGGGAATGTAGAGGGAGTCAATGGATGGAAGGATGGACTGGGCTGTGTCCACGACTCGTGTGATCTTGGGAAGAGCAGTTGCCAAACCCATGCTGTGATGCATCCAGAGAGGTTGCATTCGATGGTGTTCTTTTAGTTTGAAAAGTATTACACAGCTTTGGAAAAGATCAGCTGGTGTTACATTTTTTACAAATCATTAGTTCTGGCTGCTGAAGTAAATTGCCATTATGCCTTTACCAAATCTACTAAGGCAAATATTCTGACTCTGCCAACACTATCAGCATATTTTCCCACTGGAGAGATTAGGTAGGAATCCACTTTTGCTGTTGCACTTATCTTTCTGTTATCAGTGTAGAATCTGGTTGAACCATCAGGCTTAAGCTTGACACTCATTAGAGCCAAAGAGTCCGACAGCACGGAGACACGCCCTTTGGCCCAAACCAGTCTATGCCGTCCAAAACGTCCATCCACGCTAACTCCATTTTCCTGCACTTGGCCCATATCCTTCTAAACCTTTCCTATCCATGTATTTGTCCAAATGTGTTGTTAACGTACTTGCCTCAATAGAATCATAGAGTAATTATTGGGGACTTCCAGCAGCTTTGATTGTGTACAATTCGATGATTTTTCCAAAATGCTTTGGATTTTTGTTTTTACCTGGGCCTATTTCTCTGGACCTTCTCTGAGGAGGATGATGTTTTGTTGGAGAGAATTTTCCCAAATCCACATCAGGTATGGCTAAAAGTGTACACTATTGTTTGTTCCAACAACATCTTTAAATTTGGTGAATAACCTTGTCAATTCTTGTCATTCTTTTATAACTAACAATGAAATTACAGTATTGAACCTCCCTACCTTTCAGTGTCAGTAGGTGGTTTGGATCTGAATTCTCTCTTCACCACTATTCCTTTCACCCTCCACTGCCCTTATTATCTGACACACCTGCACTTTCTTTACTGCTCTAGATGATGTCTTTGAGGAGAAAGTGAGGTCTGCAGATGCTGGAGATCAGAGCTGAAAATGTGTTGCTGGAAAAGCGCAGCAGGTCAGGCAGCATCCAGGGAACAGGAGAATCGACGTTTCGGGCATAAGCCCTTCCTGAAGAAGGGCTTATGCCCGAAACGTTGATTCTTCTGTTCCCTGGATGCTGCCTGACCTGCTGCGCTTTTCCAGCAACACATTTTCTGCTCTAGATGATGGTAATGCTTCAACGTCTCAATGTGCCACTGCCAATTCTTTTCCTGACAGTCTGGGATATTAATAAAATAATTTACTTTACCAATTATTTTGATTTGACTTGATTTGATTTATTATTGTCACATGCACCTAGGTACAGTAAAAAGTTTTCTTTTGCATTCAATGCAGGCTGATCATACCATACAAAGTGCATTAGGGTAATAGTCCAACAGGTTTAATTGGAAGCACTAGCTTTCAGAGTGCTGCTCCTTCATCAGGTCTCCACAACCACCTTCCAATTAAACCTGTTGGACTATAACCTGGTGTTGTGTGATTTTTAACTTTGTACACTCCTGTCCAACACTGGCATCTCCACATCATTAGCACCTGCCTGGTTGTAACAACCTTCTGGTTTTTAAGTACTTAGTAACGGAGGGAGTGAATTTTAAAAATGTTCTTGGAGAATTACTTCCCTAACAGAATCAGATGGATTCACAGTTATTTAGTTTCAACTTTTCAAACACTATATAGGTTTTCCCACACTGCTTCATCATATTCCAAAGTTTCTGCCTGTGAGTTCAGGGACCAATTCACATGCACTGAGAATACTTTTTTTTTGTCACTTCATAATCGATAGCAACCTCCTCAGAATACAAGGCATAAATTTCTGAAGCTGTGGAGATAGTAAGGGTCCTGACCTGAAACTGTGACTTTCCTGCTCCTCCAATACTGTCTGACCTTCTGTGCCTTTCCAGCACCACATTTTATTGACTGTAGCTTCCTGAGCTCTGCCCACCAGCCAGTTTTGCATAAGCAATGTCCAGTTTTCTGCTGCCACCCCTAGTTGTTTTTCAAAAGAAATGAAAAATGCCCCAGCACCTTTTCATCAAATTTTAGGAGGGCTTGTACAAATTTACTTAGCTCCCCAGTGTATTTTGGATCGGACTCAAATCTTCCCTCATCAGAATGCTCCCAGAGTCAGAGCTTTCTTTTTCCAGTTTCAGCCTTTTTACCCAGTATTCTCTGCCTCTCTCCATTTCTTTTGCTGGCCTGATATGCTCCTTCCGTTATCGCTCCTCCATCTGAAGCGTTCTTTCTCTTTCTTTACCTCAAGACGTAAAAGAAAATTCCATTTCCTTTTTTATATCAAGCTACCTCATCTGCAAGTAAATTCTTGCTAACTCAATTGACCTACCATCTGGTTTGCATTGTTGCTTTTCCAACTTCAAATATTGTGCTATTACCTCAATTACATCAGACAACCTAGTCCCAACTTTTAATTCTAACCCTAACTTCCCAGCAAATGCAATTAGCCTAACTTTGTTTTTTTATTGCAAATAATTCCGGGATAAATCTTCCACCTCTAAAAAAATCTCTTAGCAATTGCCGGAACTAATTTGATGTAATAATGCACAAAGAAACCTGGTGTATACTCATTCAACTTTTTCCGATTATCAGCATCTAACTTTGAATTAATCAATGTTCTCATTGCGTATCCTGCTGTGAGTCCCAATCTTTTTGTTATGACTGAGGGTAAATGAGTGCACCATCACTCTAGTTCTGCTATTCCATGGGCCACAATATAAACCAAAAATAATTTTCATGTTTACCAAGAAGTCTAATGAAATGCCTTATCAATCAAGTTTTAAACAAAACAAGATCTATCAATCAAGTTTCTTAATAAACACAAATATTGGTTTATGATCAAAACAAAACATATTCACAAAAGATGCCACAATTGATTAATATAAAAAGTCAGGAGTATAAAACTGTAAATATCTGTATCTAGAAAATCTTGAAAGCATACACACAATGACACACAAGCTCTCTCTCTCTCTCTCTAACTTTCTCTCTCTCTATCTCTCTCTCGCTCTCTCTTCAGAAAAAGAGAAATGGATTTCTCTGTGGAGATTGACTTCCTGAGAAACAAAGCACTTAGACCTCCACTTTGCTCATAGCAGAGCAACATTGTTTTCAGAACTGAAAGTTTGCATGGGAAAGATATTACAGCAGCATTGGGATACAATAGACTTAAACAGCTTTAAAGCAAGAGGAATAAACAATCACTTGGGATGTGAGTGTTACTTTGGAAGGCACAAGGATAAAGCATAGAATATTCTGGAGCCAGTTACTTGGATGTTCTGGCATGAGTGGCCAAGTCATCATTATCTATGAAGTCTTGCAGCCACAGCTTGCTCCAGAATTATAATCTCGAAATCAAAGAGATTAGCTAGGTAGCTTCTTCCTAGCATATTTTCCTCCAACTTAACTTGTTCTTAACAGGTTTTCCTCAAATTAACATGTTCTTGACGGAGTGAAGAAGAATCACATCAAACTCGAAAAGTTAACTCTGTTTCTCGCTCTTCAGAAGCTGCCAGACCTGTTGATTTTCTCCAGCATTTTCTATGTTTCAGATTTCCAGCAATCATAGTATTTCTCTTTCAGCCAAGATCCTGAGAGATCTTAACAAAGTGGATGTGGAAACGATAATTCCTTTTATGGGGGAATCTAGAACTGGAGATCACTGTTTATAAATAAAAATGTTAACTCTCCTCTTTTGGGCTAAGATGATTATTTTTATTAATCCTTAAGACTCTTTTCCTCAAAAAGTGGTGAAAGCAGATTCTTTGAAAAATTTTAAGGCATATGTGGATAAATTCTTGAACAGTAAAGGGACGAAAGATTATCTCGGATATAGGATAATGGCAGAGCAGGTTTGAGGGGCTGAGTGGTCTAAATCTGCTCCTAATTCATAAGTGTGATATGAAGCATGGTAACTTGTACTCAGCATACTCTCACAAACGGCAAATATTCAATTGGTTAACTTGTTTTGGTTGTCCTTGTTTTATAAGGCAAAGTTAGAAAGTGTAGTAAGCTCTACCAATCTGATAATGTCATACAGGCTTTGGTTGGGTAAAGGCCAAAGCATCTTATGAAGTCATGGATTGAAGACTCACCTTCATAATTCTCTTCACAACAGCTATCTTACCAATGTAGTATGTACCAAATTGGTGTTACACCACAAGCTACACTTGTTAAGACAGTATAGCTTTTCTTACTAAGACACAATTAATGGAAGTTCCTGTGACACTGGAAGAGAAGTCAGCCCCTCGTCCAGTCAAGGAAAGAGGAATAATGACAACAACCTTTGATACACCATGGTCACATAGCGGTCATCAGTGAACATCATTGCTTCATACAACCAAGAAAACATCCACTGGACCCAGGAGAAGAAATTTCCAGAAGGCCAAGTGAGTTTATGGCTTTAAAGACTTTACCACTTGAAGAACTGCTCGCACAGACAGGCAGCAGCTGCAACCACTTGAATGAACAACCAGTCAGCAAGAACTCATGGAAAGACAAACACGAAAGAAACAAAACTCCAGATTTAAACCTTTCCTTCAAACCTGGCAAGAAGTGCAAAAGAAGCAATGTGGGCCAGGAAGAGCTTAATCTTAATATTTGCTGGCAGTTACAAATTCCAACAGAAAGCAGGGATTTATAGGAGCAATCTTGGTTTGAGATTTGGCTAGGAAGAAAACTTAATAGAGTTCCATGAGTAAAAATCCCTGTTGGGCAGAAAAAATATTTAGACTAACAGCACAAAATGTAGCCTACAAGAGAAGGCTATAAATAAAATATACTTAGTTTGCAACATGTCTTGCTTCCACTGAGTAGACATCATGAGGGACGGCTACAGTAGAGAGGTCAAGGGTCATGGTAGTAATTTGTACTGACATTGCAGCAGCTGGGAACATGGTGGAGCAGAAGTAAGGTGATAAAAACAACAATTTAAAAGCAAAAGCAGAGACTAACAGAAGAAGATAGAAAGCTTTTGATGCTGATGTCAGAATGGGTGAGACATAATTCAAACCATTTTTCAATGGGGAAAGCTGCAGGCTTTATTTGGAAAGTTATGGAGAGGAAAGGCCATTGTTTATTAAGCAGCAACAAGTGGTAAATCTTCCATTTTACCTGCAAAATAATTGTAAAACTGAATTTTGCTTCAGAACTTTGGACCACATCAGAGCAATGTCACTTTCAGAACCGAAAGTTTTGAAAGGAAAGGTCAGCACTGGGATACAGCAGAATTAAAAGACTTTAAAGCAAGAGGATTAAATAATCTCATGAGATAGGAGTGACTGTACTTGAAATCAAGGCCACGTTTTGCTGTTGGTTGCATCAAAGAACTCTAGCTTCTTGTGCAGGTAATGGTTCAATTCCCACCTCAGGCAACTCTCTGTGTGGAGTTTGCACATTCTCCCCATGTCTGTGCGGGTTTCCTCCCACAATCCAAAAATGTGCAGGTTAGGTGAATTGGCCATGCTAAATTGCCCATAGTGTTAGGTGAAGGGGTAAATGTAGGGGAATGGGTCTGGTTAGTGTGGACTTGTTGGGCGGAAAGGCCTGTTTTCACACTGTAAGAAATCTAATCTAATCTTTAAAAAAAAGTAATGCCAACAAGTGCCAGGCAATAATCATTGCCCCTTGACATTCAGTGGCATTACCATCATTGAATTCCCCATGACCAATATTCAAGGGTTATCATTGGAGTAGAAGAAGGAGAGGTAGCCTTATTGAAACACAAAAGTTTCTCAGAAGACTTGGCAGTGTAGTGTTGGAAAGGTTGTTTTCCCATGTGGAAGAGTCAAGAAACAAAGAGCCAGCTAAGGGTTTGCTGATTTAAGACAGAGATGAGGAGAAATTTCTTCTCTGAGTGTTATGAATCTAGGAAATTCATTACCACAGCAAGCTATTGAGGCTAGGTCATTAAATATGTTCAAGACTGAGATTAGACTGATTTTTAATAATAGAATCAAGGGTTAAAGAGAAAATGCAGGAGGGTTGAGGATTATCAGATTAGCCATGATCTCATTGGAGATGAGATGGCTGAGCAGAATCAATGAGATGTTTGGCCTACTTCTGCTCCTCTCTCTTCTAGGCTTATCATGTTATAAATATTGTGGTTATACCAGCAGGACTAGGAATCCTGCAACATGCGAATCACTTCCTAATTCCCCAAAGCCTGACCACTTGTGCAGCATGCCTGTTACTTTCCATTTGTACATGGTACCAGCAGGAGTTTTATTGAAAACTCCTCACTCGCTTGAATGAGTGTGGTTGCAACTACACTTAAGAATCTTGACACCATCCAGGAAAAATCAGCCCTCTTGATTGGCACCACATTCGCAGACATTCACTCATCTACCACTGATGAGTGACATCTACAAGATATAAGATCCACTGTAGAAATTCACCAAGGATTTGGAGAACTGTTTAGGTTATCAAAGACGGCAGATATTTGGGAACACCAGCACCTGCAAGTTACACTTCAAGCAACTCACCATTCTGACTCGGAAATGTATCAATATAACTGGGTCAGAATCCTACAACTTCCTCTCTAGACCAATAGGCTGCAGCAGTTCAAGAAGGCAACTCTTCTCAGTGCAACTAGACTGGGAAATAATTGTTAGCAGACGCAACAATGTCTACATGCCATAAATAAACAAAAAAATTAGGAAGTTCATGGCAGGAGATATTACCTGTAAGATTATATGTCAGAGATGGGTTGAATAGAAGATAGTTTAGTGAAATCAGTTCTTAAGATTAAGGATTACTTCAAAGTGATATAATAAAGCTCAAGATCAATAAGCAATTATGTAATCATATTCAATAGGTAATACACCTGATAATATTACGGATTCCCAAATCGTAAAGGAAACCACAAATATTTTTGAAGATATATTATAAGTTTGTATGATACATTATAGTCCAAAGCAGCTCTGACCTTGGAAAAAATGATTCATATTGTGTTAGCAGGAGAAACCAGGATGACTCAAAGACAATCCCTGAGAGGAGAAGGACAACCTCATTACAGGAGAGCAGCGGAAACTCTCCATTGGTAAGGTATCAAACACTCCAATGACAAGTGGGATAAGTCAACACAAATAGTAGGTCAAACCACTCTTAGTAGATGCTACTGTCAGTGTTTTTAAAAAATCCTCACACGAACAAGCAGTGCTATTTGTGACAAAAGTATGCTTTATCTGTAAAGTGGGGGTCATTTCCAGAAGATGTGCAAAAATAGGATGCAATTTCAGAGTAGCAAAAGTCACATAGCTATTTGCACAAAGATAGTAATGAGGGAGAACATTACAGAAGATAGCCAACACATTCCCAATATTAATTGACAATTCAACTGAGTTGATGCTTGACAGAACCTGTTTACATCAATGGACGTCTTATTTACCTTATGCTTGGTATAGGGCAAGTGTCACTGTCTTATCTGATCAAATACCATGGATGAAGAAACTGAAGTTACAAGCTACAGTGATCAAACTATATGGCTCAAGTGGCATAAGACTGAAGTTTATGGTTAAGCTAAAAGTAACTTTTCATCACAGAAACTGTAAACAAATTAAACATGCACATGTGACTTACAATCGTCACTGCTCACTTTTGAGCCCAAATGCATGTCTTTACCTCAACATCCTTGAGGTAACAGAAGGTATTCACTCGTAACAAGAGACAGTAAAATAGACAAATCAAGCCATGCCAACTGGATTCAAGGGAAGTTCAGTCAGAGAAGCACTGATCCAGCAACAGGAAGTTGCCATTCAAAGTCAAGGGGAAACAGTAAAGGATTTACTGGGCTCGCAAGACCAACTCATGTTGATAGAAGACAGTCATTTCACAGTGTCAACAAGAAGGAAGTCTGTTATTATACAGGAATTGTGGAAATATTTTCTATTCTATCATCATTTAAAAAAACCCTTCAAATAGCAGAAGACAAAGAATTGAAATTTTCTCTTGAGTTCTCTCCTTATCTGACATCAGATGATGAAATGACACATAAGTTCAACAGTAGTGTTTCAATTCTACATCTTCTAAAGCAGAATTCTTAGCACCAGTGACAGAGATGATGCAATACTCCAGTAGTACGACTGAGAACAACAACCAAGGAAGGTGAATAAAAAATAAACTCATCAAGAAATTAAAGAGTTTACATACTTCAGCAGATTGAGAATAAAGATTTTCTTGCGAAAAATGATGATGAACATTGTACAATTCCATGAAAGCCAGAGCAGTGCCCATAGATTCAGGACATTGTCAATAAGAAGAATGTCAATAGATGTTTTATTAACTTTATGCTTGATACAGACTTGTCTGATCGATTCAACATACTGCAAAGAAGAAAGCATTTGTTTCCACCAAGTAGCCATCTTCCATGATGGAAATTTATGAAGTGCAAGTTTTCCCAGATTTTGATGTGGGGAAAGTACCCAAAATAAATTCAGCAGTTTAATGGTCCTTCAGATAAGGTCATGGACCATTTGGGTTAGCAGGAATGATGTCTTCTGCAGCTAACATCCAAGAGGTAAAATGTCCTCCATGGTGAAACAGTTAACAAACCAAGCAGGGTCAAGATCAGAATCATGGTCAACAGACCTCAAGTCAAAGCCCTAAAGAAGTTTTAGGTCTGAAGGTAAATCATTCTGAACTACTTGAACATGTGAAGTCAGGGACTTGGGGGGAGATGGGGTAGGGGCCATAATTATAACCGTGCCTTCACCAGTGTTAAATATGGAGGTAAAGGCTTGGAGTCAGATGTATGGTTCTGAAAGGGTTAATGTTGGATGTTGCATTGAGCTCCACCCAATCTGATGATGTTATTCAGGCCTGGGTGGAAACTGGGCAGCACATCTTAATGTGAAGACCTACACAGTTCTCCTTACAGTCTAAGTAACAATGTTTACTTTACTGATGTAAGTTATATTTAGTTGCTACCGTGCAAAACATTCTATCTTATTTAAGATAAAAGTCTCTTTTTGTTAGGACCCACTATTAGCTGTTCCTCTACGACTGTAAACCAGAAATCCCTTTAGAGCCCGTCAAGGGCAAAGGAATGTTAACAGCATCCTTATACTCATAAATATCACAATGTTGTTTGATGTAGAAGTGTTGGCTGGGAGACCTCCCCCTTCTTGTAAAGATTGTGAAATGGAAAAGTGTCCAGAATGACAAAATTATCAATGAAAGTAGGGAAGGCAGAATGCAGAGAGTGTTTTACATCTACTCCAGTCGTCAATCATTGCTAAGCGGTTGCTGTGATTAAAAATTTTTGTATTGTTCCATTAAATTCCCAGCCTACAAGAAAAGATGCTTCTTCCCATTTGGGCTAAAATCTAAAATATCCCAATCCTAGCCAAAGCCTAGGGCCATCTGCAGCATTCATGATACTGAGTTTGTACCAGATGAATCAAATAATTTCTGGTCTGACTTTTTCTGTCTTTGAATCACAGCCTCCATTGCTTTTATTGAAAGTTTGAAGTAATTCACAAAACTGAAAAATGGAACAGAATTAATAGCTTTAATTTTATTATTGTACCTTGCCGTTGAGCAGAGTGAGGAATCTAGTGCCCTCCAACTGTGGTGAGTTTGGTGATGGGAAAGCATTTGGTCAGGATCCCATTGCTTTCCCACCTCCACCACAATTGATCTCTGGCTGTAAAATCCATTTCCCTGGGTGGCCTTCCTGCTCCTAATCAATTGAGGCCCTTAAGTGGTCAAATAAGGGCCAGATCATGCCAAGGTTGATCTTAACCCAGGGGTTGGAGAGGGACTTACCTCCTCAGGAGCATAATGAGCAAACCATGTGGAGTTGTTTACAGGTTCCCAGGCATGGACTCCTTGTTCAAAGGCACTTGGTGACTGATCAAGGGATGTCTGATCAAATGTCGGGGAGAGGCACTTAAGCGCTATTTCTCTGTCATTCTAGATCCTCTCCTGACATCTGCACCTCATGACGCACCCCCCTCCCTCTCTTTCTCTCTGCCATCGCTCTCCTCTACAGTGTCAATCCTCAGTCCTAGGCTTCAGGTGGATGATGGATGAGTAGCAGCCACTTCGTAGCATTATGAAGTACAGAAGAGCCGTTGGGCTTTAATTGGCTGGCAGCCCACAGTGGGCAGGACCTCTGCCACTGGCGTACTTGTTGCTGGTGAAAGCCCATCACCAGCTGGTGAAGTGCTTTAGTAACATAAGAAGCTGGGGCCTTCACAAAAAGAGGTGACATGAATGTCTAACCAGCAGCCATGATACCTCTTTTCTCCACAACATTTCATTTGTAATAATTGATGCTTTGCGAACCTTATTCATGGATGAATTTAATTGTTGTCCCAAACTTCTTCAGATCATTATTTCCAGTGCCAGGAAATCGGTTTAATGGATATTTAATGCTAATCATCCCCATTCACCTGCTTCTGTTAGATGTTGGCTGTGATTCGAGTTAAGAGTTGACAGTAACTTATCCTAAATGTGAAGAAAAATCTCTCAGGACCGGCTCACTGCTGAAAGCATAATGATCTCAGATCTTTTCCAGTCAAATTGGCGAAAACTCAAGGTGAAGGAGGAAACTTGGCCCCAAAAAAGGAACAAGTCCATTTTTTAAAAATTGTGCAACAAAAACATGAATAATATTATGAAATTCTGTTTTAGCTCTGCCAAATTCCCACAGTCAGATTTTGTTTTTTCCAAATCTTTTATGTTGAAGCACATTGAAACTAAGCACCAGGAATCTCTGTGGAGGTTTCCTGACCAACTGCTATAACTTCATTGAATGGGTGGAACTCTTAAAAGGGCAAGTATCAAAGGGCCATTCATTTGAAGGCAATGGCCGAGTGGTATTACCACTAGACTATTAAACCAGAAACTAATGTAATGCTCCAGGGTTCTGGGTCCATAACCCAACCATGGCAGATGGTGGAATTTGAATTCAATTTTTAAAATCAAGACTTAAGAGTCTAATGATGAAATCATTGCAACTTGTCAGAGGGAAAAAAAAAGTCTGGTTCCCCAATGTCCTTTAGGGAAGGAAATCTTTCATCCTTACCTGGTCCGGCCTAAATGTGACTCCAGACACACAACAATGTGGTTGACTCTTCACTGCCTTCTGGGCAGTTAGGGATAGACAATAAATACTGGCCTAGCCAGCAGCACCCACATCCTGTGAATGAATATTAAAAAAAAAAGGTCATGTAGCCTTTGCAATCAATATTCTTTTATAGTTACAGAGGTGAATTGGAAATTCTTCTCCAAAATATTTCTAAAGTTTTATATAATCTCCAAACATCACAAGAGCGTGGACAGGCATATCTAATTAACAACATGTCCCCTCCCTTTTCACTTCTTCAGGTAGAGAAATATACCAAACGTAGTATGAGGTGACTGAAGAATCTCGTTATGTCAATCTGACTAGTAGATTTTTGTATTACTTGCTTTTTGCCAAATCACTTACAAGGATAGTCATTCAATAGTCTTGATATTCCTCTCTGGCTCCTATGCTTGGATGCACAGTTAAGAGAAAAGGAGTATTGGTCCAGAATAGTAGTTCTACATCTGCTTTACATTTGCCTCCAAGTTGACTTGATTGTTTTCAGCCTCAAAGAGGCATTGCTATTAAAATCATATGCAAACCCAGTTTCATGGCTGGTAAAACTTAAAGTACAAGTCGAATTTGTAAAATGTGTTATGAAAGGTATTTTTTTTTCATGTAAAGGATATCAGAAGTGCTTTCGAATGGGTTTCCTCAATTCCCATTGGTCACAGCTTATGTGAAACGTAAGCACTCAGGTGACAAAGGTTACAAACAGCGGAGTGCATAGTAATAAACCATTCAGCCCCCCAAACCTTCCTGATCTGTTTCTGTTTGGAATTCCACATTCCTATCTACCTCCAATAGCCTTTGATTCCCTTTCCTCGCAAGAATCACCACCGCTTTCTGAGGCAAGGTTCCAGAGTTGAGTAATTGTTTGAGATTAACTTTCTCCACAACTGTGTCCTAAAAGGGTGACCCCAAATTTTGAAACAGTATATGCTAATTTTGTACTTACCAGCAAGAGGAAAAATTGTTTCTATGTCCAGCTCATGAATACCATTCAAGATGTTATTGTTCTGATCACAATTGATGTTACTATTGTACACGTAGAATCCAAGAATTAAATCTGGCCGAATAGGTCATATTTTATTCTTCTTTTTCAATTTACAGTGATGGTCTTTCACTGAAACATAAGCACACAAGGCTGCAGATTTGGTTTTAACAATAAAACAGAAGTTTATTACATGAAAGAAATTAAAATTTTAATAAAACAAACCAAGGGATCTAAATGTGACTTGGCTTGAAATACTTCAAAACATGCAGCAAACAAATCCCATTTGCTCCTCAACACAATAATCTTACAGTATCAAAATCCAAGGAAATTTCCCTTTTCTGTCTATCTATTGGTTTCACTTCACTGCTTCTTCTCAGTTCTTGTCCTGTGAGCCACAAAACCTTTTCCTTGAATCCACACACAACTGAGGTTTGATTCATTCATTTAGACTTTCTCAGCTAGGAAGAACCGATGCAGATTTCTAATCAAACATTCCTAGTCTGGAAGTTTCACAAACTTCACTCTTTCATTGAAGAAACCTATTTCCTTAATTGCTTTGAACAATCTCTTCTTTTCTAGAGGAGATGATACTTATGTTAGGTCACCTTTGAACTCAAACAAAAGCTTTTTAATTAAGGTTGAAAAACTTGCTCATCTGAAATTCTGATATAGTTAATGGTTTAATATTTTTCCTCTCCTGTTGTAATCCCAACAATATAAACACACTTCCATTAACACTCCAGGGGTACTTACAGTCACCTGCTCTCCGTGACACATGCTGATTTAAAGTTATGCTTCTGGAAAGTGACCTATTTCACTTTTAAACCCCTTTTATAAAAACAAGCCAGCATCCAAATGCAAATAGTTTAAAATTCAAATTTTAAAAAAATCACACACTTTTTATCTGATTATACCCTTCAATTAAGCCACCCCTTATTCTTTTAAACTCTACCCACTCTAACCCACTCTAAACACATAAGACAACCCATTCGTTCCAGGTTTCAACCTCATAAACTTCTTCTTGTCTGCTTCCAATACATTTAATCCTCTCTTAAACAAGGACACCAGAAATACATAGTGTTTGAGATGTGGTATCATTAATAACTTGTAAAACTGAAGCATAACATCTTTATTCATGTTCACTTCCACTCAAAGTAAAGGTTGCATGAGAGACACATTAACTCTTAAAGGGACTAGCAGGATGTTCCTTAAAAAACAACAAACCTGAATAGGTCCTTGGATCTTGGAGTTTGGTTAGGAATTCACAAGACCTAAGCTTGTACTGGTAGGTCATTTGAACTGATGTCTGGGATGTGTTGCATCCCTGTCTGCAGGATTCAGTGTATCCTCTATTTTGTATTTAAACAGAAAGAGAAGTAGTCAATGGAAAATGATTTCATTTTCACTTTCCAATTTGTGCATGCAACAGCCTGAAGTCAGAGGAATCCTTCTTTCAGCTTGATCATGATATTCTTGACCTATTTGCAAACTTTGACATGTGGATGTTTTATAGGGCAGACAATTGCTTGCCACATCCCTGACTAAAAAAAGGGTCAAAAATTGAATGAATCAAACCTCAAAAAAGCAATATATTACATTTGAACTTACTGTAGTTAAGTTAGAGTGGGATTACTGCACCTCAGTGAGAAGAAACACCAGCCTTCAACTCCTCTGTCTCAACAAGGATGGACCTCAGCTGTGCCACTGCTGGAACTACAAGTAATTTGAGGATAAAGGAACTACTGGATCACCCAAGTGAGGTAAGTCGGGGCTACTTGGCAGGGAGGTACAGGACCAGACTGTTGGCTATTTTCTGTTCGACAACTGCCCCACCCAGTAGTTTAAGCCGGACAGTAATGTCTGCTCAGGGGGTAAAATCTCATGTTCCTAAGGTCCACATGACTTTCTTGTTGCTTCAGCCTCTGATTTCCCATCCCTCACATGTTCACCCCCTGAATCAAAAGTAGAGCTACTCTTACTACATTTGTCAGGATTCTGAATAAATTAAAGCTGCACCACAGAAATAAGTTTTTACTCTGTATAATTTCTTTGAGAAATTCAGTACCATCAAGTGGTATCAATTGCGCTCCATTAGAATAAATAAATAAATAATGCACAGAAGAAAAGCATTAGTCAACAAAAAAAGTCAACCAATGACTCATCAGCATAAAATAACAACTTAACCATGTCAAATCAAGCTATTGTTATTTATCTACATCTCTGTTTTGTTCTCCATCTGTTTATGCTTGCAAGTCCACAAGTTCTAGCAAGTCAGCAGCATGGTGGCTCAGTGGTTAGCACTGCTGCCTCACAGCACCAGAGTTCCCAGGTTCGATTCCAGCCTCGGGTGACTGTGTGGGTTCCCTCCGGGTGCTCTGGTTTCCTCCCATAGTCCGAAGATGTGCAGGTTAGGTGAATTGGCCATGCTAATTGTCCATAGTGTTAGGTGCATTAGTCAGAGGGAATGGGTCTGGGTGGGTTGCTCTTTGGTGGGTCGGTGTGGATTGGTTGGGCCAAAGGGCTTGTTTCCACACTGTAGGGAATCTAATCTAATCTAAAAAAAGTCAGGGATTTTAAAGCTGATTCACCATCCCTCTGGCAGTGTGCCCATTGCCTTCGGCAGGTCAGCTCAAGGAGGGTGCACTTGAACCTTTCCCAGAGATCCTCAGTGGGCCAGAAACCTATAAGCCTTGAGCCCCAGACAGGGAGGCCAGCAGAATCACCTCAGACAACAGTGCTCCGCAGTAATCAAGCTGTTTCCACATCAGCTGTGGCTGTCAGAGCGGCACCTCGGCATTGCAATAAGTCAGAAATTGAAGCAATTATAATGGCACAAAAATTGTACAGGTGTCTAATCACTGTCTATTTGAAAGAAGCTTGTAAAATATGTGTATCGTTTCACTTTATTCTCACATGTTGTATTTCCTTTGTACTATGCGTTGTTGCAAAGGTGACATGTTTTTTGTTCCTGATCAGTCTCGAATGATGTTGGCTTGTATTAATTATCAGTAGTGGCATCTCTGAGAACTATGACATATGTAGGACTGAGCCTTGGGCAATCATTTGTAATGTCAGGGAGTTGGGATGTATTTGGAAACTTGTCCAGCAAAATTCCTCTGATTATTTCCCTTTTGGGGATGATTTCTGAAAAGTGTCTTCAGTCGAGTATTGGCATGTCTTGCTGTTTCGACAGAGTTCCTTGCAATGCAGGTTCCCCATTTGGAGAATGGGTCAGTGTGGGGTGTGTGACTCCTTTCCAAAATATGTGCGCACATGCCTTTCAATAAAACCTTCAGATGGACTTGCTTGTGCCAAAGCACTTTTCCATCCATGTGCCAGAAGTCACAGAATGTTCAGTATAACTCATGTAATTGTCTAATCCTTCTGTCTGCAATTTTGTCCAAGCAGCAGCACATTCAGTAGGATGTGTTTTATGTCAGATTGAATCATCGCGTCCCTACAGTGTAGAAACAGGCCCTTCAGCCCAACAAGTCCACACTGATCCTCCGGAGCATAACCCATTCCCCTACCCGACTACTCTACATTTGCCCCTGATTAATGCACCGAACCTACACATACCTGAACATTACAGGTGATTTAGCACGGCTAATTGACTTAACCTGCACATCTTTGGATTGTGATAGGAAACTAGAGCACCCGGAGGGAACCCACACAGACATGGGGAGAATGTGCAAACTCCACACAGGCAGTCGCCCGAGGCTGGAATCAAACCCGAGTCCCTGGAACTGTGAGGCAACAGTGCTAACCACTGAGCCACCGGGCTGCACAAACAGAGGTCATAATACAAACTGTGTGAGGTTGAAAACAGCAACTTCAGGGCATTCAGCAGAACAAAAGATCAATGAATGAAACACAGATGTCTGTGCCCACAAGAGAACTCCATACTCCCAGTCACCAGCTGTTGTGACATGTGGAGGTTTCCATGTCTCACTTGGCCTGGAATCGAATGGTGATGAGGGTATTACAGGTCTGTCTTTTACATCTTTCCATTCCTTGATGCCATCTGCATCTGCAGCATTCACTTCCTCGGTCAAAACATCATCCTCTCCTTTACTTTCAGCAGAGGAAATATCTAACTCCTCTATTTCTGCCCACTTTGAATAAGGTTCTGCTGGGCACAACAGTTCACAGTAATCCTGGACACACTCTCCAGTGAGCCCTGCGTCTTCCACCTGAGCATTCCAGGCATTAGAACCTGATATTTCATAATCCTGTAGTCTACTCCATCATTACAATGGAATTTGCAGCACTTTTATCCGTCCACAGTTAGAGCTTGCAATCTGCTACTAATCTTGTCCCTGGAGGGTGTCCCCTCTCAAACAAGTAGCTGACCCTGAGCTAATGAGGTGGAGCAAATAATTGTGGCAGTTGTGAGTGGATGAGGATGAGTGCAGCATAAAAGCCCCTGAGTAGCAAGCATCCATTGGAAGATTTTGTTTCCTGCGCTCACAGAGAGTGAAGCCCTGAGCTGTTCACAGATGCTGCTGACTGATTCCAGGGAGATCTCAGCATCACTCGTGTACAGCCAATTGCCAGTGTACTTGTAACAAACCTGTGATGATTGATAATTAATGTGTTCCTCCCATTGAGTTTTAACATCATAGAATCCCTACAGTGCAGATAGAGGCTGGTTGGCCCATCAACTTTGGGCCAATCCTCCGAAGGGCACTGCGCACAGTGGTTAGCAATGCTACTTCACAGCGCCAGGGACCCGTGTTCGATTCCAACCTGTTTTGTGTGGAGTTTGCATGTTCTCGCTGTGTCTGTGTGGGTTTTCTTCAGGTGCTCAGGGTTGGTACAGACTTAATTGGCTGAATGGTCTCTTTCTGCACTATATGATTTTATGATGATAGCAAGTTTGGCAGCTCTGACAGACTTGTTCTCGAGGTGTGTTGTGAATGTAACAAATTAATTCTCTTTTTTGAACAGGATATTTGTGACCACCCTGATGTATTTGTGGCTTCCAGACAGTGATACTCCATGCATGTCAACACTGGAGTCCTGGAAAGAGCCACTGGCAAAGAAGTCCAACGTTCTGATGACTTCCAATGCATTTGGCATTGGATTGCCTCCCAATCCACAGGATCTCAGGCCTTCCTGGTGCAGGGAGAATATTTGAGTTCTAGTATCATGTAGCATGCTCAGCTGCCTATGACATTGCCTCTCATTTACCTGCAAGCAGTTGCCCGACCAGTGGCATGTTCAAATGCATGACGATGCTCACTGTCACAGTGGTCCATTGTAGCCAATATCCTGAGCTGTTTGATTTCTGCTGCTGTTTTCCATTGACATTTTAACTCTGCCTATCTCTGGGCCACCCTCTGTCTGTTTTTTCACACTAATCCAAATGTAGCAGATTTCCATGATAGTATTTATACCAGTGACCCACTCCAACCTCTCACCCTCACAACGCGCAGCCCTCCAATCCCTCTGCTCCAATCCCAACCTCACCATCAAGCCAGCGGATAAAGGGGGCGCAGTGGTAGTCTGGCGCACTGACCTCTACACCGCTGAAGCCAAATGCCAACTTGAGGACACCTCTTCCTATTGCCCCCTTGACCATGACCCCACCCCCCATCACCAGACCATACAGAACCTCATCAGCTAAGGAGATCTCCCACCCACAGCTTCCAACCTCATAGTCCGGGAACCCCGCACTGCCCGGTTCTACCTCCTTCCCAAGATCCACAAGCCTGACCACCATTGGCCGACCCATTGTCTCAGCATGCTCCTGCCCCACTGAACTCATCTCCACCTACCTCGACACTGTCCTATCCCCCCTAGTCCAGGAAATCCCCACATATGTTCGAGACACCACTCATGCCCTCCACCTCCACAAGACTTCCATTTCCCCGGCCCCCAACGCCTCATCTTCACCATGGATATCCAATCCCTCTACACCTCCATCCGTCATGACCAGGGCCTCCAAGCCCTCCATTTTTTCCTCTCCAGACGTCCCCAACAGTACCCTTCCACCGACACTCTCATTCGTTTGGCCGAACTGGTCCTCACCCTTAACAATTTCTCCTTTGAATCCTCCCACTTCCTCCAGACCAAAGGGGTAGCCATGGGCACTTGTATGGGCCCCAGCTATGCCTGTCTCTTTGTTGGCTACATAGAGCAGTTGATCTTCCGTAATTTCACCGGCACCACTCCCCACCTCTTGCTCCGCTACATTAATGACTGCATTGGTGCCACCTCGTGCTCCCGCGAGGAGGTTGAGCAATTCACCAACACATTCCACCCTGACCTTAAATTTACCTGGACCATCTCTGACACCTCCCTCCCCTTCCTGGACCTCTCCACCTCCATTAATGACGACCGACTTGACCCTGACATTTTTTACAAACCCACCGACTCCCACAGCTACCTGAATTACACCTCTTCTCATGCTACCTCTTGCAAAAATGCCATCCCGTATTCCCAATTCCTCCGCCTCCGCCGGATCTGCTCCCAGGAGGACCAGTTCCACCACAGAACACACCAGATGGCCTCCTTCTTTAGAGACTGCAATTTCCCTTCCCACGTGGTTAAAGATGCCCTCCAACGCATCTCGTCCACATCCCGCACCTCCGCCCTCAGACCCCACCCCTCCAACCGTAACAAGGACAGAACGCCCCTGGTGCTCACCTTCCACCCTACCAACCTTCGCATAAACCAAATCATCCGCCGACATTTCTGCCACCTCCAAGCAGACCCCACCACCAGGAATATATTTCCCTCCCCACCCCTTTCCACCTTCCGCAAAGACCATTCCCTCTGTGACTACCTGGTCATGTCCACGCCCCCCCCACAACCCACCCTCCCATCCTGGCACTTTCCCCTGCCACCACAGGAACTGTAAAACCTGTGCCCACACCTCCTCCCTCACCTCCATCCAAGGCCCTAAAGGAGCCTTCCACATGCATCAAAGTTTTACGTGCACATCCACTAATATCATTTATTGTATCCATTGCTCCCGATGCGGTCTCCTCTACATTGGGGAGACTGGGCGCCTCCTAGCAGAGCGCTTTAGGGGACATCTCCGGGACACCCGCACCAATCAACCACATCGCCCCGTGGCCCAACATTTCAACTCCCCCTCCCACTCTGCCGAGGACATGGAGATCCTGGGCCTTCTTCACCGCTGCTCCCTCACCACCAGATGCCTGGAGGAAGAATGCCTCATCTTCCGCCTCGGAACACTTCAACCACAGGAACTTCAACAGTTTCCTCATTTCCCCTTTCCCCACCTCACCCTAGTTCCAAATTTCCAGCTCAGTACTGTCCCCATGACTAGTCCAGACTTGTCCTACCTACCTATCTCCTTTTCCACCTATCCACTCCACCCTCTCCTCCCTGACCCATCCCCTCCCCCACTCACCCATTGTACTCTAAGCTACTTTCTCCCCACCCGCACCCTCCTCTAGCTTATCTCTCCACGCTTCAGGCTCACTGCCTTTATTCCTGATGAAGGGCTTTTGCCCGAAACGTCCATTTCGAAGCTCCTTGGATGCTGCCTGAACTGCTGTGCTCTTCCAGCACCACTAACCCAGAAACAGCATAACCTTGTTAAAGGAGCAGCATCAAGGTGAGGGATCAATGCTCGATTCATAGGAAACACATGACAGCCTGTTAACAACAATACCAGGCATACCTGAAAGTGAGTCACAAACCCGTGAAGCTACAACACAGGATCAAGAGCTTGCTAAATAGTGGAAATAGCATGTAATAGATAGAAAAATGTGATTCCACAAATGCAAGTTTAAAAGCTCTGCATTTCTGCCACAAAGTCATAGTGTCATAGAGAACAGAATCAGACCTTTCAGCCCAACTCATCCTTGCCAACAAGATTTCCCAAACTGAACAAGTTCCATTTGCCTGTAATTGGCCCATATCCCTCTAGACCTTTCCTATCCATATCCAAATGTCCAAATGTCTTTTAAATATTGTAATTGTATTCACCTCTAACATTTCCTCTGGCAGCCTGTTCCATATATGCACCACCCTCTATGTGAAAAGTTGCCCCTTAAGTCCCTTTTAAATCTTTCCCCTCTCACCTTAAACTTGCTACCTCATATTGCCAGGGACCCAGGTTCGATTCCACTCTCAGGCAATTATCTGTGTGGAGTTTGCAGTTTCTCCCCATGTCTGCATGGTTTTCCATTGGGTGCTCTGGTTTCCTTCCATAGTCCAAAAACGTGCAGATTAAGTGGATTGGCCATGCTAAATTGCCCATCGTGTCCAGGGATGTGCAGACTAGGTGGATTAGCCATGGGAAATACAGGGTTACAGGGATAGGGTGGGACGACATGGGTCTGCGTGGAATGCTGTTCAGAGGGTTGGTGTGGACTCAAAAGACCAATGGCCTGCTTCCACACTGTAAGGATTCTATAATAATGCTATGCCGCATGGGTTTGGACTTCTCTATCTTGGGGAAAAGACCTTGGCTATTCATCTTATTTATGACTTGGAGGTGCCGGTGTTGGACTGGGGTGTACAAAGTTAAAAATCACACAACACTGGTTATATTCCAACAGGTTTAATTGGAAGCACTAGCTTTTGGAGCACTGCTCCTTCATCAGGTGGTTATGGAGTATAAGATTGTAAGACACAGAATTTATCACAAACGTTTACAGTGTGATGTAACCGAAATTATATATTGAAAAAGACCTGGATTGTGTGTTAGGTCTCCCATGGTCTTCAGAATGACCATGTTGTTTCCATTCTTTCATATGTAGATCGCAAAACCTTTTTTAAAAAAGTTGCATTCTCAAGTGAACTTTAATAATTGGTGTCTGTCAGCCCAGATAATGTATTGAAGCTGTGAGTTCCCCTGTGTGATACTATCTGTGCCATAATGTTTAGACTGATCCTAATCGAAAAAATGAATTTACAGAATCTTACATGGATTCATACAGTTTTTGAGCGAAGTAAAATGTAATTCTGCAAGTAAAAATTCACCCCACAAATGTGTGTGTGTGCGCGTGTGCGGTGGTGGGGATGTGTTGTGAGTGGGTGCATGTGTGTGAATGTGAGTATAAATGGGTACAAGTCTGTGAGAGGGTGCATGTGTGTGCGTATGTGTCTGTGTGTGTGTAGGAGGGTGTGTGTATGTGTATAGTGCAATGGTGGTCACCTGTAGTGTGACATGAACCCAAGGTCCCAGTTGAGGCCATCCCCATGGGTACTGAACTTGGCTATCAACCTCTGCTTGGCCACTTTTCTTTGCTGCCTGTTCCGAAGTCTGCCTTGGAGGCTGGTCACCCAAAGGTCTGAGGTCGAATGTTCCAGACCGCTGAAGTGTTCTCCGACTAGGAGGGAACAATCTTGTCTGTTGATTGTTGTGTGTGCCCATTCATCCGTTGCCGTAACAACAATCAACAGACAGGAGTGTTCCCTCCCAGTCGAAGAACACTTCAGCAGTCTGGGACATTTGACCTCGGATTTTCAGGTGACCATCCTCCAAGGCGGACTTTGGGATAGGCAGCCATGAAAAGTGGCCAAGCAGGGGTTGATAGCCAAGTTTGGTACCCATGGGGATGACCTCAACTGGGACCTTGGGTTCATGTCTCATGTCACACTACAGGTGACCCCATTGCACTATACACCACACAGACATTCTTACACACACACATACACACATATGCATGCATACACATATAAGTTTGTAGGGTGAATTTGTACTTGCAGAGTTACATTTATTTCGCTCAAAAACAGCATGAATCCATGTAAGCTTCTGTAAATTCATTTTTTTTTAGATTATAATCAGTCTAAACATTGTGGCACAGACAGTATCACACAGGGAGCTACACCGTCAATACATTATATGGGCTGACAGACAACAATTTGTGGGCGGCACGGTGGCACAGTGGTTAGCACTGCTGCCTCACAGCGCCTGAGACCTGGGTTCAATTCCCGCCTCAGGCGACTGACTGTGTGGAGTTTGCACGTTCTCCCCGTGTCTGCGTGGGTTTCCTCCGGGTGCTCCGGTTTCCTCCCACAGTCCAAAAGATGTGCAGGGTCAGGTGAATTGGCCATGCTAAATTGCCCGTAGTGTTAGGTAAGGGGTAAATGTAGGGGTATGGGTGGGTTTCGCTTCGGCGGGTCGGTGTGGACTTGTTGGGCCGAAGGGCCTGTTTCTACACTGTAATGTAATATAATCTAATCTAATCTAATTGTTAAAGTTCACTTGAGAATGTAACTTTTAAAAAAAGTTTTGTGACTTATATATGAAAGAACTGAAACTAACATGGACATTCTAACAGATGAGAGACTTAACAAACAATCCAGGTTACATCACACTGTAAACGTTTGCTATAAATTCTGTGTCTTACAATCTTATACTCCACAACCACCTGATGAAGGAGCAGTGCTCTGAAAGCTAATGCTTCCAATTAAACATGTTGGACTATAAACTGACGTTGTAAGATCTTTAACTTTGTACATCTTATTTATGCCCTTCATGATTTTATAAACCTCTATAAAGTCAGTCCTCAGCCTCCTACGCTCCAACATCTGTTTATAACTTAAATCTTCCAGTCTCAGTGACATCCCTGCAAATCCTTTTTGCACCCTTTCTAGTTTCATAACTTCCTTCCTCTCGTCGGGTGACCAGAATTGGACATGGTACGCCAAATATAGCCTTACCAATGACTTGTACAGCTGTAACATGACATCCCAACTCCAGTACTGAGTGCTCTAACTGATGAAGGCAAATGTGCCAGGTGCTTTCTTCAGTATCCTGACTACCTGTGACACCACTTTCAAGGAACTATATACCTGCATTCTTAGGTCTCTCTGTTTGACGACAATCCCCAGGTCTGTACCATTAGCTAAGAAAGTCCTGCCCTGGTTTGTCTTGCCAAAATGTAAAAGCTTGCATTTATCTGCACTAAACTTCATCTGTCATTCCTCGACCCAGTGGCCCAGTTGATAAAGATCCCATTGTACTTCTTCACTGACCACTATATCACCATTTTGGTGTCATCCACAAACTTACTAACCATGTCTCCTAAATTCTCATCCAAATTGTTAAAAAATTATGAATAACAATGGACCTGGTACAAACTTTGTGGCACACCTCTGGTCACAGGCCCCTAGTCTAAACAACAATCCTCCACCATCACCCTCTGTCTCCTACCATCAAGTCAATTTTGTATCCAATTACTTCTCCCTAGGTCCCATAATTTTAAGTTATGGTGAATAATTAAACAAATAATTAGAAGTGGATGCTCCACAAACATTCTTATCCTCAATTATCCATGAGCATAGAACAGTAGTGCAAAAGATAAGGCTGATGCATCTGTAACCATCATCAGTTAAATTCATCACTTGTCTGATTCATCTTAGTCTTCGCCAGAACCTTTCAGCATCGCAGGTGACAATCTCAATTAAATGGATTCACTCTGTGTGATATCAAGAAAAAGCTAGAAGCACCAAATACTGCAAAACTTGTTCCAGGAGATTGACAGGGTAGTCTCCTCGGCTCAAAAAATATTCAATTGCTTCATCACTGAGCTTCCCTCCAACATAATGTCAATAGTGGGATTGTTTGTAGTTGATCTCACTGTTCACTATGATTTGTAACCTCTCATATACTGAAGTTTCCCTTTAATGGCTTCCTCTCCAATAAATCTAAAAGTTCACACCCCTCTCTTGATTCTTGATAAAGACGACTTCCTCAAATGCATTTGTAAACTTTGAAGTCATTTGTTTCCTGTCCTCTCTTGTGCCCAGTGACATCAGGTCCAATACAGTACTACAGGCAATTAAAGAGAGGGGCAGCAAATAGCTGCTTGGTCTCCAAACCCTACTATGCTAGTGATGGAAATCAAAGATGGAATCAATAGCAAATAGAAGATGTATTACACGCATGATCACAAAGACAGGTTCTAAGGAGTGACTTGAAAGAGGAGACGGGAGTTATAAAGAGGTAGCCAAAGTCATGGAAGGAGTCATGAACTTTGGGCCTACGCAGTTTACCATCAATGGTGAAGTGAATTCATGATGTTCAAGAAGCTAGAATTAGAGAACAAAGAGATATCAGAAGCTTATATAGCTGGTAGAGATCACAGAGGTAGAAGGAGGTGAGGCTTGGAAGGAACTGAAGATAACAGTGAGAAGTTCTATGCCAGTCAAGAAGCCTCCATAGTCAATGAACATCAGGATGATGGTGATTCCACTTGGTGTGAGTTAGGACATGATGTGGAAAAAATAACCCACAATTTCCATTTAGTTTTGCTTAAAGAATTTCTATGTAATGATAAAGTCATTGATTATTTCCTTTCAGTCTAAACATTTCCCAATATTGAACCAATCAATGTTTCTTAAATTCTCACTGAAAATGACAAGTATTAGCATGACTGTCAGTAATATCATTTTTTAGGTGATTATGCCTCAATGTATTGACCTGATGTGTGAATAGAATGCTGCGTTAGTCAGACAAGTGGAACAGCACTATGCAAATATCACACCTGTAATTGCAACAACAAATAATGATAGGTGCTTGACGCGTGTTTGTCTTCCACGAGATGGCTGCTACCATGAGGACCACAGGGAGACATTGAGCTGGTGAGGATGCACTCAAGGAAAGTCAAACATTATCTGTTTGCTCTATCTTCCCTGTATTTAAAAAAAAATGGGTTACACTGGCAAGTGCACAGCTTGGGGACTGAATATCACTTCACGTAAAAATGCATAATAGGGATGGGTTTTCCTCTTATTGGAAACTTAACTGTCACACGACCTTGAATGGAAAGAACTATCAAATCAGTTAGGATGGTAAAAGCATGTATTTTCAACTTTCTCTCATCAATCTTGGGAACAAAGCCTCTCATGTTGAATTGAATCTCTTCTGTGTAAAGTTCCTGAATTCAGAGACTGAGACCCTTTGCCTTCCAGGATTTTGAACTGAGCTGTTGCCAACAGTGACACAAACACCAGGAATTGAACCTTATTAATTGAGCCCAACACTGGCTGAGATTTGGGTTCAGAAAGGAAAGCTATACACCACTCAAGACGTTTGATACTATGAATGACTCAAAGTAGAATAGTTCACTGCTCTTGCCACTTTCCAGGTTAGCTCAGTAGATGTGGCTCAGTCTGAGTGATAAGAGGGTTAATACTAGCTGCTTTTGGCTTTCAAGCTTGATACAAAATAGACTTTTTTGGAGGATTTTTGATATGATAGTCGGGGATCTGAACGTGTAAGTTAAGGGGCAATCAATAATGCAGTTCCAATTGTATAATCAATGACTGTTCTCTCACCTATTAGTGTTGATAATTTTGCTTTAAGCGTATGTAAGTTCGGTATTATGTATACAATTACTGCATCTGTATATGATGGAAATTATTACAATATCTTAAGGTCATGAAGGCATACTTGAATTCACGGCTGGGTGAAGGAATTATACGTCTGTCAGGCATAGATTTTTGTAGGGGGTATAGATGTCAATTTTATTCTCAGCATTCATAGCTTTATTCACCAGCCCACCCTGCCAAAGCCCTGCAACTGTTTGCACAGCTGTGCTTCTGGCTGTGGGAGTCCTAGGAATCCCACGAGCCTTCAGTTCCTCTGACCCCTTCACCGTTACCAGTGCACACACGCACATTGAACTAAATTAGAGGGAAACTGTCTGACTAGCAGGTTAGTCCAGAGCAATCCAGGGACCTGTTTATTTTCTTTGCTGAATTCCCTCTTGTTACACTGAATAAACTGGTCAATTTATATGTGCTCCAGAATCATTCTTTTTGAGCTTTGTCATTTTATGAATGGAAAGAAAAAAAGGATTGAACTCATTTGTTATTTTTTATTGCAAGTGTATACATTTGTTGAAGTTTGGCATGCCAAAGAACAAAGCTAGCAATGCCAAATTCTGAAGTAATGCTGTGAAATTATTCATTTGATTTCTACCAGAAGAACAGAGGGTCTATTCAATACTCACATATTGACCTTCTAGGTACTTGTGAAGTGCTTTCTCCACCAACCACTGAAAAAGCAGTCTAATAGAGCATACATCAAATCAAACGCTGCCAATTTCCTATGCTTAGGTCTAGCAAAAATATTTAGATTGCAAGCTAAGGGATGGGGGTTGGGTCGGGGGTTTGAGAGCTGGAGAGTGAGCAGAGAAAGCTCAAGTGACTTGCACACCAGGTTCAGAAAATGCTTTTGTACCAGTTGAATCAGACTTCAGCTATGCACAATGTTAATATTAAGATTACAGTTAATTATGCATAACTTTGATTAGGAATGTTAATGATTGAAGTTGAAAGTTGTTAATATTTAAAAAAAGACTACATCGATGGCTGAAATAAAAGGGAAATGAGGCTAAGGTATAAAAATGAGATTAGGACTACTGCCCATGTGGAGGATAAGCATCAACATGGATTGCTTGACTCTGTTACCATGTTGTGACCTCTGTGTAGATAACTGAAGACACTATCATTATAGTTGCCGATTTGAGCTGGTATCTTATTGGAGCAACACAGCTAGCATGCTGGAGCTTTAGGGCTAGGTCTTGCAGTGGTTAGCACTGGATTTATGGTTCACCCCAGTGACCCTACCATTGTCCCAGTGCTGCTTCCTACATTGGGAAATTTGATATTCGTAATGGATTCTTGGTGGCATATCTGCCAAAAAGCAGAAGGCCTTGGATCAAGCTGCCATATTTTGGGAATAGAATTGGAACAGTATAAGAGACAGGAACCACAATAAAGGAGCAGAAATACACTGGACAAACTGTTACTCTTAGTTAAGACGAAGGCCTTTGGTAAATAAAGATAATGTGGAAGAGAAAATGTAAAATTGAAGAACATAGGACCATTAAAGGACCCACTCCCACCTGGATTCTTCCTGTCACTACTTCTCAGACCATTCCCAGGCTATTCTTGGCAGGAACAGAGGTAGTAGGCAGGAGTAGGCACTGATAGTCTTGCAGAAGGAAGTGAGAGAAAATGAGGATTGAATGGAGGTTGTTTTCACTGCTTGATTTCTCCTGCAGAGGCAGGGACAGACTAATGGAAGGAAAAGCTTTATACTGTGCACTCTTTGATCAGTCAGACGTTCCTGAGACCAGATTATTGGCTGACATTGACTTTATAAGAGAATGTTCACATTTTAATAGAGGGATGAGTTTGATTAACTATATAGTTTCCCTCATTTTGGGGACATTTATGTGTGTGGATTTGGATCAAGATGGGATTAGGCTTGGCTATGTTGCAAGTTATTTACATAGCCTTTCACCACTCACTATGAAGGCTCATGTACAATACCAGCAAGGTCATTTATCATATAGGAAACACATTACAATGGAATTATATCTGTACAAGGAGCATTCAGGTGAGGAGAAAATTGACACGGGCAATCATTAATGAATTAAATTGTTTAAGCCGATACACTTGCATATTTAAAAAATAGCTGAAGTGCAAAGAAACACCCTTTTAATTAGGAAGGTTACAATTTTATCAAAGGCTGGTTCAAGTACGCTGCCATGTTGCTAGAAAGGTATCTGAGCAAGTTACTTCACTGTTAATTCTCTTCGTCCAGGAAGTGGATTCTGCTGTCTCTACTTGTATGGCTCTCTCATATTTATCCAATGCCTCCTCACCTGATGATCCCTGTTCTTGTTTCAGTACCAACTCAAATTCTTTGCATTTATAATGAGTGTAACAAATATATAATGACACTGTCCAGCCTTTCCAGACCATTTTGTAGGGAGCCCTTACTAACAACCACCTTCAATCCCAAGAGTGATTAAGGCACGTAATATTATTTAGAAGTACCAATGTTATAGTTCACAGGTTGGAACAACATCGAGGGCCGAAGGGCCTGTTCTGTGCTGTATTGTTCTATGTTCTATGTTATACATGTCTATTGCATTTGTGGTGGCTCAATGATTTTCTTTGTACCTATGTAGAACGATTTCACCAGCCATATTAAATGTAATTTTGTTTAGTAATGATTTGCCCTTTTGAAATATTTCAGAGGAAAAATGACTAAATATGGATTGCTACCATGGATCATGCTTGCCTCCATAAGAGGAGACCACCATGTTTCCAGTGCCCCAAATGACTGAACCTTTATTGTAGTGAGGTAGATGCAAGATGGAGTTTGGACTGCCACCTTTGGCTACAAACTAGAGGCAAACATATTGCTTTCTGAATGGTGAGGAGCATCATTTAAAAAAAAAACTCACCTTGGTTCTCTGGGACTTCATCCCAGTTGTTTTATTAAACATTGAGCCCTCATTTCTCATACCTTCTCATCTCTGATCTGCTGTCCATGCCCCCACACATCCCCATGGCTCCTCAGGTGCCACATCATTTCAACTCATGGCTATCCCCACCAACTTTATCTTTATTTTCTCTCTGCCAATTCACCTAGAATGCACCATGAAAAGACCTTAGGATACAAACTGAGATTAAAATAAAATTATAAATGTCTATTACAGAGTTCTCTATAATAAATAAAACTTACATTCAATGATATCCATTCCATACATCTAAATCCTGTACTGGCAGTCCCCAAGTTATGAACGGGTTCCATTCTGAAGTCTGTTCGCAAGTTAATTTGTTTGCGAGTGGGAACACAATGCAGGACAATGGAAAGCAGCCATTCGTAAGTACAGGAAATGTTTCTACAGTATATGAGGTCTCTAAATTTTAAAACAACATATAGGATAACATTCATAAGTAACAGCATTCATAAGTCCTACGTTAGTAAATTAGGGGCCCCTGTAAAAATGCATATTTGTATTTGTCATCAAACATCAAAGACAGCAAAAAAATCCTTTTATAATCTTTTAAGTTGTCAACTGAACTGTGAATTTGTAGCTCCCTACTATGATATAACTATGATTTGGAGATGCCGTTGTTGGACTGGGGTGTACAAAGTTAAAAATCACGCAACACCAGGTTATAGTCCAACAGGTTTACTTGGAAGCACACTAGCTTTCGGAGCATCACTCCTCCATCAGGTGATAGCATTGAGTCCTCCACTATCACCTGATGAAGGAGCGATGCTCCGAAAGCTAGTGCGCTTCCAAGTAAACCTGTTGGACTATAACCTAGTGTTGTGTGATTTTTAACCACGATATAACTAGGTTGTGGAGATCAGGCAAATGTTAATCATTTCATAATGATAGCTCTTAGAGTCATGTCAGCAAACCAGCCCTCAAATTGTTGGAAGAGATTATTTTCCAATTGTCTGACGAATGCAGGCATTTTATTTTCCAACTTTGAAAAGACTGTTCATTTAAGTAACACAAAATCTGACAATCCAACAGGTTTTATATATCCTTTGAGAGCATTCATAAATGTTCTAAAGATTCATAAACCCTGAATGCAGGATAAGGCCCATGCTCCAATGAAAATGGAGTCTGGTCCTGCTGAGGTCAAGTTTTCCACATTTGGTAAATATGCCATGTCTCCACACCTCCTCCCCGACCCTCGCTCTCCCACCAGCAAGAATAACTTCTGCTAGACATGGGAGAAGGTCATCTGGATCCATGGTGCATCTATCACTTTGGATATGTCACTGAGTTTTCACATCCCTGGGAAAATCCAGCCTACAGTGTTGTAGGGTGTTTTGCTGATTCTGTCCCTCTGGCTCATTTGCTTTCTTCTACTTCTTGAGCCAATGAAACAGCAGAAAAGAAAATATCTTCAAACGCATGTAGCTGCACACCTTTCGGAAAATTACTGACAGAACATTGTACACAATGCTCTGCCAGTGGTCCTCACTGGAACTGTTGTCTCTTGACTTGAAATATGCATAACGTAAATGTAACAATATATATTACATTTGTCATATATGTATACACATATATAAAAGGTTGATACAAAATGAATTCTATAAAAATGCCTTGTACAAGACCTCATGTAAATGCTAGAGTGATCATAAAACTGTGAATAATATTGTGCTTATTCTTAAGAAGAATATTTTCCTCAATATTTTATGCTTGATGAAATTGATAGAAAATGTGACAGCAACATGACAGGAAATGTAACAGTGGGGCAGATTCAAGCAAACATTCATGCATTTTATGGTTAAGGTTAGCAGTTGGAAAGATTACCTAGATTTACAACTGTGAATGTGAACAACAATAAAGAAGCCTTTCTTTAATTATTCACTCAAGTAATATGGGTATCTCTGAATGGTCCAGCATTTATTTCTCATCCTTAATCGCCCTAAAGAAGGTAGTGGTGAGCTACCTTCCTGAACCACTGTAGGCCATTTGGTGTAGATATGCCTGCAATGCCATGAGGGAGAGAGTTCCAGGATTTTGACACAGTTTGCTACATATTGTACGCATGCCTTGGGTGCTGTTCTCAGTCCAAAAATAAAATCACCTGCTTCAATATATGGGGTCGCAGCTAAAATTTCTCTAGCATAAGCCATTGCCTCTAGTTATGCTTTCTGTCTATGTTTTACATTGTTGGATACGTCTGCCCACTTAAATGGAGGAACCTGATGTGACAGAACCTCTTGCCACAGGGGTCTTCTGGCAGGCCACCCAATTGGGATTAAAAAAAACAGTCTGAAAATTTTGAGGTTTAGGAAAAAAATGTAATGAGAGACAACTCAGTTCCTTCAGTTTTCAATTATAGTTTTAAAATAGGCCAATTAATTTTCATGTATCTGCCAGTCTGTGAAGTGAATTTAACCTTTAAACAAGGACAATGGACGTGACCAGTTATTTTCTTTGTTAAGAGGAGTGTTGCAAAGTAGATTAAAATGCACCATAAATTATACTTTGTTAATATTTAGATTAGATTACTTACTGTGTGGAAACAGGCCCTTCAGCCCAACAAGTCCACACCAACCCTCCAAAGAGCAACCCACCCAGACCCATTCCCCTACAGCTAACACTGGCCAATTCACCTAACCTGCACATTTTTTGGACTGTGAGAGGAAACTGGAACACCTGGAGGAAACCCACACAGACCCAGGGAGAATGTACAAACTCCACACAGACAATTGCCTGAGACAGGAATTGAACCCAACTCTCTGGCACTGTGAGGCAGCAGTGCTAACCACTGTGCCACCGTGCCACCCATGGCAGATCAACAATTTCAATTAGCCTAATCTTACTAGAGTGTTTGTCAATTTACTCCTACCAGTAGCTCAGATGAAAGCCTCTTTTGAGGTAAAAGTTCTTGAGTTGTAGTTCCACTCAGAACTTGAGTGCCAATATCAAGACTGACACTTCAGTGAAGTTGATGTTGGTGGGCTAACTGTCAGAGGCATGTCTTTTGAATGAATTAAAGCACAGCATCATCTTCCCTTTCAGATGAACATGAAAGCTCCCATTGTGCAACCTCATACAGGAGTTATTGCTGATGTCCTGACCAGAGTGTGAAATGGGGAAAAGTTGTATTTTGGGTGAGGGGGGTGTGAGGATTGTAAACTGTACAGTTGTTTTATTGGGTCTTTTTTCTGCTAATGGGACAAAGTATGCAAATCATCAAAGCCGATCATTCTCACAGCCTCTGCAACCAAAAAGCCCGACCACTGCCTCTCACCTCTTTCTGGATGTGGCCAGCCAGATTCCCATTAATACCTATCACAGCAGAATGAAAATGAGAACATCTGGGGTGCTATTTACTAAGTTGGATTTGCAGAGCTGGGAAATTTTGTGACTCTGCATTGCATTCCTGACTTGAGAGCGAAAATTCAAGCTCTAGTATTTAATGTAAAGCGCAGACTGGGAACTTTTAAAAGTTTTTATTATCCTTTTGGATATGATTGAGTCTCCTCTCCAAAAAAAATTAACAAACAGTGAAATTCACATCTTGGAGAAACTGTTGGGTGAGGTTCACAGCACAGAATCAGATAAGTTAATCGTTGTTTTAAGTCTGTCCAAGAGAAAGGCTGCAGTAGTGAGTATAGTGGATTCTTTCTTGATTATATGTTTTTGGAGATAAGTCTCTTGATTAAACTTAAAATATAAGCCATAATTATTAATTTAATCTGGGGCAGTGTTTGTAGAGGAATAAGACAGTGTTATTTTCTGGGTCTGTAGAATGTGAAGGAGCAAAAATGGCCTTTGCAGTGATTTGTACTTCTTGTCAGATGTGGGAGTTTAAAGAGAGTTTAAGGGTTACTGCAGATTATATCTGCCATAAATGCTGTTGGATGCAAATCTTATCAGATCGAGTGGATCGGTTGGAGAGACAGATAGAAGCGATGAGGAATTTGCAACAGCAACAGTATGTGATGGATGGCAGTTATAGGGTGGAAAGTCTCAGATACAGTCACATAGATGGGTTAACTCCAGGAAGGGTGAGAGAGGTCGGCACCTAGGGTAGGAGTCTTTTCGGGATATACCCAATTCAAACAGGTATGCTGTTTTTGAAAATGTAGGGGGTGATGGATTCTCAGGGGAATGTAGCACGAACAGCCAAGTTTCTGGTATTGAGACTGGCTCTAATGCAACGAGGGGTACGTCGGCTTCCAAGAGGTCAATTGTGTTAGGGGATTCTGTAGTCAGAGGTACAGGCAGACGTTTCTGTGGCCAGTAGAGAAAAAGCAGAATGGTGCCAGGATCAAGGATGTCCCAGAGAGGGTGCAGAATGTCCTCACGGGAGAGAGGGGCCAGCAGGAGGTAATTGTCCACATTGGAACCAATGACATTGGAAGGGAAAAGGTTGAGACTCTGAAGGGAGATTACTGAGAGTTAAGTAGAAATTTAAAAAGGAGGTCCTCAAGGGTAGTAATATCTGGATTACTCCCAGTGCTACGAGCTAGTGAGGGCAGGAGTAGGATGATAGAGCAGATGAATGCATGGCTGAGGAGCTGATGTATGGGAGAAGGATTCACATTTTTGGATCATTGGAATCTCTTTTGGGGTATAAGTGACCTGTACAAGAAGGACGGATTGTACCAAAATTGGAAGGGGACTAATATACTGGCAGGGAAATTTGCTGGAACTGCTTGGGAGGATTTAAACTAGTAAGGTGGGGGGCGACCCAGGGAGATAGTGAGGAAAGAGATCGATCTGAGACGGGTACAGCTGAGAACAGAAGTGAGGCAAACAATCAGGGCAGGCAGGGACAAGGTAGGACTAATAAATTAAACTGCATTTATTTCAATGCAAGGGGCCTAACAGGGAAGGCAGATGAACTCAGGGCATGGTTAGGAACATGGGACTGGGATATCAAAGCAATTACGGAAACATGGCTCAGGGTTGGGCAGGACTGGCAGTTTAATGTTCCAGGATACAAATGCTACAGGAAGGATAGAAAGGGGAGGCAAGAGAGGAGGGAGAGTGGCATTTTTGACAAGGAATAGCATTACAGCTGTGCTGAGGGAGGATATTCCCGGAAATACATGCAGGGAAGTTATTTGGGTGGAACTGAGAAATAAGAAAGGGATGATCACCTTATTGGGATTGTATTATAGACCCCCCAATAGTCAGAGGGAAATTGAGAAACAAACTTGTGAGGAGATCTCAGCTATCTGTAAGAATAATAGGGTAGTTATGGTAGGGGATTTTAACTTTCCAAACATCGACTGGGACTGCCATAGTGTTAAAGGTATAGATGGAGAGGAATTTCTTAAGTGTGTACAAGACAATTTTCTGAATCAGTATGTGGAAGTACCTACTAGAGAAGGTACAAAACTTGACTACTCTTGGGAAATAAGGCAGGGCAGGTGACTGAGGTGTCAGTGGGGGAGCACTTTGGGGCCAGTGACCATAATTCTATTCGTTTTAAAATAGTGATGGAAAAGGATAGACCAGATCTAAAAGTTGAAGTTCTAAATTGGAGAAAGGCCAATTTTGATGATATTAGGCAAGAACTTTCGAAAGCTGATTGGAGGCAGATGTTCGCAGGTAAAGGGACGGCTGGAAAATGGGAAGCCTTCAGAAATTGGATAACAAGAAACCAGAGAAAGTATATTCCTGTCAGGGTGAAAGGGAAGGCTGGTAGATATAGGGAATGCTGGATGACTAAAGAAATTGAGGGTTTGGTTCAGAAAAAGAAGGAAGCATATGTCAGGTATAGACTGGATAGATCGAGTGAATCCTTAGAAGAGTATAAAGAAAGTAGGAGTATACTTAAGAGGGAAATCAGGAGGGCAAAAAGGGGACATGAGATAGCTTTGGCAAATAGAATTAAGGAGAATCCAAAGGGTCTTTACAAATATATTAAGGACATAAGGGTAACGAGGGAGAGAATAGGTCCCCTCAAGGATCAGCAAGGCAGCCTTTGTGTGGAGCCACAGAAAATGGGGGAGATACTAAATGAATATTTTACATCAATATTTACTGTGGAAAAGGATATGGAAGATATAGACTGTAGGGAAATAGATGGTGACATCTTGCAAAATGTCCAGATTACAGAGGAGGAAGTGCTGGATGTCTTGAAACGGTTAAAAGTGTATAAATCCCCAGGACCTGATCAGGTGTACCTGAGAACTCTGTGGGAAGCTAGAGAAGTGATTGCTGGGCCTCTTGCTGAGATATTTGTATCATCGATAGTCACAGGTGAGGTGCCGGAAGAGTGGAGGTTGGCAAACATGGTGCCACTGTTTAAGAAGGGCGGTAAAGACAAGCCAGAGAACTATAGACAGGTGAGCCTGATCTTGGTGGTAGGCAAGTTGTTGGAGGGAGTCCTGAGGGACAGGATGTACATGTATTTGGAAAGGCAAGGACTGATTTGGGATAGTCAACACGGCTTTGTGCGTGGGAAATCATATCTCACAAACTTGATTGAGTTTTTTGAAAAAGTAACGAAGAAGACTGATGAGGGCAGAGCAGTAGATGTGATCTATATGGACTTTAGTAAGGTGTTCGACAAGGTTCCCCGTGGGAGACTGATTAACAAGGTTAGATCTCATGGAATACAGTAGAGCTAGCCATTTGGATACAGAACTGGCTCAAAGGTAGAAGACAGAGGGTGGTGTGCAGGGTTGTTTTTCAGACTGGAGGCCTGTGACCAGTGGAGTGCTACAAGGATGGGCCCTCTACGTTTTGTCATTTACATAAATGATTTGGATGCGAGCATAAGAGGTACAGTTAGTAAGTTTGCAGATGACACCAAAATTGGAGGTGTAGTGGACAGCGAAGAGGGTTACCTCAGATTACAACAGGATTTTGACCAGATGGGCCAATGGGCTGAGAAGTGGCAGATGGAGTTTAATTCAGATAAATGCGAGGTGCTGCATTTTGGGAAAGCAAATCTTAGCAGGACTTGTACACTTAATGGTAAGGTCCTAGGGAATGTTGCTGAACAAAGAGACCTTGGAGTGCAGGTTCATAGCTCCTTGAAAGTGGAGCAGCAGGTAGATAGGATAGTGAAGAGGGCATTTGGTATGCTTTCCTTTATTGGTCAGAGTATTGAGTACAGGAGTTGGGAGGTCATGTTGCGGCTGTACAGGACATTGGTTAGGCCACTGTTGGAATATTGCGTGCAATTCTGGTCTCCTTCCTATCGGAAAGATGCTGCGAAATTTGAAAGGGTTCAGAAAAGATTTACAAGGATGTTGCCAGGATTGGAGGATTTGAGCTATTGGGAGAGGCTGAACAGGCTGGGGCTGTTTTCCCTGGAGTGTCGGAGGCTGAAGGGTGACCTTATAGAGGTTCACAAAATTATGAGGGGCATGGATAGGATAAATAGACAAAGTCTTTTCCCTGGGGTCGGGGAGTCCAGAACTAGAGGGCATAGGTTTAGGGTGAGAGGGGAAAGATATAAAAGAGACCTAAGAGGCAACTTTTTCACGCAGAGGGTGGTACGTGTATGGAATGAGCTGCCAGAGGATGTGGTGGAGGCTGGTACAATTGCAACATTTAAGAGGTATTTGGATGGGTATATGAATAGGAAAGGTTCTGAGGGATATGGGCCGGGTGCTGGCAGGTGGGACTAGATTGGGTTGGGATATCTGGACGGCATGGACGGGTTGGATCGAAGGGTCTGTTTCCATGCTGTACATCTCTATGACTCAATGACTCTAAGAGGTTGTTAATATCTCTTTGGTTGACAGGACTTTTCAAGAGTCGAGAAGTGTGGCGCTGGAAAAGCACAGCAGGTCAGGCAGCATCTGAGGAGGAGAGATAAGCCCTTTCAACTCTGACTCTCCAGCATCTACAGTTATCACTTGCTCCTCGGGCTTTTCAAAAGGTAAACAACAATGATCTGAAACCCAATGCAACAATAGCAAAGTCTTTATCTAAAATCCTCATGGTGGCTTTCATCTTATACATTTAATGACTATTTTTAGTTATTAAAAAGTCAGTAGCAACTTTTTGCCCTTTTTTGAAATCACTAAGTGACTGTCAATATTCCCTCCAAGCAGCATGGGTTCATATTCACATGCAGTCGAGAATGTGGCATGTGCAACAATAAGCCATGCACAAGCAACAATGGACCAAGCAAAGCTGTGTTTTGTGAGGTGTTGCATAGCAAACTTAAAGGGACTGCATATTGCAGCCAATAGACCATGCTCCATGCAGGGAAATAGAGGAAAAATTGGTGACTGTGTATTTTTAAATGTTCCCAGACATCTATGTGGAGCTTGAGTCTGAATTGATTCTTTGTTGCTGATTATGTAGGAATTTGGTCATGATAATTTTTCTGCTTCACTGTATTAAGTGACTTTTGCAGGTCTGTAGAGGATATGCTGACATCATATGGATCACTTACAATTCATTTTGACAAGTCTTGACTGTACTTGACAAATCTTCATAAGTAGATCAGACTTGTTATGACGCACCGGAATGTTGAATATTTTTATTGAATATTTTTGACGGAAATGTTCGTGAGAGTAATTTGTATCCGAGCTTTTAATTCTTTTCATCCTTCTGTTTATTGAACATGCAATATGGCCAACTTTAACACATGATGATACAATTACATTTCAATCTTACCATAAGTTATGCATATTTTCTTTTTTGAATTTTGTATAGACAGTGCTGTTTTGCCAAATGTACTTACCATAGCAATATTTCTGTAGATTTTAATTTATTTTACTTTTTCCCTCTTTCTTTAGATCTAAGTTACTTAACATTCACCAGCCAAAGAGGCTGGCAGGGACACTTCAAAATTTGGACTGGTGCTAGTGTTGGAAAATACTTTAAAAAGTCCTAGGTGAGTCACTCTCTGATTCCGACACACTCATCTGAGATTAGGAACTCAATTCATGTGGAACTGTGAACACAAATCTATATCCGACTAATCTGCTCCTCGGAACAGTTTAGCTTCAATGCTGCCAGAACCCTACCAATTCTGCTATGTAACTAGCAGCTGGAAAGTGCATGAGAACAATCTGAGATGGTTTTCCTTCTGATTTTTTTCCTTCCTATAAATAGAAGATCCTTCATCTGCACTGCTCCACCATTGCAACAAATGAGAGTGGTAAACTTAAGTATGGAAAGTGGCAAGCAACAAATGAGACCCAACAAAGACTTTCCATTTTCATGACATTGCTAAGTGTAACACAAGACTAAATAAATCACAAACTGTTTTTCTGTGCATTTTATATAATTCAGTCAATAGAGAATAAATCCAAAACAACTTAGATTTTTTTAAAAAAGAGAACTACAAAATGCATGGCTGGCGTGTTCTCAGTTTTTATTTGATCACTATAATTCGTATACTGTGCTTTTATAAATTTACGCATGAAATAACAAATACAAAGATGTAGATATATAACTTAGTGTTTACTTGCATCTACACTTGTTGATCGATAGTATAATATTTTGAAGATTAAAAAGTATGCTATTTTTGTTCAGGATAAAAGACCACGAAAATTGTTTTTGAATGATGTAAACCACATAAATTCACAACTTACTGGAAAAAATGTTCTTGTTTGTGTTCATGCTGTTTTACTTAGAATATCTCTTCATACCCACTTTGGTAGAATTGATTCTAATCTGTCATTGAACAGTGGCTTACACTTCAATAAGACATTTTGTTTTCGGAGCAATACACAGCTCATACTGCAGAATTACATTTTATTTTGCTCAAAAACTGCATGAATCCACGTAAAACTCTGTAAAACTATGGAGAGGGCTGGTCAGTGTGACTCAGTTTTGGGACACAGACAGACTTCACACCTATTGTTAGAAAAGCTGAGCTATCATGAGATTGTAATTTAAAAGAAATTCTGAGATTTACATATCAAAGAACAGAAACCAACATATCCCATTCTAAAAGATGAAAGATTTAAGCTAAAATTGTTTAATGTATCACATCTCCATGACAATGGTCTCCTTTGTCTATAAATTCTGTGACCATGATCTTATTCTCCACAATCACCTGATGATGGAGCAACGCTCCAAAAGCTTGTGCTTTCAAATAAACTTGTTGGACTATAACCTGGTATTGTGTGATTTTTAACTTTGATAGAAATTGTTAGTGATTGTCTGTGTTCAACGATTTATTAACCATCATTCAAATACATTCACGCTTTCCACAAACCTCTTTTCGCGAGACTAATGAATAAATACCAGTCCATCCATTTCAAACTGTAAACGAAAGGCAGGGCTTTACACAGCAGCTCTCTGAGAAACAACTGATTCTAACCACAGAGTTTGGTTTATCGCCGACAGAATTTGTCCAAGAAAGAGCTGACAGCGTCCAGAGCAGGCCCCTTGACTAATACACGGAGCATGTAAACACAGATGCAGTGAGCACACAGACCGACATTCAATTGAAGGTACCAAATTGCAATTAGCATTTTATCAATGGGAAGGGCTAACATTGCCCCACTGAGCTGTTAACATACCTCAACTTGCTTATCTTCCGTAGACATATTGAATATCGATGGTTAGATGTTTAATAAACAGGTGATAAAAACAACAACAGCAACAATATGTATTTATGTGGCATCTTTAAAGTATTTAAGTGTACTAAGCTGTATCACAGGAGTGTTATTGAACAAAATTTGACAGCAAATCACATAATAAAATGACTAAATATAGAATAGAAAAGCATTTATTATTGCATATACTCAATGAGTGTGTGAAAAGTTTATAGTAACCAATTACAGCACTGACTTAGATAAAAAAATTACCCAGGCACAGCTTCTTTAGTTACAAGATCTGAGGCATTAGAGAAATAAAATGTCCAACATTGCAGAAATAGAAGTTCTGTACAACAGGCCACTTAGGTAGCCTCTAGTCTGCAATAGGCCCTAGCTCAGACCATGCTGGTGACTCGCCACACTGGGAGGTTGCTGTGCCACACCAGGAGGCCTTTGTGCCACACCAGGAAGTTGCTGTGCCACACCGGGAGGATGCTGTGCCACATTAGGAGGACACTGTGCCACACTGGGAGATTGCTGTGCCACACCAGGAGGCCTTTGTGCCACACCAGGAAGTTGCTGTGCCACACCGGGAGGATGCTGTGCCACATTAGGAGGACACTGTGCCACACTGGGAGATTGCTGTGCCACACCAGGAGGTTGCTGTGTCACACCAGGAGGTTGCTGTGCCACACTAGGAGGACACTGTGCCACACCAGGAGATTGCTGAATTACACCAAGGTTGCTGCGCCACGCTGGGAGGAGGCTGTGCCACACCAGGAGGCCTCTGTGCCGCACTGGGAGGATGCTGTGCCACACAGGGAGAATGCTGTGCCATACAGGAAGAATGACGTGCCATACAGGGAGAATGCCGTCCCACATCGGGAGGACGCTGTGCCACACCAGGATGCTGTTGTGCCACACTGGGAGGATGTTGTGCCACACCAGGATGTTGTTGTGCCACACTGGGAGGATGTTGTGCCACACAAGGAGGTTGCTGTGCCACACCGGGAGAATGCTGTGCCACACTGGGACGATGCAGTGCCACACCAGGAGAACACAGTGCCACACTGGGAGGCCGCTGTGCCACACCGGGAGGATGCAGTGCCATACTGGGAGGATGCAGTGCCACACCAGGAGAATGCAGTGCTACACTGGGAGGCCGCTGTGCCACTCCGGGAGGATGCAGTGCCACACCGGGCGGTTGTTGTGCCATATTAGGAGGATGCTGTGCCACACCAGGAGAATGCGGTGCCACACTGGGAGGATGCTGTGCCACACCAGGAGAATTTGGTGCCACACTGTGGGGATGCTGTGCCACACCAGAAGGTTGCTGTGCCTCACTGGGAGGAGGCTGTGCCACACTGGGAGGTTACTGTGCCACACTGTGTGCATGCTGTACCACACCAGGAGAATGCGGTGCCACACCAGGAGGATACTATGCCAAACCGGAAGGATGCTGTGCCAAACCGGGACGTCGCTGTGCTAGGTTGGGAGGTCGCTATGCTAAGTCGGGAGGTCGCTGTGCTAGGTCGGGACATCGCTGTGCGAGGTCGGGATGACGCTGTGCGAGGTGGGGAGGTCGCTGTGGTAGGTGGGGAGGATGCTATGCTAGGTCGGAGGGATGCTGAGCTAGATCGGGGGGACGCTATGCAAGGTCGAGAGGACGCTGTGTTAGGTCGGGATGACGCTGTGCTAGGTGGGGAGGATGCTGTGCTAGGTGGGGAGGTCACTGTGCTAGGTCGGGGGGATGCTGTGCTAGGACAGGAGGATGCTGTGCTAGGTCGGGAGGATGCTGTGCTAGATCGGTGGGATGCTGTGCTAGGTCGGGATGTCGCTGTGTTAGGTCAGGATGACGCTGTGCTAGGTCGAGAGGTTGATGTGCTAAGTCGGGAGATCGCTGTGCTAGGTTGGGAGATTGCTGTGCTAGGTCAGGGGATCGCTGTGCTAGGTCGGGATGACGCTGTGCTAGATGGGGAGGACACTGTTTTAGGTCGGGAGGATGCTGTGCTAGGTCGGGAGGTCGCTGTGCTAGGTTGGGAGGATGCTGTGTTAGGTCGGCAGGATGCTGTGCAAGGTGGGTAGGATGCTGTGGTAGGTTGGGAGGACGCTTTGCTAGGTTGGGTTGTCACTGTACCAGGTCAGGAGGACGTTGTGATAGGTCGGGAGGTCGCTGTGCAAGGTGGGGAGGATGTTGTGCTAGGTCGGGGGGGGAGATTCAGTGCTAGGTCGGGAGGATGCTGTGTTAGTTGGGGAGGATGCTGTGCTCGGTCGGGAGGACGTTGTGCTAGGTCGGAATGACGCTGTGCTAGGTTGGGCGGACGCTATGCTAGGTCAGGGGGACGTTGTGCTAGGTCGGAATGACGCTGTGCTAGGTTGGGCGGACGCTGTGCTAGGTCAGGAGGATGCTGTGCTAGGTCGGGAGGATGCTGTGCTAGGTCGGGAGGATGCTGTGCTAAGTCGGGGGGATGCTGTGCTGGGTGGGGAGGATGCTGTGCTCGGTCAGGGGGACGCTGTGCTAGGTGGGGAGGATGCTGTGCTAGGTCGGGGGGATGCTGTTCTAGGTCGGGAGGACGTTGTGCAAGGTCGGGGGGATGCTGTGCTAGGTTGGGAGGACGCTGTGCTAGGTTGGGGGGACGCTGTGCTAGGTCGGGGGGATGCTCTGCGTGGTAGGGATGTTGTTGTGCTAGGTCAGGGGGACGTTGTGCTCGGTTGGGGGGACGCTGTGCTCGGTTGGGGGGACGCTGTGCTAGGTCGGGGGGACGCTGTGCTAGGTCGGGGGGATGCAGTGCTAGGTCGGGGGGATGCTGTGCTAGGTCGGGCGGACGCTGTGCGTGGTCGGGATGTCGCTGTGCTAGGTTGGGAAGACCCTGTGCAAGGTCGGGGGGATGCTGTGCTAGGTCGGGGGGATGCGGTGCTAGGTCGAGGGGACGCTGTGCTAGGTCAGGCGGACGCTGTGTTAGGTCGGGGGGACGCTGTGCCAGATCGGGAGGACGCTGTGCTAGGTCGGGATGTCGCTGTGCTAGGTCGGGAGAATGCTGTGCTAGGTCGGGGGGATGCTGTGCTAGGTCGGAAGGATGCTGTGCTAGGTCGGGAGGATGCTGTGCTAGGTCGGGAGGATGCTGTGCTAGGTCAAGGGGACACTGTACTAGGTGGGGGGGTCGCTGTGCTAGGTCAGGGGGACACTGTACTAGGTGGGAAGGTTGTAGTGCTAGGTCAGGGGGATGCTGTGCTAGGTCAGGGGGACACTGTGCTAGGTCGAGAGGTCGCTCTGCTCAGTGGGGAGGTCGCTGTGTTAGGTCAGGAGGACGCTCTGCTTGGTTGGGAGGAAGCTGTGCTAGTTCGGGGGGATGCTGTGCTAGATCGGGGGCATGCTGTGCTCGGTTAGTTAGTCACAGTGCTTGGTCGGGATATCACAGTGCTAGGTCGGGATGTCGCTGTGCTAGGTCGGGGGGACGCTGTGCTAGGTCGGGAGGTCGCTCTGTTCGGTGGGGAGGTCGCTGTGGTAAGTCAGGAGGACGCTCTGCTTGGTTGGGAGGTCGCTGTGCTAGATTGGGGGGATGCTGTGCTAGGTCGGGAGGTCACTGTGCTTGGTCAGGAGGATGCTGTGCTTGGTCAGGAGGATGCTGTGCTAGGTTGGGAGGATGCTGTGCTAGGTCGGGGGAACGCTGTGCTCGGTTAGGAAGTCACTGTGCTTGGTCGGGATGTCACAGTGCTAGGTCTGGATGTCACAGTGCTAGGTTGGGAGGTTGCTCTGCTAAGTCGGGAGGTCTCAATGCTAGGTGGGGATGTCACAGTGCTAGGAACAGGAGGTCGCTGTGCTAGGTCGGGAGGTCTCAATGCTAGGTCGGGATGTTGCAGTGCTAGGTCGGGAGGTCTCAATGCTAGGTCGGGATGTTGCAGTGCTAGGTCGGGAGGACACTGCTTGGTTGGGAGGACGCTGTGCTAGGTCGGGATGTCACAGTGCTAGGTCGGGAGGTCGCTGTGCTAGGTCGGGAGGTCACTGTGCTAGGTCGGGAGGACGTTGTGCTAGGTCGGGAGGTCGCTGTGCTAGGTCGGGAGGACGTTGTGCTCGGTCGGGAGGTCACAGTGCTAGGTCGGGAGGTCTCAATGCTAGGTGGGGAGGTCGCAGTGCTAGGTCAGGAGGTCGCTGTGCTAGGTCGGGAGGTCTCAATGCTAGGTTGGGATGTCGCAGTGCTAGGTCGGGAGGTTGCTGTGCTAGGTCGTGAGGACTCTGTGCTAGGTCGGGAGGTCGTTGTGCTATGTCGGGAGGACACTGTGCTTGGTTGGGAGGACGCCGTGCTAGGTCGTGAGGTCACTGTGCTAGGTCGTGAGGTCACTGTGCTAGGTAAGGAGGTCACTGTGCTGGGTTGGGATGTCGCTGTGCTAGGTCAGGGGATGCTGTGCTAGGTCGGGATGTCGCTGTGCTAGGTTGGAATGTCGCTGTGCTGGGTTGGGGGGACACTGTGCTAGGTCGGGAGGTCACTGTGCTAGGTCGGGGGGATGCTGTGCTAGGTTGGGAAATTGCTGTGCCACACCAGGAGGTCGCTGTGTTTCACTGTTGGACGCTATGCCACACCTGGAGGTCACTGTGCCACACTGGAAGGACACTGTGCCACACCAAGAGGTTGCTGCACCAGATCAGGAGGTTGCAATGTCACACATGGAGGTCACTGTGCCACACCGTGAGGTCACTGTGCCAAATCAGCAGGATGCTGTGCCACACCATGAGTTGGCTGTGCCAAACCAGGAGGTTGCTGTGCCACACTTGGAGAATGCTGTGCCACACCAGGACGACACTGTGCCACTCCTGGAGGTCTTACTGCCATGCCGGGACGATGCTGTGCCAAACAGGGAGGATGCTGTGCCACACAGTGTGGCCATTGTGCCGAACCGAGAATGCTGTGCCACACTGGTAGGCTGCTGAGCCAAACCGGGAGTTGCTGTGCCACACCAGGAGATCGCTGCTCCAAACCAGGCAGACGCTGTGCCACACCAGGAGGACGCTGTGCCACATCGGGTGGTTGCTGTGCCACACTGGGAGGATGCTTTGCCACACTGTGAGAATGCTGTGCCACACTGGGAGGATGCTTCGCCACACTGGGAGGATGCTGTACCACACCGGGGGGATGCTGTGCCACACCGGCAGGATGCGTTGCCACACCAGGAGGATGCTGTGCCACACCAGGGGGATGCTGTGCCACACCAGGAGGATGCTTTGCCACACTGGGAGGATGCTTTCCACACTGGGAGGATGCTGTGCCACACCAGGAGAATGCTGTGCCACACCAGGGGGATGCTGTGCCACACGGGGTGGTTGCTGTGCCACACTGGGAGGACGCTTCGCCACACTGGGATGATGCTGTGCCACACCAGGAGGATGCTGTGCCACATCGGAGGACACTGTACCACACCGGGGGGGATACTGTGCCACACCAGGAGGATGCTGTGCCACACCGGGAGGATGCTGTGCCACACCGGCAGGATGCTTTGCCACACTGGGAGGATGCTGTGCCACACCGGCAGGATGCTTTGCCACACTGGGAGGATGCTGTACCACACCGGGAGGATGCTGTGCCACACCGGCAGGATGCTTTGCCACACTGGGAGGATGCTGTGCCACACCAGGAGGATGCTGTGCCACACCAGGAGGATGCTGTGCCACACTGGGAGGATGCTGTACCACACCGGGGGGATGCTGTGCCACACCAGGAGGATGCTGTGCCACACCGGGGAGGATGCTGTGCCACACCAGGAGGATGCTGTGCCACACCAGGAGGACGCCGTGCCACACCAGGGGGATGCTGTGCCACACCAGGAGAATGCTGTGCCACACCGGAGGACACTGTACCACACCAGGGGGATGCTGTGCCACACTGGCAAGATGCTTTGCCACACTGGGAGGATGCTGTGCCACACTGGGAGGATGCTGTACCACACCGGGAGGATGCTTTGCCACACTGGGAGGATGCTTTCCACACTGGGAGGATGCTGTGCCACACCAGGAGGATGCTTTGCCACACTGGCAGGATGCTTTGCCACACTGGGAGGATGCTGTGCCATACCAGGAGGATGCTGTGCCACACCAGGGGGATGCTGTGCCACACCGGGAGAATGCTTTGCAACACTGGGAGGACGCTTCGCCACACTGGGATGATGCTGTGCCACACCAGGAGGATGCTGTGCCACATCGGAGGACACTGTACCACACCGGGGGGGGATACTGTGCCACACCAGGAGGATGCTGTGCCACACCGGAGGACACTGTACCACACTGGGAGGATGCTTCGCCACACTGGGAGGATTCTGTACCACACCGGGGGGATGCTGTGCCACACCAGGAGGATGCTGTGCCACAACGGGGAGGATGCTGTGCCACACCAGGGGGATGCTGTGCCACACTGGGAGGATGCTGTACCACACCGGGGGGATGCTGTGCCACACTGGCAGGATGCTTTGCCACACTGGGAGGATGCTGTGCCATACCAGGAGGATGCTGTGCCACACCAGGGGGATGCTGTGCCACACCGGGAGAATGCTTTGCAACACTGGGAGGACGCTTCGCCACACTGGGATGATGCTGTGCCACACCAGGAGGATGCTGTGCCACACCGGAGGACACTGTACCACACTGGGAGGATGCTTCGCCACACTGGGAGGATTCTGTACCACACCGGGGGGATGCTGTGCCACACCAGGAGGATGCTGTGCCACAACGGGGAGGATGCTGTGCCACACCAGGGGGATGCTGTGCCACACCAGGGGGATGCTGTGCCACACCAGGAGGATGCTTTGCCACACTGGGAGGACGCTTCGCCACACTGGGATGATGCTGTGCCACACCAGGAGGATGCTGTGCCACATCGGAGGACACTGTACCACACCGGGGGGATACTGTGCCACACCAGGAGGATGCTGTGCCACACTGGGAGGATGCTGTACCACACCGGGGTGATGCTGTGCCACACCAGGAGGATGCTGTGCCACACTGGGAGGATGCTGTGCCACACCAGGAGGATGCTTTGCCACTCTGGGAGGATGCTGTACCACACCGGGGGGTGCTGTGCCACACCAGGAGGATGCTGTGGCACACCGGGGAGGATGCTGTGCCACACCAGGAGGATGCTGTGGCACACCAGGAGGATGCTGTGCCACACCAGGAGGACGCCGTGCCACACCAGGGGGATGCTGTGCCACACCAGGAGGATGCTTTCCACACTGGGATGATGCTGTGCCACACCAGGTGAATGCTGTGCCACACCGGAGGACACTGTACCACACCAGGGGGATGCTTTGCCACACTGGCAGGATGCTTTGCCACACTGGGAGGATGCTGTGCCATACCAGGAGGATGCTGTGCCACACCGGGAGGATGCTTTGCAACACTGGGAGGACGCTTCGCCACACTGGGATGATGCTGTGCCACACCAGGAGGATGCTGTGCCACATCGGAGGACACTGTACCACACTGGGAGGATGCCGTGCCACACCAGGAGCATGCTGTGCCACACCAGGAGGATGCTGTGCCACACCAGGGGGATGCTGTGCCACACCAGGGGGATGTTGTGCCACACCGGCAGGATGCTTTGCCACACTGGGAGGATGCTGTGCCATACCAGGAGAATGCTGTGCCACACCAGGAGGATGCTGTGCCACACCAGGAGGATGCTTTGCCACATTAGGAGGATGCTGTGCCATACCAGGAGAATGCTGTGCCACACCAGGAGGATGCTGTGCCACACCAGGAGGATGCTTTGCCACACCGGGGGATGCTGTGCCACACCGGGAGGATGCTCTGCCACACCGGGAGGATGCTTTGCCACACTGGGAGGATGCTTTCCACATTGGGAGGATGCTGTGCCACACCGGGAGTATGCTGTGCCACACCAGGGGGATGCTGTGCCACACCGGGAGGATGCTTTGCCACATTGGGAGGATGCTGTGCCACACCTGGAGGATGCTGTGCCACACCAGGAGAACGCTGTGCCACACCGGAGGACACTGTACCACACCACGGGATGCTGTGCCACACCAGGAGGATGCTGTGCCACACCGGAGGACACTGTACCACACCAGGGGGATGCTGTGCCACACCAGGAGGATGCTGTGCCACACTGGCAGGATGCTTTGCCACACTGGGAGGATACTTTCCACACCGGGAGGATGCTGTGCCACACCAGGAGGATGCTGTGCCACACCGGGAGGATGCTTTGCCACACTGGGAGGATGCTGTGCCACACCGGGAGGATGCTGTGCCACCCCAGGAGGATGCTGTGCCACACCGGGAGAATGCTTTCCACACCAGGAGGATGCTGTGCCACACCAGGAGGATGCTGTGCCACACCGGGAGGATGCTTTCCACACCAGGAGGATGCTGTGCCACACCAGGAGGATGCTGTGCCACAACAGGGGGATGCTGTGCCACACCAGGGGAATGCTGTGCCACACCAGGAGGATGCTGTGCCACACTGGGAGGATGCTGTGCCACACCAGGGGGATGCTGTGCCACACCAGAGGAAACTGTACCACACCAGGGGGATGCTGTACCACACCAGGAGCATGCTGTGCCACACCAGAGGAAACTGTACCACACCAGGGGGATGCTGTGCCACATCAGGAGGATGCTGTGCCACACTGGGAGGATGCTTTGCCACACCGGGAGGATGCTTTGCCACACTGGGAGGATGCTGTGCCATACCAGGAGGACACTGTACCACACCTGGGGGATGCTGTGCCACACCAGGGGGATGCTGTACCACACCAGGAGGATGCTGTGCCACACCAGAGGAAACTGTACCACACCAGGGGGATGCTGTACCACACCAGGGGGATGCTGTGCCACACCAGGAGGATGCTGTGCCACACCGGGAGGATGCTTTGCCACACTGGGAGGATGCTTTGCCACACTGGGAGGATGCTGTGCCACACCGGGAGGATGCTGTGCCACACCAGGAGAATGCTGTGCCACACCGGAGGACACTGTACCACATCACGGGATGCTGTGCCACACCAGGAGGATGCTGTGCCACACCAGAGGACACTGTACCACACCAGGGGGATGCTGTGCCACATCAGGAGGACGCTGTGCCACACCGGTCAGATGCTGTGCTGGGTCGAGAGCTGTTACAGGGAGTCATCGCCAGAGGCTGGATGTTGTCAGAGGCCATGGGAGAAGAGTGGAACAAAGCACCTAGAGGAAGAAAGAGAGAAGAAAAAGGAGAAAAGAAGAAGACAAACTGGCACAGCAGACGACCTCTGGCTGGAGCATTCTACTCCGCCGTCATCTTATAACAAACCTACATGACACCATTTTAATGCAGATGATCAACATATTGGTCAGGAGTGTGCAGATGAGAAAGCAGAGAGGTGGAGAGCAACAGAAAAACAATTCTGGAGTTTATAACTTAGAAACCTGGAAGGACAGCAATGTCACTGATGGAGGAATTAATATTGGGATGTATAAGAGGCCAAATTTAGAGGAGATATTTCAGTGGGTTACAGGGCTGGACAATATTGTAGATATAGAATGGGGCAATGTTATGGGGGAGGATTTTTCAAGTGAGGATGAGAATTTTAAAATGGACTTATTGCTTGACCAGGAGCCAGTGAAGGTCTCTGATCATAGCAGAATGAGGGACAGGCTAGGATACAGGCAGCAACGTTTTGCATGGTTTTAAGCTTATGAAGACGGGAAGGTGGCAGACCCACCTGGAATGCATTGGAATAGCCAAAACTAGAGATGGTGAAGACATAATTGACAGTGTTAGCTGCTGGTGACAGAGGCAAGGACAGGATCGGGTCCTGTGGTAGAGGTGGAAGTAGGCATCTCAGTGATTTGCGGAAATGTAATCAGAGCTTATTTCAGAGTCTAATAACACGTTATAAACAGTCATATTCTGCGTCAGACAGTTGCTATAGAAAGAGAGAGAGAGATGGAGTCTGTGGCAAGGAATGGAGTTTGTGGTGGTGCCTAAAGACTGCTTTGATGTTGCTAATATTTAGTTGGCAGAAATGTTTGCTCATTCTCCAGCATTGTAAGTTGGTCAAGTAGTGTGTGTCAGTGGAGAAATCAGGAATGAAATGTTGTGGTCAAATTGGGTGTCATCAACAAACATGTGTAATAACTTGATATCATGGCTATCCAAAAATATGCAGAAGAAAAATAGGCGGGAATCAAAGATAGATCCTTTCAGGTGTGCCTGTGTGGGACCAGGAACAAAAGCCATTGCCAGTGATGTCTAGCATTGATTGAATAAAACCCCTTGCAAGTACACTTTCAAGCCAGATGATGGGTCAAATGGCTTCCTCTGTTCCTTGATTCTAATAGTGTCATGGGACTATCTCCACAAAATGGCCTGCAGCGGTCTAAGAAAGCAGCTCATCACCATCTTGCCAAGGACAACAATGGATGGGCAACATGCCATGGCCCAGCCAGCGATGCCCAGAATCCACGAATGTGAGAAAGGATGGATTCAGATGGGTGCACTCTTACCTAGTTGCAGTGATCCTGGAGAAGGATTCTGGAGCTAACTTTGCCAAAGGTTGTAAACAGTTTGAGAAGGATAACATGATACAGGATGTCCAGGGTCAGCACCTCCACTTGGCAGGCTAGGCAGTCGCCTCGGCAGCAAGACTTGGGGGTGGGGCGCAGAAAGAAAACTGCTAGCTTTTTAAAAAAAATCAGAACTGTAAAACTTGCTGGTAACCCATAAATCTGCCGAGTTCACACTCAGCATTTCCTGTACTGTCAGTTCCTAATAGCTGTTTCACAATGTAACCTTCTATTATGTCAGCTTTGCTTTTAGTCTGTCACTAACGACCTGTATATGTCATATTTTAATGGGTGATTGCATGATATGGCTGATATTAATTTGTGGCAGTTGAAGAGAATCAAGATATTAGAGTGCTGTTACGATAATTAATAACCAAAACTCTGAGAAGTCTTTCAGGAATACGTGAAGTCCTGAAACATGTTTATCCTTGTTTTGTCGATTGCATTAATAAAATGCAACAATTTTTTCCCCAATTTCATAACAATAATGGAAACAGCCTGCAGACTTCTTTATGGTGGGAGTTTCCAAATGATAGCTCATTAAGGATGGATATTGTCCTGACCAATCAATCAATCCTTCTGCCATCCTATTGCACTCTCAACTACCTTCGCCCCAGTCCCATCCCTCTCCCATTTATCTCTCCACCCCGAGGCTTCCAGCCTCATTCCTAAGGAAGGGCTCCTGCCCAAAACTTTGATTTTCCTGCTCCTTGGATGCTGCCTGACCTGCTGTGCTTTTCCAGCACCACACTAATCTTGACTCTAATCTCCAGCATTTGCAGTCCTCACTTTTGCCCCATCAATCAACCATCCTGGTTTGAAACTGAAACAAAGCCTGGCCATTAACTGCCAATCAGCATTAATAGCTGCATTCTCCACTACTAATTAGAGTCTACTTGCTAACTAATCACTACTCCTGACTTGTGTGGTATAGATGTTGCTTTTCCTCTCGAGTTTGTATTTTTGCAATATGTCCTGATGAATGCAAAAACAATAAGCATCAACAAACTGTGCCTTTTTCAGCAATACTAACATTTATTTGATTTGATTTGATTTATTATTGTCAACTCTACTGAGATACAGTGAAAAGTATTGTTTTGTGTTCTATCCAGACAAATTCATTCTTTACATAAGTACATCAGAGTTATTAGAGCAGGATGCAGAATATAGTGTTACAGCTAGAGAAGGTGCAGAGAAAGATTAACTCTAAAATATGAAAGGTCTGTTCAGAAGTCTGATAACAGTGTGATGAAGCTGTTCATCAATCTGTTGATATATGTTTTCAAACTTCTGTATCTTCTGCCTGATGGAAGAAGAGGAAAGAGAGTATAACCAGGATAGTAGGGGTCCTTGATTATGTTGGCTGTTTTCCCGATGCAGCAGGAAGTGTAGATGCAGTCAATGGAAGGAAGGCTGGTTTTTGTGATGAACTGGACTGCATTCACAACTCCCTGTAATTTGCAATAATATAGTACAATGGAGTCCATGATAATCATTAAAAGCAGGTAGGGACTCAACCATCCACTTCCAAGGGGTACTTAGGAGATCATTGAGAAAGTAAAGGAAATGGTCATTTTGTATCATTTAACTTCATTCATTCTTTTTATGTCTGGATCAATAGTTCTCCAAACATTTAAGAGAGGGAGGCAAAACTTACAGGTGTGGCTTGATTTCTGCCTGAAACTCTGAACACAGCGATCTGTCAATAGCTTCATGATAATGTGAATTTCTTGACCTGGAAGTCCAGGCAGGTTAAGGATGTAGCAAGTGAAGTATAATTCAGGAGCGGTCAAAACAACTCCGTCACAAGTATGTAAGCAGAAAAATCAAGCTCAGTGGGTTCCCTGATTTTGTGTTGTCATGTCAAGCTATTTTTCCACTCAAAATCCCAAAATTACCCCAATGTCTTCTCCTGCCACTGTTTGTCCTTTTTGAGTAGCTTTGTTCGTAATGTGGAGAACGCATTCCTGTGGAAAAAATACGCAAGTATTTATACACGTGAAACATGATCTTTGTCTCAAGACATCACAAACTGATCTACTGTTAATCAATCACATTCTGAACTCAAGTCAAAATTGTAATATGGCCAAACATGGCAGCTCATTTGCATAGATGATAACTGATATGTGTTTTGCCTCTAGCAGGATATTTGGATGCTTACGCTATTTTCCTTAACATATAAACTAGGCATGGATGTGGTATCAAAAAATCCAACAGAATAATTGTTGCAACACACTGCTATATTCAAACATTAGTCAGCTCCCATGAGCAGTACAGATAGTCCCTGGGTTATGAACAGGTTCTATTCGTGAGTCGGTTCGCAGGTCCATTTATACACGGGTCAGAATAAAATGCGGGACAATATACAGTAGATGTTCATAAGTACAGGAGATCTTCATATGTCATATCTTTAAAATTACACCCTGTATGAGTTCACGTTTGTAATTACAAGCATTCACAAGTAAGTCATTTGCATATCAGGGACCCTATTGTACAGTGTATCATGAGTCACTTGTTCCAAAGTAGGATAGAATCTGAGACCTTTATACCCTCAGGTCACATGCTAGGATACGTTGATGATATCATTAGTATGTCTTTCAAAACTGTACTGACATATTAATTGTGAGAAATAACACGACAATAAGCTACTACTTAATTTGTTTCATTGCTCTTGTTGAAATGTTAAAGAGTTATTCATAGTACTGAAAAGATTCCTTGCACTTAGCCATGTGGAGTTTTGGATCCTCTTTATACCCTCTTAAGGAAGTCTAGGTTCAACATTTCAAGAATATGGGCTGAATTTTCTTGGCCATTTGTGTGTTGGCTGGACAATGAAATGGCGGCAAAATGGTGGGGAAAGGCATAGGAATACATCTTGACTCCTTTATCTTGCTGTGCCATATTATCAGCAGGAGAAATGGTGTCAACTCAGACTCCCACTGGAAGGATACAGGAGCCACTTTAAGCAGTCAATTAATGGCCCCTTCGTGTGGCTATTTTCCCAATTATGAGAGAGCCCCTATCAATGGAGAAACTGTCAGGCTTCCCAGCTAGTTCTGGGGAAGACCTCCCTCATGGACAATTGTGGGGTGAGTGGAGATGATACCTTAACAGCAATGGGCACCATTATGGTAGTGATACCATCAGTGTTCGACAAAACCTCTTTGTTGTACACTGGTCTCTATATGCCTGACTTTATGTCCCACAACCTATCTGACCTCTGGCCTCCCTTAAAGAGCAGCTTCTTCTGCACTCTCTGCAATACATTCATATCCTTCTTAATTGTGGCACCAGAACTAACGCAGTACTTCAACTGAGATCTAATTAGTGACTTGTACAAAATAAGCATTACCTCCCCGCTTTGTACTGTATCTCCCTGTTAATGAAGCCTAGAATACTGAATGCTTATGAACCACTCTGCCCATCAGTCATAGAGTCATAGAGATGTACAGCATGGAAACAGACCCTTCGGTCCAACCTGTCCATGCGGACCAGCTATCCCAACCCAACCTAGTCCCACCTGCCAGCACCAGGCCCATATCCCTCCAAACCCTTCCTATTCATATACCCATCCAAATACCTCTTAAATGTTGCAATTGTACCAGCCTCCACCACATCCTCTGGCAGCTCATTCCATACACGTACCACCTTCTGCGTGAAAAAGTTGCCTCTTAGGTCTCTTTTATATCTTTCTCCTCTCACCCTAAACCTATGCCCTCTAGTTCTGGACTCCCTGACTCCAGGGAAAAGACTTTGTCTATTTATCCTATCCATGCCCCTCATAATTTTATAAACCTCTATGAGGTCACCCCTCAGCCTCCGACGCTCCAGGGAAAACAGCCCCAGCCTGTTCAGCCTATCCCTATAGCTCAAATCCTCTAACCTTGGCAACATCCTCATAAATTGTTTCTGAACCTTTTCAAGTTTCACAACATATTTCCGATAGGAAGAAGATTATAGGCAGCACGGTGGCTCAGTGATTAGCACTGCTGCCTCACAGCTCCAAGGACCCAGGTTTGATTCCCGTCTGTCTGTGTGTAGTTTGCACATTCTCCCTGTGTCTGCGTGGGTTTCCTCCCACAGTCCAAAAATGCGCAAGTTAGGTAAATTGCCCATAGTGTTAGATGTAGAGGAATGGGTCTGGGTGGGTTGCTCTTCGGAGGGTCGTTGTGGACTTTTTGGGCCTGTTTCCACACTGTAAGTAATCTAATCCAATCTAAATTGCACGCAATATTCCAACAGTGGCCTAACCAATGTACACCAAGTCTGTCTGTTTTTGCACACCGTTTCATGTAATACTTTTTTGTTTATATTGTTTCTTCATGTTGCTTCTACCAAAATGAATCATCTCACACTTCACCACATTGAAGTTGCCACTTATCCATCTACCCCATCAACTTGCCAATGTTCCTATCAAGTTCAACAGTGACCCCTTCACTGCTTACAATTCTTCCAGCTTTTGAAAGTATCCCCTGCACTTCAAGATCTCTATAATTAATATACATTCAGGGAAGCAATGGGCCTGATTCCAACACCTGGGGATGTCCATCAGAAACCTTCCAGCAAAAGCTCCTAACTGTTTGAGTTCAGCCACACAATGAGTCTTATTCACAAAGTGAATATCTGTTCACCTTCTGTTTGAAGGTTGTTCCACTCTGAATCTTTACCTGGTCAGTCTTGTCACTGACTTCATGTATGTATTTGTTCTTATGCAGTCTCTTATACATTGGCACATTCCCTGGCTGCAACTTATTGTTTGTTTTTGTCTTATTGTAGTCTCTGGTTATAACTTGAAAATTAGATTTCTTTTATAGATGAGCCGAGTGTCCTTGACCACTGCATGACTTGCAAAGATCTTAGAATGCTGGAAAGTTTCATGGTGATTGCAATTTCCCACACAGCTTGCTTACTTTCTACATGTTGACTGCTGCACCTAATACTTGCAGATGTTGTTGTCTGACAACAATTACTTCATACTTTCTACATCTTCAAGCAATGTCTCAAACCTGAAACCATTCTTTATCTTAAAGAGGCCTTTATTGCCAATAGTTAAACGTGTGGAAACTATAGCCGGGTCCATTATATGCTCAGACAGCCCAGTCACTGAAAAATCACAGAGCTTGCCCTTGTCACACTGTTCATTGACAAACATGGCAGTTACCTGTAAAACACAAGCTCTAAATGGTGAATATTAGAGTTTCCTTTTACACAAAGCTGAATCTTTCAGAATTTCACAAATTTAGCAGAATCTCTCTAATCCTCTTGAGACAGGTTTGAAGTGTTGACTCTATGTAAGCACTTGTGTCCACTGGCTGTTTTTATTTTCACTGCTTGCCTATTTGTTTCTGCAACAGCTAAATCCAAGAAGCACAATTCCATTCTTTGTTTCGAGGGCCTAAGTTTGAATAGAACATGTGACATTCCAATTCATGACAGGGAATTTAGTCGTCATCTATCTGATGTTTCCTGCCTTTTTCAAGTGCTATTGATGTCCTGGGTACTTATAGCAGAGTTGCTAGTACTACAGGTTTGCTCTGTGCAGAGATTCAGAAGAGCAGGCTATATTTTCTTTCTTTTATATTGTGTTCTGTGCTGTTTTCAACTGCAACCTTTTGTTTTGTGTGCCATTGCAAACTAATTTGGAACCAACTCCTTGCCAGAACAGGCGCACAAATCTGGACACATTGTCTCTGTCATGATTTTATTCTCTGGGGATCCCAGTGTAAATGCAACTTCTGTATTGTTTCTAGCCTTGTCTGAAGGTTCCTCATGAGGTTTTCAAGCTCGTTTTACTTTTTAAGAAAAAAAGACATGCACTGATCATCATGTCATATTTTGTGTGTTAATGATAAATGACATATTAAGTAGCATAGAATAATGTTTATTTAACATGCAGTTATAGATGACTATTTGCAGTTGGACTCTTGCCTTCCTCTGCTAGCCTGTACATGGATGTTGGTCAGGTTATCCTGTTCCTTGATTCATTCGTACATTCAGCTCTTAAAATAGCACAGCACAGAAAACAATAATAAATAGAATGAACCACAAAGACACGGCTGATAAGACAATCCTGATGGTTTGCATGACGAGCATGTCTCCCATACTCCTAAACAGTATATCAACATATTCGCCATGATCCATATTCCAGCTCAAATAAATTATGGATGGAATTGTTCTTGAATAGTTGTGAAAATAGGTTGCAAATCAACAGCTAGTTTTAGAGTTTGCCCACTTCTTTGTTTTCATTTAGTTGGACAATTAACGTATTTATTATTTTATTGCTTTGCTACTTTGCATGAACAGTTCCATCCTTGATATTTGTAGGGATCAAGGTCATATGTCCATTTTGTAATACGTTAGTTGTGATATGTATGTCAGTGCTCCATCTCAGCTTTGATGTGTTTGAACTACTATTTAGCAATAATACCCTTAATACCAAACTGAGCATGAAAACTCCTAAATTCAAACTGGCTAAAACCATCAAAAAGGCCTACAGGTTTGCCAAAACATAATCCCGTAATAAACTGATTTATGATTTCTACACAATAGCTCAGTTTCTGAAGCTCCTCTTTGTTCCACATTATCAATCAATTTGTAAGGATTGATCTCCTCTGCTTTATACCTGGGAATTTTTCAGTTCCCTGGTTACACAGCAGATGTAAGAGTGGCAGAGGTCATGCATGCTTTATTTCCCATGGGGATAGGTGAAGATGCTTCTTGACTGGAGACGTGTAGCATGGATGGGTGGGAGGTTGTGATAATGCAAACATAGGCATTTAATGCATGTGGAAATGATGGTGTGATATAACTATGCATCATACATAATTTCCAATCCCAAAGTTGGGTAGGTATGATTAGCAGCATTTCCAGAAGGAACAGGTTTTAAATTTGGACTTAGTTCCCTCTTTATCAGATAAGAGGAGCTGAAAGGATCATGGAGAAAAGCCATGGAGGATACAAAATACTTAGTCCATTTTTTAAATCTCTGCCATTCGATCTTAAAACCTGGAAGTCTCTTAGCTAATGTTCAAAAACCACATCTACAAAGTGGAAATGCTTGGCCTACATTTTGGGGTACCTCAGAGCCCTAAGTCATGATATGAATCTCTAACGTTGGCCAAGTTCAATCCAGTTTAGATAAAGTGTATTTTGGATGCACTCTGACTGATTTATGCTCGGAGGAAGGGAGGGTGAAGGAAAAATATCAACCCTGCAATGCCAATGATTACTGTGAGATTTCCTGGTGTTGCTGAAATTGAAGTGAACGGCATGTATCTATGTCTATTGCAGCATTCACTTCTAACTACACTGAAATCAATTGCCCTTTCACACAGTAAGAGAAGTGAGCCAAAAATATTCATTTCAGAAATAGATGCAAAAAATACATTGAACCCACCCAACTTCAGGAGAATAAAGTCAATTCTCAATTTCTGCATTTTTACAATATGACTATGACCGAATTAAATCAAAGTATAGTCCAAACTATAATAGATTTCTTCAAATGACATCTGAGAGGGAAAGCAGTATCAATTTCACAAAATGTTTTCAGCAAAGCCGGATCATCTCTTTGTGAGTTTGATTAGGAGAAAATAAACAAGAATAAAATGATTATCACTCACATTCTTGATTTCAAACAGAAACAGAGGCATTAATGTCATCAGAAGAAACATATTCTAGAACATTTATTTGATGAACTATTTACTTTGGTTTATGGGTGGAATGTTTTATGATTTTTCTAAATAGAGGGTGAGTGTTCGAGGTGTGACTAACACACCACTCCTACTAATGACGTAACTCACCATGCCACCCACCAATCAACACATTGCGAACTGACAGAGGCATGCGGATGAGTATCTCGCCCAATCAAAGGCCTCAACACTGTCACTCCAGGTCACCAGAAACTGTCAGCATTCAGAGTCTGACAGCTTCTGGGTCCTGAGCTCCACTAGTCAAGGCCTCTCCTGTGGGTGATCCAATGGTGAGGATCTTCTTTTTCAGAGGATCACTGGGGGAAAGGGATCAGCAGGATGGAGGCAATGGCAATGGAGTAGATTTTAGGGTCTAACCCTTTGCCCTATGTTTGTGCCACCAGTTGTGTCCAGATTTAGGCAATAGGACATCTTTCTCTAACTCAGTAGGCAAGCCATTCTGGTTTCTTACATTTCTTGGCCCTGAAGAGTCAGGTGATCTCAGTAGGTGACAATTTGGGGCCCTTTAAGTAGCTATTAATTGACCACTTAAGCCATAATTAATGATTAGTTGAAAAAGTTCTTAATGGACCTTCTTGCTCAACACCTGAAAGTGTAGAGATGATGCAAAGGAGATGAGTTTCTCTCCAGAGGAATTTATCCCATTATCTCCCCTTCTCGCCACCTCCCTCAACATGTCCAGGGATGGAAAGAAATCATGCCCTATGATTCTACCGGAAACCCTACAGAAAATTAGATAGATCAAACTTTAGGTTTTTAGATTTATCTACATTTTTCTGTGTCTTTTCTTTGAGTGTATACTCCCATTCTTTTATTGTTGACTCAAATTCAAGGTAACTTGAAACTGTTCTGTCTATTTTCCTTGCAGTCTATAGGCTAAGTTTTAAATCTGTTAAAAGACCCATGTCAGAAGCTAAAATGCAAAAAATTTGGAACAGGATTTGAATCCACCCAATGCTCATTTTAACATAGTTGGGAAGCAAGTTGATAAGTTAAGCAATGTAATGAAGGCATGTCCCCTTGTTTTAACAGTCATTCCATTTTTCAACATAAGTAACCAGGTTTCCAAGCCTTGGGTTAGGTGACTCAGCCTAAATAAGGCAAAAAGAGCTGAATCCATAATGTCAAGTGCCTTTGCAGCACTACTTATAGATCAGAAGGAACAGGAATGCTTCCACCAGTCTCAGTAGGCTTAATAATAATCTATATTCAGCTGTAATCTGTATGTTCTCATCTTAACCACAAATTGCTCTTTGCTTCCCCCTCACCAATATTTGCTTCCCCATTATTCTGTATCAATATCTGTCAACTTCTCTCCTGTTACAACACCTCAGGTCACCATCAAATTACCTCCATCCCCCAAAATTTAGGATCCCATGATCTGCAAATCTCCTTGTTCAGACCATAATCACGTCGCTGATTGATTAGGAAGCAAACAATCCCTGTGTTTTGGACCTCCCCAAATCTAGAACCCCAAGTCCTTTCTTCATAATTTCCATAATTTGGACTCACATTGTGGTCTAACTTTCTGACGATCTGGAAGACCTGTCGTCACAGGAACCCTTCCAACCTCTGCAATGGGATCCTTCTCTATAGATATCTACATCCTAGGGTATGTCTCTCACTGCTACAAATCAATGCTATTGTTGGTATTAGCCCTGTGAAGCCCATTTAAAGGAGCCCTCTGATATATTTTGCAAAGTATTCTGTGAGGCTTTCTGCCTACCCAACAGCAACACCCACCCCCAAACCACCCTGTGTCCTAACCTGTCTCTAGGCTATGTGAAAATAATCAACAAGAACTTGCATTTACATAGCACCTTCAACATATTAAAGCATACAATGGGAAACATTATGAAATAAAGCTCCATAGGCAATATTTTAACTTGTGCATTGATGTAGGCATCTCTGTCTGAATCTGCATTTATTGCTCATTTCTAATTGCCTTTTAGAGATAATGACCAAAACTTGATCAAAGAGGTAGGTTTCATTGAGCTCTGAAAGAAGGAAAGAGAAATAGGGCTGAATCTTAAGTACTTTTTTAGGTGAACATCCATTTTGTCGAGTTTCATGGGGGGGGGGGGTTTCTCTCTGCGAGGTCTAGCAGGTTTTCTCAATGTATCTCAACAAATCTGCCTCTTTAATCACATACACCACCCCTATGTTACCCTCATGACTGATTCTAGCCCCATGTTTTCACTCATCATTCCCCGAGCAACTCACCACACATCAGATATCTGTTGAAAGACTGGATGCATGGCACCTGGACTCCAGAGATCGGGCTTAAATAGCTGAAGGCACTATCACCAGTGATGAAGCGATTGGAGTTCAAAAGATCAGCATTTGAAAATCATTAATATCTGTTTGTGCTGTATTCCTGAAGTTTTCTATGGACATCACTGGTTGCTAATTCATTGTGTTGTCAGTGAGCTTGCCATGTCTAAATCTAAATCAGAACTAAAATTATTTTAAAGTTAAAAATCACACAACACCAGGTTATAGTCCAACAGGTTTAATTGGAAGCACACTAGCTTTCGCAGTGACGCTCCTTCATCAGGTGATTGTGGAGGGCCCTGAAGAAGGGCCTGTGCCCGAAACGTCGAATCTCCTGTTCCCTGGATGCTGCCTGACCTGCTGTGCTGTTCCAGCAATAAAGTTTCAACTTTGATCTCCAGCATCTGCAGACCTCACTTTCTCCTTCGGCTCGATCATAACAGAGAATTTATAGCAAAAATTTGCAGTGTGATGTAACTGAAATTATACATTGAAAAATTGATTGTCTGTTAAGCCTTTCAATTTTCAATGTATAATTTCAGTTACATCACACTGCAAATTTTTGCTATATATTCTGTGTTACGATCGAGCCCTCCACAATCACCTGATGAAAGAGCGTCGCTCCGGAAGCTAGTGTGCTTCCAATTAAACCTGTTGGACTATAACCTGGTGTTGTGTGATTTTTAAGGAGAAAGTAAGGACTGCAGATGCTGGAGATCAGAGCTGAAAATGTGTTGCTGGAAAAGCGCAGCAGGTCAGGCAGCATCCAAGGAACAGGAGAATCGACGTTTTGGGCATAAGCCCTTCTTGAGGAATGAGGAAAGTATGTCCAGCAGGCTAAGATAAAAGGTAGGGAGGAGGGACTTGGGGGAGGGGCATTGGAAATGCGATAGGTGGAAGGAGGTCAAGGTGAGGCTGATAGGCCGGAGTGGGGTGGGGGCGGAGAGGTCAGGAAGAAGATTGCAGGTTAGGAAGGCGGTTCGAGGGATTTGATGAGACAAGGTGGGGGGAGGGGAAATGAGGAAACTGGAGAAATCTGAGTTCATCCCTTGTGGTTGGAAAGTTCCCAGGCGGAAGATGAGGTGCTCTTCCTCCAACCGTCGTGTTGCTATGGTCTGGCGATGGAGGAGTCCAAGGACCTGCATGTCCTTGGTGGAGTGGGAGGGGGAGTTGAAGTGTTGAGCCACGGGGTGATTGGGTTGGGTTGGGTTGGGTTGTGTGATTTTTAACGTTGTACACCCCAGTCCAACACCGTCATCTCCAAATCATTAAAATTATTTCAGCAATGGCCCTTGATTCTTCTACTGATTACAACTCTATCCATTTCAGCCTTAAATATACACAAAGCTCTCTGTGGCACAGAGTCCCAAAGACTCACAGCCCATCTGAGAGAAAAAGTTCCTCCTCATCTCAGTCTTAAATTGGCTCCCCTTTATTCTGAGACAATAGTCTCTAGTCCTAGCCTCTACCATAAGGGAACCATCCTCTCAACATTTACACCATCAAGCTCTGAATGAATCTTAGCACAAATGAAACATTCAATGTCAATTCCTTTACTTCTATGTTCACCAAATCATATGTCGACCTTAATCATTATATCATGTCCAGTATATGATGCCATTTACTTTTGTGTATGGTGACTCTGGCCATATAAATTCTGTCATCACAATGATACCTAGTATGTTCTTTATTAACACAATCCATCTCATTCCACTCCTTTGTTCCTTATGTTCCATACTGAAAATATTTTAACCAGGAATTAAGTCAAGTCTCAACCCTGTCCAAACCCATGGCTATGTTAAAAGTTACTCAATCTAATCCTTTCCTAATATTACTGTTTCACAACGCAGTTGAAGCTTGATTGCTTCAGAGCAGTGATTGTTGATTCTAATTTGCTCTATTTTGACCACAGAAGTGGAGGAACGGCTTCCAGGACAGGAGTACACTGCCTAATGCAGAAGTAAAAGTCTTTAAAGTAAGGAAAATAAATAATCATACTGGAAAGACATGGCAGAAAAAAATCCCTTTGCTAGCAAGTTTTAATTTCAGATACGGGCCAAAAAAAGCACATTAGGTATCTTGGGGAAACAATTCAATTTGAGAAAACTGACAATGTCAATCAGGTTTTGTAAGCTTTTGATAATTATGTTATCCTCTGACCAGTGTGGTGCTGGAAAAGCACAGCAGATCAGGCAGCATCCGAGGGCAGGAGAATTGACGTTTTGGGCATAAGCTCAAACATTCCTGATGAAGGGTGTATGCCCGAAACGTTGACTCTCCTGCTCCTCAGATGCTGCTGGACCGGCTGTGCTTTTCCAGTGCCACACTTTTCAACTCTGATTTCCAGCATCTGCAGTCCTCACTTTCTCTCGATCCTCTGCCCAGCTCAAACTCCTGAAAGAGCATGACTGAATAGAAGTTTCAGTATCCAGAAGAATCTATATATAATTTTATTAATAATCTACAGGTGAAATGGAAAATATGATTGTGCACCTTGAACATCAGAATTCATAAGAGACAGCATTGTCTTTGGATTTGCTGATAGTTCTTTGTCACGTTTATTACACTCAGTAGATGATCAGACTTTGGAAAACGTCATTCAGATGGCGATGGAAGCAGAAGTCTGGAAAAAAAGATCAAAACCTTAGAGGAAAGAATCAAACTTCACAGATGTGATCAGCAGAAAATTAATTTCCTCAAGTTCAAAAATTCTAGACCCATGTGAGAAGCTAATACAATAAGTAAGCTAGACACAAGATACTAAGAGCAGAATGTTTCCCTCCCAAAAGTGGTGAGAGAGATGACAAAAAGGGGAAATAAGTGAGCAACTGGCTCTGCAGACATATCCACTCCTTCATTAACTCAGTTCTGAGTGAAAATTTCCATTGGAGACCTTTACAACCCACTACCTATTAAGATCACTTAATGGCATTAATTCCCTAATTATCTGCCTTCTCAGAAAACCAGAAGGGTTGATAGTTTCCTGACTGGGAAACAAGGACACCTTAGCTACCATATTGGAGTGTTTGCAACATCCCCAGTGTTGGGACTATTGGAGGCATGGGCAGCAGCCAAGAAGCTGACCTCAAAAGTTAACTGTCTGACATTGTCTCCCACACGCCTGACACATTCTTCCCACGACTGTAAACAACTCATTTTCATAGCACTGGATCCCTTGAGGAGTAGGCTTTAACCTCTGTCCAGCAACTTTGGGTGAAGTGTCAAAGTCTGCCAAAGGCCATGAAGCCCACTAATGCTCTGCCTGTCAGCTCTTAATGAGCTTCTTGGTGTAAGGCAAATCAATTCAGTGAAGGGAATGACATGGCAGTTACCAATTAATAGTCCTGCCCATACTTAGTGTGCAATTTTCCAAATTTTAGTCAAAGAGTCAATGCCATAAAGCAAGGAAACCTCACAGCTGCAATCAGTGCTTTGTTATTAAAAAATGCATTAGATGTAAAATACTAGGAGACTATTAGAAGGAGTGTTCGAATAGGTCACAGTTACAGAGCAGCAAGATTCAAATAGCTATTCACACAAAGACATTCATGAGTTGGAAAAGCCAAAGCCTGAGGGAGCTAAGTGACCCATAACTAGCCTTTCGGCAAGAAAGTATTTATATCAATAAATACCTCTCGAATTTTAAACTCAATGCAGAGGTGACTGTCACTACATTATCAGATACTGTACAATGGGAAAAGAAGCATTGTTTACTATCTAAAAGAGTGCAGCTACATAGTTCAGGAGGTATATTATTTGAGATTAAAAATTTTGGTTGTCCCTCGAGCTTGAAGAAAATAATTAATGCATATATTTATCATGGATAAACATCAAGATTCTTATGTAGCCCCAGTCTAGATGTAGATAGTTCACTTGGCAGATTGGGGGATAATGCAACATGGGGGATTATAGGACATTGTTCAATGAGATGTTGACCTTGATTCTTTCCAAAAATGACTGAAAGATCTGCAGCCCAGGACACTCAGTTTCTCATTCCAGTCCTTAGGCTTGATACCATACAACTTCAGATATGCTTCGAGCATGTCTTGGAAGCTCTTGCACTGCTGACCTTGGTTTCATTTGCCAGATGCTAGGTCTCCATACTCCAACTATCTAGGAATGTAATTGCTCTCCTTTATAATTATTTACAATGCTTTGCATAATTTGGCTTTCAGGAGTGTTGCCTCAATAACCTGTTGACTTGACTCAAGCCAAGAGTTTAAAATTTATAATCTGGTCCTGCCAGTGGATGGTTAAGATAGAGTGAAGAGCATACATGTGAAATTGTTTCTACTGTATGTGTTCACAATATAGAGTTCAGGACTCACACCTATAAAGGAAGGAAGTGCTGAGATATAAAGGGAGTTGGATGAGTTGGATGGGATGCTTGGAAACAGAAGTGAAAGTGAAAGAAATTTTGATTTGTATTTCTAAATTGTGTGTTAAGGAGGGAGAGTTTCATTTTACAGCTACACTGTGAGATGTTAGAGTGTCTATAGATATATTTGCTTAAATGCCTTTAAATAAAAGAGTTCATAGCGTCATAGAGATGTACTGCATGGAATCAAACTCATCGGTCCAACTCATCCATGCCAACCAGATATCCTAACCTAATCTCATGTTACAGATGAGAGGATGCTGGAGGTCTTAAAGCACATAAAGATAGATAAATTAGATTATTCCCAGAACTTCTGTTGGAAGCTAGGAAGTGGTTGCTGGACCCTTTGCTGAAATATTTGTATCATCAACAGCCATGGTTGAGGTGCGGAAGACTGGAGGTTGGCTAATGTTGTGTCATTATTTCAGAAAGATAGTAAGGAAAATGCAAGGAACTATTGACTGGTGAGCTTTACATCGGTGGTGGGTAAGTTGTAGAAGGAGATTCTGAGGGACAGGATTTACGTGCATTTGGAAAGGCAAGGACTGATTAGGAACAGTCAACAAGGCTTTGTGGATGAGAAATCATGTCTCACTAACAAAGGAGAGTGATGAAGGCAGAGCAGTATACATTACCAATATGAATTTCAGCAAAGCGTTCAACAAGGTTCTACATGGTAGACTAGTTAGTCAGGTTAGATGACATGGCATCCGGGGGAGCTGGTTAATTGGATACAAAATTGGCTTGAAGGTAGGAGACAGGGAGTGGTGATAGAGAGTTGCTTGTCAGACTAGCAGCCTGCCACAAGGATCTGGGTTCACTGCTTTTCATCATTTATATAATTTGGCTGTGAATATAGGAGGAGAAAGTGAGGACTGCAGATGCTGGAGATCAGAGCTGAAAATGTGTTGCTGGAAAAGCGCAGCAGGTCAGGCAGCATCCAGGGAACAGGAGAATCGACGTTTCGGGCATAAGCCCTTCTTCAGGAATGAGAATATAGGAGGCATGGTTAATAAGCTTGCAGATGATGTCAACATTGTTAGTGTAGTGGACAGTGAAGAAGATTATCTTAAAATATAATGGGATGTTCATCAAATGGGCCAATAGGGCAGGAAGTGGTAGATGGAGTTTAATTTAGATAAATGTAAGATGTTGCATTTTGGTGAGGCAAATCAGAGCAGGATTTCTAAAGTTCTTGGTAGTGCCTTGGGAAATGTTGATGAACAAAGAGGCCTAGGGGTGCAGGTGCATAGTTCCTTGAAAGTGGAGTCACTGGTGGACAGGGTGGTAAAGAAGGCGTTTGGCATGCTTGCCTTCATTGGTCAGAACATTGAGTGGAGGAGTTGGGATGTTATGCAATGGCTGTACAGGACATTGGAAAGGTTGTTTTTTGAATATTTCATACAATTCTGGTCTCGCTTCAACAGGAAGGATGTTACTAAACTTGAGATGTCACAGAAAAGATTTACAAAGGCGTTACCTGGATGTGGAGGGTTTGAGGTACAAGGATAGGTTGGAGCTATTTTCCTTTGAGTACTGGAGGCTGAGGGGTAATGTTATAGAGGTTTATGAAATCATGAGGTGCATGGATAGGGTGAATAGCCAAAGTGCGCGAGCCCAAAACAAAAAGGTGAGTGGGGGGAAGATTTGGAAACGACCTGAGGAGTATCTTTTTCACATAGATGGTGGTGCATATATGGAATAAGCTGCCAGAGGAAGTGGTGGAGGTGATTATGATTAGAACATTTAAAAGGCATCTGGATGGTTATATGAATAGGTTTGGTTTAGAGGGATATGGGCCAAATGCTGACAAATGGCGTTAGGTCAGATTGGGGTGTCTGTTTGGTGCAGAAAGTCCAAAGGATCTATTTCTACATTGTATGACTCTGTGACTCCACAAACGATGCTTGTAGAGAGAAAAAAATAATGCTGTTGACTCGTGAAAGGAGTCCAAGAGCCCAGAAAAGTCAGAACAAGTTCATTTACAAAAGGCAATGTGCAAATTTATTCAGAGAGAAAAGGTACTGAACAGCAGACGTTTAACAGTCTCCAAATCAGAGCAGGCTGAAAACCATTCCTGAGAGCCTTACAAGTCAAGAAAAGAAAGGATCCAAAAGCAAATGGCTGCTGATGACATGTGCTTAACGAATCCATTTCAAGAAACAAGTGAGGTTGACTTAGCAACTTGTTTAGCAGTGTGGAAGAGACAGTAACTAATGAAAATGGCATGAAATGAATGTAGACCTTCACCAAAAAATAAACTGATTACAGCCATGCCAACTGAGCAAAGAATTTAAAAAAGGAAATTGGAGTGAGCCTTCTCTGTGCATCTTTAAGGTTGTTGTTGAGGATATAAAGATTGATTTTTTTTCCCTGATATTTCTAACCAAACCATTTCAAACAGTTGAAAAAATCAGCAGGTCTGAGAGCATCTGTGGAGAGAAACCAAAGTTCACAGTTCAGGTCCAGTGACCCTTCAGAAAACCAGAGTTTTTATAGCAATTTCTGTTTTTTTTCCTGACATCCAGCATTTGCAGTTCTACCAGCTTTTCATTTCGAATAATTCTTGTATAGTACGACATAGTGCGTGTTTTTCTTACAGTGTTCTAAATTCTTTTATTAAAAGTACATTGGCAACCTGTTGTGAATATGTTCAGCAGCTGACCACCACAATTAACAAATTGCAAAAATAAAATTTTTCGTCTATTGAGCCAGATATCAATCTGGGATCACTCTACAAGGATTATGAGGCATTGCATAGTGCATGAATGACATAGTGTTATATGACAGACTGGTTGAGGAACATAACTAGAGAGTGCATGCAGTTTTAAAATGCCTATAGGGATGATAAATTAATTAGAAAAATCTTTGGTCCATTTGACAACTATAATTGACCCATTGAACCAACTCCTCTAGAAGACACAATGATGATGATTTCTAAAAGATAAAGGTCATGCTGGCCCTCCTATCCATTCATGAATTTGTTCACACGACTGAGTATTATTCTCAGGCCATGGTAATGTAGTGGCCAGCAAAGCAAAACAGGCTCAAGCATACACAACAGGAAAAAAAGAGAGACCGAGAACACCTCACTATTCATCAGTTTTATGCTGAACGTTGGCCAGATCAAGACACAGTGTGCTGGCTATGAAAATCTATTTTGAACATTCGCAACATTTCTGAATTATAGATGCTTATGATCAATAGCTGGTTGTTCTAGCTTCAGTGCAGAAAAATGTCAAGACAACTAAGAGCAGGGAAACTTGGTGATCACCAAGAACAGAGCCAGAGCTCAATTCCCACACTGCTGTCCTATCTTCAGCCAAAACTCTGGAAACCCCACATAAACAGGAAGTAGCAGTCAAATAGGAGAACCTTCGAGAAAATTCTCATGGTCTGTTTTTACTACTTCATTCTCTCTTTTCTGAAAGCTGGCTCTCATTGTCTGTTTAAGATAAAGCTACACTTTAGTTATGATAGCTTGATTGAAACTAGGGCAACAGAGCAGAATCAAAGTTAGACTTTTCTCACCACTTGCCATGTATGTGCAAATCTCAAAACACCTTCTGCTCAGGAGCACTGGTAAAAATGGGGCATCCAATATTGACTTTTCCTGTTCCAGAATGCATTCTAATACCCTTGAATTTGAGTCCTTTCTTTTTGAACCACTCCTGCAGCCAAACAATAACTTTTTAAACCTTGTTTTCCATAACATGATGGATGACACATGCAGCTATGTTGATTAGATCCCTCCGCGTTTTAACAAAATCATGCTTTCTATTCTGAAATTTAGATAAGTTTGGTTCCATTAGCTGATCTGAATTAAGTGCTTTAGTTGATTAATAATTCACACGAGATATATCAGTCTGACGTTTTGAGAACAGGCTTTGCACAAATTGAAAAATCAGTCCGAGAAGTCAAATTTTGATAAAATTCAACTCGTATGATAGTGATTATTTAAAATGATGTGGCCTGTATGATCGAGCAAAAGTCCCCAATATTAGAACATATGGACAAAACCCTGGATTGTATTTTTGGGCAGGCTCAGTGGGTAACACTGTGCCTCACAGCACCAGGGACCCGGGTTCGATTCCAACCTCAGATGACTGTCTGTGTGGAGATTGCACATTCTCCCCGTGTCTGCATGGGTTTCCTCCAGGTGCTCCGGTTTCCTCCCACAATACAAAGATGTGCAGGTTAGGCAGCTTGGCCATGCTAAGCTGCCCATAGTGTTCAGGGACGTGTAGGTTAACTGCCTTAGCCACAGGTCCTGCAGGGATAGGGGAGGGGAATGGGTCTTGGCAGGATGCTCCTCAGATGGTCAGTGTGGACTTGTTGGGCCAAATGGCCTGTTTCCACTCTTTGGGGATTCTATGATTCTATGAGAACCCTGGACTTGCATAACTTCTATAAGGAAAAGGAAACAACTAGACTGAGTTCTGCAGGAAATACACAACACAGCCAGGAGAACGGTAATTGTTGTCTGGGGTTATTGTTCAGCCTGGAATCCCAATGTACACCTCCTCTCTAAAACAAAACTCAACCAAAACCAACAGATCCTTGCATAAGACAGCTTTTTACACTGCAGGCTACCCAGCATATACAGTATGGGGCCCACAGAGATACTAGACATTCAACCTCAATCAAACCCATTCACTCATACTCTAACCATCAGAAAGCCAAATAACTTCAGAAGAGAACATCAAGAGCACAATCTAAATTACAGAGAGTGGGGCCTAACAGCTGAGGGTGACCTGTTTCCAACAACAAGCTTCCCCACAGGCTTTTCCCCCAACAAGCAGCTTTGGAACCAAGAACCACAGAGACTGACCTGAGAACAGGGAAATCAAACCAAGGGCATCACTGGAACAAAGGACACCCAAGAAGGGGGAAGCCAACAAAACATTCGCAACAGAACAGGCCGAAGAGCAATCTGAACAAGAACTTCCAAACACAGGCCTTTCCGAACCGAGAACACTGACAGCAATAACATCAACAACCGACCACGATCATCAGAAGTGAAGATCAACAACTCAAAGCAATAACTGATTTGACCGATGCCACAAATTCTCAGACATAACCTAAGGAGAAACCTGGGCCTGCTAGACCAGTAAAAAGTTAAAAAAACACAGGTACTTACCCAATAGATTCAATATGCACCTTACCACATCAGCAGACTCAACCCAAACTGAAAACCCTATCTAATCTGAAGTCTTTTTCCAGGCTCCAGGTATGGCATGCCAGAACAGCCGGGTGCTCTTTAAAACTGCAGTTTGACTGGTGAGCACAAAATCCCAAGATCCCAAAGCTCTGACCTGGCTAGCAGGCAGGGGAAGGCAGGTGGTGACTGTGCATTGGGACTCTATTGCTAGGAATTCTGATTAAGAGTCTAAAATTTTCCATGTGGCAGTAAGATAGTGTTCCAATGGTAGTAACCTAATTATAGTGCAATTTAAAGTATTTCTGTTCACTGTGTATTAGTTGTGTTAATTTCCTGGACTTATTGCATTACCTATTTTCTTGTTTTATAACTTGTATCTTAAATTAACACAGAAATTCTTTTGCCCTAATACACCTGTCTAATACCTCTTCATTCACATTCCCTAAACACGTCCAGTGTCCAGAACCACTGGCCTGGGAACGATTTGAATCGCTTAAAGATCAGAAAAATGACTGATTGCAAAGCATGGAACTCAAATTTGTTTTGATGGAAAGATTAAGCCAATTTCAAATAAATGTAGCTAATTGACAAATAAATTCTGCATGGTAATTAACTGTGAAATTAAATAAAAGAATCATAAACACCTAAGAAATGTATAAAGGTTTAAACAGTGTCCCCCGTCTGTAGGTAAAATTTGGCAGTAAATTGCTCAGAGTAAATATGTTGAAATTTAGAAACTTGGATAATTGTGGAACATTTTATGCTTGGGTCAGGATTTTGTATTCAAAATTTTTACTTGGGTCAGGAATCCTAAGCAATGGGATCAAACAGGAAATGGTTTAATACAATGGAATTTAATGTTTGGATCAGATTAGTACTTGGATGTGATATATATTTATCTAGAACTAAATATAAATTGAAAAAGCCTTACAGTTGCATTCTATAAAATGAAACTAATACAGACAGAGTTAAATGTGGTCACACTAATTACGCATTAATGTGACAGGTAAAAGAAATTAATGTCGCATTTTATCCTATGCTTCAAAAAGAAATATAATCAAGGCTCCACAAATCTCCAGCAGAGTAGATTCTTATAAGACAGGATGAAACACAAGCATGCAGCAATAACTTCCTAGTTTACTTTCACTTCAAGTTGTCAACTGTCACTTTTTGCTTTGTGCTTACTGTTGTAACAGTATTAGACTCTGAGCTATGACCCTCTGAACTCTCTTTACTTGAGTGTAAACAGCAGAAGATATTGCCTGTTTGAATGAATGGACTATCCCAGGGAGGATTATAATAGCTGTATCCCAGTACTGCCGTCTGAGGAAAGAATTGCAGGAGTCCTAGTGTTTAAAAGACTAACAGAAGAGGGTGAAGCTTGATTTCTTTACGGATTAAAACTGTTGCTATAGCAAAGGCAGTAAAATAGCATTTCTAGATGCAATTCAGGTATATTTTGCACAAAACCATTTAATGTTAGCATTCTTAGGTTCAAAAATAAAAGCGTAATCTATTATTTTTGAGCAGCACTTGGAGTTGTGAGGAAACTATTCACATGTGCTTATTGCCACAACTCACTAGCAAAAGTGACCAATAAGCAGAATGTAATGATATCAGTGGTTCATTGAGTATAGGATACTTTCAAGTACTGCTAATTCAAAATTTCTAGAACAACCTACATTTTATAAGAATGTTTATCAAGTTGAAGGCATTGCCAGGTGAGCTTTCTTTAAATTAAGAAACTGAGATCAAAGAGCAGGGTCATTTATAATTAAGCATCTAGCAATTTCAATCAGATGTCTGCAGCAAAGGAAAAAATATGCTATTACAATGCAATGACATTTTTTTTGGAAATATGATCACTGTAGTTTTATAGGAAACATAATATCCATTTAACACAGAAATTCCTCAGACAGCAAGGAGATAAGTCACTAAATAATATGAATTACTGGTGTTGGTTGAGGGATAAATGTTGACAATAATACCAGAACAAAACTTATTTTCTTTGAAAACCAGTAGTTGAGCTGCTCTTGCAGTGAGTCCACATGAACATGATGGGCTGAATAGCCTTTTATGCTTCTCATATTGTAATATACTATCTTCAAACATCACTTCCTAGTGTATTTCTTCTTTATTTCATTGCATTGCACTCGAAAACTTACTTTACCCTGCAGTGATAGTCCATCCGGACCAAAGTGAAACCTGACACCATAAGCTGGCAAAGCCCCATATGAGAACCTACACCTTCCTCTGACCACACAGCTTCTGGAGTTGGAAAGTCAGGAAGCGGAATGCCATTCAGCATGAGAAAGGCAAGGAAACATGGACAGGTGGTGAGATCACCTGTAAGAGACTCTCCAATAGACCAGCTAATCACGATCTACATTTTGGAGTCAAGCGCTTTAGGGTCTTGTGTGTAAGAGGGCGTTCACCTTTTGGGTCTTACAAGAAAAGCCTTGATGAGTAAACAAGATATCATTTGTTGCATGTCTGCAACTATTTACAGATTGTATAAATAGGCTCAACGCTGTTACAAAGACTGTTGGCAGGATTTAGGCTTAGGTCTGTCTCTCATGAGACCTTACTTTACACTTTTAACACCATTACAATGGGTGTGTTTTTACCATCAATCATGTACTAACCCTTTAAGAATCTTCCAGACCCATTTAGAACATCTTGCTCATGTATTTTTCTAATAACTATTACTGTCATACATTTGTGAATATAATTACATTTACCGCCACCCATTTCCACCCAAGCCTTTTACTTTTTAAATTCTGACAATCAAGAGGCTTCATTATTATCTGAGCATGTTCTCTTCAGACATGGAGAATTGGTAGTTTGCTGGGCCAACATATTATTGTGGCCTGTCTTCCTGATGGTCTGACGTTTGTAGTTCACATCTGAACTGGAGGGCCTTTAATCTCATGTATTTCTTTGGTGCAAGACATCCGCTTTGCTAGAGCAGGTACGTCTCTTCAGGTGCATCTTGAATCTTCTCTTCATTTAGTGGTGCCTTCTATGGAATCAAATATACCACATCTTAAATTTGTGTCAGTTGATTTTTGTCCCCAAACTGCCTGTGGATCCATGTTGAAGCTCTCCCACGGCCACCTCCTTGTGAGACAGCTTTTATCTCTGCTTTGGTGATGTGGATTTCTTGTCTTCCACCTATCTCTGATTGGGGTTAAACTACCTTCTGCGGAGAGAGATAAACAGAGTTAGCTTTTTGAGTCTGAAAACTTTTCTTTTGAATTGTTAATTGCTGCAAGATGCTACCAGTTCTGCAAAGCTTCTTTAGCATTTGCTGTTTTCTTTCAGATATCCATGCTCGGCAGTATTTTGCATTACTTTTACTGAAATGTCTTCTGTCTTTCTTTGAAATATTCTTCAGTGCTGAGTATTGTTTCAGCAATGGTAGAAGTGCTCACTGGTGCCAGGATCTAGTGGCATTTATGCCATTGGTGCCATTTTTAAACCCCAGCTGTGAACACTGCCTGCCGGGTCTGAAGTAGCCCCACAGTTCAGTTCGGTGTCCATAGGAAAATGGGCAACAATGCCTCAGGCTGGTTAATGACCTTCTGCGATGTGTAAGTAGCACTGTCTTCTCTCTGCATCCTCACACCCACTCTCCTACTCCACCAGCATCCCACCAAGGCTCAGTATAACAGACATCTTTCCTCATGGCTCTCACCTCTCCTGTTTTCCTAAACTTACTGCTTATGCCTTCTGCACTTCCTACTCACTCACTCACTCAGGACACTTCCCTTCCCTAAGGACAGACCGCCAGTGACTGTCCAGAAATCCCCTTGACTGGGATATTGCTTGCTCTCCTCTGAGACACAGCCCTTTGGTTGAAGCCCATGCAGTGTGGTTACTGCGTAAGCTGCTGCCACATGCTGTCGATGTGATATTGATGTACCACATTAACATATACCAACATGTCCACCCTCGTGATTGTTCACTGTTGGTGAATGTACAAGTTGCTTGGCCTTCTGTCTTTGCTAAAAAGTAAGGCAGAGAAGGACCAAATAAGTGAACACGAAGAACTCCAACTAAAAGCCATGAGACGCATCTTGCTCTGACGTGTGAAATGGGAGTCTGTCCATGTGTGCAAAATGACCTGGCAACAATATAAACTGTTTGTGAGCTCTAAAGTACAGTATTAAAAGGTTGAACTGTGTTTTAAGTAAGTCTGTGATATGTGGTAAAGCTGGATCTTTCCTGATGCCAGCCCCTATTCAGGTTGTCACAATCATGGAGCTGCCCTGAGATAGTGGGCAATGCCAGCCAAGATGAATGCCCTAAGCTGCCAGGTTACCACTGATTTTCAACTCAGGCATTGGCAATGCCTAGTTTCTCTCCACCAGCTGGGAACATATCATATGCAATTGTCTGTATACAAGAGAGGCAGCATTAGGAAATGATGAAACATTAATGCATGAAAATAGCTTCCTTGCCCCTTGCCAGTGAGATTCTCACCTAGCTATTAAAAGCTTTTGCGAAAATTCTGACTCTATTTTTCAGCAACAAGAATCTCACCCTTTCTCCTTCTTGCTCTATTTTACCAACTGTCTTGCCATTCCCCATGTTGCTCAGAGGCTAGGAAAATTCTGTCAATCACTTACCAAATCTCTGCAACTATTTACAGCTGATAAGAAAAGGCTGTACATGACTAAATATTCTGTGGGAACAACATCCCCTTTAATTTTTCCGGTCTTGTTTAAACTTCTGAGGTCCATACACTGAAGGGTGCTCTGGAACTGGAAGTCAATGCACACACACAGGAGACTACTGAGCCTTAGACCCACTCCTGTGTGATCCTCCTTCACTCTCCCACCAAGGACTCATATCCTCATCACAGTGGGTGGTGCTTATTCTATCCAATCAAATATTAACCCTTTCAGACCCTTTTGGACCTACACACAACCAGAATAAGAGGTCTCCCTTTTAAAGACAGAATTGGCAAAAATGTTTTTGTTTTCTCTAAGAGGGCTGTTATACTGTGGATTTCTCCTTCATAAAAAGTGGTGGAGGCTGAGTAGTTAAATTTATTCAAGGCTGAGTCAGATAGATTTTGGATTGAAAAGGGATTGAAGATGCAGTTGAGACTTTTGGCAAGCTGTGGCTTACTCAACTGGGGGAGCAAACTTAAAAGGCTGAATGACTTAATACTGCTCTTAAATGACACGTTCCTAAAAAGAAGTCTTACAAACTATTTGAACAAGATCAAAATGATCTCTGAACCTAAAGTGGTCACTGTTACCAGATACCTGCAATAGAAGCATGAAGTGCTGGAAAAACTCAGATACATTGCTAGCATAAATGGAGAGAGAAGCAGAATTACCATTTGGGCTGAACCTTACCAGAAATTGGCTATGGGTCATTTTTAGTAAATTTTATGAAGTGTTTCTCTGTGAGCCCTGGTGAGTATTCTCATGCTATCTTTCCAAACTCTCCCCATTACCCTACTTGTTGTATTCTCCCACACACAAGAGGAGGAAGTACTGGCTACTGCTGGAACACTCCCAAGATTCCCTACTGCCAGCGCCATCTTTAAAACTCAGCCATGCTCCTGGCAATTCACAGTTGTTGGCTTGTTTGACCCCCAGTGGAGGGTAATTTGCAGCCCATATTGCTAACAGGGACCTGAAACTCCTACTGAATGGCAGTGTGGAGGTTGGTGGTTGGGTAGGTGCTTGGAATCAGAACCAATGGAGCATGACCTGAAATTTTGTTGGCTGAAGGAAGTCTACAGGAGCAGGCAGTGAATGGAATCACCAATTTACCACTCTCACTCTCATGTCAGGGATTTTTGTCAAGATTAGAGTGGTGCTGGAAAAGCACAGCAGGTCAGGCAGCATCTGAGGAGCAGGAAAAATCGACGTTTCGGGCAAAAGCCTTTCATCAGGAATCTTTTGCCCGAAACGTTGATCTTCCTGCTCCTTGGATACTGCCTGACCGGCTGTGCTTTTCCAGCACCACTCTAATCTTGACTCTAATCTCCAGCATCTACAGTACCCACTTCTACCCTTCAGGAATTGTTGCAGTCTGGCTTCTACCTGGCTGTGGGGGGGAGGGGGTGGTGGGGGTTAGGGAAATAGAAAACTGCATTATAATGAGCTTAGAGTGCTTAGCAATGCGATGTTAATGCTCACAAATACATGGTAACAGGCCTTTTACGGCACACTGATGAGAATCCCATCTTGACATTCAAACCTTGTTGCCAATCTCATGTGATTCTGCCAAGTGTCTTATCAATGTCCATGTCATTTAAGGGCTAGGAAAATTCTGCCATCAAATCAAATCACTCCATTTTGGTACCATTCCAAAGAATAATCATTTGACTTAAAACATTAACTCTGCCAGACCTGCTAAATTTTTCCAGCTCCTGTAAAATAACTCTTGGCTAGTTTTTAAAGGCAGTTCTGAGCATTATGGCATGCATGAGTTTGTATAAAATGAACTTCTGCACCACTTTCAAGAATTTTGACCAAAGATTATTTTTCTTGAAAAAAAGGGCTGTTCTTTCTCCAATTCATTATAATGATTCTTTTCTGTTCAGCCAAGATGAGGGTCTTCCGGATTCCATCACCATGGAATATTCAGGAAGGATCATTCAAATTCTGAATTGGATGTGCAGTTAAAAGATAGATTCCTTTACTTTCTTTACCAAACCCTCTTCTGTGGTAAACTAAAATGGACAAATTTCACAATGCAATTTTTAGAACACTATATCCCCTTTTCTGCTTGGTAAACAAGAGACATAGAATGTTTCTATGGCTTGTTATGACAATAATGGAACATTTCTGTATTGCTGGCTTGCTGGACAGGGGATGAGCTAATAAGAACATGAGAACTAGGAGCAGGAGCAGGCAATGCAGCCCCTCAAGACTGCTCTACCATCTAATATGATCATGCTGATTGCACCTTGGGCTCAACTCCACTTTCCGACCCACTCTCATAACCCTTCAACTCGCTACTAATTAAAAATCTGTCTACCTCCGCCTTAAATTTACTCAATGTCCCAGCATCCATTGCACTCTGAAGTAGTAGATTCCACAGATTCATGACCCTTTGCGAGAAGTAATTTCTCCCATCTCTGTTTCAAAGCTGCTAGCCCTTATCCAAAATCTATGACATCTTGGTTCTAGATTTCCCCACATGAGGAAACATCCTTTCCAGGTCAACTTTGTCAATCCTCTTTAGCATCTTATATACCTCAATTAGTTTGCTTGTCATCCCTTCTAAACTTGAGGAGAGTGTAGGACTAAACTGCTCAATCTCTCTTCGTAGGAACTACCACCAATGCAATTACATGCCTCCTCATGGAAGGAGACCAAAACTGCATCCAATACTCCAGGTAACTAATGCCTTGTACCTAACTAATACCTATTTTTATTCTCTATTTCTTTAACAATAAATACCAAAATTCCATTTGTCTTTTTCATTACGTCCTGAGGTTTGTTGAATGTTTTGTCTCCCAATATGTTGACAATTGTTTCTAATTAATGAGAACATCCAAATCAGTGCAGCCTATAGTAACTGTCACATGTGGCTACCTGCTGGATCCAAAAGAGAGTACAAAAGCTTACTTATGGTAATTTGCCTCTACATTGGTCACATTGACTCATTCTTTTGTTTCAGCTGGCTCCCTTCCATTAGCTTTGGTCTTATTAGTTGATTTTGTTGATGAGCAATAAACAGATGCGAAGTGGTTGAATTTTCCACAAACTTTACCCTGTTTCCCAGTAACCAGGCACTATGTCAATTGGAGTGAGCACTGCCACAGTGGAAACATTCTTTGGACAAGTCACAACTCTAGTTGTGAGACTGCTGCTGTTAGTTTACAAGTGGCTTCCTGGTATGTCAACAATAAAGTGTTCTCAGGGTTTAAACTTGGGGAGAATAACAGCTGCTAGTAGCCTCATGTTTGGTAGCACTGAACTCTGAAAGTGACAGTGATCATAGTACCTCTAACAGTTCTGGTAGTGTTAAGGCTTTTTTGAATGTTTTTCGGTGTAGTTTATTAGAGAGACCACCTTTAAGTATTTGCGTTTTGATTTCTAGTTTAACATACTCAACATCACCAAAGTTACATTTGGCTTCTAGTTGCCTCAATTACATGTGATATTAATCAAATGGCTCAATTGTTCCTTTTTTACTGCATCAGAGGACAATTGCACCCAATTTGCAATCAGAGGAGGACAATCAGAGGAGGATTGTGCTTTTCATTGCCATGAGCAAGATTGTTTGTGCATTTTTGATAAGTTGCACACATTTTGCTGAGGCATTGGTATCTCAAAAATACCATCTTATTCAGTTTTCTAATTTTATCTTTGCCGTCTGTGATTTCAAAACCTGTCATCAAACCTTCAAAACATTACTTTTGCCAGCAGGTGAATAAGATGATGTCTCTAAACCACATCAAAAGCTCGCAAATTGGGTGTAGAAACACCGTACGCCATCAGCAATTGATCAGCAATGCAATGATAGTGCACTTTCAAGGATCAGGGATTGAGTTCTTTTCAAAGAAAGCTTATCTCTAATGATATAAGATTACTACTTTTTGTTTGGATGGTGATTTTAATGAAATCATCATGCAAATGTGTCTGTAACTGTGTGTTTATCTGTGCATGCATGAATGTGTGTGTGATGCACACATGTAGGTGTGTATCCAAGTATATCCATGTGAACGGTGTATTTATACCAGTGCTCGTGTGTACTTGTCTTGTGTATATCTATGTGTGTGTGCGTGTGTGTGCACTATGTATGCTTTCCTGTTGTTTATAATAAATTCTCAATAAGTTCCCTAAATTTACAACATAACTATTATCTGCATGAATTAGAGGGAACCTTCCAAACATTTCATGTCTGAAAGCAACATTTCTTATTTCTCATTTTCCTCCATTATGAAATTCTTGGGAAAAGAAACATAATACTCCATCAGAAATAATCACAAAGTTGCATGTTCTACTATAACATGGATTTCTTGGTTTCCTTTTCTAAACTCCCTCTGCTAGTATATGTGTATCGAGAGTATGGTGCTGGAAAAGCACAGCAGGTCAGACAGCATCCTGATGAAGGGCTTTTGCTTGAAACTTCGATTCACCTGCTTCTCAGATGCTATCTAACCTGCTGTGCTTTTCCAGCACCACACTCTTGGCTCTTATCTCCAGCATTTGCAATGCTCACTTTCTCCTAGTATATGTGTATGGTAACTGCAAGTACAGAAAAGTTGCAATGCAATTTTGGATATATTACTATCTGAATGGAATTTTAGTGTTTTGAGCAGATCAATCTATGGTCCTATAAAACACTTCTCAAGACAGTTCAGAAAAAGAAGAAAAGAAATTGGAATCCTTTTTGTATTTTATGGAGCCAAAGTATCCTTCTTTGTCCCATAGAATGACTGTGAGCCATGGCCAACTCTCCTTTGGCACCTTTTTTGGCCTCCCTCCTGTGCTTACCTGTGGGCATTAGTATGTGCAAAATTGCTAAAACTTTGATAGGAAACATGTATCAGTGTCTCTTACAGTAGAATCTCATCCATTCAGACTACCTTAGATTGGCAGCCTTTCAGTATGGTAGACATTTAACAACTTCAGAGTTAAACAGTAGGAGCTCATCATTTCTATCCCAAGGCAATCAAGGCTGTTGATTTATTAAAGACATCCCATCCCTAGTACTTAAAATGTTGTGCTTTTAAGTCTTTGAAACGCAGGATGGACTGAAACCTTTGCCATGTGTTCCTGAGTTGAATCAGTGCATAAGCTGGAATATAACATACGAGTTACACAGCAGAAACAGATCACAACTAAGTGCTAATCCAGGTCAGGCAAGACAGCTGGCATGCAGAAACAGTCCTTCCTTTCTTCTGTTCTCTTTTGTCATGTTTCATATTGAAGTCTACCTGAGAGTATTAGATTGGAAACAATTTGATCTGTTCTTTGGAATCCTTCTCTTCAGTGTCTAATGCATGAGCGTTCTTCCAAATGTAATCCTTGATATACCCTTTTTCAGAGTGGATATTAGGTCATTATTGAAAACGTCACGTGGTCCGACTTTAATACAACGTATCTAATACTAAATTGAGTTACTAGTTTTAACCATAGAGAAAAGTTCTACAATTTTCTAAGCATTGTTTCATCATGATTAATTTGTGTTCACCCTCTGACTGGTTTCTCAGGACATGCCAGCCTTGGTCATCCGCTAGCCATTGTTCATTTCTACCTATTATCAATTGTTTGTGCTTTGAGCTACCCGTAGATCAAACATCCAGTCCAACTGTTCAATTCCCCTATCAATTATTTCAACATGGACTGTTTAATTTTGCAAACAATAATACCTTCTACTTTATTCACACATGCCGGTTAACTCACAAATGTTAGCCAACAGCTTTGTTGAATGAAGTTAGAAAATTGTCATGATGGTAGTGAAATATGGATTATTAATTTTGAACTTCCATCATATTGCTTTAACAGGGAAGAAATGTGGACTTAAAGTGATCACCTAATGACAGATTAAGGCAAGAATCAAGAACTAGTGTTGAGTAAACAAAATTCTCAAAACATTGACATTAAAACCTGTCAATTGAGTGGAGCATCAAAAAAACCTCATATTAATAATCTTCTGTTTGATGTATATATTTTATGGAAAGGCTTCATATATCGAAATGAAACATTTTCCCAATTATTGAGCAAGGAAAATCAATGAAGCCAGATTCTGGAATACACAATTGAATTATATTTCAAGTTCTTCCTTGATGGAGCAGGAGAAAAGAAGGCAAGAGAATTAGTAACAGCAAACTCCCATTCTGTTACTGTACTAGTAAGCCAGTAAGAGTGACAAAATAAATTATAAATCCATCCATTCATTGAAAACTCCAACATACCCCCCAATAAAATTTGCTACTGCTGAGGATATAGGACATCAACATAGTCTTAGGTTCAATTATTAACAATTCAAGGGCTAGAAGAACTCTTTTTAAAGCCATATGTTCTCTATCTTCTGATTGCACTAGACCTTTTTCCCTACTTAAACTTGATATCTATGTTTCTATGTGAGTTTTTGTACTTCTTTTATATTCTTTGTGGTTGATAAATTATAAAATGTAATTTCCTTTCACTCAAGAAAATCTTGTAATTAGCTCCTTAATTTTGTTTAACAGGAATGTTTTAATTGATGTAACCGCATGCTAAAAAATAGCATTTAATAATCTTTGTCATGGCCAACAGAGGGAGCTAATAAAAGTGAAGCCAATTCATTCCTTTCCTGAGTGTAACTAAACAATCCTAATTTATTTTTAGACTATGGTTGCTTATTGATACTACTGAATTACTTTTCTACTATTATTTCCTGAGTTATTAGTTCCCCTGCATTGAACAGTTATCATATATTAAATATAATCACACATGTTAAAAACAAATTCAATCCATTTCTTTCTAGTGAAACAAAGCTTATGGCTTTGAGCTGATCTTTTATCTTACTCCAAGCTAAATAACATCTATACAAATTCTAGTTCTATTCCTAACTTTTAACTATGATCCATCAGGACTTGTCTTCTTGTTTGTTGTTCCAAGAATGGCAATTGTTAGGCTCACATGGGTCAGATTTAGTGGTTTAAATGACGGAAGGGGCATGGGATTGTAATCCCTGTTCCTGTGAAATTCAAACAGTTGTTATGAGCTGCATTTCAAGTTTGATAAATGTCTTCACAAATATAGAAAGCTTTGCTTGCAGCAGAGTGAATCATAGTGGCTAGGAAACCTACACTGAATCCCACTGCTATAAACTAGAGTTCAGGACAGTGTGGTTCTACTGTACATATTTTTCTAGATAGAGAGCGCAACGTTTTAATCAGAAAGGTTTTTTCCTAGACTTTCCTTTCCCTTTAATTATGCAACTTCCCTGCAATTTTGTATACAATTATGAAGGCATGCACTAATCCTTCCTTATTTTTTCTGCGCAAAACAAGTTATAAACTGTAATTTCCTAACTCTAGTACAGCATTAGTTGTTTTCAGTCTGTTCCCATAAGCCTTCTTAATGTCACTCACAGCCTGCAATTAAGTGCCACAGTAATAAACAAACCGGTTTCCAGTGTCTGACCCTTGTCCTATTTATCACAGCATTACATTTGCATTGCATGATATGCAGTTACGATGCGTGTGGTTTCAAAGGACCCCACCTTACAGTTAGAAAGCATTAAGCATGTGTTTTTGATCCTAGTCTTTGTTGATTATTTCACAATCTACTGCTTGTTTAGTTTATTTCTCAATGCAACGTGGCTTTAATCAAGAGTCCTTGTTATTAAAGAAATAATTCAAATGAAAATTACAGAAATAGCTGTTACAAATCCCATGCTGGTATTATCTTAATACGTTAGTTTATATTTTAAAAATCATCGAAGTTATGTGTATTCACCATGTTATTTCTTAATTTACAAATTACTGCCAGGATGATCACACCCACTAGTCTGTTCTTAACCTGTTTCAGCCAACTAAAAGCTAAGAAATTATATGGTAATATGAGATGTCATATCCCTACATCACCGATGAACGAAGGATTGACCTGAAAGTGTTTTACTTAAGTCAAAATACTGCCCTCCAGAAAACATTTTTTTTTTAAATTCCAGCAAACCTAAGACTGAAAGAATCCTTGCTCACAAATAACTCATTGGCATTGTTATACAATGGGATATTCTTTATCAATGTTAGGTGCGTCTGCCTTTGCACAAATCTTAAAACAGCACAGTACGAAAATGTTGCTTCCAGCTCAAGTCTGTTCTCAGTAGATCATCTCAGTTGGTGCAGCAGTGGAAATGTAGCAATTGGTCACTGTGTCCCTGTGTAAGAAAAATGAGTTTTTAGAAAGCACCTTGATTCTAATTGCTATGTATGAATCCCTTCCAGGAGACTGTTATAAGACATTGAAGATTTTATTTTAAAAATGGGATTTGTCGACACAAATATTTTAGGTAATATGAGTGCCCTCTGATTGTAAAATCATTTCTATAGTACAGGGACAAAACATGCTAGACGTCATCTTGGAAAGGCCATTAGCCTGTGGGTAGTTAGATATCCACAATGTGCAATGGAAAGGTTGCATTTACTTTTCTTTCAGCTTAAAATACCATAAGGCCATTTCCTGAGGGAAAGGTTTCAATGAAAAAGTAAGCAAGTTTTCTCATGTTTTAATCAATTTTAGTTTAGCACCAAACATCACAAAAACTGATTACCCGGTTGCCATCCCATTGTTATTTGTGGTTTCTTGCTGTGTAGATGAAAGTGCTCTGCTTAATTGGATTCAGATGCTGTACTCAGGGGAGCAGTGAAAAAAAGGAGAACACTTGGATTGCAAACTTGAACCACCTAGATCCTGTCTCCATATGAGTGGCACACAGGAAAATACAAGTTCGGAAAGGCGGGTAGGCCCTAACCTGGAGTGATTTCAAAGGCCACTCAGTATGTTGCTGGTATGGTGTCTTCCACTTAAACATGTTCATGCGGAGCAGGTGAGAGCACTGGGTAATGTTGTTGGGATCCTCTGCCAGCTGGTGACCACAGTGAGGGATGAGAGAGGAGTATTCCACCCCGGAATGGTCGAATTGTTGCAATGCATCTGGATTCTTCCAGGCAGTTGTGAAAGACATCACGAGTATGTGTAAGTACAGAGTTGAAAGTAGACATTTGGTCACGACTTCCCTGGACAACCTCTGCCGTACCAGATTCCATGGACTGTGTGGCCTTTGATACTACTAGGCATAGCACCATCTTCTTCACATGGTATAGGCAAGTGATTTGTGGAACTGTCTGCAACTATCTCTTGTTGAAGATGAGCTTCTCCTGTATGAGAGAGAGCGCCACGAAAGCACGCAAACATCAGGTGCACTGTTGCAGTTGCATATACTAGTAGGTTGGTGCAAACAGCGCAAGGAGATGATGGCCAAAGGTCAAAACGTCAATCTCACCATTATCAGTACTGGGGGGTGGAAAACAAATTGCCATTTGGTTGGTGTTGTGCATAATGTCATATCATAAGCTATCTGTCAATATCTTTGAAAATTGAACACAAATAGGTTGATAAGAAGATTCCTGAAGATTATGTGACTTTTAGTATTTGGATCAAATTTCCAACAAATGCCTAATTAAACACAGCCATGAGTCAGGGTGTCCTGGAAATCTCTAAATGAGTGCATTTCTTGGTTGAAGATTTTTTTTTAATTTCAAAAATATACTTTATTCATAAAATAATTTGATGGTCTGTACAATTGGTCATGCCATACATATGTAAACATGTACATACAGAGATCAAAACTTATCATTTTTATACAGGTCTGTACATTTTCTGATCATATGCCCATGTAATTAGCTGAGGCATTAGCAGAGCCCAAAAGACTGCATGGGCACCCTGTTCTTCATTAGGCAGGCAGACTATACACAGTGGTCTTTCCCCATCGCGCCTTGGCAGCAGCTGCCCCAAGCTTCAGCGCGTCCCTCAACACGTAGTCCTGGACCATGGAATGTGCCAGTCTGCAACACTCAGTCGGGGTCAACTCCTTCAGCTGGAAGATCAGCAGGTTTTGGACCACGCAGAGAGCGTCCTTCACCGAGTTGATGATCCTCCAGGCACAGTTGATGTTCGTCTCGGTGTGCGTCCCGGGGAACAGACCGTAGAGCACGGAGTCCCGCGTCACGGCGCTGCTCGGGACGAACCTCGACAAACACCACTGCATTCCTCTCCAGACTTCCTCTGCGTAGGCACATTCCAGAATGAGGTGTGTGACAGTCTCGTCCCCCCCGCAGCCGCTTCGAGGGCAGCGTGCGGTGCGGCTGAGAGTCCGGGCGTGCATAAAGGATCTCACAGGCAGAGCCCTTCTCACCACCAGCCAGGCCATGTCTTGGTGCTTGTTGGAAAGTTCTGGCGATGAGGCATTCTGCCAAATGGCTTTGACAGTCTGCTCAGGGAACCGCTCGATAGGATCCGCCCTCTCCTTTTCCCGAAGGGTCTCAAGGACACTACGTGCTGACCACTTCCTAATGGACTTGTGGTCAAAGGTGTTTTTCTTGATCAATTTCTCCACGAAGGACAGGTGATACGGAACGGTCCAACTACTCGGAGCGTTCCGCGGCAGCGAGGCCAGGCCCATCCTTCACAACACCGGGGACAAGTAGAACCTCCGTACGTAGTGACACTTGGTGTTTGCGTACCGGGGATCCACGCACAGCTTGATGCAGCCACACACAAAGGTGGCCATCAGGGTGAGGGTGGCATTGGGTGTATTTTTTCCCCCGTTGCCCAGATCTTTATACAGTGAGTCCCTTCGGACCCGGTCCATCTTTGACCTCCATATAAACTGGAAGATGGCCCGGGTGACTGCAGCGGCACAGTTTCTGGGAATAGGCCAGACCTGTGCAACGTATAACAGCAATGACAGTGCCTCACACCTGATGACCAGGTTTTTTCCCGCGATGGAGAGCGACCGTAGCTTCCATCTGCCCAGTTTCTGCATCACTTTGCTGATACGCTCCTCCCAAGACTTGGCGCACGCCCCAGCCCCTCCGAACCAAATACCCAGCACCTTCAGGTGGTCGGTCCTGACGGTGAAGGGGATCGAGGATTGGTCGGCCCAGTTCCCGAAGAGTATGGCCTCGCTCTTGCCTCGGTTTACCTTGGCCCCCGAGGCCCGTTCGAACTGGTCACAAATGCACATGAGTCTGCGCACGGACAGCGGATCCGAGCAGAAAACGGCGACGTCATCCATGTACAGGGAGGCCTTAACCTGCAGGCCCCCGCTGCCAGGAATAGTCACCCCTCTCAGGCTCGCATCCTTCCTGATGGACTCGGCAAATGGCTCTATGCAGCACACAAACAAGGCAGGAGAGAGGGGGCAGCCCTGCCTGACTCCAGATCTGACTGGGAAGCTATCTGATTCCTACCCGTTGATTGAGACTGCACTGACAATGTTGGTGTAGAGCAGTCTGATCCAATTGCAGATTCCCTCCCCAAAGCCCATTTTGGAGAGAACATCTCTCATATACCTGTGTGATATCCTGTTAAAGGCTTTCTCCTGGTGCAGGCTGATCAGGCAGGTGTCCAACCCTCTGTCCTGCACGTAGGCGATCGTATCCCTGAGGAGTGCGAGACTCTCAGCGATCTTCCTGCCCGGCACAGCACAGGTTTGGTCAGAGTGAATCACCGACCCTAGAGCAGACCTGACCCGGTTGGCGATTACCTTTGACAGAATTTTGTAATCTGCATTCAACAGTGAGATTGGTCTCCAATTTTTGAGTTCCTCCCTCTCCCCCTTCCGCTTGTAGATGAGGGTGATAATGCCTTTACTCATGGATTCACTCATGGTACCTGCCCGAAGCATACTGACATACACCTCCAGCAGGTCCTGGCCAATCAAGTCCCACAGAGCGGAATAGAGCTCGACCGGTAAGCCGTCGCTTCCGGGAGTTTTATTCTTTTCGAACGACTCGAGGGCCTTGGTCAGCTTGTCCAGAGATAGCGGCTGGTCCAGCCTCTCCCGTGTTCTGTCGTCTAAGACCTCCGTGATAGAGGACAGGAACGACTGGGAGGCCGCGCTGTCGGTCAGCTTCGCGTCATACAGACTGGCGTAGAAGGATTTACTGATCCTCATGACGTCAGCCTGAGATGACGTTAGCGAGCCATCTTCTTCCTTCAGGCTGCTGAGCACAGAGCTCTCTTTGTGCACCTTCTGGAAGAAGAACTGTGAGCATGTCTCGTCCTGCTCCACCGAGCAGACCCTGGACCGGAAGATTATCTTGGAGGCCTCCGAAGCAAAGAGCGAGGCTTGCTGGCCCTTCACCTCCTTGAGGTCCTCCATGACGTCCACCCCCATCGTCTGCAGCAGGAGCAGGTTCTGCATACTTTCCTGGAGCTGGGACAGTTTTCCCCGCCTCTCTCTCACCTCCTGAACACCTTTGAGGATGAAGAACCTCTTGATGTTCCCTTTTATTGTTTCCCACCAGTCCGCTGGGGACTCAAAGAGGGGCTTCACGGTTCTCCAACCTGCGTAGTCCCTCTTGAGCTCCGCAATGTTTCCCGGGGTCAACAGCTTGGTGTTCAGCTTCCACGTTCCCTTACCAGCCCGCTGCTCGTCCTGTAGGTGACCGTCGGCCAGCAGGAGGCAGTGGTCGGAGAAGAACACCGGCTTGACGTCGGTGGATCTCAACACATACATTGGCTTATAGAAAATAGGTGCAGGAGTAGGTCATCTTGCCCTTCAAACCTGCTTCAGTATACATTATGGTCATGGTAACCATCCAGTAGCCTGTTGTCACCATTCACATTTCCTTGGATACTTTTGGCCTCACGTGCTATATCCTTCTTCTTCTTGAAATCCACACAATGTTTTGGATTTGACTGCTTTCTGTGGTATCGAATTCCACAGGCTCACCACTCTCTGGGTGACATTTGATTGGTTGATTAATTGACTGATTGATCTATTGTCACATGTACCGAAATACAGTGAAAAGCTTCAATTATAGCAGTTCAGGCAAATCATAGTAAGCAAGGATGTACAGATCAGAGGTTGTAAAAAGACTTAGACAGAGGTATACAGATTACGTTGCACAGGATGTGCACTCAGCGAGATCAACATGAGCAAGATCAGCATTATTTGACACAAAGGAGTCCATTCATCAGTCTAATAACAGCTAGGAAGAAGCTGTTCCTGAACCTGTTGGTGCATGTGTTCAGTTTCTGTGTCTCCTGCCTGACAGAAGAGGTTGTGCGAGATCATTACTGGGTGCAATAGGTCTTTGATCGTGTTGGCAGTCTTTCCATGGCAGCGTGCTGTGTAAATAGGGTCCATGGGTGGAAGTTGGCTTCCATGATGGTTTGGACTGTGCACACCACTTCTGTAGTTTCTTACAGTCCTGGGCAAAGAAGTTGCTATCTCAGGCCATTATGTACCTGGACAATACGCTTTCAATGGTGCATCTGTAGAAATTGATGAGGATCCTTCTGGACATGCCAAATTTCCTGAGCCACCTGAGGAAGAAAAGGTATTATTGTGCCTTGTTGACCGTCGCATCTACATGAGAAGTCCAGGACAGATTGTTGGTTATCATCACTCTGAGGAACTTGACGCTCCCCACTATCTCAACCTCAGCTCCATTGATGTAGACAGGGGCATGTTCTCCTCCTTTCTTTCAGAAGTCAATGATCAGTTGTTTAGTTTTGCTGACATTGAGAGAGAGTTATTAACACACATCACAGGATGCAAAAACAACATGAACACATTATTTGGAGGAAAAGAAATTAAACTTGTCAAAATCAACACAGTCAATTTTTTTTGGTAGTTAACAGATTAGTTAAGAAGTATTTTCCGACATATTTCGCAGACTAATCCGAAGCACCATTTGTTAGCAAGTCCAAGTCCAAGTCAGAAACTACTTGGAAGTCATCAAGCAACCAGAATACTTAACCCGTTACAGTTTCAAATTTTAAATGAGAACTGACCACCCAGATAGTTAACAAGTGACCTCACAACCTGTTGTAAAACCCTTACTGTATAAGATCCTCACTTCAACTGTTTTAAACACATGAAACCTTCTTGCTGAATATTTACTCTAAGGGTAAGAAAAGGCACAGCACTTTCAATGCAAAACGTTCGGAACATGGACAGAAAGGTAGAGCATATATTTTGTCCATGACATTGGTGAAAGTGGATTTTAGATTAGAGTGGTGCTGGAAAAGCACAGCAGTTCAGGCAGCATCCGAGGAGCAGGAAAATCAACGTTTCAGGCAAAAGCCCTTCATCAGGCCTCCATTCCTGAAAGTGAAAGTGGGTTTGTGCAGGTACAGAATTATGTAATTTTTGATGGACATCTTGCAATCTTCTCATGGAGTCCTAGGGATAAGGACCCACAGTTGAATACCCTGGATTATAATATCCGTTATAACTATTTTTAATGGACTTTCAATCTACTTTATCCCATCCCTTTATCTTAATACATTTACTAAGAGCTTGTACTGTTGATTTTGATATCCTCTAAAATGTCTTTGATTCATATACATTTTCACGTCTTATTATTTTCCTCTTAATCCTTTTATAGCTCTTTGGTCAGAATTGTAGTAGACCGTTGGAGGTGGCTTTGAAGGCAGGATGCACCAGAAAATTTGGCAAGCTCTGCACTGGGTAGCTCTCTGTCTGATTCCCATCCAGGGCTGATATTCCTGGAGGACAGGTGGGTTTAATACTGCACCTGCATAGACCCACTTTCACCAATGTCATGGACAAAATATATGTATTCTCCTTCTGTCCATGTTCAGAAGCCTTTGCATTGAAAATAATGTAGCTTTTCTTACCCTTAGTTGACGCATTCATAGCTAGCTGTAGTGGGAAGCCCAGTAATAATAGTAAGGAATGAATGATCCGCAATTTGTCACACCACAAGTGATTTTTCCTCTATACTGTCTACCCTGCCACACATGCATGCACGCACATGCACACACACACACACACACACACACACCATGCCCAATCCCCTTCCACCCCCTCCTCCACCATTCTGTCTGGAGTCTCCCAGTTGTTCAGAGTCCTCCTCAAAGTGGAAGGCCCGAGCTGCAACTCAGCTGTGGGTTGTTATGATCCCAAACCAGAGCAGGAAATTTATGTTATGACCCCAAATGAGATCATCAAGCCACCTTACCATCTGGTTAGAGTGCAGTGACGTTAGTTTTTAAGATAGGCTAAAGGTGAGTTCTTGGTGACTTACAAAATGAATAATGCCACAAGATTCTATGGTTTTGAATGAACTAGACTTCGTACATGGCAAAATAGTAAGATAATCTATAATATACATGCAACTTATTCCTTACACTGAGAATTAAAACACGTTAAATATGGGTAATAGACTGTGGTTAAACACACTGCAACACACATTCAATAGCAAATGTGATCCTACAGATTTCTCACCAATTCCCACTCAGAAGTTAATGACACAGTGGGTCACTAAATCTCATTAAATTTCACAAGGAATTGAAATTCTTCACTCTTGCTGATCTGGTTTTGAAATTAAGAGCCATTCGTTCATGGTCTGCCTCAATGACTGCTCCTGTTCTAGTCGATCACTTACCATTCCTGAGTCTGCATTTCTCTTGACTTCCTCCATTTCTTATTCACAGCTCAATTCCTGTTTTACCCTAATGGTTATCAGAACCTTTGTAGTTCAGTTGCTTTCTTCCAATAATACTGCTCAAAAGGTCACTTCTTCATGAAGCTTGCTTCTCTTTCTCATCTCAGACTTTCCTGAGCCCCAGTCACACAAAGCTATTCAACCGCTCTTGACTTATTGGCAAAATGTAGTCCTTCCAGACTTTTGGATTACAATTTTCCTTACATTTTGAAAGTGTATAGTTTTAAAATTGACTACGTACCTAATTTGTTTGTCAACCATAGCTGTGTAACTACACAAGTAGAATTTTTGTCTTTTATAGCTATTTATTGGTTTTCCCAAAGTTTCTTTGATGCTTCTCACTGTTCATTTGTAGCTTTATTTTCAGGTAGGTCAGTCCAATTTACTGTGGTCAGCTTATTTTTCAAAGTTTGCTTTACTTACATTTAAAACCCTTGGTTTATGACTTTCCCTCCTCCATCTTGAACCTAACATCAAATTCAATCATATTAAGGTTACTATTTGTAATATGTTCCCTTCCAATCAGATGGTTTCAAATACAAATCTTCAAAATTAAAAACAGGACATAAAGAGACACACTACAAAGAAAACATGACATTTGATACAGTGGTGCAAAGAAAAAGGCAATGGTTATTTTTATTTCAATGAAGTATTTAATGGCACCACTTAATGAACAAAAATAAACCTGTCCTATTGATTGATACTGAGAACCAAGCATAGCGGTTTCAGATACCACGGGATTCCTCATATAAGGGAAAGTCCCATTTTTCATTAACCCACACACAAATCTGTTCTCCAACCCTCCAAAGCACTGCAATTACCAATCTGAGTCACACTTCTTTTTTCTCTCTCTTTCTCCTTCTCTCTGGAAATGAGAATTGCACGAAGTGGGCTCCACGTCGTCTGTTAAGTGCATTGTTGGTATATGAACCTGTGAAGAAACCCAAGTGGCTTCAACCAGAGATTTAGTGCACCATTGAAATCTGATGGGTCACAGCTTCAATCTTCGCCAGACCCTGCAATGGTAGAATATCTCAATGGCAGCAGTGAGGAGCTGCTAATGGCCTCAAAACCCTGAGAGGGGAGGGCATTGGTCAGATTGTACACTCACGTTTGAAAAACCCCTGCTCATCATTCATCAATGTCGATATCAAGTGAAAAGTAGATTGACTTTGAATCCCAACCTAAGCCGTCACAAAAAAAATTCACATTTATACAACACCCTTTACAACCATTATATATATATATATATTCCATTGCACATGGCAGCCAATTTCATAGTGTAGTCACCACTGTAAAGTATGAAATGTGGTAGCCAATTTGTACACAACTCCCGCACACACTGATGTGACAGCATCCAGATAATTTGGTTTTATGACTTTGGTTAAGATATAAATATTAGCAGGGACATCTAGTGCTCTTTTCAGGCAAACAATATGTCATGAAATCTTTATACCCACTTGAAAAGGCTAACCTCTCATCTGACCTCAAATAGTGCTGTGCTGTGCACAGGCTTGTCGGCTTTGATAGTTATGTTCAAATCCTTAGAGTGTGATTTGAATCCATGAACTTGTAATTCAGAGTCCAGACTGCTACTAAACTTGATATGAAGGCCATCTGATCAAATAGTTTGATGACATTAACCATGTGGGAATAGGGCAGTGGCAGAGTTAAAATCACTATTGTGGACTTACATCAAATTATATAGAATGTACAACCCAGAATCAGGCCTTTGACCCATCTGGTTCGAACTGGTGATTATACTTCACATAAGTATCCTCACACCTTTCTTCATCTCATCCTAGTCTCTCTCCCAAATGCATTTATCTAATTTTTCCATAAAGCATACAACTCAACTACTCCGATGAGTTCCATATTCCAAGTATTCCCCCATGCCATCACTGCCCACTATCATGTTTATGGTTCCTTCTGCTGAGCAGCCGAATGCTTGCCTCAAATCAGAAGGGAGCCTAAAAGATCCATGCAAACCAGAGCCATATATGACTGAACAGAACTTTAAATGGTTTATTTGGCAGAGCTGCACCTATGCACTTGAAAACCTAGCTGGCAAGACGAAGAAGCCCAATAAGATAAGCATTGAAATTATTTTAATGGGAGCATAGCAACCAGGAGTGATCCTCTGGAATGCAACAAGCACAATGATAGCACACCTGCCAAGGTAGGTATCTATGAGACCTGGCCTTCCAAATATACAGGGGCTTTCACTGGATAGATAGGCTGGCTGATTCACTGACTCTACTCACTGGCAGCTAGGAAGATGGTTAAAATCTCCACCCCATCACTGTCAAAGTAGTAAGTAGCATTTTGATGAAGTACTGGTGGCCAATCAAGATCAAAAACTTAATGAATGTTGTTTTTCATGGAGTTTTAAAGCTTCTGACTTTATGTGGAATGTTATCAGTGAATAGAAGTTCTGTGCTATAATATCAAAGTATTACTTGTTGCTGGCCCTTTGTGATTTATTGCTGTAACCAGGTGATCTAGCACATTTTAATCATCTGTCTAAAATCAGTTCTCTTACAAGATGAATACGTTAAAGTTGTCAATATGTTAGGTTTTGTGGCTAAGGTAAGTAAAATAATTTTGTTTAAAAAAAAATGTCAGTAGAGCTGTACAAAATGAAAAAACAAATATTAACTTGAGATACAGTCATATCGAGTGACAAATGCATTCCTTTCTCACTGATTTATATTCAGGAAATAGTGACTGTACTGTCGCTGGCTCCGAGTTCAATAAACTTGGGTTAGGTTGAGTCACTTCATTTGGTAACAAGCCTAAAGCTATTCTATTTTAATAATAATAGTCCTGGCTTCTGTTCAGCAGATCCTAACCAGAAGCATTGCATTAAATTTCCATTCTCCCCTCTTCACTTACAAACTGTACAGGAGTTGAAAGAAATTCAAACTGTTCAATAAATAATATAGATTCGGTAAAACATTAATTGATCTAATTATTATTAAATCATCAATAATATCGATGTAAAGATTTGGTTTACAGTATTGGTCAATAACATTGGCATTAGTTAATTTGCTGGTTATCCATTGAAATTCACTACTGATAGAAGTATGAAAAGGTTTATTTTCTTCACGGTTTTGAGACAGGAACATTTTCTGCCAATCAAAAGATGGAGGTCAATATAATATTCTGTACCATTGGATTCAGTGCGAATATTGAAACAGGCCTAAGAAAAAGTTGACAAAAGCAAAACACTATCGATGTTGGAGATCTGAAATGAAAACAGAAAATGCGCAGCAGACCTTCGATATTTGTGGAGAGAAGTAAATGTTACTGACCTGTGGTGAGGGAAGCAATATGGTGAGGGAAGTCTGGCTCAACTTACATGGCTGGGTGCATTGAGCAATCTGGAAACCCCAACACAAGCACATCTGCAGGAATTACATTGCCATTTCTTACCTTGGACTGACCATAGTGAGATCAGATAGTTGGATCCTCTGAGGCTTGGGCTGTTTGTCATATAGGGGCCATGATTTTTATACTGATGTACCTACAGGAGACAGTGAGGATTGCAGATGCTGGAGAGTCAGAGTTGAAAAGGATGGCGCTGGGAAAAGCACAGCAGGTCAGGCAGCATCCGAGGAGCAAAGGAGTTGAAGTTTCGGGCATAGGTCCTTCATCAGGAATGTGGAGGGGAAAGGGGACTGAGAGGTAAATAGGAGGGTGGGGGTGGGAGGTGGGGCTGGGGAAAGGTAGCTGGAAAGTTGATAGGTGGATGCAGGTAGAAGGGAGGTGATTGTGATGGGTCAGTGAGGAGGATGGAACGGAAAGGTGAGAAGGAAGATGGACAGTTGGGACAGGTCAAGAGTGTGGTGCCGAGTTGGAGGGTTGGATTTGGGATGAGGTGGGATGAGGGTAGAAGAGAGAAAGAGAGAGAGAGAGAAATCAAAACCTGCTAATCCCAGAGTCCAACCCTGCTCACCCGTGAAGTAGAATGCTGGCTTGGCTTGCTCTTGTTGGTAGTCTCCTGCTGTAGCTGGGCTCTGATGCAGACAGTGAGTGCTGATTTTTCCAGCAGTCCTGGATGGTTGTGAATGTTGCTGGTGTTGCTCTGGTTGGTGTCTGCTTTCTCTCCTTCTCTCTCTTTTCGAGTTTGGGCTTCCCTCCAGTTATTTCCAACCGCAGACGCCTTATCTCGTACCAAATTTGGTTTCCATTACCAAACTATTGTTCCTCTACTCGGGGCTGAATGATTACTGGATAGGGTGTAAATGGTTTTTTTGATGGCCTGGAATGACCAGAATTTCCCCTTGAAAGGGTGCTCGTTATGAGTTTGACTTGTTGTGTGAAGGCTCTTACAGACAAAAACGAAACAAGTCTACATGTAGCACAATGGTGAGGAATGTTCGGTATTTCACCTCTGAGGCAAGATGTGGGCCAATGTTTCATGTCGATAACCTTTCGATAGAAAGGTTTTGATGAGTTCTTAAAGAAGTGTTATCGATCTGAAAATGTAATCTATTGTATATGTTCTGATTTTCTAGGCCATGTAATTTCACAGCTCGTATGTCATGACCTTGTGAGAGTTGTGTAAATGCAGTAAAATATTCATGGTACTTTGCGCAGAACACTCACTGTTTTGCTGCCAAAGTATCTGATCTAACTATAATAGCTATTCACCTTAATTGCTGGTCAGAATTGGTAACTAAATTGCTGTTTCTCCAATCCTGTTTCAGAATTTTGTTTGGGTGGAACACATTAGAAGGATAGATAATATTAAAAGCATGTTAGACTGTGAGTTTGCACAACATAACAAAAATATAGATTTAAAAATATGAAGTTACACCCATAAATTATTTTTCTCATTGTGGGCATGAGGGAGTTTCTTTCAGTAAGACTGAAATTTAAATTTGCCCGAAAACTTTTGAAGCATAGACTGAATAGGGAAGATATTTGGCAGACAAGGCTGACCTTTACCGGGAAAATAAAACAGACAAAACTCTGTATCAAGATTTATGTGAGGAGCAATTAGCTCCATTGTTCAAAATGTAATTATAGGGGCTGACTGGCTGTTGTAACAAATGCTTTTCAACTATAATTTCAATAAGTGCCTCCCTGCTCCAAAGAGCCAAGATGACATTTCCATTTCCTGTGCTCATCATCCTTCTGGCTAAACCAAGCTTGAGTTAGACTGCCTCATTAAGGCCAATTTGTGATGAATTCTAAGTGTTGGATTGTGAAAATGGGATCAGTTGGAGTTGCTCAAGCTCACGTTCAACTCAATCACCAATTGGAAAGGTCATTTTTCTAGTCTGAGCAACTAAACCACATGTAGAGTCAAATTCTTACCCGAATAAAAATACTCTCCACCACTTCAGTATGGAGTTTCTCAATGTTGACGCAAATCCTCCACAAAGCGTCTCTTAGCAAATTGCCAATTTAGCCAGTATTCTGCACCGAAGACCATTGCAGTTATAAGCTATATTGAAATTACACAGCTTTAATTCATTCAGAGCTCTTCAAATCATTGCTACATTTTGAATTTGAACTCTAGTTTCAAATGTAAACCAATTAAGCTACTCTGCCACACAGACCTCCAAACACTGAGTATCTGATTAGGCATAATAGTTGAAATATATTTTATCTGCAGTAGAACAACTTTGTGACTGAGTTGAAATTTGTCTCATTTATATAATTTGCTTTCAGCTTGAATATCAAACTGCTGCTTTGTTATAATGAGATGGATTTGGAATTGAAATTCAAAAATAATTTGCTTCAAACTTAAGAAAAAAAACAAAAATTGCAACAGGACAGAAAGAGCTATGCATAGGGCTGTCAAAATGGAATTATAATGTTATACTGTATTTACACTGTATGTAAGCTATCAAATTAGATAGCCTACAAACTAACACACACTCAATAGCAATCATGAACTGCTGTATTGAGTCCGATAAGCAAGAGAACCACAATTGGCCCTCTTGTGTCATTTGGACATGACCAGGCTGCTCGGGTCATCAAGGTGGTAAAAACAATGACTGCAGATGCTGGAAACCAGATTCTGGATCAGTGGTGCTGGAAGAGCACAGCAATTCAGGCAGCATCCGAGGACAGGCAAAATCGACGTTTCGGGCAAAAGCCCTTCATCAGGAATAAAGGCAGAGAGCCTGAAGCGTGGAGAGATAAGCTAGAGGAGGGTGGGGGTGGGAGAGAGTGGCATGGAGTACAATAGGTCAGTGGGGAAGGAGATGAAGGTGATAGGTCAGGGAGGAGAGGGTGGAGTGGATAGGTGGAAAAGGAGCTGGGCAGGTCGGACAAGTCCGGACAGGTCAGGGGATCGAGTCTCTGGAGGTTAGAAGCTAGGATGAGGTGGGGGAAGGGGAAATGAGGAAACTGTTAAAATCCACATTGATGCCCTGGGGTTGAAGTGTTCCGAGGCGGAAGATGAGGCGTTCTTCCTCCAGGCGTCTGGTGGTGAGGGAGTGGCGGTGGAGGAGGCCCAGCACCTCCATATCCTCGGCAGAGTGGGAGGGGGAGTTGAAATGTTGAGCCACTGGGCGATGTGGTTGATTGGTGCGGGTGTCTCGGAGATGTTCCCTAAAGCGCTCTGCTAGGAGGCGTCCAGTCTCCCCAATGTAGAGGTGCTCGGGTCATCAGTCATACCTCATGATTAGTTGCTAGTTGCAGTGAAGATGCACTGCACCTATCTTGAATCTAAGGGTGTCAAAAGCTGCCTGAACTAGTAAGGTGTACAGGGCAAACTGCTAATGAACGCAAGTAACCCATATGCTATATTGTGGCCTTTCGTGCCCATTTCTCCCCTGAAAAACCAGCACTACATGATTCAATTCCTAGGCTCATATCTGTTGTAATAAATGGGATATTTTAATGTATTTTGCTTAGCAACTTAAACAAGTCTATTTTATTGTTTTTGGACTGTTCTGTGTGCAATATTAAGAAATTTGGCAGCTGTGATGTGACCAGATTTAGACTATCAATCATTGAGGTGGAGATCACAGAGAATGACTCATATCAGAACAAGGCTGTTGCAATTCAATATGACTAATTTTTTAACTGGGCTCCAGGAGAATGATTTTTTTTTTAATGTAGCATTGCATCTACAAAACAGATTAAAGTTCACCTTTTTCATTTGATAGCTAAGACATCTTTTTGGTAACTGAATACCATGTACACTGCTTTTCTTAAGGACACAAACTCCAAGTTAGTTGGTCTGAAGTTCCCTGAAGTTATGGGATGATTTTAAATCAGTATTGTTTTCTACTTGTTTTTCACACTATTCAAAATGAACTGCACCAGCTGGAGAATGATTAATGTTCTTCGTAAGTCCTCATATATGTCAGACATCATCTCCTGTGAGTTATTAAGTGAAAGGAAACATCTGCTAATAAACTGAAATCCTTCTCAAATAGAAAGAGGAATACTATAACAAAATTAATGATGAATTATTATTGGTAAACAAAGACATAATGAAGTGCATAAACAAAGTTATAGGATATTGTCTTTTTAATAAATGAATGGTGTGCAAACAAAGAAGTGATTGGATGGATAGCAAATCCTTTGTAGTTTTGAGGGCACTGTGGTGTAAGTTTAATTGCTGTAAGTCTTTTTTAAGCTTATCTTTGTGCAAACCTTTTTTCCCCTGGGGAATAGCAGGGAGGTGATGGAAGGAATTCCAGGCCGATTATCAAACTATTGAACTGGCTCATGAATTTTCCTTCTCTGTCCAACATACCCTCACATTGGACTCAATACAAAGAACCGCTGTCTCGGATGTAGGGACACTACCATTGCATAACAAGACCTCATAGTGATCAGAAGGGAAAGTTAGTAGAACATTCCTTCAAATCAAAATATTAACATTTACAGAATCTTAGGAGCAATTCTAACAATTTTCAGCTGGCAAACATGGGTCAGTAATGTCCAAAAAGTTATAGTGATTCACTGGTCAATCCATTTCTGCTCAATTCCTAACTGCTACCATTTTGGCTATAGTCACTGAATGGCTGTTTTACACATGAGTCCATTCCCAATATATTAGTCAGGTTTATATTAATGTCTCAATGTTGTTTTGGGGTCTGACTGGACCAGGGTTTTGCTGTTGGTGGTTCCAGAAATGTAGACTTTCTCAAGAAAAATAATGAATGTTTCTTGTTTAGGTGTCAGTGGACAATTTTCACCCTCACCTGATATTACTTTCTATTGAAGAAGGTGACTTAGTTTAATATGACACCTGTGGATGTGAGCATCCATGTTAGACTTACTATCAATGTGCATTGCTGTAATATTTCTGCATAAAATGAACAGATACAAGAAGATAAGATGAGTTATTTCACCTTCTTGAGAATGTTATGAATGAAGGTAACTTAGTAGTAAAAATTTAGAAACTAAATTACCATACAGAATATAATAAAAAATTCATATTTATTCAGAATTGTAATGAAATAGTTTTAGTGATAAGTGGTAAGTTAACTAGAACAGAAGGCTTAAAGAGAATAATTAAATCTTTTTATAATTTTATAATTTATAAGATAATTTGATGCTGGATTCAAATTAAATTTTGCTAGCTATCTACAATATTATTTTCTTTATTTTCTTGGTGAATACTTCTGTGTTTAATCAACAAAAATGTGGTCTTTACTGGAACTTGCAAGAGTTGTACATGAAGGCTTGTAGCTAGCAGTAGTCAATCAACACATTAAATTTCTGTACTTTATCACCACAATGTCCATCATGAAGGGTCAGTTAACAGGTCCTTTATGAGCATGTTAGCTACATTAGAGGGAATTCCCCTGGTATCCATTCATCAAATGACAGAAGCAAGAATGTAAATGCAGTTGGAGCACTGAGGTAAAGGCTAGTTCATTCACTTTTCAGCATGTGTCTACCATTTCTTGCTGCCTGCTACATCAATTACCTACGTTTGCTGGATGTTTCTGCAGAGTTTGGTTCTAGTATTACAAGGATGTTTATTCTCCAGTGCAGAGTCACAGCCAGGTTTCTGATTCCAAAATTCCACTTGGACTCCCATGTCCCATTTCCAGGAAATCTTACTATACATGCTCCTATTTGCTGTGCCTTATTTTCAGGGCATAAATAAGGATTACTGTGATCAGGAAAAATAAATTGCTGAGATTTACGTAGTGAACAATTTGATCTCCTACACGATCAGATTTTGTGGTCATACAGCACTGCCTGCCAGAAGCGACTGGCGATTTACACAGATGCGTGTACACAAAGGTTGGGTTAGGATATCTGGTCGGCATGGACGGGTTGGACCGAAGGGTCTGTTTCCATGCTGTGCATCTCTATGACTCTAAGACTCTAAAGGCATGATAACGTCATGATATCATTCTCATGATTTTCTTTTACCTCCACCCTGTCATCACGATTTTACATCCTCAGCCCAGATGAACGGGGGTTCTGAATTGGTAAAGACTAGACTCCACATGAAAATCAATGTAACCATACTATTGGCATTGGATTGTTTCACAGTTGGGTGACTGCAAGAGTTTTTCTCCTCTTTGCTTTATTCCTTTTACAATTGAGACCTCTGAAAAAATATTACAGCACTCACCATTGTACAACGTTTTTTTCTAATAATGATACCAGAGGGCATTAGTATGTATCAAATGGAGGAAGATGCAGGCAACACACAGGAGGAACACCACTTGGGCATGATAGAGCACAGCAGCATCACACATGTAAAAAAAAGACAGGACTTAATTAACACCCAACTGATGAAAGCTAGGTGCAATGATCACTTATTAACTGTAAATTTGTTGGTGCTCGAAGGGAAGCAGTCCATTTCTATTGCCAGAGGCAAATGTAGCTTTTTCCTGTATGTTTATTGCTCGCTTCTGCCATTGCTGAATAGAGGTGAATGATTTGAACCTGCTGAACATTTTCCTATAAGTGATGAACAATGATAAGATGATGGGTTACAGGGGTGTGGGATAAGGAGTAGCACTGACTTAGACATAGTTTTAAGATGGAGAGACGTGGCTAAAGACGGGTGAGCTGCATGACGTTGTTCTTAAACAGCTTTAGCTGTAAAGGTTGTACAATTGTAATTTGCAAAGTGTCAACCATGCTGCCCATACCTCATATGAAGCATTTCTTTGTAATTGTTTTCCCACTACTTGTACAATAAAAGGCAACTCCGGCTTGCCCATGCTTGATTGAGTGCACAGCTGGGCTTCAAAGATAGTAGCACATCAGGGGTCCCTGGACATTCTAGGAGTAGTGAGTACTTCTGCCTTTGGTGAGTGGGAGACTAGATCAAGGGAGGCACCATAGTAGCATAGGGAATGAGGCATGTTTGGAAAGCTAACACAAGAAAACCTTCTAGGACTTGTGGAATGAAACCCTCCTTAAAATTCAACAAAAATGGCACTTCACGGATGTCTCTGTTCAGATACAGCTCACTGTCATTGAAATGTTTGACGTAGGAGGGATGTTAGAAAGAAGGTAAAGTGCAAGTAGACTGCCATCAAGTTCCAATTCAAGCTACCATTAATATAATTCAGCCAGCTAGTCATAGATGTATGAAGGAAGTCCCAGTCGCAACTTTTTTGCAGCCACCGGTTAATTTCCTAATCCATTGACAAATGATACTCGTGACAGAGAACTGTGTAATACGAAAATGGCAGGCTTTAAGAAGAAGTAAAAGGTTATAGATTGCACCCAGATGGCCTTACATATGGCTTTCTGCATAGTACCAAGACAGGCATACTTTGGAAAGAATTACACTATCTGAATGTTCAACTAATTTGAAATCCTCAACACTGCATTGTCCAAGTCAATTTTCACTTCCCCGGCAACTATCCCTGCCAAGATGTTAAGGTAAACCATGGTGTTGGAAATATTTGTTCCAGAAAAGGAAATATCAAGGCAACATTCAAGGCCATCAAATCCATCTTTTGTATTCATGAGTTGTGACGTAATTGTGGCACCCAAGACAGAGTAAAACACAAATAGAATGCAGTAGATTTTCCTCTTCATCATTTGTGCACAAAGCAACACCGAAGTAGGGCAAAGAAAGGAAAATTGGATGCTAATTCATCTTTAATGGAGTCTGCAAAAATGTTTCTTTCTTTGCTTTGAAATGTGAAGTTAGCAGGTACATAATCCTCATCCACTGATCTTCCTCGCTTATGCATAATCTAAATCTTACTTTACAACCACATGGAAGATACAGACCAGCTCAATTAAAGTGGAGTAACACAGTAACTTATTCTTAATTTAATATGCAAAGATATTGTACTGAAGGAAATGAATTAGGCTCAGAAATCCACATGGGAAAGTATGGGTGGGGTTTCAGTCGACTACATCATAGCGTATATCCCAGATGCAGCTGCCTAGAATCTCTTCTGAAGTTCATGTGATCAGGGAAAGTCCATTCACTTATTATACCAACCATAAATGCCTGTGTCATTTTAGATGCCCACCATTTGCAAAAGAGTGCGGAGTCGGTCTAAGGATTGCCCCCCAAGAGGATCAAGTTGTACCAGAGCTCCTTATCAGAAAAGGCGAGGGAGCATTGCTGCTTTGAAGATGACCAAGAGTAATTGTGGGTGTTAAGTTTTCAGAGTTCACATGGGCCCATGATTACTAGTGGACAGCAGTGTGTTACTGACAAAACCAGACCCCCTCAAAATATATTAAGAAGGTAGCCTAGACTCTAACGTTTTCTTACTTTAAAGGTAAATGTCAAGTGCTCTGTTCCAGATGCAATTAGATTGTTCAAGTTACTCAACGTAAAGCGAAAAACAATTTCTTCAAACATAACTCTACTGGAAACTTAGTAACGTCCCATAAACACATGGCTTTGCAATCAGATTTTCTCCTTCTGCAATGCCTGCAGTTGGAAGAGAAACCCCAGCTTCGAGCTGTAACAGAAAGAGGGGAAGAAATAGCTTCTATTTCTTCAAGACTCCAGCAGCTTCTGCATAAAGCTAAACCTAAGAAACTGAAAAACTAGAAATCCTAGTCTGAGAAGGCTGGCCATGCCCATCCAAGCTGCTTCTAATGTTCCAACTTCAGAGAAAAGCCCAAGGCCTTACAAGCCATTTACATGACCACAGGCAGCTCATCGCCTCTCATTTAGGACAAAATACACCTCTTAAAGCCACAATATTGTCAAGAGTGTTACATTTAAACTGCTCATGCCCACATTCATTGACCATTCATTGACCTGTTTGAAAGCCCAAGCACAGAATCTTGAAATGTATGCAGAATAATGTTGATTTTTTCTGAGTTGCCACCAACCATTTCTGTAGCTCACTGCATATTTGCGAGCCGATGACTCTGGGGGCTGAGGACTCTGAGGACTCTGATTTGGCGGACAGGAGGATATGGTCAACTTCTCGCAGCTGCGAGATTAGCAGCAGATCACCACAGTAATGGTCAACCTTGGACTAAAATTTTCCTTGCCTTCTTACAGAGGAATGATTCCATGGACTGGCAAGAAATGGCTCGCTTCATAATCATCACATGCAGCACAACCTTTATAATATCAGACATCAAACACAAGGTTAAGCTGCTCCAACAGTTGTCTGCAGATTCATGCTTGGATCTTTGGTATAATCCCCCTTCATTTTAATTTATCTTTTCTCAGTATTCTCTTGCTTCACCTTTGTAAGGGGCTGAGATACTGTTCAACGTTCCAGAAAAAAACTTCAGAGTTTTTCTTCTTTCTCTTAAAAGACCATCCCCCCAGGTTTCACCTGTATGCCAGTTCTTTCTTATTCAACTAATAGTTTGCTCTTTAAATCTGCAACTTATAAATGACCTTATCTATTTTTTTGGACTATGGACTGAAATGAATGACATTGGACCCTGCTTTAACCAGGAGAGACGACACAGGGTTTTTTTTTTGAGAAAACAAATGAATCTGGCTAGTACATCTGCACCAATGTTACTTGTCAAAAGTTCAAAAAGAGCAGCACCACCAGTGTAAGTTTAGGACAACCTTACCAATTCTGACTGCCTTTTGACTGACTTTCCTATTGTCACCAGTTACTGTAGCTTCAGGTGACTCAGCATAGCATAAAGTCTCTGGTGAGTTTGACTATGGGAGAGGAATAATATAGAGAACCAATGAGATCTTCTGAAGTTAGCTGCATGAAATATTTCTTTCTTCCCTTTTTCTGTAAAGTTCCCCTCTCCAATCTTTTGTCAAAAGAGCAGAAGAAATATATTCAGAGACACTGAAAAAAAATAATTCTAACACTCAAAATTATAAACAAAGGCCCTAGGATCAAGCAAGCAACCTGTGAACTACGGACCTTATTGAAGAATTGAGGCTTGTGAAACCAATCGATCTAGTTTTATGATTTTGAATGGGTAATATTAGTTCCTCTGATTATCTTTTCCTCCTCCACACATCATGTTTGTCTTTGTTTTCCTTTGTGACTGTGTGACTGTGTGTGTGTTGAGATAGCTCCGCAGAGGTTGATATTCTGTCATCAAGTTACCTTTGATTCACACATGGAGCGTCCTTAACAATGATCCAGCTCCGTCAGAGACAGTTCTCAGAGTGAACAGAACCTCTGACACTCCTGTTCATATCTGTCAGCCAGGCCTCCCTGATTGGACTAGATTCACAACCCCAACCAGGGAACTCATATTCTATGAGATCATCTGGCTGATCACATTACAATCACAACAAGAGTGTATGTGGGGCAAAGGGGGAGTTAGTTTCAAAAGGGGCAAAATTTAATTTATATAAATTGTTCCTTTGCTACTCCTGTTAAAGTTGAGTCTCACAAAAGATAACAGTGTGTATTTTAATCTAATGTACTTTTATTCTGGATAGCAGTAAGTCACGGGTAAGTTGGGATTTTCAGTACTTTCATTTAATCCTCATATTTGTCATGACCCTGTGATTTGTGGCTTTGATTCCCAGTGAACTATTCCAATGTGTCATGACGATCTGAAGTTGTACAAATGGACTGACTAAGGGAATTTTGTGAAATAACACTTTGGTTACCAACCCACTACCACAGGAAAAAATATTCTTCCTATATGCGCTACCAAAAGGCAGCTTATAATTTTGGATACGTATATTGATTTTCCTTATATTCTTCTCGACACTAAGGAGAGAAATCTGCACTTCTTCAATTCTCATGTAGTTAAAGCCCCTCAACCTGCCTTCAGCCTGGTAAAACTTTGCTGTACTTATTCCAAGGCACTGACGTGCATTGTAAGGTGCCCCAAACCACAGACTACTTCAGCTTAGGCCTAAATGGTGATTTGAAAATGTGTATCACAGCTTCATTGTTTTTGCATTCACTGTCCTCATTGCAAAGCCAATTATCCCATACAGTTTCTTAACAATCTTATCAAATTGTCCTGTCACTCTTAAGGATTTGTAAATCTGCAACAAACTGCAGAAAATGCTGCAGGAATTCAACAGGTCACGAGTCATACTGGAAACAAAATGTTTAGTCTGTTTCGTTGCACTCTATCATTGTAGCCACACTGTAGAGGGATTGAGTTTGGGAACTATGAGGTCATGCTGCAATTGGACAAACCTCTCATACAGCCGCACTTGGAGTATTGTGTACAGTTCTGGTCACTGCATTATAGGAAGGACATGGAAGCTTTGGAAAGGATTCAGAGGAGATTTACAAGGATGTTGCCGGGTATGGAGGGAAGGTCTTATGAGGAAAGGCTGAAAGACTTGAGGCTGTTTTTGTTGGAGAGAAGAAGGTTGAGAGGTGACTTAATTGAGATATATCAGGTAATCAGAGGGTTAGCTAGGGTGGACAGTGAGAGCCTTTTTCCTCTGATGTTGGTAGCTAGCATGAGGGGACATAGCTTTAAATTGAGGGGTGATAGATATAGGACAGATGTCAGAGGTAGTTTCTTTACTCAGAGAGTAGTAGGGGTGTGGAACGCACTGCCTGCAACAGTAGTAGACTTACCAACTTTAAAGACATTTAAATGGTCATTGGGCAGTCATATGGATGGAAATGGAATTGTGTAGGTTAGATGGGCTTCAGATTGGTTTCACAGGTCAGCACAACATCAAGGGCCGAAGGGCCTGTATTGTGCTGTAATGTTCCATGTTCTATGTTCTAACCAATGGTGCTCAGCATCAATGACAAAGCATGAGGGACATTGACCTCACTCCAAATGCTTCATTTTGTCAGGGAGACCAAGCAATGCTAATAGGCACCCATTTGGAGAAACATCCAATCACACAGGACCCCTAGATATGTCCTCAGAACACTTCAGAAGTGCCCCGTCTCTCTATCTTCTCCCTGCTTAGACCCAATTACCCCAGGGAAGTCTCCCAGGCCATCAGAGCAGACTCCCTCCACCCCAGGTGCAGATGCCAAGACTACACTTTTGGCCACTTTTGGAATATTGCATTCAATTCTGGGCTCCCTCCTCTCGTAAGGATGCTGCAAAACTTGAAAGGGTTCAGAAAAGATTTACCAGGATGTTGTCAGGGTTGGAAGATTTTAGCTGGAAGGAGAGGCTGAATAGGTGGGGGCTGTTTTCCCTGGAGAGTCAGAGGCTGAGGGGTGAACATATAGATGTTTATAAAATCATGAAGATCATGGATAGAATAATAGACAAAGTCTTTTCCCCAGGGTGGGGGTGTCCAGAACTAGAGGGCATAGGTTTAGTGTGAGAGGGGAAACGTTTAAAAGGGACCTAAGGGGCAAAGTTTTCACACAGAGGGTGGTGCGTGTATGGAATGAGCTGCCCGAGGAAGTGATGGAGGCTGGTACAATTACAACATTTAAAAGGCATCTGGATGGGTATATGAATAGGAAGGGTTTAGAGGGATATGGTTCAAGTACTGGCAAATGGGACTAGATTAGATTAGGATATCTGGTCAGCATGGACAAGTTGGACCGAAGGGTCTGTTTCCGTGCTGTACATCTCTATGACTCTATGATTCTTTGACTTGAAGTGCCCTATAGTCGGACAGCAAGGAGAAAAGATCTTACTGAGGGCTCAACCTTTGCATGGATGACTCATAATTGTGAATAAGCTTCCAGCTCAGCACTGTCCCCATGACTTGTCCTACCTGCCTATCTTCCTTTCCACCTATCCACTCCACCCTCCTCCCCAACCTATCACCTCCATCTCCACCCCCATTCACCTATTGTACTCTATGCTACTTTGTCCGCACCCCCACCCTCCTCTCATTTAGCTCTCCACCCTTCAGGCACTCTGCCTCTATTCCTGATGAAGGGCTTTTGCCCGAAACGTCGATTTTCCTGCTTCTCGGATGCTGCCTGAACTGCTGTGCTTTTCCAGCACCACTCTAATCCAGAATCTGGTTTCCAACACCTGCAGCCATTGTTTTTACCCTGTTTAAAGGAGCAGTGGAGGTGTGCGGAATGTCTTGGTGAGGTGCTCATCTTCATTGATAATGTGTTGCAGGTCACGAAGAACATGGCATAGTTTTTCAGCTCCTGGGAAGTACTGAACAATGAAGGGTACCTTGTCGGTTGCAACACGTGTCTGTCTCCTGAGGAGGTCATTATGGTTCCTTGCTGTCACACGTTGGAACTGGTGGTCGATGAGTTGAGCATCGTACCCCGTGCTTATGAGGGCATCCCTGATACTTCCAGCTGCCTATCACATTCCTCCTCATCTGAACAGATCCGGTGTATGCGTAGAGCTTGTCCATAGGGGACAGCTGTTTTAATATGTTTTGGGTGGATGCTGGAGAAGTGCCTCATTGTGAGGGGTCGGGTGACCATCCCCCAAGGTGGACTTCAGGACAAGCAGCGGCGAAAAGTGGCCGAGTAGAGGCTGATAGCTAAGTTTGGTACCCATGGGGGGGCCTCAGCTGGGACCTTGGGTTTATGTCACACTACAGGTGACCACCATTGCGCTACACGCACACGCACACACACCCCTAGACATACACACAGGCATTCCTACACACACACATATACATTTGTGGGGTGAATTTGTACTTGCAGATTTACATTGTACTTTGCTCAAAAACTGCATGAATCCATGAAAGATTCTGTTAATTCATTTCTTAGATTAGAATCAGTCTAAACATTATGGCACAGACAGCAGCACACAGGGGACTAACACCTTCAATACATTGTCTGGGCTGACACCAATTGTTAAAGTTAACCTGAGAATGTAACATTTAAAAACGTTTTGTGATTTACATATGAAAGAAGTGAAACTAACATGGGCATTCTAACAGATAAGAGACTTAACAAACAATCAAGGTATTTTTCAATGTATAATTTCAGTTACATCACACTGTAAACTTTTGCTATAAATTCTGAGTCTTACAATCATGTACTCCACACACACCTGATGAAGGAGCAGCGCTCCGAAAGCTAGTGCTTCCAATTAAACCTGTTGGACTACAACCTGGTGTGTGATTTTTAACTTAGCTGTCTATCACTGCACAATGCTGTGTGAAACCTTAATGACTGACTAGTCTAAGCACTGTGCATTATCTCAGTGACTTCTGCTTTCTAGTGAGTGTGAGCAGCATTATATCTTTGTCCTATGTCAGTTTCAAGGTTACAAAATGGCCTTTGTTTCCTAGTAGACACTCCTATATGGCCTGAGACCCTTCAAAGAAGATAGAAACCTATGGTTTCTCTCATACACCATGGCAGGTCCCAGGATATCTAGAGAAGACTTCCAAAATATGACATTGATGGTCACATATTAGTTAAATATTGATGAAGTGGAAGCCTTTTCAATTGACCAACTGCAGGTTGGTGTATTTGTAGGAAGCTAGTGACAGTGGAGAATCCTACTGCGCCTGCCGCTTGTCTCTCTTCATCATGGGGGAAAGTGATGAATAGTCATGATCTGGAGAAAATAACATCAGATACATCCTGCATGCATTTATGGGTTGAGGACTAGGAGATGTCACACTGGTCCCCAGATTTTCCTTGAAAAGAGCCACTGACATAAAGATTCAAGCTAGCTGAAATCTTGATGGCCACAATCCTTTTGAGCACACTTCCTGCTACAGCAAATGACAGTTTGGCAAGGCAGCACTAGACATCCCTAGTCTGTACTTGCATTCTCTTTCCAGAAGTTATAGGAAATGACAATGGGGCCTGTAACTGAGGGGTCACTTCATTCTCTTGCACTTGCTGGGCTTGCTGATGATGTTATTACTCTCTCCTTCAATTATATTTTTGTATTTGAAGTGACTCAATAAGGATTACAGCCTTGGCAAAATCATGTCATCTGTAAGAACAAATAATTTGAGAGAAATGTCAGAAAGAACATCATTTCACTTATTGTACTCCTCAAGTCCTCAAATCAATCACAATCAAGTGTTATACTATGCCCTGACAGTGTGTACCATGGGAGTCTTTGCAAGAAGGCCAATGATATGCTTCAAGAAGGAAATCTAAGTCGTAAACCATATCCAAATGTCTGCTGCACAACCAAAGTGTTCATGATACTACGGGGGAGAGGAACTCTGTCAGCTATTGACAATGATAGTACCTGCCCTTCCAAAAAAGGCACCCTTGATGTCAGAGACCATATCTTTCCATACTTAGAGTTCAGTGTGTGAGTTCACAGTTCCAAAGCATTGCCTTCCAGTGATGGAATGTGTTTCAGAAATGCAAAGCATTTATGTGAGTTTGTCTGATTGCATTTGTTTACCTGACATGACAAAGACGCAATTAGTATGGACAATGTAGTGGTCGTGATTGCTTGAAGGCCATAATTTGTAATGTGCATTATGGAACGATGCCATTGAAGTGCATTGATGCCAGATGAGTGGCATTACTAATCAGTGGAGTTGTGATTGTCTCTAGCATGGTCTCACATTCGGATAATGTTATTCTGCCACTGGAAAAAAACACAACAGTAACTTACTTCACCCATTCTGCATTTGGCATCGTTCACATTGTGTTATTATTATTTACTTGACTGCAGACTGAAGATGGCAGTCTTTCAAATTGGTGTCCTTTTGAGGAATTTCCAAGCTCTGTCTGAGACATGGAATGATCATCACATTCTTCATGTTCTCTTCTGTTGTCCCTGTGAACTCAGTAACCTAGCGGCCTCCCCCAGCTTCCATTCTACCTCTTTCAGACAAGGCCATTTGTTTGAAGCACATGCAGTGTATTTGCTGCATAAGCTGTGGGCACTTGCTGAAGATAAGACATTGACACAGCACAATGCTATGCAGCAATATATCAGCCCCTTGCCAGTTGAGTGCTTCCAAACATAACCAGCCTGCAACTCCCTTTGCACTGAGAGGCTGGCAGCCACTAAGGAAGTACCAGCTGACTGTGGATGAGGAAATGAAACTAAGATGCATTCCATATAGATTCACAAGAAGCATTTGTGTCCCAGAGTGTAAAGTGACCTGTCAGAAACATGCAAGTTGTAGGTTCCTGAGCTCCAAACTCAAGTTCTGAAGGGCTAAAGTGGTGTGAGAGTTGAACTGAAAACAGACATGATGATGTGCTGAGGCTTGGAGTTTGCCAATGCTAACTTGCATGAATGAAATTTGGAGGTGAAGCATATCCCTAAAGCTTGCAGAGACATTGTGGTGAAGACAGATATAAAGACCTGGACAAGCACGGGGCAAACTGATGCCACCACATAATTTCTCTGCCTTTCAGGTCAAAATTAACAATATCTATTTTTTTTTATATATAGGAGAAGAATCCCCACAGTGTGGAAACAAGCCCTTTGGCCCTACAAGTCCACACTGACCCTCCAAACAGTATTCCACCCAAATCCATTTCCCCCCCTTACTCTACATTTTCCCCTAACCTACACATCTCTGAACACTATGTGCAATTCAGCATGGTCAGTTCACCTAAAACATGCATGTCTTTGGATTGTGGGAGGAAACCACAGCACCCAGAGGAAACCCACGCAGACACAGGGACAATGTGCAAACTCCACACAGTCGCCCAAGGCTGGAATTGAACCCACATCCCTGGTGTTGTGAAGCAGCAGTGCTGACTAATTAGCAACTGTGCTACCCGAAAGCAAAGACAAACGCATACCCTGCAAGTGTGAACCCGCAACCTGAGAATCCCAACGACACACCTGGTCAGTGTGGGGATTGAATGCATGACCTTGGCATTATTAACACCACGCTCTAACCATCTGAGCTAACCGACCTAATTTCTTGGAGAAGAAGGGGAGAATTGGAAATGGCATAGAAATGAGGTGAGTTCAGCTAATGATGAGATGCGCATGAGTGGAAATAAGGTCATGGCTGCTTCATAATGAGATTCTCGAGTTGCTGTTTAAAGCTTAAGAGATAATAAGGACTAATTCAAACATCTAGATGCCAATACTTTTTTCCATTCTTTCTATGTTTTCCCAACTTTCTCATGTTGCCCATGCCACTGCAGGGGCAGTAGAATTCTAACCATTAGACTGGTTAATCTAATGAAGACCTTCAGATTTAGTGTGTTTGGATCTTCAAAGGGCATTTATAAGATACCACATCAAAGGATGCTACTCAGAAATAAGTACTCATGTCATTGACGGTAACATATTTATGTGGATATAGAAAAAGATTAGCTAACAGGAAGCAGAGAATAGGGATAAATGGGTCATTATCAGTTTGGTTAGCTCTAACTAGTGGATTGCCAACTAATGGGAATCAGTGCAAGGGTCTTGATGAATTACAATCAACGATGAGACGTTAAGTTTGTTTATGACATCAAGATAATTGGGATAGCACATTAGAGATAAAGTGTTTACAGAGGGTTATATAAAGATTAAGTGAGTTGATAAGCTTTATTAGGTGGAGTATTACATGGATAAATGTGAATTTGTCCATTTTGGCAGGAAGGAAAGAAAAGCAGCATGTTAGGTTAATGGAGAGAGAGAGTTGGACTTGATGGTACAGAGAGATCTGGGTATCCTGGTACCTGAATCACAAAAGTTAGTATGTAGGTACAGCAAATGACCAGGAAGGTGAATTGAATTTTTTTTATTGCATTGGAGAAAGAATATAAAAGTAGGAAAGTTTTACTCCAGCTTTTTTAGGGTGTTGGTGAGAGCCCATCTGAAACACTGTGTACAGATTTGGTCTTCAAATGTTTTAAAAAAGAGCATTAGCTGCAGTTCAGAAAAGGTTTTCTGGATTCATTGCTGAAATGAAGGGCTTATCTTAGGAAGAAAGGTTAAACCAGATGGGGTCTATACTTCTAGCAGACTGGGAGGTGGTTTTTATTAAAATGTATAAAATACTGAGGGATCAGAATAGGGATGGCACCAGGCAGATGTTTACTCTTGCTGTGGAGATGAAAACTTTGGGGCATAATTTAAAATAAGAATTCTTCCTTTTAGGGAATGATAATGGGTTATTTTTAATCTCAAAGAGTCAATACCTGTGGAATTCTCCTTCCCAGAAAGCAATGGGGCCTGGAGCATTGAATTTAATCAGTGTTGATTAAATACATTTTTATAAAGACAAGAGTCTAGGGTTATGCATGGAGAGGAATGCAGAGTTAAGACCATTCCCAGATCAGCTATGATCTTATTGAATGGTGCAGAAGCGTTAAATGGCCGAATGGTCTCTACTTGTGCCAAAGTCCTATGCTCCTAATATGGTGATTTTAAAAAGCATTTCTTTCTGGATATGTCAATGTTACATTAAAGATAGCTTAAGCCGGGAAGTCCATCACTCTCAGACCGTATGCCCCTTTCAATGTGCAAATAGGAGCACAGCTCTGAGAAGTTTTGTATTTCTTTTATGGGCTACAAAGAAGTAGAGCTATTTCTACGAACACTACAAATTAATCGAGCACAGTGTTCACAACTACTGTTAATTGTGACACTGCACCCAACTTGTCAACTGCTGTGGCATGAGCAACTCACCACTGGAGGACATGTTTGGATGCCCTCTTGGTGCCCATTAACCAACGTGGATGTCAAAGTTACAGCCAATCGTTTGACTGTGAGCATTGACACTGACTGGTGCCTTCTGAGTTGGTCTCCCAAAGTGAAAATTGACACCAAGGAGTTAAAAGCAGAAGTTGGAAACTTTATAGTAGCTTTTTTGATGTCTAGTCAGAATGAGAGTACCTCTGTCTTATTTCCTGCTTAGCAGACGATTTCACATAAAAATTTTGTGAGGCTGAGTTTGCTGGCACAAACCAAAACACCGTTCAGTGAATTTGCTGCTATTTTTGGATTCAACCTGAAACTGTTGTGAAGAGCTCATATCAACTATCATTGATACCTTCAATATATGGTTCATATTTTATACTCTTATATGCTTGCCAAATTTCTGTGCTTCATATTGCTATTCAATTGGCTGTGAAAATCCTCAGGGTTGCAGCACAAAGAAAGTTCTCAGCAACTTAAATAAAGATGTTAGATAACTCTATTGAATAACTGCTGACCTGTTTCCACATTTTGTTCATTTGTGCTTTTTCTATGTTAAGAGCAGAATCATACGTGCAAATTATTGATAGAGAAGCTTTGATGCAAAGAAATTAAGTCCAGTAAATAATTTACTACAAGCACAATATAGTGTTAACTGCTTGATTATACTTGAGTTAGCTCCACTGTGGGTACAGAATATGAAAAAGGTTTCTGATAATTGAGGACCAGGTTCACAAAAGGGAACAACAATGACTTGCATTATTATTGCACCGTTAGCACTACATTAATCCAAATTGTTTTACAGAGCAACATTCAGGCAAAGAGTAACACCAGAGAAGACAATATGAAGAGAGCTGATGTAGGTTCTAAGCAGAATCCTAAAAGTAGGGAGGGTGGTGCAGAGACAAAAGTTTGAAAAGGGAAATCCAGAGATTAGAAAGTAGAGGAATGAATGGTGGGTCAAAGGACATGAGAGTTGACCAGAAGAGGTCAAAGTTGAAGGAACAGAATTCTTGGAGGATTATAGGACTGAAGAAAGTTATGGAAGTGTGGAAGGCTTAGGCCAAAGAGGGATTTGTACAAAAGACATTGTTAAACTGGGAATGAAAGCAGCTCGACAAATACTGGAGTGATTAAGACTTGATGTGAACAGGACTTGGTGTGCATTATGATGAGGGCTGCAGCGTTTTAGATGAATTGAATTTTTTGCTGAGTGGAAGGCAAGATACCAGTTTGGAAAACTCTGGAAAAGTCAAGATTAGGAGAAACAGAAACAGATAAACTAAGGTAAAGATGAGGAAGGTGGAAGACGGCAACTATTAGATTGTGGAGGGAGAGCAGTTCTTAAAACAATGGCAAGTGTAAAACTAGCCAGAGATTCAGAAGATTTTCTTTAAATCACTCTAATAGACATTAGACAGAATCTTGTGTAGGTGAATGGGGTCTTAGCTGCTGTCTAAACAACTGTGAGGCCCATGTATAAGCCCTTTTAAGAAGGTACACCATGTTTTGTGCCACTCAGTACTTTACAGACTAATGGAGGGTTTACTCCTGCATTCAAGGACCCTCGGGGACAGACATCTGCACAAAGAGAGCTAACAATCAACCAAACCTGGCAACTGTTGTGTGCAAAGCAGAGACACTGGAGAGGCAGCAGTTGTTGCTGATACCACATGCCCCCAAGGCCTGATTTGCTGAGACCCAGGCACACTGAGTGATTTTAGGAAAGGCTTTCAGTATGTTGGAGGGTTGTGGGGAGGAGTTTCACCAGTGAGAACAGGTGGGTGACATTCACTATTAGAGTGTGGTGCTGGAATAGCACAGCAGGCCATGGAGAAACAGGAGAATCGAGGTTTCAGGCAAAAACCCTTCATTAGGTGATATTCACTGTTCAACCCACGTCCTGTTGCTGGGTTATTCTATCAAGTACTAGGTGCCTTTCAACAAGGAACCTTTCTTGAATGCTTCCAAGTAACACAGCAAGATTTGCTTGTCATGGTCCCCACACACCATATCCTTGAGCCACCACTGGGTTATTACCAGCAGTGGCAGCAAAAGGCCCTGAAGGTGGTTATGTAGGATCTTCCTACCATGGGCTTCCTCGGGAAAGTGGCAGCACAGCCACCTGCCTGATACAATGACCCTCCCAAAACTGGGAGGCTACATGATACCATCCATTGTTTCAATTTCCGTCATGGTTTCAGAATATTATGTCAAGTGTCTCCTAATGTATTCTTGATTTGGCCTTCTTAGGAACTGCCCTCACATTTTTTTTAAGATATGGGAGCATTACAGTTGAGACTGTCATTTTAGCAGCGTCGTGGGCGTTGAATTCAGATAGCCAAAATGAAAGATCAATCTTTAAAGTCCTGCCTAACTCAGTGTCTCAGTTCAGTGCTGCATTATTCATAGACTACTCAATCTTTGATTTTTTTTTCTGGAACAGAGGTGAAATGTTAACAATCAATCGAGCACTTGGGTATGTAGCTATATCAAGCTGGTTTGATATAGATACTAATTTGAGAAATGTAGAGAAAAGCTACACTTTCTTACTTGCATTTTCTTTAGAAGATATTCATGAAAAGAGAATCTTTTCATTTTTGTGTATTTTCAAGGCAGCAGCAACAACATTTACACATCATTCAGAAGTTGTATATTCTACTATCAAGGGTTACTTTTCCTTTAAATTGACTTTGGCTTTTGAAGTTTAAGTTGTAAATATGCTCCAAATGGGGAAAGTATACCCCAAATCATTCAGTAATTATTGTGCTGCGTTTCTCAAGAAGGTGCTGATCCGTATAGTCATTGATGGAATACGATAGATGCAGAGTCGTACTAGCTTAATATTTTAGCTATACAGTATGTAAAGCACCTATTGAGCTACAGTATGGTTTCAGAGCTAGCATACTAATGGTGGATGTGATTTTCTCCTTTTGCCAGTTACAGGAGAAGAGCCAAGTATTGGCCATGACCATCCTACATTGCCTTCACAGGCCTGAACTAGGCCTGAACAAGGCCTTCATTCTTTCCAGCAGAGACATTCTCTTTAATTACTGCAGAAAATAGACTGGCCTCCTGGACATCATTTTGTCATTGCACGAGACTATGTGCAGTTCCATCAGTCATAAGAAGCAAAGGCAGATGCTGTCAAGATCAGCAAAATGGTAAAGCAGGTCAGTGTCCTGGCACCAGCACTCTTTGGTAGATTTTTATTCAAGTTTCTATTGTACACTTTTGGTGGCTCAAATGCAGTTGTTTACCTGCATGCCCGAGCTGACAGCAAGCAATGCAAATTGGTACGACTGCGAGCCATGACCGAAGTGCAGAGTCAATAAAGTGTGGCGCTGGAAAATGCACAGCTGGTCAGGCAGCATCTGAGGAGCAGGAGAGTCCATGTTTCAGGCATAACCCTTCATGAGGACTGGGGAGGGGAAAGGGAGCTGAGAAATAAATGGGGGCGGGGGGTGGTGGGGTTGGTGGAAACTGCGCCCCCTCCCACTCCACCAAGGACATGCAAGTCCCGGATCTCCTCCACTGCTAAACCATAACCACTCGACGTCTGGAGAAAGAACGCTTCATCTTCCACCTTGGGACCCTCCAACCATACCGGATCATGTGGATTTCACCAGTTTCCCCATTTCTGCTCTCCCTACCTTATCCCAGATCCAATCTTCCAATATGGCACTGCCCTCTTGAACTGTCCCACCTGTCCATCTTCCTTCCCACCGATCTACTCCACCCAACTCTTAGACCTATCACTTTCACCCTCACCTTCATCTATTTATCGCAATCCCAGATATCTTCCCCCTCATCCATACCCCTTTCCTGGTTATCTCTCACACCAAAACATTGGTCCTCCTGCTCCTTGGATGCTGTCTGACCGGCTGTGCTTTACCAGCACCATAATCTTCAACTCTGATCTCAAGCATCTGCAGTCTTCACTTTCTCCTGCTGTGCTTCTTCCAAGGATGGCCGAAATGCAGAACATCCTTGTCCATGAAGTGTTGTTTGCTGATGATACTGCACTGGCATCCTATAATGCAGCAGCTTGGAGATCAGTTCTCCAAGGCTCTTAGAGAGTTTTGACTGATGACCACCATCAGGAAGACCAAGTTATGAGCCAGGACTTAGACACTCCAATTTCCATCAATGTTGACAACCTCACTCTGGATGCTATCAACATTTTTGCATAGCTTGGATCAACAATTATCAACAACCTGTCCCTAAAGGCCAAAACCAAAACCAGGATAGCCAAGTGTCCAAACTCCATGTCAAAGTTGAGATGTGAGATGTAGATCAAAAGCAAATGGACCACAAATTCAAAATTCCATATGTACCAAACTTGTATTCTCAGCACTTTACAATAAAAAACATGGGCAACTTATACAAGCAAAGAAACGAGTTAGAACAACTTCTCCCTCCACTGCCTCAGACAAATATTGGGCCTCTCTGGCAGGACAGAGTTCCATATGGTAGTGCATCAGCCTGTAGGGAGTACCAGAATGTTTTGTCTCTTGAGTCAGCAGTGATCCCTTTGATGAGTCAAATGGATGACTACCACATGTCCAAAGATTTACTATCACCAAACGATCAACAAGCTGACCACATCTGCAATGCAATGCTATCTCTAAGCTGCAGAAGGGACTGTTACTCACAAATCAACCTCTACAGCCATATACACCCTGCATCCACTATCTCCTAAGCTCAGTTCAAGTAGTGTATGGGAGCAACACAGTGAAATGAGAGGACAGTGCAGGTAGAATGCAGTGTACATTTGATTCAATTATGGGATTTTGGCATTGCTGGCTGAGCCAGCATTTATTGTCCATCCTCAATTGCTCAGAAAGTAGTTGAGTCAACCTGAGAGTCTGGCATACATGTTGGCCAGACTGGGTAAGAATAGCAGATTTCCCTTCCCTAAAGGATACTAGTGAACCATATGTGTCTTTATGATAATCAACAATAACTATATAATCAACATTATACCAATGTTGTTCTTTTCAGGTATTTTACTGAATTAAATGACTGAAAAACAAAATCCTGGAGTCAATGGCTGTCAAGAACACTGTAGGCTGAAGACCCGCGAATCCTTTTAATGGCCCTCTTGGTTGCAGCTCCGATACAATTCAATGAAGTTTCAAATGCCCTGTAGCTTTGTCCACTAATTTTCCTATTCCTGGTCCAATGCATATGACAGTACGAATCCAAATTTCACCATATGCCATGATGGGATTTGAATCCATGTCCTCAGACCATTAGAGTGAGTCTCTGGATATTAGTCGAGAGTGTGGTGGTGGTAGAGCACAGCAAGTCAGGCAGCATCTGAGGAGCAAGAAAATCGATGTTTCAGGCAAAAGCCCTTCAAAGCCATTTGCCCAAAACGTTGAATCTCCTCGGATGCTGCCTGACCTGCTGTGCTTTTCCAGGAACACACTCTTGACTCTAATCTCCAGCATCTGTAGTCCTCACTTTTGCCTTTGGATTATTAATCCAGTGACATTAATCGAATGACAAATTCACAGCAATAGAAAAGATATACAGTACCACTTCATAAACTGCATGCAACATGATTACAGTACACTAAGGAAATACTGTAATGTTTTTATGTAAACACTGTTGTATTTGTTTAATGTTGGTTTGCTGTAATATTGGCTCAATTGTGGCTGAAATTAGGTTGTGAGCAGAGTATTATATATGTTCAGTTTGTTTAGATATGATGCAACATTTTTATATACAGCAGTAATGAAATCAATGATTACTTCCAGAAACCTAAACACATAAATATTCTTATAGGCTTATCTGATATGTTGGTTATTTTTCAATGTCGGAGCTAAATAAATTTAAATAATGTGCATACAATGGAATGGTACTTCGTCATTCACTCAACAGTTCCATGGTGCAAAGCACCCTCTGCTGAGTCTTCAGATTATTGCAGTACTGCAATTTGCAACGAATGATTACTTGTAAATATAAATCAAATTTAGCGTTAACACTGCAAACTTAATGACAGTTCTTTTCAGTGTATCTATATCGAGAAATGACAATAGTGGGAACAATTACCCCTTCTCACGAATTGTTAAGAACTCTCCAATCTGTTACAATGGGTTAACAATTCACCAGGTTCTTAGACAAACAGAAATATTGTAAATTAAATAAATAAAATGCATTTTCCAATGTTGCTACATACAGTAGCCAAGGCAAATATAACTCCAATTAGCTAAATTGCAATACAGTTTTAACATTAATTTCTTTCTCATCTTGACAATTGACCATCTGCAAATGTCAAAAAGCATTAATGTTAAATATTGCTTTTGCCATTAAAATCCTAATAATTTATTGTCATGCACTCTTGTTCACTCTCAACTGGATTGAGGCAGCAGAACCTCATTTCACTTGACACCTTGAACACCCATTAAAGGGAGGAAGCTTTCATTCTCTGTCTGGCTGGAGTTGAGCCCAGACCAAAGACATGTTTTAAAAAAAACTGCTCTGCAACTCCCACTTAATCCCTCATGCAACATCTATTTTTTTTGTTATAGGAGTGTAAACCTGTTTGAACATAATGCTTTCACAGATAAAAAGATCTAAAAGTAACAGACTATGGTAGCTATGACTAAAAACCTGCACTTTAGTGCAGAATTATGTAAATACCTGTGAATTGAATATATGACATGACATAATCATTTCCAATTACTTTTCTTCACTTAACTTTTGATGCACAATATTGGTATGTAAAACCTAAACTGTATTAGGTCTTGTTTTACTTCTCCCTGGATGTCTGTAATAGATTCCATGTCTGACACTTTGGAGATTTAAGTTTCCTCGAGTTAGATAATGCTAATATGGAATTGCTGAATATATGTTATTTACAGTGATATTTAATTTCTATTGTGGTAAACTTAATAAAATAATATCGCGAATGAATCCCAGATCTAAGTTCTTTTGTTGCAGCTCTATTTTAAAGGCTGCTAACACCATCCTCAAAAAATCGATGGATAAGATTGAAATAATCAAATATTTCCTAAATAAATGGATAATGTTGTATATGGGTCTAAAATGGTTAATACTGAGGAGTGCTGTAAACACCATCCACAATGATGATGTATTTTGGGCTTGTATGATGAACAGATCAGGACATCAATAGAATGGGATCTAACATCACTCAGTCGACAGCTGTTTAAGGTTGTGATCGACAACTTAGTGCCCAATAATTGGCTAGTCATTTCAACTTTACTTTGGGAATATATCCTAGGGAAGCTGGACCACTGACACTTGGGATCACCCAAATTCACTCAATTGTGAGGCCTAAACTATCCACATACCAGGGAAACAAGAGCCATTGATACCCACACTGTCCTCAAAAGACTGCAGGAGTGAATAGCACAGATCTATTTATATTTGGTTGGAAATCTTACCTCATTGTTATCGATTATTTTTTCTGATGGATAGAAGTTAAGAAATTGCAATCCACCACTGGATGCAGTTATCTGAGTCTTACATGAGGTACTTGAAATCACTGCTCTGATCATTTCAGAAAATGGGCCCCAGTTCACGAATGAGTGCTTCAGCCAATTTGCAGTCATTTCTGGATTTGAACATGTCATAAATTCACTGAGATACCCACAATGACATATGGAAGTTGAGCATAGGTGTCATGTGACAGCCATCACACACAATAGTATTTGCGCACAAAAACAGAAATTGCAGGAAAAGCAGGTCTGGCAACATCTGTGAAGAGACATCAGAGTTAATGTTTCAAGTCTGGTGACCCTCGGAACCAGGTTACTGGACTTGAAAGGTTCACTCTGATTTCTCTGTGCAGATGCTGCCAGAACTATTGAACTTTTCCAGCAACTTCTGTTTTTGTTTCTGGTTTATAGCATCCACAGTTCTTTTGGTTTTTACTTAGTAGTGCTTGTGGTTGTGTGCGTTTTTTGTGTGTATGTCCTTATTATTTACATCTTCATAGTACTGTCAGAACAAATGTGGAATCAACCTCCTTGAGTCTTCAGCTTCCTGCCCATCAAAACCTCTGCCGCTAGGAGGACCACATTGGAGTGGGGTAGTTCTATACTTAGAAGGGCCTGTGCCCGAAACGTCGAATCTCCTGTTCCCTGGATGCTGCCTGACCTGCTGTGCTGTTCCAGCAATAAAGTTTAAACTAGTTCTATACTTAACTGACTTCTAAACAGACCTGCTCTTTTTTTTCAAGAATATCTTAACTGTCTTGGAGGGGAATTTGCAGATGTTGGTGTTCCCTCGTATCTGCTGCCCTTTGAGATGGAATGATTATTGATTAGTAGGGAAATCCTGAGTTCAAAGAAAATGCAGGAAAGTGAATATGTGGAATGTTCTTCATAAATCCATGCTAACTCTGTCCAATTAGATGATTATTTTCTAAACACCTAAACAATACATTTATTTGTAGTGTTATCTAATATTTTCCCATCTACTTGTAGTAAAATTAGGGCTTTGACAGAACTAATATCTATAATCAATTGCAAGCTTAACAATAAAAATGTTTTTATTTTCATACTCTGAAAGGCAAATGCACCTGAACATTTTTGTTGCTTTGCATCATTTTATTTCAACTCCCTTATTTAATTTCATAGAAAACGAATTTAAGTACTGAGCATTGTAGTTTAGAATGGCAGGACATATTTTTGTAGCTATGGTTCCCCACATAGAGTCATAAAGTCATAGAGATGTACAGTATGGAAACAAACCCTTCGGTGCAACCCATCCATGCCGACCAGATATCCCAACCCAATCTAGTCTCATCTGCCAGCACCCGGCCCATGTCCCTCCAAACCCTTCCTATTCATATACCCAAGCAGATGCCTTTTGAATGTTGCAATTGTACCAGCCTCCACCACTTCCTCTGGCAGCTCATTCCATACACGTACCACCCTCTGTGTGAAAAGGTTGCCCCTTAGGTCTCTTTTATATCTTTCCTCTCTCTTAGTTCTGGACTCCCTGACCCCACGGAAAAGACTTTGTTTATTTATCCTATCCATGCCACTCATGATTTTGTAAACCTCAACCCCTGACACTCCAGGGAAAACAGCTCCAGCCTGTTCAGCCTCTCCCTATAGCTCAAATCCTCCAACCCTGGCAACATCCTTGTAAACCTTTTCTGAATCCTTTCAAGTTTCACAACATCTTTCCGATAGGAAGGAGACTAGAATTGCACACAATATTCCATCAGTGGCCTAACCCATGTCCTGAACAGCCACAATATGACCTCCCAACTCCTGTACTCAATACTCTGCCCAATGAAAGAAAGTGTACCAAATGCCTTTTTCACTATCCTATCTACCTGCTGCTCCACTTTCAAGGAGCTATGAACCTGTACTCCAAGGTCTCTTTGCTCAGCAAAACCCCCAAGGACCTTACCATTAAGTGTAGAAGTCCCGCTAAGATTTGCTTTCCCAAAATGCAGCACCTCGCATTTACCTGAATTAAACTCCAGCTGCCACTTCTCAGCCCATTGGCCCATCTGGTCAAGATCCTGTTGTAATCTGAAGTAAGCCTCTTCACTGTTCACCTCCAATTTTGGTGTCATCCGCAAACTTACTAACTGTACCTCTTATGCTCGCATCCAAATCATTTATGTAAATGACAAAGAGTAGAGGACCCAGCACCAATCCTTGTGGCACTCCACTGGTCACAGGCCTCCAGTCTGAAAAACAACCCTCCACCACCACCAGATCTGTATCTTTGAGCCAGATCTGTATCCAAATGGCTAGTTCTCCCTGTATTCCATGAGATCTACCCTTGCTAATCAGTCTCCCATGAGGAAGCTTGTTGAACAGCTTACTGAAGTCCATATAGATCACATCTGTCACTCTGCCCTCATCAATCCTCTTGTTGGGGATAATTTCACTAGGGCCATTATAAATTGCTAGCCTGTCTTCTTAATTCTCTCAATTTTTATGACCAATTAAGAGAAATTAAGGAAAGATGAAAGATATTCTGCCAACTTCCTATCACTCATTTTCCTCTATTACACCATCAGTAAGCTCCATTGGAGTTCCCAGAATCTGTTGACAGTTTCACCTGAGACACTAATTTAATTACTCTCTATATTAGATACTGCCTGAGTATTTTTGGCATTTTGTCCATGTATTCCCAATCTCAGTTGAGAAACAGATGGTTGAATTTTATGGTTTGTGTTTGGCTTAAGTGTGCGTTGTTGCATCAATTATTTCGGAAGGATACCTGCTGTGAGGCCCAGAGAAAGTTCTTGTTGGATTTCACCAAATCTATCCCATTAATTATCTGCCCCACCAGGAAGGAATCCCTCATGTCCAATTCTATCCCTGTTTCACCACATACCATTCCCCGAACAACTCCTCACTTACTGGACACATGGCAAATGACCACTATCCCTGGCACTCATGCCATATTTAAAAGACCACTGCACCCCCAGGTGAGAACTGGCATTTCAAAGCTGCCCAGTTCTGTTAAGGAAACAGTCAGATGTCAAATGGAATTGCAATTCTCTGTAGGAAGCTGGAGGTTCTGTTCTAGCATGTGGCACAAAGCAGAGGAATCCACTTCTTGGAAGACCAGCAGAACAGGAGAAAGTGAGGGCTGCAGATGCTGGAGATCCTGAAGAAGGGCTTATGCCCGAAACGTCGATTCTCCTGTTCCTTGGATGCTGCATGACCTGCTGTGCTGTTCCAGCAACAGACCAGCAGAACACACAACCTCATTGGACCCTGGCAGCCTGGTCCTGGCTTGGCATCTCAGTGATGCAAAAGAATACCATGTGTGCCCAAAGAAGGTCTATGACATTTCCTACTCTATCAGAGTAAAGATATTACAAGCAAAGTGAGGCCAGGGGAGGTTGGTGCAGTGGCAGAAATAGATTGAGTGTGAGCTACCACACTTCTCTCTGGTAGCTCACACTCAATCTATTTCTGCCACTGCACCCACCTCCCCTGGCCTCACTTTGCTTGTAATATCTTCCCTCATCCAACTTTAACTCCCCCCCGCAACCTCCCACACCACTAACTCTGTATGGCCTCTGCTCACTTTCTCCCCACCATCCCCCCACCTGCATTAGCACCAACAGCAGCGCCACCAACTTTCATCTCTCTTAATCCCTCCCTCCAGGATAAGGCGATAAGGCAGAAAGGGCTCGGAGAGGTGCAAGAGTGTCTGTCATTAGACTCCTCAGGCCCTGTGAGGAGAGAATCTTGACCATCACAGAAGACCAGGACTGCTCCTGCGGGGAGACCAAGATACCCATATCCCACCAACTGTGTTAGTACCACCCTTCATTCCACTCACACTAACCCCAAGGTCAATCTCACTCATTGCATGCCACTGGCTGTGACATCTTTTCCCTCTTTTGTCTTGTAGGTGTCTTTAGCATGTCTGCCAGTCATTGGTCAAATCGTCAGCTCCACTAGAAGCTGCCCCCTTGACCTTTGACTAGAGTACTAAAGCTTCAGAGGTAGCATTGACAAAGCTACCTCCTACAGCTCCCACCAGCTCACACATTGACACCTCAGTGAGATTCTGAACCATACAAACTGACCGGGTGCAATCTGATGAGCATTTCACGGTCACTGCCCTGGAGAAAACACCCCACACCACTGGCACTTGGAGGACTGTCGGAAACTAGGCATTGGCCTAGCCCCAGGCACTGGAGAATCCGATGGTCACACATGTAGAGAATCCTGGAGAAATTCAGCAAGTCTGGCAGCATCTGAAGAAGAGTGATACTGGACTTAAAATATTACCTCTCTTTCTCTCTCCACAGAGGTGCCAGATATGCTGAGTTTCTCCAGCACTGTGTGTGCTTGTTTCAGATTTCCAGCAATTTTGCTTTTATTCATGGACTCTGTGCTATCAGCAGTTAGGGATACAGACATGTATGTGGAGATACAGCAGTGTAGTGAGTCATGCAGTTGTCTGGATGCCTCTATAGGTAAGTTGGCAGCTGCCATGGAGAGCCAGGTCCAGCGCCCTCAGGATCTACATCGAAAAGGTAAGCACCCCTGTACTCCATTACCCCAACCACCAATCCTCAGGACTGACAGCATGGTGACAGGGGAACAGGAAATCTGTCCCCCACTATAAGTGCCAGGAGATACCCGTCCAGAGAAAGAACACACATAGAGGAGCCTCAGGAGTATCCACACAGGACACTGGCTGGGTGCTCCACTTCTACTCTGCCTAGCCCTTCCATCAAATGGAAGTTGAAGCCGGAGGTGAACCATTTACCTCTGGCATGAAGACCTTGGCATGCCCGTTCTCTCCAGACATGTGCATTTCCAGGGTTACCTGACCAAACCTCCTGGGCCAACAGACTCCAGTGCGGAGCATGCCCCTTCTACTTCACCAGCAGAACCACAGACTACAGTGACCAGAGAGGGAGAAAGAAAAGAAAATATACCAAGGGCTCTTTAATGGCAAAGATGTTTGCAAATTTAAGACCGAGATATGTAGGAATTTCTTCTCAATGAGAATACTGTAGCTGTGGAATTCTGCAGAGGGCACTCGGGTCTGGATCACTAAATATATTCAAGGCTGCAACCGACAGATTGTTAATCAATGAAAGATTCAAGGATTACAGAGAAAAGGCTGGACAATGGAATTAGGGATTATCAGGTCAGCCATGTTCTGATTGAATAGTGGAGCAGACACATTGGGCAGCACAGTGCCTCAGTAGTTAACACTGCTGCCTCACAGCACCAGGGACATGGGTTTGAATCTAGCCTCGGGTGACTGTCTTTCTGGAGTTGACACATTCTCCCCGTATCCACGTGGGTTTCCACCCACAATCCAAACATACGCAGGTTAGGTGAATTGGCCATGCTAAATTGCCTGTAGTATAGGTTGTGTAGGTTGTACAGGGATGTATAGGTTAGGTACATTAATCAGGGTCAAAGAGTATGGTGCTAGAAAAGCCCTTCCTGAAGAAGGGCTTATGCCCGAAACATCGATTCTCCTGTTCCCTGGATGCTGCCTGACCTGCTGCGCTTTTCCAGCAACACATTTTCAGCTAGAAAAGCACAGCAAGTCATGCAGCGTCTGAGGAGCAGGAGAGTTAACATTTCGGGCATAAGCCCTTCATCAGGAATTGTCAGGGGTGAAGTGTAGAGTAATAGGGTAGGGGAATGGGTCTGGGTGGGTTACTCTTCGGAGGATCGGTGTGGACTTGTTGGACTGAATAGCCTGTGTCCACACTGTAGGGGTTCAATCTATCTATGAATAGCCTACTTTTGCTCCTGTGTTTTATGGCTAGTGGTTCATTGTACATTAATTGAAACACTTCTATAAATGCACTCTTTTGGCTTTACATCTGTTTGGTTGTCTTTCTGTGTATCCGTGAATGTAACTGTGGCAGCATGATGACTAACTACACGCCCATACAGGATGTCCCATGGACCACTGTCTGTGTTGAAAGCCTGCTGCAGCGTGTAGAAGCAAGAGAAACAAGATCTATATTGAGCAATGAGTTCTTCAGGCAACATCACCCAATATCTTGGTGTCGAAAAGTGTTGGCGTGACTGAGGGTGGTCAGTAAACTCTGGGACAGGGAGGTGGAAAGCAAACAGGGAGCCAATGCATTGGGGTGGCCAGGGATTATGGACCCCACACATCTGTGTCCTGTGCAGTATGGATCTGTGTATAATGTTGTTGCCTTTGAAAAGACATCACATTAATGAGTCCTGTTAACCCCTCCTGTACAGGTTGAGTCACATACCCCTTAGTTATAGTTATAGTTATTTTCCTTTCCATTGCATACTTTCACTTTCCAGCACAATTGAATCTGACAGTGAGTGTTCTTTGGCCATTGGCTCTCAGCCTCCACCTCTATGTGTTGGTGAGGCCCTGAATGTCCAGATCCCATCCCTGAAAGCCCTTCTGTGAAGCCTCATGCTTCACACTTTTCCATGTCCCCACCAATCCATCTACATGAGTATGCAACTGTCCACATTTGCTCCCTCAGCCTCTGGAGTATGAGGTGACCGTGATCACATAATGCCCCCACCCCCCCCACCTTGAAGCCAGGGTGCTGCTGACTGTGGACAAACACGCCCTCTCACATGAACCCATTCCCATCCAAGCTTTACCATATTCCTTGCAGAACTTGTTGCTTCCCTTCACAGTTATCAAGCCCCTTTCCCCCAGTCTGCAGCCCAGTCCCAAAGAATATGTTCGAAAGTCTTCCTCTGGCAGCAGCAGAACTCCCTGCTCCTCCCAAACTCCTTAGTTTTTCTGCACAGACCCAAAGGAATAACTGTAGCCTACCCACTTAAGCGATCTAACTGCACTGTCCCAAAAATGAACTGATGTAATTGGCAATTCAAAAGATCTGTCATTTTCTATCTTAAGCCTATTCAGTGGATTATTAAATAACCTATTAAATAGGAGGATCACATTTGCAACTTATCAGTCTACAGACACCAGAATCTATGAGTTTTGAAAAATGACCATCAATTGTCTGCGTGGGTTTCCTCCGGGTGCTCCAGTTTCCTCCCACAGTCCAAGGATGTGCAGGTGAGGTGAATTGGCCATGCTAAATTGCCTATAGTGTTAGGTACATTAGTCAGAGGAAAATGGGTCTGGCGGGTTACTCTTTGGAGGGTGGTGTGGATTTGTTGGGCCAAAAAGCCTGTTTCCACACTGTAGGAAATCTAATCTAATCTAATCTAATCCATCCATTATTTCTACAGTCACCTCTTTCAATGTTCTGGGATGTAAACCATTAACTCCCAGGAATTTATCAATAGGACTATAAATTTCTCTGAAGGTGCTTCCTTCCATGCATCAATTTATTTCAGTTCCTCATTCATGGGCTTTGAATCTGTACCATTTTGGGAAATTTCTTGTACCTTCATTCATGAGCTTGGTCAACAGTGAAAGCAAAATTGGAACGTATGTTACACTGGCCCATTTCCCTGGTTCGCTTTAATACCTCGTTACAGAGAACAATAAGCAAAGGACATTTGTGGATTAACAACTTTGCAATGCAATTCATGTGCATCTAAGAAATAAGACAAATGCAACAAAGTCAAAAGGAGAGTAGATTAAAGCAATGGAAGAAAGGATGGATTGTACTATTATCTGAGCAAACAGATTCATTCTATGAATTCTTGCTTCCAATGAAACCAAACACTTCCACATGAACATTCTTGCATTTAGCTTATACACATTATCACTTTAGTAATATATTGCAAAGATGTTAGAGGATACAAGTTAATTTGACTTTTTGTTTCTCAATCTGTGATACACGACTTGCCCAATGGAAGATCCTGTTTAACCAGTGGCTAAAATTTCTTTGGACTTGTTCCTGTTCTGTCTTCACAGCTTTATGGGAGTGCAACAGAAGCCCAATTTAAATAAACTAGCAACTAATGAAATAATGGGAAAGAAGAGGTAACCATTCTGAAAATTTCAAGCCAATATTCTAAATTAACGCAGATCAACCTGCTGCAGTGATGTTCTCTCTTTGCTAACGTTTGGAAGGTGTTATAATTTAGATTAGATTTGCTCTAAGCATTGACACCGGCAGAACTGTGAGACAAAACCTCTAAATTTAACATTATTGTTGCTGTTTCATGATGAATACAATTATAATCAATTTAGCAACACAGAGGTCTACACCCAAACTGCACATAGAAACATAGAAACACAGAAAATACAGCGCAGTACAGGCCCTTTGGCCCTCGATGTTGCGCCGATCCAAGCCCACCTAACCTACACGAGCCCACTATCCTCCATATGCCTATCCAATGCCCGTTTAAATGCCCATAAAGAGGGAGAGTCGACCACTGCTACTGGCAGGGGATTCCATGAACTCACGATTCGCTGAGTAAAGAATCTACCCCTAACATCTGTCCTTTACCTACCACCCCTTGGTCTAAAGATATGCCCCCTCGTAATAGCTGACTCCACTGCACTTAAGCCACTGTTAAAATGGTTGGAGCGATGATTAAGCTGCACAATATTGAGAGTTATTAGTTACAGACGCCACTTGAAAATGGTCCAAAAGTTTTAACACTCTTTTGCATATCATGGAGTCAGAAAGTACAGAATAACTGTGAGCCACTTGCCCCTGTCAGGCTAGTTATTTAATACCTGAAGTGTTAGCTTGGCCACAATAAGCTACACTTGGGTTTAAACAAAAATCTTCCTAACTACACTTATGTGTCTAATTGAAAAGGAACAAGAGGTACAGACGTACTGGCATGAAAAATAGTAACACAGTTGCAAAAACGTTCATGTGGAAAGGTTTGGTTTTGTTGGAAGCAGGAATTGTAAGTGCCACCTTCCATGGAACGAAATGAAGTGTATCTGTACATCTTCTATGTTGGATAATTATACATGATGAACCATTGTAAAATAATAATAAAACCAAGTCTGGATTCTTGATCTCATCCACTCCACCATGGGAAGAGCTGAGCAAAGCCTCAGCTTCGCTCATTAGAAGAGAGTTAAACCACCAATACTGGCAGACAATTCAAAATGATCAGAGGTCCCTTAGACAAAACAGTGTGCAAATTTCAAGCAAAGAGGTGCAATAGCTCAGATGGAGAGAAATACATTTACAAACCATAAATACAGTGCTATATATATATTTTTTATTTTCTATATATAATATCAGCTCTTACAAAAGTAACTTGTTTCCTGCACTTAACAGGTACAATTGAATAAAAGGGATACTGAGCACTTAGCTTTCAAATAAAGAAGCTCTGTACTTTCAATTAATTTGAGAAAGGTCTGGAAGCTGGGAAAACATTCTAAATTTCCAGATCAATTAAAAGTGCAATTGTCTGGTGATTTGTACCAAATTAACTGTAATTGTGAATTCCAATTTAAAAACAAGTTGAATGCGCTGATTAATCAGCTTTCTACTTCAAAGTCGTAACGTAATGAGGGAAAGCAGTTAATTGCCAGATGCAGTGAAAGGTAACATACATACAGATGCCTTTCAGAATATAATTACTGACTATTTAGATTCCATGCACGGTGGTTCATTACACACACTGTGATTTAGCTGTGCTAGGATCAGCTGTCTGAATGTTTCATCAAAGGTTTAAGAAGCATTTTCATACATTTTGTTATTGTTAAAGTGGAAATTCTACAAAACTATAATTAGCCCCACTGCTGTAATGCTTACTATATCAGAAAAAATTGTTATATGAATGCATACTTGTTTATATTAATACAGGGAATATTGAAGTCAGTTATTTTTACAAGTTAATGTGATATTTTCACATGCTGAATAATTAACCTGAGTTTCATCTAATACATTTAAAATGTCCAGTAAGAGTTCAGGATTATAGTTGAGTTTTATATCACTGATGGACTTGGTGCCCTGGATTATTCAGTCAAATGGCAGTCTAGTTCACTGTCAGGGAACCCCTAGCAATTCAATGTGGGAGGCCTGACAGTATTAGTTGAGCCTCAGGCACTTTATGTGGCCACCATTGAGAATGGCAGAGGATTCAAGATCCTGACTGAGGGAGTCCTTCAGTCTGGAAGTCACATTCTACCAGCTGCCAGCGCTGCTCCCACCAGATGTGCAGGATTGTCTGGGAAAAGTGAGCGAGTGCAAAATGAGAATGAAGGGGTGGGGGTTTACCAGAGGGAGGGGTGGTCTTGTAGCTCGATGAAAGGATGGGAGCTGTGTTTCAGCAACCCAAACCCTTTCTGTCTCTGGGTCCCTCTTGCAGGCATAGAATGTCTGCCATAAATGGTCTCCCCTACATGGCTGTTGAAAAACCAAACAACTTTTGCTGACTGGCCTTTGGAGAAACATGGGGAAAAGAATGCGGTTCCAATTTTATTTTTGTGTCACCACTGAATTGTGGTCAACTCAGGAATACTGAGTGGCAACTGTCTCAATAATGAGTCCAGTTGACACCCCACCAGTCTGCTGGGCAGTAAATGCTGGCCTATATGTTAAAACCCACATCAATGAAGAACATTTTTTAAAAACATGTGGCGGCCAGGAATCCTATGTCAACCCCTTCTGTTCTCTGACTTACTCAAGCCATTTTCTGCTGATCGGAGGTTGTTGTGGGGCATCTCCTGTGATTAAGAATGACTGATTGCTGTGGTTCCATGGCAGTTTGCCTTAAGTCCAGCTCAGTATTATAGTCTGCCATTCTACTGATCTTTTATAGAAAGACAATATTTCATACGTGTTAACAAGTTTTGAGAAGGTTTGTAACTCAGGTTGAGGTTCTGGATGTAAGTTTGCTCACTCAGTTGGAAGGCTTGTTTTCAGACATTTCATCACCATACTAGGTAACATCATCAATGAGCCTCTGGTAAAGCGCTTGTGTTATGTCCAGCTCTATATTTATGTGTTTACGTTTCCTTGGGTTGGAGATGTCATTTCCAGTTCTTTTTCTCAGGGGGTGGTAGATGGGATCTAAATCAATGTGTTTGTTGATAGAGTTCCAATTGGAGTGTCATGTTTCTAGGAATTCTTGTGCGTGTCTCTGTTTGGCTTGTCCTAGACTAGATGTGTTTTCCCAGTCAAAGTGGTGTCCTTCCTCATGTGTATGTAAGGATGATGGTGGGTCATGTATTTTTATGGCTAGTTAATATTCATGTATCCTGGTGGCTAGCTTTCTGTCTATTTGTCCAATGTAGTGTTTGTTACAGTTTTTGCAAGGAATTTTATAGGTGACATTAGTTTTGCTTGTTGTCTGTATAGGCTCTTTTAAGTTCATTAATTGCTGATTTAGTGTGTTGGTGGGCTTGTGGGCTACTATGATGCCCAGATGTCTGAATAGTCTGGCAGTAATTTCCAAGATGTCTTTGATGTAGGTGGTTTTCCTCCTATGCAGTGGATTCAAAAAGAGTGGGTACCCAATGAACACAGTCCACCGATTTCTCAGCAACAAACCCAAACAAGCAGACAAAGCGTGCCCAGAAACCCTAGCCACTCTCCCCTATATCAAATGCATCTTGGAAATTACTGCCAGACTACTCAGACATCTGGGCATCATGGTAGCCCACAAACCCACTAACACACTGAAACAGCAGCTAATGAACTTAGAAAACCCTATGCAGACAACAAGCAAAATAAATGTCACCTACAAAATACCTTGCAAAAACTGTAACAAACACTGCATTGGACAGACAGAAAGCTAGCCACCAGGATACATGAACATCAACTAGCCACAAAAAGACAAGACCCACTCTCACTAGTACCCTTACATACAGATGAGGAAAGACACCACTTTGACTGGAACATCCATCTTAGGACAAGCCAAACAGAGACACGCACAAGAATTCCGAGAAGCATGACACTCCAATTGGAACTCTATCAACAAACACATTGATTTAGATCCCATCTACCACACTGTGAGAAAAAGAACCAGAAATGACATCACCAACCCAAGGAAACCTAAACACATAAATAGAAAGCAGGACAAAACACCAGCACTTCAACAGAGGCTGACTGATGATGTTAACTAGTATGGTGACGCAACGTCTGAAAATGAACCTTGCAGCTCAGCGAGCAAACTTACATCCAGAATATTTCATACATTTGGTACATGGAGATGCAACAGACAGGAAAAATGAGGATGTAAATACTCTCCCTACTTTGAATTCGCCAACTTATTTTTTTACACAACTTTTCAAGTAATTACACCCAATGGTGCCTGAAGCAGATGCATTGCTTCCAAGTTGTTCACTTGTCCTGACTCAAACAGGTCATGGGTTCAAGTCTCATATCAGGCAACTGAGTACATAAACAAGGCTGACACTTCAGCCCAGTGCTGGGTGACTGTTGCACTGACATAAATGCTACCTTTTGGAACAGTTGATACCCCATCTATCCTCTCAATTGGATATTAAAAAGCGCATTGGTGTTTCACATAGAACAAGAGTGAAGTTCTCTCTTGAGTGCAGGCTGACATTTAGCCCTCAATCATGCATGGGCAATTGGATAGGAGTAGGCAGGCAGTCTTCAAAGGCCTACCGAACAAAGGTGAGAAGGAAGGGTAACTTCATTAGATGGGAATCCCATCGTTGCTTCTGTGCTACCTGCCTGAGAGAACCAACAGTCCTTTTCCATTCTCGCTGGGATCTAATGTAACTGTGTAGCCTATAAGTTTGGAACTTACCTGGATGATCCTCTTTGGATCTGTTCCAGCCATCCCAGCAGTGGCCTGCACTGAGCTCTGGCAATGCAGAGAACGAGGAAGTTGCCAGCCAATCAGATTGTTTGGGCCCAAAGGCAGAACCTCCTCGTATGTGAAGGACATAATTCTCACAACTGGGCATTGGGCTTTTGAGCTGGGCAGATTTCTCTCTGGTCCATCAGAAAGTATACTTTATGCGGTTGACTATTTGACACCATAATTCCCTGATGTAAGCATTTAGAAAGGGCGGTGACATCACTGACAAGCAATGAACTCACTGCTCTTTCTCCTGCACCTGCTCTTGTTCCTGCCATTCAGTAATCCCTCATTGCTTATGCTGCCTTCCTGATCTCTACTTACCTATATCAGAGCTACAGACAGTGGTTAAGAAAAGTGCAGGGATCATATGCTAGGGAGTATTGTTAATTGTCCCAGCAAGGCTGTCTTCTAGAAGCCTGTGAAGATCCTGAAAATAAGAAGGCAATGTGATGAAAGGAGCTGGGAACAGTCCAATATTAATGTGATATAGGCAAGTATTTTACATAGAGGTAAAAACAATAACTGCAGATGCTGGAAACCAGATTCTGGATCAGTGGTGCTGGAAGAGCACAGCAATTCAGGCAGTATTTTACATAGATTGTGTGGCCTTGAATAGTACATAACAATTTTTCTGAAGGCATGTTACATCATAGTATTCTGGAATTTCATGGATAGAGGTGGCCCCTCTTCAAATCAACTGGCAATTATGGAGACTTATTTGCTTTCAGTTGTCAAATGTGGCCTTGCCTGTGTCCTCATTTCCCCTGTAAAAATTAAACAGGGTGAAAGTTATAATCTACTGAAAAATGACATTGAAGAAGCCCATGTCTAAAGAAGAGATAAATGTGTCAATCACGAAACAGAGGATATGTTTATGCGTCCATAGTAAGCAATGCTGAAAGGAAATTTAAAAGACTGAAGGCAGGAGATTTACAGGACTCCTGCAAGTGAAGAAAGGTGGTGAGGGATATGATGCTTTGACAAACACACAGTGCTTTCCTTCTCCCTTTTGAAAGCCACCGCTCTACCTTGTCCACATCGAAGAGGTTGGTGAACTTGTTAAAAATGCAATTGTGGAGTTGGACAATATACCCAAACATTAGTTCCTCTGCATTTTTGTTTTGTTTGCCATGCATTGTGCTCAGCTACTTTTAATACTGCTTTACAGGAGGTAAGGTACAACGTTACCCTTTGCCACTCCATAGCCTACAGCAGCAAGTTTTTGCCCATCTGATGAACCACATGCAGGCACTTAGCCCTCCTTTACACATTGTTGCTAAAAAAAATGAAGAGGCAGCACCTTGAGAGCTAGTGCTTCCAAGTAAACCTGTTGGACTATAACATGGTGTTGTGAGATTTTTAACTTTGTCCACGCCAGTCCAACACTGGCATCTCCACATCAAGCCAGAAAAGGAGAAAGCATTATCAGTATTTTAAAACTACAAGAAACACATTCATTCCAGGGCAGACTTCAGTTATTTAAAATTTTCAAGTAACATTAATTTTTAAAGTTCAACAATATCACGGGCAGACAAATTACCTTTTTCCAATAGCATAAGATCAATAACAATGATATTATCATTCATATTCCAATTAGCTTTCAGCTGTCCAACAGTCTGTCACAGGGTATTAAAGTATAATGGTTTCTGAAATTTTCCTGTCAGCCAGGAACTCTTCACATATTATACTATTAATGGTGTAAATAGGAACGTACATGAAATGGTTAATGTATGAGCTATATTGAAGTTGCATCCATTCTACAAAATAATATAACATCTGAATGAAGCATTGGAAAGCTGGAACTGGGACACAGTCCCCTGATCAAGGCATTATGTATCTTCTCTACCTCTAGTAAGTTTATAAACCTAGGAGTTAATGTGACTTGTATGCAGTTGCTTAGATGCAATAAACCACATCTTCTTATCAAAGAGACTTTTCTGCTGAGACATATTCAGGTTCATCCTCCACCACAAACTACTGAACTAACCCTTAGATGAGCTTAGGTGGAAGGTTTGGCAGCAACACTCAACATCAATCATTAACCATCAGTGGATGGCAGCATAGCACATGTATTATAACACAGTGACAATGATGGAAACACAGAAGATAGCAGCGAGAGTAGGCCAGTTGACCCCTCAAGCCTGCTCCACCAATCACTGTGATCATAGCTGACCATCAATATCCCAGTTGTGCCCTCTCCCAAATCCCATAATCCCTTTGGCCACAGGAGCTGCATTTATCTGCTTCTGCTTTGGTCTCAACCACTTTCTGTGATCGTGAATTCCACAGGGTCACCACTCTCTGAGTGAAGAAATTTCTTCTCATCTCAGTCTTAAAATGTTTATCTCTACGATTCCTGATTGTGGACTCCCCTATCATCGAGAACAACCTTCCTGCATCTAACCTGTTTAGTCCTGTTACAATTTTATAGATTTCTATATGTTCTCCCTTCATTCTTCTGAACTCCAATGAATACAATCCTAGCTGACTTAATGTCTCCATCTATGTCAGTCCTGCCATCCCAGATAAACCTGAATGGCCTTCTCATCACTGAAATAACAATTAAGGACACTCCAACGTGTGTCCTCGTTGTTCTAGGTAGTTGTTAGGGAATCACAAATGCTCTCGAGGTGTAACAGTCCATTAATGCCGAGTTAGTGCCCACCCAGGAGAATCAGACCTCATATTACTTCTTCTTGTGACGATTCAGTAATAGCTACATTTGTGCATCTGTAAACACTTGGAAATCTGTCTGATTCATCTATGCTTGATGGAAAAACCATATCTATAAATAGATGTGGCTAGTGTGCAACATTGCAAATGGTAATACCTTAAAATGAAACAAACAAGAAACTATATTGACATACAACACAAAATACCCATGTGCAGAAGCTGGGAGAGTGTGGGTGAGAGAGCGGCGGTGGGATTATCTTGGGTTCTGGATTTTATGTATTTGAATGCTACTTGGCCTCTCAAACTCCAACAACAAGTTTTAACAGGATTAGCACTTTCACACCTCTAGTAGCAGCACGCAGACAATCAGAGTTTTAAAATCTGAAAGGATTGCAGATGCTGGAATTCAGAAACAAAAACAGAAATTGCTAGAAAAGCTCAGCAGGTCAGGCAGCATCCGGAGTTCTACTTTGTTTGCCTTAATGCTCAAATGAGGTACTTCTCCAATCCGTGCAATGTGGATAGTAGAAGGCTGCTGAATTTCCCTCCTGCAGATCTTCTTGAAGCATGGACGCAAATAGCTCTGAGCCCAGAAGGCATGACTGCAGACTGCATTGACTGCTTCTGGGCTGCAGCAGTGAATGACATACAGCAGGAAATAATGTTATGGGGCTTATGTTACTTGACTAGTAAAGCAGAGATCAAGGCTAATGATCCCACCATAGCATCTGGGTGTTTGTAATTCTATTCATTAACTACTCCCAAATAAAATGTACATTTTAAGAATAGTGACCATGAAAACCTTTAGACTGTTGTAAAATGCATCTGGTTCACATGAGCAAAGGAAATCCACCATTCTTACTTCATCTGACTCCAGACCCACAGCAACGTTTGACTGTTAACTGTCCTCTGAAATGATCTAGCAAGACATTCAGGTTGTATTAGTGAAAGCAAAGCAAAGTATCTTTTTTTTTAGTCTCTCACGTGATGCATATACCACAGGTTCAGGCAGTATTTGCTGCCCATCCTTAATTTCCCTTGAGCAATTCGTGGTGAGCTATATTCTGGATCTTCCACAGTCCATATAACTTGCATTAACCCACAGTGAAATTTAGAAAGGCATTCCAGGACTTTCACCCAGCCGCAATGAAAGAAAAGTCATTAGCTCCAACTCAGGATAATGTGCAGCTTGGAATGGGAAGTTGTCAGTACTTGTGTTCTCAAGCAACTGCTGTTCATGTCCTTCTGGGTGGCACAGATCATAGGTCCAGTTGAAGCTGCTGACTGTACCTGGTGAGTTGCTGGAGTGTCCTATGTAAATAGCAGATTAATGTGAATATATGTATAAATATATGAACCTACACCACATGAACTGCTGTGTTTTAAAATTGTAACTTACCAACATGTTCTGAAAAGTAATTAGGAAGGGGCAATAACTGCTGACGTTGTCAGTGAAGCCTGTACTTCATCAATGATAAAAAAAGCAGCAAAGGCACTGATGAAGTAAGTGCATGAATACTGTCACCCACAGCCAGGACAACACAGTTGAATTCTATGGAGTCTTTTCTAAATGATGCCTCAGAAATCCTATGAATCTGTTGAAGGAGAGATTACTAGATTGCTGTCAAACTCTGCAAACCCCTTATCTTGCTGGTGTCCATAGCAATGATGACAGCAGTTTGAGCTTTCACACAGCACTGAGACAAAGAGTGAATGGTGCTTGTGCTGCAGTCAATGCTGAGAGATCCACTATCAGGGCAGCATTACCCAGGGTTCCAGAGATGTACTGAAAGAGATTGCCATCCATTTCATTTTGGAAAGGATGGATTCCAAGATCGGCACACATTGATGCTAGACATTTCCATTTCCCTTAGCATTGCACATGGCTTTCAGACAAAATTCTTCACACACTGACTATTTGGGTGCAAAGATATTTGGGTGTCATCTAGTTAAGACCATAAGACATAGGGGCAGAAGTTAGGCTATTCAGCCCATTAAGTCTACTTTAATCGTGGCTGCTAAGTTTCTCAACCCCATTCTCCAAGTAGACCATAAGACAAAGCTCTCATGAGACCTCACTTACTGTGTGCTAGTAGGTACTTGGGACCCTGCAATGACTCATCAGAAATAATTCTATCTCTATACTCTTCTCAATAGAAGACCATAAGATATAAAAACAGAATTAGGCCATTTGGCCAATGAGTCCACTCTGCCATTCGACCATGGCTGATATGTCTTACAACCCCATTGTCCTGCCTTCTTTCCATTACCCTTGATCTCCTTACCAATCAAGGACCCATCTATCTTTGTCTGGGCTGATGTTTCTGAGTATCTGAGTTGTTGGTTGTGACTATGAAATCAAGCGATGATGCCTCTTCAGCTTTAATTTCATCTTGATCTTCCTCCACTTCCGGACAATTTGCAGTTGTCCGAGTATCTGAAATGAAAAATGAGCCTGGGGGGAGGAGGTAAGAGGGGGGCACGGTGGTGGGGGGGAGGGAGATGGGGGTAAACCTTCTACCCAGAAAATTAAATCAGAACCTGAAATCTATGCCCCCCCAGTCATTGATTCTGCCATCAAGGGGAAAAGTTTCTTCCTATCTATGGCTCTCATATATGAAGTATTTCAGTCATATCTTCTCTCAATTTTCTCTGCTCTAAGGCAAACAACTTCAGTCTGTCCAATCTCTCTTTATAACTGAAACTCTCCAATCCAGGTAAATCTCCTCCCCAAATTTCCATAGTGCTATCACATCCACATTTAAAGTGGATGTGCTAGCACATACAGTACTCTATCTGGAGCGTAATCAACATTTTATACAGTTCCAGCAAACTTCCCTGCACAAAGTGTTTGTATAATCATGCCATGTTTGCAAACTTCATACTTAACATTTACAATAAAGGAAATTGCTGGAAAAGCTCAGCAGGTCTGGCAGCATCCGTGGAGAGAAAGCAGAGTTAACATTTTGGGTTCAGTTCTGAAGTGAAGAAAGATCACTGGATCCAAAAAATGAACTCTGCTTTGTCTTCACGGATGGTGCCAACTGAAGAAGAGTCTATTCCAGCTAATCCATTTATCACCGTTATAAGCATCCAGATAGGTGCTAAGACTGCAAGCGAATGGCCTTGTGATACTGCTTAATCCAATCCGAGAGCTGTGTACCTGCCCTGTGTGCAAAGCCTTTCAAAGGTAGCAGTCATTATGCCCTGCAATAGGGATCTCAACTTTTTAATTGCCTCATAATTGGTTTGGAGGGGTGCCAGGAGGATCCTGAGGGGTTGGTACTTATGGAATCGCAATGTCCATGAACGATGGCCTTGGGCTACTGGTGTCCACAGATGGTACACTGAGGGGCTGTTGTGTGGTGAGCAACATGGAGGTTCTTCGCAGCCAACAGTGAGCTGAAGTTGCCAGGTACCCGCTCTGACTTACATCTTGAGTGTCTTCTGTGTCCAGTTTGCCGGCAGCAATTGGATGGGAAACTGTTTATTAATGAAATGAAATGTGCAGCTAATAAGACGGTTCACAAGCAATAATCCTCTTTAACTTGCAACTCGTTGCTTCCAAGTAAGAATCTCACTTTGATGTTGGAACTTAGTTAAGTTCCCTATGGTCGTTTCTTACATCGAGATTAGCTTCATCAGAGTTCATCGACGCTTCTGCCACATTTTTTGCCATGGCTTGTATTATTTAGACCTCGATTAGATTCCTCATATATTCTCATTTAATAAGATGTTCTTTAGAATATAACAAATATGGTCGTATTACAAATGCACAACATTGTTCCTGTTGTAACCTAGTTTATCTTCTAAACTCCAGCCAGCATTTGGCATGGGAGTTCAACCTGCTCAAATGTGACCAGGTCAAATGCCAATGTCTAATCCCATGATTGGCTAAAAAGACTACCCTTTGGCGTTTTGTTCATTAGTCAGGGACTAATTGAAAATGTATGCAGATTAGAACCAGATTCATACAGGAAGGTTAGCAGAGGCTGAGAAAAGTGGATAGGAAATAAATTTGTGAAAGTGTAGTCATTTAGTCAATAATCAAATTTAAAGTAGATTAAGTTGGGACATTTAAGTACTGATTAAGATAACAAAGCAAAGTTTGAATCATTCATTGACAAAGATCAAGGTACAAATAAAAGAGACAATAAAACAGGAATGGAGGAAGCAAAGATTGTAGCACATATCATAAATTCAGGAGTGTGCCGTGCGTGGCTTTTATCAACGTTTAATTTATTGTTCAATAAAGTGGACATTCATCTCAATTTAAAATATTCATTCCCAGCAAATAAGCCTCCCATTAGTGGTAGAAAATGATATCTTATCCCACTCAATTTACAAAGTGGGATATCAGCATTTTAATTCTTTTTGTTGGTACTTTTTCTTTTGACCACTTTAATGTGACATTATATTATTTAAAATAAGTGAGTTAATTCCAAGGCATGTGGCTGTTTAACTGGGTAGGGAAGCATTGGTTAAACACCCTGATGATCCGAACAATCACATTCTTTGTGACAGCATGACTTTTAGTTGACACATGCTGCCCACATGTGTGTAGGCGATGCCCTAAAGAACTGAGCCACATAGTCAGAGGATAGTTTTCTTTGCCATCTTTTGATTTGGCAGGGTGGCTGAAAAACAGCTGGCAATGGAACCCCATTCAGTTGTCAATGATTTGGAGATGCCGGTGTTGGACTGGGGTGTACAAAATTAATAATCACACCTGAGCACTGCTCAGTGGTTAGCACTGCTGCCTCACAGTTACCTCCACTGGATCCTGGCTTCCTCCACCACCAAACTCTAACCACCCGGCACCTGGAGGAAGAACGCCTCATTTTCCGCCTTGGGACTCTTCAACCACATGGGATCAATGTGGATTTCACCAGTTTCCTCATTTCCCCTCCCCCCACCTTATCCCAGATCCAACCTTCCAAATCGGCACCGCCCTCCCCACCTATCTGCTTCACCCATCTCTCTGACCTATCACCTTCACCCCCACCTTCATCTACCTATCACCATTCCTGCAATGTTGCTGGGTCAAAATCTTGGAATTCCCACCCTAGGAGCATTATGGTCTACCTCCAACACGTGGACTGCAGCAATTCAAGAAGTCAGTTGACTATCATCTTCTCAAGGCCTGACCAGCGTCACCCATGTCCCGTGATGAATACTAAAAAAAGCTACAAGCTCTGAATGATGTCCTGTGTCCTGTTAGAACAGGTCATTTTACAGCAGCTTAGCAGTGACTTATTGGCATTTGACTGTAGCTTAATGTACTAAAAATCTTGGTGTTCATCTTCAGCAGCATTTTGCTATATGCCATCCCATCAAAGACATAACCTGAGCCCCCAAGGCCTAATTTGTCTGCACTTACCCTCCAGACGTCACAAGGAATCATGGAATTGAGGAAGCTGCACAAAGCTTTACTGACCCACTTCAATGGGTTAACACCCAGCCAGATCCATATCACAGATCTGCTGCCCAAAGGGAAAGCTTTACAAACCTTTTCTGCATCTGTTCTTTAAACAATGTTGGTTTAGATCTGTTCAGATTAAAATTACTGTTGCAACTTTTGCATACAGTTCTGTTGAAGAAAACAAGGCATCACATGCCAATACAATAACTTATTTTATTGAAACAAGGCAAATTCCCAAGCTAATCTGCAGGCTGTATCTATTCTACTCCTTAACCTTATATACTTTAAATTCTTCCAAACAATAATTGATGAGTTTGCAGAATTGAACTGTAATGTAGTTTCTTGTTAAGCAGTTGCAACATTTGTTGGAAATTTCTCTGGTTTAATCTCATTTGTTTTTATTTTGTGATGCACTATGAATCTTCTTGTTTTCCAGAAAGGAAGGAAAACCCAGAAATAATGTGCTATTGACCAAATGCGAGGAGCAACAGAATCTCAAAGTGGTACTTCATAATTTTGAAAAGCTAGGGACAGCAGCACATTATAAATTGGAATTGAGGATTTTACTGTGATCTTTTCAGATTAGAGGAAGCACCAAGAGATTGAAAGGATAAATAGTACATTTCCTGTAGCTTTCCAACAGTTCTTTGGGTTTGGAGACAGTGACCTTTCAAAAACAGAAGCCAACATCCTGAAGGGAACAGTCAACTCTCAAGGTGACAATGGACAGATCTCCAGCAGGATCTATTGGTAATAACCCAATCAAAATTTAGCTCCTGATGCATTCATATATTACAGGCACAGGCACTTACAGTTAATATCTGGGTAAATATTAAGCTAAGTGGTTACAAAAAAGAGCATGCCTTCAATAAAGTGCCATGCTTCAAGTGACCCAATTTAGATGAATTCTGAGACCTTTACACCTTTGGATATAATAGTGATGGTAGCATAATTATGATGATACCATAAAGTCTACTACAGATTGAACGTGAGACAAAACACCATAGCATTACCAGAATTTTCTTTCTCATTAAGGATAACTGGGCAGGCTAGTTAACTACAATCACTTGACCTAATTTGAGGGGAATGTATCTGTCTCTGGAGAATAAATCTGATCTCAAAGATTACATCTGATGAGGCAAAGTCCATTACTTCAATATTTTGCTCAATATTGAACGCTAATTGTTTCAAAATTGGGATAGAGCAGTAAATCAAAGAAAAAGTCAACCTTTTCTTGGCTGTATATGCTAGTCCAATTGGTCAGTGTTTGCTTCCTTTATACTGACATGATCAACTGGCAAGCATCATGAACTATGTCATTTGCACTGCTTGACTAAATCTTGTAAAAGCAGAAATGATGAGATCCTCATTGAACTATCTTAAGAAATGATCACATTCACATTATACAAACTCTTCTCATAATTCTATGATTAATATTCTGTGCACTTTAGGAAAATAACATCTTCCAACTCTCCATTTTCAGTGCTATTTTGTCACTCTCTCAACTGGGCAATTTCTGTGCATGTTTCCCTTGACTTCTTTCTCACTGATAATGCTAACATAAAAGAAAGGGAAACAAAGGGGGACAAGAAGTTCTTGGAATAACAGATAGCAGATCAGCATATTTTTAAAGAGCATTTCCTTCATGGTTGCCAAACCTATCCTGTTTGCTCATTAACACATGATGCATAGATATAAATCTTATCAGAAAGGATCAAAGTAAATGTTGTTACTAGAATTGAACCAGGACACAAAGAACTTCATTATAAACAAAACATTTTATTATACATACTTATTTATGAAGATGTTGTTCTCTTAACATCCAAACAAGGAATTAAAAAGAGAAATATTTTTAAATATATTTGCTCCCCCAGCTAAATAAGGCATCGCTGCTGAACAGCTGTTAATAATTGCCGTGTTGTTGTAAAGCATTGTGGTTTTTGTCTTTTTTTATTTTGAATAAGAATGAGTGGAATCAATAAGCTAATTTTGCTCAAGCTGTTTGTGGTTCATATTTAATGATTTCAGTATTTGGATTCTTTAATAGTCGAACCTTACCTCTTCATCTCAGTTTTAAATATATGCTAAATTAAAGTCCCATTTGATGAGTAAGGAGCATGATTTTTTCTTTGGGATACACTGTTTTTGCTGGACTATTTTTATAAATTGTTAAATGTTATAGATTTATTTCAGATGTTCTGTGCATGTTGACATAGAGTGATAAAAATAAACTGATTGTAAATAAATGGATGTGAAAAAACCACACTATAGTTGAGGTAAACTTACCTTCAAATTTGTTATTATTCAGTGTTTAAATCACTATATCTAAAACAAAGTACCAAAGAGGATGTTTCATAAGATGCCAAACGTCAGCAAAAAATAAAATTATAACCCCATGGCCCAGCGTGCCCATGATTGTACCATTACCTTCGAGCCAAGGGATCAACCATGGTTCAAAGAAGAGTGCAAGAGCTCATGCCAGAATCAAGCAAGCGTAACTAAACATGAAACAAACACAGAAAATGCAGAAGAGATTCTGCAGGTCAGCCAGCTCATCTGGAGACAGAAACAGAGTTTACACTTTGAATCCAGTGTGAATCTTCTTCAGACTTAATTCTCCTCACAGATGCTGCCTGACCTGTTAATTTCCTCCAGCATTTTTTGTGTTTGTTTCAGATTTCAGTGTATTGCACAGTAATATGGCTTTTGAATACCTAAAAGTGAGTTGTCAGCCTAGTGAAGCTACAAAACAGAACTACTTCCATGCCTTGTAAGGCAGGCAGCATCCGAGGAGCAGGAAAATCGATGTTTCGGTTTGCCCAAAACATTGATTTTCCTACTCCTCAGATGCTGCCTGACCTCCTATGCTTTTCCAGCACCACTCTAATCTTGACTCTGATCTCTAGCATCTGCAGTACCCACTTATGCCTTGTAGGGGAGGCAATGACCTCAATGCTAATCTGGAGATCCAAGTAATGTTCTGGAATCAGATGATGGAATTTGAAATCCATAAGAATCTGGAATTAAGATTCTAATGGTGAATATGAAACTATTGTCAATTGCCGGAAAAAAAAATCTGGTTCACTGATGTCCTTTCGGGAAAGAAACTACCATCTTTATCTGGTCTGCCTTACACGTGATTCCAGACCCACACCAACGTGGTTGAGTCTTAACTGTTGTCTGGGCAATTAGAGATGGGCAATAAATGCTAGCTATTAAAAAAAAATAGCAAAATCAGCATACGATAAAGTAAAATGATTCTGCAACCAATGAATTGGATTAAAACCCTATAGTTCAATCACATCTCGCCATGAATGATGGTGCAGAATGAAACAATTACAGGAGAAGGAGGCTCCACAAATATCCCCCATCTTCAGTGATGTGCAAAAAACAAGGCTGAACAACCTTCAGTCAGAAGTGCCCTGTGGATCATTCATTTTGACTGTATCCTGAGATTCCCAGCATTGCAGTCCAGATGATCATCTCTATTCGATATTAAAAAAGACACTGGATAATACAAAGGCTAAGGATCCTGACACTGGAGATTATACTGAAGGCTTGTACTTCAGACCTAATTGTTGCCCAAGCCAAACTCTTCTAGTATAGCAATAATATTGAGATCTACCTGACAATATGGAAGATTGATCAGGTATGGCCTGTTCACAAGAAGCAGGGCAAATCCAATCCAATAAAGTCCACTCTATGAACTTCCTCTCAAATAGCAGTACAACAATGGAAAGGGTCTCTATCAAGTGGCACTTAGCAATAATGCTCAGATTGAGTTCTGCTGGAATCACTGAGCTCTTGGTACAAACATGGATAAATGAGTTAAATTTGAGAGATGAGGTGAGAGTAATTATCTTGACATCAAAGCAGGATTTGACGGATTGTGGTATCAAGGAATTTTAAAAGAATTGAACTCATTAGGAATAGGAGAAAAGTCTCCACTGGGTGGTGTCATATACATCACAAAGGAAAATTACATTAAATACCACTCACAACTCCTCAGATACTGAATCAGTCCATGTTCATATGTAGCAAGACCTAAGCAATACCCAGTTTTGGGAGGATAAGCCAAAAGTAACATTTGTACTTTCCTATACATGAACATCTCTAACAACAGAGTATTTAACCATCTCCCTTTTACATTCATTCAATGGCATTACCATCAATCATTGCCCTGTATTCAACATCCTGGGGGTTACCATTGACCAGGAATTAGACAGACCAGCCATAAAGACCAAAAGCAAAACGTGAAATGGGGAATTCAGAAATGAATAACTCACTTCTTGATTCCCCAGAGCCTGTTTACCACCTGCAAGCAACGAGTCGGGGAGGGGGGGGGGGGGGGGTGATGGAATATTCTCCACACGCCTGGATGCATGGAGGTCATCATGACTACCATCACCTTTCCCAGATCAATTAAGGATGGGCACAACACTACCTGACCGGATACAAATTCCATGAAAGTGTCAAAAAATGGTTTTGTGCTTCTCTATATTTCATAAAATTGTCAGAATACTTTAATATATAATAAATATTAGTCACACGATACTTGTTTGTCCTCTTGCTTCTTTGTGTTAATCAGCTCACACAGTTTACACTTCATAAAGCATCTCAAGATCACGTAAGCAACTTAATTGTTAAAGTACCTCTATAAATGTGCAGTTGAGATACATTATGTGTTGTATCAGGGTGTTTGTTTCCTATTACAATGTATGTTCACAAATTCATGCTTTCACCAAACAAAAAACCTCTGCAGCATTCTAGAAAATATAAAACATACTCCATCTAAAATGATGACCATTAATAGCTGGATCACCGGCATAAAATAGTAAGGAATTTTAAATATAACTCCTATCAGCAGACTTTCCAAAGTGTTGTTGATTTGAAGAGATGAAGGATTAAAGGCTACTGCCAACTGATTTTGCATATTCCAGGCAACAGCCCATTCCACCCCAGTTTAACACTTACCATAATGATTTTGTAACTGAAGCTTTCAATTTATCTCCTGACGATCTGTGTGTTTTTAATGAGTAAAGCTACTGCCTTCTGCCATGTGGTTTTGCATCATTTCACAGGAAGAGGAGGGGTTACTGTAGCTTCAATTGAATTCAGATGCAGGAATTGAGAGGATGGAAACCAAAACAGAATGAGGTCCAGGTAATTTTCTGTCCCAGGCATTGCATCCCTGATAAGTTGTCATTTGTTAGAATCTGCAAGTTTGCTTTGTTACCCTTCATAATCAAACATTTTCTACTTTAAGGCAAGTCATTGATTTTACATTGTCTCATCAAGCTAGAATATGCGTGAACATGACAATTTAGCTGTAACAATAAGAGGGGTCAGCAAGAAGTCTGTGGATAGGGAGCCATGAAGTCTTCTATAAGTTTGTATCAAAGAACAATCAATATATCACGATCTGTGTCTATGTGGAAGAGTCTATTTTTACTTGCACATGGTGGAACATAAGATGATGTGGCTTGACCTCAAAGAAGAGCATCTTGAACTTCAGTGGCAGTAATAAGTTGAGCTGCCTTAGAATAGTGAGGACCTTCTGGAAAGTGTTCATGGCACTCAGAAGCGAAACACTTATAGAAGCCATGCCTGATCACACTGGGTCGATAAGAATCTAGATGGTGTGAGATTGCTGTGTCAGCATAATTGCTGTATCTTACTGTCTGAGTAATAAATTTGTACTTGGACATCACACTCAAGCCTGAACTACTAGGAACCATTGATTTAATAAGAGAGCATTTCCTTACAACACGTAAAACAGTGAGAAGCTACATTTGATCAGGAGGGAGCACAAATATTGGGCAGTAACAGACCAAAGGACTCTAGGTCCTGAGAGATAGCAATAGTCCTCTTGGGGCAAGCACTTCTGATCAATTAAGATTAGTTGCAGTGTGAGGGAAGCTAGCAGGCCATTAACTTTCAGATAAATCTCCAAGGCAATCTCAATTGCTTGACAACATGAGGAAATCTTCCAATTCTCTTGAACCAGAAGTCACAATATCCTCCCAACACACTCTCGCTTTTTGCACTGGGAAGCATGCTTGCAGTATGCTTGGCACCCAATATTATGTAGGAAAAAGTGAGGACTGCAGATGCTGGAGATCAGAGTCAAAACGTGTGGCACTGGAAAAGCACAGTCAGTCAGGCAGCATCCGAGGAGCAGGAGAGTCGATGTTTCGAGCATAAGCTCTTCATCAGGAATAATGAAGCGTTTATGCTCGAAACATCAAGTCTCCTGTTCCTCGGATGCTGCCTGACTGACTGTGCTTTTCTAGTGTCAAACTGTTGACCCAATATTATGTTCCCACCAGCCACTTAGAGTTATAGAGTCATAGAGATATACAACACAGAAATCCTTCAGTCCATACCGATCAGATATCTTAACCTAATTTATCCCCATTTGCCAGTACTTGGACCATATCCTCACAGTCCTTCCTATTCATATACCCATTCAGATGCCTCTTAAATGTTGTACCAGCCTCCACCACTTACCTTAGCAGCTCATTTCATATATGCACTACCCTCTGCATGGAAATGTTGCCCTTAGGTCTCTTTTAAATCTTTCCCCCCTCACCCTAAATCTATGCCCCCTAGTTTTGGAATCCCCCACCCCAGGGAAAAGACCTTGTCTATTTACCCTTATCCATGCCCTCATGATTTTATAAATCTCAATTAGGTCACCCCTCAGTCTCCAACATTCCAGGGAAAATAGCCCCAGCGTATTCAGCCTCTCCCTATAGCTCAAATCCTCCAACCCTGGCAACATACTTGTATATCTTTTCTGAACTCTGTCAAGTTTCACAACATCCTTCTGATAGGAGGAAGACCAGAATGCATGAAATATTCTAACAGAGGTCCAACCAATGTCCTGTACAGCTGCAACATGACCTCCCAACTCCTATACTCAATGCTCTGACCAATAAAAAAAAGCATACCAAATGTCTTCTTCACTATCCTTTCTACCTGTGACTCCACTTTCAAGGAACTATGAACCTACACTCCAAGGTCTCTTTGCTCATCAACACTCCCCAAGACTTTACCATTCCGTGTATAAGTCCTGCGCTGATTTGCTTTTCTAAAATGGAGCACCTCACATTTATCTGAATTAAACTCCATCTGCCACCCCTCAGCTCAGTGGTCCATCTGAACAAGATCCCATTGTAATCTGAAGTAGCCTTCTTCGCTGTCCATTACACATCCAATTTTGGAGTCATCTGCAAACCTATTAACTATACGTCCTATGTGCACATCCAAATGATATCAATAAATGATGAAAAGCAGTAGACCTGGCACTGATCCTGTGGCACTCCACTGGTCACAGGCCTCCAGTCTGAAAAGCAATCCTCCTCCACCACCCTCTGTCTTCTATCTTTGAACCAATTCTGTATCCAAATGTCTAGTTCTCCTTGTATTCCAAGTGATCTCACCTTGCTAACCAGTCTACCATGAGGAACCTTGTTGAACACCTTACTGAAGTCCATATAGATTACGTCCACAGCTCTGAGTCATGGCGTCATAGAGACATAGAGTCCTATAGCATGGAGACATGCCCTTTGGCCCAAACTGGTCCATGCTGATCAAAATGTCCATCCACATTAGTCCTATTTCCCTGCACTTGGCCCACATCCTTCTAAACCTTTCCAATCCTTGTATTTGTCCAAATGCCTTTTAAATGTTGTTAATGTACCCACTTCAACCACTTCTGCTGGTAGTTCATTCTATATGCGTACCACACTCTGTGTAAAAAAGTTGCCCCTCAGGTTCCCTTTTATTCTTTCACTCCTAACCTTAACCTGATGCCCTCTAGTCCTTGATTCCCCAACCCTGGGAAAAAAGACTGAGTGCATACACTCTTTCCATGCCTCTTATACACTACCATAAGTATCTCCCCCCCCCCTTAGTCTCCAACTCTTTAAAGATAAAAGTCCTAGCTTGTCCAACCTCTCCCTATAACTCAGACTTTTGTGTCCTGTCAACACCCTTATAAATTTCTTTTGCACTCTTTCTAGTTTAGTAACATCCTTCCAATAACAAGGTGATGAAAATTGAACACAATACTCCAAATGTGGCTTCATCAATGTCATGTATAACTGCAACATAACTTCCCAACTTCTGTACTCAGTGCCCTGACTGATGAAGGTGTGTCTAAAGCCTTTTTCACTGCCCTATCTACCTGTGACTTCACTTTCAGAAAGCCATGCACCTGAACTCCAAGATCCCTCTGTTCCACTGCACTCCTTAAGGCACTACCATTCACCATGAAACTCCTAGGAGAAAGTGAGGACTGCAGATGCTGGAGATCAGAGTCAAAAAGTGTGGCACTGGAAAAGCATAATAGGTCAGGCAGCATCCAAGGAGCAGGAGAATTGATGTTTCGGGCATAAGCCCTTCATTAATAATGTGTGAAACTCATGAAACTCCTACCTTGATTTGACTTTTCAAAATGTAAGACTTCACACTTATCCACGAGATAGCGGGGCGAGGAACAGGGAGCGGGCACAGCTTAACACGTGGCTGCGCAGCTGGTGTAGGAGGGAAGGCTTCAGATATGTAGACAATTGGGATGCCTTCTGGGGAAGGTGGGACCTGTACTGGAAGGGGACCAATGTCCTGGGTGGAAGGTTTGCTCGAGTAGTTCAAGAGGGTTTAAACTAGTATGGCAGGGGGGTGGGAACCTGAGCTGTATACTGGAGGTGAGAGTTGATGCAGATGAGGTAATAGCAAGAGGTAGACCAGCTGGTGGGAAGGATTTTCCTGAGAAGGAACCAAGGGATCAGTTAAAGTCTGTTTGCTTTAATGCAAGGTGTATCAGGAATAAAAGTGATGAACTTAGAGCATGGATCAGTACTTGGTGCTATGATGTTGTGGCCATAACAGAGACATGGGTTTCTCAGGGGCAGGAATGGTTGCTGGATGTTCCAGGGTTTAGAGCATTTAAAAAGAATATGGAGGGGGGATAAAGAGGAGGGGGTGTAGCACTACTAATCAGAGAGGGAATCACAGCTACAGAAGCTTCCATTGTTGAGGAAGATCTGCCTACCGAGTCAGTATGGGTGGAAATTAGGAACAGCAAGGGAGCAGTCACCTCGTTAGGGGTTTACTACAGGCCCCCCAATAGCAGCAGGTAGATGGAAGAAAGCATAGGTCAGCAGATTTTGGAAAAGTGTGGACGTAGTAGGGTTGTTGTAATGGGTGACTTTAATTTTCCCAGTATTGATTGGAACCTCCTTCGAATAGAAGATTTGAATGGAGCTGTTTTTGTAAGGTGTGTTCAGGAGGGTTTCCTAACTCAGAACGTTGACAGGCTGACGAGGGGAGAGGCCATTCTAGACTTGGTGCTTGGAAACGAGCCAGGGCAGGTATCAGATCTTGTGGTGGGAGAGCATTTTGGTGATAGTGACCACAACTGCCTCATATTCTACATAGCTATGGAGAAGGAGAGGATTAGGAAAAATGGGAGGATATTAAATTGGGGAAGAGGAAACTACGATGCGATTAGACATGAGTTAGGAAGCATGGATTGGGAGCAATTGTTCCATGGTAAAGGCATTATAGACATGTGGAGACTGTTTAAGGAACAGTTGAATAAATATGTCCCCCTGAGACAGGCAAGAAGTGGTAAGATAAAGGAACCTTGGATGACGAGAGCGGTGGAGCTTCTCGTCAAAAGGAAGAAGGTAGCTTACATAAGGTGGAGGAAGCTAGGGTCAAGCTCAGCTGTAGAAGATTACAGGCAGGCGAGGAAGGAGCTCAAAAATGGTCTGAGGAGAGCCAGAGGGGGCACAAGAAAGGCTTGGCAGAATGGATTAGGGAGAACACAAAGGCATTTTACACTTGTGTGAGGAATAAGAGAATGGTCAAAGAAAGAGTAAGGCCAATCAGGGATAGCATAGGGAACTTGCGTGTGGAGTCTGAGGAAGTAGGGGAAGCCCTAAATGAGTTTTTTGCTTCTGTCTTTACGAAACAAACAAACTTTGTAGTGAATGAAATCTTTGAAGAGCAGGTGCGCATGCTGGAATGGATGGAGATAAAGGAAACTGATGTGTTGAAAATTTTGTCAAACATTAAGATTGACAAGTCACCAGGCCTGGACCAGATTTGTCCTTGGCTGCTTTGGGAAACGAGAAATGCAATTGCTTCAACACTTGCGAAGATCTTTGCATCCTCGCTCTCCACTGGAGTCGTACCTGAGGACTGGAGAGAGGCAAATGTAATTCCTCTCTTCAAGAAAGGAAATAGGGAAATCCCAGGCAATTACAGACCAGTAAGTCTCATGTCTGTCGTCTGCAAGGTGTTAGAAAGGGTTCTGAGGGATAGGATTTATGACCATCTGGAAGAGCATGGCTTGATTAAATGCAGTCAACACGGCTTTGTGAGGGACAGGTCATGCCTCACAAACCTTATCGAGTTCTTTGAGGATGTGACTAGAAAAGTTGATGAGGGTCAAGCTGTGGATGTTGTGTATATGGACTTCAGCAAGGCATTTGATAAGGTTCCCCATGGTTGGCTCATTTAGAAGGTCAGGAGGAATGGGATTCAGGGGAACTTAGCTGGCTGGATACAGAATTGGCTGGCCAACAGAAGACAGAGAGTGGTAGTAGAAGAAAAATATTCTGCCTGGAAGTCTGTGGTGAGTGGTGTTCCACAGGGCTCTGTCCTTGGGCCTCTACTGTTTGTAATTTTTATTAATGACTTGGATGAGGGGATTGAAGGATGGGTCAGCAAGTTTGCAGACGACACAAAGGTTGGAGGTGTCATTGGCAGTATAGAGGGCTATTGTAGGCTGCAGGGAGACATTGACCGGATGCAGAGATGGGCTGAGAGGTGGCAGATGGAGTTCAATCTAGATAAATGTGAGGTGATGCATTTTGGAAGGTCAAATTTGAAAGCTGAGTAGAGGATTAAGGATAGGATTCTTGGTAGTGTGGAGGAACAGAGGGATCTTGGTGTGCAGGTACATAGATCCCTTAAAATGGCCACCCAAGTGGACAGGGTCGTTAAGAAAGCATATGGTGTTTTGGCTTTCATTAACAGGGGGATTGAGTTTAAGAGTCGTGAGATCTTGTTGCAGCTCTATAAAACTTTGGTTAGACCGCACTTGGAATACTGTGTCCAGTTCTGGTCGCCCTATTATAGGAAAGATGTGGATGCTTTGGAGCAGGTTCAGAGGAGGTTTACCAGGAAGCTGCCTGGACTGGAGGGCTTATCTTATGAAGAGAGGTTGACTGAGCTCGGACTTATTTCATTGGAGAAAAGGAGGAGGAGAGGGGACCTAATTGAGGTATACAAGATAATGAGAGGCATAGATAGAGTCGATAGCCAGAGACTATTTCCCAGGGCAGAAATGGCTAACACATGGGGTCATAGTTTTTAAGCTGGTTGGAGGAAAGTATAGAGGGGATGTCAGAGGCGGGTTCTTTACACAGAGAGTTGTGAGAGCATGGAATGCGTTGCCAGCAGCAGTTGTGGAAGCAAGGTCATTGGGGACATTTAAGAGACTACTGGACATGCATATGGTCACAGAAATTTGAGGGTGCATCCATGAGGATCAGTGGTCGGCACAACATCATGGGCTGAAGGGCCTGTTCTGTGCTGTACTGTTCTATGTTATATGTTCTATGTTCTAAACTCCATTTGCCATTTCTTGGCCCACTTCCCCAGCCGATCCAGATCTGCCTTCATCAATCCTCTTCATTACTTCTTTAAAAAACTCAATCAAGTTCTCACTGGTTTTGGGCAGTTAGTAATGCAGTAATACAGATGGGCCAGGAATATAACATGTTCCATGACTCATGTTCTGAGTTCAGGGCAGCTAGCCAAACTAAAATTGGGGCATATGCAAATTTCTGGAACAGTTTTGCATCTGATTGGCTCAGATTTTACATTCAATAAACAGGACCAAGTTGCAATTGTGCACAGATTGAAATGCTAAACACAAGATCCCCAATAATGTGGTTCAAATATGGACAAGGCACAAACTAAATTACCACAATTATTCTTTCAAAATCTTTACAGCCACCACCTACTTTACTTACAAAACTGAGGATCTGTTGCCAAGAAATAAACTTGTACATGTCAATTAACTAAAAGTTGCATCTACAATTTTATCACAATATGTGGCAGAATTTTGCAGTGCTGTGGTGGGAGTTCGCTGCCATATTTGAATTTGTAGTCTCTGACACTCCCTCTCAAACGATGGAAACTAGAGGTGTCACTCAAATATAATCTCATATATATTTTAATGAACCTACTTAAAACAATAATCAACCATGATAAATATTTATATCATGCCTTTAACCTCCAAAAAACACTAGGCAGAAGCATTATAAAGTACAACATTAAACCACATAAGGAGATATTACGTTGGATGACCAAAAGTTTGATCAAAGTCTTAATGACTTAAAGGAGGAAAGAAATTTGAAAGAAGCTAATTTCAAACCTTGTACCTCAGGCAACTAAAGGCACAGCACCAATAGTGGAGAAATTATACTTGGGAATGTAAATCAGAAAGAAAAGCAATTACAGAATATTACCAGGGAACCGCATAACCAATAAAATAGAAACAGCAATCCTTTTAAGCCCACTAAAGCAGGTACTCTAGGTAGCTAAGAAACAGAATCCTAGACAGTGACTTTTCCTATGTTCATAGGTTCAGAAGGAAGACCTCAGTAGTTGAGACTAAATGTTTACCTTGAGAGTTGATTGCATTGTAACAACTTTGTGATTTCTTCATTGGTTGGAGTCATATCTGATACAAAGCAAAATAATTATTATAATTATTAATAGTCTCACCTCCAGGACATCTCTAAGGAGTTCCTCAAGGCAGTAGCCTGGGATAAAGCATTTTCAGTTGCTTCATCAATGACTTTGCCTTCAACTATGGGGTCAGAAGTGGGGATGCTCACTAGTGATTTGAGGCTCAGCATCATTTGTGGTTCCTCAGGTACTGAAGGAGGGTATGCTCACATGCAAGAGCTGGACAACATTCAGGCTTGGAACAAAAAACATTCACAGCCCAACAAGCAAGAATCTAATTAACTCCCCTTTACATTCAATGGAACTACCATCGCTGAATCTTCTAGTCTCAAGAACTTCACTGGGGCTATTCACACAAATACTGTGGCTATAACATCTGTATAAAGGAAGGGAATTCAGCAGTGAGAAACTAAACCTGTGAATAGGAATGACACTGCGCAATAATCACCAGACAGGAATGTTCCCTCCCAGTCGGGAACACTTCAATGGTTAGGGACAATCGGCCTCGGATCTTCAGGTGACCGTCCTCCAAGGCAGACTTCGGGATGTGCAACAGCTTGGCCGAGCAGAGGTTGTTAGCCAAGTTCAGTACCCATGATGGTGGCCTTAACAAGGACCTTGGGTTCATGTCATACTACAGGTCACCCTACTACACTACACACACACACACTCTCTCTCTCTCTTCTACACACACACTCTCTCTCTTTCTCTCTCTCTCTGACATACTCACACACACGCAGACCCTCTCATAAACACGTGCTCTCTCTCAGACACACACATAAAAACACCCCACACTCACACCTACGCAGACACCCTCTGACAGGCTTATACTCAGTCACACTCACAAAAACATTCTACCAAGCATGCACAAACGTAAACTCATACCCTCACGTGCACTCACGCTCTCTTCTACACACACACACACAGTCTCTCTCTCTCTTTCTCTCTCACTCACTCTCTCTCTCCCTTACATGCACGCACATACACATATATAAATCTATGGGGTAAATTTGCGTTTGCAAAGAATTGTATTTGCAGATACACTCTGTTTTGTTCAAAAAGCACATGATCTGCTGGCAGTCAATTCATGTAACATTTTATAAATTCCTACTTTGGAAGTAGAAACAGTCTAACTCAAGATTGGAATAAAGACAGACTTTAACCTCACACTTTTAATGCATTGTCTGAGCTGTGATGTCACCTTTTCTTATAAAACCTTAAAATATCTTGAGAATGTGACTTGAAAGAAGTTCTGGGATTGACATCTTAATGAACTGGAACCTGCAACCTATTCTAAAAGATTAAAGACTTAACAGCAATCTAAGATTGTTCAATATATTGTTTCAGTTGCATGACACTGAGATCATTTGCTATAAGTTCTATGTCTTATGATCCTACACCAAGGTTACCTGATGAAGGAGCAAAGCTCCAAAAGCTAGCACTTCCAAATTACACAACACTATAACCTAGTGTTGTGTAATTTTTAACAGTGCTAGGAGAGATTAGATGCCTAATTGGCTTGTAATTTTATTAGATACCATGGAATGGCCAAAGTAGTTGCTATTGGCTCTCCAGCGGTGGAAAGGCACACCATCACCTAAAGTCCAGACTATAGTCTCTCTGACCATCCTGTGTTCAATAACATCTGATGCTGGCCTCAACAACCCCCCCACCGCCACACACACACACACACCAGAGTATTGATGGTCTTCCGGTTCAACCCGGTTGAACGCTGACCCCCAATGCTGGCTAAGCAACCGTATTCCACTGAAATTGATCGCAATTTTAAAGACCTTCATATTAAATCACAATATTACCAACATTTTTAATAAATCATTATCCTCAGCTTCCCACAGAACTACTAAGAATATCTAATCTGTATTGAGCTAGACAAAGCACCATCTCAAGAGTCAACTGTTGATTTGTCAGTTTAGCACCTTCTTCAGAGACAAGACAATCAGTTAGGAGAAAGTGAGGACTGCAGATGCTGGAGATCAGAGCTGAAAAATGTATTGCTGGAAAAGCGCAGCAGGTCAGGCAGCATCCAAGGAGAAGGGGAATCGACGTTTCGGGCATAAGCCCTTCTTCAGGAATGATTCCTGAAGAAGGGCTTATGCCCGAAACGTCGATTCTCCTGCTCCTTGGATGCTGCTGACCTGCTGCGCTTTTCCAGCAACACATTTTTCAGACAAGACAATCAGTGTCAGCACTGTTGCTCAAGGGGCATTAGTAATATTTTAGAATGATTTAAGTTAGAGGTTTTAAATCACTAAAATGTGGTGATTTCTCCATGCATCATTTATTGTTATGAATAAAACCTACATTTACATGTAACAAGTGATTTAAATGTTTAATCTTAATGGGTAATAAAGAGAAAAAAAACTCAAGATACGAAGGAATGCTTGAAATACACATCAAACTGGAATAGGATAGATTGACTTATTGTGCATTAATTTTTTAAACTGAACTGTTTTTGTATAAAATCATTTTTTAAAAAATAACTCAAGGAAAGAAATTGGGTGACAGGTTGTAAAGAGAGAAGAATTGAGGAAGATCAAAAACTTGGTGAAAAGCAAGATGGAATAGAAAAGGCTGAAAATTAGACATAAAGAGAAACAAAGATGTGGGAAAATTAAAGAAATAGCTTGCGGAAGAAAATTAACTAGAAGGGAAGACGGTTATGACAGAGTACAAGGTGAAAAAGTGGGAAATTCCTTTCAGTAAGTATGATTTTCCAATAACAACAAAGTTGCTGATCAGTAACATTGTTCAGAATGTTTATTTCCCATACATACTAGCGTACCTGTGTATATTCTGGAACTCTTAAGCAACTTGATTAACTTGTAAAACACAAAACACTGCATTCTTTAAAGCAGAACCATTGATAGCTGATACCTCATTGAGAAGATATTAGTCATAACAATCTGTTTTACTGAAGTAAAGGGGCATATATTTTTCACCTTTTAAGAAAGGGGATTAACACATTCAAGGATTTTCTTTCAGTGTGACTATGAATCGTTGATGAGTGATTGATGATGTAGGCTGAAGCACTGAAAGACTGCACAGTCACCTTACATGGAGCTAAATGGAGCTAAAACATGTACAAATATATTAAATAAAATCAGTGACAAATAAACAGAGGGCATAATATCCTGAAGTTCTTTCCAAGAATAAAATTCCTTCTTGGTTGATTTGTTTTAGAATTAGATTACTGGCAATAGCAAGTGGGGAATAATCAATTGATAAATAAACATGTGAGCAGATGGACATAGAATGACAGCTCAGATTTTTCTTGCCTTGTTGACAGACATTTCAGAAAGTAAGGCTCTTATTGGTGATTTTAATGGAACAGGTCAAGCTAGGTCTGGTTGTCATCTTGGCTGTGTTTAAGATTCAGTGCTGTACCCTGCTGTCTGCAGCACTATACGTAGTTCTTCTGTAACACAATGGTTGTGTTCTTGTGCAACCCCGCATTATAGAAAAATTGTGCTGTAGAAACAGTGCTTAAAGTGTTAGCAATGTCGTCACATTACAGCCAAAACATGATTTAATACTTTGCACTTTAAAAAGTGTCCCCAATTCATCAATCACATTACAGGAAACTCACATTAACAAAACATTATATCAGAAATACCCATATTTATCTTTTATGCAAATATAGATTCTTAGTCAGTCTGCTTAGTGCTAGTGTTGGTTATTACGTATCTAAGAGGTGTCTTTCCCTGGGATCTATGTTCATTACACACGTTATTGGGAATTATATAGGATAATGAGGAAGCAAAGGTCTAGAAACTCAGATGGTTAAGCACATAGCTTTGAATCATTTGGAGGATTTTCCTAGGTTAACCATTCAAAAATAATATGTCAAAAGAGAACAAATTTGGATACTTATTCTTTGTTCTCACTTTGTTTCTTAATAGAACTGTCTCTGAATTTCCTGTGCAATGTTTCTAGGGCTAGATCAGGCTTGAATAGGAAATGTAATGTAATTATGTACAAACGAATATCAGATGGCTCTGGATGCAGATTTTCTGCAATTGCAATGGGTGCACTTCAGGGCAGACTGTCCCCATATAAAAATAATATGGCATTACTGCTTCCTGCTGTTGTACCTCCTGTCTGTTGTAAGGGACTGGCTGGTATTACACTGCAAGATTTTAATTTTCACCTTTATTCAATAGCAGTTGGTTTATTGATTCAGTATCTGTTGCACAACACAGATCTTCTTTTATTCTTAGTGATGGAAATAAGCAATTTATATCTCACTTAATTTCCTTTCTGTTTACTTTAATGACAAAATTGATATAACCTATTTAACACACCTAAAGTTAAAATCATATCATAGTTAGCATTTCATCAATCCCAGAAGTGGGGCTGTAACCACAAGCTTACAAACCACAAGTTTATAAATTGAGAGAGGTTGGCCATTCAGCCCCTTCAGCTTGCTTCACCCTTTAATAAGATCATAGCTAATTTGATTCTAACCTCATATCTTCATTCATGCCTACCCTATAACCTTCCAAGCCCTTGCTTAACAAGAATCTACCTCTGCCTTAAAAATATTCAAAGACTCCACTTCCACCATATTTCATAAAAAGTTCTAAAGATTCCCAATCCAGTGAGAGGAAAAAAAAACATTAGTCTCATCACTATTTAAATGAATGATGTCTGATTTTTAAGCAGTGACCTCCCACATGCACCCACCACACACACACACAATAGCAGGAAAGATGTCTCCACATCCATCCTGTCAATACTCTTCAGGATCTTTTAGAGTCATAGCATCATACAGCACAGAAACAGATTCTTTGGCCCAACCAGTCCATGCCGACCATAATCCCAAACTAAACTAGCCCCACCTGCCTGCTTCTGGCCCATATCCCTCCAAACCTTTCCTATTCATGTACTTATTCACATATCTTTTCAATGTTATAATTGTGCCCACATCCACCACTTCCTCAGGAAGTTCATTCCACATGTAAATCATGTGTAAAAAAATTGCCCCTCATGTCTTCTTTTAAGTCTCTCTCCTGTCACATTAGAAATATGCCCCCTAGTCTTGAACTCCCCCGTCCTAGGGAAAATACACCTACCATTAACCGTACCTATACCTCTCATGGCTTTATGCATTTCCATAAGGTCACCTCTCAACCTCCTTTGTTCCAGTGAAAAACATCCCTGCCTATCTTATATACTTAAATCAAGTTACCTTTTCTGTTCTAAACTCCAGGAGATATAAGCGTAGCTTGGCTGAACCTTTCTCCATTCTTGGAATTATTCCAATAAACCTCCTCTGAACTGCCTCCTTGTATTAACATTCTTCCTTAGTAAAGGGACCAATAATGTGCAGAGAATCCTTGACAGCTGTTGAATGTATTCACCTGGCCACCACCTGAAGTATTGATGTATGTAGGAATTTTAAAGCAATTTATTCTAAGGACAAGACTGGAAGACAATTATATTTAGATCAAGCATTTTTTAAAAATAAAATGCATTAAGCAAGATTTTTAATCAGTGATGAAAGGTATTATGAACAGTGCTTCCAAGCAGCAACTGACCAACATTAACTTACTCCCTGATGCTGAATCCAGCCGTGTTTATTGTTCATTATATTAGATTATTTAGATTCCCTACAGTGTGGAAACAGGACCTTCGGCCCAACAAGTCCACACCAACCCTCTAAAGAGTAACCCACCCAGACCCATTTCTCTCTGACTAATGCACCTAACACTATGGGCAATTTAGCATGGCCAATCCACCTGATTTGCACATCTTTGGAATGTGGGAGGAAACTGGAGCACCCGGAGGAAACCCACACAGACACAGGGAGAATTGTGCAAACTCCACAAAGACAGTTGCACAAGTCTGGAACTGAACCCAGGTCTCTGGTGCAGTGAGGCTGCAGTGCTAGCCCTGAAAAGATGAAGGATATTTTTAAGGAAGGCACAATATATAAAGAAAGATACTATCTTATTGATTATATTGTCAGCTTTCCCAACAGTAGCTTATTTCTGATGTAAGAGACTTCTTATAGTAACGTCTTGTCTTGTATTCATCACAACAGACACAAGATTTAAAAAGAAACTCATGTATTGTGGGCAGTATTTACTGAATCAGCACTTAATGTCCATGCTTAATTACCTTAGAGATGGTGGTGGTGAGTCATTTTCCTGACCAGCTGTGGACCTTGGGGACCAGACCTAACACTGTTGGAAGTTCTGGATTTTAACCCAGTGATGATGAAGTAGCCAATGTACTTCAAAGTCAGGATGATATGCAACTTGGAAGGGAACTTGCAGCTTGTGGTATTCCCTTGCATCTGCTATCTTTGTCCTTTTAGTTGATTCAGCATTTATTACCAATCCCAAACTGCCCACATTGCAGTTAAAATTAACCACATTGCTATAAATCTGGAGTTATATGGAGGACAGACCTGTTAAGAATGGCAGATTTCTCCTCCCATGGGACTTCAGTGAACCAATCTTTTTTTATATAAAAATTAATAGTGGTTACATGGTCACCATTACGCTAACTTTTTAATTTCATTTTTTTTAATTGAATGTGCCCAGAATATTAACATGATGTTCAGGGTTATTGGTCCAGAGACATTTCCAGAAACATGGCATCTCTCCTCCTGCTCATCTCATTGCTAAAGGCTTGAGCATGGATTTACAAACCATAGAACCCTCTCTCCCTGTGCCTTTGGGCTCACTTTCACTTCTCGCTAATTTCACCATCAGCATCTGACAGAAACCTCTTTTGATTCAAAATGGTTTTCCTTTAAGCTTTAGGAAAGATGTTGTGAAACTTGTAAAGGTTCAGAAAAGACTTACAAGGATGTTGCCAGATTTGGAGGGTTTAAGCTATAAGGAGATGCTGAAAAGGCTGAGGCTATTTTCCATGGAGCATTGAAGGGTGAGCAGTGACCGTATAGTGGTTTATAAAATCATGAGGGGCATGGATAGGATAAATAGACAAGGTCTTTTCCCTGCGGTGGATGATACCAGAACTAGAGGGGCATAGGTTTGGGGTGAGAGGGGAAAGATACAAAAGGGACCTAAGAGGCAACTTTTTCACACAGAGGGTGGTGCGTGAATGGAATGAGCTGTCAAAGGAAGTGATGGAGGTAGTACAATTACAAAATTTAAAAGGCATCTAGATGGGTATGTGAAAAGGAGGGTTTAGAGTGATACGGGCCAAGTAGATTAGGTTAGGATATCTGGTCGGTATGGACGTGTTGGACCAAAGGGTCTGTTTCCATTGTGTATATCTCTATGACTGTATGACATTATGATTTAACATCCACTTCAGAGCTTCATCCTACTGCTGCTGGTATCCACCCTGTCAGAACTTCTTGTGGGGTTCCAGGACATGTGGGGTGTTGTCCCTCATCAAAAGGTATTCATAAGGGATTGAGTGTTGACAGGATGCTAGTCAAATAGTTGTTTTGCCCTACTGATGTGGAGCTTCTTGAGTGTTACTAGAGCAGCATTCATCCAAGTAAAGGGAGAAAATCTCATCATATTCCTGATTTATGCCTTGTAGGTAGTAGATAGGCATTCAGGGAGGTGTGTTAATCACTATCTAATAGCCATAGTATTTACACTTCTGGTTTAGATCATTGCTAACATCCAGCTAATTCAGCAATAATGGCATTGAACATCAAGGGGCAATGTTAATTATTTTCTTGCTGAGATAGTCACAACTAGCACTTATGTAGCATAATGCTACTTACTACTCGTGTTGTCCAAGTCTTTCTCCATATGGGTATGAGATGTTACAGAGACTGAGCAGTCACAAATGGTCACATTGTACAATTATAATGAGCATCCCAACTTCTGACCTTATAATGGAGGCAACGTCACTGATGAAGCAGCTGAAGATGAATGGGCATAAAAGACTATGTTGAGAAACTCCTGCTGGGATCTCCTGGGGCTGGGATGATTGACTTCCAACAATGATATCATATTATGCAAAGTATGACACTTATCATTGGAAGGTTTTCCCCCAGTTCTCAATTACTCCAGTTCTGCTAGGGCTACTTCACACTTAGCCAAATACTTTCAAGGGCAGTCACTCTCATCTCCTGTCGGGAATTCAGCTCATTTGCCCATATCCGGACCAAGACTGTAATGATGGCAGAACTGAGTGACTCTGACGAAATCCAAACTGAACATCAGTGAACAGGTTATTGCTGAGAATGTGGCATTGATAACACTGTCTATGATTCCTTCCATCACTTTGCTGATGTCTGAAAGTAGATTAATGGAGAGTAATTCACTGGGTTGGATTTGCCTTGCTTTTTGTGGACAGGATAAACTGGACAATTTTCCACACCAGTAGTGTGGATGCCAGTGAAGTAGCTATTCTAGAACAGCTTGACCAAAGGTACAATTAGTTCTGGAGCACAAATTTTGTAAGAAATTTCAAAGGGAACAACAATTTACACCTGTATGAGAAAAGGATGCTGATTGATTGACTCTGACTGAGCAAGGTATTGGCATGGAAAAATCAGCAGGATAAAGTTGTCCACTGAACCTTTGCTTAATTGAGAAAGGCCCAATGCTTGAATATGTTTTTTCTGCTCACAAATGATAGACCCTGGCATACAAATATATATTTCTTCTAGAAATTGTAAGTGAGCCACATTGCAATAATCTTTTGTTGATTGTTAATGTAATTCTTTGCACATATGGGATTGTTCAATCAGTGCTGTCTAATTTCAGAATGACATTTAATACTGGACACTATGTTTTGCTTTGAAAAGCATGAGATGATTGAGAACGGTCAGTACGCTCAGTCAGGCAAATGGCCAACTTGCCTTTGTTGAATTTATACCACTGTCTGGGGGATAACTGTTCCCTGGTGCATTCTCCATGGCAACATCTCAACCAATCAGAGTGCACTTGTCAGTTAATCAGCATCATATTCTCATGAAGTATAAATGTTTGTTCCCTTTTAATTTTGTTCTTTTTTCAGATGTCCCAGTGATTGCAAGATGAAAACCTTCAAAAATAGTTCTCCTTTTTTCAGTCATCCTCAAGTTCCATACCAATAAGCAATTTTAAGAGTAGCTTAATTTAGCCAATCTTTATAAGATGAATTGAATTTGTGCAGAAGTTTCAATTGAAACAACTGCACTTCTGTGTTGCTGAATGCTAAACAAATACATAAGCTGGCACTCATACAGCACCTTTAGTGTTATAAAATACTCTAAGGTACACCACAGAAGTATTATCAATTGAAAATTGTCACCACGTCACATTAGGAAAAGAATGAAGAATAATAATTTATATTACACTTTTCAAGAACACAAAATGTCTCAAAGCACTTTACAGCCAATGAGTCATTGAGGTCTACAGTACACAAAAAGGCCCTTCTGCCCCATCAAGTGTGTGCTAGTCAAAAAACCCCTAACTATTTACATCCCATTTTCCAACACTTTGCCCATAACCTTGAATGCCTTGGTATCACAAATTTACATCTAAATACTTCTGAAATGTTGGTAGGGTTTCTATCTTTAATATTCTTTCAGGCAACAAGCTCTTAATTCCCACCACCCTCCTGCAATTTCAGACCTTTTTCGCTGTCAACCTGCTGCCAATTTTTATGCTATTCACAAACTTACTTATCATTACCACTCCCCTCATTCATACCCCATTATCCAACATTTTGTTCTATATTGTTTATATGTACCACAAACAATAAGGGACTCAGAACTGACCCCTGTGGTACAACACTGGACACTGGCCTCTGACACCTATGACTAAGTTAATTTTGGACCTGACTTGCTAAGTTACCTTGGATCCCATGTGTATTTACCTTCTTTATCAGCCTCCCATGTGGGAGCTTGTCAAAGGCTTTGCTACAATACATATAAAGTACAACAACTGCACTAACCTTATCTACATATCTGGTCACCTCCTCGAAATAGTCAATCAAATTGTGTGGCACAGCCTCTGTCTGACAAAGTCAAACTAACCATTTCTGATCAACCTTACCTCTCCAAATGGAAATTAATGTCTCTCCTTCGGCATTTTCTCCAACCATTTCTATAAGTGGAAGCACATTAGCTATTCTCCAGTCCTGTGGAACTTCCCTTGTGGCCAGAGAAAGGAATTAACAATTTGTGTCAGATCCTCTGTAATTTTCTCCTTTGTATCCCACAGAGCCTGGTATACAGCTCATCCAGATCTGGAGATTTGTCCACTTTACATCCACTAAGACCTCCAATATTTCCTTTATTCCTACGTCAATCTGCTTGAGAACCTCTCAGTCCCATTTCCTGAATTCTGTGCCTACATCCTCCTTCTTTGACATGAAGACAAGTGTGAAGTATTTGTTTAATATCCTACCAATGTCACCCAGCTCCATGCACTGCCTTAGTTCCTAATAGGCCTTAGTCTTTCCCAAGTTATCCTGTTCCTCTTGATATAGAATATCTTGGGATTCTCCTGCCCACCAGTACTTTTATCATGGACCCTCTTTGCTCTCCTAATTGTTTTCTTAAGTGCCCCCTGCACATTCTATACTCCACTTGAGCCTCCATTGATTTGCTCCCTTTATATCTAGCACATGCCTTTCTTTCCTGCTTATCCAGTCTTGAATACTTATAGTCACCCAAGGTTCTCTGTGCTTGTTTACTGACTGCAAATCCTTCACCTTCGCAGGCTGCGTGAATTTGGTTTAGAACAGAAAAAGAGGATGAGAGAGAATGCATAAAAAAAACTCTAAAAGAAATGTGAAATAAGGCTGAATGAGTGTGGTCATTTTGAGTGCCAGCATTTTAATCTTGAAGTCACCCGAAACCTGTGAACTTTCTTGAGTTAAGTGTTGTTCACCCATTAGCCTGTGCTTACTGACCTACATAGACACTGAGTGGGAAGAATCTCATCCTTGCTTGCCTTCATGGTTGCAATCATCCCCAGCTCTGTAATCACTTGCAGCCTCAATAAGTCTCTGAGATATCTGCCATACCCCTCTGTTCCAGGCCCTGGTGTAATCACGATTGTAATGTAGGGAAACACAACTGCCAATATCAGCACAGCATACTCCCATGATTCAGCAATGTGATAATGTCTAGATAATCTGGCTTTTTTGCAGTGTTGATTGAGGGATCCATATTGGCCCGGTCCTGGGGAGAACATTCCTGCTATCGTTCAAAATACTGCCACGAGTTCTTCTATATGCCCCCAAGCAGGTCGACAAGACTTTATTTTAACATCTCATCCAAAACATGGATAAGAAAGGGACAACAGAACAGGCAATCAAGAGCGTATTCAAATTGTTCTAATGAGGAGTCACTGGACTTGAAACATTAACTCTGCAGATGCTGCCAGACTTGCTGAGTTTCTCCAGAAATTTCTGGTTTTGTTGTAAATGAAGTTGTTCACCATTCGAGGTGTGTGGTTTTCAGAACTATGGACCCGCTACATCAAATGAAATTTGATGATGTCTTCCATAAAGGCCGCACTGTGTGGAGAAAAAATGCAATATTGAAATGGGCATCAATGGCAGGGAGTGAGGACACAGGACAAGGAGGCCCTTCCCTCTCTCCATCTTGGACCATGTGTCCCATTCTCCTGGGCCATGTTCCTTTCCTTTTCCATGTTGCACCCATCACTTCCTCTCTGCATCGCCCCTGTCCATTCCATTCTTCACATTACCCCCACTCCTCCATGTACTGTGCTCTTCACGATTTCCCCTCCCCTTCTCTCCTCTCCCCAGCCCCACCCCCATCCCCCATCCCTCCTTCACCATCCTCCCCCTACCCATCCACCACTATGCCCCATCTCCACCCTCTGCCTCATTCCTGTAATTCCCTGCCCTCTCCCTTCCTACTTTGCTGACCCAATGCCTGAACCTAATTAAAGGGGCATTTGCAAGTTTAAGCAATGCATATCACTCATGCGCTTGTTTCAGCAAATGAAGCCATACTTTTAGAATACTGAACAGTTTGACTTGGCGTTGGTGTATTTTGTCACTGCCTTTGCCCCAGGACTGTTATTCTTTAGAATTCTCTCTCCCTGAGAACAGTGAAGGCTGGGTCATTGAATGTATTCAGCACTGAATTAGATGCATTTTTGATCCACAGGGGAGTCAGGGTTTCCATGGGGTAAGGCAGTAAGGTAGAGTTAAGGTCACAATTCAATCAGCCATGGTTTTAGTGAATGGTAGAACAGGTTCAGTGGGCTGAGTGGCCTACTCCTGCGCTGATTTGTTTCCTTATTATGTTTTCTTGTGACGTTGGGTGCTTGGTCAACTCCCTCTCTAAGAAAATGTCGATCATAACTTGCCCGGACATGTTCTGGATCTGACCCATTGACAACTTTACTTCGGGCAGATGGATTTTTTTTGGCTTTAAAGTTAAATTTGTATCAGGGTCAGCCTGACTTTTGGATACTTAAGCATTTCCTGGTTGCCATCATAAGGATCTCACCTTGCTCCTTGAAAGCATGAGGGAAAGTAACAGTGCGTTTCGGATTAGCGCAAAAAGTAAAGGTCAGAAAGCTGTTGCAATTTTTACTGTATGCATGTTCTATTCTCAGTGGGGATGAGAGAGTGAAGTTAGGCTTTAAAGTGCATTCCTGAAGTAAAAGGGCAGTTTTTCCTCATCCTTCACCTTGAGGAATCCCTTTCATTGGGTAAAAAAATATGCTTTTCTCGATTTAATCCCTTTTTACTTCTTTGCAGGATTTCCCAAACTTCTTTGGGAAGCTTGAGCTGGTCCTATTCAGGCTCTTTGCTGATACGCTAAAGAGACAGGAAATCATAGTCTTGTTTTCTTGCCTTCATTTTCATAGCCATCGTCTCAGGTTGAACCAGTCTCTTTGAAATCTCAGGGTGGTATTTAATCCCTCATTGCGTGTTATTTTAACCTCACGTACATTGAATGACTGTCTATTTCTGACTCTGTAAAACATTGTTCACCTTGGAACCTTCTGCCAATGGGATGCTGTGTTTGTGTCTCCTCAGACTTGACCTTTCAATGTTCTGCTGACCAGCTTCCCTGGTCCTAAAATTTCTGGTCATTCAAGATGCTGTACCTATATCTGAAGCAGCACCATGTTCCCCGTCACCCATTAAATCTACTGTGTCTGATTGTCACAGGCAGTGAGGAGGTTGAATATTTTAATTTTACCTGTTTCCCAGGATCAGTGAACAGAACGCTGCAGTCTAAGAGGTATGCAGCAGTAGTAGAATTGCCAACCTTCATGTATGCAAACCCTCAGAACAGAGCATATGTCTGACTGGTCCTGCAGCTAGCTGCCTAGGATATTTCCATATTTAAACATTCCTGGCACTGCGTGAACAGTTTACTTTCTCCCTCCAATTGTAGCTGCAGCTGAAAAGCTTTCAGCTCAGTGAGAATAACCTATCCTTACAAAGGAGCATCCCAATCCACCACCAAACACTGCCAAGGGCTCGGGTCAACTGCTGTATTAGAAATACCCCAGTTGGTATTGCATCAGTTCATAGTTCAGAAAGAGTTAATGCAGAAGCTGCACTACTGTCCACCTAATCTAATAATGTCACTTGGTCTTTAGGTGGAGAAGAAGCAATCCAGCACAAGGTTTTCATAAAGACAGTGGTGTCAGTGCTAGTTCCTGGTAGTAAGTATGCCCAGAGCTGAAAATGTGTTGCTGGAACAGCGCAGCAGGTCAGGCAGCATCCAGGGAACAGGAGAATCGACGTTTCGGGCATAAGCCCTTCTTCAGGAATGAGGAAAGTGTGTCCAGCAGGCTAAGATAAAAGGTAGGGAGGAGGGACTTGGGGGAGGGGCGTTGGAAATGCGATAGGTGGAACGAGGTCAAGGTGAGGGTGATAGGTCAGACTGGGGTGGGGCGGAGAGGTCAGGAAGAAGATTGCAGGTTAGGAAGGCGGTGCTGAGTTCGATGGATTTGACTGAGACAAGGTGGGGGGAGGGGAAATGAGGAAACTGGTGAAATCCGAGTTCATCCCTTGTGGTTGGAGGGTTCCTAGGCGGAAGATGAGGCGCTCTTCCTCCAACCATCGTGTTGTGGTCTGGCGATGGAGGAGCCAAAAGACCTGCATATCCTTGGTGGAGTGGGAGGGGGAGCAACACATTTTCAGCTCTGATCTCCAGCATCTGCAGACCTCACTTTCTCCAGTAAGTATGCCCAACCAGATGATAAGAACTGGACCTGTTGCTATAATGCAACAAACTACATCTTCTGTAAGGCAAGCGCCTCTTCTCAGTAAGTCTCAATAAGGTTTATCCTTACCATTTCTAATTATCCAGGCCTTTATACTCAGCATGAAAAGAAAATTGATGAATAGTTTTTGTGGTGCAGTGGTAGTGTCTGTATTGGGAGCAAGGGAGCAATATGTGTTTAAGTCCTACCTGTTCAAGTCCTACCTGTGAAATGGTTGATTAGGAAAATATCTCAAAAGGAGATCGAGGAGGCTCTTGTGGTGTCCCTAACTCAGGACCAGTAGATCTGAGTTCAAGTCCCACCTGCTTCAGAACAGATTATTTAAAATATCTAATAGCTTTGCAGAAAAAGATTAAGTTTGCCACTCTAGGAATATTGCAGCAAATGAAAAGACTGAGACAGTCTTGTGATTGGAGTGAAGAGGCAGTCAGCAACACTTATCGGTGCAGCAGCAGAGCAAAAGGAGCATTGCAGAGAGCACCTTTACCTCAGACCTGGTAAGATACTCATTGTAAGCAAGGAATACAGCACAGTTTTGGAAATTACAGAGACCTTACAGAATAAGAAATGTGTGGGAGTAGTACAGAGCTCAGTGGGTAAAGTTACCAATCACTTTGGGATTACTCAATGAGTAAAGTTCGAAATTGCTATCAGCATTTTTGTCTTTCCTCCTTAAACAAGTCACAGACAACTCGGACGAGAATGTTATAGATGAATTTCCCCAGGTGTCCCACAATACCAAAGCGGTTAGATCAATCCGAACACAAGCTGGTACCAAAACAAAACAGTCCCAACTTTATTATGAACAAAATTACAATAATCTTTAATACAAAACATGCTATTTGACCCCTTTAGGTTACAATACTTCCCAGGTCTCTTGTAAATTTACGGAGGCACACTCGCTGAATTTCTCTCTCTGGATCTGTGAAGCTGCTTTCTTCCTCTCTCTGGATGGCCATGCTGGTCGCCTTGCAAGGCCTCAGATAATTCCAGAGATTCCCAGAGTGGCTCCAAGACAGAAATCTACAGGTAAACCCAAGACTTTATATATTTTAAATGGTTTTCTGGAACGTTTTGATTGTTCTGACCAATCAGAGAGATACACTTAATAGTTTGAAACAAGAGTCAATCATTTAGATGGCATGCTACTGTTAGATTCTTTGTGTAGCAGGAGTCAGTGCCTTGCTGTTTGGGCTCTCCTTTGTTTAGTGGATAAATTGTTGTGGGTGTCTGTCCAGAATAACTGTTGCCCTTTACATTACGCTAATGTCATTAGCACCTGGCTGCTGTGTTTGCACTGTGTCTGATGAGTGGATTTTGTGACTTCAGAGTTTCACTTGGCCAATGTGTCCAACATCCCTTGCTATTTGGCCAAGTTAGCAATCTATCTGTGTTTTAGCAGCCAGGAGGCATAATGGCAATTATTTAAAATAATGTCACAAAGGAGTGGGTTAGTAAGGAAAGATGAGAAAAGAATTACTTACCCTTCATCATGAGCAGGCTCCATAAGGCATGTCTACAGTGGGTATATTAGACGCCAGAATTTTAATTTACATGAAGGTTGTGTATCGAGCAAGTCTCTGTGTGGAACCTTGGAGGCAGATGTTTGCGGTAAAGGGACGGCTGGAAAATGGGAAGCCTTCTAAACTAAGATAACAAGAATCCAGTGAAAGTATATTCCTGTCAGAGTGAAAGGGAAGGCTGGTAGGTATAGGGAATGCTGGATGACTAAAGAAATTGAGGGTTTGGTTAAGAAAAAGAAGGAAGCATATGTCAGGTATAGACAGGATAGATCGAGTGAATCCTTACAAGAGTATAAAGAAAGTAGGAGTATACTTAAGAGGGAAATCAGGAGGGCAAAATGGGGACATGAGATAGCGTTGGCAAATAGAATTAAGGAGAATCCAAAGGGTTTTTACAAATATATTAAGGACAAAAGGGAACTAGGGAGAGAATAGGGCCCCTCAAAGATCAGCAAGAAGGCCTTTGTGTGGAGCCACAGAAAATGGGGGAGATACTAAATGAATATTTTGCATCAGTATTTACTGTGGAAAAGGATATGGAAGATATAGACTGTAGGGAAATAGATGGTGACATCTTGCAAAATGTCCAGATTACAGAGGAGGAAGTGTTGGATGTCTTGAAATGGTTAAAGGTGGATAAATCCCCAGGACCTGATCAGGTGTACCCAAGAACTCTGTGGGAAGCTAGAGAAGTGATTGCTGGGCCTCTTGCTGAGATATTTGTATCATCGATAGTCACAGGTGTGGTGCCGGAAGACTGGAGGTTGGCAAACGTGGCACCACTGTTTAAGAAGGGTGGTAAAGACAAGCCAGGGAACTATAGACTGGTGAGCCTGACTTCAGTGGCGGGCAAGTTGTTGGAGGGAATCCTGAGGGACAGGATATACAAGTATTTGGAAAGGCAAGGACTGATTAGGGATAGTCCACATGGCTTTGTGCGTGGGAAATCATGTCTCACAAACTTGATTGAGTTTTTTGAAGAAGTAACAAAGAAGATTGATGAGGGTAGAGCAGTAGATGTGATCTATATGGACTTCAGTAAGGTGTTCGACAAGGTTCCCCATAATTAGCAAGGTTAGATCTCATGGAATAAATGGAGAACTAGCCATTTGGATACAGAAGTGACTCAAAGGTAGAAGACAGAGGGTTGTTTTTCAGACTGCAGGCCTGTGATCAGTGGAGTGCCACAAGGATCGGTGCTGGGTCCTCTACATTTTGTCATTTACATAAATGATTTGGATGCGAGCATAAGAGGTACAGTTAGTAAGTTTGCAGATGACACCAAAATTGGAGATGTAGTGGACAGCAAAGAGGTTACCTCAGATTACAACAGGATCTTGACCAGATGGGCCAATGGGCTGAGAAGTGGCAGATAGAGTTTAATTCAGATAAATGCGAGGTGCTGCATTTTGGGAAAGCAAATCTTAGCAGGACTTATACTCTTAATGGTAAGGTCCTAAGGAGTGTTGCTGAATAAAGAGACCTTGGAGTGTAGGTTCATAGCTCCTTGAAAGTGGAGCAGCAGGTAGATAGGATAGTGAAGAGGGCGTTTGGTATGCTTTCCTTTATTGGTCAGAGTATTGAGTGCAGGAGTTGAGAGGTCATGATGCATCTGTACAGGACATTGGTTAGGCCACTGTTGGAATATTGCGCGCAATTCTGGTCTCCTTCCTATTGGAAAGATGTTGTGAAACTTGAAAGGGTTCAGAAAAGATTTACAAGAATGTTGCCAGGATTGGAGTATTTGAGCTATAGGGAGAGGCTGAACAGGCTGGGGCTGTTTTCCCTGGAGCGTTGGAGGCTGAGGGGTGACCTAATAGAGGTTTACAAAATTATGAGGGGCATGGATAGGATAAATAGGCAAAGTCGTTTCCCTGGGATCGGGAAGTCCTGAACTAGAGGGCATAGGTTTAGGGTAAGAGGGGAATGATATAAAAGAGACCTAAGGGGCAACTTTTTCACCTAGAGGGTGGTACCTGTATGGAATGAGCTGCCAGAAGATGTGGCAGAGGCTGGTACAATTGCAACATTTAAGAGGCATTTGGATGGGTATATGAATAGGAAGGTTTTGGAGCGATATGGATCGAGTGCTGGCAGGTGGGACTAAATTGGGTTGGGATATCTGGCCGGCATGGACAGGTTGGACCAAAGGGTCTGTTTCCATGCTGTACATCTCTATTACTCTATGACTCTATGAAAGGCTGCACAAGGACACCTTTTGTGCAGGTTCAGGCACCAGATCACAGATTCAACCAGAGCCTCTCATTTGTTTTTTTAATGCTTGCACAGTTAGTGCCTACCAACACCCCTGCCTAGCCTTGCCACGCCAATCACACGACCAGACAGCTTACCTTGTTTGTCAGCAGTCCTTTGTCGAGAGGGTGTATGTCTTGTGCATGACAGTGTGTTACATCAATCCCACACTTCTATCATGTGCCAGCTACTTATATGGCAAACACAAAGCATAAGCAAGCAGCCATGTCTCAAAGCCTTAGGTGTGTAGACCTCACTGAAGACCCTGGAGGCCTCTGTTAGCGAAGGGAATCAGGCACAGCAAGCCAGGGGCAAGGTCTGATCCCAGTCCAGGGGATTGGAAGCAGTCTGCTATTATTTGGTTTGTTCTCGGTCAGAGGGTCCATGCCTCTCAAGTCTGGGCAATGGGTCACAGTTCCTTCGGTGGCTCCATAGTGGCCAGGTTGACTAATAGGGCCACAGTGGTCAGAGATCATGTACAAAAGTCAGGAGCCTAGTTAATCTCATCCAGGGTAGTCCAGCTAGATCATTGAAGGGAGTGGGTTATAGTCAGTCTATTGGTTTCATCCAGAGAAACAAGGGAAAGGATTGGGCTGGTGGGCTGGGGTGGTGGGGTGATGGGGTGATGGGGTGTGCGGCTGCTCTAGGATAAAGATTTAAGAACCTATTTTTCGGGATTGGGGGCTGCAGGCAGTGTTCTTGTTAGTTTTCTTTTCTTCTGTACATTATTCTGAGGTTGGTAAGTAGCGGTAACCTCTGGATCTGGGAGTCAATGCTGTGAATGGCATTGGCACAGTTATTACGGCACAGGGCTCATGGGAATACCTGTTGGGAGGGAATCTGGATGTTTGGAGCCTCACTGACACAAAGAGGTTGATGCTAGGAATCAGTGCCTAGGAGTATCCATTGTGTTGGAAATCAAAACCATGCACTGTGGAAAAAAGACACTTGGAGGACAAGGAGCAAGTGTTTCCATTTGTGAGGCAAAGTCTGCAAAACGCATTGAGTCCAGGTCCTTTAGTGGAACAAGAATATTACACACAGCTCACGTACTATAAAGGACAGAGGTCTGCAAAATCCATAACCACAAGCCATCCCAAGACATTAGTTCATTGTTTGCTGTGTGGCTCTTTCCACAGACAACATTGATCACCACACCAGGGAAACAGTCGGGATGTTTGACTAATAAGAGCAATGGTGTCAGCAGGAACCATTGCCTGATATATGTACCTTGCTTATCTTGCTCCCTCATGCTGCAACAGGCTCTCAACACAGACTTCAGTACATGGGTGAAAGTGAGGACTGCAGATGCTGGAGATCAGAGTCGAAAAGTGTGGCGCTGGAAAAGCACAACAGGTCAGGTAGAATCCGAGGAGCAGGAGAGTCGACGTTTCGGCCATAAGCCCTTCAAGCCCGAAATGTCGACTCTCCTGCTCCTTGGATGCTGCCTGACCTTCTCTGTGCTTTTCCAGTGTCACGCTTTTCGCCAGACATCAGTGTATCCTGTGTGGACGAGATGAGGCATTATGCCAACACAGTTACATTCAGGGTTACACAGAGACTGAAATAAAGTGATATAATGCAAAACCAACCAAATTTATACTTTGCACACAATGTGTAAGTTTGGGAGCGAAAACAATTGGGAATCCCTGGGACTATGGATTGCAGGTTGATGAGAGAGGATTGGGTGAACAGACAATTAGGGGCTGCGAGATTAATGTTCAGAAGACAGAGAAAACCTGAGGAACATGGGTTGGGAAATTGGGGCTCTGGAAAGAAAGAGTGAATGATTAAGATTAGAAAAGGGACCAGAGTAGGAATAGAGAGCGGGAGAATGAGGTATGTGGTAGGACTGTGGACTAATATTTCCTACAGAACTATGAGCACCAACCTCAACACATGAACAGGATCGGTATGAGTGAATTAAACCTGGGGACGTACTGTGGGTACCACCAGCCAGCACGGTCCTGCCATGAGGCCTTCTTTTTAAATCAGTAGCCTAGTTTGTTATTTCACATCTCCAATGCCATCTCCACTGAGGTGCCATCTCCACTGAGGTGGATGTTGAATATGGACATCCTGATCCAGAGGTAGGTAACACAGCCACTGCAACACAAGACACTGTCTCCAGGTCATTTTTGATTTACATGTAGACCTACTAAGGAACCTCTGAAAACCAACATAGTTAAGCTAACGGGGCTGTTGCGGTGCAGTCTTAGTGTCCCTACTCCTGGACCAGACGATTCATCTTTCAGCCCCTCTTGTTCTGGATGTGTGGTTGAACATATGGAACAGGTTGTAACTATCAATAAACTGACATGATGGAGACGGCCTCCCGGGGAGTCTAGGTTGTGGAGGGGACAGTGCTCCAAAATCAATCTGCATACTATAATGAATTTTCCTGCTCCTCGGATGCTGCCTAACCTGCTGTGCTTTTCCAACACCACTCTAATCTTGATACTGTTATAAGTGTCAACCCATGTCTGTGGCCACTGGCCATTAGTGGAAGAAACTCCCCTTCACAATGACAACCAAGCAACTGTGGCTATTTTCATGTTAAACGTTCTGTGCACTCTCTTCAGAGGGTGCATCCATCTTAAGACACCCTCTCTCTCATTCCCTTCCTGCATCGGCTGGATCAGGCTACTCACTGGCTCTCATTGTGCTCATTCACTTTGTGCTCATTTACATGCTCACAGCATCTCTGCCTTGTCCTGCCATTTATCACTTTGCCTCAGCATTGAAAACTGCATAGCCTTGTGCCTCAGTGTGGATGTGAAGTCAGGCAGCTTGTTATGTTGGTTAGCAGTGATTAACAAGTGGTCTCTGATGAGACTGCTGATCTGGAAGTGCTGTTGACCTATTAGTTCTTCAGGCTGAAGAGACTGATCACTATCCTTAACTGGGCTGTAATGATACACCCTGACCGTTGGTTTATGTTTCAAAATTAGGTTGGGCATTAAGCACAATGTGACACAAAGTCAGAATTCAGTATCGCACTTAATGTTGGGGTCCCAAAGCAGAAGGAGAAAGTGAGGACTGCAGATGCTGGAGATCAGATTTGAAAAATGTGTTGCTGGAAAAGCGCAGCAGGTCAGACAGCCTCCAAGGAGTGGGAGAATTAACGTTTCAGGCATAAGCCCTTCTTCAGGAATCATCGACGTTTCGGGCATAAGCCCTTCTTCAGGAATGATCCTGAAGAAAGGCTTATGCCCGAAACATCGATTCTCCTACCTCTTGGATGCTGCCTGACCTGCTGCGCTTTTCCAGCAACACATTTTTCAGTCCCAAAGTAGAACGAAGGTTCAGCTTGTGAAGTACAATCATGGAGCAGCTCTGTCAGAGATTCCCAATACAGGTTCATACATATCTGAGTTCAAGTTAGAATCCACGGAGATTGAGTGAGAGATTGTATCTGTTAAAAATGCCAGTGACTGGAGATTTTGTCGCATCAGTGAATAATGATGAGTGACAGGGTTACTTCTGGTCACATTTTGGATGTGAAGTAACTATACCTGTTACACCAGCTACACATAGCTTACCGATGAATTAATGTGGGTGGTATCTGATAAACTTCTGAATGACATGGGCTGCGGTGGGATATCTGGGAGAATCGTTCTGTACTCCTTATACACATGACTGTGTGGCCAAATTCTGCATCGGCTCCATTTACAAGTTTGCTGATGACACCAACATTGTAGGTTGGATCTGAAACAATGATGAGATGGAATACAGGAAGAAGACAGAGTGCCTAACAGCATGGTAGAAAGACAACACTTTCTCCATCAACATCAGGAAAACGAAGGAGTTGGCCATCAGGAAGCAGAGTGGAGGGGACACCCGGGCAGCATCAATGGTGCTGAGGGGAGATGGCTGAGTGTCAAACACCTGAGAGTGACAATCCTCAACAATCTGTTCTGATCCACCACACTGACACTACGGTCAAGAAAGCACATCAATGTCTCTACTTCCTCAGGAGGCTAAGGAAATTCGGCATGTCCATAAAAACTCTGAGCATTTTTTATAGATGCGTCATAGAAAGCTTCCTATCTGGGTGTAGCACAGTGTGCTATGACAACTGCTCTTCCCAAGACCACAAGAAACTAGAGTGTTGTGAAAACAACCCAGTCCATCACACAAACCAGCCTTCCATCCATTGACTCCCTCTATACTTCCCACTGCATTGGGAAAGCAATCAACATAATCAAAGACCCCTCCCACCCTGTTATACTCTCTTCCACCCTATTCCATTGGGCAGAAGATATAAAAGTTTAAATACTTATATGAACAAATTCAAGAACAGCTTCTTCCTCGCTATTATCAGGCTTTTGAATGAATCTCACAAAGGTCACTGTTGATCTCTCTCTGCACATTCTCAACAGTGGCAACACTTTATCCTGCACTCTGTTCTGTTACCCTGATGCATTAGTATAGTATGATCTCCCTGTAAAGCACGTAAGACAACACTTTTCACTGTACCACGGTACATGTGACAGAAATGAATCAACCACTTGACAGAATTATCAAGTGAGATCTTTCTCGATGTCAGAAACAACAAGCTGTTTTGCAGCAGAGTCTCAGGCTTTGAGTTGAGATTCTTGCTAGGGAGTGCTGAATGTCTACGACCGGGGATTATTATTGGTTACCATCCTCATTAACACCAAATCCCACCTTCTACACTTCCTATTCTACCATCCACCAGATAGAAACTAGATGCTGACAAATCTCGACTTGAAATTTAGAGTAAGTACCTGGCAATCTTAGTTTGTGGTTTGATCCTCCACATCGCCATCTTAGACACCCAGTACCAATGTCTCAGGGCACACACCATGGTCAGCAGCTGTACATAACCCACATCCACAGATGCCAGCAAATCTCCAATTACTTGAAGGACATTTCTGCACTGCCATGCTACACTTTAGAGTGCACTGATAAGTATCATAGCAACACTGCTGAGAGGACGTGTTGTACACAGGGACAGGCACCCAGTTGGATAAGGCTGTTTGCTGTCTGTCTGAGCACTCTGTGAGTTTACACCTACCTGAATGCTCACTGCCTTGCCTTTTATTGCTTTACCCCTCAGCCAAAGAAGGCTGACATTTCCTTGTTTCTTATTGAGGCTACTAAACTGAGCAGCTTATTGTGTTTCACAAGGATGTGGATGGTGATTTTTTTATATCACCAGCCACGTATCCAACAAACACTCTGTATGTCCTACAAGCAAACAGCTTTATCTTGAAGTCGAGGTCCACGCAAGTCCAGGGAGGCACTGTCAGTCAAGGATCCCAGCACAGCAAGTCAAGGGCAGTCTCCAATATCAGTCCAGGAGCTTAGGCATGGTCATGGACATGGAACAAGTTTTAGTTCCTCCACAGGGCGGTCCTCGTCTCAAACTCAACAAAAATGACATTTAGCCAACAAAGAGTAAGTTTCGACCTTATTTGTTATGTATGTAGTTAATCTGGTGTAATTTCAGTGAGTCACTGTTGGTTATTGGTTGATAAATTTCATTCCATTTCTATTTTCCTCTATGAATCCAATCCTCTAGTCTCCCTTCAGTTTCTCCTCATCATCCTGGAGTGCCGACCAGGTATTCAGACCATCTTGTATGACAACTACTGGCATGAAACCACAAGGCAAAAGCAAAACTATTGGGGGGAACCGCAAGGTAAATGAAATAACAGTGGTTAACATCATGCAATCAGGTCACATGTAAACAAACGTTCATAGACATGATGTGGCCCAGAATAAGGTGATTGAAATGCCACGTGAACAAAACTCCATGAACGCCACCATTCAGCATTGGTAACTCTATGCTACATGCACAATTCCCCTCCTCTGCCACTGCTAGACTCAACCAGTGATGTCCACACATCATGTAAATGTTTGCACTCCTACACCTGGACTGGAGTAGTACACTTCAGGAATGCTGCTCTGATTCAGTGCAGATTGGGTCCAGGAAAGTCAACATGTTTTTAAAAAATCATAATTAGGATAATCATACATGATATTAATAGTCAAAGAGCGTGGTGCTGGAAGGGCTGATGAAGGGCTTTTGCCCGAAATGTCAATTCTCCTGCTTCTTGGATGCTGCCTGAGCTGCTGGGCTTTTCCAGCACCACACTCTTCAACTCTGATCTCCAGCATCTGCAGTCCTCACTTTCTCCATGATATTAATAGTGTCTATATAAGGAATGTGCAAGTTGAGTGGAGAGAAACATTTGGAACAATTCTCAATTTGACTAATTTTGGGCATTAAGCTTAATCATTCCTCAAAAAATAACAAATAAATCAGGACACAGAACCTGTGGAATATCAAGGGGCTAGCTGGTTAAATGGGATTGTCATATTCAGATTTTTTTAGTACACATGAAGTAGCAAACTGCTAGCTTTTTCTCTGAAAAAATAATCTGAAACTTTTTTTGGCACTTTTACTGTCTGACCGACCTTAAAGGATCTTATAAAAATATTTCTGTCACCATTAGTCCTCACAAAAAAACTGGTGTTTAGTCATTAGTGCATATTAAAGTCCAAGGAATGTTGTCACAACAAACTATATGGGGGATTTGGGCCAAGTACATTCAAGGAAAAGAAACAGTTAAAATTAAGACAGAATGTAAAGTCTTGATGTAAAAAAAGCTGCATAGCTTTGATATCTCCAAATCCAAGTTATCATCCCTGAAGAAAAAAAAAGCCTTTGAAGGTTACCATTGAAGTCAGCCTGCTGCTGGAACACAACTTTTATGACCTCTTGCAGTTGAAATTGGACAAGTGTGCTGGAATTGTTCAATGAGACAGCTCTAAAGTCGGTTATTTAGTGAAGTGTGAGGCTAATGATATCTTCAGACCAAGAGCAAACTGAACAGAGTTGCATGAACTGCAGCCTCTAATAAATACCTTTCTTTCATGTTCTGTGTTCAAAGCAGCAAGAGAGTCTGGAAAGTGTAGCATCCACTGGAGAGCTAGGCTACTTCAATTAACACTTTTATATCCAGTGAGTCTCATGGTCTGAAAGTGGCAAGGTTCGCTCTTGCTTTTCCATTAAGATTGATTCCGGTGTCACCAGCTTTCCTACTCAATATTTTTTCTCGATTGTAAAGTTTACATTAAAGTGGTGCTTCAATGCACATAGCACCAAGCTAAAATTCTCATGAAATACGTTGTTGAATATTAACCAGGTCACAGTTTCTGTGGATAATCAAGGTGCTAATTGGTGAAATGGGACTGTTTTCATTATTGACTCAATTAGAAGCTTATTGATTGGAATTCACAAAACCAAACCTCCCCGCTTGCTGTCAATTCCCTTATCAAGATAACTTGTATTTCAGCATTTTAAGACTATTAAAATTCATTTTAATGTTAATGAAGTCCATTTAATAAAAAAAACTCCTACACTGAGTATTGTGAGCATGGCACCTATTCTGTGAACTATTGCATTAAATATTTAATTAAATGTAGGTACTCTTTGTATTGTTTCAAAGAGGAGAAGATTGATGGTTTGTTACATGAGACCACAGAGTTCTCGATTGGTTTGTAAAATAGAACATATATGTGCTTTTCTAAATTATAGGGTGGAATCTTGTAGGCACCTCAATGATGTGGGCTATGGTGAGAAATCTGAGAGCATCGCATGAGAAGGTAATGAGGAAGTTTATGAAAGGATTCAGTAGGATATAGAATATTTGGAAAGTTAGACGGAGAAATGAAAGATGGAGTTTAATTCTGACAACTCTAAGATGATGCAATTTGAGAGGTCAAATGCAAGAGGAATGTATACAGTAAATGGCCAGAACCTCAGGAGTATTGATATACAAATGGATCTTTTGGTAAGGCGTCGGGTCTGAGAAGTAATATTCAGGAGTCTAGACCTCTTCAATCCAACAAGTGTTCATGGTCAGCCCGAAGAGTCCAGTGCAGCCAGTCCAGGGAATCACAAGAACACAGCTATACAAATATCAGTCAGGGTCTGATCACTCATCATTCAGGATCGTACACATACATTGCTCGAGGGGGTGGATCATGGTTAGTCCATGGCTTCTATATAACACCACATATGAGAAGAAATTAGGCCATTCAGCCCATTGAGTCTGCTCCGCTATTCAAACATGGTTGATACGTTTCTCAACCCCATTCTGCTGCTTTCTCACCATGATCCTTGATCCCTTTGATACTCAAGAACCTGTCTATCTCTGCCTTAAATATACTCAATGATTTGGCCTCCACAGCCTTCTGTGGCAACGAATTCCATAGATTCACCACAGTCTGACTTGAAGAAGTCTCTCCTTATCTCTGTTCTAAAAGGTATTCCCTTTGCTTTAAGTCTATGCCCTAGGGTCCTAGTCTCTCCTACCAATGGAAACATCTTTCCAACATCTACTCTATTCAGGCTATTCAGTATTCTGCATGTTTCAGTTAGATTCCCCCTTATCCTTCTAAACTCCATCGATAACAGACCCAGAGTCCTCAAATGTTCCTCGTATGTTATGTTTTTCATACCATTGTCATGAACCTCTTCTGAACACACTCCAAGGTCAGTACATTGTTCCTGAGATATGAGGCCTAAAATTGCGCAAACTCCAGTTGTGATCTGACCAGAGTTTTATAGAGCCTCAGAAGTACATCCCTGCTTTTATATTCAAGTCCTCTCAAAATAAATGTCATCATTACGTTTGTCTTCCTAACTACTGACTCAACCTGCAAGTTTACCTTGACAGAATCCTGGACAAGAACTCCCAATTCTCATTGCACTTCAGATTTCTGAATTTTCTCCTGTTTAGAAAATAGTCCATGCCTCTATTCTTCCTATCAAAGTGCATGACCTCACAATTTCCCATGTTGTTGTCCATCTGCCACTTCTTTGCCCACTCTCCGAACCTGTCCAACTCCTTCTGCAGCCTCCCTGCCTCCTCAATACTACCTGTTTGTCTACTTATCTTTGTAGCATCTGCAAACTGAGCCAGAATGCCCTCAGTTCCTTCATCTAGATCATTAATATATAAAAGGAAAAGTTATGGCCCCAACACTGAGCCTTGTGGAACACCTCTTGTCACCAGCTGCCATCCCCACTCTCTGCTTTCTGCCAGACAGTCAAGCTTCTATCCATGCTAGCACCTTGCCTCTAACACCATGGGCCCTTATCTTACTCTGTAGACTCCTGTGCAGCACTTTGTCAAAGGCCTTCTTGAAGTCCAGGTAGATAACATTCATTGGCTCTCATCATTTCCTCAAAGAATTCTTACAGATTTGTCAGGCATGACCTCCCCTTGATGAAACCATGCTGACTTTGCCCTATTTTACCATACACTTCCAAGTATTCAGAAATCTCATCCTTCACAATGGATTCCAGGATCTTACCCATAACTGAGGTTAGGCTAATCAGTCTATAATTTTCTGTCTTTTGCCATACTCTACTTTTAAATAGGAGTGTCACATTAGCAATTTTCCAGTCCTTTGGGACCCTCCCTGATTCTAGTGATATCTGAAAGATCACCACTATTGCCTCCGCTATCTCCTCAGCTATCTGCCTTAGAACTCTGGGGTGTAGTCTATCTGCTCCAGGTGATTTATTCACCTTCAGGCCATTCAGTTTTCCAAGCATCTTCTCCTGGGCGATGGCCACCATACTCAGCTCTGCTCCCTCACTCCCTTGAAGTTTTTGGATTTAACTCATGTCGTACACCATGAAGACTGAGGGAAAGTAATTATTCAGTTCCTCAGCTATTTCCTTGTTCCCCACTACTCTCACTTCAGCGTCACTTTCCTGTGGCCCAATGTCCACTTTTGCCTCTCTGTTTGCCCTCTATACATCTGAAGAAACTCTTACTGGCTAGTGTACCCTCATATACAAGGTTGGAGGGTGTTATCAGGGGGCTGGTGCTGTGGGAGAGAGACGGGGGAACATGATAGTGAGGAGTGGAGGTACTACACTGGGATGTAGAGGGCAGTTGAAGACTCAGATGAAGGGTGGCTACCAGGAGGGCAATGTTGATGTTTGGGAGGTTGACCTACACAGGAATGCAGAGCCTGGACCTCTTGGGATGAGGAGAGGCTGCTGTTGCCGTCCCTCATCCTGTGAATCATTAGTGCAAAATGGAAGTGAAAATGTTGCCATCACTGTTGTCTGTGAATGAGGGCCCTGCAAGTTATAGCTATTAGTGGGGTTTCAAACACCAGTGGCCCCAGCCATACAGAGAAAGAGAAAGAGAAACACACTTGCAAGTTGGGCATTCTTTATGATCCATAGACTTTAGTCAGAAAGTGTGGTGCTGGAAAAGCACAGCTGGTCAGGCAACATCTAAGGAGCAGGAGAGCCCTTGGATGCTGCCTGGCTGGCTGTGCTTTATCGGTGCCACACTTTTTGACTCTGATCTCCATCATCTGCAGTCTTCACTTTTATCCATAGATGTTCGCTGCCTGTCTGCAGTCCAACTTCTTGTTCCAGACTCTCCTGAACATTGCAAGATGGCTAATGGCTGCATCGATGCATGTGATGAAACAGCCATGTCTGTTCTCCTGCTTCAGGCCCCTGAGTCCCCCACTGCCTGCTCACCTCACCATGGACCATGGAACATCATCTAGTCATCAGGATGGGTGGCTTCAGTACATTGAATTTTGCACATTTGGCTGCATAGTCACTTGCACCCACAGATGACAGTCAGATGTGAACATGTATTTACAAATGTGAGAACTTATTTGTAATCAAGAGTCACCCATGCCCCCAATATGTCTGCAAAGAGTCCCCTTCTTTCTCATCCTTCCATTACATGTCTGTGCGTTGGGGGAAGCTGTCATAAACTGGAGCCCATTGGCCTTGTAGCTTTGGTCAGCCATCCCTTGGGGGTGAGTGTTTATGTACAGAAGGTTCAGACATTTGAAGTGTGACTTTGCAAAGGCAAGTGCACCCTTCTCAGTTTGGATTCCCTCAGTTCTGAGGGCAGCAGGCAGGGTGGAGACACTTCTGGAATATTCTGAGAGAAGACCACTGAGTGGCCAGGATTTGCTTCCACTTCTGTCTGGGTGCTTACTTGCCTTCTGAGGAAAGAACACTTAAAGTGAAATCAAGGTCATTCCATGCTCTTGCTACTGTTGACTTGCCGTTTGTGATGAGGTCAATGGTTACGGCAATGGAGGACAGATCAGTTCTCACATTCAGCAGACTCTGAGACTGCTGGACTTGGCCCTCCAAGGAGGCAGCCAGGCATTCTCATGCCTGAAGCAACGGGATCCCCATGACAATATCACATTCCTGAAGCTGTAGTACAATGCTGGCCATTTTCCCCTTCTGCTTCTGTATTTGCTTGTGCATTCATTTGAAGTCAGGAATGGTTAATACCAGGAGGTCCTCTCCTGCCTGGAACTGAGAAGGTAGCTCGTCTCCAACAGTACTCCGAAGGTCAGCAAACAGGTGGCATGGCAGTCTATCCCAGCAGTGGCAGCTTCTTCCAGCTACAGCAAGTGGGAGCATCAGGCTAACATGAGATGTTAGGGGTCCAAGAGAATTGGGGGAGATATTTAATGAGGCACATTCGGGATGATAGCTCGAGAATGCTTGCTGTGCTTCACAGAGGGAAACCCTCCATGAAACTCAATGAAATTGACACTTGGCCATAAAAATCATAAGAATTAGCCCATAGTTTTTGTTTCTGACTGAAAAAATTCCTTGCTTTCCACAACTTTCTAAATTCATTTAGATCGAAACATCAGTGAAAGTTGTTGCACATGTATGTTGCCTTTCAGACAGTTCACCTTGAAGGACTCCATATGTTGTGTGTATACCTCGTTGTAACTCTCCCTGACAGTTTGTCTGCTATGTGCTTACAAACTAAACTCAGAAATCAATTGGTTGCTTGGTAATGGTAATTGGTAATGTCTGCTTCATAACCTAACGTGTTTTCCTGATTTAAATAAACAACCCACAGGGTTAATTAATCCCTGCTGATTATGGTTATGATTATGATTAAGCAATTGATTATTAGATCATCATAATTAACATGACATGGTGAATAGCAGTGGAAAATATTGTGCTGATGAGGCCTATCATACTTTAACAGTCAGCAAGCAAGTTAATCTACAGGGGAAAATATATGGCTAATAGTCTTGTATCGTACTGAAGAGCATGAAGCAACTCTTGTTGTCTTTGTCTGTACAGCATCTGAGAATGTTGAAAACATAACCGACAATTCCCTGTCAAGAGAAAGATGATTGATCAAATCTGTCTGCAAGATCGAAGGCGCATTGTCAGAATGCCCACAAAGTGTCGTGGTTTAAATTGGGAAATCACAGCCTTCCTAACATAATTTAAGATGTTCAATCTATAGAGCTATCATTTCTAGATTTGAGTGCATCTGATTCATAAAAGCAAGCCATTCAGATCAGCTTAACAATTGGGAATGAAGATCTATTTAGACTTAACATGTCAGGATTAACAACTAAAGAGGTAAAAATATCCCCAAAGGCATTACATCATTTTAGAAGACCAATTCAGAATTTGGTAAAACTTCTATCTTCATAAATTAGAAATCATGTCACTTAGACAGAGCCCTACAGAATCTATTGATGACTTTGTGAGCAGATGCAGGGTCAATTATTTGATCTTTATCAAATAGAGAGCTAGCAAACAGATTTGTTGAATTCCACTCCCATGGAATCTTTCCAGAAACATTTGCTAGACAAACTAGAAACATAACATTGCAGATTTACTCAACGATGGACATAAGTATAAAGCAAGGAGAAAGTGAGGTCTGCAGATGCTGGAGTAGGTTGAAATCTTCGAGGAGAAAGTGAGGTCCACTCTCTGCTCATTCCTGAAGAAGGGCCTGTGCCCGAAACGTCGAATCTCCTGTTCCCTGGATGCTGCCTGACCTGCTGTGCTGTTCCAGCAATAAAGTTTCAATAAGTATAAAGCAATCCTTGCAGATCAAAAAAAACCCAAAGTACAAACTCAATGGTTGACATAATCTCCAGAGCATTGAAACATATTAAGACATGTAGAAGGTGTAGCATTTTGCCTGCACCAAGGAAGCACCCATCTTTCAATTAATTTTGCAATGGCAGAAAAGGCCATTGTCAGAGACAGCGCAGTAAAATAAATGCATAAGCAGGTACAAGGAGCAGTGTACAAACCCAACAGACCATACACAAGGAATATCCTCAACTCATAAGAAGTCCATCTGACATCCCCCCTGAGGCATATACATGAAGTGATCAACAAACCCAAATTTGACAATGTAAATAATAAGACAAAAAGTGGTGAATACATATTTAATATTGTCAATTTTGTGGAAAGCATCAATGTTGTCAAATTTTCCAAAGAGTTTTCAAAGCATCAAATTATCTGTCTTCAGAACTTTTCTTTATTTGTTCATGGGATAAGGGCATCTCTAGCTAGACCAGCATTTATTGCCCATCTCTAATTGCCCAGAGGGAAGTTATGTGTCAACCACATTGTGGGTCTGGAGTCCAGTAAGGATGGCTATGTCCTTGCCTAATGGACATTAGTGAACCAGATGGGTTTTTCTGATAATCAACAATGGTTTCCTGGTCATCATTAGACTCTTAATCCCACATTTTTATTATATTCAAATTCATACCACAGTCTCTGGAACATTATCTGGGTCTCTGTATTAACAGTCCATCAATAACACTACTAGGCCATTTCCTTCCCCTAACTGGTAACTATTCATTACCAGCTGAGATTATTTCCTTAGGAATTTAAAATAACATGCACCCACTGACATCAGAAGCCACGCTGAAATATATAAATGAAAACCTTACAGCACTCAATGGCTCTTTAATTCCAGATACAGGATTAGTCTTGATGCAGGGTAAGTACAATCAATCCTCCTTAACAGTGCAGATCTTCCATATTATACATACTCTTGGACCTGGAATGTGGCTTTCCAGAATGCCTTGACCTTGCATTAGTCAGAACCATGAAATATAGCCCTTGATTACTTGTGGACATATTAGACTTTTATGCAAAGCAGTCATCTTCAAAAAAGACCCAAAAAATGACATACAAGCCAAAGCTACAACCTTTACAGTGTGTTTTTATTTTTCTTTCTGTAATCTTTGAAAAATGGACCTCTTCCACTTACTTCTTCAGTGTTTTCTTTTTAGTTTCATCTAAATCCTGTTTGAGTTGATTCTATAGAACATTATTGCTGACCTATATTCCTCAAAGGATTAAAAGCAGAAATTGCTGGAAAAGCTCCGCACATCTGGCAGCTTCAGTGGAGAGAATTCAGAGTTAATTTCAGCTACAATTACCTTTGCTCAGAAGATTGTCGTATGAGAGATTTGCAACTCCTTGTATGGTGTGCATTTGCAGGTCTATCATTGTTTTCCAACATTATTTTGAGCTCAAACCAATGTTTCTATAACTGTTCATGTTTAACCTGAGTTATTTTATTTGTAAATTGTTCCATTATATCAACCAAATTGTCCATTATATCAAAATGTGATATAAACGTGTCGTTCATCCTGATTTATTTCTTTCTTCTCCAGCTTTTCATTCATCTTTGTGAGGTCATCTCAGAGATGATCTTCGCAATTTTGGATTTATCCTGAGTTAGTTGTTTGGCCTTCCCCCCCACCTTGATTTTCAAATTTCTCTCTTCAAAAGAGAGCTGAAATTTTAACTTCAGTAATTATGAGAAACTGAAATATTCTGTTAATCAGTTCTGCAAGAATTTGCTGAATAGTCTGTTGCAGTTCCTATCATGTCTACAATGTTTGACTGCTTATGTGTGTTATGACTGGTCTCCCCAGTTTAGGTGAAAGGGATCAGGAAACCTCACATGATTCCTAATTCAGGATTCCGGACAGGATACCCACCAACTGGAAAGTCAGTCATCAGCCTTCTTACACAAAAACCAGCTGGGCCACAGAGATGTTACACTGAGAGCAGTCTTGATTATTTTATACCCGGCAGACCCAAACAAGGATGAGATTGTTGTCAGCATTGTGGTAAAGAGTGCTTTAGCACAGTGCAATGGTTGAAAGACGAGGCCAGTCCAGCAACCTGCCTGTGGAAGAAGTGGAAAAGACTGAACATCAGTCCAGTGGCAGTTGCAGCATACTGCAGAGCAGAAAACCCACACGTTGTGCAGACAAACATGAGAAAAGCTTGCAGCAAAGACCTGGTAAGCTGAAAACCCATGAGTAATAGATTGCTGGAGATCACCGTTATTACTGAAATGACCAAAAACACTCAGAATGCCTGCAAGCAGAAACAAAACAAGAAGAAACGGCTGGTTTCAGTTCCATAATGAGGCTCCACCAGTAGAATTTAGTCCAGAATGTCATAAGTGCCAAGACCAAGATATTGTCAGATCTGAAACAGCATTACAGATAGTTGAAAATAGACTACAGTAGTCTGTAAGCTTTGAGAAGATTTGTAACTCAAGTTGAGCTTCTGGATGTAAGTTTGCTCGCTGAGCTGGAAGGTTTTTTTTCAGATGCTTCATCACCATACTAGGTAACATCATCAGTGAGCCTCTGGTGAAGCACTGGTGTTAGTGACCTGCTTTCTATTCATGTGTTTAGGAAACCCAAGGAAATCTAAAAACATAAATAGAAAGTGGGTCACCAACACCAATGCTTCACCGGAGGCTGACTGATGATGTCACCTAGTATGGTGACAAAACGTCTGAAAGTGAACCTTCCAGCTCAGCGAACAAACTTACATCCAATCTGCAAGTGTCTAAGCTTCGGGGAAACTGAGGAGCAGGATGATTCTTTTCCTTGGGGATACACAAGCCCACTTTAGGGTTTCAGTCCACTTGATTAATAACGCAGATCATGGTTAATGGTAAGAAAGATAATTTTAAATAGGATATAGAGACAGATGTATTGATTCTTTCAGAGTAGACCAGGCCTATGCAGATGATTTCTAATCTGATACTGAAGAACCATGACAGTTTTTACAGCCCTTACACACACTGGATAATTGTGGCAGGGATGCTACAGAGTAGAAGAGGCAGAAGAGCTTAGGATGACACTAGTGCCTGGGGTGTGTGATTCCCTCAATATCCTTTTACACTGTCTCTCTACTCAACTCCCCCGGCATCCTTCCAGCCAACTGCTATCCTCAACACTTAGCCGACTCCATCTGGAGTACTGAATAGCATTATGTTTTGTGTGTTATGAGAAGGCCATGGCACAAGGGAAAGTGCAGCAAGTGTTTGACATCCATCAACAATGATCCACAATGAAATACTACGGAATTTGTTAAATTTGTTTATGTTCAGGAAAAGACAATCGTTATCATCACTATTGGTAGTCCCTCACAGATGAGGATGATGCTCTTCCACTCTCAGGATGAGTCCATGGGTGGCTGTACAGATCCATGTGGCTTCCACATGCTCTGTTACACTTGGGACAGAAGGTGGTCACAGGAAGGAGTGGTGGGATGGAGTGCGCTCATCTCGCTGTTTGCGCCTGGCTTTTGCTTTGTCCCTACAGCAAGTCTCAAGGTGCTCGACGCCTGTTGGATGCTCCTCCTCCACTTTGGATAGTCTTGAGCCAGTGGTTCCCAGGTATCTGTGGGAACGTCGCACTTCACCCCTGAGGGCTTGAGGCTATCATTGAATCTCTTCCTCTGTCTACCGAGGCTCGCCTGCCATTTCGTAGCTGGGAGTAGAGAAAAGATAATGGAAGGCTTCATAATGAAGGGTTCAATATCTTTGAGGAATGCAGCAAGTTGAACATTGGAAAACTGTCTGTAAAGACCCTGAGAATGCCACTCAGGGTAACTGGGATTAAATTGAAAAGAAATAAGGTGAATTGACAAATATGAGTATATTTCACATATTGTTTTGACAGTTTGAAATGGACTGCCCATTGATGTGTTCATAGCTGACAACGTCAATAATCTTAAGAGTTTCATGGACTGGCTTTAATGAAAAAATCAATTGAGGAATATAGATAGCAAACTATGCTGGCAATTTTGAAATCTGAGGCCGTCCAAATGCTTTGTATATCCTTTTTCTGCTATGCACATACAACTAGATCAGTGCTTTTTGAAATAAAGTAATTGGTATTAGATTGACAATTCATGATGGGTAATTTAAAATAATTTGTTGCAAATATACTGTCAGATGTGAGGAATAATTGTTATCTTTTGTCAGCATTCATGCCTTGTAAACCTGAAAATGCGATTTAGTTACCAATGTCTTTAAAATAATTGTGCAACTTTACACCTTTATGACTTGTAAACTGGTTTATATGACACATTTGTCAGTTGTTAATAACTTCTGTTTCTACTGAATTGAGCTTAATATAGGGGACCACTACTTGGCATGTTGCACCACAGTTCTTAATCAGGTCAAACTGTGAAATAAAGGTCTAGTTAATTAAATAACTCAGATGATGACTGCAATGAATTCTGTAAATTAATTTAAATTCTTTCAGAATACAATAGGGAGCAACAAATAGCAATGCCCTGCTGTGTAGGTAAATCAAATGGCTCACGTTTAATATTAACTTGAGCTCAGAGCATGAACCCTACCAAACCAATGAAAGGAGCTCTACAGGGAACATTATTTTCAGGTACTCAAATTTCTGGGTTTCAATAGCCCTATCAGTTCTAAGTAACTCATTTTAAAGAGGTACTGTGGCTGCAATGACAAGCTCATTCAATAAACACAAGATCAGTATGAATCACAGCTGTCAAAAATCTCTTTGTTAATGGTATTTTGAAGAAAGCTGTTTGTTCAAAAGGTAGAGTGAGTCAGTGCTAGTGCTGTCACTACCTCGGCTAGGAGCTGGTACTTTAGTAACAAGATTAATTGTGCACTGAAGCATTATGTCATTGGTCTAAATAATCCCTGAAAAGTAGGTTGGCATCTTTGAGGACATTTCTGCACTCAATGATAATACTTTTGTTAAACTGAGCAGAAACATATACGATTCAGCAGAAATCACACTTGCAAACGTCCAGACTGGCACAACAGGATGATCAATCGGTTAGCAATAGTGACATTTAAAAAGATTGTAAGAAATTTAGAGAAATTTCAGTACTGACCCATTGCTTATTAATGTTAAACTTAATTTTCCTGACTTCTTAAAATTCACCTTAACTTGTGCTTTTCCTGTGACTACTGATTCATTTGGAACTTTCTGTAGCCAGGATATATGTTTCCAATCATCCAGCAACATCCCACTGTTGAACTATTAAAAACTATTAAAATATGGTACAATGATCATCAAATGTGGCCTTATGGGTTGAACTGAAAAATGAACTGATGGATACTGACACATAGAAATCCAAATGCTTAGAGGGAGATAGAAAACAAATACATAGGCAAATTTCCAAGAAGTGTAAAACAAGGGCAGTCATAATAAGGAGTTATAATGACTGGGATAGAAGTATTGCAAAAGATACAGAGGGAGTAAAGTTCTTAAAAATGGATCAGAAACTTTTTAGCTAGTGTATAACAAGCTCAACAAAAGAGGAATACTTCTGTAATTAGGTTTATAGCTCTGAAGCTGAAGGTCTGTCTGCAGCACATAGCAGATTTTAGTGGGAACTTCAGTGAAAGAGAGATATTGCAAACTCCATTCTGTTACAGGTATAGCCTGAGGAGAGACGAATAATTCTTGAAGACCTTAAATTGCTGATTTTACATCTCCCAATCCTCCTCCTTATGTTGTTCTCTTTGGTTTTATTTGATTTTCTCATTTTCCATGTCATTCTGTGTGCCAAGGGTGACAGAACCGAGCATGACTGCAGCTAGTGGTAAGAACAGAATGCTTGAAACTGGAATCATTGCCTCATCATGTGTTATGCCACTTCCTGAAGACTTCGTCAACTTCCATGAACTGTATAAACCTCCAAACATTTTAACTTACTCAGCAACAGCCAGTCAAAATAAAACATTTTAGTTGAAATTAATTACTAATCCCTTTGAATAAAACTGGAATGGGATCCTGCTATTGCTGACTATATGTTCAGCTGTGTGAGGTTATGAGAATCCATTAGCTGGAATGTTGGGTCAAAATGCCCCTGCTAGCATCAAGTTACACTTAGAAACTGACAGATGTCATCATCTGTCTACTCTGCATACTTCCAATGCGTGCTCCCAGTGACAGTGCTAACAATCTACCCAAAGTGGCATCTGACATCTCACTCACCAGAGTTGTGGATGGCCAGTACAAATGCCTTTTTGGCTAAAACAAAAACACACTATAATGTCAAAATACATGCCACTACCCAATCATATTTTGTGACTATTGCCATCCAGCTGCTTCACAGAGTTGTGACTGTAATCAATTAGTTACTGAAATGGAGGGCAGAACTCCATAATATCAGATCTAAACCCAACATGCCTTACCTCAGCAATACCACTTTTCCTTCACTGATTTTTAAGCTACTCTATGCTCAGCTGTTCAGTAAAGTTTACTCACCTTATGAGAAGCCAATGACACAGCTATACCATGTTTGGATCAGCTATTGGGAAATATGCAAGAACTACCCACTTTCTCATTCTTTGGCATTGCTTTCTTTTCTTTGTTCACATATTCTTCTAATGATGTGTTAAGAATATGAACACACCATATGGAGGTCTTTGCATTACTGAAAAGAAATATTGAATTGAAAGTGACATTAGAAGCAAATTGTAAGTAGTCTTGGATGTTAAATGTCATTGCATATCTTCCCATAACTCTGCAATTATAAGGATCTTCTAACTTATTTTATGATAAGAGCTCATTGGTTTTGCATTCCAAACTATTTGATCTCAATGAAAATATAAAGTGTTAGGTAATGATAGTAATATTGCTAAATGAATAATAAATGAACAAAGTAATTGAAACATTATTAATAATAATTTAATTTTGTGATCTTCAAGTGACAGAAGCCAGAGCTGAGTTAGTAGTCCTTTTGACTCTGAATCAGAATGTTGTGGGTGGGGTGGGTCACAGTCTCACTGTAGAAACCTAAGCACAAAAACATCTAGTTATATACTGAGGGAATGCTGCAGTGTCAGAGGGGCAGTACTGAGGGGTGCTGCACTGTCAGAGGATCAGTACTGAGGGGGTGCCGCAGTGTCAGAGGGTCAGTACTGAGGGAGTGCCACACTGTCAGAGCATCAGTACTGAGGCAGTGCTGCACTGTCAGAGGGTCAGTACTGATGGATTACTGCACTGTCAGAAGTGTTGTGTTTTGGTTTAGATGTTAATCTGAGACCTACCCGGATTCTTAGATGGAAATAAAAGAGCCCATTTCACAATTCTGAATTATTTCTGAAGAGCAGATTGTGGAGTGCTCCAGACGTTGTACTGAATATTACCAGTAATGTTAATGTTGATAATTAAACAGTTGTTTTCTTGGCCTTGTAGAACAATTGAAACTCTTTTGAATCCTTTAGCAGTGGCTGACTGACAGCATTCAGAGTAAAAGACAGTCTTTTTCCTTAGCTTGACCTGTGGTGTAGGAGTGTTTTAATGCCTGTTCTGAAATTAGCGCCCTTTAAAGCACACTGGTGCACAAACTGGGATATCAAGCCACTAATACACTAACACAGGGTTTACCAGAAAGGATGGCACTTTTTGGAGAGTCCTCTATTGATGACAGGTTGCTGTGGTGGGAAGATCACATCACTACCTGGCCCCCATGGAAGCTGCTGGACAGACTCTCCAGGTGATGAGATGTCCACTATCCTTAGCTGTTGGTATGGGCCTTTTATGTGGCTATTGGTCACTGAGGGATCTCAATTAGCCTTAGGAGAGTTCAGCTATCTGCCATCTATCCAGCAGTGATGGGAAGACAATGGGTATTGCATGGCACCGTCCTCCATCTCCCACCCAACTTTACAGCCATCTCACTTAATTTTATGACCCTCCCAGTCCCACCTGTGAGGAACACACTGTCCCATGAACTACTGGATTGCACAAACACATTTATACATCATCCATTATGGAGTAGCTCAGAAACATCTCAGAAAATCCTGGAATCTGTTTACTGTCTCAAATTGTTAGGAAAACCTTAGTTCGAGATATATCCTGAGCCTTCTTCATACAACAGGCAGAATTTACAACCATTTGGGACATAGGCCTCATCCTGAGTCAATTAGTGCTTCACTGCACATTATATGGCTACAAAGCAAACCACTGGAGAAAGGGCAGGAACACTAGCATAACATAAAACCTTGCCCAAAGTGCGTTGATATGTGTAACAGCTGTCCTAGTGGTTAAATGTCATCTAAATGTTAAGGGGGGAATAGTAGCTTAGTCTGCTGTGTACTTTTAAAGGCAGCTTATTAATGGTCAGTTTAGCTCAGTTGGGTGAATGGTTGATATGCAATGCAAAGTGACTCCAACAGCACTGGCTCAATTCCTGCACCAACAAAGGTCAACAAGAAGGACTCTCCTTCTCAATCTTTCCCTTCACCTGAGACATGGTGACCACCCTTCATCTTTTTCTACTGAGAGTGCAGCCAAGTCTATGGTGACTTTACTTATCCCACAATGGGTAATATTCGCTCTGCAGTTCCAGCTGCTGCTTCATAGTGCTGTTGAATGAGATGTTATATTGACCTTTAAGAAAAGACATTCTTGGTAACAAAGTACGGAGTAAACAATTATCTCAGCTGATTGACTTCTTCCATTAGCCTGCTATACCAGGAAGTGCTTATGTCTACTTCATCCAGATTTGGCTCTATGGTTTCAGGTCTCACTTCAGGACCTGTTGTTTAACAAGGATTACACAACATTAAAAACGGTCTTTTCAACAAGTTGCACATATACAGCACCTTTGTGAGGTCTAGGTAACACATTGGAAACATACATGTTGCAATTAAGAATAGTGAGGCTCATAAGTTCCCCTTCAGGTAAATTTGATCTTCTCATGATGTCCAATTCAGCTAAACAAAATCTTTTAACAAGTTATAAACTTTGTTCTTTGTTGACATTCTGGCATCATCTGCCTTTTGAAAGCCTGAATTGTATTGGGGACATTAATTTGATGTCGGAAAAAAGTAAACAAACAAAAGAAATTTTCACATTTCATTTTAATTTCTGCCTAATATCCAGATGATAAGTGAAAATAGAGCAAACTTATTGGGTCTGTGAATTTAGAACATAGAACATAGAACAGTACAGCACAGAACAGGCCCTTCAGCCCACGATGTTGTGCCGAACACTGATCCTCATGTATGCACCCTCAAATTTCTGTGACTATATGCATGTCCAGTAGTCTCTTAAATGTCTCCAATGACCCTGCCTCCATAACTGCTGCTGGCAATGCATTCCATGCTCTCACAACTCTCTGTGTAAAGAACCCACCTCTGACATCCCCTCTATACTTTTCTCCAACCACCTTAAAACTATGACCCCTCGTGTTAGTCATTTCGACCTTGGGAAATAGTCTCTGGCTATCGACTCTAGTTAGGCCTCTCATTACCTTGTATACCTCAATTAGGTCCCCTCTTCTCTTCCTTTTCTCCAATGAAAAAAGTCCGAACTCAGTCAACCTCTCTTCAGAAGATAAGCCCTCCAGTCCAGGCAGCATCCTGGTAAACCTCCTCTGAACCCGCTCCAAAGCATCCACATTTTTCTCTTAATAGGGCGACCAGAACTGTAGTATTCCAAATGCGGTCTAACCAAAGTTTTATTGAGCTGCAACAAGATCTCACGACTCTTAAACTCAATACCCCTGTTAATGAAAGCCAAAACACCATATGCTTTCTTAACGACCCTGTCCACGTAGGTGGCCATTTTAAGGGATCTATGTACCTGCACACCAAGATCCCTCTGTTCCTCCACACTACCAAGAATCCTATCCTTAATCCTGTACTCAGCTTTCAAATTCGACCTTCCAAAATGCATCACCTCACATTTATCCAGGTTGAACTCCATCTGCCAACTCTCAGCCCATCTCTGCATCCTGTCAATGTCCCGCTGCAGCCTACAACAGCCCTCTGTACTGTCAACGACACCTCTAACCTTTGTGTCGTCTGCAAACTTGCTGACCCATCCTTCAATCCCCTCATCCAAGTCATTAATAAAAATTACAAACAATAGAGGCCCAAGGACAGAGCCCTGTGGAAACCACTCACCACAGACTTCCAGGCAGGATATTTTCCTTCTACTACCACTCGCTGTCTTCTGTTGGCCAGCCAATTCTGTATCCGGACAGTTATGTTCCCCTGAATCCCATTCCTCCTGACCTTCTGAATGAGCCTACCATGGGGTACCTTATCAAATGCCTTGCTGAAGTCCAAATACACCACATCTACAGCTCGACCCTCATCAACTTTTCTAGTCACATCCTCAAAGAACTTGATAAGGTTTGTGAGGCATGACCTGCCCCTCACAAAGCCGTGTTGACTGCATTTAATCAAGCCATGCTCTTCCAGATGGTCATAAATCCTATTCCTCAGAATCCTTGCTAACACCTTGCAAACGACAGACGTGAGACTTATCAGTATTTTAAAATATAAATAGTTTAGGAGTGCAGACCAAAGTTACTGACTCTCAATTATTACGAAAAGCACAACATTACTAATCTTTGCATGTGCAGTTAGAAGTCTTCTAGTGTATTGCAGGTGATTGTGTGTTGCACAGAGACATTATTTTTGGAGCAAGATTTGGCTTATGTATTAGTAGCATGTAATCTGTCACAAATGAGTATACAGATAAGTTGCAGAAGTAGGCCAAACACTTGAACTAGCTTCGCCAAATAATAACTGATTGGATTATAACCTCACATCCAAATTTCTATCTACTCTTGATTACTTTCACCCATTGCATATCAATTGATCCACATTAACCTTAAAAAATTTCAGGTAATATTCCAAAGGCTCACACTCCTCAGTGAGAAAAGAAGTAGCCTCACCTCTGTTTTAAATGAGCAACTCCATATTTTTAAACAGTGACTACTCACTCATTAAAGGAAACATGATCTTCACCTCCAACCTATCAGGACTCCTAAGAAACATATATGTCGCACTTACTGTTCTAAACCATAGTGGATACAAGCCTGGTCAGTATAACCTTTCCTTATAAAATAATCCAACCATTATATATATTAATCTGTTAAACCTTCTCTGCTTCCAATAAAATCAATATTCTTCTTTAGATAAGATGGCAAATACTGTACACAATATTCCACATGTGGTCTCACCGGTGTTCTATATTACTGAAGCATAACTCTCTACTTTTGTCTTCAGTTCCCCTCACATAAATTATTTGCTGTATCTGCATACTAGACTTTTGCCATTCATACATTGTTCAGCAAGATCCCTCCATGTTTCAAAGCTCAGCAATCTCTTACCATTTAGATAATATGCTTCTTTCTTATTATTCCTATCAAAATGGCCAATTTCACATTTTCCTCACATTATACTCCATGTGCCATGTCTTTGCCACTCACTTAACCTATCTATAACTATTTGCAGCCTCCCTGTCCTCTTCATAGTTTACTTTTCTACCTTTGCTTCAGACCTGTGTGTATTGAATATACCATGTCATTTTTGAAGCACCAATTTATAGACCCAAATCTGTCTACCCGAAAATGAGGTACAATGTCTCAAATGAGTTGAAAGAGCGAAGAAGTCTAAATTTTTAGAAGATTTGTAGCTCAGGTTGAGGTTCTGGATGTAAGTTTGCTTGCTCAGCTGAAAGGTTTATTTTCAGACATTTCGTCACCATACCAGGTAACATCGTCAGTGAGCCTCTGGTGAAACACTGGTGTTATGTCCCTCTTTCTATTTATGTGTTTAGGTTTCCTTGGGTTGGTGATGTCATTGAAATGTAGCCTGTGCTTGTTTCTGCTAGTCATCAAGGGCAGCCCAATGAAATATTAATCAGTTTAGCAGCTGCCCAAACACAATGGACAGCTAAGTTGTTTCAAGTAATGTTCACTGAACTATGGGGCCACTGGCACCTGCCACCTAAATAGCTTTTAAAACATATACCTTCAGGAATATTGAATGAGGAGGATGAAGCATACTTCTCCATTTCTGAACATTGAAATCTTTTGCGATCATCTCACTCTATTCCACACCTCATGTCTTCTTGAGGATTGATTTCATCCTTCCTCTTCATTGCATGGAAGTTGAAATATGCACACATGAGGACAGAATCCCATAGGTTCATGATATTATGAAAGTTTTTAGAAAAGTATTATTAATGCCTTTGCAGAATGCAAGTTATCAAATATGACAACGTAAAGCATTTATAATTGATGAGTAAATTTTAACCAGTAGAACTGTGATTAAAAAAAACACTTTCAAAAGCTCATTGCTTGCAAAGTTCTAGACAATTATAGTCTCTTGAGCAATCTGGTAATGCCAAAGAATGCTTGATGTAACTAAAAATGTAGCAACTAACAACAAAATATTGGCACTGTCTCGTTAAAATATCTTCAAATATTGTTCAGGAACTTTTTCAAACTTTCTTTCCAGTCCCTCTCAGAGTTATGAATAATAGCTCTCTCATAACATCCACCCAACACCAATTTTAATTTAGAGCTAGATAACAGCCAAGCTAAACAGTTCTCAGTGCTGAATCAGTACAATGCCACGTCGCTAAGTACCTTTACAGCACAACTATGTCAAACACAGCAAATTTAACCACAGGCAAAGTTCAAAAGCACCAAAGCATTTCCTTGTTGAAATAATTATTCCAAACAGCACAAGCTCTGTGAAAGATCCAAGACACAAATGTTGGAACACCCAGAAGCAACTGCATTTTGACATTCCTATGTGAATAGCAATTTAGCAAATTTGGCTGAAAGACTTTTATAAAAATTCTGCATTTATTCTAAGTAAATGGGGCAATTTCTTGACAATTATGATAAATGCTATCTTAGTATTCATGCTGATGGCACTCTAAACTCACTTTAAATGCCTATCAGCAAGGCACCTTCCTACCTAATTAAAATGATCCAGAACCTGAGAACTTCTAAACCACCTGACCATAGGCCCCCAAAGCAAACTCAATGCCTTTAGACACCTGTTTTAAGTTGCTGCTGGTTAATGCAAAGATAATGAAGTGCACCCATTTTGTGTATAAATTTATCAGTTAGAAAGCACAGGTGATTTACTAGTGGTGGCTAACAGATGAGAGAAAAAAAACAAAGACAATAAACAATAGGTGCAGTAGTAGGCCATTCGGCCCCTCAAGCTAGCACCACCATTCATTATGATCATGGCTGATCATCCACAATCAGTATCCTGTTCCTGCCTTATCCCCATAACCCTTGATTCCACTATCTTTAAGAGCTCTATCCATCTCTTTCTTGAAAGCATCCAGGTACACTACATCCACTGGCTCTCCCTTATCCATCTTTATAGTTACATCCTCAAAAAATTCCAAAAGCTTAGTCAAGCACGATTTCCCCATCGTAAATCTATGCTGACTCTTACCTATCTCCACTGCCTTCTGGGGCAGAGCATTCCATATATCCACCACTCTCTGGGTGAAGAAGTTTCTCCTCAACTCTGTTCTAAATGGCCTACCCCTAATCTTTAAACTGTGTCCTTTGGTTCTGGACTCACCCATCAGCGGAAACATGCTTCCTGCCTCCAGAGTGTCTGATCACTTAATAATCTTCTACATCTCAATCAGATCCCTTCGCATCCTTCTAAACTCAAGTGTATACAAGCCCAGTCGCCCCAATCTTTCAACATATGATAGTCCTACCATTCTGGGAATTGACCTTGTGAACCTACACTGCACTCCCTCAATAGCCAGAATGTCCTTCCTCAAATCTGGAGACCAAAACTGCACACAATACTCCAGGTGCAGTCTTACCAGGATCCTGTACAGCTGCAGAAGGGCCTCTTTGCTCCTATACTCAATTCCTCTTGTTATGAAGGTCAGCATGCTATTAGCTTTCTTCACTGCCTGCTGTGCCTGCATGCTTGCTTTCATTGACTGATATACAAGAACACTTAGATCTCATTGCACTTCCCCTTTACCTAACTTGACTCCATTTAGGTAGTAATCTGCCTTCCTGTTCTTGCTACCAAAGTGGATAACCACACATTTATCCACATTAAACTGCATCTGCCATGCATCGGTCCACTCACCTAGCCTGTCCAGGTCACCCTGTATTCTCCTAACTTCCTCCTCACATTCCACCCTGCCACCCAGCTTTGTGTCATCAGAAAATTTGCTAATATTACTTTTAATGCCTGCATTTATATCATTAATGTACATTGTAAACAGCTGTGGTCCCAGCACCGAACCTTGTGGTACCCCATTCCTTGTGGGACCCATCCTGCCATTCTGAAAGGGACCCATTTATAACTACACTTTGCTTCCTGTCAGCCAGCCAATTTTCAATCCAATTCAGTATTTTGCCCCTAATACCATGTGCTGTTATTTTGCTCACTAATCTCCAATGTGGGACTTTATCAAAGGCTTTCGGAAAGTCCAGGTACACTACATCCACTGGCTCTCCCTTATCCATCTTTATAGTTACAACCTCAAAAAATTCCAGAAGACTAGTCAAGCACAATTTCCCCTTCATAAATCCATGCTGACTCAGACCTATCCTGTTACTGCTATCCAAATGAGTTGTACTTTCATCTTTTATAATTGACTTCAGCTTCTTTCCCACCACTGAGGTCAGGCTAACCGGTCTATTATTCCCTGTTTTCTCTCTCCCTCCATTCTTGAAAAGTGGGACATTAGCCATCCTCCAATCTGCAGGAACTGATCCTGAATCTATAGAACATTGGAAAATGATTACCAACGCTTCCATAATTTCTAGAGTCACCTCCTTAAGTACCCTGGGATACAGACCATCAGGTCCCAGGGACATATCAGCCTTCAGACCTAACAGTCTATCCAACACCATTTCCTGCCTAATATAAATTCCCTTCGGTTCATCCATTACCCTAGGTCCTTCAGCCACTATTACATCTGGGTGATTGCTTGTGTCTTCCCCAAGAAGACAGATCCTATTCAACTCTTCTGCCATTTCCTTGTTCCCCATAATAAATTCACCTGTTTCTGTCTTCAAGGACCCAATTTTAGTCTTAACTTTTTATTTTCTTTTCACATACCTAAAAACATTTTACTATCCTCCTTTATATTTTTGGCCAGTTTGCCTTCCTACCTCATTTTTTCTCCACGTATTGCCTTTTTAGTTATCCTCTGTTGCTCTTTAAAAGTTTCTCAGTCCTCCGGCTTCCTGCTTATCTTTGCTATGTTATACTTCTTCCCTTTCATCTTTATACCGTCCTTAACTTCCCTCGTCAGCTACGGCCAGCCCGGCCTCTCCTTAGGATCTTTCTTCCTCTTTGGAATGAACTGATCCTGCACTGTCTGCATTATACCCAGAAATACCTGCCATTGATGTTCCACTGCCATCCCTGCTAGGGTATTGCACCATTGAGCTTTGGCCAGCTCCTCCTTCATAGCTCCATTGTTCTCTTTGTTCAACTGCAATACTGACACTTCTGATTCTCCCTTCTCCCTCTCAAATTGCAGATTAAAACTTATCATATTATGGTTACTACCTCCTAATGGCTCCTTTACTTCAAGGGCCCTGATCAAATCCAGTTTGTTGCACAACACCAGATCCAGAATTGCCTTCTCCCTGGTAGGCTCCAGTACAAACTGTTCTAAGAATTCATCTTGGAGGCACTCCACAAACTCCCTTTCTTGGTGTCCAGTACCATCCTGATTCTCCCAGTCTACCTGCATGTTGAAATCCCCCATAACAACTGTAGTAATGCCTTTGCGACAGGCCAAATTCAATTCCTTATTCAACTTACACCCTACATCCAGACTACTGTTTGGGGGCCTGTAGATAACTGCCATTAGGGTCTTTCTTCCCTTAGAATTTCTCAGCTCTATCCATACTCACTCTACATCTCCTAATTCTAAGCTGCCCCCCCCCCCCCCCACAAGGGACTGAATATCATTCCTCACAAACAGGGCCACCCCACTCCCTCTGCCAGTCAGTCTGTCCTTTCGATAGCATGTATAGCCTTGAATATGTATTTCCCAGGCCCTGTCCATTTGAAGCCACGTCTCAGTTATCCCCACGACATCATACCTGCCAATTTCCAACTGAGCCTCAAGCTCATCCCCCTTATTTCTTATGCTTCATGCATTCATATATAATATTTTTAATTTGTTACTCCCCTCACCCTTCCTATCAATCCCTATTTCAATTCACCATACCGTATGATCCCTTCTTGAGTTTTCTGCTCCATTGATTCTGTTGTCTTTCTTAACTTCTCTTATTCTCACTTTCCCTTTAACTTCCTTCTTAAATTTCCAATTTATCCCCTCCCCCCCACTTCTCAGTTTAAATACACCTGTGTTGCAGTGGCAAACCTGCCTGCCAGAATGCTAGCCCCCACCTATTAAGGTGAAACACGTCCCTCTTGTATAATTTATCCTTACTGCAAAACAAAGCCCAGTGATCTAAGAATTTAAATCCTTTCTTCCTGCACCAGTTCCTCAACCACACATTCAAGTCCATTGTCTCCCTGCTCCTGTACTCTCCAGCCCAAGGAACTGGAATCAAACCGGAAATAACCACCCTGGAAGTCCAGCTTTGCAGCCTTCTTCCGAGTTCTCTGCAGCCCCGCTGTAGAATGTCTATTCTCTTCTTCCCGACGTCATTTGGGCTGACATGAAGCATCACCTCTGGCCCTTCTCCTTCGCCCTTGAGGATTCCCTGCACCCAGTTGGTGACGTCCTGGATCCTGACACCAGGAAGGCAACACACCATCCTCAAATCCTACCTGTCGCAGTAGAAACCCCTTTCAGTCCCTCTCACTATGGAGTCCCCTATTACCATGGCTCTGCATGATGTCTGACTCCTCGTCTCTGCCTCCACGCCAATTTTCGAGTGGCAGACCTATCCGCCTCTCAGACTGGCAGTGTCGTCTGTCTCAACAGTTTCCAAGAGATTCAACCTGTTCACGAGAGGTACTTCCCTCAGGGTCTGTTATACTTGAATCTTCTCTTCCTACTCATTGTCATCTCCCTTCTTCTCTCTTCCAGTATGCTCGGTGTAATGACCTCGCTGAAGGTCCTGTCCAGAAAATTCTTGTTCTCTCGGATGATCCTGCGGTCATCTAGTTCTTTCTTCAGTGCTGCACCATGCTCCTTCAGAAGCTGAATGTGTACACACTTTCTACAGCTATAAGAGCCAGAGACACCATCAGTGTCCCTGACCTCCCACATCATGCACGCAGCACACTGAATCAGCTTGGCAGCCATGTCTTCACCCTCTTCAACTGTGCCATAATCACCTACTTAAATAGAACTCACTAACCTTCCCAACAGCCTCTGTGCTCCAACCTCACTTCTGCCCAGCTCCCTCCGCTCTCTGCTACAAAAAAAACATGGGTGATCTGGTGATGGGAAAAAAGATGTACTCAGTTGCGCCTCAGAATATTTCTGGATCAAAAGCAAATGAAGTGTAAGCGTTAAAATAGCACACCTTCTAATCATGCAATGCACACATCCCACCAACCACCAACTACCTATTTAGGCTTCCCAGTATCTCCCAGGAAATCCACCATTCTCCATAACCACAATAAAAATCAGCAGTGATTCTCCCTCATCTGGTGGATTATTGGCCAGATAGCAGACGAACATTGAGTCATAGAGTTATATAGCATGGTACATATGTTTCAGTCCAACCAGTTCATGCCAACCAGTTCATCCCAAATTAAACTAGTCCCATCTGCCTGCACTTGGCCCATATCCCTCCAAACCTTTCCTATTCATGAACTTATCCAAATGTTTTTTAAACATTGTGGCTGTACCTACACCCACCACTTCCTCTGCATTTCACATACAAACCACTCTCTGTGTAAAGAAATTGCCCCTTGTGTCCTTTGAAATCTTTCTCCTCTCACCTAAAAAATGCCCCCTAGTTTTGAACACCCCCACCAAGAGAAAAGACCCTTGTCACTCTCCTTATCTGTGCCCCTTATGATTTTATAAATCTCGATAAACTTACCCTTCAACCTCCGACATTCCAGTGAATAAAAGTCCCAGCATTGCCAGTCTATCTTTTTTATCTCAAATCCTCCATTCCCAGCAATGTTGGGTAAATATTTTTTGAACCCTCTCCAGTTTCATAAATAAGGATGAAGGGCGAACTTTCAATGCTGGGAAGTCAATAAGAAGCTTTCAAGCTTTAAAACAGAAGCATAGTGCAGTAGCAGGTAACTGAGAGATGAACGTCTCTCCAACTTTTCTAAAATTTAAAGTAGCAAAGAAACCTTTGTAACCATGTCAGTAATATGTGTGGGGCAGGGGAGAGCCATTTCCACCGGGTCTCCTGTATTTATTGGTGAACTCATGCTATTGGAGTCCCTCTAAACCTGCATGGAATGCTGCATGGCTCCTGGTCTCACATTGGCTCCTGGCCTCGCATTGGCAGGGCACTTCTAAGCAACCGAACTACTCCTCAGCTGTGTGCAAAAATCTGAAGGCTCAATAGATCACAGTCAACTTAAATTACTTTAATTGGTTACATGCCATTGGCAGGCAGATAACCAACCCACATCCTGGAAAATGACACCGTCCAACCAGCATGTGGCCTTGATACAATGAAACTTCCCATCTACCCACTTCATTCTTAAGGCTAACAATGATGACCAAAATACCACAAAGAAGGAAAATGCACCTGACATTTAATCTCCTTTTAGTTGTGTTGTTTGCAGTTTTCTTTCACCAGGACACAATGGGTGACCCTTACACTTTTTTTGGCTGTCGGTTTCATTGGGTTACTTGGATGGTTTCTCAGCATGATCTAGCTGGTTTTCTCACTATAGCTTACCAAACACATCTAATTAACTACTTACTCCCCTCCTCTCTGTGGCACCCCTCTTGTCCAATTCCAGCTCCATTCTACCACTCACTGTATGCAGAACAGCTCACCACTGTGGGGATATTCCGGGATGTACTGCTATCCCTGACACTGGTGCTATCTCTAAAAGGCCATTGTGCATCCAGATAAGCATGTTTCCTGACATTTGTCCCAAACATGACAGAGAATGAAAACTTGGCATACCACTCTGCAGGCAAGGAGCTACAGGTTTTGCTGGATGCTGTCTTGTAGTGGTATGATATCCTCTTCTCTCAAGCCCAACAGACCATGCCAGCTTGGCCACCTGGGTCAGTGCAATCTCAATAATCTGGAGGAATTTACAGCAATGTAGGAAGAAGGTCATTGACCTTCTCCACTTCACTAAGTCTAACTGCCACCATCTTGTTTCCAATATCTCACACTCTATCTCTGTTATTGTACCCACCTCTCACCAAGGCTCATGTTCTCCCTGTTTCACTATTGTTTCCAATATCCTCCCCCACTCACTGTCACCCACCACAATCCCCAACACCACCAACCACACATGCATTCTGCATTGCCTACCCACTTACTTGGCACAGTTCCCCACTGCTATCAAAAGTAATGGCTGTGCTACCCAATTTCATCTTCTTTAATACCTGCTTCTCTCTCATCCCAGGAGGAAAACAGCCCACATTTGAAATTATTCAAGATGGGTGATGGCATTTTTGAGGAAAGAATCCTGACTTGGATTGCCTTGAGTGACTGACTGAACAGCATTCAAGTCCCTGGAATGGTATCAGAGACTGTCCTTCACCAGGTCATGCAGATGCATGGCCGTCCAGCTGGTGGGCAGATTCTCACGTGGCAATCAGTCTGAGAAAGTCCAGCTTCCACTTCAGAAAGCAACTGCCATGCAAAGACTTTGGAGATCCAAACAGTAGCGAGAAAAATTAGGGGGAGGTTGCCCTGACTTATTGTGCTGATAATAGACAATAGACAATAGACAATAGGTGCAGGAGTAGGCCATTCTGCCCTTCGAGCCAGCACCACCATTCATTATGATCATGGCTGATCATCCTCAATCAGTATCCTATTCCTGCCTTATCCCCATAACCCTTGATCCCACTATCTTTAAGAGCTCTATCCAACTCTTTCTTGAAAGTATCCAGAGACTTGGCCTCCACAGCCTTCTGGGGCAGAGCATTCCATACACCCACTACTCTCTGGGTGAAGAAGTTTCTCCTCAACTCTGTTTTAAGTGGCCTACCCCTTATTTTTAAACTGTGTCCTCTGGTTCTGGACTCACCCATCAGCAGAAATATGCTTCCTGCCTCCAGAGTGTCCAATCACTTAATAATCTTATACATCTCAATCAGATCCCCTCTCAGCCTTCTAAACTGAAGCATATGCAAGCCCAGTAGCTCCAATCTTTCAGCGTAAGATCTTTCCACCATTCCGGGAATTGACCTCGTGAACCTACACTGCACTCCCTGAATAGCCAGAATATCTTTCCTCAAATTTGGAAACCAAAACCGCTCTTTTTGCAGCAGAGAGCGGGGGGATCTGGGCGGAAGTTCAGACGGAGCGCAAAGCCGGTCGGGAAGGTAAGTGATTGCTATTAGAGTGGGTGTGTTCTAAACCCCAGGTCCTACAAAGTAGGGTCTCCCTCCCTCCCTCCTCTTCTAACCTTAATTAAGAGTCCACAGACGTGCCACAAAAAGAGGGTCTAAGGAAGTTTAGATCGAAGAGTGAGGTTTCAGCTCAGGAATCTTTGACAAGGAGGTTGAGTGAAGTGATTACACCACAGTTGAAGAGGGTGAAATCATGACTGCCCAGCTGGTTCAGTGCGCTACGTGCGTGATGTGGGAGGTCAACGACTATGGTGTGTCTGGCTCGTATATGTGTGGAAAATGTGTGCACATTCAGCAATTGACCGAGCATATTGCAGTGCTGACGAAAGAACTCGAAGACCTTAGGCTCATCCGAGAGAACGAGATCTTTCTGGACAGGACCTTCAGCGATGTTATTACACCAATCATGCCAGAAGAGAGCAGAAGAGAGCAGACGATGAGGAAGGCGGAGAGGAGACAGGTGCAAGAGACCCCGGGAGAAGTACCTGTCAGGAACAAGTTGAAGTTTTTGGAAGCAGAGACTGATGACACTGACAGTTCGGAAGGCGGCCAAGTTTGTCAATCAAAAGTTGCCGCAGAGGCAGAGCGGAAGAGTCGGACATCGCACAGAGCCGTGGTAATAGGGGACTCCATCGTGAGAGGAACTGACTGGGGTTTTTGTGGCAGTAGACGGGATTTAAGGATGGTGTGTTGCCTTCCTGGTGCTAGAGTGAAAGACATCGCGGACAGAGTGCAGGAAATCCTCAAGAAACACTGCTACATTTAAACTAAGTAGCGGGGGGGAGGGGACAGGCTGGATGTTTAAAAAGGAAATTGAAGGGAAAGTTAGAACAAGTGAAGTCAAGAAAGACAACTGTATTAATGAGGCAGAAAACTCGGAAAGGCATCATGCTGTAAGGTTGAGTGAAATAAGGGTTGATGGGAAGGGTGAGAGCAGCAACAAATTAAAAATACTATACATGAATGCACAAAGCATTAGATATAAGATGGATGAGCTTGAGGCTCTTTTGGAAATTGGCAGATACGATATTGTGGGGATAACTGAGACATGGCTTCAAGAGGACAGGGCCTGGGAAATGAATATTCAAGGATACACGTGCTATCATAAGGACAGACTGACGGGCAGAGGGGGTGGGGTGGCCTTGTTAGTAAGGGACGATATTCAGTCCCTTGAGCGGGGGGACCTAGAGTCAGGAGATGTAGAGTCAGTGTGGATAGAGCTTTGAAATACTAAGGGTAAAAAGACCCTCCTGGGAGTCATCTACAGGCCCCCAAACAGTAGTCTGGATGTTGGATGTAAGTTAAATCAGGAGCTGAAATTGGCCTGTCGCAAAGATGTCACTACAGTTATTATGGGGGATTTTAACATGCAGGTAGACTGGGAGAATCAGGATGGTATTGGGCCTCAAGAAAGAGACTTTGTGGAGTGCCTCAGAGATGGATTCTTAGAGCAGCTGGTGCTGGAGCCGACCAGGGAGAAGGCAATTCTGGATCTGGTATTGTGTAACGAACCAGAATTGGTCAGAGACCTCGAAGTGAAGGAGCCATTGGGAAGTAGTGACCATAATACAATAAGCTTCAATCTGCAATTTGAGAGGGAGAGGGTACAGTCGGAAGTGACAGTACTTCTGTTGAATAAAGGGAATTATGAAGCTATGAGGGAGGAGCTGGCCAAAGTTCAATGGTGCAATACCTTAGCAGGGATGACCGTGGAGGAACAATGGCGAATATTTCTGTGTATAATGCAGAAGTTGCAGGATCAGTTCATTCCTAAAAGGAAGAAAGATGCCAGGAGGAGGCATGGGCGGCCGTGGTTGACGAGGGAAGTAAAGAAACATATAAAGTTAAAAGAGAAAAAGTATAACATAGCTAAGATAAGTGGGAAAACTGAGGACTGGAAAGCTTTTAAAGAGCAACAGAGGATTACTAAGAAGGAAATACGCAGAGGAAAAATGATGTACGAAGGTAAACTGGCCAAGAATATTAAGGAGGATAGTAAAAGCTTTTTTAGGTATGTTCAAGGCAAAAAAATGGTTGGGACAAAAATTGGGCCCTTGAAGACAGAAACAGGGGAATATATTACTAGGAACAAAGAAATGGCAGAGGAATTAAATGGGTACTTCAGATCTGTGTTCACTTGGGAAGACACAAGCAATCTCCCTGAGGTAACAGTGGCTGAAGGACCTGAACTTAAGGGAATTTATATTTGCCAGGATTTGGTGTTGGAGAGACTGTTAGGTCTGAAGGTTGATAAGTCTCCGGGGCCTGATGGTCTGCATCCCAGGGTACTGAAGGAGGTGGCTCGGGAAATCGTGGATGCGTTGGTGATTATTTTCCAGAGTTCAATAGATTCGGGGTCGGTTCCTGAGGATTGGAGGGTGGCTAATGTTATACCACTTTTTAAGAAAGGTGGGCGAGAGAAAGCAGGAAATTATAGACCAGTTAGTCTGACCTCAGTGGTAGGAAAGATGCTGGAGTCTATTATAAAGGATGAAATTACTGCACATCTGGATAGTAGTAACAGGATAGGACAGAGTCAGCATGGATTAAGGAAGGGGAAATCATGCTTGACTAATCTTCTTGAATTTTTTGAGGATGTAACTATGAAGTTGGACGAGGGAAATCCAGTAGATGTAGTGTACCTGGACTTTCAGAAAGCTTTTGATAAAGTCCCACACAGGAGGTTAGTGAGTAAAATTAGGGTGCATGGTATTGGGGGCAAAGTACTAGATTGGATTGAAAATTGGTTGGCTAATAGGAAACAAAGGGTAGTGATAAACGGCTCCATTTCGGAATGGCAGGCAGTAACCAGTGGGGTACCGCAGGGATCCGTGCTGGGACCACAGCTTTTTACAATATATATTAGTGATATAGAAGATGGTATCAGCAATAACTTTAGCAAATTTGCTGATGATACAAAGCTGGGTGGCAGGGTGAAAAGTGATGAGGATGTTAGGAGATTACAGGGTGACCTGGACAAGTTAGGTGAGTGGGCAGATGCATGGCAGATGCAGTTTAATGTGGATAAATGTATGGTTATCCACTTTGGTAGCAAGAACAGGAAGGCAGACTACTACCTCAATGGAATCAATTTATGTAAAGGGGCAGTACAGAGAGATCTGGGTGTTCTTGTACACCAGTCCATGAAGGCAAGCATGCAGGTACAGCAGGTAGTGAAGAAGGCTAATAGCATGCTGGCCTTCATAACAAGAGGAATTGAGTTTCGAAGCAAAGAGGTGCTTCTGCAGCTGTACAGGGCCATGGTGAGACCATACCTGGAGTACTGTGTGCAGTTCTGGTCTCCAAATTTGAGAAAAGACATTCTGGCTATTGAGGGAGTGCAGCGTAGGTTCACGAGGTCAATTCCTGGAATGGCAGGATTACCTTACACTGAAAGACTGAAGCGACTGGGCTTGTATACCCTTGAGTTTCGAAGAATGAGAGGGGATCTGATTGAGAGGTATAAGATTATGAAAGGATTGGATACTCTGGCAGTAGGAAACATATTTCCACTGATGGGTGAGTGCCGAACCAGGGGACACAGCTTAAAAATACGGGGTAGACCATTTAGGACAGAGCTCAGGAGACACTTCTTCACCCAGAGAGTGGTGGCTGTGTGGAATGCTCTGCCCCAGAGGGCAGTGGAGGCCCAGTCTCTGGATTCATTTAAGAAGGAGTTGGATAGAGCTCTCAAAGATAGTGGAATCAAGGGTTATGGAGATAAGGCAGGAACAGGATACTGATTAGGAATGATCAGCCATGATTATATTGAATGGCGGTTCAGGCTCGAAGGGCTGAATGGCCTACTCCTGCACCTATTGTCTATTGTCTATTGTCTATTGCACACAATATTTTAGGTGCGGTCTCACCAGGGTCCTTTACACCAGGGACCTCTTTGCTTCCATACTCAATTCCTCTTGTTGTGAAGGCCAGCATGCTATTAGCTTTCTTCACTGCCTACTGTAACTGCATGCTTGCTTTCATTGACTGATGTACAAGAACACCTAGATCTCATTGTACTGCCCCTTTACCTAACTTGACTCCATTTAGGTAGTAATCTGCCTTCCTGTTCTTGCCACCAAAGTGGATAACCACACATTTATCCACATTAAACTGCATCTGCCATGCAGCCATCTACTCACCTAGCCTGTCCAGGTCACCCTGTATTCTCCTAACATCCTCCTCACATTCCACCCTGCCACCCAGCTTTGTGTCATCAGCAAATTTGCTAATATTACTTTTAATACCTTCATCTATATCATTAATGTACATTGTAAAAGGCTGCGGTCCCAGCACTGATCCCTGCGGCACACCACTGGTCACCGCCTGCCATTCCAAAATCAACTTATTATAACCTGCTCTTGTCTCCAAATTTATTGATGAAAGCCAGAAGCTGAAAAATATATTCAGCTTCTTTTTTTAAGGAAAGGCAGAATTGTGAAAGAATTGAAAAAGTTTATCACTACTCTTTGTTTCCTGTCAGTCAACCAATTTTCAATCCATGTCAGTATTTTGCCCCTAATACCATGTGCCCTAATTTTGCTCACTAACCTCCTATGTGGGACTGTATCAAAGGCTTTCCGAAAGTCCAGGTATACTACATCCACTGGAAATCCCTTGTCCATCTTCAGAGTTACATCCTCAAATCGTTACCCCCTGACCATCAGCTATCTCTGTAGCTTTGAAATGAGGGCTGCTGACAACCATGACAAACTTTCTGGTTTTATGGATCTGCTGATTGGCAGAGCAGTACAGTAGTACTGTGAGCCTGGTATCTCTAGCTGAGTGGCAAAGTGCAAGAAGGCAAGGCATACTGAAAGCATCGAGGTAGGCTCAAAAGAAATGAGATAAAAGAACAACAGGCCATAGGTGCAGTCTGTTCCAATCATGAGCTGAGTGCGTGTCCCTGAGTGTACGGTGTCCTTACTGCAGCAATACAATAGCAGATGCCCTTTTCCAAATGCATGTACTTACTCCCTCATTATGGATAGCCTGGACCCAATTTCTTACTGCCCTTCATCTTGAAAGCTGAATAAAGTGAAATGTAGCAAACAAAAAAATGAGTACCATGCCATCTTTTACCTCTGGCACTTACAGCATGAACATTTGTCTTTTTTTCCAGGGAAAGTAGTTTGTCAGTGGCAAAACTCCATCTTGGCCCAGCCTTCCTCACCCTATCATGGTCCATTGGAACTCCTACTAATTTTCAAATATATTAAGCTGCTTTTCTACTACTCTCCTTTAGTTTTTGTTTTTAAAATATTACTTCAAGGGAAATGATTAAGGAAATGGCTGCACTCATTTTCTTTATACTTCCTGCTGAGCTAAGTAATTTATCAATCCTTTTAAACAGTTGAAATTTGGAATGATTGTCCTTCTTGCATTGTGGTTTTGGTCGGTCTTTCACTTCTGTTTCCATCACCATAATTCAGCCTGATTCATTACCAAAGGTCAAGTGGTTTATTGTTAGTTGTTAAACAATTTCAGTTGTGTCTTTATCCAATATTCAGTTGAATTATTTGATCTATAGTATTAACAAAGAAGTCACTTTGCTTGGACATGCTCTTCAATGAACTGTAAACAAGTATTCACATTCACCAGCCAGTCATCTCAAAGTATGACTATATTAATTATAATTTGTCATTGTCTGTTTTATTAGACTAACAAAATCAACTTATTACAACCTGCTCTTGTCTCCAAATTTATTGATGAAAGCCAGAAGCTGAAAAATATATTCAGCTTCTTTTTTTTTAAGGAAAGGCAGAATTGTGAAAGAATTGACATTAAAGTAAATAATATGGGAGCTGAAAACATATAAATGGGAGAGGCAATTATAGAATGCAAAATAAAACAAATAAGATGGCAAAGATAATTATAATGTGTTTTCTTTTAAGCAAATGTATTTGTTGTGTTTATTATTTATACTAGCAATGCAATAATAAGGTGAAACGAACGAAGTTGGACAGCTCAGTTGGAATTTGTTGAAACTGTTGATATTAAATCCTGCATTTGTCATTGGCTGATCAATATGGCTATTTGCTTCACATTTTCATTTAAATAACATCCTGCCCGTATGCAAAGTAAATTCAATATTGAACAGTATAAGAAAGCATTCTAAGTTATTTTAAATGAGTTTCCTTCTGTTATATGCTTGAATAAAATCTGATACTCCTGATTTGAAATATAGTCATTCAAATTGTCAAAATGATGGCTGTCATAGCACAGCTATTTTTATCACACTGCATTTTGCAATTTCACAGGATTTATGTGAATTCTATGCCAGGAGCTCACACATTATTTGTATATTATTTATTTTATAAATGTGCTCTATTGATGGGGAATCCAGTCCTTCTGACATGAAGTAAGACAAATTAGACTTTTCCTGCCCTTAAAACTAATGGGCTGAACATTATTGATATCCAGCATCCATATTTCTAATCATCGCTACCACTGGGTAAGATTCAGTGCCAGTAACACAACTTTGTAAATGTGTCCCTGAATGTTTTAGTGGGATTGGCTATGTGGAACAATGTGGCAGTGATATGATCTCCTGTTTGTTATCAGCAGTCAGTTTCTGTCACCCCTGATCAAGTGCCTCACCTATCATTCACTACTCAGGCTGTATATATCTTTCAGATGTTAATCTATCCATTGGGGATTAGTGGTTTGTCTGAGTTCACATTGCATCAGGAATTTTGGAGGATTTTTTTTAACGTTGAGGCCTAGCAAGTTTTTCTCAATCTATCTTTTTGCTTGTGTACAATTTTTGTCCCAATTTCCTTTGCACTGTTCCCAGGACAATGTGCCATTGAGCGAATATCTGCCAAAACAATGGCATCACTTGCAGCTTCACAATCTTCAAAAGTCCATTGTGCATCTAGATGAGCCTTGACATTCTGAAGTTGCCTTCCTCGTTGACAAACTGAATCGGAACAAGTATGAGAGGGGGAAAATGGTAACTCTTTTCTCTGACAGGACTTTTCTGACACAGAATTTCATAGGCTCAACACACTCTGTGTGAAGAAACTTCTCCTCGTCTCAATGCTAAATGGTTTACTCCATATTCCTAGAGTATGACCCTGGTTCTTGACTCTCTAGTCATTGGGAACAACTTTCCCAAGTTTACCCTGTCTAGACCTGATAAAATTTTATAGCTTTCTATGAGGTTCCCCTTCATTCTTCTATATTCTAATGAATATGGTCCAATCTCTCTTCATATATCAGTCTGATATATATCATCTCAGGAATCAGTCTGATAAAGCTTTGTTGTGTTCCCTCCAAAGCCAGGACATCCTTCCTCATGGAGACCAAAACTGCACACAATATTCCTGGTCTGATCTCTATATAATTGTAACAAGACATCCCTGGTTCTGAATTCGAAACCTCCCGCTATGAAGACCAACATACCATTTGTCTTCTTCACCATCTGCCACAACTACATGCTTACTTTCAGCAACTGGTGTACAAGAACATCTATGTCGCATTGTACCTCCCACTTCCCCAAACTAACACCATTCAGATAATAAAGTGTCTTTCTACATTTGCTCCCAGAGTGGATAACCTCACATTTTTTCACAGAATATTTCATCTACCATGCATTTGCCAACTCACTCAGCTTGTCCAAATCACACATCCACATGTCAGTCCACCCTTCCACTTAGCTTTGTGTTGTCTGCAGACTTGAAGATAGTACATTTAGTTCCCTATCTAAATTGCAAATATTTGGGTCCAACCGCTGATCCCTCTGCTACCTACTAGTCACTGGCTGCCACTCAGAAAATGACCTTTTATTCTTACTCTATGTTTTGCTGTCTGCTAACCAGTTCTCTATCTAATACACTACCTCCAATCTTATATGCTCTAATTTTACATGCTAATTTCTTTTATGCAACTTTATCAAAAGTTTTCTGAAAGTCCAACACACCTTATTCACTGAGTCCCCCTTATCAACTCCAGTAGTACATTTTCAAAACATTCTGGTACATCTGTCAAGCATGGTTTCCCTTTCATAAATCCATGTTGCCTATATTCAGTCCTGTCACTGTTTTCCAACTACTCTGTTATTAAACTTTTCATAGCAGCTTCCAGCATTTTCCCTACCACTGATATCAGACTGTAATTCCCTGTTTTCTCTCTACTTTATGTTTTACATTTTGGGGTTTCATTAGTTAGTCTCCATAGGAATTGTTCCAGAGACTATAGAGTCTTAAAAGATGACCACTAATGCATCCAGTACATCTCAGGCCACTTCCTTAAATGCTTTGGGATTGGACCCTGTGGATTTAACAACTTTTAACCCCATCAATTTCCTTAACTCTATTTTCTTATTAAAACTTATTTCCATCTATTGTGTTCCCTAATAGTTTTGGATGTTATTTGTGTCCTTCTTTGTAAAGACAGAATGAAAATATGCATTAAACTGACCTGCCATCTCTTAGTTCCACATTATAATTTGCCCTGTTTCTGATAGTACGGGATTAACATTTTCCTTCATGGATCTCTGTCACTTCATATACCTGTAGAAGACTTTACAATCAGTTTCTATGCTCCTTAGAGTTTAGTCTCATACTTTGCTTTCCTCTGGCAATCAATCACTTTGCCCTTTGCTGAAATCTCACCTGCTCCCAATTCTAAAGTCTGCTGCTTTGTTCAGCCAATTTGTATTCCTTTTCCTTGGTCTAATACCATCCCTAATTTCTCCTGGTAGCCATGTTAGGCCACCTCTCCTCTTTGATTTTGTGCCATATGGGAATGAACAATTGCAGTTTCTCTATGCACTCTTTAAATTAGTGTCATTGCCAATCCGTCATCATTCCTTTAAATAACATTCCCCAATTTATCATAGCCATTAGAGTAGAAAAAGTCGGATGGCTAGATGACTGCCCAAAGTGTGACTCCTCAACCCTTTTGAGGAGGGGGGGGGGTGGGAGGTCCTGACTCTGGCCACTGCAAGCAGGCCCTGGACTGATATCAGAAGTTACTCTTGACCAAGCTATGCCTGAACTGACCAAAGGTCCATGGTGGCTCAATGGTCAGCACTGCTCCCTCATAGCAATGCTGCTTTACAGTGCCAGGGACCAGGGTTCGTTTCTCAACCTTAGGTCACTGTCTGTGTAGCATTTGCATGTTCTCCCCATGTCTGCATGGGTTTCTTCTGGGTGTTCCAGTTTCCTCCCACAGTACAAAGATATGCAGTTTGGGTGGATTGGCCATGCTAAATTGTCCATAGTGTTCAGGGATGTGCAGGCCAGCTTGGGTAATCCATGAGAAATGTAAGGTTATAAGGATAAGAAAAGGGGTGGGTCTGGTTCTTTGGAGGGTCTATGTAGACTTGCTTAGCCTGCTTCCACACTGTAGAGATGATATGATCTAGTCCAGAAAATTGATCAATCGTCAATCCTGTTAATCTTTAAACACTATTTCTTGACCAACACTAACTTTGTTTTGTTCCTTGGTTTCACAAACCCTTTGGTCACCTAGTATTTCTGGAAGATTTTCTGTATCTTTTACTCTCAAAACAGATGCAAAGTGATTGTTTAGTTTCTCCACTATAAATGCTCCTGTCTCTAGCTGCAGTGGGCACACATTTGTCTTAGCTAGACTTTTCCATAAAATGTGCACAAAGAAGCTTTTACAGTCTACCTTTACTTTTGTTTTCATTATCTTGCATTCATAGTGCCTTTTACCTTTCTTTATCAGTTTATTCGGCCTCCTTTGCTTGTTCAAAATTGTTTCCCACTTCTCAGATTTCTGGCATCCTAAAAGCCACTTCCTTTGATATAATACAATCTTTAACTTCCTTCATTAACCATGGTTGATTTACTTTTCCCTTTGGGTGTTTCTGCCTTACAGGAATGTTTATCTGTTTTGCATCAACATTTTACTGCAGTGATATGCCAACAACATTCTTATATAAGGTGTACAACAGTCTCCATATAACAGATTTATGTCAACAGCTCCCACACTGTAATATTCATTGTGAGTGATCACTGAACAATCTCTCTGAGCTCTTCAATTAAAATGCCAAGCTGTCTAAAATCAATCCAGTGGTGAGTTTACATCTGTTTCACAAAATAATCTCATATACAATTTCTTTGGATATATGTGCATGAACTGAATAGTTGAGGAGCCTCACTTGCTTTGCTGTTCTCAATTAACATATTACATTGGTTTATATGGATCATTGTGTGTTCTAAACTAAATAAGCACAGCTCCATCACTCTGGATTGTTAATTGAAAATACAGTCATGAAAGATTTTCAATTGCAGTAACTGTGCCCAAAAAGGTACGTTGTGGACATGCTGAAGTTTGCAATGAATCTTATCTATATCAAGCAACAGTATAATTATGTAGAGTCAGGTATGTTGATAGACAAATTTTCCTCAGTAAGTTTTTCACCATTTTTAGCAGAAAGAACTCCTTTAAAGACAAATGTTGGGCCCAGAAGTCCTGGTCTCTGGAGAATTTTAAGTTGCAACCTCTGACAGGCCTGCCATCTGGAACATTTTAAAAATGTCCCTGTATTGGAGTTTGTGTTAGTAGAGGATTCCAACTCACTTGCCTGAAGTGTAAGCCAGGAAAAGGCAGAAGGATTAAAAGCTGCTCTAACTCTTGGCTAAGTATAAAACAGTCACTCACTGAACTCCCTCCATGGACACCCAACTCATCACTGCCCTCCCTCCTCCACCCCAACTGCCCCTCAAACCCTCCTCTGTCTACTACCTTATATAGACTGACTCAAAGCTACACCACAAACCCATGTTCCCTCTTGACTCATTCCCTTTCCACCCTACAACTAACCCTACCTGTCACAGACCCCATTATCCTTACCCTCCTTTGATCCCCAAGCACAGACCATATAATTGGACCCACTCTGATACCCTCAACACCCATCAAACACAATCTATCCCCACACTCACCCACTTACCTGCTATTCTAACCCCACCAGCTTGACACCAGTATGCCCTCACTAAACTGGCACTTTACCTTCTTACCAGCGTGGTATCCTATACCATCACCCATCTAAGATGCTCTTTTCCTATCTATCCGTTCCTCTTTCACTTAGCTTACACTCTTACGCCCTCTATGTCAAAGTGCCTTCCGGACCCTTTAAAACTTGGGATCCCACAGCCAAGGTCGAAGAAAAGGGAACGGTGTCAACTCCTATCCACTCTGCTGCTGACTGCATAGATTCCTGCCTTGGACTTGACTACTTCGTTTTGGAAGGCTCTTAATCCAGAAGTTCACTTCGGGAACGGCTCCAAAGGTAAATGTGTTTCTTTTTGGATTATCAGTATCAGAAATTATCTTTCTGATCTTGATCAGAAGATCTGGGGCTTAGGAATTCTGGAAATTCAAAGTAAAAGCACAAAATGCTCACATTGCAGACATGTTTGTCAGCACAGAAACATCTGTTATTATCTTTGTGGTTCTTCGTTTAGGTTGTGTCCTTAGTTAGGATAAAGAGAAGCTGCTGGAGGTCAGGCTCTTTGTAAATTTTCTTTAATATTGACTTTTAAAAATCTACAGATAAAAACTTAACATAAAGGTTCACAAAAACAGGTATCTAAGCAGACACTGTTGTCATTTGATCATACATCATTGTAGACTATCAATTTACATATTTAACATTAATTCCTATCACAACATTGCATCCCCACCACAAGTTCATTAACATTATTCAACATCTCCCCTCAAGACTGTGTCTTCATTGCTGGTTCACACAGATAATCATTACTGTGGCTTCACCGATCTTCCTTGTGCTGTTCTCAGCTCTCTTGAAGAAGGTAGAGGATTCCAGTTCTTAAAGTTTTCTCTTAAATTTGGTACAGTTTGCTGAATAAAGTTTTATTGAACATTTCCATCTTGCACTCACCAGAATACTTCTCAAGAATACTAATTCAAGAGGAAAATCAAAGTTTCTGCTGCATGAGTGGAGAGTGCTGATTGGTTGGCAAATGGATTCTGATTAGTTATCATCTTCATGGAGAATGCACCAATTAATACTAATTGACAGTCAATTGCCAGGCTTTGTTTAAATTTTAAACCAGGCAGATTGATTGGTGAGTGTATAACCCTGAGAAAAGAACCAACATTTGGCTGTCACTAATATTGTTGAGTAGAAATGGGTGCAGTGTGTGTACATGCAAAGAACAGAGTGCTGTGTTTGAATATATGTGGTTTATAGTGTATGATCTACCAAGCAGCTAACAGTAATGTATGTATTTTTGTCATCCATAACTTGCTATTACTCTTTCTTCCATCTTCTCTCTTCAGAAAGTAGCTAAATGCTTTCCCTTGATACTGACTAGGGATTGCACGTGATGCTGTTTGAAGTAATTTCTTCCAATAAATATAAGATCCCTGGCTATCAAACAGAATTTCATACTCTGTTATGACCCATGGAGATTCCCAAGTTATCCTGGTATAATCATTGAAGAATCTCAATCTGATGATTCCAGTTATAACCTATCTCTCATCATAAATCAGCAAGTCATCATGATACTGAAGTGTTTACATTGCTTGAAGAATTACCTCAGGCTAAGACTTTTTGAGTCATATTCTGGCCATTCTTTAACGCAGTACCTACAACTTTAAATATATTTTCTGTCATGCTTGTTGCTCTTTTTGAATTTAATTTAACCTCTGTGTTGTTGCTGGTATGTGTTTTATGACCAATGAAGTAAAGAACTTCCTGTCCTTAAAAAAGTTTATGTCATTTTTTCCTGGCTTTTCGACTGAAATATACGATACTGCATTTGCTATAACTTGATGCTTTTCTTGAACACACTCGAGTGTCGCATTAAATCATCTCATCAACTCAGAATAAATTCTGCAATTTTAGTGGTATTTTTGCTAATTCTTTGATATTTAACACTGTAAACAACAGTGACCTGTCTGTCTCAATGGCAAACTTTAAACCTAAAACAGAGTCTGCAAATTTCTCGCAAGCCCATTTAGCTACTAAGGTTTCCTGTACAATTATTGCCTCGCAATGCTTCATTTTAGTCAAGGACTTGAATGCATAGTACCTCACAGAGGCAGTGGCATACTTGGTAATTTGACTGACTGAATAATCCAGAGACCCAAGCTAATGCTATGTGGATAAAGTGAGGACTGTAGATGCTGGAGATCAGAGTCGAGAGTGTGGTGCTGGGAAAGAACAGCAGGCTAGGCAGCATCTGAGGAACAGGAGAATCGATTTTTCAGGCATAAGATCTTTATTAGAAATGAAGCTAATGGGTCGGGGGGTTAAGAGATAAATGGAAGGGGGTTGGGGCTGGCGGGGGGGGTGGGGGGAAGGTAGCTGGGAATGCGATAGGTAGATGAAGGTGAGGAGAAGGTGATAGGTCAGAGAGGAGGGTGGAGCAGATAGATGGGAAAGGTGATGGACAGTTCTCGAGTGTGGTACTGAGTTGGAGGCTTGGTACTGTGATAATGTGGGGGAGGGGAAATGAGGAAACTGGTGAAATTCACATGGATCCCGTGTGTAGTGGTCCCAAGGTGGAATATGAAGCATTCTTCATCCAAGTGTCCAGTGCTAAGGGTTTGGCGATGGAGGAGGCCGAGGACCTGTATGTCCTTGGTGGAGTGGGAGGGGTAGTTGAAGTTTTCAGCCACAAGCAGTGGGGTTGGTGGGTGCAGGTGTCCCAGAGATGAAACGATCCACAAGTTGGCGTCATGCCTCCCTAATGTAGAGGAGACCACATCGGGTGCAATGGATACAGATACATTGGTGGAGGTACAGGTAAATTTCTGTCAGATGTGGAAAGATTCTTTGGGGCCTTGGATGTAGGTGAGGGGGGTGTGAGGTGGCAGGCTTTGCACTTCCTGCGGTGGCAGGGGAAAATGCCGTGAGTGAGGTGTGGGCTGTTGGGGTGTGTGGATCTGATGAGGGAGTCATGGATTCTTTGGAAAGCTGATAAAAGGAGGGGAGGGAAGTATATCTCTCATGGTGGGGTCATTTCAAGCTGGTCCCTGGCCCCCAATGCCTCATCTTCACCATGGACATCCAGTCCCTCTACACCGCCATCCGCCATGACCAGGGCCTCCAAGCCCTACGTTTCTTCCTCTCCCGACATACTCACCAGTACCCTTCCACTGACATTCTTATTCATTTGTCTAAACTGGTCCTCACCCTCAACAATTTCTCCTTCCATTCCTCCCACTTCCTCCAGACAAAATGGGTAGCCATGGGCACAGGCATGGGCCTCAGCTATGCCTGTCTCTTTGTCGACTACGTAGAACAGTCCATCCTCTGGAGTTACACTGGCACTACTGCCCACCTTCTCCTCCGCTACATTAATGACTACATTGGCGCCACCTCGTGCTCCCATGAAGAGATCGAACAGTTCAACAACTTTACCAACACATTCCACCCAGACCTTAAATTCACCTAGACCATCTCAAACACCTCCCTCCCCTTCCTGAACCTCTCCATCTCCATCAATGATGACCAACTCAACACTGATATTCTTTTACAAACCTACCTGGATTACACCTCCTCCCACCCTACCTCCTGCAAAAATGCTATCCTGTATTCCCAATTCTTCTGCCTCCGCCACATCTGCTCCCAGGAGGACCAGTTCCACTACAGAACACACCAGATGGCCTCCTTCTTTAAAGAGCGAAACCCCCCCCTCCAAACGTGGTTGACGATGCCCTCCAATGCATCTCATCCTCGTCCCGCACCTTCGCCCTCGAGCCCCACCTCTCCAACCACAAAGATATATTTCCCTCCCCACCACTATCCGCTTTCCGCAAAGACTGTTCCCTCTGCAACTACCTGCACCCCGTAACAGCCCACCCTCCCCTCCTGTCACCTTCCCCTGCCATCACAGGAATTGTAAAACCTGCGCCCACGCCTCCCCCCTCACCTCCGTGCAAGGCTCCAAAGGAGCTTTCCACATACATCAAAGTTTCACCTGCACTTCCACACGTCATTTATTTTATCTGTTGCTCCCGATGCGGTCTCCTGTACACTGGGGAGACTGGACCCCTTCTCGCAGAGCACTTTAGAGAACATCTCTGGGACACAAGCACCAATCAACCCCACCGCCCCGTGGCCGAACATTTCAACTCCCCATCCCACTCTGCCGAGGGCATGCAAGTCCTGGGCCTCCTCCATCACCACTCCCTCACCACCTGACACCTGGAGGAAGAACGCCTCATCTTCCGCCTCGGAACACTTCAACCCCAGGGCATCAATATGGACTTCAACAGTTTTGTCATTTCCCTCCCCCCAGTTACCCCAGTTCCAACCTTCCAGTTCAGCACCGTCCCCATGACCTGTCCTACCTGCCAATCTTCCTTCCCACCTATCCACTCCACCCTCCTCTCTGACCTATCACATTCACCCCCACTTCCATTCACCTATTGCAATCTCAGTTACCTTCTCCCCAGCCCCACCCCCTCCCACATATCTCTCCACCCCAGAGGATCCCAGCCTCACTCATGATGAAGGGCTCCTGTCCAAAACGTCGATTCTCCTGCTTCTTGGACGACCTTCGGTCCAATCAGTCCTTGCTAAACATAATCCAAAACTAAACAAGTCCCACCTGCCTGTTCCTGGCCCATATCCCTCCAAACCTCTCCTGCTCATTTAACTATCTAAATGTCTTTTACACATTGTAATTGTACCCATGTCTATCACTTCCTCAGGCAGTTCATTCCACATGCAAACCACCTTCTGTCTAAAACAATTGCCCCAATGTCTTTTTAAAATATCTCTCTTTTCACTTTAAAAATGTGTCCCCTAATCATGAAACTCCCCCATTCTAGGGAAAAGACAACTATCATTAACTCTATCAGTACCTCTCATTATTTTATAAACTTTTGATCAGGTCTCCTCTCAACCTCCTATAAACCAGTGAAAACAGATCCAGTCTATCCAGCCTTTCTTTATAATCAAGTTTTCCATACACGGCAAATCCTGTTAAATTTTATCTGAACCCTCGCCAGCATAATAATATCCGTCCTATAACTGGGTAACCAGAACTGGGCACAGTATTCCAGAAGAGGCCTCACCAATGTACCATACAATCTCAACATGACTACCCAACTCCTGTACTCAAAGGTTTGAGCAATGAAGGCAAGCATGCCAATGGCTTTTTAACCACTCTGTCTTTATGAGACACAAACTTCAAAGAATCATGGGCCTGCAACCCTGGAGTCCCTCTATTGTACAACATTACACAAGAGCTGAAAATGTGTTGCTGGAAAAGCGCAGCAGGTCAGGCAGCATCCAGGGAACAGGAGAATCGACATTTCGGGCATAAGCCCTTCTTCAGGAATGAGGAAAGTTTGTCCAGCAGGCTAAGATAAAAGGTAGGGAGGAGGGACTTGGGGGAGGGGCATCAGAAATGTGATAGGTGGAAAGAGGTCAAGGTGAGGGTGATAGGTCAGACTGGGGTGGGGGCGGAGAGGTCAGGAAGAAGATTGCAGGTTAGGAAGGCGGTGCTGAATTCGATGGATTTGACTGAGACAAGGTGGGGGGAGGGGAAATGAGGAAACTGGTGAAATCCGAGTTCATCCCTTGTGGTTGGAGGGTTCCTAGGCGGAAGATGAGGCGCTCTTCCTCCAACCGTCGTTTTGTTGTGGTCTGGCGATGGAGGAGTCCAAAGACCTGCATATCCTTGGTGGAGTGGGAGGGGGAGTTGAAGTGTTGAGCCACAGGGTGGTTGGGTTGGTTGGTACGGGTGTCCCACCAACCCAACCTCCACTCCCGGCACCTTCCGCTGCAACCGCAGGAGGTGCAAGACTTGCGCTCACACCTCCCCCTCACCTCCCTCCAAGGCCCCAAAGGAAACTTCCATATCCGCCACAGATTCACCTGCACCTCCACACACATCATCTATTGCATCCTCTGCACCCGATGTGGCCTCCTCTATATTGGGGAGACAGGCCGGCTACTTGCGGAGCGTTTCAGAGAACACCTCTGGGACACCCAGACCAACCAACCCAACCACCCTGTGGCTCAACACTTCAACTCCCCCTCCCACTCCACCAAGGATATGCAGGTCTTTGGACTCCTCCATCGCCAGACCACAACAAAACGACGGTTGGAGGAAGAGTGCCTCATCTTCCGCCTAGGAACCCTCCAACCACAAGGGATGAACTCGGATTTCACCAGTTTCCTCATTTCCCCTCCCCCCACCTTGTCTCAGTCAAATCCATCGAATTCAGCACCGCCTTCCTAACCTGCAATCTTCTTCCTGACCTCTCCGCCCCCACCCCAGTCTGACCTATCACCCTCACCTTGACCTCTTTCCACCTATCACATTTCCGACGCCCCTCCCCCAAGTCCCTCCTCCCTACCTTTTATCTTAGCCTGCTGGACAAACTTTCCTCATTCCTGAAGAAGGGCTTATGCCCGAAACGTCGATTCTCCTGTTCCCTGGATGCTGCCTGACCTGCTGCGCTTTTCCAGCAACACATTTTCAGCTCTGATCTCCAGCATCTGCAGACCTCACTTTCTCCTCAAACATTACACAAGACCCTAGCATTATTTGTATAAGCCCTACCCTTGTTTGTTGTACCAAAATGCAGCACATCACACTTATCCAGATTGAACTCCATCTGCCATTTTTCAGCCCATTAACCCATTTGATCAAGATCCATTTGTAATCCTAGAAAGCTTGGAGCAAATATTGAGAATAGAGAGGATACAGAATGTACAGGTAGACAACCGCTTATCCAAAATCCCGAAATCCAAAAAGCTCAAAAACCCGAAGGTTTTCTCGTGAGGTTTTTTTTCTCATTAACAAGGTTGTTTGTGTAAACAGTTCACCCAAGTCCACACCCACTTGATGCGTGTCACTCAGATGTGGCAAGGGGGAGGATGCAGCGTGGCCCAGCACTGGCAGATCTCAATTCGGTCTCAGGGCCCATTACTCACAGTTGAGTCTGCCGTTCAGTATGATTTTTAAAAATTTCACCATCAAACTGTCACTTATGGTGACATTTGAAAAATTCTGAATTCCGAAAACCAACTGGTTCTGAGCATTTTGTATAAAGGATTGCAAAACCTGTACTATGAATGGGGGACTTAAATGTCTACCATCAGGAGTGGCTTGACAGCACCACTGCTGATCAAATTGATTGAGTGCCAAAGAATATTGCGGCTGGACTGGATCTGCAGGCTTCAACAGGTGGTGAGGGAACAAACAGGAGGGAGAAATATACATGACCTCATCCTCACCAATCTGCTTGCTGCAGATGCAGCTGAATATGATAGTATCAGTAAGAATGGTCAATGAGGAGAGGACATCCTGCTTTTATATTGACAATACCTTACATCATTTTGCTTGGTACTATCATTGCACCAAATAGGACAGGCTTCAAACAGATCTAGCAACTCAAGACCGGGCATCTGTGAGACGATGTAGACCATCAATTGCAGCCAAATTGTACTCCACGTAATCTGCAATTTCATAGCCTGCCATAATCCCCCACTCTACCACTACGATCAAGCTAGGAGACTACGATTGGTTCAATGGAGGGTGCAGGTATACATGCCAGGCGTGCAAAAATATCTAAAAATAGGTGCCAACTTCACAAAGCTACTAAACTGGACTACTTGCATGCCAACCATCATAAGCAAGTGATAGACACAGCTAAGCAACCAACAGATCATATCTAAGCTCTACAGTCCTGCTACATCCAGTCTTGAATAGTGCAGGCAGTTAAAAAAACTCACTGGAGGTCGAGGATCCACAAAGATCTCAACCTCAATCATGGAAGAGCCCAGCACATTAGTGCAAAAAATAATGCTGAAGTATTTAACATAATCTTCAGCCAGAATTGCCAAGTGGCTGACCCACATTTGCCTCCTTCAGAGGTCTCCAGCATCAGAGACACCAGCATTCAGCCAATTCGATTCACTCCATAGGAAATTCCTGAAATTCCTCAGGGTAGTGCCTTGGGTCCAACATCTTCAGCTGTTCCATCAATGATCTTCCTTCCAGGATAAGGTTATAAATGGGGATATTTTCAAATATTGGAACCTGTTGAAAATCTTTCAAAAACAACGTTCACGGCACATAAGTTCCATCTCACACAATGACCATCTCAAAGAAGAGAGAATTTAACCAAAACCCTGAACATTCAGTTATATTACCATTGCCGAATCCCCCACTATCAACAATCTTGACATTATCATTGACCAGAAACTGAACTGGACCAGCCATGTAATTACTGTGGCTACAAGAACAGTTTAAAGGCTGGAATTCTGTGGCAAGCAACCTAATTGCTTTCTCCCCAATGCCTGTCCAAAGCACAAGTATGACTGAATGAACTCCAATTGCCTGGATGGCTGCAGTTCAAACAACAACCAAGAAGTTACATGGCATCTATGATAAAAGTGCCAACTTAACTGGAACCCCATTCACCACCTTGAAGATTCATTCCCCACCACCTACAGTGCATACCATCTGTAACATGCACTGCAGAAATTAACTCAGGTTCCTTCAACAGCACCTTCAAAACCTGACATTTCTACTCATTAAAAGGTCAAGGGCAACTGATACACAGGGCTACCTGCTGCAATCTACCTCCAAGCCACACACTAACTAACTTGGTATGGTTTCCTTCATTGTCATTGAGTCAAAATCCTGGAAGGCCCCTCCTCACTGCAAACTCGGTGTTCCCACACCTCAAGGACTGCTGTGTTTGAAGGAAGTGTTTTATCACCACCTTCTCAAGGACAATCAGGGATAGGCAATAAAAATTGGCTGAGACAAATAATGCCCACATTTCACGAACAAATAATTTTAAAGAACACTGGGCTGCATTTGCCATCTCGCTGAATTTTAAAATGTACTGCTCCCAGACCAGCTGATGACATATCTGCTGCAACAATTGTAGGTAAATCTGAGTCGTAATGAGCTGGTACATCTGATTAAAAGAGCACTTCTTTTATCTTTTCAGAGAAACTGTGTGCATTTTCTTCTCAGCATTATGCTTGGTCATGCCTAAGCAATTGCAGCACGGTGGCTCAATGGTTAGCATTGCTGCCTCACAGCACCAAGGAAGAAACAAAAAATCTGTAGATGCTGGAATCCAAAATAGACAGGCAGGAGGCTGGAAGCTCACAGCCGGCCAGACTACATCAGGAGGTGGAGAAGTCGACGTGTCAGGTGTAGCCCTTCTTCTACACACAAAACATCGACTACAGCACCGGGGACCCAGACTTGATTCTCACCCTTGGGCAACTGTCTGGAGGGAGTTTGCATATTCTCCCTATGTCTATGTGGGTTTCCTCCCACAGTTCCAAAATGTGCATCAATTGGCCATGCTAAATTGCCCATACTGTCCAGGAATATGTACATTAAGTGGATTAGCCATGGGAAATACAGGGATTGGGTGGGATGCTCTTCAGAAGGTTGGTGTGGATTCAATGGGACGAATGGCCTACTTCTGTACTACAGGGATACTATGATGTGTCAAATTAAGTAAACACCTTACTTTTGGTTTCCACGATCCCCATAAATCACTGAAACTCTCTTACATTGTTCCTATGACATATAATAGGGGACTAACTTGTTCTTTGCTAATCACAGAGGAACCTCGATTATCTGGCATTCGATTATCTGAATTTCAGATTATCCGGACAAGATCACAAGGTCCCGCTGCTTGGCTAAACTGTGTTATCCAGCATTTGATTATCCAGACATTCGATTATCCGAACAAAATATTACCTGCCCGTGTCGTTCGGATAATCGAGGTTCCTCTATTTCTGCTGGTAAACTTACAATGCTAATTCTACCACTTCTCAGTTTCATTTGGGCCTTCCACATATTGAAAGCATTCCAATAAGGATAAGGTGTTTTCCATGGCTTCACTTTACCTTTGCAATTTCCTGCACCTTTATTTCCTTGCTGTTTTTCCAATCTCCTACTAAAAAATGCAATAGTGTTTGTAATGATCAAGATACCACTAATGGTGGTGCTGTGGCTCTTGAGAAGAATGTTAGTAACATGGAATCAAAGCTTGACCACTCATGTCAAACTTTGGACAGTTTTTCTTCAGGAGAGACAAGTTCTGGGGACAAGTTCCTAGGGGGTGATCTCCTCAGACATTCCTTCAAAAGGTTAAATTAGTTACTTTTGTGGACTCTTTTCTTGTTCTTTGTACAGAGCATTTCTCCTCACCACTTTCATCGGGACTTCCAATGTTAACTCTGAGAAGCTGGGAGACCTCTCCTTCAGTCCATGAATAATCAGCATATGTTCCATTGTCTGTCAGCCACACATTCCTCAGCTCCAGGAGAAAATCCTTCAAAGAGATTGCATTCATTAGTTCACAACACTACACTGAATCTGTGCTTGACTGCTAAATATACATCTCCGTTTTAGCACCTTCAGACATTATTAAATCATTAGAATTGGCAATTATTCCCAAAATTGTGAGCTAAATCCAAACTTTTAAACCATCACATCTTATTAGCATAGATCCTACTTGGTGACTATATAAACTCTTTGTCCAAAATAAGACACCTAATTTTTTGGGAGTAATATTCTTTCAACTTACTCCACCAAAAAATTAAACCAAACGTTAACCTAATTTTTGCTTTAAAAAAAAACAATGTATCTACAAGCGAAAAGCAGTTTTGCTTTTACTTAAAAAAAAAATTCACTTTCATTGGCCTTTTTTAGATTAGATTCCCTACAGTGTGGAAACAGGACCTTCAGCCCAACCAGTCCACACTGACCCTTCGAAGAGTAACCCACCCAGACCCATTTCCCTCTGACTAATGCACCTAACACTATGGGCAATTTAGCATGGCCAGTTCACCTGACCTGCACATCTTTGGACTGTGGGAGGAAACTGGAGCACCCGGAGGAAACCCACACAGACACAGGGAGAATGTGCAAACTCCACACAGACAGTCACCCAAGGCTGGAATCGAACCTGGGACCCTAGTGCTGTGAGACAGCAGTGCTGACCACTGAGCCACGGGGTGGGTTTGTGCATTTGTCAGAGGGAAATGGGTCTGGATGGGTTACTCTTCGGAGGGTCAGTGTGGACTGGTTGGGCCAAAGGGCCTGTTTCCACATTGTAGGGAATCTAATCTAAACTTTTGCATCCTGCATCTGTTTTCCCCATAGATTAATCCAGATACTGCTATCAAAATATTTTTTTCTGTTACCATCTTACTCACCTTGTCCAGTAGCTCCAGTAACAATAGAAGAAAACTGGATTGCAAAAGTTTTTTTTACCTGGTTGTAATGGATTAACAACACAAAAAAAAATCAGAGTAGTACTCCTGAGCTGGAGCTCATTTGCTGCGGCTACCTTTCTTCATTTTTCTCTTTTTATTCCTCTCTTTTTTACATGTCACAAGGCCTGACCTTGGACAGCATCAGCAGTGGCGAGAGCCCAGCGCAGAGTAGAGTGAGCCCAGTGTGGACCTCTGGTGAGCCCTTACTTACTTTTCTGGGGAAAGCACAGGACCTGGCATCAGAATTGGTGGCTGCTACATTGGCAAAGATGATGTCAGCATGGTAGGTGAACAATGGTGCCTGAAGATCGGTGACTTTGCCATTAGTTGTTCTGGTGCTGGCAATAGCAAAGAGGTGGTGGGAGAGCATCACAGCGACAGCGATGAGGTGGGCCCAGTAGTGAGAGACACAACTCCGACTTTGGTTGGTCTTGTGCAGGCAGCAATGCAGTGGTGGCGTGGTATCGGCCCAATGGTGAAAGATTGCCCAAGGTTCAGCGATTTGAACATTGGTTGGGTCCAGTGTAGATGACAGCAAAGTAGTGGTGGAGAGATTGTGGTGCAGGCATCATTGACAATGATAAACTGGCTCATGACAGATGGACTTTCTTTAAGCTGTATCTATTTATTTGCTTTTTTATATTATGTTCTTTATTCCTAAACTGTTCGAAATGGTGCTGAAACATGGTGACAAATGAAAACCTTTCACGTGTATTTTATTGTATTCTTACTGTAAAATACACGTGACAATAAAATCATTAATTAAGTCAATGGTTATGTAAATTGTCTATTAAATTGATTTTCCTGTACCTTGTGCAATGTCTGGTTCTGTTCACTGGGTACAGCCTTAATTATATAGGGCCACATTACAGTATAAATGACCCCATCAACTGAAAACAAAAATCCTAATTTATTTTCCCACAGAAGATATGTGGAACAGACATCCAGCAAAAGTAGTTGATGTTAAGATAATTAAGTATTTAAAAATAAAGAGCTGAATAAATATCCAGTTGAGAGTAACATTTTTGGCAAGAGGATAGGTACAGACTGAGATAACCACAATAGTTCTCATGTTGAAGAAGGGAACCACTTGTACAGTGTAAAATAGAAAAATCATTAGGTGAATCACTTTGATTCATTTTCTGAACTTGAGACTATCAAGAGGGACTCATGAAAGAAAAATAAGGAAAGACACGTCGAGGCAGGCAAGGGAGGAGATATCAGGGGGCTCTGGCAGTAATGATCAAATCCACTCCAGCAACAGGTGAAATGCCAGAGCTCTGTAGAACTGCTGATGCTGAGGGAGAGAGAGGAAGGGACAGACCAGAAAATTACAGGTGAGTCGGTCTAATGTGAGTGGTGGGAATTTGCTTGAAATAATTCTGACAGGCAGAATCAATCTGAACTTGGAGAGATACGGATCAATCAGAAATAGAATGCATTTGTTAAGGAACACACAGAGTTTAAAAATATATATTTTTTTCTTAGGAAGTAATCTCAAAGCAGTGTCGATAATGGTAATATATTTGACGTTGTCTTTGTGGACTTCAGTAAGAGTTTTAATAAGGTTCCTCATGGCAAACTGGTCAAGAATGTAAGAGACTGTGGGATCCAAGACAAATTGGCACATTAAATCTAAAATTCGCTGAGACAAGAAGAATAAGGTGATGGTAGGCCCTGTTTGTTGATTATTTGGATGTAAATGTAGCATTTATGATCAGGAAGTTTGCAGACAACACCAGAATTGGTGGGATATTAAACAACAAGGACGACAGACATAAATTGCGGCAAGATATAAGCAGTGGCAAAGCAGTGGAAATAAGCCTGTAAAAAATGTGAGGTAATGCATTTGGGGAGGACCAAAATAGCAAGAGATTACATTATAAATGGGAAGACACTGGACAGTGTTGAAGATCATAGGGAACGTGGTGTGCATATCCATAGATACCTGAAGGTAGTCAGGCAGGTAGTTAATCTGGTTTTGCGGGCATATGAGACACTTGTCTTCATTAGCTGAAACATTGAATAAAAGAGCAAGAAGGTATGCTGGAACTGTATAAAATGCCAGGTTGGCCACAACATGAGCACTGGGTGCAGGAAGGATGTGATTGCTCCAGAAGGTGCAGTTAGGCAATGGGGTTCAGGCCTCTGGCACGGAGCCTGTCCCCGTTGCTCAGAAGGGAAGGGTGGAGAAGAGCAGAGCAATAGTTATTGGGGCACAGATAGGCGGTTCTGTGGGAGCGAGAGAGACTCACGTTTGATATGTTGTCTCCCAGGTGCAAGGGTATGTGACGTCTCTGATCGTGTTTTCCAGGTCCTTAAAGGGAGGGGGAGCAGCCCGAAGTCGTGGTCCACATTGGCACCAACGACATAGGTAGGAGGAGCGCTGAGGATGTTAGGCAGGCTTTCAGGGAGCTAGACTGGAAGCTCAGAGTTAGAACAAACAGAGTTGTTGTCTCTGGTTTGTTACCTGTGCCACGTGATAGAGAGTCGAGGAATAGGGAGAGAGAACAGTTAAATGCGTGGCTACAGGGATGGTGCAGGAGGGAGGGATTCCGGTATTTGGATAACTGGGGTTCTTTCTGGGGAAGGTGGGACCTCTATAAACAGGATGGTCTACACCTGAACCTGAGGGGCACCAGTATCCCTGGGTGGGGGTGGGGGGGGGGGGGTGGGGGGGGAGGTTTGTTAGTGCTCTTGGGGGGGTTTTAAACTAACTCTGTAGGGGCATGGGAACCTAGACTGTAGCTTTAGGGTGCAGGACCTGGAGTGTAGGAAGGTTAGGAACATGGCATCAATCTCAAAGGAGGGTGCCTGTAAACAGGAAAGTGGCTTGAAGTGTGTATACTTCAATGCAAGAAGTATACGAAATAAGGTAGGTGAACTTGCAGCGTGGGTTAGTACCTGGGATTTCGATGTTGTGGCTATTACGGAGACATGGGTAGAACAGGGACAGGATTGGCTGTTGCAGGTTCCAGGGTTTAAATGCTTTAGTAGGGTCAGAGGTGGAGGTAAAAGAGGGGGAGGTGTGGCATTGCTTGTCAAAGATAGTATTACAGCGTTGGAAAGGATGATGGATGAAGACACGCCATCTGAGGTAGTTTGGGCTAGGTTAGGAATAGGAAAGGTGAGCTCACCCTGTTAGGAGTTTTCTACAGGCCTCCTAATAGTCCTAGAGATGTAGAAGAAAGAATTGCGAGGATGATTCAGGAGAAGAGTGAAAGTAATAGGGTGGTTGTTATGGGGGACTTTAACTTTCCAGATATTGACTGGGAAAGCTATAGCTCGAGTTCGTTAGATGGGTCGGTGTTTGTCCAATGTGTGCAGGAGGGTTTCCTGACATAATATGTAGACAGGCCAACAAGAGGTGAGGCCATACTGGATTTGGTTCTGGGTAACGAACCAGGCCAGGTGTGAAAATTGGAGGTAGGTGAGCACTTTTGGGACAGTGACCACAATTTTTACTCTAGTGATGGAGAGGGATAAGTGTGCACTGCAGGGCAAGAGTTATAGCTGGGAGCAGGGAAATTATGATGCGATGAGGCACGGCTTAGGATGCGTGGCTTGGAAAAGTAGGCTTCAAGGGAAGGGCGCAATTGATATGTGGAGCTTGTTCAAGGAGCAACTATTGAGTGTCCTTGATAAGTATGTACCTGTCAGGCAGGGAGGAAAGGGTCGTGTGAGGGAGCCATGGTTTAATAAGGAATTGGAATAGGAGAAAGTGAGGTCTGCAGGTGCTGGAGATCAGAGCTGGAAATGTGTTGCTGGAAAAGCGCAGCAGGTCAGGCAGCATCCAGGGAACAGGAGAATCGATGTTTCGGGCATAAGCCCTTCTTCAGGAATGGGGAAAGTTTGTCCAGCAGGCTATTAGCCTGCTGGACAAACTTTCCCCATTCCTGAAGAAGGGCTTATGCCCGAAACGTCGATTCTCCCGTTCCCTGGATGCTGCCTGACCTGCTGCGCTTTTCCAGCAACACATTTCCAGCTAAGGAATTGGAATCCCTTGTTAAATGGAAGAGGGCGGCCTATGTAAAGATGAGGCGTGAAGGTTCAATTGGGGCGATTGAGAGTTATAAGGTAGCCAGGAAGAATCTGAAGAGAGAGCTAAGAGCAGCAAGGAGGGGACATGAAAAGTCCTTAGTTGGTAGGATTAGGGAAAACCCTAAGGCTTTCTATAGGTATGTCAGGAATAAAAGAATGACTAGGGTAGGAATAGGTCCAGTCAAGGATAGTAGTGGGAAGTTGCATGTGGAGGCTGAAGAGATTGGGGAGACACTGAATGAATACTTTTTGTCAGTATTCACTCAGGAACAGGACATTGTTGCCGATGTGAATCTTGAGTCACAATTAATTAGAATGAATGGCTTTGAGGTATGTAGGGAAGAGGTGTTGGAAATTCTGGGAAGGTTGAAAATAGCTAAGTCCCCTGGGCCTGATGGCATTTATCCTAGGATTCTCTGGGAAGCAAGGGAGGAGATTGCAGAGCCATTGGCCTTGATTTTTATGTCCTCGTTGTCTACACGAATAGTGCCAAAAGACTGGAGGATAGCAAATGTTGTTCCCTTGTTCAAGAAGGGGAGTAGGGATAACCCTAGTAACTATAGGCCAGTGAGTCTCACTTCTGTTGTGGGCAAAGTCTTAGAGAAAATTGTAAGGGATAGGATTTATGAACATCTGGATAGGAATAATGTGATCAAGGATAGTCAGCATGATTTTGTGAAGGGCAGGTCGTGCCTCACAAACCTTATTGAATTCTTTGAGAAGGTGACTAAGGAGATAGACGAGGGGAAAGCGGTAGATGTGGTGTATATGGATTTTAGTAAGGTGTTTGATAAGGTTCCCCATGGTAGGCTATTGCAAAAAATACGGAGGTATGGCCAAGGGTGAGTTGGAGGTTTGGATTAGGAATTGGCTGGCTGGAAGAAGACAGAGGGTAGTAGTTGATGGTAAAGGTTCATCTTGGAGTGCAGTTACTAGCGGTGTTCCGCAAGGATCTGTTTTGGGACCATTGCTGTTTGTCATTTTTATAAATGACCTGGAGGAGGGGCTAGAAGGTTGGGTGAGCAAGTTTGCGGATGATACGAAAGTCGGTGGAGTTGTTGACAGTGAGGAAGGATGTGGCAGGTTACAGTGGGATATAGATAAGTTGCAGAGCTGGGCAGAAAGGTAGCAAATGGAGTTCAATGTAGGTAAGTGTGAGGTTATTCAATTTGATAAGAGTAACAAAAAGATGGGGTACTGGGCTAATGGTCGGATACTTGGTAGTGTGGATGAGCAGAGGGATCTTGGTGTCCATGTACACAGATCTCTGAAAGTTGCCACCCAGGTAAATTGTGCGGTGAAGAAGGCATATGGCGTACTGGCTTTTATTGGTAGAGGAATTGAGTTCCGGAGCCCTGAGGTCATGTTGCAGTTGTATAAGACTCTGGTGTGGCCGCACCTGGAGTATTGTGTGCAGTTTTGGTCGCCATACTATAGGAAGGATGTGGAGGCACTGGAACGGGTGCAGAGGAGGTTTACCAGGATGTTGCCTGGTATGGTAGGAAGATCGTATGAGGAAAGGCTGAGGCACTTGGGGCTGTTTTCATTGGAGAAAAAAAGGTTTAGGGGTGACTTGATAGAGGTGTACAAGATGATTAGGGGTTTAGATAGGGTTGACCATGAGAACCATTTTCCACTTATGGAGTCAGCTATTACGAGGGGGCATAGCTTTAAATTAAGGGGTGGTAAGTATAGGACAGATGTTAGGGGTAGATTCTTTACTCAGCGGGTCGTGAGTTCATGGAATGCCCTGCCAGTAGCAGTGGTATACTCTCCCTCTTTATGGGCATTTAAACAGGCATTAGATAGGCATATGGAGGATAGTGGGCTAGTGTAGGTTAGGTGGGCTTGGATTGGCGCAACATCGAGGGCCAAAGGGCCTGTACTGTGCTGTATTTTTCTATGTTCTATGTTCTTATCAGGAATCTGCCTGGGCAGGACTGAACTATGATGAAAGATTGGATAGGCTGAGGCTGTTTTCCTTGGAGCAACAACAGCTGAGAGGGGACCTGATAGTGATGAATAAGATTACAAGGGACATAGATAGGGTGGAATGGAAGGCACATTTTTCTAATAGTAGAGATGTCAATCACTGAGGGGTTTAGAGCTAAGGTAAGAGGACACATTTCTTTCGTTCAGAGGATGGTAGGAATCTGCTGAAAGGGCAGTGGAGTCAGAAACTCTCGTAACGTTTAAGCAGAATTCAGATGTTCCCTTCTATTGCCATAGTCTTCACGGCTATGGGCCAAGAGTTGGGAAAATGGGATTAATGTTGACAGATCTTTGTTAACACAATGGGCCAAATGACTTTCATCTATGCCATAAACATTTATGACTCTATGACAGGAAAGCCATGCATTTTTTTAGGAGCTTTTATAAACAAAGGATAAGTTCAAACTTTTTGAGACTGAAGTTTGGGAAATTAACAAATGTTAGCTTTATATTGGGATTAGGTGATAAAATGATTTCTCAATATAAATAGATGCTGCTCTTGTTTTGTGGTGGTGAGATCTATGTTGGAAAATGATATTATGGCTGGTTCTGAGCTTATAAATAAAGCAATACATAATCTATCTGATTTTATGTATGTTTGGAGAACCACAGCAACAATTATTTATATTTATTTATATAACACTTTTATTATGGAAAGTGTGTCATTGCTATGTAACAGAGGATGGAAAAACCGTAATAATGAAGTTTCGGAATTGGACACCGTGTGGTTATAAAAGTTAGAAACAGCAACTGAAACCTTGATCTAAATATAATTATGAGAAGATATTTAATAAGGAAGAGAAAAATTGATTTTTTTATTATTTTTGTGAGCACTGAGTCATGGTAGTCTACAGCACAGGAAAAGGCCCATCAGCCCATCCAGTCTGCATGGTCATAAACAATCACCTCCCTATTCTAATCCCATTTTCCAGCACTTGGCCCATAGTCTTGTATGTCTTGGCATCACAAGCGTACATTTAAATACTTCTTAAACATATTGAGGATTTCTGCCTGCACTATGTCTATAAGGCAATGTGTTCCTGATTTCCTCCAATCTTCAGGGTGTATGATCGGATAGCTGAGTGTACCCGTAAGACAAGATATAACTTACAGCAAAAGGATACAGAAGGTGGTGGAAAGGGCCAATGTTTCTGAAGTGGATGTGATTCAGTAACACATAGGGCTGAGATCTGAAATTTACCTTTGGCTTTGAATGAATTCTAAGATTTTATACAATCTTTTTCAGACTTAGTGAGTGATCGAGGAGGGTCTGGAGTTAACAACAAAGACCCAGAGTAAAAGGCTGCAGCTAAGAATTGTAGATTTTCTTTTCCTGATGTTAAGTTGCAAGACATTTTGAATTATTCATGACTTTGTAAACAACAGAGAGGTTATGAGGTTGAACAATGTATGGAATTTAGAAAAGGATATTACAAATGTGCATGAGATAGCTAATTATGCATTAGCAGTTTATTTTACTGAGCATTAGTATGTTAAGACAAGTAGAAAAGGCCCTTGGAAAGTCTGGAGGGTGAATGAGAGTGTGTTCTCTTCTTGGGAAAGTTCTTTCTTGATTATATGTTTTATTGAACTCTGTCTCTTGATTAAATTTTAAAAATATAAACCATAAGTACTAAGTTGGCCTGGAGCAAGGTTTTTTAGAGCAAAAAGATGGCACTATTTTCTGGTTCTGTAGACTGTGAAGAAGCAAAGGTGGCCTTTAGTAAAGTGATGTGCTATTCCTGTCGGATGTGAGAGTTTCCATACTATTGATGATTATGCCTGCAGGAAGTGTCTTTGGTTGTGAATCCTATCAAATTGCATGGATCAGTTGGAGCAAAAGTTAGAGGCAATGAGGAATTTACAAGAGCTAGGGGATGTGATGGATGGCAGTTACAGAAAGGGAGAAAAGCCGCAGACATGGGTGAACTCCAGGAAAGGTAGGAGGGGCAGGCAGGTAGTGTAGGAGTTTTCTGTGGTTATCCCCATCTCAAACTAGTATGTTGTTTTGGAAAACATAGGGGGTGATGGACTCTCAGGGGAATGTAGCATGAACAGCCAAGTTTTTGGTACCTAGACTGACTCTTATGTAATGAGGGGTACATCGGGTTCCAAGCAATTGATTGTGATGGTGACTCTCTCGTCAGAGGCACAGACAGACGTTTCTGCGGCCAGCTGCAAAATATGAGATTGGTGTGTTGCTTTCCTCGTGCCAGGAACAAGGATATCTCAGAGAGGAAACAGTATTTTCTCAGAGGGGAGAGGGACCAGTAGGAGATCATTGGTACACATTGGAACCAACAACATAAGAAGGGAAAAGGATGAGATTCTTAAGGGAGAATATAGAAAGTTAGGCAGGAATTTGAAAAGGAGGTCCTCAAGAGTAGTAATGTCTGGATTATCCTGGTATCATGAGATGGTGAGGGGAGAAATAGGAGGATAGAACAGATAAATGTGTAGCTGAGGAACTGGTGCAAGGAAGAAGGGTTCATGTTTTTGGATCATTGGAATCTCTTCTGGCATAGACGCGACCTGTACAAGAAGGATGGATTGCATCTGAATTGGAAGGGGTTTAATACACTGGAGGGAGGTTTGCTAGAGCCGCTCAGGTGGATTTAAACTCGTAAGGGGTGGGAGGGGGGTGGGAGGTGGGACCCAGGGAAATAGTGAAGAAATAAATCAATCAATCAATCTGAGACTGATACAGTCGGGAAAGGGAGTGAGTTAAAAAGTCAGGGCAGGAAGGAACAAAGCAGAGAACAAAGTAGGACTGATAAATTTAAACTGTATCTACTTCAAGCAAGTGGCCCAACAGGGAAGGCAGATGAGCTCAGGGCATGGTTAGGAACATGGGACTGGGATATCATAGCAATTACAGAAACATGGCTCAGGAATGGACTGGATTGGCAGCTTGATGTTCCAGGTTACAAATGCTACAGGAAGGATAGAAAGGGAGACAAGTGATGAGGGAGAGTGGTGTTTTTGATAAAGGATAGCATTATTGTTGCACTTAGGGAGGATATCCCCCTGTAAATACATCTAGAGAAGTTATTTGGGTGGAACTGAGAAATAAGAAAGGGATGATCACCGATTGCGATTATACTACAGACCCCCCAATAGTCAGAGGGAAATTCAGTAACAAATCTGTAAGGAGATTTCAGTTATCTGTGAGAATAATAGGGTGGTTGTGGTAGGGGATATTAACTTTCCAAACATAGACTGGGACTGCCACAGTCTTAACGGTTTAGATAGAGAGAAATTTGTTAAGTGTGAACAAGAAAATTTTCTGATTCAGTATGTGGATGTTCCTACGAGAGAAGATGCAAAGCTTGAACTACTCTTGGGAAATAAGGCAGGGCAGATGACTGAGGTGTCAGTGGGGGAGCACTTTGGGGCCAGCCACCCTAATTCAATTAGTTTTAAAATTGTGATGGAAAAGGATAGACTGGATCAAAACTTGAAGTTGTAAATTGCAGGAAGGCTAATTTTGATGATATTAGGCAAGAACTTTCAAAAGCTGATTGGGGGCAAATGTTCACAGGTAAAGGGATGGCTAGAAAATGGGAAGCCTTCAAAAATGAGATAACAAGAATCCAGAGACAGTATATTCCTGTTACGGTGAAAGGTAAGGTTGGTAGGTGTAAGTAATGCTCGATGACTACAGAAATTCAGGTTTTGGTTACAAAAACAAGGATGTATATGTCGGGTATAGACAGGAGAGATCGAGTGAATCTTTGGAATGATACAAAGGATGTCGGAGTATACTTAAGAAGGAAATCAGGAGGGGGAAAAGGGGACAGGAGATAGCTTTGGCAAATAGGATTAAGGAGAATCCAAAGGGTTTTTTTAAATACATTAAGGACAAAAGGGTAACTAGGGAGAGAATAGGGTCCTCAAAGATCAGCAAGGCAGCTTATGTGTGAAGCTGCAGGAGGTGGGAAAGATACTAAATGAGAATTCTGCAACAGTATTTACTGTGGAGAAGGGCATGGAAGATATAGAATGGAGGGAAATAGATGTTGACATCTTGAAAAATGTCCATATTACAGAGAAGGTGGTGCTGGATGTCTTGAAATGCATGAAAGTGGATAAATCCCCAGGACCTGATCAGGTGTACCCTAGAGCTCTGTGGGAAGCTAGAGAAGTGATTGCTGGGCCTCTTGCTGAGATATTTGTATCATCGATAGTCACAGGTAAGGTGCCAGAAAGACTGGAGGTTGGCTAACGTGGTGCCACTATTTAAGAAAGTTAGTAAGGAAAGGCCAATGAACTATATACCAGCGAGCCTGATGTCGGTGGTGGGCAAGTTTTTGGAGGGAATCCTGGGGGAAAGGATGTACATATATTTGGAAAGGCAAGGACTGATTAGCTTTGTGGGAAATTATGTCTCACAAACTTGATTGAGTTTTTTGAAGTAGTAACAAAGAGGATTGATGAGGGCAGAGCAGTGGACGTGATCTATATGGACTTCAGTAAGGCATTCGACAAGGTTCCTCATGGCAGATTGGTTAGCAAGGTTAGATCACATGGAATACAGGGAGATCTAGCCATTTGGAATCAGAACTGGCTCAAAGGTAGAAGACAGAGGGTGGTGGTAGAGAATTGTTTTTCAGACTGGAGGCCTATGACCAGTGTGGTGCCACCAGTGTGATTCTAGGTCCACTACTTTTCGTCATTTATACAAATGATTTGGATGTAGACATAGGAGTTTTAGTTAGTAAGTTTGCAGATGACACCAAAATTGGAAGTATAGTGGAAATGGAAAAAGATTACCTCAGAGTACAACGGGATCTTGATCAGATGGGCCAATGGGCTGAGGAGTGGAAGAGGGAGTTTAATTTAGATAAATGCAAGGTGCTGCATTTTGGAAAAGCAAATCAGAGCAGGACTTATACACTTAATAGTAAGGTCCTGGGAAGTGTTGCTAAACAAAGAGTGCAGGTTCATAGCTCCTTGAAAGTAGAGACGGCGGTACATAGGATAGTGAGGAAGGTGTTTCGTATGCTTTCCTTTATTGGTCAGAGTATTGAGTGTAGGAGTTGGGAGGTCATGTTGTGGCTGTACAGGACATTGGTTAGGCCACTTTTGGAATATTGTGTGCAATTCTGGTCTCCTTTATATTGGAAGAATGTTGTGAAACTTGTAAATCATTTCTGAACCCTTTCAAGGATGTTGCCAGGGTTGAAATATTTGAGCTATAGGGAGAGGTTGACTACGCTAGGGCTGTTTTCCCTGGAGCATCGGAGGCTGAAGGATGACCTTATAGAGGTTTATAAAATCATGAGGAGCATGTAGGATAAAGTCTTTATTTTCTACAAAAATCTTTGGTTTGACATCTTCTATATGCCTTCTATAAATCTAAATACAGTACATCCACTGGTTCCCCTTCTTTCATAGCATATGTTACCTCCTCACAGAACTCCAATAGATTGTTCAAACATGGTTTCCCTTTCATAAAACTATGATGATTTTGCCTGATTACACTGAACTGATCCATGTGCTCTCCTGTAACTTCTTTAATAATAACTTCCATCATTTTTTCAATGACAGATGTTAAGCTAAATATTCTGTAGCTTTCTGTTTTCTGTCTTCATTCCTTTTTGAATAAAGGAGATAAATTTGTTACCTCCCAATTTAAAGGGATCATTCTTGAATCAAGGGAATTTTGGAAAATTAAAACTGCATCAATTGTCTGATTAGCCACTTCCTTTAACACGCTTGTCCATCACAATCTGGGCACTTGTAAGTTGGCAACTCCAACATTTTTCTCTGGTGATTGTGATTTTCCTGGATTCCTCTCTCCTTCCCATTTCCTAATTTATTGCTGCTTCCAGGACATTACTTATATTCTCTATACTGAAGACTGATTCAATATACCTGTTCAGTTTACCTCTCGTTTCCTTACCTTCTTTACATTATTAATTCTCCTTTTTAACTTTCTATCAGAACAGCATTCACTTTATGAACTCTTTTCTTCCTTAAATATTTTTAGAAACTCATACTATCATTTTAAAAAAATAAATATGGCCAGCTTTCTCCCATACTGTAATTTTTCTATCTAATTTTACCATTTTTGATATTTTTAGTTGACCACCGATGATGTGTCTAACAGTGTTTCACATCTCTGAAAGTCAGCTAAGAATATGGTTATCAAAACATAACTGGAGCAGAGCCTGAACCTACAACCTGCTGGGTCATCAGGTGAATGTGCTACCGACTGAGTCACAATTGATGCAACAGTGAATGAAGCAAAATTGTAATTACTCTACAAAATGAATTGTAAGATAAATATTCTAAGCATGATTCAGACATACCTAACAAAACCGGATTCTATTAAGAAGGATGTACCATACTGAAAGTCAATTGTTTTAATTGTAAATGTTCAATAAGAGGTTGTTCAAAGTTTGTCTCCTTTATAACTAAGATGAAATTACAGTCTGATTTTCAGAGTTTGCACACCTCAATTAAACTTGTATGTTTTGGATATATGTTGGAATATTATGTGCGAGTAACATTATCTCCAATGGTTTTGATGGACAAATTTTGCAAACAGAATAATTTTTGTATAATTTTGTGAGCTACCCTTTCAGCATGAAAGATGTAGTGTCAAAATGTGAATACCCAAAGAATGTAATCTTACATGTGAGCATAAAGAAAGTGAGCGATAATAGAACACATTCATCTACCTTAACTCACCAATTATGGTATCAATTATAATGTAGAAAGACCAACAATTGTTATATCACTTTCCCATCTGGCAGATTATACCAAACATTTTTGACTCTTTGAGTCAGACTGTTTTTCTGATCCTGGTTTGTTTTATGTTTAAGTAATAATCTAGAGTTACCTTATCTATATCATTTAATATTTTAGGTACTTTGATGTAATACACTAAACATCCTCTTTCAAGCCTGAACCACTTCAAACTTTCATAATCTTCATTCATAGCTCAGCCCCTTTATAGTGGAGATCAAGTTTGTTACATCTTTTTTTTCAAAACCTCTCTCAGACATTGATACTGACCACTGTACTCGATGGGACTGCACTATTTATAGGCTTATGTTCAACATGCATTAAATTCTAGGTAAAATGCATTAAATTTTTGTCAATGTTACCAAAATGCCATTATGAACCCATTTATTTTATCAAGTTAACAGCTGTGTTAAAATTCTGGAGTTAGAAATGTGATACTTAATAATTAAAACTTTTGACCTGCATACGAAAAAATGCACAAAGAAAATGAATACTTTTGTGTGGTTTGACTCATGCATTGTAAATCCTTAACATAACTTCGAAGAACAAATTTTCCAAGAAATAAATTCTGGCAAACCTTGTGGTGAGAGTGCCTATAAAACAGAGGAACAGAAGCAGGCCATTCAGCCCATCGAGCCTGCTCTGCTATTCAATCAGATCATAGCTCATTTGATAGTTCTCAACTCTACTTCCGTCACTTTTTGCCCTAACCCTTGATTCGTTTACTGATGAAAAATCTGACTTGGACTTGAATATTGAATATACTTAATGGCCCAGAGCCAACAGCCCTCTTCCACAGATTCATTACCCACTGAGAGAAGAAATTTCTGCTCATCTCCATCTTAAAAGTGTGACCCTTTGTTCTACGGTGATGTGCTCTGGTCCTCGACTCTCCCACAAGGGGAAACAACCTTTCCCCGTCTAACCTGTCAAGATCTCTAAGAATCTTATATGTTTCAATAAGGTCATCTCTCATTCCTCTAAACTCTGATGAGTGCAGGCACAAGCCACTTAACATCTCCTCATAAGACGGTCCTGCCACACCTGGTATCTGGCTAGTGAACCTTCTCTGAACTGCCTCCAATGCCAGTACATCTTTTCTTGGATAAGTGACTAAAAGTCATGGGGGGAATCTCAACCTGTGACAAAGAGAGCTGTTCCTCTGATTTCTTGTTGTTGAGAGACTAATTTTAACCTTTGACTCTCATCTCCGACCCACCTACTTCCCAACCATCACTCTGTCAAAATTAAACAGGAAAGGATAGTTAATATAACCCCTCCATTTTTTTTTCTAGTGAACTGCAATTTTAAATTAGAACGCCTACCCAAATTCATCAAATTCCTTCTTCAAATGCACAGGTGAGGCACCACTACTGTCACTGGGACCTGAGTGCTATTTTAAATTGTGGAAGTGAACAATCTCCACCAAGCCAAAACCAGAGGCACATGGACCCAGGATCAGAGAAAACACAGATGAGTTTTTTTTTTACAATTTTCTTGTGAACTAGGAGAAGTAGGAATGTGGGATAGCATGGCCCCTCCCCATCCTGCTTCCTCTTCCTGGACCCTCTGGTACACATTCCCTGTGGAAGGGATTGTTCCCTACATCGCTGGAAGCTCTATCTGAACTGCTGAGCTCCCACATCCTGTCAACTTCCAGGCAGTTTTGGTCATGAAGTTATCAAGATTCACTTCAAAAAAGACAACGTTTGTCTAAACTGACTGAGACCTCCTGCTACTGCTCAGATACGAGAAAACTGAGCGAGGTATTCACCAGGGTACATTACTGCCCAAGAGTAAAAATCAACCTTTGAGTCCAGAAAATAAGCATAAAAGCAGCCATCTATAACCTACATCTTGGCAGCCCATCCTGAGAATGTTCGAATAATTTTGCCTCTTGACTGAATAATTGATGCATTGTGACTAACAATGGAGAGAAATGGACAAAGATTAAAAACATAAAAAGAACTCTGACCTCTGACAGCAGTGACCTCCCACTCCCAATAAACCCTGCACTCAGCTCAAATGTAGCTGAAAGCTCCATTCATGCCTTTGCTACCTTCAGACTTGACTACTTGACCACACGTCTGCTCTACTCTACACCTTGTGAATGGGAGGTTAGGCAAAGCTTTGCTGCTGGTGTCTTAACTCATCCCAAGTTGCATTCATCCATTACCTCTCTGTTCACTGAGTTCTCATTAAGCAATATTTCAATCTCAAAATTCTCGTTGTTCATATGTTTGTAACAAGGAGGATGAGAATGCCATCCAGTCACTCTAACCTGCTCTGCAATTCATTACAATCACAGTTAATCTGATTGTAATCTCAAATCTACATTCCCACCTACCCTAGATAACCTTTCTTCCCCTTGTTTTACAAGAATCTATCTACCTCTGCCTTAAAAATATTCAAGACAGTTTCCACCAGATTGTTAAGAAGAGAGTTTCAAAGACTTGCACCCCTCTGAAAGAAAACAAAATGACTTAATCCCTGCCTTTAACAAGTGACCCTGATTTTCAAATAATGTTTTCAAATCCTTCAATGATCTTGTAACTCCCTTATCTCTGTTACATCCTCCAGGTCCACAATCCTCCCAGGTATCTTGTGCTGCTGTACCTTTGGACTCTTGCACATCCCGATTTAAATTTTCTGTCAGTGGTGGTTGCCACTTCAGATGCCTACACTAAAAGCTCTGGAATTCCTTTCTGTAACCTGTCTCTCTGCCTGAGTTTCCAAGCTGATGTTGTTGTTGATTTTCCTATGCAAACCATCGAAAACACAATGCAGGACAGGGCATCTCTTCTCCATACGCTCTCCAAGAAGTGTGACAGCTTGACATATTAGAAGTTGAAATCCATAAATGTCTACATGTTAAATTATGGATTTCAGTGAAGGTTATCTGCTGCTATAGACAAGAAGAGTGAAAAAAATGGAGGGAAATTCTCTCCAGAGAACTCTCTCACCTTCTAGGTTTCAGATCAAAAGTGGTACTGATAGAAGCCTGAGTAGGCCATTTCCATTTTCTCCTGACAGGAAATGATGTGCCAAACTAGACACTGAGCAGAAGAAAGATATATTAAAAATAAAGAGAAATGAAAGCTGTTGTGATGTCATGCCCCCATATTTATTATTTCTAAAAACTCTCAGATTGTTTGTTTGTAATATTTGTATACAAATATACTGCAATTTAAATATTACAAACATTAAAAATTTAAATATATGCCTAGTTTCTTCTCAGTCAGGGAAATGAGACCTGCTGGTTTAATGGACTCCAAACTGACAGTCTAAACTGTAGTACCAGTTAAGAGCAGAAACTGAAATGATGATTTCAATCAGGTTGGAATTTTTCCAAAGAAAATAAATACTGAGTGTAGTCTGAAAGAAATTATGTGCATTTTATATGGAGTGTCTAAGATTATAAAAAGAAACTTGCTTAAAGATTTGCTCATAAATTTAACCATTTGTTCTCTTCAGGACACTTACGTTGAATTTAACTACTAGTTTTGGTGATATTTGCTTTAAAATTATTCTTAACGTTATAATTGAACTAAATTTTCATGTCCAATGATTGCAAAGTAAAACTTCACCTGACCAAATGTGTATTGGGAATGTAATCTTGAAAGTGGAAGGCGTTGCAATGACAACTGGTGAATCTGGACAGAGTGTACATGCTTTAATCATGGAAAGAGCTACACCCTCAAACTGGCCAGCACTTATACCACGGGAGATTGAATATCAATCCATCATGCCGAAGGTGGTTTTCAGGAGATTGTGAGTAGTAAGGAGATGATATGCTTTCCCTCAGGGATGCTAACAACTTGTTTTCACCCAATGGCACCATGTGACAACATCTCTTGCTTCCTCTGTATTTTTCAACTGCTATTTGCAGGATGTGTGTGTGTGCATTGCAATAGTCTTACCAGGCCATAGGGGCTGCTCTTTTATTAGAGAGAAGCAACTAGTGGTGATTTTACCTGAGGGCCACCAGACCTCATGCGAGGGAAGAGGTTGGGAAGGAGAGTCCTTCATGGTAACTTCAAACCGGTGATGGGAATTGAACCCACGCTGTTGGTATCGCACTAATCTGTAAACCAACAATCCAGCCAACTGAGCTAAACCGATTCCCCACATTTGCAGTATCCAGGTTAGAGGAAAATTGTTGCACTTTCCTCCTTCAAATCTACAGGCATATTTGGAATCCCAAAGGAGTTTCCAACCTGCAAAACCATTGCTGCTGCAATTAAAATCCGGACTGAAAGTGAATTATGGAGTAAGAAATTAAAGCTAAGCAGTGCAAAAATAAAACTAGACCTAAACAATTTTTTTTTGGTGAGGATTTTGTAGTCAGTAGTGAAGTGACAGTAATACCCATTCATTGTGCTACAGCTAGTCACAGGCTTCTGAGAAGCAATTTGCTGTGATTGAACTGCAAGTGCAGTGTGGTAGCCTCTATTGGAGATTTGTACCACACAGGACAAACAATCTGACTTTTAAACAGTCAGATTGAAAATTCCTCCATGATACTCAAAGGGTTAAAAATTTGTTTATGCTTGTTTTGTGTGCAAAGGTTGTGACTCACGATTACATACACTCGCTCCTACTGAGGCAGACAACGCATAAAATTATGTACTGCCTCCTCATTCAAATTCACAATATTGACTGGCTCTTGTGAAATACAGGAACTATAACCTGTGAGGTGACAATGAGCCCTAGCTGGACTCCAGATCTTCAGGCTCTTGAGGTGTAGTGGTATGTCCCTATCTCTGAGCGAGAAGATCTGGGTTCAAGGCCCACCTTGTCCTTGGGGCTTGTCATAACATGCCTGATTGAAGGTTGATTATAATAACTCACCTACAACTCTGAAAGAGAGTCTGTCCCTCTTCAACTGTAGTTGCACTGAATAACTGCCACCAATAGAAATAGACAATGGAAAAGAAACACTGGAGTGGAGAGAGAACGTTACAGCTTAATGCCCTTGAGGCTTTACTCACAATACTGAACAAGAAGAGCGAGTTAACACTCTTTTGTTGAGGGTCAGGGGGCCCTCCACTAAAGGGAATAAATGCAGGGAGCCAGGAAGATCAGCTTCCAGTGTACAATCCTCAGGGCCCAGAGCAGCACCAGAAGAAATTTAATGACCTCATATAGATACTAAAAGGTCAAAATCCACAACAACTGCATATCAATAACATGTTAGTCTTTACTGTTCCTACACCTAGACTCACTGAGAACACATCTCCTTCCTTTACCTCACTCAGTTGCAATGTCACCAAGGAGGTAGCAATTGAACTGTGCTACCTCCTTCAGCCCAACCTCACATGATGGCTCAGGCCTTTGTGTTCCCGTACATCTCTATGGAAAGATTAACTATGGGAATCAAATGTTACAAGCAGCCGAGTGTAGGTTCATCCTCACCAATGGCTGGTGCATTTAGATTGTCACTTTACATGGAATGGAAAAAAGACCCAGTCTTGGCCATTAAAGTGGTCTGCAGCTCTCAATCGCAGGGAAGAGCAGATGGGCCAAGAGAGGAAAGACTAAGAAAGGGAAGATTGAATGGGAAATCTGCTCAAGCCTCTCCCAGTCATTTCTGTTTCCTATCCTACCTAAAGTAGCACCCCTCACACAATGACCGAGTCTGCCCCTACCCAGCTACAGCTGGAGCAATCTTTGGTAGGGTCCTCTTTAGTACCTCACCAGTCAGAGCAAGGCAGCCAAGAGGCTGCCTGCAGCTTTGCTGAAGGCACAGAGTAATACCAAGTTGAAACAAAGAGGAAAATAGAAGAGAAAGGTTTTATATTTTCACCTGAGAACTTACTAGTCTTTCACTTTATCAATGTAACTGTAAATGGTAAAAACACGTAAACATGATTTAAGTTCTCCACTCCTCAGCCACTATATTGCCAGACCACGTGGCCATCAACCTTGAGATAAATAGTATAACCAAAATTGAAGCCAAGTCATAAGTGTTGGAAGGATTATTGACTGTTGGAATGTTTTGTATGAGAGGATTATTTTTGGTTCAGGGTGGATAGGGGAGGGATGTCAGTCAGTTCTGCATTTGTGTGCTATATAGCTTCTCAGATTCAGGTCAGTTGAATCAGCCCCATGTTAATCCAACACAGGAAACTCTGGCAGCTCGTATGTGGTTGCAGAGACCCTGGTCACGCCAGCTTCCTCCTCTGACAAGAATGGGCAGCAATCCTCTCCATTCTCCTCCTTTACCTCCAACCCCATCTTCAGCCCTATGTTGTGCAAGGTGTCGTAAATTTCTATTATCTGGAACACTTATTCAGCATTGCTACTCAGCAACCCAGTGGCCAGCTTAATGATCACTGTGGTGCTCATGTAGTTTCATTCTGTTGTACCTTGTTGTACCTTTTGTAGGTCTGTACCCAGTTATCGTCCTGCATGTTCTTAGAGGGTATCTTTGCCAGGATTTACGACCAAATTGGGTGGCCCAAGTTGGGAAATTACTCACCCAGCGGAGCAGCCTTGGTAGGAATTTCCCTGAGATATAGAATTTTCACTCTGGGGGTGGGCAGATCAGGTCCATTGCCACCTGATGCGAAGATGAGCTCTGATCTTGACAAGGGTGGATCTTTATGTGGGCCTTAATACAGTTCCTGTTCTGAGGGAGGAAACTGTTGTATTGTTGCTGGTACATGAGAAGAAACATCTACCAACTGCAAGAACTGCAACTGTTGGCCACCCAGCTGGACATATTGGAAGAGATGGCTCATCATGGTCCAGGAAATTCTTCTGCCTGTTGACCCTTTCTAATGAAGAACCACACAGCAGTAACTTAATGCCAGTGAAGCTTCACAAGGCTCAACCATGTTGTGCCTTTGCAGTTTCAGGTCCTGACACTCTGCAGTGAGATTATCATCTTGCCTCAGGGTCTAAATCCTAAATGCTGAACCTTTGCCTTTCCTCCAAACCCTTCAAGACCATCTATCAGATTGTGGATAAAAAAAATGACCTACCAATGTGCCACTGTGCCTTTGTAGATGAGTGTGACTCAGAGGGAACAGGCTTGCATGGATATATATGCTTGAGAGTACACCATAACATGGCAGGTGTGCTAAGGACAAATGTCAGACCACCCAGCATCCATGGTGCTCTTTCAACAACATCAGTTTGTGCAATGATTAGATACCTAAGTTCCTGAATGTGAACAAACACAGGTTATGTTTGGTATAGAATGAAGCAAGAAACCTTCCTCACCCATTTGCTTTTTTCAGTGTCGTGCCAGCATATTGTGGAAGAGACAGTGCACCAATTCTGCAGCCCAGCAGGTACAATTCAGGAAGGATATTCTATGTTCCAACAAGAGAGATACTCAAGCATCCAGAGTTGGAAGCCTTAGTCACTGAGTTGTGTTCAGTTGTGTTTAGTGTATAGTAATTATGTACATTTCTGAGTGCCACTGTATAGAAAGTATGTGTAGAAACAGCATTAGAAAGAGTGCAGAAGTGGGTTTACAAAAAAAAGAGTCTGGAGATGGGGAGCTTCAGCTTTGAGTATAGATTGATGAAGTTGGGACTATCCTCCTTGGAGAGAAGACAGCTGAGGGAAGATCGGATACATCTGATAGTTGTCGAAATCATGAGTGGGGTCAATAGAGTAGATCGGGAGAAATTGTTCCCGCAGACAAACGGAACAAAAGTGATCTGCAAAAGAAGCAGGGGTAAAGTGAAGAAAAGCTTTTTTCATTCAGCGAGTAGTTAAGGCAGGAATGCACTGACTGAAAGTGTGGTGGAGGACGATTCAATTCAGTCAGCGTGGCTGAGGGCGATCTGCTTAGTTGAAGAACCAAAATTGGGGATTGTGAAATGGCTATCCAAGCTCATTATCAGAGATGGTGAGCCATCCATTGTGGTTGCCAGAGGCAGTGTGAGAGACATTCTTGATCATGGCATCAATTGGAGAAGGTGATGTTTTTAGTAAACTAAGCAGCTTGGGGTACAGTGTAAAGGTGTGCAAAAGATTGCATGATGAGGTATCATTGAGATGGTTGGTGGCACTGGCCTGGATTTATGCACACTGTCAAAATGTACAGGTCTTATTCTAATCTCCTCATGTCTCATGCAGGTCCCAGTAATATTCACCCATTCTTTGCAATACCCCGCACTATCTCATCCCGCAGATTGTTGTGGAGCTATCAGGATTAGATGCGTCTAATTTATCTCCACCCCAGCCTGAAACAGTTAGCCTCTAAGACATGAAATTTGGGCCTACAGTGTCAAACTAACCACCAATCCAGCCCCTCCCCAGCAGCCCCATCTAAAGGAAGAAAGCCAGCAAAGGTGTCACCCTCTTCCCAATAACCTAAATAATGTTTTTAAATATCTATATTATAATAGGGGAGGTGATGGCCTATTGGTACTATCAGGTAACCTTCTGCAGACCTGTGTTTGAATACCACCAGGGTTGATGGTGGAATTTAAACTCCGTATGAAAAAATCTGGATTTAAGAGTTTACTGATGACCACAAATCCATTGTTGATTGTCCTTTAAGGAAGGAAACTGCCACCCTGGCTCAGTGGTTATCACTGCTGTCTCACAGTTCCAGGGACCCAGGTTCAATTCCAGTCTTGGGTGACTGTGTGGGGTTTGCACATTCTCCCATGTCTGCATGGGTTTCCTGCCACAGTCCAAAGATGTTCAGGTCAGGTGAATTGGCCATGCTAAATTGCTCATAGTGTTAGGTGTATTAGTCAGAGGAAAATGGGTCTGGGTGGGTTACTCTTCACAAGGTCAGTGTGGATTGGTTGGGCCGAAGGGCCTGTTTCCACACTGTAGGGAATCTATCAAATCTGCCTGGTCTGGCCTACGTGTACCCCCAGACCCATAGCAATGTGTTTAATTCTTAAGTGCCCTCTGGGTAATTTGCATGCTTACACAACCAGAAAAATTGCATGTTTTCTTATAGTATTAAAGTTATGTGTTTGCTTAAGATATAAATTGTCACATTTATCTTCTGCCTAAAACACTCAACAAACCCAACTCCTATTGCCTTTGGTGGAGAAAATTTTCACCCAGATTCTTAATTAAATATGAGCAATAAATGCAGGCCCAGCCAGCAATGACCTATTCAAGTTAATGAATAAAAAAAATCCTAGATATTACAAGAATCTGGATGAAAATTTTCCCCACCAAAGGAAATAGGAGCAGGCTCCAAGAGGGAGAGGGTTATGAATATTTGATACACTCTACTCCAGTTGCTCGGTTAATGTATATATTCAAGAGTGGGATCAATAGATTTTTGTACAATAGTACAATCAAAGGTATAGAGATAAGGAGGGAAAATGGGGTGATAGAGCCATTTTAAGTCATAATCACTTTGAATAGCAGTTTGGGCTTGATAGGCCTTAGAGCCCTACACTTGCTCCTACTTCTATTGCTCTTCTTTCGGAGAGAAAATGGTCCCTATCATTTAAGTTTATTGTTAAGTAAATATCCTGATACACCTCATCAGATCAAAGTCTAAAGTTCAGGCCACAGCTTCTGCAGCAAAGTAAGATGGCGTGACAGAGAGATGGATCATGGAGAGTGGGAAACCCTTATCAGCACCTGTAGACTGAAGAGTGTTACTCTTTAGAATCAAAGTATTATCTAATTGGAGAAAAATTGCACAAAGCTGCAACACAAAGAGACTTAGGGGTACTTGTGCATAAAACACAAAGTTAGTACGTGGATATAGCAAATAATCAGAAGGCTAACGGAATGTTCGCCCTTAGTTCAAAGTGGTTGGAATATGACAGTAGGGAAGTCTTACTGCAACTGTGCAAGGTTTTGCTGAGACCACATTGGGAGTACTGTGAGCAGTTTTGGTCACCTTATTTAAAGGAATAGATTATTTCATTGGAGGCAATTCAGGGAGGTTCACTAGGACGGTCTCCAGTATGGAGGGATTGTCATGAGAAAAAGTTATCAAGTTGGGATTCGATGGAATTTAGTAGAATGACAGGTGATCTCATTGAAACTTTTAGGATTCTTAACGGGCTAGAGTAGGGTAAATGTTGAGAGATATTTCCCCTCATGGGAGAGTCTAGGACCAGACAGCATGATCTTAGAAAAATTGGTGCTAACATAAGATTGATATAAGGGTAAGTTTCTTTTTTAGAGGGTTTGAGTATTTGGAACTGCTTGCCAGAGAGAGTCTTGGGGGCAGAGCCTGTGTGTATAATTAAGGCCAGGATTCTTGATCCATAGGAGAATCAACTGTTATGGGGAAAGGACAGGAAAGTGGATGTGAGCAATGTCAGATCAGATCTGTTCCTATTGAATGGTTGTAAGTGCCGGACTGAGGTATAACACTGAAAACAGTTTGGCTGAGGACATGGGGTTGCAGAAAAAATTAAATATCTGAAAACCAAGTCCAACGCATCCAGTCTCAGGGTAAAAGGTACTCAGGGGTCAGTGGTGAGTCACCAACCCAGGACACAAGTTGGTCATTTCAATACCATAATGAGATTTTGTGGGCATCATGTTTAACCCATCTTGAATGTTGCAGAGTGACCATCTGGATTTGCCTGGCCTCAGGGAACCCAAGAGCTCAGAAAGTAAAGACAGCTTCAGGAAGAAAGTGGATGACTTCACAGCATTGCTTGTACATGGCAGGAGGAAAGTGATGTACTAAGCTGTTATCAGACCAGCCTCCATCAGGTAATCTCCATTTAGCACATTCACTGGATTGGAAATCACTCCCTGCTATGAAGAAGCAGAGCCAGATAGGTTCGGGATTGAACCCAACATACTCCCACTACAGCAGAAACAGATTCCTTCTCCTGTGCCTATTGCTAACTCCAGAACGCACCCTACCCAATAGGACCAAAGCTAATGGTTTACTTCCAGGTGGTGTTGAAGACACAGACAGACCTGCTGTGGCTCTGATTGAAACCCCATTCTGACCTATTTGGATATATTCTGCAATATCTGGGGCATAACATCAAGCTGAATAGGAAATTAATTCAGATGCAGGTTCAGGTGGATGGCAAAGATTCAGTAGCAAATCTCAAAGAAAATGGAGCATTCATCCCACAGCCTGGCCAATGCTACTCTTTGAATAATAGCAGCAAAACATCAGGTTAATTGTTAGCTCATCTCATTTGCTGCTGGCAGAATTTACTATGAACAACCTGGCTCCTTTGTGTTTGCCTGTCAAACAGAGAGATCACCACAACTCTGTCAGGCTCCTGAATCATGCTGTTCAAAGTATGTTAGGATCTAACTACCACAGTAACTTCTATATTTAAAGTTAGAAATCACACAACATCAGGTTATAATCAATAGGTAAAAACAAGGACTGCAGATGCTGGAAACCAGAATCTAGATTAGAATGGTGCTGGAAAAGCACAGCAGGTCAGGCAGCATCCGAGGTGCAGGAAAATCGATGTTTCAGGCAAAAGCCCTTCATCAGGAATAGATGTATTCCTGATGAAGGGCTTTTGCCCGAAACGTCGATTTTCCTGCTTCTCGGATGCTGCCTGACCTGCTGTGCTTTTCCAGCACCACTCTAATCTAAACACCAGGTTATAGTTCAACAGGTTTATTTAGAAGTACTAGCTTTCAGAGTGCTGCTCCTTCATCAGGTGATTGTGGAGAGTAAGATTATAAGACACAGAACTTATAGCAAAAGTTTCCAGTGTGATATAACTAAAATTATATATTGAAAAAGACCTGAATTGTTTGTTAAGTCTCTCATTTTTTAGAATGACCATGTTGGTATCAGTTCTTTCATTGTAAATTGCAAAACATTTTTTACAAAAAGTTACATTCTCAAATGCACTTTAACAATTGGTGTCATGTTGGCCCAGATAAGGCATTCATGGTGTTAACTCCCTGTGAGGCTAAAAACAATGACTGCAGATGCTGGAAACCAGATTCTGGATCAGTGGTGCTGGAAGAGCACAGCAGTTCAGGCAGCATCCGAGGAGCTTCGAAATCGACGTTTCGGGCAAAAGCCCTTCATCAGGAATAAAGGCAGAGAGCCTGAAGCGTGGAGAGATAAGCTAGAGGAGGGTGCGGGTGGGGATAGAGTAGCATAGAGTACCATAGAGTACAATAGGTCAGTGGGGGAGGAGATGAAGGTGATAGGTCAGGGAGGAGAGGGTGGAGTGGATAGGTGGAAAAGGAGATAGGCAGGTAGGACAAGTCATGGGGACAATGCTGAGCTGGAAATTTAGAACAAGGGTGAGGTGGGGGAAGGGGAAATGAGGAAACTGTTGAAGAGGCAGGCACTGAGGAAGCAAATGTGGCTGTGGTAGCGAGTTTGTTCTAAACTTCCAGCTCAGCACTGTCCCCATGACTTGTCCGGACTTGTCCTACCTGCCTATCTCCTTTTCCACCTATCCATTCCATCCTCTCCTCCCTGACCAATCACCTTCATCCCCTCCCCCACTCCCCATTGTACTCTAAGCTACTTTCTCCCCACTCCCACCCTCCTCTAGCTTATCTCTCCACACTTCAGGCTCACTGCCTTTATTCCTGATGAAGAGCTTTTGCCCGAAACGTCGATTTCGAAGCTCTTTGGATGCTGCCTGAACTGCTGTGCTCTTCCAGCACCACTAATCCAGAATCCCTGTGAGGCTGCCTGTGCCACAATGGTTGGACCGATTCTAATCTAAAAAACGGATTTACAGAATCATGCAGTTTTTGAACAAAGTAAAATGTAATTCTGCAAGTACAAATTCACCCATCAAATATATATGTGTACATGTGTCTGTGTGTGTGTATGTGAGGGGTGATGGGGGGGAGGATGGGGGAAATTATGAGTGTCTGTGAGAAGGTATGTGTATGTGAGCGAGTGTAGAGGGGTTTAAGTCTGTGAGAGGTGTGTGTGGGAGTGTGTGTGTGCGTGTGCATGTATGTCCATTTGTCTGTCTGTGTGTATAGAGCAATCGGGTTACCTGTAGTGTGACATGAACCCAAAATCCCAGTCTAGGCCATCCCCTTGGGTACCGAACTTAGCTATCAGCCTCTGCTTGGCCACTTTTCATTGTTGCCTGTCCCGAAGTCCGCCTTGGAGGATGGTCACCCGAAGGTCCGAGGTCAAATGTCCTGGACAGCTGAAGTGTTCTCCGACTGGGAGGGAACACTCCTGTTGTTTTTATTTTTAAAGTTGACTAAGTATAGGATCCAGATGACTTACTGAGGAAATATAGCCACCACAGTTTTGAGAAAACAACAATAAATGATATGTTACAATGTTGGAACAACATTTCTATCTTCTAATACCCAGAATGATCATGTGTAAACACGGAAAAGAGACAATGATTGAATGCCCCACATCGCACATAAAAATAGCAAATGTGATTTAGAAAAACCCAGAGATTTCTCAGATTTCTCCCCAAATGTTAATGAAATGGTGGGTCATTAAATCTCATTAAAATTCACAAGAGATTACATTTATTCTCTCTTGCTGCTGTGGCCTTAAAATCCCCTCCCAAAAGCTAGTCCATCATGATTTGCCTTAGAATTAGCACCAGATTGACCAATCACTCTCCATTCCTGGGTTTAAGGTCCCCTGCACTCTGAAAGTGCACATACTAGTACTCATGCAGAAATATTAATCCAGTGTTTCATCCCCAGCTAGCTTCATCAAGCAACTTTGCACTTTTTCTTCCCCATCGAAGCTCCAATCTTGCTCAGTTGCATCACGTAAATATGGTTTGGGAATCGGCTTAGCTCAGTTGGCTGGATTGTCAATTTACAGAGCAGTGTAACACTAACAGTGTGGGTTCAATTCCCATAACCGGTTTGAGGTTGCCATAAAGGACTCTCCTTGCCATCCTCATACGCCACCTGAGGTCTGGAGGCCCTCAGGTTAAATCACCACCAGTTGCTTCTCTCTAATGACAGCAGCCCCTATGGTCTGGTAAGACTATGGCAACACAACAACAAATATAGTTTGTGAGCTATTCAACTTCTTAGTCTCTCAGGGGCACTAAAATATTAATACTTACAGGCTTCTTCTGAGCCCCTTATGACTTCCTCTAAAACTATGTCAGTGGCCTAGATACTTTTTCTGCTCCCCAGAATTTCTTGTGAGTACTGATTCCAACATGTAGCTGCCATATTATTTCTAGAATGGTATGGAGCCATCCAGTTGCTCTTGATTCTTCAGAGTCCCTTACACAGAATCTGTATAGTTCTGCTGCATTCCTGACAACACAGCCAACTGCAGAACACTTAACATAGAGTCTGTTTCTGCACTTCTCTCTCACATCATCCCTCATTTCGTATAGACTTTTAACTCCTTTTTAATGAACCCCTACACACACATACACACACACAGAAACTGAGCGTTCTTTGAAAGATACGTTTTCACAGAAGGCTGGAAATTAATTGCATCACATTTCAGAGTAATCAACAATTACTGAAGGATTACAAAATCTGTATGAGAAACACAATATGGCACTATTTATATTTGTCTTCCTTTTCTTTGTTTCCTAAGGTAGATATCAAAGGGTTTCTATTTATAAATCTCTTATTATTGTGCACATATTATCATTGTTGACCTACCGATTTACTTGCATAAATTTATGAAATGTCTGACCAGTTACACAGATTGGAGTTAAGATGTTCTCTGTTTATTACTATTTGAGTAGTATCTCGACAGTATCCACAGTGTTTGAATAGCGGTTGAGGGGACTTTAGGACTACATGGTGGCATGTGGTGTTCAGACCCTCTCAGATCAAACATGTGTCATTCCCATGTGGTGGCCACATGCAGTGTTCTTCACATCTGTCAGAAACAAAGGAATAATTAAAACCCAGGGAGGGCAGGAAAATGAAGGTGCCTATCCAGAATCCCCTTGGGTGTTTGAATGTGATCAAAGTGAGGAATTTGCTGGCAGCAGTATGGATATAGCATGCCAAGATTCCTTTCGTTAATAAGTGGCTTGTTATCATTGAGATCAGAGTTTTAAATACTGCTCTATATCCTGAATCGTTACCTCATATTTCCTTCAAGCAGGCAATGTATAGCCATTGAAAAATTATTTTCCTCAATGGATATTTCAATTTAATCAATAATATATTGACACATATGAAAAGGAAGAACTTGAAAAGCCAAGCCTACAAAGTCATAACTAAGGAGATCTAAACCTTCCCACAGATGCCCAAACACCAGATTCATACTCCCAATTGATTAAACCTCAATTTTTCAAAAGAATTCTCTGTTATAGGTTGTAGTGTGCTTTGGGAGGTGTGCAGAAGTTCTTAATAATTATTTTTTTTCCAAAATACTTCAACTCTCTCTGATAGTTTGCAGAGAATTGAACTTGGAGAAAGTAAGGACTGCAGATGCTGGAGATGTAAGTCGAGAGTATGGTGCTGGCACAGCACAGCAGGTCAGACAGCATCCCAGGAGCAGAACAATGGGCATAAACCCTTCCTGATGGGAAGGGCTCATATTCCTGATGAAGGACTTATGCCTGAAACATCAATTCTCCTGCTCCTCGGATACTGCCTGACCTGCTGTGCTTTTCCAGCACCGCCCTCTCGACAGAGTTGGACTTGACTGCATTCAAGATACCTGATACTCATCTTCAAAGAGTCTTTCCCTTATTACAAGGGGTTTTTCCATGCTAACCCCTACAACTTTCATACTACCTGGCGTATTTTCACTTTAGTTGCTGGTAGAATTGTTTCTTGCTGTGTATTTTTTCAACACAGAGTCATACAGGACAGAAACAGACCCTTCAGTCCAACTCGTCCTATCAGGTTTCCCAAACTAAACTAGCCCTTTTTGCCTGCATTTGGCCCATAACCTTCGAAACCTTTTCTATTCGTGTACGTGTCTAAATGTTTTTTTTACATATACCTGCATTTACCACTTTCTCTGGCAGCTCATTCTGCATGAAAACGTTGCCTCTCAAGTCCCTTTACAGGAGGTCCTCAATCTGCTACGTCCCAGTGAAAAGAGTCCCATCCTTTTCAGCCTCTCCTTATAACTCAAACACACCAGTCCTGATAACATCCTTGTAAGTCTTTTCTGCACCCTTTACAATTTAATAATATCCTTCCTATGTCGGGGTGACCTAAATTGTACACAGTAATCCAAAAGTGGACTCACAATTGCAACACAACATCCCAACTCTTATATTCAGTGGTCTGAGCAATGAAGGCAAGCATAGCAAACACCTTAACCATCCTGTCTACCGGTGATGCAACCTTCAAGGAACTGTATATCTGAACCAGTAGGTCTCTCGGTTTGACAATACTTCCCAGGGATCTACCATTAACTGTGTAAGTCCTGTCCATGTGTGTAACACCTTACACTTATCTAAGTTAAATTCCAAATGCCACTCCTCGGCCCATTGGCGCAGTTGATTAAAATCCCTTTGTATTCTTAGATAACCTTCTTCACTGTCCACTGTAATAGCAATTTTGGTGTTATCTGCAAAATTACTAATCATGCCTCCTAAATTATTTACATAAATGATAAACAACAGTCAACCCAGTACTGAGCCATTTGGAACAATATCTGGTCACAGGCCTTCAGCCCTATAAACAACCATCCACCACCACCCTGTCTCCCACCGTCAAGCCAATTTTGTATCCAACTGGCAAATTCTCCCTGAATCCTATTGATCTAACTTTACTAACAGTCTACCATGTGGAACCTTGTCAAAGGCCTTGTTGATTAGATTCCCTACAGTGTGGAAACAGGCCCTTCGGCCCAACAAGCCCACACCGACCCTATCTTCTGTGGTTCAACAAATGGATAACCTTGTTGATTTCTATGGAGCACTATTCCTTCCCTAGTTGCTGTTTTTCCCTTAATGTACTTATAGAATCTATTTAGATTATCCTTAACACCCCGATCCCCATCTGTCAAGGCTATCTCAAATCTCCTTTCTTCCCCACATGACTTCCCCTCTTAAGAATATCCCTATTCCCCTTACACTCTTCAAGAGACAGACCTGATCCCACAGTGAATGCTGGACTCTCCAGCTTGTTCAGACACAGATAGACGGGTGAAAATGTTATGTTGGCACACTCACCCCAACTGGACATGCAATACGGATTAGACCATCATGCATATAGGCAAACAAACGCACAGCAGCCTCATTAACTTGACATTATCTGGCATAACTATCCTTTCCTTGACATGACCTGACACTAAAATTAAATGAGGCATTTTGTCTTGGCACAAGTGCATTGTTACTCAAACAAAATTGCACAGTACTGCTGTACAGTTTGATGTTTATTTGGGCAACAGTAATAAAAGCGCTCTGCTTTCCTGATTAACAAAACAAAAAAATCATAATGTATACAGCTGTCCAGCTAGAAAAAATAAACTACTCAGATATGAACAAGAAAATGTCACTGACTCTTTGCATGAAAGTGAATAAAAGAGATTGTTCCCCTGCATCCAGAAGAAATTAACTGTTTACACTGGTTGAGCTGGTGATACAAAGCCCAATTGATTCACCAATAATCTTTTAGAATAAGCCTGTCAGTCCTTCCTGGTTTGATCCCCGAGCAATGCCCATTTCCCACCCGACACAGCTGATTCCTCGTGTTTTCCTGCCATTCAGGGATGGCAGTAAATGCTGCCTTGTCAGTTTGCCAACAACCCCAGTATAATGTTCGTTTTAAAAATCAATTGACAGGTTCTGGGAGAGACATTTTGGATGAATCATTCACTTTCTCTATCTTAGAATAATTTTATCAAGAAGGTTAATGATATGTGAACAGCTAGACATCATAATGAGGACAAAGTGAGGTCTGCAGATGCTGGAGATCAGAGCTGAAAATGTGTTGCTGGAAAAGCGCAGCAGGTCAGGCAGCATCCAGGGAACAGGAGAATCGACGTTTCGGGCATAAGCCCTTCTTCAGGAAGAAGGGCTTATGCCCGAAACGTCGATTCTCCTGTTCCCTGGATGCTGCCTGACCTGCTGCGCTTTTCCAGCAACACATTTTCAGCATCATAATGAGGACTAAAATTCAGAGCAATTAGAAAGATGTGGTTTCAATACAGACACCCAACATGTACTTCTAAGACGCAAGTTGATCTCACTTGACAAGCTTCATGTATGCAGATAAGACAATGGGATGACGACTGAAAAGTGAAGTGCACTGGTCAACACCTATTCTGCTAGTCAAGGATCTCTGCAATATTTTAAGTTCCTGCCTCACTTTCATTCAAACTGAGCTGAAAGGCATCAAACAGGGATACAGTGCACCTCACTGAAGCCTAACAATCAAGTCAGGCTGGTTAACAGTAAGATAGATTGCAAGAATGTGGAGAAGTCCTTGGTCATCAGTGACTCTGATTACAACAAATGTTGTTGTGGATCTGTTCGCCGAGCTGGAAATTTGTGTTGCAGATGTTTCTTCCCTTGTCTAGGTGACATCTGTAAGATTCAATCAATAAGCACATCGACCTGGACCCAATATATCGGCCACTGCAACGAACAGCTGGAACTGACAACCGGAAGCGGCAGATTCAAACCACTACAAATGCCAGAGGAAAGATCACAGAATCACTTCACAGGAGGCTCCCAAGCACTGAGGATGTCACCTGGACAAGGGACAAAACGTCTGCAACACAAATTCCCAGCTCGGCGAACAGAACCACAACGAGCACCCAAGCTACAAATCTTTTCACAAACTTTGTTGTAACTGGCAGATTATGAATCAACACTCTCAATAAATCATAAAAATTATATTGCTCAAATACAGCAAAGATTACTCTATTATTCTGTACAATTATTGTCATCATAGACTCTCTACAGTGTGGAAGCAGACCATTCAGCCCATCAAGTCCACATTGAAGAGAGTGTCCCCATCCAGCCCCAGCCCCAGCCCAACAATGCATTCCCTATGTACAACCCTGGACATTATGGGCAATTTAGCATGGCCAATCCACCTAACCTGAACATCTCTGGACTATGGGAGGAAAGCCACGCAGGAATGAGGAGAATGTGCAAACTATGGACAGTCACCCAAGGGTGGAATCAAACCTGGGTCCCTGGTGCCGTGAGGCATCAGTACTAACCACTAAGCCACCATGCTGCCCCATGGCAAAAAAATCATTTTTAAAAATTTATTTACGTCAATGTTAATATATCGTTGTTCAATTAAATTGCCACACACAATATCAACAATTGATTTAATTTTGAGTCAATTTCTCTGCAAATATTGTGATCTACCTCAATGCCCAAGTAATCAATTGAGGGTGAGTGAGAAGGCTTTCTGATGGTAAGTTTTATTTAAGACAAAGTTGCATTATTACTTAAGTGATTTATGCTGTAAATAAAGAATAACATTGATGTGTATACCTCCTGAATTACATTTCTATTATTTCATGTGTGTTTTTACAATGAATATGTCAACCTTTTGATCAACTGGCACTCCTAGACCCATAGAAATAATCTGGCATTTAACTTTCATGGGCCTTTTCTGTTCTAACCTCCCTGGCACCGCACCAGAGTAGCTTTGAATGGTCTCAACCTAAAATGACTTTTGAAGTATCATTTACAACATAGGAACTTAGTCATAACTTACCCCAACCAAGAGGTAGCAAGGAAAGTGATGAGAAAATCAAATGATTGGGTAAAATGGCCCTGGTGGTAAAGAATCACTGCAATTTTTCAGGCTCCAGCCTCATGTATATATCCTGCAGATAAGTGGCAGAGTATCAAACAGGGATAGAATGCTGCTCATTGGGATCTAGAGATCAGGTCCATCTGGCTGACAGCAAGGTAAGTTGCAGGAATTGGGAGAAGGTTTGGGGGAACATTAACATTGTCACCCCCATCTCGCTGTCAGCAAAGTGCTGGGGACTTTCTTGACTTGCCAACCGTTAAGGCCCTTAAGTAGTCAATTAACAATCACTTAAGCTCCTCAACTCATCATCAGCCACTTAAGAGCCACTCATTTCCTGCCTTGCTAGCAGGTGAAAAAAGTGGGGAGAAAAGTCTGGGGCAAATTGAAGGGGCAGGGATGCAGAAAGAGGGTGGCTACTGAAAACTAGATCCATTCCCTTGCCCCCAAGTACCCTGAACCTCTCTCCCTGCAGCATATCCCTCCTGTGAGAAGTGAAAGGAAAAGACTGGTCTTGCTATTGGCTCCCCAGATGACTCAGCCTCAATCCGGTGGTCTTTAGAACCCACAAACGTCTGACCTCTGATTGGCCGAGTGTTTCTAGTGAATTGAGGTTCCATTGATGTCTGCGATTGGCCAAGTACCCCGGCAGTTTCAACAAGTTGATTGGAACGTCATCCAGCAACATTTTTAGGATGCAAAGCAATTAGTTAGTCACCATTAAACATGTCTGCCTCATACCAAGACTACAAATCAGGTAATCACTGCTTCAGTTTTCATATCAAAAAAGGCCTACCACCAGAAATAGGTTGCCCCTTTGGACAACTCACTGTAAATTGTATAACACCAGAAGAAACCAATTATAGAAATTTAGAACACTAAGTGAAATGTTGCTTTAGAAATGTATATCTAAATTTACTTCAACTCAATTTTAATTTTCAAAATAGAACCAAGTACAACAACAGTGTTCTGAAGATCACTCAACCCAAAATGTTAACTTTGTTTCCTCTCCACAGATGCTGCTAGACTTGCTGAATTTCTCACACTATTTCTGCTTTTGTTTGTTACAATGGCATTGTTAATGGACATTAAAATTACTGAGACTATTTTTCTGCCATTGCCACCCTCTTGGTACTAAGTAAAGAAAGATATAACCAAGTCCAACAAGTTGAAAGGGCTTTCCCTGGATAATGACTGATTACTTAGTAAGATCATTAGGTTATGAACAAAAATGCTAATTGTTAAAATCTAACTTTACTACTAGAAATCTACTATCTAGCCTTGTATTTGCTGTTGACTTCATTAGATTTCCTTCTTTGGGGAATAAGAAGGTGGACAAACTTAGCAGTAAGGCACAGTATGAAAAGATATAAATGTAGAGGAATTCTGAAAGTTTCTACTAATTTATAAAGACCTTGAAGACTACAGAAAAATTGCTGCGTGAGAAAATGGAACATAGATGTGCTACCAGATAAGGAAACATGTATCAATATTAAAAGGTACAATATTATATTCAAAGACTATTATGTACATTAATAGGTGTTGTGTGATTTTTAACTTTGTACACCCCAGTCCAACACCGGCATCTCCAAATCATGTACATTAATGTGTGCAATTACCAACAATCACTTAAAATTATTCCTGGTTACTCAAGGAAAATACCCTCATGCAGGGGCTGAAGGGGTTAGTTCAAGGGGTTAGTTCTATAATGGATAGAATAAAGGGGACCTTTGCGTAATTTTTGCGTGATGGAGAGAGCGAGAACATCCAGAAACAAAACTAAAACAAGCCAAGAGGCAAGGAAAAGAAAGAGTGCGAGGTTCCATGGTGAAAAGACTATAAATATATACTCAGTGGATTATTAAGTATTCTGTCTACTGTTTACAAACCTGAAGCAACATTTCAGTATTGAATGTTCTGAATTTCTGGAATTGATTTCTTTTAGTATAATATAATTTTTCCCATGTCTCAACATTTTTTAGTTTTTTTTTCTAAAAATCATTCATGGAATGTGGGCATGGCTGTCTGGGCCAGCACTTATTGCCCACTGGAGCTGCTCTCAAAAAGATGGTGGTGCTGAGCTATTTTCTTGAACGATTGCAATCAATTTGCAGGAGGTGCACCCACAATGCAGAGGGGGTTCCAGGAATTTGGCCCCACGACAGCAAAAGAGTGTTGACATATTTCCAAGTCAGGACGGTGAGTGATTTGGCTGGAAACTTGCAAGTGCTGGTGTTCCCATGTAGCTGTTGCCCTTTTCCTTTTAGATGTATTGGTGTTGGGTTTGGAAGGTGCTATCTAAGGAGTATTGACAGTGCATCTTGTCGATGGTGTATACTGTGCAACTGAATGTTGCTGTTGGAGGGTGTGGTTGTTTGTGGATGTGATTCCACTCAAACGGGCTGCTTTGCATGGATGGTGTCAAACATTTTGAGTGTTGTTGGAGCTGTATTAATAGTATTAATGGTATTAATAGTAACATTAGCAAATTTGATGATGATACAAAGCTGGGTGGCAGGGTGAAATGTGAGGAGGATGTTAGGAGATTACAGGGTGACCCAGACAGGTTAGGTGAATGGACAGATGCATGGCAGTTTAATGTGGATAAATATACGGTTATCCACTTTGGTGGCAAGAACAGGAAGGCAGATTACTACCTAAATGGAGTCAAGTTAGGTAAAGGGGCAGTACAAAGAGATCTTGTACACCAGTCAATGAAAGCAAGCATGCAGGTACAACAGAAAGTGAAGAAAGCTAATAGCATGCTAGCCTTCATAACAAGAGGAATTGAGTATAGAAGCAAAGAGGTTCTTTTGCAGCTATACAGGACCCTGGTGAGACCACACCTGGAATATTGTGTGGGTTCTGGTCTCCAAATTTGAGGAAAGACATTCTGGCTATTGAGGGAGTGCAGCGTAGGTTCACGAGGTCAATTCCTGGAATGGCAGGACTATCTTACATTGAAAGATTGGAGCGACTGAGCTTGTATACGCTTGAGTTTAGAAGACTGAGAGGGGATCTGATAGAGATGTATAAGATTATTAAAGGATTGGACAATCTGGAGGCAGGAAACATGTTTCCGCTGATGGGTGAGTCCCGAACCAGAGAACACAGCCTAAAAATAAGGGGTAGGCCATTTAGGACAGAGATGAGGAGAAACTTCTTCACTCAGAGTGGTGGCTGTGTGGAGTGCTCTGCCCCAGAAGGCAGTGGAGGTCCAGTCTCTGGATTTGTTTAAGAAAGAGTTGGATAGAGCTCTCAAGGATAGTGGAATCAAGGGTTATGGAGATAAGGCAGGAACAGGATACTGATTGAGGACGATCAGCCATGATCATAATGAATGGTGGTGCAGGCTCGAAGAGCAGAATAGCCTACTCCTGCACCTATTGTCTATTGTCTGTACTCATTCAGGCAAATGGAGGTCTTCCATTACAGTCTGGAGTTGTGCTTTGTATATGGTGGATATGTTTTAGGAAGTTAGGAAATGAGTTACTCACTGTAGGGTTACTAGAATCTGAACAGCTCTTGTAGCCGTAGTATTTATATGACAAGTTCAGAGATTATGGTCAATGATAACCCCAGGATATTAATAGTGGGGGATTCACTGATAGTGATGACAGTGAATTTCAAATGCCTACTGCAAAGGACAGCTTTTATTAGCAACTTGGTTGTGTTTTAATTTGTGGAGTGAAAGTAATATTGTGTGTCCTAAGCCTAACAATCTGTCCTTTCACCAGTGAATTATAGATTGCAGGCCAAATACTTCTGACCTCTTCATTGATGGAAAACACCACACTGACAGATCACATGTTTATTGTAAGATTTATATAGAGGAGTTAAATTAGCAGAATTAAAATAGATACTCAGGTCTTGCATAACCAACTTATGCCTTAAAGGCACAATCTGGTTAACCCAAGGAACAGCACCCTGTATCTTACTGGTTTGTAATTTAGGACTCCTAGTCTGTGTCCTGCAGCTTTAATAGTCCAACTATTAAGAAAGTGTTCCAATCTGTAAACTCACATTCTTTGTCATCTATTTGTTTGGAATCTACAAAATAAAATAATCATTGCCTTCAAAGGATTCAGAGCTTAATTAGCTTTAGTTATATAAAACTTTTCGGGTCAAATAAAGGTTTTCACAGGCAGGAAGGAGAATTTCCATTACTGTTCATATATAACTGTATATACTGGCACAAAAATGATGCCCCCACACGATCACTCCTCAACACACACACACAAAACAAGTTTAAATTCATCAAATCTGACAGCACCAAAATTTCACATGAAGAGATTTCCATGTCAGTTCCTTTTGTGCATACACATGGTTTGTTTCCATTGAAATAACTCTGAGGAAACATCCCAGATATAAATGTGAAATCTCAAACAATATTGCAATGATTTGCACATATAGTAAGCTTTGTTTTAACCAGCACCTTAGGAACTGCTACTCTTGATAAATTCTAACATTCTGCACATTCTAACTTCTGAACAGTACACTTTACTAACAGCGAGTGGCCAATTTAATTCAAATTACCAGTATACCTGCTTTATAGGTGCATGTGTCCAAGGTAATGTTTGTATTTAAAATTAGTTATTTTATACACACATTAGCATAGGAGCAGAACAGCAGCGATATTCAAGGAGAGTATCTACAACCAAATGCACAGGAGAACATGAATGAGCAATAGAGAATACTACTGCTTCTGTTGGCCACCCAATAGTATTTATTAAAAAGTACTCACAGTTTGAGTTTCAGAATCAGAGCAATTTCCTTTCTACTCCAAAAAATAAAGTTAATTATCCCATCTCCATAGGGGGCATCAATATTGTTTGCAAAATTACTTTTAATTTCCATTCCAATAAAAGATTTTGCAGTAAAAACAGAGTCTGTGCAACTCTTGGAGTTATTGCAGATCGGTATCATGTGGTTAATTTGTAAATCAAAAACAACAAAGTATTGCAATGATCCCCAGTTATCTCATTGGATGCTAATGTCACTTCATTCATTTTAAGGCTAGTTGTGATGCCTTTCTAACTTCTACCTTTGAGGGTAACATGCAAGTTCATAGAAGCAGTGACAAAAAGTATGGGCCAAAGGATAGAAAGCAGGGCATAGTGGTAAAGGTTAGAAAAGAGACAGAATATTCAGTGGTGTCCTCAGGCTTTTGTGTTGAAACTATTGCTCTTTTGTGCTTACATAATATACTGGACTTAGGTGCCTTCTTAATCTTAGTTCCAAGAGTTCTGTGCTGGATATTGGGCAGCAAGATTTACTCACTAGCTTTGGTCCATCACAATCTGTCTCACTCTAGCTCAGGTTGTATTCCTTAAATGTATTTAGCCAGGTTGTCTTTAGATGGTCTGTCTTAGTTCCCAATCTGGTGGTATCCATTCATTCACCACTCTGACAGGCCATTTGCCCTTATGGCAAAATATGTGTCACATCCATGTCAGTTGTCACTCTGTGACCCATTGAGCTATATTGTCCTATAGACCCCTCTGATTATCATATGCAACACTTCTTTATTGACTGTGCTGTCTCTCCAGTCAACTTGTGTGCAATGCACATAATTTCAAAGTTATACATGACTCAATACTCAGAAAGGTATAAACAAGGAGAATGTCAATAGCAAATATCAGGAGTGCAGAAAGATTTATGAAACGGGCAGTTACATATAGGGTGAAATGTTTATACAGGCAAGTATGAACTGATACACTTTGGGAGGAAAACGAGAAATAACTTCAAATAAATTATCTAACTCAAAAGAGTCTACGGGAACAAAAAAACCTTGCAATATATGCATGCCGATCCTTTGATGGTGGCAGGACAAGTTAAGAAGTCTTCAATAAAAAAGTAAAGGGGATCTTTACTTAATAGAAATAAGATATTATTAAGATGGAGCAGGTTCAGAAGAGAGTTGTCAGGATGTTGCCAGATATGAAAGGCTTGAGTTATAAAGAAAGGCTGGATAGGCTGGGATGGTTTTCCAACAGAGCGTAGGAGGTTGAGTGATCTTATAGAAGTGTACAAAATTATGAAAGACACAAATAGGGTAATGATAGATGTCTTTTCCCTAAGATGGGGGATTTCAAGACTAGGGGTACATTTGTAACGTGAGAGGAGAGAGATTTAAATAAGACATGAGGGACAATTTTTTTATATACTGAGGATAGTTGTAATGTGGAATGAACTTCTTGAGGAAGTGGTGGATGTGGGCACAATTACAATGTTTAAAAGACATTTGAATAGGAAAGATTTAGAGGAATATGAGCCAGGAGCAGGCAGGTGGGACTACTTTAGTTTAGGGTTATGCTCAGCATGGACTGGTTCGACCAAAGTGCCTGTTTCTGCACTATTTTACTCAGTGACTCCAAATAGTACAAAAAGCAAGGTGATAATGCTGAACCTTTATAGGAAACATGAGATAACTCTAACATAGAATGTTTTGTTCAACTTTGGATCCTGTGCTTCATGAAGGCCTAAATGATAATGGAGAAGAGATGTATTATAAGGGACCGAGGTGAGGAACTCAGCTGTTTGAAGAAGATGGGATGTTTTATTTGTAAAGCAGAAATGCTAAAGAAGTGACTTGACAGAATTGTTCAAAATCATGAATTGCTTTAATCGAGTGAATTAGCAGCAACTGTGTTTAGTGATAGAATGGTCTTTCAGAAGAGGAAATAGCTTTATGGTGATTGGCAAAAGGACCACAGACAACATGAGGACATATTTTATTACATAATGAGTTGTTCGATTTGGAATGTACGGTTTGAAAAATGGTGAGATCAGATGTCATCATTCAAAAGAGAACTTGAAAGAGATAAAATACGGATGACTCAAAAGCAGTGAAGTGGAACTAATTAGATAGCTCTGCCAAAGAGCTGTCAAAGATAAGATGGACCAAATGGTCTCCTTGTGTACTGCATCATTCTTTGATTTTGACATGATTATTATTAATATAAGAGGCAACACTGGATGAAATAGGAACATTTATAACAGCCCTTTAAACTGTGTCCACATTCCCACATGTTTCTCCTGTTTGTCTGTTTATAAAATGAAAGGATTGCATTTATGTAGAGCCTTTCATCATCACCAGACATCTCAAAATGCCTTGCAGACAACAAAGCACTTCTTTTAAAATGTATTTGCTACAATAATGAAGCAGCAAATTTGTACACTAAGTTCCCACACACAATGTGATAATGGCCAGATAATGTGATTTTGTGGTATCTTCAGAGGGTTAGCTATTGATTAGGCTAACACATGTAACTGCCTGCTCTTCTTCAAAATAGTGCATTGGCATCTTTTATGCTCACCCAAGAGAGAGGACAAGATCTCAGATTAATGTTTCATCTGAAAGTGCAGTGCATGCACAATGCACATTGAACAGTGAATGCAATAATGCATGGAATATCATCCTAGATTTTTGTACTCAATTCTTAGAGTGGAACTTTGAATCAAGATCCTTCTGATTCAGTGGCAGGAGGGATACCAAGTGGGTCTTTGTACTGTATATATCCCAATACACTAATGGCTGTGAAGAGGTATGCGTGCAATAAGGCAATAGCAACTGTTAAATTCAATGACCTTCAGAACTTCAAACTTTTCTAAAGGTCATTAGAATGGGAACAGAAATGATCTTGAGAGATTTATCAATCATTGTGTGAAAGCGGCCATTTAGTCAATTGATCCATACAGACCCTCTGAAGAGCATTCACCCAGACCCATCCCCCCTACCCTATCCCTGCAATCTTGCATTTCCCATGGCTAACCCACCTAACCTACAACCCTGGACACTACAGGCAATTTAGCATGGCCAATCCACCTAACTTACATGTCTTTGGGCTATGGGAGAAAACTGGAGCACTCGGAGGAAACACACACAGAAACAGGGCAAATGTGCAAACTCTGCATAGGCAGTCACCTGAGGCTGGAATTGAAGCTGGGTCCCTGGTATTGTGGTTTTTCACAAGAATCCAAACTGTAATTCTTTTTTAATTAATTTATTGGATGAGGTCATCACTGACTAGGTTTTCCTTTTTTTCCTAAGCTAGAAGTTAACTACATTTCTATGGGTTTAGATCAGAGTGGTGCTGGAAAAGCATAGCAGGTTAGGCAGCATCCGAGGAGCAGGAAAATCGACGTTTCAGGCAAAAGCCCTTCATCAGGACTCTTGAAGGGCTTTTGCCCGAAACGTCGATTTTCCGGCTCCTCGGATGCTGCCTGACCTGCTGTGCTTTTCCAGCACCACTCTGATCTAAACACTGGTTTCCAGCATCTGCAGTCCTCACTTTTGCCTACATCGCTGTGGGTGTAGAGTCACATGTAGGCCAGACCAGGTAAGGATGGCAATTTCCTTTCCTAATGGACATTAGTGAACCAGATGGGGTTTTTTTTCAGCAACCAACAATGGATTCATTAATTCCAGATTTTTATTAAATTCAAATTCCATGGTCTGCTGTGGCAAAATTTTAATCTAGGTTCCTAGAACATTACTCAGGTCTCTGGATAAGCAGTCTACCGATAATGTCACTAGGCCATAGCTTCTTCAAAGCACAGGAGAGAAGGAAACAATACTAAAATTGTATTCTAATCATGTTTGTGATATCGTTACTAATAACTACAAAGCACAAATAAATTGTAAAAGGGTGTAAACGAGATGCAATTTCATTCCACCTTGACATTTGCAATCTATGTGGAATATGGCCTGAAATTTAACCACATTGTTAATAGATTGTTCAAAAAGAAATAATTTTAAATGAAAATATTGGCACCAAGAACAATGGATTATCTATAATGTGGAAGATCACAACCTCAAATGTTTGGAAAGCACATTTCAATGAATTAGCTTCTAATGTCCATGTAATAAAACTTGATAGACTTTTAAAATTCATCATAAATCCACAAATCAGTATATTTTCACAATATGTATTGATTATATTACTTCATATTTGAATTGTTTGCATTAATAAGTACTGCTTTAGCTTTTTGAAAGTCCATGATGCACTCTGAGAACATGCGACTCTCAAGCATAATGGTCATTATGGGGGAGGGTGGAAGCTGTAATTTAATAAAGTGGTTTGGATCAAGTCCTAACATGTGAGAGCTTTGAGTGTTGTTTTATACAATATAAACTAACTGCACAGTCAACTACAGTTCATAAACATAAGCCAATATAATTCACATGATTCAACCACAAAGATTTCTGTCTCATGGATTTGGCGGAAAGCTCCTTTGATTGATTTGGAAAAATCCAGCGCCCTTCCAACCCTGCAACTTACACCACCATCCAAAAAACTTGATATTTCTCTCTGCCTCAGATATCCTAGCTAATGGTGACAAACTGACTACAACTGAAACATAAGCATAAGCCTTGAATGGGATCTGATTGCATTCTTACTAGTTGAAAGTCCTGTATTTTAGACTGATAACTATAAGGCAATTTTAGAAAGATTAATGGAAGATGATGAGCCTTATGCTGCTGCTTTTCATATTAATAAATTGCCTGCTCACTTAGTGACAGGTTTTTGTTTGAAAATATGAGTTTTGAGCAGAAGAAACACATGTTCTTGATAATGTACAGCCTTCAAATCGAGGAACCTTTTAAGTTAACTCCTAAGATGAGTGACTTGAGCAATGTTTAGAAGGTTAAAAATCTGAAACAGGGATCCAATCTGCCTTGAACTTTCCACTTCCAGTTTCAATAATAGACAGTATGGGGCTGACAACCTAACCACGCAGAGGGTGTGTCAGTTATTGAAATCTATTAAAGAGAATGCTCATATCCTGTTTTAATGGAATTTGCATTTTTACCCAAAATTAGCTGAAGTTTACATGCCTCATGAAACTGGGCAGGTAAAAAAGGTGTTAAGGTTTGAGACAAGCAGAAAACATCTTTACAACATTCACAGTGGGCCATGCGTAGCAGGAATATTTCCTCTCAGCCCAATCAGTTTAATTATAATTCCAAAACCAACCACAACCTCACCTCTTCATCAAAAGCCCAGTGGCCGACAACCCTGAGAACAATCAATGAACCCGATATCTGCATCTTTCTGATACTCCCCTACTGCCAGGTTTCCCAATCTTCAAAACCTTCCCTAAGATCCCCTCAACCCGTCCATGACCCCTACTCAAACATCCACAACCCAAAATCAATGCTGTCCTTGCCAGTCATAATCTACGACACCATTGAAATCTCTACATTTAATGTATTAGCTCCTACAATCTCCTACGGAGCACTCCTTAGAAAACATATAGCCTTGTCTGTTTTTCAGACTGGCTTGTGGGTGGAGGAACTGTTAAATCATTTTAAAATGGCATAGAATTAAAATTGTACTGTTTTTGATCAAAAATGAACTTCCAACCTATCAATGTGATTCACTCCATGTGATATCAAGAAATGGTTGAAGGCACTGGGTACCACAAAGACAATGGGCCCTGGCAGCATTCTGGGAACCATTCTGAAGACTTGTGCTCTTAAACTAGCAGTGTCCCTAGCCAAGCTGTTCTGGTACTCTCAGTAAACTGGCTCTACCTGGCAATATGTCTAGATATGTCCTGTTCACAAGTGTGATAGAATACTCTGCACTTGCCTGGATGGGTGCAGCTGCGACAACATTCAAGAAGTTCAAACCTATCCAGGATAAAGTAGCCCAATTGATTTGCACCCAACCAACACCATTCACTTTCTTCTCCACCAATGCACAATGGCAGCAGTGTAACATCGACAGCGTGCATTTCAGTAGCACATCAAGATTCCTTAGATCATCTTCCAAACCCATGACTTTTATCAATTGAAGGACAAGGGCAGCAGAAACATGGGAATGATTAGATTAGATTACTTAGATTAGATTACTTACAGTGTGGAAACAGGCCCTTCGGCCCAACAAGTCCACACTGACCCGCCGAAGCGTAACCCACCCATACCCCTACATTTACCCCTTTACCGAACACTACGGGCAATTTAGCATGGCCAATTCACCTGACTTGCACATCTTTGGAGTGTGGGAGGAAACCGGAGCACCCGGAGGAAACCCACGCAGACACGGGGAGAATGTGCAAACTCCACACAGTCAGTCGCCTGAGGCGGGAATTGAACCCGGGTCTCTGGCGCTGCGAGGCAGCAGTGCTAACCACTGTGCCACCGATACCAGCTCAACATTCTCCTCTAATCCACTCACCATCCTGATTTAAAACCATATCACAGTTCCTTCCATTTTGCTGAGTCAAACACCCTGGAACTTCCTTAAATACAGCATTGTGAATGTCTGTACATCCCAAGGATGCAATGTTTGGAAAAGACAGTGGACTGCAACCATCTTCAGAGCAATTAGGGGTGGGCAATAAATGCTAGCCTAGATAATGCCCCTAACCTGTGACCAAATCAAAAAAATATATAAACCCTGTCCAATGCCCTTTGTTATATTATGTCTCATGGTCACAGCATGTCAGTACACCTTCATAAGACATGCTCATCATAACATCACAAAATGTGATCTGAAGGTATAACGATTTCATACTCCATCTTGCCTTGGATCTTTTGAAGCATGACACTATATTAGAAGCATGCTCCTCTGGAATAACATAATATCTTAACATCAGCCCAGACATTTATGTTTCTGAGTAATGTAACATTTGTACATTGCAAGACTGTAACACGTATCCGTTGGACTCTTCAATACTATAATATCTGCACACGGTTTCTTATGTTATGGAAGGCTGCATAACCATTGCTGCAGCAGATAAACATCCTGTTGGAGTTGAAGTCACACAACGTTAACAGAAGTGGCAGAACCTAGAAAAGACTCCAACATCTCAGGAATAGATATTTGGAAAACTAATTGAAAATCAACTGGACAACAGCTTTGAACAGCAGAGAATCCAGACAGAGAGAATGTCTGACCCTTAGCAGCATCAGTTTTTGTGAGTATAGACAGCTATACAGAGGGCAATAAGACTAAGAAACAGTGTCAATTCAAGTTTAATTAGCATGTTATTTCAAGACAAAAGATTATGTTTAAAATTAAAATAAAAGAAAGAAAAGGCTACAGTGCACTTTTGAACTGCAAAACAAAGCTAGTAAAATGCAATAAATAGAGTTGAAAGAACCCACTATTCCTTACAGTCTATAAGTAATTGCTTTTCATAAAGGTAGCTACACAGTCTGTGTTCTTAAAAGGAGTAGCAACTTTAATCTACACTGACACAATGTTAGAGAGCTATGGCTTACGATGGCACATTCCCAAGTTTTTAAGGTAGAAACATGGATAGAAGAAATGTCATTATGGACTGGGCATTTAGTGATGTTGAATGAACAGTTGTGATTCAGAAAGTGTCAACATTTAGAGTCATAGAGATGTACAGCACGGAAACAGACCTTTCAGTCTAACTCATCCACACCGACCAGATATCCCAAAACAATCTAGTCCTATTTGCCAGCATTTGATGCATATCCTTCTAAACCCTTCCTATCCATATACCCATCCATATACCTTTTAAATGCTGTTGTACCAGTCTCCACTACTTCCTCTGGCAGCTCATTCCATACACTTAGCACCCTGTGTGAAAAAGTTGCCTCTTAGGTCTCTCAGTGTAAACCTATGCCCTCTAGTTCTAGATTCCTCCACCCCAGGGGAAAGACTTTGTCTATTTATCCTATCCATGCCCCTAATGATTTTATAAACCTCTAGAAGGTCACCCCTCAGCCTCCAATGCTCCAGTGAAAACAGCCCCAGCCTATTCAGCCTCTCCCTATAACTCAAATCCTCCAACCCTGGCAACATCCTTTTAAATCTTTTTTGAATCCTTTTGAGTTTCACAACATCATTCTGATCAGAAGGAGACCAGAATTGCACTCAATATTTGAAAAGTAGCCTAACCAACATCCTGTACAGCTGCAACATGACCTCCGAACTCCTGTACTCAATGCCCTGACCAATAAAGGAAAGCATACCAAACACCACCTTCACTATCCTATCTATTTGCAACTCTACTTTCAAGGAGCTATGAACCTGCACTCCTGGTCTCTTTGTTTAGTAACACTCCCTAGGACATGACCCTTAAGTGTATGAGTCCTGCTCTTATTTGCTTTTCCAAAATGCAGCACCTTGCATTTAGCTAAATTAAACTCCATCTGCCATTTTTCAGCCCATCTGATTAAGATCCCTTTGTAATCTGAGGTAACCTTCTTCACTGTCCACTACACCTCCAATTTTGGTGTCATCTGCAAACTTACTAACTATACCTCCTATGTTCACATCCCAATCATTTATTTAAATGACAAAAAGTAGTGGACACATCACGATCCTTGTAGCACTCCACTAGTTACAGGCCTCCAGTCTGAAAAACAACTCTCCACCACCCTCTGTTTTCTACCTTTGAACCATTTCTGTATCCAAATGGCTAGTTCTCCATGAGATCTAACCTTGCTAACCAGTCTCCCATGGGGATCCTTGTCGAATGCCTTATGGATGTCCATATAGATCACATTTACTGCTCTACCCTCATCAATCCTCTTTGTTACTTCTTCAAAAAACTCAATTAAGTTTGTGAGACATGATTTCCTACGCACAAAGCCATGTTGACTATCCTTATTAAGTCCTCTATTTTGCAGATCAAGCAATAGATGATTCCCAAGGGAAAAAAGACCAGGATGAACAGATTCCAACAGTTAGCAACCTCAAGAGTCCATTAAACAGTTTGTCAAAAAAATCCACAGCAAATGTCATGAGTGTCACTTTTCCATAGGAGATGTGCCAGACAGGATCATTGAGCTAGTCATCATGTCTATGCTAATTTCAATAGGATTTTTTGAGCAAAGAATGGACCCATACCCTTGACAAATTACTTAGGTATGCTAGTAAATATAAAGCCATAATGGTAGACAACAATAATCAGATGACTTAAGTGCAGCCAACATTATTGATATGGTCAGTAAAGCAATCAAACCAACAAAGTGAACAACTATTTAAAAGCTTTCCAGCTTTTATGGATTTCTGCATGAGCTACTTTGGGCAAGTATGAACATCAACTGTAGTTCCAAAGGCCAAGACAAACCCCCCAGACCGATAAGATGGAATGACAACATAACACTGGCAGCAAAAGTGTAAAATAAGTCATAAATGCAAATGTATCAATGAAAAGGCATACCTCAGAAGATGATCAATTTTTCTGAATCATTAACCTCACACCAATGATAAAATACAACCGAAAGCTTTTACAAATATTAAAAAAAAAATTTCTCCTGAAAAGGCAGAATGACATGCACAAACAGCTGAAATTGAGATAAAACATAGTACCAACATATGGTGGCACTCCATAGTACACTGTCCAAGAGACTGTCTTACAGCATTTAACAGATCACCATTGTCAGAATTACACTGCAATCTCAATGCACAAGCTCAAATTAACTTCCTGAAATCTACCTGGTAGATACAAATGGTCCAGAAGTGACAAGACTACCAAGATGCATAGATCTTAATGTAGTTATACTTCGTGACATTCAAAGCACAATCTGTGTGGTGGAATGGTCTTCACACAATCCAATCAAATCAGCAAATGCTCTCAAAAACCTGTACCTAAATGGATTTGAAGCAAGTTTTATTCATTATTGCATTTTAAGCGTGATGCAATCTTAGACCCCATTTACCAACTCCTGAAAAAAAGAACAGGAAATGACATAATGGGAAATGACATTACCAACCCAAAGAAATTCAAACATATAAACAGAAAGCAGAAATCAGCAGCAGTGCTTCGCCTGGAAGCCCACTGAAGATGTTACCTAGTAGGGTGACGAAATGTCTGGAAGGGAACCTTCCAGCTCAGCGAGAAAACCTACTTCCAGGTGATGCAATCCTATGTACTGATCCTCCAAGAAAGTTAAGTGAGCACATTTATAAGACACTTTGAGAGGAACTGAATGACATGGAACAAAATGCTAAAGTCTGGAAGATCAACCATCAGGCAAGATTGGTGTAGCTCCAGTGCAAAATATGCTTTAAAGCAAGATTATATCATGCAAGTATACACAGCTCCCAAACTTTCTCAAACAGGTATCCACAAAACATCTCAACGCTGGATGAATTAAATCATGGAATCATACAGTACAGAATAGGTCCTTCGACCTATCAACTCTGCACCAGATGACACTTGTCCCATTTCCCAGCATGACGTCCATAGCCTGTAGTGATAGGACTCTTCAAGTGCTCATCCAAGTACAGTCTTAATTTTCCTTGAGTAAGGTCCTTTGTTAAGTTGAATGTGAAATATGGAGACTGGTCTTTCTAGCTTTATTTTAAAATTCACATATGTGACCCAGACATTGCTGGTTGATCAATCATTCATTGCCTTTCACACATTACCTTGGAATTGGTGGTCGTGAATTGCCTTCTTGGACTGCTGCAGTCCACGTGCAACAGGTAGACCCAGAATGATTTTCAGAGAGGAATACCAGGATTTTGTCCCAACAACCTTGAAGGAGTGGTAATATATTTCCAAGCCAGAATGGTGAATAGCTTGAAGGGAAACTTGTAGGTGGCGGTGTTCCCACATTTCTGTTGCCCTCGCCCTTCTGGATTGTTTGGATTGTACAGCTTGTAGATGTACACACTGCTGCTACAGAGCGTCAGTGGTGGAGGGAGTAAATGTAAATGGATGGTATGCTAACCAAACAGGCTGCTTTATCCTGCATGGTGTCAAGCTTCTTGAATGTTGTTGGAGCTGCACCCATTCAATGCAAATAGAGTGTGTTCCATTTACACTCTGTTTTGCGCCAAGGAGGTGAGTAATTTGCTGCAGTATTCCTAGCTCTGACCTGCTCTTGTAGCCATTGCATTCATATAGCTTGTCCAGTTCAGTTTCTAGTTAGTGGTGACCACCAGGATGTTGATATCTATTTTACTCAATTTGTTTTTGCCAAAGGTGTGTTTATGGGATGTTACCATATTAGAACAGTTACTTTTTAGTAGTTAAATAATATATTATTCTGTTCAGTTTTCCAATTTCTTCTTTCTTTTGCTGCATTTTAACTATAGTGTAAGAAAAAAAGTGTGTTTTGTTTCAAAAATGTTAGTTTGACCAATCAAATTGCATCCGGAACACAATTAAGCTGTACACCATTAAGTTATAAAATAAGAAAACGTTAGGTTGCAGGCTATTTTCTTTGCATATTTTGAGGAGATTTGGTCAGGTCCACATTATACAGCAACCCTAATCTAAAAAAAAAGTGATTGAACATGTTTTTTTTCCCCAAAATGTCCTGGAGACCTGGCTGTAAATTGTACATAACAAAGTTTGTTTTTTGTTGAAAGGTAGAGGGTAACATTCATACCACTTAAGGTGGTCTTCAACAACAAAAAATCCAGTCACTTTTTCATGGCCATTGCAACCAACTCTAACACCACCAAAATTTTGAGGTAGGCTGGGGTGGGGAATGTCACCATTCACCAAACACTTCATTAGGCTGGCTATATTAACACCATGACTATTGAAGTGAGCAGGGACTGAGTGTGCTGAAGTGAGTGGTTCATCACTTGACACTTCAAAAGACTTTCCAACATTTATTTCCATGTAAATACACTCAGTAGTCCAGCAGGTTTTCTTTTTGACCTAATGCTCCATCTTGTGGCAGAATTTGGAAATTATTTTACTATTAACTGACTTTTTTTCTCTAGATTCCTGTAAGTGCAGTGGAAGGCAAAATAATCAAAGGTTATTGACCTGAAATGTTTGCAGATTTTCCCTCTGTGTGTGTCGCTTGATGTGCTGAATATTTATTTTTATATTTCCAGAATCTATGGCACTTTTTTAAATCAAAGCAGTCGATGGTGGGGACCGTTCCTTTAACCAATCCATTATCAACTTCTCGTGCCACATGAAGTGAACCAAATTGGTTGAACATAGATTCTTTGAGAAGGTTGCATAGGCACATTCATTCTGCACTTGTGACTGAAGATTGATTCTCTTCCACTCAATTTGGCCTCTAGCACGGTTAAGATATTCATGGACTTTCTGCTATTTGTCTGGTTGTCACCTATCGTTCCCGTTTGGATACACAGGACTAACTCAATTAGTTGTGCATCTGCTTAGATCCGTCTATAGCTCACCAATACTAGTGTTTAGAATGCCCTGGGCTGTATTTTCATTAGAGTCACACATCTTTCTTTCAGTCTGCTCCTGCTATGCTTTTCTACTATTGTTAATTATTTTCAGTATTATGTAACAGTTTGTAAATAAAATGTTGATAGGCAAATGATGAAAACAGAAAAGAAAATTCTTACCAAAGTTTGTAAAGGTAATTGAAGTTAGATGGTGATAAAATCATTTTGCATAAAACCACACAATTCGAAGTAGGATCTGGTGTTACATATTGAAAAGAATGTCAAACTGTCAAGTGCCAATTGCATACTTCCAGCTAATCAGCTGACTGGTAATTCAGAACCATCTCTGCTGACTTATTCACATTGTAGCACTTGACTCACAAAATCATCAAAACATTTCTTGTCAATACCAACCAGATATCCTCAATTAATCTGGTCTCATTTGCTAGTACTTGGCCAATTTCCCTCTAAACCTTTCCTATTCATATACCCATCCAGATGCCTTTTAAATGTTGTCATTGTACCACCCTCCACCACTTCCTCTGGCAGCTCATTCCATACATGCACCACCATCTGTATGAAAAAGACCTTGCCTATTTATCCTATCTATGCCTCTCATGATTTTATCAACCTCTATAAGGACACCCCTCACTCTCCGACGCTCTAGGGAAAACAGCCCCAGCCTATTCAACCTCTCCCAGTAGCTCAAATTCTCCAACCCTGGCAACGTCCTTGTAAATCTTTTCTAAACCCTTTCAGGTTTCACAACATCTTTCCAATAGGAAGGAGACCAGAATTGCATGCAACATTACAACAGTTTCCTAACCAATATCCTGTACAGCCGCAACATGACCTCAAAACTCCTGTCCTCAAGACCAATAAAGGAAAGCATACCAAATGCCTTCTTCACTATCCTATCTACCTGTGACTCCAAATTCAAGGAGCTCTGAACCTGCACTCCAAGGTCCCTTTGTTCAGCAACACTCCCTAGGACCTTACCATTAAACGCATAAGTCCTGCTAAGATTTGCTTTCTCAAAATGCAACATCTCACATTTGTCTAACAGCCTCTCTCTGTTGCTCAAACCCTCCAACCCTGGCAACATCCTTGTAAGTCTTTTCTGAACCCTTTCCTTCCAATAGGAAGGAGACCAGAATTGTATGCAATATTCCAAAAGTGGCCTAACCAATGCCCGGTACAGCTACATGACCTCCCAACTCCTATACTCGATGCACTGACCAATAAAGAAAAGCATACCAAATGCAGAATGTGGGAGGTAAGGGTCACCACTAGTGTCTCTGCCGACTATATCTGCAGGAAGGGCACCCAACTCCAACTCCTCGATAACCGCGTTAGGGAACTGGAGCTAGAGCTGGATGAATTTTCGGTCATTTGGGAGGCAGAGGGGGTTATTGAGAGGAGTTACAGGGAGGTAGTCACTCCTCAGGTACAAGAAAAAGGCAGATGGGTTACAGTCAGGAGGCGAATTGGGAACGGGCAGGCAATGCAGGGATCCCGTGGCCATTCCCCTCAACAATAAGTATACTGTTTTGGATACTGTTGGGGTGGGGTGGAAGGGGACTTACCAAGGGAAAGCAGTGGGGTACAGGGCTCTGGCATAGAGTCTGTCCCTGCCACTCAGAAGGGAAGGAGGAAGAGGAGCAGAGCAGTAGTCATTGGGGACAGATAGGAGGTTCTGTGGGGACGAGAGAGACTCACAGTTGGTGTGTTGCCTCCCAGGTGCCAGGGTGTGTGATGTCTCTGATCATATTTTTGGGATCCTTAAGGGGGCGGGGGAGTAGCCCAAGTTGTGGTCCACATAGGCACCAACGACATAGGTAGAAAGAGAGATGGGGATTTAAGGCAGAAATTCAGGGAGCTAGGATGGAAGCTTAGAGCTAGGACGAGCAGAGTTGTTGTCCCTGGTTTGTTACCCGTGCCACGTGCTTGTGAGGCGAGGAATAGGGAGAGAGAGGAGTTGAACACGTGGCTACAGGGATGGTGCAGGAGGGAGGGTTTTGGATTCTTAGATAATTGGGGCTCTTTCTAAGGTAGGTGGGACCTCTACAAACAGGATGGTCTTCATCTGAACCAGAGGGGTACCAATATCCTTGGGGTGGGGGGTGGGGGGGGGAAAGAGGGGAGAAGAAATTCGCTATGGCTATTGGGGTGGGTTTGAACTAATCCAGCAGGGGGATGGGAAACAAAATTGTAGTTCGAGTATAGAAAAGGCTGAGAGTAGGGAGGTCCAAAATCAAATTTTAGGGTCGCAAGATGGCACAGGCAAGCAAGAAGTTGATTTGAAGTGTGTCTACTTCAACGCCAGGAGCATCCGGAATAAGGTGGGTGAACTTGCAGCATGGGTTGGTACCTGGGACTTCGATGTTGTGGCCATTTTGGAGACATGGATAGAGCAGGGACAGGAATGGTTGTTGCATGCTCCAGGATTTAGATGTTTCAGTAAGAACAGAGATGATAATAAAAGAGGCGGAGGTGTGGCATTTTTGGTCAAGGACAGTATTACAGTTGCAGAAAGGATGTTTGGGGACTTGTCAACTGAGGTAGTACGGGCTGAGGTTAGAAACAGGAAAGAAGAGGTCACCCTGTTGGGCATTTTCTATAGGCCTCCGAATAGTTCCAGAAATGTAGAGGAAAGGAGAGCAAAGATGATTCTAGATAGGAGTGAGAGAGACAGGATAGTTGTTGTGGGGGACTTCAACTTTCCAAATATTGACTGGGAACACTATAGTACCTTTATTCCTTAAATACCTATAGAAAGCCTTAGGGTTTACCCTGATCCTATCCAACAACTTCTCATGTCTCCTCCTGGCTCTTCTGAGCTCTCTCTTTAGGTCTTTCCTGGCTACCTTGTAACCCTCAAGTGCCCTAACTGAGCCTTCCCATCTCATCCTAACATAAGCCGCCTTCTTCCTCTTGACCAGAGATTCCACTTCCTTCGTAAACCACGACTCCCGTGCTCTACAGCTTCCTCCCTGTCTGACAGGTACATACTTATCTAGGGGACACAGGAGCTTTTCCTTGAATAACCTCCACATTTCTAATGTGCCCATCCCCTGCAGTTTCCTTCCCCATCCTATGCTTCCTAAATCTTGCCTAATCGCATCATAATTGTCTTTCCCCCAGCTGTAACTCTTGCCCAGTGGTATATACCCATCCCTTTCTATCACTAAGGTAAACATGACAGAATTGTAATCGCTATCACCAAAGTGCTCACCTACTTCCAAGTCTAACACCTGGCCGGGCTCATCACCCAGTACCAAATCTAATATGGCTTCGCCCCATGTTGGCCTGTCTACATACTGTGTCAGGAAGCCCTCCTGCGCACACTGGACAAAAATTAACCACCTATAGTACTTGTACTATAGTGTTCCCAGTCAATATTTGGAAAGTTGAAGTCCCCCACGACAACTACCCTGTCTCTCTCACTCCTATCGAGAATCATCTTTGCTGTCCTTTTCATCTACATCTCTGGAACTATTCGGAGGCCTATAGAAAACTCCTTTCCTGTCTCTAACCACAGCCCATACTACCTCAGTTGACGAGTCCCCAAACATCCTTTCTGCAACTGTAATATTGTCCCTGATCAACAATGCCACACCTCTGCCTCTTTTACCATTTTCTCTGTTCTTACTGAAACATCTAAATCCTGGAACCTGCAACAACCATTCCTGTCTCTGCTCTATCCACGTCTCCAAAATGGCCACAACATCGAAATCCCAGGTACCAACCCATGCTGCAAGTTTACCCACCTTATTCCGGATGCTCCTGGCGTTAAAGTAGACACACTTCAAATCAACTTCTTGCTTGCCTGTGCCATCTTGTGACCCTGAAACTTGATTTTGGACCTCGCTACTCTCAATCTTTTCTGTACTCGAACTAAAATTTGGTTCCCATCCCCCTGTTGGATTAGTCTAAACCCACCCCAATAGCCTTAGTGAATTCCGTTCCCCCCCACCCCCCCCCAAGGATATTGGTACCCCTCTGGTTCAGATGAAGACCATCCTGTTTGTAGAGGTCCCACCTACCCTAGAAAGAGCCCCAATTATCTAAGAATCCAAAACCCTCCCTCCTGCACCATCCCTGTAGCCATATGTTCAACTCCTCTCTCTCCCTATTCCTCGCCTCACTAACACGTGGCACGGGTAACAAACCAGAGACAACAGCTCTGCTCATTCTACCTCTAAGCTTCTATCCTAGCTCCCTGAATTTCTGCCTTAAATCCCCATCTCTCTTTCTACCTATGTCATTGGTGCCTATGTGGACCATGACTTGGGGCTGCTCCCCCGCCACCTTAAGGATCCCAAAAACATGATCAGAGACATCACACACCCTGGCACCTGGGACGCAACACACCAACCGTGAGTCTCTCTCGTCCCCACAGAACCTCCTATCTGTCCCCCTAACTATGGAGTCCCCAAGGACTACTGCGCTGCTCCTCTTCCCCCTTCCCTTCTGAGCAGCAGGGACAGACTCTGTGCCAGAGCCCTGGCCCATTTGATCCTGTAGTTGTCTCGACTGAAAGGCCTGTTTCCACGCTGTACAACTCTATGACCCTATTCTCCCAATTTCATACCCAAATTGGGTTCATCAAAGCTGTCATTAAATGTGAGATGCAGTTAAGCGCTGTATCGAAAAGCATTAAAAATTTAAGTTGCACAGCATTTTTTTGTCGAATACATGCAGGATATAGACATAAAATAAATAAGCTTCAAAGGCAAACAGTCTGCTCCCACACTTTAATGCAAATTTATTTCAGTAGATCTTATCATAATGCTCTGGAGTAAAATAGTTGGCAGTGAATTAGCAAAATGAAAACAGCAACACTGCAAAAACCCGAAGTATTTGTGGAGAGAGAAACAAAGTTAATGTTTGAGGTAAAAAGTTGCCATCGTATTAACAGACCATAGGGCTGTTCTCTCATTAGCGAGAATCGATAAGTGGTGGATTAACTTGTGGGTCACTCAGGCAAGGGCTGAGTTTGAGAAGCAGAGCCCTTCATGGTAATCTCAGTTTATGTGGGAATTAAACCATATTGTTGGCATCACTCTACATCACAGATCAGCTGTCCAACCAACAGAGCTAATGTTTTAAGTCTAAATGACTCCTCTTCAGAATAGAAGATGTAGAAATGTTTCATGCTGTCACAACAAGTAGGGAAGGTAAATTAAACAAAAAAGGGCCAGGGAATGGTTAGTAGGTGAGAGAGAAGAGTGATTAATGGTACCACAAACAAAAGGTAAAGGTATTCAAAACAGTTGTGCAGAAGAAACAAAGCTTTGGCCCAAAAGAGGGGTTAATGCCAGACTAATGATTAGCTCTGACTGAAAGAAACAAGATGAAAACAAGTTACAGACCCTGCAGAAAAGGAAGTATTAAAACAGAGATCACGGTCCATGGTCTGAAGTTATTGAACACAATGTTGTGTCCAGTGGGATATAATGAGCCAAATCAGAAAATGAAATGCTATTTCTTCAGCTTGAACTGGTCTTTATTGAAACACTGCAGCAGGTCAAGAACAGAATGTGAGCAGGAAAGCAAGGCAGGTATTGAAATAGCAAGTGATCAGAAGATTCAGGTTATGCTTATGGATTGAACTGAGGTTTACTGCAAGACAATCACCCAGTCTGTACTGGGCTCCCAGTGCAGAGTAACTTGAAAGGCGTATAAGTAAATCACTATTTCACCTGGAACAAATGTTATTTGGGACCTTGAGGTGGGATGACTAAAAATAGCAAATATTACACCTCTTACAATTACATGGGAGAGTGCTATGGGAGGGATATGACAAAAGCAGTATGTCCTGGAGGGAATAATCTTTTTGGAATGCTGTCAGGGAAGAGGAGAAGTTAATGTGTTTCTTACCGGATTTGACAGAAATAGTAGATGAAGACGTCTGATGTGGTGGAACGTATAGGACAACACTATTGTGGCTTTGTGAGGGCAAGGGATTGGACATAGCTGAACCCTGTTGACAAAATTGAGGTTGAGGTTGGGGTTAGGTTGGGCATGGGGTGGGTTTTTCATAGTTAAGAAAGGAAGAAGGACATGTCAAAAGCCCAGTTATAGAGTGATGGAGATGTACAGCAGGGAAACAGATCCTTCGGTCCAACCCGTCCATGCTGACCAGATATGCTAACCTAATCTTGTCCCATTTACCAGCACTTGGCCTATTTCCCTCTAAACCCTTCCTATTTGTACACTCATCCAGATGCCTTTTAAAAGTTTTAATTGTACCAGCCTCCACCAGTTCCTCTGGCAGCTTATTCCATACACCACCTCACGTTATCTAAATTAAATTCCGTCTACCACTCCTTGGCCCATTAGCCCATCTGATCAAGATCCCCATTTACTCTGAAGTAATCTTCTTCACTGTCCATACACCTCCAATTTTGGTGTCATCTGCAAACATACTAACTATGCCTCTTATGCTCACATCCAAATCATTTATATAGGTAACAAAAAGCAGTGGACCCAGCATCGATCCTTGTGTCACACCATTGGTCATAGGCTTCCAGTCTGAAAACTCTTCAACACCCATCTTCCAGTCAGTTCTGATATGGTAGGAAATTGCATTATCAGGAACAAATGTGACAAACAGAGAAGCTGGGAGAATGGCATTGAGTCTTTACAGAGAGCAGGAGAGAGAAAATGCTGTCAAGGTGCCTGTGGCAGTCAGTGTGACAGTGAATTGACAGCCTGGCCCACACCTCTAATTCTTAATTCCATTGGAGTCAAGCATTCCATGTCGCAGAATTGTAACATTGATATGAAGCGGTTTTGTTTGACAGGGATCAACCAAATCAAGTTAAATATTTATTAACCAAAGTAAATACTGCAGACATTGGAAATGCAGTCTCAAAAAGTCACACTCAGCTTGAAATGTTAATTCTTTAGAGATGGGTACCAGGAAGTGCTATCGGAGATGTCGTACAGTTCAGCAGGTGGTCATTCGGCCCATTGTCTGAAAGGAATTGGGAAATACTCACATTGGCCTGCTTTTCTCAGAAGAAAATGCCTACTAAGGTGAAAATTGTGTTTTGGTGATGCAGGAGCAGCTGGGTGAGGAGACAAGTTGTTTAAAAAGCACACTGTGATATTCTGGACCTTCACACCAGTTGCAATAAGAATACAACATAAAACAGCCCACTCATTCTCATCCCTGCACACACACTCCGTGCTGTCTATGTCAATGTATCCCAATCCACCCATAACCCATTGCACCTCATGCTAAGCTACCGCACTTCCATGCCAACAGTGCCAACATGCACTCAGCACACAGCAAACATTAATAATAATTTTGTGTGAAATCAAAGCTTTATAAGTAATTATTTTATAATTTGAAAAGTTTTTGCTTTTGCTATAGCCTCATAAGGTACCATTGAAGTGTTAAAGCAACAATAACAGAAACAGAAAGCACTCTATCTTGTGTAAATAAAGTGATAAATTGAAAAAAGACCAAAGAGAAAAACATGAAGTAGTAATGCTTGGGTGCAATTGTTCAACAGGCTAATGGATGCCTGAACTCTCAGATAAAGCATAGGAGTCTATTGTTGAACACCAGCTCTTTGTTCTACTTGTAGCCTCAGCACTGGCCAATTGACAAGCAGCTTTTTGAGACGCAACATCCTTCTGCAGATGGAATCAAATTTTGCCTCATAACTCAAAAAAAAACCATGTTCTCCAACAGGTAAAGCAATGAACTGAGAAAGCTACAGAGTTCATCCTCAAAATTTACACTTTACATAAAATCCAGTGATGTTTTGTTAATCTGTAGCCATTTCAAGTTGCTAATATTAATAGCTACTTGGTGGTCTGATAAAAAGTATTTTGCCAATGAGGCAATAGTTGCTCCAATGGCTTCTAACTCTTCAGAGCACATGCCAATTGGATCAGGTTGCTTGATCTCGTGGGTCACATTTTAAAGGTAGGAAGGCTCTATGTCGCTCCATGTTGGGATATTCCTGGTTTAAAGAATGTGTGAGCAATTACCTTTCAATGTTAATCAATGACAAAGGGTTTTTTTTTAAATTAAGAAACATAATTAAAACCATGGTCATAAATCAGAAACATCAGAAAGATAAATTTAAAATAATGGGACTGTGTAGCAGATTAGATAAACAGCTTGGAAGGTTTCTCCCACAATTACACATATGAATTGAAGAGTGTGGTGCTGGAAAAGCACAGCAGGTCAGGCAGCATCGGAGGAGCTGGAGAGTTAACAGCCCTCCTTCAGAATACTGAATGTAAAGGAAAATATATTGCCTATATTTAAAGAGGAAAACAACACAGCATGGGCCATCCGTGGATCCTTCACTGTTACTCCAACCCAACAAAGTAATTGAATTGATTCCCGAAACGTCAACTCGCCTGCTCCTTGGATGCTGCATAACTGGCTGTACTTTTCCAACACCACACTCTTCGGCTCGGGTCTCCAGTCCTCACTTTCTCATAGCAGCTGAATTGTCTTTTGGTTTTTAATTTCATACTCTTCTACTCTCCCTCATGCTGTTATTCTTGTTTACTTTGTTGGGTTGGAGCAACAATGAAGGATCCATGAATTGTCAATGATACATTGTTTTCCTCTTTAAATATAGGCAATACATTTTCCTTTGCATTCAGTATCCAGCAAACTTGCTCCCATGGAAGGAAAAAGATGTGGGTGTTGGAATAAGACTGTTACAGACAGAAAGAGGTTAAATGGAAAAGTGGACAATTGTGCAATACAAGGAAATTAAAAGTAAGGTATGGCAGGGCAGCTCAGCTAAGCAGATTTGTAGCACATGTAAAGTACTTCACATATGGACTTCTTGTGACGCAGATGAGCCTATGTGTATGAAGCTTTGAGTTTTAGAACTCAAACAGCAAAAATCACTCAGGTACATCTGAGTGAGAACACTCTATGAGTAGTGTGCTCAGAGAGGTTACCACACTGGAAGTTGGAGGCAAGCAGAATGGATGACTACCAGGCAGTTCAAGAAAGGTTGTGCAGAAGTCCCCACAGGCACTGTTCAATATCTGGTTTTCCATTTTGGAGATCATTCTTGGCAGAGTGCAGCAAGAGACAAGCCCATAGCACCATAGATTACCCAGTTTGATAGAAGGAAGAGTGGAAGATCAGTATTAATAAGGGAACAGACGAATGTTTCTGCACTGTTAATGTGACTCGGGGTGGCTTGCTGCTTCTCTAGTGCCAGGATTTGGGATGTGAGTGGCTGCAGGACAGTGTTTTGAGGGACAGTGAACAGCCAGAGTTCATTGTTCATGGGTGTCTGGAATGCACTGCCAGGGAGGGTAACTGTGTTGGGAAATCTCTTAACCTTTAAAAATTACTTGATGAGCATGAGAAAAGTCATAACATTCAAGGCTTTGGGCCTAGTGCTAGAAAGTGGGAATAGTATAGATCCTGCATAATTTTGATGGTTAGACTTGACAGACCACAGCGCTTCTATGCTGTGTGATTCTATGGTTCTGAAAGGAAGAAAAAAGTGATGGCATTTTTGGTTAAAGATAATATTACAGTACTGGAGAAAGAAGATACAGCAGAAGGTTTCAGCTCAGACCTGATTTGGTTAAGACTAGACAGTAAGGTGGGTGCAGTATAAAGAGTAGCTAGATTAAGGAATTCACTACCTGGAAGTATAGTGGAGGCAAGTTCAATGAAAACAACAGAGAGTATTAAGTAGAAACAAATCTGCAAAGCTACAGAAAAAGTTAGGAGAGAAACACTAATTTAAAATGCTCTGAAAGGCATGGCACACAAGGTGGGCCAAATGGCCTTCTGCACTCTAACAATTCTCTGATAGAGAAGCAGTATTTCAAATTTGCTGCACTGTGATAAAGCACAAGTCTAATCCACCAAGACCACACCAGCCAGCCGCAGTGCCCTGATTTCAGCTTCGGATTTCACATTTGCCATTTACACTTCCAGCAAGCTGCCTGCCCATCCCCAATCATCTTACTGTTGAATGGTGTTTGTTGCTCCCGTTCTCAGTCCAGCAATTTGGTAACACATTCACAAGGCAGGGACTGGGTAAAACTCTCTCAGGCCAAGTGGACAGGAAAAAGAAATAAAGCGTGTAATTACCAAACCACAGAAACTTATCGGCAAGATATTGGAAAACAAGCAAGCAGAAATGTACCAATCTCCTGGGAACCTTTCTTTGGCTATTGGGAAATCAAAACTGCTTCTGATAGTCTCAGGCCATTCCAGAGACAGCTGGAACCCTATGCCCTGAAAACACTGGGGACAAGTCAGAAATTGCAATTGCTGAATTCAAAGGTGAGTTCAACTCCACAGAACATATAGAACAAATACAAGTGCAAATAGAATCCAGTTATCTTGTCTTCCACGGCCAGATTGTTAAGCTTCAAGGATTGCATTCAAAAGGCTGGAACAATTTGCTGAATGAAAAATGAGATACTACCCCTCAAGCTTATTCACTGGAAGAGTGTAGAAAACAGATAGGCAGCAGTTGGATAAGGAATTTATTATAAGAAAACTGTAGCATGAAGTCACATTTGGACTGCATAGACCTGTTGCACAAAAATGGTCAATTTACGTTCATTCTTCCATGCATTGCAGAGATTGCACAGTAAATAATAAATACAGTATATTAAAAAGAAATAAAAATAAACCATGTGGAAGGAGTGTTATGGGACCCTAACTGAGAATATTAAACAGCATCTCCAGCACTTAAGATAATCGGTGCCATGAGAAAGAGATATTGTGGTAGTTCAATGGAATGTTGTAAGCAGTGAAGAGTTCTTTCAACCACCAAGGAGATGGATCCTCTTAAGTAAAACCAAAGATATATTGGAAGCACTAGAATGGAAGATAGCATCATCAGAAAAATAGAGCCATGAGAATTTTGAGCTTCACTCATACTTGTTCATTGCAATTACCTTAAATGTATTCCTTCCTTTCCGTAAGAGGAGAGATAAACTCCTTTATTGCCTTTAACGCCCTGCTAGCCTGTTAAGAACTGCTGTTCATTTATATCCACGTTTGTTCAACTGATGAGCAGTCCAGTTGCTGTTCGTTTGAAGTAAAATTCATTAGTTTTCATTTGGGCAAGGAGACAGAATTTAAATGACATGGTCAAACTTTGTATCTAGTGCCAACATCTGCCAAACAAATGCAGATGTAATAAAGAACTGAAGTACAGCAGTTACTCTGAAAGCTAAGGAATAAATTAGTGTCAATGTAATGCAAAATCTCTGCAGCGATAAAGTACAGCTGGGGTAAAGACCACCTCAAGATTAAACTTGCATTCCTGTACACAACTCTATTCAATACATTAACACAATCAGTTTATGAAAAAGGTGTGTAGCCTAACAGCAAAAAAAAGTCACAGCAATGCATATATTTTTTTACAGGTCAAACATCTTTTCCATTTGAAAATTGCAGTAACTTATGGCTGATTTGACTTCGATACTTACACTAATTATTTCATGGTGCATGGGTATCACTGACAAGATAAGTACTTGCTGCCCATTCCTGCAGACTTTGAACAGAGTGGCTTGTTAAGCCATTTCAGAGGGCAGTTAAGGATTAACTAGATTGCTGTGTGCTTGGAATTACATACGGGCCAGATTGAATAAGGACTGCAAAGTTCCTTCCCCAAGGAACATTAGTGAACTGGATTAGATTTCGCAACAATTTATAGTTTCGTAGTCATCATTACTAAGGCCAGCTTTCAATTCCATGTTTTTATTTATCAAATTTAAATCCTAGATGTCACGGTGGTATTTGAAGCCATGTTTCCAAAATATAGTCTGGGTATCTGGATGCATAACTCAATTACACTAACCACTGCATCACCACCTCCTCCAAAACAAATCATTCATAAGTTTAAGCCATAATTGAGATACATAATTTTCACTTGTGGTCATTTGTCTCTCTCATGCATGAGAAACAAATAATATCACTAAATCTTTGGTTTTGAGTACAGCAGTAAATGCATTACAATACTGGCAAAGTGCAATGGTTGACACATATGTGTTTACAGTGTCAATATAAGAACACTGGAAAATATCACACCATACTTAACATTGTAACTGCCACAATACATTTAACACTATATAAGAATATACTGGCCACAGTATTGTTCATTTTTTTTCCTACAGCACATTAATTCTATGGTATATCTCACTGGGTAGCACACTGGAAATCAAATCCTCCTGCCTAGAGTCATCACAAAAAATTCAATGTTAAAGATTTTCGGAATGACCAAATTTACTTGCCTTTCAGACCAAGACAGACAGAAAGCACGGAGCAGGTTTCTGTACTTAAAAGTTATTACTTATTACAAATAACAGATTCTAACAGGATTGTAATTGTAAACTATTGGCATAAAGCTACCATATTAAAACTTAGAAATTTCATCTCTACACACAGATGCAAAAGCATGGCATTATAGGCAGAGGGACAGGGCAGTTCAATTATCCCTCTTCACAGGGTTTGCTAAGATTTTTTTTGGGCCCATTCTGTCCTTTATATCTGGAGATTGAGAATCATTTACTTACCCTGTAGAATGTACCCTGAACTAGGGTTGCTCATACTTATAAAATCTCTGGCTTTTTGGTTAAGAGCCCCAGTTTACTGCAACTGCTGAGGATAAAATTTCTATATTCTGGTTTGAGGTGCTTTTTACTACAGAGCAAAACAGCTCTATTTCCTCCAAAACATTCACAGTCTCAATCTGTTCAGCTATCTGAAAGTCAATTACAGCTGTTGGTAGGTAAAAGCCTTTGTCATTAATAACTAGTCATTAGCCCATAGACCAATCAATTACTTGTCAGCCAGTGCATGCAAACACCTTGTCTCCAGTTTGAGTGAAAACTAGGGTCCCACAAATGCTGTAAGCAGCAGTGAAAATAGCACTAATAATGAGTGTCAGCTAACTGGCTGTTACCATTAATACAGAAAAATAAAACACATGATATTTCCATCTGATCCATAGCTAAAAAATTGCAAGTGATTCTTGCTTTTGTCTCTAACTGAGCAAAAATCATCCAGTTCATGATTACTCAGACTGGAAACAGCTATTCAACATTGACTTTACTCAAAATTTAAAAATTCATAAATGTAAAAAGTGAGGATTAGGTCACAATCATGCAATTCGCACTGATATGGTTTCACCCTTAATGTATAGAGCAGAGAAAAAAATTACTAATTAAAATCTTAACTCGCAATTAAGAGCAAGTTTAAAAAGTAGAAATGCAGAAAGAACTGTGCCAGTCTTCTGCATTTGCCAGCAATTAGGTATTTTAATACTGACAAGCTGTTCTGTTCAATGTTGTAGTTGGTTTAGAATGATTAGATAGATCTACTGAATATCAAAAGTTGCTAGCAACAAAAGATCCTTAGAGTGAACTTTCAAAGAGGAATCTGATGTATGGATGGTAAAAAAATTAATTTAAAAATGTTTTTGCAGACCACAAAGTTCGAACAGCATTTAGATAATTGTAAAATGTGGAAATAATGCAATTTGCAGCAGCACCAGAAGTATACACAGCTGCTATTTAATAATGTCATTAAGAAACCAATAACTATAAAAATTTCATTAGATAATTCCTTTTACATTTCACTCCATCCTTGGAGCATGAGCCAAATGCTCATTCATTTGTAACACAAACATCACTGAAGCAACAAAAATCAATACTTTTTGTAGAAGTTTATACATTCTTCAGAATATGCCCCCCAAAAATACAATAAGTGAATCGCAAAGTAAAAATGCAGAGTAAGCAAATCATCTGCAAGGCAATATTCAAGGAATATTTGAACTACATATACAGTTAAATATATTTTTCAACATTTTTCTTTTTGCATTTTGCTTTTTGCGCGTAACCAGAAAGTTCTGAATCATCCACAGACAATTTTCTTTTCTTTTTCTTAACTGCTTTGTCACTGAAATAATCACTGTCATCCCGCCCATGGGTTTCAGTGTCTGCGTCTAGTTCTGCTGTCTTCCGCTTTTTCTTTTTGTGTTTCTTACTGTCTAAAATTACTTCAGTGCTTCCCATTTGATCTTCATGGCAATTCTTGTCTGAAATCTCATAATTCAGAGTCTCTTCAACTTCTCCGTCACATGTTTCATCTTTCTTCTTTTTCTTTTTCTTTTTCTTTTTCCGTACTATCCCATCATTTTGTTCTCCAGTATTATCTTGAAGTGATCCTTCAGAATCCACACATGTTGCCTGCAACCTGGGCATAAAGTAACAAACCAGTAAAGTAGACAAATAGCTCACAGTAAACATTGTTGTTTCTTGGTAACTCAGTCACATGTCAAAAAGTTGTTCTCATGATGAGCATAGGGCACATGTACATTTTGAGTACTCTTGAATTAAATAGGTAGCCTGAGTAAATCAACAATAATGGTTTCTGTATGTTAAACTGGTAAGCAACTGAACCAATAACAAATCTACAGCATTACAGATTGAATCTATTTTTAAACTTGGGTCATGAACTTTCTAGCATTATGTTAGAAATCTTTTTCTGTCCAGCTTATAACAGATTGCCAAATATCCAAATCCTTCACAGTCCAACCTTTCCCCACTGGCAGTGGAAATAAAAGTGAGTTTGTTTCTTATTAAATTCATTCTCTGGATGCAAAGCCAGCACTTACTGCCCATATTAATAAGCACTAAGAACTTGGTAGAGGAACTGCTTCTTGAACCAAGTATCGTTTGGTACAACTTCAGAGGGCAGTTGAGAGCCAAATGCATAGGTCTGAGTCATTGACAGATCAGCTGGACTTTTATAACAACATTACAGCTTCATGGCCACAGTTTGTGGTAAGAACTGTAATTCTTTAAAATAAAAGAACTAAAATTGTCAAACTGTGCTTTCTACATTACTAGTATTGTAGTATAACCAATATAATACTTCAACCCTGGTCAGTGTATCTTAGAGCTTTTAATATACATTGAATCTCAATGTAAACTGCATTGTTATTAACTTGGAAGAAGGAGCACAGCGTCATTAACTATACAGAATTTGGTGGGGGACACATTTGTCTAAGATAGAAAGTGTACAGAATACATGCAGGTGATATGGTTGGGCAAAAATATGGCAAATGAAGTATAATGTGGAAAGTTAGTTGTTATCCATTTTGGTAGGAAGAACAAGCTAAACAAGAAATGGAGGGAGACTACAGAATGCTACAGTATTGAGGTTACTAGATGTTCTTGTACATGATAACCAAAATGTTTGCTCAAACTAGAGATACTTCAGCTGCAGCCAAGGTACATTCATTTCAACGAAAATAGAAGAAACAAAACCAGAGCTCCCTGAATGGTGAAAGAAATCTGGAAGCTCGTGCCATAGTTTTCTAGTCTTCCTCAGATATAGGAGTTGTATCAGGACTGGAGAATTGCAAATGTTGTATCCTTTTCAAAAAATATTAATAAATTTAATCTCAGTGGTGGGAAAATTTTTAAAAGAAATAAATCTAGGCCAAACTTAACAATCACTTTAAAGGCAAATCATCTTTAACAAATCTTGTTGCATTTTTGTTTAACTGCTAGAAGATGTATAGTGGATTTCCCAAAGGGCTCCGCATGTAGAATCATTTTCCCTGATCCATGACCCAGATTTGGATGTGGAGAGTACAATTTCAAAATTTACAATGACTAAACACTTAGAAGTGTTGGGAACAATGAGGATAGTGCTAAATTTCCAAAGAACACAGAACAGCTGGTGGAATGGGACATTCAATTCATTGTAGTAGGAAGAGGAGAGGCAGTATAAAATAAGTTATGCAATTCTGAAGGGAATGGAGGAGCCAAAGGACCTGGGTGTATGTGTGTATAAATTACTGAAGTAGAAGAACACATTGAGAGAAATGTAATATACCATCAAGATCCTTAGTTTTAGAAATAGTGGCATAGAAAACAAAAGCAAGGAGGTTAAGACGAACCTTGACAAAACTGGCTCACCTTCCAACTGGAGAATTAGGTCAAATTCTGGGTAGTGCATTTTACAGAGGCTGTGATGGTATTTGTGCAGAACAAATTTACGAATAATTTCCGTTATATTGTTACATGAATGAAGCTAGAACGATTCTCCTCATAGAAAGGAAATTTGAGAAGAAATTTGTTAAAAATATTCAAGATTATTCAGGGTCTGGACAGAATAGATTGCAAAAGACTGCCAAGAGGTAGGGAACCAGAGGTAGGGAAGTCGATGAGAGGCCAAAATCAAATCAACAATGCTTTAAATGAATGACAGAACAAACGTGAGACTCAGCATGACTTATTCAACAACAAATTACATGCACACAAAACTGAGTGATGTTAAAAAAGATCCTAAAGCATTTCACAAGAGTACTGTTAATTTAAGTATGAGACCAAGCAACAGAAGATAATACTAGGCAGATTGACAAAAAGCTTGGCAAAGAGATAGATTTTAAGAAACACCTTAAAGGAGGAACAAGAGAAGCAGAGACAGATTTTCAGAGTTTGGGACCAAACCATATGAATGGCACAGCCATCAACAGTGGGCAATTATGATTGAGAAGACACAAAATTATGCCAGAATTAGGATTGCAAACACTTTGAAGAGCTGTGGAGTTGGTGGAGATGATAGAGATAGAAAGGAACAACAGAGTGCAAGGAGGTGAAAAGAGTGATGAGAACTTTTAAGGTAAAGACACTGCTTTCATTTTCTTCCTACCATCACCAGATGTAGTACTGCATAACATCCACCAATAATGATAGAAACTTGCTAACAATCACAACCTCTAGTACACAGCTAACCATCAGAGTTAATATTCTCCGACTAGGATATCTTCAATATCATTACTCAACAGAAATGATTCCAAGACACCTTTCAAAATGATTCTTCACTTTGTCAACCTTATTCCTTAAGGAACACAGCAGATTAACTATGGGACAACCCATGGGTTCTCCGCTATCAGGATTCACAGCAGAAGTGGTAATGCAAAGACTAGAACAAACAGCCCTACCAACCAAACCAAAAATCTCGGTCCGCTACGTAGATGACACCTTTGTCATCACAAAACGAAACAAAATAGAAGAGACATTTAACATCATCAACAACACCCTCACAGGCATAAAGTTCACCAAGGAGGAAGAAACTGACAACAAACTCGCATTCCTGGACGTCACAGTCAAAAGAAAGGACAACGGAGAACTACAAACCTGCGTATACAGAAAACTGACAAACACTGACCAAATACTTAACTACACAAGCAACCATCCCAACACACACAAACAAAGCTGTATCAGAACACTATTCCAACGAGCCACCACACACTGCAGCACAGACGAACTTCGGAAAACAGAGGAGAACCACCTACACAACGTATTCAAGAAGAACGGATACTCAAAAAATACAGTCCGCAGATTCCTCAAGAACAAACCACGACAAGCAGACCGAACACAGCCAGAAACCCTAACCACCTTACCATACATCAAAGTAGTTTTAGAAATGACAGCCAGACTACTAAGACCCCTCGGAATCCTAGTAGCACACAAACCCACCAACGCTCTCAAACAAAACTAACAAACTTAAAAGACCCAGTACAACCCATGGAAAAAACCAACGTCATCTACACAATTCCATGCAAGGACTGCCACAAACACTACGTAGGACAAACAGGAAGAAAGCTAGCCACCAGGATACACGAACACCAGCTAGCCACAAAAAGACACGACCCTCTCTCCCTCGTAGCCCTACACACGAATTAAAAAAACCATCAATTTGACTGGGAGAACACATCTATCCTGGGACAGGCTAAGCAAAGACATGCCAGAGAATTCCTAGAGGCCTGGCACTCCAACCACAACTCCATAAACAAACACATAGATCTAGATATATCTATCAACCCCTCAGAAAACAAACAGGAAATGACATCACCACAAACCACAGGAACCCCATCCAGGGCAAACATATAAATAGAAAGCAGGAGACAACAGCTTTGCTTCACTTGGAGGTCGCCACTGATGATACCTAGCCAGGTAATGAAACATCTGGATATCAAACCTACAGCTCAGCGAGCAAAGCTACACCCTAGATTAACTAGTTAGTTATTCTATTACAGTTTGAAGTACTTTGTAAATTGGTTGGTGCCATTTCCAACAATTCAACTTTAAAAGTACTTTATTGATTATAAAGCCCTTCAGGACATGCTATGGACATTAAAAATAGTAAATACATGCCTTTCACTGCATCGTATTCATTTGGTTCACCTTGGCAAGTTAAAACTTGACAACCTGTCATAAGATTTTGATAGTTAACATAGCATTTTAGATTGCCTTGTGGCAGAGATAAAGCCATCTCGTGAAATTTAAAGAGCAGTTACATATACAAATCCTTAATGGCAAACCGAAAATGATCAACATACTCAGATTAGGAAAGTGGGGAAGGGGATAAAAAGTAAGGTGAGGATGATAGTGCAAAGGAGGAGAAGACAATAATAAGAAATGTGGAAATAAAGAAATAGTAATTGAAAATAAATCAAAGATAGATCTCAAGTTGCTGTGTGTGGAAGTAGTAGAATCATTGCTAACAAATGTCTCTGAAAACAAATGAAGGGGAAGGTTATGATTTGAAATTGTTGGACTTAGTGTTCAGCCAGATGGTTACAAAGTGCCGAATAAAAGGATGATGTGATGTACTTCATCTTCTTTCATTGGAATAGTGTAGGAGACAGAGGTGAACGTGAGACGTAAATTTCAATTAAAATTTAAATTTCAATACTCTTCTGTATCCCTCCTCCACTTGCTTCCATTTCTAGAGATAAACAATTGACTAGTATAGCAATCCACTAAGCCCAATGACTCCCACAGCCACCTTGACTACATTTTCTTTCACCATGCCTCTTATATTATTCCTCCCGCTTCCGCATTGTGCTTGGACTAACAATATACAGTAAACTAAGTTTTTTATTACTCCACTGAGAAAATGACTTGCACTTTGGTTCATGGAACGTTTATTAGTATTAAATCAAGTATATTTACTTCTGTTTTCAATTCTTTGCACCCCCACCCCCGGCACACACAAACTCCATTTCCACTACCTCCAATGGGATTTCCCACTTCCCATCCCTTCTGCTTCAATAGTTTGAAGGGTCCATTCCCTCTGTGACCCTGGTCCACTCCCCAGTCACACCCAACATCTCCTTGCTACACCTTCCTTCCTACGGAAGCACAGGAAAAGCAACACTTAACCCTTTTGCTTCCTCTCTTCCTCCTCAACCTGAAATGTCACCTTTGTTTTTTTCCTCTACAGGTTCTGCCTAACCACAGTACTTCTGTTATTTCAGATTTTCAGTACTAATGGTATTTTGCTTCTCATTAGGAAAGTGACGAAGGCTTTTAAATTCAGCTATCTTGATCTGTACAATCTTTTAAATGCCTCAGAGTTAATACAACACTGAAAACATTCAATGGCAGCTGCAAGATGTGAATGTACTTTGTAATGTTTGAAGTATCACACGATAAATATTTTTTTTGTGTAGATAAATTATAATCACTCTTAATAGCTTAATAATAAAATTATTGCAGTTGTCTGGAAAAAGTAAAATTCCACAGCAGAAAACAAAAAACACATCCATTCTCTTTTCTTAATGACCTAATGCAATTCCAGAAAACTGAAACTTTGAAAAGTGGAAATGATGTTATCAGGTCATTAACTATGGCAAAAAGGAGACATTCTCCCAGTTTCACTCAAAAGGAATCACAGTCCAACAAGTGATCCAAATAATAACTCCCAGATGCAAACTCTAATCTGCGCAGTTGAAAACTCAGTTTAAAATTGTACCAGTCTCCACATCATTAACTACCCCTATTCAAAAGTCATAAATGTGTAACACTTTTATCTCGTGATAAGTACCGGTACCTTAAATGCAACTGTCCTCGAATGCACAGTACACCAGCGACATCAGCATCCAGCTGCAGAACTTCAAATTTCAAGCTATCACCCACTGTTACTGCAAAACCTGGCCAAGTTCCATTTGCCTTGTGTGGTTTGGGTATTGAAGCATTAAAACACCCATGTACCAGACAGCCAAGATGACTTGGAGCAACTTTATTTACGATACCCTGAAAAAGTTTGACACACAAAGTTATTAGCCATGCATTTAAAATTGAAGTGACAAAAACTGTAATTACTTTAAAATAGATAAATATGAACATATACTATAAGCCCCACATTCTAAGTAACAGTTAAATGCTTTTGATTTATTGTTCAAAGAGACACAGTCACTCACTGCACCATCAACAGTTTGACAAAGTTTGTGAAAGCCTATAGGCTAGATTACTGGGTCCAGGTGGTCATTCCTGAGAAAAACGAAAGGCTATATATGATACACAACAACTCATTCTGTTTTATCATTTTAAGACAAACACACCTATATTTACAAACTGAACAACATGTCATGATCTAGCCATGGTTGAGAGCCAATTTTCTCCAATTAAAGAATGGAGAGAATGAAGAATTCACCTTTGGCTAAGTTTCTGATCCCATGCATTCACCAATGCAATACTACATCTCTGTAACTGCCCCTGTCAAATCCTTCTAAAGCTAAAACACTCATCCCATTTTTTTGTAACTATTCCAAGCTTATAAAATTCTTACAGTATTCTCTCAAAAGCTATACCATTTAACATTCTGAAAAATGAGCAAGCCATAAATAAAAACGCACATATAGTTGCCCAACTTTTCCAAAAAAACTAATTCTCCTTTATACAATTTTAATTTTGAGTGACTTTTGTTCACCTCCTTGGAAACAGTTTCCAGCAATGTTCCAAAATTAGAAGTGAAGGCAGCCGAAAGTTTACATATTTTTAACTGTGCTTTCAAATCAGTCACTCTAAGAAGAAAGTGAGATTAACACAGCACTTGCCTCAAATTTTGCCTCCTTTTAGGTGCACAGTACCTATTAAATTAATTTTGAATCAAAATTCAGGTGCTCTTTTTGCTCCAGCATCTTGGAGCACTACAATAATATACTGACCTACCAAACTGCAATTCACAAAATATTATAAAATATGCTTAATCAAATACAGAAAAAAAACATTTGTCAAACTCAGTCCTTGATTTTATTGTATTAGCTGCATGGTTACGTATTCTTATCAACTGACTTCATCCTCTGATGGAGACAAATAATTTGAGTGATAAGACTTTGAAACAGTTGTTCCATCTTAAAACTGCAGGCCTTTAAGCAGAAAAGTTTGGGATTTTATTCTCTCAATCGCTGATCTCAATAGGTCTCATTCTGCTACTCACTACAGAACTAAAACTGTGCTCAAGCATCCCAAACATCTACAACCCTACCCATTTCTTTCTCAAACTTGTATTCTCACAACAAATATCTGATGGCAGTTTAACAGTTGTTTGCCCATTTCTTTAGTATTAAAGAATTTTGAAGGCAGTTTATTCTTAAAACCTACTTGCATGCCAATCTTTCCCTTGCTCCTTAAGTTTCATTTCTTTTCCCCCAAAATTAACTCCTAAATTTAAATTACATTTTTCTTAAAACCCCTTATATCCACACTACTTTACTGACTTTCTGCTTTTTTATTGCCTGAAAATTGTTCCTTTTTCACATTTACCTTCCAGTTAAACTTACCATCAGCTTCTGTCCAATTTTAGGCCTGAAGATAACAAAGTCTGCTTCAATATTGAGATGGATATATCCTTGGTCATCATAGATGTCACCCAATTCACCAATTAATCTGACTTTATCGAAAGCAATTGGGACACCCTGCAGACTAATAAATATATCAAGAGGTTACACAATTCTTCTAACTTTTTTTTAAGATAAGAACATAAATGCAGAATAATTATTACTAAAACATCTTTTTTAAAAAGATGTAAAATTCCAAACGGAATATAAAACAGGCATTTTACCTAAAGGTAAACCCCACCTGAATGTATTGTAATAGGATCACTGTTAAAATGGTACAAAAAGGATCAGTGAAGATGCAGCATACATGATACATTTTAAAGTTTAGATTATCTACTTTCAATGATCACAAAATGTTTTGCCGAGACCGGAATTACATGCTGAGCAAGCTAGCTAAGTGGATTCCACAAATTATACAGTTCCCACATCAAACTGATGCTTTCTCTCAGTTTTTCCAAGTGAAACAGTTGCACCTGTTTTGGCCAGATCATTAAAAACATCCTCAGGAAAAAGGATGGGATACATGGAAGTACCTACTGGTCAAGATATTGCATCTGATTCAAAGGAGAGATCTCCAGCGAGAAGATTTTGTTTTCTCTTCATACTCCCAAGAGCAAAGTAGGCACTCTCAGGCACCAGCAGGTCTATGTTATTTCACTCAAGTGACCACTCATCATGAGGTGAGACACAGAGCAGCCAGACCATTTGACTGTGAACAGCATAACTGGTTAGCCTGTAACATGCATACCAGTCTTCTGCAGTAATGTTATTTCTTTCCCTTGCATGATTAGGAGCATGGGACCAACTGTAACAACATCCTGTTTTCTGATGAAAGCAATTTATTCAAGAGACTGGGAATCACACCTGGATCTTGTGTTTGGTACAGTTTAATATTAAACCAAGTTGTGTCTTTATTCATGAAGCCACATCTAATTAAAAGTTGATGTGAATTATAGAGTGAAGAACGGAATCATGGGTTTCCTTACAGGCAATCATTTCATTAAGGATTCCAGATGAGATCAAAAACCACAAAACTGAAACTCGTGATCATGAATAATTATCTGGATCCAAGATAAAATGACTGCCTTTTAATTACTTTTATATCTAATTATAACATATGCAGCACAGATCATAAGAGCAATCTTGTAGCTCTTTGGGTTTTTTTGTTCCCAGCTGCAGATATGCGTGTGATGTCTACACTGAAGAGAATCAATACATGATTTTTTAAACAAAATTTTCAAACTGGAAAATCAACAGCGAGTTCCAAAACCATTGGAAGAAAGAGTGACAGTGCCTTCAATGATCCAATGTTCTAGAGGCCTTCATTTATGAAGTGTTTTTGAATTGGTGCTATTGCAGGCAATCTGTGCAGAAGGTCCCACAATCATGTGGGAAACAAATGACCAGTTAGTTTCTTCAAAAGCCTATCCAAATATCTGTACCTCCCTCTGTACTCTGCTACAGAGACAGCTAAATTAAGTTCGAGTCTCTGAAATGTGCCTTGAACACAACATTACCATTCAGAAGTTAAGCTGCAGCTATTTGAACAAAAGTGACATGGACCTCCCATCTCCCACGAAGCCTCTTTTGAATCTCACTGTTGAGAGTTTTTCATAATTTAGAACTTGCCTTGTTTGGTTATTTATGAATCCAAAGTTGATTATCCACAATAAAATCCATTTACTAGTTTTGCCTATCAACTGAATGGATCAATATTTTTTGGCAATCTTACACTTCCATCAACACTGCTTGCAATATTTTGTGTTGTCAGCAAATTTCACGGTAGCTTTCCCATCCAATTATCTAAGTTAAGCAGAAACCCCACACAGATCCTTAAACAACAGTAGCCACATATTTGCTACTTGCGGAGCGTTTCAGAGAACACCTCTGGGACACCCGGACCAACCAACCCAACCACCCTGTAGCTCACCATTTCAATTCCCCCTCCCACTCCACCAAGGATATGCAGGTCTTTGGACTCCTCCATCGCCAGACCACAACAAAACGACGGTTGGAGGAAGAACGCCTCATCTTCCGGCTAGGAACCCTCCAACCACAAGGGATGAACTCGGATTTCACCAGTTTCCTCATTTCCCCTCCCCCCACCCTGTCTCAGTCAAATCCATCAAATTCAGCACCGCCTTCCTAACCTGAGATCTTCTTCCCGACCTCTCCGCCCCCACCCCAGTCTGACCTATCACCCTCACCTTGACCTCTTTCCACCTATCACATTTCCGACGCCCCTCCCCCAAGTCCCTCCTCTCTACCTTTTATCTTAGCCTGCTGGACAAACTTTCCTCATTCCTGAAGAAGGGCTTATGCCCGAAACGTCGATTCTCCTGTTCCCTGGATGCTGCCTGACCTGCTGCGCTTTTCCAGCAACACGTTTCCAGTAGCCACATATTGCCCATTAGAGCAGCTGGAATACCTGACCATTAGTGCTATGCCCTCAACTGGTCAGCCAGGTTTTTAATTAAGTCAATAATTTGCCTTCATTTCCATGGGAATCTGTAACAGTCTCTTAAAATGAACCTTATTTATTTGAAATTTCAGAAGACATTTGGTAATTATGACACAGGAAGAGACCATGAAGAGCATACCAGGTTTCTTTTGAGCAATCCAATGGCATTCTCCTATTTTATCTCTGGACCCCTACAAGTTGAGCCCTCGAATAGCCAGGCAGCAAATTCCAGATCGGTGTCACTATGCAAAAACACACTCACATTCCTCTGCAACTCCTGTCCATAAATCTATCTATCTTGGCATTTATATCATCAGCTGATGCAAGCTTCTTGTCCACTGTATCTGTACATGTCATAATATTGTGCACTTCTTACAAAATTCCTCTCAACTGCCTTTACACCAAGCAGAACAATCTCAGTTTCTCCGAGCTAATCTTGGAACTAAAATCTCTCACCCCACAAACTATTCTGATAAATCTAACTCAACACTCAAGGATCTTCACAGTTTTATAAAACATACAACTTCTGGTCACCATGCTTTAGTATAGGTTCAACATCATTTCCGTGCTTTATGCTAAATGCTTCTATTTATGAAATCCAAGATCCCATATTATTGTCAATAAGTTCTGCCACCCTCAAAACACTAACTATGAGCCCTAGAAAGAGGACATGAGTCTTTAGAGTATACATGACAAGGATGAACCATCCACAAGCATCTTTAGTTGATGTGCCAAGTAGATGATTCATTTCAGCTTCTTCCAAAGATTCCCATCATCATTGATGCAGTTCATCAGCCAGCTGGATTCAATCCATGTAATAAGATGAGGGCACTGAATACATCAAAGGCTATAGGTCCCAACATCATTTTGGCTGCAGTACTGAAGAGTTGTACTCCACATGCAGTATATTAAGCCACACTGTTCCAGTACACCGAGCACACTGGCACCTATCCAAGATGGTGGTGCACCTTCCAGCCAATTAGCAGTCTATAAAACTCTCAGTCATATGATGGAAGCTAACATTGACTGTGCTGTCAATGTACACACTCACAAATAATCTAACCAATTTGGTTTCCACCTGGATCATTATGCTCTTCAAATCAATTCAGCCTTGATCCAAACATGGTTAAAACAGCAGATTTCAGATGGGAGCAATGTCTTTCACATCAGGCCAGCCTTCGACCACACATGACATCAAGTAAAATTTAAGGAATTGGAGAAAACAGTCCATTTGTTGAAATCTGATCTAGCACAAAGGAAGGAAATTGTGGATGCTGAAAGTCAAGTCAAGCCCAAGGCTAAGCAGTAGTCTAACCTCTTTAGCTGCTTCACGTTCTTGTATTACCTTTCCTGTATATTATGCTTAGCAGAAAGGATGATCCCCGATGAATGCACAAAGTTCTGTTTCATTTGCATTCTTCAGATAATGTGTCTATGCCCATATGGAGTTAAACCTGAATTCCACAGGTTTAAGCTGATAAGCCACACAAGCACCAAAATGCTAATTGGCTGGGAGGTATCCAACCCACCTTTTTTAATTTTAAATAGCATTACTATAGTGAATGGCATAACTGATACAAACATAAAGATAGCCAGGAGTAGCTGGAATACCTGACCATTAGTGCTATGCCCTCAACTGGTCAGAAAGATTTTTAATTAAGTCAATAATTTGCCTTCATTTCCACGGGAATCTGTAATAGTCTCTTAAAATGAACCTTATTTATTTGAAATTTCAGAAGACATTTGGTAATTATGACACAGGAAGAGACCATGAAGAGCATACCAGGTTTCTTTTGAGCAATCCAATGGCATTCTCCTATTTTGCATAGTGACCCCTACAAGTTGAGCCCTCGAATAGCCAGGCAGCAAATTCCAGATCGGTGTCACTATGCAAAAACACGCTCACATTCCTCTGCAACTCCTGTCCATAAATCCATCTATCTTGGCATTTATATCATCAGCTGATGCAAACCTCTTGTCCATTGTATCTGTACCTGTCATAATATTGTGCACTTCTTACAAAATTCCTCTCAACTGCCTTTACACCAAGCAGAACAATCTCAGTTTCTCCGAGCTAATCTTGGAACTAAAATCTCTCACCCCACGAGCTATTCTGATAAATCTAACTCAACACTCAAGGATCTTCACAGTTTTATAAAACATAACTTCTGGTCACCACGCTTTAGTATAGGTTCAGCATCATTTCCGTGTTTTATGCTAAATGCTTCTATTTATGAAGTCCAAGATCACATATTATTGTCAATAAGTTCTGCCACCTTCAAAACACTACCTATGATCCCCAGAATGAGGACATGAGTCTTTAGAGTATACATGACAAGGATGAACCATCCACAAGCATCTTTAGTCGATGTGCCAAGTAGATGATTCATTTCAGCTTCTTCCGAAGATTCCCATCATCATTGATGCAGTTCATCAGCCAGCTGGATTCAATCCATGTAATAAGATGAGGGCACTGAATACATCCATCTGCCTAGTTAGGCAAGGTGACATCAAAAATCAATGACAGATATTTAAGCTTGAATGAATCTGCATGTGCATGGTGACGTTCTTAGGTCCCATTTGCAATAAAGTCACTGATTCATCTTGCAGAGATGGTCCTGCTGAGGCTGAATGTTTACACAACCAGGGAAGCCTGGGACAGAGAAGCCAGCAGAGGAGTGCTGGCTATTGAGCAGTTCAGTGTCTCATAGTGGGCAAGTGACAGATTGAACACAGCTTTTGTCACCAAAGACATCCTCCCACCTGCACAGTTAGCATCCTCCCATCTTGTAGACAAAAATTAGACTTTTTTCCAGCTAACAACCTAGATACAGATGTGGACTATCCAAAGTAGGCTGCCAACTCAGCTTGCATGTCCTGCTCTCCTTTCGAGGTCAACAAGTAACTGACTTAGATTCCCAGGTTAATACATTTAAGCACTTTAACCAGTTCAGATTTCAGCTGTGTGACAAGGATCAGGCATTTCAGACACTGGGGACCCATGCTGTGCACACACGGGAAAGCCGTAAAAGTTAATAATGGAACATTATCACCTATCATAGTTTCTACTGCAAGGTGATGCAATAGCTGGAAATGTATCAGAATAATGGACCTTGATGTTTTTTGTCCACAAATGGCTGGACAAAACAGCTTGTCTCCAACAACTTTGTCGGTTAACTGGAAAGACTATTCAATACAGGTTTTTCTTTTGATACTTCTCTGAAATACATGATCAGCCTCATCTATTTCACAAATTCAGCAATATTATTCATTTTTTAAAATTTAACAAAAAAGGTTTCACCTTCATTGCCCTTGGTTGAGACAAAAACATTACTTAAATGGAGCACAACAGCAGAATGCTGTGACACAAGGTCCTTTGTGGGTTCATGCACATAGATCAAGCTAGTATATAGGTATAACAAGCAACTGAGAAGGCAATTACTATTTTGCAAGGGCTTTATTGCAAGGAGAATAGCTTATAGAAGTTGGCAGCTGTGGAGGCTCAGTCATTCATTATACTCAAGGCTGGGATTGATAAAATGTCTACAAATTAAAAACACGTACAGTGATAGCACAGAAAGGCAGCGAAATAGAGGATCAGCCACAATTTCACTGACAGAAATGGTTCAAAGGGCTAACTGGTTTACACGTTAAAACAGTCAGGACAAATAGTTAACAGCACAAACAGAGGTTAATGGATATGAACTTGTAGCCTTTATGGCTGCATGATTACAAAGAGATCGAAGTCGGGAACTAAATATTCAGGATATGTGACTTTTGTGACAATATATCACGGAGCCAACCAGAAATCAGACGACAGAGGAAGCTCGATTATCCAAAGGACACGGGCAGGGAATATTTTGTTCAGATAATCAAATGTCAGATAAGCGAATGCTGGACAACATAATTAGCTAAGCATCGGGACCTTGCAATCTTGTTTGAATAATCCGAAATTCAGATAATTGAATGCCGGATAATCGAGGTTCCTCTATATTTGGAATTGAATATACTCAATGGCCCAATGGGATTCTGGTCTCTCAGAATCACAGCACAGTGGCTCAGAGGCTAGCACTACTGCCTCACCCAGGTTCAATTCTGGCCTTGGATGACTGTGTGAAGTTTGCACATTCTCCCCTGGTCTGCATGGGTTTCCATAGGGATGTTCCAGTTTCCCCCCTCAGTCCAAATATAGCCATCCAGATGCCTTTTAAATGTTGTAATTGTACCAGCCCCCATCACTTTATCTGTCAGCTGATTCCATACACGAACCATCCTGTGTGTGAAAACATTGCCATTTAGGACCCTTTTAAATCTTTCCCCTCTTACCCTAAACCTATGCCCTCTAATGCTGGTCTCCCCCCAACTCAGGGAAAAGAGCTTGTCGACTTACCCTAACATGTCCCTCATGATTTTATAAACGTCTATAAGTTCACCCTCAGCCTCCGACGTTCCAGAGAAAAGAGCACCAGCTTATTCAGCCTCTCCCTTTAGATCAAATCCTCCAACCCTGGCAACATCCTTGTAAATCTTTCCAGAATCCTTTCAAGTTTCACAATATCCTTCCTATAGGAGGGAGACCAATGGGCCAAGTGCAGGCAAGTAGGATTAGATTAATTTAGGATATCTGGTTGGCATGGACAAGTTGGACTCAAGGGTCTGTTTCCGTTCATCTCTATGACTTTATGTGCAGTTTAGGTGGATAGGCCATGCCAAATTGCCACAAAGTGCCCAGGAACGCGCAGATTAGGTGGATTAGTCAAGGAAAATACAGAGTTATGGGGATAGGGTGTGGCTGTGTCTGGGTGGACTGCTCTTCAGATGATCAGTGCAGATTCAATTGGCCAAATGGCCTCATTCTGCACTGAAAAGATTCTATAATCAAACGATAGAGTTGAAGTTGTGATTGAAGCTTTGGATCAGCAATGATTGTGGTAATTAGTGGAGCAGGCTTGACTGGTTTTATGGTCTTTTTCTTCTATTTCTTGGGGTCTCATCCAAAAATGGATGTCAAATTCAAGGTTAGTAAGAGTCAATTAGAAACTTAGCTTTTCTTTAAAAACAAAGTTTAAATTCCACACATTAGTCCAAGGATTTAACGTACAGAATCAATTCAGCATTCCCATCATCTTTACAAACAAATTCCAAATTCAACTTGCCCTTTGTAGTAAAGAATTCCATGGATCAGCACTCCAAAACAGCAAACAACCTAAGCAGAATATCCAAATACTCTTATCACTACCAAATCTAACTCACAACTTAACCATAACCTCACCTCTTTGCCCCTCTCCTCTCAACTCACATTCAACTCTAAACTTCCCAAACCTCTCAGGTTTTGCTCATCCCAATTCCAACTCACCCCATCTGACAATCTCCTCTTAAAAACTAACCCCACCTTGACCTGTATTTCCCCACTCTGTCTCCTGGCTTCTGACTCTCCTACAGGTCTTTCCCATCTTCTGTGATCTCCCAAACCCCAAATCCTCCCTCTTCCACACTTTCCTACTCCTTCACCCATTCCTCTCTCCAGCTTCTCCTCTTCCTTTCACTGCCCTTCACTTTCCCTCATCGCTCTCTGACATGCCCTCACCCTCCATTGCTCTCACTCCCCCACACTCCTCCCTCAACCTCTTCCCATGTCTATTCACCTTCCATTGCCCTCATACCCACGCTCACCCCTCAACCTCCACCCAAATTTCCCCAAAACCCATCCACAACCTCACATTCCATCTCACACCACCACCCCCTCACATCTCCCGCATTCCCCTCAACCCCCCATATCCCACTTGTGCCCACTCCAATATCCCCCTCATGCCATCCCCCACACCATCCTCACACATCCCCAATGCCACCATTCCCCAAATTCCCCTCAACCTCTAACATCCCCCTCACGCCTCTCCACACCCCCCTCCCCCGCGCACATCCGCCTCACGTTCCGCATTGTCCTCACGCATGCCCCGCCAGGGAACCCCGATATCGTCCGCACGTGCCCCCATCACCCCTCCCCCACGTCACCGTCACACATCCCCCCGCCCCCGCCCCCGCGCTGACCTCTCGGAGAACCGCAGTAACTCCGTCCGCAGCTGCTTCTCGATGCCGGATCTCTGCCGCTTCAGGTACACCGGGGCCAGGGTGATGTGCCTCCGGCAGGTGTCCAGCACCAGGCACGAATACGGGCTTTGGATAAGGGCGCAGGCCTGGCTGAAGGAGAGCTGCTGGCCTTGTCCTTGGCCTCCTCCTCCCCGGGGGGCCGCACCGTCCTCCTGACCACCATTCGCCATGCTGCCGTTGCTGCCGTAAAGCGGAGGCGCGCCGCGCCGTGCCGTCGTAAAGCGAGTTTCTGGCCACCAGGTGACGCTGGTCTCCAGTCAGAGAGAGACATTAGCTTCAGGTCTTTGGACAAGTTAGACAACTTGTTATTACATTCAATCTTACTCTCTGTCCATTTGGAAGAGTTCCAGTGCTGAAGGAGGCCATCCAGTGCGTTCCTGCTAGCCCTCTGTAATTACTGGATGCTACTTACCCTGTACTTCTTTTAATAAAAATATAAAATTCCCTTTTATTCTGCCTCAGGCAATGCATCCTAGACCCTAACAGCTGCATAAAAATTTTTGCCCTAATTGTTTCCTTCACCAGTTGCCATAAGTTTGTGTCCCCTGAATTTTGACGTCTGATTTCTTTTCATTCATTGTCACAACGTAAAGCTGTGTTTGCGAGCAGTCCAGGCAGATCACAGTAAGCAAGGGAGTGAAGAAGACGTGAAAAAAGACTTGGACAGAGTGAGGAATACAGGTTGCACTGCACAGATGTGCACAAGGCAAAATTAAAATTATCTAGATCAACTTTATTTGAAGTTAGAGACTCCATTCAGCAGTCTAATAACAGCAGGGAAGACACTGTTCTTGAAGCTGCCAGTGCATGTGTTCAAGCCTCTATCTTCTGCCAGACCGAAGAGATTGTAGGAGAGCATTACCTGGTGAAAGGGTATCTGTTGATGTTGGTAGCCTTTCTGTGGCAGCGAGATGTACAAGTGGAATCCACAGATGGGAGGTTGGTTTCTGTGATGCTCTGGGCTATACATACAACCTTTTGTAGTTTCTTACTATCCTGGACAGAGCAGTTACTGTACCAGACCATACTGCACCCAGAAAGTGGAGACAGAGTGGGTTGCTCTTTGCCTATTCTGTCAGAACACCTCATGATTTTAAATGCTTCTGTTAAATCACCTTTCAGCCTTCTCCAAGGGGAACAGTTCCAGCTTGTACACTCTTTTTAAAATTAGAATTAGGTTTTATTGTCACATGTACTCAAGTACAGGGGTGCAGGAATACAGTTAAAAATTTACAATGATGCCACTCACAGCGCCATCTTAGGTACAACATGCCTAGGTACAAAATCTTGGGTAAAGAACAGAAAAATAAAGACTTAAGTCAAAAGTTCAACATTACAGTTCTTGTCAGTGTAAAGTTGGAAATAAGAAATACAATTTAAAGTTTCAAATTACAATTTTTCTTTAACTATAGGACTGCAATCGCTCTATGCTGGGCTTTCCCCACAAGGGCTCAATCTCTCAATCCAACACCACCATGCTGCTGTCTCACTGCCACTCCGGGCCCCCAGCAGCTTCCACTGACCACCCAGAGTTCTGCCCAGGCACACCAAAACCCTCATGGCTGACCGACAAAGTTCCCACTCTGCCTCCACAGCCAAATCCACTCCAGAACATAAATAGACAGCAAAGAAAAGCTAAAAAGAACTGTAAAAAAAAGCAAGAAATGAAGAACAATCCCACACCAAGCCTTACTTTTACCCAGCCACTTACTCAATTCATTCTCTTTCTTGATCCTCAATACTACTCATTATCTTCACTTCCCTACTGTTACTGTGTAACTCCTCCCTTCCTTAGTCCCCTGCCCTATCACTGTAATTCTTTCCCTTACATCCCAGTTTCCTCCCTCTGTTTTCTGGGATCCTTCCAGTGCTTCTAACAAACACATTCTTCTAATTCCATTCCCTATTATTCTTCCCACTTAACCAAGCTTTATTTGAACCGTTTTCCATCCAACCTTTCTCACTTTTGCCCTCATCAGGTTTGCTCATGACGGCCGGTGTGCTGGTTTATTATCTTGCTTGAGCAGGCTAGCTGCCCTGGACAGGCTTCACTAATTATACTGAAGCATTAAATGCCAAGCAAGACTGCATATAACTGAGACGTCTCATGACCAGGTTAACCAGGATGGGCTTTCCTACTTATGCTGTACGTGTTGCACAAAGGAATGGCTTGGCTGAGAAGGAGCCAAGTTAATGAAGATGGTTTACTCACTGGAGCTTTAGGAAGAAGTCTACCCTCTCATACGTCATACATAGATATAATTGGGTTTGTGAAACTGCTGCCCATCTTGTCTAATAAAATTAAAACGTTGAATGTAATTCTAGTGTGCTAAAGTGCTAATGAGTATTCATGGCATGCAAATGAATGCAGAAGAGGTTCCCAACCTTGAAGGATCAGGAATATCTGAACCTAACTTCAATCCACCATTGGGAAACGGAACTTTTGCCTTGCACCTAATTAAGTTCACTCCTAGCCTTCTGAGACCACCATGAGAGTCCAAAGGGTTCCTTCTAAAGGGCAAAGATTTGGGTTTTTTTGTAAATTCATACATGGGACGTGAGTGTCGCTAGCTGGGTCAGCATTTACTACCCATCCCAATATGCTACTTGAATTATCTGGTTTTCTATGGCCATTTCCAAGGGCAGTTGAGGGTCAACCATATTGCTGTGGGTCTGGAGACATATGTAAGCCAGACCAGATAAGGATGCTGGATTTCCTTCCCAAAAGGACGTTAGTAAACCAGATGAGTTTTGACTCAATTGCCAGTGGTGGCATGGTTGCCAGTAGTCTAGTTTTTAGTTCCAGAGTTTCATAGAGCATTAACCTGGATCTCTCGCTTACTCGTCCAGTCATAATACCACTACACCACAACCTCCTCACTTTCATAAACCAAAGAAGTGTTGCGGATGACTTCATAGAAACCAGATCAACATTCATAGATTCTGGCTCCAGATCCACAGCAATGTGGTTAACTCTTAATTACCCTCTGAAAAGGCCTAGCAAGCCACTCAGATGTATCAACTACGAAAAAAGAATAAAGAAATAAAACTGAACAGATCCACTTGGCATTGACTAAGACACTGGAAAGGACAACAGCAAACACAACCCTGTTGACCCTGCAAACTCTGACTTCTTAACATCTGGGCATTAATGCCAACATTAAGAAAGGTATTTCATAGACTCGTCCAGCAACTGCCTGACTAATACTTTACAGACAATGATCCATTGGGAGGACAAACCCAATGGATGTGGTATACAGTTAGGAGGGAGTTGCCTGGGAGTCTTCAACATTGATTCTGAATCCCATGATGTGCCCTAGCATCTGGTCAACCATGGGCAAGGAAATCCCCTGCTGATTACAATGTACCATCATCCCCTCAGCACTTGGAGAATGCAAAGAGAGTTATATCAAGGCCTCATTTGACCAAGTGTGACATCCAGGTATTCTAGCAAAATTAGAGTCAATGGGAATCAATGGGAAAACTCTCTGTTGGTTGGACTTACTCCTGGTCAAAGGAGGTTCGTGGTGGTTGTTGGAGAACAATCATCTCAGTTCCAGGATATCTGTGCGGGACTTCTTCAGGGTAGCATCCTCGGCCCGCTATCAATAAAATGAGCAGGTCAGAGAGAAGACATTTGCTGTATTTCACCTCCTGACTCCCCAAGATCTGTCCATCATCTACAAGGCACAAGTCAGGAGTCTGATGAAATATGCCTCACTTGGCCAGATGAGTACAGCTCCAGCTCAATCAAGATGCTTAACACTATCCAGGACAAAGCAGGCTGCTTAATTGGCACCACATCCACCAAAATCCACTTCCTTCACTACTGATGCACAGCAGCATCATTGGGTACTATCTATAAACTGCACTGCAGAAATTAACCAAAACTCCTTAGACAACGTCTTCCAAACCTATGAACACTCCCACCTAGAAGATAATAGGCAGATACATGGGGACATTTTCCTATAAGCCACTCACCACAATGATATGGAAATGTATCGCTATTCTTTCAGCATCACTATGTCAAAATCCTGAACCACCCCCCCTTCCCCCCCTTAGTAGTATGCAGCAGTTCAAAACATCAGCTCACTACCACCTTCTGAAGGGTAACTAAGGAAGGACAATAAATGTGAGCCCACCCATATCCAGTGAGGGATTCAACAAACTAAGATGGATACATGCCAGAAAGTTGTTTTGAGAAACATAACATGTTTTTAGAAGTTGTATTTTATTTTCTTATTTGTTAACCTCATGGGTCATCATTTTTAATTTTTTTTATTGTCCAGGCAGAGAACATGTTAAGACATATTTGGAGCAAAGATTTGTCCCAAAAGGATGAGTTTCTCTGGTCATCTGTACAGGACGTTGTTGATCCTTAGTCAGGCAAGAGTAAATTAATATACAAATGAGAAGCGACTTCTCTAAGTTCTCTCTCAGGGAGATCTTTAGCATATCTGGTACTCAAATACACATCTCATGTCATCATATATGAAAATTCCCTTTCGGTCTTGATAGATCTGTGAAAGAGAGTACTAAAACTCAGAACCCAAGAACAAAACAGACAGTCTGATCAGGAAATGCTGTGGAAATGTTGGATCAGCTAGGAGCCTAAAGGGTAGCAAGGGTCTTGGGGTTATTCTAGGAGAAAGTGAGGACTGCAGATGCTGGAGATCAGAGCTGAAAATGCGTTGCTGGAAAGGCGCAGCAGGTCAGGCAGCATCCAAGGAGTAGGAGAATCGACATTTCGGGCATGAGCCCTTCTTCAGGAATGAGGAGAGTGTGCCAAGTAGGCTCAGATAAAAGGTAGGGAGGAGGGACTTGGGGGAGGGGTGTTGGAAATGCGATAGGTGGAAGGAGGTTAAGGTGAGGGTGATAGGCCAGAGTGGGGGTGAGGGCGGAGAGGTCAGGAAGAAGATTGCAGGTTAGGAAGGTGGTGCTGAGTTCGAGGGTTGGGACTGAGACAAGGACTGAGACACATTTTCAGCTCTTGGGGTTTTTCCAAAACCACAAAGAACAACACATATAGATTTATTCTTATTAAATCAGATAAGGTGACTCAGTGAATGAAACTGGTGACTTATGTTCTTCATTGTTGTAACATTTGTAATCATAAGTTTTGTCTAATAAATTAACTGACTGAATAGACTTGTTTCTTGTACATTTTATCTTTCTATGGACTAAAGCAGTCACCAAATTGCATGGAACTTTACCTCCTTGACAATTGGGTCAACCTTCAAAGGGATTGAATGTGTACATATGTATCAGATAAGAACTTATACCATTGCAAGTATGATATAGAGCATGGGAATCAAGTCCTGTGAAAGTTGTGTGCCCAGGTCAATTTTAGGAGTAACTGACATCATTGAATCAGAGGATAACTTTAATTGGACCTAATGCATAAAAAGTCCCACCTATTGTTTAGTTTGCAAACAAAACTGTTCATTTATATCTGTGACATTTACAATGGAGCATTTCTTAACACCTCAGTAATCTAGTATTCACGACAAAGTGGGGGTGAACAAATTAGTTCTGGGAACCTTTTAGCTGTGCCTTTACGGACTTAATTGGCTGCTATTGACAACTTGCAAATCTGGAATGAAATATTGGCAAGTTGACACATGGATGACACATTCTCAGCTTAAAAAGCTGATGATTGTGTCATAGAGTCATAGAGATGTACAGCACGGAAACAGACTCTTCAATCCAACCCTTTCACACTGATCAGATATGTTAGGCTGATCTAGTCCCACTTGCCAGCATTTGGCCCATATCCTCTCAACCCTTCTTATTCATGTACCTATCCACATAAATTTTAAATATTGTAATTGTACCAACCTCTGCCACTTCCTCTGGCAGCTTATTCCCTGTATACACCACCCTTTGCATGAAACAGTTGCCCCTTTTAAATCTTTCCCCTCTCACCCTAAACCAATGCCCTCCAGTTTTTGGACTCTCCTACCATGGGAAAAAAGACCTTTAAGATTAAGATTTATTGTGTTCATCTTGATTACAAAGTTAAAAGATAAATATTAAAGTGAAAAGTCAAGCTGAATTTTGGAAGTTTCAGAAGAAATTTTCAGGTAAATCTAATCAAGTAGAATGCTTTTAATTTAAAAAAAGATGCAATTATAGGAACATTGGCAGGCCATTCAGCCAAACAAACCTATTGTACTGTTCGTTTAGGTTATGGTTGATTTATATGTCATCCAGTTTTCTACCGTTGATCTATGTGCCTTCATACCCAACCCAACAATATTTATCAATTTCTGTTATGAAAATGTCAGTTGATACAACATTCACAGCCTTTTGAGAGTGGGAGTTTCACATTTCTACTAAGGGATAAATTTTGTCTTCAAACAATGGTGTGAGATAGTGAATTGGCAGACCATTTTCCATCTCCCCTGAAATATATTTCTATTGATTTCCCAAGGTCTTATGGAAATTGTGGGGATTGAGGGATGGTTTGTGTGGTATTTCACTGATCAGAACAGTGATCATATGGAGCAGTCTCAAGATGAACATGATCAGTGTCTGTTTGATTGCTTTAGTTACCCAGTGGATTCAGTGAGAGCTGAACAGCGTTATGCCTTAATTTTACGTTTTTAACTAATGCAACTAACGTGTGGTCTTGTCTTACAGTGCCATCTAGCGTTGGTGAACTGTATACTACCAAGGAGCAGCAGCAGGCACCTTTGAAGTATGATAATAAATTGAAAAATATAGCTATATTTTTGTCCCTTCTCTTTTACCGCTGGTCCTGCTCTCTTTCTCCACCTGTACTATTGCCTCCAGTTTTCACTTTGCCTACCTACTTGCTTCTCATTCGCCTCACTAATACAATATCTACAATAAGTGATGTGTATTACCTATGTGTCCAGTATTTCAGGATGGGGCAATGCTGTTTCAGGTCCTACATTGTGTTTGGGAATGACTGGTCTTGTTGGACATCATTTTAGGCAAATCATGAACATAGGCGCTGAACACGTCGCCAGTGACATGCAGAGAAGGCAGCTCGTCACATCAATCAGTATGTAACACTGACTTGAGCGGTGTCATTATTGACCTCAAGAGTCTTACCGATGATCCCTTTTAATCTTGTACAGCGCAATAACTGTTGAGCAGCAGGAAGGACCTGCACCATCACCTCAATCAAAAAATAAACATATTAAGCGCTCATCATATTCAGATTAGCTGCTGATTTTGTTTTTTGTTTTGCTATTTGTTTATGATTTAGTAGCATCATTTTGTGGTCAAGTTCCTTATTTTAAGAAAGTCAACAGGAATTAGTGTGACACTTGGTGAAGACCACAGTTCTCATGTTAAAAGATCTGTTCTCATCTTGTTTATAGTCATGAATGCTACACTTTAGACCTACTTGACTTCCAGCATGATAGGGAGAATGAAGAGAAAAAGCTGCTCAGTGCTCTCATCATAGGGTCATATCCACCTTAGATCTCCAGGGAGCAATCCTCTTATCTCAGACTCAGAAAGCAACAGTGTGTGCAGTTTGGCTCCATTTCACAACTGAGATTACTAATGGAAAGCTACCACCTAACAAAGATACACCTACAAACTCAGAACAGAGCAAGCTTTAGCAGAGGCTATAAGAATGACTGTGGCACTCAATTTCTACATGCCAGCAATTCAATGGGCGATATCTGCATCATCTCACCATTCACCACGGTATAAGGGAAGTTACTGACAACACTGTGTGGAAAAAAAAAGTGAATATTTTGCAATCTCTTTTTCCCTGACAATCTCACAATGTTACACTTCTCCAGCTTCCACCCAAAACATATTAAAACAGCCATCCCCTATGGACAAGCCCTACGCATACACCGGATCTGCTCTGATGAGGAGGAACGTGACAGACACCTGGAAGTACTCAGGGATGCCCTCACAAGAACGGGGTACGATGCCCAACTCATCGACCGCCAGTTCCGATGTGCCACAGCAAGGAATCGTAATGACCTCCTCAGAAGACAGACACGTGCTGCAACCGACAGGGTACCCTTCGTTGTTCAGTATTTCCCAGGAGCTGAAAAACTACGACATGTTCTTCGTGACCTGCAACACATTATCAATGAGGATGAGCACCTCACCAAGACCTTCCCCACACCTCCACTACTTGCCTTTAAACAACCGCCAAACCTCAAACAGTTCATTGTTCATAGCAAGCTGCCCGGCTCTCAGGACAACTCCATACAACCCTGTCATGTTAGGCGCTGCAAGACATGTCAGAATGTGAACATAGATACCACCATTACGCATGGGGACACCTCCCACCTTGAACATGGCAGGTACTCATGTGACTCAGCCAGCGTTGCCTATCTTATACGCTGCAAGCAAGGATGCCCGGAGGCATGGTACATTGGGGAAACCGAGCAAAGGCTACGACAACGGATGAATGGACACCGCACAATAATCAACAGACAGGAGTGTTCCCTTCCAGTTGGGGAACACTTCAGTGGTCGAGGACATTCGACCTTGGACCTTCGGGTGACCATCCTCCAAGGTGGACTTCGGGACAGGCAGCAGCGAAAAGTGGCCGAGCAGAGGCTGATAGCTAAGTTCATTACCCATAGGGAGGGCCTCAACCGGGACCTTGGGTTCATGTCACATTACAGGTGACCACCATTGCACTATACACACACAGACACTCCTGCACACACACACTCACATACACACAGACACTCCTATACACAGACATGCACACAGACACCCACACACACCCTTAGAGACGCACACATTCCCACACTCACACATGCACCCCCTCACAGACTTAAGACACTCTGCACTCACTACACACACACATACACTTTCTCACACTCACAACCTCCAACCCAGACAGACACATACACACAGACAGACAAAGACCCACATGCACACATATATTTTGTGGGGTGAATTTGTACTTGCAGGGTTACTTTGTACTTTGTTCAAAAACTGCATGAATTCATGTAAAACTCAGTTATCTCATTTTTTAGATAAGAATCAATCTAAACATGGCATAGACAGAGAACATAGGGGGCTAACACCTTCAACATATTGTCTAGCTATCAGCATTGTTAACAGCTAACCTGAGAATGCAACTTTTTTAAAAAAGGTTTTGTGATTTACACATGAAAGAAGTGAAACTATCATGGTATTCTAACAGATGAAAGGCTTAACAGACAATCAATTTTTCAACGTATAATTTCAGTTATATCACACTGTAAATTTTTGCTATAAATTCTGTGTGTTAGGATTGAGCCCTCCACTATCACCTGATGAAGGAGCGTCGCTCCGAAAGCTAGTGTGCGTCCAATTAAACCTGTTGGACTATAACCTGGTATTGTGTGATTTTTAACTTTTTGCCAAAGGGTGACACGTGGACCCACACACTCTAGAGACACAATCTTGATTAGTAGCTCACATTTTTGAAATTCGTCATCAACCTCTGACTCACCAATGTAAAGGTAGCTGAAGAGACAGAGCCATGGCTGACACCTGAAATAGAGTCATAGAGATGTACAGCATGGAAACAGACCCTTCAGTCCAACCTGTCCATGCCGACCAGATATCCCAACCCAATCTAGTCCCACCTGCCAGCACCTGGCCCATATCCGTCCAAAACGTTCCTATTCATATACCCATCCAAATGTCTCTTAAATGTTGCAATTGCACCAGCCTCCACCACTTCCTCTAGCAGCTCATTCCATACACATACCACCCTCTGTGTGAAAAAGTTGCCCCGTAGGTCTCTTTTACATCTTACCCCTCTCACCCTAAACCTATGCCCTCTAGTTCTGGACTCCCCGACCCCAGGGAAAAGACTTTGCCTATTTACCCTATCCATGCCCCTCATAATTTTGTAAACCTCTATACCGTCACCCCTCAGCCTCTGATGCTCCATAGAAAACAGCCCCAGCCTGTTCAGCCTCTCCTTATAACTCAAAACCTCCAACCCTGGCAACATCCTTGGAAATCTTTTCTGAACCCTTTCAAGTTTCACAACATCTTTCCGATAGGAAGGAGACCAGAATTGCACGCAATATTCCAAGAGTGGCCTCACTAATGTCCTGTGCAGCTGCAACATGACCTCCCAACTCCTGTACTCAGTACTCTGACCAATAAAGGAAAGCATACCAAATGCTTTACTATCCTATCCACCTGCGACTCCACTTTCAAGGAGCCATGAACCTGCACTCCAAGGTCTCTTTGTTCTGCAACACTCCCTAGGACCTTACCATTAAGTGTATAAGTCCTGCTAAGATTTGCTTTCCCAAAATGCAGCCACCTCGCATTTATCTGAATTAAACTCCATCTGCCACTTCTCAGCCCATTGGCTCATTTGGTCCATATCCTGTTGTAATCTGAGGTAACCCTCTTCGCTGTCCACTACACCTCCAATTTTGAAATGAAATGCCTCCTTCTATACTCTGCTTCTCAGGCTGCTGAAAACTTACCCTGATAATTTTCTGTATAAAATTCTGACTCATTGTGAGTCAGCTCCTGTGATTTATTTTGCCGTGGAGGGTTTGGTCAAGTCGCTCTTATAGAGGTTTACAAAATTATGAGGGGCATGGATAGGATAAATCGACAAAGTCTTTTCCCTGCCAGAGGATGTGGTGGAGGCTGGTACAATTGAAACATTTAAGAGGCATTTGGATGGGTATATGAATAGGAAGGGTTTGGAGGGATATGGGCTGGGTGCTGGCAGGTGGGACTAGATTGGGTTGGGATATCTGGTCAGCATGGACGAATTGGACCGAAGGGTCTGTTTCCATGCTGTACATCTCTATGACTCTATGACTGCCTGGGATTAAGGACCAAAATGAGTGTGATTTTTTTGATCACTTGGACAAACAAATTAATTGTATCAAATTCATGGTCTTAAAAGTTAATTACTTTCATTTAACTACTTCTTCAAACTGGTATGAATATATTTTGATTTAAAACACAATCCAGAATAAGATTTATATTTTCTGTGTCCGTTCTGTGGAAAAAAAGGTTCAAAAATCCTCAAGTAAGTCACAATCAGATTCATCATTAAACTGGTAAAGCACCTTTACATTACATTTAAGTGACAGGATTCACACTTACACCTCAGAATTCAAACATGTGAAAGAAAGCAGAAAGCCATTATAAATGGTTTCTCTAAACCTGTAGTGGACTGAACAGCAACTCATTCTCAGGATGTTTTGTGATATGACTTCATATAGTAATAGGAGTCAGCAATAAAATTAAACCCACACAAAATCTCATGTTCCATTAAAAATAAACTGCTGACAATCTATACAACAGACAAATAATCAGCATTTTAACTAAAACTGGCAGACCCTTACATCAGATATTGAATTAAACCACAATCTTACGTATATAATGTCTACTTGTAATAAAATTCAATCAGCAGCATTGGTTAGTGATTTTGGGCTGACATTTTAATGCTATTAGGATAAATTAATGCTAATAATATTTTAGGTTTAACATCTTTTTAAATTTCCTCACTTTGTGAGACATGAAAATTAAGATAAGTTGTTCAGAGAGCATGCTTTCTATTGATTTCACAGGCAGAAGGTTATTCAATTCAGTTATCTTCCACTTAATTTTATGATATATGAAATACAGATAAGCCATTCTTCTGATGAAGTTATATTGAACATCTCGGGAAACTGATCATTGGGGTTATGCCTTGATAGTACGTATCCTATTTTTCCCCTGCCTTAGTGACAACCTTCACAGCATGCACTGTAATCTTTTTGAAAAACACATTACCCCTAACTTTCTGTAGATTAATTGATGACATAGTTTTTAAGAGAGAAAGATCTGGGTTTACTATTTATCATTATTTGAATGCTGATGGTGTCATCACATCTTACTAAACTCACCTCATCAACTTCCTACTCTGCCCCAATGACATTCCTCACATCTGATTCTATCCCCATCCTCACCCGCATTCCCAGAACAACTTACCATTCAGTGGGAATCTGTATCCCTGGCCATGCACTGTGCTTATAAGGTTTCTGTGGACCCGGATGAGCCATTGGCAATTCGAGCTGCCCTGCTCAGTGATGAATGCAATGTGAAGATTTCAGAGAAGGGGAAGATAGCTGGCCTTTCCTCTAGACTGAAGACTTCAGACCAGGCTATAACACCAGAGCCCAGTAGCCTGGTCTGAAGTCTTTACAGTCTAGAGGAATGGCCAGCAGAACTCCAAGAAGGTCATTGCGGTGTGAGTGCCGCATTGTTCTCTCTTCTACTCCATCTCTGCTTCTGCACCCACATCCCACCAAGGCCCAGGCTCTTCCACTCTCATTATTGCATGCAACATCTTCCCTCACTCACAGTTAGCCTGCACACCACCCCCCACCCAAAACTTCCCAACAACACTAAATCTGCAAAGCCTTCACTGCCTACTCACTAACTTGAATCCCTCAACACCTTTCCATAACTTACATCGTCACTATCTCCCCTGCCACCCTCATTAAGTGTACTCAATCCCTCTTCATCCTGCTTTTCAGATTGCCTATAATAGAGTAGAAAAAGACCAGATGGGTGGAATCTGTTTGATGACAGATACTTCAGCCTCTATGTAGAGAGAATCCTGCCCCTTGCAGGTGAAGACAGGGACTGCTTCTCTGGGGATATTGGCGACATCCATAGCCCACCAACCGAGTAAGTACTATTCTCCATTCCACTGCAACTCTAACAGTAACCGCATTTCCAGTGTCATTCATTGCTCATCATTGTTAACTTCACTCTCTTCTATCTTGCAGGCATCAGCAGGAAGTCCACGACCTCCATGGAAAAACAGTCAGCTCCCCCAGAAGCCACCTCCTCAACCTCAGAGGACAAAAGGATATTGGCTTCACAGGAGGCATTGGCAAGACTGCCTCCTACACACCCCGGCTAGCTCAGGTACTGACACTGGGAATACTAGCTTTTGAGAATTGAGGAGCACAAGGTGGTGAGCACCGCACTTCACTGGTACCTCCATGGACTTCAGTGAAGAATATTCCCATTAGGCATGGCGGCCTGCTTGCAGCACATGCAGTGTGCTTGCTGAACATGCTGCTGGCACATGGTGTAGTTGTGAGAATCTCAAAGCTCACTGCTGCACATCAAGATGAATATTCCCTTAACTGAGGACTGCTGACTAAAAAGGCAAGCTGCCTGGTTGTGTGACTGCTCTAATTTGGGCAAGGCAAGGAAAGGCAGGGATGCTGCCAACATGCAGGCTGACAGTGGGTAAGCAAGCACAATGAGAGAAAGCAAGCAACTCTGAGATGCAGCCCAGTCTAACTTTTGAGCTGGGTTCCTGTCCTTACCTGAGAAGTGTCCTTACAGTAGCCTCTCTATGTGAGTTACCGCTGTGTCCTGTAATGCAAGTCTGTGTTTCCTCAGCAGCCTGCATTAGAGAGGCACCATGATGATTCTGAGGAAATCGTCAGATACCACTGTCCACGTATGTGGCTGGTGCCCATGGACTATGCCCTGAAATGCTGCTTATGCGGAGCAACACGGAGGTTCCTCACAGCCAGCAGTGAGCTGAAATTGCCTGGAACCTGCGCTGACATCCACTTTCGGAATTCTGGGCATCTTGTTAATTTCACATGTTTGGTAATGCAGAGAGCTGAATATTATAAGATTAGTTGAATTGTTAATAAGGCATTTGGTTCTAGCTACATTCAAACTATGATCCCCCTTAATTAGCAACTTCACCACTGCCTAGCAAGAAACTCACCTTGCCACTGGGCAGTAGTGTAAAGAAGCAGCAAGTTGCTCACAATCTCAAGACAGGCCTTGGCAGACTTCCTGTATGATTCTGCCATAGCTCTCGCCATAGTCCACCTCACTGAGACCCCTAAAAGATGCAGCATATTGTATTTTTGATTGATTGAAAGGACAATCAACTTGATACAAAGCAATTGGTAAACTAATTGAATGGACAGCTGCTAGCTGATAAATATAGAAAGGCTTAAGGTCATTCAGTGACCCTGACACACAATGTCATAGAGGTATGAAGCCAATATGCACAACGTAAAGCTGTTCAACCCAAGGAGTCTATGCCAGCACTTTGTAGAACACTCCATTCTCCCTATTCCTCTGCTTTATCCCCCAGTCCGCCAACATTATATACCTCTAATACCCATTTGAAATAACTCATTGAGTGACATTTTTGGAATGATTTCAATATTGGTCAGAGAGTTGGGAAACGTATGAGATGGCCAGCAAGGAGCTTCTTGACATCGAGAGCAAAATGTCCCATTTTCCAACTGAGTATTAGATGGCAAGATGAGATTCTTATTAGTGGGCAAAAAGCAGTCTATTTGTATGCATTAGCATGCATTAACATCCTTGTTGTTACTTAACCTCACCTCATTTATATGAAGTTATCCCATTCTTCCACCTGCTGGATAGGAGTTATATGGTGACAATTCCTGATATGAAAGTCAGAGCAGTTAATCTGCTAAACCCAGCTCACCACCTGATCCTTTGGATCACCATTTTGAACATCAGTCACCACTGACACAGGGCATGCTCCGAGGGCAGAGTCTCATGCAACCCCATCCATTAGGCAAGTACCAGACTTACTACACTATCCCTCATTCTGAGAAGGAGGGAACTTCACGCTTGAGTGATTTGAGGTCCTTCAGTGGGCAGCAGAACAACACAGCTATCTGTTCAGCACAGGTGAAAAGCACCTGCTATTATGTACCTTAAGCACTAACCTAATGTATGGACTCCAAATCGTAACCCCAAGCAGTCTTGAGTAGCCTATCATGAATCAATCACAGTAATGGCTTTAATGTACAAGCAATGTATTGCAGCCTGGATAGATTGACTCTATCTGTCAATGTAACTAACACCTCTAAGTTCCCATAGCCTGAACCTGGTGCAGGAGCAGCTCACTTCATATTTTGGATGATAAAACTAGCGCTAACGATGGTGAGGTTCTGTGTCTTCAATTTCTTGTTTCTGCCAGACTAACATTCATGCACACAGGAGATGATGGAAAGTGAATGTAAATATATAAATACGATCATGTATTTACAATTAACTATCACCCACATGACTATGTCCCATTACAAAGTCTTCTTCATTTCTCTCTAACTCTGTACAGGTGCAGTCTCAGGGTCCACAGTTGAGATGGAGGGACTCTGCCCTACGTTGGAGAATGTTGACCTTGGAATTTTGGCTTGGTAATTGAATAGAGGACTCAGACGTGCTGAGTGTTAATGCCCAGTTTGAACTCCTATCAAGCTGATGGCAGAGATGAAAGACCTGGTCATCTCTAGAGTATTCTGACTGGAAATGTCTGAGAGGCCTGAGTAGGGCTCCTCCTCTAATGAGGTACCTACTGGCATGCCTTGTGTCCTTGTGAACAAAGGAGTGAGTTCAAAATGCCTCATCATCCTTGCCACTGGGACTGAGCACCTGTGGTCAAGCAAGAAAGTGCAAGTTCATGCTTAAATCCAACAGACACTGATAGTGCTGGATTCCAAACCGCATCCTCAACCACAAGTAGAGACACAACAGTGATGTGCTGACTAGCAAGTGTGCCTGATGTTAATCCAACTATTGAGTTGTTGTGGTATCAGTATCTGAGCTGGTGGAGGGTGCAGGAAGCAGCCTTACTGGTACATCCTCAGAGGTATCTGTGGTTTTCTCTTCAGACGTTGAGATCTCTTCTGAGGTTGGCCTATTTGAGAACTAAGTGTTATGAAGGTTTGGGTGTACCTTTAAGAGAGTTAAAAGCAGTAGAACTACCGGACACAGTACCAAGTGTTCTCAATAAGGCAACGATATAACACTGGGTCAAATAACTCGATTAGTTCATTGCCTGGAGTCAAAAGCAAATTGGAGTTGGGCCAATCAGTTTAAATTATACCCAGAAAAAAATACAAAATTCCAATCAAGTTTGAATTGAGTATGTTGACAATTTTAAAAGCCAATGACACAATCTGATGCTCTGAGGTATAAGACTGGGGGGGGAGGAATTGAACAGTTGAGAGGAGAACTGCCAAGTCCTAGCATGGAACAGACTGCTTGAAAAAATATCCTGTCGTAAAAGTACCTTTTCAGTCAGTAACCTGTGACGCAGAAATTCCTAACAAGGAGAAAAGAAGACACAGAAAGATACGAAGACAAGAAACTGTAGCTGTAGGTTTGAGATAAAAAGATGTGTTGTTTTGTAAATCTCAATTGGGTGTGTTATCGAACTAGTGTTATAGAAGGGAAGGTAAAAGATAGGTTAGAGAAAGAAATTGTAAATAGCGGTAAGTTAATTATTCTCTGTTATACTTTAAGAAATAAAGTTGTTAATTTTTACTTTACATAGTTCTTGACCACTCAAATGTTTACAGATTAGTGGATGGGATAAATCTTTTCTTTGTTGCTGGTTTTAAATTAAGCAGGAGAGTTTACCCCATGTCATAACAGCGTGGGGGCTGGGGGCTGTGATTTGAACTCGTTTAGACAGATTTGAATAGATTTGGGGGTATGTAAAATCCCACCAGATTTAAACACTTTCAGGTTAGTGTCCTAGATCTTTAAATAAACCATAGACAACTTGTTTAATTACAATGACTTGTGGTTGATTGAATTAAAAGTGAGAGAAATGGCTCTTAAAATTGTTAAAGAGGTTCTGGGATTACCAAGAAAGTTTAGAAGGAAAGAAAAAGGCCATACCTTTTGAATTAGCAAAGAAGTTAGATTTGGGGTTAATAAAGGACAAAAGTAAAGCTGAAATTGTAAGGAAATTACTCAAATACTTATGTGAGTCAGAGAAACAGTCAAGTGCATAAGAGGTAGAAAAACTTAAATTACAATTGAGGAAAATGGAGTTAGAAGATAAACAAAGGGAGAGAGAAAGAGAAAGAGAAGAGAGGAAAAAGAAAAAGAGAGAGGGAGAGGAAAAAGGGAGAGAAAGAAGGTTCTTGGCTGAGCAAAGAGAGAGAAGAAAGGGAGAGAGAAGAAAGAGAAAGAGAATTTGAACTTGAGAAATTTCAACTTATTCAGCAAAGTCAAGTTAACAGGATGGAGATTAAATGAGAAGGTAGTGATACATATAAATATGTCAAAACTCTGTCACATTTTGATGTGAAAGATGTTGAAACCTTCTTTATTTCATTCAAAAAAATGGCGAGGCAGATGGAGTGGTGCGAGGATTTATGGGTAATGCTAGTTCAGACTAAACTGGTAGGCAGAGCCACTGAGGTATTTGCTGCGATGTCAGATGAGGTGACAAGAGATTATGAAGAGGTTAGCAGACTATTTTAAGTGCTTATGAACTGGTACCAGATGCATATAGACAGTGGTTCAGAAACACAAAGAAGGAACCAGATTAGACTTATATTGAGTATGAAAGAATTAAACATAGTCACTTTGATCTATGGGTGCGTGATTTGAAAATAGATAGGACATTTGAGGCTCTAAGAGAGATTATTCTGCTGGAGGAGTTTAAAACTCACTTCCAGAGATGGTAAGAATTCACGTGGAGGAACAGAAAGTTCAGGAAGTGAGAAGGGCAGCAGAATTAGCAGATGAGAACATGCTGGTGAATAGGACAAGCTTCTGGGCAGAATTATGTCCTGTGAGGGATAGAAGTTGGAAGAAGGGGATATCTTACACTACTATCCAACAATAAAGGGCACTGGTAAGATTTTATCACAAGTTAAAGTAGCACAAGAGGGTGGATAGGAGGTGATAGGCCTCAGGTGTTTTCACTGTAATGGAATGGGACACAGAAAATCAGTACCGGTGGTTACAGAAGGGCACTGGGAAAAGGTATTTTCACTGCCAGAGAAGGTGGGACATGTAAAGACACAGTGCTGTTTGTTAAAGAAAAGCACTGTGGGAAAAGATGTGCTAAAGAAGCTAAGCCAGTGGCATTAATGAAGGTAATAAAGGAGACCCCAAAAAAGAGCTGAGGAGCTGCAGGAGTGTGCACAGCCTAGGCAGGGACTGGGTATGGAGTTAGTACCTGATCTCTACAAAGAATTCACCTCTGTGGGTAAAATTTACTCAGAAAAAAACAAGCAGAGAAGGATAAGAAGTTATAATTTTGAGAGATACAGGATCCAACCAGTTGCTGATAGTAAGGGATGAGAGAATATGCATTCTTTCTGATCTGTTACCCGAGAGTGTGGTAATTTGTGGGATAGATGGACAGAAATTTAGCGTTCCCTATGTACGATCAGGTTGGAGTGCCAACTCAGGACTGGGGAAGTTACAATGGGAGTGACTGACAGAGTGTCAGTTCCAGGAATTCAGATTGTTCTTGGGAATGATTTGGCAGGATCCAAGGTGGGAGTGACACCCCTTGTTGTGGAGAAGCGCAAGGAAGACCAAGAAAGTGAGGAGTTAAAACAAAGGTATCCTGGAATTTTCCCAGACTGTGTGGTAACCAGATCCCACTTTCGTAAGTCACAGCACTAAGTGAAAAGTAAAGAGAAAGATTGAAGTTCAGTTAGCAGATACCCTGTTTGATGTAATAGTGCAGGAAAAGCCTCAACATACTGAGGGTCAGACAGAAGTGTTTAGTCCTGAAAGGCTAAGAGACCTGCAACAGTAAGACAAGATGATAAAAGACATATATGTGAATGCGTACAATGGAGACCACGGCAGGTTAGTGCAGAGGAGAAATGGGCCGAAGTGCACCAGATTGTGTTGCCGGTAGCATAGATTTAGATTAGATTACATTACAGTGTGGAAACAGGCCCTTCGGCCCAACAAGTCCACACCGACCCGCCAAAGCGTAATCCACCCATACCCCTTACCTAACACTATGGGCAATTTAGCATGGCCAATTCACCTGACCTGCACATCTTTGGACTGTGGGAGGAAACCAGAGCACCCGGAGGAAACCCACGCAGAAAAGGGGAGAACGTGCAAACTCCACACAGTCAGTCACCTGAGGCGGGAATTGAATCCGGGTCTCTGGCGCTGTGAGGCAACAGTGCTAACCACTGTGCCACCATGCCGCCCATACAGACAGGAAGTGTTACAGGTAGCACATGAAGTACCTGTAGGAGATCACGTAGGGGTACAAAAGACTCAGACTAAGGTACAAAAACATTTTTATTGGCCTAGAATGCACAAAGATATGGTTAACTTTTGCCAAACGTGTCATACATGCCAAATGGTAGTTAACTCGCTGTCGGTAATAAAACCAGCACCTCTGTTGCCAATTCCTGCATTTGAAGAACCTTTCACGTGGGTTATAATTGATTGTTTAGGCCCCCTCCCGAGAACTAAAAGTGGGAACCAGTACTTGTTAACCATAATGGGTGTGTCTACCAGATTTCTGAAGTATCAAGGCAAAAAAGGGTAGTCGAGGAGTCAGTATCTTTCTTCACACGGTATGGGCTACCCAGAGAGATTCAGTCGGACCAAAGGTCAAATTTAACTGCTAGGCTGTTTAAGGAGGTTATGGATAGCTTAGGTATACAGTACTTTAAATCCAGTGCTTATCATCTTGAATCCCAGAGAACTTGAGAAAGGTGACATCAGACCTTGAAGACCATGTTAAGAGCATACTGTCAGGATTACCCAAATCATTGGGATAAAGGTATCCCATTTGAATTGTTTGCCATTTGAGATGCCCCAAATGAACCTACTCAGTTTACTCCCTTTGAGTTATATTCGGTCATGAAGTGAGAATCCCTTTAAAATTAATTAAAGAAAAATTGACAGGACCAAAGTCGGAAATCTCACATTTAGATTATGTATTGGAGTTGAGGGAGAGACTAAATCAAGTAGTTGAGTTGCTAAACAGCGACTAAAGAGGGCACAGTGTAGAATGAAGCAGGTGGCAGATAAAAGCTCTGAGACTCAGATGTTTTCCCAAGGGGATAACATGTTAGTACTGTTACCAATGATAGGAGATCCCTTCAAAGCCAGGTTTAGTGGTCCCTATCAAACTGAGAAAAAGTTGAGTCGGGTGTACTATTTAGTAAAGATGCCAGATAGAAAAAAAAAGGTATCGGGTATGTCACGTGAACATGTTGAAACAGTGTGATACTAGAGAGAAAGAACTGGAGAAGCAGGTGTTAGTTACTGCCACGCAGAATGGGGAATCAATTCCAGATGACATGGATTTTGAGGTGCCTCAAAATAGATTTAAAAATGAAGAAGTCCTTGAGGAGTGGGATAGATTAGTAAGGTATTTGTCTCAGGAACATAGAATGGAGTTGAAAGATTTGTTACTGCAGTGTAAGGCCATATGTAAGAATCAGATAGGGAGGACTAAAGCTATTGTACGTGAAGTAGATGTAGGGAATACTGTTCCAATAACACAACACCCCTATCTGCTTAATCCTGTCAAAGCTAGACAGGTCCAGATGGAGGTGGAGGCCATGCTTGAAGAAAACATCATCGAACCAAGCCAGAGCGAGTGTAGTTCATCGATTGTCTTAATTGCCAAACCGGACGGGACACAACGATTCTGCGTGGATTGTTGGAAGGTCAATGCTGGTACAAAATCAGACTCATATCCAATTCCTAGATTAGAGGATTGTATTGAGAAAGTCAGACAAGCCAGTTATGCCACCAAGTTGGACTTACTGTGTGGTTACTGGCAGGTATCTTTATCAGAATCAGCAAAAGAAATTTCTGCATTTGTCACCCCAACTGGGCTATATCAGTTTCAAGTGATGCCCTTTGGAAGAAAGAACACGCCTGCCACATTCCAAAGATTTATGAACAGAGTTGTGACTGGGTTAACAAACTGTGCAGTCTGTTTGGACAATGTAGTGATCTTTAGTAAGTCTTGGAAAGATCACATGGTACCGTTGGCAGAGCTCTTTGAACGACTATGAGAAGCAAAGCTGGTGATAAACTTAAATAAAACGGAATTCGCGAAAGCAGAGGTAACATTCTTGGGACATAACATCAGTCATGGAAGGTTGACCCCACAGAACACAAAGACGATGGTTACCGAGGAATTTCCACGACCAACTTCAAAGAAAGAGGTGTTTTGATTCTTAGGACTCAGCGGAGTCTATCGGAAGTTTGTTCCAAACTTCAGCACGGTTAACCAGTTTGCTGAAGAAGGACACAAAGTTTTGGTGGACAGAGTCATGCCAGGAGGCATTCGACCATTTGAAATCGATATTAACCACCAAACCAGTTTTAGCTACACCAACTTTTTCAAAACCTTTTAAAGTTGCCATCAATGCTAGTGACATTGGAGTTGGAGCTGCACTCCTACAGGAAGGTGAGGATGGGATTGAGCTGCCAGTTGGTTACTTTTCGAAGAAGATCAACATCCACCAGAGGAAACACTCCAGAATTGAAAAGGAACCATTGAGTTTGGTACTGGCCTTACGGCATTTTGATATATATGCCACGAACAATGTGTCGGAGATGATTGTGTCCACTGATCACAATCCGCTTACATTCATAGAACATTTTAAAGATGAGAACATGAGACTATTTTGTTGGAGTTAAAAATCATTCATGTTTTGGGTCAGAAGAATGTAATCACAGACGCATTATTGCAGATTTAACTGATAGAGTTTAGATGAGATTTGTCTTTATTTAATGTTTTATGTATAGGTATATGGGAAGAAGTTAAGGTGAACTTACATAAAAGTTATCAGTATGTTAGAGTAATGTGTTTAAAAGATAGAAAAAAATGAAACCATCTTTTCATTATGATGGTTCATTTTTTCTTAAGGGGGGAGGTGTTATGAAGATATGGGTGTACCTTTAAGAGAGTTAAAAGCAGTAGAACTACCGGACACAGTACCAAGCGTTCTCAATAAGGCAACAATATAACGCTGGGTCGAACATGTCAATTAGGTCGTTGCCTGGAGACAAAAACAAATTTGAATTTGGCCAATCAGTTTATATTCTAACCCGAAAAATACCAATTTCCAATCAAGTTTGAATTGAGTATATTGACAATCTTAAAAGCCAATGACATAATCCGATGCTTTGAGGTATAAGACTGGGGGAAATTGAACAGTTGAGAGGAGAACTGCCAAGTCCTAGCATGTAACAGACTGCTTGTAAAAATATATTTCTTAATAGTACCTTTTCAATCAGTAACCTGTGATGCAGAAATTCCTAACAAGGAAAAATGAAGACACAGGAAGATTCGAAGACAAAGCTACCTGGGTTTGAGATAAAAAGATGTGTTGTTTTGTAAATCTTAATTGGGAGTTTTATTGGACTAGTATTATAGAAGGGAAGATAAAATATAGAAATTGTAAATAGTTGTTAGTTAATTATTCTCTTATACTTTAAGAAATAAAATTGCTAATTTTTACTTTATATAGTTCTTGGCCACTCGATTTTTTACAGATTACTGCACAGGATAAACCTTTTCTATGTTGCTGGTTTTAAATTAAGCAGGAGAGTTTACCCTGTGTTGTAACATAAGGGTCATAGTTTGGGTATGCTAACAATACCTTTACAGTGGTGGTAATGGGAGAGTAGCACAGCAATGGATGGTGATTTAGGACAGAGATGTTTTGGCATCATCACATGAGCATTTGTGGCCCTCACTGGCCAGGAGGAGCAACATCCTGCCTTCATAAGGGACAAGGAACTGAATGTTGTGCATCCCACCACCCACTTTGTCTCTCTTAATGTGAGCCATTTTTTCATGGAATGGTATGAAGGGAGGGATTGAGTGAAATGAAAGTGGGTGATGTGGCTGTTTGTGCTGGTGCAGGTGGGAGAAAGGTGATGAGGTGACTCAAGTGAGTGCATGGGCAGGGCAGGGGGCATGCAGGGTTAGGGTGAGGGGGATTTAGGGTGGTAAGAACAAATTAAGGAAGATGTTGCATATGATAGTGAGAGTGGTCGACCATAAGCCTTGATGGGAAGTTTGTGTGGTGACCAAGGTAGTATGAGATAGCAGAGAAAAATAGTAGGCACTAATCCTGATAGAACAATTAGTGTCATTGATGCAGGCATGTCACAGACTGTGGAGACTTCACTGACCTGGGTGACAGCTTCAGACCAGGCTGGCAGGGCCTGGTGCTGCAATCTACTCTGCTAGTCCTGTGGGAGGAATATGCCCTTCTCTGTACCATTCCAACCTCCAGGCCACTGGTCTTAAAGAGGGGTGCCAGTTTTCTCTTGTCTGATGTGTGTGGAAAATGACATGGACCACACAAGTCAGCTCTGGACCTCCCTCACTCTGGTTCAAAACTGTGTTTTATGTGTGTTGTCCAACACAGGAATCTTTGGCAATCCCATCAGTGGAGAGAATTTCTGTCTGTGGACAAGTATGGTGCCATAGAGGTGCAGTGCATAGGCGATAAAGTGAGTTTGTGAAGATAGTGTGACTAAATTTGACGAGACTTGTGAAGACAAACCTCCATTTAACTCTCCAAGATTGATACTTAGCAAATTTCAAATAAAATTCAGCAAATGGTCTCCATCTTCACGAGTCTCATAAGCAACAAGTTCCTGGTCATTGCTAATAGCTTTGTAAAAAATAAAAAATTCTTTCGCACATTCACCCTCCCTTTATTTCTTAACCAAACCTTAAAATTATGTCATCCATCATTGCAATGGGAAAACCTTTCTTCATCTATCTCACTTGAACTTGTCAGTCTTGTACACCTCTATCAAATCTGCCTTCAATATTCTTTGTTCCGAAAGAGAAACCCTGATTTCTCTAAACAAAAATCTAGCAAAAATCTTTTATCCCTGAAATGATTCTCTACACCTTCAAAAGTGTGGTGACCAGAATTGTATACAATATTCTAGTTATGGTCTAACCAGAGTCGTATAAAGATCCCGTTTTTGTACTTAATACCTTTATTTGTAAAGACCAAGATCTCATATGCCACATCAAAAATATATGCACATGAAACCCTAGCTCCCTCTGTTCCAACATACTCCTTAGCACAATGCCACTAAATCTACATTGCCTCCTCCATTCCTTCTCCCACTTCACACGTTTTTTTCTCCACCAAAAATGAAATTAGATTAATAAAACTCAATCTGCCTTTTACAAATCCGTGCTATCTCTCCTTAATTAACTCAATCCCCTCTAAGTGTCAGTGGCTTTTTTCCCCTGGATTATTGTTTCTAAAACCTTATCTAGCACTGATGTTAATCTGTCTATAGTTTGAATCCCTACAGTGTGGAAATAGGCCATTTGGCCGAACAAGTCAACACCGATCCTCCAAACAGTAACCCACCCAGACCCACTCCCCTATCCTATTACTTTACATTTCCCCTGACTAATGCACCTAAACTACACATCCCTGAAACACCACAGGCAATTTAGAATGGCCAGTTCACCTAGCCCGCGCATCTTTGGACTGTGGGAGGAAGCCAGAGCACCCAAAAGAAACCCACGGAGACATGGGGAGAATGTGCAAACTCCACACAGTCACCCGAGGGTGGAATTGAACCTGGGCCCCTGGGACTGTTGGCAGCAGTGCTAACCATTGAGCCACCGTGCTGCTCATGGTGTTATTGCTACACCATTCGATGTTTGAATGACTCTCATTCTGTAGAATACTGAAGATGTGTTGACCAACGAGGAGTTCCTTGTTTCAAGTGTTCCAAGTGTTTCCTTGCTGATGTATGCCACTCATTGACCCACTGATGCTACTTTGTCCATGTGAATTAAATCAGACTCCTGTTCTTCGTAAAGTCGCTGTTTTTATTACTGCGCATGCAGTCAGTAACCTTTATGCTGCTGGTTACTCAACTTTGCTATCTCAAGTTAGGTTTAGAAGAATGAGAGGTGATCATGCTAAAACACAGAATTCTGACGGGGCTTGAAATGGTCGATGTTTTCCCTTGTGGGGCGATTTCCAACTCCGAGGGCGCAGCATCAAACTGAAAGGTTAAATCAGAGATGAGGAGGAGTTTGTTGTTGGTCTTTGGACTTCTTTTCCCCCAGAGAGTAATGGGGATTCAATGTATTCAAGGCTAAGTTATACTGATTTTTGAGTTGTGGGATTTTCTCTGGAATGTTGGAGGCTTAGGGGCGACCTTACAGAGGTTTAAAAAATCACGAGGGGCATGGATAGCCATGGTCTTTTAGCAAGGGTAGTGGAGTCAAAAACTAGAAGGTATAGGTTTAAAGTGAAAGGGGAAAGATTTAAAAGGGACTTGAGGGGCAATGTTTTCATGCAGCGTATGGTGCATGTATCAAATGAATTGCCAGAGGAAGTGGTGGAGGCTGGTACAATTACAACATTTAAAAGGCACCTGAATGGGTAGGAAGGGTTTAGATGGATATGGGCCAAGTGCTGGCAAATGGGACTAGATCAATTTAAGATATCTGGTCAGCATGACAAAAGTGTCTGTTTCCATGCTGTAGGACTCTATGAATATAGACAGGGACAATTACCAGACAATTGCACACCATTTGTCTAGTAGGAAGACATTACTGTCATCTTGATCTCATCCTCACCCATGTTCATTAATGTATTTTATCCACTTGTAGTTACTGGACAAACAGTATCAGGAATTGTAACTGATTTCCATTCCAGCCTAGTCTAAGGGTACCCAGAGACTAAATGTAGTATTTCCATCCCTATCTTGGCTGAAGTTAGGTGATGCAGCTTAGTCCAGTTATGAAACCTGAAACATTTCTTGGGCCAGGAATTTTCTCTGACATCCTGCATGTAAACTTAGAGCAGCTGAGTGAGAGCAATTCCAAAGAAATTACCAGTTTTGGATTGTGGCGGACAGAGCATTTATTGACTGAAACAACAAGCAACATATTTTAATAAATGTACTAATATTTATTAATATTCATCAGAAGATTAATGGATGGTATTTTGAATGCAGTACCAATATTCATCATATTGTTGAGGAAATATTTTTCCAGCTCTTCCTAGAAACTAAAACTACACTGCTATTCATTGCATTTGGAGTAAAAGACTTTATTCTCAAACTAGTCCCACTGCTTCCTGTTCTTTTTGCCAAAAGTAAATGTTTAATCATTGTAGATTTGCAATCAGAAATCATTTTTCAGTATTATCTGCATCAAGAGTACATTATAATGTGTGCCCAACCAAAAGCAGTTTACATACAACAGCAAACTGAGGTCACAAGAGAAAATATTGTGGCATAACAAATCCTACATCTATGATAATATCCTCATTACCATTATTTTAACTTTTCTCAATCAAGGCAGGACAAATGTTTTGCTGTGGGAGAGGAAGAAATATGTTTAAGAAACCCAAGTGCAGACTGATGAAGCTATGCTTATTTACTGTGTTATTTGTTATGAAGTCATAATAACATTTATAGAAAAATAGTGATTCATAAATTTTAAATATAGAATTCAACAACAAATAGTCATTATATTGTCCATCTTTCACCCATAGTGTATATATATATAGTAGTGCATTTAGCATAGATACAGTAACTTGGAGATTGAATTTGTTTTAGTATTGTTGGCATTCCATGAAAATTTGCTTTTGAATATCAATAACTTTTCGTGCTTTCTTTGAAAGCTGAATAGCTTCTTTTGCATGCTTCTTGGAAAGTCTGTTGAGTGATGTTTCTTAAAATTCTAGCCTTTGATTTCTCACAAAACATTCCTTAAAGCGATACACCTGAACCTCTTGAATCTCTTTTAAATCTTCTTGTAAACTCAGAGCTGAGTATTTCTTTGAAGCTTCCTTGAGATTGTAGTGCCACTCTGCTGTTTCTGGCACCTGGTAGTGGTTTGCTTACAGAAACCTGAACTCCAGACTTTGGTATTAATAATTATGGGCTATGTAAAAATATCACATTCGTCATGCAGAGTTAACTTGCAGTAAAAGTTTTATTTCTGTGAAGTATTCTTTTCATCATGTTGGTCTGCCATTCTGCATAATTTGTGGTATTCCATTGCTTATGTTATCTGTAATCTCCTGCACCTGAAAAATAACAAATCAAGAGGTTAATTTGCTGTTACTGCACCATCGGCATGTGTCCTTTTACGCAAGCAGGAATTGATGAATGTAAAATCCTCTATACTTGCAATTGAATCAGCAACACAATGATCACAAAAGAACACATTTGGGAAATGAATTTCTTGTAGGAATTTATTTTTGTTGGGGGAATGACTTGTCTGATGCACAAGGATCTGATGGAAGAAAATGGATTCTTTGTGATACTCAACAAAAAAAGTCATTCATAAAGGCACTTTCACCTGTTTGGTGCTAAACAATAGGACTTGAGAATATTGTTATTGAGAGTATTTTTTAAAAGATCAGACCCGTTTAGTCTTTCAATCATGTTCCATCACTCAATGGATTGAAGCTGATTCTCTACATTAGTAAAGTAGCTTTTATTTGTCATTTCTACCATATACAACTGATACAGTAAAAACAAGACACCATTCCTCCAGTACCGAGGGTGCTACATGGACAGCACTAACTATACAATCGTACACGGCATAAAGTGCATAAGAATGCAAAACACGAAAGCTACAGTATAGTAGAAGAATGATAAATAATAAACATTTTTCTAGAAGCAATTTGAAGTCCGATCATACTGTGTTTAGGAGCCTGATGGCTTTGGGGAAAAAACTGTTCACATCCTGGCCGTGAGAAACCGAATGCTCCTGTATCTTCTGCCAGATAGCAGGAGGGAGAAGAGTTTGAGTGAGGGGTGTGTGGGGTCTTCCACAATGCTTTTAGCCTTTTAGATGCAGCATGTGGTGTAAATGTCTGTAATGGAGGGAAGAGAGACCCCGATGATCTTCTCAGCTGTCCTCACTATCTGTTGTAGGGTCTTACAAGCCGAGACGATACAATTCCCGAACCAGGCAGTGATGCAGCAGCTCAGGGTACTCTCAATGAACCCTCTGTAGAATGTGGTGTGTATGGGGGGGTGGGAGGTGGGCTTCCTCAGCCTGCGCAGAAAGTAGAGATGCTGCTGGGCTTTCTTGGCTATGGAACTGGTGTTGAGGGTCCAGGTGAGATATGCTGCCAGGTGTACATCAAGGAATTTGGTGCTCTTCATGATCTCCACGGGCGAGCCGTTGATATCCAGTGGAGAGTGGTTGCTCCTTGCCCTCCTGAAGTCAACAACCATCTCTTTCATCTTGTTCACATTCAGAGACAGGTTGTTAACCACTGCACCTCCTCTCTGTGTGCTGACTCATTGCTCATGCAGATGAAACCCACTCCATTCGTATCATCAGCACACTTGATGATGTGATTGAAGCTGTGCATTGCTGCACAGTTGTGTGTCAGCAGAGTGAACAGCAGTGGACTGAGCACACAGCCCTGGGGGCCTCCCATGTTCAGTGTGATGGTGTTGGAGATGCTGTTCCCAATCCAGACTGACTGAGGTCTCCCAATCAGGAAGTCCAGAATCCAGTTACAAAGGAGGTACTTAGGCCCAGCAGACTCAGCTTTCCAATCAGATGCTGAGGAATGATCAGGTTAAATGCAGAACTGAGGTCTATGCACAGTAATCTGATGTAGGTGTCCTTCTCCAGGTGGGTGAGGGCCAGATGGAGGGTGGTGGAAATGGCATCATCTGTTGAGCGGTTGGATCGATACACAAACTGCAGGGTGTCCATTGAGAGGGGTCAGCAGGGTCTTAATATGCCTCATCAAAAACCTCTCAAAGCACTTCATCATGATGGGCGTAAGCACAACAGGGCAATAGTCGTTGAGACAGGACGCTGAAGAATTCTTCAGCACGGGAACAATGGTAGCGGCCTTGAAGCACGTTGGAACTATGGTGCAGCTCAGGGAGATGTTGAAGATGTCCATGAGAACATCCGCTAGTACGTCAGAGCATCCTCTGAGCACTCTGTCAGGTGTTAATTGGTCCAGCAGCATTACATGGGTTGACTTTGCAAAGGGTTTTCCTCACGTCGGCACTGGTAAGACACAGCACCTGGTCATTGGGAGGGTGTGATGGACTTCCTCACTGCCACACCATTTCGTGCCTCAAGCCGTGCATAAAACCCCATCTTCTCACACTATCTCCATTTCTCATAAGTCCCTCAAACCCCCAAATTTTACTGGCCTCACATACTCAGTGTCCAAGCACCCACAGCTCTATGGCAGAGTTAACTGCAAAGATTTGGAACTTTCTAAGTAAAAGGATGTCTCTTAACCTCAGTGTCAATTCATCAATGTCTTATTCTGAGGCTGTGACCCTGTGTTTTGGATTTCTCATCCAGGGAAACCATCGACCCTATCAAACCTCTTACGGATATTTCTACGTTTCAACCAGATCATCACTCATCCTTCTCAATGTACCTAACATCACTTAGTCTACTCAATCTCTTCTCATGGGACAATTCAATTTCTCCAGGGTGAGTGCATCCTTACCTACAGAGGTGTCCAAAACAACATGCTGTTATAATTCAGAAAGTCAATTGGTGAATGATAATCCTGGCGCCAATTCTTCATCCATCTTATGCTTGTTTGGAGTTAAACATAAGGTTACATTTCCTAACTTCATACACCACTGTTTCATTCAGCATTCATTGTTAATACACGTTTGAAAGACCATATCCTGCACATCCAGAGTCAATGCCCATGATGTCACTGTCAACAACATCTGAGGCAGCTACCTGCATTAAAAATGGTGCTATTCAAACAGACATATAAGAGGTAAGACTCTACCTTTGAAAACTCTATTTAGTGCATGAATGAAGTCTGAAAATAGTAGATAAACACAATTACCCCAATTATAATTAGTGAGTGAAGACAATAGACAATAGGTGCAGGAGTAGGCCATTCTGCCCTTCGAGCCTGCACCACCATTCATTATGACCATGGCAGATCATCCTCAATCAGTAAAAAGAGACAAATAGAATGAGTGAAGTGGGAGAGGAATTTAGTGAGGTGATGAAAGGACTGTGCAAAGCAGGGAAGAGAGTGGATGAAATGGTTTTCCTAATTGCTTACTCTACTTGTATGCTAGCTTTCTGTGATTTTTGTACAAGAATGGGTCAACGCTGAATGTAAGCATTTTGCAATCTTTTATCATCCAAAAGGACTTTTTTTTTTAAAGCTCTCCCTGGCCACATCTGTCACATGTATGCCCCTTCAGCCAACCTGTCTGTAATTCCTTTACAGCCTTTGTATCTTCCCTGCCATTTACTTTCACACATAAATTTATATTGACAGCAAAATTAGATATATTACACTCCGTCCTCTCATCTAAGACATTATTATAGATTGTCAATAACTGAGACCCAAGTGCTGATCAGTGTGGTACTTTGTTATTTACAGTCTCGCAATTGTAAACAGTCCTGTTTATAACTAACATTTTTTTCTGCCCATTTTCCAATCCCCATTCAATGCTTAAATTACTCTAATCTCATATGATCCTGATAATGTCTTGTGTGACACCCCTATCAAATGCTTTTCAAAATTATTATATATCTGTTATTGGTCATTATCATAAAACAAACTAATTTGCCAAATATAATTTGCCTTTCATAAATCTGCGTAAATCCTTCTTTGTACGATTTTCCAGGTGTTTTACAACACACCTATTTTTGCGTTCTAGCATTTTGCTTACTACAGTATAGCTCACAATTTTTCTGTTCCTTAAAAGGCAAGATTATTTTTGTCACATTCCAATCCCTAGCCACTGTTCTGAAAACTTAAGAATTCTGAAATATCAAAACCAATGTATCCACTATCGCAGAAATTATCTAATTTGAAAGCCAAGCATATAGGTTGTCACGTCCAAGGCATTTGTCCCCATATTGTTCCTTTAATTATTTTCTGTCCTATTTCATTACATATAGTGATTTATTTGAGTGTTGCATTCTTGCTAAATTCCTGGTTTCTCATAATGCTTTTATGTCTCTACCATGAAGACAGTTACAAAGTATTTAATAATACCTCCTTATTCCTCACATCATTTCACCTCTCTTTACCTCTATTGGTCCCACTTTTACTTTCACTAATCTGAGTAGTTCCATTGTGATAGAAAAGCTTACAATTTTTTGTCACTTGTAGTCTATGCTGATATTCTCTTCTCTTCTTCCTTATCATGTTATTGGTCCTCCTTTGCTGAATATTTAAGTTCTCCTATTTCTCAGGCACACTACTCTTTTTGGCAACATTATAAGGCTAATCACTTGATCTAACTCTGTGGTTAACTTATCTTGTTAGACACAATGAAGCTTTTTTTCTTCTGTTGCGTTTTTGTGTCTCCAAACAATATATATTTGTTGCTAATTACGTATTTGGAGTTCTAACTGTTAGCCACTGCTTGTCTGTCAATACATTTCTTTTACTGGAGTTTCACAATCTACTGCAAACAACATAACCTTCATAGCTATGTAGTTTATTTATATTTAAAACTTTGCTTTCTGATTTAACTAAATAACCTTTAAACTTTAAATTCAATCAATATTATGATTTCTCTTCCATAGAGGCCCCTTTAATATAACAGTACTAATGAGATGTTTTTCAATGCACAATACTAGATCGAAAATAAAGTACTGCAGATGCTGGAAATCTAAAATTAAAGCAGACAATTCTGGTGAAACTCACCAGGTGTAGTTCCATCAGGGTTAAATTTCAAGCTGAATACAACTCTTTTTCAGAAATATTAATTCTGTTTCTCTCTTCATGATGCTGTCAGATCTGCTGAGCTTGTTGAGCATTTTTTGGATATGAAATAGCCTATTTCTTAGCCTGTTCTTTAACATGGTGACCTCAAAAATGGTTCTCTTTATAATCCATGAAGTCTTGCTCTACACTGTCACTGTAAATTTGGTTTACCCAATCTACATGAAGATTAAACTCCCACACAAATACTGTGTTATCCTCATTACACGTGCCTCCAATTTCCTATTCCATTACAATGACTCAGAAAATCAATAATTAGGAACAGTTTGGTGAATTAAGAAAAAGCAATTGGAAGAACCTTTTCAAATCCGATTGCTGGAAACCATTCCTTGGGGTATCTACCTCAGCTTTTCGCCACTGTGCTGCAGATTGATTCAAGAAAACCTCAACAGATGTAATAACGGAGTAAAGTCAAAAATAAGATTCAGAACTAACTGTTAAGGAATACAAGTTGGATTGTGAGTAGTGGCACAATGTTGGAAACTCATCATGATTCTGCACTCTTCCAGCTTCAAGTGTCTTAAGTTGGGAGTTAAGTATGAAAATGCTGTGGAGCTAATGGGTAAATATTTTCAAAATGCAACATAATTATAGACCTCACCCATTATTATGTCTTTAACAGTTCACTCCTGGTTTCCTGAGGAATGAATTAACATGTCAGGGTCAACAGAGTGAGCATAGGTTGGAGGCGTTATTCAATGAAATGGGAATGGCTTGGCATATCTGTTGGCCTGCCAATGTAAGAGGTTCGTGCTCAGAGCATCCTTTTCTGAGCCTGCTCCAGAAGTGACTTCAAACCATGTACTTTATCCACTGTGATGAGTTGTTCCCTGTTACCAGCCTTCACTGCAGTGCGGGAGCGAATCATGCAGCTGTAACATGGATCTCAGATGAGGAACAACTCCAGCAGCATGAGGAGCCATGCTAACATGTACAGCAGAATTAGCTGTGGGAGCAGCAAAAAGAAACAGCAGCTGGCTTCAACAAAGCTGCGTGCTACTTCAGAAGATGGAATGGACTGAGGTCCACCTCAAAACAACCAATACCACCAATACAAGGTATTTAAATAGAAGACCCGTTTCTCAAGCAAAAGTCCATCATGAGTTCTAGACTTTTGCAATGAGTTGTTTCTGACATATGCAGTGTCCTGGAACAAAGCCTCCTTCCTACAGAACTCTATGGACACCCATTATCTAACCATCTAAAGTTACCTAATCTTGAGTTGTTTCAGCTCTGCCTAGTTTTTACATACATCATCTCACACAACATCTACCATGGATACACCTCAGGATCTATGCAGAGATTATTTTTTTACACACTATAATGCTCAAGGTATTTATTGCATGCTTCACTATATTGGAATAAAAATTTGCATTCACAAAAATACAAAGCATTTATTACCTTGACATTCTTTTAATTAAATAAAACCTTTCACACAAAATGTTTCATTAAGACCACAAGCCCTTATTTAAAACAAGAATTGGAACTCACAGACCCTCAACAGTTTAAAATCAATTACAGATGTTAATTAGACTGTGAACTGGCAGACACCCTACTGTGACAATGGATGGTTTTGAATACTGTCGTGCCACAATAATCAAGTGATGGAGGCCCTAAGATACATGTAAACAAACAGTGAAATACCAAGCAATAATTTTTTAACAACTGAAACATTTTTTTCTCAAAAATCTACTGTTGAAGATTTAAAAATTCCTTGCCAGCTTAACAGTTCCCTTTCATACATCTTCTTGACCCTTTTGACAGGTTCTTTTGATAGATATGTTTGACACTTCTGTCAGCTCTTCTTGGCAGATCCTTTTGACAGATCTCTTTGACACTTTTGACAGGTCTTCTTGATAGCTCCTTTTGATGTGACCTCTTGAAACATCCTTTGACAGTTTCAATGTGCTTGATAGTAATGGCTTTATACACTTTTTACATACCTGTACAACTACTTTTGACAATTCTAAAGGGCACTTTACCTACCATGTGAAGTACATGATTCACACCAAAGAGCACTTGACCTCGAGCGAAAGGTACCATACCTCCAGCAAATGGCATCTCATCTTCACCAGAGCAGTCCCAGGACCAGGTCCAAAGGGTACCTTATGCCTCCAAAAGAGTATCACTGGCTAGCCAAAGAAACGCACAAAGTTCACACTTCAGGTTTCACACTCCAAAGTTATCAAAACCCCCCTTCAGTGTTGGCAGCTGATGATTTAAATAGCCAGCTTATTCTGTGAACTGTGCACGTGCAAATCCCACCAGAGCCATGTCTGGCCCTGTGAAAGTGACAAATGATGTGTTAGGCTTGGACTTGCAACTTTTAGGCTCTTCTGCCTATTTTTATATGATAGAAAGACTCTTTGGTGTGGTGAAAATCGAGGCCAAAGTTGTTTATTGAAATAAGCATAAATATAAATCCATGAACACTGCTGTACATACTTGTGAGCCCACTTGTGCAACAGTTACTTCTTTTTCATCCTCTTATTGTTACCACAGGTGGCACAATCCCAATAACTTCAAAAGAGCACGAGACAAGGCATTAGTCCCTCTGTGTTGATAGAAAAGATGCCTATGGTGGACATCCTCTTTGTTTTGGAGCTCTTGAGAGTTTTGCTAAAACCTTCCCTTCTGCACCTTTGCATGGGTGGTCTTGGTCATTGATAAAGGTGACAGAAGTGTGGCTCTATCTGGAGATGAGGAGACAGGAAATGAGGAGTCGCAACACCTTGACAGGTGTCCCTTGGCCATGTTCCCATCTCTATCTTCCTTCTCATTCCCAGCTATATTTCTTTAATTGTTAAAGCTAGGGACCATTTGGCTGCATGTCAGTGAAGCTACCAAGGTAAGGCTTTGGTGTATGATGTGTAAAGTGCCAGTTAGAATGTGCAGGTCAGAAACAAGAAGGGGTTGGTTCCCAATCACATCCAATTCCCATTCAGGTAGTCATTCTTTTCACAAATATTGACAGCAGTGCAAATGTCTGAGACATTATACTATTGTGGTTTGCAATGGACTCCTCCAATTTCTACCATATGGTTTGCATTACATCTGGAAATACTGAAGAAGTACAAACATTTCACTTTTCTGTTCCAGGAGATCCCCATTGATGAAGGCCTCCAAAATGCATTCACCTGAGCACTGTAGCATCCTGCGCTCTTTGAAATGTATTCTCCACTACTGTCCCTGTTTTCAGCATTTGCTACTGCCCCCATGTATTGTTTTCCTCACCATGTGGCAGCCTTGTTTTCTCTGATGATACTTCCCATGGAGATGCACAGACCTGAGCTGGTCAACGGTGCAGGCCTGTCAGTGAATCACAGAGTGTTCACTGTCCACGAAGGAGTCCTTGGCCTCTTACTGTTCCAGATTCTCTGACAGTCTTAAAGTATCTGTGGGAAGTGATGGACATTGATTAAAACTGGCCAATGGGAAAAAGTTAACAGTCTTCATTGTATAGACCCTAAGTTCCATGAGTGATTAAAACTGTTCAAAACGAATGGCAGCATCATATCTAATTCTGTTACCAGCTCTGTGAATAATAGTAATCTCTCCACTGGTAATGTCAAATGTCAGCACCACTCTGTCAGTCTCCAAACTCACTTCCTGCAATGTGGTCAAGGTGACTAGCACTGCGAATCAAGTGCTGGCTCGCTCCTCTCTCTAGAGTTGTGTGATCTCTTCCCCATCTTGAGAAAAGCAGAGAGCAATGAAAGCAGTTGGAAGCTGGCTGTCAGGATGAAATGAGAACATTTATGGGGTGGGTGGCAGCATGGTGACTATGAGGAATGCATACGAGCTAAAGTTATTATGAGAATCAGAGTTAGTTATTCAGAGGGAGAAAGTGAGGACTGCAGATGCGGAACATCAGTGTTGAGAGTGTGGTGCTGATGAAGGGTTTTTGCCTGAAACATCGATTCTCCTACTCCTTGGATGCTGCCTGACTGGCTGTGCTTTTCCAGCACCACACACTCGACTTAGTTATTCAGTGGGAGATTTGAGGAGATTCCTAGAAAGAAATAAATGCGTGGAATAGCAAAGTGTGTTGGTTGGAGGAATGCTGTGCATAAAAATGCAGAGGAGGTCAGAAAGTGGAGGCTTAAATCTTTCAGACACTTTATCCAGGTCCTTGACATCTCATTCCTGTTGCACACAGCACCATTTCCAGTCACGCCTATTCCCTCAGGGACACCGATCTCTTTCTCTTGTCCTGAGGAAACAGCACATCCTTATGGATACTCATCTCCTCCAGCAATACTTTCAGATAAGAGTTACAGAACAAAGGGCAGCCTTCCCACACCTTCCTTACATTTCTTCGCTTGCTCAAGCCTTCACTATAAAGGCTTATCTCAGCCATCGTGACATCTGTCCCTTAACATAGACGTCCTTCTCTCTGTCAGGCCTGGTGAGTTGTTTCATACAATAGTTCTAAATTCACCTAATTAACTACCTACCATCTCCCTCACATCTAATGCTAGCCCAAGTCTCCCACTTGCTGCAGTTGATAAGCGACAAACTCCTGACCTGATTCTGTACAGCTCCCCGACGTCATTTCCGTGATTCCCTGGACTAGTTACACTGGAGCCACAGGGCTGACCCTAGTCCACTTTGTGGCCTGAAGAGGTGTGGATTCCCTGACGCTGACCACTCTGCTCTGATTCTGTCCAAGCCCATGAACTGATATTGCAGAATGCCCTTGACATTCTGTACTTGGACTCCCTGCCTGAAGCTGTCTCCCTGGGCTTGATAAAGGACTACACCCCTCAGATCTTGAAACATGACCACTTGATTGATGCACAGTGTGAACAACATCTCTAAGTCTGTCACAAGGTCTGGGTGTGAGATTAATGTAGCACTGTGCCATTCAGCGAAAGGTCTGCCTACTTGACTGATGACCAGTGACAAACTGCTTGGCAAACTGCTTGGCTTTGTTGTGCTCTAAAATACAAGGCACGGCAGAAGTACTGTGAGCATTTAAGGTGCGGCTAAAGTGGCAACACACTAAAATATAGGTGGAAACAAGGCAAAGCAAGACAAATCAAAGCAAGGCAGGAATGCTGTGAGTATGCTTGAAGTGAGTGAGCACTAAGACAGTGAGCAGGAAGTCCTGAGGTGGAACTTTGTCCAGCCTGTGAGCTGGGTTCCTGTCCATCAGCACCAAGTATCTTTGCAGCAGCGTTGCACTGAAAGGTGCTGGTACATTCCAAAGTTCACTGAAGTCTAGAACTGCATTGAAAGTGATCTGGAGATGCGGCATGATGAAGCAGAGATGCTGGCATGTCCGGTGGAGATGGAAGTTAGAGAAGCAGGAGGCGAACAGGAATTGTCAGCTACCCATTTGGATTTACGTGCTGGGAATTCTTGGTGTCAAGTTTCTATCTGTATGATGGGAGAATGAAGCCTGCATATTAATGAGGCCGAGATTAGATGGTAATGTGGGTGATAATGGATAATAACTCAGGTTCAAATCCCAGCTAGTCCAGAAGTGTGTCATAACATCATTGAGCAATTTGATTAGAAACATAACTAGAAGGGGTCTGCAAGAAAAGTTCAAGTTCTCTCGCCTAGAATTAAGGTGGTGTGTTGGATTGAGAGCTGGTTGCCATTGGGAGAGAAGATGCTCCTCTCTCACATGCATAAAAGATTAAGTTGTCTGGATGAGGTAAGCCCACAATATTAAATTAAAAATCACAGAACTGTTATGCCATAGACAGAGGCTGTTTGGTCCAGTGCCTACACCAGCATTATTATCGCGTGCCTTTTCCCCACACCCTTGCATGTTATTTTTATCCAATGCCTTCTTGAATACCTCAACTGAACTATTTTAAATTACTGCATTTTCAGTCACTAGCTACCCACTGACTGAAAAAGATTTTCCTCATTTCATCCTTGCTTCTTTTGCAGCAAAGCAGGAAGTAAAGGACCAAAGAATGCAAATTAAAGCAATCTAAGCAGCATTTAAAACTGATATTGCAAATGGGAGCTGCTAAAATATTTTGAGAAAAATAAAACTCGCAATATGGTGCTGAACTAGAGAAGTAAGCATACTGAAGAGTCAAACTTGAGAGGGATAAATGACCTTTTCTCAACAGCCTATTAATTTGCAATGCAAGATGATAAATGTTTCTGAATTAAATATTGTTAGGTTATTTACACATTTAATAATAGCAATTTCTAAATATTCTATTTGCGCACTGGTTTTATCGCCAATTCTGATTTGCGAGTTGAAAGAAAGTCAATGGTCAGAGTCGTTACGTTTTAGAAAAAGCTGAAGGGATGTGAATTGTTTTTCACAATAAGTGGGTTAAAAATGTCCTTTGCATAAAAACCACTGTTTCTGTATAGGGTATACTCTTGTTTGGATCTAATTCCAACAAATGGAATCAACTCAAAGTCACAGCAGCGGCTTTGTCACATGCATGGCCACATCAGATTCATGACTTCACAAAATAATCTAAGTGGGAATTATTGCCAGTTACTGCTTAGATTATAACTCTGGTTTTGTTTCACCTGTCTGTGTATTCTTTTACCACTTCTTTTATGGAATTGTAAAACCTACTGGAAGTCACTTAAATGCTCATGTGAGAAAGACAGTATGCCTAAATTCAACATCATGCCTTTCCCAGTGTTTCTGTGACACACAGATAAGGGTTATGTATAAAGGAAAACTATAGGTTGGAGATCTGTAATAAATAATTCACAAAGTAAGCAGTATCCACAGTGGACATTTAGATAGAACAGTTAATGATTCAGGTTTAACTTTAACTTAATCTCTTGCCACACGTTGGGAAGTAATGGAAATTCTCAGCCAATGTAATTTTGGAGCTAGGTATGTATGTAAGTTAGCTCGCTGAGCTGGAAGGTTTGTTTTCAGATATTTTGTCACTATGACTAGGTAACATCATCAGTGAGAGTCTCCGGTGAAGCCCTGGTGGTATGTCCTGCCTCTCTATTTATGGATCTTGGTTTCTTAACGTGGGTGATGTCATTTCCTGTTCTCTTTTTCAAGGGAAGGTAGATGGGTCCTACGTTGATGTGTTTATTGATGGAGTTCTGGTTAGAATGCCATGGCTCTAAGAATTCTCATATGTATCTTTGTTTTGCCTGTCCTAGGATGTGTGTGTTGTCCCAGTCAAAGTGGTGTCCTTCTTTGTTTGTATGTATGGAGCTAGGTATATTTAGCTGCTGACCTCACTTCTTTCCCAATAGGTTTTGGGTCTGAGAGACATGGAAATTTAGGCACCAATGACAGAAATCAGCAGTACAGTGTAAGTTATAAAGTCATGCCATTTTGTGAAGATCTGAACTCTAAAGATTGTGCTCTCATCAATTTACTCTATTCATAATGGATGTTAATTTGAAGCCCTAGCTTTTAAAAAAAAGGGTTAATTTAATCCCGGTGAGTAATGAGGTAGGAAAGATGCCACTTGTGGCCTACTTCATCATTAAGATCAATTCTAGAACAATAAATCTAATCTGATGTAAATACATCGAAAATGCTTATAGTCATGAGTTTTTACAACAACTGCACTCCCTTTGTTTAATTAAAATCCTCTGCTAATAAAATAATTGCTAAGTGACTTTTTTATGGGTATTGATCAAATCTTTAATCAGCTGAACGCTTATTCTATGATGATTAGGCCAATGGAACTTTTTGAAGTCTATGCCAGAATCTTAAAGTCAATCCTCAGATGGAATGGAGGTAGATGAAAATGAAAGCAATTGAGAAGTGCAAGGATAAGGTAGAAATAGAGATTAATGTGATAAAAAATTTTTAAAAGTGTTCAACCAAATGGTTAACAAATGGGAATTTATGAGTAACACATAATTGAAAGGTTAGAAAAAGTGGAAAGGCTCTGTCAAAGGAACATGATGTCAGCTGGTATGGACACAAAAGGTATCAAGTGAAGTGACTGATGTTAAATATACAGGCAAGGAAACTTGTGAAGAGCATGCGTTGCAATGTTCAGAATGTGGGAAATAAACTATGGGATTCAAATTATGTCATGGGAAGACACCACAGATGCCCAGTTGCAACAGTGTGCTTCATACACAAGATGCAGCACAGCTACCTGTCAAGACTCCTTCAACAGCATCTTCCAAACACCTGACGTCCACCAACTAGGAGGCCATAGGCAGAAAGCAAATGCATGGGAACAACATCATCTGACCATTTCCCTCCAAGCCACAAACAAGCCTGACTTGGGAGTGTATTGCCTTTCTTTCACTATTGCGTGATCAACATCCTGAAATTACCTTGCTATCAGCACTGTAGGTTGTACCAAAACCACATAAACCACAGTGGCTCAAGAACGCAACTCACCATCACCTTCTCAAGACCAATAAAGGATGGCCTATAAATGCTGGTTTTGTAAATGAGGTTCCCATCCCAAGAATTTTTTGTAAAAAATGAGTAGGACTAAGAGAAATGTGGCTGTCAACTAAGCAAGAGTGGAATATAATGGAAAGAATTTGCTCTCTCAAGGTAAACAAGTAGTGTCTGCTGTAATAAGGACATGCAGATGCCTACAGAACTCTGTTTTCTAATTTACTATCCTACAGAACTCTGTTTTCTAGTTTACTATAAACTAGCCAAAAAAATGAAAGTGTTACAAAGCATTGGGACTTGGGCAAGCAGGGTGAATAACTACCTCCTTCATATAGGAGTACAGGACTTAGTAGCTGAGATGGTCTTTTTGACTCTTTACAGGTTCTCTACTATTCACTAAGATTCTGACCAATCTGGTGGTGGTCTCAATTCCACTTTCCTGACTGAGCTTCATAACCAAACGCTTTTCTGACTTTGCCTTTAATGACCCAGCTCCTCTGCTTTCCGGGAAGAAAATTCTACATACTAATGACTCTCCCTCCCAGAGAAAAAAATGTTCTCCTCACCTTTGTCTTAAAAGGGAGACCTCTAATTCTTAAACTGTGTCCCAAAATTTTACTCTCCTTCACAAAAAGAACTGTCATCCACCCTTACAAGTCTACTCAGGATCCTAAATGTTTTCACAAAATCATGCCTCATTCTTGAAGCTCTTCAATCTTTTATATAAGGTAAACTCTTCATCCAGGAATGAGTCAAGAGAAGCTTTTCTGAATTGCTCCTAATCCTTTTTGTCAATGATGAAACTAAAACTGTACATAGTATACCAGATGGGATTTCACTAATTGCAGTAAAACTTTGATATTTTTATATTCCATCCCTATAGCAATAAACACCAACTTTCCATCTGCCCTCCAAGTCAATTGCTGAACCTTCATAAAAACTTTATGCAAATATATACCAGCACAATCAAATCCTTCTGTACCACTGAATTCTGAAATCTCTCCCCATTTAAACATTATGCTGCTTTTCTAGCCTTCCTGCTAAAGTGATCAAGCTCATATTTTCCACACTATACTCCACCTGTCATTTTGTTTCCACTCAAGCTCTCTACATCCCTTTGCAGACTCTCTGCCTCCTCTTGACAACCTCCTTAATTATCTTGGTGACAATGGCAAACTGTATGTTCATTATCTGCATCTAAATCATCTAAATATAGTTGAGGCCCAGCACTGAGCCCTCTGGAAATCCACCAGGTACAGTTTGCAAACCTAATAATGATCCATTTATTTCAACTCTCTTGTTATGTTAGATTTATGTTTAACTTTTTTGTGAACGTGACTATGAAGGATTGAGGATAGGTGGAATTGTTTTGATAAAGATGTCAGTGAAGGATGCTAAAACTTTATTAACAAGGCATTTCTTAGACACCACATGGTTCCAGTTAATTACTGATCTTGGTGGCTTGAACTCACTTCAGGGAAATACCTGACTTTTTAAAAGATTTTATTGCTGTTCTGCTTGAACAGTGTTTGCAGCATTGAAGATGGTTTTGTTTTCAGTCAGTTGGGCTTGCTGAAAGAAAGGAACCATTCTATTCGTGTCTCCTCTTTCTGAAGCAGCTTTGTGGTGAATCTAGTGTGAATCTTGATTGCTCTCTTGAAGAGCATCTGAAGACTTCTCAATACTGTGTTTCCTGAGCATAGGAGACATCTGTCTATGTTGGTGACATCTGTCTGCACATTTGAGAATGTCAGACCAAGAACCATCTGAAATTTCCACATCTTCATCTTTAGCCTTCAAAGACTAAGGCTTACTGAGAAAACAAGTTTCTCTCTTTCTCAAAGTGAATTTCTAATGACAGAAATTTGTTTTCTCTTTTTCTCCTGGAGTGAATGACTGTGTAATTGTGTGTATGGATTACATTGAGGGTTAAACATTTATATTTTCATATTATACACTGTGTATGTCAACTGATTTTGCATTTTAATGGAATAAATTTTATTTTACAATAAATTAATAACTTTGTTTTTGGCTTACGTCTAACACAAAGAAAATGTTTAATTGGCAATTACAGGAACTGAATAAACCAACTGAACTTCTGCCGTGACTGATGGGGTATTGCATCTAGAGAAAACAGTGTACTGCTCCCATCATCTGGTCATAACATTCTGATTCTAATTAGCTAACCAATCCCTAATGATGCCAATATGTTATACCACACATCCTCATCTTGTGTAGTAACATAATGGGGCATCATACTAAAAACTTTTGGAAATTCACATTAAGTACATCCAGAAGCTCCCTTTTATCCTTTTATGAAGCCATATTGAATCTACCTGATCATATAATGATTTTCTAAGTATCCTGCTATAAACTCCTTATTAATGGATTTTAGTGATTTCTGTTTGACAGCTGTTAGGATAGCAGGCTTTGGTTTTCTGCTTTACGTCTCCTTTTTTGAATAAAGCTGTTTAAGTAAGTTGTTTCCAAAAATTTGCCAAATTGGAATCTAAATAATTTTGGAAGATTATAACAATGCATCTACTATCTCTGCAGTCGCATCTCTTAGGGCGGCACGGTGGCACAGTGGTTAGCACTGCTGCCTCACAGCGCCTGAGACCCGGGTTCAATTCCCGCCTCAGGCGACTGACTGTGTGGAGTTTGCACGTTCTCCCCGTGTCTGCGTGGGTTTCCTCCGGGTGCTCCGGTTTCCTCCCACAGTCCAAAAGATGTGCAGGGTCAGGTGAATTGGCCATGCTAAATTGCCCGTAGTGTTAGGTAAGGGGTAAATGTAGGGGTATGGGTGGGTTTCGCTTCGGCGGGTCGGTGTGGACATGTTGGGCCGAAGGGCCTGTTTCCACACTGTAATGTAATCTAATCTAATCTAAAAGATCATAACCGCAGGCACAAGCAAATTGAAGATTTGCTGATGAACAGTGCAGAGTTTAAACTAAGGAGCACCAATTAGAATATGAAATTCAATGTCAAATCAAGTGCAGAAACCATAACAAACAGATGGAATAAATGACTGGATTTAGAGAAATGTAAAAAAGAAACAGGAAAATAAAATAAAAATAAACTTTTTAAAATAAACTTCTTTTAAACATTTCCAATTATAGTTAAAATCTAAACAAAAGAGACTGCACATACTTAAAACTTAATTTCAATGCTAGCCTGGTTGCTTGTGAGTAATTAACATTTAGCACACCATTAAAAGATTACTTACATTGGTAGAAATAAATCTTTTTTTTCTGGTAATTTTAATTCCATCTATGGGTTATTCAGTGAGATGCCACCAAATGCGAAGATTTGGATGGCAAGACAAATGGACAACAACTTCTGGATTTCTGCGTTTAACTATGCATGTGCAGTTGCTAGAATTTGGTGTTCGGTTTCCATGTGATTAATTGTGAGCACTGCTAACCTCAGCATTTTTTCTGTCATAAGCTTTGACCATTTTCTTCACACTTTGCCACAAATACTTTTCCTAGCCACTGAATGAATCCTTCTCCCTGACAATAATTTAAGATTCAGCTAGATTGTTGGCAACACTGGCATCAAATTTGACTAGGATGAATTTCCAACCACATGTTTATGCCATACCTAAAACATCAGAAGGAAAAACCAGGAAACCTTCTGAATGATGAATTCTTGTCTCTTAAATCTCATGACAATGCTTCACTATGATCAGTTTGTTCATTTCCAAGGACTACTTTTCTTTTTACAGCAGTTTTCCTATGGGACTGCCATTTCTAACCTGAACATCCAACTGCTTAGATTTTTTTTAGCTTATCTACAAATGAAATCCACATTTATTTTGTCACCTCCAAAATTGACAGCTCAAATACATTTCTGGACTATCTCCCATGTTGACACCACCACCCATCTCCCACCATTGATTTAGCATCTTTAAAAGCTCTGTTATCTCTGTTCTAACTCAAACCAAGTCCCAGTCATCCATCAAAATTGTGCTCACTGATTTACAATGCCTCCTGCCCCTGGTCAACTCTGAGTGTCATTGCTCCACACCTAGCAGTCGTATCTTGCAGCTGACAAGACCCTATCTTTGGAATACATACTAATCCTCTGCCCCACATGACCTCACTTCCCACCTTTAAGAAACACTTTGAAGCTTACTTTTGATCCAGACTGTGGTTACCTGTCATAATGGCCCCAATGTGGCTTGAAGTCAAATATTGTTTGACAATGCTCCCATAAAATATCCTGGAATGTTTTACAACATTGAGACACTATATATACATTTCACTGGTGCGCTTTTAGGCAAGTTAATAATCTGTTATTATTCTGGACCAGTCTGCTAAGGAACAGTAATCTATTTCTTAAAACAAAACTATAAACAGGCTGAATATTACACACCCTTATCTGATACTTTGGGCAGGGGTGGATGGCTCACCTTCGCATCCAGTCTCCAACTCATCCAACAGTATGGAAGTTGGACAGGTGCTGAAATAAGCTGCCCACTTACTACTTGTAAATAAATTATTAAGGATAAATCCAGCTTGGTTGCAGAGCAAACTGTTTTCCTCAAAGTGTTTAAAATGCTCGGAAGAAAAGAAGTGTGACATAATTTGGTGTGCTTTTTGCCCATCCGGGGCAATCCCCAAAGAGGACAGTTCCTCCTTCCCATAGTATGAAGCCCAACAATCTTGTCTAGCGCCTAAGCCAAGGGAAGGGGCTCCTGTCCAATTTCCATAGACTTAACTTCCTCTGGAGTCCTGTGAGCCTCCTTCCTCAGCTTGCTTGCAGTACCAGCAGTGTCCACTAAGGAGCTCTCATGCTGCAAAGAGTGCTGTAGCTGGCAGCTGATCAGATTAGTACCAGCTCTCGAAGGCAGGACCTCTTCCCAGTGAGGAGCATAAATCTGACTAGGAGCTCATTTAGCCCATGTTGTACAGCTTTTACTTATTTATTTTTCTTCACTCATGGATGTGGCTAGGCTGGGATTTATTGCCCGCCTCTAGTTGCCCTCTAGAAGATGATGATGAGCTGCCTTCTTGAACTGCTGCAGAACTGTATAGTAGGTAGATCTACAGTGCCCTTAGGCAGGGAATTACAGGATTTTCATCCAATAACACTGAAGGAATAGTGATATATTTCCAAGGTAAATTGGGGAGGGGCTTGGAAGGGAACTTGCAGGTGGTGGTGTTCCCATGTATTTGCTGCCCTTAAATGTTTAGATAGTAGCGTGGGTTTGGTAAGCATGAAAATAAACTTTACTATACAAAGTTCAATCTACAAATCTACAATATCTTTACCACTTTTATTCAAAAAATCTATTAGTATTCACCTGAGGTAAACATGAGGAATTGATACTGTGGTTGAACAGCCCACAGAACACATCAGAAAGCAAACGAAATCCAGACAGAGCCCGTAGCTCCCTCAGCTCCTATCCCCCACACACCGTCCCCCAGATCTTCACGGCACAGTGGGTCAACAAATCTCTTTTAAAACGTACAAGAGATTGCAATTCTCCATTCTTGAAGACACAGCATTGGAATGCCTTCAGAAGCCATGATCTCATAGAATGCTTCAATGATTCACTCTCCCAATTGAGGCGCTGCCCTTCGGGATTCAGGAAACAGAGGAACCTCGATTATCCGTATATTAATTATCCAAATTTCGGATTATCTGAAGAAGAGCTCAAGGTCACGATAGAAACATTATATCAAAGAAGTGTTTCCAACACTGATCACAGCTTTTGTTTTACAATGATTAAAAATGAACTCAGCTTACTGAAATGCTGTCGAGAACAGTCCTGGACATTGATGGGAGCCCAGGCACTATCTCCAAGTGACTGACCGCCCGACCCTCTCTCTCTCCCCATACTTTCCCTGGAGTTCCACCCTAAACACCTCTTCCCCAGATAAACTCTCCAAAATTGCCCTGCACAGGACAAAGGTGGAACTTGTCAAAAAACTGCAGTAAAAAGTTGTGTATGTGTGCTATTTTGAAACTCAAAATTGTTGAGTTGGGTTGAACATGGCTGGGAGGGCGGGGACTCCTGCGTGGTGTGCTGCTGCCTAGACTCCTGAACGGGGAGCGGACTTAGCAAGTACTTGCTGTGTCAATCCTATTGAACAGATTGGTGGGGAGTGCGGGGGGTGGGGAGTGGGGGAGGTGGTGAGGAGGGTGGAGGCTTCAGCAATGCTGTAGGTCCCTTATACACAAGTGTGTGTCTGGTCAGAAACAAACCCTGAGACAGAGAGAGGGAGCAAAGGAAAAGGAAACTTCAGAAAACTCCATGTCCCAGAGGAGAGGCATTGAATTAATTAACCAAATAATCAATTATCCGAACGAAATAGTGCCTGCCTATCTCATTCGGATAATTGAGGTTCTTCTGGATACTCCTAGTCCTAAGCAAAATTTCAACTTTTCACACTAAGCTTGCTTCACTAAGCAGGTACTGCCTCTGCATTTCTCTGAGTTCTAATCTTGCTCAGTTGTTGAAAGCCAGAAAGGCTTATAGGCTTCTTTCATCCTGTTTCCTAGCTGCACTGAGACTCCAAAGCTTTTAGAGCTTCTCCTGAGCTGAAATGACAAAACTTAGCTTTATCTTCTGACAATGTCGTTCAAACCGCATTGAATATAACTAGTTTTAACCATATCTTGCTCTTCTGCAAGAAGTAATCTTCTCCATTGGTAATTACAATAATTTCCTTGAAACTTTCCATTGCTGCTTTTAAAGTCAGACCTGCTCTTCCATACCACGTATCTCATCTTTCATATATAAAAGCAAAGTACTGTGATGCTGGAAATCGGAAATAAAAACAGAAAGTACTGGAGAAACTCAGCAGGCTTGACAGAATCTGGGAAGACAGGAACAGAGTTAATATTTTGAGTCCAATATGACTTGTCCAGAAGGTGAGTTAACATTAGGTGGAACCTCACCCTTTTTCAGCCAAGCATTAATTGTGCTAGGGTTTTGGAGGTTTTTTCATTGCACGGCCATATCATAACAAACTCACCACATTAACGACCTATCCATCCCATGACCTCCTTCTCATATGATCTTATCTCCAACTTACCATGCACCATTCCCAGAATAGCTCACCAAGCAGCAGATATTTGCCAAAAGATGGGCATCCAATGAGTGTGAGCCATATATAAAAGGCTGCTATGCACCCATCTGAACCTTGGTGCTGACATACATTTCCAAGATTCAGAGAATGGGAAAACGGTGCCCCAATACACCAAAGGGATCTGGAGGTCCTCCTGGGCAGAGTGATCCAGAGGAGGCATGATTTCTTCCCAGAGGACTGGCAGAAACGATCATAATACCAGACTCTGGGAGTCTGGTCAAAGGTCACTATCCAGGGCAGTGTGGTCTCCATGGTGCAAAGGAACAACCATAGTGCCGTAAGAAGGTCAATTACTTTTTCCTCTCTGCCACGGTAAGTGCCACACTCCTCTCTCTTACCTCCCACTCACTCTATCTCTGCCAGTGCATCCACTTCCCACCAAAGCTCAGGCACTGCCATTCTCACTATTGCCTGCAACACCTTTCCTTATCTACTCGTGTTCCCAACCCCAAACACAACCTCCCACAGTACCAATCCTGCATGGTCTCTGCACTGCCTACTCACTCACTCGGAACATTTCACCACCTTTCCACTGCCTGTACCAACACTGACAGCTGTGCCATCCATGTTATCTCTCCCAATCTCTTCCTTTCTCTCATTCAGTGGTTCAGTAGTTAGCACTGTTGTCTCACAGCGCCAGGGACCCGGGTTCAATCCCACCCTTGGGCAACTGTCTTTGTAGAGTTTGCACATTCTCCCTGTGTCTCTTAGGTGGTGGGGTACATGCGTTTGGTGCCTGTGGGTCAAGAGCTGAGGAGTTGTTTGATGTTGGGCAACATGGAGACTCTGCAGCCAGGAGCTAGCTGAAAGCGTCAGGTGCCCACTTGACCTCCACGATGAGAATTCTCAATGTTTAGTTTGTTCAATATGAATGATGTTAGGAACCTGAATGTTGCCACTTTAACAAGTTAGAATCCCCCTTAATTGGCAACTTGCTGCATCCTACTGAGAAACTCACTCACAACTTGAGAAATGCAAAAGCAATGAAGCAAGATGCTCCCGACAACAAGATAAGCCTCGCCAGAATTCTGACACAATTCTGCCTCAAATCTCACCAGTGTCGCTATTGTGCAGACCCATATAAGATTCCACCCCCTCTCTTTCAACGTGTTAACTCTGTTTTTCTTTCCACAGATGGTGCCAAACCCGGTGAGTTTCACCAACATTTTCTATTTTTATTCTCCATATTGCATCGGAGTTCTAAACTCTCTTTGTTCTTTGAAGACAAAGCTCCACTTGAGAGCTGGGTCAGTCTGGGCTTTAAATTCTACATTCAAGCAACCTTTCTGATTCATCAGCAATTCCATTTCCTGCTCAAGGCATTTTCCATCATACTTCATGAAGATCTCTGATACTTGAAGGTCATCAGGTTTTAATTGAGTTCCTATTCCTGTTCAATTTACTTCAAGTTCACATCCAAGTGTTTTACTTGCAGTGACAGATACTCAAATGTTGTCACCAGCTTGCATTTTCCATTAGCAAATTCATCTTTCATATGGGATGCTTGGTTCTCTCAACTCATTAGGTTTTATTAAAATACAGCCTTGTTCCTGATGCTGCCATGGACATTCTTGCATATCAGACATTAACTTTTCTTGGTCCTGGGCATGTTATTTTTCCATTTTAGACTATGCCAACTGCACAAGTGGGGAGAGTCTAGGATATATCTCCTGTAAAATCTCCATCTCTCTCATCTCATCTGGCTCTCTTTCAATTTTCAGAGATGCCAAGATTTTCAAACTTGCCAAATCATTACTGAGTATAAAATCCACTCCCTCAACAGGTAATCTGCGAATAATTCCCACAGTAAACATTTGGTTCAATAAGTCTCTTCATAAATTAACTTTGTACAAGGGAAGAGGTGCAATAATCCCGTAAGGATCCCTTATTCATAATTTATCTTATACCAAACCAACTGGAAGACAAATTGTAACATCAGCAACCATCAATGACTGATTTGCTTCAGTAGCTCTCAAAATATTAATCTGTTATTTCTGTTGTTGGAAGAATAAGGGATCACTTCAACCTTAGAAACAAAATCCCTATAATCTCCAATAAACTGATTTATTGTAGCAGTATTCAAAGAAGAATTTTCTTGACTACCCTGAGACACATCCCTCTTTCTATTTGCCTCTGAGGGACACCATTTCATGTGCACCATTTCCATTGTTTTAAAACTCATTTCCTTTACTAACAAATCCTAAAGTGTTACTATTACTCCCATTGGTTTGCCGTTTCACTTCCAACAATTTGTTTCGACATGCTCTCTCTTATGTCGATGGAAACATAGTAGTTTTCTAACAACATTTCTTTTCTTTTTATCATAATTTGCATTGACTGGACCAAGTTCCCATAAATCATAATGAGGAAGTTAAAAAGCCACAGAGGGGTCAGTTCCATGCTTTGCTTCTCTTTCAGGACACATTGGGGACTTAAGGGTTAAACATCCCCCGGCCAAAAGATTTACTGCAGTATCAACTGAAGGCCTGTATTCTTACAATCCAGACAGAACAACTCAGTAGCGGGGAGGCTGACTGTATCTTAGAAATAGAACCTATTGGAGCCACACATATGTGGATTCCCCCATAGCCCCAGACAGAGGAATTTGTTCTTTCCAGACAAGACTGATAGCCTTGGCCACAACCCTGTTAAAATGCCTCTCACTCCCATTGTCTTTCTTCCCCTCCCTATTAGCATAGGTATGTGAATGAGGCAAATGTGAGGACTGTAGATGCAGGAAACCAGAGTTTAGATCAGAGTGGTGCTGGAAAAGCACAGTAGGTCAGGCAGCATCCGAGCAGCAGGAAAATCGCCGTTTCGGGCAAAAGCCCTTCATAGGTATGTGAATTCCCCATTTACTGATGGAAGAACCCTTCTGCCTTAATGTCTTTCCATCAACACATAATCATGAGCAATACGATAATTAGTTTCTGTAATCCATTCACACGTTATCATAGGACATCGACATTCATCAAGCTTTGTAAATTCATAATTACCTACTTTAAGCTATGTAATGACAATCACCCATGTGACTGATATACCTTTGTTTAATTCCTATAAAATATACTGTCTGTGTGTAAGGCAGAGATTCGTGAAGAAGAGTCACTACAAGTAGACACTTGGCTACTTTGGAGACGCTTTGAATCTCTCGCCAGCTGTCCGATAATATAGCTACTGCTGTTGTACAGAAAACCTGTGTCATCCGGATTTGTGGAACAGACATCAACATTTAATGCCGCAACTTGGACCTCAACATAGGGAACGTCTTACGGGGCTGAGTAAGCTGCATGAAAATCTGAATTGGGCAAAACCGAGCGGTAAGGGCATCCCGGGCTGTTTTAACCCAGACTGCTCGTTGTGTTCAGCCAGATGATCTGTCCATCACCCCGTGGAACTGGCACCTTGATGAGGTCGCACAAACCACCCGGACTCAGCTTGTAAGGTAGGAAAGTTGTCCAGTTGCTCTAAACTGCTGCGGGGTGACATTGGCTACTCTATATTGTGCGAATTCTGGTTTGGAAATTGCCTCTTTGGATTTGGCTGGTGGAAATTGGTTTATAGAAAAGAGAGCAGGCTCAGTAAATTTCTCATCCCATGCTACTAACACGGCCGGTGGAAATTTGTTTATAGTAGAGCAGAGTAGTAAAATGGGACAATCACTAGATGTGCCTGATAAGGGGATCCCCCACCGCTGCACCTTTCAAAGCACATGCAAAAACTTCCCTGATCAGGAAAAGGTCTTCCAAAAATTAAGTGCAGCACTGAACAAAGATTAGGGCACAAGATTTGGCCTCTGGGGTGATCTTGGGATGTGGGTGCCTGTGAGCAAGCGGTGAACTTGATCTGGAAGAGAAATTGTGGTAAAAGGTGGAAATCCATCATTAAGGAGAGGGCAATTAAGGATATATTAAGGAAGGAGAGGGCTGATAATAAAGGGCAGGACACCTTGCTAGCCAGCTGGAGAAGTAATGCCTGCAACAGGGAGATTGAGTTGTTCACAGCAGATGGGACTCCGAAGGGCTGGGAAGCACTAAAGGTGGAATGTGAATGGGTGGATGGTAGGCGAGAAAGGGAACAGGACAAACAGTGCAAAGAGGCTAAAGCTGAGGACAGTAAACTAGAGGGGTTAAAGCGATAGCACTGCAAAGAGCACAAATGCACTTCTCGCGATCCTGAGCTCAGATCTGGCATAATGACTCTGGCAGGGAATGACACTGAGATAGAGGAAGAATGGGGATGCTATCCCAGTGCGCCAAGACCACCAGCTGAAACACCCCGAACCCCTCTCCGCCACCGTACCCGAATCCCAAGAGATCTTGCATAGCCGACCAGGTTAAAATGCACGCTAGGAAATCTGCGGCACCCTTCAATCTCTGCACGGGAGTTCACCATCTCCATGTCACCCTCAAAACTATGTTCCTCAACAGGCAGTTGCTGAATCCTGAGGAAGATGAGCCGCCCACTATCGGAGTTTATATCCCGTGGAAACCCCAAGAGATGATCATGATTATGAACCAGGCGCCAAACCATAAAGATAAGCCTGCCCAATTCACTCAGTACGTCTGGCGCACCATTCAAATATACAATGCGACACCCCGTGATCTGTTTGTAATTTGCTGCATGACTTTGTCACCAGAAGAAGTAACTAAATGGCAGGAGCAGATGGGTGAGAGTGATAGAAAGGGGCCAATCCTCACCTACGAGGATTTAAGTGTCAGATTCAAAGACAACACTCAAGTGAATCAAATTCTCCAGCCATTAGAATGCACCCTACAACAGCCTGCTAACATTAGCAAGGTCCTTGACTGCAGACCCAAGGTGGGAGAGTCCAGGGGAGACTTCTTGGAGAGATTTATTGCCTGCTATAGGACCTTTGCTGGGGATCAAGTTTTTAACTCTGGGAAGGACTCACCTTTGTTTAACTCAATGATTCTACAAAGTGTCCTCTCAAGGCTTGCTGACATGATACGCATGAACAACATGGACTGGTCTGAAAACACCAGGTCCCAGATGAGAAGAGCCCCTATGTATTATTGGGAAGTCCAGAATGACCCCAAACCACGCTCCAAATCTCACCCAAAAACGGAGTTTGTTCAGCAACCCCAGTCGGTACTAACAAATTTTAATGGAACCAGGATACCCCCGGGCACAAACTCTCGCCCAGATGCCTGTCCAGTGACACCCACCAAGCCACCACTCCCCACGAGGACCTTGGAGGGGGATACTGGGGGTGTCCCCTGATGCACCTTGGATAAGAAGGAGACGGGGCTAATTCCCAGTGAGGCAGCCAGGCCAGTGTTTCAACTGTGGAAGGCCTGGTCACTGGAAGGCTGAATGCCCACTTCACCCAGAACCTGACTATCCAGGCCTGGAGCTGCGGCCCCGGTCTCATTTCACATCTAACAATCCATTCACCTGATTCCTGAACAGTAACCTCCCAGTTGTCAGCACGACTCCTCAGCAGGAACCCAACATTACCCTGCAGATAGCTGGATTGTCAATCCTATTTATGACAGATATGGGGGCAACCAATTCCACCCTCAATCAGGAAACTGTGAAGGATAAGGGATTTCAGCTATCTAGTGAGACTGTGGGACAAACGATATATATCCAAAAACTGTTCTGCTGGAGTTTGAGTTCTGAAAAACAGAAAACTTGTTCCAGATTTGAGGAACAAAGCAGACATCAACAATATAACTTTAGTTTTTCTTTAACAAATTCATGCTTTCAGATTTCTTCCTTTCTTTGAAGTTTTTTCCTCTCTCTTTACCTTCTTCCTCACTTGTCAACCTCTCTCTGAAAGTTATATTCAAGCATTGGATTTATCGTTCAAGTTCAAGTCCCTGCACAGTGGCTCAGTGGTTAGCATTGCTGCTTCACCACACCAGGGTCCCAGGTTCAATTCCAGCCTTGAGCAACTGTCTGTGTGGAGTTTGCACATTCTCCCCGTGTCCGTGTGGATTTTCTCTGGGTGCTCTGGTTTCCTCCCTCAGTCCAAAGAGGTGAATTGGTCATGTTAAATTGCCTGTAGTGTTAGCTGCATTAGCCAGAGAGAAATGGGACTGGGTGGGTTACTGTTTGGTGTGGACTTGTTGGGCCAAAGGGCCTGTTTCCACACTGTAAGGAATCTAATCAAATGTCCATTTCTATTCCAAGCTGCTTCATCCATAACTGAATTCCAGTCAATTCATCTACCTTCCACCTGATTGAGACTCGTTTTCTTCCAATCTCAGATGCTATTAACTGAATTATATCTGCTTTCTGAGAATCTGCTTTTAATTCAATATCCACCTTTCTCTGCCAATGATATTAGCCTACCGTTGGATTATATTTGTAAATCATTGAGGGATCAACCTTGCCTCCCCAGAAATGTCACAGCAACTGGCAAAGCCATTTTTGTTTTCAATACATACAGTAAAATTCATCATGAAAACCTTAACCATCCTTAACCTTGGCAACTCTCAGTGATTGTATTTTTCTGTGGATATTCATATGTTCATTGAGTTCCCAAATTATGTTATGATCCTGGATCAGACCGCCACATTTGTGGCATTATCTCACCAGGAACCAGTAACCTTTATTTATAAGCAGATGAAGTGTGTGATGCCAGGTACTTCTAAGTGAACACAGCCTCAAATTTTCGTGGATTGGAATAAATAACAATGACAACTGTGAGAAGCTCCCTGGCCTTATGTCTGTACAGCACAGCACAGCACAGCAAGACACAAGCACTGTGAGCCCCGTATCTCTGGCTGAGGCCAAGGTGCAAAAAGACAGGGTACCACAGGACAGGGATGCCTCGAACATCCAAGTAGGCTGAGCTATTGAGTGCTATGACAGCAGACAAAAAGCCCGGAGATCCAGCCTTGTCTCGTCCACGAGCTGAGTGCCTGTCTCTGAGCACACAGTCCTTACTGCAGCATTACTACCTCATGTTGCTTCCTCCTCACAAGTCCTCCTGATAGGGTCACAAAACATAACTCGTGAGCTTATCAGCAACTAATGCTGGTGAGAGTTAGCCTGTGATTGGGCAGGTAGAACCTGACAAGAATCCATTTACCCATTTTTCCCTGTATCTGGTCACATACATGGCCTCCACAGGCCACATTTCAGCCCCTGCCCAGAAAAGCCTGAATTGCACTGCTTTCTGGTAAAGGGAGTGATGTCGCTACGTCCTGCTGAAGCAACATAATAGACCTAGAAGATGAATTCAGTATGGATGATCGGACATTTTCAATTTGTAAACAGCAAAATAATGGTCAAAATCTTGTGATCAGTATTGTAACCATTGTGTATAATGCTGAGCAGAGTGAAAGCTGCCCACTTATCTGCAAACATTTTTTTTTCAGGCCTAACCTCCTATTCATGATGTAGAAGAGCTCTCTCAGCATGCAAGGACAATCAGCTCAGAAGACAACCTCCCCCACCCTTCTTGACTTAAGTTTAAATGTCTAATGTGAATGTTAGTAAGTGGGTGAATAAATAAATGGCTTGACTGTGAGGTGGGTGAGGCCAGTGGAAAGGGTGGAAGTTGTTTAGATAATAGATGTGTAGGGTGGTAAATAGGGAGGGAGACAGGTGAGTGAGGTGGTAGGAGGGTAGTGTGGAAGGTGTACAGGGTATCTGGTGTTTGAGGTGGGCATGTGGATGAGTGGGCTAAGGTATTTGGGTCAGGTTAAAAGGAGTTGTCAGATCAGGGCCTAGTCAGAACTAGATGTGAGGGACAGTCAGATGGTGGGGAGCTAGTCAACGTGAATTGGATAAGTGGTTGGGTTGGGTCAGGAGTGGCATCTGGGGTTAGTGGATGGAATGGGGGTTCAGACAGAGTTATTGCCCAAGTTAGGGTTATTCAGGGGTCGAGGACGAGCTCAGGAAGTGGGTTGTTTAATTGACTGGTGGTCAGTTGTGCAATTAGGGGTTAGAGCAGGATTTTCTTATCTAACATTTTGTTTCTAATGATAATGGGCTATCAAACTCCAACGTTCCTTGGGTCTGGGATCATAGGTCTAGTTTCTGAAATTGCTAAGTCCGAAGGAGCTGAATCAATACATTTTTAGGTTTTTCAAAATGCGTGAGGGTACCAAATTGGAATAAGGCAAGTTTTGAAATGATCTAGCTGAGGTCAAGGAAAAGAGAAAGTGTTGTTAAGGATGGTAGATCAAAAACGTCACAGTAATACAAATGTTCTTGTAAAATTGAGAAATAAGCATTAGAACTTTAAAAGTCTGCAGGATATACAAGATTTTAATAAGTTTAGAAATAATGAATATTGAAGGAGATGACATGTGGAGCACAAAGGTCTGATATCTTTGAACAGTGCAGGAGATTCTGCAGGCGAGGTGTACAGAAATATGCAGAATGTGAGGAAGACAGGGGAAAGCTGTGGAGGACAGCTTCAACCACTCGCATCACACCCCCTCCCCCAGGCTAATAGTGCCACTCTCCTCCCCAACACTCAATTCCCCATTCTTCCTGCCTTAGCTCTTGACTCTTTCTTGACAGCAAAGATGGAGCCACGAGGAATTAAGAAAGAAATGTCCTTCCCTCAGGATGACAGGCAAAGGCCAGTGAGCCCAATGAAGAGAATGTGTTTGGAAGTACCAGCATTTGTATCAGGGGTCTGGTGCCAAAGGCCTGGATTTAGCATTAAGTGTCACAGAAAAGTAAACAATGTCGTTCATTCAGGCAAGCTGACTTTCAGCTGGCAACCATCACTACCTCAGCTCCCCAGTATTCCCTTGCACAGCATTCTCCTGATCAACATACCTTGCAGTTCCATACATTCCCTTGCCTCTAGATATCTCCTCAAATCTCCATTTTGTGGCTAACACTCATGCTCACCCTGACTCTAATGCCTCCTCACACCTATCCTTCACAAGTGAGTCATCTAAATATTCTTATACCATCCTGAACACACATTGTACTTTTCACACTCTCCCTCCTCTCATTACAGGAGAAGAGTCAACAATAGAAAACCAGGTATAATTTGTAATCATAGCCATATTGACAGTAGCAGACAAGCATGTTTTGCAGATCGGCAGAATGGCACATTCACTCAATATCAGCAATGGAGAGATAGGGATGGGAAATAGATCCAGTGACAACATCAGATGATGTGCTGTCATTTGGCACTGGTTGCAGGAAAACCCATTAAAAGAAACATCCATTAAAATTAGAATTCTGCTTAGAGGAAGCTTTTTAAACTAAATGTAAAGAGACATGTCATGAATACTGCATCAATACAGTCCATTGGACTGTGTCAGCCAAAGTTAAGTATAACACATTCTACTTTAATAACAGTTCACAAACTTAACATCATACAATCTCGTCTCAAGTTGGTGTGCAGATAATTAAAAAAGTATTCAAAATTGCAAACTGAGTTGAAGTCCAAGAATAAAAGGGTTAAATTATGAGGATAGATTGCCAAGACCGGGTATGAATTCTCTTCATTATGGAAAGCTTAGGGGTGACTCGATTGATATTTTTAGATGATAAAAGGACTTGTTTGGGTGAATGGAGAGAAACAAACTCCATTTGTGGGGGAGTCCACATCAAGGATGCAAAACCTTCACAGTAGATTGAGCCAATCTTTAAATGATGGGAGAACACACATTTTCACACAAAGTGTAGAGGAAATCTACCAAGCTTTCCCTAAAAAAGCCTTGTTAATTGAAAAATAATGTCAGGCTATTATACAGAAACAAAAGTTTTGTACTCACACTCATTTTCTAAAATAAACAATAAATATTCATTTCAGTTGCAAAATTGACTAGAGACTTACAGCATAAAAACAGTCATCCCAACCAGTCCATGAATGTAAACCAAGCTAGTCCCATCTGCCTGCTCCTGGCCCCTATCCCCCCAAACCTTTCTTATTATAGTTGAAATCCACAATAGATTACCATCTAATGTACCTGTGTAATGTTTTCCATTGCCACAACAGTTATCCTGTAAGTAAGATTCACCATTTAGAGACAGAATAGATGTAATTATGAACAGGGAATAATCTTGATAGTGATGCTCATGAATTTGGTGAATGCTGCTCTCACATATCTCATGTAAGACTCCTACATTTTAGCTAGCAGCAAGAATTCCATTCCATTATCCTATGATGAGTTGTAGTTCAGTTACTAAATATTAAGAGACTAATCAGCTATATGACTGTAATGATCACTTTATTCACAAAAAATCCATCAATCTGTTTCATTACACTACTCAATGAATGGGCAGCCACTGATCTCTTGAGAAAATTCCAAACATTCAAAACCCTTTGAGATGCCATTTCTATTCATCTCAGCTGTAAATGGTAAGTCTTATTCTGTGACTGTGACCCTATAGTGACATTCATTCCTGAAGAAGGGCTTATGCCCGAAACGTCGATTCTCCTGCTCCTTTGATGCTGCTTGACCTGCTGCACTTTTCCAGCAACACATTTTTCAGCTCTGATCTCCAGCATGTGCAGTCCTCACTTTCTCCTATAGTGACAGGCTTCCCAAACAGAAGAAGAATTCTCTCTCCCTTTATCCTAATCATCCCCTATAGAAATGTATACATGCTGATGAGGTCATCTCTCAATCTTCTAAATTCAGAGGAATATAAACCTGAACCAGGGATCTCCACGTTATCAGCCAGTGCCTTGAAGTCTGGGTGGTAATTTGAGACTGGTAGTCATATATAATTTATCAAACTGGCATCTGAGAACTGGCATGATACTTAGGACTTGATCACCTTCATTTGAGAAGATGCCGTTTCGCAGAGATTTGAGGGGTTAAAATAAACTTTCCGTTTTAAACCAGGGATGACAGGACTGAGTATTTCTTTCTGTTTACAAATCTGCAAAAATATGACTTTCACCTCAATATTTTATTGCACAATATTTATCTCTATATCAACTACACTGCTTTGTAATTCAAACACCTGATTTTGAGACTAATGTGGTGATTTGTTCCATCACATTCAATTCCTGAAACTGCCTATGAATTCCTCTACTAACTTCTTCAGTTGTACACAGAAGGCCTCTGGGTGAAAGCATTTTTCTTTGCCTTTGATCTTCTTCTAGCATTTTCTCCAGGTTTGGGAAGTATTGCAGGATTTTACTTTTTTTAATTGGGAGGACCACAAGCCCAGTTTGAATTTGAATGCATGATCATATGTACTAAGACCCTGTACTTTTCCTTAGTTTACAGTTTTTCTATTATGTCTGGAAGGAACCTGGAGTTGAGCAACTTTATAATGTCTGGCAGTACAACATAGACTTTATTTTTTGATTGAAGAAGTGACAATTTCAGGCATGAGAGCTAAAAGTACTTGCTTCCCTCAGCATTACCACGACACACCAGCATTGCAGATTATTTCACCAGAGGCAGGACTGAGATCAACAAGTAAGAATTTACAGATACAGAAGGGCCGTTACGCAAAATAAGTTTACAATTTTAACAACGTTCATAAAATGAGAAAAGTCCATAACTTTATTTGCTAAGCCTTACTAGTGGTGTATACAGTGGTAATTGATTAATAAAAAGGGAAATTAGGTCATTTTTGCAAAGAACATTTTGCACTGACGTGAAACATGGCTGGTGCACCATCAGTTGTGATGGATACTTGTTCGGAATGTTTTTTTTCTCAAACAAGTACCTTTTGAACTCGATGTAGATATCCTCACCCCTTGCGTTAAGGGGGTGAGAGGATCTTCTTTGGTTGCTGTATCCTTTAAAAACATGTACACACAAACAATCAGCTGGGCTGTGTCATTCATGTTTCTGGATTGATCAAACTGCAATAAGAAGCATTCACAGACTTTCAGGTTCTGCTGCAGTTGTTGAAAAGTGTCTTTGGACAATGATTCTAATTGCATTGCTACCATCGAAGCATCAAGCACCACTCTGGATTGCCATTATTATTTCTTCCTAGTTCTTAAAGGTTTTTGATGCAAGAGTGAGTGCCACAGTTATTGCTTCTGTAATTCGTTCACCATATGTGAATGACTTCTTGTGTTGGCAAATGTGAAATAATGCTTCAGTGCAGATCTCAGTTTTTGCTGCTAACTTTGAAAAAAAATAGTAGCTTCCAAAAAGCCTTCAGTTGGTCAACATTCTTTGTCCAAAAAAGCTATTTGAGTAAAAACTACCTGTGTGGTGTTGTTCCAAATTCTCTTTTTAACTTGTTGATACTCTTTGGTAATATATAAGGTAAATGGTCTTATCTTTCACAACTGTCCCAGTGAAAGTTGTACATTTTTGTTAATTTTTCGATAATGCCAGTTCATCGCTCATCATTGTTGCTTGACCTTGTAATTTGTGACATCATTTTGTTGCTGGTCATGCTGCAGATAGGGTTCTGGATACGCACCTCTGGAACATCTAGAGTGTTGCTGGCTGCTTTCAAGTCTAGAGTCTTAGAGGTCACATCTGTGGTTGGAATTTGTTTCAGGGAAGCCCCTGAATGGGGGCATGCAATGCGTGGATATTGGATTATGGGTACCACAGCATTCCCCAGACATTTTCTTGGGTCTGCATAGACCTTTTAGATAAGCAGCTGAAGAAAACAAACTGCAGTCTACAGAGAATGAGCTGAAGAGTGGGACTAGCTGAGCTGCTCTTACAGAGAGTCCACCTGGATATGATGGGCAGAATAGCCACTTATGTTTCTAGAACTGTAAAATATTGGATTCACATATCATTTCCTAGTGTCTGTCTTTGTTATTTGTTTGCATTCCCACCAGAAAACTTACTTCATACTGTAATCATATTCCATCAGGACTAAATTGAAACATGAATCAACATAGCTGGCACAGCCTGTTAAGATCTTGCACTTTTCTCATGCCATGCGCTTTGTGGAAATGGAGGTCATACAGTCATATGATGATAGACATGCATGGCAAGAGTACATAGGTGGATGGTGAGATCAACAATCAAAGACTCTACAATCGACCAATAAATCTCAATATATGTATTGGAGACCATGAACCTAGACTTTCAATGTCTTCTTGATTAGGATAATCATCTCATCCTCGGAATTAGTCTCATGGACCTCTTTTGCACTCCGTCTAAGGCAGGCAAATTCTCCCTTGGGTAAGGAGACCAAAACTGTGAACCATATTCAGGATGTGGTCTCACAAGGTCTTTTATAACTAAGTGAAGAGTTTTTTATTTTAAAGTTATCATTCCTTTGTAATAAAGTTAATACACAATTTGAATACCTAATTACTTGCTTTATCTGTAGATTACCTCTCAGTGTTTCATTTACACAACAGATTCTTCTGAATGCAATTATTTCACAGTCTCTCACTGTTTAAAAATTATTCTCGAAATTTATTTCCAAATCTAAATAGGTCACATCCTTCCTGACCCACCCCATCTGTTACAAACATAGAAACTCTTGATTCTTAAACACAATTTCCCTTTCAGTGTTAATACTGCTTGATCATATTATGATTTTACAGGTGTCCAGTTACTATGTGCCTAATGAACAACTCTAGCATTTAGCCTACTATGGATATCAAGATAACTGGCCTACTGTTCTGTGATTTCTCTGTCCCTCTTTTTTTCCAAGTGGGGTTATGTTTGCTAACTCCCAATTCATAGAGAACATCTTAGAATCTAGGGAATTCTGGAAGAATCTAGGAAATTCTGAATCAAAATCAATTCATTCACTATCAGTGCAGCTACTTGTACAGGGTGCAGTGTCAATTCAAGGAGATTTTAGACCCACTAATTCTTCCAGGACTCTTTTGTTAGGAATACTAGTTTCTTTACATTTCTTATACTCACCAGACCATTGTTTCCCCACTCTTTCTTATTTTCAAATAGACAGATATGAAGGCTGAGGTATTAATTCACTTAAAACCTATTCAGTTGCATAGAATTAAAATCAAATCCAAAGTATTTGTTCAATGTTTCGGCAATTTCCTGGTTCTCCTTTATAATTTCTCCTGCTTTTGCTGAGGAGATTCATTTATGTTAGCTGATTCATTGCTTTTTGCAATCTTTTTTTAAACTTCCTTGCTAGTTTACTCTCACATTCTCTTTTCTATTTCTTTATTATTTCTTAGTCATCTTTTTCGGAATTCATTAATCTTCCCAATTATCAGTTTTACTATTCTTTTGGCAATATTTTTGTCCTCCTCATTTAATGTAATATCATCATTTACTTCACTTGAGAGGTATGGTTGGACTACTTATCCAGTGGGATAAGCTTTTATTCCTTAATGAAATGTATTTTTGTTGCAAATTATGAATTTATCTGTTCAGTGTTTGCCATGTAGGTCAACCACCCTAACTTTATGATGAATCCCCAAACTATCTTTATTCACTCATTCCTCAATCTACAAACTTTGCTTTGTTCAGGCCCTATTTAATGAGATCACTTTTGAACTCCTTGTAAAATCTGGTAATGTTATGATCACCTTTCTCTCCAACCATTTTCATTACCAGGTTAACCTTTTAAAATTGTACAATATTAGATCTAACATATTATTTTCCCGAATTACTTTCATGATGTACTAGGAAATAATGTGAGCACACACACAATCTTGTCCTCTGCACAATTCTGTAAATTAGGTTTGCCCAGTTTGTATTAAGAATAAAGTCCCCGGTGAGAATGCACTCTGGCCAACACTACAACCACTAAAAGGCAATGCTGAAATATACCAACCAATCTGACACTTAATTATCTGAAAGGATTCATGAGAATAGTTCCCCACCTTCACTTCCAACAGTAAGTGTGAAGAAGTCATAGGCCTCTATGTCACCAACATTGAGACCATCAAATCACCTGCCTCTGTCAGTTTTCTCCCTTCCACTTACCCATTTGACCAAGCTTCCACTAAAGCTAGACCTGAACTAAACATTTCCCTATTATCCCCCTCACACCAGCCCCAAGCTCATCTTCTCCAGAAGACCTGCCTCCTGCTCCCGTGAGCCAAGTCTACTAAATTTGCAGACATCCAATTTCTTTCTCTAGTTCCGATGTGAGCTGATATAATAAATAGTTCTCTCTCTTCAGATTCTTTCCCTCTCTCTCCTACACATTTGCCATCATTGCTCACCTCTTCAAAGAAACAGCTCTTTACCATTTGTCCATGCAAACTATTATCCAACTTCAACCTCATTCCGAGACATTCACTACCTAATCGAGGTGTCCAGCATCAGCAAGGATTGGGGGGAGGGGGGGGGGGGAATGCTGAAAGTGACCTTTTGCATTGCTACTAGTGTCCCCCATGCAAAGACCATCCCATTACCACCCTATTGCCTTTAGTCAGTCACCTGTGTCCTGGGTCCTTCTGCAACCATGGGCCTCCCTGGTGATGTTACTGAACAGTGCAAAGCTACCAGCCTCTGATTACAGCAACTCTTGGTGGAGAGATTATACTCCTGCCCCAAAGGGTAATTGATCCTGGGGAGACCCACTGTTGTTAAGTGCCTGATACACACTCACTGTGGATACCAAAAAGAGGTGAGGCAGTGCTCTTGCCTGCTTCCTAGCCTGCTGGGAGACCCCAACACCTTCTTGAAACACTTGTCTGTAAAAAGCTTGTAACTAATTAGCCAGGAACCAAATATGCAAGTGTCTAAGTGCTCCACATTCACAGCTGCACTGAAAAGTCAGGTTATACATAACACTGGTTTAAGGTAATCTACTAACTAGGCAGCATGACAAATTAGATTAAAGGCAAAGATATCTAACTGTTCCAAACACAATGTTTGCTTAATCCTAAGATCTGGGAGCCAAAAGAAGACATAACATGGTAGCAGCTGTGAGTGAACCTAAAACCTTTTCAATGAGTTTAATGCTGAGCTGGAAAATCAATCCAAATTAGTGCCTGCGAGAGGAAGGAAACCTGCAACAAATGAAAAATGGAATGTTGACTGGCACAGCAATGCGTACACAGCTACAGCCCAGAATGAATCAGAGAGATGATGATATTGTAGAGGCATTTGAGAGGTATAAACAAAAATGCACATTAGCGTCAGAAGTTCCAGTAAAAGGCACTAGCAATGAAAACAGGGTCAGCTATATTCATCTATGGACAGATGGCAAAGGATTAAATGCATTTAGTTGCTGGGAGTGTACTAAAGAGGACAGCAGAAACCCAGACAAAACTTTTGAAAGATTCAACACACACCTCCAGCCAATATCAAATCATCAGATCGGGGGTATGAGTTTCAAGGTTTCTGATTGGTATTAGATGACCCTATTGATAACTTCGAAACAAAACTGAAAAATGCAGCCAAAACATGCACATTTGAAGATTGAGATAAAAGGCTGACAGATCAGCTAATTAAGCGAGTCTGCGCACCTCAAGGCACAGAAAATGCTCATCAGAAATAACAAGTTCACAGCACTGCAAGCTAATGGCACTGACAGAGCACATGGAGACACAAGCAGACAGATGAAAACATAGACGAAAACATAGCTAAGGGCAGCAGGGTTGATGTAGTGGGACAGTAACAAAAAAAAAGCCACACCAAACAGAGAAAGAAAAACCAGTAACTTTAAGTGGCTAGGTCTTTAAATTTGCTTGATTTATTAAAAAAACATTGGAACATTCCTGAGAAGCGCCCTGGTACCTTGAAGTAGAAAGTTAGTATCTGGATTTTGTTGTACAGTTTGGTTAACAACTGTGCTGAAAAGATACAAGTGTGACAACATAACTGTCTCACATTCCACTTCTCCCACAAGGTTGTCTGATTCAGAAACTGCAGATGAGGTAAGATTGAACCTTTTGCTTTTCTCTCATCTTAACTCCTCCTCTCACCACAGTCTTACACTTGTGCCTTTCTGATAATCAAGAATTTCAAACTGACCAGAGGTGTCAGAGTAAGGCAGTGATGAAGGAGAAACACTATCAATCGATCTCACAATCTCAGAAATCTACACGGTATGTACCTCAGAGGATAGTTAGAGGTGGAGTTTGCCCAGTCATAAACTGGGCACAGGGAAAAAGTGAGGACTACAGATTCCTGATGAAGTGCTTATGTCCGAAATGTCGATTGTCCTGCTCCTTGGGTGCTGCCTGACCTACTGTGCTTTTCCAGCACCACACTCTCAACCATAAAATGGGTACATTTGTGTTCCCAAACAGGCAGGGAACAAGTTACCATAGGTTCCAGATCCTGTACAGCAACTTTGCAGGTGAAAATAGTTAAATGCATAAGTCATTCAATCATTTGGTAGCACATTTCTTGAGTATTACTGAAAACAAAGATGCAGTTTGTTGAAGATTGTCGGTCAGGCTCATACAGGGGCACACTTGCGCATACTGGAAGATACGTATATTAATACATATTAATATAAATGCACACACATTGTGTCTCTAACAATTCAGCAAAATAGGTGACAGTACTCTCAGGTTCACTCCTCATTAATGTCTTGTCCAATCAGAGTCAGCCTGCCTGCCGTAAATTTAAACAAAGCTTGGCAGGTAGCTGCCTGTCATTATCTAACTGGTGCATTGTCTATAGCAGTCTATCAATCAGAGCCCACTTGCCAATCAGTTTGAAGCAGCATGCTATGCACATACAGTAGAAACATACTGTTTCCCCATACATTAGTTTTCATGTAAAAATGCTGACGAGTGCAAGATAATATGCTGTGACACAACGTGTCTTTTTTCAGCAGTTTTATTCATTCATGGGATTTGAGCATTACTGGAAAGGCCAACATTTATTGTCACCACTAAATACTTCTGACTAGTATGGAAAATAAAGAACATGAAAGCATGGGAAGGGTTAAAGCTTGAAGACTACTGGCAATCTGTGCCACCAATTCATGGGCGGCATGGTGGCACAGTGGTTAGCACTGCTGCCTCACAGCGCCAGAGACCCGGGTTCAATTCCCGCCTCAGGCGACTGACTGTGTGGAGTTTGCACGTTCTCCCCGTGTCTGCGTGGGTTTCCTCCGGGTGCTCCGGTTTCCTCCCACAGTCCAAAGATGTGCAGGTCAGGTGAATTGGCCATGCTAAATTGCCCGTAGTGTTAGGTAAGGGGTAAATGTAGGGGTATGGGTGGGTTGCGCTTCGGTGGGTCGGTGTGGACTTGTTGGGCCGAAGGGCCTGTTTCCACACTGTAATCTAATCTAATCTGTGTTCTGTGGAAGACAGAATGGGATAACCATAGTGGAACATTCTCCCACCAATTAGCAGAGTAAGGTTAAGGCTGAAAGGTCACTATGGCGAGATGAGATAACACAAGTAATAAGGCAAGTTTCTCTGTTAAGTGTTATTATGACAGGATTGGGACAAAAAAAATTTGGGACATGACATTAAAATATCTAATTAATAGTTAGTAGAGTCAGCTTGAGACAGGAGACTATTGTAACAGATGGAATAGCTAAATATCTATCTTGGCAGGTTAGTCTGGAATTGAAGATCACTGTAGCACAGTTAGCAATAAATATCTCATCGTGACATTAGAATAACATTAAGTAGAATGTACCACTAAAGAGATAATGGGAACTAACATCGCTGGTTTATTGCATAGCTAGAGTGAGATACTTTGATTAATGTAGTTGGACATGCTAATAAGCTAACAGAAACATGATAAAAAAACATAAAAATCCACGGACCGGAGGTTTGGGGGCATTCGAGAATCTGCTTTCTCAGTGCCACAGTATTTTGTTTGCAAATAAAAGACCTACTTCTTGAAGAACTCTCCGAGTCTCCTGGTGGTTCTCTATATTTTCTCCACAACACTAGATGACAGTGAATTGCCTCCTGAACTGCTGCACTTCATTCTGTATTGACACACCTCACCCATAACACTGAAAGGAAGGGATTTCCAGGATTGAGATACACAACAATGAAACAACAGATAGAGATATGTAACTTGGAAGGAAATGTGCAGATAGTAGTATTCCCTTATATCCGGTTCCCTTGTCATTCCAGGTAATAGAAATCACAGGTTTGGCAGGTACTGTCTCAAGAATTGTGATGAGTTGTTGCAATACAATTTGAAGATAGTACACACTATTGCCACTGTGTCTCAATGGTCAAAGGAGTAAATATTTCAGAAGATGGATAGGGTGGTGATAATGTGGACTACTTTGGTTTAGATAGTGCTGATTTTTGAATGGTATTAGAGCTGCAATAATCCAAAGATGTGGAGAGTATGCTAACACACACCTGACTTGATCCTGATAAATGGCATTAGATAATGGAGAGTCAGAAGGTGAATTACTTGCCACAGAATTACTAATCTCTGACCTGCTCTTATATTTCAGTAACTGGTGCAGTTGTTTCTAATCTGTGGTAACTACCCAGATTTTGACAATAGGGGAATTTAGTAATGGTACTGTGGTTGAACAGCAAGAGATGTTTCAATTCTCTTTTAATGAAAATGATCATTTCCTGGCATGGGTGTAATGCAAAATGTTCAGAGGCAGAGCAGTACAGAAGGTATCTGATAGGTATTCATGATAAAATGCTTGGTGCTTTAACAGCCTACTAAGAAGTCTGTGTGGCATAACAAGGTGCAAGGAGACTTTGTGAGGAGTTTAGTCCCCATCCCTGTCAGCAATCCCTTCCAGGAACTGGACAGCATTTGCATGAGAGTTGAGTGTTCAACCATGATATAGCACCTGCTGATCAAAGTCCCAGCTCTGATATTAGCACAATGTCAAGCAATCTAAAGTGCAGGTGCTGCAGGGAGCTCATAAGCTCATATGTACGTACGAACCTCCAGCCTGCAGCAGGAATAACCACAGGGCCTCTGAAGCCTGTTGCACCATTCAATACCATTATGGTGGGTTTTCTACCTTAGCTTTACTGTCCTGTCCCCATTTCTGCCTGCGAGCTCAAAACTGTAACATAGTCTTCAATATAATCTACAATCAAGCAACCTCAATCCTCTAGAATTCCAAGATACAAAACACTCCAAATTAAGAAATTTCTGTTCGTCACAGGATTAAATGACCAACCTCTTTAGCTGAGACTGTTCCCTGCATTCTAGATTTCACAGCATCTAGTCTGTTAAGCCCCTTCAGAACCTTGTGTGTGTCAATGAGATCACCTCAGACTTCTCAACTTCAGAAGGTTTAGATTTAATTTCCTCAGCCTCTTATCAAACTTCCCATTCTACGAATTGATATAGTCAACTTTATTGTACTATCACTAAGGCAAGTATATCTTTTCCGAGCTATGAATACTAAAACAGCATACAGTACTCCAAGTCTGTCTTCAGTGCAAGGGAATGTCTTGCATTTTAAGAAATATCGCTTCATCTTGCCACGTGCTCACTTTATCACATTTGTCTAAGAAAAAATTCACCAGCTCAGCGAGCAAACTTACAACTTAGCTAGACATAGTCCAAAATGTTATCATGAGACCTCTTAGTCTGAACTGCCACACCCTCTGATTCCTGTTATTGGCTGCCAGAAATGGCAGTTGTCATGGAGCCCAAATTTATCAAAGCTTTTATATGAGTCCTGGTTTTGACATTTGAACATCTAGTTAACATAATCACACATGGATATAGTCTCCTGCTAAGATCCTTTGTCCTTCTCTTACTTCTTGCTCTTTCAACAGTTTATCCTGCTCTGCTTGCCTTCTATTCATTTTATATGCAAGAACATATTCTTATGAGGTGTTCCAAGCTGTGGGCTTGTATTTCCACAATACCTCTTGTTAACATTTTCTAATAGACAAATTTACTAGTTATGGATTACAACTTGCTTCACTTGTTTATTTCTTACGGAGAATGACATGGGATATATCAAGTTTTATACAAGTGTTCCCTTTTGGCAAAATTTAACAGAGTCTAACATAAAGTGAGCCAGTGAGTGAATAAATTGAAGGAGGAGCTTCACTGATTGATAACTAGTCCACTGATCTGTTCCATAACATGCAGAAGGCTCATGTTCTGTCAGTGCGATCAATATTTATGCAGCAGTTTTTTGGGATCACCTGCCATGAACTGGGTGTGAGTTTATTCCTTTTGGAGTGGTCTGCTACCATGCTGGCAGCTCAGACTCCCTTTCATGTGAATACCATGCAGCTGCTATTCCACTAATTTAATATATGCCATTGCAAGGAGTATGTCCTCATTGTGGATGCAGGTTTGCTCGCTGAGCTGAAAGGTTCATGTTCAGACGTTTTGTCATCATATTAGGTAACATCTTCAGTGAGCCTCCAGATGAAGCATTGCTGGTGATTCCGGCTTTATATTTATATGTCTGGGTTTCTTTGGGTTGGTGATGTCATTTCCTGTGGTGATGTCATTTCCTGTGGCGATGTCATTTCTTTATCGTTTCAGGTCTGATTTACCACCCCCTGAGCAAAAGAAATGATGTCACCACAGGAAATGACATCACCAACCCAAAGAAACCCAAACATATAAATAGGAAGCAGGAATCACCAGCAATGCTTCCTCCAGAGGCTCACTGAAGATGTTACCTAGCATGATGACGAAATGTCTGAACATGAACCTTCCAGCTCAGTGAGCGAACCTACATCCAGAACCTCAACCTGAGCTACACATCTTCTCGAAACTCGCTATGTCCTTATTGTACCTAATTTTCAGATCGTGCAACAAACAGTAGAAATTCTCAAAGTTTTAAGTTCCTTCTTGACAATTGCTAATTTCAGTACAAATTAAAATTGGATATAAAAGCCTCTCACAGCTTTGGACATTGAAAGTTCATGGGCAGTGGCAGGGCATTTTTGAGAGATGTTCTTACTAGCCAGGAATTTTATGATTTCTGATATCTGACCTGTGAAATACTGAAGCATTCTGTCCAAATGCAGCAAGATCTGGAAAATATCCAGGTTTGTGCTGACAAGTGCCAACTAATATTTGTGCCAAACAAGTGCAGGCAATGACTATCTCCAATAACAGAAAACATAACCCTTGTCTCTTAGCATTCAAGACAATTATTATATCTGAATCAACACCATCAACATTCTGGGGTTTATCACTGACCAGAAATTGAATTGGACTAACCATATAAGTACTGTGGTTACAACAGCAGGTCAGAGACTTAGAATCCTGCAGCAAACAACTCACTTCCTGACTTTCCAAAGCTTGTCCATGATCTGCAAGACACAAGTCAAGATATTCCCCACATGCCCAGATGAGTACAGCTGCAACAACACTCAAGAGGCTTGATATGATCCAAAATAAAACAGTCCACTTGATTGGCACCACATCCACAAACATTCACTTCCTCCACTAGTAACAGTCATTATATGTTATCTATAAGATACACTGCAGAAATTGTCCTTAGAAAGTAGCTTCCAAACCTAGGCCAATATAATGTACAGGCACAAAGGCAGCAGATAAATGGGAACACCACCAGCTGCAAGTTGCCCTCTAACCACAAATATCCGGACTTGGAAATATATTGCAGTTCTTTCAGTGTTCCTGGGTCAGAGTTGAGGAACTCTCTCCCTCTTGGTATTGTAGGTCCCCATAAAGCAAATGGACTGCAACTGTTTATGAAGGCAGTTCAAGGGCAACTAGGGATTGGCAATGAATGATTGCCCAGCCAGTGTCACTCTCATCAATGGATATACAAAAGAAAAGCTTTCAACAATTAAGGAACTGGTCCTCCATGGCATAACTCATGTCAGAGTCACTGACGTCACTAATGAGATTGATGGAATTGTTTATCTAGCTTTCAGGATCTTCATATGATAGAGTTCTACTTTCACCACCCACAGAGTAGTGATCCCATATAGCTGAGAAGGAACACTCAGTATGCTAGATCACTCCCTTGCATTTTACTGCATCTTTAGCCTCGACCACTACTACACTTCCTCACCAGTGCTAATTTACATTGTTCCATCAGGCATTCCCTCTTAGTATTTCTATCTACTTAGCACGAGGTGTCTGTGCTGCTATTTGCTTCACACGTAGACTGATTCAAAGTTTTTTTTTATTTCTCTCATGGTTTGCCTTCACTGGTTCACCTTGAGCAGAGGTTGCTTGTTCTTGTCCTATGATGAAGGTAAAATGCTTTATAAATAAATAAGCACAGGTTTTCTTATGGGTTATGCATTGTTATCACATGCTGTATGTATGTCTATAAGGAAAATGTGTGCCTATGTTCATATTTTGCCAATCAACAAACATTTTAATGTTATGGGACATATTACTTCTATGCTGGCTCCAAGGAGTACAGACTCCATGCCTTTCAAGTTCTCCTTTGAGATCTGGTGAACAGTTGATTCCTCAAGTTGTTGTCATCCGAAGTTCATCACATGTCGTACTTATTACATTTATATTATGTGCTGGGTTTGCCTTTAATAAAGGAATGGTAAGGGTTGACACATTGCGACTCAGCCTTTATACTTTATGCTACACTTTCTTCAAAACCGTCTATAATGTGATTTGCATAATTTTGTAATTTCTGGTTGTAACAATTATTTGCTGATGGGTCATAGTTTGTTCTAGCTGGGTACCTAATGGTGTCTGACTTATGTTAGACAAGCCCTCGTAAATAATATTTTTTAATTTTTCATATGGTGAAATTCTGAGAGTGTGATCTGATATCTCATATGGGAAAACAGAGTATAGGATATCTGAGACCTGAGTCAACAGGACTCACAGCAATATGTCTTCTGATCCAGAGTGAAGGATTGTGAAATTACAGCACAAGGACTGACAAAGAAGAATAAAGTACAATGGATGAATTGAAAGCTAAATCAAATACAGAAAGAAAATGAAAGAGAGGGCACCAAAGTTTGGATTACGTGACAGAGAAAAATGACAGAAAGCAAACTCAAAAAAAAAACAAATTACACATTTTAAAATCTGAATTAACAATCAACAAACCTGAATGAATAAAAATCCACAACTGAATTTGTCAATTTTCAGTACCAGATTGCTTGATTGACAGCAATTAATATTTATCACATTGTTAACAGGAATGGATAGGATTTAAACCTCTGAGGCAAGTTTAGTTCATATCTATTCCATAAATATAACAACTATGCTGTTCAATGCTTTTCAATGGTAAGCAGATAACAAGATGCTGCTATCATGAAACTGGCAATAAACCAGAATAACTCAAACATATTTGAAATTGATTATGCATTTACTTGCCATCTGAAGCTGCTGTACACTTACACAAAAATAACACTGAAAGTCATTAGACTTGCCACTGCGTCCTACTAATTAACTTGATGTCCCAGATCAAGTTTGCCAGCTCTGCCTTCATATCCTTATAACAATCTTTACTCATGTTTAAAACAATGGTCTTAGACAACTTTCAACTCGACATGAAATGCTACCCTCTTGTGATCACTGCCATTTAGAGGTTCCTTTACCATGAGATTATTGGTGAATCCGATCTCAGAGTTCATTACCAGGTCTAGAGTTGCCTAATTCCTAGTCAGCTATAGAATGTACTGCTATGAAAAACTGTCCTAATTACACTCTATGAACTCAATTTCAAAGTAATTTTTTAAATGTCAGATCTAATTATAGTACAGAAACAGTCTCACCTTATTTTCACGTTTTGTTTTGCTGGAGTTGCAGAGTTCACAAGCTCTGATGTATATCCCTCACTAGAAATAAATCCACAGAATTCAAGAGAACTCATAGATGAACAACATGAAAGCAAGTAAAAGTAGATATTCTGGACAAGTAGGTCTGGCAGCAGCTGTGGACGGGAAAACAGAGTTAACATTTTGAATCCGATACAACTTTTTCAGTTCTTGTCAGACTCCATGTGTTAACTTTGTTTCTCTCTCCACAGATGCTGTTAGACCTTCTGTTTTAATTTCAGATTTGCACCAGCTGCAGTAATTTTCTTTTTTCTATCATTAAACCCAAGTTGCCTTTCTTGATGCTAAGCTTTACTCTGGTCCAATTTTCAAGAATTAGAGTGCTCTCACGGGAAATTGGTAAATTAACTGCTTGCAAAGCATTATTACAATAGATGTCGCATCTATTGTTTTTACGATGAAAAATCACTGTCAAGAACCAGATACATCAGAACTGCATTCCTGTGACTTTGTGGGCAATCAGTTCATTCTGACTTAATGTAGTGTACTGAAATCTTCTAATGTTTGGTACAATCCCACCATATCTATATTTAAACAACTCCAGCTAACCATGATATGTTAAATGTTTCATGTCTAACAACAGAACTTTTTTTTATACTTAACAAAAAGTTAAGCCATGATTAAAGTTGATTGATCGTAACATTATTTTAATCTTTCCCTATTAGCTCATACACGTTTCTCTGGAGAAAATCAAGTCGTATGTTGCTGGGAATCAATCTTTTCAGGCATTCAGTAAATCATGTCCAAGGTTTGATTGTTTTATTTGAGGTTGTGCTGGAGTTGGGAAGGGAAATCAAAGTTTGGTTTTATCAGATGGCTGGCACACAAGATGAGAGGAAATGATACTCAAAACATGGTGACAGCCTTACAAATTGGAAGATCTGCATCATGTTCGGAGATGTGGTTAGGTAATCAACTGAATGTGTAGTTTGTGGTGATTCTTTTGGATGATACAAAGCAAGAGAGACATTGTGTCATGCCGTGTTGTGGTGCGATTAGGAGTCTCACCTGCGATTCCTCACATGGTGAATTACCAATCTCACCCGGACTGTCAGCAGGAGACACTGAACAAAGTGTGATGATTCTGTACAAGGAAAGAGGAAACCATCAGAGGGAAAACCACCTCTGCCCCACTCTAACAAAACTCAAGTAATATTTTTAACAAAAGAAACCTATATCGCTCATGGATCTGCAGTGGTGAACACCACCAAGTTGCAAAGTATAGAAGAGGCAACAATAAATTAAAGTAACCATGAAGTTAGATCAAGTTTGATTGTTCCCCGCCTGTAGCCACAAAATTCTGTTCTCAAAGGCCCGGGTGGGGATCATGTTGCACAATTAAACAATGCCCATTGCTTGTGCGTCAAACTTCATACTGTCTGTTCATTCACATGATTGCACAGTGCACACTATTAAGCAAACTCAAGCTGGGAATCCAAAACCATGATAAATAATTTTGAATTCAAAGTGAGTATAAACTTGCAGGAAGGTTAATTCTGATTGCAACATTTGCTAGAGGTGATTCTAATCATGAATATGCCCTGAGGAAGAGATAAAAATTGTATGTATTGTCAAAGAGTGAGTTTTAAGGTTCTCTAAAACAACGAGACAAAGTTTGGTGTGGTCAATGGTGAGGAGGAGGGATGTACTGAATCCACATGGGAGTGAGAAATGTGAAAGCGAGTTATTACAAAGGCATTGGGAGGAGGTTGCATGATGCTCAGGGAGCTCAGACAAGTGGTCAAGACCAAATGACATAAGGAAGTAAAGCCTTTGACAGCAAGTGGCAATAGTGGGAAGGAGTACATCAGTTCCTCCAGGGAACAGTATCTCTGGCAATCTCCAGAGGTGGGTGTGGTAGGCAGAGGCAGATGCTATGGGCAAGAGACAAAGAAATAAAAAGTAGATAGTTAATATTTGTGAGTAGGAAGCATCTGCTGGTGGCTAGGGAACCAGAAAGTGGAACTGAAGCAAGTGTACAACTAGCTGAATTGAAGAGTAGCGCCATTGAGCTGGGGAAGCCTCATGGAGTGGGAGCAAGATAGTGAGAGAGATAGAGAGTGAGCGAGAGAAAGAGAGAGAGAGAGAGAGAGAGGAGCAGCATCCAGGAGTTGGAGTAGAGCTCCAGCCTGGTGAGTCAGCATGGAAGGGCTGGACACATGAATCCACTGATGGTGGATAGAAAGCTGGAAAATGTTAATGGAGTGAGGTAATATCTGTAGGGTTCCTAAGTGGACCATTTGAGGAAAACCCAGAATTCAACAGGACAGAAGGAAAAGACGGATCCCCTTTGTGTCGGGGAGGCAAGATCATCGGTGTTACGTGATCACAGGAAGTTAACCATAGGAGCTGCTCCCATTGAAAAGGTTGTCCAGCTGATTAGAAATCAGATGTAAGCTCCTCAACAATATCATCAAGGATCTGCAACATTGTGCACATACCCATTACAAATATTTCATTTCGCTAAACTATAGTTTTCCTTTAACATTTGCAAGGATTCATTGCCAGTGGAACAAGGAATCCCTGTTTTATCATTTTCTTATTGCATGTGGGTTTAAGCCACCTGTTACAATATCTTTATAGATTAACCACCAGCCTCATACATTGTTCAATGCACCTTCACAAAGCTTCCAACAATCTTTATCAACTATGAATCATTAAATACATTGAAATCTTTACCTTACCATCACACACTTTTGCAAGCCTCACAGTCCCATTCCTTACCTTGCATATGTTGTCAGTTATTTAATCGTGATCTATGATATATGATATATGATATATCACATGCACATGCACTGTCACACTGCTCTCCCTTGCAGAGTGTTCTCAGACATAACTGTAAGCAGCAGCACATAATGATCAGGGGAAAGATACATTTCCTCACCTCAATGAGGGACACAGCACAATCATCATCACTGTGAATGTAACTAATGATAGCGCTGAAAGCATTGAAACTGTCAGCAAACTGATAATATCCATCATTCATTCATCCCATTTCCTCTTCTGCTCAGCATCTGTTCCTATTTGCAAAGTGTAGATGATATATACATATGTGTCTTGATTTTCCCCTTCACTTCAACACAACCCTACTCTTGCAACTTATTCCTGGCCAGGCAGAGTCACAGCATTAAACTGAGGAGAGAAAGATAAAGAGCAGAACGAAGAAAGTGAAACACTGGCACTCGCTCTTACACTTGCATCTCCCAGCCCAGGTACTGAAACCACACAAACTTTACAAGCTAGCTTCAAGGTTGGAGTTGCACCAAGGTTGGTGAGACACTGGACATGCATAGGAAGTAGTCCAGACAAAGGTAAATGAGAGCACAGGTACTATCAAGATGTTGGAGTTCTGGTTCAGAGAACTCAAATGAGCACTTTGTTGGTCTGGCATACAGAAGGGCTGATTGATATCGCAATGAAATGCTTGGTATATTGGGAGGCCTGCATGAAATCTTGCAGTCACTGTCAAGGAGCTTGGAGGAAGCTGATCCTTTGCAACTTGGAGGTGGAAGACAAGTCCATTAACACACTTGTGGATCCAACCATCATGCAACTACCAATGGCCAATATCTTAGCTTCCAGCACAAATGGAAGCCACCCAATATCCTTGCTGCAATGGAATCGCAGATTGAAGACATTAAAGGTCCTTTTGTTTCCTTACAGGTTCCAAATGCTGCCTTTACTACCATAGAAACCAGTACTGAAATAGTCTTGCAATAGCTCACAGCATTTCAGAATGTGATTATTAGGATCACCACACTGTCATCATGGGCTCGTGGCTCTGTGTGGCAAGGTTCTGCAGGTATCCTTCTCAGTAAGATAACATTCATCATCTCCCATCACTGCCATGCCACCAATGTTCTTGGTGTTTTCTTCCAGCCTATCAGCTGAATGTTGCTGCCCATGCTGAGATGTTGCAACCTGAAAACAGACTTTCTAGGCCCAGAACTACTATGATCAATCTGCAAGGCCATGTGTGGTTTCCCAGACTGAAAATCAAGAGACTTCCACCTGTACTAGTGCAAACTAGTGGGAAAGCAGAGCATAGGGGCATTAAGATAAAGGCAAATGCATATGAAAGGTAGACACAAAGGGAATATACAAAGGTGACTCGAGTCATAGAGATGTACAACACAGAAACAGACACTTTAGTCCAGTTCATCCATGCCGACCAGTTATCTTAACCCAAGTTAGTCCCACCTGTAAACAGATGGCCCATATCCCTCTAAACACTTCCTATTCATATGCCCCTTAAATGTTGCATTTTTCAAGATGTCACCATCTATTTTCCTACATTCTATATCTTCCATATCCTTTTCCACAGTAAATACTGATGCAAAATACTCATTTAGTATCTCTCCCATTTCTTGTGTGGCTTTGCTGATCTTTGAGGGGCCCTATTCTCTCCCTAGTTACCCTTTTTGCCCTTAATATATTTGTAAAAACCCTTTGGATTCTCCTTAACTCTGTTTGCTAAAGCTATTTCATGTCCCCTTTTTGCCCTCCAGACTTCCCAATATACTCCTACTGCCTTTATACTCTTCAAGGTATACACTCCATCTATACTATCTGTACCTTACATATGCTCCCTTCTTTTTCTTAACCAAACCCTCAATTGCTTTAGTCATCCAGCATTCCCTATGCCTACCGGCCTTTTCTTTCATCCTAACAGGAATATACTGTCTCTGGATTCTCATTATCACATTTCTGAAGGCTTCCCATTTGCTAGTCGTTTCTTTACCTGCGAACATCTGCCCCCAATCAGCTTTTAAAAGTTCTTGCCTAATACTGTCAAAATTGGCCTTTCTCCAATTTAGAACTTTAACTTTTGATCTGGTCTATCCTTTTCCCTCACTATGTTAAAACAAATAGAATTATGGTCACTGGCCCCAAAGTGCTCCCCCACTGACACCTCAGTCACCTGCCCTGCCTTATTTCCCAAGAGTAGGTAAAGTTTTGCACCTTCTCTCGTAGGTACATCCACATACTGAATCTGAAAACTTTCTTAGTTGATTTTATATTGAATATCGGATAGTTTATTTGATAAAATTGATTTGGATTATTTGTTTTGTTGTGGATTTTATTGCAGCACTGTGTTTAAGAGCAAGCTGTAACGGGCTGCAACAGAAAGAAGATAATACTTGGGACAACTTGATGGATACGGAATTTAAGTTACATTCTCTGGAGCCATAATCAGATGAGCTGATCAGAAATGGCTCAGTGGAAAAGGAAAATTGTGCGACTGCGTCCTCCTTCTCTCTCTCCTGTTGCACCTCCTCCTCTTCTTCTTTCTCAATTGCTTACCATATATCTGGTGCCTTCATGATGGTGAGGTTCTTTCAAGTGCAGCAGGCTACAAAAAATTGTGAGACATTGTATGGAAAGTATTGCTAGATTCCAGTCACTCAAAGCTTGCTTTAGCAGCCTAACAGTCTTGCTTCATGATATTTCTTATGACAGCCTGGCTCTCCTTATATGAAAACTGTCTCTATGTGCATGGGTTCCAAACCAGAATCATGAGCCATCTGGTCAATGGCTAGCCCCGGCTAAACAAAAGTCACCCTTCAATTCCCATTGGTGCTTGACGTATTGATGATTCAGATGATTGCAAGATGAACCATCATGGCTATTGACCTGCATGGTGTGCTAAGTATGTTCACCCACCAGCTGAGGTCACGACCCTCTGCAGTGGCAGTGTATTGATGAAGGTGATGTGTATGCAGTCAATGGAATCCTGCAGCATTGGGATAACTGCTGTCCTGGTGAAGCCATATGCTTAAGTCTTCCGATGCCCCCTGGAAACAGAGGATGTAAACTGATTTCAATCTTCCGACATTCTGCACATTAGTGACCTCTCTCATAGATATTTACAGTTGCAACATTCTCTAGCCTGGAAGGATGCCGACATAACCATGGTCACTTCTACAGTCATAGCAATACCATGCTCTTGAGGCTACAAACCTGACCGCAAGATGTGACAGATTTCAGTGAGCACCTTTTGAATGACAAAGAGCTGAAATACATAATATGGATGCCATTTCACATTTAAAATGGCATCCATAGCGCTGAGAATACCAAATAATCAAATTTTATACACTATAAATTTTAAGAGCAAAGTAAGCTCAGGAGTTTAACTTGGCACAACTTATAACTAAGTTCTCATGCTGGCTCTCAGTAGAGCAATTATTGCTGAAAGGAATCCAAAAATCCAAAGAGAAAGAAAATACTAAATGGAAGCAACAGGAATAAGAGCGGTTTATACAAATTTACATTATTTATTTCCAACAAAAGGACAACAAATGTGTGTAAGAGACTGGCACAAGCACAATGAGACAAATGGCCTTTTCTATGCAGCAAAATCCTATCACATTATATCTGATATATGATGCAACTGAACTTGCTATAACTACAACATACACAGCCAGATTAAATAGACTTAGCAGGCAAGACCTTATGCAGACACTCACTGATTTTAAAGATGAATCAGCTTATAAATTTACGATGGAATTGTTCATATTGCTGAAAAATCTTTTCATCATACATCCACGAGGACAATTCACAAGAACACTAATTCAATACTCAAGGGTAAAGGAGGGACATTACGTGTGGAGCAAGAGGAAATGGGTGAGATCCTTAATGAATACTTTACATCGGTATTCACCTAAAAGAGGGACATGAGGGATGTTGAGATTAGGTAAAGTTGTGTGAATACTCTCAGGCTGATCGACATAATGGAGGAAGAAGTGTTGGTTGTCTTGAATTAAATCAAGATAGACAAGTCTCCAGGGCCAAAGGGGAGCTATCCCAGGGTTGATGTCACTTGCGAGGATGCTGCTGAAAAGGTACTGAGAGACAGGATTTATTCACACTTGGAAGCAAATGTGCTTGTTAGTGATAGGCAGCATGGATTTGTGCAGGGAAGGTCATGCCTCACCAACTTGATTAAGTTTTTGAGGAGGCCTACAGGTCCACAGATCCCTGAAAATGGCAACATAGGTGGATAAAGTGTTCAAGAAGGCAGACAGCACGCTTGCTTTCATCAGCTGGGATATCGAATATAAAAGTTGGCAAGTCATGTTACAGTTGTATAAAACTTTAGTAAGGCCACGTCTGGAATACTGTGTGCAGTTCTGGTTGTCACACCATCAAAAGGACGTGGATGCTTTGGACAGGGTGCAGAGAAGGTTTACCAGGATGTTGCTTGGTCTGGAGGGTTTTAGTTATGAGGAGAGATTGAATACACTTAGATTGTTATCACTGGAAAGACGGTAACTGAGGGATGACCTATTAGAGGTCTACAATATTATGAAAGGTATAGATCGGGTGGATAGTCAAAGGCTTTTTCTCAGGGTGGGAAGGTCAAGTATAAGAGGGTACAGGTTCAAGATGAGAGGGGGAAGGATTAGGGGAGATGATTGGGGAAAATTCTTCATATAGAGTGTGTTGGGTGCTGGGAACACACTGCCAATGGAGGTGATGGAAGAAGGCATGTTAGCAAAGTTTAAGTCATATCTTGATTGACACGTGAATGAGAGGTGAACAGAGTGATAGATACTGTGCATAGGCAATAAGTAACAGGTCCAAATAAGGATTAGGAACCAGCACAGGCTTGGCGGGCCAAAGGGCCTGTACCTGTGTTATAGTGTATTATCGTATAATATGGTATACAATCAAAATATAAAATAATAATTAATATAATTGGTAATACAGTACTATCATTTCATGTAAATAGTTTAATTATTACTTAATTAAATTAAACTATTTATTACTGTATTGGTATCTTACAATATAAAGTGAATTAGATAAAATTATCTAAATTTTCTATAAATATGCTAAACTAAAATGGGTAAGGCTTACCGCCTTACTCCTGTGCTGACAAAGCAAAAATAAAGTTGATATAATCTATGTATACCGAATATTCTCGATTGCAAACCTTACATACTTTGTCTGTCATTTCGTGGGAGTGATGCAACGAGTGATCTCTTTCCAGGAACATCCTCTGCTGCTCGTTGCTGGCCAGGCGACAAGTGAGCCAGGCAGAGAGAGTGCAGCCTGCAATGCCCAAGCATGCCATTGACATGGAAGCAACATGTCTGGGGTAAGAGATTTCTGTCCTTTTCGCTAGTGCCCGCAGAAACTGAAAATTTAATATTCCTCCGATCAGTCCACAGATACAACAGGCAGAAAATAATATCATCTGGCAGGAGACAGGAAGAATTAAAATCAGTCTCCATATCAGCAAACTAGAAATACAATTATAAGGCATAAGAAAAGTTCTACTTTCTGATATAGAAGTATTTAAAGGAAGTTGTTCACTTAAACAGAATTTTAAAGTTATAGTTGTCTGATCTCTTGCCTACCATTCCCTTCCAAGTTTTCCAAAAAAAGAGACATTTATTGTTGTTAAGGAGAATCAATCCCAATAAACTTGGTCAGAAACTTCCCAACAGGATAGTTACTGGCCTGACCTGAAGTACTATTCTTGTCAGCAGATAATTTTTTTCTGTATGAAACAGAACACTGACTCAAGGAATGCTTATGCAGAAATACAGTAATAATGAGATTACACAATACTTTTCCCAGAATGAACCTTCAATACAACTGGTTTTAAATAGATTATTTGATCATAACATCTTCCCAATTCAGACAAAATCACATTACGTAAGTTTATACACATCTTGCGTTTTTTTTTCTATTCATGGGGCGTTTATCACTGTGGATATAGTTATTCCCAACATTTGACAATATGTTTTATTTCAACACAATATGTTTCAGTCAAGTTTTTATATTTTAAATACCCATTTGCTTTATATTTTGCTGAGAGATTAAATCATTTATATAACATGAGAAAGATACCATTTTAATAAAGTTTAATCATCATCAGTCCCCATCCCCAGGAATTTTGTATTGTTACATAATTCAAAGAAATATGTTCCTAGCTTATACGGCTAATATTTGAAATGTCAATTATTTATACTATAATACTTTTTCAAAGAAGCATATTTTTATATTTTATATGTAAGAAATATGATACCTATGCCACCATCATTTAGTTAGAATAATATCATTTGGGGATACAGTGGTATCATTGCTAGATTATTAATCTAAAGACCCAGATAATGTTCTGGGACATGTATTCAAATCATACCATGGTAAATAATGGAATTTGAATTCAGTAAGAAACTCTGGCCAACAGTAACCATGATACTATTATCAATTGTCAGGAAAAATCCATCTGATTTACTAATGTCCTTTAGGGAAGTAAAGCTGCCACCCTTATCTGGTCGAGCCTAAATGTGACTCCAGACGCACAGCTATGTGGGCAATTAGGGATGTGCAATAGCCAGTGATACCCATACCTCCTGAATGAACAATAAAAAAAACCTATGTAGTTGTCTAAGAGAGATACTATTATTAAAACACATTTTAATTCTGTAGCAAAAGCACAGACTTATATAATTGGTATCTGCTTTATTTAATTAGAAATCCACTCACTAGATCTTTTGAATGGCATACTGTCCTAGCATCAAGCAAGCCTAAACATGAATCAGAATGCAGCAGAAGAACTGTAACAAACATTTGTCTTCCATTTACTTCTTTGTGAAACAGGTTGCAATGTCACAGCAGAGCTTTAATTTCATTTAAAAATCTAAATTCAGTTTCAAAGGTGGGACTAGTCAATTTCTACAATTGCACAGTGCAAAATCATTTTCTCAGAGAATAATTCAAACTGTGGAATGTTGTGAAGAAAAAGAAATGCAAGTTTATCATTCCAGGGAAAATGTTATAACGGTGATGGCAAAATAATGATGTGATGTCTGTTGACATCTAGGCGTTTGGAGGACTGGTGTTGAATGTTTGAAAAATAAAATCACTCACTATGCGACCCGACTTCTTTTTGGCACAGACAATTCCACATACTCCACAGATTAAAAACTGGAAAGAGGAAAAGATGGCTTAGATTTTTCAAGTCTTCATACCAATGGTTTGTGTGCTGCCACAATTCTATACATAATTTCTCACTGCGTTCTCTGCTGTAATTTTGATTAACCATATTGATTACCCTATTATTTCCTGCAACAAAATCTACCATTCTTTAAAGTAAGTCTTATTTTATTATAAGAACTATTGCACTATAATAAATTATGCCTGCAAAATATAACATGCAAGTGAAAATGTTTTCTTTCTCATAAAGCATAATTCATGATAATTTCAATAATCTACAACTTTCATACTAAATTTCTTGGTAACATATTGAATAAGGGTTATTTCTCAGAAATTGTAACATGCAATATATACCTGGTTAAAAGAACCTAACAAGTATAATGGAGATTGCATGTTTTCAACAAGCTGTGTTTGACATAACTGTTTGTGCTTGCTAAAAATATAACTATTCATGACTGCCACTTCTCATCACTCAGCTGACTGCTTTAGCACCAAGTTTCTGAGAGACAATACAAGCTAAGTTTTCCAGGTGACAGGATGGTGAGTTTGGACATACGGTGCTGTCAAAATAAAGGAGGGTTCATGTTGGGACTGCTCCACAACACAATCCCACACTGGGAAAGTTTCTGACTTGTGACCTAGGAAGTGAATCAGCTCATTTATATACTTAAGGCCCCAAATGCAGTGATTTTGTGACACTGGTGGCATCTTGCCACTGGTCTTGACACAGTCATGGAACCTGGATTCCCTGCAGCAAAGTGAGAGGGGGCATCTGACTCAGGGGCTCCATGCCACAGAGAGGGCCGAGAGACAGGAAAAGTCTCACCCATAAAATGTCTCACCCACCTCAAACACTTCTGCCAAATGTTTTGCTCCTGATCTGAGCCTCCTGACTTGGGTTGTCTGAATTTTTCATTTCAATTTGTATCTTGAGGAAATGTGCACATTGAAGTGCGCTCACAGTTTGTGACCTACTTCAGCAGCACCCACTCTCCAGAGCTGCTGTCCTCCTGAAGGGGGTGCAATAGCCCCCTGATTATCCTTCATCAGATGCTAAGAATGGAGGCAGCCAGACAGGAGGCAACCGCTGGGAAATTTGCACTGCTAATCCCAGTCCAAACAAATTCAGGCTCAGGAAGTCACTTGGTTATTCTGTTGTTGGGATCCTGAAAACCATGGAAAATTCCAGTCCTATAGCTTTGGAATTGATCTGCAGTCTGGAGCTTGAAGTCCCTGGGAAAGCTGTGTTACCTTACATTTTAACATAAGAATGATACCAGAGTTAAAAAGTGCTGGAGGTGTTTGCTATAAGCTGACATTCTCACTACCAATCATAGTATTGTGGTACAGTATAATCCAACACTTCATACCAGTTCAAATCAGTCGGGTACTAACATCAACATTTGAAGCCCATTAAAGAAGCATTACATGTACCAGACTTTGTATTTTGAACTATTTTTCAATTTTCCCAATAATCTAACAGAATGTTACAGCCCCTACAAAATATACTGGAGAATCCTGAATACCTGACATCAGTCTCCAGCAAATTAGAAAACTCAGTTTACTCCCCTAAATAATTAATTTGAAACAAAACTGGTCCACAACATAAGTTATGAAATGCATAAAATAACTGAGATTCTATTCAATAGATTTTAAATTGGTAATACAGCACGAGCCAAATAACATAGGATTGTATACAGTTCAGAAATAAGGGATAGCTCAATGATAGTTATAGCTCAACACAAAAGCAAAATATCACAGATATTTTGGAAACCTGAAATTTAAAGAAAAAGAGGATTGGAAATAGACCAGAGTGGATCTGTGGAGAGAAACAACGTTAACATTTCAATTCAATTCGTCATTCCCCTTCATCGTTAACAGCTCGCCGGCTGTTGGAACACAGCATTTTGACTATCATTAGGATGTCAAACGTGGGCTTTATTAAGCACAGAGAAGAAAATCACACCCACATCCCCGGACCAGTCCGGTTTCGAACTGTCAAATTTCTGTTTTTAACGGAAAGATCCGGGGCAATTGGGCTGGGGGTTAAAAGAACTGAAATGCTCATATCCGGACGGTTTTCGACTTAGTTTCCCCAGACGCTTAAAACATAAAAAAAAAATCAAGTGGTCATTCAAGTCAATCCTAATCAAGCGCGGGGCAAAAGTTCACCAGATGCCGATTACGTCTGCAAACAGCAGTTTTCAGACCAGACATACAATTTGTGATGTATCCAGCAACCGTAACAGTTCTGGTGGTTTGGTGGAAGAGGGTGGGCTAACATTAGGGTGGAATCTGGTGTTGGCTCAGACCAGACCTACATTATTTGCTTTAACCTGCTGTAAATGCAATCCTTACCTTCACGTTTCACGTGTACACTAACTTGCACTGAGAGGGCACTGCAATACAAACGGTGCACGAGAAATGAGGCTGCCACTTTTTGAAATGATACAATACTTTACATAACAAGGAAAATGCAAAGCTCGCAGTTATTTAGGTGTGAAATGCAATGTTATGTATATTGGTAGTTTGAAACTCGATTATAATTGCAGTATTTCCCCTTGCAAATTCATTTCTGCTTTAACTTTTATAATCAATACTAAAACTGAAAGTGATGAATTTAGAGGGTTTCGGGACGGCGCTAAACGAGGGGACTAACTAGGTAGCTCTTTCTGGAAGCAGTACAGACTCGATGGGTCGAATGGCCTGCTTCCGTACTATAGAAGTCTACGATTCTAAACCCTAGCGGACTCTCCGTGTTCCCCCAGCTCTAACTATCCTTGATGCACGCTCGTGGACTGTACGAGATACAGAAAGCATTGACCGAGTCTGAACGCAGAGTCAAGAAATGCAAGAGAAACAGTTTGCAACGTACACAGACCCCGCTCCATACCGGTGAGGAGTCCCCGAGGTGGAGTTCCTGAGCACGGCTCCTCCCGATGCTGACTGCACCCAAAGCCACGCTGGTGATGCCGAAACCTATTTCCAGAGCAGAGAGCACGAAGAGACTGGCAATGATCTGACCGCGGGTGCACATGGTGCTCCCACCAGCATTCTCTCAAAGAAATACCGACCAACACGCCTGACACAAATCTTTCCCACAATTACATAAACATCTCTTTTTTTTTAAGACAAAGTCTCCCTTGGCATCAGGTCTTAATGAAAGCAGGCGCGTACAGCTCGCTAGGTCAAGTCATATCATCCACTCATTGTGAAGTACAGTGAGTCTTGTTTCAGTGGAAGCTGCCTGATGCATGCTATACCGGGTACGGCCAAGTCAGATGTCACCTTTGTCCCAGGGGAGCGGTACGGCGCTAGTCTTTCGCATTGCAACTGTGACCTCACGGCTACTTCAACACAGCGTTTCGGTCCCGCCAGCCAGCAAAGCAACAATCGCAGTCACTGTCTCCTTCCCTCAACAACATTCACTGAAGGCTGAGACATGAATGCGAGCTGACAGCCTGATTGGTCGGTTGGGTGCAAAGCTTGAGTACCAGGAGAAGAACAGTAACAAGCTTGTTATTTAAACACACTTCACATATTCATTTTTTAAAATTTCACATACCAAGCAGCAACACTGTTTGGTTATGAAATTTGGACAGTGTTATTGTGAGAATTTTTAAAACTAAATTGCAGTTCGATTTTTCCGAGTTGAACCGGAGTCTTCCTAATTGTCTCTTCGCCGCAATCTGAACTGATAACATATAAGCTGTTTATTTCCACTTCGTTAGCATCGTCTCCGTCATTACATCACTTTAACACTCAATCCAAGCGACTTCACCTCTGTCCTTGCTGGGGAGTTTGAGATGCCATTTAGTTTTAAGAATAACATAGAACACAGTACTTCCCATTTGGAAGACATCTAGTTTTAAGATGTACTCACAATAACACTGTCCAAACTCTGTAGCTGCTTGGTACCTGAAATGAAACAACTGAAGAGGACACAGCTATGGACTATTACAGAATATTATGTTCATTTGAATAACCTTTAATACAAAGTTCGATGTCAAGTGTACTCTTTATAGCAATGAAGATGAAGAAGTGCATACACAACACTTGATCTCAGTCTGAAGAAGTTAGGTCGAATCTTTCTGTCGCGATAGGGGGAAAACTTGCATTTAGCAGAACAAAATAGGTGGGCAGGTAACGTGTAAGGAAGGCTTGTCCCTAATCCTGTCCATGACTGCTCTGATTGGTGCAGGAAACTAGTACACAAAGTGGTGATCCCATTATACAGCATTCCTAACCGTATGGGCTCCGTTGTGGGCACTGGCGGTTTAGACCTGCAATTTTCATGAAGTTGGGCGAGATTCTGATGGAAACATCGTTGACGGCAGCTTAGAGATGTTATCAATAATGGGGAAGGGAAAACCTATTCTGGGGTCGGGAACATTTTCTGGGTAAATTCAAAACGTGCTGAAAACTTCACATGTCCCAATATAACACTAAGTGAAAAGCTAAATATGTTTTTGATGCAATGGTTAAAAATAGAGCTTTGATCTTTAAAGGTAAGTGATCATTAAATTTACCGTATTGTGGAAGTGGAAAAATCTTCAGACATATTAGAGTGTATTATGTAATGGGTAAAGTGTTCTTTGCATATATAGTATTGATATTCAGATTGCACAGTGTCAGTTATCTCTCCTGATTTAATCTTCTAACAGGTCACCTGTGTGTTCCCTTGCTTTTAAGTTGCAAGAGATGGTTGAATTCTTTCAACTACTTAAAAAGTAATGTAAACATTATTTTTACATTCGTGCAGTCCAGTTCCATTCTGGTTGCCTCGAAGAGTTTAGAATTGCGCTATTGGACTCAGTTTAACAGGGATTGTTGACACAGCTGTCAAGGGGATCATGCGTTTATTTATCTTGATAGTTTCAAGACTACGTCATTGGATTATGGTTTTGAAGTTTTTAAAACTAAAATTGTTTGTTTATATTGATAGTTTCATGAGTATCTCAAAGAATTCCCACTGTTTACATGGGGATCAAAATCACTATGCAGTATAGGTGTTTGGTGAGTAGACATCAGACAAGATTTAAGGCCTGGCTGCCACAGTATGAAGGTGTACAAGCATGGAGACTTTAGAATTTTATGAGAGATGTCCAAAAATATGATTTTGGAGTGATTTATGGTCATTAAGAGAGCACAAGGATGAGAGATGAGAAGATATGGCAGGTATGACAGTGAGAGAGGCGGTAAGTCATGGGCATAGGGATACACAAGACAGTGTCATTCATTATTCAAAGATTTTGCACTTTTTTGTGGATATGTTTCAGAAATAGAAACAATGAAATTTAAAAGCTGACCTTATTTAGTTTCATTAAAAAAAAGAATAAATTAACCTGCCTGGGATATTTCAGTCTCTGTGACAGGAATCAAAAATACCTGTCTTCCTTCAATATAATTATTGTCAGTAATACAAGTTATTTGTATTAAAAGCAAATTCACATCTTGGGAGTTATACATTGTACATGGAAGAGGAGCATCTTTGCAATATTACATTTCACATTATCCTGGTGAATGAAGACTTAAAACAAAGTAAATTGAAAAAAATGCTTGCTTTTATTTTTCAATGGCAACAACTTTGAGATTTCTTGAAGATACGAATTCCCTTTCCACCAAGATCTGCTCCTGGTACACTAAAACTTGCCTGTGTCATGGGTATGAACCTAATGCTGCAGACAAATGAGGTGAGACTGATGAATTTTTTGGTGGATGATAACATTTTTTCAGTTCCATGTTTTCTCGAGAAACCTGCATTGAGTTTGGTTTTCAGTGGAACAGGAGCCACCCCACACCTGTGGTAATTCTCAGAATATCAAAAATTGCAGCCAGCAACTTTGTTTGTACTTTTGTGAAGGAAATCCAGCCCAAGAAATTCAGTCCTTGGGCTGAATCTTACTTCTTTCTTGTTAAGAGCCAGATGCGGCAAGTTCTTAGAGGGTTTTTCATTGTGAGATCTAGTGTGATTTTTCACATTATTTTACAAAATTCACCTCAACAACTACTTACACTGTCATTGTGGCATTCCTCTTGCTTGATTCCAACTCCATCTAGCCACATGCCATTCCCAAATAACTTGCTACTGCCAAGATATTCCAAAACTGGTGCCAATGCCATCTTTAAAAGACCGCTGAGTGCTCAGACAAGAACTGTCAGTACAGAACTGCCTTCCACCATTCCTGACATTTGTCCTGGACTTAGCAAACAAGAGAAATTTGGTGCCCCACCTTGTGAGCAGTGATCTGAAGGCCCTGTTGGATGGGCTGGTACACATGCTCAGTTTAACCTGAGCCATCTAGACAATGCATGAAAATATAAAAGTTAAGTCAATGCCCTTCCCCATTCCATGAGGATAAATGCTACTGTCTTCTCTCTGCTATATCACATTCATTCCATCTCACTTATTCTACCCACCTCCCAACAAGATTTATACTCTACCACCCTCACTAATACGAGAAAGTGAGGACCAAATTCTAGCCACTCGATGCCTGGAGGAAGAACGCCTCATCTTCTGCCTTGGGACCCTCCAACCACATGGCATCAACATCGATTTCACCAGTTTCCTCATCTACCCTCCCTCAACATTATCCAAGATCCAACCCTCCAACTTGGCACTGCCCTCTTGAACTATCCTACCTGTCAATTTCCCTTCCCACCTATCTGTTTCACCCTTCGCTCCAACCTATCACCATCACCACCACCATCATCTACCTATCGCATTCTCAGCTACCTTCCCTCCAGCCCCACTCCCTCCCATTTATCTCTCAGCCCCCTTGGGCCACCCCTCATTCCTGACAAAGAGCTCATGCTCGAAACTCTCTTGCTCCTCAGATACTGCCTGACTGGCTGTGCTTTTCCAGCACCACACATTTTTACTCTCACTATTGCCCGCAACATTTTCTCTCTTGTGCTGTTACTCACACCTACCTCTGGCATGACTAACCCTGTAAGCCCTCTGCACTGCCTGCACACTCACCCAGGATTCAGCCAATGGTAATGGATATGCTACCCACTTTAAACTTCCTTCATACCTGGCTCTCTCTCATTCCAGGAGAAATACATGAGCAGGAGGAGCTAAGATGGGTGGCGGGCTTTCCAGTATTTGGCTCCTAACCACTTATGTGGAGAGCATTATGAGTTTGACTGTCTGAAGTAGTTGACTATGTCCAAGCCTGGTATCAGAGGCTGCCTTTGACCTATTGCAATGGGACTCTATGAGCAAAGGCTATCTCATGACTTGACTGAAGACTGCTGACATCCACGACAAGCTTCCTGGCTTTGTGTCTGCACCAAATGGTGTGGCAATAAAGCTGTACTGTGAGCCTGGTATCACTTTGAGGGGGAAAAATGCTAAAAGGCAAGGCAAGGCAGGTTAGGATGTTGTAGGCATCCAGGTAAGCTCAGAGTGAGCAGGCACTGTGACAGTGAACAGATCAGAAGTGGTCCAACTCCTTGAGCTGGCTGCATGTCTCTGAGTGCACAGTGTCCTTGCACTAATATTACAATGATAGTTGCTGGTGTAGCCTGAAGTGCAACACTGAAATACACAAGCAACCTGAAAGCAGAGCAGAGATATGCCATGAGGGTTTTTAGAGACTGGGGCACTTGTCAGATGTTGATGTACGTGGACATGGGCTATGTGTGGCCAGCATCACAGAAAGTGCCTTGTGATTTTCATGCTCACTGTCCAAGACAGAAGTCCTATGAAGCAAGTGGCAAATTGAAGTCACCTGATACCTGCTCTGACTTCCGTGATGAGAATTATTGATGTCTAGCATGTTCCATGCATTTGTGTTATAGGAAGCTGAATATTAATGGAGGTGAGTTGTAACATTCATAATACATTTACCAAGCCCTTGACTGGCACCTTGCTGCTGTCTTTTAGGAAACTTGTCACACTGCTTGGTAGATGCAGAAAAGACGCAATAAGTTAGTTTTGACGTCAAGATAGGCATCAACTTACTTTCCATGATTTTGCCCCAAATCTGCCCGTTACACACGTCATTCAAATCTCTCCTGTCTGATTGCTGAATCATCAAGAAAATGTTATGACATGAGCAAGCAATTTACCAGACAGCCAAGAGAATGATGTTCACACTTTATGTATTTCAGTACAATAAATTATTAATACTATTGCAATCTGACTTTTGATAAAGAATCCATTTATTATTTTTTGAAGAATGCCTTCCCTTAAAAATGCAGAACTATATCTGAAAGGCAGTCTTAGGTTTATTCCTTAGGTGTTTACAAATTGTTTTTATTTTGTGGCAGTGAATAAAAATCTCAGTTGAAAATCTCTGTAATATATCAAAGACATAAACATTCTGCTTAGAACCTCATGGATGTGTTTTTGTCGAAATGAAATAGTTTAGGAGTAAGTTACAACTTATAGATTTGTTTCACTTGTATCTCAGTGTGCTTGAGGTGAGGCAGAATGTACCCCAAAATCTGAAGCAATTAGAAAACAAAACAAATTGAAAATTATCCTGACAGAATAATAAGGTGTACGTCAAAAAAGTAAAGCTTGATGATATTGTTGGAAGTTTTATAAGTTAATGTGATCTACATCTAAGGAGATCTGGGACATACTCTGCAGAAATTGTCATTTTTGCCACACCGTTTTATGTGTTTTGCAGATAAATATATTGTATTGATTAATGGTAATTTTAGAGGTGAACATATTAATATATAAATTAAGTGAAGTGTCCTCTTTCAAAATATTAACATTTGATACTTCACCGTTTTATTTGAAACATTTTGCACCACTTAGCAGCAGAATTTATTATACCATTCCTTGTGGAAGAAAATAAAAACCATTAAACTGAATAATGAACTGCATTGGTGACTTGTGTGTTGAGGTAATTACCTGTTGGTGTATTACCTTATTTCAAATACATCCTCCTGAAGCTCCCACTAAAATCTTTGGACAATTGTTCAAAGAAATATTTACATTCAGCAATTTAAGATTACAGATTTTTGATCAAAACAAATTGAACTTGTTATCAAAATATTCTTTTTCCATGTCTCGACAAATTATTCAGGCAAGAAATAAGGCATGTAAGTCATTTTATTACAACCACCACAGTGTCTTATCTTTAGCAGAAGGTGGCTGCTTATATTACCTTGCATTATTTGTTTACATATGCTTTTTCTTCCATTCTCTACAGAAAGAATAGAGGTTCAGTACAAGTTTGCATACAGAAAGTATCAGGACCAAAGAATTAGGAGCAAGAGTGGACCACGTGGCTCATTGGGTCTGCTGCACTATTTAATATAATTGATTGTAGATATTTGGCTTTAGCTTCACTTTCCTACTTGCTCTCCATATCCTTTCATTCTCAGAGAGATCAAAAATATGCCTATTTCAAACTTAAATATTTTCCATAATAGCTCAACCACAACCATCTTTCAGAGATTCACAACAATTTGATTGAAGAAATGCTTCCTCATCTCAGTCCTAAATGATCAGCTTCTTAGTCTGAAACTATTCTTTCTTTTTCCTAGATTCCTCAGAGAGGGGGAAGAACATCTCAGAACGTCTTGCTGTAAAGCCACTTCACAACCTTGAATGTTTCAATAGGATCTACTCTCATTCTTCAAACTCCTGAGAGCATAGACTCAATTTAATCAGCCTCTCAGCGTAAAACAATCCTATCATCCCACAGAAGAAATCACCTCCAGTATAGGTAATATCCTTCCTTAAATGTGCAGACCAAATGTACACACAATATTCTGACTGCAGTCTCACCGAAGCCTTGTACAATTGTAATTACTGCTATTCTTGTAGCTGTTCTTGCCAGGATTCTGCTATCATTGCACAATATCCCCATTCGTCTTGTGCCAACTTCACACATCCACTGTAACTCATCTGCAATCACTCTGACATCCATCATCCAATCATGCTGAGGTTGATTCCTCCTTCGCCTGTGCTCCACTCTGCTTTCTAGAAAAGATTTAGGCTGCTTTTCATCTCTGGTCAAACGGCCAAATGCAGGCATTTTATTTTTTGGATGGCACGTTTAAGATTTCTTTTTACTTTCATAATTTTCAAGTTTACATTTAATTTCCACAGGGGAGGCAACAACCTGGTGGTATATTCACTGATCTGTTAATCCAGAGATCTAAGTAAAGTTCAGGGGACCCGGGTTTGTATCCTGCCAAGACATATGGTGAAATTTGAATTCAATAAATATCTGGAATGAAGAGTCTAATGGTGACCATGAGTCCACTGGCGACTGTCAGAAAAAAACCCATCTGGTTCACGAATGTCCCTTAGGGAAGGAAACTGCCATACTTACCTGGTCTGGTCAATATGTGACTCAGACTCACAGCAATGTGGTTGATTCTTAACTGTCCTCTGGGCAATTAGGAATGGGGCAATAAATGCTGGCTTTTAGCCAGCGATGCCCTCATCCCATGAATGAATTTTTGAAGGGTACCCCTTTACTTGTTTTTTGGTTAGTACTTGGAATTTTTTGCATACAATTTGGCATCCAAATTTTTAAAGGTCTCTAATTTTCTTCTGTGGATCTTTACTTGCTGTCCAGGTTTCTGAAACATAGAGGAAAATGGATAGAAAGTAGCAACTTTTGACCATTTGCAAATTGGCAAAGAGATACAAAGACTAGGGAAGTAAACATGTGGCTAAAGCAGTGGTGTGGGGCAGTAACATCAAGATTGGGACAGGAGGGAACTATATCCCTGGGAAAGGGACCAGGATTCCATGGAGAAAGTGAGGTCTGCAGATGCTGGAGATCAAAGTTGAAACTTTATTGCTGGAACAGCACAGCAGGTCAGGCAGCATTCCATGGAAAAACTAAATACGGTAGTCACAAGGACTCTAAACTAGTTAAAGGCAGGGAGGGCTCAGGAGAGGTCATTAATGTTTCCAGAACAGGTAATAGGACAGAGTATGAAAATGGTCAGGAATCTAACTTCAGGCATTGCAGATAAGGGGAGCTTAGCAGGGCAGATAGTGGAGCAGCTAGGGAAGAGGTTTCTGGGAGTAACCGGGAGGCACAGCAGAAATTCATCCCAAGGGAAAAAAAAAACACTTGAGAGAATGAGACAAGGGATGTCAGGGACAACATGAAGCAAAAGAGCAAATTCCTAATGTGAAGGCTAATGGGAAGCCTTTTAAAACTAGCAGAAGACATCTAAAAAATGAATAAACGGCATGGTGGGGGGAGAAGATTAACTATAAGCGTCAGCTAGCTGGTAATATGAAAGAAGATCGCAGGCTTTTTTTAAGATAAAAGCTTGGGTAACCAGAGCACAAGGTATATAATTACTTTTAAATAAAGTGGTGAGGAGGCACGGGTGTTGGACTGGGGTGGACAAAATTAAAACTCACACAACACCAGGTTATAGTCCAACAGGTTTATTTGGATGCACTTGCATTTTGAGCGCTGCTCCTTTGTCAGGTAGCTAATAAACCTGTTGGACTATAACCTGGTGTTGTATGAAAATATCAGTAGCATACCACAACTTCAAGAGAGTCCGGGGGCAGAGAAGAGTGTATAGGGAGAAGGTGGTGGGGAAGCTGAATGTTCTGAAGGTGGATAAGTACATCTGGGGCAGAGTACTGGAAAATGGCTAATGTAATACCCCTGTGCAAAAAAAGAGGGAGGCAGAAGTCAGGAAATTATGGCCGATCAGTCTGACTTCGATCCTTGGTAAGGTTTTAGAGACCATTGTCAAGAATGAAATTACAGAGTACTTGGAAGTGCATGGTAAAATAGGGCTGAGTTATCATGGCTTCATCAAGGGGAAGTCATGCCATACAAATCTGTTAGAATTCTCTGAGGAGGTAACCGGCAAGTTATATAAAGGAGAGCCAGTGGTCTTGATCTATTTGGATTTCCAGAAGGCCTTTGACAAAGTGCCATACGAGAGGCTGTTAAATAAGATTAGAGCCCATGGTGTTAGGAGCAAGGTACTGGCATGGATAGAGGATTGGCTGACTGGCAGAAGACAGAGAGTATAGATAAAGTGGTCTTTGTCAGGATGGAGGTGATGACTAGGAGAATTCTGTAGGGGTCAGTGTTAGGACCACAACTATTCACATTATACATTAGTGATTTGGATGAAGGAACTGTGGGCATTGTTGCTAAGTTTGCAGCTGACACATAGATAAGTGGTGAGACAGGTAGTGTTGAGAAAGCAGTGAAACTGCAGAAGGACTTAGACTACAAGAGTTGGAAAGAAATAGCTGATGGAACACAATATGAGGAAAGTGGATAATGCACTTTGATAGGAAGAACAGAAGCTTAGACTATTTTCTAAAAGAGACTGGCTTCAGACATTTGAAGTACAAAGTCTTAGTTCAGTCTTAAGGTTAACATGCAGGTTCATTTGGCAGTTAGGGAGGCAAATGCAATATTATCATTCATTTCAAGAGGACGAGAGAACAACAGCAGAAGTGTACTACTGATGCTGTATAGGTCACTGGTCAGACTGCATCCAGAATACTGTGAACCGTTTTGGAACCCGGATCTAAGGAAAGTGTGCTGGCTTTGGAAGAAGATTCCATGAAAGAATGAAAGGCTTGTCATAGGAGGACCAGTTGAAGATTCTGGGGTCTGCACTCAAGGGAGTGTAGAAGGATGAGGGGGGATATCATTGAAACTTACAGAATACTGAGAGGCCTGAAGAGAATGGACTTGGAGAAGATGTTTCCACTAGTAGGAGAGACTAAGGGTCTCAGAGTGAACAGCCAATCCTTTAGAACTGAGATGAGGGGGAATTTCTTTAGCCAGAGTAGTTAATCTGTGGAACAGATTTTAGACAGAAGTGGATAGGTTCTTGATTAGTAAGAAAATTATAGGGGGAAGCCTGGAGAATGGGACTGAGAAACATATCAGCCATGATTGAATGGCAGAGTAGACTTGATAGGCCAAATGACTTAATTCTTCTCCTATATCTTATACACTTTGTCTTCACAAAATTACTTTTGGCTAAAATGACTCTTCTTCTAAATTTTGCATTTTATCTACCATCTTTTATTATTACTTTTCCTAAACAGATAAACCTACAGATATCTCTGTTCCAATATGAATCTTCGTTCTGGTCTCTTCTAAAATATTCCTTCTATCTGCTTTGATTTTAGTCCTTTTGGTTTTCACACTCAATCCATTTTTTCCAACTTATAGATGTTATTTGATTGACAAAACTTTGAAAGGCTTCTGATTCTGTAAGTAGTATTGTGTTGTCACAATTCTGCAAATTTATGATCTTGACTCCAATTTTTGAAGTACATTTAAATCTCTGAATATTTGTTCTCTGTGCAGATCAAGTAATGTTGGCACCAGTACACAGTTTTATCATAGTCCTCTTTTCAGTTAATCTCATATATTGACTGTAATGTCTTAGTTCAGTGAGATGTCTGTTAAGTTTTAGTGAGAAGGACAATTGAATATTTTGTTATATTCTGCAAAGCATGAGTAATGTTCTGGTTTTCTTCTAAATATTCTAAAGATCAATCTCAGGTTAAATATTCCCTTTTTGTCCCCCCACCCCACCCCACCAATTCCAGGTCTAAATCTAAACAATGTTTCACTAATCTGTTTAAAATGTGTAATTATTTCTTTTTACTGTGATTTTCAAGCTTGCTTCAATATGATGACTCATTACCTTTTTAGTTTTAAAATGGTCACACTCAGTTGTTTTAGGTTTCTTCGGTAACAACAAATAATTAATGTCCCAAATTGCCTGGAATGCATTCCTTAGCATAATTGTAGCCAGATTTTTTTATCCTTGTACTCCAATCACCTTACAACAAAAGACCAACATACTATTTGCTTTCTAACCTTTTGTATTCCGTACATGAGTGCACCAAGGCTCTCTATCATTCAATATTTACAAGTTTTATGTCTTTAAAAAATCTACTATTTTATTTTGGCCAAAATGACAACTTCACATTTCTCTGTAATATACTCCATCAGCCAAACTATTGTCCACTGGTTAAACTGAATTTCTTTTCTTGTAACAAGCTCGAATTTATTTTTAGCTCATTCTTTATCTTCACAAAATTACTTCTAGCTACCTTTACTCTTCTAACTTTTGCATCATATTTGCCTGCTTCTGTTATAAGTTCCTGAACAGTCAAATGTATGTATTTGTCCCAAAGTTAATCTATTTACTTCAATCCTCATTCAAGTTTCTTTCTGCAGGCTCTTTGTGTCCTGCATACAGCTTCTGCTCCATCCTAGCTTTGTATCATCAGCAATCTTGAATACATAACTCTCTGTTACCTTGCTTAAACCATTAACATAGATTGTAAATAACTGAAGGCCCAGCACTGATCCTGTAACACTCCACCAATTACAGTCTATCAATTGAAAAACGTCCTATTTATCCCTGGTCTTTACTCACCATTTGTTAAGTAATCTTCTATTGATGCTGCTATATTGGCCTAATGAAACGAGCCTTTATTTTGTATATTAATTTTTTTTCCGTGGGACCACATTGAATGCCTTTTGGAAATCCAAATGTACATATTTTTAATGTATTCATGGGATGTGAGCTTCATTTGCTGGGCCAGCACTTTCTGCCTATCCTAATCTTGAACTGCTGCAGTCCACTTGGTATAGGTACATCCACAGTGCTATTAAGGAGGGAGCTCCAGGACTTTAACCAACCAACATGGAAGGAAAATAATACAGCTGTTTGTGTCTGTATTACCCACCTTCTACTTAAATTCTGAAAAACTGTAGTAAGTTAGTCAAATAGGACTTCCTGTTTGTAAAAATAAATTGCCTTTTTTCTTAGATAGTAGTTTACATTTGCTAACTTTCAATTTGCTTTGTTTGTTCCAGCACCTGGGAAGTTTGGAAAATCGTAATCAGTTCATCCATTATCACTCTAGCTATCTTCTTTAAAACTCCAGATACAGGCCGTTAGATTGTGGGGATTTATCAAATTTCAGGCCCAAGTCTGGTGCCAATTTCTTTCCTTTATGCTGACATTAATTACCTTAATCGCCTCATGCTGAAATCTTCAGTAGTAGAGTGGTTAGTACCCCCGGCCTGTCACAGGGGAGACCAAGGTTCAAGTCCCCATTGGGGAGACTTCAAATATTTAAGAGGTCAGCACAGTGGTTAGTGCTACTGCCTCACAGCATCAGGGACCCAGGTTCTATGCCAGCCTGGGATGACTATCTGAGTGGAGTTTGACATTTTCCCTGCCTCTGCGTGGGTTTTCTCTGAGTGCTCTGGTTTCCTCCCACTGTCCAAAGATGCGCAGGTTAGGTGGTTTGGCCATGCCGAATTATCCTCCCCATAGTGTGCAGGCTAGGTGGATTAACTGCAGCAAAATACAGGTTTACAGGAATAGGATGGGGTGCTCTTTGGAGGGTCGGTGCAGACTCAATGGGCTGAATGGCCTCTATTGCACTGTAGGGATTATATGATTCTTAGTAGCCACTAGATTACACCTTTTTTGTATTAAGTGTGTTTTCTACTGTGAAGACAAACATAATATTTGTTCATCATCTCTGCTTTATTCTCATTTTTTTCTGTTTCTAAAGTTATCAATGTTTGCTTTATTGCCGCTTTTTTCTCTATATACACTCTTCCCAATCTACTTCTATGTTCCTAGCAAACTTACCTTCACATGTTATCTATTTCTTTTTATATAGCCTTTTGAGGTGCTTTACTGGTTTTGAAAGCGCTTCCATTAAGCAGACTCCAGTTCATCAATGCTGAGCCAAAGATCCTTGAGTTGCAGGCATTTACTGCAAATGTGGTTGCCGTGGAACACACTGGTCTCCAGTAACTTTCATGTGCTGCAGCCGTAACACATCACCTACTTTGCCAGCTTTATTTGGGTTTATTTAATTAATTTAGTTTTGATTTCAGAAATATCACTCAACCATTATTTGCAATTACATTATGTAGTGTAATTGATTAAGCTATCAACTTCATGCAATAATTATAGCTTATCAGAACTGATCTACCCTATTGCTCCTGTCTAGAGAATTCACAAAACTCATTAACCAATGCTTTTGAACATTCACCAGCTACTTCAAGCTGAAAAAAGTAACTCCTACCCTTCTGCACCAAATTCAAAGCCTAGTGCTCATTTCTTGTCACATTCATTTCTTGTCATCTCCACCTAGTATGTTCTGTAGTTTCAAAAAATATTCCAGCTTTTAAAGAGAGCTGGTGACTCACACCCAACTTGCAGTCCCCAAGTCAGCTTCCTTCCACTGTAATTAACCTCTATTCAGGGCATAACTTCCAATTGATTGGCACATCCAGGCAGTTTCTGTTAAATTAGGCTTTTTAACTAGCTTGCAGTTTTAATTTCTCAGAATCTGTCCGCTAATGCTATTTATAGTTTGAGAAAAGCCTACCAGACATATCTCACCTGCCCAATATGCTAAGTTATCATTTGTTCCTCTTTGCAATCGGGGCTGCACTCATATTTGGATGAAACAGTGCTGTTCTGAGACCTGTTCATTGGTGCTAAGCACCCTTTCTTATTCAGCTATGCATAAGGATTTTGACAAATGTCAGAAGAGATTTGAAATTACTGGGCCTGCTTTTGGATTTTTATTTTTGACAAGTCCCTAATGCTATCAAAGTCCTACTGTATATCTAACTGAAATGGTGAAAAAGATGGCAAACTTTTTTTCTCACCCTGAATGATGCTTGGAGGACAAAATTACTTGATCCTGTTCAGTGCAGTCTGGATTGTTCAAATCTCAGTGTAGATCATGCTATAAGCATTGCTTTTTATTGCATGAATCTTTGCAAAAGTTGCAAATGTTGCTTGGTTTTCAGTTTGGCTTGATGGTCTGATGTGAACAATGATTTATACATACCTTTAATATTGGTTATTTTAAATGTAGGTTTTGAATCATTGGCTAGTAATAAATGGATTTTCTGTGTGTAAAAAGTTAATAATGAACTTTCAGTATTTCTGCGGCCATGGTGATTTCTTTTAAAATAGTTTGTGAGGTCTGCTTTAGCAGCCTAATGAGTGCTTGTTTACTTATGAATATACATTAACAGGGTGAACCATAGTGCTTTCTGGTATGTTAGAAATTTCCAGACTTAGTGAGTCTTCTTACCTGAAGGTACCCTGAGTTCAAATGGAGTGTTTTTTTTTCTGTTTTACTTTGTTTTGGGCAGTTCTGTGAAATCCTTGCATAGAGTTGCATATATAGAGCAGCACTTCTGATAAAAAATGAAAATAAAATGAGATTACTTCAGATTCAGTGACTAGTACATGTTCTATATTGGAAGTGTTGAGATTAAACTCCAAAGGGAACTTGAAGTGAAGATGAAGGTGTGTGATAGATCTGGGAATAGTTATCAGGGATTTCAGTCAAGGAGTTGACGTCACAGTTACCTTAAACTTATCAAGTCTTATAGAAAGGGATTGTGGTGTAAGTACTATACAGTACAAAGGTTCCTTCGGATATTGTAAAAAGATTTAATTTTTGGATTTAGTAAATGAATGTTCTAGGACTAATAGAATTATATTTCTACTGTGTTGTTTGAAACTATTTAAATTCATATTATAAGTACATGAATTGCTTTGTTCTACTTTATTTTAATATTGTTTGCTTCATAAACGTCTGTTCTGTTGTTTAAACAAAATACCCAACAATGCACACTTATGTTTCAGTGAGAGACCAACAATTAAAACTAAAATAACAAAATATGATCTGTCAAGCCAGATTTCGATCTGGGATCAGATTTGTCCAGTAGTAACATCACCATAACTCGAGATACAGGCCTGAACTCTGCCAAGCCTTTGTGAAACCTCCTCAAATTTCTTCCTCGGTGTAACTCTGAAATATCTGAAGACTATCAACAGCCTTTTATTTCAGTGTTTTGTATGTGTCAAGATAATGACTTGGGCATGAATTTTCCGTAACAGATTTGATAGCTCTTCAGCACATCCCCGAGCAAGGTCTGTAACTTAGCTATTGGAGGACAATCAGTTTAAGCTTTTATAATTCTTGTATGTCATGGGATGGGTATGAAACAAAGTATTAACAGTCTTGAAATGTTGATGGAGAGATTTCTAGGACAGTTACATGATTTGTAAGCTACTGAAACTGCTAATCACACATGGCCCATGTCCAGGACATGGCCACGTTATTCAGTTTACATCTCACAAATATACATTTTATTTGCTGAATGACAGCAGAAACTGTCATTTTCTCTTCAGAGGTTTTCGAATGATTAAAGTTGGTTGTGTTGTGAAAAGTGTCCGCAATCATGAGCTCAGGATGATGTTTTAGGCAGTGCTATTACAAAAAAAGAGAATTTTAATTCACAATTTGCTATCCCTGCCTTTCTCTATCATGTTACAGTTGCCCATCACTTATGAATGACATCCAATTTTCTTCAAAACAGTGCTCATGGAAAACAGCTGATCTCAGGCAGATTGAGGCACTGAATCAGTAGCTTCAGCAGTTTGTGCCTCAAGCACTTGAGTTCCAGGAATATAAAAATAGAATTTTCCCTCTCTTGTTCCAGCCTTTACGTGCGGTAGTGGAAAAGGCTCCTTACTTGGAATTGCTGATTCATCCCTCGGCAGTGACAGCTTTGGTGAAGCTTCTACAAGTTTGTCAGTTATTTTCTTTACTCCTTTGCCTTCATGTAATTTACAATAGATTTTGCATAGTATTGTAAATGCAGGATGATTCAGCTGCAGCCCTACCTACGTATTGTAGTCAATGATGCAAACACATCCTTTTATAAACTTGTAAGCAATTCTGAAAACTGCCACTGTAGCTACATCTCTGGGTCCTGTCTCTTTCCTTTATTCTATACTATATTAGCTTTGCTCTCCCTTGTTGCACATCTCACATGCTGCCGAGTGTAATTTAGAATCCTGGTGATTCTCGATTTTCAATTATTTACAAAAACAGGTAAAAGAGACAGCTTGTGTCTCTCTATTTTTGCCTTACACTATCATTGTTACGGACAGTAAGGAGTTAGAGAATGGGCTTAATTTTTAAATCTCCAAAAGGAGTGGAATTGGTCATAAGTAAATTTGTTCAATTCCACAGCTCAACAACCTTGAAAATATTCTTCAACTGCCTCAGAGTCTGTGTGTGTTGCTATGCTTTGAGACCTAAAACAACCAGTTTCTGTCCACTTTACTTACACATCACTCTGAAAACTCAATCAGGGCTAGGGATGCATCCTTACAGTGGGTCAAAGTTCATCACAGCAGTATTATGACCAATGGTAGATCCATGTTTCCATGTCAAAAAGTGTGATGCTGGAAAATCACAGTCAGTCAGGCAGCATTCTAGAAGCAGGAGAGCCAATGTTTTGGGCATATGCTCTTCATCAATGTCGACTCTCCTGCTCTTCGGATGCTGCCTGACCTGCTGTGCTTTTCCAGCACCACACTCTTTGACTCTGATCTCCAGCATCTGCAATCCTCACTTTCTCCATGTTTCTATGTCTCAATTCTCTGCTTTTATATAACTCATGTAAGAAAGTGTAAATTTTCTTCATCCCAATTAAAGCAGGCTTGTTCTTTAGTGTTTAATTTTTATTTGTAGAAAACTGCATTCAGGTGACTATTGAAAAACTGAAGTGAGATTGAAATCGGAAAGACAGATCAGGATCTGGAGAAGATTTTGGGAGATTGAGAGTTGTGTCAACTCCAGGAAGAAAACTTTCATTTGGCATCCAAGCTGGGTAGGCTTATGGGATGGGAACCAATACCTTCTAGTGTTTTTCATAAATCTCACTGCTAAATGCCAGAGGATAGCTTCTGGTTTTTTGTAAATAGAGTCATACAGTACAGAAACTGTCAAATCAGTCCATGCCGAGCATAATCCCTAACTAAATAAGTCTCACCAGCGTGCTCTTGGTCCATATCCCTCCAAACTTCAGAGGGTCGCTGTGGACTTATTGGGCCAAAGGACCTGTTTCCACATTGTAGGTTTCTATAATTCATTATGAGTGGCATGGTGGCTTAGTGGTTAGCACTGCTGCCTCACAGCACCAGGGTCTCAGGTTCAATTCCAGCCTCAGGTGACTGTCTGTGTGGAGTTTGCATGTTCTCCCTATGTCTGTGTGGGTTTGCTCCAGTATCCTCCCACAGTACAAAGATGTGCAGGGCAGGTGAATTGGCCACGCTAAATTGCCCATAGTGTTAGGTACATTAGTCAGAGGGAAATGAGTCTGGGTGGGTTACTCTTCGGAGTGTCAATGTGGACTTGTTGGGCTAAAGGGCCTGTTTCCACATTGAAGGGAATCTAATCAAGCCTTTCCTATTTATGTAATTATCCAAATGTCTTTTAAAAGTTATAATTGTACCCACATGCACCATTTCCTCAGGATGTTCATTCCACATATGAACCACTATCTCTGTGTAAAAAAAATACTCTTCATATCTTTTTAAAATCTCTCTCCTCTCATCTTAATATTGTGTCCCCTGGTCTTGAACTCCTCCAAACTAGGGAAAAGACAACTACCATTAACTCTATCAATAGCCCTCATTATTTTATAAACTTCTATAAGGTCGCCTCTCAACTTCCTACACTCCAGTGAAAAGAAGTCCCCAACCTATCCAGCCTTTCTTTACAATTCAACCTTCCATACCTGGCAACATACTGGTAAATCTCTATTGAACCCTCTCCAGCTTAGTAATATCCCTCCTATAACTGGGTGACCAGAACTGGACACAGTATTCCAGAAGAGGCCTCACCAATGTCCTCTACAACCTCAACATGACGTCCCAACTCCTATACTCAAAGGACTGAGCAATGAAGGCAAGCATGCCAAACGCCTTTTTAACCACCCTGTCTGAATGTGACAAACTTCAAAGAATTGCGTACCGGAACCCTGAAAGTCCCTCTGTTCCACAGTACTACCCAAGCCCTAATTGCACAAGTCCTAAATACAAACTGAAAGCTATTTGCAGAGTTTCCCTGACTGCTTTATATAGCATTTTTATGAGGACCTCAAAGCTATAGGGTCACAAACTTATAAATTCCTGCACTACTCACTTTGACACATCTCAATTCTTCTTAAAGTGTATGTTCCCATTTCTAATAGACTGGAGACCGTATATAGATTCCCTCCATCACAAAAAGTGATCCCTTTAGTGTCAGTGTTGAGTATAATCAGAATGAAGTTTAAGATGAAGAGCAGAGCTTCATCATGTCTCAAAGATTTTGGGATATTTTTGCAGGTCTTGCTTCTAGACAGACACTAACATAATTTAAAGAGTGACTTTAATTATTGGCTTTTAAAATGGGACAAAGCATTACCCTGACTCAGGACACTTACATCTCTCTAAGAGAAATCCAAACCATCTGTTTTTCCTCTATCAGTACTTTCAATATTCTAACTTATTTGCAACAATGCCAGGGTGAATGCAGCTCCAATATTACTCAGGAAACTCAACCTAATCCAGGACAAAGGAGACTGATCAGTACTTAATCCACCACTTTAAATATTCACACTCTTCACCACAGATGTACAGTGCTGCAGTATGCATCATTTAAAGATATACGGCAGGAACATGCCAAAGCTCATTCAATAGCACTTTCCAAAACTCTGATCTCTGCCATCTGGCAGGACGCGGATAGCAGACACATGGCAACATTGCAAATTTCAAAGTTCCCATCCAAGTCACGTGCCATTCTGACTTGAAGTAGCTGTTCCTTATTGCCATAGAATATCAAAATGCTGGTTCCCTTCCCAGCAGCACTGTCAGTTTATCTGCACCAGGTAGAGTGCAGCCACTTAAGAAGGTTGCTCAGACTCAGCATTGCCTTCTCAAGGGAAACTCAAGATGAGCAACAAATGCTAGCTTGTGTATTGAATTGAATTGAATTGAATGAAGTTAATGTTAATGTCACATTCACTCAAATTAGTACAGTGGAAAGTTGATAAGTCGCCACCAACAATACCGTCTCAGGTACAAAGGTATCTAGGTGCAGTTTCTTCAGTTACAAGTTAAGTTATAGTGTAACAATATCACCAACACATGGCACCATCTTGGGTACAGAGTACCGAGGTACAATCCTTACTTACAGAATAGAGAAATGAAGAAAAGAAAGGTTGCATTACAGCCATACACCATATAACCATAGATCGAAAAGCAAGAAGCAAAGTTAAAAAGACAAACACCACAGTCTCTCTCCAAGGGCACAGGAAGGTAAAATTAATGATTAAAATAGTCTGAAACATTACAGATTAGGTCAAGGACGGTGTTTATAATGCAGATAAGGGAATGGCAAGCAGAACTAATTTAAAAGTTCTTGCTTTAGAAGAGTAAGGCAGAATATCAAAATAAAAACATCACATTTGATATTGATGTTTGTGATTTCCTAATAGCATTTCCTGGAACCATTAAGAATAAAGTACAGACTTGACAAGATTCCATTTATTAAATATTCCATCTGTTTGTGAATACAGACCACGGGTGCAGGTCTGTGCCTGGTTTCTTGCCATGATTTATCATCATGCACCAGTTCTCAGCACACTGTTTCACCTAGACCACAGGCTGGAAGGCTGGCGGTTCAGACACAAGAGACATTCTGTCAGCAGCTAGTTCAAAACTACAAATAAAACATTACAAATCCACCTTCACCCTTCCTTCACCTCTTCACTAGAACCAATATCTACCTTCACCCAGTTTTCACTTTTGCCCATATACATTACAAATGCCCATTTCAAACAAAGCATAAAATATTAGTCGATAAATGTCTGGGGGCAAAATACGTTCCATCAGAGAGTCATACTTTTCTCAAAATAATCATATCATTTAAAACTCTCTTTGAGAATGCCATCTGCCTTTTCAAAACAAGAAGTCGAAGCCAACCTGGCAAAGTGCTGTTACATTTGTACCAAAATCTGCCCAGCTTTGATTATGGGTGACACCAATATGTCTCAGATTGTGGCATATCCTGATGATCTGTCAAACGGGAAACACTCTTTGTGCTGCCAGGGTTCATGACCCCACTCATTCGAAGTAGATCAGGCTCCCTTTCCGCTCATGGCTTCCTCCATCTAAGTTACAGGGGATCTGAACCATCCATTTTTAAACTGGTCCAGGGAACTTTAAACAGCAGCTGGCTTGGATGGAGTCCACAAATACACCAATCCTTGGTCAGCTGAAGGCTGAGCTACCACATTGGAGATGATGATGAATTTTATTCCTTATGCTTTCATTGATAGAAGACTCCCATCTTACAGAAAGCAATCCACATTTTCCAAGATTTCACCACTGAATTTCATCAATGAAAAGAGATATTTTGTTGTTTTGGATGGAAGAGGACCTTCGTTTTCTGAGCATTTAGTGGAAGGTTGATTTTCTCATATATTTCAAAGAAGGAGCTAACTGTAGATGACCTGGAGATCAAAACAAAAACCTGAACACTCATGAAAACACCATCTGCATACAGAAATTGTGTGGCTGAGTTTAGAATGGCTCTGGTTTTGGATTGAAGATGAAGTAGGATTAACAGATTCCTGTGGTTTCTGTCGGTTATCTCCACCTGTGTGAGTAATTTCCTGGAGGTGAGGGGCAGTGTTGTAATGAGTAAAATATAGAAATGAGTTGTTGCAATGATACAGTCTAACTTGCCTCAGGTTTTCAATGAGATGGGGTTGAGATGGTCATATTGGTGAGAATCACAGTGTGCGTATCATTGTGGGATGGTGATTACAAATCTCAGAGACAAATAAATCTGAGCAGGATACTCAATATGCTTTCATAGTGACAGAATCAAAGGCCTTTGTTAGCTCAATAAAGATGACATACAGTGTTTGTTGATGTTCCTTGCATTTTTCTTGAAGTTGCCACACATGACGATCATGTCTATAAGTCTCTATCAATGGACAAAAACAGAGTGATAGCCCTTGACATCAAGGCTGCATTCAATTGAGTATGGCAACAAGCAGATAAAAACAAATTACTGTGGAGAAAGAGAAAGAGTCAGTTAGATTCGAAACATCAGCTCTTTTCTCTCCTTACAGATGCTGTTAGGCATTTTCTCTTATGGCATCAAGCAGCCCTAGTAAAACTGGAATCAATGTGTGTCAGAGGGCAAATCAATGTGTGTCTGGTGGTTAGAGCCATACCTGACACATAGGAAGATGGTGGTGGTTGTTGGAGGTCAGACATTTCAGCTCCTCAGGATAGTGTCCTCAGCCCAATCAACTTCAGCTGCTTCATCAATGACCTTCCCTCCATCATAAGGCCAGAAATGGGGATTTTGCTGATGATGTCACAATGTTCAGCACCAATTGCAACTCCTCAGATGCTGAAGCAGTCCATATTCAAATGTAACAAGATCTGGACAATATCCAGGCTTGAGCTAGCAAATGGCATGTGATATGCATGCCACACAACTGCCGGGCTACAACCATCACCAATGAGAGCCAATCTAACCCTCACCCCTTGACTTTCAGTGATATTGCCATCACTAAATCCCCCACTATCAACAAACTGGGAGTTATCATTAAGCAGAAACTCAACTAGATTCACCACATAAACACAGTGACTATGAGAGCAGGTCAGAGGCTAGGAGTATTCCAGTGAGTAACTCACCTCTTGACTCCCCAAAGCTCGTCCACCAACAACAAGACATAAATCAGGAGTGTGACGGAAATACTCCCCACTTGCCTGGATGAGTGCATCCCCAACAACACTCAAGAAGCTTGGCATTGTCCAGGACAAAACAGCTTGCTTGATTGGCATTACATCCACAAGCATCCATAAGCATGCTCAGTCACAGCAACATGTACTACCTACAAGATGCACTGTAGCAATTCATCAAAGATCCTTAGACAGCACCTTCCAAACCCACAACCACTTCCATTTAGAAGCACAATGGTTGCAGATGTATCGGAACACCAGCACCTTCAAGTTCCCCTCCAAGACACTCATCATCCTAACTTGGAAATATAACACCATTCCTTCACTGTCACTTGGTCAAAATCCTGGAATTCTCTCCCTAATGGCATTGTGTGTCAACCCACATCAGGTAGACTGCAGTTTTTGAGCTGTTGAGTAGTGGAGTTGAGAACATTTGAGTCAAAGACAGATCTCCATTCAGGAGTTCCTCAAAATGTTTTCCCCAGTAAGCCTTCTGGCCCTGATGAACTCCCCTCCATTCTTGGCTATTGATGTGGTGGACACGTGAGTGATTGGGCCACAAATAAGTTTGACAGCATTGATTACACCGTGCATGTTATTGTATCATCAATACTCTTTTTAGCCAACATTTGTTTTCTTATGTCATGGGCTTTATGCTGTTGCTGTCTAAGCTGCCTGGTTGGCAGGGTGGCAAGTGGGCAGCACGGTGGCACAGTGGTTAGCACTGCTGCCTCACAGCGCCAGAGACCCGGGTTCAATTCCCGCCTCAGGTGACTGACTGTTTGGAGTTTGCACATTCTGCCTGCGTCTGCGTGGGTTTCCTCCGGGTGCTCCGGTTTCCTCCCACAGTCCAAACATGTGCAGGTTAGGTGAATTGGCCATGCTAAATTGCCCGTAGTGTTAGGGGCAGGGGTAAATGTGGGGGAATGGGTCTGGGTGGGTTGTGTTTCGGCGGGTCGGTGTGGACTTGTTGGGCCGAAGGGCCTGTTCCCACACTGTAAATAATCTAATCCATTCTAATCTAATGTTAATAAAAAATAAAGTTGCAGTAGTCTTACCAACCATAGGGCTGCTCCCTCATTAGACAGAGATGACTGGAGGTGGGTTAACCTGAGGGTCACCGTACTTCAGGCAAAGGGAGAATTTGACAAACATGGGAATCTCAGCTACAGCAGAAATTGAACCCATGGCGTTTTGTATGACAATCTAGCCAACTGAGCTAAACTGATGCTCCCCCCCCCAACAAACATAAATGTTTAACTTTCAAACCTATGGTGTCATTCTGTGCAAATGCATCTGTAATTGTTTCTTTGGATCAATTCACTTAAAACTCCTAGGTAAGTTTTCTTTCTCAGTGGAAACTCTGCTACAGTTTGTTCCTGTTTTAGCTGATTCAGAGAAGATCTGCGTAATTCATTTATTATCACCATCAGGAGAGTTTATAGTGTGATTGAATTTCTATGAGGATCTCATGGAAAGATATTAATAATTTCACATTGCAATTGCTGAAAATATAAACCACCATCCTCATGAATTTGAGAGGGGAATAACTCATTTTCAAGTGAAATCCACACTTGCCTGCATTGTCACAAGTGAATATACTAGTCTTTACTTACTCACACACTCCCTGAAACATATTATTGGAATTGATGATCATTCTTCTCTGAGCATACCTTTTGCAACCATATTTAATTGCCTTTTCCCACCCTCTGCTTTAGTTTTTAAACTGAGTTATGTCTATTTGACATAAAATGGTGCAAGTGAAGAAAGATTAATTCAACCTTTCACCCTCAGCTATCAGCTGATGGCTGGATTCTGTGCATAGGAACATAGAAATGTGAACATATCTTCCTCTATTCAAACTTAAGTCTCTCTCTCTCTACAGATGTCACCAGGCTAATGATTTTTTGCAACACTTTCTGCATTTATTTAAGAAATGCAGGCTGTCTTTAGGTAGTGTCAGCCACTTGGAATATTGGGTACCCTGTAGATATTTGCAATCAATGAAGTGCAGAATAAAAACATTGCAATCCTAACAAACAGCAGGCAGCATAATTTAGCCTGCTTACCTCAATTGTCATGAGTGGACATGCAAATCACACAGTGGTAACTCTGTCTGTTTTTGGATCTATCAAATTTAAATGAATAGGTTCACTCCTATCCATGGTTTTGGGTTTCCACGGTAGGTCTTTGAACATATCCCCTGCGGATACGGGGGACTACTCTATTTCAAGATGAAGTTCTTGAAATTAGTTAGATTAGTTAGATTTTGACCTAACTAAGCCCTCCTGATTTATTTTGCACAATTGTATAAAAAGAAAAGGTTGAATAAGTCACGAATGCATACTGCTTTACGATGTCCAAAAATGCAACGTTGTCAAACTTTGTTCTGAAAAAAGTCATACTGGACACGAAATGTTAACTCTGTAAACATCCTTCCACAGATGCTGTGGGAACTGCTGAGTTTCTCCAGCATTCTTTGCTTGTTTTATAAAACTTAGCCCTGTCTCGTCCTATCCTGTTTATAACTGCTCTTACCAAAAGATCTGCTGACATATTACATCATCTTTATCTGTCTTGTGACATCCTCACACATATTTAATAGCTCATCTGTAACCATACTATGACATAATGTTGTCCAAATGCCTCAGTCCTCCCTTCTTTCTGCCCTCGATGTTGTGCTCTAAGAGATCTTTGTAAATTCCCAGCTTTGCTAAAATAATTGAAATATAGGCAGTCTCTTCTCTGGATGTTATTCCATTTTTTTTGCCCTTATAATTCAATCACTTCATCATCAGTCTTATGCCTTGTTCTTCATCAATAAAAGTATTTTAAAATGTTTTTTATTGCCTATACAATGCCATCATATATATGGGACATGCCAAACCACTTCATCTTTGAGCTCTGGACATTGTTATTATGTAGGCAAACGTAGAGAGCAATGTGCACACTGCAAAACTCACAAACAGTAAAAGGATCATTAACAAGTCATAAAAGCAAGGCACTGCAGATGATGGAAATCTGAAATAACCATAGAAAGTGATAGAAATACCCATTCGGTCAGGCAGTGTAAATGGAAAGAGAAACAGAGTTAAGATCATAGATTATAAGACCATAAAAGATCAGAACAGAATTAGGCCATTTGGCCCATTGAATCTGCTTTGCCATTCGATCATGGCTCTTATATTTCTCAACGCCATTCCCTTGTCTCCTTGGGTTGAGAAACGTATCAGCCATGATCAAATAGTGGAGCAGATTTACCATTTAAGGTTAATGAAATTTGATCAAAATAATCCCCTTTCATGATTGTAAGCAGCCCTGGTCTTTCATTATCCATTGAGAAGTCATGGCTACCAACGAAGTTCAAAGGGTAAATCAAACACCTCGTAATTATAATTGATTATCTGAAACTGCATTGAACCTGACTCACCTCCAGTTATTTGTGATAAGTAATACATTCTGTAATTGTCCCTGCAGTTCCTTTCTTATTTGTCACAACTGTCACCTCTGGCAACATTAGCTGAAAAATAACAATAAATTTCCACAATCTGTGTATGTAAGTACATATGTGAAAATTTTAAGTAATAGGCTGTTGCTCAGCAGAACTGCAGCAGTAGCTCCTCACTATTTTATCAGCTAAATTGAGTTGCCCTATCTGCCTGTCCCAAAAAAGATGCTCTCAAAGACTTTCTGATGTGAGTCATCGTAATGTTAGTCAGTCCAGAGGCTGCCCAACAGCGAGTGAGGAGTTGGTGGAATGGGAGAGCTCAATGTGAAGGTAGGAGCAGAAGGAATTGCTCAAGAATTACATTTTTAAAAATATTTTCTTTGATGGTCTTGCATCTCTGGCCCAGCAGCCAAACCAAGTATGGCATATTCTTACGAAGACAATAAAACTGTCTATTGGACACTATCTATGTGAGAAGACTCCAGTTTATGTAAATTTTGGAGCCATCCCACTAAATCAGATGGATTCAACTGACTTTAGGATAACATGACATTGGAATGAGGAATATGCTGTCTTAATTCTACCTTCTGCACTGCGCAGCTTCTATTGGGTGCAATGTGTGAATAGACCAGCAACCAGAAGGACAGACTATAAATGAAAAGGAAAACAGAAAATCCCTGGGTAAAATGTTGCTCAGCATGTTAGGCAGTATCTGAGTAAAGAGAGAAACCCAGTTTTCCAGCAGAATTTTCCATTATTGACCAGGGCAATGGCAAGAAACTTGGGAAAGTATGGTGAGAATGAAAAAGTTAGATTGTCAACATCAAGAAAAAGATGTCTGGTTTTCCCTAAAGTTAGCTAAATTATGCTGCCTACTATTTAAAAGGATTGCTGATTTTTTAAATACATTAGAACATAAGAACTAGGAGCAGGATTAGGCCGTCTGGCCCTTCGAGTCTGCTTTGCCACTCAATTAGGTCATGGCTGATCTTTTCGTGGACTCAGCTTCACTTACCAGTTCTCTCACCGTATCCCTTAATTCCTTTATTGTGCAAAAAAAATTAGTGAAGAAGTTCCTTCTCAATTCAGTCCTAAGTCTGCTCCCTCTAGTCTTGAGGCTATGCCGTCTTATCCTAGTTTCACCTGCCAGTGGAAACATCCTCTCTCTTTTTATTTTATTGATTCCCTTCATAATTTTATACATTTCTATAAGATGGCCCCTCATTCTTCTGAATTCCAATGAATATAATCCCAGTCTACTTAGTCTCTCCTCATAAGCCAACCACCTCAACTCTGGAACCAACCTAGCGAATTTCCTCTGCACCCCCTCTGGTGCCAGTACATCTTTTCTCAAGTAAGAAGATCAAAACTGCACACAGTATTCTAGGTGTGGCCTCACCAGCACCCTATACAGCTGCAACATTACCTTCCTGCTTTTAAACTCAATCCCTTTAGCAATGAAGGACAAAATTTCATCTGCCTTCCTAAATACCTGGTATACCTGCAGACCAACCTTCTGTGATTCATGCACAAGGACACCCAGGTCCCTCTGCACAGCAGCATGCTGCAACTTTTTACCATTTAAGTAATAATCCCTTTTACTGTTACTCCTACCAAAATGGATGACTTCACATTTGTTAATGTTATATTCCATTTGCCAGACCTTTGCCCACTCACTCAAAGTATCTATGTTTCTCTGCAAAGATGCCCAGACCTCTGCATACTTTGCTCTGCCACTCATCTTAGTGGCATCTGCAAACTTAGACACAATACACGTGGTCCCCAACTCCAAATCATCTATATAAATTGTGAATAATTGCAGTTCCAACACCGATCCCTGAGGCATACCACTAGTCACTGTTTGCCAGCCAGAATAGCACTCATTTATCCTCACTCTTTGCTTCCTGTTAGTCAAACAATCCTCTATCCATGCTAATACTTTACCCACAATGCCGTGCATCCTTATCTTACGCAGCAGCCTGTTGTGCGGCACCTTGTCAAAGGCCTTTTGGAAATCTAGGTACGTCATATCCACTGGGTCCCCATTGTCTACCTTGCTTGTAATGTCTTCATAGAATTCAAAAAGATTTGTTAAGCATGACACTCCCTTCATGAACCCAAGCTGCGTCTGCCCAATGGGACAATTTCTATTGAGATGCCTTGCTATTTTTTCCTTGATAATCTTCCCCACGACAGAGGTTAAGCTAACCAGTTTATAATTCCCCATTTTTTGTCTATCTCCCTTTTTAAACAGTGGTATCACATTTGCTGTTTTCCAATCTGATGGGACTGCCCCAGAGTCCAGTAAATTTTGGAAAAATATCACCAGTGTACTTGCTATTTCTCCCGCCATCTCTTTTAGTACCCTGGGATGCATTCCATCAGGGCCAGGAGACTTGTGTATCCTTAGCTCCATTAGTTTGCCTAACACTATCTCTTCTGTAATAATGATTGTTTCCAGGTCCTCACCTACCTTCATCTCTTTGATCAATTACTGGCATGTTATTCGTGTCCTCCCCTGTGAAGATCAAAACAATTACCTGTTCAATGCCTCGGCCATTTCATCATATCTCATAACTAAATGTCTCTTCTCATCCTCTAAAAGACCAGAGTTTACTTTAGCCGCTCTTTTTCATTTTATATATTTTAAAAATTTTTGCTATCTGCCTTTATATTCTGTGCTAGTTTTTTTCTCATGTTCTATCTTACTTTTCTTTACAGTTCTTGTTGTGGTTTTCCCACTCTTCTAGTTTCCTGCTGTTTTTGGTCACTTTGTATGCCTTCTCTTTCATTTGATAGCCTTCCTTATTTTCTTAGACACCCATGACATATTACCCCTTTTCTTGTAGTACTTCCTTTTCATTGGAATATACTTTTGCTGAGCACTTTGGAAAATTTATTTGGAAATCCTCCACTGCTCATCAAATGTCTGACCATAAAATCTTTGCTTCCAGTTTACTTTAGCCAACTCTTCCTTCATTCTATTATAGTCTCCCTTGTTTAATCACAGGACCCTGGCATTGGATTTTATCTTCACACTCTCCATCTGTATTCTAAATTCAACCATACTGTGAATGTTCCTTCGAAGAGGATCCTTAACGATGAGGTCATTAATTATTCCTGTCTCATTCCACAGGACCTGATCTGGTGTAGCTTGCTCCCTTGTCGGTTCCATTACACACTGTTCAAGAAAACTATCATGGATACTCAAAGAACTCCTCCTAAGGGTGACTTGACCAATCAACATGTAGATTGAAATCCTCCATGAAAATTGCTGTACAATTTTTATAGGCATTAGTTATTTCTTTGTTTATTGCCTGCCCCAGTGTGATGTTATTATTTGATGGCCTGTAGACCATGCCTATCAGTGACATTTTCTTCTGAAAATTTATAATTTCCACCCAAATGGATTCAACCCTATTTTCCCCAGAACTTACATCATCGCTCAGTATCGCCCCGATGTTGTCCTTGAATATCAGAGCTACAGCACCTCCCTTACCTTCCTGTCTGTCCTTCGGAATAGTCTGGTACCTCTGGATATGTAGGTCCCAGTTGTGACCATTGTGTAACCATGTCTCCGTAATAGCTACTAAATCATATTCATTCACGATGATTTGTGCCATTAACTCATCGACCTTGTTACAAATGCTATGAGCATTCTGGTAAAGTGCCCTGATGCTAGCTTTCTTACCCTCATGATTTCCAACATATCTAATAATATCTCCTGAGTCATCCTTCCATTTTACTTGTTTCATAGTCTGCCTTGTACTTAAACCCCCCTGCACACATGCTAATCTGCTGCTTACCTTTTTATGTACCATCATACTTCCAGTCGTTTTCCCCTTCCCTTCCCCCCGACTCACTAGTTCAAAGTCCTAGTGACCACCCTATTTATCCTTTTCATTAGAACACTGGATCCAGATCAGTTCAGGTAGAGACCATCCCATCAGTGCAGATCCCGCCAGTTACAAACTGATGCCAATGCCCCATGAAATGGAACCCCTCTTTCACACGCACTCCCTTAGCTGCGTGTTTACTTCCCTAATTTTCCTAACCCTAAGCCAATTTGCACATGGCTTGGGCTGTAATCTGGGGATAATGAACTCGAGGACCTGTTCCTTAATATCGTTCTTTTATACAGTTCATTAACTGCAAATATCTACGGGTGCACAATATTCCAAGTGGCTAACTACCTAACCCTATTAGTACCTCATTATTGGTTAACCTCTTCTCACTTTTAGACTGTTTACGACTCTCCCGGTTGTTGGTGAGAAATGTGATGGTGCCAATTTGTGACATGAACTTCTATAGAGCTTAAAGATAAGTCATAGAGCAGTTAACTGGCTTCTCTGGACCTCCATGTTGATCATCATTCCTGTCAGAGACGGTCGATGGGCAGCAATCCTCCACCCTCCATGTACTGCAGTTAGAATTGGCAAAACATCAACCTCACCATTACATCATGACTGAATTTGGACTAACTTATAAAATCACTTCAGTACACCTCCACTACTCCTTCACAACTCACAAGGTCTTATATTGAAAAGTTTCTGCCAGGTTACCCGAGTGCACACCCATCTCATGCCTTGGAACAGAGTGTACCTTTGGAGTGCTGGCTTGTTTTCTTAATGCTCACACACTCTGTGCTTGCTTGGATGCTCACAGCATTTCTGCCCTGCCTTTATCACAGAGAGAAAGCCAGGCACCCTGTCATGTTGCCAGCATGGAACAGTCATGGGTATGGACATGTTTCTATTAGCAGGGCGCTATATCAATGTCACACCTACTGCATTTGCCCGCAGCTTACATGGTAGCCACACAACATATGATTCAGCCAGGTGGCCCCATCTGAACATCTAAGAGGAATAATCCTTGGTTGAGTCAAGGGCAACTATGATCAGTTAGGGTGTGCCGCCACAGTCAGTCATGGCTATTGTCCAACCGCAGTCCAGAGGTTCAGCCACCATGATTCCTCTAGATTAAGTCTGGCCAATCTGAGAAATACAGGAAGGTCAGATAGGATGCTGTGGAGCTATCAGTCTAGGTGGTAGGTTACTTCATTCTGTAACAAGAAAAAAGGAAATACTGAGTATGATGGAAGTGTATGTAAGAGTTGTAGTGGCACCACAGCAGCAGGAAAGGTTTGGAGTTGTCCTCATTAAAGGTGTAGAAAGCACAGAGGGCAGGATACTCAGTAGTTTTGGAAGATGAAGAGGATTTGAGCCATTTGGAGAGATATTGCATGCATTAGTGGGGAGATGATGGTCTAGTGGCATTATCACTGGAATATTAATCCAGAGACCCAGGTAATGTTCTGGGGACCAAGGTTCAAATCCAGCCATGGCAAATGGTGGAATTTTAATTCAATAAAAAGTCTGGAATTAAGAGTGTAACGATGACCATGCATCCATTGTCGATTGTTGGAAAAAAAACCGTTTGGTTCACTAATGCCTATAAGGAAAGAAGATCTGTCATCCTTACCTGGTCTCACCTACATGTGACTCCAGACTTTTGACTTTCCTCTAGGCAGTTAGAGATGGGCAATAAATGCACGTCCAGCCAGCAATGCCTACATCCCTTGAATAAATGAATATCATCAGTAGGAATAATAGACCATGAGCCTTCATAGAGGTGTGCAGTGAACGTGAGGTAACTGAGAAAAATTGCTGCCACTTAACCTGGCTAAGATAGCCTAACTTTTGGGGGTAAGGCAGGAAAGTGAAGATGAAGATAATCTGATCCTGACCATGAATGACCAAGCACACTTGATGGGCCAAATAGCCTACTTCTGCTCCTGGGTTTTATGGTCCTATGATCTAACCTTGCAGAGTACAGAGGATTTTTGCCCTTCCTAGAACATTGCTGTGCATTTCTTCTGACTATGATCCAATTTGCTATGTTGATCAGGCTGGCAACGTCTGCTGCCATAGTTTCCTCCTGTGTTCCTGAGGAAAGAGGACAACCCTCCTATCCCATACCCTGTCTACCAGGACCTTAAGGTGAGGTGCCAATTTCCCTTTCTCAGGCATTTCCTTTCAAACTGCACGTGAGTAACTTGCTTGGACTGGCTGCTCCTGGCTTGCAACTTGAAGTGGTGCTCGGCTGGAGTTTAAATATAACAGCCACCCATGTGAACACTCAAAGGTCCTGGCACTGGTTGCACCTTTGATTATTGCATGATTGTCTGAGAAGGATATTGTGAACCCCGGATGCATAATTAACAAGATGAGCCACAGAAGATTATGTGAGATTGCAGGACTCAGGGAAGAAACCGTCCATGAAACTCTCTGAAATTGACACTTAGCCAAAGCACAACAAAGTTCAACCTAACATTTTCAATCTGTGATCTTGCACCAGAATTGGGAAAAGCTTGAAATGAAATTGATTTTGTCAAGGGTTGAATGGGACAAGAACAAATGGAAGGTGGGATGGCAACAGGAGAAAAGGAATGACAGAGGAGCATTCCTGCTCTTTGCATATTTGTTTTCTTGCATTTTTGTTTCTTTTACTCCTTTACCATTTATTTTGGCCCTGGAAGGCTATGTCCTGCCTTGCAGTCTCTCCTATCTTTAGCATTGTCTGTTTTTATTTCAGATTTTCAGTATCTGCAACATTCTGCATTTAGTCATCGAGTCATAGAGATGTACAGCACAGAAACAGACTCTTTGGTCCAACCCGTCCATGCCGACCAGATATCCCAACCCAATCTAGTCCCACCTGCCAGCACCTGCCCTACATCCCTCCAAACCCTTCCTATTCATATACCTATCCAGATGCCTTTTAAAAGTTGTAATTATATTAGCCTCCACCACTTCCTCTGGCAGCTCATTCCATACACATACCGCCCTCTGAGTGAAAAAGTTGCCTCTTCGTCTCATTTATATCTTACCCCTCTCACCCTAAACCTATGCCCTCTAGTTAGGGACTCCCCGACCCCAGGGAAAAGACTTTGTCTATTTATCCTATCGATGCCTTTCATGATTTTATAAACCTCTATAAGGTCATCCCTCAGCCTCCGACGCTCCAGGGAAAACAGCCCTAGCCTATTCAATCGCTCCCAATAGCTCAAATTGTCCAACCCTGGCAACATCCTTGTAGATCTTTTCTGAACCCTTTCAAGTTTCACAACATCTTTCCGATAGGAAGGAGACCAGAATTGCACACAACATAGGCCGTGCTTAAAATCATTTCAATATAATTGCACAGGTTGAAGTCCTACCACGGTAGACAAGCAGGAGGCTGGAAGAAAACAGCAAGCCAGGCAGCATCAGGAGATGGAGAAGTCAACATTTCAGGTGTAACCCTTCCTACACCTCCTCCCACCCAGTATCCTGCAAAGACTGTATTGTACCACTGTGAACTTCAACCAAGGCAGTCAATCTAATTTAACTTCAGTTAATTTATAATTATGGAATGGAAAGAGAGTCTCAGTAGTGATTATGAAATGATCATCAGTTGACATAAAAACTCATCATAATGTCCTTTAGGGTAAGAAATCTGCCTTTCTACCCAGTCTGGCCTACATATCCACAGCACTATTAGGCTGACTTTAAAGCTCTGTATAGCAATTAGGGGTGGGCAACAATTATTAGATTTCGAAGTGATACTCACAGCCACGTGGTCACAGTGATGATAACCCCTGCTGAGACTGGATCCAATGATCACAGTCCACAGAAGAAAAATAAATCCAGAGTAAGATATCTCTACTGAGACAGGATATATTAACCTGAGCTGAAATACAGAATCAGGGCTGAGCGTTAATGGGATATATAGCTTCTGAGAGCTGTAGTAGCTTTATTTCCTCTCAGAAGTGACTGCCAGGTTTAATTAATGCATTCTGTTGGGTGCAAACTAAATAAAACTCTTGTCAGGAGTTCGTACATACATTGCTCACATTATTGAAAGTCCATAAGCAACTCTGAATTTACACTTAACTGCCAAAATGCTAAACACTGTTAAAGGGACTCAACCAGATTTTCAGGTCCAATCATGCATTTCAGTTCTGAGTAAAAGAGATCACGGTAAACCTGATGCATTCATACTCCATAAATTTTCTCTGGACTGTAGATAAGTATCAAAACGGTCAATTCTACAACTCCATCCTAACTACAGAGTTGGACAAACTCAGCATGAATTTGATAGGCCACTTTCCCATCAGATTCAAAACCAAGCACAGAGCTAAGTGCTCATGTATGTGCTAATCAGCCTTGGTGAATACAATGACTGTATTCTGTCTCTTCATGTTTCAAACTTGACGGAAAAAGATAAAGAACTACACCATTACTGGATGGCATTTTGCTTGAATCAGTTCATACACTACTGCATGATTGAAAGCGCAATATCAATAGTTTTAAATGCACACAATGAAATTGTGGTTGCCGCAGTAATTAGAGCTACTTTCAGTAGTCTGCAATAGCAGCTAGATTTCTGATGCCAATAGATAGGGTCATTGGAACCATGATTTCGATCGATCATTGGATCCAGCTTCAGCAGTCATTACCATTCCTGGGACCACAGCAAAACAAGGGTGAAATAACGCCAGAGAGACTAGCATCCTGCCACCGAGTCACTTTTTATTTATACGTGGCGATTCTCTGACACTGATCCAGCTCCCTCAGAGCCAGCTCTCAGAGTGAGGAGGATGTCTGACACTCTTGTTCTTTTTTTTTCTTTTTGTTTGCACATGTGCACACTCACACACTGATCCAACTCTCAATAGGGAAAAACACCCAAGTGGCCAGTGACAAGCACTGCCTTTCACATCAAAGGGCAAGTCCCTGTTTTTTTAATATATATAACCCCCACACTACCGCCTAACTGCAATAGTGCTTATTATTTTTCCCCAGCACCCATGGTATGTGTGTGCAGGTGTGATCCCCTGTTTACTTTTTTTCCCTTTTTTTTCTTTTTTTTCCCCACACTACCGCCTAACCGTGGTAGTGCTTATTTTTTCCCCAGCATCCATGGTGTGTGTGTGTGCAGGTGTGAGACACAGTGAGAGACACAAAGTGCACGAATCTTTATTCAATTCCACCACCAGGAAGATAGGAAAACACCCAGTGGCCAGTGACAAGCAGTGCCCTTCACATCAAAGGGCAGTGCTGTGTGATCAAAACAGTGAAGGGGAGGGTAGGGACTAAATCAAAATAGAGTTGGAGGGGGAAATAATGCACTCCACTCCCTGCGGCGCCCACCTCTCCCTGAACAACTCCAGGGTGTTGGTGGACACCGCGTGCTCCTTCTCCAAGGACACCCGGGCTCTAACGTAACCACGGAAGAGTGGCAGGCAGCTGGCCCTAACGACCCCCTCCACAGCCCGCTGCCTGGACCTGTTGATGGCCAGTTTGGCCAGGCCCAGGAGCAGACCCACGAGGAGGTCTTCATACCTGCCCTCCCTCCTCCGTACCAGGTGCCCAAAGATCTGGAGCGTGGAACTGAAGTGCAGCCAAAAACAGAGGAGGAGGTTTTTGAGAAAATCAAAAAGGGAGTGCAAACGCCCACACCCAATATACACGTGGTCCACGGACTCCACAGCGACACTCTTGTTCTTCTCTGTCAGCAAGGGTCCCTGATTGGACCAGGTTAAAAGCCCGAATTAGTCAACTCATATTCTGTGAGGTCCACCTGGCTGACCTCGTTACAATCACTAGAAAAGGTGCAGAGAAATTTGAGGGGGAGCCAATTACACCAGAAAACCGGCAGCAAGCTCCAGCAACTGCTAAACAACTTCCACATGGACAAGCTACAGTTGCAGGTCTCCTCAGGATGCAAAGGACATACAGGAGGCATAGAGTCACATTGCCATTTCTTCCAGATGAGCAAAGCACATTACTACCACAGAGTGAGAATGTCCCAGAACACGGTCACAAAACTGTGTCATCTGCTGGAGCAGGACTTGTGATCTGAATGGTGGGTAGCCATCAAAGTAACAGACAGTAACTTCAACTGTCTGCTTCTCACAGTTGAAGTTATTGTCTGTTACTTTGATGGCTACCCACCATTCAGATCACAAGTGCTGCTCCAGCAGATGACACAGTTGGAGGCCTGTTATTAATTCTCATTCTTATGTTACTGATGTACTTTGTGCAATATCACACTCATTTGCCCATAAGGAGATCAGTGCCACAGCCCTGGCAGTAGCCTTTGCCTCCATGGCAGGTTTTTGCCAGGTGCAGTGCACTATAGACTGTACACTGTTGTGTTGAGAGTGCCACCTTATAATATAATTGACTTTATTAATGGAAAAGAGTTCCAAGTAGTCAATATCCAAATTACCTGTGACCATTCCTGCAATATTTTAGAAGTCAGTGCCAAATACCTGGGAGCTGCCATGATGCCTATATCCATGAGAACTCCCAAATGCCTGCTTCATTCCATGGGTAGGGTGCCTTACAAGTGTCATAGTCTCATGACTGCTAAAACACAACTCGATTGCCAACTTGTCCAAACAGCAGGGGATGCTGGGCAAGGGATACGTTGGCCAAGTCAAGCTCTGCAAATTGCAAATCCACAAACTAGACCCAGTACAAACACAGCTGCCAGGTTGCTAATCACATCAGAATAATGTAAAAGGATACGTCTCATCAACGGTTCAACCAAACAAAGAAGGAATGCATAATTTCAACCAAACACCTGACAGAAAGGCACCCAGGCCCTGCCACACAAAGAAACAAACATTAATGAGCCATCCAAACAGTTGACAATGTTTCAAACCATTCAACAAGTTTCCCTGATTGGTCGTAACTGTAGAAAGTTCCATAAAGCCATTCAAAAAAGTTTAAAAACAGGGCTAACCTGCAGATCAATCTCTTCTGGAGACAAAGAAGAGGTGACCGGAATGGCAAAGGCAAAGAATGATTGACCATCCAGACTGAGAGAGAAAAAGAACAACTACTTTGTGAACCTGACTTAAGTTACAAGAGACTCTGTGAAGTATTGTAATGACTAAGGGGATCAGGCAGGATTAGGAATAGTATTAAAGCCTGACTGTTACTTGTTCCTTTATAATATTGTGACAGTTTGCATCAGTACTAATTTGTTCCTGTAATTTGACCATTATGTTATTGTGGGACCCCTGGGTAAATTCATTTATAATTTATTGATCACCGTGTCTAAAGGGTTTAGACAACACAAGGATGACTCGTACAGATAGGGGATATCCTCTCCGAGCGTGGCTAATGGCTCCATCACCTAACCTTCTTGTTTGAGGCTGAGTATAGATACAATGCAATTCTTCTTCCATGGACTTTACATAATAGGTGATAGATTCCTCAAGATGGGATTGGTCTCTGGTGTGCTGCAAAATCTTAACCTGCTGTTCTCTGCACAACTAGAGTGGGGAAGTGATGGACACTGAAGAGCTGGAAGAACAGTATCAGTCTTCCAAGGAGGAGGATGAAGACACTGAGTGGGACGACCATGATCTTTGCCATGACAGAGTGGTGCAGTGTTGGGTGCAACAAGCCAGACAGCATGTAATTGATACCCACTCCCGATAGGTCTGTGTTGGGTGAAGACTTCATTCATTGGGTGTAATGTGGTTGCTGCTCAAAAAGCAAGTAGTCCCTATTCAGTTTCAGAAGCAAATACAGTTTCATTATTCATTCTTTATTTGTTTTTTGTGTTGTTTAATAAAAGTTAAACCGTTTGAAAGTTTTACAATATATGATGCTCCCATATTCAATATTGACAAGATGCTATGCTAAAATGACAGTTGATCAGACAGATGACCATAAGACCATAAACCGTAAGAGCGGAAGTAGGCTATTCGATCCATTGAGTTTGCATCAGCTTTCAAAGAGATCATGGCTGATCTGACCAACTCTTCTTTCCGGCTTTTGTCCTGTAACCTTTGATTCCTATACTAATTAAATATGTTGACCCAGCATTAAATATACTTATTGATCTAAACTCAACAGTCCTCTGCAGTAAAGACTTCCACAGATTCACTACCCTCTGAGGGAAGGAATTCTTCCTCATCTCTGTCTTAAATTGGCATATCCCTGATTTTCAATGTATGCCCTCTGGTCCTAGAACCTCTCACAAGGGGAAATAATTTTTCTGCATCTACTCTGACATATCCCCTAAATATCTTGTTTGTTTCAATGCGATCTCTCTCATTTTACTAAACTTCAATGAGTACAGGCCCAACCTCATCGACCTCTCCTCATAAAACAGTTCTTTCATACCTGCTATCAGCTTTCTCTGCACTGCCTCCAACCTTTCCAAAACTGATCTCAGTATTCCATCTGTGGTCAGACCAGTGCCTTGTATAGTTTTAGCAAAGCTCCCTACTTTTATACTCCATCCCCTTTGAAATAAAGATCAATGTTTTACTTGCCTTCCCTATTACCTACTGATCTTGTAGGGTAGCTTTTTTGAGATTCGTGTACAAGGGCTCTCAAATACGTATGCCCTGTAGCTTTCTGCAGTCTTTCTCCATTTAAATAATATTTAGCTCCTCTATGTTTTCTACCAAATTGCATTAACTTATATTTTTCTACATTATATTTCATCTGTCAAGTTTTTAGCCACTTGTTCAAACTATCCCAATCCCTCTGCACTTTTTACATCAACCTCATCACTTGCCTTTCTACGCATTTTTGTGTCATGTCCAAATTTGACTGTAGTAATAACTTCTTTCTTCCATATGGCCCCAGTACTGATTCTAATCACACTTCACCAGTCACAGGTTGCCATTCTGAAAATTCCCCTTACCCTGACTCTCTGTTTTCTATTAGTTAGCCAGTCCTCTATCCAGGCATTTCCCAACTCCATTCTCTTGCCTTCTCCCCATAATATTTGATCCCCTTACTAATCAAGAACCTATCTATCTCTGACTTCAATATGCTAAATGGCTTGGCCTCCACAGCCTTTAGCAGTCCTCTATATTACCTCCAAACACCATGAGCTCTTATCTTATTAAGTTGTTTATTGTGTGGTACCTTCAAACATCTTCTGAAAATCCAAATATATTGCACCCACTGCTTCATCTATGTCAATATATTTGTGCTATGTATAAATGTGATATTCTACTTACAATGAACCCAAGCAACCTATGTACCCTCAGAAGGGTTTTTTTGTCCTTGTATTTCTACTACGTCCATGTACAGACCAAAGGTCTGCAGCTGGGATGGCAGGAACCTGTCATATAGTCCATTGGCTTTGAGGTTTGGGGATGCTTGTGGTTAAACTTCCTTAAATACAGGGATCGGAACTGTACACGTTATTCCAAGTATGGCCTCAACAATACCCTGTACAGTTGTAACAAGACTTGTATATTTTTAAACTCCAAATCCCTAGCAAAACAGGCCTTCTTAATTACTCACTGCAACTGAACACTAACATTTTATGTGCATCTTTGGATTTTTCCACCAGTTAACATCGTACGATACAGGAGCAATATAAGGCCATTCAGCCCAGTGGTTCTGCTCTGCCATTTGATTGTGGCTGATACATTTCCCAACACCATTCTTCTGCCTTCTCTCCATAACATTTGATCCCCTTACTAATCAAGAATCTATCTATCTCTGACTTCAATATGGTCAATGACTTGGCCTCCACAGCCCTTAGCAACAATGGGTTCAACAGATTAATTACCCTCTGACTGATGAAATTTCTCCTCTTCTCAGTTCTCAAGGGAGTCCCTTCACTCTGAGGCTGTGTCTTGAATCCTAGTCTCTCTTACTAGTGGAAAGATCTTCTCCATATCCATTCCATCCAGGCCTCTCAGTAGTCTATAAGTTTCAATAGATTCCCTCCTCATCTTTCAAAACTCCATTAAATTCAGACCCAAAGTCCTCAAACAGTCCTCTTATGTCAAGCCCTTAATCTCTCGTGTCAATCTCTGAACATTCTCTAGAACCCCTCCAAGGCCAACACATTCTTCCTTAGATACAGGGTCCAAAACTGCTCACAATATTCCAGCTGCAATCTGACCAGAGCATTATACAGCCTCAACAGTACTTGTATTCGAGTTAATAATGCATTTACCTTCCTAACTGCTAACTGAACCTACATATTAATATGAATGACAAGTCCCAAGTCTCTTTGTGCTTCAGCTTTCTGAAGAATTTCCCTATTTAGAAAATTGTCTACACCTTTGTTCTTCCTACCAAAGTGCACAATCTAACATTTTCCCACATTGTATTCCATCTGCCATTTCTTCATTCACTCTCTTAGCTTGTCCAAGTCCTTTTGCAGCCTCCCCCCTTCCTGAACACTACCTGTCCCACCATCTTTGTGTTATTTGCAAACTTGGCAAAATGCCCTCAGTACCTTTATTCAGATCGTTAATGTATAATGTGAATAGTTGTGTTCCCAACAATGACCCCTGCAAACCTCCATTAGTCACTGGCTGCTATCCTGACAAAAGACACCTTTAACCCTACTCTTTGCATTCTGCCAATCAGCCAATCCTTTATCCATGCTAGTACCTTGCCCTTAACACCATGGGCTGTAATGTTATTTAGCAACCACCTGTGTGGTACCTTGTCAAAGACCTATTGGAAATCGAAACAAAGAATGTCTGCTGGCTCTCCTTTGTCTAAGTTCCACATTACCTCCTCAAAGAATTCTAACAGATTTGTCAGGTATGACCACCCTTTGATGAAGCCATGCTGGTTCTGCCCTATTTTACCATGTATTCCACAATCTTATCCTTAATAAAGGACTCTAAAATTTTACCAACAAAAGAGGACAGGTTAATTGGCCTGTATTTTGCCTCCATTCCTTTGTAAATTGGGTGCTACATTAACCATTTTCCAATCCTCTGGTACCCTCCCTGACTCTAGTGATTCCTGAAAGATCATGACCAATATCTCTACAATCTCCTCAATTATTTCCTTTAAAACTCGGGCATGTAGTCCATCTTGTCCAGGTGATTTGTCCATCTTTTGACCTTTCAGGTTCCCCAACCACTTACCCTTAGTAATGGCTAGTACACACACCTCTACTCTTGGATATCATTATGTTCTGATGTGCTGCTGGTGTCTTCCACTGTGAAAACTGATGCAAAGTACCTATTGTGTTCCTATGCCATTTCTTTGTTCCCCATTTCTGCTTCTCCAGCCTCATTTTCCAGCAGTCCAATGCCCATTCTCCCCCCTCTCTTACCATTTAGATACCTAAAAAAACTTGTGAATCTTTCTCCCCCCTTATTGCTTTTTTAGTTATCCTCTGCTGGGTTTTAGAGGCTTCCCAATCTTCTGGCTTCCCACTAATCTTCAGCACATTGTATGCTTTCTGTTTTACTTTTTTTGCTGTCCCTGAATAGTCTCATCGACCTCATCGTCCCCTTTGTATGTCTCTTCTTCCCATTGTTGCTGCACCATCTTCCCTGCTAAGGTCCCCTTCCAATCAACTCTGGCCAGCTCCTGCCCCATGTCTTTATAGTTACCTTTCCCCAGTTGTAATGCTGTTACATTTTATTCCCACTTATCCTTCTCAAACTGCAGGGTGAATCCTGTCATATTATGTACACTGACCGATGACTCCATCATTTTCAGCGCCATAATCAAGCCTATTTCTTTGCAAGTCAAAGTGAAATGGAAATGTGCTTTTTAATTATTTATACCAAAGTGCATGACTTTACACCTTACTACATTTAACTCTCTTTGCTAGGTTTTAGCCCACTAAATGCCATTATGGGTGTACATTTTGTCTTCTTCACTTGCTCTCAATAGTGTCTTTAATGATCTTCATGTCTTCCTCCTCGATGCCAGTGATAAAGTGTAGATAAGGAATCTCTCCTCCAGTCTGCATCCTCTTGTGGTCAATACATGTCCCTTGCTTCTGCAATGACAAAAATAATCAAGACTTTGTGACAACTGCCAAGGACTCATGTAATTAAAAGCTGGATGTCTCACTGCTGACAGATGTCTCAACAGTGCTCTATCAAGTCTGGTCCACTTTTCATTCCTGTCCTGCGGTTGCTAAATTGCTACCTAACCCACACTTTAGCCAATTAAAAGTCATCCCTTGTAAAAGTCCAGGTTGTAACCAACATTCCCTCTCACAGTTGTGTCTGTAGACCTCAAAGGTCACTGCAAGCAGAGGCTGCTGGAAGCTCTCCAACCAGCCTGTGACAAACCTTCCTATGGCTGTGCAGCCACACAGCTTAGAGAGGGAACATCAGCTAAGACTGCTTTCTACTGGAGGTGAGATTTTTTAAAAAATTCAGTGATAGGATGTTGTATCACTGGCTGGCCCAGCATGTATTGCCAATTGCTAATTTGATGGTTTTAAGGTACTACAGCCTTAATGGTGAAAATATCCTTAGGAAGGGGTTTGTGGGTGACTGAATCAAATTAACGTTACAGACCAGGAGAAAACCTGATAGATGAACTCAATGAAGAAAATGATGGTGAGCTATCTTATTGAACTGCTGCAAAGCATTTGGTGTTGACAGACCTATATGCCGTTGGGGGTGGGTGGGTGGATGGGGGGAGTTCCAGAATTTAGTCCCAGTGAAGGACCTTGCATACAATGTTTCCAATGTATATGTTGAACTTATTTATTTATAAGGTAGCAGTCATGATATTTCAAGTGTTGTCAAAGGAGCCTTGGTGAGGCTTTGCAATGCAACCTGTAGGCGCTACATACTGCTGTTACTGAGTGTCAGTGCTGGAAGGAGTAAATATTTGTGGACGTGGTGTCAATTAAGCAGGCTGCTTTTGCCTGGATGGTGTCAAGTTCTTGAGAGTGTTATTGGAACTTCATATATTCAGATAAAGGAGGTTACTTCATCACACTCCTGACTTGTGCCTTGTAGACGGTTAATTGATTTGAATTAGTTTTATTGTCACATGTATTCAAATGAGTACAACAAAAAGATTATAAGTCACCACTTACAATGCTCTCTTAGGTACAAAGCTACCTAGGTACAATCCTTACGGAATAGAGAAATGAAGAAAAAAGAAGTTATATTAGCTATACACCATAGGTCAGAAAAAAGAAGAAGCAAAGTTTAAAAGACAATGGGTTCTGAGGTGGCAGGAGGTGAGTTGCTCACTACAATATTCTGAACACTCTGACCTGTTCTTGTAGCCACTTATATAGCTAATCCATGATGTGGAGGTGCCAGTGTTGGACTGGGGTAGACAAAGTCAGAAGTCACATGACACCAGGTTATAGTCTAACAGGTTTGTTTGAAATCACAAGCTCTTGGAGCGCTACTCACTTCATCTGATGATGGAACAGTGCTCTGAAAGCTTGTGATTTCAAACAAACCTGTTAGACTATAACCTAGTGTCATGTGACTTCTTTGTTTATCCAGTCCAACACTGGCACCTTCACATCATGGCTACCATTGACACGACAACCTTTGGCTCAAAGTGGAGAGGATCACCAAGAAGATTGCACACATGAACATAGGCACCAAGTTTCTGCAGAAATGCAAGAAACCAAGAAGATCCTGAAAGACTACAGATCACAAACCCACTCAAATCAACCTGCAATACAGACTATGATGAGCAAATGACTTCACCTGATGAAGGAGCAGTGCTGTAAAACCTTGTGATTTCAAATAAACTTGTTGGACTATAGCCTGGTGTTGTGTGACTTCTGACATAGCTCATCCAGTCAACTTTTAGTTAATGGTGATCCTCAATTTGTTGATAATCGGGTTTCAAAACAGACCCAAAACCCAAGTTTGTTCTGACATACTTCTGAAGCAGGTGGCACTTGGACCCAGGCCCCTGACTCAGATGTAGGGACACCACCCTGAACCACAAGAGCAGTTTTGAGGAAACATCATAGCGGGATTGCATCTTTCTTCACAGATGCTGCCAAACCTTGTGGATCTTTGCAGGTTTTGAGAAGATTTGTAGCTCGGGTTAAGGTTCTGGATGTAGATTTGCTTGCTGAGCTGGAAGGTTCATTTCCAGACGTTTCGTCACCCTACTAGGTAACGTCTTCAGTGGGGTAAAAACAATGACTGCAGATGCTGGAAACCAGATTCTGGGTTAGTGGTGCTGGAAGAGCACAGCAATTCAGGCAGCATCCGAGGACAGGCAAAATCGATGTTTCGGGCAAAAGCCCTTCATCAGGAATAAAGGCAGAGAGCCTGAAGCATGGAGAGATAAGCTAGAGGAGGGGGGGGGGGGGGGGGGGGTGGGGAGAGAGTAGCATAGAGTACAATAGGTAGGTGGGGAAGGAGATGAAGGTGATAGGTCAGGGAAGAGAGGGTGGAGTGGATAGGTGGAAAAGGAGCTGGGTAGGTTGGACAAGTCCGGAGACCGCATCGGGAGCAACGGATACAATAGATGATATTAGTGGATGTGCAGGTAAAACTTTGATGGATGTGGAAGGCTCCTTTAGGGCCTTGGATGGAGGTGAGGGAGGAGGTGTGGGCACAGGTTTTACAGTTCCTGCGGTGGCAGGGGAAAGTGCCAAGATGGGAAGGTGGGTCGTAGGGGGGCGTGGACCTGACCAGGTAGTCACGGAGGGAACGGTCTTTGCGGAAGGCGGAGAGGGGTGGGGAGGGAAATATATCCCTGGTGGTGGGGTCTGTTTGGAGGTGGCGGAAATGTCGGCGGATGATTTGGTTTATGCGAAGGTTGGTAGGGTGGAAGGTGAGCACCAGGGGCGTTCTGTCCTTGTTGCGGTTGGAGGGGTTGGGTCTGAGGGCGGAGGTGCGGGATGTGGATGAGATGCGTTGGAGGGCATCTTTAACCACGTGGGAAGGGAAATTGCAGTCTCTAAAGAAGGAGGCCATCTGGTGTGTTCTATGGTGGAACCGCTCCTCCTGGGAGCAGATATGGCGGAGGCGGAGGAATTGGGAATACGGGATGGCATTTTTGCAAGAGGTAGGGTGGGAAGAGGTGTAATCCAGGTAGCTGTGGGAATCGGTGGGTTTGTAGAAAATGTCAGTGTCAAGTCGGTCGTCACTGATGGAGATGGAGAGGTCCAGGAAGGGGAGGGGGGTGTCAGAGATAGTCCAGGTAAATTTAAGGTCAGGGTGGAATGTGTTGGTGAAGTTGATGAATTGCTCAACCTCCTCGCGGGAGCACGAGGTGGCGCCAATGCAGTCATCAATGTAGCGGAGGAGGAGGTGGGGAGTTGTGCCGGTGTAATTACGGAAGATCAACTGCTCTACGTAGCCAACAAAGAGACAGGCATAGCTGGGGCCCATACGTGTGCCCATGGCCCTTTGGTCTGGAGGAAGTGGGAGGATTCAAAGGAGAAATTGTTAAGGGTGAGGACCAGTTCGGCCAAACGAATGAGAGTGTCGGTGGAGGGGTACTGTTGGGAACGTCTGGAGAGGAAAAAATGGAGGGCTTGGAGGCCCTGGTCATGGCGGATGGAGGTGTAGAGGGATTGGATATCCATGGTGAAGATGAGGCGTTGGGGGCCGGGGAAACGGAAGTCTTGGAGGAGGTGGAGGGCGTGGGTGGTGTCTCGGAACTCCCCACATACGTTCGAGACACCACCCACGCCCTCCACCTCCTCCAAGACTTCCGTTTCCCCGGCCCCCAACGCCTCATCTTCACCATGGATATCCAATCCCTCTACACCTCCATCCGCCATGACCAGGGCCTCCAAGCCCTCCGTTTTTTCCTCTCCAGACGTTCCCAACAGTACCCCTCCACCGACACTCTCATTCGTTTGGCCGAACTGGTCCTCACCCTTAACAATTTCTCCTTTGAATCCTCCCACTTCCTCCAGACCAAAGGGGTAGCCATGGGCACACGTATGGGCCCCAGCTATGCCTGTCTCTTTGTTGGCTACGTAGAGCAGTTGATCTTCCGTAATTACACCGGCACCACTCCCCACCTCTTCCTCCGCTACATTGATGACTGCATTGGCGCCACCTCGTGCTCCCGCGAGGAGGTTGAGCAATTCATCAACTTCACCAACACATTCCACCCTGACCTTAAATTTACCTGGACCATCTCTGACACCTCCCTCCCCTTCCTGGACCTCTCCATCTCCATCAGTGACGACCGACTTGACATTGACATTTTCTACAAACCCACCGATTCCCACAGCTACCTGGATTACACCTCTTCCCACCCTACCTCTTGCAAAAATGCCATCCCGTATTCCCAATTCCTCCGCCTCCGCCGTATCTGCTCCCAGGAGGAGCGGTTCCACCATAGAACACACCAGATGGCCTCCTTCTTTAGAGACCGCAATTTCCCTTCCCACCTGGTTAAAGATGCCCTCCAACGCATCTCATCCACATCCCGCACCTCCGCCCTCAGACCCAACCCCTCCAACCTTAACAAGGACAGAACGCCCCTGGTGCTCACCTTCCACCCTACCAACCTTCGCATAAACCAAATCATCCGCCGACATTTCCACCACCTCCAAACAGACCCCACCACCAGGGATATATTTCCCTCCCCACCCCTCTCTGCCTTCTGCAAAGACCGTTCCCTCCGTGACTACCTGGTCAGGTCCACGCCCCCCTA